>NC_071090.1:18658954-21618954 GCF_027358695.1 Spea bombifrons | reverse complement strand
CAACACTATGGGAGCGATTCACAGCTGGTATTTTTTCCAGAGAAGTTGCCAAACCCTATGGGTGATGGAAACAGGAAATGTCTAAGCACAAAACCCAAAGCAGTCAGTTTTTTTGCTGACGTTATTAGTACCATGCAGTTTAAAGACAGCGGACTACAAAACCTTTATGGGACCATTTAAATTACCCCTGACCCTGTTTACCAAACATGATTTGGATAATTGTAGTAACTGACTGAGTTTCATATTCACAGTAAAAAAAAAGCCATATCTTGCATTCTTAGGATTATCTTGCATATCGGATTGTGTGTATTTTGTTTTCCCCGGCAGGAGAAAAATGGGGTATTAGGAATAGTAAATTAGAATATTGTCCTTTGAAATTCTTTAGATGATAAGACTTTCCTGTCTTCTGAACATTCAGAATATTTGGCTCAAAAGAAAAATGAAGCAATTGCCCGCATTCCTAAAGTATTGTTGGATATTGCGTCAGTCAGGGTTTGCATGGTAAGAAACATGACTAGAAGTAGGGCCCTGGTGTTGGGGAACTATCCGCCCTGAGGGACTGAGGCATACCAGGCCTTATAGGTGGGCCTTATAGGATGTTTACAGTTGCTATACAGTTGCTATAGACAAAAAAAACAGGACATAAGGTAGAAAAATGTTGCCGACCTTGTTAGATAGTCTAAGGGTTTGTTATTTTTTGGGCATTGTGTTTATTAAATAACTTTTTAACCAACTTACCAAATGTAAGCACATGAGAGGGGCCCTCCGAAGCCCACCATTCTTGCTAGGAACCTGACATGAAGAGCAACATCTAATAGCAACATCCACATTTAGTCAGGGCCATACCTAGGTGTTAAGGGCCTTAAGTATCATGGAGCCTGTCTCAAATGCAAAAATACTTAGGCCTCCCCCAAGGGATCTTTAGATGTATTTGCATAAATACATTTTTGTTACCAAACTCTATTTAAATAGCCAGTCATTAATATTCAAATAAATATATGGGAAACTACTATGATCTTCACTCTTCTATACATATTATACTAGTGACTCAGATAATCAAGTTTTTTTCCCCATGTGAACACCAAAAGCTCTAACTACATTCTCTTTGTGCAAAGTGTAAAATTCAAAATATACATGCTGTTGTTACTATGATTATTTGAGATGAGAATATTCATCCTGTTGCACCCATTATACCCAATTAACCGTTTGTATAGTACGTTTGTTTTTTTATACAGTAATGGTATGTGTATTTTATGTAAAGTTTTAGCAGCAAAAATGTGTTCATTTTATGCAAGATGATTCAAAAAGTGTCAGAATTTTTTAAAAAATCCATAGTGAAACAAAAACCCTGTAGTTGCGTATGCTACATTTTTTTACATGGTTAGAGAATACCTAAATTGGCAGCATAACAGTAAGGCAGCAGGATAATTGATAGATCTCAATAGCTCAGGTAAGTATAAGGATTGTATTTATATCCCTAGTGTAAAACCTACTTGTAAACTGACATGTCTGCAAAGGCTAACAAAATTTTAAATTGTGACCAATTCCGTCCTGCTGTTTGGAGATTTAGTTCATTCCTCTATAGAATGCAGCTTAATGGCTTCCCAACTCATGTTTAACCATTGAAAATGACTTCCAGCTCCAAATACTACCAGTATCAGATCTGAAAATAAGTGCTAGGCTCATGAATGACATATCTATATAGTTCTGAATATAAAATTGTGATAATATTTCCAGAGAGTCCTAAAAAGACAGAACCTCGGTATGTTGTTTCGTGCATTTGCTTCTGTTAATAAAAAAAACTGCATTTAAGGTTTTTGTACCTAGACCCAATTGGTTTAAAAGAATAAATTATAGCTAAGCCAAACTATACCTCAGCTGTGATGCAAGGACCAACTGATTTGCTTTCCTTCTGGGAGATTAAATCCTACTGCCAAAAAATTGACACTGCCATAATTAGCTGTCAATCAAGGAAGAAAAGGGACAGACTGCCTTAGATAAGTGAATACCCTACAGCTTCGCATTACAGGGCGGTCCTACTGGATTTCTATTTGTTGCTGCAATAATAGATAATCAAAAAAGATAACAAACCTTAGATAGGTTTACTATAAAATATTTGTCACTGTTAATAACACATGTTGAGGGCATGAAGTGTACAAAGCACATCCATGCTAATATTGATTATTAGACATAGCGTCATTGTGACAGGGTGCTCAACTCTTCAATGGAGCAGATTATATTTTGGTGAACATGTACTTACTACCATACCATGTGGCACACTATCACATTAATAGCTCCTGTTCAGTTAAAGCCACAGACACTAAATGAAGTATAATATTTTACATTATTTTAGGATCTAGTAAAAATAAGCCTCAGCACCAATTCTCCCCAAATTTTAATTCAGCTGATAATATGTATTGAACATCAATAGAGATTTTAGAAGATGAAATGGGTTTTCAGGACCATTCTTACCATCATCACAATCAAGGAAATAGACATATTAGATGACAGATAAGAACCTTAGTGGCCCATTTACTTTAGCCTGTTATTAAAACGTGATCCATATTAGCACCTACTCCTCGTATTATGTCTAGCGCTATGCCTAATTGACCATTCTACCCAGACAAGAGTATAAAAACCGCAGACTGCATCTTCTTGTTCTGTCTTCGTCCACTGCTCTTTGTGTCTTCTTTCTTCGATTGCTTCGGGGCAGAGGATGTACAGAAGTTCACCAGAAGGCCACAATAATTAAGAAAACTGAGAACGAGAAGCATTTCTGCACCTCTTTCTCAGCAAATCTATCGGCAGTATTCTGGCCTCTCTGTGCACCTCTGCAAAAGGGTAGAGGGTGTGCGCGAAGGCTCTGCCCTTTTGCAAACGTTTACCAGGAGGCATTCACTATGGGGAGAAGTGGATGAAGAAAGAAGACACAACGAGCACCAGACGTAGAAAGAAGACAAATGAACAAGAAAATGCAAGAGAAGAAGTGGAGCTGCGCACCAAGGGGTAGGGACACGGAAGCAAAAGAGAGCATGAGAGAGAGAGAGTGAATGAGAGTGCGAGAAAGGGTGAATGAGAGTGAAAGAACCAACAAAATTCAAACAAAAATTCTGAGCTTTTTGCTTCATTTTCATTTGTTTCGGTGGGGATCCCTCCCAAACACAGGTCTATTATTAACCGCTAGAAGGCCACACGATGCTCTAAGTCTCAATCTGTATAAACCTTTAAGAGGGTTTATATACAAGGCAAATTTTGACACAATAACAAGGGATGCAGTAACTTTGCAATCTGTTCCACAAGCCAGTTCTTTGGAATCCTTTGGGTAGCATATGATAAGATGTTAAACTTTGTTGGAGGAAAATTTCACCTGAGACAGGTGAGACCTAAGAGTCTTAACATACAATTCATACCATCGAAGACTGCACAATAAATATTAAAGAAATAATGTCTGAAAAATAAATCTTGACTTTTTTTCCTTTGCAGGATTTGATGTCATGAAAAGTACTCTGTTACCTCACTAGTTGTGCTTTATTTAGCTCTTGTGCAAGGGGGAAAGAAGAGAGTTATGAGTTTTAATATTATTCTTTATAGTTTTTGTATGTCACCACTTATTTAGTATGTACTGTTATGTCTTAGACTCCATTTCAGTAAAGAACTGAATTCTATTTAGCTTTATTGTATTTGCCTAAATTTTTTAGTTTAATGAAAAGCAGTATTAATGCTGAAGTCCCTTTTTTCAGGAACAATTATACAAATGAAGCCGAAATAACACGGGGAAAATATATGCTACATCAAGGTAGCAAGAGCAAGAAAATGTTAGCTTTGTTCCTTTTTTTGTTGTTATTATTATTTAATGTTTTTTATAGTGCAATCATATTTTGTAACACGGTCCAATGGGTAAAGAGGACATAAGTAGTGCCTTACATACCAATTTGACACACAGAAACAAGAAGCGAGGTAAGGGAGTCCTGCTCAAACAAGCTTACAATGAAGAAATTCACTCATGTCTATTCAACAGCAGCCTCTCTCTCGCTTGGAAATTTGATAATGTAACCGAAATGAAGATTAACATAGTAAGATCTAAATTCATTTTGTTAGATCTCTTCTTTCTACAGAAGAGGGAGCTAATGTATAGCTTGTTGAAAACACAGGCAATTAAAAGACGTTTTTTTTACCCGCACCAGAAGAAATATATTAGAATATGTCATGATCTACATACAATCCAAAGATAAATGAAAGTGGGATATTTGAAACATTTACTAAATCTAGCACTATTGATATACTTTTTTAATTAAAACAAAACACTATTTAAGACTGCTTACAGTTTGGAACAAGAGATGCACATTTTAATGTTATTTTATAATTGTATGCCAGAACTTTTAGAAACCAAAAAAACTAATCATGTTCCAGTTAAAAATCACCAAACCACTGACATTTCCTAGTTTAAACATAGTTTTTTTTTTTTGTTTTTTTTTTAATTCCATTCGTATTTTTAACACTTTGGATCTATTAAAATTTATTTTGGCTACTTGTGAATATGGCAAATTTATTTGTGCCATTCACAACAAATCACAGATTCATCCATAAACGAAATTTCTGTGGTACAATTTCTAATCTGCTGAAACGTGTAAAAGTTTTGCTGACCTAAGAATACCACATCCTCCAAATCATACGGATTAATTTGCATATAGCACTTTGCATTTTTAAAGGTAAATTTTTATATTAAACTTGACCACAATATAATTAACATTTCTTGGGGAAAATATGTTTTGTAGTTTAATGGTATGGTATATAATTTTTTTTAATATCAATCCTTCTATGATCTTTTATATAATTGACTATAGTCTCCACCTATATGCTATATAATTCCCCTTTTTCATGTATTCTGTACCCACACAAATTATCCATCCTTTTTTCAGAAAAAAATGTAATTGTTACATGTAGTATAGGGAAATGGGCTTGTTAAAAATATTTTTTGCACTGTTCAGTGCAATATGGATAGAGGCTCTCGTATATCTTATGTATGCCACTGATGCCACAATTAAATTTAATTAAAAAATAACCCTGTTTTTTTTGTTTTTTTTTTACGTTTTCCCTTTGTGGGAAGAAGGAAACACGCTATTACAATGTGTGATCAGCCAGCAGGGGAGCAATCTGGGATCCCATTAGGGTCTAGACCAGGGGTGGCCAAACCTCTGCTCGCGAGCCACATGTGGCTCCCTTACATGTAATGTGCGTCTCACAGAATTATGTTGGTCGGACCAACATATTTTCATGCCAGCTCATTCAGACTTAATTCAGACAGGCCATGCACTCACACTAACTCACACTTTCTCGCTCACTCACTCTCAATGTCTCCTTACCTTCTCTGCCGTGTGCCTGTCTCCTTTTTTGCTCTGCAACCCTGCTTCTTCTCATGCCTATGTTCTTCTTTCTTTCTCTGCTTATCCCCAGTATCAGCCACTGTCCATGTGGCTCGTGCCATGGCTCCGCCCATTTGCAGAAGTACTCCAAGACTATTGCAGAAGGACTCACTGAGAAAGAAAGGCGTTTATGCATCTTTCTTTCTCCACGAATCTGTCTGCATTATAGCCTTTTAGAGTACTTCCACAAAAGGGCAAATCCACGTTGAGCACCATGTGGACAGCCTTTCCCCTGTCCCTCCAATCAGGTGGTAGAATGTGCCCAGAGGTACCACCCTTTTGAGGAAGTGCTCCAAAAGACCTGACCAACAAACAAAACAAAAGCAGATACCGATTAGGAATGGGGGAGAGGCTGTCCCCGTGAGGAGTGCCGTGGCCAGCCCTTTTGTGGAAGTACTCCAAGAGGCGCAGAAGGAACTGCGGAGAAGAAGTGTAGGAATGCTTTTCTTTCTCTGCGGATCCGTCTTTATTAATCTGGCCTCATGTAGTATTTGTACAACAGGGCAGAGCCTCGGTGGACACCCTTTTCCCCAATTGGAGGAATGGTGGATAGGCTCCGGCGTATTAGTCATTTGCATATGTTCTATTTCTGCTTCGCCCAATCTAACACCCTAACTGTTTATCATACTGCTTGTGGTAAACAACACAGTGGTTGATTGTTAAACCCACAACCAGACACTGTGACAAATGAAAGTATATGGAGGAACAGACTTTATTAGTACTTCCATAAAATCAGCTCAGTGTGGTATATGAGAAGGGAAAGTCACCCAAAATACCACATGACTCACAACAATGGCGGCCTCTAGGTTTGTTTTTAAAAGAAGTTCATTGGAACAAAAGGAGATAAAACCAGATTTTTGTTAACGCTAACCGACATCACTGCAAATTGTGCTGTGTTTTATGGGCAAGCAAATCAGCGGTGGGCTACAGTATGATAATCTCAACATTGATGGTCATTCTTATTGATAATAAAATCAAGGAAATGCATTTTGTGTTTACAATTTGTGTTATGAAAAACCTAGTGTATAGTACTTTGAAGAAATACTAACTAAATATTTTGGGGAAATGTATTCAAGTATGTATGTTTTCAGTATGTTTGATTCCTAAAGAAATTTCAAAAATCTGGTAATAGCTCAAAAAATTTAATAAAAGTTACGTTTTTTATACTTTTATATAATATATTTATTTATATCCTATTTTATGACTTACTAACATGTTTCCGATAGAATTTCAAGAATGGAATGGAATGGAAAGATTTGTACTATAGTTTAAGCCAGTTCTACACAGCACGTTGAGTGTAGCAGAAAACAACTTTTGGAATGGATGGAAAAACATTAATTTTATAGATTTGTTTTTAAATGAATGTAACCAATGTGTAAAAATAATGAAACACACAAAATGCATACAAATCAGTGTGCCAAATTATTGCAGCCCTGGGAGCTATAACATACGTGCCAACAAGTTACTGTGTATGCATTTAGCGCACTCATTCACTCTTGTATACAATAAAATGTCCTTTTTAATACTGCCAGATATAGCCTCGCCACAGTAATCCTGCAACACATGCAAGTTTAATAATTATAGCATAGAAGAAGCCATTTCCCCTTAAAATAGAAATATACTATTTGCACTGAAAACTAGCATCAACCCTTCACAGCATGGCTTATTTCCTCCCCAGAAACCCGAGCTGGCCATTTATACAGCTAAATTGATTGAATTTTTTAAAGTCTTAATTTATTTTCTTTTTCTTTTAGCGTTTTCCCATATAAAATAAAAAGGAATGTGGTCAAGGCTCATTGCAAACATTTTGGGAAAGTCACTATGACATCTTTCATACCTGCCTGAGCCACAATAATAACTTTATACTATAGCATTCTTTACCTTTTGACTGCTAGGGGAAGAGTAATTCTTAATAGTAATACTAGTTTGTATGGTAACATTGTTTAACCTATTAAGGACCAGGGCTATTTTACACTTACAGGACCAATGCATGTTTTGTCTTTCTGCGACCTTAATTTCCCTCTGTTAAATGTAGGGTATCCACACAAATTATATACTGGTGCCTTTGGGTTTTATTGAGGACAGATTCCAAATTCATAAATATAACATAGTATTTATTAGACTTGTGCATTCGTCTTCGGGTGAACATGAAAACGATCACGAAGAGTGCGTTTTTGTGTTCGTTCCGAAGAAGCCCCGAAGAGAAGACAGCGGCGGTAAAACGTAGGCGAAGGCGAAGACACACACCACGAAGATCTTCGTGATCGTCTTCGTCTACCACTCTCCCCAGCCCCTTCCCCTTCTAACTTACCTTGGCTTCGCGGCAGTTCACGGAAGTGGAAATCCGCAGGTTCGCCATCACGGGTTACGGGGCAGTGCGAATGAGCCTATTGGTCGCCTACAGGGACCTCCTCTGGCATCAACCAATTGGAAGACAAAAGGGAAGACAGGAACAGGCGAATATTCGCGGAATACGAAGATTTTTTTTTTCCTGAAGACGAGCACGAAGACGAACACAAAGAGCCCCCTGGTGCCCAAGTCTAGTATTTATCATGAGTAAAATATGAAAAAAATGAGAGAGATAAAAAAGCCATTTTTTTTGTTTTACTAATTTTTCTTTGTATTTCTTATGTTTAGCGACATACTTATTTTTCGGTTTATGATTGTTAAAACATTCCCTTATACAATACACTATTTCTACCAGAAGGGGATTGAGGTGTCATACAAGGTCTTTCTAAAAGAGCAGTGCATTTTAGATATTCCTTTGGGTTCTTTGTAGACCACAGGGATCTTTCCTGTAAAAATAGGGTGCTCTTGCTAACATCACCGTGGTGACTAAACATGTATGTATTTTTCTAAGTTGTTAATATACTATTTTGTTTTTCTAATTTTCTTTTTTAAGAGAGAAACTTAATTTCCTCTTTTTCTCACATTGGCGTCTCAGCCTGTTGATCATACAGTGATCAGAAACCAGCGTTATGCAGAAACCCCAACAGGGGTCATAGACAGCCCTCTACCCACAACCCATGGTGTGATTAGTGATGTAGTACTGATTTTAATCAGTGACATACCAGGTATGGGACCTGTGGTTTTGTAAGTGTAAGGATGGGTTTACATACAAAACACAAATACTATTGTGTCTCCTAATAAGGCACTCGGCTAACAAACTACAGCAGCATCGATTCTCAAACAATGGTGGCAAGTCTCACTGGGGAAATATTTTGTTGAGGGTTAGTGTGGTGGGTGGAGGTAATATTTGGTGAATATTTGCAAGGACAGCCACTATCTAAAGTTTGATTGCCATTGATATATTAAATATTAAGAGGAATGAAAACGCATAGAATATATAGCTTTACATTTATCGAGTGCCAGCTGTTTATTGAGCACTATTACAATAGAGGGGCCACTGTATAATATTAAAAATAAAATGAACAGTGGTTGGGTAAACACGCAGAAAGGCAAAATTCCAGGTACCCTAAGTAACATAAATAGCACTTCTAATGGGTGTTTATATTGAGTGTTACATCAAGTGTATTGTACTGATTTATTACAATGAATATGCTTGTATAGATCTACATGCCTAACCATGTCTCTTGAATTTCAGGAGATGTGGCAACAGTAAACAACAATGTCTTTCAGATCCAAACAATGGTTATGGAGAAACACACTAGCTATTTTACCAGATGGCATAGTAGACACCAACAGTAGCTGTACTCAAGCATTTGACAACAGAGTTGTGGTTTGTGAGGCACAGATTTTTAGTAAAAAACTTTATCGTTACTGACAGATTGCATGTACTGAAAAAGTGTCAACACAACCAAAGGGCTGTAGTCAATAGAAACCACACGATTAGCTATGCTCAAAATTGATTATAACACAGAACCAACATAAGAAAGCAGAAGAAGAAAAGCCTCAGCAGGTAAGGACAGAGAGGGTATGCCACAATATATAAACTGTAATATGAGTAGTAAAACATGTTCTTATGGAGGAGTAATGACACAGTGTATAATCCATTAGGCACATTAGGCACATGCTGTAATGGATAACATGGTCAGTGGCGCATCAGCCAGTGGTGATGCAAAGCAGCCTCCAAGCTAATGTAGCCAGGGGCCGCTCTCTCAGCTTGGTCATGTAATGTGAACCCTCAATACTACAACAGAACCGCGTGTGAAGAAAAGTGCTCACACACACACTTGACAGGTAAGTATAAGTAGGTTTGAGTATAAATATTTAGATATTTACTAGTCGGGACCCAAAAGTCATGTGCCCAGAGTGTCTTCATCTGGCACTGGCTACAAGAAAGATGCCAATTAAAAAGTAAATCTGGAGGCATACACAAACAATCTTTCTAGAGTATTGATAGCACAATATCTGCAGATGTAATGTTAGTACTGCTCTTGTTTCCATTTGTAATAATAGTCAGTAACATAATTGTCATGTGTTTCTTGCAGCAGTTACCTGTTTTATTGAAATAATTTATTATATGTTTTTATATTATAACAAACTCTTACTTATCTATCTTTCATATACCAATGTCTACGTGTATTTCTTTGACACTTCTTTCCAAAGAATATAGATTTATGCAAAATGATTGACCAGGAATATTGAAAAAAAAAAGATAATTCTCATGACTACAACTGCGGCAAGAAAAATAATTATTCAGCAATTGATATATCCCAAGTTATTCACTTTAACTCAATTCAAACCCAAGTTATTGCATTCCTATAGAATGGGCTGGATAAAAGCAATGCCAAATACAGAGATGTTTTTAAAGAACGAGAAGCATATATATACAATACCCTAGATCTGGACCTAAGGCAACAAATTAAAAACACCTTTGTGTATATAACTTGGAATAGTTTCAAGTAATACAAGACCACAAATCTAAATGTGCCTTAATCTGAGGTGTTGGCTCCCCTGACTATCAAGGATGGAAATGGAGTAGTAGTTGCCACCTTCTGTCAACACACAACCTGGGACGTAACAATTGACTGGAGGGAAGCCTGTCCTAGTACACACATCTATGGGGGGTTTTGACAAAGTGGCGGGCTAAGCAATATATGGCCATATAGTGTGACGGAATCCCCAATATTTATGCCTTTTTTTTTTTTACAAAAAGGTATGCATTGAATTATTGCTTAGTTTCGTGTATTTATTAGTTATTGTTATTCTAGCACAAACCCGGGAATATGAATATGTATTTTTTCATGTTTTTAGGTTGTACACTCCCACCTTTTTGTATATATATATTTTTACTGTGCATTTTTGCAGGTTCTGACCAAACCTTAGGGTTGAACAGCCCCACCTGCCACACAGGTGCCTCATTAATGGTGCCCAGAGAAGGCTTTCAATTGCCTTCTTGTGTTAAAATGCAATATATTCCCGCTGATTCAGTTCCATGGTAAGCATAAATTTGATGTAGTGGGGGCTAACCAATATATATGGCCATATAATGTGACAGAATCCCCAATATTTATGCCTTAGATGTGTTTAGAAATGGTATGCTCTAAACTCTTGCGTTGTTTTGTGTATTCATTGGTTACTATTATCCAAGCAGCAATTTTATGCTTTTTAGGTTGTGTGTTCCTCCTGTTTCATACATATTGTTTTGATGTACACATTTATTAGTGCCTAGGTGGTGTTGGTGTTTTATCTCTGAAATATTTTGGATTTTTTTTTGCTGTTCCTTGGCTAAATTCCAAAGATACACCTTGGAAATGGACACGAGTTTTCTGAATTTGCATCTACTCCCATTGATATAAAAAGTACATTGAGTCACAACAAATTGAATTCCACCATATTGACAAAAGGCCTTGACATTGTTTATTGTAAACTTTTCGTAAGGGAAACAATTACAAGCAAAGACATGTGGGAATAGGTGGGATTTTTGGATGTCTTAGTTTTCTTGTTAATGGGTTATTGTTTGTATTTTGAGTAATTTTCATTGTCAAACTTTTTTATTGATGCATTAGAAAACACCGAAACACATTTTTATATGTGATATATTTATTTATGGAAATATGTGAGGAAATTGTATATTACTCCTACAATATATAATATATATATGTAGGTACATACTGTATTTATAATGAGTAAAATTATATTAATATTATTTGCTTTAAGTTTCAGTCATGATGCAAACAGGTAGAATACCAGCTGGGTGGCAGCATAATTCAAGCTGACTTTGGGTTTAAAGTGTTAGTAAAACATTTCCAATATAATGTCTCCCAGGAACGTGAAGATCTACACGTAATAATTACAAAGAAAAGTGTATTGCTAATACACCATAACCTTTAAAGCATTTAAAATGTCTTCACGCCTACTACGGGTTATGTGTAGGAAGGGGCTATTTAATCCATACTGATCACTTATTTGACTCATTTAAACCATAGGGTTCCTTTTTAACTACATGTTTATAGACTCATATAAAATAGAAAGTACGTTGAGCATAGCTGGAATTTAGTAAAAGTGAGCCACGTAGAAATTGGTTCAATATAAGATTTTCATGTTGAAACTGGCATGTGCTAAGCTAGTAAAGATTGGGCCTTAGTGGTTGGGCTTTAGTGTACTTTACATTGTCAAATACACATACATCATGAACAGCTATGCTATATTAAGCATTTAGTAATGTTTAGCAACAGTTCCATTTTTATAAAACGTGATATTTTCCATATTAGCAAGGTACATTTTTAAGTCATTTGTACACCTCTCTTGTAGTATACACTACTAGAACTTCACAGAAAAGCTACCCTAGAAATCCCCCTCTCTGTAGAAGTGGCTGCAGAGGGCAGGGATATCCACGGGTTAGTGTGACTGACTTGTGGTGTCTGAGAAACAGGACAGATGTGGTATCTTTAGATGGGAATGTCTTCCTTGAAGACCCACCGGCAGTCAGATGCAATACCAGAGTCTTTAACCAGCAGGTACCTCCAGCTTTTGTTGACTTTGATCTTTAGATTATCTCTAGCTAAGCAAAGTCTTTTTGAGAATCAAGGTGGGTGTAGTTGTATAAGATGTAGAGGATAATTTCCTGGCTAAACCTGGTCTAAGAAGTAGATTTATGTCCTGGTTCTTCTGTCATAGCAAAAGTGGTGGAGAGATCTGTCCTGGTAGGAAGAATGCTGGAAGACATCACAATCATCCACACATAACATAGAGAGAGTATGAGGCAATGGCAATGTATTGTGGATTAAATCTTTTTTCTCTGGATTTTCAGGAAGAGTACAATAAGTTCAGTTGTCTAAGTAGAACAGACAACAGTCTAACTAGTAGTTGGAAGTAGGTGGACATAAAGATAAAATCAGGAGGAGGAGGTAAATCTATTTAAGAGATTTTCTGAAGCATTTTTAAACAAGTTTTGGCTGTCACCGTAGTGCTAAAGTAAAAACAGTCCCTGGAGTGGTGTAGAGCACACTGAAAAATAAACTCTGGAACAGTGGAAATGTGTTCTCTGGTGTGACGAATCCCGTTCAAAAAGCAAGGTCCAAAAAGACATGGTTTGATGAGTTTAGAGTGTAAGAACTGAGTGGCCTTCACTTAGACCTGACCTTATCCCCGCTGAACATCTTTGAGGTCAGCTGGAATGCAGATTGTGACCAAAGCCTTCTCGTCCAACATCAATGCTTGACCACACAAATGGTGTTTTGGCTCTTTTGGTTGAATGGCACAAATTCCCACAGACACACTCCAAAATCTTGTGGAAAACATTCCCAGAGGCTGTTTTAGCCACAAGGAGGGGGTGGGGGCATCTCTATATTAGTGCTCTTGGTTTTGTAATGGGATGTCCAACAAGCTTACATATGTGCGGTGGTCATAAGTCCACATACATTTGGTCATGTTTTTTTTTTTTTATAAGTGCCATACATGTATTTCACTTAAAGAAATGTTATAGAGCAGTGCCCCCCCCCAATATCTTCACTCCTTAAATGTTCCTGCTTTCTATCATAAAAACAAGTCATCTTTCCCTGTCTTTCTTTGCTTATAGAAATTATATGTTTCTCTCAAATAAAAAAATCTGAAAGAACCAAACAAAAAGTTTGGTCATATGACTGTTTTCATTCTGTTGCCAGATTATATCAATGAAACAGTTCAAAACAGTTACTGCCTAAGTAGTTGGTGTATTTAATCACTCAGAGAGTATGCTGTTTCATTTATATGAAGACACTTACATCAGTAATAAATACATAATGTCATCACATATTTATTAACTATCCTATCCAAATGTGTTTTCTAAGCCATAATATATTGAGCGTATCACATATGAATTATTTGCCTCCCTTGAGCCCTACCAAGCCTGTGCCATTTAAGACAGTTAAGAATACATTACCTAGTGAAATACAGTCAGTCTACCTGGATGTACTTTTATTCCACAGCAACTGAAGCACCATGCTGCCTATCCCTGACTTAAGATGTAGCACTTTTTTGACAATCCTATTTAAACCAGACAACCTATTAACTGCTTCCTGCAATTCATTGAGGACATGTGTTAAATCAATTAAAACGACACACACTTGCTACCCCAGTTTTCATGTCTATGAAGACAAGTGATTTCACTGGCTACATTTCCAGAAAGCTATACTAGAGAGAGAGAGAGAGAGAGAGAGAGGTCAAACATTTCTTGCCAGGTTTTAACATTTCAAGTGAACCTCTAGAGAAATAAATTCACTGATTTATCTTACACTATTGAAAAAGGAATGTCACTGATGGATAAAACAAATACATTTTACACTTAAAAGTTTCACGTAAAGAGTACAATTTTACAAAAAAAAAAACCATAGTTCAATACATATTGCTAGCATCATTTCCAGTAAATGTAAAAATCTAGTATTGATACAGCATTCAATCTCGGAAAGGGATCTGCCAGAATTAGGGCAAAGTGAAAACATGAAACAGCATACAATTTTGCATACATTTCAATACTGCCTGTGAATAAGCCTACATTTGTGTTTTGAATTTCAACACTTTATCATGATTGTTGTTAAATTAGTTTTGTATTTTCCTATATATTGTATACACTGATGTATTGTGTCCTAACCAACTAGAGCAAGGGGTGTAGGCCTAGGAGTGGGAATAGCCCCATGTCCCAAACCTGGGGGGTAGATCGTCCTATTAGGCCCTCCAATGTGCTGCTGCTCAATGGGCCAGTTGCAATGGAGATCTTTGATCTCCCCAACCTGCCCACTTTTACTACAGAAGACTCTGTCTAGGACATTGGCCATGGAGGAGGGCCATTAGGGAAGCTGCCCGAGGTCAGGCCTAAGGCAGTGATCAAGGTAAATATATATTGTGATTGTATATAAAGAGATTCTATATGATATAATCAGTGATATATTATCACGGTACTATGTACTACTAGAAATAATTAAATGCATTCTTTGGTTATGTTACATTAATTGTACTTTTTTTGTATATGAAAAACTTTGGGATATTTTTAGAAAATATTGTAATTTCAAACATATGTTATTTTCCCCATTGATAAAATCTACAGGCCAACATTATATATACACAGGAAATTACAATATAATCCAATAAAAACTGATACATAATTTTCTGAAAAATACCATGAACAAATTGAAAATTAAGAATTATTAATGAGAATATTAAATAAAACATATTTTTATGTGACAATGAAGGATATAGTTTTAGTTATATAGGATAATACATTTCTTTATTAGTTTACCTGTATTGCCTTTGAAACCACACACTGTATTGAAAGCCTACATTCTAAACAAAAAACATCCTGAAACTAATATTTTTTTCTATTAATTCAAACTGAATGGATATTGGAGCTTGCAAAAATAAATGAGACAATAAATATGACAATAAAATATGGATAGTATTTGGGTTGTAAATTAACTATATAAAGTATGTAAATGAAACCATTTAACTTAAAAATGACAACCAATATATTCAGTTTATCTTGTGTACTGGCAAAAAGAACTATAACACTTAATATTATTTCAGATAACTTCAAAGTTAACCAATTTTAAAAACGGGGGAAAATATACCAGGATATTGGCTTAAAAGCCACTTGCTAAATGTTGCCTAGGACAATATATCAAAAAATGTAGAGCTTACATCCAGAAAATTGCGTTATGTATCATTGTGTCAATTTTTAGGGTAGAAAATCCTGTATTCAACAACACATACTTAAAACTTTCTGTTTTGATCAAACGTGAAAGCGGGTTCCTAATCGATGTGACAAACAAAAAAGATTTTATGAGGTCACATTCACTTACATACACAGTTACACTTTAAAATTATAATACCATTAAAAACCTTTTCTTATATATATATATATATATATATATATAGTTTCAGGCTTTTTAAATTTTAAATGAAAAATATATTCACTTACCCCACAGCGTCTTTCATGTAAATTAAGGCTTGTATAGTATATCAATTTTTTATTATTTTTGCATTATCACTTCTTGATTTTTAACACATATCACCACCCGGCATTTTACTTACCTAGATACATGTCATAAATAAAGACAAAATTCAACAAAATTAGATTACATTCCAGAAAAATAGCATTACGATTTGTGCATACAAGCCACAAATATCTTTTTCATATTACTGTAAATGGAACAGTTACTTTATGACCCATTATTGAAACCGGTTTTCTCTGTTTCATTACTGTTCATGTAATACATTGGTAATATATAGATTTCCTTTAGGTAAAGGATATCATTTTATTTTTTAATACTTAATACAAAAAGCTTTTAGTGTAGAACATTCATAATATGGTTTGTGGCAATATTAAGCAAGAAAAATGTGCAGAATTTCCCCCAGAAGATTAAAGTATTTTTTTTGCCCACAGAAATGGAAATAAAATGAAAAATATGCAAATTGTGAAATATTGACTCATATAGACACATAACATAATATACAGTAAGTTTTTTTTTTTTTGTTGTTTTGTTTTTTTATAAATAGTAAGTGAATATGTTCAGGTAAGGATTTATTTGGTTCAAACCGGTGATATAATGGAGAAAAATTCAATGTTGTACAGGAAAGTATTTTCAAACTTGAGACAATGAGTTATGAAAAATGAGGAGGTACATTTTAGTTTAATCTTTTCATCCACAAAAAAACCCATGTAAATCATAAATGTAGACTCACCTAAGCTGCAAAAAACATCTCCTTATACCATATATACTTATGCAAGTCGGCTCCAATGCTGGCTCTGGGAGCCCTTGGGGCTGGGGTGTCTATCGATACCCTCCCGTGATTTTAATGGAAGCACTATCCTGCCACTGATCAGCTGCTTCAATCAGCCAATCATAGCACAAAATGTCAGATCATGGAGGGAATGAGACACTTTTGTGCTGCAGCTTCTCCTTCAGATAAGTCTTTTGAAGAGATAAGGCATATAAATTAGGATAAAGATCTAGTCGAAATACTTCTGTATAGTTTTTACAGAGGAAGATGAAGGGAATACACCCAATACAGCATCAGGCTCCCTATAGCCCAATGGCCGGTTGAAAGGAAGATCTCTGACTGGCCTATTAAAGTTGTGGGAAACTGTATTGAGATGTCACAGCCTCCATAGTTTACCTCCCTTGGTATCATGCTTAGTTAAAAGCAGTGGATGAAATCAATGTTATTTTGCAAGAATGTGTTTTCCTGCAACTTTTGCCCTACTTTATATTTTGATTCTAATAAACATTGAATGTATAAATGTGATTAAGAAGCCCTATTTGTCCATAAAAATGGATTCTATAAATTCTCTGGGTACACTACGCAAAACAGTGGGAAGTTATAGTTAAACAAACATATGACTAAAATTGCAAAAACAATAATTATACACTCACTGGCCACTTTAGTAGGTACACCTGTTCAATTGCTTATTAACACAAATAGCTAATCAGCCAATCACGTGGTCAAGACCACTTGCTAAAGTTCAAAACGAAAGTGGCATAGTTGTTGGTGCCAGACAGGCTGGTCTGAGTATTTCAGAAACTGCTGATCTACTGGGATTTTCACGCACAACCATCACTAGGGTTTACAGGGATTGGTCCGAAAAAGAAAAAATATCCATTGAGCAGACTGTTTCAAGATGGCAGCAAGGAAACAGTAACTCAAATAACCACTTGTTACTACCAAGGTATGCAGAATACTATCTCTGAACACACAATACGTCGAACCTTGAAGCAGATGGGCTACAGCAGCAGAAGACTACACCGGGTGCCACTCCTATCAGCTAAGAAACTGAGCACAGGCTCACCAAAATTGGACAATGGAAGACTGGAAGAACGTTGCCTGGTCTGATGAGTCTCGATTTCAGCTCAACATTCAGATGGCAGGGTCAGACTTTGGCATTAACAACATGAAAGCATGGATCCATTTTGCCTTGTATCAACGGTTCCGGCTGGTGGTGGTGGTGGACATTTTCTTTGCACACTTTCGGGATTGTTTAAATTGTTTAAATGTGACAGCCTATCTGAGTATTGTTGCTGACCATGTCCATCCCTTTATGACCACAGTGTACCCATCTTCTGATGGCAACTTCCAGCAGGATAATGCACAAAGCTCACATCATCTCAAACTGATTTCTTGAACATGACAATGAGTTTATTGTACTCCAATGGCCTACACAGTCACTAGATCTAAATCCAATAAAGCTCATTTGCGACAGACTGATATTCTGCAAAAGGTACAGGGATTGGACTGCTGGGGTAAAGTAATTTTTTCTGATAATTCCCCTTTCCAATGGTTTGGACATCCAGTAAAAAGCTTATCTGGAGAGGACAAGGTGAGCGCTACCATCAGTCCTGTGTCATGCCAACAGTAAAGTATCCTGAGACCATTCATTTGTGGACTTGCTTCTTAAGAAAACAGCCATGAATAAAGAATGGTATTAACACATCTTTAACTTCTCCCAACCATCCAAGAACAGTTTGGCGATGAACAATGCCTTTCCAGCATGATGGAGCACCTTGCCATAAGGCAAAAGTGATAACTTAATATTATTAAGGCATAGAGAAAGGGTGAGAGGTAGTGTGGTGGTTGTATCGATGACAAGGAAGTTCTAGCAGCTAAGATGGTATGCTTCTCTGAACAAGTGGGTTATTAGATGTTTCTTGAATGTCAGGAGGGATGGTGAATGCTGAAGGTTCCTTGGGAGTAGATTCCAGAGATATGGGGCAGCTCGAGTGAAATCTTGTAGACGGGAAAAGGAAGAGGTGATGAGTGAGGAGGAGAGTCTTAGCCCATGGGAGGAACGTAGGGATCGAGTAGGAGAGTATTTGCTAATGAGGTCAGAAATGTACGGAGGAGCAGTATTATGGATGGCCTTATATGTCAGTACCAGGATCTTAAATTTAATTCTAAAGGTAATTGGGAGCCAGCGGAAGGTTTCACAGAGAGGGGAAGCAGAAGAGGAGCGACGTGCAAGGAAGATGAGCCTAGCACCGGCATTTAGGATAGACTGTAGAGGAGAGAGTCTAGACAGTGGAGTGCCAACCAGAAGAGTGTTGCAGTAGTCAAGACGGGAAATGATAAGTGAATGAGCCATAACTAAGTGGCTCAGGGAACAAAACATTGACATTTTTGGTCCATGGCCAGGAAACTCCCCAGATCTTAATCCCATTGAGAATTTGTGGTCAATCCTCAAGAGGCGGGTGGACAAAGAAAAACCCACAAATTCTGACAAACTCCAAGCATTGATTATGCAAGAATGGGCTGCCATCAGTCAGGATGTGGCCCAGAAGTTAATTGATAGCACACCGGGGTGGATTGCAGAGGTCTTGAAAATGAGGGGTAATGCTTGTAATTATAATTCAGTATACCATAGTAACATCTGACAAAAATATCTAAGAACACTGAAGCAGCAAACTTTGTGAAGACCAATACTTGTGTCATTCTCAAAACTTTTGGCCACGACTGTGTATATCTGCCATCATTCCACCCTGCCAGCCTAGACTCATGTGCTTAACATCAGGTGTCATGTCAATTGCAGCCTCTAGAGGCCACCTGTGACAAAAAAACACCATGTTGCCATCCTTTCTTAAATACCTGCTCTGCCTCTCAGTCCAGGCCTTTCATTGCAGTGTATACATCATTCCACTGTTACTCTGTGTTTTGGTCCTGTGCTACTTCTAGCACCTTTCTGTTTGATTCTACCCGTTTTGACCTGGCTCATCCCGATCTTACTCTTGGTTCACGATTTGGCTTTAGTTTATGATCTCCTGGTTCTGACCTGGCTTTCCAGAGTACATCGTGTTCCTGCCTTTTGCCCTGTCAGAGGGCTTCCAGCTGCGCTCCTGTCCAGAGACTTTCTAACCCATGTGTTACCTACAGCCTGTATTTTCACCTGTGCCTTGTCCTGCTATAGAAATCTGTCTTGTTTATATTACCTGATCAACCAGCACTCATCAATATAACCAGTCTTGCATATGACTCTAGTCATTCGTCTATATTTACCTGTCTGTCGCTATGTGCCGCAGAGTACAGGCGGATTCTCAGATACCCCCTGCAACGGGGCTCCTAAAAGACCTGCTTAGACAAGCCGTGGCAATATAATGCCAAATGAGTAGATATAAGGGTAGACTGAGAACCTTCAAGGCCCCAGGAAACAAAAAGGCCATGCCTCTTATTGGTTAAGCCCCTCCCTTGTGGTTCCCCCGATCTATTTTTCCGTATTTGTAGTAATTGAAAAAAGATAACTTTTAAATAGTGTAAACAGATTTTGTGGTTGTTTTTTATATTGTGGTTTTCACACATCCCATAAATATAATTGTTATTAAATATATTTAATAATATTGGCAGCAATTGAAAAATAAAAGTAATTCTAATGATGAATACATAAATACAGAAAATCAATATGAAATGTATAACTGAATAATAAAATAATAATAATAAAATAAATAAAAAATATTTACTATGACATAACTGCCATCAGTATATACTGAGCCAGACATTGATGGTAGTAAAGCATAACTGCCATCGCTATATACTGTGCCAGGCATTGACGGTGATACAGCATAACTGAAATCCCTATATGCTGTGCCAGACATTGAGGGTAGAATAGCATAACTGCCCTCACTTTACACTAAGCCAGACGTTGACAGTGGTACAGCATAACTGCCAACACTTTACACTTGACATTGATGGTGGTACAGTATGTCAAGGAGCATGGGCTGCAGAGGACTGTTCACCTTGTTGTGGAATTGTTTTTTCCCCTGCTTCCCCTTCCCACAGGAGTATAATCCCAGCCTTATGTTACCAGCCCATTTCTGGCACCCTGACTTTATCTCTAAATATCTTTAACGCCCTTGGCCCCACCGGAGTGTGGTTACGAGCAAGGGGCGATTAAGAGAAGGAGCTCCCTAAGGAACCTCCCTAAGGAACCCAGCAGCCATGGCTATGGAGCCTTTGCACAGGTTCATTATGGACTGTCCCGTGGAATTTTCCAACTGCCGCAACCATGGATCTTGTTACTTTTTGGATTGAGTAATCTAGGGACCCTAAGCTATCTATCGATATCGGTCCCTCCCTCGGGATTACCCAGAAAACAACGATTTAGGGTTACGCAAGCATTACTATACGTGGTGACCAGGTTGTGGCACCAGGCTGTCTGGGCAGAGTATTGTTTGTGTTGATGGGATTACGCTCCTTCTCTGATAGAGTTAGGGGTTAACTCCCAGTTGGGGTAATGGTCATCCTGAAATATTTGGTGGTAGAGGTGGGATGCTTCCTTGCTACCAGGACATCCAAACCACCACCAGGACCTTATTGTAGTGAATGAACTAGCACTATAGTCTAAAGAGAAGTACATCAAGCAAATTGCTGAAGGCCCGAGGATGAAAGGTCCTGCAATGCCAAGGTTTGATGATAGCAGGGATGAGATTGATTGTTTGAGAGACACTGCGGTCTACAAGGAGTCAAGAAGGGTGAAGGGGTTAACCACGAGGTCTTGAATTGAAGAAAGCATGATTTGGCGGGTATACCCTGTCGGGGTACAGATCATCCCATCATACAGCATACCTGCCACCACTATATCTTGAGTCAGACATTGATGGTGATACAGCATAACTGCCATCACTTTATACTAAACCAGAGATTGGTGATGGTACAGCATAGCTGCCATCACTTTACACTGGGTCAGATATTGGTAGTGGTACTGCATAACTTCCACCACTATACATTGTGCCAGACCTTGAAGGTGGTACAGGATAACTGCCATCAAAAGATACCGTCCCAGACATTGTTGGGGTACAGCAATGCTGACATCAGTATTTACTTAGCCAGATACTGACAGTGGTACCACAATCAGGGCCTGGCTCAGCAGATAGGTGCAGTTGTACACCATCACTTTATGCCGAGTCAGGCACTGATGGCGTATACAATAACTCTCATCAGTGATGGCAGTTATTGTGTACCACCATCAGAGGGCCATCACACACACACTTCATGCTTTCCAACACTCTCACAATATTTCCTTACATATCCTTACATTAATGCTCATACACACGTATACATAAAGATTCGTGCTCACACGCACATATACATAGCCATCCATGCTCACATGCACTGATA
This sequence comes from Spea bombifrons, assembly GCF_027358695.1. Lineage (NCBI taxonomy): Eukaryota > Metazoa > Chordata > Amphibia > Anura > Pelobatidae > Spea > Spea bombifrons. The sequence continues at coordinate 21,596,992 of NC_071090.1, read as the reverse complement.
CATAGACATTCATGCTCACATGCACTGATACATAGACATTCATGCTCATATGCACCAGAAAATCAAACTTGATTAAAGAGTCTAAAAAGTCCACAGTTCAACAAATTTTTTCAATCCAAATATACCGTACTTCAATATGAATGCTGTTCCAGCACTTATACAAATTACTCAGCATCCAGAGCCATGTGAAAAGGTTTACAATAACCCAACAGTCTACTAACGATGAAGATAATGCAAGTTGCATCAAATAATAAAGAATTGAAACAAATCTGGTGGAAGTATGTGAACCAATTGTCTTCTTGTGTTAAAATACCATGGAAATATTAAATAGGTGGTAAGTTATAGTGCAGACACTCCGCAACCAATGTATGTAACTGTAAGCTCACTCGCTTGGATTCATAATATACTCAATGTTTGAGTTTAGATGAGGAAGGCCCGCAAGCTTGGACTTAGTCCTTTGGGCATTGGAAGTACAGCTGTTTTTAAATGTTTACGTTGTGTCTAGTGATTATTTGTATTACAATAGGGTTCAAGCTAGAAGAAGCCATTGGGTGCTGAACCCCTGCACCAGTGTCTCATATTATTATTTATTGTTTTATATAGCGCCATCAAATTCCGTAGCGCTGTACAATGGGTGGACAGGACACAACAAGTAGTATGTAACATAACAATTTGACTTACAGAGACAACAGGTGAAGAGGGCCCCACCAGTGTCTTCAGGATTGAGATTCACTGTGGTTTTACCAAGGACAAAACTTGATTGTGGTATCTTCACTTTAGTCTCCCTATATACAATCCACAGAAGGAAAACACAGAGCATTAATGCCGGCTACCTTAAAATTAACATTTAAAAAAAAAATGTATACCTCCCATGTGTTGGTTTAAGTGGGATAGTCCTGATTTTTTTGAGAACTGTCACACTGTCCTGCCAAGTGCCCTCACTGTCCCGCCAAGTTGTCCCAGTGTTCCTGCTTTTGCAGGTGGTGGGGATCCTAGACAGGTTAGAGAAATCCCTCCTCATATGTGATGCAATCAGTTGCCATATTAAAATCCGAGAGACTTATAGGAAATCAGAACTAGCACAAATAATATATAAATCAATGGACGTGTGTTTTAAAGAAAATTAATACATTTAATTGCAAAAAGAGGCATCCGGTCTCCAAAATAAATAAAACAAAGTAAATAACAAAATAGTGCCCATCCCAGTACAAAATGTATACATTAATATATACATTTTGGAGAGTACATATTTCTGTTGGTATCCATCATTGGTCTTATAGTAGGCTTCAACTGGAAAGAAGCCATTTGGTGCCGTATATGCATACATATTATCAATATTGCTATCAATTAGAGATACAATAATCAAAATAATAGACACGAGATTAGCTTACACCTTAACTGAAATCATAACAATAATCGCCATTAATTAGACAATGTTAATAAATACTTCCTATTATTTCCCATGCCTTTAATCTTCCTAATCTTCAAAATAAAAACAAACAATATAAATGGGACAGTTAAAGATGAAGGAATTGCTATCAGGATCCACCCTACAGCATTTGTATGCTAGTAATGGGTTTAAATCCTTAATATTTTTTACCCCTTTGTCTGTGTTCACAGTAATTGAAACTTCGTCTAGACTCAGTGACTACTGATGATAATCCTAGCAATATCAAGTAAAATGACTCTGAAACATGATAGCCAAACTTATCAAGGGTACATGGATTTAGTTGACTGATTGAACAATGTAGCTCATTTTTTCCCCCCTTCTTGTATATAATCTATGTGTTTCCCAAAGCAAAACCTCTAGAATTTGTTGTAAAATCTAAATTACGCTACTTGCTGCTTGCTGCCACATACCAGTTTTCATTGTCAGTTAATCACTGGGCACTTTACATCAACAAAAGAACATTAATCTTCTATAGATAAAGTAAAACTGATATGTCATTAATACTGGAATGCAAAAGTCTCTACATGGTAATTCTAGTAATACCAAATATAAACTTGATTATGGACAATACCAAGAAAACAGCAGTGTCTATTACCTTACCACATATATTAACTTGAACTTCTGTTAAAGCATGATGTGCTTAAATGAAATGTACTGAGGGCATACTGCAATATAAATAACAGTATTAATATTATTTTTAAATTACTTATTTAAACTGATCTATAAGTGTTAGGCACATATGATTTACATTATAATTGTGTCTGAACCTAAAGTAACAATTCTTAATAAGATATATATATACACTCACTGGCCACTTGGACCCCCTTTTGCCTTTAGAACTGCCTTCATTCTTCGTGGCATACTTTCTACAAGGTGCTGGAAATATTCCTCAGAGATTTTGGTCCATATGGACCTGATGGCATCACACAGTTACTGCAGATTTATCAGCTGCACATCCATGATGCAAATCTCCCGTTCCACCACATCTCATCTGGTGCTCCACCATAGAAGCCTGGTGGAAGTGCCGGCAGTGGAGGTTGCCTACGCGCATTGCGTAGCTGCATTGTGCGTAGACAACCTCCACTGCCGGCACTTGCGCCGGTGCTTCTCCGTCATCGTGCAGACGTCCACTGAACGGTCCCGATAGACACCAGGGAGTCTGGGGGTGCATTGGTGAGTCTGGAGGGGGGTGGCATATCTAGGGAGCAGAGTGGCATTTCTGGGGAGCAGAGTGGCATATTAGGGGGGCAGAGTGGCATTTCTAGGGGGGCATAAAGCATATCTGGGGGCAGAGTGGCATTTCTAGGGAGCAGAGCGTGGCATATCTGGGGGGCAGAGTGGCATTTCTAGGGGGCATAAAGCATATCTGGGTGCGCAGAGTGGCATATCTGAGGGGCAGAGTGCCATATCGGGGGGGTAGAGGGGCATGTCTATAAGTAAAGTGCATTATGAATTAAGGGGGGACCTTAAAATGGCTATTGGATTTCCAAATTTGTGTTTGAATATAACAGATGCCGACTATGCTGCATAATAGATACCAAAAAGTTAAAATACATGTAAATGTTCATTAGATAAAATACTGTTTTACCATTCCACTATTGTGTATTTTTCCTTTAAAAATATTTTATTCTTTAAAATAGCACCAAACTTTTATGGTGTGGCCTATAATCGAGCCAATATGATATATATATATATATATATATATATATATATATATCTATACCGTATTGGCTCGATTATAAGACAAAGTTTTTTTCATCGTCTTATATTCGAGGTCATCTTCTAATCAGACCTCAAATAGAGATCTGACTACAAGACTAAGATCCAGATCCCCCGCAGCGCTGCAGGGGACCTGGATCCTCCTCTCCGGCAGCCGGTGGAAGTCTGTGCGACGCTTCTATGACGGAGCGCCGGCATCACATGACCTTCTGGTGCTCATTCATAGAAGCCCTGGTGGAAGTGTCGGCAGCAGCAGCAGCGTAGGTTGTCTGGGTACATTGCACAGGTGTCTACCGGCTGCCCCACTAGACACCAAGGAATCTGAAGCACGGGGAGAAGTCTAGGGAAGCACTGGTAAGTCGGGGGAGGGTAAGAGTGGCATATGGGGGTATAAGGGCTTTCTGGAGGCAGAGTAGCATATAGGGGGTTAAAAGAATATCAGGGAGGCAGAGTGGCAAATAGGGGGTCAAAAGGCATCTCTGGGAGGCAAAGTGGCATATAGGGGGTATAAGGCATACCTGGGGGAAAAGTGGCATATCAAGGAGGCAGAGTGGCATATGGGGGTATAAGGCATTTCTACGGGGCAGAGTGGCATATAAGGGGGTATAAGGCATATTGTGGAGGCAGAGTCGCATATCAGGGAGGCAGAGTGGCATATGGGGGTATAAGGCATATCTGGCGGCAGAGTGGCATATAGGGGGTATAAGGCGTTTCTACGGGGCAGAATGGCATATAAGGGGGTATAAGGCATATCGTGGAAGCAGAGTTGCATATCAGGGAGGCAGAGTGGCATATGGGGGTATAAGGCATATCTGGCGGCAGAGTGGCATATAAAGGGGTATAAGGCATAACTGGGAGCCAGATGTATATAACTGGGGACAGGGTGGCAAATAAAAAAAAAGGAATTTTTCTCAATCGTAGTTTTTATTACATATGAAAAAAGTTTACATGTGAATTAATTTACTAGTAAAACTTTTCTTATAATCATGCTTTTTCTTTTTTTCCTAAATTAATATTAAAATTTCGGGGGGTCTTCTTATTATCGAGCAAATACGATATATATATATATATATATATATATATATATATTTTAGACTTGTGCATTTGCTTTCGTACACATTTTATTTTTAACAAAAATTGCTTGTTTCATGTAGCCAACGCTATTACAAGCCATTTTGGTGACATTACAAGCTGTTTTGGTGCTCATTGATGAGGTAATGGGAGTGACAGTGTGTAGGAGGGTAAATATCAATGACTGATAGGTAGAAGTAGCCAAAAAAATGGGAGGAGGTCTCATTGATGGTAATGGCTGTAATTGATGATTCCAACAACCTGTGGGAGTTGTGCCTTACTTTTTTCACTTTGGCCAATTAGCATTTACAAGGGGAAGAGACAAGCATTATATATATTTAAGGGTGCTGACAACATTTTAACTTGGCAGTAGCAACAGTTACAGACTGATGAGAGTTGGAGTGTGAGACAGTGGAAGCTTAGCGTAGCAGAGGCTGAGATTACTGCTCATTGCTCATCTACCATCTACCATACCAGACAATAATTATTGCCTACAATATGTTATGTACACTGTAATATATAATATTAGGGAATTCAGTCATGCTCCATGGGGCTGCATGTGCATCTGCTAGTGTCTGCATGCCCAGGCCCAGTGCTCTACTACTACTGCTGCACCTCATTGACCGTACATACAGTAGGGGAACCCTTTTTTAAATGTTTTCTAATATTGGGGAAATTCAGTCCAGCTCCACAAGGCTTATATGAACTTAAAGAGACAAAATATTTGGGACAAGTGATCTCAAAGTTTGCCTCATTATTTTGTTACTGGGTTATCTAAACTAAATTCCTGAGTGTAAAACTGAACCCCGATATATGCACATTATTTCTTCAAAAAAACATCCTGACAGCCTTTATTAATAAATGTATCAATTAATACATTTGCAAAATACAGCCTTCAATACTTTTGTTACTTTCCAGTTGTGACCATCTGAAATATACAGTATATAAAATTAACAGTTTCTCCACGCCTGCAAAGCTCTGGAATACACAGTTTGAATTGAAAGTAACGACAATTAGCTCATAAAGGAGCATTTCTAGGCATACATTGAAAATAAATATTTGGTTCGGAATCCCTTCTCCATTTTTGGAAAGTTGAAATAACTTATGCTTTCATAAGAATGATTACAAACAGGAACATTTTTGGAAGGTTGAAGGTTAGGAAACTATTACTACATTGTATTCATTTTCTCTTGTTAAAACATTTACTAAAACGTGTACATGGTCACTTAAATTATAATAGATGATTAGACTGCAAACATGTTTCTTGTAGCATCCACAAGAAAATATCTCTCTCAGTTTAGTATAAGAGTTTTCACTCTAGGGTGAAGATGGTTGCGAAACGTATAAATTGCACCAAAGAGGGACATCATTCTGCATGCGCTTTTTGTGTGCGCCAGGAGCACAATTTCATCTTCACATACGTGCTCAGTATGGGGATAAGGTTCTCTCTCGTAGAATCGTCTATGAGTGGATTGAAACGTTTTAAAATGGCCGTCCTGGTGTGACGGATATAGAACTGATTCAAGAAAATAGAAGAATAACAGTTGAAGAGGTTGCAGGAAAGATGAATGTGAGTGTTGGATCTGCCTATGCCCTGATTCATGACGTTTGTAAAACTGATGTTGGCCATCTTCTGGAAAAAAGTTGGTACGATGTAGAAAAGTGATATATCTACTTGTAAAATGTCTATAGATATTACCAATGGGAATATGTAATAATCCAGTCCCATACTGGAAAAAGTTTTCTTAAATGCTGATGACATCATTTTTACTTTTGATCTAATTATGATACACAGTTGAAACATACTTTTTACCTACTATAAATGTTAATGCTGATCAGGTGCAAATAACCTGAAATTGCATACATTTGGAGTCTCATTATGATATCCCAGGCTTTTTTTGTCAGACTACATCATGGTGGTCCATCCTAGTCCAGACAAGTACATCCCGTAGACCCTGGAAATAAATGAACACACAAGAAAGAGAACATGTGAAAGTCACCCTCTGAAGCTGATATATCTGCCAAAAAGTTCATGTGCATTTTCTTGTAAAACGTTTCTCAGGATATCAAGAGATTTTGTCATATATTACAAAACAAGAAACATTTACACATGATAGGGTTTTTCTTCTTATTGCACAAATTTAATGACCAAATATATACTTATTAAAATACCACATGGGCTGTAAAAATTACAACCAGATTGAATTTTGTATTATTGTAGCATTTTAGTATCAATTGTAAATGAAATAAGAAAAATATTCTCTTTATGTATGTAACTTGATATAGAGTAACCCATAACCTTGAGCTTTCATTCACTTCTTAAGGTTAAGGTAACAAATATTTTTCAAAATGGAAAGTTCACCAATGAAGTCTGAATATTTTATTTCTGGCTTTTTTTTTAAATTATTATTGCTATATGGAGAGTGAATGTAATATCCATATATGAATTTAGATATTCACTTTCTGGGTGAGTATTTTTTTAGGAATGAATTCGTTTTTTAGTTTTATCACAGTTTAAATGAGTTGATTTACTGGAAATCCTTTAATTAAAATGTTAACTTAAGCAAATGGATAGATGGGTGGAGAAGTGATGGTTTCAACTAGGCCCAGCCCTAGGGCTGCAGGTCCGGGGGGGGGGGCGGCGGTCCCCCTGGTACAAAGCAGAGGATGACATCTACTGTAGAGGCCACTGTGGGCACTTGCAAACCTAATGGGCAGGCAGGTAAAGTTAGTCCTTCAAAGGGCATTTTATTCATCCAACTATAAATGGGATAGGGGTGAGGGGGGGGCAGCTTGGGGCCTGTGTTTACCCATAGGGTTATTTTACTTGATTAAACCACTATCTTCGTTACCAGTAAACAGTAGATGAGGGAAGGGTATAAAGGGGATATATCCCAAGGTAATTTTATTACTTCTCCACCTTACCTGGGATAAGGTAAAGGGGATTACCCCCTTTAAGGTATATAAAAGAATAACTTTAAAAACCCAGTAAACCTGCTTATCTAGTCTGTACCTAATGACGGTAGACTGTAAATTGTGTAAAAATAAGCAATTTAATTTCCATTGACTGGTGAGTTTCAGCTAAATGCAAATTTCACCTTGAATCCATTAAGAGAGGGGCACTTACCTAAAAAAGCTGTCTCTATTTTTCTGGAATTTGAGAGACCCCTTCTTATGTTCCTAAGTAATTGGTGTTAAGGCCAAAATTACAATAACAGCTCTTAAATAAATGTTACGGTAGCACCGTATTTGCTCGATTATAAGACAACCCTGATTATAAGACGACCCCCCCAAATCTGAATATTAACTTATGAAAAAAAGAAAAAGCCTGAATATAAGATGACCCTATAGGAAAAAAGTTTTACCAGTAAATGTTAGTTCATGTAAACTATGTGAACAATTGTTTGTTAATAAAAGCTATGATTGAGAAAAATAGTTTGTTTTTATTTCCTTTTTTTTTTTCAACCTGCCCCCCCAGTTATGCACATCTGCCCCCAGGCTTGCCACTCTGCCCCAGAAATGCCTTATACCCCATATATGCCACAGTGTACCATGATATGCCTTTTAACCCTCTAAATGCCACTGTGCCCCATGATACGCCTTTTAACCCTCTATATGCCACTGTGCCCCATGATATGCCTTTTGACCCCCAATGTGCCACTCTGCCTCCAGAAATGCCTTATGCCAGAGTGGCATATAGGGGGTTAAAAGGTATATTATGGGGCAGAGTGGTATATAGGGAGGTAAAAGGCATTTCAGGAGGCAGAGTGGCATTAAAGGGGTTAAAAGGCATTTCACAGAGCACTCTGCCTCCAGAAATGCCTTACACCCCCCATTTAACACTCCCTCCCCCTCCCTCCTCCAAACTTACCGGTGCTTCTGAGTTGGGGGCGCGCGCATAACACAGGAGGATCCAGATCCCCTGCATCTGAGTCCCCGGTGCTTAGTCCGGGAAGCGTGTAGAGCTCTACACGCTGCCCGGACTAAGCACCGGGGACTCAGAAGCACCGGCAAGTTGGAGGGGGGGGGGCATAACACAGGAGGATCCAGGTCCCCTGCATCGCTGCGGGGGATCTGGATCTTAGTCTCATAATCAGACCTATTTGAGGTCTGATTATAAGACGACCCTGATTATAAGACGAGGGGTATTTTTCAGAGCATTTGCTCTGGAAAAAACCTTGTCTTATAATCGAGCAAATAGGGTAATTAGAATTTTCTTTTTATGCATTGGTTGCATATTCAAATCATATGCAAAATGTGATCTAATTTGTAGGACTGGATCAGTCATTTTGTATTTATTCTTTTTTCACTATAAATATGCATCAAATGCTTCTCGACCTCCATCTGGTGGGTTGGATAACATTTCGCATTGAACTCTTCAAATGGTCTAAATAATCACTCATAACAACACATTTCTTTACTTTTACATACATAAACATCAGAAATGGGTCTTTTTATATATTTTAAACAAAAACCGGTTTAAAATGCATAAGGGTATCTCCAATACGCCATCCACTTTAATTTCCAAATGCTTGTGTATTCAAATGATTTTGTAAACTCATAAATCCCCTAATGATTGAATCTTTTGTTATTGGTTGCACCAAATAAGCCTATAAAGAGACACAATGCACACAACTATCTACAAATAAGCAATGTGCCTCTACTAAAAGTATATGCAGAGTCAAAGTAGAATATTTTTCATTAATAACATTTTTAATAATTATGTTTTTGCCATCAGACAAGGGAGCTAAATCTTCTATGATAATTCAATATCAATTCAATAAAAATTAACAGAATTTAACATACTTGGTACCTGATATAGGAACTGGCAAAGACCATTTTCATCTCTGTGGATACTACCAGTGGAAAAAATACTCATCATCTGTCTGGGGCAGATTTTTTAAAAAATTACTATTAGGCCTTTCAATAATATTTGCTGCGTTGGCTAAAGGTTGCTAGCCTGCTGTAGAAATAATACAACTTCTTAATAGGATACTTGAACAGGAGTGAATAATTCACCATACTATAACAGTTTAAAGACTGTCCACAATGGATTTATGTGTCATTTATTGTTTAAAGACAGCCTTGTGCCCTAAATACTGTAGCACGATAACTGTTGTTTTGAAAGGTTTATTATTCAGTCATATTACAAATACAAAATTAGAAAAGTATTCATGACAACAGGTTTATACCATTGCTTTTATGCCAGATCACAAATGTTTTAAATATGGAATACCTGTCACTTTTCATTCAGCCTTAATTGCTCCAAGACATGTATCTGTGAACACTACAGATGTATCATGTAAGAAGTTTTATCAGAGTGTACTAATAAATTCTCCAGATGTATTCAGTTTCCCTTGAAAGCTCACTGTTAGGAATATCTATAACACCATAAAAGAAGACACAAGTGAATTACTTTTGCTTAAGTTAACTCATTTCTTTGACATGTCCATACACAGCCTTGTAAAACACCATAGTAATCTGGAATTTTATAGAGCTGTTTAGGAAGAATAACCATGATGGGCTCTTGAAAATGGGCATCTGTCAGATAAAAATGTTTTAACTGCTGGAAAAACCTCAAACATTATTCATCCTTGGTCATATTGAGGATAGCCTTGCATGTTGAGCTCTTCTTCACTAAGAGTATTTTGCTCCCTAAAACCTGGAGCTGTTGGGCATATTCACTGCATGCTTCTTCAACCATGAGTACCCCACAAGTTAGATATTGTTTTCCCAAGAACAGGTATGGATTTATTTTTGTATTCTAACCAACCATGCAACACATCACATGATAGAATGGTACAAATGCAAAAAGATGATAAAACATTTAGATCCTAATACTTCTTAACTTTTAAACATTAATCATTTAAATTATCTCCAGAATATCTATCTCTTTCTGAAGATTGTATCTCCACACAATACTATAGGTGATGACTGTATATATCTGTAAATTGGCATAACCACTCACCTTCTCATTGCTGAGAGGCCCTGTCCAAACCCCTCCCCACCCCAAGCCAAGCATATGCTGTGTGTAAAGATGTTAGTGAGTGTGTATGTATGTTACTGTGTGTATGTGTAAAAGGAGTTTGGGGGCCCCCATTGTAAGTCATGTAGGGGGGACTCTGCATTTTTTGTTACACCACTGACTCCACCTTTTCAAGCCAATCAACAACTTAACAATAGTTAATTGTGTGGTAAATTGCTAAATCTGGTGCAGCCACTACAGAAATCAACTGAACATTTTAGGTATTAGCTCCAAATGTAAAACTTCAAAAACACTACTCAGACAACATATTAATGTAGAACAATTCAGGCTTCATATATTATACATTATTTCATTCCATGCATCTTTTGAGATTTCATTGAAAAACCACATTTACTAGAGGAGACAATAGTGACAATTGGAATTAAGCAGAGTATATTCAAGCAGCACTGTTAAAATATAACCAAGAACAAAAAAAAGGCAAGTCAACATGTTCGTATTTACTGTACCTATGGGACACTTCACTGGAACTGCCGAGCAGCAGGGCTTATATACTGTACACTGAGATTTATAATGAATAATCACAATAATCAAATAATACAGCTGTTTGGAAATTAGTGTGAGGCTTGTGTTGACAAGCTTGTTGCAACAAAACATAAATTAAATATATGCAATACAAAAAGTGTTCACAGCATTCAAAAACACAATCTTCTTGAAAGTCCTAAGTGATCAGCTAGATAGTTGATAGCCACATCTGGAGTTTGGGGAGATGCATCTGTCCTTCAGCAGTAACTTTATATAGCATTGAGTTTCATTGTGTGCTAAATATCATTCACTTATTCATGCAGCTTGCTTATGGTGTCAGCAATAAGTGTTTGAGATTATGCATTTAATTTTTTATTTTCTTTCCTTAAAAACTACAGTTTGAAGATATGGAATTGGGCAAAAGAGCGCAGAGCTATGGTAACAAATACATGACATAAGACACACAGAGGTGTATATATATATATAGATATATATATATATGAAACGAGGAAGTCAATGTATTTTTTTTATGAATTACAATAGGTCATACGGTTTAAATATCCCTTCTGTATAATTATAAATAAATATTTGGTGTGGTGGTTCTAACTGTTAAGCAGCAACTATAGAAACTAAATGGGGTAATTTGGCCCAGTGGTGGTGTTGTAGCCTGTATTCTAAAGTAAAAATAAATGTCTCAAATCACTGGCAATAGGAACCTAATACAATCAAAACACCCTACAAAGAAAGCACATATGATGAAATGTAAATATATTTTACACTGGTATCATGAAATGATATAATGATATTATGGAACTTTAAATCAATCTCATTTATGTCTGATCAAAAGTAATTCTAGATCTGTAGATACCTTCTATGTATGGTGAGAAGAACAGCACAATAGCTTTTTTTTACTTTGTTTACAATATTAAAAGTTAAAATTTTCATATTTTATGTATGGTGTACTGTACTGTATAACTGTATATATAACTGATTTTTTTGTTACTCCCAATTAGTACAACAGCAGTATGTCTGGGATAGCCCTGTCCTTCACAATGCTACTTCACCAGAAAACAGAGATGCTTGGGTAACCTGCCCTGGAAAGTTCTCAGGTATGTATATTGTGCCTTCCTAAACCTTCAGGGCCTCTAACATTCTATAGCTTCCATTGGATCTCATAGAAAAATCACTGATGACAACCAAGAGAAACTGCTACTGCCTTAGCAGTATTTTTATATTTACTAATTTTAGCTGAGCTCTGAATTTAGAGCTAAACTGTTACCCTCAAATCCATCAAAACAAGCACAGCTGGGCTCAGGAGCTCATGAGAAACCTAACGAAGAACTTGGCCGTAGGGAAAATATTGTGATTTGCTGCCTTGATAAGCTATGCGTAGAATAGATTACGACGAAGAATCCACAATGTTTCATATCATTCAAACAATTGGGAAATCATATGTAGTTCAACTACTGATAAAAACACATATCAACTGTGTAACAAAAGTAAAAATATTTATTACAAGCAACTTCAGCATTGTCAGTAGTGACTAACTCGCGTAACCAGCTACACAATTAGTTTGATACTGTGACAGCATCACATGTGCTTTCAGTAGTCAAAATATCTGAATATGAGCAGTTGTGCTCATGAAAAGCAATTTGTAATAGGATACAATTTAAACATGACCTTTCTAGTTATAGAGTATTAGGCTTTGTGTAAAATAGCACAGATATTTAATATTTCAACAGCTTTGAGTTCCAGGTTTTTTTTTGAAACGCTATGTTAATTAGGTTCACACTTGATGCATCTGCATCAATCAATCAATCGACAATATTTTCCGCTTATACACTGTTTTAGACTTAAGCCCCATGGTGCCAGAGAGACCAGAAGCCACAGCAATTTGATGCAGCCAATCAATATAATTTGTTGATTGCCTTAAATAATTTAAAAGTAATCAAACTAATATTTAAATAAACAATTTTCATAGATACATAACCAGATTGCTAATTATGTCACTATAAGGCTGCAAAACAAAATTTCTTCCTTTCATAGAACAACAGGCATGGCTGATCCATTTAGATAAACAAATTCTAGGGATTCTTTTTACAAATATTTAGTGATGCTCATACATAGAATTATACACTCAGAATAATTTACCATCATATTTCAGAATGTATTTTATGAAAACTGTTAAAACCACATATGTAGTACCAAGGCACCAATGCATGCCATGCATGTTAATCCTTTGCAAACCCTTCTGTGATTGGTGTTAAAAGTTTCTAAATAGCATGTTTCCAATAGCAAATTACACTAAAAAACAGATCTAGCTCAGTTAAGTAGCAGCAGGAATTAAAACATCCCGTCACGAGTAACCCCTTAAGGACAGAGCTGTTTTTTGCACCCTTTGTGACAATGGCTGTTTTAACATTTCAGCGATGTTCATGCTAAACCCATCCTCTTCCTTCAGGTTGTGCCTATAATTAGCTTGCAGGTTCAGTTGCCCAATGCCTTTAAATGGTTTCAGATCTCTAACTGTGTTTTTCTGTTATCTCTCTGTGGATTCCTGTTAATGAACCAGTCTGGCTGATTATCCTTCTGGTTCCTTACTCTGCCTTGTACCTGACATCAGTGGCGTCGGCAGGGGAGGCCAGAGGGGGCCATGGCCCCCCCTACATCATGCTGTGCCCCCCGGTGTGCCCCCCCAATTGAAACGCCGTCTTTTTTTTTAATAGATCCGGAGGAGAGAGAGAGGCGCTGAGCGGTCGCTGAGGAATAAGTTCTCAGCGACCGTTCGGCGCCTCTCACTCTTCTCCGCGACCGCGAGGCCTCTGCCTTGGTCGCAGTGCCGGCATTTCAAGCCGAGCGCCGGTATATGATGTCATATCCGGCGCTCAGCAATGAAGCCGCGCACACTGCGGCAGAACCAGGAAGACAGAGACCTCGCGATCCCGCCGCTGGACTTCTACAAGCTCAAGGTAAGTGAACTTCAAAGGGGGGGGGTAGAAAGTTAGGAGGGGGTTAGAGAGTAAAAAGAGGTAGATAGGAAGTGAGAAGAGGTAGATAGGGATAGATTGGGAGGGAGAGAGGGGGTAGTTAGGATAGATTGGGAGGGAGAGGGGGTAGTTAGGATAGATTGGGAGGGAGAGGGGGTAGTTAGGATAGATTGGGAGGGAGAGGGGGTAGTTAGGAAAGATTGGGAGGGAGAGGGGATAGATAGGATAGATTGGGAGGGAAAGGGGATAGATTGGGAGGGAGAGGGGATAGATTGGGAGGGAGAGGGGATAGATAGGGAGGGAGATGGAGATATTAACATATATTGGCAGCAGGGGCTAATATTAATATTTATTGGCAGCAGGGTCTAGTATTTATATATATATCGGCAGCAGGGGCTAATATTAATATATATTTGCTGCAGGGGCTAATTTTATATATATATTGGCTGCAGGGACTAATAATATATATTGGCAGTGGGGCTAATATTAATATATACTGGTAGCAGGGTCAAATATTAATATATATCGGCAGCAGGGTATAATTTTTATGTATATCGGCAGCAGGGTATAATATAAGTATATATCCGCAGCAGGGGCTAATATCAATATATATCCGCAGCAGGGGTTAATATTAATATGTATCAGAAGCAGGTTGTAATATTTCTATATATCGGCAGCAGGGTCTAATATTTATATATATTGTCAGCAGGGGCTAATATTAAAGAATGAGAAATAACTGCCTAACGTGTGTATATGTGTGTGTATATATATATATATATATATATATATATATAGTGTATATGTACCGTTTTATAATTGGCCCCCCTACTTTGGTCCCTGGCCCCCCATGTGCCCCCCCTAAATATGAAAGCTGGAGACGCCACTGCCTGACATTGTGATTTTCTGTGCTGTTGATCCTGCTTCGTCTGACTACCCGCTCCGGTTCCTGACATTGGCTTTGTTCTCGTTTGCCCTTCTGTTTGTGATTTGGCTTGTTGTTTTTGATTATTTTTAATAAAGGTGTGTTTTCCAGTATTTTCCATCTCCATCTTGATTCTGGTATCCTGACACCAACCCCTTGTCAAATTTTGCGGTAGTAATTTTTTTCACACATTGTACTTAAGGTAGGAATTACCACACCTAGTATATGCCACTGTCAAACAACACCCCAATATGTTTCAGGTTGTTTAGGCGCTAAAGGGCCACATTTGGGAGGTGTGCTTTTTTCGGGGGGATTTTGACATATGGTCCTTCTGCCCCATGTCCTATTTGGGAAATCGCTGATGCCTGCAAGTTAAATTTACTAGACACCTCAGGATATTTAAAATCATGTTATTTTAACTCTTTCTATGTGCTAATTCTGCCACCGACCTTTATCAAAGTTTGTAGTACCATTTTGTGTTTTTTTCCCCCACACACTGTACTACTTCAGGTATAAATTTACAGTTATATGTCATAGCCAAACAATACCCTCCTTAGTACAGTGATATCCAAGAGGTGTGTATTCTGGTCAGTATATGCCCATGTCATATATACCTGTCAGGAACCACCGGGATTTGAACCCGCAACCTTGTGGAATCTAGGTGTATTACCTATCCACTACTCCACCAGGCGGATCTTGGGTAATGCCCAATATAAACTGGACAATATCCTAACCTCAGTGCTAGAGCATTGTGTTCCTGGCCTTTGCATTGTTTGATTTTGAATCCTGTCCAAGCTGTGTGCCCTGCCTGAGGGCTTCCAAGCCGTGCTCCTGCACTGTGCTCTGCCAGAGGGCTCCCAGCTGTGCTCTTGCTGTGTGCCCTGCCAGAGGGCTTCCAGCTGTGCTCCTACCTCTTGCCTTGCCAGTGTGCTTCTAGTTTCCTGCCTGAACTGAGCTTGTCACCCCAAGTTTATTTCCTGCTTGTTCTCAGAACACCTATAGATGGCGTCCAAGAGAAAGACTACGGCTAAAGTGGAGCGCAGCCCAGAACTGGATACATTATTAGCCTGCCTACAGCCATGCTCTGAATCTGAACCTGCCTCTGCATCGAGACTCCTACCTGATGGGGCACCCAGTGTCTTTACAATACCCCATCAAATCATATATTTTTGAAAACTAGACACCCCAATGTTTTAACTCGTTCCATGCCAGGATTTTGCTCATTAAAAACTTGCTCATTAAACTAAACCTTTCTTTATACATTTTGGAATTTTGTTTTTACATTTTGTTGGAAGTTGATGATTCCCCTGATGGTCACGTCACTGGAGAATTATTTTTACATGTTACCACATTTTCATTTATTTTTTTAACTATTTTTATTTTTTCTTATTTTTGTTTTCATTTATTTTACTAATCACATTGTGATTAGTAAACTATGTTCCATTGACTTGCACGGTTGAATTCCTGTTCCTGTATTCAACCTGCAGACCCTCTTAGGAAGGTGTTTATTTTTTAGTGGGTGCTGCCATCTTGTGAGAGGCAAAATCTTTTGCCATGACACTTGTGTCCCCTCTCTGGAGCATCACAGTATGCCCTGGGATGGGTATTCAGTGTCGCCGAATGCCTGTCTCATAACTTCTGGTAAAGCTGTCAGCCGCCTCTATATTGTATATGGTGCATGCTGTTTCTCAGGGGAGGGATCAGATGGTCCCCTGCTGCAGTTTTTAGTCACATCAATTGTCATCAACGGCTGAATTTCTGTAACATGCCTGCCACTTCAACTGTCGTCTAGGGGTTCAAGCATATATCCTGAGACAAAATAGCTAAATATGTGCTAAAGGAAGCTAATAGTCCCTCTTATATAAATGATGCCAATGTCTCCAATAAGTCCTAGACTCAAGCCAAAGTAAGAGTAAAAATAATACAGAAAATAGTTACTTAAGTACTGTATATCAATGAATGTAATGGTATCTGACCTTTAAACTACCCACAAATATATTTTTAAACTTCTAGCCTGCCAATGTTTAATTGTGGAGTCCAGTGGATGCTATAGAAAAAAGAAAAACAGAAGTTAATAGCATGAACAAGTACTATTGTTATATTGCCAGGGGATCTTTTCAAAACCTGGTTTCTCAATCCTCCTTACATCTCTCATTACAACACATTTTTCTCTCAAATAATAATACAACCTTTGTTTTGTCTCATCTACTGCCTAGTGCATATTGCTTCATATCAGTCCCTCTATAATGGGCAGCAGCATATATCTTTAAAAAGTCAATTTAACAGTACGGACAATAAGGATGTGGAATTATCTGCCTGCAGAGGTAGTTTTATCAGAGTCTGTACAGCAACTGGATAAATACTTGCAAAAACATAATATTCAGGGATATAATTTTTAAATTCGGAAACAGCTTCTTGATCCAAGGTGTGATTTTTTTTCCTAGTTTGTTGCAAAATTGGATAGAGCAACAAACTGGATTTTTTGCCTTCTTTTGGATCAACAGCAATTAACAGATGCGGTAAAGGCTGAACTTGATGGACGCATGTCTTTTTTCAGCCTATGCAACTATATGTAACTTTGCAACAGTTTTTTTTATTCTGTCTCTAAAAAAGTATTTGTTATGGTTGAAATAATTTGAACAGTGACCTTAGTCTGTTTGTTTTTTGTTTTCTTTGGACTTAGGCCTAGATGACAACACTTTGCTTGGCACACTAACATATTGCAGAGAGTAAAAGACAAAACTGGCTAATGGAGTAAAAAGACAAAACCGAGTAATAGAGTAAAAAGACAAAATGGAGTTAAAGACAAAAAGGAGTTGACATAATTGAATAATTGAGTAAAGATAACTGTAGTAGATTGACAAATGATGACATTTTACAAAATTAACAATAGAGGCAATAGATTCATTATCAGCAATTAAATACAGATGCATCGAGAGAGGACATTCAGATTGAGAGACATTGAAGGGTATGTTATAATATTTGCTATGCAACCGTATTATAAAGATAACCAACACTTCCTTCTTTTATTCTACATATTTATATATTTATTCTATTCAATTTATTCTGTAATTTTATAGAATAAGAAGATCGTGTCTGCCTACTTAACATTGTTGCCTGTGATACCTGTATGATCAGCTCTGCTAAATTCTAGGAGTAATAAGAGCCTTATCCAGTTGCATCTGTCTTGCCCCTGCCATGCCCATTACGCTTCTTGCCTCTGTTTCTCCCAAAATCAATCTCTTGCTTTAATCTCTTCTTCAGTCTGTATCTGACACCCATTTCACCCCCACGTGATCCTGTCCCCTGATACCTCCCATCTACAGAGGTTTTAAAGCTCCTTACTAGTTAAACTTATATCCTTGAATTTCCATATACTGTTGAGGTAAGAAATAATACAAACAATGAACTGTGTGCTTATCTCAAAATCAACCCTTAATACAAAACCTTTACTTGCTATAATAATACTTGTCAAAATAATGCCTCTTATTTGAAGGTGAAATATGTCCATTAAATAATTTACAAAGATAGGATTAGTTTTAAGGGATCCTCCAATATTGATCGTTCCATAACTTGAAGCCAAACCAAACAACAGGAAGTGATGACTTCAAAAAGCATATTAAACATCCTATACCAATACAAATCAGGGCCGGCCTTAGGGGTGTGCGACCTGTGCGGCCGCACAGGGCGACATGGCAACAGGGGCGCCTTCCCAGGACTTAAATTAAAGCATCGTTTTTTTTGTTTTGTTTTTTTTTTTTTAACTTTGTTTAACATCCTCCATATTAAATAAAGTTTTTTTTTTAACTTTATTTAACATGGAGGATGTTAAATAAAGTTAAAACAAACAAAAAAAATGATGTTTCAATTTAAGTCCCGGGCAGGGGCGCCGAGCGGTCGCTCGTGAAGTTTTCAGCGACCGCTCGGCGCCCCTCACTCTCCCTGACTCCGTCTGAAAGACGGACGCCTCCCGCTCCCACCGCAGGACTCTGGCAACGAGGTAAGTAAGGATAGGGAGAAAGGGCAGAGGGAGGGGGCAGAGGGGGGGCAGTGAGAAGGGGCAGAGGACAGGGGGCAGGGGGGAAGGCAGTGAGAAGGGGCAGAGTGGGGGGCAGAGAGAAGGGGATGGGGGGGCGCCAGAGGAGTAGTCCGCACAGGGCACCAGAACACTTAAGGCCGTCTCCGACTGAAATCTCAAACCAGGTATACTATATATAAAATAAAAAACACTGTATCTTTATCTTAAATACCAAGAAAATTTAATGTTTTTTTGTGGAAAAAATCTGTTTAGTGTGGCTCAAAATGTAAAATTTGTTGTAATTTTGGATTTTATTTAGACTGCTAATGCAAATGCCTAAAATGCAAATAGATTAATACACTATCCTCATAGATATTCAGCCTAGAAGCATTTCCTGTTTAAACATTATGGTCATAAGCATCCATCACACATGTCAAGGATACAGAATCCTAAGTTTGAATGTCAAACAAAATGTAAGAGGTCACACATTTTGCTTTGCTAACTAAAAGTGCTATTCATAAATATTATTACTTCCAAGCTCTCCATCTACAGCGTTTGTTTAGAAAAATGTGCATTTAATATAAATTGTGATTAAGAAAATGCCTATTTTATTTCCTGTTTGAAGACATGACAATAACATAAATTATATTTGATGGCTAAATTGAAAGGTCTTTAAGATACTTATAGGAAACTGTTTCACGTAAAAGATTTTTTCCATGTCAAATATAATCTATAAACTGTAACAAAGCTATACTTATAGTTAAGTTCAGAGCACTGAACAACTTTTCTAAAGAAATATCTATTACTATAAACCTCTCTTCTGTTATAACACTTAGACATTAGATGCATAATATTTTATCAGGGTATACACTGATAAAATATTACTTCTGCTGTTGGGAGCAATGGGACTCTAAAATACCATTATGAATGAACCTTATATAAAACAGTTCTCAAAATATTATTACATTCAAAACTGGTGCATGCATCCTTTAGTTATCAGAGTGAATGTGATTCCATTCCTCCTGATATTTCAGTGTCCAAATTGGGCCACCTGTGTTAGGGGTACAGCCACCATACCTGAAGAGATACTTTGTGGTGCTTGGCGTCAAAGCCCATGATGCAGCTGCAATGGAGGTCAGAGCTCTAACAGCACAGATGGCAATTGATTTTACAGCTCTGTGGGCCTATCAGGGGAGAACAGAGGATCTTTCAAACTGGCCCATCATTCCCACCACACAAGAAAAAAGAACAGTGGGGGAGATATGTTGGGATAGCCTAAAATACGGAGCTATCCCATGAAAACTGGGTACTTGGAAGTAATGGATGCTCTCATTTAACTTCTCTTCTGGCTGCTTCTACTAAAACCAGGAAGCAATTCGGCATATGCTCAATAGCCTCCTCTTGAAGTCAACTGCCACTGAGCTCACACTGGAATCAGGAGGAGTTTATATTTTTCTCATTTCATGTCGAAGTTTTTTTTCATAATTACTGTATTTGTTCGATTATAAGAGAAGGTTTTTATCAGGGCAAATGCTCTGAAAAATAACCATCATCTTATATTTGAGGTCGTCTTCTATTCAGACCTCAAATAGAGGTCTGACTACAAGACTAAAATCCAGATTCCCCACAGTGCTGCAGGGGACCTGGATCCTCCTCTCTGGCAGCTGGTGGAGATCTGTGCGATGCGCGCACACAACCTCTGCTGCTGCCGGCACCTCCTCTGGGGCTTCTATGATGGAGTGCCGGCATCACATGACCTTCTGGTGGTTATTCATAGAAGCCCCGGTGGAAGGGGTATAAGGCATATCTGGGGGGCAGATGTGCATAACCGGGGGCAGGTTGGCAAATAAAAGAAAATAAAAACAAAAATGCATTTTTCTCAATCATAGTTTTTATTAAATATGAAAAAATAGTTTACATGTCAATTAATATTTACTGGTAAAACCTTTTTCTTATAGAATAATCTTATATTCAGGCTTTTTCTTTTTTTCCTAAATTAATATTCAAGTTTTGGGGGGTCGTCTTATAATCGAAGAGTATTTTAATAAAAAGTCTTATAGTAAAAAAAAATTGTTTTTATCTGGAAAAAATACATGGTAAACAACAGAATATTTTTTTTAAACCAGTGCTAATGAAACTCTCTTCTTTTGTTTTTATTGCTGGTACAATTTTAGGTGCTTTTTTTTATTTTTGGAAAAATATGCTTAGTTTCCCCCATTGTTTTACGTGTATTTAATTTGCATTCATTTCTGGAATATTTCTAGCAAATAAATAGGTATTTTCTAATGTACGTTGGGTCTTACGTATAGAAGAAGCGCACACATTTAGCACAAGGGTGTTTTTATAAATGTATTGTTGCTCTAGAGAAAAAAAAATTGTGTTCATGTACCCATATTCAGGGGAGAGATGACACCTTCTGGCCCAAGTGGCATGTAAACGGAAGCTAAGTGGCCCCCAGCCGCAGACTCTATGTCAACTAATCCGCAAAATTAACACAGACACACACAAACAATAATCCACCCATTTACACACAAACATAAATTTACTATAACACATACTCACTCTAATACACACGCACACTCACTCACTCACTGTAACACACAGGCCAATAAACTGTGAGAGCTCACAAACGGTGAGAGGTGCCATGCTACTATCATGGGGTCATTAACGCTGTCCTACATGACCATGCTGAGCCCCACCTTCTTGAACGTCTGGCCTGAGATGGGTCTCAGCCAAGCTAGTTTGGGTAATTATGAACAGCCCAGGTGGCAAGTGGGACAGCCATATTAGTTGCTATACATACTATAAGGTACATTCAAGTCAGTACACAAAAAGCAAGGAACGCTGGCACACAATTCCTTGCTGCTGTCCCACTGCCAGTACTCCAATCACCTTCCTGCACAATGACTCGCTTTATCATTATATAACTATACAATTCTATGAATATGTGTCACCAGGCTAAACAAGCATTGTATATAAAGGATGTAGCCCTTGCACAAATAAAAGTGAATACTTGCAGTTTACTTTGTGGCAATGTTTATTTATGTATGTTAGTTCTCAATATTGCAAGTTGCATGTGTTCCAAGACTTTTTATGTGAATTTATGGAAGTAAGCCATTTAGAAGAAAAATATATTTTAAATACAAGTTTAATTTATAAACCCATTTTTACTGTGTCTATACATATCATTGTAACTTTAGTGCTGTAGGACGATGGGATACACTCATAACCCCACGAACATTTAGCGATAATAGACAGAGGGAAATCAAGAGAAAAAAGAGAGACAGGGAGATTTAGGGGCAAAAGAGGGACACTTGAAATGTATGAATATCGGAACCTTGAAGTAATGATTTGACATTCATATTTAAACATGTAGCTTGCAGGAAGCTTTTAGTTATTTTTTCCCATAGTAAATGTAAACTAGTGAGTTAATTTATTTTTTATTATTTCCAAAATGATCTAAACGTGTCAGGTCACCAGGACCCGGTTGACGACATGCTCCCGCTGACAGGGGAACACTGTAGTCATGCTGGTGACGCATTGCGGCTGGAGACAGGGCAAGCTGGGCACTGGATTTAACTGGAACTGCTCAGCACAAATACCCTGGTGTGGTTCGGCTATAGTGTTTACTGCTCTGGATTTTTGTATGCTGTATTTGGCCCTTGGCTCACCTGACTACTCTCCTGCCTAGTGATTCTGCTTTAGATTGATCTACTTGTGCAGCATTCCTGGCTTGTCTGACTACCTTCTCTGTGAACTGATCTTTTGCTTGTGTGATTACCATACCTGGGAACTTCTGGGCTCCGGCTACCCGGAGCCTTCCCTTCCAGGGCGTGGCCATAACTGCCCACTGACGTCAGCAGGCGGTCCCGTGACGTCGGTGGGAGTTCCACCTGATGTCAGTGGGCGGTCCCGCTGACATCAGTGGGCGCTCCCGCTGACGGGAGCAGGAAACACCTCCATTTAAAGGAAAAAATGGGCAGGGAGCAGGGTGTGTCAAGAACTCGAGGAGTGGTGCTTCACCCGGCAATCTCCGTGTCAACCCGGAGAGTTCCCAGGTATGGTGATTACCTGTTTTGTGTATCGACCATGGCTGTGTTTGACCATCCCCATCCATCCTGCATTAACCCCTGGTATTTTGTGTTGTCTGCCTACATTACATTACATTTATTTATAAAGCGCCAGTAGATTCTGCAGCTCAGTTACAGTCAGAAGAACAATTTAGAAACACGTACAATAACAAACTGGTGCAAAGGAGAAGAGGGCCCTGCTCTCGCGAGCTTACAATCGACTTCTGCTTTGCCTATAACACTCAGTGCTGAATATTACCTGCCTACACCTGAGCCTCTTCACTTTTGGAATCATCTAAGTCCCTGTCCTCTTAGCCTGAGGCTCAATTCCTTCTTAGTTAATTCAGGGCTCAAAAACGTCCGCGGTGAGTGCTTTTTTTAGTGACAGCGGACCTGCCAATACATGGCAGAAAAAAAAACAACTGCATATGTAACTACTGCAAATGTCTAATTATTAGTGAAACAATTTAACAGAAGTATATGTAGACTAGACATATAATTAACATTATACAGCCCAACACTTAATTCAGCGGAGTACTCCACATTACTGAACCACCTGCTGTCTCTGCTTTTCATTGCTTCTTTATTGTGAAATGTGATCCTTTTTATATTATCAAGTAAGGAAACAGCAGATTGTGTTTGAGGAAAACCTTAAGCTTAATTGTTGGCTTGTGGTCACAGCCTCCCACTGAGTTGTGCCACAAATAATGCAGTTCCCTTTTCTCAAACTCATCAAACATAAGCCAGTCATGAAAATTTGATAGGAGATCATATATACAATATGTTGTCTACCAATGCACCTGTCTTTCAAAATGTTATTACAGAAGTTCATAATCATGGTAGGAGACACACAGGAAAATTACTTGGCTACTGGACAGTGCTTCATTAAATTGAAAAATGGAAAACATGGGGAGTCATTTTAATGCTCTAGACAAAACCAAGTATATATTATTTTTTTCCCACATAACTGTGTGGCTAGAGAAACTTAAGGCAAGCTCATATTTAAGGGCAGCCCCTATCCTCTGGAATGCCCTCCCCAACCTATCCCTCTTTCCCCCTGCTTTTGGTCCTTCAAAATATCCCTTAAGACCTACCTAGTCCCTTTTTGGAAACATTTGTAAACTCATTTGCTTAGGGTCCTGTCTACACCTTGTACAGCATGGCAGAATCTGATGGTGCTGTATAACACAATAAATAACAATAATAATAATAATAATAAAAGGGCCTGTCCATAATTTTGTATTTGGTGCCCTGAATTCCAGCATCAGGAGAGGAACCATCTCGCAATGAATCTGCAGCCCCACAATGCTTTCCGACAGTATGTCAGAGTGTAATAAACTGCAGAGGGAAAGGTACTCCACAAAAGGAGCTAGGAAAGGTAAGTAGACTGGAACCATTTAGTCTGTGTTGAAAGGAAGAGATTGGGACTGACAAGTTTTAGGAGAGTCGTAGTAGGAGGCTGAATCGGGAGTCCAAGCAGACGGATTCCAAATGTTCTACAAAGTAACTACAACATTAGACAAGGGCTTATCTTTTAGAATCAGTCAGCCAAGCAAGGTTCCAGAGGAGTTCTGCAGCAAGTGGTTATCAGAGATGTAGCCTAAAATCAGTAGAATATCAGACACAGAAATGAAATGGAGAATCTTAGAACATAGAGCAGCTACGACTACAAGCATGGTATGGGACCATTAGAGGCTACAATTAATTAGTAGGGCCACAGAAAGGACTCTTAGATCTGGCACGTAGTACAGAAAAAAGAAGGGCCACTCAAATGTTCTTTCTATAAGATCCCTGTTCATTTAGAAAAAAGGCATTGTCACTTGAAATGAAAAAGGCCTGGGAAATCATTGGGAAGAGTCAAAAGTATTGGAAGGATTCTGAGGATCTTGAGCAGAATGAAATCCATTATGGACAGGGTGTCAACTTTCGTGTAAACTGTGGAGATGATGTGAAGCTGCAAGTGTGACAAAAACATGGTCCACCTAACTTGATATAGAGAATGAGTTGTCAAGCAGAAAGCAAATATTCTAGGAAGTGTAATATATATTGAGGGTACTCCCTCCTCCAGTTAAAGCAGAGTTATGTGTCACAGGAGACACAGTGTGTGACAGGAGATGGGTAATCCCAGGTGTTGCTTTAATCAACAAATACCCAGCAGGTCCCTAAAATATATTTGAAGAAATATTTTAAAAAAACTATTTGTAATAATTTATAATACCGATGGTATTTTTTACAATTTTAACATAAAACAAAAATAAAATAAATAACACAGAATGACGTTAAATACCCCCTGTGGATGGATCTGAGACACGCCGTACAATTGAATCTATTCGCAGGAATAAATATTAATATTAAGATTAAACTAATATGTATCACCACTGTATATATGAAGTGTATGTGTGTACATATGAATCCACTGCTTCAAATCTATTAGCTATATTGTGTGCTGCCTGTAATTTCCCTTTATATAGTAATTGCAGATGGTTTATCCTAAAAACGTGATTGTGTCACTGCTACCCCAGCTGCAGAAGCTTTTGCAATTATGTGAGAAGCCTTGATATAAAAAGAAAAAGAGGCTGGTTAGATGCTTAGGAAGTTAGCACACATCTGGTAATTTAAACCAGAGCTCCGATTTTCACTTTTAACAGTGTCTTAACATATCTTATTATGTGACTTGAACTGGCAGAGATAATGTTAAACCAATGTATTGACCAAAGTTGTGTTGGTGGCAAACAACTAGCTCGAGGCAGGGAGATTTTATATATTTTACTGTATTTATGTTTTTAATTGGACCGGGGGGGGGGGAAGCAAACGCAACTTTTAGCAAAAATAAAATAAACATAAATCTGCTGGGGAATGTAACTTTACAAATCCTTCACTTTTTAGTACGCAATTAATAGGTAACATGTTTAAACTGTGTTTTGCAATATGCAATTTGAATTTTCATATTTTGCCTTTATGGAAAGACCATAGGGGGAAGAAAAGCAATGAAATGCAAAGCATCTGCACAACATAATGTGGATCTTGAAAATGAGTTAAGACTAAGGAAATCTATGACATGAGTGTATAGTTTTGTTTCCATGGCGACAAACATAAGAGAGTCAGTCATTTTAAAGGGTAATATGAAAAGGTCAAATACAGTTTTCACATGTATGTTTTTAATATGTTGGAAAAATAGCGTGCTGATATTTAAACTTTTGGAAAGGAATAGAAACCATCTTACTAATTATTTATTGGCTGTTTAATGTCAACAATAAGTAACTACTGGGCTAAAAGAAATCTGGACAAGATTTATACTAAAAAATGCTTACGCTTAGATACATACAGTATCGACTTGGATCAAACTCTCTATGGCTATAGTTACTAGACATTATTATCTTGGATTCAAAATGCACATATGTGAAAAGCTAACCATATATGTAAACTAGGCATTCTGTAAACTCACCAGCAAGCTATGTTGTTCTCTCTGCAGTAAAGAACCATAAGAAATACATGGTATATGTAATCTGGTTAGTGTTCCGGCCGATTTTGCACAGACTCCAATATATTGCTGTTAACATGTACTTTATGTTAACAAGACATGTTCAGAGACCATATGTGTGATTGGCTGCTGCTATTCCCATTGACTAGAGTCAAGAGTTCTATGGTGCATGATGTTTATTGCAGTATACTCCATTCTTTCATTAGAGGCAGCTAGAGGAGAAGCTAAAAGAGATATGTATACTTTTGGGATAGTCAAATAATTGATTACTTCCATTAATGCATCATTTCAAGTAAGTCCATTTATTTGCAGTTATGTGCCATAAAATATGTTCCAACCATTTATCTTTATTTAGATATATTTTCTTTTCTGCATTTAACAATGTTTCTTTTTCTCAGTTTTTTAATCTCTACATCTGTTTTTTTTCTTTCGTCCTTCTGGGTTTTCGCTGTGACAGTATTTCCCAAGTTCTACATTACAAGCCTTACTGTACCCCATTCCAGTCTTTTGGAATGGCAGTATGGCAGTAGCTGTACCATGACCAGGTGGAAGGGAACAACTAGTTGCACTTCTGAAACAGTCAACAGCAGAGACTCATTGGTATTCTGGTCCGCTGTTTAGGAAGCCATGGGTTGGCAACAGGCGTACAACAGTATTACAGATCAGGATTTATTAACAGATCAGGATTTTGGTCAAAACTAGAAGTACTCCTGACCAAAACAGACATTTAAAAAAACAAGAGAACCACAGCATAAAGGACCAGGAGGGGTATGGATCTTGAGAGCACTATATCAACTGAGCACCAATATTGGATGGACAGACAAGGCAAGGTCAGGTTACCAGCAGTCCTGGAAAAAAAGTTGGAAATGGTACAACAGAGTTAAGGTGAACCATGTCACGGTCACTTCTATTCAATATTATATTATATTTTGACATTTATCCCAATATACAACATGTGTGTATTCATGATATTTTTTAGAACGTAACCATATGAGTTATATAATTATATTGTTAGCTGCAAATATTGTTAACACAGCTATAGAAAGACATGGAGGGATTTAAATTGCAGGAGAGTCTCAGTGGGTTAACGGCAGTGCAGTCCCACTGATTCGGCCCTATGATAAGCTATTCAGCCATTTTAAGATTACATAGGACTCGCCAAAATTGGGCTACTTTGACATAGTGGCGGGGCAAGCGACATATGGCCATATAATGTGATGTAATTCACAATATTTATGTTTCAGTGTATGCTTTCAAATAGTAAGACTTGGGTAAAGAGACCAAAAACGATCAGGACACATTGTTTGTTTAATTTTTGGGCCATTTGTTTACGAACAACAAATGTTGTTTCCTGGTTTTTCAGTCCCGACACAATTCGGAGGGCTTTTTTCATTCTGAAACGAAACCAGTAGGCCTAGTTAACTGAGCTACCAGGGAGAAGCAGACAAAGAATGAAGACAGAAGAACTAGAAGAGGCAAGAGAGGAAACACAGCTGCATAAAGGAGAAAGGGACATGGATTCGGTCTTGAAGAAGGTAGGGAGACATCGAGAATAAGTGTCAGAGGATGTGAGATAAAGAAAGTGAAAGTGTGAGAAAATGAAAATTTTAAATTCTCTGCTTTGTTTTCAATTGTTTTTTGGGGGATCCCTCCTCATTTTTGGACATTCGTACAAATTAATGAGATTGGCAATTTAAAAAAATAAATAAAATTCATACTAATCCTAAAGCACAAGTCTAGGTTACATGCATTTGAACGGTTAGCCTTTGTCTTTTTGGATTTGTGCCCTAGGAGTTCAATTGCTTGAGTATGTTTTTAATGAGTGATGTTCATTTTATAAAAAAAAAAAGTTTATTTGTTTGACAGGTCATTGAATGAAGCCCAAGACCTCCAGGCATGAATTCATTTCCAGTAACCAAATTCTCCAAATGGCCTTGATAAAAAATATATCTAAGATATACAGTTAAATGGAAGAAAGTATGTTCTTCATTTTGTAAGTACAGACATTCTGTAATGTGTTATCTTCACATTTATGAAAGTTATGGGTTTATTTTTCCCTGGATTCAAGGATGTATGAATCCAATAATGTTTAGAGGTCTGTGATTACAAGAAGTATATATTTGGATACTTTTCAAAAATGTATCCTTAGTATTAAAAAGTGACAGCCAAAAATAAATTCTATAAGCTGGATTTCCTTGCTCACTTAGGAGCTGTAAATTCTTGAAATGCACACTGGGTATTTGTGAACTTGTGTATAACGTTGTATCTGCTGCTTGATGCAAATCAGACCTTTGCATTTTAATCCATGTTAACACATATGAAATCATAGCATAACTTTTTTTCTGTTATATGAAGTAGCACCAGCAGCTCTGTTAAGTGTCACTTTCCTAAAAGACAGATCTTGGATAGAATTCTAGTTTAAAATGAAACATATTCTATTTAAACATTGCACATCAAACATTAAAATCAGATCAACTATCCGTGAAAATCAGAAAAGGGAAACCATTCATTTATGCAAGAAGATCTTTACCATTTGTACGTGTATATGTTCCATGTATTTTTAATTTTAACTTTTACAGTATAAATACTACCTTATTTCTCATTAGCCTTCTTGGAAATCAGTTTTTATTTTATATATCTATATATATATATAGCCTTTGAGTCTCAATGTAAAGGTCACAGTTGCCTCTTTTATGATAATCTTTGGCCCTTTTTTAAAAAAAAAGTTGCTGTTGAAGTTATTGTGAAAAGCTGGCTTTTTCACTTGCCTTTTTGGTAATTCCCACAGTAGCAGCAAGGAACGAGGTGACACTATGTACAGAATTGTGAACTAGGTTTGTTCTTTGAGATGACTACGAGGCCAGATACTGCTTCTTTTCACCGATTTTTGGAGATGTGCAAATTTCGTTTTGCCCAGTGTTTTGAAGAGTATCAGAATATCATAAATAAACCATGAATTAAGGTTCCATATGTCAAGTTTTATGCCGCGGCAGGGATATAAACAATGGAAATTTATGATGTTAATTAAAAAAAATAATTGGCTGCAAACAAGGTAAATAACCAGTGGTGTGCCTAGAGTATTTAGATCCTATATTTGGCACCCTACTCCCACTTTAAAACCACCCACACTCTTACTCTATCACACTCACTCACGCTCTCCTGCCCTCTCTCTCAATGTCTCCTTACCTTCTCTGCCGTACGGTTTCATGTCCCTGGAAGAGAAACAGGGAGAGCCTCTCCTCCATTCCTCCAGTGGTGGAGCGGGTGTGCTCTTTTGTGGAAGTGGTCTGAGAGACCTGGTTCACGGAGAAGCGGATTAAGAAAGAAGACATGGGGAGAAGAGGAAAAAGACAGAAGAAGCAGAGCTGCAGGAAACACACACCATTACACCACGACCACCATTTTGAACCGTTGATACAAGGCAGGATGGATCCATGCTTTCATGTTGTTTACGCCAAAGCCTAACCCTGTCATCAGAATGTGGCAATTGGAATCGAGACTCATCAGACCAGGCAACATTCTTCCAGTCTTCCATTGTCCAGGAAAGAGTGATACCCGATGTGGTCTTCTGCTGCTGTAGCCCATTTGTTTCAAGGTTCGACGTGTTATGTGTTCAGAGACGGTATTCAGCATACCTTAGTTGTAACAAGTGGTTATTTGAGTTACTGTTGCCTTTCTGCCATCTTGGACCAGTCTGCCCATTCTCCTCTGATCTCTTACATCAACAAGGCATTTTCTTCCACACAACTGCAGCTCACTGGATATTTTCTCTTTCTCAGACCATTGTTTGTAAACCCTAGAGATGGTTGGGCGTGAACATCCCAGTAGATCATCAGGTTCTGAAATACTCAAACCAGCTCGCCTGGCACCAAAGTCACTTAAATCCCCTTTCTTTCCTGTTCTGATGCTTGGTTTGAACTTCAGCAGGTTGTCTTGACCACATCTACATACCTAACTGCATTGAGTTGCTGCCATGTGATTGGTTGATTAGCTACTTGTGTTAACAAGCAATTGAACAGGTGTACCTAATAAAGTAGCCAGTGAGTATATTTATATATATATATATATATATATATATATATATATATATATAGAGAGAGAGAGAGAGAGAGAGAGAGAGAGAGAGATGTGCGTGTGCGCATATACACATCCATTTTAAAGGTATAAAACCCATTTTGACAATCTTACAGTGATAGAAGGTGATAAATTCCTGTTGTATGTTTGGCTTAAAAAGTATGTTTGCATTAGTAGAATTCTGTTTGTATTTAGCTTCTCCAGGAATAAATTAAGCATTTTCTTCCCTGCAAGGTAGAGCACGGACTGTGCGCCTTACTCTCATAAGCACGCATTTCTCCAACTCACTTTTATTTAGCATGATTTCACACAAGACACATTCAGGATGAAAATACTCCCACCCTCTGTCTCAGTCCCACCTCCTAACTAAAATGGACAATAGCAGGACCCCATTCTCTTTCTTTATCAGTATGTCTTATGTTTGTTGATGTTGTTGTAAATATTTTACTCTAAATTTAATGTCGCTATTCATTTTATATTCTTATCTCACTGTAATAGCATACAGAATCTATTTTCCGATATCATACAAATATAATCAATAATAACAATGAAAATCCCAGATTTAAGCAGCAAAATATGCTGGGATTATCATGATGTTCTATTTCATTGAATCCTATATATCATTTTTTGATACAGTAGGTCACAATTAAGCTAAATTATTTAGTTTAATATAATACTCAAAACAGATGCTAGGAGCATACATACAAAAATTTTAGGAAAAGTCCATCCAGTTGAGTTTATTGAAATGTAAATGTCAATCACACGTTTTCCATAGGAAGATGCTATTTGATGCTCAGATGCCAGAAAACAGATCCTTCAAATTTATAGCTCAGTACATATCATGTAAATTTTATTAATTTACTGCTGACATATGTACTCTATGCTTTACACTTTGAAGTAAAATAAAATGAAAGGTATAATAAGCATACCTAGGAACTCTACAAGTTTCCCCTGGAGAATCCGGGAGAAGCTCTGATTCTCTGGGTCGCCACTGTCATATTGTCATATAATAAGTACAATAGTCTTTAGACATTTTGATAAGTGTACAGTAGGAAATAATACATTAGGAAAGGCAGTCCCTGTACTGTAATGCTTACGATCTAATCAAAATTTGAATGAAATAGTCTTGCATATGTGCATGATTCATTTAGAAAAAAATCTAAAGCTATAGTCTAGTGAAAAAATATATATCTTATCTTAAGAGTCTACTGTCCTTAACATCCTCACAAACAAAGAATTCATATTAAGGTACTCTCTAATCATAAATGACACAGTAACAAAGGTCAAGCATGTTTTGCATAAACATTTCATTAGCTTCAACAACTTTACAGAGTTTTGTCAAAAAATCTATTTTCAACTTTATAACTGCTAAGAGTCCTTCGAAACCCAAACTGTGCTGACATTTGCTCACAAGCTACCAAACTACACTAGCAAGTGAATCTGCATTTTATAAGAACATATTCCCATGGGACCCAGCCAAAAAGGCGCTAAGACATTACATACCTAAAGGGTTGCTACATCTCAGATAAAGAACCCATCACGATTGCTTTATGTCTGAGTACGCTGTTAAATTTCACAATATACTAACTGGGGAATAACACTAATATGCAATAAAACGTACCGGTACAGGTGGGCAACTGGTATAAAATTAATACAAAATGTAAACATAGATTAGGACAGCAGAAAAGAACCAGGTGGTCCATCTGGTTTACTCTTACTGAAAGACTATGAAACTGTTATGGTGACATGGTACCAGGTAGCCATATTAGGTTGTCTTCTCCATGAACCTATCGCTGCCTACACAATTTTTTGTTTCCACATTTAACTGTAAGCGTGAGGCTTTCCTCGTTAATGGAATTGTTGCATGCACAGTTAAACATGCAAGACAACTGTTGGGGAGGAGGAAGATGAATCAGTCTGCAGCAGTACACTGCAGAAAATGAACACTTGGTATTCTGGATCCACTTTGCCAACCACTTATCATATGCATCATTAACACTGAAATGGTTCATTATATCTGATTTAACCAAAACACACATCTGTTAACTAATTAACATATTAACTAATTATTAATAAGAAGTATCTTTGGTATCTTTATGCAAGAAAGAGGTTATTGGATCGGGTTCATGCAAAAAAAACCTTATTAGAAGTGATCACTCCAATCCCTTTTACTAGCATAGTGGGGCATTCTTATCCTATACTCCAGGTATGTTTAACATGAGACCTACATTAAAGATAGTTGCCTCATGTTTTCTCTTGAATGTAAGGCTCAATCTAGGGAGATTGTTAGATTCTCTGGGAGTAAATTAAAATGTGCTACCATCGTAATCAATGCTGGACAGCATACTGGTAGAAAACCCTGACCCATACTGGCATGTAGAGATCAGGGGTGATACTATCAGGTGCCCCGCAACTATAAAACGCCCCCTCCATATTCACAATATAAAATGAAACAAAATAAAACACAGACAAATGTATTCGGTTTTTTTTGCGCTGATGAGCTTTTGAACCACCTTTCACTTACTGCTCACATTGTTTGCATTTCACTTTTTTCCTTATTGTCTGTATATTGTGTCTTTTACTTTCTGACTTTGCTTTGATTGCTGCCTGCCCTGACCTTCACTCTGTTTATGTTTTATCCTGGTTTTTTATTGTGATCTGACCTTGATCTGATCTTCACGTTTGGACACCATTATCCCTGCTCCCGGCAGAAGAGTATTATGAGTTCCTAACATCTGCTTCATGGGTCCATTGCTTTTTATGTTGTTTTTATAAGTCCCATCCTACTCCTATCTTTTAGTTTGTGGTATGTTTCAGAAGCCATATAAACCGGAGGCTAAACAACTAAGGGACAGTGGCTGTTGGTGAAACACTAAAACTGGGTTTGTTTTACTGAAACAAAAATTTGACACAAACTTTCCATACAAAAGTAACTATTGAAATCAGACAGGAACAATCATGTTGAATAGATTGGCCAAATCTTTTTTAACTGCCTTAAGAGTCTATGTTTCTAAAATATCAGAGTAACTTTGGAATTTCTTTTAAATGCAACATGATTATAATAAACATACATACTTATAATAGCTCAGCACAATGAAATGAGGTAATCTGGTTAATAAATCAATACGTTTCAGTACAATAGAACTACTTTGGCAGATGTGCAGATGCTGAAATCAGTGCAGAAAATACAACATCGTAGTGAGTAACACCATCTACCGCAAAAGGAGGAAAATCAATAAGCCAGTTGGCTTTTGGCCAGTTGAATAAAAAACAGATGACAATTCATGATCTAATACAAAAAGGGGTTTCTCAAAGGCCAAATTACACTTCACTTTATTCCATGAGACAATAATAAATGAGGTTACAGAACACGTTTGTATTACATTCATCGGTGTGTAAATGGTGAATACTGATGACTATGGATATTCAAACACATTTCAGGCAGGTGTTTGCTGCTCTGAAACTTCATATCGGCAGTAATCTGCTGGCGTCATTTATTGCTCACCTGCTAGTGGAAAAAAAATCCCCTGACAGTCCAACTTACTTTTCATTTGAAGCAAGTATTCAAGAAATCAAGTATTTATTAAAGATACAAGAAGCTTACATCAAACTTTGCCATGCAAAGTCTCAAGAGGACAAACAATTTTATTTGACAAGACCCCTTATTCACTTTAATCAAGCTTAAGCTGGCTGTCAGCTGGGCGTTCGCGCTTACTATTTTCAACAGGTAATGTCACGTTGTTTATATTATAGCCTATTAATGACGTAATGAAATTGGTTCATGTCAGTCACTAGTGTTACCATATAAGCCATTTTTTTTAAATCAAATTAATGAACAACAAACATTAATAATCTAATGATTATTAGAATTACGGTATATCCTTTAAACTGTGTACAAAGGCCATTGTCACTTATGATTGTGTGGTGTATGTACAATCTGTTTGGTTTATGCAGTGTGTTTGTATGACGTATATAGCTAGCATGTGTATGATAAGTGTGGTTACAATTTCATTAGGGAAAATATTTAGGATGTATGAAATTGTTAATTGTCGTATGGACTTTTTTCTTCTCTTCATGTCTTGCTCTTAACATTTCTAAACTTTATGAAGGTTAATGCAACAATATAACAATAAAAAGTTGAGTGGTTATGTTACAATAATATCATTATGTGATAGGCCTTCTGATAATCTGAACTCAATGTTCTGAGTTTGCTTAAAGAAACTTTCTTTATTTCTACAATTTTTCAGATGTATTCAATAAAAAATAACACATTTATCAAAACTGAAATAAATTAAACAGTACTATGCTTAAGTCTCCTAATGAAGTCCTATTTATCTAATGCAAACACTTGTGGAACACCTCACATATTCACTAAAGCTCAAGTTGTTAGTAAAAGGCATTGACTTTACATTTTTACAAGTTTCAGGAGAGGGAATCAAAGTTGAAGAAAAACAATAGTTATATAAAACTAAATGTGTACAGTGGGGTTATAAAATGAACTGGGGTGGTATTAACAAAGCTATCCTAATGCCCCTTACACCTAAATTCCCTAGGTGGGGGAAGGTAAGGGCCAGACAAAAAGCCTTTGGCCTCCAATAGTGAACTGTACACCTCCTTGGTAGTCAAAGGGATAAAAGATTACCACTTATCGTTTTAGTGTTACCAAACAGTGTCCTTTGCCTCTTTATTTTTGGACCGGCTCTCCAAACAGTAAAATGAAAAAGATGGCCGTTGTTGAGCAAAATAACCTGACGCCAAATAAATTCATATCTATGCTTGATAGCAGCAGACTGTAACATGGCTGCTGATTGCGTTGGAAAATGTATACATACTCTTATGCACCAGTGGCCCCAAGTAGTTGTAGGATTTATTATATCCACTATAGACTTGAATTGCCTCCTCATTGGTTAATATGGGCCCCTCTGGATTCCCTTTTGTATTTTTCCTTTTACAATTGATGTAGGGAGGTAGAATTGCCATTCATCTTGCAACCCCCTAAGGGTTAATAAAACTGCGAGTTGGCTTAGTGAATTTGCAAGTCATGCAGGTTTCCAGCTACAAATTCACATTGTTAGCCTATTCCCAATCGCTTGTAGTTTATCTAGTGTACTGGGCTACAATAACAGAGCTAGAACACATATACATTGTGAGAACTACAATTCTTTTTTTAAAAAAAAGAGAGACTGTATTAAAAAAAAACTAATTAATATTTAATTAATAAGTTAATTTTCTTCAAGAGCAAGCTGCAGATGTCCCTTGTGCAAATGTATATCTGCTCTATTTCTGTACTCAGAAGAACAAAACAGAAGATGCCAAGACTTGGTAAAGTATGGAAGGGCATCCCAACACTGCAGGGTCCATGTGTCTCTCCATGAGACCAACATTGCTGGATATGTAACTGGGGTGAATGGCAGAGTTTAACGCAACCCGCTATACAACGGTGTTTGAGTGACTGGAGAGGGATAACAAGTTGAATTAAACATGTTGATAGGGACTAATATTCCAAGAAATATTTAGCTGTAAAATATTTTGATATCGGTCTTCTATTTGAAGTCATATCCAAGTTTCGTTCACACGTATTATTTTTGATATTTTGTGATTTACCATATTTGGACTTTTATTGCAGGACCTCCCACACCTTTCAATGAACGCTGTATACATAAAATATTTACATAAAGTAAGCAATCGTTGTTGACCAGCTGCTACTTCTGACTATAATTATCCATCATTTCCAGAGTATGTTATTGTTGCCTTTGTTTAAAGAATAAACTGTCTGTATTCTTCTCACACTTGAGCCGAATGATCTAATTTGTGGAAAAAAAACGAAACATTTTAGTAAGTTGTTTTATATTTTGCCAGTCTTTCTATTATTTTCTTCTTCTATATTTTCTGCCATAAGATTCTACCCCTGTGGAATATTTATGAGGTACCGCTATAGCTAATGTCACACCTGTGGTGGCATTACAATGATATTTACAAAAAAAGATTATTTATTTACATAGAAACAAAAAATTGGTTCATTCTTTGACCATTGTATTAGAAATGGAAATATGTTGATGGTAGATAACACCACGCAAAACAAAATAGACCTATGACAATATGGACACAAGGGTTCCTTATTTTATTTGCATTTGCCTGCTATTACAGAGCATGTCATTGGGTTGGAATATGTGAGCCTGAGCCTTTCTTCTACAGACAAGGTTTCAATGTCATTAGTGCAGGATAAGGTCATTTTGTACCACATGCAAGCGAATCTTGAAGGACATCTAACCAACAATTGTGTATGTATAAGCTTTCCACTGTCCATAATATAGCAAGCAAAAACAATATGTTAGGTAAGAATGAAAGAGCCTCATTCCCATATCTTTTATCGAAAACTACATCCTTCATTCCTTCAGTTTACCCCTATATTGTTCCACCGAACCAATTTAGGAAGGCTTGTTACATCCACTGTGGTCATTTTTTCTAAACATCATTTTACCTGGACTGTGAAATACTCATCCCAAAATATAAGGGATTTTTGCTACTATTGCAAATACTCATAACTGAGCATAATTTAAAAATCACATTATATATATATATATATACACTGCCATGGATAACATGCAAGCAAGCATATGCTTAAAAAAGCTGAATTATATATATATATTAAATAGACCTACAGGAATGGGAGATACTGATGGACTGATAAAAGAATGATAAAAAATAAAACGCTTTTTTTGGTAGTTCTAAAATGCATGCTGTTTATTTTTTTTCAAAATGGACACTTATTAATAGGCATGATGAATATGGTAGAGGCTGACATTAAAAGATTGTTGTATGTTATTACTTCGGGTTTTGGGTATATTCTTGCTTTAAAACTTTAATATCCATTGGGGAAACAACAGTCCAATCATCTTTGTATTACTCTGAAAACATAATTATTTCATGTCTTAAAAGGCAAATTTCCTCTGAACCATTTTTTTTCTTAAAGCACATTATTTCCTCTCATTTCCTGAAACACTACAAAGCAATGATTATTTGTTTGTGATTAAGCATGTCCTATTAGTGTGTAAAATAATATCACATAATCCCTGCCCTTATGAGTTATGCAGTTCATGTGGAACAAGCGACATAATAATGGAATGTTATAAGAACCAGTAGTATATACATTGGAACTCTTTTCTTGGATAAAATATTTCAGGGTTCTACAAAAAACCCTTATCCAACTGTAAAATGCCATTGAAGTATATAATGTGATTACCAATGTCCTTTGAGAAGAACCGATGGTAGACTTAAAGCTTTAACTGGTGTGTGTCTAGGACACCTCAATGACGTGTATCTAAGACACGTCACTCGATTATGTCATGTATACACAAGCAAAGGCTGCAGAATGTAATATAATGTAACACTAAGTACCATACCTACTCACTAGCAGAAAAAATCTCCTACCTAACGCTGGTGTCAGGACCGTGCGAGCACTGCCCAGGCCGCCACTTAACACGTTTTGCAGTTGGCTTGACATTTTGGGACAGTGGTTAGTTTGGAAGAACAGCAGGAAAGACTCTTGGAACTTCATAAATTAAATTGGCACAGGTGGTAAATGTATTAGACAGCGTGAAGGTAGGTTAATGTTATACATTAGTTCTGAGCAGCCAAAAGTTTCCATGACCTGAGATTAGATATATCATTTTTTTAAAAAATATAAATGTAACCAATAACGACACAAAAATAATAAATAATGGGCAGGATATCTTCACTGCCACAACATTACGTGACCTCTCTGGGCACCTGGGTGCCATGCACCTGCGACATCCACCATAGCGAGCCCCTGCAGGAGGGAATTCTGTAAATCCCCCGTATGTATTTGCCCCTTTCTCCAAACTAGGCATTCTTTTATAGTGGAGGTGTCATTGACATTAAACTCCCTGACATGTATTATATTTTAGTGCTTCAAATGATAAAACTCATATCTTCTGGGAAATAAGGTACTCTTACACCCACTTTTCTCATTAATCTTATTTTATTAGATATCAGTCGTTAAGTCTATGGGTGATTTTCAGACATATCTGTTACCTTATGCCAGGGTTGCATAACTCCAGTCCTCAAGGGCTGCAAACAGGTCACAATATTTGAATATTAAATATCTTGTATAACCATATCAGAAAAAGAGCATCATGTGCATACTGTCTGCATCACATTTACAGGAACAGCAAGAAACTTAATGAACTGCAAGTCCAGAACATTGATGCTGTAAAAATTATTTTGTTTGTGTAAAGTTAGTCACATTGAAGTTTATGTTGTTATGTTTTTTGTACATATGTCCCAGACTGACCCACTTTAGAAATCCCTCTCTCACCCTTTCCTTCCTCCTCTTTTCTAGGAGCTTATATACCGTAGTTTGGGGATATGAGTGCATCACAGTGTTTTATAGCCTTAAAAGTCACACAAGACATGTCTATAAAGTGAAGAAAATGTTTATAAATGTGTGCATAATATAAAGCACATTATTGTGTTTATAAATGCCGTACTCGAATGCTGTACATTCGAGCACACCTCCGAAACAATGTTCCTCCTTGACCAAAATGCCCTTGGACAGGGCACTTGGATGGATAGCCCCAGGCAAGGCACTTGGCTGGATAGCCCACAAGCAGGGCACTTGGCTGGATAACCCTCAAGCAGGGCACTTGGTTGGATAGTGCTTGGACAAGAGACTTGGCTGGATAACTCTCGGGCAAGGCACTTGGCTGGGCATACAATGCAAAATATACTGGGCTGACACTACCAATGGTAGAATGTGTAAATTTGCTTTGGAATTCTTTTGTTTTTCTTCACACTGTTCAGATGCTGTATAGGCTTTGAATATACTGTTTATTTCACTGCAAAAATGATCATAATAAATTCTCACAATTACTGAAAGAGCGTCTGTTTTGTTTACTTTTTGCACTTGGCTGGATAGCCTTGGGCAGAGCACTTCAAATAGCAACAGATCAGGGGCCAATGACAGAGTCACAACACAAGGCTGCAACACTTTACAATGCAAAGGCAGGAAGTAGCAGGTATTTAAAGGGCATGGCTGCACCAGATAACATGGCCAAGCCGATATAATTAGTTTGTAGTCAGAGTTTGCAAACCAAAAAGAGCCACTAAAGGCTACAAGTGGAAAAAGCACCATAACCAGTATAATACATACAAGAGCCTGGCAAGCAGGGTGGAAACGTGACAGCTCTACTTCTTTTCTTACCTCTACTTGTTTTCTGTGTTTTGTCATCTTTCTTAATCCGTACTCCCCAGTATCAGCTCTGTTAGGCCTCTCAGAACATTTCTGCCTTTATGCACACTCTCTCCCTTATTTAGGTGAGAATAATGCAGATGGATTCGCAGAGAAAAGAGGTGTACCACATCTCTCTCTCCGTGAATCCGTCTGCATTATTCTGGCCTCTTGGAGTACTTCCACAAAAGGGTGGAGCCATACCCTGCACCACAGGGACAGCCTCTCCTCTATTCCTCCAATCAGACCGGAGGGTGTGCGCTGAGGCTCCGCGGTTTTGAGGAAGCTCTACCGGAACCCTGGTTAATGGAGCTGATACCAGGGAAAAGCGAAAGAAGACAGAAGAAATAAATCAAAAAGAGGCAAGAAAAGTATACAATCTGTGGAAAAGAAGACAGAGTCACAGATGAGGTAAAAAAAAAAGGTATGGAGACATTCAGAGAGAGTGAATGAGAGTGTAAGAGAGGGTAAATGAGAGTGTGAGAGAGTGTGAGTGAGGGTTAGTGACAAGGAAGTTCTTTTCTAAAAATGGGAAAAAAAACTTTATTATAAATTATTTTGTCCAAAAAATTTTTGGTACATGTGCACAATTTTTAATTTAGATGTAACAGAATCATTATACTATATAATGCATAGAACCCCTACCCATTTCACTTTTGATGCCACTACATTCATTTGGCAATATATTTAGTATATTTTCTGATTAAGTGGAATCTAGTTCAATAATCATAGTTAGCTTTCAGGGTTGGACGATGATGTGAACAGGTTTTTTTTTTACAAATAATATTTAATCTGCCAACAGGTGGCAGAAGACAGCTACATTTTTATAGATTTTCTAAATCACCTGACAGTGTTCTGTAATACATAGGGACAGTCAGAAAAATAAATACATTGTAAACATTTGTAAAAGGTAACTATTTATAAAACAGTGAATGTAATTAAAGGGATGTCTGTTTTTTCAACTTGAATAACTCATGAGATTTACAGTATCCTTGTTATGTGTTCCTATAACTTTTTCCTTATCTTATCCCTTATCTGTCTTTTAGCTTCCTTTTCACTATCCATTTTCTTTTTTCTCAGTTTCTATTTTTCTATATTCTCTCAACTACGTCTCTTTATGTCTATCCCGCTCTCGCTCTTTCTTCTTTTTACTTCTCCCTCACTCTTACCACTTCCTTCCTTCCTTTCCCTCTATTATTACCTGTCTCCCCGGTTAATTATTTCTTCTCTTGCTCTATTTCATCTCTCTTGCTCTCTTTTTTAATTCTATATTACCCCACACAGTACTATATAACAGCCCCTCCTCCCTCCATATACAACACCACTGGGCAGCCCCTGCACACAAAACCCAACACCATCCAGTGGCCTTCCCCACTCCTTTACACAACACCATCTGACAGAACTTTTCTCCCCCCTACACACAACATGATCTGGCAACCCCTCAACTCCCTGAACACTGCACTATCCAGCACAGCCCATGGACTTTAAGTCTTACCGAGTGTGATCAACAATTCTCATTGTGGCAAGGTTTTTTTATTTATAGACATCATTCCTGTTGATGTTACTATTATGTAAAATGTGGACATGCGTTGTATTACAAAGGGACATACAATTAATAGAACACATCAAAAACATTAGAGCAAAAAACTGATCCACAATACTTTGTGGAGAAAAATTAGTGCATCTTCTGGCATTTTTATATAAGCATATATGTTTATCTATAAGCATATATGTTTATCTATTCCAGGTTATTGTGTATTTATGCAAGTTTATATAAGTTTATATATTGTGTTAATATTCCAATCAAATGAGTCATTAAAATACAAAAACACAAAATATATTATCATATATAGTGGACAAAGTGGAGCTCAGAATATGGTTAGGCTTATATATTTGCCTCTTTTACACTGTTGGGGAAACCATAGACAACATAGGAAGGTATATAAAATCCAAAAGGTATTTAATAAATACTTGAGCATGCCAGTCTGTCGCCCAACGGTCACTCCCACATTAGAAATTTGGAAACAAACAGTCAAGGAAGGTGTGCTCACTAGATTACACAGCCCACTACGGCCTCTGATGGCAAAGGGACTGGGGGGGGGTGGCCTTTACTTTATTACTGACAGACCCTCCACAGGTAACCCCATAGGTAACATTTCACTACACCACACAGCATGAAAAGTTATGACACATTGGAAGCTCCTCAGAGGTGTTCCTTTGCTGCTAGATTCTTTTCCCCCAACTAGCTCATTACATTTTGTCTCAACCTAATCATGGAAGTAACTCAGACCCCCCTCGTGTTTATTGACTCTTTGTATGAGGAGGGGTACTACCCATGCCACCTGCTGTCCACAATATACAAAAAATAATATAATCTCAGCAAAAACAGAAATCCTACAATATTTTATAAAATTATGAGACCAAGCTCTCCACACCTCATTCAGTAAGGACCAATGGAAAAAAATCCTGGAGCTATCTCAATAAAATTCAATTTCCAGTACGGTCCAGGAATCGTCTTATAACCTACTCATATGTTGGTACCAGGTCCCATATGACGTACACAGATACACACCAGGGGTGTCTGAGGAGTCCTGAAGGTGACAGAAAGACAGGGGTGACTTCCTCCAAATTTGGTGGGGATGCCCGGCATTGCTCCCTTCTAGGGGAAAATCATTAAAACCCTTCAAGAGATATCCAATATCACCTATGCCAGTTCCCGATCTTGAACCTGTACTGTGAGTTGGCCTCTGCATAATGGGGAGTATAAGGTGGGGGGATTTAGGGGAAGCTCTGGGTATGGAGGACACATACAAAACACAGTAAGTAAGACTTTAGTTCTTGTGACCATGGTGAATACGTTTTTTTGTAGTATGGGTCCTTTTATTTTCTATGTTTACAGTGTTTAATTGTGTTCTTTACATAAATATGTTACATGACTAGCTCACTGGCTGTGATGTTTCAGATGGCCATGATAATGTATAACCCAACTATTTTGCTGTGTATATCAAAGGCTGTCAGTTGTTCGCTGGCTAATGTGTCATTTGTGAATCATAGTCATTGTAATAAACATACAATAAATAAGAAAATGCATACACAAGTTATTTAATATAAAGTATATGTAAATTTGTTGTGTAAAGTGAGATAGCAAGTTTCACAACTACAGACATACAGATTAAATATTATGTTTGATTATTTTGAATATCATTACAAATAAATATTCACTTGAATGAATAATAATGAGTGTTAACAACAATATGTATTTGTTTTTACTTCCATAGAGTCTGAAACCTCACAAATCTGATATTACAATAAAGTGTCAGTAAAATATGAACATTGGCATATCAAATTTAGCATCTGCAAAAAATATGAGTGATGTCAGTTCCTATTCATTGTTGGAAATTGGATGATGAATTCCAGAATGCAATTTTTTTTTAAAGCAAGGTTTTTTTTTTAAAGAAAAAAATAAATTCAATCAGTGTCTGTAAGGCGTTCTTTGCAAATCATACATAAATATATGCCATAGAGGCAGTCTTTAACACCATGCTGCCTTGAGATGTATGGCATAAAGTACAACCTCTTTGAATTCTATGGTTTTACATATGATGGCATAAAAACAACCATCTGTCCTTAGCAGACCTAAAAATTAGGTAAATTAGGTAAAAACACATAACATATCACACCGTCTCATGACTTATTCAACAAAAAACATTTGAGTTATATCATTTAAAAAATGAAAACATTTTTCAGAAGGTGACCCTAGTCTCAGATATTTGGTAATTTATAGTTGATGGTATTTTGGCTAATAAGTTTTTTTTTGTTTTTAACAGGGTACATTTACCCAGTAATTCCACATGACAAGCAGCAGTGTAACACAAAATGCTTGGCCTCCACTTTGGGGTACCATAGTCTCCATGTATTTATCTGAGTTGTGCAGAACTCCAGGCCTCGAGTGCTGCAAAAAGGATTTGGATATCCTGGCCAGAGCACAGGCAACTCAATTAAAAATTAAATAAACTACTCTTTTCCAGCAATGTCACAAAGAATCCTGGCATGTTTTTAACTACCCTAAAAATAGCATAAGGCATATTTATGAAGGTATACCTTCATAATAGCTCTTAAGAACCTCCTAATGTCAAGTGCTGAGATGTAACCTATCCATGACCCTCTTCACTAAGAAGATAGCCGAAAAACAAACACGACACCATAGCATGGCGACTACTGTTTTGTGCCCCAGAACACATTATTGTGTTTAAGTGAAATCTGCGCTTATTCAGTGGAACAATATTGTGGGGAAAAAATGTTACACACAAAGTAATGTTATGCAAGCACAAGCCATTGCAACCAGCTTCTGAAGGCCTACTTTTAAACCAAGAAACTCTGGTGGCCCTGCTTCACTTTATGGACTGAAGTACTCTGCTGATCAGTTCTGCCACTCTGGACTCTCTCTTGTAAAACAGCTCTTTTCTTTTAAACTAAATACCACGAAATCAATCATATAAATTGTAAAAAAAAAAAAGAAAAGAAATGCATTCTGCTAGTGTGAGCCACATGCACATCAGTTCATCATAACGAAAACTGTGTTTGTAAATAACATAT
The DNA here is from genome assembly GCF_027358695.1 of Spea bombifrons. Lineage (NCBI taxonomy): Eukaryota > Metazoa > Chordata > Amphibia > Anura > Pelobatidae > Spea > Spea bombifrons. The sequence continues at coordinate 21,552,846 of NC_071090.1, read as the reverse complement.
TTGTTTTTATAATGTATGATATTGGGACAATCCATTTGTATTTAACTTGTTGTTATTAATCGTAATTGTACGATATATGTTTATAGATGACCTAAATTTGATTTTCTTGTGTAGAAGAACAGCTACCTTGCTGTTGTCTATTGAATGTCATCCATATGACTATAATACTTGTTGAGTTTTTAACTGGATATCTGACTTTATATGTAATTTTTTATCAATTTATGTATATATTAAAAATACACGTTATCGATAAAATATCTGTCAATGCATAAATTATTTACTAGAACATACACGCTAGAATGCCCATAGGAGACTCCCTACTGCAGACATAAGGATGTGCATATAGATAAAGTGTATAAATATGTGTATTAGGTTCTTTCACAGGGCAGTTAATGAGATGTTACAGCCTATCCAGAGGAATATTCAGCCTACTATGAGTGACCAAAGTGAAGTAGATCCCCAAAGATATGTAGTTTCTCTTGGTCAGAAGATTAAAAGCTTTATGTTTCGATGGCTGCAGATCATAAGAGCTTAAAGAGGTTGAAACATTTAAAGTGACATAAAGCTTACTGCTTAGCAATTTTCTTTTAATGTAGGAAACTCGGCAGAAATTAAGGTGGTGGGTCTGGAAGCTTGAACATTTAATTTATATTGCGTTGTTAATATTGTGCTGTTTGTATTAGTTCAATTAGTTACATTAAATCAATTTGGTTTGGGATATATGTAAAAACATTTCATACTTTAGCATAGACAGCGAAAGGTTTTAAAAGAGCAATACTATTTAGGAGGACATCTGTAGGAGAAGTAACAGGTTTAACTTTTCTAAGGAAACCAATTGTTTCTAATATGATGACGTAACATGATAAAGCAATAGATCACAATGAACCCTGAATTGCTGTTTATCTGGTTAATCAAGTTGTCTCCTGAGAACAATAGGCAGTAAGAACAGGGGTGCAAAGAGACCTCCAAGTAGGTTCCTCTAAGTGGACACTAATATACTATTTCTATCATTTTATGTAAACTGGCTTATAACAAAAAATTAACATTTTATGTATTTGTTCCATAACATAACTTCCCACAACTAAGCACTAATTTCTAACACTGAGCACTTAAACTTTTCATGAAGGTGTCTTAGTACAGAAATTGGCATAGGTTGGACAGGCAACGTCTGCTAATGGAGTGGCAGGATGGCAAAATAGAATCTCTAAAATAGCCAGAAACATGAAGGATAAAAATTTCACCATACACCCACATTATTAGATATTTTATACATTTTATATTATATATAGATGTGTACAGTATAACGTAGCAGACATATTTGCACTAAAATCTGTGAAGAGCATGAAACTTTAAAAATATTTGATTATTTTTAAATGTATCTTATTTTGCCGTAACATGTCCTGTTATCTATAGTATGTCATAATTAATATCAATCCATACCTAGGTGCATCCTCAAACAAAAATCCATTGTGTCGGACTTCTTACAAAGAAAGCCGATGTGTCAGTGAGTACAGTTTCCTACACCATCAAAAGACACTTGGAAACTGGAGGAAGAGGTCTGGCAGACCCAAAGCCATAACAGAATCAGATGACAAGTTTCTGAGAGTCATCAGTTTGTGTGACACGCAGCTCACAGCATGCCACTTTCAAGCACAGATTAACATTTAATGACTTCAAGCTGCAGGTTTGAATGGTCGAGTGGCAGTAAGAAAGCCATTACTAAGATGGCATATTAAGAAAAAAAAGGCTTGCCTGGGCCAGTCAACACTGCCAGTGGACTACTAAAGACTAAAAGAAGGTCTTATGCCATCACGTAGCTGAAAGGATGGTTCCTCAGTGTGTGACATTGAACATGGAGGAGGAAGCATGATCTGGGGCCCTTTTGTTGGATCCACAGTCGAGTGGCACCATTAACCAATATCACAGCATTTTTCAGAACCATGCAGTACACTCTGGTACACACTTATTTGGTCAGAGGTTCGTCATACAGCAAGATAATGACCCAAAACACACCTCCAGGCTGTGTCAGAACTACCCTAGAAGAAAAGAACAACACTGTAGGCTTTAAATCATGGAATGGTCAGCAGAGTCTCCAGACTTAAACCCCATTGAGCAGGTTTGGTATGAACTGGACAGAAAAGTGAAAGCAAAGCAACCTACAAGTGCAACACATTTGTGGGAAATTCTGCAACAGTGTTGGGAAGAACTTTCAGAACATTATTTGATTTCTGTTGTGGAAAGAATGCTACGAGTTCGGCTGTTATATTTGCGAAAGGTGGCAAATTTTGTTAAGGAAAAGGATTTCATGATTTCTTTTTTTTATGTCCAATTGTTTATTTGTTCTATGCTTTATTTTCAAAGTACATTGAGACATTAAACTGCATACATTTTAATAAAAAATGGATGTGTTCTAAAAATGTTGACTGGTAGTGTACACATGCACAAAGTCAGGTATTTTGTAAGCATATAGTTAGGCGGATGATTAAACAATTATACCAAGCAAATTCTAATTATCATCAATATAATATGTAGGAGGAAACACAATCAGTAACTGAAACAGAATCAGCTGTGGAGAAAGAATAAAAGGAACAGTAAGGAACAGTCTTACTAACAAGGTGAAGGTGCTCAAAAGTTATATACATTGGCAAGACTGAGCAGGGTTTTCAGATGTTCTGTCCAAGCCATTTTGAAGAAGCATTAAGAAACTGGCAATGGGAGAGGACCGTAGACACAGTGGTCAGCCAAGGAAACTTAGTGCAGCTAAAAAAAGACACATCATGCTTACTTCCCTTTGTAACTGGAAGATGTCCAGTGGCATTATCAGCTCAGCATTGTCAGAAAACAGTAGGATCCTGGTATACCAATCTACTTTCTGGAGATTTCTGGTCAGAAGTGGTTTTCATAGAAGGCTTAAGGCTGAAAAGCCATACCTTCCATACGGAAACAAGGCCAAGCAACTCAACTATTCACGAAAATATAGGAACTGGAAATAGTTGGCCATAGCAGAAGTCAATTTGCTCTCCAAAGTCTTTAAGATCTATCTTCAACGTAGAGAAGAACTAGGAGTCCTGGAAGTGATGGTATGGCTCACATACAGCCCTGATCTCAACATCATTGAGTCTTTCTGGGATTACTTAAGAGAAAGAAACAACCAAGGCTGCCTAAATCCAAAGAACTGTGGTTAGTTATCCAAGATATTTGGAACAACCTACCTGCCAAGTGTGTGCAAGTCTACCTAGAAACATTTATGCTGTTTTGGAGGCAAAGTGTGGTCACACTAAATATTGATTGATTTACATTTTTCTTCTGCTCACTAACTTTACATATTGTTAAATGATAAAAATAAACTATTAATATGATTATTTTTTAAAGTTTTTTTACTTAGCATCTTTTTGCACACGCCAAAAACTTTTGTACAGTTATATATATATATAAAATCACAAGAGGGATGCCAGAAATTTCAAGTTTCTCTGTTGCTTGATAATGATAACCGAGACAAAAATAAATCTAAATAAAACATTGATTATGGGGAGACAAAGTGATGCAGCTAAAATAGCCCTTTTAAGGTGTTTTGCTTAGTTCATTCCACACAGCACACCCAAGTCGTTAGTTAATCAGCACAATGCTCTGAATGGAATGTCTTATTACTTAAGTATAATCTCTAAATGCTCCAGAGGTGTGGGCTATAATGCAATTTGACTAGAAGCTCCAGGTAGAGAACAGCAAAAGATTTTTAAACAAGGCAGCTTGTAAAAGCACATTTAGCATGTGGTCCAATTCACAAAGACATTTCTTTGCCACTGGCAAATGATCCTAAAAAAAAACAAATGAATGGGAACCCTAAGGTAAAACGCCACAGGCCTAGACTGGAAGAGAAATCCTTTTTTTCTGAATTAAGCTTTTATTGGTCTATTCAGCAAAAACAAGCTTATGAAGTCTCAACATTGAGCTATATGCCCAAGCATGAGCAAAAGGATTTTTGTTGTCAAGGAAAATAATAGGTTGTATTGCAAATAGCTGTTTTAATAACTATCTCAAAAGATCAAACCTGTCATTTGGTAACTGCTCTTTCCCACACAGTAACCAAGATTTTCCCACTTTCAAGTCTGTTATATCTTTAATGATGAGGTAATTTTTCATTTTATGTTACTTTGACGTGAGTTGCTGTTCAGCGTTAAAAATCTTTAAACAGTTATTAATATAATTATTTTATTTTATTCATATAAAGCCGGTGGATTCCACAAGCCTGTGCAATGGTGAATAAATAAAGTAGATGTTTAGAGCTCTGCTTGCTAAAGCTTGCAACACATTCATTCATATATATATATATATATATATATATACAATATTCATATATTCCATCAGGAACAAAGATGTAAAATGTGCTTGACTTTCACATCACAAATAATAAAGCTGTGAAGTATGTCCATCTGATGACTATATATATATACTCAAATATTCCTAGGATTTATTTTGAGTTTTCATATAATTTATTACCTACATTCTCAATGTCAAATTTTTCCCCTATGTCCGGTATTATTTTTTTTAAGATATTTTTTTTCATATTACACCATATGAACGACAAATTTTACTAACCCCCCGCAGCACGCAAAACCATATACAACAGTAATTATAATTTTAAACAGTTCCCTTTAACCTTCCAGGTCACTTCCAACATAATCCCTTTTTTAACGGATTTTGGCTGACTGGTTGTAAAGAATGTATTAACCTAGTCAAAAAGACGTTTTAATATAGACAGACATCATACACAATTGTCATTACCTAAGAAGCCAAAGTGTATATGTATGGAGCTAGACAGGTAGCATTTGCCTAAAGGAAAATAGATTTTTTTTGTTGTTAGTACAGTATCTTCCCTGTCACTAGCCTAGCAAGCAATTTCAAATGGCGTCAAAACATCAAACTTGCGAAACTGGAAAAAAAAATTTCCATTGTCAGTCAGTCAGGTATGCATACGCAATCACAAAGGATGTCTTTCTATGTATACACATATGCAAAGTGTTCTTCGAAAAAGGCTGCAAAATCCCAGCCTTCTATTTGGTCTGGGAGACTTTGACTAGGTTAATACCATAATGCATGTCTGCCTTTTTGTTCTTTGAACCCAAATAACCATAGAATGCTGTCTGGAAATAAATAGTCAGAGCTAGGCGCATCGCTTCATCGGACAATTTTAAGGACAATAAGGGCGCTAATTACTTAAAGAATGTCTGAGACTAAGCTGACTTTTGAAGAGAGTGTATATATATATATATATATATATTTATATATGTGTGTGTGTATCAATGCCCATGTCATACGTTCTGTTCTTTTTAGATCTTATTTATTCTTATATGTCAAGCTACCAATTGGAAATAAGTAGGCCATTTGATGCAGGAAATTGTGAATTGAGAATAAAAAGTGCAAAGGTATAAATGTTTTTATATTCATTTATAAATAATTAATTAATTAATTAATACAAGTACACATAAATATCAAAACTCGTTTGATCGTTTAAACCTTATCTTAGTGATTGTGTTGAACATTAACCTTTTTGCAAGCAACCAGTTTGTATTAATAAATAAAACAGAATTTTGTTTACAACAGCAAATGCACAATTGAATAGGTTGTGCTTATTAATGGGGAAGCCACCGCACTTTATATCAGTTCTGTAAATAGTACTGACATTAACCCCATATGTACCATTCATTTTTTCCAGCTTTGCCATATATTATTTTAATCGAGATTCCCCTTTTCCGTGTAAAGCACACAAATTATACATCTTCTTTTTGTTTTCAGAGAAAATAGGGCTTTCATTCCAAACCATATAAACATACAAACAATAATAATTGTTTTGTGTGCTAGTATGTAAAAAACATTGTAATTTTCCTTAGAATTTATTTTACACAGTAGGTGCCACATGCTATTTATATATTGCGTTTTTTTTCAGGAAAATATACTTTTTAAATCATATTCATCCATATAATATAGCTTTAGTATTAAAAAAAATGAATGGAAAAAAACCCACATATATAATTTATACACAGCTAGTGCAGCTGAGAAAAAAACCCAAAATATATTCGTATACCTGTCCTGAGATTGGATACACCTCATATGCCTACGATTTTCATTTATTTTGCCAGTTATAGGGCTAATATTCAAATTTGCTATTCTGAGTCTCTAACTTCAATGACTCTCACAGATCTAAAATCTGCTTCATAAAAGTATATGTTTCTAAAAGTAGGCAACCCAAGGGATTCCACTATTGCCATTTTGAGATATTTCATGCATTCATTTCCCCACCAATCTCACTTCTTTTATATTTCTTTTAGAGGGAGGAACTTCTATTTCTCTCTTTCTCCATACTTCTGCAGGCTCCTGTGACAGCACCTTCTGCAATCTCCTCGTCTCTGATCCCAATTAATAGCCCTATTTACATTGTTACACTATTTATGTCACTATTTGCCACACAAGTCTGCAACTCCACACCACCCATGACAGGAAATGGTGCAGTTCCTTGTCCCAAGAAATGGTCTGTGACTTGGCTTATGAGAATTATTTGTGTACAGAGGACATCCTGGAGTGTAAAGCCTAGTGTAGAAGAAAGATTGAAGAAAGATATCCCATGCCTTAAGTTAAGTGTGGCAACTACATGTTAGAGTCAAATAGAATGATGTGTTCATAGAGTGAGGATTGAAGATCACAGAGGAATAGGCTGGAGCGCGCCCCGACTGGGATGCCGAGTAGGGCTAGGCAGGTTGGATTTTTTTTTTATTTTGGGGTTAGATTAGGGGCAGAAGTTTAATAGGTATCTAGATGGTGGATGCTCTCGGGTGAGTATTTGGTGAAAGATTCCTGGCGAGTGGATCTTGGAACCTCAGGCAACAGTCCCATTGCTGAGGTTTAATTATCAGCAAATGCATGTACATCCAACGCAGCTGGACATTAATGGACCAAAAGGACACAGCATGTGCCATCTATGCAGACCACGCAGGAGGCAAAGTATATATACGAGGCCGGGTCTACACAAGAGGCTACTTTTTTTTTGTATAGATTTCATCACAACTCACACAACCAACCTATAGGTCAGTCAAGGTCCATGGCCCACGAGTTTATAATGCAGATCTAAATAAGTGCATATAAATATTTTCCTTATAACTTGTTAATGTTGGATAAATTGAACTGTAGTAGTTTGTTAGCATACCTCTAGTAAGTATACAATACTAAAATAAGCATCTCTGCCTCAAAGGTTCCTAACATCAATTTGTGTGAATGGCTGCATGCTGTTAATCAATACAGAAACACTTTTGTTTGTTTAGAACAAGCTTTGTTGCTGATGAAGCAGTGGCACTCGTATGAAATCCAGGCATGCACAAATCAATTATGTCACCTTCACCTGTGACCCACCAGCTGCAAAAAAATAGTAGTTCTGACCACTTACCAGGCACAGGTGTTCTTATGCATTGTATTTAGTGTCCTTGGGATACAATCCGAAACTTTGAATATGTGCATATTATCTTGTATATACACAGCTGATTTTTAATAGTTTCTGGATAAAATAAAATCCAACACAGACAGTTTTGTTTTGAATTTGGTTTAACTCCATATGAAGATTGTAGTGTGTTATGCATTGTTTTTTTTTTTCCTTTGCGATCGTGTAAAATTCAAAATTCTTATCTTGATGGGTATGAGTTGTTCTTCCAGTTCTTTCGAATGTAAACCAGAAACTATGTTGTTATAAATTTGTTTCCAGGATATGATTTGATAAGTAAACATTCACTTTTTTAAAGAAAAATACATATTGTGTTCAGGCATAAATTACTGGCAGATTCTTGAAACCAAATCCCTACATAATTAAACATAGAAGAATATGTGAGAAGTTGTCCTTTTTTGTAATATACCTTTATAATTGGTCATGTATTACTACCCTATGGACTTCCCAGTTTTCAATCTTTGTGTCAACATATATATACAGGTATAGACAGACAACAGGTATATATATATATAATATTCGTGCCAATTTCCATGAATCTGAAATAAAATTATTGATAAATGAAAAACAAGAAGGCAAAATGAGATCATCAATAAACATAGACTAAAGGTTCTACTTAAGGATATGGAAATCCAGAGAGAAGCTGTCTAAATAAGCTAATATCTTACATCAAGTTTTAATAGTTGGCTATGGGTGAGGATTAGAGATCAAAGATCAAAGTAATGTTTACTGTGTGTTAAGTAGCAACGATGCAAACTAATTAAAGGCAGTTTTGAATAAATAAAACTTGGTACAAGATTCTAACATATTATCTACATCTATTTTTGATGTAGCTTTAGCATATATTTTCTTTAAAAGAAATGTCATAAAATCAGCCTTGTCCTCCCTTCCCAATACCATTTACTAATCTTCATCCTTGTAAAATAGGCTAACCTTTTTTGCAAGAAGTTGATCATTTTAAATGCTAGATGTTTATCAATAGCAATTGTGTGCCTTATAATGCATTGACTTCCAGCCATTAAGCCATTAGCACTGTTTATCACTATTGTTTTACTCGGACAAAATGGAAAAGATGTCTGAATATTGAAAACTCAACCTTTGAAGCTGGAAATTAATAATTTGTACTCTTTGTATTCGCTTCCTTTTAATGTTTACATAATTTCAAACTACAAAGCGAACTTCAGTTTAAAGACTAAAATAGCCAATAACCATCAATTTTGATACTTTTATAAAACCAAAATGTCTCAGGGAATTAAAACTTGAAAAAAATGGAATTGTGGGCACAAATGTAAAGAAAATAACGCAAATGTTATATAAATGTTTTGTGATTAAATTTATTTTACACATTATATTGCACTGTGGAAAATTATGTTGCAAAATAATAATAAGAAGAATAGGAATAAAAATAATAGTAGTCATAATAATAATAATAATTTATTGTTTATAGAATACATTAAGTGAAATTCTGCATATTACCATATTTCTACTTTGCTTTCTTTCTTCTGTATCCGTATAATCTTTTTAAGTATTACTAAGTTGTTAAACAGATCTCATATAATGTAACTTCACATTTAAGCAAGAAACAGATTGGTGCGCAATCAAATCCGTCTCACATACACATTTATAATCTCACCATTCAGTGTTCAGTGATTAAATATTGTCTAATTGTTTGTATTTAATTGCCAAACCCTTATCTTAAAATGAAAAAAGATAATTACCTTTTCTTCAGAATGAATAATGATGCTTTAATAAGTCATAAAGCGATTAACAGCAGGTGGATCACAGATATGGTTTGCTATCTTTTAATATCTAAATTTAGAAACCTATATTAGATGAAATATTTGATTATTCTTATAACCAGCTCTATATTGTCTGTTTATATTATAATAAATTATATTACGTTATTTAATTTAGATTTTCTAGTACCAACTTCATGTTAGTTAAGCTTGTATTCAATTATTCCTTTCAAAACCTATTTATTACATGAAAGAAAACAATTCTGTAGATACATTGCACATGTGACCTTCATATTTTATTTGTAACAAGCGTACATGAATAAAAGTTAATGAGCAATTTTGTGCTAGTAATTAAAATATTGTTTAACATATTGCTGAGAACATAGCACAAGTAATGCGCATCACATAAATTGTCACATGACGGTATGGTCAGAAATGGAATGCAATATGTATTCATATATTAAAGATGCAATAAGCATATACTGTATAATGAGTAAATTATTGGAAACATTATTTATGAATGAGTTTATATTTTTATTGTTCTAATCGAATTATTTATTTTAGTTCCATTCTTTTTCTTTTGGTATGATCGTCCTCGCCATTGTCACCTACTAATGCAAAAGCCAGAAAAAAAAAATAACCAAGAGTCATTGAATCACTGTTATTGGTGATAACAGAATATGGTGGTCTCCTTAAATTACCATTTAAAACAAGTAAACAAGTTTCTACACAAAATATTTTTTCAGCTGTCTGCATTCCAGGGACAAAACAATGCCTTTTCCTAAAAAAAAGTGCTACCTTACTATGTTTTGTAGAAATAGAGGACGCAATGGTCTAATTTCTAGCCATCTTTTAGCAGTTTCTACCACATGGTTTAAGCAACTGCGGAACGCGGGTTTCAGAAACGCTAAATGCAACAATAGCTCAGTGCGAACTTTATAGATGACATTCATTGTAATGAATAGTGACAGAAATAACGACACACGATTTAACCTATTTCTTATGTATACAATTTTCTTGTACCTCCTTACTTTAACTCCATCATGAAACATATGGTACTAATGCATGATCTAGGTCACTACCAGAGTCTGATTGGAAAATACGCTACATATATCGGTGTTCTAAACGGTATTTTGATATGTTTCTGCCTGGAGCAGTGTTATGTAAAACGAGCAGAAATAAATTAAAACTCAGTAGAGTATCTCACACGCAGATACAGATCTTATATTCATTTATTATTTACACATCTGGATTTTGGAAATTTTGAACAAAAGTACCGCATCCTATTAGCACTAATAACAAAAAACTAATTTCTTTTCACAAATATAATTTGTTAGGCATCTCAGTGTAGTTCATCCGACATATTGCATACCTAGCCACAGCAGCACGGGGACAGAGGTACCATATTGTCTTATAACACTCAAGACACTAGTCACTTTTAGACAGTTTTACAGTTTTATTGTACATCCATGCAGAATATGATGCCAGTTTATAATCATATTAAAAGAGCCAGGCTACACCTAGCCAGCAACACTGAACTAAATTCAAGTAAGAAATATAATGCCTAGTACTGTTGAATGTTCAAACCCTTCCCGGAAATAACTATTTCATCATGTTAAAGTTTGCCTTGTTCAGCATTTTCCCAGGGATGAATTATTGTCATGTGACATAAAAAGGAGGTACTCATAGGTTATTGCCATAGAAACTTTTTAAAAAAGGTAATTTTTTTTGCTTTCATGTGATTAACCCTTTAATAAAAAGAATACAATGAATGATCTGCTAAAGCCTATTTTGCTGCGACAAAACCTTCAAGTTTTTATAACGCCTACATTTTATTTATTTTCACAAAATCAGATTTCAAAGTATTCATCTTCTCTTAAGCTGGTTAAGCTACAGAAATGCTATTTCTAACCAATGTATTCGTTATGAACTGAGTGTCACAACAAACTTAGTTTGTTGATTACTTTTCACATCATGTTTTAAGAAGGCAGACAAATGGTAATGCACTCCGATAGGGATCAGTCAAAGCCGTATTAATAAAGTAAAATATTTGTACATTAATCTGTAATATTAGCATAAGATATTTACGGACAGGATTAACAATGCTCTCACTACTGCTCTTTCTTCACATAGAATTGTTAAACAAGAGGACTCCACCCCAAGAAGCCTGGTTCCTGCGGCAGATGTCTACATGTGCTTGTTATTAGTTAAGTTTTATCCAGATTCCATGTCCCAATAGTCATTATTACAGTTAATTAAGCAGCTTTGGCTAGGCCTGTACCCATTTCTAAAATATGTAATTAGGCTTTTGGGGGAAATCATATTGAAAGGTGGATTATGATTCATTTATTTTTAAAGTTGTAATTCAAAGCACATTTCTAGGGCGTTTGATGAACTGACTAAGCAGTGAAATATGATAAAGTATGGATTTATGGAGTATTACTGAATGTATAGGTGTAAGTTACAAGGTATATTAAGACAAAAAGTCCAGCTCATTTGACCTAATTTGAAAAGAACTTCAGCAGATATGTAAAACCCACCGATTTTGGATTTGGACTTCTCAGCATGTTATAGTTACACCAAAGGATAAAGAAATATAAGACAACAATGTTAAATCATAAAAGTAGCAGCAAAACATACATAAAACAAAATCCCAGTATTTCTTTTGGTCTGTTTGCAAAATTGCAGATGTAGTGACCTCATTTTTATGAGCTTGAAGCCAACATCACATGTTTTGCCATTGGTTTTTACTATTTTAAGTATACTTTATGTTTGGTGAAGACTGAGATGGCAAGAAGGAGGTGAGGACAAAGTTGATCAAATGTTCATGCAAAAGAATACATCGGACTCTGCTATAATTGATTCTGCTTATATGTTATCTATGCATTTACTGGAAATATTTCACGTAATGCTAGCCAGACCTGGTGACAAATGTAAATCTGTCATATTTATCTGGCGGGGAAAAAAAAGACAAAACAGACCTACCAAAGGGCATCCAATTCCAACAGTTTAAAAATTATTAAATTGACTTTGTCATTAAACTAACCAGATTTACATGTCATCACAACTATAACAGGATATGTGTTTCCTTCTGAAAAACTACTACCTCTGAATAAGATTATCTGGGACAATAATCAAACTTTAGAAACTTTTTATAGTCATAACAAAAGCATTATTACTTAAAGAACCCATCTGTCACAGCAATAAGCACTTTGTCTATCAATGCTATGATATGCACTTTAATGCATACGATAACTGAGAGGATGCTTGTAGGTGAAATTGCAAGGAAAATGTATGAAAAAAATTAATGTAGAGGCAAAAAATCTTTTAATTAAATCAACTCAGGAGGCAATTACCAGCCTGCCAATTCTCCCCTATTTATATTATATATAGATATTAGAAGCAACTCTGTAGACTACTAGGGTTTTTTTTAGCAGAAAGTCTAAGATTTTGATTTATCTCCCAATAAAGCTTTAGTAATCTACATTATTTCAGCCCGATTGTGTACTCAAGCCTCTGTTTGTTCAAATGTTTTGTTTATCATTCATCTTGGGTAAGGAACAATGTGTCACCATTTGCCTTGCTTGTTTTAACCCATTAAGCTGCGTAAGTGACTGCAGCCAATTTTGTAGGAAGAAAGAATCTATTGCATCTGTTTCTACATGGAGACCTCCCAATATGAGTGGGGTAATCTGTATGAAATGGAAGTTGTTGCCAGAGGCTTTGGCTTTTAGAGAAGGGGGAGGGATCCAATAGTCTGTATTTAAAAACTGCCAACCAAAATATTTTCATTCATGAGTTCACCCAGCCTAAACATGTACCTAATCCCCCCAATACTGACAGTTCAGGGAAGGATAACGCTGTTACGACAGACAAAATGATCGGTTCAAAGGCAAAATGGACTCGGGGATTATTAGCCTTAACACTTATCATGCATTGACCATCAGGTCTGAAATAAAATAACATTTTCAGCTCCTTCAGCAGTTCAAAAGGCATTCTCTGGATTTGGATTTGAAAGATTAATAAAAGACTTTGTAGCTTGCCTCATTATGCATAATGTTATGTTTTTACAGTACAGGGGCTATATAAGCGCTTAAGCTAGAAATAAAGAAAATTTGATTACAATGAAATCCAGAGCTGACTTTTTATCTTCACCTTTTCACATCTTCTTGATAATTTGTTGCAGATTGTTCATCCGAAATAGGTCATAATCTCCAGATGCTATATTTCTTATAATAAGAACAAATGATAGAAACATATGAAAAGGGAAATTATTTCATACATTTATATTCAGGTCTGTGGTGTTTAAACCATTAAAATTTAAATATTTACATTTTGCTTAATATCAGATACATATCAGATAGTATATAAGTAAATACAGTAATCACAAAATATGACAAATTGTGGCAACAAAAATGAAGAGAGAAGTGTGAGCAATGAATGCATCTTCATACTCCAGCTGATGAATCCACAGAAGCCCAAATAATATAAAAACATGACGTTTATTGAAAAAAATAAAAATAACAAAGACCATGCAGATCATTGATGCATGCTGGCAGAACCAAACCTGTATTTAGAGGGTTACATATTACATACAACAATACATACTAAGCCATAAAAAAAATGACCGACACAATTTGTTCCTGTGTCTGTTACTGTAAAATTATGACAGACGCTTTATTCTAGTGATGTCCACTTTAAAAGTTAAGCTGTCATAACAACGATTTCTAAGCATAATGGTGCTGCCTAAATATTAACACTTTGTGACATAAAGCTTTGAGCAGAAACATTTGCTTGGTTTCTATGTGGATTGGTCCAAATATAGAGCTTTCTACAATTTCTCTTTCCAAATAAAAAGACATACAGAAATATGTGAACACAGCACCCCAATTCTTCTATATTAATGATGGGAAACTCTGGTTTGGCTAACTGAAGTATAATAGAGTTTATGTTTTTGCGAACAAGCTCTCTTCTTGAAGCATATTATGAAGTAGAGACCTGAATAGTCTTGATATCTGCTGTACATCATTTAGCCAATAAAGGTATTGTATCATGCTTACCAAATTTGCTCTATTGCTATTTACATCTCACAAACTATATATATTTTATGGCTTTCATTAAACTATCAGAAATTGGCTTTGATGACAATGTATACTTGTTTTGTTTACTGAAATAGCATAAAAACGTGTGTTTTGTGTACATTTCAGAAATATAAATCAATCTCGCTCTCATGCTGTTCCTTCAGCTACGATCACAATCCTCTTCACTTTTTTATGTCAGTTTGTCTAAAACAACATTAAGTTTTCTTGGCATCCTGCAATGCCCCATGATATTTCCATTCCATTCCTACACTTTCCATCCACACTTTCACTGTAACCCTTTGCATCTCTCATTCCATCTCAATCATCATCCTCATCTCCTTCCTTCTTCTCCAACTGTTCCTTTTTATACTCCTCATTGACAATGCTGAACAACGCTGCTGTAATGTTACATATTCAGCAACGGCTGCACTGTGTCTATTCAATGTTACCTAACACATTTCTCAAGGCAGGACAGTTAACATGATAGAAATTAACCCATTAAAGTAATTGATGTGGATTAATTACAACTGGCCTAACTAATAAATCCTGCAAGACAAACAGTGCTAGACACAGAGTCCCCAAGCTATCGAATCTAGACAAATCTTTCAACAACAGTCCACAAACTAGGCCAAACTATGGTTACATCTATACCACTGTATGTTTGTGCACTGTGTTTGTCAGTTGTAACTTCCATGGGACAAGACGCACTGCTGTTTCAGGCGCTGTAAGGGGAGGGATACACTTTGGCTGCTGAGTTATAATGTCCTACATCCCTTTCCATATTCAGAAATGGATGTGACATCAGCCTGGAATTGGACCTCTGATCCTGCCCCATCCGTGAAGAGCTGCAGTTACAAATTAGTTAGCATAACAGTTTCACAAATATATAGATATGTATATCAAATTCATATGATGTTGGTGGCATTACCTTATATTTTGTTTCTTCTTGCTCAATTTTGTGCAATAAATTACCGGCCAGTATTATAGTGTTTTTATATGCAACTGGTGTAGGGATGTTCTATACACAGTCGTAAAAAACGATTTAAACTTGTGCTATAGATATTTGCTAGATACTCTTCTACTAGATCACAATACAAAATCTTGTATTTTGAAATATGCTTTAAGTAAATAGTTCCGTAGTACAGTAGTATATATATATATATATATATATATAGATATATAGATATATAGATATATTCCTACTTCTGTCTCCTTTCAAAACCATAACCATGCATTTGCCTTTGCTCAGTCAAATCAATGTTTAATATTCCAGAACTTGAAAACACACATGAAGAGAAAAAAATTTCAATAATTAGTCTATTAAAATATCATTTTTGTTTTATTCAGGTCCACAAAACAAAAGACACAAATGGAGAGGGGGGCTTCCCAAATTATAACTGCTCAGAAATTACTGTGATTTTAACAAGTGACATCTCAATCTAATAGGAAATGATTAAGGTTAAATTGCTACTGTCATTATATGTTTTATTTCACACTTGACAGCATCATGAATGTCAAGAGAGCAGATGGGTGTATAATTGCTCAGTTTATCTTTCTGAGGTTAACTGTCTGAACTTCTGTGTATACCACCCACAAATATCACCCAAACCACAGGCCACTAAGGAAGAATAAAAGGAGAGAGGAAATGAAGATTAATACAGAATAACCTAGCATAACATACTAAGGTCCTGTGTTCCAAGGAACCATTTTGCCTTTTTCAACGGACTGTGATTTCCTCATTGCTGTTTTTGTGTTTGCTAAACCTATCGTTATGTATTTAGTTCAGCTGCATCACCTCTGTATACAATTTACAAATTAGATTCCCAGGTTCAATTGTCATTTCAATGCTGGCAGTAATGTTCGATTTGGTGCCTTTGTATGTAATTCTTTAAGTGGGTGTTTTCTGTCTGTGTCTCAGTGTGTCATACTTGTAAAATGAGACGTTTGTTTCTTTAGGGAAACACGGTTTCCATGGAGATCAACAATTCAGTTGAAATGCGTGACTTTATTGTAACTAGTTTGTTACAGTTCTGTTATTAACCCTTTCAGGTGCTGAAAAAAACCCTTTTTTTTTTAAAGTTTAACATCTAGAAGTTAATAATAATAGAAGTTTCTTGGAAAATAATACAAGAAGGAAATTACCATCTTGTTTTAAAAGATAAATAAATAAAAACCAGCTTGTGTCATTACATCTTCTATGAAACAACAGCAGATTTCATAGCGCTATTACAGAAGGGGAAAATATCAAAATATAAACAAGACTGCTTGAGTCAGGAGCTTTGTAGCAAGGGAGAAGTCAGTGGTGGGGAGATTCCAAAGGTGGGGAGGACAGATGGATGGAGGTTGACTGTATTAGGAGGGTAGGTAGTATGCGTGTCTGTAAAAGTGGGTTTTTCATGAGTATAAGAGATTCAGACTCTCCAGAGAATAGGTACAGCATGGTTAAAATCTTGGATAAAAGTTATGACAATATAATAGAGATTCAAGATTGTAGGGAGTATCAAGTGGAGAAGTCAGTCCCGTGGAGATCTCAAAAGAGGGAAGAATGGATGGATTATTTCAACATACATGTCATGGGTTTACAAAACGAGAGTATGATTCTTTATATCAATACATTCTTACATTCATAGTTTATGCTGTGCCAAACTTGCTTTGTTCCAATCATGGCTAATAACATAAATGATTATGTTTATCTATTATTATTAACATCCTTTGTCATAGGACATAATTTAATGGGGAGCTATGAAGGTTTTAGGTTTGATAATTTTGGAACCAATAAGGGATATTTTTATTATGATTACTAAAATTAGCAAATTAACGATTAAGTGTTTGCCGCCAAACTTTGGAAATAATGGCTACCTGACTTTGGTGACTTAACCACCAAAGCAATTTCCCTAACCCATAACAAACATGCCCAATTTAAGAAGTTTGATGAATTTAGAATTACAACAGTTGCTATCTATAAGAAGAAGAAGAAAAAGAAGAAGAAGAAGGAACATCTAACACAATTTATATTAGCATGAAATCCAACAGAGCTTATTCCACACAATAAAAAATGTATAACAATTCTCAATTTTACACTCAGACAAACCAATACAAAAGCTTGTGAAGGTTCGCAACATACTGTATAATCTAGAGGATTATTTCTAAAATTGTCAAGAGACATCTTGGATTAGATGAGACAACATATGAATAAATAGCACAATATGACATTTCTCGTGTATCCTGTTTTGTCGTTAGGCTGTTGAGGATAGC
The DNA here is from genome assembly GCF_027358695.1 of Spea bombifrons. Lineage (NCBI taxonomy): Eukaryota > Metazoa > Chordata > Amphibia > Anura > Pelobatidae > Spea > Spea bombifrons. The sequence continues at coordinate 21,535,288 of NC_071090.1, read as the reverse complement.
CTTGTCAGTTGAGTAGCAAACATTTTTAAAAATTACTATTGCAGTTTGTCATAATATCATTTTTATTGAACTGACATTTAGTTTTCATGGCAGGATTAATACCTTCCTATTTTTATGAAACAATATTTCTATAGTTATATGATACCATCATAATACATTTATTCTGGTTTTTATCGGAATTCTATTTTCTAGTCAAGCCATTCTGGTTAATGCAATTTGTCACACCCTGAACACCTGCTCATTTGAGCCTGTTCCCTCACATCTCTTACCATCTCTTCCTGGGGTCCTTACATCAACCTTAACCAAACTCTTTAATCTCTTTCTACCGGTGAATTCCTATCCCCCCTAAATATCCTATCATCTCTCCCATTTTAAAGAAATCTTCTATAGATCCCACATCCCCATTAAACTACCGTCAAACTATGATAATGTCCTTTTTAAGAACAAGGCCTCCAAACTGCAGGAACTATTAACATATAATCAACTCATTTTCTTTTCCTCTATTTCTCTGCTTGACCATCTATAATAAGGTTTCTGTCCACAGCATTCCACTGAAACAGCCCTCTCTAAAATCACTAATGATTTCATTGCCGCTAAATCAAAAAGTCACTTCTCACTGCTTATACTGTTGGACATCTCTGCATCCTTTGATACTATCGACTACCCATTCTTTGTATAAACCCTTCAGGCCCATAGCATCCATGACATAGCTCTCTGCTGGCTCAAATCAAAGCCTCCTTTGCAGGAACTTGTTCCTCTTCCTTGCCGCTATCTGTCAGTGTTATTCGGGGCTCAGTTCTATGCCCTTTTCTCTTCTCCATGTACACCTCTTTTATTGGAAAATTGATATCTTCCAGTACTACCTATATGAGGATGACACCCTAATCTACATTTCCTCTCCCAACTTTTCTCCCGACCTTACTTGCCTCACTGACTGTCTTTTTAGAATTGCATCATGAATGGTGTCCCACCAAGCTTGTGGTTGTTCCGCCATCCCCTCTGTCCACAATTCCTGACATTTCTATCACTATCTATCTCTATCACCAAGTTCACTGCCTTGGTTTCATACTTGACTCTCTTCACTCCTTCATCCCTCAGATCAAGTCACTCACCAAATCCTGTTGTCTTCACCTAAGAAACATCTACTGAATCCATCCTTTTCTCACACGAGACAAAAAACTAAATACTAATGAACTCCCTTGTGATATACTGTCTGGATTATTGCAACTCCCAACAAACTCGTCTCCCAATCCATCCTGAACACTAGACTAATTTTCCTTTATCACTTCATCTGCTGCCTCATTGTGCCAATCGCTCCATTGGCTCCCCATAGCCTCCAGAATAATTTCAAACTCCTGAGCTATAGAGCTCTACATCTCTACCCTCATATCCAAATATAGTCAGTTCTACTTTTGGACATACCCTGTTGGTGCTATATAAATAAAAAGATAATAATAATGTCAACTACAGCAGTGGCCAATAGGATATTATCATGCATAAAAGGGTATTGACTCATTGGAGATATTTTTTTCAAGTGAATGGTATCTTGTTCTTAAAAAGGACATTATTATTATTGTAGAAGTGTACTACAAAATGAATAAGGGAAAAAGAACAGTTGATGACGCTGAAAATGTTGAATTTACTTTACTTAGGAAAAAAGGCATCTTATGTGATATAATTATACAAATACATACAGGGACAATGTGTATTTGTATAATTATAATTGTCCAAAAAAACAAGAGGTCATCCACTCACTTGAAGAAATAAGTTTTTGCCTAAAGCAGCAAAAAGTGTTCTTTACAATAAGAACAACAAAGATTAAAATTCAGAATCAAATTCAATTGATGCCTTTAAATATGGACTAGATGCAATTTTAGCATACTTGAATATAAAGGTTGAGTAATCAAATTGCCATTTTTGAGTCAAGATCCTGTGACTACATAAATGCTCAAGACGAGGAGGGCCTAGCTGCAGCCTACTCACAGAGGTGAAGTGTCACAGGATGCCTCTTCTCTCTTCTCTTCAAAAGGCTCTTCTCTTTGGGGGTCATCTTCTGAAATATTTAACATACAAGACAGGGCATCGGGCTTGGTATTTTTAGAACCGGGACGATAGGAAAATGTAAGTTAACCTTGACAAGAACAGAGCCCAGGTGCGACCGCGCCGTTTAGCTTCAACAATGTACTGTAGTATAGTAAGTATAGTCACTGGATTTAAAGAGCGGGGTCTGTTTCTGCCTCCCTAGGCTAGTCTGAATTTATTCACAAATGGCTCGCCTGACTTGGACTGGCTCAGAGCAGGTCAGACTGGTCCTTTGTAAACAATTTTGGGCCAGCTGAGCGGGCAGGAGCAGCGAGGGTCATGTAACTCGAGGTCACAAGACCCCGCTCTTAAACGCTGGGCAGCAGAGAGTAAGAGGCACCTGGGGTGTACCCCCACTCCCTCAGGTACACCACTGGTACAGAGCGCTGGGATATGACATGCTCGGCATTATTAGGAGGGAGCAGACATCGCGCTCCCTCTATATTGGTCCTTTTAGAGAGAGATTTATGTTTCCCAGTAAGATTTTATCCAGGGCTTTTTTCACCCTAATCTTCTTATTACCATGGTAACCACTGAACTATTCCATTTATCAGCAACAATCTGATGATGATAAAAACACTTTCAAATGTTATATTATACATAACATTCCACTGTCATTTTTGGCCAACAAATTTCTAATATCCACTGATTTCTTGGCAGATCCCCATTCCCATGCTGACAGGGAGCAGGGAGGAGTCCGTTCGTGGGACAGTGTTCTGTTGCATAGAAAAAAACACAGGAGAAGAAGAGGCATATATAGTGCACATGTTGTGCTGGCAATAGAAGCTGCTCTAAATTATAACATAAATCTTGCTTGTCTGTAGAGGTAAATTAATGAACAGCTTTCTTATAGACACTGAAATGGCTAAGGCAGGGGCGCCGAGCGGTTGTTCGTGAAGTTTTCAGCAACCACTCGGCGGCCCTCACTCTCCGTGACTCCGTTGCGGTGCCGACATTTCATGTTGAGTGCCGGAATATGACATCATTTTCTGGCGCTCAACAGGAAATGCCGGCACTGCGGCAGAGCGGGAAGACAGATGCCTCCTGCATCAGGACTCCGGTAACAAGGTAAGTGAGGATAATGAGAAGTAGGGAGAGGGAGTAGATAGTTAGAAGGGGCGGGGGGGGGCAGTGAGAAGGGGCACAGGTGGGGTAGTGAGAAGGGGCAGAGGGGGGAGGTAGTGAGAAGGGGTGGGGGGTAGTGAGAAGGGGGCGCCAGAAGAGTAGCCCGCACAGGGCGCCAGAACACTTAAGGCCGGCTCTGTCCACGGACAACATATTTTGTATATCTATTATGCTATTCCTGAGATTTTTACTTTTATTAAATGTAATACATTTTTACTTAATGTGAGGAAGACTTACTTTAATGAGTGAGTGGTGGATACTGTAACAGCATCCCAGCAGAAGAACCTTGAGGTCCATAGGACCATTGAGATTTGTACTTTTATTTAATGTAATAAAGACTTACTTAATGTATGGAAGATTTACTTTACTGTGGTGGTGGTGATGGTGGTGGTTAACTATAGCTTTTTTCTCTGTAGGTAACCTTTTGCACCCTGCCCTTGATTGTTTCCTGTGGAGTTTGCATTTGCTAATACTTAATAAGCATTACCTGTTAGATTTATTGGACTCTGAATGCTTAACACATGTACCAACTTTGAACCTTAACCACATTTTCTGGGAATGCTGCCAAAAATGCTAATCATACTTTGTTTAAGCCTGTATGACCCCAAATGGAGCAACATTTTGTAATTACTGGCAACCATCCCAGAAAATGTGTGAGAGGAAGATATTATTCATCTATAGCAGGCAAACCAGTGACAGAATTTTACAAAATGTAATTTAATAATGGTTTTGCAATTCACTTTCATTAGTTTCGTCTGTTATCGCCCTTGTTTTCAGAGATTCGTATGAATACAAATCTGAATGCATAAGTCTAGTTTGTATAATGTTGAGGGTGTAAAGTGGCTTAATAGCACAACATGTTGTGTGTATTTTCAGACCATGGGCATATTTATGAATGCCACGGGGCTGTGCAGATAAAAACTCTACCCACAGTGCATTGTGGAGGAGGAGACATCCTTTCATACATTTGCACAGGATTTGTTGAAGGCCCTGGAACTTGAACTCAAGGAATATATAGAGCTAGACCATTCTGTACTTTATAGACTTTTGTCCAGAAACACACAGAGGGTGCCATGATGGTGACTAATACCTAATGTGCTCTGTAAAGAATGCTTTGCCAGAAATCACCTGGTGTTAAGGAGGAAGCGGGTTTCAGTCCAAGGCTGCTGCCTAATCCACAGCCTGCTCAGAGACTACTCTTTTATGGACAGTCTATAGGAGAATGACTAGCCTCACTCATCTTCTCCCCACTTGTCTCTTCAACCCTTCTTTTTAATAATTTTTTTCAAAGGTCTTAGGCCCACACCCATCCCTCTCACAACACCACCCCACTTCCTCAGGCTCGTTTCCAATATGCCCAATAATACCTGATGCGGTTTGCAAATTTTGGTACACTGTATATCGGTACTTACATAGTAGCCCTGATGGTGCCTCTGCTTCTGTGCTACGTCACAGTACATTGTGTATTATTATTCTGAATTTATAATAAATCTTTTCAATAAAAAATGTGTATTCTGAACTAACATTGCACTTCATATTTCCCAAATTGCAATTATTTTATATAACACTTAAATGGCAAGGTGACAGTTTAGCACATTCACTAAGTAATATCTTAATTGGTTAACAGACATTTAGACAAATGATTAGTTGCCATATCAGCATCGTGGATCTCCTATATAGACCACGAGACATGAGCCTTTCTGTGAATTGGGGGTTTCTGTACTGTAGGGACTGCAGTCATGTAAGTTCCTAAGTTCACACTCCTGGTGAAACGTTACAGTGGATATAAAAAGTCTACACACCCCTGTTAAAATGCCAGGTTCTTGTGATTTTAACCAATTGTGATTGTGACCAATAACGTGAACAATTCAATTGCAAAACAAGCTGAAATCTTTGAAGGGGAAAAAAAACTCACAATAACCTTGTTGCACACCCTTAAAATAATACTTTGTTGAAGCACCTTTAGATTTTATTACAGCAATCAGTCTTTTTGGGTAGGAGTCTATTAGCATGGCACATCTTGACGTAGCAAAATTTGCCCACTCTTCTTTGCAAAGGCGCTCCAAATCTGTCAGATTGCGAGGACATCTCCTGTGCACAGCCCTCTTCAGATCACCCCACAGATGTTCAATTGGAATCAGGCCTGGGCTCTGGCTGGGCCATTCTAAAACATTAATCTTCTTCCGGTGAAGATATGTTTTTGGGGTTTTGGATGTGTGCTTTGGGTCATTGTCGTGCTGAAAGGTGAACTTCCTCTTCTTCTTCAGCTTCCTAACGGACGCCTGAAGGTTTTGTACCAAAATTGCCTGGTATTTGGAACTGTTCATAATTCTTTCCACCCTAGTTCCAGCTGAAAAGAAATAGCCCCAAAGCATGGTGCTGCCACCACCGTGGCCAAAAAGTTCAACCTTGGTTTCATCAGACCATAAAACATTTTCCCATGTGCTTTTGGGAGACTTGATCAGTCGGGCTTGGATGTTTTTCTTTGTAAGAAAAGGCTTCCGTCCTGCCACCCTACCCCATAGCCCATTCATATGAAGAATACGGGAGATGGTTGTCACATGTAGCACACAGACAGTACTTGCCAGAAATTCCTGCAGTTCCTTTAACGTAAGCCTCCCTGACCAGTTTTCTTCTCGTCTTTTCATCAATTTTGGAGGGATGTCCAGTTCTTGATAATGTCTCTGTTGTACCATATTATCTCCACTTGATGATGACTGTCTTCACTGTGTTCCATGGTATATCTAATGCTTTGGAAATTCTTTTGTACCCTTCTCCTGACTGATACCTGACAACAATGAGATCCCTCTGATGCTTTGAAAGCTCTCTGCAGACCATGGCTTTTGCTCTGAGATGCAACTAAGCAAATGTCAGGTAAATCCTACTAGAACAGCTAAACTTTATTTGTGATTAATCAGAGTCATTTTACATGATGGCAGGTGTGTAATGACTTCTATTTAACATGAGTATGAATGTGATTGGTTAATTCTGAACACAGCCCCAGTTATAAGAGGGTGTGCACATTTTTGAAACCAGGTTATTGTGAGTTTTTTTTTTTAAATAAAATTTTATTAAGATCTGAGATTGTAGCATAGCATTTTTAGAAAATTGCCATACAACATGAGAAGAACATTGCACCATAGCATATGACACAGATTAGATGTATAGATATACAAATCAACACGCGTTTCATACAGCATTGCTGACAAAATAATGACAATCCATAGGTTCTGTGTACACTGTGGTATTATCATAGAATAATATATCTTGTACATTAGACATAATGAGATAGCTATGTACTGGAGAGCACGACTCGGATCTGGAGATTTTCAGAAAGAAAGAAATCCGTAAACAGAGCAATAGTACAAAACTAAGAACAATAAGAAAACAAAATAATGTGAAACACAAAACATTGTATCCTGGGAGTAAATTACACATTGGTGTGGCATTGATAGTAATCCAGGTGCGGTCTATGCCTCTCAAGATTCCCCCTAATTAAACAAAAGATATTAGTGACAATGTTCGGAGTAGACTGAACTGTCAAGCCACAGAGACCAGACTCGATCATACAAATGAATAGTGTGAGACGACAAGTGTTAAATTTTTTCCATAACTCTATGCTTTTCTAGAGTAGAGATAATTTCTGCAAATGAAGGAAGGGACGCCGCCTTCCATTTTCTAGCTATACATAATTTGACAACTAAGAGAATGTGAGTCACCAATTTTTGTATGTGAGAAGGTGGGGGATCATCAAACATGTGTAAGAGAGCAGTTTCTGGAAGAAAGTCAAGCTCAATATGACAAATAAAACGAAGGGAAGTAAACACCAACTCCCACAGCGGTTGCAACACTGGACAACTCCACCACACATGAACCATGGAGCCCTCTTGTCCGCAAACCCTCCAACAGAGTCTAGAGTGGTGAGGTATTATATGGGATAGGCGCACTGGGGTCAAGTACCATCTGCAGCTATTTTTTTTTTTTTGAGCTCAAGGTGGTTGTTCAGAAAGACACTCCTTTCATAATTTCTTACGCCTCGAGCCAGGATTCATGAGATAAGTTAAGACGCAACTCTGTCTCCCATGCTAATATATGGGGGAGTTTTTGGGCCAAGAAATGGTCTATCAGTAGGGAATACCAAAACTGAAATTGCTCCTTTGCATTGTGGAGCAGTAGCGTTGCGAAGGCACAGAGAGCGTGTGATTGTTGGGCAACAGAGTATGACGACGAATGGAGTAGGTGACGGATCTGAAGGTATTTATAAAAGTCATTGCGTGGGATTCGATGTATAGATGAGAGATGTGAAAAGGTGTGTAAGGTTTTACCACTATGTAGGTCACCTAGTACTTGGAAGTGAGGTCAGTGAGTTATGTGTAGCCCAGGAATCAGCAATTCTATAGTGCGAAGTGGTGTGAGAAAGGTAAGTCGGGCCAAGGAGGGAAGATACTTAGACATGGTGTCCCATATACCAAAGATATAGGAGGTCATGGGAGGTAAAGCAGGCAAGGAGGGACGCAACTGTGCCATCACCCAGAGGAGCTGATCCAACATATATGGAGAGAGTAGGGTGTTCTCTTGGTACACCCAAGTCGGGGGGTTGGCGCGTGCATAAAATGATAATGTATGAGAAAGGATGCAGGTGTGGTAACAAGATGGGATGTGAGGGACGCCCAGGTTATTGTGAGTTTTTTTAATTTTTTCCCCCTTAAAGATTTCAGCTTGTTTTGCAATTGAATTGTTCACGTTATAGTTCACATTAAAGGTAGAAAAAGTTCTGACATGATTTATCTTAGTCTCATTCTTTAAAATCACAAGAACCTTGCATTTTAACAGGGGTGTGTAGACTTTTCATATCCACTGTAGATGAATAGGTTTGGAGGCGTGCATAACAAAATTATTACAATCAGAGTGTATTACTAAACATAAAACATTTTTTTGTATTTGACTATACACCTTAACATGTGCTAAACTGACAAACACCACTCTGTATTTAATCTCTATTTGTATTTTCTGCCAATAAAGTTTGAACTAATGCAGGTTTATACTGGTATGGTGACAGAACTCAACAGAGGTAGGCCTAATGACAGGATAATTTTAGGCCACTGGTTTTCATGCATATTTGACAAGTCTCCTTTTGAGCATTAGAACAGTAGGGACTATATGTCCATGGTTTGGAATTCTTGGCGATCATGTGTGAGCAAAGAGGGACTTACACTATCACCATTCATGGAGTGTTGCTCTTTTGGACTGCTTCATCACCAGGGAAAAGCGATTTCTGTTGGGCTCTTTGCAGTTCCATCATAGCAAGAACCAAAATAGTCATCCCAGCATACCACTCTACCAGTGCATTGCGGACCAAATATGAGAAAATACCAGTTCTTTGTGGAAACGTTTTTTCCAATGACAACTGTAGATATTTTAAAATTCTAAAAAGAATCAGACAAGTTGTCTAGCATATACAGAAATGGATTTAAACGGAACAGTGGCAGCAGATTGAGAAGCATTCACAGTTATCATGATATTTTCATGAAACGTCACTAAAATCGAAGGGTTTTGTGTTGTCAGGAAAGTGACATCCTTTGGTATGTGATAAAGAGACAGTTTGTCTCTCTAGGATGAATGACTGACAAAACATTCTGGCAGACACATAGCATTTAAACATTTTTGCACACCCAGTGACTTTTCAGTTAGGCCTTTCACTTAAAGAGACTATGACAAAAATGACTAGACTACATAATTGTGCTTTTAAATGTTTGCAAACTCCAGGAATATCATCTTTGAACATTTGTTCTGAAGTATGATTCTTATGTAATAGTGAACAAAAGAGGCCAACGCATACAAATACAACAGATTTTTTATAGCAAAAATATGCTATTTATATGGATTACCATGTTTAATAAAAGCTAACAAACACTTGAAGTGCAGATTGTTGAAATATGAAAACAAATTCTTGTTAAAATTGTTCTGATGTTTTCATGGCATAAAGTGACTCAGAAGTGACTGATACCTCATCTAGATATATAATTAGGCATACGGTTTTCACAAAATCCGCAAATTATGTTATTTAAGCGCAATCGAAGCACATGTTGCACAACTTAAGTCCTCGAGGACCGCATAAAGGCCACAATCTTTGGATATCCCAGCACAGGCATCTCAATTACAATTAATTAAACAACTTGTTTTTAGGTAAGGATACACAGAATTCCTGGGCCAACTTGCAGCCCTTAAGGACTGGAGCTGTAAAGCTGCATATTGCCTATACTCATAGATAGAAGAATCACAAGAAATAGATCAAAAGAACATGATCATAATTTTTTTTAATACCTACCCCTTCTGCCTATAATAGAAACTTAAATTATTAAAGAGACAGTTTACTATCCCTGACGCCCCACTCAAGATAAATATTCTATGCTTTCTTTAAAAAAAAAAATATTTTCCTAAGCTAAAAACTACAGTTCTGCAGCTACAACATCTCTTCTCCTTCATGGTCCAACAACTGAAGCAGCCAATAAATGGCAGCAGAGCACTCCCATTGATTTTGTGCACTTAGGGATGTAAACGGAAAGTAAGTATGTGACATCTATGGAGATGTGTTTGGCCGAGCTGGGTTGTGACAAAATCAGGAAATGCATATGGGGTAATCTGTGAAATTTAAAGTCCATGGTGACTTGGATGTCCCTTTAATACAAACAGGATACTGTCAGGCCTCATCCAGGGCTGCGGAGCTGCTTCTCTCTAGTTTCCATAGTCTTGCTAGAGTTTCCCCAATTCCCCTTTTGCTGTAATCCATTCCTGGATTTCCATATGCTCTGTTCTGTGCTTCTGATTCCTTGATTCCGGTTTTGCTCTTTGCTTCAGCTCTGTTTCCTTTATAAGTTGTGCCCCATCCGTTTGTTATGTTTGTCTCAGTCTGCAGTCTAAATGTATGTCCTTCTTGGTTCTGTGTTTAGGTTCAATGTTTAGTTTTAGCTTATTTGTAATTCAGTAGGCAGGGTTTAGCGTTAGGACCCACCGAATATTGGAGTACTTTGGCGTAGTGGTGGGCTAAGCATACTATGGCCATATGATGTGACGGAATCTCCAATTGTTATCACATAGTCCTAGGCTAGTTCCTGTATCCATGTGTCCCTGAATCATCTGAGGATTTTGGTTCTTCTCTCCTCTCCCCATGTCCCAGTTGAGATGTCCTATCCTTTCTTAAAGGAGAAGCGTCCGAGGATTCCGGCTCCTCACTCCATCCCCTGTGTTCCTTGCCTTGTTCCCTGTCCTCTGTTGTGTCCTGTACATGTATGTCTTGTCTGGTTATGTTTCTTGCTTGTTCTCCCTGCCCCTTGCTCGCTCTGTCCCCCTTGCTTGCTATGTTTCTGCTGTTAGTCTGCTTAGCTTCCATACTCCCAGCCTGCAGCAGCTTTACACAGAAAAATCCATACAATGGCCTGTGATGGCTTCCCATTATATCATGAATGAAAAAAATTGAATCTATTGTACTGTAAAAAATATCTTTTGTATCTGTCAGGGACTGGGTCTATACAGACGACTGTAATGACCCATGCCTGCAGGATATCTCCAAGTTCTGCTTTGTTCTGGACAACATCAGCTGCTATGTCAGGGCCCTGGTATGTGGTCGCAGAACCCTAGATGCCCTAGATGCCCATCCGGGAGAGTGCAGTCACCCTGCACCAGGCCCTGTCTAACTCGGCTACTACGCAATAACTCCTGAACACCATCTTTGGGTTCTCTGGGTCATTACAGTCGTCTGTATAGACCCAGTCCCTGACAGATACAAAATATATTTTATACAGTACAATAGATTCAAATTTTTTATATAATGGGAAGCCATCACAGGCCATTGTTTACTTGTTTGATACTGTTGACATATTAACATACAAACAAAATGGTATTGTGTTCAGCTGTTTATCTTAAAAAAGGTAATTCTTTGTAGCTCACATTTTGTTATAAGAAAGTAGTGGAAAGTTCATACCAGACAAACCCACTTCTGTACATGTGAATGCATTACTAACCCCCTTAGCCTCACAAGCATATGAATAAATATCAAGAACACTGTGTCAACAGGCACTGAAACAGAGGGTAAGGCACAGTACAGACACATTGTTATGTGAATACACCTAATTTTCAGAATTACTTTTCAGGTTGCATTTAAAACAATGTGATGCATCCAATCAAGACATATCAGTATTTTCTTTAGTACGTATTGCTGTCAGGTGTAAAATGCAGACCTTATCTATAGAACAGTAATTGGTGTTTATTTAATTAAGCTACACCAACCAATGTAAACAGCTGCAATATCTACACGCACAAAACCTCATTTAATGTTCTGGGTAAACAGGGCTGGAAAGGAAATCACTTGTAAAACACTTCAATATCTCTAAGTTAAGTTATGTTAAAAAACAGACGTCCACATCTGTCATGATCGGCAATTAAGTGATTAGACATCAGCTAATTTTGGTAGGCAATATCTTTTCTTAATAATCACCCAATAATTTGATTACAGTCAGTATATACTACATTCTAAGTATTAGTACAATGAAGTAATTTTTTATTAGCTAATGAGATTTAAATTGTTTAAATGTACACATTATATATTTTATGAAATGTTATCTCTCATACATCATGTAATCATTGAATTACATTTGTGTATTTATATATATATATATATATATATATATATATATATATATATAATTAAATAAATTAAAATAGTTCACTTAAAACCAAGACATCACCCTGTATAACTGATCCAAATGCATTGAGGATCCTTAAAATTGATTTTTCATAAACTTTTATAAATTGATAGACTGGCAGACTGAACCAGTGACATGTCATTGTGTGGTTCACGATAATCAGACATCCATTCATGCTAATATTGCAGCCGCAGCCATGTGACCTTTTGAACAGGGATGTTTTAATCTTTTGTTCATCCTTTCTTTTTTTGCACAGCATGCAAAACTAGATAGCAATCTGTGGCATCTATGATTTCCATTTGGAATTCAGGTCTGTGTGTGTATCCATTTAAAACATTAAATTAAAAGAAAAACGGTTTTCTTGCATGGGCATGCCATAAATTCTGTGTTGCGGAAGTATGTATTGTAGAAGGCACAATTCAGAATTTTAGGAACTGTTTGTACTAACACAACTATGATTCCATACATTATCTTTAATGGTGTTGAAACAGAAGATGTGACAGTTCATTAAACAACAACAGTTTATGGAGGAAGCAATACCCAATTACACCGTTCGCAGACATACCATATTTGTAAAAATGTATGGGACTCTAAAACCAGGTGGGCTTTTGATAATTATCTTCTTTACAATGTAAAACAAAATATGGAGAATGCATTAATATGCTGTACATATGATAGTGATCGGCTTTGGCTGTTATTCACCGTATCAATTACTAAAAGAGAGTTTGGGTCTTCAAATCAAGAGTCACATAAACTTTGAGAGCATGAAAATTAAATAGCAATAGTACATGTCAAATCTCTAGAAAAGGCTTATAGTTTTCAAAAATGTGTTTCATTGCAAGCAGTTTACTATAATGTATTGTTTTAGTAGTTTTTGGAATTTTTTTTTTTTCAAATAAGGATTAGCTAAAATACCTAAACAAGCACAAATATTATATTATTAACCATTATACAATAGCTAAACAGGATGTAACAAGTAGTGGATAATATAACAATTTAGACTTACAGAAACAAAAGATTAGGAAGGTTCTGCTCAAATGAATTTACAATCCATCAAAGAAAAGAGAACAATGTTTAACCCATTGGGTGCCAGCTACATAGGAGCTACAGTGCCCTCCACTATTATGAGCAAAGAATGCTGTGAAAATTTGGCTTAATTGTTTGAATCTTTGACCCTTTTCTTCAAAAACTACACAAAAATACTCTGCTCTTGTGGATATCAAACAATTGCAAACACAATACAGGTTTATGCAAAAAAAAAAAGGAAATATATGTATGGCACAAATATTGTTACCCCTATAAATTAATATGAGAAAAATATATTTAAAGTCTATTTCCATTAATATATTACATTTTTAGGGGTGACTAGGATCAGGAAATTGCTCAACAATGACTTTCAAAGGGGTATAGATATTAGGTAACACATAGGCCAAATTCCCTTAGTCATTCATCACAATGGTTAAGACCAATTAATATAGCTGTGATTTGCAGCACAAGTTTGTTGAGCTTCACAAAACGGGATTGAAAATGCACACCAGGGCAGTAATTAAGAAGTTCACATCAAATGGAAATGTTCTGAATCAACCTGGACGAGGACATGTCCTTATATTGGCTCAACATCCTGTGAAGAGGATGTTCGAGTGGTTAAAAAATCTCCAATTGATCACAGCTGCAGAATCTGTTGCATCTTGGGTCAGAAAATCTCCAAAACTATAAGCCACGTTCATAAACAAACATCCAGTTTTATGGAGGACTGTAACAGCTCCAGGGTCACTTGATAGATTGAATGGTACACTCAACAAATGAATGGCCTGACAGTGCTTAGGAATAACCAAGAGCACCAAACTCCTCTTCACCTTCAGCAGGTAAAATATACAAACCTTGAATCTTGAACTTCTCTCATATTTAAGGGTGGAAATTGTCAGTGAACGAAAAATGAACTAGGTATGTAAATAGGGACAGGCACCATTTCTAAGTAAAACACTCCTTGTTTAGCTGAAAGAAAGGCGCCAGTGAAGCAAACAGTTTGTTCCATTGATGACAGGGAAAATGGCATGACTTCCCCTTTAACAGATGCTACTTGGAGCAACGTAAGCATGCTTGCTACTTTGCAGTTATGAAATGCAATTTATTTGGATCAGGAGAGACTATTTGGAACTTTATGGGATAGCATCATGGGAGGGTTGGACGTATTTAGTCCTAGGGAAACCTAGTCATGTGGCCCATTAACACAGCAGATGAGAACATATTTGAGATACAGGAAACTTCAGTTATGTTGTTCAGTCCTGTCAACATTATTGAATAGAGGTCCAATAATTGTACCACAGAAAGGATCAAGATACTATTTAAATGCAATAAATATTTGTGACTATAACCAATACACCAGGGCCGGATTGGGAATGAATGGCAGCCATGGAAATATTTGGATACCAGCCCCATGTATTACATTGCCTGGTCGACACATTATTTACCATGCAAATAGTTATAAATCATTATTTTTAAAACTATATTAAATTGTTCCTTTATGATAACAGAATACCAAATTTTTGTTAAAATACCAGGCAGGAACCAAAAGTGTTAAAAGTCAGGATACACCCAAAGCCACAATTTAGTGCCACTAATCTTTTTCAATAAAATATGCAGATTGAAATAGAGTAAATAACACAAAACCTTTACTTTTCCTCTCACTGATTTCTGGGCCTAGGAAGTTTTGTCCTCTGAAGTGACTACAAATTCAGGAGGGCTTTTTATCTCTGGATAAATAAAAAATTAATAATTCAATTTATTCCTACAGTAAGTAAAGTGCCAGTAAACAGATAACCAAATACGCACCAGGACACACTCTGCCACAGCAACACCAAAACACACACCAGGACAGGCTCTGCCACACAGACACCCAGACACACACCAGGACAGGCTCTGCCACACCGACACCCAGTCACACACACCAGGACAGCATCTGCCACACTGATATCCAGACACACACACCATGACAGGCTCTGCCACACTGACACCCAGACACACACGCACCAGGACAGACTCTGCCACATAGACACCCACACACCAGGACAGGCTCTGCCACACCAGCACCCTAACACACACACCAGGACAGACACACACACATCAGGACAGGCTCTGCCACACCGACACCCAAACACACACACCAGGACAGGCTCTGCCACACTGGAGCCCAAACACACACACACCAGGACAGGCTCTCCCACACCGACAACAAAACACACACACGCCAGGACAGGCTCTGCTACACCGACACCCAAACACACACACAAGTACAGGTTCTGCCACACAGACACCCAAACACACACACAAGAACAAGCTTTGCCACACTGACATCCAAACACAAACAGACTCTGCCACACCGACACCCAAACACACACACCAGGACAGGCTCTGCCATGCCGACACCCAGACACACACCAGGACAGGCTCTGCAACACTGACACACAGACACACACACCAGGACAGCCTCTGTAACACTGAAGCATAAAAAATTATTTTCTACACTGCTTTGTCATTAACCCCCCTTTTATATTTTTGCCCCCTTGTGTATTAATGCCCCAGCCAGGCACCATTTTCTATTGATTAATGTGTCCGCCCACAACCTTTTGTATTGCCCCCCTTTGTGCACCCCCCTGTTGATAAGGCATTTCTGGAGGCAGAGTGGCATATAGGCAGGTATAAGGCATATTTTAACCCCCTATATGCCAGAGCGGCATATAGGAGGGTATAAGGCATATCAAGGAAGGCAAAGTGTCATATAGGGGGTATAAAGCATTTCTGGGGGCAGATGTGCATAACTGTGGGGGCAGGTTAGCAAATAAAAGGAAATAAAAACAAAAAAATTATCAATCATAGCTTTTATTAAATATGAAAAAATAGTTTACATGAATTAATAAAGAAATAAAAGTTTCTTACAAGAATATCATGAAGAATAATGTGAGCACTGTTTTGTTCCACTGAATAAAATGGAACTTTTTCATCTAAAAATGTGTGCAGTAGCAAATATTTTGATTTTGAGGGAGGCTAACATTAGCCCTTTTTAAATAAAAAAAAATTCCAGTGATGCTCATCCAGCATTATGGTGGACACCTGGCTGGCTGAGAATCATAGGAATTTTAGTTCACAGCTAGCATCTGCAGCTTTACTGTTGCTGCACTTCCCATGACGCTCAGCCAGCATTATGGAAGTAGTATGTCTGGCTAAGCCATATGGGAATTCAATGTGTTGGTTATTTTTAATATGCATGACTGTGCTGACAAAAATAAAGCGTGTTTTAAGTGGCGATGCAAGCGCTACATTTTAAAGTGCAATTGCTTGTATTGGTGAGTTCCGCGAGATTTTATAAAAAAAAGTGTCACATTTTGAAATGTTGGGAGGTATGTGATTCGGTATATAACAAGAAATGCTATCACAAGAAATGCTATGATAAATCCAACAAATCTGGCAAATGAAGTAAAAGGTGGTATTCTAAGCTGGCAATAAACTCGGCTCAAGTAACAAATTAATTAAGCCAGTTTCCTGGGTGCCAAAGCACACCTGACAGTAGCTGATTACAGCAGTTTTTTCGCCTGCCTTGGCTTCCTGGCTGCTTTATAAAGTTAGCAATTATTTGAACAATCAATTGACAGTGGTATTGAAGGATAACTTTTCATTGCATCAACTTCCTAACAATGAAGTATTACAAACAGGGGCGTAACTAGAAACCTCAGGGCCCCGGTGCGAGAATCTGTTAAGGGCCCCCCCAACCCCCAACCCATCTATCTCTTTCTCACGATCTACCCTCTCCCTCCCTACCCCCTTCTCACGATCTACCCTCTCCCTCCCTACCCCCCCTTCTCACGATCTACCCACTCCCTCCCTACCCCCCTTCTCACGATCTACCCACTCCCTCCCTACCCCCCTTCTCACGATCTACCCACTCCCTCCCTACCCCCCCTTCTCATGATCTACCCACTCCCTCCCTACCCCCCTTTCTCACGATCTACCCACACCCTCCCTACCCCCCCTTCTCACGATCTACCCACTCCCTCCCTACCCCCCCTTCTCACGATCTACCCACTCCCTCCCTACCCCCCCTTCTCACGATCTACCCACTCCCTCCCTACCCCTTCTCACGATCTACCCACTCCCTCCCCCCCTTCTCACGATCTACCCACTCCCTCCCTACCCCCCCTTCTCACGATCTACCCACTCCCTCCCTACCCCCCTTCTCATAATCTACCCACTCCCTCCCTACCCCCCTTCTCACAATCTACCCACTCCCTCCCTACCCCCCCTTCTCACGATCTACCCACTCCCTCCCTACCCCCCTTCTCACGATCTACCCACTCCCTCCCTACCCCCCCTTCTCACGATCTACCCACTCCCTCCCCACCCCCCTTCTCACGATCTACCCACTCCCTCCCCACCCCCCCTTCTTATGATCTACCCACTCCCTCCCTACCCCCCCTTCTCACGATCTACCCACTCCCTCCCTACCCCCCCTTCTCACGATCTACCCACTCCCTCCCCCTTCTCACGATCTACCCACTCCCTCCCTACCCCCCTTCTCACGATCTACCCACTCCCTCCCTACCCCCCTTCTCACGATCTACCCACTTTGTAGGTCACTTACCGTCGCCGCTGCTGCTGTGTTGGGAGCGTGAGGCGTTTGTCTTGGGTGCCGGCACCCGAGACAAACACCTCACGCTCCCAACACTGCACTCTGGGCAGCGCTGAGGCAGGCGGCGGCGGCAGGCGGCGGCGGCAGGCGGCGGCGGCAGGCGGCGGCAGCGGCGGGGAGCGGAGGCATCCTGGATTTCTGTCAGTCAGGGGGGCACAAGAGTTGCCGAGCGATCGTTTTCAGCAACCACTCGGCACCCCTTGGGCCCCCCTGACTGGCAGAACTCCAGGGCCTGGTCGCAGTCGCGACCCCTGCGACCCCGGTAGTTCCGCCACTGATTACAAATGTTTATCCACTTTATCCACTATACGTGGTTGTACAAATTACATACAAGGCCTACTTATCCAACAAGATACATAATATATGTATGTCACCTTTTTGTGCCTCTGGTGTGTCTGCTTTTTTGGGTTATTGTCCATATGAGTCTCATTATCATACTTGCTAAGGGTCTTTGGAGTTGCAGTCAAGTGCTCATCTTCATTTTCCCTTAAAAAATATATTTGTATACATTTATATATATATTTTTTAAGACTTTGACAAGTGTAGGGAGGACACATCCTCAGCATACTTTTCCATACTTTTCTCATACATAATTTTAGTGTGTAAAAATTGCAAAGCCCAATTGCAGGACATATGATCAGCTTTCGTAAATGTGTCACTTGCTGGGATACCTCAGGACTTTCTAACCCCCTGGAAATCTTTTTAGGGGAATGGCTACATAAGCGGCAGAGCTAGCCACACACATCTAAACAAATTTAGATGTAAGTAGGAAGGGAAGTAGGTGGGAAAGGGGCACCCTATTGGGGAGCTTTCACTGAAGTTATTAAAACATTTTTAATTTTTTTAATTTTCAATATGTGGAATGAGAAAAGCATTCTTGTTCCATTTTTGTCCCTGTCAAGGGTTTTTCCTTTTATTTTAGGAATTGCGTCTCATAGATTAAAGTTTACAATACAGAGTAGGCATAATTTATTTTTCTGTAACATAATCGACAAGCTCATTTAAGGGAATTAGTAAATTAGATGCATGAGATTCTTTTTACGGATTTAATGAAGTTGCCAGTGTGGGTGTGGGAAACCTCCACTGATTATACATAGACTTCTGTTGATGTGGACATGATACTTAACCTGACCTTATTTCATTGGTTGGGGGGGGGGGGGTTGTTTGTGGTGGTACCCATCACCAAAGTCAGGTTCCACAAGTATTTCTCTTTTAGTCTCCACTGTATGCAAACATGGGTTTGTATTGGGATATGTCTTCAAAAGATTAATCTGTTGAAAGGATATGCCAATGTTTGCGGAAGATTTTGTTAATCTTGCCTGAGAGGCTATTGTAATGGTTCACTACAATGCACTGCTTGGAATATTTAGTGAATTCTGTTGGTGTAAACAGTAGGCTAAAATATTTATCATTTTGTTAAATTTTGTTCAGGTTTATTTTTCGAACAGGGCTTGAGTAGTAAAATGTGTTAACAATTTGTATTTAAAATGTACTAAGTGGATGATCATTCTTTAAGTTTTCTTGAATCTTTGTAATTTTAAAATAATTGGTGCAGAAAAGGCACAAACATTTCGATGACAATTTAATTGAAAATATGAATTATTATCTTGTGTGTTGTCCCAGCAGGCTTTTGGTGTATTGATTAATTATACTTTTTTATTATTAATTAATTTATTAATTATAAATATTTTGTTTTGTCATAGGTCCATTTTGTAAGGAACAAAGCAATAGGTTTGCATTTCCCCTATGTTAACTATATCTTCTTTCCCCACTAGTCCCTTATGTTGTTCCCTTTTATCACTCATTTGTTCTTTTTTCATTTTATTGAATTTTGTTAACATGTACTTCATTACATTTTGTTTACACAGTAATTTTTCTGTCCCATCCTCTTCTTCCTTACTTCATATGTATTATTCACTGTTTTGTTATGTCTTATGTGATATCCCTTTTTTTCTTTATTTCATTTTGAAGCATTTATTTCAGTTTTCAGTACACACTGGTAAACACTTCTACCAAGTTTATCAGTAAGTGTTTTTTTTTCATTTCAAAGTGCTCTAATAATTGATGTTCCTCAAGAAGATGGAACTGAAGTAAAGGTCTGTAGAAAGAGACCTTGTGCTCCCTTAATTATGGGCCAGCTAGAAGGAGAGCAGTTAGCCCTGAGTTGAATCTGCCCCTAGAGGGCACTGGCAGGGTGATGGACACCATAAACTGTCGGGACGGACACAGGCAACTGTATACAGACACCTTGCTGACCCCTGGTACTACTTATTATATCTTAATGTCATGCTCTTCATTTGTTAACAACTTTGTGCTTGCTATAGTATGAAAGTATGAAACACAGTGCTGTGTAGAATTTACATGCGTGGTCAAATATAATGCTCAGTTATAAGTGAATGCTTGTATAATTTTCACAAAAATGTAAAAAGCTGTTGGAAGTTGAATCAGGAGTGGTTTGTAGTCTTAGTGTTGTGTGCATAGGAAATAACCATCTACATTTATAGTTAAAAAGTCATAAAATTGTTATAGCTTTAAAAGTTTAACATGAGTTCATCTGCAGAAATAATTCACATTATGGTGTTTTCCCCCTGAAGATAACAATGTATTCCTCCTGGGAAACCAAACATTTTTTTTTCTTGTCATAAATCCTGGAACCGCATGCCATCTTTATTATAAACAGTATGTGAACAGGGTCACAGGCAACTTAAAGCTCTCAGGCCACATATGAAGAGTCATCCTTTGCACGCACAGTTGTTAGAAGATCAAACTCTTCTAGCAGGTGGCATGAATTTTGCTAGACAAAATAAGGTCTATAGGAAGTTCATGTGATAACTAGTAAATACTAAATTCAAACCAGAAGTTCCAAGTTGCCACAAATGTAGAATAACTTTATAGTGCCTTGGGGTCATCCAACATGTCTTTGAGATACCGGGCCCATAAGCATATACTCTACTAGCCATTCCTATAGTAGCAATGAACAGAAAATTGTGTGGGATTATCAAGGATTTTTAATTCATTAATATGGATATATTTTATGTGCAGAATCACCATGTGTTCAGGCCGAAGTTGAGGTAGAACCACACAAATATTACATATTGCCTTGTTAACGCCGGCAAAGCCCTTTTTATTGCATAATACTGCAGTGTTTCTGTAGTTTTTATTTCATTAATTTTCATCCTGGTAATTGGAAGCAGCTTCTCCCTTTGCTTTCTTAAGATTTAATGAGCTACATAACTCCTTGCCTCCCACAGAGGGGGCTTAAGTTTCTTTGCACTGCACAGAATAGCAACACCTTACTGAAACCCTTGAAACAGGAACAATGATCTTCTCTCAATTGTATTCCAATATAGCATGAATATTTATATTCATACTCATATGTTTATAGATGCATCTCATAGGCAGGGATATTGTCCAATATGATTATGACTATATATATATTTAAATATTTATATATATATATATATATATATATATATATATATATATATATATATATATATATATATATACACATTGTTATCTTCAGGGGAAAAACACCATAATGTGAATTATTTCAGCAGATGAACTCATGTTAAACTTTTAAAGCTATAACAATTTTATATATAATAAATTTGCATGTCCAAAATGAAAATATGATAATATTTTTATTTATAAACTATATTGAGAATTTTAGATTTGCACCTAAAAAAAAAAAGCTATATATTTATCTGCACGGTATTAAATGGTTGTTATAACATCAAGAAATCTGTTCCATGTAAAAAAAATATCTTATATTACTACACAAAAATAAAATAATGCACCACAACAATAGTGTTGCTTTAAAGAAACAGTGCCTTTTTGTATTATTTCTTTCTATTAAAAATTGAAGCTTGCAGACTCCAGCATCCTATAAATCGTAGTAGGATCCCAATGCAGGGGATACAGATTTAATCTTAGCTAAATGACATGGCTTTGTCTGAACTAATATATAAAGCATTTTATCATTTAAACAAATGATAATTCAAATTATAAAAATTAAAAAGTTATGGAAGTTAAAATGTCTGTTATGATTCATTTTAGACATTTAAGATATATTAAGTAACGTTTGTAACTTTCAAACCTGCAGTTCCACATTTGGCCACATGGGGAATCCAAGATACAATCCATAAATTTCAGAGGTTAAATATTTTTCATTATCTTAATATCTCTACAGCCTATGCTTAAGAAAACATAGGTTGGTTAAATTTAAATTTGTAGTCTGTCAAAAGTGCTTTACATGCCACACTTCTTTGTAAGTACTCAGGACATTAGGCAACTTGAATCTATTAAATAACTCCAAAATATTTAGATTTTTTTGAAACACTCACTCATCAATTACTGTGGACAACAGCTTGCATAAAGTAACCCAAGATCAGGATGTCTATTATAGGTGCTGTAAATTACATTTGCAAGACTGAGAAATCTTGCTTATTGTTATTATGCATTGATTTATAGTGCCGTTATATTCCACAGCACTGTACTGTTGGTAAACAATACATAACAAGTAGTGCATAAAATAACCTGGAGTTACAAATAAACTTGAATTTGACATCCCATTACTATTTTACAAGACTATATTATTTTGATATTCCCTATTTTGATAATCCGAAGGTTTTAAAGGTTCAGGATCCCTATTCTTCTAATTAACAACATTAAAACAACAGTCCTAGCATTACTACTACTTATCTATCGCAGCATAAATGTAAGCAGTGACCCTGTTCGCTTAGTTACACAAACTAAACAGCCAAGTTTTGGGCAACGCCTTTAGTGGGTGAACTGAATTACTGAACAATGTTGACAAAAAAGATTTCATAATTTGCAAATCCTTTTCTTCAAAACAAGCAAACCTTTAAAAAGATATTATTTAACTTAGGCGCAGCCACTTTGGAGTTGCGGTGTACTTTTTACCTCCCAGAATTTCTGTTTCTTCCCACTATCTGATTATTTTGGCATAGCTCCTTTTTCTTGAAGAAACTAAATAGGGAATATGAAATGATATTGAATAGAATGGTTCCTATTTCGATATGCATATTAACATTGTGCAAAGAGCTGCAAATGTAAGGAAGTAGAATTTCATTTTATTCATATGAATTTACTAAAAATGTATTTTGTGTAATGTTACATAATGATATTGGTTTAAAGCTGGACATGTTTGGATTTTTATTTTATGTATATTAGCCAGGATCCCAAAATATGCAAGAACATTCCCAACAACTGGACTGCCAAGCCAGCTGACAGCCAATGTTACACAAAAGGCCATGCTGTATCCATGTTTATGGGGATAAGCTGGTCCTGCACCACATTTACCCATCCAGAATGAGCTATTGTTTTCCTGAAGTGGATCTGTCATCCAAAAGAGTGCGGGTGATAGGGTTCACTACAAGTAAGTGTGCAATATTATATATACAATGTACCAGTGGAATTGTTAGCAAATCTACCTATCTATCTACCTATCTATATATTTGGGGATAAACCCGTGTTGTTTTTGCAATTGTTTGATATCATTTAAAGAAGAGTATTTGTGCGACTTTTTTGAAGAAAAGTTCAAAGAGTTAAACAGTAAAGAGCATTTTCACAGCATTCTTTGCTCATATTTACCAAGGGTGCCAATATTAGTGGAGGGCCCTGTAGGAGGGTTTTACGATTAAACATAACTTTTTACCAATTTACGTGCCAGCTAACTGGCTAAAGCAATCTATAGGCGAAAACTCACTGACAGGTCCACTTGAAGAAATATAAAATGTATAAGACCCTATATAAAGAACTATCATAAAAATATGTAATATATAGTCAGACATCTTTACTTGGATTAGAATCAAAATATAATTGCATTTTACAAAATTAATTATGTATAAAAATAGTGCATACATGATTTGTATTATAGTGGGTACTTTTATGAGCAAGTGTACAAAATGACTGTGTATAATGAGATTAGTGGTGATTGTGCATGCTTTTTAATATGAAGTACTTGTCACTTGATAAGACTCAGCAAACCTTGTAATATCAGGATAAAGATCTCAAACTGAGATGTCTTCTGTGTGATTAAAATCATAATACAACATTCAGTTTAAGTACTTAGAGGTTACTTTTACTTTTTTTATAGTATCAAAATATTATACAAAGGCAGCTATGAAACTCAAAATGGCAAAAAACTAACCCAGTTAAGAAAACCATCCCATACAAAAAGTTCACCAAAATGTTTCTGTGCTGTTTAAGTTTTGATTTTTTTTACTATGATGTCGCATTGTTTCTAGGGTCTCATTAAGTACAACAAAAGTGGCTGTATCTCATCTGATTTCAGGGGCAGATCTAGAATGATGGAGAATGTAATACAACCTTTCTTTGCATATCTAAAATTAACATTTTTATTAAAGAGGAATTTCCATGAACAAAATATTTTCACCTTGAGCATAAAATACAATACTGTATATGGGAATAGAGGTTGGTATAGAGACAAACAAAAAAAAATCATTTCACTCCAATAAACTTCCTGCTGTCTTGGAGGCTGCCATAGTTGACAGTCATGTTATATTTTGGATGACACCACACTGAGCTGATTCTGTATAGCAATACTCAATAAAAAGTCAAGAGTGTTCAGCTGGATAATAGTTGTTTACCACAAGTAAGGATGATAAGGAGTAGATCCAACATATGAAAAGACCAATATGATCTGAAAACAATATATAATGCAAAAATAGAACTAGAAATAGAACTAGAAAACTGTACAATATTTTTGAAAAATGTATTTTATGTGAAACTGGTACTTGTTGGGAACTTACCTTAGCCAACATTTTCTTTCCACTTTTCAGCTAATACGTTCTTACTATTTTTTACTTAATGGACCCATCTCATTCTATGAAATATATCTATTCTTTTGCACTGTAAAATAGTGTTTAGGATCAGAATATTCTTTGTACAACAAATGTGCTTATTAATTAAAAGCAGGACAAGCATATTCTATATGCTTATAAAACAAGCATATTTCATCTATTTCAGAAGACATGTGTTAGACAGTTGTCTATGATATTACAATGGCAATGACAGAACGGCCTAGGTATTTTAAGTGATGATGGGCTGATGGCAAAAACTTTGCAGCCGCACGCTATGTGTTTTTATGCTCACATAACATGCAGTAAGGCGTTTGCCCAGTCTTCAAGACCAGTCGCAACCTATAAGGATTCATGGTTTGTTAACAAAAACTATGTTTTTCCAATATGTAAATTGTTATGCTCTACTCTTGCAGATATGTTAAATAAACATATTTCTGTTCTAAATCAATGTACCATTTTTCTGTAGTTTCTGGCTGCCTGGCAATTTCTGACATCACATCTCATTTCTTTTGAAGGCCTTCTAATTTAAAGGGGACTGTGAGTGGTTCTAACGGGTCAGTCTGCAGTGATGTAATATATAAAGGAGGGCTTTGGAACAATGACAGGAGTATTTATGAGCAACTCCAGTATCTCAATATACCTTTTAATGCATTTTAAGTGATAGTGTGCATAGGGGAGAAGAATAAAATGGCAGAAATGGTTTCTTTTATTTCTGTTTTCATTGTGCAGCACTTACAGTCATGTGAAAAAGAAAGTACACCCTATTTGAATTCTATTGTATCAGGACACAATAACAATCATCTGTTCCTTAGCAGGTCTAAAAATAAGGTAAATACAACCTCAGATGAACAACGACACAAACCCTGTCATGATTTATTCAACAAAAATAAAGCCAAAATGGAGAAACCATGTGTAAAAAACTAAATACACCCTTACTGCTTTCATAGGAATTATGATGCTAAGTAGAAGACAGGTGCTGCTAATCAAATGTCTTTGATTAATTGACCATCTGGTGATATTTTAAGAGGCACCCTAGGTGGAATATCACAAATACCGGGCTAGATTCAATGCTACAGATAAATCATAATTGAATAGCAATCATCCTAAAGACTGAAATGGGAAAATCTATTGGCTAAGATAAACAGTTAAAATATAATTTTGGCTATAGCAGGAAATTGTCTTTTATTAAAGTCTAAAAAGCACTATTGATATACTTTATTACAAAACTTGAATATTAAGTAAAATGATATTCTTTCTTTAGGACGCATAGGGTACATCACATAAATCACAACATGGTGCTATGTTACTTTGTTCTGCGTTATAAGTCTTTCCCCTAAGAAAAGAGAACAGAAGAGCAACAATGACCATTAGTTACTAGTGATAGTGACCATAATCATAATTAAGAGTGTTCACAACAATACAAACAGTATAGGTCTCAGTTCATCCTACATAAGACATTTGTCATCATTTGATTTGAAGTTCTGTGTACACTTACCAAACCTTTGCAGTTGTATTTACAAATTGAAATAAGCAAGCTATACCCACCTAATTAGTATACCATGAGAAAAGTTATATTAACTGCCCAAGACCAACAAAGATGAAAAAAAAGAAACAAAAACTTAACTTATTGATTGATTCATTTCTTATTGGTTGTTTTTTGATCTCCCAGACATCTGAAGCTGAAACAGTGTAAAGGGGGGGGGGCTTTTTATTAGGCCATGACATTAGTGCCCAGTACAATATATTTGCAGTCATTAATTATATAGAAGGTGTAGAATGCTGGATTATCAAGAAACATCCTAATGATCTTGTTTAAAACTTGTATGCCTCCACAAGAATTACATGTTTTGGGATAATGTAATAAAAGTTATTTTTTAAATGTATTCAAAAGGATTAAATTTCTATATAACTATAAACCCATCTCTTGTTTTAGATTTTCTCAAGAGTGGCCTATTTATTCCTCCACATTATGTGATTTGTCACCTATTGTTAAGCTGCTGGTTATTGTTGATTGGTTCTCACCTTTGTAAGGGTGGGTGAGTAAGAGAGAGAACATCAGTACAGGAAATTGATTAGATAACGTTGAACCTGCCAAGAATCCCAGCTTCTATGAAGTTTACTTGTATTATTATTAACCATATATTTATATATACCAGCAACAATTTACATCGCGCTTCTTACAATACATACATTTGAGTATGAAAAAAAAGTCATATGACATCTTGAGAAACCACCAGTGTACAGCCAAGTTACTATGCAGTGAGTCATGTGGGGAAACCTTTGTCCTCTTCTAACCTTTTCCATTTCATGCTCTGTTTGAAGTAGATATTCTCCTAAAGCTAAATATGTTTGCCCATTTTGTTTTATTTAATAAAAAAAGACACACTCATGGTTATATAAAAAAAAGGTACATCACTATGGCGGCACATAACTACATACCAAATCCACTCACACCTTGAACAAACAAAATACATTTTCCCACAAAAATAAAATAAAATAAATAATACTTGGGAAGCTGAGCTTCTTTTGCAACAGTGAACTATAAGGACGATTTAATTCAATAATTATAGGTTTTAGTTTAAGTGTTTAAAGTGCAGTAAAATCACATAATTATATATAGAAACAAAACTACCCGCCTTTATACATTTCTGTTTAAATTACAATACTGGCATTTTGGAGGTGATGGTTATACCTGTCATTACACCACATGTTTGTCTAAGTGGTCTTTTAAAACCATTTTTTGTGCATGAGGCAGCTTTATAAATCATACCTGTACTGTTATACACTTCATGCGCATGCATGCCTGGCATATTGTATTCGATGTACTTAATTCACAAATAACAAGCTTGCAAGGTTGAGTCGACTCTTCTTTTGACTTGAACAAAAGCTGGAGTGTGACTTTAAAATGGCATTTTTAATCCTTATTTTTGAAGGTTTTGACACTACTAAAATGACATATTTTTGCGTTGCCGATAGCACCTTCTGACTTTTGACTGTATATATGTTTATACATATAAGTCTATACATATACACATTATATATACCCAGGTAAAGATACGTTAATTTCTTTGGCATTGCTTTAAAAAATACTCTTGTTTTGTATTATAACTTATGTGTAACCAAAATACTAGTCACACTGGATTTACGATCCGCCCAAAGCACGTTCATGAGGCAGAGTGCTAAGTGACCTTAAAAAGTACACAGTAAACAAGAATGTTGTCTACACAGGAGTCTTGATTGTTCATAGACCATAGCTGTATATATAGATCACACTGAATAGAGCTGTGTTTGCTTATTTCTGTACATAATTCCACCTAAGATGAGTCAACACTCTATTTAAATAAGAGTTCCAAAGTTAAAAAGCTTTCTTGTCACTAGAAAGGACTGCCTCAAAAACCGTCACTTCAACTTGGATGGTAAACTGTGCAAGTACAAGAATGAAATCCTTGTGTGTATTTTGTAATAATGCATGCATCCCTTCCTGTAAATCAATCAAAATTCTAGAACAATGCATCTTTCTGATGATTTCAAATAGATGAGAGATGTATCTAAATGACTACAAGTCAGGTTCAGGATTCAGCAACTATGTAAGAACCCTACAAATTAAAATAATTGATACATGTTAGGGTGACCACATCGGCCATGTTTTCCCCTGCAATATGTGGGATGTATAGACTTATGGAAGGGAACCAATTAGTCAGTAATACATCCTTCATACTGCAGGGCAACACTTTATCTGGGGGTGGTCTGCATTAAACGTGTCACGGAAAACATGGCCGATGTGGTCACCCTAGTGAGAAACCCTCCTTATGACTATGTGATGGGTGCAGCCATCTTAATTTCCTGTACTTTGGACTTGTATCATATTTCTTTCTGATTCATTTATTTCTCCCCTTTTTTTCCAATTAATTATCCCTTTTGGCGACAGGTGATTAATTACAGATGTGGTCTTACATATGCTTCCATTCCAGAGTTCCCTGAAACAAGTATTCATCAATATGAAACCTCAAACCCTGTAGTATAAAGAATGGGTGTGCATCAGAATGAAATAATGAATTTGATCATAATATGGGATTTTTGTATTAGATTATCAGATATTCTTTACTCTTGTTTGCCGTGTCTTACATTCAAAGATTTATTATTATTATTATAGTTTATTATAATTATTATTATTTCTTATTTTTTGTTTTATATAGCACCATCATATTCCACAACCCTGTACAATGGGTAGTTTCTTTGTAATAATTCATGTTTCAACCTATAATTTGTCAAAATTATATATCTCGCCAATCTAACAATCATTTTAGGAAATCATTTAAGGATTCTTTACTTCATGTCTCTCTACCTTGGTATTGAATTTCTAATTAGCATGTATTCCCATTCAGCAGGATCTGTGAACTGAGCAGTCGTTCGTGTATAGCTGAAATCCATTCTAGAGCCAAAAATGAATTATTGGCACTAAATTGTATGAGGTTTTAAATTACTAGCATTTTATCTTACATTAGTCTAAGAGGTATAAATAGGTAACCTTCAAATGGCCTTTACCACACTAATGTATGTGTCTCTACATCATAAAGTACAAAATGAGCGAATGCAAGTATGTTAAGATTTTATGCCTGGACTAACCCAAAGAAAAGCTGAGTTTCTAGTAGTGGACATAACATTACAGTGTTCTTACATACATGAAAGGGCCCATGTTTTGGTATTTTTAATACTCTGTTATTTTATTAACAGTAATAACTGCAGTGGCGTATTCCGGCATAAGCCCATTAGGCCTATGCCTAGGGCAGAACCCCCGACTGTGATGTGATACGATGTCATTTATCGACATGTATTGAGGATGGTGGCTGTGGCGGAGATGGCTGGATGTGCTGGGTCACATCTACGGCAGTCCTAAAGGGAAAAATGCCACTGACTAAATGTCTACATTCATGCCTGCTAAATTCAATAATCCACTCTATCTGACTGGAATACATGCTATTAAACATAGTTTCTGCTTTATATGATGTTTCTTAACCCCTTCATGCCAAAGCCCGTACATGTACGGGCTCAGAATGCATTGTCTTTAATGGGTTTAAGGACAACCAGTTGTCTTTAAGGGGTAAAAGTAATACATCACTCTTCCATTACTACTCTATAATACCTATAATAACCAAAAGCATTTAACTGACCTTTTCCAATGCGTATCCGCATATGTTATCGTTAACAAATTTTATAAATGAAATATAATACACTATAAAGTTTATGCGTGCATCAAAAGTTTAATTATTACCATAATATGGGATTTTGCATTAGATTATCACATATTCTTTACTCTTCCTGTGTCTCACCTACGAGAGTTGTTTATTATTATTATTTATCATTTTATATGGCACCATCATATTCCACAGCGCTGTACAATCAGTAGTTCCTTTGTAATAATTCATGTTTCAATCATTTTAATTTCTTCTTTACGTTATATCTCTCTACCTTGGTGTTGAATTTCTAATTAGCATGTATTCTCATTCAGCAGGATCTGTGAACTGAGCAATCGTTTGCGAATAGCTGAAATCCTTTCTATAGCTGAAATGAATTATTGGAAAAAGTAAACAGTATACAGATCAGATGTATTTAGGTTTGATATAAATATAATTGTAATTGTTCCCAGAAAAGAAAATTGGGTATACAGATCAGATGTAATTAGGTTAGATACAAATGTATATTATTAAATAATGTTTGCACCATATAGACACTTAATTGTTTTCTGCAAGTGCTGACAGATATCTCACGCACAATTGCACACAACTGGCACAACCCAATAGTTTTATTTCTATTTTATTTTTATTAAATGTGCTCATGCATTATTTCATTTTCATATATTTCTGTAAGACAACATTTGCCCATGAAAAACACAAAATGGGAAATTAGTTGTGTTACCGTATTTGCGGTATGATAAATTAACCCCTTAATGACATTGTTTTCAATGGGTTTAGGGACTGCCCATTGTCCTTAAGGGGTTAATATGGTATTTAATTGCCTACGTCATCATTCTCTTGTTATTTTTAGCATAAACCCGCAAAAAACATGCAAAGGTATATTTTTACAATGTAATACATCTGCAAATGTAGCCTATTCATATACATATCACTGTTCAAAATGACACACTTTGTATTCAATGCAAAATGTGTATTCTTTGTCCATTAAACTACCATTAATCATAAGTTTAATTTAAAATTATTTTTGAACATTTCTTTAAAAGATGTATGATTTGAGGAGCAAACATAGCGTAGAGTCAGCACAGGCGTTAAATGTTATGTTTGCTTTAACAAAAGGGTCAATAATGGATAATTTTAAGGTTGGATTCACTAGTATTAAATTACAGTGTGTTAAGTTCAAACCTATACAAATCGGCCTATACAAAACTTGGACTGAAACCTGAGTGAGCCCCCTTCTATCTATTTCATTATACACAAGCAGCCCTGTAGCCCCTAATTCATCTGCTGCATAATTATAGCACACTGAAATTTAAAAGGCACTTTTTTCAGAACCTACTATTAGCCAATAATTCCCTTGAAGTATGAGGTTATTTTTCATAAAACTGCAAAAAAGTACATTGAAAGCATTTGCCTATGTTATTAGAAAAAAATAATTAAAATGAATTTATAATGATATCATTGTAGGAAGCCTCCACCAATGGCCTTCTACAGCCATAACTCTTCCCCCTTTTTACTTTACATTTTTCTTTCATATTCATCTCTCTTCCTTTCCCCTCTTGTAGGATTCCTGCATCATACCAAGCCACACACTTGAAGAAAAACAAAACATATAATGTATAAGTACATGTTACAAACATTATTTTGTGTTATGACTGTTGACAAATAGTAGACAGATTAAGTTATTAATTTTGTTAAAAGTTGAGTTTGTTTTTCCTTTTTTTATAGATAAGTTAGTAAAGCAATTGCCTATTTCTGGGGGCTTTTTTCCTCTATAGGGTTAGTAAAATAGTCGAAATATGGAAATTGTCATACCTAATAAAATCTAAGATCGCTTTCTTTGCTCATACAGTGTTTCTGTAGTGCCTCGGTGTTGAGGCATTCAGCAATACCAAAATCTGAAGCAGAGGCCCCATGTAGCCCCTCCCATGGGCGCCAATGTTTGTCAATTATAATATGGCGGTGGAATCCTTATTAAAAAGAGAGTAGGAGGCGATCAACGACCGCCTACTAAGCTTAAATGGTGTTGCTGAAATACCTTGATAGAGAGTCATTCAGCGACACTGAAAACTCCAACCCATGATGCACTGCGACCGCTCTGGAGGGCAGTCACAAGCGAGATTTTGTCTCTTGCAAGATGGCAGCTCCAATTAAAAAATAAACAATTTTCCAAGAAGTACTGCATTTAACCATGCACGTCAATGGAGCCCAGCTTTCTAATAACAATGTGATTAGCAAAATATAAAAACATGGGACAAAATTAAATAAGTTAAAAAATAACTAAAAATGTGTCAACATATAAAAATAATTATGCAGTGATGTCACCATCAGGGGAACCATCTAGTTCTAACATAATGTAAAAAAAGCCCAAAGATATAAAAAAATAAAAAGTTTATACAAATTAGCACTGTTTCTTCCCAAAAATCCTGGCATGGAAAGAGCTAAAATACTAGTATTTCAAATATCCATGGGGTGTCTAGTTTTCAAAAATATATGGTATGATTGGGGTAAATTGAATAAGTTTGCTTCAAAGATGTCCCAAATAGGACATGGAGGCAGAAGGACCACATGTCAAAGTTCCAATTTAAAAAATGCGCACTTGTTGCTAAAAACATATTGGGGTATTGTTTGGCACTGACATATACCAGGATCTTTAAATTGATATTTGAAGTATTTATGAGGTGGAAAAAAATTACTACCACATACTTTGGCAAATGCTGGTGGTATGGTGGTATGGAAAGTCTTAAAATACCACTATTTGAAATACCCTGGGGGTTCTAGCTTTAAAACCTACATGGTTTGATGGGATACATAGAGTCAGCCAGCTATAAAGTTGTCCCAAATAGGACAGGGAGGCAGAAGGACCAGATTTTTTGAAATTCCAAGTTGAAAAACTGAATTGTGCATGTCCCAAATGTGGCCTTTAAGCCCCCAAATAACCTGAAAAACAATGGGTGGTATCACTGTACTCAGGAGATGTTGGGGTGTTTTTCTGAAGTGACATATACCAGGAGCTGTAAATTTATACCTGGAATACATTTTGTGTGAAAAAAACACAAAATAAATCACTACCACAAAGTTTGACAAAGGCTGGTAGTAGGATTAGTGCATGGAAAATGTTAAAATACCAGCATTTGAACTACCTTGGGGTGTCTAGGTTTCAAAAATATATGATTTCATGGGGTAAATTGAACTGACTGGCTTCAAAGATGTCCTAAAATAGGATTACCAGATTTGGAAAAAATGATTATGAAATAGAAAAACTCTACTAACTTCTATAACTTGGGTATGTATGTACACTAAATGGGAGAGGAGAAAATTACAGCTAAACACGAGCACCTCAGAAATGTTGAAACAGTCTCAGTCATGAAGGGTACAAAAACTAAAACACAGCCCTAGTCCTTAAGGGGTTAAACCCATTCTGGAACAGAATTGACAGAATTCTCTAGGATGTACTCAACAAAAACCCTACCAATACATTGTATTCAAGGTAGGTACTTGAGTTAATACTAGGCCCTATGATAAATTGTATCATAAAGAAAGAATTTGATTCCTGTTGTCAGCTGTTACGGACACAAAATGACTAGACTTTATAGAAACTCATGTATATTACTGATTTCAGCATATGTATCATTTTATTTATTTAATAATAACAATACAAAAAGAGCATATATTTTTTGTGCTAGATATATTAATATCTCGTTAATGAAGCAAAATATTAATAATTTAATGTACAAGTCATCTAATGCCAAAAACAAGTTTAAATGAGTAAACAATCTCTAAAATGAATGAGTTTTTGTGGTTGCGTGTCTAAGTCTTAAAAAGTTCCCTAACGTCATTATAGAGCAGTGACTGTAGATAGACATGTTAGAAACAGGGTGGGGTTCACAATTCTCAGACAGCTACATACAGCACTACGTGTCGTCCTCTCAAGACAGTAACATTTCATCACCACCCTCCCACAAGAAAAACAAAGGCTGCCCTGAATGTGTGACAGCACAATTTTACATAAACTATTTCCGCAATCCAAAGTAGTATGTGAAAATATGATTACCAAAGGTATATCCTATAGCAGAACTACATCTAATCAACATTTCCTAAATTAGTATGCTTGTGCAATATCTTTATAAATAAATATTTATATTAAGTAATAATCTCATTATAAAACACATTCACCCAAGGGACATCTGAGAGGAACATCTGAGAGGTTAATAGATGAGTGGAACAGCCTCCCAATTGGTTGATGCCAGACGAGCCCCCTGCTGGCGACCAAAAGAGTCACTCTTGGAGCGGGGAGACCAGTGGCCAAGTTGCGGCACCAGGATTTTAAAAGTCTGTATGAGCGACTCTATTGGTCACCAGCAGGGGCCTTCTCTGGCATCAATTGGTTGATGGCTGACGAGCCCTCTGCTGGCGACCAATAGAGTCGCTCGTACAAACTCTGACATGTAAACAAGAATAGTGAGTCTATTGGTCGCCTACAGGGCCCTGCTCTGGTATCAACCAATTGGTTGATGCCAAAGGAGGCCCCTGCAGGCGACCAATAGAGTCGTTTGCACGGCCCTTTAACCCCTGACAGCGAACCTACGGATTTCTGCTTCCGTTTACCCCTGCGATGCTGTGTAGATAAGGTAGGCTAGATGGGGAAGGGACCAGGGAGATTAGTAGACGAAGATGAACGTCTAAGTTTTGCCGCCGCCATGTTCGTATGTTCGGTATTAGGGCTGAACAACGAAAAGGCACCCTTCGTGTTTGTTTTCATGTTCGCCCGAATACGAATGCACAAGTCTAGTAATAATAATAAAAATAATACTGTTCCACTAATATTCATACTATATGCTTCAAAGTATTACAAAGCACAAATAAGGCTGGCTCAGACAATACATGCTTCAACCTGATACCTGGCTTCACTAAAATTGGTTACGCACTCCCCTTTCAGCAGGAGGTCTGCAGTGTCGTTTTGAAAGCATGTTATACAGTCAGTTTGTCCTCCTCTTCATACTAACGCCATGTCCTCATATAATAGTTTTAACCACTTCTCTGCTAACATCAAGTGAGTACCTGTGAGAGGCGGACAGATTGGTCTTGCATATTTTTGTCTGTCAACTTTAATTCTTGAAGTCAGCTTTATTGATAATTCATATTGGTAATTATTGAAGCTACCATTTTTTACAGTCAGATGTTCTGAATGAGCTTAGGAACTTTTCTATCAACCTGGCTCTTGCCACAACAATTTACAAGGTTTGTAACAAGATCATAGTATGGTAAATGGAACACCCCAGAGGTTGAACCATCCATCCTCATGTCAGGTGTCTCAGACTGTTCACTATACAGAGCTGTACACTATATATAATATTTGGAACTATTGGTAGCTATCAAAATAATTATGTCACCTAGGGGGTGGAACAGCTGGCCCTTCCTAAACACATACATCTTGAAGGCCACTGTGCTGATGCACTGCTCGGAATGGGAAGGAATGCTCGAGCTTGTTCTATTTCTGTCTCCTCTTAGGGTCCCCTTCTGCCACCTCTGGCACCTCTGTCATCAGGCCATTCATTTACCCCACTAATAGCTGCCATATTGAAAGGTTTTTGACAAAATGCTGCAGCTGTGACTAGTACATAAACCTCTACATGGTTATAGCTGAAGGAATTGTTGAGGTGTCCCATTCCAGTGGACAGACCACACTATTTTACTTGTTATTTCTTACTATCCTTTTCAGACCTTCCTAATCCCCTTTAAATCCATAAACTTTTAAAACCATTAAACCTGCTCTCCAGAATAAATATGTGTAGCCAGTAAACACAATATATTGGTTAAAAGGGATTAGCGCTCATTATTAGATACAGAAGGTTCTTTACCTGATCTGTACAGGATTTCTTTAAAACAAAGAAATAAAGTGCTGCGCAAAATTTACAAACGACACCACAATATGTGCGGAAATTAAATAATACTTAAATTCATTAAAATGGATTCTTCAATAGGTTCCTCTGTTGAGAAGCCCATAGAGCCCCTTCTGGGGAATGGAGTTTCTTCTTTGTACCGGTGTACCAGAAAAGACCGGAGGAGAAAGAGTTAAAAAAGTAGTAGCTTTAATATAAATAAAAAAATATAGTATCTTACATATAAGAACACTTTAACGCTCCCGTTAATGTCTGTTTTTCTCCTTCTTAAATAAGCCACCATGCTATTTCATATGCAATTCTAATTTCTAATACTTCTGTTTCTTGAATCATGGAAAGTTTGTTGTATCGCTTCTCAGCCTTTTGGCTAAGACAAAGTGTAGTACCCTAGTCGTGGAGGGGAACAACTTGATCCTCTGGCTTTACGACCGAGGTAGCTTGGAGCCCGAGGTGTTTTGTTTGAGCCCCAGAGTAGTCCTGGGTCACATTTGCAGCCCTGCACTATCGTTGTGAACGTGTCTGCACGAAAAGCACTAATGGCCTCGCTATAAGAGCACTCTTCACCCCTTGATCCTTATGGTCCTGAGTGTGACAAAAATTGAATTCAGCCACACGGAAATGGCTGGACACCTTTTTATTTTTATTTATTCACTCACGAATTGTTTTAAGTGCACGTATGCCTACCAACTTACTGATTCACAGCTTTTTTCATCACGGCGAGAATATGGCATTGTTTTGATCACAGACTTACGTTTTGAGCACTGCGCAGCAGTCCCTTGTTGGTAGAGATAGTGAGATGCCTTGTGGCTCCCTACCTCTTCCTTACAGTGGTCCTCCACTTCGGAGGTAGACCTAGAACATCTGGCCCTCCTGCAGGCCTTCTGGCCGAGGAGGGAAGGAAATTATCTGGCATATCCCTTAGGAGAATGCTAGATAGAAGAATCTCACGAAGGATCAGGCTTTTGCTGCTTTTTTACTAAACACGAAACACATTCCACGAGAAGCACGTTTATGGAGGCTGGAACTTGCTTTGATTTGTTTTTGAGTGATGCACATATCTGGGAGGTCTCCAGGTTTGACCTGGAGTCTCCAGATGAAGCTCTGCTTCTTCTTTCTTAGGGCAGTGGAGTGGTGTGTGGCCCGCTTCCCACTCTTTCCCAAGATCCTCAACCACATTACCTCCCACAATAACTCTGGGGCTAGCCCTACCCCTACAAAGCCAATACCCCAGAAGAAGGAGCATACCAGGGAGTTCCAATAATGTAATAAACTCTGAAAAGCATTGCACATCATATAGATGTTACTATATGGGTTACAGCACATGTACTACATAAAAAAACATAATTTAGTAAAGGGCAATTATCGATGTGGGTGCTTCCTGATTTGGTTTTATAAACTCCAACAGCTAACACAATGTGAAAACAGAAATGGCACTACACATGGTGCTGCTTCTCTGAGTCTCTTCACCTACTCCCCTCCAGGGAAACTATTTTTTCAGCTATAATTAGTTTTTTTGCCATTTTTACTATACATATTTAAACCATTATTATGTACCCACACAAATTATTCATAGTTTTTTTTAGGACAAATAAGAATTTATTTTAAGGTAATGTATACAACACTATAATCGTTAATGCTAATATGTATTTTTTAATACTGGGTTTAGGGGTAGTAACATAATTTGTTTTGCACTGCTCCCATGCAACATGGATAGATATTGCATTGTGGGAACTTCAGCTGCCATGGTGACATGAGTAGAAGCCCTATAATTAATATTTGTTTATTGTTTTAATTTTCTCATTGCATATTTCATTGAAATTTTTATTTATTTTTTTAATTTTTGGAAGAGAGAAAAACTGAACATAGCCTGGCATTGCTGATTGCAGTACATGTGATCAGTCAGCATGGTTGGTCAGTAATCCTAACAGGGCCTGCATAGACCCTCATGAGTTTCTACTCTGTTATTCAGTCCTTCCAGCAAGTGTCAGCAGTGGCATCTACCAAAAGAAAATGTTGATTACCCCACAATGAAGGTGGAAGCGCTGTCACACCAGATCTGTCAGCACAGAGCCAA
Source organism: Spea bombifrons (assembly GCF_027358695.1). Taxonomy (NCBI): domain Eukaryota; kingdom Metazoa; phylum Chordata; class Amphibia; order Anura; family Pelobatidae; genus Spea; species Spea bombifrons. Next base: position 21,497,679 of record NC_071090.1, on the reverse strand, counting down.
CAATGGAAAGCCAGAGCCTGCTGACAGGAGGTAGTCTAGACTCTTCACACAGCCTGGTCTCCCATGCAGCAAAGAGATCTCCCTACCACTGAAATAAAGACTGGATGTCCTATTATGGGGATCACCTTGGCCCTTTTTGTGGACATAATAGTAAAGCCATAGGTTCGTAAAGGGGTTAACCTAGGAGATATAGGAGGGCCCGTGCTGAAAATAAAAGTGAAATGGACTCATAAAAGATCAAACACATCCTCGGGTACAACAACAAAAAACATTATCCTCAATAAAAACTAAATCACATACTTCCAAAGAACAGTTTAAATAACTTTGCTGGGCACATTATCTAGGATTTTGCTACTGAAAGCAAGTATAGGAACACTATCAAAACAGATCTGTGGTATGGTAGAAAATATCGTAAAACCCTGTCAATAAAGCCAACAGCTTTAAAGTGCGCCAATATCATTGTAGATGGTACTAATGTCTGCTATCAGTTTCTAATATCTGAAACATGTCAAATAGAATATGAGATACCATTGTAAATCTTTTGAGCTGTTCCACCCATCAGATGAATCAGAGAATGGATTTTTCTACGTAGCGTGTACATTTCCTGGAACCAATTATAAACAATGGCTTGATGCAAGCACACTTTTAAACCTTCCACGCACACTTACATCAAAAGATCATACTCATCTACAATGATTTGGTGCACTGTAATGTGTGAAACTATATGTTGGTCAGTCGATTTGAAAAGGTGTCTGTGAAAGATCCAGGATTTACTGGACCCATTAGAGTCACTGGTGCTACCTCTTCTTAGAGAAGCTGCAGCTCCACTACTTACGTACCAATGACCTGGAAATCCCAATATTATCTAGAGCTGCTCTGCACAAGTGGAACCATCTTATTGTATTAATTCCTCAAGATTATACAGTCATACACAATGTTATCAGGAATCATAAACAGTAACCAGTGTGATGAATGTATGAGGCAGAACAAATGGAAACACAATAGCAGTAACAAATAGGACAGGTGCAAACAATTTACAAATGTATTACTCCCCAGTTCACCATTCAGTCATCAGGAAATTGTCAGCATTGCCAAGATTATAACATCATACCATACTGGGAATATAACAGTAGAGCCTTCTTTCTTTTAATAAGGGTTCCTCCTAATGCTGTGGTGTCCTAAGCACTGTGGTAGGATAAGAAGTACTTAGAAAAGTCATGCCTAAAAATGCAAACACCATACATCCACCTAAGCGATTCAAATTTTATGTACAAAATTAAAGACGGCATTGCATATTGATATACTTGGAGTTACAGATTCTAAGATCAATAATTACACAATAAAAGGGTTCTGACTATCATATTCCAGCATCAGCTTCAAATAACATTAGAATAATTGTCCTTCTAAATATTGAAAATATGTGGAAATAGTAATTTGAATATTGAAAATGAATTTAAACCACAATGAATATCAGCATCGTAGTAAATGTTGTATGTTTTCTTTTCCACAGCACAAGTGTTTGCTTTCCTAATCCGTAGGGCAAAATAATACAGCTATACTCTTTAGTATATCCAGACTACTTCAACTTAGTCAAACACAGGTGACTTACTACAACACTTTAGAATTAGCAGGAACATAACACTAACCAGAATCTAAATGCTGTAAAAACATTCCTATAATGCTGTTGCAGCTCTTAGGTGTACTTCATGTACCCGTACTGAGTGCTCTTTGTGAGAAGCATACACTTCTTGTAGAGCCTTAAACATGTTTACCAACTGAGTCACCTTGAATCAGTATTTCCACAACTGAAAACGACGATATTGTAACAAGGGTTCATTTTGTCGAAGCATACCCAACACGCTGTTAATGTCAATCATGAAGTGATTTGACCCAATCAAAAACCGACAAATGTAGAACAGCAAATGTCTTTAAAGGTACAGAATTGATAAAGGAGGATGTTTACATTTTACTAAGGCTTCACGAGTCTTAGTTTTTACTGTGTGCCGGACATTGCCTATAGAGATGATGGAGTTGGCTGTATAAACATGGTAGCAAGTACGATGGCGTCCAGTTTGGCAATGGAAAAAATGCCTTTTCGTATACACTGACTTAAAATCATTTAAAAACACCATGGTGAACATTTAGCATATTGTATTTTAATTTTAATAGAGAAATTCTGCATTTTCATACACAGTCACATTTTACTATATTATAATACACAGTTTTCTCAAGACTGCCATGCCATCCATGTGTTCAAATTCTCAAAATGTTCTTGTTTTATACAATGTCTCCTGAGTCATCATTCCTATCTTACAGTGTCTGTAAGGACATGTTCACGTTTTATAAAAGTAGCTGATTGACAGTACTTACATACACTATGACTATTCTTGACAAAAAGAAGCATACTCTTTTTAAACGAACCACTTTGAAAAGTTGTTGAAGCCATTTTTTATCACACCTATTTACATCATATAGTTACTCTTGTGTAAACATGTTTTCATTATCAAACACTGAACACATACAAAGAATTAGACATTTGGGTTTTTTCAAACATCATATATAAAGTCCTCCCAAATATTTTTTTTAACATTAGTTTCCTAAATAATATTTTCCTAATAAGTAGATAAATCTTCTATGTTTGATGGATATTTCAATTTTATTTGACATTTTTAAAAAGTTATCCATATCTGTCTTGAAAGCTCATAGTATTAACCCCTTAAGGACAAGGGTTATTTTACAATGCTTTCTAAAAGCAAAATGTTTCATGTTTTTACTTTGTCTCTATCTCTGTCTGCTATTTTCCACTAACTCATTTTGTGCACCTCACAAGTTATATATATTCTTTCAGGACATGTAGGGCTTTCTTTTGAAATAATAATTCTATATATAAACCATCATTTAGTATGACAAAAAAACTAAGAAACTGGAAAGTTTTTCATAGTTTTGACTATAAAACCTATAGATTATCTAGGTATTTGTCCTGATTTTGGAAACACCTCATATGCCTAGTATTTTCATTTTATTTTGGTAATCACGGGGTTAACTATAAATGATTTGCATAACTTTTTCTAAACGTGATTTTTTTAAAAAATATTTGATATAATGGGAGTTGGGCCCTAGTGTCTAGAAAAAGAAACAGCTGAACAAAAGTACACATTTTTTTGAAAGTTGACAACCCAAATTATTTTACTAGAGACATTTTAACACTTTTTATTTAACCAATTCAGCATCAATCTGTGTCAAACACCATAGTAAAATTTAGCTTTTCCGTTTCTAACAAACACATTATATACAAACTCTGTATTTCAGTACATTTCTTTCCCAGGGTACACAAAATGACTGACATGGAATTTTGATAGATCACTTTGCTAGGTCCACAACTCATTTCAGAACACAGTAGAGGTTCCATATTTCAATTTAACCCAATAAAATAATATTTTTTCAAAAACTAGACAGCACAGGGTCTCTGGTTAGGGACATATTGGCATGTGCCATGCAGCTGATTCCACAGCACCACTTTTCAAATTGGTGTTGCAAAAAAAAGGAACTTTGCGGTTCTGTTTCACCATATTTATTTTTCTGTATATGTGAAAGAACCAAAAAAGGTCTTGATTTGTTTTCAGTAACACCCCCCCCAGAGTAAAGCAATACCCCACGTGCATGGGTATTTCATGTTTCTCGGACACTGTGTGGTCATGTGGAACATGCACGTTTCATGGAGCAATTGGGCAGTAGAGGAGGGTGGAGGTCTCATTTGCTATTGTTGGTCTGCCTGGACCCCCAGACAGAAGTTAGCAGCAGTGGGTGTCAATTGTCGACAAGGTTTATTTTCCTTTACGTTCTTGGTGGCCAAGAGGTTAAAGTGGCATGCATGCAATAAAATCCTATGTATTAGACATGAATTTCACACTATGTTTCCTTTTTTGTATTGGTGTCTTACAGCTAGCAGCAGTCCATGGACAACGTGGGTGTAACAGAAATAGATAGATCTAGTGGTAGAAATAAGACCATTAGTTTTAAAATGGATCCTTACACTCTCAAAAATAAAAGCATTGGATAAACTTTGTATCTCCTTAGTAACCAATTAACTAAATACAAATACTGAATTTCAGTCTTGGAAGAGCATTCCCCTCTCCACATGATCTTCCACTGTCTCTGACTTTTGACTGTTTATGTTAGCCTACTGTTGGTAGCTATGCATTGTATGAAAGATCTTACAGTTACAGTCCACAATAAAGTAAATAAACAATAATATACCTGTTTCTGTTGGACCTTCTGAAGGATTGTTAATGGAATAATAGGATATTTTTGTGATTGTTATTTATGGTTAATAGCTTTTTGACACAGCCTAAACATATGTGATCTGTTCCAATGTATCAATTAACTAAACGATGGTAACTTTTCTGGTTCTAACACTGTTACATCAGACAGAACATAGGTAGAGACAAGTCTGGCTGTGACTCTGTAAACCTTTGATATAAGGCAATGCTATCATACAATGCCATTTTATGGTGCGTCTTCTTTAAACAATGGGAGGCAAAAGGGATTAGCCGCAGACAAAATTAGTCCAAAGGATGAATACTCTTAGAAGATTAGAAGATGCTTTTGTCATAAATGTCTGAGAAATAAAGGGTGTAGTACTCTACTTTTGCAGAATCCTTGTTAATAAAAAATTTAAGTGCTGAAAAACCATAGAAATATGCATTCAAAGGCAAAGAAAGGCAGCTGGGTTTTTTTACAGACTGCACTCAATGGTTAATCGGCTCCTTATTCACAATTATTAATAAAAAGAAGTTAAACCTACTTGACTTTTTAACATGAATCTACATTTTTCTGATATTTTGATCAGATATTTTTGTAAGACGTCATTATTTAAGATTCTTCCTATGAGAATACAATGTATTATTATTTCATATTGCAACAAAAAAACTAGTTCTAAATTGCCTTATTGTATACGAAGTACTTGTGATTCAAAGCATGAAAGGCATTGTAGTGTCTGTTGTTGAATAAAACATAACTAGGGGTTAACATTTACCCTCTTTATCTCTTGGGACATTGTGCAAACCTTTTGGCTTGTTATCTCTGATTTTATTTTAGTTTTTTAGCTGGGTTGTTCTTCAGTAATATGCAAACATAAGTTTGCAAGCGCAGAAGTTGCAGGAAGTTAGTAAGCCTTGACCTATATAAATCTTTATGGATAAGACTTAGAAAAAATACTGCGATCTTTAAACGAGCATAATGAGTTTAGCTACATGGTTTACTATATATTATGTTACAGTGAGAATGGATTATAGGAAGACAGTGTTAATTCTCAAGTATGAATGACTGAGCGAATGGGAAATGCAATGCCAGCTGCAACAGTAGTGAAGGGTGAAGGATTAGGAAGGAAAATTAATCCTGCTAGAATAGTCTTGAATGAAGTAAACTGAGGTGGAAAAAACATCCATAACGTAGAAGCAAAAAATAATAATAACTGTGACACTGCATTACACTTTCAATAATAATGCAATAACAAAAGATTACAAGTTTCAGTTCTTTTGTACTTTGTAGAGCCATAAGATTTGCATGATGAATGAATATTAGCATTAGAACAGTTTAAGAACAGGAGATTTATAAAGCTAAAGGCCATAACTGAGTAAACACCAGGATTTATGCTTGACAAATGTCCAATATCTAGATGAGAATGGATAAAAGGGGTTAGTAGAACTGGGTGTTCACTGAGAAAAAATGAATAATGTACATTTCCAGCTGTTCTAACCTAAAACTGTAAAATAATGTGCTCTAGGAGTCTGTAGACATCTCTATATTTATAATATAACACATAAACAGGGGTACGGTGTATAAAACGGTTTTTGAGGCAATGTATAAATGATTTTACATCAAAATGCCTAAGTCAATGCCTGGCTCACCACCTAAACTTCACAAAGCCATGAAGAGCCACCAGTTAGCTATTGCTGGTAGAACTGATGACCATTATTTTCAAGTAGTGCTATTGCTGGTGGAACTGATCACCATTATTTTGTGATTATGGGTGCCATTAGGGCTTCAAGGACCTGGAGCTCCAGTGCATTGCCCAGTGGTTCTCAAGTAGCTTGGATAGCTGCCTGGTGAACTAAAAGAATTCATGTATTTTGAAACATATAATTTGTCAACACCCATCTAGTCCACCCAATTGCTGTCTTCTAAGAATCATACACGGCCACACACTCCAAAGGTGTTTGTGGGTAACGTAAAAAGGAAAGCCTGTAGTTTTGTGTATACAACAGGCCACACATCTATTCAGGTGCTGGACTTGACTTGCTAGGGTTAATTTTTCATTGATAGTCTGGCCCTGTTCAAATCTATTTCTTAGATATTCTGATAAATAATCCTTCTTGCATTCCTTTTAAAGGAAAGAACATTCACGTTCCAGATTTTCTTCAACCCTAATTCATACACCTATAAATAATGCATTTACATTTCCAAATAGTTATCAACATAAAAATACCTCTCAAGGTATATACGTTTATTTGTTAAACCTGATGTTAGTGTTATTCTTCGTCAGTCAAGTGAGCACTGCAGTACCAAAAAACCAACTTAAAACCATGTAGCAGTGGAGTAAATGGTGCATGTAAAAAAAACTTCTTAGAAATCGCCTTCAAAAAGTGCAATGTGATGGATAAGTAGACTGACATTTTAATGATGAATTGTTATTGAATTACCATTGTGTGTTTATGAGAGAGCAAGTTTTCACAGACTTGGTAATAGAACTTGAGAAACATGTTGGGCAGGACTAAGGGACTTTGTGTCTTTAGCTAGAGTTTGTGCTATAATTTTATAGTCCTTTTCTGTGTTTGCAACTTCCATTTCCAAGTACTACTTCACATTTATTATGTAAGATTATGATGACAGGTGGCTTTTTGTGTACTCAAAACTGTGAACTTTCTTTGAAATGGCACGACAATGTTTTACATTGTGCCTCGCTTCATTTTTCTTACATTCTTTGTTGTTTTAGGCTTTAAGTGAAAACATCAGCATTTTACAGAGTAAACTGACAATTTTCTTAAAATAATTTAATACATTCTTAGTTACTTGATATTTGGTAATTTGACAAGACTGTTCAGCTTGACTAGAGGTAAAGATCAAAAGGTCAGAATATGTGTGTATGTGTATATATATATATATATATATATATATATATATATATATATATAAATATATATATACTGATGAGGGCATTTTAGGGGTTAAGCAGTGTTAAATATTCTAATGTTTATTAAAAGGTGATGAGTGAAGTTTGCAATTTCAAAATTAGAAATGTGCATAATGTTGCCACGTTTCTATCTGATAAGAAATATATATATACCGTATATATATATATACTTGACAACCAGTAGGAACAGCTTTCAAGAACTTTGAACTTGCAGCATCAGTTTCCAGAATGATACCGTTTGATGATAAAAGTTTGCTTATGAGACATGCATTCCATTCATAGATATTAACTTAAGATAGCATCTAATAAAACAAATCTTTACCTATGCATGTTCCAAGCCTCACCCCCCGCACACACATATAATCCCCTAATGTATATTGTGTACATTGTTAGTAATGAATGCAGATTTTAGCTGTCACTCTCAATTTGCATGTTGGCCTATTTAATATAATTTTAAAATAAGGAAATCAATTAGTTTTAAAAATGTGAGAGTGGTGTTGTTATTAGATGATCCACCTCCATAAGACTCGATGATTAAAAATGGTCAATTATAGCCTAATGAGTTCACAAATTGCATTCTGTAATCACAGTTAATGACACATAATTGAACTGTGAATGTCAAAAGCAATGTAGTTTTAAGCAAAAGTCAGGCTCACATCAACAAATAATTAAGATTGTTTTAAACATTTCTATAACTCCTAAATTTAGGATATAATCACATTTACTATAGGATTCCAATTAGTATACTTTTGTTACTTTGATATTTGTAAATACATATTTTTTTACTTTTATATCTTTTCTCAGATAAACACATGCAGCTGTGTGTCTAAAGCAGACATCGAGATTGCTCAAGTACACAGATAACAACGCAGTGCCCTCAATATGGATATTATTTTGTTATAAAACTATTTCAATCACAACAAATTCTTACGTAATATGATGTATTTTTTTACATTTCATATTCTTTGGATTTCCTTTTTTTTGGTTTTAAAGCTTTTTCTCATTTTTCTTATTTTATTAACTAAATTACTTTAATGAATTCTAAATAGAATCAAAGCTAAGTTAGCGTTAAATTATAAAACATGAGTGATTCATAGTGTCATGAGCAATCCTAGCGAGAATAACACATAGGAGCACATCTGCATAATTTGGCAAATAATAGCCAATTACTCAACAATAGTAAACATTACAGAAAGAAAAAAAATATATTTTAGTGCAAACTGTGATTACATACAGAATTGGTGTAAATAATAGATTTTTGTTAAAATACTTCTATCGTCTGTTGCCATAGGTTTTAAATCAAACACATCCTTTAAAGTTCTTTGTTCTACTATGTCCTAATAATATATTCTACTCTTTCTACAAATAACCGTCTAGTTGGGCTGCTTGCTTCTAATAGTCATTTTGCTGTTTGTAAGTTAACCACCTGATCGTCTTTTTCAAAAGAAATACTTTTTTTAAACCTATCTTGTACAAAGACAGACATGATGAAGAAGGCATCACAGTTACGATAGTTGCTTAAGACTGGAAAAATTGTGGTGATAATTATAATTTTTTGGGAAAACCAAACTTACTGTATTACTCAGGTGTTTTTCAAAATGTTATTTTTATTTGTTTTATTTATTTTCAATGCAATGTTTGTCTTACTAAAAACTATCATACATGTATTTGTATCATGTTTTATGCTAATGTGTAGAAAAATACCTAATCCATTATAAATAACATTTATATAAAATGAGAACTTGACTTCATTTGCACCATTATTCTGTTTAACTTAATAAATCTTATTGTTTATCTTATTGTTATTACCATATATATTTATGTATATGTTATATTTTTAATGGTAGATTTTAGGAATCATTACCATTTTGATTTATTAAATTTCTTAGATTGTCAATGTTCATAATTATTAATAAAATGTATATACAGACTTACAGACATACTATAAAGACTATGAACATAACCGTACTAATAATATCAATTAGCTGGGAAAAAGATCCTCCTGAGCCGGAATTAAAATTAAGCTGACTGCTTTAAAACATATTTTGAAACATATCCCAAATGATTATATTCTACAATATACAATATGCATGATAACCTGCAGAGGCTATAATTTCATAGCTTAATAAGAAATGATCATGAACATCAATAATTCTATTCATCAGCCTATGATATAATTCAATGTGTCCTTTGTGTTCTTAATCCCATTGAGAGTTTATTGATTCGGTATGCCTTTCTGCTCTTTTTTAAAGATAAAGCAACTTTTTTAATTTCTATGTATTAGTTTTAAATTTGCATATGTCTGTTCCCTTTTAATTAAATTAATTTGTGTTTTCTATGTAAAAGCAGACATTTTAAAGGATAATTTCAAAATATAAAAACTTGAATTAGCTCAATTGTTTAAAACACCTTACAGATCAGTATCTTTAGTCAAACATATTTTTAAGATGTTAACAATTTGAATTAACCCCTATGATGTCATGATTAAATTTTAATAAATACAAGATTTTTAATATAATAAAAATGATGGGAATAATATTACAATAAAAGACCAAACCAAGATTTTTAATGATTCACAAGGTTAATATAACATTTTTAGAGACAGCTTTGTAAAACATAGATTACTTCCCAAAAAATCAAGTCAAATCACGTCCGGCTTCTGTAACATTTTTAAACAATATGAAATAATAACCTATTGAGCAACTGTATTCAAGTTAAACAGGGCAAATTTAAATAACAATGTTGTGTATGATGTATGCAGTAAAGCACAGCTGTTCTAGGTAGTTGTGTGATATTTTAGTTACACTCAAATCACCACATTGAGCGAATTCTTGATGGAATCGCTAATAAAGTCCATTTCCGTAGACCTAAATGTATCAGAAGGTACCTCTGGGTGAATAAAACTGACACTTTCTAATGTTTTCCAATAGGCAATATGGTAACAGCTTACTATCTTGGTCTAGTTCATTTGGCTCAAATTATAAAAATGTAAACACATACAAAATATTACCATACAAATTAAATGTAGAAACAAAACACTTTTATACTTTTAAAACTATTCGATAGTGAGGAGCCAGGCGCGCTAAGTGGAAGTGAGCATTATTTTTTTCTTCTAAACCCTTATGGAAACAATTTTAATATAAGTAAAGTTTGCTTAATCATGTTGTTAAGGGAAAAGGTTTAATGCCACTTTATTTGTGTCAGGGCCTTCTTTACCTAATATATCGGTTTATCTTGGTTTGTCCGTTCTAGTCTTGTCATTCCCCTTGAATATTTATAAGAGGAGCAGCATGGACTGTTGGTGCTATATAATAATAATAATAATAATAATAATAATAATATGGGGAATTCTAGAATATCAATTATTGCTACAATTATTTCAGAAATAAAAAATGTCCCAGATTCTAACAGCAAAAGAGTTTATGTATGTGCCACATGAACACAAGTTTTTCGTAAATCAATATATAAAAATAAAATAAATTAATGCTAACATGGGAATGTCAAAAAAAATCCTGCTCTGAATTCACAAAAGTGTAAGAATCCAGAAATACAAGTATCCATATGAGACATCCCAAAACAGTCCTCGCCATCTCCATCAAAGTAAAAAGCTAGCTTTCTCTGACAGCTGTCGATAACAAACTGTAAAATGAATCTGTATAATATAAACCACAGACAAACCAAAAGTGGCACTGCAAAAATAGAAAAAAAATACGAGCTTGTTAGAAGACTCTGTATTATGGTTGTTTCCCTTGACAATATATCGGTACCCTAATATGCTCAACAAATTGGCAACCTGCACTTATAGTTCTCCTGTATTTGCATCCAAATTCCCTTAAGGGGGATGTCTATATTATTCAGTTTTGGATAAAAGAAGCAATTTGATATGACAGGTGGGTCAAGTGTTTCTTTAATAAAGCAAACTAGTAGAAAGAAAGAATTGTGCTTTTGTGAGAAGCTTGACAAATAGGTAGATTTATCTCCTTTGGGTATAGGCAGTGGAAGCTACTAAATAAATCACTCTTGTTACTTTGATTTAACCACTTCAATGTTGATGGATCTGAGGTTCTTTCCAAAACAGCAGGATTTGCTGCCTATATATCCACATGCATCATGTTCCCTTCACACCTGACACTTTCCTAAGTTGTTGAAGTTTAAAATCTGCGGTTCATCTGTAGGACAGAGAGTTAGCTTAGTATTATAGGCAAGTAGTGATTTCAGGTCACTCCAGTTTCTTTAAATTTGCTTTGTTTTATCTAATTTTACTTACCAAATTATATTTACAACCATTTGAAAGCTAACGTGCGTTATTGTAAAATCAACATGAGTTTTCACAAGGCAAATTTATTGTTACCATAACTCTAAAAAATATGTTGTAAAATAATAAATATTTTCTTTTTTTTTTTTGTAGATGAACCTGAAAAATGTACAAGTAACAAAATTATGAATAGAATGCGTTATATATATGTTTTCTCTTACCACAATAACAAACACATCAACTCATATTTTTTACATTTCTCTAAAGAATATATTTACCGTCATTATAATTTATTTCTACTTTTTGTGTTATCTAAATAGAAATGAATTTGTGGTAACATTAATAATAATTAATAGTAGTATATTAAAGTATAAATTGACTCTAACACCATAAACTGATACACACCCATGCTACCACTGTACACTAACACTCCACGCACAGACACACACCAGCTGCTGACACACACACTCACCATTAGACATGTGCAAATGGGCTAAACAATTTTTGTGTTTTTTTTTTTACCCATTCGTTTTTATGCAACAAATTACATTCGGTTCAGAAAATCAGAGGGGATTTTTAATTCGGGAACCAAATTCGTTGCCCAGTGCCACCATTCACTCTTATTCACTCACACGCTCATTCTCGTTCATTCTCTCTTACACTGTCTAAATGTTTCCCTACCTTCAGTGCCGACCATTCAGCTTCCGCATCTTCTTGTTCCGCTTTCGGTGATGTCCTGTCACCCGAAGGGCCACCAATTTGGCAGAAGTTCATGCAAGGTTATGTCTGAGGAGATGCAAATGAAGATAGAAGAGAGATGATAGAAGATAAACGATAAAAGAAAGAAGAGTGAGGATGTAAGAGAGAAGGTAGAAGAGATAAGATGAAAAACAAGAAGAAGCAGAAGCTGTAGTGATTGGCAGAGAAGGTAGGGAAACATTTAGACAGTGTGAGAGAGTGAAGAGTATTATGAAAGGGGCCGTTAAAAAAAAAACTTTTTGCTTAATTTTTTCTGCTTCATGGGGGTCTAGCCTTGTTTTTGTGGCTTTGTACAGATTATACATTATAGTATAGAGATAATGGCAGCATATTTACAAAAAGCTGTTTCATTTGAAGAAATGTCTTTCTCAGAAGAGGATGCTAGGAAGCACTATAGTAATTTATAAATTTAAAACTGGGTGCAAAAACACAACTGGGCATACTATGGAGACATCACATAATACTCCTCAACATAATTTAGCTTTGCCTTGCCAGTCCAGTCCATATCAGTGATCATGACCTACATAACAAACTCAATGCAAATGTTTCATATGCATCATTCTCATCTGTATCAATAGTTTGCTTTATATTGAGTGTTGAAGACATTGAGGGCCTATATGAAAAGCTCCTAAATTTAACACCATGAGATAATGTGGGCTTCCCAAAGAAAAAAACTCACTGGATTATTCTTACTAATCCTAAGGATATGTGATTCAGCTCCTGTTCGCCTAAATATATTATTATTATACAGATGAAAAGTAGGATGAAGCAATCATGCATCTAAAATCTCCAGATAATAAGTAATTAAATCAAGTTGCTAGTAATTAAATCAAGTTGCTCAAATAGTTGATCTTCAAATAGTCAACCATAGTACCTCCTAGGCAGTCTAACATTTTCCAGCTCAAGCTATCATGTTATAGAGAGTGTGGATAAATGGGGTTCCTGAAACACATCTGGTGGAATTGTCCAAATCTGATTAAACTTTTGGTGGAAATGAAACTATTCACTTCCAGGTACGCTAAAATTCAAATAGTATGTAATGGATAAATGTTTATTTACCCTCTTGATTTGGTTTACTGTTTATGATTGAGTGTTATGTTATCTACTATTTTTATTTCTATCTTTGTTTTGTTTTCTTTTTTCCTCAGGTTCTGAAATATTTCAATTGATATGTGTTTTGCAATTGATTTATGCTTCCTGTTTCTTTTGCATTTCATTATTTTATTATAAACAAAAATAAAATGTAAACAGTAGATTATAGTAATCCAGATAGGATAAAGTAAGGGGTTTAATGAGATTGTATGATAGAGCAAATTTTAAGAAATTAAAGGTTTTAGAGAAAATAGGGATAATTAGATAATGGGATAATCCTTCAGATTATGGTACTTTCCTTATTTACTCCCTAGAAAGCTGGAATTGAACCAAAAAATACCTGTTCATTTTTTTTTTTTTTTTTAATCAATTCTCAGTTTATTGAATAAGAAATAAAAAACAATACAGTAGAAACACCGGAGGTATAAAAGAGCTGTACAAAATATACACATGCGTGGTGGAAAGAGCATGACAAGAGACATTACAACCATCAGGCACAGCATAAAAGGATCATAAAAGGCAGATAAATCGGGTATGTACCCACAGCACGTACAGCCAAAATACCCACAAGTGAGAATCGGCTGGGGAGAAAGGATACCTCACAGGTGAAGAAGTTGAGAAATGAATAGCCCAGAACTGGGCAGAACGGATTGAGAAACGAAAAACAAGTAAACACAGAAAGAAATGGACGTAAAACAGGAAGAAAAGTAGCACCCTGTGGAGCGATACTATAACTGGAGAATGGACACCAGCGAGAACAAAACAGGAAAGAGCCAGACACAGCATAGATCCGAGGACAGAAACTAGGCAGGATCCAGAGCCGACGAAGGAGCAGGAAGACCCGTCAGTATCCCTTGAAAGGTAGAGGAACTAAGAAAGTCTTGCCAAGGCAACCACTTCAGGCCATTGGCATAACCGAAGCCCCGGGAGGACATCACCAGATCCTCCATTTGACACAGAAAATTGACATACGAAAACCAAGCAGAGATCGGAGGAGTAATAGGTTGTTTCCAAAACCTAGGGACAGCAGCTCTGGCCGCATTAATCAGTTGGATAGTCAGAGAACGCTTATAGGATCCCAGGCTCGACCGCGTATGGTGAAGGAGTACAACCTCAGGCGTGAGGCGGAGAACTGGGTCCACGACCACTCGAAGCACCGCTTCAACAACCAACCAGAAGGGCTGCAACAGAGGGCAGTCCCACCATATATGGAGGTAAGTGCCGACGCCAGTACCACACCTCCAACACTGCGGCGGAACATGAGGCAAAAAATGGTGAAGCTCCGCTGGAACCTTATACCATCTGGTAAGTAATTTATAGGACACCTCCTGAAGTTTAGAGGAGGTGGCTCCCCTATGGACGAGAAGAAGGACCTTGGCCCAATCTCCATCATCCAGGGAAAGACCCAAGTCCCTCTCCCACAGGCCAAGGAAGTATGGCTTAGCCTGAGAGCGGTGCGTCACGTACATATTGTACAAAGCAGATAAAAGGTGAGAGTGCCGAGCCTTGTCAGCGCAAATTAGTTCAAAAGGAGTATAAGGAGTCTCTGGGTCATAAAGAGGGGAAAGTGCCGCCAGGAAATGTTTAAGTTGGTGGTACAAAAACATGAGACTAAAAGAAACCGGAGTAGAAAGGGACAGGGAGGAGACCGAACGGAGCCTACCATCCAGATACAGATGGTGCAGCCGGAGAACCCTTGCACCGGCAGGCAGCAGTTGACTAAGGACACCACCTCCCACACCCGGGGGAAAGGCCGGGTTAGAGGAAATCGGATATAAATGCCCGGGGGAACCCAGCCAGCCCAACCGCATCAAATACCTCTGAAGCACTCGCAGCGTGGGGAGGAGGGTCGGGTGGTTACGTATCAAGGGGCGACGGTGAAGGTCCGCCAACCAGGGCACCGCCGAAATGTCCGTTTCAAAGGAGGACTCCTCAATGTTTACCCACTGTTTAGGAGCGGGGGATGCCCATTCCACCACCCTCCGCGCATGAGAGGCGATCCAATACCCCTCAACATCTGGGAGGCCCAAACCACCTCGGTCCTTAGGACGAGTTAGATAATTAAAGCCCAATCTAGGAGGACGGCCAGACCACACAAATTTGGTGAAGACCCGACGCCAAGCCTTAAGATAAGACCTGGGGAGATAGACAGGGAGGGACTGAATCAAATATAAAATTCTAGGGAGAATGTTCATCTTCAGAACCCCTACCCTACCAAACCAGGAAATGTGCGGGAGAGACCAACGTCTAAGGTCAGCAATGACCGAAGAGAGCAACGGGTCAAAGTTAACCTTAACCAGGGTAGAGAGGTCTGCCGGAATACGAACACCAAGGTAAGTCAAATACTCGTCTACCCAACGAAAAGGAAATAGCGATTGAATAGAAGTTTTCAGGGAGGGAGAGACATGAGACCCTAAAATCTCGGATTTTTGAATATTAATCTTATATTGGGATACAGTATGAAACCGTTGAAGCTCGGCCGTGACATGCGAAAGGGACATAAGCGGGTCAGAAAGCATACATAGCATATCGTCGGCATAAATAGAAAGCTTATACTCAGTCCCCGCCACCGTGAGGCCAGTGATATTACGGTTTGAACGAATGGCGTTGGCAAGGGGTTCCATCATCAAAATAAATAATAAGGGGGACAAGGGGCAACCCTGTCTCGTGCCGTTGGCCAACAGAAAGCGCTCAGACAGGACGCCATTAACCTTCACACAAGCCGAGGGAAGGGCATAAAGTGCACGCACCTGTTGTATGAAGCGAGGACCCAGACCCAACCTCTCCAGGACCCGAAACAAGAAGGCCCACGAAACCCTGTCGAAGGCCTTCTCCGCGTCAACGGACACCAAAAGAAAGGGAGTCTGCCTATGCTGAGCCTGCGCCATTAAGTCTAGGACCTTAATTGTATTGTCCCTGGCCTCTCTCCCAGGGACAAAGCCCACCTGATCACTATGTATCAAATCTGGAGTAAGGGAGGAAAGCCTGAGGGCTAAAATTTTCGCCAGAATCTTAAGGTCAGTATTGATCAAAGAAATCGGGCGATAACTGCCACAAAGTTCTGCGTCTTTGCCAGGCTTCGGTATCACTGTGATGTGAGCCACATTAGAGTGGGGATCGAGAGAACCGCCCACAGCAAGGGAATTAAAGAGAGAGACCATATGCGGTCCGAGGACAGAGAAAAACTTCTTATAATATAGGGGAGTAAACCCATCCGGGCCAGGACTCTTGCCCTGGGGGGAGGACCTAAGGGCCCTGTCCACCTCCTCCAAAGTGATGGGTGAATTAAGGCCTTCCCTATCTGAACGCGAAACACGTTTCATGAGATGGTTAGACAGATACTCATCTATAAGCGACGTGGTATGAGGATCAGGTTCACGCCCCTGGGAAATGTTATACAGCTCCCGATAGTAAGTCGCAAAACAGGCAGCAATGTCCTTCGTGGTATGATGCAAAGAGCCCTTGGCATCTCTGATTTTGGGGATATACGAAGCAGCTCTCCTGACACGCAGCGCTCGGGCAAGTAGTTTCCCGGGCTTTTCGCCCAGTTCATAAAAGTGCTTCCTGGTAAGCAGATAATTTCTGCGTAATTTAGAATCTAAAAGGGTCGCGAGCCGGGACCTGAGCGCCTGGAGCTGTTCCAAAATCTCGGCAGACAACGAAAGCTTATGTTGAAGCTCAAGTTCCGCTATTCGACGAGACAAAGTAGAGAGCTCAGCCTGGCTAAGTCTCTTACGGCGCGAGCCCAGTCGAATAAGGTGTCCCCTAATGACGGCTTTATGGGCCTCCCAGACTGTCGAGATAGGGGTGTCGGGGAGGAAATTGTCCTCAAAGTAGTGTTCGAGATGTGACAGGAGATCCGCGACACTCGCAGGATCATCAAGCAAGCTCTCATTGAGTCGCCAGCTCCATACCCTTGGGGGGAGTAAGGGTAAGCGTAGGGTCAGGTGTACCGGGGCATGGTCACTAAGGGTCGGAGACCCAATAGTAGCGGAGTGGAGATAGGAGAGATGGTGGTGGGAAAGGAAAAGGGAGTCAATACGAGTATATCTATTGTGGGGAGGAGAAAAAAAGGTGTAATCCCGCGAAGAGGGGTGGAGGATCCGCCACGCATCCACTAGCTGGGACAAAAGGAGCATACGTTTAACCCGTTTAATTTTAACATATGAGACATGGGAAGTCCCCGCAGAGCAGTCGAGCCTGGGATCCAAGACCATGTTAAGATCACCCCCAAACACGGTAATGCCCTCCTGAAAGTCGGCCAGTTTAGAAAGAAAGTTCACTAAAAAGGGGACCTGATCCTTGTTAGGAGCATAAACTGTAGCTAGCGAAATTTTATGCACCCCCAAGAAACCTTTGAGCATGAGTCCTCTACCCTCCTCATCCCTCCACACATCGAGAAGGCGAAAGGGGAGAGATTTGTGAAGCAGGATAGCCACGCCCTTAGTTTTAGACGAAGGGGAGCTGGAAAAAAACGCCGTTTGGAAGTACCTATCCTGGAGTTTAAGCTCCTTAGAGCGGACAAAATGAGTCTCCTGCAAAAAGGCGATTTTAGTGTGACAGGAGTGCAGAACATGAAACAATCTAGATCTCTGCTGTGGCTTGTTTAATCCCCTCACATTGAGGGAAGTGCATGTAACACGAGTGTCAGACATATATACCCAGCATTAGGAAAAGAAGCAGCCACGAACAAGGTACTAATACGTCCATAAAAATAAACAAACAGAAAAACATTGGTAACCGGATAAAACAGAATAAACAGAATAGGGCGAACGAGTGCCCGATGGAATCCCATCGAATCGTGAGCCAAGTGACCAAGCTAGTGGTCAGAACCCTAGGACCCTGTCCCATAGGGCAAGGCAGGTAGGCTCTGGTGGGGGATAGCATGTAAGATGCAGTGTAAATGTGTAGAAACAAAAAAGGAAAGAAAAAGGAAGAGAAAGAGATGCAGGAACATCCTCTCCGTAAAGGAAAAGCATAGAAAGTAAAGAGATAGCCACGACAGGGAAATAGTAATTATGAACATGGGAGTGTGTGTGTAAAAAGATGACATCCGAGTATCCGAGCCCCGGGCAGATAAGCATGGGGGAAGCCTCCCAGAGACCACCATAGAGAGAGGGGACACAGTGGCAAAGAAAGGAGGACCCCGGAGGCTGTGCGTGTGTGCGAGGAGATCGAGTGAGTATGTAGCCATATGGCATAAGTATAGTCGAGGTGCAAAAGGAAACAACAATATCAGCAATGAAATAAAATAAGGAAAATACCCATGACCCAGAGAGGCACACGAGCGGGAGCATTAACATCACAAAGACTAGCATACAGTCCTCCGTCCGAGTGCGAACATCGGCAAGGTAAGTGAGCACGACGCTAGGCAGTCCTACCAGACGGTCATGGAGATAGACAGTCAGAAACGTTCAAACGGGGAAAACAGATAAGTGATCGAAGCCGCAGCATCATGTCCAGGAGCAGTCCACATACCACACACAACGAAGAGCAGGAATCCAGAAGGTGATCAGCCACGGGAAGAAAAGGAGTCTAAGCATTCGGCAGCTTCTGTCTCTTGGTGCGACGCGATCTAGGAGACCAATCCTTAGCGGGATCCCGGAGCGGAGCAAGGGTTGGGAAGGCGACCTCCCAATCCGGGATAGTGAGATGAGGGAGACCAAGATCCCGGAGAAATTGGGGAACGTCGGATGCCTGACGAATGATGTAGGAATCGCCATCCCGACGGGCAATTAAAGCAAAGGGGAAACCCCATTGGTACGGTATGGAGGCCTCTCGAAGAGCAGCGGTGATCGGTCTCAAAACGCGGCGAGTCTGCAAAGTAGACGGGGAGAGGTCTGGAAATATGGAGATGGAATTACCATCCCAGGTAAGACTCGGCCGCTGTCTGCAGGCCCGTAAGATGTTTTCCTTCAGGGGGTAGTCCTGGAGCCGGCAGATGATGTCCCTCGGCGGAGCGCTGGCGTCGCCTCTAGATCTTAATGCCCTGTGTGCCCTATCGAATAAAATCGGCGTGTCGGCGGGCCTCTGCAAAGCATCATTGAAAATCATGCGAAGCGTAGTAGGAACGTCCGGCTGAAGAACCGATTCCGGGATCCCCCTCACTCGTAAGTTGTTCCTCCGACCACGATTGTCGAGGTCCTCGACCTTGCGAGCCAGGAGACGAAGCATGGTGGTCTGGTCGGTCAGCTGGGAAGAGAGAGAGTCCACTGTGGTGACGATCTGCACATTGTCGTGCTCGACGGCAGCCACGCGGTCACCTAACTGGTGAACATCCGACTTGAGTTCAGCAAGTGCGTCGCGGATACCTTGCGTAGCTTGCTCAATTAAGGGCACCATTTCTGCCCTGGTAGGCAGGAGACGCAGCGCCTCTTGTAAGGTAAGTTGCTCAGGGAGAGGCGTATCAGCACCAGAGTCCTCAGGGTCATCCTCATGCGAGGAGACGGCGCCATCTTGGCAAAAGAGTCCCGAGAGTCATGATCCGGAGCCGCATGAAAAAACGCACGAACCGAGGTAGCAGCCTGTCTGTCCCTGCTCCCCTGGGTTCTCGGGGTCCCTGGGACCTTGTTGTGTTTGCCCATGTTGCGATTAAGTGTGGCGAGCACTAAAAGTACGGAGAGGGTCCCGCAGAGCTCAAAGATTATGCGGCCATCTTGGTTGGCTGCTAGCCCAATACCTGTTCATTTTAAACCCTCACACACTTCCTCCTCAATTCAGGCCCAGGCCTAAAAACTTTTTGTTTTTAAATCTGAAACCCATCAAAAATTTGAGCTTGTGAGTTTTGGCAAACATTACTAAAGATTACTAAAGATTTTTTTGACCACTGGTAATTTGTTCCTGTTTGTTGCTTAAATATAGCTTTTTTCTGCCATTGCCGTCTACCAGTAAATGGTATTGAGAGCAGGCATTTTCCTGCTCTTAACCAAGAAGAAGGATGATTCTGGATATAAATGATTTGCAGATCACCCCTAGACAAATAACAGAAAGTGTTATGCTATTTCTTTGGTTTCTGTAAACGGGTTGCTGATCATTAGTTTAGGATAACCACCACAAGCCAATTTTACTACCGTATTTGCTAGATTATAAAACGAGCTCTGAAAAATATCCCTAGTCTTATAATCGGGGTCGTTTTATAATCAGACCTCAGATAGGTCTGACTATGAGACTAAGATCCAGATCCCCGCAGCGCTGCAGGGGACCTGGATCCTCCTGTCTTATGCCCCCCAAACTTACCGGTGCTTCTGACTCCCTGGTGTGTAGTTGTAGGTAGACGTCTACGCGATTCCGTAGGCAACTTCCACCGCAGCCTGAAGGAGGTGCGGTTAGCAGCGGGGGTTGTCTGCGTCCATCGTGCAGACCTTCCCCGGCTGTCAGAGATCAGAGTTCCCCGCACTGATGCAGGGAATTCTCTCTGACAGCCGGAGAGCATAAGGCATTTCTGTAGGCAGAGTGCTCCATGAAATGCCTTTTCACCCCCTTAATGCCACTCTGCCTCCAGAAATGCCTTTTAACCCTCTATATGCCGCTCTGCCCCATAATATGCCTTTTAACCCCCTAAATGCCAGAGTGGCATATAGGGGTGTAAGGCATTTCTGGAGGCAAAGTGGAACATAGGAGGTCAAAAGGCATATCATGGGGCACAGTGGCATATAGAGGGTTAAAAGGCATATCATGGGGTACAGTGGCATTTAGAAGGTTAAAAGGCATATCATGGGGCACAGTGGCATATAGGGGGTATAAGGCATTTCTGGGGCAGAGTGGCAAGCCTGGGGCAGATGTGCATAACTGGGGGGGAGGTTGGAAAATAAAAGGAAATAAAAACAAAATATTTTTCTCAATCATAGCTTTTATTAAAAAAATAGTTTACATGAATTAACATTTACTGGTAAAACTTTTTTCCTATAGGATCGTCTTATATTCAGGCTGTTTCTTTTTTCCCCTAAATTAATATTCAGATTTTGGGGGGTCGTCTTATAATCAGGGTCGTTTTATAATCGAGCAAATGCGGTATTTTGACTATATGGCTAAAGAGGGTTAATATCAAGCTTTGCAAGGAAACACATTTTAGACCAATTTTAGAGAATTTACTCTCCTGGATAAATGTTAGCCAGTTTA
The DNA here is from genome assembly GCF_027358695.1 of Spea bombifrons. Taxonomy (NCBI): domain Eukaryota; kingdom Metazoa; phylum Chordata; class Amphibia; order Anura; family Pelobatidae; genus Spea; species Spea bombifrons. The sequence continues at coordinate 21,476,263 of NC_071090.1, read as the reverse complement.
CTATTTTAGCAAAGAAAAGATAAATAGGTAGGTGTAGAAATTACAAAAAAATGTATCACCTAAACACTATGCAATCACTAAATGATATATGTCACCGGACTGGACAGCTGCATCTCCTGCCTGCTGCAGAGCACAACCAATTTTGTTAGAAAGTAATTTGATTCACAGTAGCCTCCTGCGACAGAACAAGCCAGACAGCTGTGCTGATTTTGTATTAGGATACTTAATCAGGAATGTTAACTATGGACATGAAGCCTTTATAACAGTTTAGGGATGAGATGCAAGGTGGTTCAAAACTGTTTGCATTTTTAACCATTTCCTTGCAGATGAAAAATGGAATACATGCTATGTTATTACTGTCTTTTATTGATATAGCAGCACCAACAATTTATGCAGTGCATTTTACGGTATGACAAAACTTGAATTGACTGACTAAGATAAACTGATACATTAGGTAGAGGGCCCTGCTCACAATCTTACTATGTAAACTTTGTCATTTTTTTTAACATACATTTTTAGACATTTTCTCAACTTATTTGTACTTCTTGGAATGGAGATACCCTGTCTACAAATATAATGCATCATATCAAAATGAGGTTTGAAAAGTGCTGTTGAAATAGTCTGGTTTTCCTAAAAAGGATAAATCACAACAAATATGCATTGATTATTTTAAAATCAGGAAGCATGATAGCAGCCAAGCAAGGGTTAAGAAATATGACTGTGTAGACAAAAAGCACTTCATAAAAATGCATTTTATTTCTAGACATGTTACACAAAAAGTAACAAAACATAGCAGGTGAGCATAGTCCAGGACAAACTCAAACATGATGGAGTTTGGGTGTACAGCAGCAGAAACAGTAAGGTCTGTACATAAACCTGCACATATTTTGTATGTTTGCGCTCAACCAAATGGCACCACCTTCTGATTTGACTTTTGTCGTATTATTAGATATTACATTTCAAAACCCACAATCATCTTAACAATTGTATGTTTCTTTCCTAGAAGGTACTGTACTAGAATATGCGGGGCTGTTACCTGATATGCATATCTGGGAATTTCCCAGGGTGTGATAACTAGAGCTGTCTTGCTTCTGGGGGAGTGACACTGTGTAGGTTGGGGTTTAGCCCCGATAGCCTTTACTGGGTAGGGAGTGGTGAAGAGTAGTCATGACCAAAACGCTGCTCCCCTGTGTTGACCCAGGGACCCAGGGAAGCAGGGCTCTGGGTTTAACCAGGAGAGTTCTCATATATGCTGGTATATATATTAATGTTGTGTCAATAATTTGTAAGGGAATTTAAACATGCCTGGGATAGGCTAATGGCTATCCTGACAAGAGCAAGGACTGATTAAGGTTTGAGGCTAGATCTGATGAATTGTTCTATGTTTCTCTAACAAATGGGGCGCTATTGCCATGGGGCTGACCACACAGGTACCTATATCACACAGGTACCTATAATTTTGAAATGCAGCATTGAACCAGACATATCCCGCATTAAATATCCGCTCGGAGCCCATTTGTTCCCTTAAAGCAGCCCTAACTAAAGACAGAAGCTTCATTGTAGACATGAAGTTCACACTAATGCTGGGGAACACAATGTAGGTGTACTTTCCAACCCTTGAATATATATTTATAATCTATATGAATAGATATTTAAATGTACTTCTGTTACCAGATTCCATTGTTATGTTTTGTTAACTTATGAATTATGACTAGGGTGTGGTAGCACTATTCTAATATACTAAATGAGAAGATCCTAGTACTTTACATAATTAGCAGAGGATAATTCTCACCAGCAAATAAATTCATGCCAGAATCAAAACGCAAAATAACAGCTCTGTATCAGTCAACATGACAGCTGGATTTATGGGAGCATTCAGATACAGATTTCTAACTTATTCTGACACTGTTCAGTGCCAATCGCTGAAATGAGTCAACATGAATTATAGTGAATCACTATGACATTGTTCTGTGCAGGCTAAATTGATTGCTTTCTCTTTTCTACATGTCATACATACTGAAAAAAAAGCACACATTCATATGTATCTATATATCACAACAGCTATTTATCTACTAATAGTCCAGTTAAGCATGCCCTTACTTATTTATTACATTACATTGCCTTGTTGATCATACAGGACAGAAAATTGTAATTAAATATTGCAATGCAATCAGGGTCACAGTAAACAGGCATGTAATTAGTATGTAAAAAGTATTATGACATTTAGGTTACATCATGTGATATAAACTAAATTATACATTGTGAATGTAATTACTATTTACATATGGTCTACTGGTGGAATACAACTTTTATATCAGATTTAGGTTATGGAGAATGTAAACATTTTAGGTTTTGGGGAATGTAAGAAACTCAATAGCATTTAGACCAAGTCCAGGCAATAGATTAATTGATGTGGGTAAGGTGTCATGTGTGTAAGTGTAAAGTTGGGGGTAAAGTTGGGGTATGGCATGAGTGCGTGTCAGCTTATGGTGTTGGAGTGTGTGTATGTTACTGTATGTTTTTGGCATGTGTGTCAATGTGTGGTGTTAGAGTGTCAAAGATATACCTATGGTTAGTGGATGGGAAGAGAAGGGAAAGAAAGAGTCTAGAAAGTGTGTGTGAACATGTGTTAGAGTATATAGTTTTAGAATGAGTATGTGAGGTAGTGCATGATGTTAGAGTGAGTTAATTTTAGAACAACTAAGGACACCAATCATCGAGCTGCCCAGGACAGAGTAGAGACAGTTATCTAGGTCCCATTGTTTATGTGGCCTCATTTGAATACAAGAAGAAAAGCTATAAGCACGCAAATTATTAGTACCATATTTATAAAATATTATTTACTACTACATGCACATATAAAGGGATACAAATTGTATAAAAGAAGTGCTGGTTACATGACATTGTTGCCAGTGATGTATCCAGGCGGCAGGTCTAGGTTGGCAGCAGGACCCCAGCCTTATCGGGCTGCACAATCATCTGGTTACTTGGGAGACTGTATTAAAAGGCACTGCATGCTTCTTAGACACATTTAAGATGGCGACTGTAGAGGGGGCGGCCGGGGACCCTGCCCTGGGTTGGGCCTAGGGGAACACTCCACCCCTCACTAGGAATGGCCCTGATGGATGCTCTTTTTGTTAAAGAGGCAGTTTATTGTCCCTGGCACCCCCTTTAAAGAAGAGAATGCATAAATGGAAGGAATGAAAGGAAAAAAATAAATAATACATTTACCTGGCCTAGAAGTTGTGTTCTGACATTTTTGCCAATGATTGGCTGCTTTTGCCACTCATTAAAAATATATATTTTTTTCATTTTATAAGGGAAAGAATGCTTGCTTATATAGTATACTTATTTTTTGTTATTGTTAAACTTTTGGGTTTGAGACAGAGTAGAGTTTTTATTTTAAATGTATGGTAGGGGTCTTTTTAATGGCTTATTTTTTGTTACATTTTTTACTATTTTTAAAAATGTTCTTTTGTTTTTTTGTTATTCTATTTTTTGAATAATTTAAAATTAATAATCTTTATGTTTTTGTCACTTTGTTCCCCATTGCAGATAATCACAGAGAACTTTTTTTACGTTGTTGTTTATTATTTTGTATTAATTAGCTGAGCAAAAGATACATAATTGATTTGCCGTGTAAATGCATCTTCCTGTTTTCTAACTTTTCTTTCTAAGATGTTATTTTGATAAGGGATGGTATAATGATAGCTGAAGACATCTTATTCTAGGGAAGTAGGGTTGATACCTAGCAACAGCTGGCTGGATAGGTTTGAGCATAATAAATGGTTACTGGTGACCTCATTGGCTTTTTAAATTAGCACCAAAATGAGGCATATGATGGATACGGCATGCATGAGAACTGTAGGAACTCCCAATGGAACTTGATTATTCTGAAATGGTACTGTTGAAAATGTTAACCAGCATATGTATACACAGAAGTATAAATGAACACTATTACAGTTACTGGTATTCCAATGTAGATTTGCATGAAGTAGCTTGCCTTTAAATAAATAACAAATATATTGTATAATACAATAATCAATATGGGCAATATGAAAGTACTGATTATTGGCCTATTATAGACACAAATTAGATGAAAGCAAAAAATAAATTAATAGAAATTACTATTATTTTTTCACATTAAATTAGATTTTAGAAATTAGGGTTTGAGAAGAACTAAAATAGGAGGAAGTTTAATCAGTTTTTCAATCAGTATTAAGTGTCAAACATTATTCAGGGAAATTGTGAACCTGATGTGTTTCATGCAATATCAGCGTTGTAATATTACTAAAATTGCGCTTTGTATGTCTTGTTAATGAAAGAGCATTTTAAAATGAATAGAGGAACCAGCTAAAAACTTCTTCTGACACTAGAGCCTCGTGTCATCAAGACTTATCATTACTTTAGAGGGACGGGACCTATGTCGAATTGGGAGTTTCAGCTCAGATATGGACTAGCTCTTAGGCCAGGACATTGGGGCTTGTCAACCAAGATTAATGCTAAGTTTAAGCTTAATATTTACATATAAAATATAAAATCAGTTTTCATTTTTTGTCGGTTCGCTAGGCTTTGTGTGTTTTTACATGCACAATATTTGTATTATATGTATTATAATATTATAATTAGAAGTATTATGTATTATTTCAATAAATATATGATCTTGTGAAACTTCAATATAATGATTTCTCATTGTACCGCTATTTTTCTACTGTAGTACAGCTACTGAAAGCGACTATCCAATTAGATTTCACTGTTAGAAGCAACAATATTTCTAGATCTTTTGCCGAATATCAAATGTGACTTTTTGAACTAAATCACAATTGTTTCAGAAAGCCTTGGGAGCATACAAATAAAAACATAATGTCACAAAGAAGCTTATGTAGAAACACCGTGAATTACACCTCGGTTTACCAGAATGAAAAAGAACATTTCACCAAATCTGTATACATACATTTTCAACATATGGACTGAAAAAAGGAAACCAAAAAGGCTCGCTGGAATCAACTTATGTTAAAAACATAGCTTGCATGAGTGCCAAAATAGTAATGAGAGAAATCTATTATGTTTTTTAATCGTTATACTGTAATAAAACCATATACAAGGTTTTTAATGTAATAAAAGTTATTAAATAGTTAATTATAATTGTTGAATTTATGGTATGAGTATTAATGTTTTACTGCTGATTGTTGATAACTGCATAACCATTCTGCTTATATAAAACTGGCCACACACCAGTAATGTGATTTCACACACTAATAAAAGAGAAAGAAAACAAAGTATGGATTGTTTTGTACTAAAATGCATGAATTATCAACTCTTGAGCACAAATTATACAGTAGCTACGCACACTCTGTATGACCCTCAAAAATTAATATCAGGGATACATATGGCAATTTGAAGAGGGTCCCATGAGTTACATGCTGGTAATGTAAAGGCAGTAAAGTGCACTGCTTTTATTTACTATAGAAGTGCATACAGTAGATCCTTTTCTAAAATGCTAAAGGATAGAAAATGTGTTGCTATTAGTCTAGAAGTCATTTTATATATTTTTTAACTAAACTATTTATTTTGGAAGATAATTTATTTTATTAATGTTATTTCACCTTGATAATGATAAATGATTTAAATAACTCTTTTCCAAGGCATATTATTTACAAAGCTATAGCAATAGCTACTAACACAAGTTTCAAATCCTCAGCCATGCACATAATTATAACAACATAAAACAGACTAAAAAAATAAAGAATAAAAAAAAGAGAGGAGAAAAAGAGAAATACTCTCCTCTATAGGGTTGGGAACTCATCCAATCCCAGCAAATCACCCTCCATCCATTTGATAAAGAAATTATGTAGCAGAAGGTCTCTGGGGAGACTTGGGCACACCTATGTAGGAAGAAAAAAAGGTAGATAGTACAGCGCTACATGATGAAAAAAATATATAATTTATCTGATGCACTCACATATAAAATGGGCACTAAAAACCAGCTGAGTCCAGTGGCGGAACTACCGGGGTCGCAGGGGTCGCGACTGCAACCGGGCCCTGAAGTTCTGCCAGTCAGGGGGGCCCAGGGGGTGCCGAGCGGTTGCTGAAAACGACCGCTCGGCAACTCTTGGGCCCCCTTGACTGACAGAAATCCAGGATGCCTCTGCTCCCCGCCGCTGCCGCTGCTGCTGCCATCGTCGTCGCCGCCTGCCTCAGCGGTGCCCAGAGTGCAGTGTTGAGAGAGTGAGGCGTTTGTCTCGGGTGCCGGCGCTTCACGCTGAGCGCCGGCATATGACGTCATGAAGCGCCGGCACCCGAGACAAACACAGGAGTTGACGGTAAGTGACCTACAAAGGGGGGGTAGGGAGGGAGAGGGTAGATCGTGAGAAGGGGGTAGGGAGGGAGAGGGTAGATCGTGAGAAGGGGGGTAGGGAGGGAGAGGATAGATCGTGAGAAGGGGGGGTAGGGAGGGAGAGGGGAGATCCTGAGAAAGGGGGGAGGGAGAGGGGAGATTGTGAGAAGGGGGTAGGGAGGGAGAGGGGAGATTGTGAGAAGGGGGGGTAGGGAGGGAGAGGGGAGATTGTGAGAAGGGGGGTAGGGAGGGAGAGGGGAGATTGTGAGAAGGGGATAGATGGGTTGGGGGTGGGGGGGGCCTTAACAGATTCTCGCACCGGGGCCCTGAGGTTTCTAGTTACGCCCCTGGCTGAGTCATTGGATTGTATCATTATTTGCTATTGTTTACTTGCAGGCAGCCTAATAATAAGTCATATGTAATATATCGCATAAAATGCATTCAGTGGGACCAACTTTTTTTAAAAAAAAAATCTTTAAAAATGTGGGTTTATTTTTCTTTTAGATAATAAAAGGAACAGACCAGCACCCCAGAAACAAACTATGAGCCAAAGAAAATAAAATGACTCCATGCCCTTTAACCATTAGGGATGTTTGCCAATCTGCCAATTCATAATACTGAGCTTCATTTATTGACTTACGGTGACTCATACTACTATTATTGTTGTAGTCCTTCAGTTGGCACAGTATTTTGGCACAGAGTTAGAAAGAAAAGGTCTCCTTCTGCTGGTTCATGGTTCATATTTGCTTTGTGACAACAGAAAACTTTAAGATTACCTGATAAATTATAACCTGCATAATGCTAAGATGCCTGTTATGTAGGCTCTGAAACGGTCAAATGTTTTTTTTAAAGAATTCAGGTCATTGTGAGTTTATGTGCTGTGTAACACTGCATGGAACTCAGTGAAAAAGACCTAAAGTGGTAAATGCACTTCAATGGAAACACCCATTCATTTGAATCGGATTGCTGCTTTAGGCATGCCATTTAATCCACCTTTAACAGTGCTGGAAAAAATATACATAAAATACATTTTATTGTTTTGGCAGCCTTTGGATTTAGTAAAGGTGCAAGCCAGGAAACCGATGATACCAATAATTACTATTGAAAAAGATCTAGTTTTTAAAAGTGTACTAAATATACTACTTTTCTTTAAAGGAGTGTTCATAAATGTAACTGAATTAAAATGGAAAGAAATATATGCCTCTTGTATATTTTGAAGATACCGTGCTACTATTTGAAAAATACTACATTTTGTTACATTCATGTTTTTTAAAGGTTAAAATTGTTATATGGTACTAGATAACCATCAAGTAAGAGAAAAGCCACTTTTTTCCATAAAAGCCAAATTATTATTATTTTTTTAAATAGAAACATTAACTGTCAAGCTTAAGAAAATTAAAGACATTTCTTCTCTGGTATCCATGATAAGCCTATATGGCAGCATTAGCAGACCAGCTATTTCTATATCTCGAACGCTATCTATGAAACTACCTCCACTGTCTACTCTCCTTTCTCTTTGTTTGCCATGGACTTATTCTTGTTTTTCTGATATTGTGATATCTTTACATTCCTGTTTAATTTTTATAGTGCTAGTATCTTGATACTTCAATTGTGGATGTTGCTACTTTTCTAATATACCTGGTCACCAAAATCTAGATGCCATCTTCTCGTTTTGCACTACTTTCGGATCAGTAAAATGTAATCTAATTATTTTTTATTTAAAGATGGGAAAATGTAAAGCCTATGGGGTCATACAACATCCTTTAATGGTTTACAACTGGGGATTTAGAAGGTATAAATTGAAAGACTTCCCAAGTAATTCAAAGATAGGCCTGGTCACCATTGTGTTCTGTAATCACTAAGGCTTGAATGTTATCCAGTGTCAGAATTCAGTTAATCTTTGAGGCAATTGGGCCTAAACCTATCCAGAACTCTTTAAGTCTTTCCAGGTTTTGTGATTGACTTGGAAGGCTTGGTCATTTGAACATAGGTGGCTTCATTCTGATATTTTAATGATAACTTTTTTGCCATTGAGCCTTTGAGGTAGGTATAGTGTGCCCTTCTATGGATACATTCTTATGTACCGGCATATAATATGCGTCTGTATTAAACATACATACATATACTTCAACTTACTCAGCTCCTACACACGTAGATCTAGACATACATGAAAAAAATACAACATGCACAAACAATGTGCGTCATTTATGGAACAAACCAAATATAATATATAATAAAACATGTCTTCGAGTTTTGTAAAGCTCTTAGGGTTAAGGTTTCCTCTACTTCATCTATATTCTCATAGAAAGATCAGCATGAGCTGTTCTAAGAATTAACTATAATACTTGTTTGTATAAGTAAGCTGGGCAACCCCGACCTATTTCCTTTAGGTTTACAAAATACAGTAATATGCTGGTTATTATGTTGAATTTGTCAAAAGCCACACAAGAAAAGTACACCAATCCAACAATAGCTCAAACACCAAGACCAAGATAAAAGGAAAGTACTGTACATAAATGTAAGAAATAGGTGAATGATAGGAATTAAAATGACTGAGCTCTGCCTCATCCAGTGTCGGATTTGAGCAAGATCCCGTATATACTTCTATTTTCTCCTGAAATAACGTAATTCCATAAAATACTTATTTAATACACATTGTTTGATTTTAAACATTACAAAATAAAAGCTACCGAAAAAAAAGTGTCTGCTGTGCCATCTGACAAAATAAGTGCCCTTTTGTTCTAGGTAATCTTTTATAGTAAACCCAAAGCCATGTCATGAACAAACACACCTATCAAGTGCACGTAGATGGCAAAAATAATGAATTCACGGATTTCAAAAAAAAATTTTTACATGTAAATTTGTATGAGTAATAAACCAATTCAATGCAGACAGGCCCTGCAGCAGTCAAGAATTTGAATACATGGAAAATGATACAGAAATGTGCAGCTTGGTTTTGCATTGCTTTGTATAAAATGAGGTTATTTCGAAAGGAAGCCCTATGTATAATAATCTGCCAATCATTTATAATTTAATCAGACTACACCCAATATTTTTCACGTACTGCGGTTTTACTTACATTAATTATTATCCCGTTTTCATCATTCACTCACAAATGGGTTTAGGCAAATTTTAAAATCTCTTCATGGTATCAGCTGTCATTTATGCTTATTTAGGTAGTTAAGACACCAATTAGATATATATATGTTTAGTTATTATACAGGTATCACACAGACTAAATTCCAAAAATGAAGATGTAGTCAGAGCAAGATTAGAAAAGTCAGTTAAGGACATTTATTGTAAAGTGTTGGCATTCATTTGTCCCAATTTTCAGTAGACAGTTCACAGAATGAAGCCCCTGTCCCTCATTCCTGTATTTCTCAGGAACCATTCTTAGTTCTTAACTTACCTGTAATTTATTTATGGAATGCCAATCTAAAATAACATATCAATGCTAAACAATTTTGAAAAATGAATATAGTTAAGTTTGGTTACCATCTATGTGCAGTTTGTACCGAACAAAACCTACTGTGCATTGTGCGTTACAGTGGTAGAATGCGACTCTACGCATAATGTCGCGGGAGACTGACTTTATATCGATCCATGACAAAAACATAGCAACTATCATCACATGTATATCTGCAAGAAAATACCCTGTTTATTTATTTATTTATTTTAAAAAATGGATTACTCTAGTCCCTACAGCAAGTTTCCAAAATTGGTGAATTCAAAAATAATTGGTGTGTTCATTCTTTTTCTTTTGGCATTCATGCACACTGCTGAATATATTAATGAGACTTCTATTCAGAGCTGAAAGCGCAATAATGGCCATTTTACTTGGCTGCTCCAAGTAATTTCCACAAGCTATTACACACCCCTCAAGTGTCCTGTTTTCCATGGGACGCTGACAATTTCTGGCCACTTTCCTGCTGTCCCGCTGTGTTGCCGTACTGTCCTGTTTTTGCTCATCTTACTGGCCAAGGAAGCTGTAAAATTGATGTAGGTCTTTTCTGTTGCAGCACGGTTGTTCACTGCAGCTCCCACATGGCTCATTTGGGTCATTCTACAGCTGAGCACCCCAAGGTGGTTCTTCGGACAAGGTTGGCCAGGTCCTGACATATGCTTAGCCAATGCTTACGCAAGCCACATATTACAACTTCAATATGCTATATCACAATCACAACCTAGTGCCCCCGCATTAAAATAACATAACAAAAAACTAATAATATAAGTGACTATTATGCACTGGGATCATACAAAAATGAGTTAGTGTTCATGCTCAGCTGTGCCACATATGCTCATTTGATAGCAGCCATTCCAGCAGGTACACCTGTTTGAAGACATTAAATATTTGGCTTTCTGATAAGGCTCATTCCAGCAAGGTCTTTCTTTTTTGAAAATATTTGCTCTTGCTTTCATTGCAGTCTGACCTGTCTACACCTATCACTGACATTTAACAGTTTGTCGAATTAGCCACTTTACCTTCTGCTAGCCTTTATATGTCACTATTTAAAAGGTTAACTCTGGTAGCAGTATAAACTGCTGTGCCTTGACGTGGCGGGTGAGCTTAATTATGCTTTGGCCAATTCATATAACCAAAACCTCTCATTTCTATGATGTTTATATATTTGTTGCCAACTTTATTAGGGTGAGAAGCGCAGACAGTTTTTGTTTTTTTGTAATTTTTGAAAAGAGGCATTCTTTATATAGCTGCTGTATTACAAATTAGGCCAAATTCTAAACTTTCTAAAAAATATAATACAATGGTTTTCTACCGTAAAAGATAGCTAGGCAAGCCAGTGGCCCTGCTCTCATTTTCTAGTATTATTATTTATTGATTTATATAGAAATCTCACATTCTACCGTGCATGATATAACAACTTGGACTTACAGGAAAAAAAATTGAGGAATGTCCAAATGAATATTGAGAACCTTCCTTGTTCTGCAGATGAGTCCGACTTGATGACCTCCGTGTCTGGCTCAGCACCAGCTCAGTTATTTTCTCCCCTTTTAATAATCATTAGCTGCTCAGATACAGACCTTTCTGCTTTACCATACTACTGTCCTTTCTTTTATTTGGTGCTACAGATCCGCATACAATGGAAATATACTATTCCAATCCTGTCAGACATTTCATTTTTCTATACAACCATATTTTAATGGTATTTGATGAGTTAACAAGTTCCCAGTATTCCCAGTTTCTTTCTAAAATGAGTTCAAATTCTTATAATAAATATTGGTCTTAGGCAACTTGTTTACCAACAATGGTTGGGGGGTTTGTTCTGTCATGTTAATAAGCACTATTAACAGTGAGTTTTTATTGGAACCCCTGAAAAAAGAAAATAAAAAAAACTTCAATCACTGTGTACGGGTTTGTGCAAATACTGTTAAGGAACAAAAAAAATCACTCAGCCTCTCTTTCACCACTCTTCCATTTGTCTGTGACAATAATGACTCACGTTTTTTTGGTCCAGATATACAATGTTCACATACCATTAGCAGAGCATACTTTGTAGTCAACCGTTGTCATGTCACCACAAGTTCTATTAGTCTTTTAATGTCCTTCCTATTTATGGATCTTAGAAAAACAGAATTAACTTTGGTTAAACACATTATAATGAAAAAAGGAAATAACCTTAAATCTTTTTATCGCACCATTTACCCAAAAAACATCAATTTGGTTCTTATTACAGCATGTTTAGTCTTTACATGTAAACACATCAGCCCAAGAGGGCATTGGTGGAGGATTTTTTAAAGCCAACAAGATAATCCATAAATCTTCATTGCCTACAACAGGGTAACATACGTCTTAATAGTTTGTTTTAAGGGGTGTGGTTAGAGGCGTGGTTATTGTGGGAGGCTTTTTAGGTGACTTTGTGACCTATTGGTAGTTATTTAGATAACTTAGACAGTTGTTTAGAAGAACAATGTATTCCGTGTTGTTTACGGTTTAATTTATGAATAAATATTTTGCTCTCTTCAATATCTCTGAGTCAAACCTGGACAGTCTCTAGGTATGCTTGTACATTATTATGTCTTTAAGGCTTGTAGAAGACTGTGGTATGCTCTTATTAAGCAAACCTTGAGCTCCTAGAAAAAAAGGAAAGCAGAGGGAAGTGGGGCAGAGTAAACTGGGTCCCAAAAAAAGCTTGAGGTAAGACGTGCAATATACCCTGTCTAAAAGTCAGTTTTGGATCATGTCATCCGCCATGCATATCATGCCATCTGGCAACTTGCAATCTTGAGGGATATGCGTGTGAGGTATTCCAGTCCACATATTCCATTCATTAATAATACTAATGAAGAAGAAGTACAACAACAATAACAACAACAACAAGAACAACAAAGAGAAGAAAAGTGTCCTCCTCAAGGTAGCCACATTGTTGACCATATCTTCAATCTGTTAACATGTACTTTTTAGCCGGCAACACTTTTCCCTTTCTTAATTGCGACAAATATGGCCTTATGTTGTATGCGGTTCTGGATGGTGCTGATATCTGAACTTGAGTCCCCTCAGCCCATCATCATAATTATTGGTATCACCATCAACATCCTCAACCTTCTCCTCATTGGCTGTGATGCTGTTGAATGGCCCAAGGCCTTATCTGGTCTGACTCCTGCTGTATGGGGCATCTGACAATCTGAACAGGAAGCTGGGCCAGGCCTAGGGTAGCACCAAATGTAAATATGTAAATGCCTAGAAATATGGTCTATTTAGTGCTACAGGATGGATATCAATTTTGACTGCAACATGCTGGTCAACCCTATAAAATTAATTTTCCATTTCCTCCCCATTAGGTACTGGTATCTGGGTGGGTTATCCCAGTCTGGATATATATTATCCCATATATATGTTTTACAATTATGTATTGCATAAGATTTAATGTTAAGTAGACCATAACAAGTGTTACAACATGAGATTTCTTTAGATCACCCTGGGATTATAACATTGTTGCTTCTTTTTCTTCTGCTGACTGCATGAGCAGATTAGGAAACTCAGGAATTAAAAAGGACAACGCTTGTCTTTTCTGAGATCTGTAACTTGAGACTCTGTTTCCTCAACCAAGAGTTGATTGAGTGTATAGATAAGCGAAATCTACAGTTATTTACGTCAGAGGAACCTAAAAAACATCAAAATATAGACCATAGGTCAAGGCACACAATATATTCACCTGCTCTGCAATATATATATATATGTTATTTAACAAGAATAGGTTCATTGTTTCATACAAGTGTTAAGGGATACATTTAATACGTTGATACAATGTTGCATAGTTAAATAAATACTTTGCAGGATATTTGTTGGTAATACTTCTCTTTCAGTCTTCTAAATAGAATGATATTCTATGTATTGTTTTCTCTTTCAGTCCATTCTTATAATGTTTTGACCTGCCTTAACCGGTGTGTATATTTCTTTAAATCTTAGTTAATCCCACATCATCACCTTTTTCCTTTCAGTGCTGAATTCTACTACTCTTGCTCCTTATGTGTCAATTTAACTTTTCTTTCAGACGCAACTCAGTGAAAAACAATGTCTCAATTTAATCCGAGTTTTCTGTTTTATGCCGCCTTCCATGTTTGTTATTTGTGTGCTAAGGTAAAACCATTGGTAATTTCAAATGTATCTGACCGGGCCACTGCAACTCCTATGATCCTCACGCAGCCCTGTTTTGCAAGTAGTGGTGTATAAATTGATAAAGCAAAACACTACTTTTACATATTGCCTATAACTTGCAAAAAAGAACACCAAAAAACATAAAAAACATTGGGTATTTCTAAACTCAGGAGAAATATTAGATATTATTTAGCATGTTTTTTCATTAGCTTTTGTAGACGAGTAAAAGATTTGTCAGATACAGGTTTTTTATTATTATTTTTACCATATTTTATTATTTGTTTTATAGTAAATTAGATCATGTGATCAAAATAATGGTATCTAAAGAAAGCCCTACCTAGTGTGATCTGGAAAGATCATCATTTCTCTTAAAAAGAATTAAACATAATAATAGAAAGTCTAATAAATGGAAATAAACAGATACTTAAAGGAACCCTGTGATGTCATCATAACATCATAAGAAAGGGGGATCAATTGAGAAGGAAAGGAGACACAGAGTTTGGTCCTAATGGAGCGATCTGCTCCTAGTACAGTGGATGAAAGCTATACATATTGGTCTCCATGATGTAGGCACCCCAGGGAGTTGCCTGGCGTGCTGACCTAAATATTAATAACCTGTGTGTTCAAAACATAACATAATACACAAATTCCCATGGAGTACTTTGCACTATAGTTTATATCAGATACCCCACAGCTGTCATTCTTTAACAAATGTAGTGGAAAATGGTTAAGAAAACTGTTTCGTGCAGCTATGCAAAGAAGAGTAGAATTTGAAAGTCACTCCCATTTGCCTCAAATGTTTGAGCCAGGTGTGTCTATAAGAAAGAGCTGCTATGTTTTACTGTATAGCTGATGTTTGCTTTGTAGCTGGCGATGATAGACAAGTGACCTGTTCCTAAAGTAAATAATAAGTTTGTAAATGAAAAGCATTCCAACTTACAACAAAATAAAGAGAACAGGACTCACAAATATGACAGCGTAAGGATGGGTGCATTAATCCCTACTTAGTTATAATTTCCTTAGATAGTTTGCTCCCTTTAAAGTACTTTTTACCTTAATATAATCATCAGACACTGCTTCATAAACAAGACCAAATCCAGATCTGAATAACAGTAAGTGGCTGTTAGAAAGCTGTTACATTGGTTTTATTCTTGATCGAACAATGCTTTCTAAGCCAGGCTTAGACATGCACAATTTGTTTCAAAACCAACCATCTTGATATTTATCCCCAGATTTGCTTAGGGCCCCCAATGATCCCAGGCCTCCTTAGAAAATAGGAGATTCTATACAATCATTGCACGGATTCCTCACAGTTATATCAATGTCATTTATTATTATTTAATGATAATATTTGTGATAAGTATGCTTTGTAGTTTATGCATAATTATTATTTTGTACATTTGTACATTTTGGTTATTTTCTCATTTTCATTTGCAAATAGTGATAGATTTTTGGGAGAATTAAACTAGACCCCTCTAAAATCCCCCTCTAGGTCAGAGGTACATTTTCAAACAGTGATGTAAAGTTTCAAAACATACAATCTTCTTATTCTCTTCTTTCTCTTCTGCCCTCACTTGCATCTCTTTGGTGGTTTATTAGCCTAGCGTTCTTTTTACTCTCTTCCCTGCGTCGTCCACTCAGGGAATGCACGGTTGGTTCAGGTGGGTGTATTTTTGTAGACATTAAATCCATAAAGCATTACGAAAAAATTACTGGTGCAATTCATTATTTAGCAACAATATTTATATATATAATGCTTACATGCAGTTAAATATTATTTTAATTAAATATATCTGCTTCAGAATGCAGGCACTCACAGGTCTTTGTAATAACACATTTTTTAATAATGAGAGTTATCCCTACCCAGAATCCCTTGTGGTTGTGGAAGCACCATGAGATTTCTGAGGGAAAAAAACAAGCCTTCTGGGTTGTCTGGTGTCTGTAGATGAGTGTTTAATAATACTTCTACTACCCCCTTAATTTTAAGTGGAAGGGTTTTCCATCACCTTTACCCACCATAACATCTGTTATTGGTACAACAAAAAAGAAACTGAAACAATACCAAGTTTTCTTCAATAGTAAACCCTATGATCAATAATTTGGATTAGGAAGGCTGCAGCTTTATTAACCGCGAAAAACATAAATAAAGCGAACAGGTAAAATAATCTGCAACCAATGGTTTACTAAAGAGTCATTAATAAGATATTGCATAGCCAATCCTGGCTACGGTTGAGTTTTAACCCCTGAGGAGATCCATCATACACAGCTATGTCAGCTACTCCTATTTTAACCCCCTACCCACCAGTCACCAGGGCACCCTTTCAAGTCCTTCAATTTAAGGCCTAGCTGCCATATTGACATCAACCATACACTCAAGCCAAAGTTCCAAACTCAGGCCACATCTACCTTCATTATCCACTTACTCCCTGCTGCTATGACAAATAACCTCCTGCCAATCATAAGGGCAGCCATAGTGTTCTGTGTTGTCCTTGTGGTGAGATCCCCAGCTCCCTCTCCTGCAATTATACCCCCCAAGAGATCCGGTGACCTCTCCCTGGCCAAGATTGCTTCCCCTAGCCCAGAAACCGTTAAACCGATATGGTAGTGCTGTCTAGCCTTGTCATTCTGCCCTTGCACCTATGCGTCTCCACGGCTGTCTTTACTGTATGCAGCCCTGTATTTAATGCTCAAGGAAAAATATTTATTTTTCCATGGGACTTTCCTTTTAAATATGATTCTGTTCATTTGCCAAAATAGACCTAGGGCTGTTGATAGTTCAGCTTTTGTTACTGCACCAGTGTTACGGTTAGTGCATTCATTCAAATATATTTATATGAAATACTTCCTGATAACTGAGTAGCTTCTTTTGACAGGGAGAAACTACAAATTCTATATAGCATCAGGTCACTACAACATTTTTGGATCAATACTACATGGAGGTTATAAGTCAGATGGATGACCCCAGAGTCAGCATCTCAGAATTTACGGCATTAACGCATGGGAAACCTGCAGCCTGGAAGGGTAGATCCTGGGATATAGCAGCGTCCCTGGATATTAGGGAAACTTTGTACAACTGCATCAGATCTGAAACATTGTTGATTGCCTAGGAGAGGCCTGAGCTCGCATAAACTTCAAAACAGCATCTGTTTAAGGTCACCTGCCACTAATCATAACTTCAGAGTACTCTTCCAAATTAAAACAGGCCTAGCAGTCCTAGAGGCAAATGAAAAAAATACAAATATTCAGTAGCATTGCATAATGGAAACAGAAAAATACGTAATATAAAAAAGTAAAACAATATAAAAAATAAAAGAACAACTAAGTGAATAAAGCAAGACAGTGCTTCCTATGGAACAGATGCTAATTTACAAGACTAATGGATATCAATATGTATATCCTCAATATAAGGAAGGACCAATTAAAGTTTAAGTCTATACACCAGGAATAATGGACAGACTATATGGGCTGAATGGTTCTTACCTGGCATCAAATTATATGTTTCTATAGCATGGTTGATGAACAAAGTACAAGTAGAGGCATACTTAAGATGAGTAAATAAAGTTTAAAGTCTTTACAGCAGGAAAATGGGCAGACTAAATCTGCTGTCAAATTATTTCATTTTATATTCTACAATTGGTTTTATCAAAAGCTGCAGACCAATAATAGCATTTTTGAGGTATATTCAATAATAGTAAATATTGCTGCAAAAGAATAATAAAATAATCAAATAAGAAGATCCTCTGGAAGAAGTACCAATAATCTGCAAAAGGCATGATTATACCATGTAATTTGACTATGTATTATCCGAGATCATCTTAGCCCGTCTTAAAGGAGAAACTTGCCAACGTTGTCCCTTCTTAATGCCTAATCTGTATTAGTCTGTTTAAATGCCTAAATTACTGTAGCTCACCAGCAGATTAACAAATTGGTGTGTTTGAACAGCCTGAAAAACTACTATGTAGTTTGAAAATATAAGGGTGAGACACTCAGAATCTCTTGCCTCTGAGACTGACATGAAAATTCAATGAGGTCACAGTTATGTTTTAATATTTAACCAAAACTTCAACAATATGTATGAAAGTAGTGAGATAATGGCTTGGTTGAGGTTTGTATGAACTGCAAGTTTATAGTAGCAAACTCTTGCATATAGGAAAAAGTCCAACTTGCATTTGGATTGGTAGCTTGCATACATTTGACTGAAGGTGAGTCGAGCTGATATGGGCTCTTGTGGATTCACTAACCAATGGGTTGCTTGTGATTGCAAATGAACAAACGAAACAGGGTAATTGCTTCCCCACCCTGTATGCCGTGGGGCAGGGAGTAATGAACCTTTGCATATACCCCCACTCAGCCCTAATCTCCTGATCAATGTGATGGACACTGGCATATCTATTTTCATTGTTGCCTTATACCTAACCCAAGGCAGCACTACAGCTGCGCCCCCCCCCAATGCCTTTCTGACATCTGAGAGCTGGGATAGGACATCATATCCTGCAACTCCACGTTTTAAGGGCATGCAGTGATGGGCAGAAATGAGCCAACCTGACACAGGCCTCCATAGTTAATCTTCCTTTTAACTGTCCCACGAAACATGTTCCTACAAGGAACACAAACATACTATTGTGGATCTAATTTGTGGCTCCTTACTATGGAGGCCTTACTATGGAGGCCTGTGTCAGCTTGGCTTAGATCACCCAAGAGGGCAATAGGTTCCGCGATATGTAGTAGAGGGGCTAGACCAAGGCATTGATATATAAGAAGAATGGATTACGGTATATAAAACATAGAACAAAATATACAAAAGATATACAAAAACACTGAAATTGTACAGTATCTGTCCATTTTCGGAGACTTGTGTGCATTATTCTATCTGACTTTGTACTCTGTACTCTGTACTCATCACTGGCTATCTTGACAGATACTGCAGCCTTAATATTTACATCATGAACAAAAAGTTAATTTTTTCCTGGCTGCACATGTTACAGCACTTTCATAAAGGTAGATTGAGCAGGCCTGTCATAAACTATGGAGGGGCAGGAACCTATAGATTATAATGTAAGCTCCTTTGAGCACCCGATTTTTCCTCTTTGTCCTCTTGTTATATTAAATACCAATTGTTATGTCCTTAATGCTGTATACTGATTGTACTTTAGCTTTAACAATTCCATATGCTTGTTCATTGATTGTTGCCCATAGAAATATAATCTATATAATCTGTTTAAAGCGTTAATCTTCCCAGTTTTACTAATATAAAGCCATGAAGAAATATCCTAAACCTTGTGTCTAAGCTAATTCATTAATGGTATCAGGCAGCACAAGATGAATATTCCATGGGCCTAATACCCCCTTCCACTAACCATAAGTAATTTTGAGGCCTCTGAGATTGACAAAAGCTGCCAATTTAATAGTGCATTGTGTGCAACCGCCTTCTAGCTACGCGCAGCTACACGCTACACTTCAGAGAGAGAGAGAGACTCATTTTGGAAATAAAGAGTCATTGTTTTCAAACAGATCATCCAAAGAAAATGCTTGGGCTGTAAATGGTCCGCAGACTTTGTCTGAGATTTTTGAAGGCGTGCAGTGTCATCATAAAACCAATAGATAGTGCTGGATGCATTTACACCGAGGCACAGCGTATCACCTTTAGTTTTACTGGTTGATGGGAAAGAGGATTGAATACTTTCTAACTGCAATAAAATCCCAAGCAAACGCCAAGCGTTTCACATCATGTTCTATCAACGGGTCGAGCAACTGCGGTACAAAGTTTATGTTTAAACTAAGTAGGTTCATAAAATGAGGCAACCTCCTAAAAAAAACATCTTCTGATAGCATTCACCCTTAAGGGCTTTTAATTCTTGTTGTTACTCCAATAGGCCAACGATGTAAGTAAATATAACCTGGGAATCACAGGTTATCAAGGAAGATAAGGTAAAAGAATGAACTTAATTGTTTTAATAGTAGTCTAAATAAAATATATATTGGACGATTTGGTACATTTATGACAACATAAACCATGTGCACACAATGGGAAAATGAAGATAATGATAGCACTTGTTCTTGGCTGACTAGGGGCTATCTAAAAACATTCAAGTGCTACAAAAATCTCTACAATTTATAACCTAACTAGACTAGAGTTGGCTTCACATTTTGCAGGTCAATTACTGGGATTTTAAGTGGCCCTGACTTCTCAAGTACTATTTTCTTAACATTCATGTATAGTGCATTCTGATAACATAACAAAATATATTTATATGCCAAGCTGCCCCATTGTCCAGCTTCTATGGACAGCAGTTATCATATGTCAGTTATGGAAATCAGAGGATCTCTCCAGAGAGGAACCTCGAGCAACGACTTCAGGTCTGTGTTCTTGGAGACGTCAATCGTAGATCCCACATAGTCTTCTCACGGCTCATTAAAACACTGTGATCTGATATCATTTCTTTTGTTTTGCTTCAATACATACAAGACGGTAAGGAAAGTAGATAGTCCTGCCACTGGTTTTGTCTATAATAATGCCCTCATCTGCGTGTAAACAGTTACACATAAAGGCGAGGTCATCTTACATTTAGGCTTCATATCTGACCATTAAGATTCACCATATAGTGTGAAGAAATTAACTTAAAAAAACAAGGCTGATGTAGGGCTTGTAGTTCAATTTATAAATTTATAAAAGTGCGTATTAAGAAATATTATTAAACAGTAGCATGTACAGAATGCTTATATGTTCTTTTAACAACCAATCAAGCGTTTCCAGTCTCTAATTTATGAAAAAGAGTTTTATAATTTATGAAAGAGAGGATAAATGATAAAACATGATCCTCAGAAAATGCATGTTGATGCCCAATGTATTGAAGTGGAAAGCCTGTAACTGGCTGGGAAGTTAAGCATGAGATGACTAGTAAAATAATAGCAGAATATAATAAAAATGGATTTCATTATAATTTTTCAGGCAGGAAAAGGGTGTTATGTGCTTCCTTTTTAACAGCAATCCCGTGTGGCAATCAAAATTCTAACAGAAACGCTATAAGCATCCTGATAGAGTCCTATAATGGAGGGTCAAGGGTTATTCCATTATTCCTACAGCATAGATGGAATTGACTGAAAGTTTTAAGAAACACAATGCAAACATTAAACATCTTTATGAAAAAGATCAGAAAATAACATTGTTCATGCATCAGCAAAACGCCTCGGCACTGAATATATTTATTTAATATATTATTAAAATATTTTACATGATCTTCCATTCCTACAGTGCTAGTCCAAACACGCTGTTCTTTTGAAATCAGGTCTTCCTATCAGAATATTATGCCTTCTTACCAGGGGTGTAACTAGAAACCACAGGGCCCTGGTGCCCCCATTTAACCAAGCAACATGTTCCACAGTGCAACCTTTCCCCTAAACAGCTTGTGATTGCCACCTTTGTCCCAAACAGCTTAAGTGCCTTTGCCCTCCAGCAGCTTATCAGTGCCATCCTTACTTCTAAACAGCCTGTCTGTGCCATCTTTGCCCCATCTTGTCAATGCCCCCAAGCACCTTATCTATGCCATCTGTGCCTCAAGACAACTTGTCTGTCCCCTCCAACATACACTCTTACACATACACACATATGGAAATACACAAATTACACACACACTTACTCATATTCACTAACAAACACTTACCCATTCATTCTCACACACTCCATCTCACCCCATTTACACATCCATCCTCACACACACTTATAAACATCCATCCTCACACACACTTATAAACATCCATGCTCATACACACCATTACACATCCATGCTCATACACACCATTACACATCCATGCTCACACACACAATTACACATTCATGCACACAGACATCCTTGCTCACATCCTTACATATAATAATATATATATATATACGCGCAAACAAACATACATACATACCCACCACACACACTTACCTCTTACCTATCCAGCAGCTTCCTGTCTGTAATTTGACCATGACACAATATATATTGTGAACTCTTCAGAATAGAAGATAGAAATGTAAGTTCTTTTTTGTTTATGGGTATTTGTCACATAGACCTTTCATTCAAATGCTTTACATTTTCAAAGGTCTGTTTGTGTAAGTTTACTCAAATATAAAAAGACAAAAACAGTAGCCATTGGACTATTTTTGGCCTGCAAAAAAAGATGAAAAATCGGGGTAGTTTAATCCTATGTGCACCAGGAAAAGTCACTATTCTGAAGCTTCTCTGAGCCATGCTGTGTCAATTTTAACTGCAATCAGAGGAATCTTACCCAGCCACAATATACAATGATCTTTTCTAGATAATATTGAAGAGGTTTCGTATAAAGAAAAGCTCAACCATCAGAAAGCTCCTGCTTTTTGCTCCACTTTACAGATAACTTCCAATGGGTTTTGCCTTATTTAGTTAATCCACTCATTTAAAAAGTTACAGAACAACTAATGGACCAGCTTTTTATTATGTTTTTGGAAAATATCAACTACAATTGAGCAACTGTATAATTCATACTGCATGATATCATTACAGTGATTTAGTTTAGTTGTAAATATTGTTGTTATGTTTTCACCTAATGTGAATTAAACTAATCACAGTGGTGGTGGTAGCATTTACACAAAGTTAATATACTGCATCAATTTCCATGTATAAACAATACCATTGAAATGTTTATAGTAGCATTAGATACATTTGAAACAAAGTCAAGCTGGTTGCCTTTTTAAGAAGGACATTTGCTGTTCTCATATGCACATTTACAAAAAGCATGTTTATCATTAAAATCTCTATATTTAGTGTTGTCTTTCCTTAGGAATAAACAGACATATGAATGAAAAACATTATGGGTTTTTAAGCAGGACAATAGAGGGTTGATGCCACAGAGAGGAACCCTAGCAAGATGGCAGCCAAGCATATTCAACTGAAAAAAGGGTCTATTCAATAAGAAGACAAGTGGTTAGTTGAGTTGTGCTTACTTGTCTGTCCAGGCTCAACTAACGTTGCATTCCATTCCGTGCTAACACCTACAGAACAACTTCCATATATTCACCAATGTGAGTGCCTGCAACTTTTCCCGTTTCCAATCCATTTGCATTGCTGGCTTCCTGCCAACTGGTCCAGTGTAACGGCGCTTGTGGCGAATGCCAGTACACCATTATTTTGTGTGCCCTTTCCCTTGATGACCATATCCTCGACACCAGAGTCCTGTGAGACGCGACATTTACCTGCTCCTCACAAGCCCACGGTCCTCATAAAGCTTCTTGGTTCTCCATCATCCAGCAAAAATTGCAGGACTCCCTCTCGTCTGCATCATCCACTGGTTGGCCGCAGTTTCTGGAAGCAGTCTCTCCAGTGAGTCTATCTTGTGCACATACTTGCCAACTGTACTGCTCTTAAAGGACTGTATTTTGCATTTTTGCATTGAATTCTCAAGTGGCTTCTGGGACACTATTTAAAACTTGGCCACATTCAGTAAGGTGCTAAGTTTTATTTTGTGCTTGCCATTGCAACTTAGCATCCTTGATGCCCTTGTTCACAGTGCCCGCCTCTTGTACCCTTCCTGGTTGCTGTTATGGTTTTGACCTGGCTATTTATCTTTTTTACTACACTTTCCAGATTTGCCCTACTTATTTATTACAGTTAAATCCTGTGTTATATGTTGTAAAAGGTCTAAATAAAGACAAGTTTTAAAGATGATGCATTCGTTCATACAGTTTTCTTATATTTAGTTATTAGATGTGAGTTGTCTTTGGCTGGAATACAGTTACAATGGCAACAATTAGTTGTTTAACTTTTCTTAGAAGCATCTGTGAGTAGCTCTGCTGTAAAGATCATCCTTGCCGCTGAAAGCTCAATTGCTAAGGGATTAACCCTTCATATTCACCCAAGCACTAGCAGAGGCTTGGTGTAGGGAACAAACAGAACTGAGTTTATTGGGGACAGCACAAACATTTTAGGATAGGATTAGTGGTATAATCTCATCAACCACCAGACAGCCCGGTGCCTCCATAGAGTTCTATGGCCAGCTATGCCCACCCAACAAAGAGTCACTATTTTGGGGTGGTTCCTAGAGAGCAGCATCAATCAGGGTTCGAGAATGTTATATTCCAAAAAGCGACTTGATTCGACGTCGGGACACTGAGCGTCAGCATCGGAAAAATCCTCAGGAATAGTGTGTGCTGTAGCTGGGCCAGAGTTCCATAGCCGGTCCTAAAGATGGGTAATAAAAAGTAAATTCCCAAATGAGCTCCCTCTCCATAACCACCTCTGAGTGTTGCCCACCACGAGCATAGTGTAACCCCATAAGAGCAACATGATTGGTTAATTGCAGCAGCTGCTCTTTTTTTCCATGTTGAATCGCTAACCCGGGTAACTGGAAATACATTTGAATAGTGAGGGTGTGCAAATACGATATTAATAACATACTTTTAACGACAGAAAACGGCTGACGCTATGGTATTTGTCCTCCTCATATATGAAAAAAGAGAGCAATCAGCCCACAAAATATAGTGTATATAGTATATAAATCCCTCATTTTGGTATTATATTCACAAAAAAGAGTCTTTTCATCATTTGGTATTCTTATAATAATAATAATGAATTATTTATTAATCAAGTATGTTAACTCATATTTGATATATAGATGGAAAAATATATACAATGCATTACATTATAATAACTAATTAATATTCAATCAATTTGCCTTTATAATAATTTAGTTATATTATAGCACTAAATAAATACATAATATAGTGCAAAACACATAACTTAACAATAAATACATAGTTTAGCATTAGCATTATAACTTACTGTATATCTTGGTTGTAAAATTGAACTCAATATCTTCTATAATTTACATCAGAACAATACAAAAATTGTATAAATGGACTTAAAAAGTATATTTATAAAAAATGGCACATGTCAAAATCAGAATTTAGTATGAAAATAGAGTATTTAAAGAAGAAATCCATTGTATGTATATTTGGCCTAATTTCCCCCAAACATTCTCTTTTCGCCAATTCTTTTCACATGTTGTATCCCAATAAACTTTATCTCTTGTGGAATACTTTAGGACATTGGTCGTAAATATCCCAATTCTTATCATTTAGATATAATACAAATTCATTCAAAGATTGCTCTGTAACCTGCCAAATAAAGTCATTTATGTAATGGCAATCGGTTAACAAATTCTGCACCCAGCCATGCTGCCCATAAATATGCTGATGTTCCCAGTGGGCCACAAACACATTACAATAGCTGGGTACAAACTTTGTACTCACTGCCGTTCCCTTTCTTTGATAATAAAAATTGTTTAAAAAACAAAAATAATGTATTCTTTCTATGACAACATCTGTCTGACTCCTAGGAAAGTCTTTGTCTTTAGAAATTATTTGCTTCTATTCCCCTAACATGTCATGGGTCACCAAAATAGTTCTCCTGTCATGTCACATCCTCTAGTATGTGTAATGGATTTAATGAATCTTGTAAATATGAGGGGTACTTTTTAACAAAAGGTTGTAATATACTGTACATCTGTACTAGGACAGATGTGAAGTTGTGGAATTAATTCCTGAAACTATAGGTCTTCCTGGTGGGAAATGGGATTTTTATGGATTTTTGGTAATACATAAAATATAGGGATTCCAGGAAACTTTAGATTCAAATAATTCCTTCCACTTGGATATGTTTTTGTAAAAATGCATAGGTGTCAACATCAGACAATTGTCTTAAAGCTTCTTTTGTATATTGTTCTCATAAATAATTACTACCCCCACCCTTGTCTGTTGGTTTTATGACTATGTTTGTATCTTCTCTTAATTGTTTTAATGCCTGCCTTTCCTTTATATTTAAATTATGTTGGTATTTATTAATATTGTAGATTTTTTTCATGTCATTGATTACTAAATTTTCAAACAATTCCACAGGAGATGATTTGAGATGTTGTGGATAAAATTGGCATTTGAATGTATACATTTTGATGAAATATTATTCAACACATTTTTCATTTTTGTGCCTTTAATTGTTTTTATTTCTATATACAGTATATGACTTTCAACTGAAGCACGGTCATGGTCAGTGACACAAAAGGTTCGACAGATTATAAATCTCCCTCTTCATAAACTCTAATGTCTTATCAGAGGATCAGTCTTACAGTCTTTGACCTCTGTGATCAATGAAACTTCTAATCCCCTAATAAAGCACATCTCAACAAAGCTCACAACCTCTTTGCCACAGTAGCTTGCATTTACATGCTCAAGAAAAACAATTTATGTCACAAGCCTCACTGAGATATTTGTGGCAATGCTAAAGAAGCCCTGCGTCCCTCAATGAAATCTCTTCCTTCACAGATTTTCATTAGCCAATGTCTCAGTGGGAAGCCATTCTATTGTTTGTCTAGTAGATTGACAGAGCTAGAAAATACAAATGGCTAATTTACAGCTGCTTGAAAATATTCAATTATGTAAAAAAAGTAGAACTGTTTTTTTTAAAAAAAAGAAAAGAGAACAGTAGTTTGAAAAACTTTGAAATGTAATACTAGGAAAAGAAGAATGGGTCAAGTCCCTTTGGGACAAATGCATCATCACATGACAGGTTGTTGACACATGCAAATTTCCTGGAAACCCTGCCTACTTTTGTCCTTGTCAATGGTACTAAGGTAGTTACTGCAGGCAGGCAACTAACTATAGAAGAAGCTTTGTATTGTCTATTTTGGGCAACTATAGAAGAAGCTTTGTATTGTCTATTTTGGGCAACTCTATTGTCACACATGTGCGTTAAGACATTAAATAAGACCTTTATGCATATGTGAAACATAATTCAATTACGATTGTATAAATGCATGTATAAAATGTATCTATGCACTGTGAAATGTTCTGGAAAACATGTTCTACTCAGAGCTCAGCGAAAAGTTAATGAAAAACTGTTGCATGTGTTGTGACATTAGGAATGGTCAGGGACATAAATGTCACAAAAACAATAAGGTATTACCTGTGGCATGATTTATTTCTGCAGTGGTTTATATGGGGTGGAAAATTCTACTTTCTGCCATAATTTGGATATGGGTCAATCTGTGCAGTGGGAAATATAGGGAATGGTCCATACATCGAAGTTTGTAAAGGGAACATAGTTTCTTATGTTTCTTATTACTCCTTTTACAGCAAATATTGAAATTCCATTTTTTCCCAGAATTTCCTCTTTTTGTTTCTAATTTGACCACCACACTATTCGTTACTGTCAACTGACAGGGCTTACTTATTGACACTTGTTATTTTGTTTCACAATAATATTTAGTATATAATGCATTTCCTTTTCAGAAAATATTGTATTATTACAACACATGATATGTGCAATGTGTACAACTTAGGTCAGAGTAGTAAATGTTCAGTAAAAATAGTATTTCAATCAACTTTGCTAAGTAAGATTTGCTTTTGATCCACTTGATGCATTTACGTTTCTGTAAGAGAACATCTGTAGCCAATCACTGCTAAAGGCAAATATTCGAGTACTGTGACTTACATCATAAAAATGATACATAGGTGGAATTTGTATGACTTTCAAGAGTGCTTACATTATCTCTTGATAACAGGAGCTTCTGGCTTAAAAGCATGAGCACCTTAGAAGAAAAGTTAAGTGGTCTTAAAAGCTTACTTTCACAAACATAGCAGATATAAAATGCGTTTCCACTGTATCAGCTGTTGACTTCTATTGACAAAATGCTTTCATTATATGATAAGTGACACGTCAAAGAATAGTACTATATGTTCTAACATTAAACATGATTTTATAGCCATAATATTTTTTTGATGGTGAAATAATAGCTCTTAATGGACAATGTTTTATGCGTTAATATCATCAGCAGAATTGGCATTTCTACTATTGTTTTCTGATAAGGTCATCATGATGACAGAACAGCCATGGAACTACCGTATGGGAGGACTGTGAATGACAAGGACTAGAGGACCTTTGTCTTTGAGCATAAAATTCTGTGCAGGATACAGAAATGAGCATTATCTGTCCTAAAAAAAGCTTAATGATGTGATAACTGTACCTTCTCTCTTTGTTACTTTAGTCAATGTTGAAAAAAGATCCCCCCCCCTTGCTGTGTCTATTTCTAATGGAAGCAGCTTCTACCTTAAGCTAAGTGAAAAGTTGAAATTCCCACAGGAAATGGCATCCGTAATTCTCTTGGTCAATGGTAAGCTGACGTTAACTGTTCATATGCTGATGGGAAAATATTAAGTATCATGAGACATCTGACTAAACTATAAACATATTTATTACTTGTATGAAACTATGGACTCCATTCAACATCCCTAGTTAACAAGGATCTTAAGCTGCTCAAACAACCCCTTCCGGGGGTGATTTCGTAAAAAGCTTTGGTGAAGAGCTGTATGGGCTTAGGGTACACATATATATTCACCGATTTCACATGTTCATTCTGACATATACCAACAAGGACACAAATATGTAGCTGGATTTCAAAGAATATACTGGTGTACTTCAACTGCAAGCCATGTCAAGTGCCCCATAATAGAAATTGTACAGCACTACGGAATTTGAAAGCGCTATATAAAACAATAAATAATAATAATAATAATAATAATAACTGTTATGCTAGATTATTAACATATCTACTGTGTCAGTTATTAAAACTGAGCAATGCTTTTGCATCTATGACCAAACAAGAGTTAAAATGAACACATGATCAAAATATTTCCTTTCAAATATGCTGTAGTTTGTGCTTTTTAATTTTTTTTCATTCATTTTCATTTAATTTTTCATTTTTTTTTTCATTTTTTTTTTTCAATTAATCTTACGGTTTGACTGCTATAGGCACTACCTAATTGGGGGAGAGGTTAGCTTCCATATCACCTCCTTGATGTCCATGTGTGG
Organism: Spea bombifrons; assembly: GCF_027358695.1. Lineage (NCBI taxonomy): Eukaryota > Metazoa > Chordata > Amphibia > Anura > Pelobatidae > Spea > Spea bombifrons. The sequence goes on along the minus strand of NC_071090.1, from coordinate 21,447,429 downwards.
TGTAGAAAAGACGGTACAGATAACACGATATCCAAAATATAAAACCTTTTCATCTTCTATTTTGTTTCTTCTTTGTGTGGTCCAGAAAAAGTAATAATTTGGAACAGAAATGTAATATATAAGAACTCTCGGATCAGCCAAAAAGTCATAATAATGAATTTGTTTTTAATACAAGATAAAGTGTACAGTTCACTAAGATAAAACCACTTTAACATTCCTTCCTATACTCATATCATTGGAAGTTTATGAATGCTGTCCAGGTCTTAGATTTAGGGAAATATTATAAAGAAGTCAGTGACTTCCCATAACACAAAATAAAAACCATTAGATTAAAGCCAAGTAAGTAACAATTGAAATCCTTTTTATATGAGCATACAGTAACTCAGACACAGAAAATGTTTACTTGATGTGGGGGGGCAGAGTTATTATACACATCAGAAGTCAGATTGGAATCAAATTTAATCCTTGGATTTCTAAGGCTGTGGATCTAAGAGCTTCCATTTAGATTCAGTTCAGCAGGCGTTGTGTATTTTTGCAGCCGTGATGATTCAAGGATTAAAGTTTCAGTGCGTGAAATCTGACTGCTTCTGGATTTAAGTTTCCTGTAAATATCTGGAGCACTAAGATTATCAGGGAAGAAGACAGGGAAAGCCAAAAAGCCAGAATCAATCTAAAGATCATTTGAAGTAACCCTTGGTAGATTCTAAAAGATGCTACAGAGAGAGCACAAACTGTAATGAATTTACCCAAAAAATTGAAAGAAAAGGAAATAAAAATGGATGCTTCAAATATCTCAGTAACTTCCATAGGATGTGTTAATACTGTGAAGGCAATTTGTTGATGGATGTCAACCTTATCATAAAGCCCATTGATCATTTATTACAGGTTATCCACCAATGTTACGTTTTTTTGTATCTTTGTTATTCTTACTGTTTTCCCACCAAAAAAGATGCTTAGGGATAAAGGATGACCTCAATGTGCCCTATTTACTCAATGTTTATTTGTTGCAAAGTTACTAATAATGTATTATTGTAACTATGTAACTATGTTATAATGTAACTATGTATTTGTTTGCTTTGTAACAAACAAACAGAAGAGTCACTGCAAGGCCAGATGCTTATTTTTATTTTGGTTAGTAGTCTTATCACCCCAAAAACTGTAATGTTAACTGCTTTGTTGATCTCAGTACTTAGTTTGCAGCTACTATAGGGCACAACTGTAAATCCATGTGTGCCTCGGGCAAAACAAAGCCTCTAAGAACAATTCTACAATAGATTTAGAAAAATGACTTCATTTGCTCTATAGGGAGATGAATCTAAAGGCAAACCATGAAGAATATTTACTTGTTCTTAATAATTCCTTGCATCAGAAAGTTTTTTATGAGCCATAGAAGCTCTGAAAATTAGGATGTCACTAGTGGAAGGACTCACTCTTTAAGGAGGAAATCTATGATACAGAGATTAACTCCTGGGAAATTAAGCTCTATTTCCCAGGAGTTAAGCTCCATACTTTGAGTGGTCATTGGGACTTTTGATGATAAATCATATAGCAGCCAGAATACACCAAGGGCATAATCGGTGTACGGAAGACCAGGACAAGATTGAGCGACCGCTGCATAAACAAAGTCTGGAATAGGTAGTACAGATACCTGAAAAAAAGGCGAAGAATACTTGCAGTAAGCAGGCCAAATCTGGAAAGGCAAAAAGTCTAGGAATGATGAAAATAAACTAAATTCAATAAAAAAAACAGATTTTGAGCAATGTGGTCTGAAAAAGTCCAACATCAAAATCCCAAAAACAAAACAAACATAACATGTAATCGCAAACTCAGAAAGTGAATGCAACTTCTGTATGGTATTTTCAGTATCTGGTTCCATTTTTGGTGCTGGAAATTCAAGGCGTTTCCTGTTTTCAAGCCATAATTGCAACCTGCTCATTCATCCTATCAGCCATTTTGGTTGAGGGCAAACATAATTATAGACTTTTGATTTGAATAAAATGTCCAAGCAGTATATAGTAGAACTATGACTAGACTATGGCAGGGGTAGGCCAGACCTGTCAATTTAAATAAGAAAAAACATGCAATGTACATTTATTTGTTTATTTCATGAAACCCTTTGCTTAACGGTGAGTAAAAATGGTGTCGATACTGAGAAAACGAAGTTCATAGCTGATGAAATGATATAGACATAAGATGTGTTTCTATTTCATATACATTGTTTATTTTTCATCTATATAACTAGAAGTATCTATCACTACTGCAACAAAATGGAAGCTGCATAGTCTGTATCCAAATAATGCAATACAAACACAAGATCAAAAGAATAAATTGTACTCTTTCTTATCCATTTTATGAGCAGGGTTTTCGCACCCTAGTGACCAGAACGTTTTTTGCTATTTAACCATTAATATTCAATGAATATTTAGAATGAATTATGTATTCAAGAAATAGAGGAAAATTGAAGTAATCCACTTTGTGTTTTTACAAAATATTTCTTCCACAGGTTAGTTGGCTAATAAATACTTCATGTAAGTAAGTTTCTAATGGGTCAAAATGCTATCTCACATACTACACCAGTTTTTAAAATGGCCAAAACTTTTTTTTTTTTTAATATTTATATCTTGTGTGAGGTACCAGGTGCAATTGTGTTCGCATTTTTATTATTTTTTCACTTTTAAACTTTAATTGACTTTACAGGCCTCAGGGATTTCTCCCAAAATCGAACAGTACCCTTTATAATGGTATGGTGACATCACTGCGGTACTGTTAATTACTTATCTATTTCATGTTTTTCAGCCTGATCTTCTGTGTACTGTTGAGAAAATATGCCCCTCAATGCAATATACTGAAGGTCTATTAAGCCCTAATGAGTGATTTGAGCCAATTCTCTTTGAATGCAATAATACATGCTAACAGCGATAAAGGGGGAAATTTTCCCTTAAAATGTGTTATTATTTAATTTAATCTAACTCCCAATTTCATACGCTTCGTGAAAATGATGCCTGTGAGCTTGTTTATATTTTTTACTGTTACAGCATATAACAAAATTTATTTTGTCATCTCTACTTTATTTATGTGTTGTGGAATAATAAACTAAATGACTCAATTTAGAATTGCTTACTGCTTTATGCACAGTTCCAAAGATGATGTCATCGATAAGCTATTATGTAGAGACAGTCAACTTCTCTACACGTACTTTAACAGAACAGAAAAATGATAAATTAATTACACAGCAAAAACATTTTAATAATAAAGTATTTTCATTTGAAAGTCATATTTCATAATATTACACATAATTATATAGTAAATATAATTTCTGTTATGAAAGACCTTTCATATTAGTTTAGTATGTGTTCTGTCTTCTTTCCAAACCTTCAAGACCATTTATTCATAACAAAGCTCTTAAAAAGGCTGGAAGATAAATGTGTTCAGGTCAGAAATTCTTTCACTTCAGTGTTTACTTTTGTGTTAAGCAGACAAAAAAATCAGTGGTTGTTGGTATATCTGGCCTTCTTGTCTTTCTTAGGTTCCTTGCATTGTCTAAGCTTCATAGCAGAGGTATATTGTAGAACACAATATTTTACTGGTAACTATATTGTATGCATTTCAACATCTGTATTTTTAAAAGTAAAAAAAAGAGAAAATGTGTTTAAATATAAAAACTGATTCTGGTTCAGGGCCAGACTGGCGGGCCGGCCGGTCCACGGTCGGCAGAACAACAATCAAAACGGCCACCGTGCAGCCGCAAATTTCAAAACAGCCGCTGAACGGCTGCGAGGATTAAAAGCGCCCATCGTGCCAGCGCCTAATGAAATGAAAGCGACTGGCGTGCACACACCACGCCGGCGGAGGGGGCCTGGGGCATCAATACACAAGGTGACAAAAATACGATAGGGGGAGTTAATGACAAAGCAGTGTAGTGTAGAAAAAATTATGCTTCAGTGTGGCAGAGCATGTCCTGGTGTGTGTCTGGGTGTCAGTGTGGCAGAGCCTTTCCTGGTATGTATTTGGGTGTCTGTGTGGCAGAGCCTTTCCTGGTGTGTATTTGGGTGTCTGTGTGGCAGAGCCTGTCCTGGTGTGTGTGTATTTGGGCGTCTGTGTGGCAGAGCCTATCCTGGTGTGTGTGTCTGGGTGTCAGTGTGGCAGAGCCTTTCCTGGTATGTGTTTGGATGTGTTGGTGTGGTAGAGCCTGTCCTGGTGGGTGTGTGTTTGGATGTGTCGGTGTGGCAGAGCCTTTCCTGGTGTGTGTTTGGGTGTGTCTGTGTGGTAGAGAATTTCCTGGTGTGTATTTGTGTGTCTGTGTAGCAGAGCCTGTCCTGGTGTGTGCTTTGGTGTCGGTATGGTAGAGCCTCTCCTGGTGTGTTGTTTTGGGTGTCGGTGTGGCAGAGCATTTCCTGGTGTGTATTTGGGTGTCTGTGTGGCAGAGCCTGTCCTGGTGTGTGTGTTTTGGTGTCGGTATGGTAGAGCCTTTCCTGGTGTGTGTGTCTGGGTGTCGGTGTGGCAGAGGCTGTCCTGGTGTGTGTGTCTGGGTGTTGGTGTGTGTACTGTAGTAATAAATTGATTTAGTTAATGTTTACTTATCCAGAGATAAAACGCCCTCCTGAATTTGTAGTCACTTCACAGGACAAAACTTTCTAGGCCCAGAAATCAGTGAGAGGAAAAGTAAGGTATTGTGTTATTTACTCTTATTTCGATGTGCATATCTTATCACCAAGGATTAATCGCAAAAACTTGAATGGTGGTTGGGATCTTCAGAGCGAAACCCAATTTAGTTGTAAGAACTGATTTCATTATTCCCGTTGGTTTCACAGTCCTTCCATCTTAAGAGATGACCTTTTACATAAACATACTGGCAGACCACTTTGCACCATGAACTGTGTGCATTTAAAAAAAAAGAAAATTAATAATGTATCTGGGATGAGGTACTCATTGGATGATGCAGTGCTAGAACAGTTTGGGAGGTATTAATAGCTAAAAGTTTCTTACAAGAATATCGTGAAGATATCATCTAAAAATATTTGCAGTAGCAAATGTTTTGATTCCATTACGTCTAATGTATTTAATTTATGAGGTCTTTTTAATACTTTTGCTTTCTGGCATTTTAATATAAATAATGTGATAAAAAGAATGTTTTATAGTTATTTGTATGGCAAATAGTGTGACTCGGGTATGTATAAGGGGTGCGTGTGGGTACAAGAGCTCGACCACGAGATACAATATATGGGGCTGGTCTCCAAATGTTTCCAGGGCTTCTTTTCATTCCCAGTCCGGCCCTGTTCTGATTCAATCGTCTGAAAGTGGTCTTGTCACATACTAACCAATGGAAAGGTCCAATAAGCATGGAAAATCCCAAACTTGTACTAGAATCAGGGTTTTTTTTTACACATCCTCTGCTTTTTACAACCTCCTCTGCTTTTTTAAAGTAGTTCTGAAGACTGATGGTAAAGAAGGCAAAGAGCAACCATAAGTCATGTTTATGAATGTACAGCATGCAGATTGATTGCTTCCTTCATACCAGTATTAAGTGCTGATTGTGTTAGTTAATGCTTATTAGGGTGGTACAAATGTACAGCAGGAGTTTCCATGGCTACTGGAACATTGTTAGTTATGCAAGTAACAAATATAATTTATTTCCAAGTTTATTTTCTTCATTTTTCTGGGATAGGTTGAATTCAATATGCATACTGTATGATCTTTTTAACCTTGCTAACTATATAACTGTAACTATAACGTTGTAGGGATGTCTAACAATGGACATCAGGGATGTAAATCCACCCCCAACATGACTAACGAGTCAGAGCTGTACCCCACTAAAAAGAGCCCCATTTAAATGACATACCTGACAGAGATGCATTTCATTTTTCTATGCATTCCCCTAAATAATTGCCTTGTGTGATACAAAACATTTGATACGAATCTGCCACTTTCCATCTTGTACTTGATTTGTATGATTATTCCGCTCCATTAATCTTATCCACCCATGCAATGGAATGTATATATGTCCAGTTCATACTTACTTCGGCTATTGCCAAGAGCTGAAATGTGTGTGCTGCTTACTTAAGTACATTGTCTGCTACAGGACAAGTTTCGGACTAAGGCAGAATGCATGTGGACAATATTCGTATTTTTCTTTTAGATTTTCTCTCTGTACATTAAACTAATTGAAATGTTATTTTTGTTGGCATTAGACTGAATTGTTACAGCCATTACAACAAGAATATTTCTCATTGCTATTTTGACACGAAGGGTGGCAAGACCCTGATTTTATTCTCACATGATAAAGAAGTTGCTCCATATGATGTTATTTCTTCCTTGAAACTTTAAGAGCTCTTTAAAATATGTTTACAGTTATTACACTGTTAATGAGATCTCCTGGAATGGAGAGCAGTGTAAATAATGAAAGAAGCAGTCATAAAGGTCCCAATAAACCTTGCACTCAGCCTTTGATGGTAATTTGCAGACTTTCCTACTGCTCTCTCCCACACACATGCTCACACACTCTTTGTAGTTGAGTAAATTTTAAGGTCAAAGTACCAAGATATCAGAGGAAGAGCCTATCTTTCAGTTTACAGGGGGTAAAACCAGAACAGAGCGTCTAAGTAACTTGGCCATGATATGGCCAAGCTCTTTTTTTCCAATCCAAATTGAACTCACATATTTAATTAACAGGAGGTGTTTATTTAAATAGAAATAACTCTTTGTAAGGATTTATTGAAATATTTATCTATTTTTTTTCTAAACACATTTTTTATTTTTTTTATTACTTTATTTATCATTTTATTTATTTCTATTGTATTTGTAACATCAGCACTATATAATCTTTTCTATGTATGAACAAAAACATAATAATAAAATGCTTGAATATATATTGTAAGGATATATATTGTAAGAGGCGCTATATAAATAGAATTTTCTATTGTCTGTCCCGGCATAAAAATACATTATGTCTTAGAGCCACACACAGCCTAAACACTGCTAAATGAGCTCCAGAGCCTAATGTATGTGGAGTCACACTGCATCACATAACTCCTCCTACTTTGGGCTCCACCTCCTTTTTATCCAGAGACACCTGGAGCAAAGTTAGCAATTCTGGCAATACTGTCCAAGTGTCCCTTTTTATGTGGGACACTCTGCCCCTCTTGCCTCTGACATGGTGTATCTTTTATAGGAGTTTGGCAGGTGTCATATGTGTCCACAAACAGTTTGGTTGTGCCATTTGTGTACCCAAACTGCTTGTCTGTGCCACCTGTGTCCTCAGACAGCTTGCATTTGCTTTCTTTGTTCCAAACAACTGGTCAGTGGCCCCAAAACAGCTTGTCTGTGTAATATTTTCCCAAACAGCCTGTCTGTGCCATATTTGTCCTCCAAATTACATACATACATAAATACATACTCATTCACACATACTCAGTCTCACATACTTACTCATTCACACACACACACACTCATACAGATGGTCAACCAGTGATTGTTGTGTTTATTGTTCCCTGTTTAAAATCACCCTCTTTATAACAGATGATAAATGCTACTTATTATTTACCTATATAATTTAAATATTTTGGGACTGACACTTTATATAGGGGATTGTGTGCAGGTGTTCTACAGGGATAATGTGGTGTATATTGTTCTCTGTTCAATACTACGCTCTTTACTACATGTTTAATTCTGCTTATTAATGCCTATATGATTTAAATATTTTGGGACTGTCACTTTATTTTGAGGACTGTTGGCATGTGTGTAATATAATTATTGGTTGTTTTTGGTACAATGGATGTACCAAGGAAAAATAGTTTTCCCTGTGAGTATAAATTACAGTGCTGTATACAGTATTAACCCCCATCTCTGTAGGTTAGTCTTGACAAAACATGGGTTATCTAATTTTTGTTCCATTCTATCCCTGAGCGGATTCTTTATAGCAATGGTACTGAAATATATTTCTCTGTAGGCTTTTATTAGTCACAGAGTCTTGATGGGTGATTAAAATTTGAGGCATTTTATTGTTTTCCACAGGCAGTATGATAAGTCAGAGTGTCTGTCCACTAGATTAAGCTCACATGACAGAGCTAGAACAAATACAAATGGCTAATATGCAGCTGCCCAAAAACATTATATTATGCAAAAACATGAACTGTATTTAATATTTCTGGCAATGAGCGAGTAAAGAAAAGAAGTAGGCAAGGAGAGGATGAGATATAATGTTTCCTTCTTCAGTGATTTACTATGAGTCATTTGCCTCTCTCACCTCTGTCTGATCTCTCCCCCAATACATGCACACATTTTTCTTACTGTGTCCTGTCCCATATCAGTCTTTAACTATAAGACATCTAAATGAAACAGTGTCCATTCGCTAAAGAAAACAAAAGCTCTATTTTGTGGTGGCAGATACCAATATTCATTCTTACCTCCCCAGATAGTGCCTCCACTCTTAATTGTAATCGCAAGCCATCGTCATACATGGGTTTACCTGGGAAGCTGCCTTTGGCCTTACCAACTCCTCATCCACTAATGGGGAGGGGGAGCCCCACCCATTCAAGAAGCCACCCCTTCCTAAGAGGGAGAACTCCAAGTAGCTTACCCTGGGAAGTTCCCAGATATGATGATCCTTTTTTAATGATCAAAGTGTTTAAGCATTCACATAAAGTGTGTCAGGAACTGGGTCCATACAGACGACTGTAATGACCCAGAGCGCCCAAAGATAGAGATCAGGAGTTGTTGTGCAGTAGTGGAGTTAGACAGGGCCTGGTGCAGATGACAATCGGATGTTCTGTGGAAAGAAGAACCCATGATGTCTTGCTTTTGCCCAAATAACGTGGAAGTGGTTTTTGCAAGTTTTGGTTGTTGGTTTGAAATTTCATCCACCCCACATAATTTCATCCACCCCACATAATTTCATCCAAACCACCAGTCTTCACAATGTTTGTCATTCAATACAGAAGAAGTGGCACAGCACACCCAAGGTACCATCTTTGGAATATAATATGGCTAATGAAATGTATATGCTTTTGCAGAACCTAACCGAATAATAATAAGTTTGCATATTTGTAAGTGCTACACTTGACTGGTACAGATATTTCACTCTGTTCTATCAATTAATTTATATGTCTATTTCTTGTCCTGAGTCTTGAGCTTTGTAAAGGCTGTTTTCCCACGAATTTGATTAAATTTGCTATTCCAGCCTGTAGCATGTGGTGTACCACATGGATTATTACATTGCATATAGTGAGTTCATGGTATATTATATTGATTTAAAGCATTGACCAACTGTTCTCTTGTGCTAAATGCATGAGGCATTCTATCATCCACATGCTAGAATATAGAGGTAAGCAGAACTGGGAACTAACTGTGTTTAACTTTTCCAATGCTTCAGGTTACCGTCTTTTATCTCCAGAACAGGGAGTAGTATCAGTCATGACTACTACCCACCCAGGTTCTGCCTAGCCCACCCAGGATTCATCTTCTCCCCACTTTCTACCCTGCACTTCAAAGGGGCATTCACTATCAAAACTAACAGCTGAAATCTGGGAGCAGCAAAATCAAACTTCCTGTGCTCGGCTAGCGTTACCCCCTATCACAGCCACAACATCCTCTTGCATTAAAGGAGGTGGAGAAGGAGTTCTGGGAGAACAGCCCTGGGAAGTTCCCAGGTATGCAGGCAAGGAACATACATGTATGGTTGGCTGGTATTAAGGTAGCTTCGTTAATAATACCTTTCTGGTAAATACCAAAGCAGAGTCTCATAAATTCTCAATGTTCAAATAGTTTCAGGCCCCAAGGCATCAGCAACTGAACCATATCTCTTTTCATAAAAACAGTTTTCCATTTTTTTATGTGTATGAATGCAGCACAAACAGTCACCCACTTCATTTTTTTTTGCTTACTCAGTAAAGCATAAAGAAGGCAAAAATATTCATTCACTCAATTACATTTGTAACGGTAACTGTGAGCTGAAAATAAAATCTGTATATTTTACCCAACGATGAAACTGAATGAATACCAATCATTCAATCAACATTGGTTTGTTGTTTTTTTTTCTCAAAGAAATATGATTGTGAGTCAACATATCTTACCTGTGCAGCCACTGTGATAATTGCTCTGGTTTGAAATTACATGTAGCGCTTAATGCAGAAGGTGTGACAGGTCTGACAGAATAATTGGTGGATTAGATTTCTTACCACAAAGAGAACATGGAGCAGGACAGCTAGTAGAATTAAGACGTGCCACTTGGCATTTATTTCACACTGTGATTCACCAAGATGCCTAGCACATTCTTTCAGTAGAATTACCTTGGATTTTCTTTCCCTATCCTTTTCATTTCCAATAAAAATAAAACAATTAAGCGTAGCTCTTTAACATTTTATTATAAGCAAAAGCGTTTTACATCAGACTTATTCTTCATAACATTAAAGAGCAACATTTGTGTCTTCATGCAAATATTCAGCTTCTCCTCACCCAACCTATACAAAAGCTGTCTGATCAACAATTTAATAAAACACTAATAGGGAGGAAAACCCTGCCACTTGTCCGATTTCCAAAAACAAATACTGCTTTTGGCACATGCTTACTCAGCTTTAAGGGGAAGTCAATCCTCCAAGATCATTTATATTTTATAAAGTTATATTATTGAAAATTAAATCATTATACTAATAAAAATATAAAACAATACGGTACCCATTTTTTTTTTCTGAGAACCAGAAACAAACTATATGTGTCAGCATTGTAAATAATTGGAATGTTTTTTTGAATCAAAGGAAAATTAATGTTTATGATAACTTGCAATACCACGTCTGTTCTGTTCATAGAGCTTAATCTCCCATAGAGTCATCAAAATAAAAAAACAAACTGATGCTGGCTTGAAGTTTAAGAACACGTCTTTTCATGTCAGATTCCTTTGCTTCCGAAAAGACGGAACTCATTTAAGATTAAACCATCAATGTGTGTGGCAAGTGACATAAAATGAATGGAGTTGATGCAAAAAGTTCACTCATCACATAGTTGCCAACTGTCCCATTTTTTTTAGGACAGACTTGGGATTTGGGAGCTTGTTCTGGTACTTTCAGTGTCCCAGGAAATTAGTAGATGCAGGTATCGGCAGGGCCGCGCTGAGACAGATGTGAGGGGTCTGTCCCTTTAGACCTCTGCTTCAGCACTTCTTAGTCAGTATATGAAGTTATATCCTGACAGTTAGCACTGAAGCCTAAGATAACCCTGAATAAACCTTCGCCAAAATGGTGGATTAGAGAATTGGAGAGAGAACATCGCCAGAAGCTCCGCCATTTCGGTGGAGGTTCGCTGGGAGGTTATGTCCGTTAAGATGTGGATGAAGAAAGAAGAGAAAAGAGAAGATAGAAAAGAGGAAAACAAGAAGATGCAGAAAAGAAGATGTAGAACAAGAAGATGCGAGACACAGGAGCAGAGCTGCGAGACATGGAAGCAGAAGTGGTCGGCAGAAAAAGTAGGGAGACATTCAGAGAACATAAGAGAAAGTAAACAAAAATGAGAGTGTGAGTGAGTTAGAGTCTGAGGATCTCACTTGATCGTTCAGTTACTTGATACAGAAGAGGCTGTCCTGCAGTAGGAGAAGCCCTTCTCCTCTTGAAGCAGTCATTCAGTAGCAGGATAGTAACAGGATAGTGCTCCCTTTTCTAGTGCTTGAAATAAATGGCAACACTTTCCCCAAATGTGCATGGGTGTGAATAGACTCCAGCCCTCAGCATTGTAGCTTAGTATATCACATGCAGGAAGATCTGTTCACTCAAACACATTTTCTATAGGACATTTAGCTGGAGGGTATGGGAGCAAATGCATATGGGGGGTTGAGACCTGACAGCTCTGCTACTGCCAACCATTGTTTACCAGGGGGTCAGTGGGCAAGTTTGGAGCGACATGCTTCCTTTGGATCAACAATCTACAATGTTTGACACAATCAGATTAAGGCAGATTAAGATAGATCAGTGCGTATCAATCTCAGTATTTTACAAAGTAGATTTTTGCTCACATTAAATTGCCATAGCTTTCTCCTCTTCTTTTATATGTTCTAATAATTATTTGGCTTTGGGAATCATAGGGGCTCTCACACAAAAGCACACATCCCTCGTCTGATATGAAAAGTTGCCTACACGTCCTGTGACCTAATATATGAAGATAGTGGAGTGTTTGAAACCACAGCAGAGCCTCTGACCTAATTACAATAACCATTGAAGGATTACAGAAAGGATCAACTCACAATAGAAATGCTGTTTAATGATTCATGCACTCAGGGTGCTCAGGTGCAAAAATGAGGCCAAATCTTTAAAATCAATATCCCTCCATACAGGTGAACACATCCATGTTCTCTGAGTCTCAAAACTCAACAATTATCCTTTTAGGAAGGAACAAACAGTAGAATAATCTCTCATCTTCTTGTGGTCAGGGGCAGTAGCGTAGCGAAGGGGGGAGCGGTCTGCCCTGTGTGCCACTCATCAGGGGGGTGCAACCTCCCGGGAAACTAAATGGCCACCTAAGACGGGCCTGCAGCGTAACCGCTGTGGAGCTGGCACACTGTGCAAGGAAATTGTTTTCTCACCCATTTCTCCTGGGCTGGAAAAAAGAGAGTTTCCTCACACAATGTATGGGCACCACATGGGTACGCTGCAGGCCCGTGTTAGGCAGCATCTGGCCACATAGACATCTGCGAGGACCCAGTGCTGCTTGGCCGGCCTCTGGACCAGTGAAATCTGCAGATGAGGTAAGGGGATACGGGAGGTTGAATGAATGAATGATTGAGTGAGTGAGTGAGTGAATGTATGTATGTTATAATTGTTTAGGGGCAGGGATGGCACAGGCAGACTACTTAAGAGGCAAGGGTGGCACAGGCAGCTTTAGGGGCAGAGGGGGCACAGGCAGGCTGTTTCAAGGGCATAGGAAGGCTGCTTAAGGGGCAGAGTGGGGCACAGACAGGTAGCCTGTTTCAGGGGCAGAGGTGGCACAGGCAGGTTGTCTATTTCAGGGGCAGTGTTGGCACAGGCTGCCTGTTTCAGTTGTAGAGGTGGCACAGGCAGAGTGCTTCAGGTGTAGAGGCCTACCACGTCAATGTCTGGCTTAGTATATAGTGATGGGGCTTATGCTGTACCACCATCAATGTCTGCCTCAGTACATAGTGATAGAAGTTAATCTGTACCATATCTGTTCAGTAAATTGTATTTATTTAAACTTATTTATTTATTAGGAAACGAAAAATGTCGCTAGTCTCAGAATCAAATAATACAAATGTGTAAAAAGAGGCCTACCAAACAAGTGTGAGTATGTTGTAAATACAGTGTATTGGTTGTACAGTGTATACAAACAAAAACTGTCTGCACTTCTCACCCTAAAAAAACATAATATAAATGAGAGGTTTTGGTTATATGAATTGGCCAAAGCATAATTAAGCTCACCCGCCACGTCAAGGCACACTCTCAATAGGGTGAGAACCTACTCTCACCTCCTACATAGTGGGACACAAAGCAGTTTATACTGCTACCAAAACCTTATTAACGTGTTGGGGAGGTACAACTAAACCTCATCCCAATTAACCCCTTGACAGCAAGCTGCAACCAGGCAAATGAGGAGCCGACAACCTCAAATGAGTGCAAATAGGAAAAGAATGTTGGTGCCCTTAGATTGAAATAAAGAAGTGGTATCATACTTGGTAATTCCAGTGTCAAGATTCTTACTCAAATCTCATAGTAACAGGGTAAATGAACATATGCTCTGGGTCATACTGCTTATATTCTAAACATTTATTTTGTCAACGTTGATTGTTGGTGATTCATGGAGCCAGAATTTTTGTATGTGTGATATGTATATCCATGTTTACAAAATGATCATTTGTTTTATATATTTCCTATGGTTTATTGGCCCCAAAAATCTAAATCTGTCGGCTTCAACCGAAATATTACCCCCTGGGGAATTAATTGTGCATGGGAAAAAGTGGGAACTCTTAAAAATCTGTGACAAAATACATTTATAGCATGTTGCTCAAGGGAATAGATAGAAAGTTGATTCCAGTTCTATATATATATTTTTAATATATTTTTAATATGGAAAATCAAAGGTTTTGCACAAATGAATCAAATAGCCTACTGAAGAAAAAGTTAAAAAAGGTGTTCTTATTTGCATGCAACATCACATCCTTGCATAGATTACAATCAAACAAATCAGAGATTAAATAATGGAGACCAAACATCAGTTGTATCTCATTTTCTTTTACCATAACAGTCTAGGGAAGGGTTGCAATAGGGTATAAAGGTAACTTAATATAGTGTCAAATTGTGATTTGGGTATGATTTTATAGTGCACAAGAAAATGACAAATTAAATAAAAATTACTGCACTTGCGTGAGGGTTTATCATCATCTTTAGCTGATACCCAAGCATAGCAATACACTCAACTTTTTAAAGTTATGTCCTGGCTACCACAGTGCCCAATATAACTGCCCTACCAGCTGTAGTTACATCTATAATGGTTCCTAGATCATATATTTTTAAGGGATTTCACCAAAAGGCAGTTAATATAGTTGTTTCCAAATGCACCAGCACCTTGCTAAACAGAATACCTGGGGCAGTGCCTCATGGATCATTAATGACGTGTCAGATGGTCAATAAACATTACATGAATTTAATCATTGTCTTTGTCTGATCTAATGCAAGTGCACTGAATATTTATTGTTCCTGTACTTTTGCTTCTGTTGTTGTCTAGGCCGTGGCAGTCCCCTTGTTACAAGGGAGATCTTGGATCTCCCCAACCGGCCCATTTACACCATGCAGGCTGTACTGAGCTTCCATACAATGATTTCAAAGGCTCTTCACACCTTTTCTGGAGGTTTAGTAGGACAGATCAAAAACAGAGGCAAGGCCAAGGCATGACATCTAGTTTTGACAATTTACATCCTTACATCCTGTGAAATACAGAGAGCAGTAGGTAACAAATCTGCAAGCAAGACCCTTTACTTTTTACAGCCATTAATAACCTAATATGAAGAAACTATTTGACAGACATCAAAAAAGTCAATAAATAGTCCTCAAAGTGCATGGTAAATCAGAGTGTAGGACACTTATTTAAAACAGGAAGACCAGACATGTCTCCTAGATGGTGCCAGAATAACAAGCGATGTCAGTGTTTCTTCTCAGTTTTATTGCATCCCTTTAACTACGTGGTGTTTGGGAGTTTTATCAGAAAATGGAGACTGTGAATCCTAAGAAAAGTGCTTTTTCCAAACAATAACCCTTCTGAATGTTCTACTTGAACAGATACTGTCTTATCAGGTTATCAAGATAAGACCACTCTTTCTCCCCAAAGCAGCATTGACCTGGTACTCTAAATTCATGCTCTGGTATGTATATGGGATTCCTAAAGAAAGTCATAAATTAACATGTGTCTGAGCCATGAAATTTCCATGGTCAACTTTAAAGTGAACAACTGTGGGTAGCCCCTTCCCAAAAGTTATATATTATATATAGTACACATGTACCAATCAAGGTACACAGTAGCAAAAATTAAACAGAAGAAAGTCAAATGAATGCATCTCAATATACATATATTTATGTATTTATGTTAGTTCTGTGTTGTTTTGGGTACTGTGTGAATATTTAACTGATTGTATACCATGTGTTGTATTATTTTCCCAATGGGCTTAAAAAAGGTGATACAGCAGAGAAAAAAATAATGTGCATTTGATTTAGAGTCCAAAGCCTAACTACAAAGGGTGGACTTTTTGAATAGCATTGCACATTCTCTTGTAAACAACACAACTGAATTGAGAGGCTACAGGGAAATACATTTTATTGCCTGTAAGGTTTTCTGATTATGTTCTCCTTATAGGTGACATCAGTAAAACCATTCAGCTGTGCAGAAGCAGCCATGTCTTATCTGCTCTGAGGGTCAGGCACTGAGCAGGGTCAGGTAACATGATGTTACACCACAATTCTTCTGGTGGCTATATTATCAGCCAAAGGTATGCTGGAGTTACAATAACTCTCCTACATAAAGACAGCAACTTTAAATGAGACCAGTAACACTACTTTATAACAGCATAAACTTAATGATTACTAATTACTATTTTGAAGTCAAGTTATAAGGTAATTGCTATTTTAATACTTAAATGAATCCGTAAGTGGTATTTATATTACATTCTCAAAAAACATGTTTTTGCAAAACAGGGAAACAATGAGAACAGATGTCAACAATATAATAACAACTCTTTTTTATATCTAAGCACTGATTATAATACATAAAGTAGTATAATATATATACCGTATTGGCTCGAATATAGGCCGCACTTTTTCCCCCCACTTTAAGTCTTTAAAGTGGGGGTGCGGCCTATATTCGGGGTCTAGCGCCCGACGCCCGGGACATGCAGTCCCGGGCGCCGGGCAGGCAGCGGGGTTAGGATACAGATCCCCCGCAGCGGTGCAGGGGACCTGCATCCTACTCCCCGATACGCTCAGACAGCCTCCCCTGCCAGCACTTCCCACGGGGGGGGTGCCGGCACGGGAGGTTGTCTAAGCGCATCTGCCCCCGCCCCCCCGGACTTACCGGAGCAGACTCCCGGGTCTCTTGCGGGGCCGGCGGGGGACATCTACGCAATACGCGTATACAACTTCCCTGGATGTGCCGGCACCGGAAGTTGTATCACGTAGATGTCTCCCGCCGCCCTCGCAAGACACACGGGAGTCTGCTCCGGTAAGTCCGGAGGGGGGCAGAGGAGGACAGTGGTAGCATATCTCGGGGAGGGAGGGCAGTGGTAGCATATCTCGGGGAGGGAGGACAGTGGTAGCATATCTCGGGGAGGGAGGACAGTGGCAGCGTATCTCGGGGAGGGGGGACAGTGGTAGCGTATCTCGGGGAGGGAGGACAGTGGCAGCATATCTCGGGGAGGGAGGACAGTGGCAGCATATCTCGGGGAGGGAGGACAGTGGTAGCATATCTCGGGGAGGGAGGACAGTGGCAGCATATCTCGGGGAGGGAGGACAGTGATAGCATATCTCGGGGAGGGAGGACAGTGGCAGCATATCTCGGGGGGGGCAGAGTGGCAGCATGTTTTTTTGGTGCTTTTTTAAAGAAAAAAACTTTTTCTTTAAAAAAGCACCAAACTTTTAGGGTGCGGCCTATATACGGGGGCGGCCTATATCCGAGCCAATACGGTATATATATGTATATAAGTACATATACATTATAACCACTGATAGGTGATGTGAATAACACTGATAAACTCATGGCACCTGTCAGTGGGTGGGATATATTAAGCAACAAGCTACCATTTCGTCCTCCAAGTTGATGTGTTAGAAGCCGGAAAAATGGGCAAGCATAAGGATCTCAGCGACTTTGACAAGGGCCAAATTGTGATGGCTAGATGACTGGGTCAGAGCATCTCCAAAACTACAGCTCTTGTGGGATGTTCCCAGTCTGCAGTAGTCAGTACTTATCAAAAGTGGTCCAAATAAGGAAAAGCGGTGACCCAGCGACAGGGTCATGGGTGACCTCAGCTCATTGATGCACGTGAGAGGGGAAGGCTGGCTTGGCAAATCCAACAGACGAGCTACTGTAGCTCAAATTGCTGACAAGGTTAATGCTGGTTCTTATAGAAAAGTGTCAGAACACACAGTGCATTGCAGTTTGTTGCATAATGGGGCTGCGTAGCACATTATGTTTTCTTTTACATCACGAGGATGGCTGGGTGTGTGTGCGTCGCTTACCTAGAGAACACATGGCACAAGGATGCATCCATGGAGGCCCCACCTCGCCACTTACAGGACTTAAAGGATCTACTGCTAATGTCTTGGTGTCAGATACCACAGCACACGTTCAGAATTCTAGTGGAGTCCCTGCCTTAATAGGTCAGGGCTGCTTTGGTGTAAAAAGGGGGACCCTAAGGCTGAGGGGCTCGTGAACACTCAAACACGTGACCATCTTATTGGAGTTTATTCACCTGAGTTGTAAGAAGATTTTGTCAGGACATTTGGAAGTATTGGTCCTTCCTAATGAAAAACGAAGTGAGAGGGTAAAAATCACAACCCTCCTGCCAACTCTCCTGTTAGTTAATTAATCCCACTGTCCATTTTCATACCTTTGTAAGAATAGCTCATCTCTACTACTGTGGACTGGGATGAAATAAGTGAACAAGCACAATCAAAAGATGCAGAGTTTATAGAGTTCCATGCCATGTCTGTTGCCACACCACTTAAATTTGCAACCCTCTTTCAAATTCTTATGAGTTGATCCCAAAAATATATAGAAATTAAGTAGAGCTTAAGGAGGACCCAGTGAAAAGTTATGGACAAGAGCCTTTTAGTGCCTGAGGTCAGGGCATTTTCAACAATTTCCACATCCTTTTGACTAACTGGCATTCCTGGGAAATGTTTTCACTTTACC
The DNA here is from genome assembly GCF_027358695.1 of Spea bombifrons. NCBI lineage: Eukaryota > Metazoa > Chordata > Amphibia > Anura > Pelobatidae > Spea > Spea bombifrons. Next base: position 21,429,042 of record NC_071090.1, on the reverse strand, counting down.
CAATGGAAAACTATATATTGTTTTTTTAAAGCAAATTTCATCGGTAGCTGACCTGAAGGGATTTTTGTATCATATACTATTTTATGTTTGTTCAAATAAATATGTTTTTTTAAAAAACTACAACATCCCTTGAGTAAATTATTATTAAATATATTAAATACAATGTATGTAGCGGGCACTCTAAGGGTTAAAATGCACCGGCCATTGAAAAAGCACATGGTGTCACTTTATATTCACCTATACAGTGCTCTGACCGATTAGCTAGGAAATGTATATCAAAAAAGATATTTATAATCTTAAATTCCTTTATCATTGTCTCTATTCTGACATTAAGGTGGCGTAGGAATAAAAACTACAAACATGACTGCTGGATGCAGACCAAGATTGGCCATCTGGCACATCAGGCTAAATCCCAGTAAGCCACTGGTCATTGGAGCCCTATACTCGCCCAATCTGCTGATTAACATAACATGTGGTATGTGGCCGCACACAGCCAGCTGTTTGCCAAACTCATGTCATCAGGCGACGGCTGGCCTTAAAGTGCCAGAGCCGCCTTGGGATCTCAAGTCCTCCAGCCACCGGAAGCATTCAGGTAGGTATAACTTTAATATGTATATTTGCTAGCTATCTTACTAGCACAATATATATATATATAATGTGTCATACTTACCTGCACTGCACCCTGTCATCTACACTTTTGATGCACATAGGATCCCTTAGGTATACAGACCACTAGTGGTGCTATTGTTAAAAAAATAAAAATGTAGGAAGGGGATGGGATAAAAAGGGTTGGACATGAGGCTTAAATTAGAAAGTGCTTAGTCAAATTGGGTTGGGCATACACTGCAGTGACCAGTGCTACTCTTAATCCCCTATACATTTGCCCCCAGCTGTGTCCTTAATTAATACTTTTCTACGGGCTTATGGTTCGGCTGCATGGTGGGAAATCCACTCTTAGGTGTTTAACTTGGATCTACAGATGTGGTTTTTTTTACACTTTGTTCAATTGCATGCACGTTTTTTAAATCAAATCATTCATATCAAGAACACTGATACTCCAGGGTATGATAAATTAATGAATTAATTAAGTGTCATTTATCCAATTGGGTTTACGTAAGCAATCTTGAATAAAAAGTGTAAATCCCTGCAAAAGTTGTGAATGTTATTTAAATGATAAATTAACACCTCCTAAAGAAAGGGTTAAATGTATTTTACATTAAAAAAAAAAAAACGTTCGCAATGCCCTTTCCTGTCATAGGTTCCAGATTGTTAACATGATTTAACCAAAGGATGCATATTTACTTTTGAACGTACTGTCATTTAAAAATGTGAGTCTATTGTGGTTTACTGTTACCTAATGTAGATATCATATTAACCCTTTGCCAGAAAAGTATGCGTCTTGATCATTTCTAAGTATATTTTGCTGGTTTTATCTGTAATAATATTTTTGCATCACTTGCACTCACAAAAAAACATGAAAAGTGGTGAGATAATCTGTCTGCTGCGGTTGTTTGGCTGTGTGACATATTGACTATGTTGTGCAGTTCAGCTAATGGGAGGGTTGGCTAAATTATTTTGTTATTGAAAATATAACAATGTAAATTGTTATTCCATGTACTAAAATACGTATTTCATACAATGATGCATGACATATATCCTTAAAATGCATTCAAATTTTTTTTCAGTGATAATTCCGTGAACTTAATTATATCCCAAGTAATGAAAAGAATAATATTGGTGAGGCTGTTATTTGTCAGATTTCGACACAGCCCCATTAAGATCGCTGTTATTCATAGGCAGAGGCAAAAGAAACATTTGTCAGAGAAGTGAATTTACTGCTCAGTAGGTAGGAGATTATCCTCCCATTTGGCAGTAAACTAAAGTTAATAAAATGTCTGTAGTTGAAGGAATAAATGATCAGTTAGCCAATAATGGCGTCATTCTGTCCAACCTTTTTCCGTTTATTACAAATTATTATTTTCACAAGATAAACAGAATTACTGTCTATTCATATGAGACCATTAATAAGTTTATTTACATTGGTTCCAAGCAAAATTAAAGCAAGTATTCAGCTTATTTTATACAGCTATTTACTAAAATATACAGTTTATCAACTGTGGCGCAACATCATGGGTGTTATAGTTGCAGGAGTCGCAACTGCGACCAGGCTGACCACTCTAGCAGGCCAAGGAAACTCCTGCAACCACCTGTCTGCCCGTTTCAAGCCATTAGGTGCGGCAACTGGGTACTCTTTCGCTTTACCCTGTGTCTGACTGATCCAGCAGGCAGGAAGTGACATCACATCCACTTCCTGCATGCGAAACAATTCTGCACACAGCACAGAGGAAGAGAGATACACCACTCTTGCAGGTACGTAGTGTAAGTAGGGGCACAGGCAAGCTGTTTGGGGCACTGACAAGCTGTTTGGAAACAAAGATGCAAAAGGCATGCTTTTTGGTAGCAAAGATGGCACAGACAAGCTGCTTTGGTGCACTGATAAGCCGCAATTTTTGCACTGGGGCCCTATGGTTTCCAATTACTCCCCTACACATAGAGTTAATGCTCCCATATAAACAGATTAAGCAGCTGCTATGGGCCAATTAGTCAAAAGGGACCCTCAGAGGTTGTAAAGAGGGTAAGATAGAAACTAATTTTAACGTATAATACATGAATTCATTTTATGAAATAAAGAAGAATTGTTATAAATATTGTGTTCCATAGTTTATTTAAAATTGTTCTTTCCATTACTTGTGTCTACTTGTACACCACCTGCTTAAAATGACCATAAAATATCTTTTAGACACATATTCTTTCTTTCTTTTATTTTATTTATTTTTTTAATAATTTGCTAGCCTTCAGTACAATTTAAAGTCATTGCTATTATTGTTGACCATCATATAGAAAGGCTAGAATAAAACACACTGGTCTGGTTATCGACAGCCAGCAAAATGTCAAATGTGGACTCAGCGTTCCACTATTCCACAGCACTGTAATGGGTATTAAAATTAGTTTGAACAGAATGTCTTCTGTAACATAGTAATTGGTACAGGTAGGTAAAGGAAAATTATTTTAATAATCTCCAGTAGAACCTGAATTTATCAAAATGTTTGTATGTTTGTATTGGAAACTTTTATTGCTCTAAAATTTCAGTCCAAGATGTAAATATCTATTTATTTATAAATATATCTTAAAATGTGTATTCTAATGACAAAACCAATTATAGGGCCGCAACTTTCTGACTTGCCGTGTAAGTATGGGACACTTGTTATTGCTATTTACCACCGGCCTAAATTTGCAGCGTGAGCCATGAGGTGAAAGGCTAATTGTTATTTCCATTTCCCCAGATCTCTACATATTATCATCATCATCATCATCATTTGCTGTTCCCTGAAATCTGCTAATTGCTTGTAATTGCAACGAATTGCCCAGTAGTTTAGTTAAACTAGTTGGCCGGCTAATTACTTCAGACTGGGATGACCTGCTATAGTACCTGATACCTATCTGAGATGTGCAGATAAGAAACTAACCTTTAAATCCTTGTGTTTTCCTTGTTTTGTTAAAGAAAATCCATTATAATGAAGTCAGGCATCCTTGTTGTTTTATACTTAAGTTTATAAATACAGTTGTTATCTACATTGTTACAACGCTAGCAATTAAACACTGTGAATGCATATTTTTAGGTCATGGTAATTGAAAAGGTCTTGTTGTTGCCACAATCATTAACTATTTTAAATATGACAGTTATCAGAAATTTTGAAAGTCCATTTAAACTTAACATAATGAAATAGTTCATTTTTTGTTTTTTCTATTTAACATGAACATGATTTGTTTCCAATAGACACAGTCCCTGGAAGGACTTTTTAATAGTCCTCTCATTTAATAGTCCTCTCCTTATTTATCTTGTTGTTGCAATATGCCAAGTAGCTGCAGCAGAGTATTGTTTGTTCTTCTACATAAGAGCAGCTTTAAAACTATTGCACATGTTCTGTTTCTTTCACATTCTACATTATAATTTCAAGGGGATGTCACCGCCCTTCAAAAAGTGTCCCTAGATTATTAGGTTATTTCAGATTGTGGCAGATATGTTAACTGTAATGGGAATGATTCACATCAACCATAAAGAAAAAAAAACTAATTAATTTAGAAACCATAGTCTATCGTGGACAGCTGAAACCACAAATGATAGAATACAACAAAAATGTAAATTAAATACACACACACATACATGGGACCTTTTTGAATGCTCAAGGGATCACATCTGATTACCAGACCAGGTAAGTATTTAATCTCCAGGGAATGGTTGTTTGGTTCACTCACTTCATGTCAAAGTTCTACCCCCTTCCCAGGGCTGGTGCAAGGATTTTTGCCACCCTAGGCAAAACATAATTTTGCCGCCCCCTGGCTCTGCCCCCACAAGCCCCTCCCCCTGAATGACTGCGGCTACCGGCACCCCCTCCAAGTAGGTGCTCTAGGCAGGCACCTACTTTGCCTATGGGTGGCACCGGCCCTGCCCCTTCCTGCTGCTTTCAATTATTTGGGGGCTAGCCCCACCCTATGCATGAATGGCCTGCCCCCTTTATGTGCCCCTCTCCCAACCTACTATTTCCAATAAGGAGCAGGGGAGATTGGGGAGGAAGCCTTCTTTTTCTGTCTTTCCTTTTGTCTTTCTTTTTTATTCTCCCTGCACATAATACAATCCAGCAGCCCTCACATTCCCTTTCCCACAACACCATCTGTAGCCCCCAAAAGAGCAGTATCCAACACAATTGTACAATTGAAAGTGTACAGTGCTTTTCCTAAAATGCTTTATTTCTTGGATGATACAAAAAATCTTTTGACAAATCCCAACATGATTCTATGAATCACTGCTACCTTTGTCCTTTCATATAAAGACTTGTTTCTACAAAAAGTAAGGCTTGAGTCACTCATATCATGTCAAAAAATGTGTATTAAACATATTGTTTAGCCTATTTTAGATTCATATCATATCTCATAATCAGGTGCTTAACCCCTATGCAGGGGCTTGAAAGCCAAAATTTCCCTTGTACTGCGACTCCAGCATATCTTTCACTCCCAAAACCTCTGGAACCAACTCATGCTTAAGGCTGTGTATTAGCATCTACCTTGCTAATACACATGCCATATTTGTTGACACGGGATGGAAACAAGACAGCTACGTTGATAATAATGTAAAATAAACGTAATGCAAAATAACTTGAAGGTTGCTCTTTAAAATGAGATCACATGTCCCTCTTTTCTAAATTCTAAATGAATTACTCAGATAAATAGCTATCACTAGATCACAAAAATAACTGTAGCTCCACTCCCAAGCAATGCCTTTAACTATACCCCCAAAATAAGTGTCCCTCTTTGGCCATTCGAAATGTTGGGAAGTATTTTACACTAAAAAGTGCACGCTAAATCTAAAATAGGAAAGTCATATCAAATTCTGCATTTAAATGTACTATATAATTATTCCATAACCAATATGATGAGGGTTTTATATAATCTTCTGTCTTACTTGAATGGTCTTACTAGCTAACGTTCAGCATACTTCATGATTCTGGGTCTACTACAGCTAAAAGGGTCAAGAAATAGCCATCACTGTGATAAGACGCACTTTAACACCAGAATTTCTTTTTAATTTATTTGAGCATGTAATACTGAATTACATTTGAGCATGTGTGTAATTCAGATCAGAATGTTGACAATGAATTAAACAGCAATTTTAATTGTGCAGAGTTTTATGGACTCTTTGTAGGTAATAAGTAAGAGAATAGAAATCAGGGAAACGTTGGTTGGAATCCATGCTGTTGTTGGCTAATGTGTATGTTGAGTCCACGTAATAACCTTCTGAAGGTATGTGTTACAAGACAAGTTAAATTATTTTAAGGAAATTAAGTTGACTTTATGACTTTGGATCCAACTCATCCTGCTAACCCAGAAATGGGATCTGTCTATGCATTTCCATAGTTTCTCTTTTATTTTGTTTTTTTACCTCAAATCTCTTAGGACCTATCACATTTTCCACTCCTTACTTCAGTTTCAACATGCAAGGGCACAATTCCAGCGTTTTCTGGGTCTGCATATTTGTCATACAAAGGCATGGTCCAGAATTACATCAATACTCAGAAGCTCTAATTCACACTTTTGAATAAACAGCAAAGAAACCAATCCATGATTCATTATACCAGAGATATTTAGAAGTGAAATTTATGTAGAACTTTATAGGCATTATATACTAAACAACTACGGTAGGATAACTGATGTAGAAATGTATGTAATATTACTGCTGTGTTGCAAAATTACATCAACTTAAAGAGCCATTCCAGCCATAATATACACTTTAGCGCATGTGATAGTTGTCTGGTCCCTTTACATTCCCATGCTGTCCATTTTGCAAATGCATGGGTGGATTCTGCAGAATATACACTTCCCCCTTCCCTACCCCCAGCTAAATGTCATGCAAGAGATGTGTTCGGCCAAACACATCTGCCTGCATGTGATATACTCGCCTCCAGTAAGCTCCCGCACTGGCTCTGGGAACCCTTCTGGGAACATAATTTCTTTGATATAAGACTTCAGGTGGTATTATCTTCAGCCAACCATGGGTGGTGGCCTGCAGCGTCCTACATAAACTTAACAAAATAACCTACAGAACCTGCTGATGTAGCAAAACTAATGTAGCAGACCATTATGGAGTAGGGGATATATTGCCACATTAATTATCGGCAGAATAACATGGAATAATGTCCTGATTTTGTCTTTTTTTTCTTCTACACAAACACCCTTACAACCTTAGAGCTGAGATTAGGTCTGCTGCAGTACCCTTTATCCCCATCAGTCTTGTGATTGTCATAAGCAATACTCACTAAGAAGCATAGAACTTAAAAGTCCCATTTAGGGTAATTTGTTTTGGTTCCAACAAAAAGTAAAAATATAAACATTTCAATGAATATCCATATGATGATACAACATACCCAAACTTAAGGAACTTTGGTAAGACTGAGGTTAAGTGATTAAACTAGTCTATGAATGGTCGTTATCAATTTCCCTTTACTGTCCCAATGAAGAATCCCAGAGGGACCTGGATCTTTGGTAAAAAATAGAATCCAGCATTAAAACAAAGTGTCATTTGACTTTAAAGTGGCATTTCATAAAAAAATTCCCATGATCCACCATTGACTATCCTAGACACTCTATGTACAATATTTTAGCAAGACTTTATGCACCTCTAACATTTGATTCAATTGATCCAACGGAATTTGATGGCGCTATAGAAAACAATAAATAATAATAATAATAATATTTTGTTCCATACACAACAACATTCTCATGATTATACGATTGCAGAACAACAATTCCAAATGGCAGCCTTTATTTATTGATAAGTAATTCAAATGAAGGGCAATTTTAATATAAAGTCTCAATAGTTAGGATTGATTATAATCTCAAATGTTACAATTGCTCTGCAAATTAGAATTTTCAGACTGAAAAACTATTCCATAATGCAACAAACTGCAAACAACCTTTTCCAGTTTAAGGACAAAGTGACCAAAAAAAAGGTTCCACTGATTATAGCTCAGCAATTGTGGCACTCTGGATTATCAGTTGAACTATCCTATAGACGTCCACGAAGACAAAAGGTTAACACACCTTGAAATCAGCCTCAGCAAGGACAAGTACGGTTTCCTCTCAAATTGGAAACTTAAAACTGCCAGGGCCAGACATGTTTCATAATAAATCATAATACTAGTCAATTAGGTTACAAAATCATTTAGGTTATGTCTAAAAACAGGAAGTTTGGTAATAGAATCCAAAAATTATAGCAATTTGGGGTCATGACCCAATGAGGTCAATTTTGTGCATGTGCTTACTTGTGGAACTTTATTTCCTGATTGGCGAATGAAAGCGTGATAGGTTTGTTTGGCTTAGATTGTGTATACGAAACATATTCATGTGTTTATGTTGGTAAGTACCCAACAAACCAACTGAAGTTCTTGCCTTGTATTTAAGAACAATCAATCTATAATTGGACTTCTTAGGTTATTTTGGATTATTTTTTTATCACATTGAAAAAGATGGTGTTTTTGATGCAATAACTATACAGTGCCTTTCTAACAGCATTTATCCTCAAAGAAGGACCAAACTGGTCAAGCATAGAGCATACTTAAGTCAGTGAAACAATCTCCAAGTGTTAATTATGCATTTTCCGGGGCCACCTCAATTCCAGTGTCTGGTTGTTCATAATCTATAGTTAAGGCAGACATGTCAGAGCATATACTGTATATATTTTGGAGTAAATTATAGTATCAATATTATTAGATATCAATCATGTAATTCACACCTTAATGCATAACACAGGAAACAAGAAACACGAGGAAAGCAACATTAGTTACAAGTGCTACACTCACTCCCACAATATTTAACTTACTCCCTGTTATGCAATTTGTATAAGACCCTTTCTGACTCTTTGATTTACAGAATATGTGAAGTCGGTGTAGTGGCAAAACAAAAAGGTACCTATTTATACTAAATAGTGCATGGTCTAAATTGTCACTTAAAGGTGCCATCTGGTACAGAAGAAGAAGAGGGCCCCGCTCTTGTGGGCATAAAGTCTGTTGGGGGGTACAGAATGTATGCTAAAGTACTTAATGAGTTAGACACCCCACTGGTGACATTTGTTTATTTGCTGTGCTGGAGCTAACAAGGGGTAAGTAAATCACATGCTGTGTAATATAGCTAGAGAAGGCTAAAGGGGCCATTGCAGAAACCATCCCCCATCCATCCATTTATATATATATATATATATATAGTAATAGCAAACAATAAAAAAGTATTAATGTGCACTAACCTGCCATGTAAGACAATCCTCAATGAGGGTTAGTAATCAGTATTATGTAGAACAAAATACTAAAACAAATAATAGTGTATGCAGTGTGACAAGCTGCATGAGTTTAGTTTACAAATTTGCACCAAAAAAACCCAAAATGGATGTACTTTCTTACATTGTATACACTGAGATTTTTTTTTCTACATAACACTGGCTGCTATCTCTCAATGAGGATTGTCTTACAAGCCAAAAACACAGGTTATTATTTATTTTACACTTTGTAACACTAAGTACACTTTGATGCTTTTGTATTGTTTGCTGTTGGTCATATAAGTGTGTTGTGGGGAATTTGTTGCTCTTTGTTGCTGTTGGGGTATATCACTTGGTGCTGGGTTTCACAATGATTTTAATAGTTTTTTATATTAATATTTTGACAGATTATTTAATTTATGTATAATTTACAGTATATACATACATTGACAAGACAAAAATGGTTTATATGATGATGATGATGATGATGATTAGTCTCCAAAACATCATCTTCAAATATGGATATTAATTTTTAATATTTATGACCCAAATTTAATTCTCAAGCCAAAATGGCATGTTTTTAAACCAGTGTATAATTTGAAACTCTTACTTGAGTGGTAGTTTTAAACCAATCACGGGGAAATTGATCACTTCAGAGATTTTCAGTAATCCCTTTAGCTGGAAAACAATTACAATAGCTATAATAAGATCTAGTGCATCCAAATACTTCAGTGTGCCATTTAAACCTTTCCTTTTATCCAGGTTAAACTGACTAATCTTAAAATGAAATTGTACCTTTAGATACCAGTAAACCTTACAGTATTTAACTGATTACCCTGTGTTGTAATACAAATCCTCCGTTTGACTGCAGCCAAGGTAATTATGGCAAAGTAGAGATCTACATGTTTCTAAAAAGAGGCACCTGTTCCTGCAAACATATTACTGGCCCATGCTGACCTGAACTAGTATTATTATAGCCCACTCCTCCTATCCTTTCTTTTATTGGTGGGGAGAGAAGTGAAGCAAGAGCAGAAAACTGAAACATCAACCACAACTAGAAATCACCAGCTCCACACATACAACAGATATAAAAATAATATGTATGATAAATATATAAAATACTTGATGTGACCCTAAAACACATTTTAATTTATTAATGAGCATCTCACAACTTCCCTTTTCTCCCTTTTTTCTCTGCAGTACACAAAATGGAGACACTTCCTGTCACAACCAAACCACTTGCAGAATCTTCACTTCCAATTATCCCTCAACAGCATTGGCAATTTTCTGCAGGTTTTTAACCAATACTATAAGTAACTGGAACGCTAAGCAGGACAGGGTCCAATCACAGTGCAGCTTACCAACATGACCAACCATTTCTATTGGATAAGTCCAAGCGCAGAAGTATCAAAAGGATAAGGCAAACTTAAAGTTAGACGGTATTTGGTCAGAGCAGGCAGCAAAGAATCATAAACTGGAAGACCTGGCTAGGTTGCAAAGAATCACAGGAGAGAGGTTAGCAAACAGTCATGGCTAAATCATAAGTAGGTAGTTCAAAGACATGGAAACAGCAAGGTATGAACCCTAACCACCCAGCACAGGTCATTGAGCAGAGCTTTATAGTAAAATGTGTTGCCAATTTCATTTAAGGTGTCTTCGGTAAATAGACACATTGTTTCTAGCATTCGTCTTGCCATGGACCACACCATCCTTACAAACACAGTACATCTTACTTCATGACATAACATACAGATTGAAGCACTGCATCTGACGTCATCCTGACAAATTGCGATTGATCTTTAAAATGACCACTTAGACTGTAAGGCCAAAAGTCCAGGCCCTCCGCTCCTCGCCTCAAATCTGTTATGCAGTATAACCCATTGTACAGCGTCGCAAACTATTCTTGGGCAATAACTGCAACATATCTAACAAATGTCAAAATAAAAGCAAGCTATGGTTTTGTCATTTTACTGGGTGCAGTGTGTATTACTCATACAATAAAAGAATCGCACCTATTGTGTGACATGTCTCATGCCATTCATACATCACACCTACTACCTAAACACAGATGAAAAAATAAGGCAAATGACTTCATGCTCCATTGGCATCTCCTCCAACGTTTATATATTTCTTCTGGTGAACTACCATATCTCGAACACATATCTTTTTGTGTAATTGGTTAATTTCACATCTATACATAAAATTATATTTTTAAGTGGCATTTTCTTTTTCCCCAGTAAGTACATGCGCTTATCACTATCCTGGAATCATTTATGATGGGGATTCATAATAAAGAGGATTTCTGGTGCAGAATTTTAAGAGGGTGGGCTGGACATCATTTTTAATGATTTCAGGGTTAAGGCTTGAAAATAAATGTTTCTTTGTGCCATATTCATGTGTAGAGGTTCACCTAGTTTGACTTTCACAATGCATAGTTAAATCAGTATAGGAAGTTCTTACTGCAGAAAACTATTATGTTTTATATATTTTAATATTTTATTTATTTTGTCCAAAACATTACTGAGTATTCAGCAGTAGATTCGTAGATCACAGTACAAGTAAATTGGTCCTTGATTGCAACCCACCCAAAATTTGCAACATTGCCCATTTGAAATATTAATTACACTTCATGAAATTCAGCAATATTGTGTACATCCAAAGCACCCCCGGAGTGTTTCTTCTATTTTAACAGAAGGCTTCCATCTAATCAATATATCCTTTATCTCGGTAACGTTGGGCTTCCATTAAAGCAATTCCACCAAACATAGAGCTACGATCAGACATTCTGAGGTCAAGTATACATTGGGAAAATGTCCAATTCAGTGTATCCATACGTACACACAAACACAGAGAGAGAGGTGATGTCAGTGGCCTTAACCTTCTGTTTCAATGATTTGGATTCAAATTCCCTTAATTCAAAGAATTGATTGAGGAAAACCTTTGGACAGCTGGGATGGCAAGGTAATTATTGTTGTGTGTTTCTGTTAACAAGGGGTGGGTAGAGCAACAACAACATTATTATTTATTAATATTATTATTATTAATATTATTATCTTTTATTTATATAGCGCCAACAATTTACGCAGCGCTTAATACAATACATAAATTCAAGGGGTATGACAAGACGAGAATTTACAGACTAAGACAAATCGATACATTAGGTGGAGAGAGCCCTGCTCGCAAGCTTACAATCTAGAGGGAATAGGGTGACAAACATAAGGCATAGAGAAAGGGTGAGAGGTAGTGTGGTGCTTGTATGAGCAGCTAAGCAGCTAAGATGGTATGTTCCTCTGAAGAAGTGGGTTTTGAGATGTTTCTTGAATGTCGGGAGGGAGGGTGAATGCTGAAGGTTCCTTGGGAGTAGATTCCAGAGATATGGGGCAGCTCGAGTGAAATCTTGTAGACGGGAAAAGGAAGAGGTGATAAGTGAGGAGGAGAGCCTTAGCCCATGGGAAGAACGTAAGGATCGAGTAGGAGAGTATTTGTTTATCAGGGCAGAAATGTATGGAGGAGCAGTATTATCTATGATTAACACCACTATATGTTACTTTCTATTCTTTTATCATCGATTTCCTATACAGTGTTTTGGGGATATTTGCTGGACAGAACTAGATAGTGTGCATTAAACTTCATACGTTCTGGCAAATGGGTTCTGTCCAGCTGTATTACTGGGCAGTTTTTCCCTCTAGTGTATTGCTATATAACCCAATATTTTGATCCTTTCAATGGTCATATGTCACAAGGGTTAAACAGATGCAATATATAATTATATATTGGTATTAATAATAGTATTAATATATTATATTACCATATAGGGGAACAAAGTCCAGGGGGCTTATTTGAAATGAGGATAAATTTAAGAACAAGCGGTCTTCATCTAAAACTAGCGTGTCAAAGGTTTAGATGTAATGTAAGAAAATGTTACTTTATTGAGAGGCCTCCTAGCAGAAGTGGTAGAGGCTAATCCAAGGGAACATGAATTAAAAACACGCATGGGATAGGCATAAAGCTATCCTGACTCTAAGACAAGATCAAGGACTAATTAAGACCTGAGTGAGGAAAAATGGGCAGACTAGATGGGTTCTTATATTGTCTTACCTTCCATGTTTTGTTTTTTGTTACACAAGACTACGTCACATATAAGCACTATGTATGTTTGCGCTGTTTTTATTAACATTTTATTTAATAAAGATAAATATATTTTTTCTTCCTCCATCTGCGCAGCCAGTTTTCGTTGCTTAACTGAGTATCATTTGTATAAAAGTAGCGCTTTAATCGAAAACCAAATATTGTCAAAACAATGACACAGATTGAACCAAAAGCACAAGTACCGGTAGGTAATAGCTAATGTTTTTTTTTTTGTTTTTTGGAAATTGTTACAGCCACATGGAAATGCTGTGATTTATTTGTTGTACAAAGCATCGCTCCATAATATTCAGTTTGGTAAACCTCCTTACTGTTTGTTTACTGGTAGAAAACATCCTCCTTTAGTTGTAGGGATTAAAGAACAAATAGGGTCAAATATTACTTGACTACAATGTCACAGGTACTAAGAGAAAAAAAATAAAAAGTAAAGATTTTCCTGCACTGTATTGTGAGCAGGCAGCAAGGAATAAGCTCTGCGATAATGCTGTAAAAGCTACGTTTTGTTTACTTAAGCCTAAAGCACAGTAAGCTGCTATCCTTAAAAGCAAACAATTAAATGCATTCACTAATCCTGCGACACACAATATATGATTATACAAGCACCCTTGGAGAAATGTTTGCTTTTGCAACATTTGCGCTATATGAATATTGTATAATACGCAACACATGACAATGCTGGGAAAAATAAAAAGGCAGAGATGACAGAACATGAAAGCAAAGATACAAAAAATAAAATGCGCTTTTATTTACGTGTATTCCTTATAGTAATAGTGGTACAGGAGAACATTCTTTCTACATGGTTGTTGGAAAGTTTAAAAAAACTGGTAAAAAAATAAAAACGAATGCACACGCTACTTGTCTCAATAACGAAGTCCATTGAGAAGAAGATTCGTTTTTTGTTATATGTATATTAATTGAGAACTGTTATGATGAAGTCCATGTTATGCTAACCATGAGAATAATGTTTTATATAACATTACCATCTTCAGTATACTAAGTCATCTTTCGAAATAGAGTAACACTCAAAGCACTTACATCATACATCATAGTAGTAGAAGAATTTGAATTTAACTTTTTACATCATCAACAATATGGCAGGTAGTTGATATGGAATTATAAATAATATGATGCTTGGTGAACCACTTCCTGGTGGAGAACAAGTAGAGAAATAGAGACCTTTTTCAAATGGGAAGCTGAAATGATTCAATATGCATGATGGGTGTTTTTTTGATGTTCGTTTCCTTTTAATCCAGTACATGCTGCCAAGTGAGCATTCACCTTTATTGAGAATCGTGTTAAACATGTTAGCCCCTGTTGGTCCCTCATAGCCTCTCCTCCCGTTATTCTACATTCTGGCGACATTTTTTCTCTATTGTCTACAAAGAAGAATGTCACTCAACAAATAAAACATTTGAGAACTGAACTGTATAGGAAGAGGGCATTAAAAGGATAAAAATAGGAGGAGTCGCGGCATCGGACTAGGGGCTTGCTGAACCACGTTGGTGAAACAGAAATATGCAAATATCAAAGTGAATTTATGAGCTAAAATTGAATAGAGGGCGAAATAAACCGGAATATGGAGGCTATACAAGCTAGCTTAGAAGCTCCGCTGGATATGTGTTGTAGTTCATAATAAAGCAACTGGATCAACGATTACACAACACTTGAAATTGCTTTATTGTACTTAATCCACCTTCTCGGCTCAAATAGTGACTGACCCTACACCTACGGTAATCATCTATAGCCAAAACGGAGAAAGATCTTAAATAATTATTTCAACCTCATCTGTAACTCTGTAGCATGACCAAATATTGCCTTATTAACTCTCAAGGAACACCGTAGTAACATAAAAGTGTTTCCCAGCAGTCTTGTTTTTTCAGCAAAGAAATGGCCCCAATGAAAGAAGAATAACAGTTCATCATGAGGAGGTTTGCATGGGCTGGGAGATATCCATAAATATGTCTAATGACAGCCTGGGCTCTTCCCTTTCGGCAGACGGCAGCATCACCTTGTACCCTTTCAACCAGAAATATAAAAAAAAAAAAAAACACCTTTACTGCCCCATATCCAGAAAAAATACCAAAATAGTATGTAAGGGGGCATTTTGACCCTCTGAAATATAATCTCATATTTAATTGGGGTATTACCGAATTTGGGATATTTTTCAGCAATGGCACTGTAATCTGTGGAAGAAACCTGTGACCATTTTTTACGTTTTGTTTTTTTTTAATATAATTATGTTACTGCTAATAAATGGTACATTAAATGTATGAGTATGATTTCAAACAAAAAACATACTTAAAACACTATTATATAATTTGTGTGGGTATACTAAATGGAAAAATTATGGTTAACCAAACAAATGGCGAAATAAGTGCTTGTCTCTTGGATGTGAAACGCCCTTGTCATGAAGGGGTTAATACTAAACTACACCTGTATGTCTTAAAATGCCAGTGTCTTAATTTTTAACTGCTTCCAGGTGCAAGTTGCCATATACAAACACTGCAAAGCCTTTTGCAAAACACACTCAGTACCACATTAAGACAAACTGTCATGACTGGAATCCTTTCTTTTCCCCCTATTTCGCCGTGTTTACCATGTCCTCATTAAAAAAAATTGTGTGGGGACGATCTAGTTTCACTTATTTTCAGTAAGAAACTGAATTTATAACAGTCTTACAGAAATAATACAGGCTTCCTGGAATATGAATGATCATCCTATAAATGCTGTGTAACCAAAATATCATTTTTTTTATAGTAAAATATATGAATTGAGTTAATTTGGTGAATAAAATACTTTTTAAGTGCCAGGGCAATGAATATGTAAATGTAGGGTGTTGTGTGTGTATCACAACTGGCACTGTGTGTGTGTGTGTGTGTGTGTGTCACATTCTCTGTCTTTCAGTGTGTCGTTGTATCTCTCTACTTTCCTAGTTTATTGTCAGAAGAGATTTCATGTCACTGAATCGCGCACCCCTGTCTAGGTTTCCTATGTGATGGAGTGGTCCTGCAGGGATGCTTATGAAATATGTATCATCCAGGGCAGTAGGTGTTGATACAGTCCTGCATTAAACTCAGTGTTAGGCAGTAACATTTCTCATGGTGGACATGTACTGGGGTCTGTGGTGGACAATGTAATGATGTTCTATGGCCCTTTACAAACTTTCCCATGGACACTGGTGTCCTTGTACGGGCACTTTGCCTATCCTCGATTAAACATCTTCTATAAGCATCTCCACTAAAGTTACATATTATTTACCAGGACTGTCTTTAAATGGACTCTCCAACCATCATATGCACTTTAATGCATGTCATAGCTGAGTGGTCCCTAGAAGATGGATGTCTGAGTAGGGCGAAATTATTTAACCATTGGGTGGTGTCGTCGATCATTTAGTGCAATGTAAATTCTGTGGGTGTGAATTATAAATATGTTGCAGGGGCAGAAAAAATTTGATTGTAAGTAAATGGTTTTGTGGAAAACATTTTAAGAATGCAAAAGTTATGGCAATACATTGGTTCGTGAAAAAAAAGATTATATATAATCTGGTAATTCCCTTCATAAAAAGCATTATGCCATTGACACATCACCCTCCATGCTTCTACGTAGGTACTGATGTCCTCCAACCACAGATCCATGAACACTGTAACTACGTTATAAAGGTACGGCAACACATTACCTTCTTGGTGGTTATCAGTATGGTTAACAACAGTATGTTTTACAAAAGATGTACCTGTGCCAACAGGGAGTTGGATAATATGGAACCAGTTGTGATTGAAAATAGTAGGTATCAAAGTTATGTAGGATGGAACACTTTCAGTTATTGAAATGGCAGCTGCGTTGGGTGCGTCTGACCATTCTATGCACATATATCATATGTAATCATGTTAGTTTCCTTTCTAAAATGGTCCACAAACATATAATACTCAATAACTGCTATCCTAAGATACATCGAAGTTGGCATAAAAGTAAATGGGATATAGTATAATATCTGTATAGCACTTCTTCACCTTTAGTTATTATCTTCAGCTCTAATATATCCACTGAATATTTTAACATTATCGATATGATAGCAACATTAGTCAAGAACAATGTTATTACTATCTCATTAAACACGTTATAAATATAAATGCATTTACCTTCAGCTCTACCCTAATCCAGTGCCCCCTGCAGCCCCCTCCATCGTTACACTATGCAGTGGGACATGATGTTAGATCCCAGCATTGTATCTATGAAGGACTTCAGTGGTTGAGCACAGTCCTTCATTATTATTATTATTTATTGTTTTATATAGCGCCATCGAATTCCGTAGCGCTGTACAATGGGTGGACACCACATAACAAGTAGTATGTAACATAACAAATTGCCTTACAGAGACAACAGGTGAGGAGGGCCCTGCTCAAACGAGCTTCCAATCTTCATAGCGTTAGAGGGCTTAAACTTGCCCATTAAGCAGTAGAGCACTGGAGAGCCTCGTCACCCAATATGTTGCTGATCATAGTAAGCCACCTAGTATAAAGCCTCTGTGAAGAAGTATAGCAATATTTTTAGAAATATTTAATATATTAAAAATAACTTTAAAAGAAGGCATATCCTCCAAAGTTAAACAATACCAGGTCCAGTAGTCATGATCAATGTCCAGACTCTTTGTCTTCAAGGAGTAACGGCTGTATCTATTTGCAACATAAATCAACATCCCCGAGACTATGTAGACATTAGCTATAAAACAAAAAAAAAGGTTATTGCTTTGTTACCAAATTGCTCCCCCCCCCCCATTTCACTGGCATGGGTTCTTTAATGGTGCAGCTATGTCATGGCACCACTTTTTTCTCTCAAGCTTGCAATGCTAAACAGGAAATATACTTCCCAAGCTTGTTATGCATTTGCTAAATGCATCAAGCTAGAGTGTTTCACCTGGGTAAAAGAAATCTATATAAAGGTTTGGTTTGCATTTATGCATGATTACTTCTACGGTGAGGATACGTTTATGGCCTCTGAAATCTAAAGAAATTATTTCAGGCATATTTAAATTCCACCCAGAGTGGAATAAATTAGGTCACCTGGTGCCCACATTAAAAAATGTCTTTACTGCTGCGTTTTCATAAAGAAAGCCTTGGTCTCTTTTGATGGTGCATGTGTTGGAGAAAAAAAAATATGCAAGCCAGTTTCCCTCATTATTTTCGCATGTGCATCGTATGTTTTCTCCATTCATCGATGATTTCCATTCTTCTGGAAGTGATCACTCTCCAAAGAGTAGTACAGGCAAAAGAAACAATTTCTTACTTGCTCGATATTAAATGGATGGGACATAACAACCATTCTTATTTTCCTAGGAGAACAAGACGCTGCTTCCCTAATTTGTAAATGTAGAATAATATGGGTGGAATATATACTGATTTCAGACAGGCCTTTCCACAAAACGTTTGCTAGATGTGTAACAGTTCATTTTCTGATGAGGGGAGTAATATCACAGACAGACATTTTAAAAAGCTTTCTTTATGGCTACGACTGAAAGTATTCTGTGAAGTACGTTGAACCATTGCTAAGGTCTAAGAGGTTACAGGTCCTCATTCTAGTGGATGTTTAAGAACCATTGCATTGATGGCCCAATCAATGCCCAGACTGGCTGTCAGACAAATGCCCAGTGGGCCAACCGCACTTACCTTTTGTATATGATCAGGCATTGTAAAAGTGAAGCGTGTATGGAAGCGGCTGCCATAAGACTTCACATTCAGGAGTTTCTACCATAACAATATGGAATGTTACAGCTTCACAGCTTTTTAACAAACAATACAAGTTAGAACCTTTACTATGATCAATAGATATGATATAGAGAGAAATACCTGTACTTGGTATACCTTACATACTCAACCCATTCCATTATTTAAAGAAGTTAGTATTAGAAAGCTTAGAAAAACTTTTTTATTTGATTATTTAGTGTTATTGATGGGAGAGGATCCCTGTTTTACCATTGCTGTTATTCAGTTACTTAGTTTACTGTCTTTAGCCAAATCTATTAAACAGAGAATAATATTATACCATTGCAGTCTGTGTTTAAACATATATAGGATCATGAAAATAATTATAATAAACAGGGGAGGGTTGGCACCTTCTGGGCCATGAGGGCAGCTAAAGCCAAGTGGCCCCATCGACCCCTTGTGCCCCCCCCTCAGTACCTCACATAGGCACTGGCACACATATTTACACACTCACATATACACACTCACACTAACACACTGACACACTTATACATACATTCTTACACACTTCTGCTAACACACACTCCCTCTCATGCACACTTACACATACACATTCATGCTCACACACACAATTGGTGTAAGAACAAAACAGCAGATAAGAGCAATTCAACCTGCACAATTTATAGTCAATGTGAGATGATTTATTGAAAGTAGTCCCACCAACTTATCAATGCATTATGCAGGACCAACTCACCTTTTCTTGCAGAGGAATCTCACTTGTGGGCCCTTCAAAATGCAAAGTGAAATTACTAATTAAAAATTGTTTTTCATAAGACCTTGTTACATAATATGTACTTTATAAATATCCATTAGTAGAATAGTAAAATCTTACTTGCTTGATATTAAATGGATGGGAACATAACATTCATTATTATTTTAATGATATGGGGCGGTGTAGTGATGATTCTGTGTAGTAGACACAAAGGAGAAAGAAAGGAAAAAGGGATGTCACAAATAAACAGAAAATGGATAAACCTAAACCCTATACAATGCTTACATGAGAATTGTTATACTTAAAAGTGTGTCATGAAATATTTAAAAAACGGGGACAAAAAGTATGAATATTTATTAGTATGTGGTTGTGTGTATACTGCCTTTGTTGATAGTGTTTGCAATTACATTTTAAGCATTTCACCAAAGTGTAGCCTACATCAGAGAGGTTGGATTTTATACAGGATTTAATTAAAGTAAACTGTCCACCTTTGGAGCCCCGTTTAATTGGATCTCAGGCAGTGTCTTCACTGGAAACTTTCATAAATCACTAACTGAAGGCTTTAAAATTTCAACAACCCTTGAGACAATAAATAACCTCACAAACACATAAACATAAATCACATAGAATAAACAGGGTTTGGAAAATCCATGGAAATATTTGTGTTTCTACAAATCTTAAGCTTTACCAAATGTGTGAAATATAAAAATAGCTTTTACGAATCCAACTCTATTCTTTTGATTGAGCTCAAAGATTTATGAAATGTTCAGTAGTTAAACAAATTGAAGACTTTTTTACTATGAAATAATGTATTGTAGATATTTGGATCAAAGTCTAGACTTAAGTTACTTTTTTCATTAATACCAAAATCCCCAAGATCCTCATCTTTGGCAGAGTATCTGTAGCTATATGGTGTCAGCACAGACCTATGTCTAAATTGCAAATGCAATCACTGATACTGTCTTCTCAAAAGGAACGTATAACCTGACAGTTAAATTGGGGTTTATTGTTGTTTAATATATATATATATATATATATATATATATATATATATATATATATATGCAGCATACTTAAGTATGATTCCTGCTAAAATATAAGCAGACTGTGGAGGAGAAGAATTAGTCAGAAGTCTAATTTTCTAACTCCAGTAAGAAGGAAACTATGTACATTGGAGTCCACTGAAAATGCACTAATATGCATTACAAAAATATGTTTGAAATATAGGTGCCTATGTATATAATATAGAAGGTATAGGTGTAAAATTTCGAATACTGATAATTAGATGTCACTTTTTTAAACCTAATTATTATTACAATTCATTTCATAATGTTTACTAAATTTAAAAGAATATTTAACTGTGATTTTGGATATTCTAGGTCTAAGCATCTCCCATCTGTCTAGTGATAAGCAGACAACAAAGCAAGGTGTTAGGTGAATACATATTCATCTATGTCCAAAATACAGGGCAGAAATAGTGTAAATACAAGTGTGTCATTATAAGGCTTTATTTCGTAAATTAACACAAAATATATTTGGCTCATTGTTGTGTGTGATAGGTCAGCTACAAGATAAATCTGGTTGTAAATTTGGAAGCCAATGCAAAGTTTGTGGTCATTTGCTCATGCCTGCAGTGGTTTCAGTTAAGATCTATTTTATATCATCAGTATGGTTTGTGATAACTGTAATCCACGTATTTCACAAGAATAGTTAATCCAACCCTAGAAAAAGACAGATTTTTATGAGATATTCACATGGGGAAAAGAACATAGAAACATTACTTTTCCTATTGTACCAATTCAAAACGACTGGATTATATTTCAATTTAATAATGTAATATTTTGAACATAAGCATGTTATTTATATATAAAAAAAACATTAGAAATATATATATATATAGTAATGGACCTTTGCAAATACCCGATGAATAAAGAGCATTGAGCATGCTTTTTTATATATCATTTACCTTACAAGTGTATTAGACAATAATTAGCTAGCTTTGGGTAGATTTGGTGCCATAAGGGATTTGTACAGCTCTACCTGCAACTTCAGTAATTGGAAAATCCGATTTTTTGCCCTTTGGGTGTGATTGGCTTTCAGATTACACCTTTCTTCTCAATGAAGTCATTAGTCAAATAGTCTACAATTAGCCCACTACATATTCTACTTTTAAACACTTCTTTAAAAAGCCTTTATGGGACATCATTAAAGATTGATTTCAAGGCATTCATACCATTTCTTATGAATTAATACCCTTCTGCGCCAGCTGTTCGTCTATGCCCATTCAGTAAAAACCAGACAGGATCAGAATTGATAACTGCTGATGTTTAAAAAACATGAAACAGAATTAATGTATGACTGTTGACACAAATTGTCATTTTATTCTGTTACATAGAATATCTTCAGATACACTTTAAAAGAACTTCTCCGTTGAAAATGAGTTGCAGAATCTATTAAATTATCTTGTGATGTGCCCTAAAGAGAATTGATGTTAATTCAAACGTTATTTTACATATCACTTGATACCTTCCATGTGATTCGCATTTCTTTATTTTATGTAACAAATGTGATGTGAAGGGTAATATAGATTCACTTCTTCTGTCTCCTGATATTTTCCATATTTTTCTTTGAGTTATGGCAGGGGAAACCCTTTAGTTATAACTACATTAAACTGTTGAAGGGAATCTTTAACAGATCGCTGTTAAAAATCCTTGAGTTAAGACTTCCATCTTCCAGTGTCTTGTAGGAAGCGTTTAGATGAGGTTCACTTGCTCCCGTATACCAGTAAATGCCATGTACCCTGCCTTGTCTCATCACAATCATCTTCATGGGGCTTGTGTTCAACCTAAGGGCAGATGTTAAGATCCTGACATCAAAACCAAATGCATAACCCACTGTAGTAAAAAAAAAAAAATATAAAAAATAAAAAAAAAAATCTGGACTCGCAGACTCACATAATATAGGCAAAAAAAAACTTATTTGGAAAATAATCAATAAAATGTGTAATTCATCTCAGATAAAAATATATGACTATCATAAAAGTTCTCGGCACTAAATCATGTCGGAATATACCTTATATTGAGAAATAACTATTTTCTGTAAGGTCCAAGAACATTACTGCATACTCACAGGCTGCTCATCAAACAAAATGAGCTTCTCCGGTGATGACGTTAATAACCAATTGAGCACAATATTTACATCTAAGATATACATTGCCTGCCTATATGGTGTTTTAAGTCAAATACCTTCTTACAAGTGGCATGAGTACATGTGTGTGTGTATTTCAATTGCATTTGAGCAGTACCATAGATCAATTTATGTTTCATAGGTGGAATTGTTTGTATATTTGTTTATTGTGAGAATTATTAATTGCATTGTGACCCGTTCTGTCGCAAATGTACCGCACAATGTACTACAGGTCGCGACCCTGCGGTGCTGCAGGGGTTAAAGGACTTCGTAATGTAACCCAGTAAGGCGTATTCATTAGGATTCACACACCATTGGCCCAATTATGTAATGCAAGATGGAGACACAAGGAAGCTGACTGCCCTGCAGCCTCCCCAAAGGAATTGGAGCCGATGTCCACGCGAATCCCATCAGCCTCCTCTAACTACTGCACATCTATTATACCATCATTTGCAGTCTCTCCCCGTATCCTGCAATTTAGTGATTTAATAAAAGGTATTGCTAACTTCAGCAACGTGCGGGTTAAGCCAGAGGACAGAAAGAAATCTTTAGCAAATCCCTAAAAAAGACCTTGTTCAAATCTTCCAGCATCCTCTTATCTATAACCTAGACAATTATATATGAGTGTTTTAGGCACATGGAACTGTAAGATATGTAATTAATATGTAGCCATCTGAGTGTGCAAGCCTTGCTTACATACTCTCCAACTGAAAGGGTTAAACAAGCACATTATGAATATATAATAAAATGCAGTATTCTTAGAAGAAGATGCCATTTGAGTGAGTAAATTAATTCAATCAAATGGCATCTTCTTCTTCTAAGAATACTGCATTTTATTATATATTCATAATGTGCTTGTTTAACCCTTTCAGTTGGAGAGTATATAATGAAATCCTACATTTTGTTAACAAACTGTGTTTAATTGCATTCTCTTAAATGCATTTTCCTCTAAGTATGTCTCTAAATGACATCCAGGATTACAAAGTAGAAACCAAATTCCCTAAATTGAATAACATGCATGATACTAAAAGTTAAACTCAATGCAAGACACAGCAAATAAATGTAATTAATTATGAGATATCTCAAACAATATATGGGCAAGTAATAGCCTTTGGTTTAAAGTTCTGTTTACAATATATTTCACATTGTCTGTTTGTATAGAGATGGCAATTTAAGCATCTTATCCAATATATATATATATATATATATATATATATATATATATATATATATATATATATATATATATATATATATATAAATAAAAAATATATCTCATGATATCTTCACAGTGAAGTCTGACACAAGGTAGGGCAAGTTTGATCAGCCTGTTGGGACTAACTCACCAGCTATCTCTTTCTCTTACTGTGTGCACACTCTCTCTCACACTCTCACACTCTTCTTGTACACGCACAGTGTGCGGCACTCTGGGACTCCGGTGACGTCATACCGATCTAGAGAGATCTCCCTGAGAAAACCCAACAGCACCAGGAGTGTCTCCCAGATCGGCGCGGAGTAAGCGCAGGGCATCCACGACTGTATTTAATCGCTGGGGATCTAGAAATCACATGAGGACATTGCATCGGTCTGCAGCGCTTTTTGGATAGATCGCTACACTGGTAAGTCACGGGCGGTTTTTTTTCTACGCGTGTCTTTTTCAGAGCCGTAGAGGAAGTACCTTGTTCAGTTAACCCCCAAAAGAATTGACTCTGTGGCACAAGTAAATCCTCGAGCTTTAATAATCTAAATTGGTGATTAGTAATAAAATGACTGTTGCGTTCTTCTTCCGCACTTTCTCACGCACTTATCGCAGCGTTCTTTTCAGAGAAAACTACCGGTATATTAGAGGCAGCTTCTTAATATTTGTGATAATGTTCACTGTGTAACCAGTGAGCCCTGTAGCCAACCAGTATATTTATTAAAATACAACCTTTATGTCTAAACACAATTCTAATGTATTTGTTGTTAGGTGCTGTGACATTGGTTTGTTTGTTTGTATGTGTTTATAGATCAATGGGTAAACAGATGGATAAATCGAGTTATAGATAGATAGATAGATAGATAGATAGATAGATAGATAGATAGATAGGCTGGCAGGCAGATATTGTGTACATATATATATATATATATTTATATATATATATATATATATATATATATATTTGTGTAGATGATGGACAGCCACATCTGTCTTCTGATTATTGTATTCAAAACTATAAGGTTTTTTTTTCCTGATTGTTCCTTAATTTGTAGAGGCCCTGCTTCCTAAGTTTGCTATACTGAACAATTGACAGTTACAATTGCTTACGTTAGACTTAAACACTTAAAATCTATGTCATTATAGATTAACCGAATGCCTTAGTTGACCTCACAGGATAGACCCCCTCCCTCCCTCCAAAGATCCACTCTTACAAACTGTGGTTAGATAGATAGATAGATAGATAGATAGATAGATAGATAGATAGATAGATAGATAGATAGATAGTTGTCTTATCATTTTGTTTCCTGAAAACAAATTATTAAGTGTAGGGAGGAATATTGAGGAATATTTGTTATATCTGATGCTTTGACATGTTGTGTAACATGTATAGTTGTGCTGATCAGATGCTGGCTCTGAATTGCACATAGAGCTGATTTCTCTTCTAGTTGGAGAGGAAACTAATAAAGTGAGACCGGTTGCAGAGGGCAGAATGTTCTAAGCAGCATGAGTTTTCCAGACAAGCTCCTCATTTACAGGGGTGATTGCTCACTTTAGCCTTGAAGTTGGGTCCTTGACGTATTTATACCTTGTATAAATTCTTTAGTATCTCTGCACTTCGTCAAGCCTGACAAATATGCTAGAAAACTGTAATTCCAAAGGGGGGTTACCTCACTCCACTAGCCTAAAGATTTCAACTAATGCAGTTTAGCATTGGCTCTGGGGTAGCATGGTTATAGAGTGTGGAAAATGGACATTGCACATATCAAGACTACCTTGCAAAATTCCTTTTCTTGCAAAACATGATAGAGTTGACAAGACACACATTTTAAAAAGGCTAATAAAAATTAATACTTGGGGAAGAAATCCCCTAAAGGATTTTGATCAAAAAAAGAGTAAAAGAACACTGTTAACCCCTTCAGTGCTGGAGTGGGTCGAACACTACCTAATACTTAATCGCTCGAAGCAACACAGTTTTATATTTAATAGCAATTACCCACATGCCAATAAAATATACCATAGGGGTATTAAAGATAAATGTAGGCACAGCCTTTACTGTAAAGGGACATAAACAGTTGCGTTTAATTAAACTACTAAAGGTAAAGAAAATGAAGGGGAAATCATGAAGGGAAAAAAGTATAATTATGCCTTGTAAAAACACAAGTGGAGAAGCTAACTAGTTTGATTAGGGGCTTTTGAAATGCCTGGATGTGATAGATCAATATCTCCTTTAGAAAAGCAAACCGCAACTTAAAACCGTGAAACTTCCAATTGCTGTGCTCACTCATTTGTCTTAGATTTTCCAATTAATAATTCTAAAAAGGAATAATTCAAGCAGTTCTGATCTGCCAAAACAAGTAACCAAACAAGATTTGTATCGATAAATAAATCAAGATCCCTAAAAACATGAAAAATGCAAACCCCTTGAACCATAGACGATTACATACGTCTACAGGTCCACTGGGTGCATTGTTTACTTAACTTTACATATGCTGTATCATATGCTTAAATATCAATAAACCAAATACCTCCCAAAGGACACTCCATGTGTCTGTTGCAGATAAAGCCACCATTAGTTACAATGATATTTTGGATTTGCCTTGTACAATAAAGATCAACAATGGCAGTTTATCTTTTGAGTAATATTCCCTATTTGCTTTGTTTACAGAGATACTATTATGGAACTAAGTCTTTCTAAGAACGCTCCCTCCTATGTTGACTTAGGTAAGTAATAAACAATAGTAAAGTTTCGAATTTATTTTAAGTACTTTAATTTAGTAGAATATTTTCTTTAACGAAAAAAAAAAATACTCGGTTACACCTAAATCACTACAATGCAGTTTAAATATGTATGTGTGTGTGTGTTTACACTGTGTGTACAATTGTTATATGTGTCAGATGCATATACCTCCAAAAGAAAAACTTAAATATGCCTAATAAACTATACTAGTATATTATCTAGCTTAGAGAACTAGGGCATTTGCATTGCAAAATACAAATGTTAAACTAATTAAAACTAATAAAACTAATGAAAACGAATTCGTTTCTTGTAAAACGTGATATTTGCATTACCTGTGCTGGGTTCTGGTACCTTGTTATACGATGGTAAGTTATACAATAAGATAGGAATTATTACATGAACCCATCAATAAATAGTGTATATTGTGAAGGACAGCTCCTTGCATACTAAAACATCTGTACATTGCTCTTGGCTAAGCGCAATGTTGCCATACATCTTACATAGCTAAACAATGTTGCCTTATAAATAGCTTTATAAAATACATTTACTGACATTGTTTAAATGTAACGTTTTGAAATTGTCGTTAAATCTGACCCTCCATAAATTGTGTTTAGTTTCTCATTTTTATGCACTAATAGAATTTAGCAAATATTTATCTAAATTACATTTTAATCTAATGGGGAAGTTACATGGGATCGATATATATATATATATATATATATATATATATATATATATATATATAACGCACACACATATATATCTGTAATTTAAATTCAGTATATTCAGTTTAGTCATATTTCCATTTTCAGGTATGTGCAAATCATAGCTAAATAACTAATTTTAAAAATCCGAGCACAGTGATATTTCTTTGTAGCATAACAAAGTTTATTTAGCAATTTGAAAGCTAAAATATCCTAAAAGCTATACGGTTTGTTGTGATTATTCTATGCACATTCGGAATCTTCTTAAAACAACATAGTAGTCAGTTAAAAACACCTACCATTCCAGCCCACACACGCATACTTCACAGTGTATTGAATATATACCTATATGATTATTTTATTATGTACCATAACCCAAGTTAGACATAATTCTCATGTATTCACTCTATAATTTAAGTACCTCTATATGCACAGATCGTCGATCATGTTCCCTGAGTTATTAGTTATTTTTTTTGGGGGGGGGGCAGGGGACTTCTATATGAATGTGAAATACAGTACCTAATAGTAGGTGGTCCCTGTACATTTGTTTAACTAAACTGGGCTTTCTCGTTTAAACTCATCCACTAATGTAAGAGGCTTAAAGAAGGAATGTCACTTGAACAAATAGTTACCCAGGGGCTAATTTTCAAAGCAAAATGACTTGTTTCTTATTCTATCTGGATACATGGGGCAGATGCAAATATTTGATATTTTAGAAATTTAAATGCCATTTAACAAAAAAAATCACAGAATTAAAGGTAAAGATCATTCAACAGAAAATGGGGCATTAACCCTTGTAGTGATTTATAGAGTTTTAACTTCTGGCTTTGCCAAACCTGATGATAGTGCCCCTTCATTTCCTTAAAAGTGCAAAACATGAAGTTCGTTGGATTTATTGAGAACAGGCCTGAAATGGAGAGAGGGAACAAAGGGGATATGGGGCGGATTAATTATGTGTGGGACTTGAAAAAACACTCCTTACTAACTATAGTAGAAGTAGCTAACTGCCAGACAGTGGTGTAGTCCAGTACCACATTGTGGACTACCACAACCAGCTGGCAGATGAAGGACCACAACAGGCTAAATGTCAAAATATTGGATTTATTTGGATGAACACCTGTTACACATATACTTATTGCTCATCCCGTTGGCTACTGGTATATATGGATGCAAAGATAAATGGGGTGGAATTTTCAAAGGTAGAGCAAATACTGAATTATTCTTAACTTCCTACTAGATGGCTGATTTCCTTCTTCTTTTTTACTTTGCTTACATCCATAACTACAGAAATAGCCTAGCAAGCCGGTTCAGAGGAGCAATATCTGGTTGATGCTCTGCTCTGAAGATCTGTGGTCAGTACCACAAGATGCATGCTGTGTGTCTTCTGGGAAATTTGAAATAATTGGGATTCCAGGCAACATTTACACAGTTATAGGATCCTTTTAATGCTCCGCTTATGGGATTTGTATGCAGTCTCTTTACGTTAAGTATGTGTTGAATGGGACGGTATAGTGCTGGTTTAGTTTGTTGTTTTTGTTATAGGCAACTTATTGTGGGGTGCCCCCTTAAAGTTGACAAACACCCCCCCCTGCATGGCTTTCATGACATCATGTATCTACAAAATGGCAGTAGGTTTGGGACTTACTCCTGTTTGCATTTATGTGTATTGCCAGTGTCTTGAAAATGGTTTTTATATCATATATATATATATATATATCATAGGAAATTAAAGATTGTTGCCTTTTTTGTTTTGTATTTCCCAGACCATATATATATATATATACATGTATATATATATATATATATATATATATATATATATATATGTATATATATATATATATATATTGGCACCATAGAGTGTTCTGCTTAACTCCCCAGCATTAATATGCCATTTCTGTTATGGTACTCTACACTGAGTCTGTAGATGGCTGATATAAAGTGTTCCCCTGTCTTTTCCGGCAATTACCTCCCATAAGAACAACAGCTGTCCTATAACTGCAAGGCTCAGCTCAAATGAAAGGATTTCGCTAACCAGAGGACCTTCCATTTAGCATGGCCTCAAACTGCTTTTAAAGGCAATTGATAACAACTCCATATTTACTGGAGCCCTTATGAAGCAGTTTTACTGGGCCAAGAAAAACTACACGTTTTAGGGTAAATACAGCAGTTAATAAAGATACAGGGTGTCTATTATAAATTATTCAGCTGTGGGGGACTTTTTAAAAAGTACTAACCATACCAGACTGTGAATAATTCGGAAGAAACCGCCAAAGAAGTTTGACTTAGGTAGCTATATATATATATATATATATATATATATATATATATATATATATATACCGGTGTATATATATATATATATATATATATATATATACACACACACACATATATATTAACGTGTAAACGCACATAAAATAATAAAATATGTAAATAATATGTATTTTAAAGTCTACCTGATAAGTTGCTAGATTTTAGCAAATTTGATAATTGTATCAATATGGTTGCTGAAGGCCAATTTTATACTGTTATTTAGTATTTAGTTAGTTTTTGCAGATTGATTATATATAATGAAATATTACTAAAATATTATATGTTATGCGGGTTTCTAGTGCTTTAGTGAAAATGCAACACAAAAATGCAACAACTTGTTTCACTTAAATTAAATACCTGGGCCTTAAACATTTTCTACACACACACATTATATATATATATATATATATATATACATATATATATATGTATATATATATATATATATATATATGCATTTATGCTATTTCTATATACAATGTTGCCAATAAAGACGAAAAGAGGAAACGAATATTCAATCACTGAATTAAGGATTCCGTGGGCCAGTATATTCACCTTCTTATTGATATTCCCTAAATAAAACAGCACAAATTATTACTCTAAATAATATTTAACACGTATTAGAGCTAATTATATATACAGAACGTTGGAATTACATGCCTTTAGTACATCCTTAATAATAAGTAAATCCTAAGTAATAATGGTCCCATTGCCTTTATTACAGTCCATTTATTTTGCGCTTTGTAGTGTGCCGCATAAATTACAGACCCCTGTATTATTTTTGCTTACCGAATTTCTATTTCATTCTTTACTAAATACAATATTTAATAATGTTTGTTTTAAAGGGCCCAATATTTCAATTCGTTTTATTTATACTTATTATGGATTGGTCGTGTCATTAAACAGTTATTTTATGTGTTTGGTAGGTCATAGTAATGTCATTATTATATAACTTTCATATATTGTGTATAGCTGGCAACAAGATTGTAAAATGGTTGATGACATCATTGCTCAGTGCATGAAGTTTAACCAGAGGATTTGCTCAAAATCAAATAGTAACAGAATTACAAATTCACTTTTAAATGTCCTGATCTTGCTACCCACACATATATAAATAAATATGTAGCTCATACCTCTAGATAACATAAATGTACTATCTGTAATAAATATATACAGATAGATAGATATAGATACATTGTTATTGCTAGTGGCGAATAATATGTAGATGAAAAAGGACAGAAGGGGGATCTTAATATCTTTGATATATCTTATGTGCATCTTTAAAGAAGATTTGGATAAAGTCACTGCTGAATTTCCAAAAAATGCTTTAAATTTAGACCTGGAGCAGCGACACTCATTACTGGAGTAACCTTATATAAAATAGAGTTAATTAACTGGCAAAAATATACAGTATCTGGTAGCAACTTCCATCACATTTAAAAAGATTTCTTCAAATAATTATTCCTTGTTTTACTGGTATTGACGATCAATACTGCTTTTAAATATGCATACATCTTTCAAACAATTAATCTGTAAAGACATTATATTAATCACTTTATATTCAGTAAGCAAGGATTGGGAAAACAAAAAAATCAGCAAAAAATATAGTCTGTTGCACTGCATGGGGAAAAAGCACCTTAAAGATTTCAAACAGTAGACAATAACAATCTGCAGAAAACAATAGTTGTGGCCATATTTAATGAAAAACAGCAGCACTGTTACTTGCTCAATTATTAATACAACTTGTATCATTTAGAGCATATTGTTATATTTTACAACAGACGATGAGCTCAAGTCAGTAATTCAGTTTCTCATTTCAGCTTATACAACTATTTAGAAATTTGTGTTGCATTATATTTTAAGAATAGGGAAAAGTATGACATTTTCTTTTTTAAAAAATAGAAAAAGAAGCAGTATAGTAGATTTAATTGCTATCCATTTTCAATAAAAAGTATTCAGTAAAAAGTATGGGATACAGAAATACATATCAAATAAAAGAGAGTGGCAAGTTTATGTGTGAAACAAATTAATAGTATTGTATAACTCATCCTCTTTTCTTAAACACTGTCATCTTTTCGATAGATTATATTTTATAAATATATGATCATCAACCTTGTGCAGAAGAGTTTTCTTTAACAATACAAAAATAAAAAAGTTCTCTGAATGAATAAATGTAGTTTTAAATTAAAATAAAATTGGTTAGAAATCCACATTTGTGTGACTTTTTTGGATTTAGGTTTATTTCTATAAAGTGCGTTTTTCTATATGAAAATTATAACATTATAATATTATAATTTAAACGTATTTACTAAATGATTTACAAATTTTACTCTCTTTCCCTTTGGTTTTTTTTTACTGCTATAATATGTTAAAAATAATACGGGAAACTAAACAGCAACAATGGATGCTAAAAACAAGCCACTATATATATGAAAGTTCATATATATGAAGTGGGTGTATTTAAACAATGAATGCCGTTTATTTGCTATTAATTTGTATTTGTTTTTATGTATATATATACATATATATATATATATATATATATATATATATATATATATATATATATCTGAAATTTGCACAGAATAATGCCATTAACATAAATAAGAATCCATTTTTTGCATTTTATCATTGCCCCAAACATCAAATGACCATTTGCGTTGTACACCACTGATTGTAGCAATAGAGATAGAAAAAAAAACCTGCGGAGATTTATCAAATACTAGAGCTCTATTCCTCCCCCTAGTGATCAACCCATTGAAGTCCCATTTTTTTTTTTTATGGAAAAACCTAGTATCTTAGAGTTAAGTCCATCCATATCTGAGATATGAAAGAAGAGAACATCTCTGGCAGTGTGAAGGTTGCAGGTGCCTTCATGCTACTCCTCACCTCCCTGTTACACCTTATCAACAAGTATTCATGTAAGTGTCTTAAGAGGGATAATTACTTTTTAAATTGGGGTTCTACAATTATCATTTATACTTATTTCTACAATATCAACGTTATGGAAGAAATCCCACTATAATTTTGTTTTCTGTTTTTTTTTTTAACTTTGCATTAGATGTTAAGTATTTAGCTAAAGACATGAATTGCCTTTGTTACACCTTCTATCTTTTCAGATGCGTTGGACATATTTCTCGCTTTTATCCGCATTTTAGACACATTACCTGATTTTCTGAGGTACAGAAAGCTTATGTGACTCTACATCTTTTTTAATGTCACTCCAATAAGGGGTATCACATTCGACTACAGACCCCACGTTCTTTGGGACCAATATGGCTTCATCCTTTTTTCCCTTTAGCAATAAAGAGATTTGCCTAATTGAATTGGGGCTACCTCCAAGTTTAAAAAAAAATCACATAGCTCCAGGGAACTGGCCATACCAGACACCAAGGTATTTACTAAGATTAACTTAAGTTAGCTAATCAGGATAGTTTGGGTGGAGTACACCACAAATATGTCTAGGACGACCTTATTTATCCAACCTTCCAGCACTGAGTGTGTTAAGTTGTATTGCGTTGTCTTTTTTAATAATCAGTCTAATCAACCAATAGCTGGTCTTTGAAAGTAGATGTTAAAAGATCTGGTGGGAATAATGCGAAATTTATTTTGTCTATGTAAAGAAAAGAAGAAAAAAAAAGAGTCTGAAGGTCTAGAGAGAATAGAAAACTAGACAGTGTCTGTGCAAACATACATATCTTATCGTCTGTTCTTATCAAACATGGTCCACAGTCTACAGGACCTCACTGCCTTTACCTGTTTGTTCATTTTTGCTATTAAATAAACCCTCACAGTCGGTTGTGGCTTACACAATGCATTTCATTCAACCAAGCTGAGCTAATTCCACCATGTTTGTTTTGCTCCCGATATTAAGTAAGTCTTAAATTAACAACCCTATTTTGAGATTTGTTTTCATTCTTCTACATCTAATCAGCTGAAGCTATGCAATAAAACGCACTATACCATTATCAGTTCTGTTATCATTCAGGAGCACACTTCTAGTGACTCCTGTCATTCTGTTTCATTTAACACCGGGAATGAAAATAGAGAAATGAATACACAGAATTCAGGAATTAATTCATTTTGCCTTCATGCAGAGTTCATATTCGTCGAAATGGATAAGCGGGTGTTTATATTAACTATATGTGAGATTTTGTTTGCCAGTTCATATATATATATATATATATATATATATATATATACCTATAATATGCCTTGAGGGAGTAATGTACTAAATAAACCGATATTGCAGGATTCCAGAGGTTGTTCTTACCAAAGGGAAAGGCCTGTGTACAATTTACTTTTGGTCTTCTCTCTTCTCTTCCCTGATTCTCTCCTTTTACCAACTCACACTACCTCTCATAGTTTCTCCCATAGTTATCTTGCTTTCTTTCTCCTACATCAACTAGTCTTTGTGGCCCATCAGAATGTTTTTAAGTAAAATTCACATTGAACCTTTGTATATATAGATGAATACATTTTTAAAGAAAACCTTTTTATTTTTCCCAAGCCAAACACAGAACAAAATACTCATTTTATTGACTTGGTGTCCTTTTTAACAGTTCAATTCAAGTAAAGCACCCTGAGGATAAGGGTCAGGGTGATCAGTTTGTTTACCGAATGTAGAACTAATTGTTATTCTCACTAAACTAACACCACACCTTGAATGCAGTGCCAGATCCAGCAAAGTAGCAAATTACTAAATACCCCCCCCCATTCAAACAGCTCAATTGGCGTTTCCCAGTTTAAAAGTAATTTATTATGCTTTTTGTCAACTATTTTTTTTTTAAAATTCATGTTTTTAGTTTTTATG
Source organism: Spea bombifrons (assembly GCF_027358695.1). Taxonomy (NCBI): domain Eukaryota; kingdom Metazoa; phylum Chordata; class Amphibia; order Anura; family Pelobatidae; genus Spea; species Spea bombifrons. The sequence goes on along the minus strand of NC_071090.1, from coordinate 21,394,608 downwards.
AATCGGTTGCATGCATTTGATTCCTAAAAGGAATGCGATTATATTGGATAGTAAATAATATGTATGCTTTGCGAATGCGGTAAGAATTTAGTGCACAGTCTTATGTAGAAAATCTATTTAAATTTAAGTTAATTTTTACAATAATCAAATATCCAGAGTCTGTAACTCTGTAACAATCAAGTGAATTTAGTGAGTGGGTTTTGTTGACATGAAGAGAGAGGTTGTGATAAATGTTGGTTTGCTTATAACTGAAATTTTTCACGTAATAATGCATATTTATTGAGCTATACAGTGACTGGAAGTATTATTATTGTTATAATTATTATTATTATAGTTATTATTATATAATAGAAGTAATTGTCATACTACATATCATTAGTGACCTCATTTTTAAAATATGTTTTGTCAATGTATGCTTGTTTTATTGCTATTTTCAACTGGAAATACTACTTTATGTGCAATAAAAAAAAAATGTAAAAGCAAATGTGTCTGCATTTCAAAAGCTTCTCTACCTGAGTGTAGAGCTGACTGCTAAACAAAAGCGGCTGAACCTATTCACAGCTGCAATGAATTGTTGAATAGCATGCAGGTCTATTTACTTAAGGGTTTTGTGTGAGTTTATCAATATTTGAAGTAAGACAAAGTATTCTTATGGGCTTGGAGGTATAGGACAAGAAATAAATCACCTTAGTAGTAATGTTTAAGGGGCATTTTGTTTTTGCAAAGAGGAGAGCATAACATTAATTCATGGGGAAAAAAAAACAGTACAGAATAATGGTCGCAAACAATTTTTGGGGTATTTTTTCTTCATAGTATGGGCATTTTGTGTATTTTAGTAAGAAATGGTGTGTCTTTAAGGAATGGGTTGCCAGTAAAAATGTGATGCCTTGGAGAGCAGTTACAAGCATCTATAGGGAGTTTGTAGTCAACTCTTGTGCTTTGCTAGACTGTAGGCTGGGCTGAGAGCTGCACGTTGTAATTTATTAGCAAGACAGGGAGGTATTAACCTCAGATGGGTGGAGTTCTGCTAAACTTGCAGACATTTCAACTAGGGCAGGTCTCTTTAATCTCTTCAGCTAAAACTATCAAGCTAGCAACTCACATTTCTAGCACTCCAATGTAGTTCTGGTTGGAAATCTGCTGTCCTGTTGCCTAAGAAGAAGAATAAAAAAGGGAACTTTTGAAAGATATGTTTGTGGGCCAGCTCCTTTTGAAAGGAACAAACTGGATTTAACTTGGGTTGTGTAGGATTCTGAGGAATACTCGTTTCATGAGCAGTGTTATTTGTCATGGATTCCTTTAAAGGAGGTATGAATTTGGAAAGATTGCCTGAGAACTTAAGACCCCAGCCTTCTCACGACATGGCTTCCAGTTTCCATTTGCAAAGATCATCTGAATCCAGAGATCCGATTGAGAATTCAGCTAGTGAATCGTCTGATACAGAAGTTCCAGGTAACTAAATACATGCATAGGTGTCGGTGCATATTACATGTACATACAGCAACACACAAGTATATTTTATATATCGCATATCAGGTGAGTGGTGGTTTATTTAAAGTAATACAGAAAATCAGACAGCTTTAAAGTGAACTTTTTCCCCCCATACATCAGACAGAACTGACTGGCTTCCTGTAGCCACTACACATAAATCAAATTAAAAGTATGACTAGCACAGTTCACCTACTATAGGTTAACCTAATAGAATATTACTAACTGACTCATTCTTTCGGTGTACATTAACAATACGGTTGCAACTTTATTCATCTTTACTGATAAATCCCAAATTATACTTACATTTCAGAATAAATAGAATGTTCCAAATATTTCTTTCAGAATTATGTATCTAAAATATATGCATCATTTTAGCATATATATATATATATATATATATATATATATATATATATATATATATATATATATATATATATATATATATATATTATAACTGTTGATATTTATGCATCAACATCAACAAATTTGTATAACAGTTATTTGTTTTACCATTTACTTTTTTTGCTCAAAGAAAACGTAAAATTCTTCAGAATACCAAAATAGTATGTTGTTTGGTATGGTCATTATCAAATCTGGCATGTTTATGTGTTTTATTTTTAACAAAGCAAACAATTATTATGAATTCGTCTTGCAACAGCACATTTGGGAAAAATATGCAGACATCTGTTGTTTTAGATTACTTGAGGACAGGCCTAGCGCAGGTTTAAGGAAATTAGGAGACACTTTTTTTCCGCTGACCCCTTGGAAAATAGCTAAATTTTGCCACGGATCACTTTAACCTCACCCTTCATTCCACTTCTACCAATATATACTTCCCATGAATGTAAAGATTGCCAAATGGCAGGGTCTGTGGTGGAAAAGAGTTCTTTAAAAATAATGTTTGAAAATAACAGGAGCAAGCCTATTCTTAAAAAAAATATATAATTACATTAAATGATACATATTTTGTATATTGTTTTATGATGTCTCACTATCTTTTACTTATGAATATACTTTTTTTTATGAATATACTTTTAATTAAAATCTCATTCTATTACGTTTTGTTTCGTTTCTATCAATATGCATATTTGTATTTTGGTATTGAGTCTTTTTCATTATTAAATTTAATTTGAGGGTTTTTTCGGTTATTTTTTTTTTTTTTATTGAAATATTGCATAGGTCAGTTTAGGTAACTTAAGAAGTGTCAGCAAACTCCCACATGTTTTTTTTTTCTTATGTGGCCTATTCAAAGTGAGTACTTAAAGCTGTTTGTAATCTAGATAACTATGCCTTCAGTAAAGTATAACTAGAAATACAAACGTATTTTAATGTTTCGCATGGAACTAAAAGAACGATAATCTTTTTTTTTTTTGCGAATTTAAGCATTAATATGCCATAAAACACACGAATGTGTATTAAGGAATAACATTTATTTAAAATGTCCTTTAAATCTATAAACCCAATCCTGAAAAATTGATTTTTATTTCGAATTTTGAATTCGTTCATTTATTTATTTTTTCGATGGCAGCTGTAGGTTTATTAACGTTACACTTTTCAGCTAGCGCGTGATATTAATTACATTCTTTAATATTCTATATTCTGGACACGATTAACTGTAGCAGGCAATGTATAAAGGACGGTATATTCAAATATTAATGTTTGAATAGAATAACCGAAAAAAAGACCGGCTGCCTCAGTCTATACATTTTCCTTTCAACCTACACCTCGATCTGTCATTCCTTGTAAATTGGCAGATATTTTCACTGTTTGCAGAAATCTAAGGATTAGTACGTTCATTTACTATAGTTGTTCTTAATATATTTTTTAATGTATATTTTTGCACTATTTACCTGTGCAAAAAAATAAAAGCCGTGCTATGATGGCAATCTGTTGTAAAATAAATATATTTGATTTATTTAATTCGGAACATAAATGAGCTCTGTGCATCTAGATTAAAGGAAATCGTGACACTGTTGGGACTAAAGTATCTCTTAACCATGGATGGCCAGTCTTGCCTCCTGCCCATCTTTGTGTTTGCATGTATGTAGGCTCTGCTAATGGATCCTATATTTATATGTTTTGTTGACAGAAAAGGATAGAAGTTTGGAACCAAAAAACGAGGACGGGAATGTAGAAGATCCTTCCAAGAAAAAGAAGCAGAGAAGGCAAAGAACACATTTCACCAGCCAACAACTGCAAGAGCTGGAAGCCACTTTCCAGAGGAACCGCTATCCAGATATGAGTATGAGAGAGGAGATAGCTGTGTGGACCAATCTAACAGAGGCCAGAGTCAGGGTAAGTCTGGAAGAAAATAGAGACAAAACAAAAGAAGCCAGGGGACTGGATAAGGGGAGTGGATATGGGGAATGGAAAACTCATAAACTGTGAAACTTGACCATTTCCCTTTTGCAGAAAGTTCATAATCCATTAGTTAGACATTTTGATCAGAAGGGGTGTTCTAGTATAGGATCAAGGACATTTAAATTAGCCACCAAAATATCTTTACACACTTGATGAAAACATACAGTCCTTAAGGAAATATCTTGTATAACATCATCACAATGTATGCGTTCGTGTTGCAAGAGATGACTGGTGTGTAACACAGTTTTTTAGAGACTAAGAATAATTATTCTTAAAAGAATATAAATATAATCTAGGTGTCAATGAATTAGATCACTTAATATGTAGATTCGTATAATAAAATACATGGTATTATGGATGTTGTTTGTTAAAATTATTAGTTTTCTTAGTGGTTCAATAAAGTCAGAATATAGTTTAACTTTCAACTAAAGAAATATAGCAAAAAATACATGCAAACACGACTTTTTTTAAAACTGAAAACAAATGAGTCTATAGAATAGGAGCTACGTTTTCCCTAGGTAAATGTAGGATAGGCATATAAACCTAACAGATTATCGGTATTGCTACAGTTGTACTAACTGCGCACGCGCACTAAGCTTGCTGTACTTGGATTCCCTTGTTTTTAGCCCTTTTAATTTACATTTACCGACATAGTTAATCTTTATGTCATTAGTTACATGCTACATTGGACATTGAACAAGAAACATTGTTCTCTCCGATGACAAAATACTTGGATGAATTTTACACATATGTACCCCCAAGATAAGCAAGATTAGGGTACTTAACGGTATCTAATGAGAGTTATTACTAGCTATAGCTTTAATATTCAATGTTGGCTTACTACTTTACCATCTTGCTTTGGCTCATTACAGGTTAATTTTCTTTAACTCTTCAAATATTCAAATGTTACCAGATACACTTAAAATATAACTAAATAATGAAATATATAGATAGATAGATAGATAGATAATGATACATATATATAGATATATATAGCTTGAGATAGCCGTGTTAGTCCAGTAATCTTCGGGGAAACAAAACCTTATATTTGCACTTTAATTGTATTTAGATTTGATACCCCCTACCAAATGTCTCTTTTTCATAGACCTATTTCAGGTCGTTTCATTTTGCACAGACACATTAAATATAGTTAGAGGCTCCAAACAAAGACCAGATGGAAAAGAAAAACCCAGAACTGAACCTCAAGGCAAATGGAAACTGAAAGGTGCATTTCATATGGCCCCTAATAAAGACTGGAGAGAAGGAAATGATTTGCATGTAAAAACTAATAGCTAAAGCTAACTGCAAAAGGGTCCTGAGTTTAGTTTTTAAAGCTGCAAGTCTCATTTAACTGGCTTATTACTTAAAAATAATCAACTGAAAATTAGTTTCAAAATGAATTTCTACATACACAGTCTTTGGTGTTTTCTAATTTAGACTTTAGAGAACAGTATGTTTTCTGCACATCTTGCCCTCGCTATGTTACAGACTGACACAGTATTCTGGACTGAAAGAAGGCTCTGTTAGGATGTAGGTTCAGTTGGAGGTGGGGAGTCCACTTGTGAAAGTCCCTTACAGAGATGGCGGTAGAAATTGTTCCACCATTCCAAAGAACATGCAGGTCGGGTTTCTACAACCTAGAAAAAATAGGTATATATATATATATATATATATATATATACATATATATATATATATATACTTATGTATTCTTTCTAGCAGTCGGACAGTAATTATTTACCGTTAAAAAAATACACTATATAGTATAATTTGGATGGAATTATTATTATATACTATAACGAAATTTGCAAATTGGGTGATTCGAAATATATACACTGAAGAAACGAAATCAGGTTTAGAGATTTCAGTGCCATATCGATGTGGAACGAATTTCTCATCAGAAAGTACTGTGGTATATTGGGCCACAAATGTGGCTTAGTAATTCAGTCACTCGATAACAATATCGCTATTTATTATTGTTATAAGCAAATGCTTATCCGCTAATAGGTAAATTATTCACATGCAGGTAAGGTGCTTTTAATGTTAGTGAAAAGACACGCAAATCGGTCTCACGGTCAAAAGATTTTAAAGGCAAATATTTGAACCAAGAACTGTGACACAGGATTATTATTATTATTATTATTATTATTATTTCCCCAGATGAACAGAAACAAGGGCAGATAGAGAGATGTAATCATCGTGTTTATAAAATAATGCATTTTGAGTTTTTATTTGAAGACTTGAAAAAATTAGTTTAAAAAAAATTATAATTAACCCTGTTAGTGGGATTGTATACTTATCAATCCCCCCCTCTCTCCCACTCTTTCTATACAGGTATAGGTTTTATTTTTCTTAAAATATATAGTTACAACCGCGCATACATTAATAAGATAGTCTCCACCTGGATTCAATGCCAGAAAAAAATATATCACAAAGTAATTCAATAGCAATAGGGGCAAAATAATTTTATCTTATTTTTTCATAGTGAAGTCTTTGGGAAGATTGATAATTATTGCGATCATTTTATCTATGCCATTTAATGTCGTCTATTGTGTGTGCTTTTCTATACTCGCACACATATAGAGGGCGCAGTGTAACTAGCCATTTAATCAGGTGTACTGGACATTTTGCTTTGCAGCATTTACACTTTTCTACATGTACCTCTAGTTTGTCTGCATCGAGTGGCTGTAAATCATGAGCGTTAGAGTTCATATCAGCGACGAATCTCCATACACACACACACACACACATATATTATATATATATATATATATATATATATATATATATAGTTCATTGATGTGGATATATCTAGCTTTAATGTAATTTCTTACAGGATGGTGGAATGTTGAAGCCTTCGATCTGACGTCATTATTAGACTTGATCCTTCTTTGAAACTCTAAATATACCAATGTTTTCCACTTTCCATTTACCGCGTCATTCACTATCTGCTAATATTTATATTAATCTTCTAAATAATGACTGTAAGTAGAAGAATTATCGCAGCTGTTTCCCCGGTATAAGGCGGCGTTTTAATAGTTTCAATTTCTGAATGCAGAAGTTGAGTTTTAAATCGATGTGAAAGAAAGGTACAGCTACATTAACATCGCTCGTGTTTATAACATTTCGCCCGTTGTCATTAATCTGGCAGGGCATTGGGAATTCTTCAATAGATGGCTGCAATATGTAAGGACATCTAAACTAAGACGTCTATCTTTCCCATTCTCTGCCTCTCCCTAGTTTTTCTCTTCTCCCTCCCCCTCTTTATTCTGAGCATTTATGCTTAAAATGTGTCACAGTGTTATTTAGATTTACTATGGGTAGTTGCAAGGACTTGTAAAACATTGACTAATACCTATACATAGATCAAATGTCTTGTAATCCAGTAAAATTACAAGACGGCAGAATTAATAAAAATGATACCCTATATAACTCCGTCCAACAAGCACTGTAAATTACCAGGGCGGCACAATTCCATTGGCCACCCCCATATAGGTATATTATATTTATATATATATATATATATATATATATATATATATATATATATATATATATATACATATATATATATATATATATATATATATATATCAATAAGCATGTTTCACTAGAGAATTGATAAATCTCATTTAACATTTATATTTATATACATCCAAATGATGTCCCATGTGAACTAGCCTAACAAATGTACAATGTCCTGCTGTGCCCTGCCGTATTATTTTTTCTATGTTTTCCTCATTTTTTATTTAACTAAACACATTGCATAGCGGCAATGCAATAATTGGTTTAGGAATGATTAATTAATATCTGTTTTGTATTCTACTAGTTGAGATTTTTTTCTATTCTTCTATTAATAATAATAATAATAATTCATACATAAAATATATCCATATACTCTTTCCCTGAGACTGACAGGTTAAAATGGCAAGTCAGATTGTAAGAGGTGTATATTTTTATTTAGGTGCGTATATAAATATATAAACTTGACTTGATAAATGTCTTTGAGTGAGACTAAAACCTCGATGTATTTGTGAATTAACCACTGGACATAAATTTTCCGAAAATCCTATAAGTGCTTATTTCTTTTAGTCTGAACAAAAGGTACTATACAGACATACACACAGATATATATACTGGTGTATATACCGGTATCTATCTATCTATCTATCTATCTATCTATCTATCTATCTATCTATCTATCTATCTATCTATCTATCTATATATATACATATATATATATATATATATATATATGTATATATATATAGATAGATAGATATGTACATATATATATATCTATATATATATATATATATATACCTGCATATATATATATATATAGATAGATATATATGTAGGTATATATATATATATCTATATATAGAAACGCCACTATAGAAACAATTTCTGAACTTGATAAATTATATGCATTTCAAATTTTTAACGCATTTTTAATTTTACCTCTAACCAATGCATCAAACACTGGTGTCTGGTATGTTTTATTTTTTAACGAATTCTATTTTAATTGGGAAGGCTTGTTATTTGTTTACCTGGAAATGGGCTGGCAAGCAAGCGTTTTATTAATGAAAAGCTTAACTTTTTTTTTCCTTCAAGTTAAGGGTGTGCAGTTAGCATATGAAGTTCTGCAACTAGTCAAGGCAGTAAATTCTAATTAGTAATACATGCACAGTCTACATATCCAAAGGGCAATGTAATGATTTTGCTCAAACACTACTAATCCAATCCCTTTTTTATGATCTGTAACAAGGCACTTTTATTATGCTGTATAAATAGTCGGAAATGCGGAGGTACTGGTGCACAAATGTATTATTAGAGAAGGGGCATTGATATAACATTTACCATGGCCAATTAATATTTTGGTAAACCAAGGGCAGCAGATTTGCTCTGGCAAATTGAAAGCAGACATTAGTAAGGAACAAAAATACCACATAAAATAACTGATGATGTCCATTGTAGGAGATGATTGGTGCCACTCCTTGATGTTCAATAACATGAGAAATATTTGTCACTGGATTTTCACTGTCATTTCTATTGTAATGTATGGAAGGATTTGGGGTAATATTATATACTTTAACAGTACTTTTACAGACTATGAGGTCCATCAGAGACCCTTGTACAAAATATTACTAAAACTGCAGATTTGTGTAGCATATAACAGGATTGTTGCAGATATGACCATCTAAAAAAGGGTTATTTATAATAAAGTGATAAGGTCTTGGAATGTCTACTTGTAACTTCAAGGTACAAACTGGCCTATTATGCACAATTAATATTTCTGTGTATTACCTTATTTGGTAAAAATCCTATGACAGAATTTAAATGACCTATATTTCACAATATCAAAGAATATCCCAGGTGTGTACATTTAATTGTTTCACATGAAAAAACATTTCTAGGATACTGAGGTATTTATTTCCCCGAACGATCAAATTATTTAATTTGTCATTTCTTAACATGTGCATTGAGTACATAGTGCCTTATTATTGCTTTTTAACAAACTAGTGCAAGTCAGATTTTCAGTGTTTATGTTCATTATACTTCTAGCCACAGCTGCTATTAGGAAATTACTAAACACTTCCCTTTTGGTTTCTTCATTATGGGTTTGGATGGTCTTTTGACCCTTTAAGTCTATTTTTTCCCCTCGGTATTATTGAGGTCACAATCGTGTAAGTGTTGTCAGGAGTCAAAAGGGCTGTGGATGACCTTTCTTTTTTGGGCCTCATTTATGGTTTAATCTTTCTTAATTCTGCAGGTCTGGTTCAAAAACCGCAGAGCCAAGTGGAGGAAGAGGGAACGCAACCAACAGATGGACTTATGCAAAAACGGTTATGTTCCTCAGTTCAGCGGCCTCATGCAGCCCTATGATGATATGTATGCAGGCTATCCCTACAACAACTGGGCTACCAAAAGTCTGACACCCGCTCCATTGTCTACAAAGAGCTTCACCTTCTTCAATTCTATGAGTCCTTTGTCTTCTCAATCCATGTTTTCTGGTCCAAGTTCCATATCTTCAATGAGTATGCCATCTAGCATGGGCCATTCTGGAGTTCCTGGCATGCCCAATTCAAGTCTTAATAACATCAACAATCTCAATAATATCAGTGGCTCTTCTCTCAACTCGGCTATGTCTTCATCTGCTTGCCCATATGGACCTCCTGGTTCTCCATACAGCGTTTACAGAGACACTTGTAATTCCAGTTTGGCTAGTCTCAGACTTAAATCTAAGCAACATTCAACTTTTGGATACAGCAGCTTACAAAGCCCTGGGTCTAGTTTGAATGCCTGTCAATATAACAGTTGATAGACTGAACAGCAGAGAAATGTGCCCTGTGGACTTTGCATTAAGAATGGACCAGATATACTTTGCAAGAGACACCGATTTTAACACATGGATGAGTTGCAATTTCTCTCTGGATTATGCGGGTTGTATGTACTTGAACTTGCACAGGAGTTACTAGTGTCCACTTTATAAAGACTTAGGTGGAAATAAAGAGTTAAATTTACATTTGGTGGTAATTAATAAGGGGGCTGGTTGGTGGACACTTGGAAATCGCTTTATCACCGAAAAACAGGAATTTGCAGAGTAGGAATATAAGGGGAGAGGAGGAAGAGTTGAAAAACCTAAATATTAGATATAAGTACATTAAACAAGGGTTAACCACTTAAAAAGGTTATTTGTATATATATGACGTTTCATTGTGTCAGATGATTGTGCACCACAGTTTAATAAACTGGTTCAAAAATGCATGATTCTTGATGTTTGTTCAGTTAAGGAAGTGATCCTGAGGATTGTTTCCTGGCAAGAATTTGAAGGATCAAGAATAACCTTAAAATCCTGCCCTCCTTCTGTGGCTATCCCATACCCCAAGTACTCCTCTCAATTGTATGTATGCTTCGCTTCGATCATTTGATCGCCTTTATTTATCGGCAGTTTTTTTTAGCACCCCATGTATCCTAATATGCTATGTAAAAAAAATAAATAAATACAATTTTCTGAGATTCCCGATTGTGCACAAAAAAGTCCATCATTCATAAGCCTAAATATGTCGAGTTGCTTGCCAATTAAAAAAAAAAATAGTATTTTTAAGGTAAGAATAGGAAAAACATTATAAAGATAAAACGGTGTTGATATGTAATTTTTTTTTACAGTTGTTTGCTATTTTTAAAAACTATAAATATGATCTGATATAGAAATACGCATAAGAAGTTTAATTGCGGCAGTATTTGTATTCGGATTGTCCGTAGAATCCCCCCAGATAACAAACCATTCGAATCTAAAATACTAAAATCATCCATTCAGTATCTGATCCCCCTATTCTCCTCTTTGTATTGTACCTGTGGTTTCGGTAATGTGGATGTGTGGATGTTTAAATAATGCTGTTGTGCATAGGAATGCAGTGTATTGTTTTCATAACTTATGTTTTTTTGTGAATACCTTTTTTTTTCCTCCAAAATTTAAGAGCATGGGAATAAAACCGATTTAAGAAACACCATTTTGTGTTTTTTGCTACCAAAACAATGTTATTTATTAATACTGTAATATTAAATTTAAAAATAAATACAACAACAGATATATCGTTTCAATTTTCAATTCCATTAACCATATATACATATATATATATATATACTACTACTACTACATATATATATATATATATATATATATATATACTACTATGTTATGAAATGTAGTTGAACAACACATTATTTTCTAATAATACACTATTAATAGATCTTTTTAAACTAAAATGTAAAATTTACATAACATGTCCACCAGGTCTTCCCAACATAGTCCGTAACCTAAATTAAGAATTTTCCTATTTAATGTAACGCGTTATGATTCTTTCCTTATGCACTTTCCCCTGGGTATTTAATTTAGCAACTAAATCTTATCCCACTTACAAAATAGATACATATGTAAAAATATGAACATATACATAGGAATATGGAAATTGTTTAAACTCCATTCTTTTTATAATTTTATTACGTACACAGTCTTTGTGGAAAACATATTTTAGATATTATATAACAACAACAAAATAAGGAATTACTAGTAACAATTTGCAGATTTTGAAGAAATCCATTGACACTAAATAATATTTAAAAACAAATGGCAAAATTATTGTTAAATTATTAAAAATATTTTTTTTTGTTCGTTTAAGTACAACATAAAAATTATCTATTTACAATAGCGAGTCGGATAGGAACACGAAAATGATCCTGAGATGCTAATGGTATTAACGAACGCGCATAATTCCAATATTAATAGGAATTACCAGATCCCCCCTTAATGATTATTTGTATATATTTTTTCATATATTCGCACAACAACATCTATTCATAGCAGATTTATTCATTTTATTTACGGTAGTGTTCATTAAGAAGAAAAACATTATCGATCGTAAATCTCCTGTTACTCTAGTTTACAATCGAGCAAGGGATCACTTTCTGGAAGACCAGCCCTGTGAACATTAAGAAGAGTGACCTGTCCAGCGTTAACCAAGCAGGGTCCCTACATCAAAGTGTATTAACTCTTTGAGTGCCAGCAGTGAGTAACCCAACCAAGAGCTCCACCCAGTGGAACAGGTACATGTTAAACCCTTCGAGTGCCGCAGCGTAGTTCACCTCAATCCAAAATCTCTATTTAATTCACCCTAATCCTTATTCTTTCCAATTTCCCAAGCAAACCATAACTGCATTATGAACATATGCGTCGCTAACATAATCAACTTACCTTTATATTAACCTTAAGGTTCCCTTACACAACTCTCCTCCTCCCTCATTCTTTAAATATATATATATATATATATATATATATATATATATATATATATATATATATATATACATACATACATACATATATTATATTATATATATATCATATATGATATATATATATATTATATATATTTTATACATATTATATTATTTTATGTATATTATATATTTATAATGGTATAAAGGGACTTTAAGGGAAATGTAAAGGTAACTGAAAGTTGCTACCTTGCTACCTCCCCTGTTTATGGACCATCTTACAAACCCCCTTCCTAAGTTCCCAAAAACTCTAAATTACCTGCAAGTGAAACTTTGGGAGCCACACATCAGGCAGAAATTCCAGTTACCCAGGTTTCTGTTAGACTTAACACACAATAATGGGTTTTGTCAAAATGAAATGGTTTGATGATTTTAAAAGCAGTTGTTTGCATTGCATGTTTGACTATACAGTCCTCTGAGCCGGCTACATGTAGAGAGCTGGAATCAGTGGAAAGCTCATAAACTTAATTGAAAAATGACTTACACTTCAGAGAATTACCAGCCTGTTCACATCCCGACTGCCAGCTTTCTTTATCCAACACTCTAGGCGCAAATATATCACTCTCTCCACTTCCCATTGGGTGTGTGTAATTATGATCAGGAATGGGGATACAATTACTCTTCTCTCACCTCCTAGTACTTGTAAAACTGGCACAATATACTGCCAATGGGTTTAAAGTAAAGGTTAAAACGGGGGCTAGAACTGAGTCAGTGCCAGCCACAACCAGATATCACAGAACTCCTAAACTATATGAATTAGTGGAGAATTTCTACTTGAACTAGGTATACATAGACATGGAATGAACAAAAGGTATATATATATATATATATATATATATATATATATATATATATATATATATATACATATATATATATATATACATATATTATTATTATTATTATTATTATTATTTTTATGTTTGTTTTTTTTCCTGTAGTTGAACATTAAATATTTGGTATACTGTTTAAATATGGGACAAAATAACACACAAGCTCCCTGGGCTATATATATTAGCCTCATAGATACTGTCACCGCAGTTTTAATATTTCTTATCAAAACTATACAGATTAATTTCCTATCTTTCACAGCCTAAACCTTTACATACATCCAGCATATCCACTATGCAGTGCGTGAAAATATACATCCGTCCATGCACGCATACAAACACAGCAACACACACACAAACACAGCAGGGCTGAAATGAGTGGGTATATAAGGCCACATGTGTACTCAAACACATGCACTCAGTATCCTATACTGATACAGGTGGCTTTAGTGCTTGCTGTACAGTATGTGCAGGGCCCAGCGAAAGCCTTACACGCGTGACAATCAAACAGTGTTCTACATGGCAACAGAAACACTCAGAAAAACTATGTGCTAACAGGTTGTTTCTCAAGCTACGTCTTAAATTATTCTTTTCTGTCAGCATATCAAGTCTTACTCAGGGTTTGAAATGGAAGCGTTGACAGGCCAAGAAGCGTCAGTGGGAACTGCACTTACATAATAGCACTTAATTATATCCTAAATAAAATAGGCTGGAAAGGTTGGAAAAATTAAAATAAATGTCAAAAAAGAGATTTTTCTCGTTATGTGTCATTGAAACCATTTTTGGTATATTCATGTTGGGTTTCCATACACCTATTTATATCGTTCCATGTCACTTTTCATTTTGATATACATGGATAGATAGACAGACAGACAGAGATATAATCGATGTACACATCAGTACACATTTTAGTAAAATAATCATTATTGTATTACATTGAAGTTACATTTCTGGGGAATTAGATGATTTAGACTTTAACAACAAAATCTGAATCCTGCATTCTTTTCTTATAAATAAATAAATATATATATATATATATATATATATATATATATATATATATATATAATTTCTGATTCAGAATACATTGATGCTACTTTGCACTTTGTATTTTCCATACTATTTTCCCCGATACCCATTAAACATACTCAAAGACACTTGTTCACATACTAACATAACCAGACAGACACACACTAACACACACAGGGAGATACACCCTAAGATAACCAGGCAAACACACACATGCATGCATACCCAAACAAACAATAACATACATACCGAGACACACACTGACATACACACACATATACACACACTAAAATACCCAGGCAGACGCACACATCAACATAGGCAGACACACATAAATACCCAGACACACATATGTACCCAGATGCACATATATACGCAGGCAGACACAAATGCGCACCTAGGCAGACACACATGCATACCACAGCAGACACTAACATACATAACTAGACACACTAACATAACCAGACACACAGTAACAAATCCAGGCAGACACGCATGTATACCCAGGCAGACACATGTGCATACCCAGGAAGACAATAACATACATACCCAAACACACACTAACATACAGACCCATACATTAAAGTACCCATGCGGAACACACTAACGCACCCAGGCAGACACCCACTAACATGCATACCTAAGATGCAAACTTTTAAGAAGCATTTTTCAGTTTCTATTGTAATAACCTATCGGTGTCGTATTCCCCGTATTTGGCAATTACGTATTCCCCCCCAAAAAATATGAAGTAGACAAAGTTTATATGATTGAGTAATTATTTCTTGGAAAGGTTTGAGCATTTATCAGTACTAGGAATGATGTTTCAAATGCAGCACTTAGTTACAAACGTGTTAAACTCAGCAAAGTAGGTGGAGCAGCACCTTTATGCTATTACAATAAAAGCAATTGTTAGCATTATGCTAACATCAGATAATGGCGCATTACTAATTTCTAAAAATGATCAATTAATCAACTGACTGCCCTGTTGGCATTATTAGGGACTCTGTCCCTAAGATACGTTTATTGGGAACTACTTGGTAGGTGACAGCTGCAGAATTTTGCATTTCGTTATCACCTTAAGAATTTGCAGTGCCCCTTTTTTTAACATTTTTCTTTAAATGAATACTCTAGAAGATACATTTCAGAATTTAACCTTAGAATTAACTTTCCATAGTAAAGGTACTGGTTTTGTATAATTAATAGAACACTAAGCAGAAAATTGGCCAGTTCAATGGCTTACCTTGAGTATTAGGGCAACTTGAATGGATAAACTTTTACACATACATTTTAGACCATAAAAAAAAACCTCATTTAGATTACTATAGACATGCTAATGACTGATTTGGGGGCTATATACAGGGCTGTATCTTGGCCTAGGCCGACTAGGCCTAGGGCAGCACTTTACAGAGGGGCAGCATAAAAAGCCACTCTCACCGCCTGCTCAGATGCCCCTACCCAGAGCCGGCCCTTACCTAGGTCCAGAACAGTTTTTCTCGATAGATTCATGGAAAAAGAGAAGTGTTTCTGGATCTCTCATTCTCCATGAAAAGATGCGGTTGAGGTAAGGGGTGACCAAGGGAAGGAGGGAAAGAGGGAGAGGGTATGCATGTATGACTGTATATACCTTAGAGTTTAGGTGTGTTTGTATGTGAGCATGTATGTGTGTGTGTCCGGATTAATATGTATGTATAATTGTGTCAGCATAGACAAGGTTGGCACAATTAAGCTGTTGGTCCACAGACAGCTTGAGCCATGCCAAGATGTTTGTCCCCAAAGATGCCACTGGGAAACTGGGGATAAATATGAAAGAGACAAGCTGCTTGCACACAAAGATCTCAGACACAAGCTGTTTGGGGACAATGATGGAACAGTATGTATGGTGCATATGGTGGGTGAATGTACAGTAACAGTGGTTGTTGTTACACACATCATCCTCATATCATGGACTGACCACATGTTAATTCAACCAGTTTGAGCATCTGTGATCTTTCTAGTACAGTTGACATGGATGACTGAGCTTGATAAAAATGATTGAATTTCTTTAATTTGTTTTAATATTTTTTAATTAAATTAATTTAACAACAACAAAATGTGCAAGTAGGTACTCAGTATCCATGCATAATAAACAGAGAGGAAGACATGGAGCTCAAAGAGGAAAAAGTAATGCCTAAAGAGGAGGAGGTAGGACCAGAAGAGGAAGGGGTAGGGTTTACAGAGGAAGGGGATGTGAAAGGTGTGGCCTATAAGGAAGGAAAGGGCAAATTAAGATTAGAGAGCGCTTGAATTTAGTCAGGCCTAGGGCAGCACAAATCCTAAATATACCCCTGCCTATGTATACTTATTCTAATATCACATTTAGAGTGACTTCCAGAGGTATGGATCCTTATTCAATTATACTGTATATATATTGACTTCTATACCCATAGGCTGATCAGCCGTAACATTATGACCACCTGCCTAATATTGTGTAGGTCCCCCTTTTGCCACCAAACCAGCCCTGACCCTTCGAGACTCCACTAGATCTCTGAAGGTGTGCTGTGGTATCTGACATCAAGACTTTAGCAGCGGATCCTGTAAGTTGCAAGGTGAGGACTCCATGGATGCATTGTGGTGCCACGCACCCGGCCATCCATGTGATGTAAAAGAAAACATGATTTATCATACCAGGCCACACTCTTCCATTGCTCTGAGGTCCAGTGCTTACGTGTTCATTGTAGGCACTTTCGGTAGCGGACCATGGGTACCCTGACTGGTCTGCGACTATGTAGCCCCATACAAAACAAGCTGCGGAGCACTGTGTGTTCTGACACTTTTCTATCAGAACCAGCTTTAACGTTTTCAGCAGCAGTGGCTTGTCTGTTGGATTTGACCACACAGGCCAACCTTTTTCCACCACATGCATCAATGAGCATTTGAGCTGTTGCCTCTTTTCCTTCCTTGGACCACGTTTGATAGTACCTTTGGTACTGACCAAAGCAGACTGGGAGCACCCCACAAGAGCTGCAGTTTTAGAGATGCTCTTCTAACATATCAACTTTGAAGACAAAATCTTCACTTTCTGCCTAATCCCACCCACTGACAGGTGCCATGATAACAAGATTATCAGTTATTCACTTCACCTGTCAGTGGTCATAATGTTATGGCTGATCGATGTATTTGAGACATAAATGCATTAGGTGTAATGTAAAAAGACTTTATTTGAGGGTGAAATATTTAGGAGCAACATACAAAAAGATATAAAGTAACATAGACTTAAGAGACCTCAATGGTCTCCTCTTCAGATGAAAATAAAATGCTTTACGTTTGACTAAAGCCTCTAAAGTCAATAGAAGGTAAACTCGCCTCTTATTAAAACAAGCAAATAACTGCCATCATTTACAATAAGAAAAAAGGCTTTTAGCTTTAGGAAAGAATGAGGTTTGTTATAAGAAAGAATAGCTGACAAAGAGTACTAATCATGCTTACCCTCCGGGAAACTCTTAAGCAGACAATACCTAGCTTGAAAACCAGAAACAAAAGAACAAACCATGTAACAGAACACAATCTAGCCTAGATAACAAAATAAACAAGTTGAGTAATTAGGCTATAGTACAAGAGAAAAAGACTTTACATTGTTTTTGTTTACCAAAAAATATAAATTATTTGATAGATACTAGTATCCTTGCTTTGCTACACTAACTTTTTGCTCTTTGTAAACAGGGGCAGTCTGACATCTTTTAGAATGGATCATAAAGAGCAAACCAAGAATAAATGATAAAATGGCACAGAATAAACTTGGTAATCAGTCTAACATACCAAATGTCCACCATCTAGCCATGTACAATACATATTTACCAAAATGAACTGCAAAGATGGAGCATAAAACATTTTAGTCACTGTGTAATCACTGGCTAAATGCCTTGCAAATCATTGACATTAACCCTATTGAACTTGTGAAGGCATTGACTATTGGCTGACACTGCCCAAGACCTATCACAGGGCAGTACCACCAGCCACCCCTTCTGCTTCACCATCACTATTGCTGGGTTCGAGATATGACATCATATATATGATATAATGTCGGGGCCAATACTCCATGATTGCTGTCCTCGCTCTGAAGTGCAAGGATGTGACACCATGTCCCAGAACTCCCTGCCTTATAGGCACTTAAAGCCGTGTACAGAAGCTGTGCCAGCTTAGTATAGCCTCCACAGAAAATAGGCCTTTCTTTTATCCAGCCAACTAAGTAGTGGTGTAACAGTGAGCCGGATGGGCCAATAGGGAATTTGACCCCCTGTTATGGTTCTGAGGGGCTGCCTCCACCCTGAACCTGCTAACCTAGGCACAGCAATGATTTTGTGGCCTAGGTCCAGGGCTACAGTTCCAACAGGGTGGCAGCAAAACCCAGGGCCTCTTTTATAACCTGGCTCTCCGTTGTGCTGCTGCTCAATGGGGCAGTTACAATGAAGATCTCTGATATCAACAACTGGCCCTTTTACACTTTTTACACTATGAAGGCTGTGCCAAGCTGGCACTATTTTGATAAACTCATATAGAAGGTACTGTGCGCCTCTAAGTCACAGACAGTCGATACATGATGTTAAGTTCGGCCAACCTCTGAACCTCCTGGTTATTTTTATTATTATTATTAATGATATTTGGGGGCTTTTAAAGGTTACAAGAGTGGACAATACATTAAGAATCTGCATTGTTTACCCATGTGGCAGTGGGATGTTCAATTATGATTGGGATGTAGCTTTTAGTAGCATTACACTTTGTGTAACTTTTTAAATTTTAAGATACTAATGCAAAAACTGAAAGATAAGTAAATAAATCACACCTGTTATAACAGAAGCTGTGCCAGCTTAGCATAGCCTCCACAGTTAAAACAGGCCGGATGTGGACATCAGAGATCCTTCTTTTATCCTGTTATAATGTCACCTTGTACACAAAGACATAACCATGCCCTCTCAGCAATTAAGCAGCAACATGTTGACCCCAATGCTTATATTAGTAAAGATGTGATATTTTGGAGCCCCCATTCAACTGCAAGAAATTGGGTAATACCTAATAAACTAATGATGTGATCTGATTAAATTTGTATTGTGCTACAACTTGTCTTTTACGTAATGTACCATTTTAAGCACGGGTGCTAATTTACACAAAACACGTCTCCACAAGGAATGTCATCTTTCAAACGTAAAAAGAGACATCTGATTCTTATGAATAGGCCGCTTATTCTATCATACCCAACACTGTAAAGGTGTCTTATTTTCTATGATTTACAGTTTGGTTTGTATCTGTCATTCCCAAAGCAAAATAACTGTATGTAGCTAGTAAACTTGTGCATTCAGATTCGTACAAATTCTAAATTTACAAAATGTTTGCAAATTCGGATATTCTTCCTCATCTTCACGGACATAACCTGGAGTGAACTTCCGCCAAGATGGCAGCACTTCCTGTGATTCCTTCTCCCCAATCCTCCAATCAGCGGAGAGAACATCACCGAAAACGCTGTGATTTGGGTGGAAGTTCACCCTCGTGCAAAATCTCAGCACTTTACGCGATGTTCTCTCCCCTGATTGGAGGATCGGGGAAAGGACGTCACAGGAAGTGCCATCATTTTGGCAGATGTTCGTGCCAGATTATGTCTGCAGAGATGCGGACGAAGATAGGAGATAGAAGATAAAAGATAAAGGAGTGAAGATGAAAGACAAAAAGATGGAGAAGTAGGGTAGGGAAACATTTAAAGAGAGTGAATGAGAATATGAGAGCGTGTGAGAAAGTGAACAAAAGTGAATGTGGGTACTAGGCAATGAATTTTGTTCCTGAATTAAAAATGCCCCCGATTTCGATCTGAACTGATTGGTCAGAAAACAAAATTTATCACCCGAAAACAAATGGGCCGACAATGAATCCAAAAATTTCTCAGAATTGTTGGAAAGGAAAGTCTTTCAATGAAAAAAAATAGCAATTAATAAAATATTTTTAAAAATGTTATAATGGACCTTCACTATACTAATCCCACCCTTATAATGGCTGCCTGAACATAAATAATAATAAGGAAGTTAAAAATGGAGGGAAGACCTGGTAGACCTTTTCTAGTGTAAAGAAACACTTTACCGTTGGGTACTTTCTAACCAATAATCAGAAACTTTGAGTTTTATGACTAGATGTAAATATCTGTGTGACTATATACAATATTAGAGTGTTCTGTCGGTAGACTGGGCCCTTCACATACCTGTCCTTAATGGAAATAAATTACAGATTTGGGAAAATAGTATATGTTTTACTTTAACCATGGTTGAGAAACTATAACTTGTAATAAATATTTAAATATTTAAACTTTCATAGTGAATAATATATTTGTTTTATTTTGACCAGTAACATTCATGATGGGGCTGCCTAGGCCTGATCAGGGCCATAGTGTATTGAGGGGATCCTCCATGTAAGTAGCACACTGAGCAGCAGCAGAGGGTCTGCCTCTCCTTGGACCTGCCATTCTAGGCCTAGTTGGCCTGGGTCAGAACACGTTACGGTTTTTGACCCTCTCCTGCATGTAGCGTGTGTCTATGGAGGACCTTCTGTACAGTTTACTAATGAAGATATAAATTACCAGATGGAGCATTGCTTTCTTTTAAAATAAATACACAGATCCTATAACAAATTAGATAGATTATTAAACAAATGCATATTGTTTAGTAAGGTATTAATAAAAAAAAGAAAACATTATATTACAATATTTTGTATTGAACGTGTAAAGGAGACATAATGAGAAACAGGGAAGTTCCCTTCCCCCAAAACATTTCACACATGTACCAAACCAATTAAGATTAAGTATCAGAAACATACAAACATTTTGAGAACATTTCAACCACACAGAGATTACATTTGAAAATTAGCTCCAGTGCATACTAGAAAAGTTAGTTTGTGTCAATAGGTTAAATGATCAAGAAAAAACACTGATAAAAGTGGACTTCAAGAACAACAAAGTCTGCAGCAGCCTCACAATTAACAAAAACACTCAGACAGCAATTTAGCGGGAATTTGAAGGTTATCTGATGTCTGCTAAAGCACATAGAAGACATCACATTTGTGTATTTGGCTCAAGGAAAGTTAATTGTCTTCTAAATGCTGTGATTCAGTTCAAGGCTTTGTTTACTGAACTGAAAAAAGAGAGAGAAAAAAAAATGTATGAGCTCTGCTGCCCCAGGCATGAAACTTGATTTTTTTCCTCAAAACTAGAAGATTGAATTTCAGTTTGTAGGATTAGGAAAAATACTTTTTTAGGGGGTTGCTCCTTGGAAAAAAGCAAAGGAAAAGCAGCTGGGAGGGATTAGTGCGAGCTGGCGTCTGCACATTCAAACTGATTCACTTTTATTTCTACAAGTCATTGTATACTGGACTTTCTGGATAACATTCAAAGCAAATAATGTTCATTTTACCATTTGGGAAAGTTATCTATTTAAAAAAACAAACAGTTTTTTTTGGATTGGAAAATATGCGATGCATACGAAAAATAAAAGCAGATTAATTTAGACATTACACTATCAACACGTGCGTTCAAAATATGACAGAGGATTTTTTTATTTTAGAAAATGTCATTATATTTTGTTTTAAAATTACAAAGTCAAACCAGAGAAAGTAGTAAAGCTTTAGAAATACAACTTTAAATCAGGCTGATTAATCCAACTATTTTCAAACACAAAGAACCGAATGTTCATCTTGTACAAACTAAGTAGTCTGTTAAACTACTATATGAAAGTAATTTATCGATCAAATCTATAAGTAATTTATCGATCACTGAGGTTAAAAAAGATTATGCAATTACTTGAAGGAAGAGTCCTTTTTTTAATGCGTTATTGTATCCTATAAATATAATGCTAAGTCCAAAAACAAATAGGTGACATGAAACTATTGATAGCCAAACACTCTCTGAAATGCCCATAGGCACATGTTTTCATTGCCTCATGAGAATTCTGGAAACATGATTATTTTCATATGGATTCATATAGGCATGCAATGTTGTTAATTGGTGCTGGTTAGACTGTCTAATTTTGTTTCAGCATGTACAGAGAGAAAAAAATATCTTTAATCCTGAAAATGAAAGCAAATATATATATACATATATATATACCTTATAGATAGAATAAGGATAGAATAAGTAAAGGTTATGAATGTATGCATGGTCATTGTATTTCGTCATACACATTCAGGCCCAGATTGACGTAGAGGCTGATGGAGCTGAAGCATTGCACCCAGGGACCACTAGGTGGCAGGCAGCAGAGGAGGTTGAGCGGTCTCCAATCAGCCAACATGAGTCATCAGCACCTGGGAGTTGTCCGGATACACATTGGAGAATTGGGTTTGTATGCTATGCAATTTGTAAAACCACACTTTGACTGCTTAGGTCTATATCCCTCAACTCAAGCCCATAATCCGTCTAATAAAGATACCGGACACCAAATTATTTGTGGGTACTGTGTCGGCCATAGCTTTTTTATTTTTCTCCCCAAGCAACCAAACAACAATCAATGAAACCATTCATGCTCTAGGCAAGGCAGTTCTTTTTTATCGTCATGTCTCCCCCAAGCCCATGTGTGGGCCACAGTATTTTTGTCATAAAACTGGCCGGTGCCCCCCACCAGCAGCGCCCTGTCAATGCCTGACTGTAACCCCATATTGAATATATCCCAGCCAATGGAATTAAGGTGGACCACGTTACTTAACATCTTTGGTATTGCCTGCTACGCCTTTGTGACAAACCACCACTCCACCTTTCCCTGTAACAAATATAGAAACTGCCAAGTAAAATTTCTGCTCCATAAATTTTGCATTAATTCAAGACCCTCAGCTTCCCCAGATATATCAAAAGTATTTTACTTCCTATCTTCCTTGTCATAAAAACCAGTTGTACACTCTGCCAACTACAGCCATGACCTCCAAAACCTACTCTATGCCTTTGTTTTGACATTGACCCTCGTAGCAATTCTAGGAAGTCCTGAGAAGCAAGACTCCATAAGTGCTGTGGACAAGGAAGACAAGTGGAAGAACCTCCGACAAACCTTCATGGAACCTCAAATGAGACATGAAATCTTTCAAATAAGCCACACCAGGTACATGTCTGGCCCTCGCCCATATGTTATATTGGAGCCATCTCAGCACTAAGTTTCAAAGGAGCGCTAAGACCAGTAAGCAACTAGAAATGGGATAATTAATTACATGGACCACACTCATATTGCCAGTATGGAACCTCCTTTTAGCCAGGTCTGGACCCAACAACTCCACTGCTACTATTATCTATATCAACTACAGGAAAGTGAAATTACGTAAGATCGCAGATCCTACCTAGGTCAAAGGCCAAGCCTAAGCACACATTTACCGGGGAACCTGGCGCATCTGTAAACAGCTCCATCTGAGACCTCAAGCACTCCCCTTGCAGCCAATAAGTCTGACCATTGTCTTGCCCCCAAACATCCACGCCAACAAATCCTCTTTGATCTTCTTTGAAATGCTAACAAAATAGTTTGGCCACCTAAGACAGCTACAAAATGCCCACCCCATGGTCATTACTTGGCACATGAATGGCAAATGATCCAACAAAGACTGAACTTGATTAATGTGAATTTTCGTAGACCCCAAAAACCACTCACAACGTTTGAACCAATGTGTTCATCAGTTTTCACAACAGATTGAACATTTTAGACATACAGTACATGGAGAATCACATGGAATCAAAGGGATCCAAAACGCCTAGAAAAAACAACCTCCAGCAAGAGAAAATCTCACTCCCTACTGTAACGTACAAGCCATGACCACATTCTTTAAGTGTTCAACGGCATCCTTGCCTTTGCCAGATTCTTACCTACCCCAGCAGTAGTGTGCTGCAATGAGAACCCAAGTGCTTGAACCTGCAGGACCTAAACTTTTTTGGCTCCCATTGCTGCTTGAAATCTGGCAGCAGCGGCCCCTTGAAAGGGCAGTGGGTGTGCCAGTATTGTGAGCTGGAACCACACGTTGTCATTCTGCCAGACACATGCCCGGCCATACAACCACCTTCTGCAGAAAATTTTAGCTTTTTCTCTCTGCATAATTCCATAATTAGGTGCATCAAAATATTCAGCTCCGAGTCCAGAAATCCCTTAAACAAGCAATGCCCCTGAGCCTATCTGTAAAATAAAACACTGATTTTCCCTTAGATGCTTTTAACCGAGGCCTACATCAAATTCTGGTCCAGGAGTAAAAATGTAAACTTGTGCTGATAAACATAGTTTAGAACACGAGAGAAAGGTATAAATGTCAATGTTACTGTAATGATGTGTATAAAACAAGTATACATAGTTATATAGTACATAAGATTGAAAAAAGACCTAAGTCCATCAAGTTCAACCCTTCTATCTAACCTTCCTGCTCTTGAAGGCAAAAAAACCCCTAATTAAGGTACTTAGAATTCTGCCATCAGGTGAAAAAAATCTAATAAAAAAATGAACTCTTAGAACGGGGAGACAATGGTCTCCCCAGGCCAACTTGCGCCGTCAGGCGTTAAAGGGCCGTGCGAGTGAGTCTATTGGTCACCTGCAGGGGCCTCCTCTGGTATCAACCAAGTTTAACTCCTTACGGCGAACCTATGGATTTCCGCTCCCATTATCTACGCAGCATCGCAGGGTTGATGCCAGAGGAGGCCCCTGCAGGCGACCAATAGAGTCGTTCACACGGCCCTTTAACTCCTCATGGCGAACCTACGGATTTTCGCTTCCATTAACCCTTGCAATGCTGTGTAGATAAGGCAGGCTAGATGGGGAAGGGACCAGGGAGATTAGTAAACAAAGACGTGTGTCTTCGTCTTCGTATACGTTTTGCCACCGCCATGTTCGTATGTTCGGTATTCAAACTGAACAACAAAACGTTTTCACGTTTGCCCGAATACGAATGCACAAATCTAGTCTGAATTACCCTGGCTAATTTTGTGTCATCAGCAAAAACTGTGACTTGGCTCTCAATGCAGCCTGGGAGATCCTTTATAAATCAATTAAAAAGAAGAGGGCCCAGGACAGACCCCTGAGGCACTCCACTTAATACCTGCATTATCTCTTGTGTTTTTGTATACTTAAATCTGTTTTGTTTTACTCCTCCCCATTCACTACCTCAAATTCATAAGTAATCACTACACATACTGGAATTTTTTACTTTATTGTGCACTTGAATGCAAAGTGCTGCCATATGCCACTCGATGCAATGATTTTTTCAATTGTTTCAGCCAACAATTTAATAAAGGGCTATGTTTGGACATGCGTGTTGATAATATTTTGTGTAAAATATTAATATTAAAAAAACAAGGAGCTTAATGAGGCTTAAAATTAAAACTTGAACTGACATGCTGATTGTAGTCACTGAAATAACCACTGATGTCAATTTCTGGATTTGGACATTGTAGGGCACACCTACAGTATAATAAAATATAAGCAGCCCCTACTTGCAAAGACCAGCTGATGCTTGGCAATGCAGATACACAGTATATACAGGGGAGGGCAGACAAAGGTTAGGAGGGCAATGGCCCCTTTGGTCTGTCATGATTTGAAGATTTGAAGATGACTTGAATTCATTACCCAAAAAACTGTGTTTTATTATACATATTAGGGCGTGTATGCATGTCAAGAACTTACCTATTGTCTGGTTCCTTTTTTGCCTCCTCTATAGAGTTTCAATGATAAGTTGACATGAATGTGTATGAATGTGTATTAGACAAGACTAGATATTGCACAGCAAGCATACTTACTCTCAAATGGTTTTTGGGCATCATTAGCAACTTGTTGGACTTGCCCTCCGGCTTGAGCGTTGTCAGCTCTTCTCTGATCAACCAGCAATGACTGCACATTACCTTAAATAAAACAACACACATACCCTCTTGCAAAATATGCAATTATGTAATTGCAAATAAAAATGCAGGTAATTACTATTAATAATAAAAACTTTCAGTGAGTCACTGATATACTTAGAATAATTCCTCCTTGGACAATGAAGGGTGGGGAAGTGGTGATGATAAACCTGTCAAGCCAACACACAGGTGTTTCCAAAGGAGGACAGTGCATCAAAAACTATGGGTTCAACCTTCTACAAACCACAAATAGTTTAAACATGACTATTATACATAATCAGATCCTTGTAAAAGTCTTCACAATTTTCACATGAGGTTTTTAAAAATTTTGCAATTAAAGATCTTGATCCAAATCCCTTACGAAAAATTACTGGAGTTTTTCTGAAGTAATACTGCAGTTTTTTGGACATGAAAAAACTGCAATACTGCACTTTTACTGCAGTATTACTGCACATTTACTGCAGTTTTACTGCATTTGTACTTCAAAGTACTGCAGTTTTACTGCAGTTATTTTTGTACGGAAGTACAAATGCAATAAAGCTACAGTACATTGAAGTACAACTGTAGGTTTGCAATATAAAAAAAAGTGCGGTAAATGTGCAGTAAAACTGCAGTACAGTGAAAAACAAATGCAGTAAAAGTGCAGTAAATGTGCAGTAATACTGCAGTAAAAGTGCAGTATTGCAGTTTTTTCATGTCCAAAAAACTGCATTATTACTTCAGAAAAACTGCAGTAATTTTTTCGTAAGGGATGCCCTAAGCACACCAGGTAAGACAACCTTATATTCACATATTTTTTTTTAATTAAGTACTACGTATGCATATAATGCATATTAAAGGCTTTCAGTAAAGTTCCTATACTTAATCACTTACATTTATGTTTCCGAGTGCAAGTGCTCACCTAAACTTGATCGAAATACTGTAACATGGAATATAATTATTCAAATATGAATGCTGCAAATGGTGTCACACAAGCCATATATCATAAAAAAGTAGCAAAATGGCTTTATTTTTTATAACTTGGCTTCACATATGTGGCATCTGATGTCAACACAGGCTAATACCACCTCTTGAAGTCCAAAGCAGCCATGCATTGACCTTCTGCACTGCCCTAGGCACAACCTCCTCAGGGTCTGTACTGGACTAAAACAGTGGACAGTGCCTTTAACACGAGCAGCACATAGATATAATGTCCGATCACTTATTAAGGAGGCTGTGCTGAATCGGCACAGCATCTATAGTGTAAATTGGCTGGTTGACAGATCAAAGATTATTGAACAGTGGGATACTGGGCGGCCTGATCACCCAAGAGCATGATCTGCCCCCCCTGGTTTGGCTTCAGGACTGCCACCTCCCCCTGGATCTAATCGACCTGGGTCAGAATACGTCCCTGGTCCAAACTCAACCTTGAAGATGATGCTCAGATGTAATAATCACTGGATTTAATAATTTAGTTATTCACATGGGGAAAAGCCAAATTTACAGACACCCATGCAAAACATTTTTCCTGCTCTTCTACTAAAAGTAATAACTACCTACTTAACGCACATTGCTATGTCCTTACTTACAAAAAAATATGCCATAAAAAACAATGAGAATTCTCCTTTAGCTAATGATATCTCAAAATTTGTCATATTTCCAAGTTTATTTTTAGTGTCATATCCACTTCAAACTCCCCATAATTTTAAAATATAGTCAAATATTCAATGTTTTCCATTGCTTTTAATGAATCACTTCCTATGTGCTTGTAAAAAATATCACTTACACTATCTTCACATATTGTAGGTTCAAATAAAACTGCTTGGATTTGCTTTTTCTGTCTGATCCTTTATCAGGATGCAGAATAGTACTCATGGCAGATGGCAAAGCTTTGTCCATGTTCAGTTTAAATTGCAGGAAAATTTTCAGTTTCATGCAATTAAACTAAAAAAGCTTGAATAAGCAAACATGTATGGTAATTGAACCCATATGGATCAAAAAGAGTGAGTGAGGCAGAAAGAAATCATGAAGTATACTGATTCATTAACTTTTATATAACTGTAAATCTGCATGACCTAGTAAGACACAATGAACTGCCAACAACCAGGAACATTTTCACAAAACTTATTTGGTTCTGTTTTGTTTTGACAAGGACAGCCATTTTCAACAAATACTTCATAAATTTTAGTTCTAACTGGGACGTGAGTACATTAATGGGGATTTCTCTCTGACCAAATAAACTTATTAACTCATTGTATTATAAATCTTAGTTGTTAATAAGACTTTTATTCCATGCTAAATCCAATATTAGGAATCCTATAGAAAAAAACTGCATACACATTTGCTACCAATTGTGTAGATGAATGTGCAGTAGCTACTATTTTAATCAAGGTCAACATTAATGCCTAACCCATTCTTTAAACTATTTGGGCAATAGACCCTACAACTTGCAGCATTTTTGAGCCACTAAATTTGCATTCTAGATGGGTCAAATCTCTATGAAGAATGACAACTGATGGGTGACCAAGGACCAGTATAGAAAGGACTGTTAGACAGATAAAAATACTTTTCCTACAATTAAGCTTTGTCATGAAGAGACGATATGGAGCTCATAAAAATATGATGGGCTAGAATCATTACACAACCACCGGAAAGGGCTGGCAAAATTCAGCCCAGGTAAGTCCATCATCAATGGTCAGCCCGTTCAGCACACATTCCGTACAGAGAATATCATAGAAGTCCCATAAAAAAAGCCGAAGAAAAACCCAGTCAACATGCAAAAGCAGAAAGCTTTGTGGTTTAATGTGGAATTGCAACTAAAACACACAAAGAGGCTTAAAGCAGTGGCTCAAAAACATTAAATCAGGCTTGTCAAGAGAACAATTACCCTGGAACCTTTGCAGCTTTTCCCTCAATTTTTTTTGCATTTCTAATGAGTCTTATTGGAAGGATGATAGATGGTTATTGTTGAAACGATGCTCACATTATCCCATCCCTTCCATATTCTTAATAGTCATCTGTCATAATATTGCACAAAATGGAGGTGTGACCTAGCTGCAGCGCAAGATGGACACATGAGAGCTCTGCATGCAGGACAGCATAAACGGGGCAAATCTCCTATCTTTACAGGAAGAAAACATACACAAATAACCTATTTCTCACCGGTGGTCCAAATTTGAAATATCATGGCTAGGCCTATTGTCCCCTTTAAAATTAATTATTTGCCAAATTTAACATCCCTTTTGTACACTCTCCATCCCTATACCGGCAGCTTTCCAACTAATAGTTCAGAGGAGATTCCAAGTTCATATAGTCTAACAAGACACCCCGGATCCCATTACGTATACTTCAGCTCCCTAAAGATGTTAGGTGGTCTGGAGGTACCGAGCATCAAAATTATTACCTAGCTTCGAATTTGGCTCAGACCCTCTTGCTCTTTTCAGACTCTGAACGGGTGGCGTGGGTAGACCTCAAATCATTGTTTGGTCACCCCTTTACTCCATGAGACCTTATTTGGCTCCCTAATAGCTGAAGACCAGCCTTCTCTAAATTGTTGCCAACTACTAAACTATCTATAACTCTGTGGGATAGGCATAAGTCTAAACTCAAAACTAGCTCCTTTTTCAGTAATCAAGCCTCCGTTACCACACGTTTCCTTTGATACCTGGGCCCAAGCCGGTATTACTTCACTTGCACAACTTGTCTATTATGGTCACTAGAGACCCCTTCAAGATTTCAAAGACGCTTTCTCGATACCTAAACGGGACTTCTTCAAGTACTTTCAACTGGGTCATGTTCTCCACACTATGGATATCAGTGCTTTGCAGGTTACTAAACTTTGCCTTCAAGCGCCTCTTGTCACCAAAGCCAACTATTTGTATATGGCCCCGATGGATGAGAGGTCTAACTTAAAGCTGTCCTGTATGGAGGCTTGGGAAAAGGAGCTTAACCAGTCTTATTGTGTTCAAGATTGGTATCAAGCACTGGAAGAGTGGGGTTTTCAACAATTTAGCACATTTTGATATAAACATAGAACATTTTGATATACACTCTTTAGATAGGATTATGTTCCTTATAACTTATCCAGACTCTATCCTTGTACTTCTATTCACTGCTGGAGACAATGTGGTGCAAGAAGCACAATGGCGCATATTTGGTGGGAATGTCCGATCATACATACTTTCATCTCATCAACTGATACCTGCCCCTATCCCTCACTCCATCGGAATGGTGCTTCTGAGCATGTTTCCTAATGACATCGACTCCTCCTGGCGCAAATTTCTTGCACATACCTTTGTTGCAGCTAAAGTCTGTGTAGCGAGAAAATGGAAGAATGCAACATCTCCTTCTATATAAGAAGAACTATATTCTCTGACGACCATTCTTATCTACAAACAGATGGCTCATTCGGCCCTGAACACGCAGCACATCTTCCAGGAAACCTGGGACGGGTGGGACCAATTTTATATAAACTCTTTCTGTTCTACTCCCTGGTTTTGTTTTCGGTAAAGGAGAACTGCCTAGTAAGTAAAAGATATGAAGAAATGAAAAGCAGTGTCAAAAGTGAAAGTAAAAGTAATAAAATCAAGGAAATACTCTCCTTTTGCTGATTGAGTGTACAGCCACAACCCTATATAACACTCTCCACGAAATGTTGAAACACTGATTCAAAAAAAGACTTCCGTCTAGGGGCGCTTGTGACAACCGATCTCAGTAACTCAGAAAAAAACAAAAAATAACCTATACGGAACAATAGTGTAGTATGGTCAATAACCCAATAAAGGAAATGAAAACATCCAATAGTCAGACTCACAATGTGTACGAGTAATTCAGGCCTCCAAAGATAGACTCTTGGGTGTATATCCCGGTTTATCCAAAACGGCTAATATAGAAAAGAGGAAAAAGATCTACCATAGGATGATGTCTTTCAACACTTGTAAATACGCGGTAATTGTTTACACTCACATTTAGATGGATGTATCAAGCATTGCTGGTATGTTTTCTGGAGTCACAGTGGATCCTGGGTATCCTGGGTTGACCTTTTTTCCTGGATAGAGTGTCCAGCTACGCTAACCTGCTGCAGATGATTCACACATCTGCACATGAAATCACCAAACACCCAGCTAGGCAAAGAGTAAACGGTGGCAGTAAAAGGTACACAGTAGAGGACTGCATTGGGAGGGAGGTCCCGCCAAAAAACTAGCGCGAACGGGAGGTCTTGCTGGTGCTGCGGGCGGGAGCGGGCGGTCAGGCACTGGATCTGCGGGTCCCGATAATCCTGCGCAGTCCCGCAAGGCTGCCTTCTCGCTGCTCCCTTACAGTGTCTCCTCTCTTGCTCAGCCCAAATGTGGCGGGAGCGAGCGGGATTGGCCACAAATGTGGCAGGAGCTGGCGGGAGTTGAACACCCACATAGCGGGAGCGGGCAAAAAATCAGCGGGAGCGGGCCGGAGCAGGATTAAAAAAGCTGCCCCGCGCAGGGCTCTAGTACACAGCATACAAGAAAGATGATATCAGTAGTAGCAAGATTGGGTTTTGCCGTATCGATGACTTCCTCTTCCCTCACTCCTCCCATGTGATGTTTTCATTTCCTTTATTGAGTTAGTACGGTAAGTAAAAGCTACCAGTTCATACTAAGCCCCTTAATGAATCAGGTCTTGCTCTTTTCGCCTCTCTTTTCCTCTTCTTCCCTCTTCATCCTCTTCGCTTATCTTTCTTACTCTGAAGACCAACTTCAGTTCCACTTTAAATTTACCTTAACGCATTTACGCATTTGCGCATTTGTTCTAATTTTCATTTATCATACAAGACAAGTTTTTATTCATTATACAACTTCCATAGCTCTGGTTCTTGATATATGTCCAGCTATAAAGGGATGGACATTGTACATTTTGCACTATAGTCACAGTATGTCTTTTCCTATGAAAACTCAATAAAAGTCGTGTCAAAAAAAATATTGCACAAAATAACATAACTCCCAATATTTCAAATAGTCAAAGAGGGATGTCTTTTTCAAAGTATAGTTAGAGGTTTGCCTTGAAAGCAGAACTTGACAAAAACGCATTTGTGGCCTTGAGACTTATTTATACGTGTGCAAGAAAATTTATACGTGTGCAATTGACAAATGTGTCAATATTTTAATGTGACTTACTGTTGTGTGAATACCGTGATGCACTCATACCCATCAAGCCTTCTGAGCTTATAGAAAATATTATTCTGATGTTTTGAGGTATATTGTTTTATACATTGGTTATTTGTTTTAAAAATATTTGTGTGACCGTTATGAAGCACAGTATTAAGATATATGCTGCTGGTAACAGTAGGAATAGTATACAATGTGATTTGTTAGTAGGGTGTATCAGGAATAGTCTGTAGCGACAGAAGAGGAGCGGAGACCAGTATGCAGGAGAAACCAGGCACGGTACTTAGGTGATCAGTCCCAAAAACGTAGTCAAAGGAGAAAGCCAAAGGTAGGTACACATATGCAGGAGCCGTTTAGTCTCCAAAGCCAAGGAGGAACACAAGGAGGAGTAGAGGTAAGCCAGGTCTGGTACGAGGAGGGTCAGGTAACATTAGAGGAGTCAAGGCAAGCCAGGTCTAGTACACGGAGGATCAGATGGTAATAGAGGAGCCAAGGCAAGCCGGGTCTGGTACACAGTAAAAGGAATCAGGAGCACTCAGGCGATATGTAAGGTAAGCACAATAACTGAGCACTGAGCAAACGCTCTGTGTTCCCTGTGTGGGAACAATAAAGTTTTGTTAGAGGGCATGCGCGCCCTTAGTATCAGCCACTGGGAGGAAAGAGGATCCCGTACCCACGGGTAGCGGGTACACAGCGCTGGAGATGCCTTAGACATTCAACTATTTTACTTACACACCCGAAGACAGCATTTTTTAGTAACCAGTATAATATTATAACATAAGTAAAATATAACCCATTGTCTTGAATAAGAACAACAAAATAGAAAATGAAATTTACTATACTGAAAGCCACTAATACAATTTGGACACCAACTGCTAGACTTGTGAATTTGGATTTGTATGTGTTGCAAATTTACAGAGGGCAAACCAGCAATGTTTGCGGTAACGTTCTCTCCCCCAATATGAGGATCGAGGAGATGATGTCACCACAAGCGCAGCCATAATGCCCTCAGTTCACGTGAGGGCTAAATGACGACACTTGCGGTGACATCCTCTCCCCCAGTTGGAGGATCGGTGACAGGACTGTGACGGACTGACCAGGGACCTCAGGTTGTCCCTCTCCGCCAAGAGCGACTTCTCCCTTCAGGACAATAATTCCCCGCAATCTGTAGGCAATATCCCCAAGCAAAGTAAAGGGATATTGCTATCCAGTATCCAAATAACCAGGCAAGACTAGTCTTTAGGTACAACAAGAGGAGAACTGATTTATTTTAGACACAGATGGCTGGATATATCCAGCAAAACACACATTAACATAAAAGAAGATATTGGGATACAAACCGCCCCCTTAATCTGCATCCCAGAGACAACAGTGGAAGTAAACAGTTAGGAAATAATAAAATACATTTTTATTAATAACACACAAAAGGATAACATGGCACTCCTTACCAGGGCCCATAGTCTGTGGTAAGGAGGCTGGCACTCAGTCCCCTCCAGGAGCCCATGGCACGGAGGCTTCCGTGACAAGGACATCACCAGAAGTGCCGCCATTTTGGCGAAAGTCCCCGACAGGTTATGTCCGCAGAAATGCTGATGAAAAAAGAAAATTGCAGGTTGAAGAAGAGAAGGGAGATGATAGAAGATGAAGAAGCGGAAGTGGTTGGCAGAGAAGGTAGGGAAACATTTAGAGAGCATGCGAGCAACCTACACCCTAAACGGTAGTGAATTAGGGGTAACGACAAATGAGAAGGATTTGGGAATTGTTATAGACAACAAACTAGGCAAAAATGTGCAATGTCAGTCTGCGGTTGCTAAGGCCAGTAAGGTATTGTCGTGTATAAAAAGGGGCATCAAGTCACGGAATAAAGATATAATTTTGCCTCTGTATAAATCAATGGTAAGGCCGCACCTTGAATATGCTGTGCAATTTTGGGCACCTTTTCTAAAGAAGGATATCATAGCACTAGAAAGGGTGCAGAGGCGGGCTACAAAATTAATAAAAGGAATGGAGCACTATAGTTATGAAGAAAGGTTAACTAATTTAAATCTGTTTAGTTTAGAAAAACGTCGCCTCAGAGGGGATATGATAACGTTATATAAATATATTCGGGGCCAATACAAACCATTGTGTGGAAATCTGTTCATAAACAGGACTATGCATAGGACACGTGGTCATGCGTTTAGACTGGAAGAAAAGAGATTTAGACTAAAGCAGAGGAAAGGGTTTTTTACAGTAAGGACAATAAGGATGTGGAATTCTCTGCCTGCAGAGGTAGTTTTATCAGAGTCTGTACAGACGTTTAAACTGCGACTGGATGGATACCTGGAAAAACATAATATTCGGGGATATAATCTTTAATTATGGGGAAACAGCTTATTGATCCAAGGAGAAATCTGACTGCCATTTTGGGGTCAAGAAGGAATTTTTTTCCCTGGTTAGTGCAAAATTGGAAAGAGTGAAGCCGGGGTTTTTTTGCCTTCTTTTGGATCAACAGCAACAAATTAACAGATATAGGAAAGGCTGAACTTGATGGACGCATGTCTTTTTTCAGCCTATGTAACTATGTAACTATGTAACTATGAGAGCATGAGAGATTGAGCGAAAATGAGAATGTGAGAGAGTGAGAATGTGACAGAGAGCGTGAGAGTAAATGTGGGCACCAGGCATCTAATTTATTTCCCGAATTTTCAGCCAAACTGAATGCCCAAAAACGAAGGAAAAGTTTGTTCTAATCTTTTTTGGCCCATTTGCACATCTACTAAATGTATAATCTTGGGAAAACAGTAATAGGATCAAAAACGTAATTGCGTAAAAGTTGTGTCCTATCTGTAGCAAATGTCTGCCGACAGGCTTATCCGATTTCCTTACGATAAGCCATCCGATCCTCTAATGTGTTCACGTAGGGTTAAACCTGTTTTGCCTATAAATGCCTACATGGGCAAGATATCAACTAAATGACATATTCATTGTTCCATGCCAGATTGCATGTCTTTTGCCAGAATTTTGAATGCCTAACATCATGTGTGAACAGATGATGCAATTCAAACATCTGAAGAAGTCTAATTTTTGGTGTGTCCAATATCTGGTGCCAGTTTCATAGCAAAGTCATGGATCCGAAAACTTACATTTATCTCTCAAGTTGACGTCCCTTTTATAGCACATGAGAGGTGGCTCTTTGGCCACTGATGATAAAAACTTTTTGCCAACTGTGAATATTCTTTTCAGTGCGGTGTTAAACTTGGTAATAAATACCATACCTTGTAGTTTGTCCTTAGGCCTCTGGGGATCTGGAGAGCTTACCTGAGAGACTTATGAAGTCTCACTTGTATCCACAAAATTGTTTCTTAACATAAAGGGTCAGAATTATTATGGATCGCCCTAACAAATTGTGAATGAGGCAAGGAATTTTTTATAGCCATAGGGTGGAAACCTGAAGCATGTAGACTTCGGGTCAGTAGGTTTATGAAACAATGTTAAACCTAAAGTTTGATGCGGCAAAGTTTCGGCCCCTCCGTGGAGGTGTGGAGGACCTCGTGGTGTGCGGTGCGAATTAAGCTTGTAGGCTGGCTCACGTTGGGGCGCTATTGTACTTACTGTGAGGGAGTCGTCCTGACAGTGTGGTTCCAAGATCCTGAGGCGGTCCCCCGAAGCAAGCGACAACGTTGGGGTTCTTTCCTCTTCTTTGCGTGCACCGGTTGGGAGATCGAGGTACCTTGTGGGCTCTGTTGCGTATCTACACCCCTGCAGCTGAATTACATCCACATCCACACCGTTGTACACTACTCCTCAGCGGTTCTACCCTATACAACACTACTTTCAGCAGCTGGATTCAGTGAGCGGTCAGGTAGGCCCCGGCAGTATACCTGCAGGGCTGGTTTTTTCACTTCCACGTGTTGGCCTGTGCCTTTATTGTCGTCTTGGTTTTGTATTTTTTATTTATCTTTTCTTTTACTACCACCAGTTATTAGTTAGGAAGGGGTGAGGGTGGGCCATAGTTAGGTTGGGTGTGTTGGATAGGGTTTCTCCTTTTTATTGATCACTTCATTGGCGGATGTCATAACTGTGACTTCTGATTAACACACTTTGTCTCTACTACTGTTGCTGGATATTAGTTAGCTGGGTTATTTTTTTCGGGTGGGTTGTAGTTAGGTTGGGTGGTCTGGGCAGGGTTTGGGGCCGTTTAAGCATACTTGATACATAACTTACAAGGGGGGAAGAAGGGAAAAAAGGAGAAAATTAAAAAAGGAAGAAAGGCACGTTTCTTTAGACCGTTTTTTCAATTTATATATTTTGAGCGTGAACTTGCATCACTTGTCGTCTGCTGATGTTTCTTGCATGCTCAGTTGTTACTAGCCATCAGGACTGCCTTAATATTTGTGCTTCTGTGTTCTATGCCCTCCTAGTTGTATTTAGTGTGTTTTGTGTTTATTTAATTCACATTCTTCTCGACACTGTTTATTTGTACACCCCATGCCTTCGTCAGGCACTCCTTACGCCTGTTGGAGGGGGATCCCCGCTTTGCTACATATCTACAAATGGAGAAATACATGGATCCACCGGCCAAGTCATCCAACAGTCAAGGCAAAATTAGGCAAAAGTCTAATTTTAAAAACTCTTAAAAACGTGGCCCCATCCACATCCACAGCACCAGATGTTAATCCTTTTCCAGAACTTCTTCTGGAAAAGGATTAACATCATGACAGTTCAAGACCTGATTGGTATAATCTTTCCGCTCCTTGACGCCTCCTTGACTCCAAATTGGATAAATTGTCTGCATCTATCGATTCTGTCCTTACAGAACTGATTTCTCAGGGACGCAAGATAACTACACTAGAAGCGAGAGTGTCTGACATTGAGGATGGAAATGTGTCTGTTTCTGCATCGCAGGAGGCCTTGATACTGAACTAACAGGAGCGCATTGATGATCTAGAAAACCGTAGCAGGCGCAACAATCTACTTTAGCAGGACTGCCTGAAACGGTCAAGACTACGGCACTATACAGTCTGGTCACAGATTGGCTTCCCAAGTCTTTGGGGGTTGCCTGTGCTCAAGGTCAGCTGGTTGTCGAAAGGGTGCACTGTGTGGGTCGGGAACCAGCTTCTTCCACCTCCCATCCATGGGCGGTGAAATTTCGGGTTTTGAACTATAACGACAAAGTTAGGATCTTGGAAGTTTAAAGGAAAACTTAATCTTTGCACTACAACAATAACAAGCTCTTGTTGTCAGTCTCAGCTAAGCAGCGGCAATATTCTGGCATTTGCACCGAGCTTTACAATAAACAAGTGAAATTTGCTCTTCTCTACCCGGCAGATTATTTACTGCTTCCAGAAATGTTACTCCATAGATTGCTGGATGCCCATATTGGCCAGATAGTGGGGTTATGACAGCCCCAGGTTAATCAGTGCTGTCTGTAGCAGTTATTATGACCATCCGGGTTTAAAATAAGTGCCGCTTATAACCCTTAATGTTTGATTTGTGTATTTCCTTTATATATTTGCGTCTGTGCTTTGTTCTCCCTCCCGTCCTACCCTATCCATGTGCCTCATGCCCTGCCCATGGACTTTAACCCCTCGTAGCCCGGACACCACCTCAGTGCTCTTTTATGGAGGTAATCCACGGGTGGTGTGATACAGACAAGGGGTGGTTCGGAGAGGGAGCCTCTGCCAGATTCCTAGTCGCTGGGACTGCCAGGAGAATGGAGATTGGCCGGCTTGGTTATCATACACATGCCAGCTATCTCACTGTGCGTACCGGGGAAACTCTGAGCTACCATCGGCACCCCGGGATCGCCGCCGCTTCTCACCTAACCTGTATATAAGCCTGTGTGTTTCCCCCATAAAGTATTCTTCTAACCCCTTGACATTAGTCTCAACTAATGCTTCAGGGACCCGCTATATCACCTATTGTCCTTCTCAGGACAATCTCTGCACTGCCTGTAGCTGTGCCTCGGCGAGCTGTGGGGCTACGATCGGAGGGATACCGGGCCAGTTACTGAATGCTGCCTCACTGGTATCATCTAGCGCTGGCATCAGTTTAACCCTTTCGATCCGGGCAGTAAGCACTGCAGAACCGATGGGCATACCCAGCCAGGGTACAAGGCGTGCCCGTCACATCTGGTGGCAGCGGTGGGATTCTTCCTCAGTACCGGGACATCCGAACCACTACCGGGACTAACAGGCTTGCTGACCACGGAGGGGCGACAACATCGGCAGCCGCTATGACAGCCGCTATGAGGAAATGAGCCGGTGTCAGGAACGGGTAGCGAAGAAGGAGGATGGCAATCTACGGAGCAATCTACGGAGCCACTCCATCTGCAGAAACAGTCTGGAGGCCGGTGAAATGGAAGGCAGCGCCCCTTGCACCCAGATCTACGGAGGAATGCGTCACGGGGAGCTGATCATTATAAGTGGGAAGCTCCATTGTGGGACTTTGAGCAGCGAGTTGAGGTTGCCCTAGCGATGCGGTGGAGGGCTGATTCCAGAGGAAGTACGGATGGAATGGAGAGCCCTGATTCGGCTAGAGCTGTGGAAGATGCCATGGAAAACTGGTACAGCTGCTGAGGCAATAACCTGCCCACCCTAGAGCAGCGCCTGGGGGAGCTGGTTAAGCTGCGGTGTCTCTTGAAGAAATGGCAGCCCACCGAGGAGGAAGTTGCCGAACAGAAACAGTTGGTGGCGAAGGAACTCGGGCTCGGGGACCTATACCGAGCATTGTATTGGTCTGCAGTCCAGCAGGAGTCGAGGTCAGAATCTCACTATTCTCCAGAAGGTGAGGACCTTGGACTCCCTGGCATAGATTGGGAGGCTTTTGGAGAAGATGGAAACAGAGAACTCTAGGTTCTGGAACCTGTACAGAGACCGTGAGGAAATGCTGCAGCTTTCCCAGGAGATGACCTTGGCAGCTGACTTAGAAGGGCTAGTCTACAGGGAATGGTGCCTGGAGATGGAATACTTGTGGCTGCTGGAAGGCGGATTCTCCATGACACGGGAGTCAACTGATCTCATAGTCCCAGCTGAAGCACTGGCAACAGCAACAGGGATCTAGGGAGATGCGGCAGCAGGCCCATCTCCCCAGGGGCAGATCCCAGTTGAGGGAGCTGAGGGTATCGGGAGCGGCAGACAGGAGCGGGGGAAGCCGTCCTCCTTCCCCAGCAGAAGGCCAGACCTGAAGATCCCTTAGCCCCAGCTGAAGTACTGGCAACAGGGCAGAGCACCGCTGGCCTCTGCCCAGCACCTGTCAAGGCTGCAGAGATCCAGGAAGCCGCGGCAGATGGCCTTTTTCCCCAGCAGCTGAATACACTCCAGGGAGAAGGGGCAGTCCAGCGGCTGGTATGCTCATCGGGAGAGGCAGAGTTTGGCCAGGTGAACGCTACCCTTGTAGGGGCAATTGGGCTAGGGGACTGTCACGGAAGCCTCCTTGCCATGGGTTTCTGGAGGGGCCTGAGGGCCAGCCTCCTCCCTACAGACTATGGGCACTGATGCAGAGTGCCACGCTGCACACATGATAAGAGACTCCAAGACTGTGGAGCAGACACGATCTGATTCCCATCTAACTTTCCCGGACAGTCCCAGGCCGACCCGTTGAGAATCTAGCTAGACTATGGGTCAGGAGGGGGGTTGTGACGGGTTAATCTGTGCCGTCTGTAGCAGTTATTATGACCATCCGGGGGTATCCCTTAATGTTTGATTTGTGTATTTCCTTTATATATTTGAGGTATGTATTGTCTGTGCTTTTTTCTCCCTCATGTCCTACCCTATCAGAGGGCCATGATTGGAGGGACACCGGGCCGGTTCCTAGACGCTGCCTCGCTAGTATCGTCTAGCACTGGCAGCGGTTTAACCCTTTCGGCCCCGGCAGGAAGCATCGCAGAACCGACAGGCGTACCCAGCCAGGGTACAAGGCGTGCCCGTCACAGCCAGATAGTGATATCTGATCATGCTCCCATCTGGATGGATATCAGATTAGCTACACCATATCAGACTTCCCGTAGTTGGAGATTTTCAAATTATTTATGTAGGACAATAATTATAAGCACTTGGATGATCCTGATATGTTTTGGGGTGCTTCCAAGCCGGCAATGAGAGGGCATATTATTGCTTATGTGGCGGGACGCAGGAGGGAGGCTGAGGATAAGTTTGCTCAGCTTACTAAAGATCTTTCCCAGGCATATACCACTCACAAAACTCTTAGATACAGCAAAAGCCTATAAGGAGGTTAAATTCCTCAATGAGAACTGGGCCACTGAAAAAAGCTCTATTATCGTGGGGATAATAGATCTGGTAGGCTTCTGGCCAACTTGATTAAACACTCTAAAACTAAACGTTATAACGTAGTCCAAGTCCAGGCTGCATCTCAGGCTGTGATATCTGATCCTAAATCTATCACGCAGCTTTTTGCTACTTACTTTGGGGACTTCTATAAAGAGGGATCGTCAACATCATTTATGACCTCCTATATTTTTCAAAGGGCTAATATTCCTAAACTATCCCCGGACAATAGAGAACGTCTCACTGCCCCGATTACATCTCTGGAGATCTCCACTACCATCAAATCTCTCCCTAATGGTAAAACACCTGGTCCGGATGGCCTAAATGCTGAGTATTATAAACTCTTGTCCACATACCTACCGGTATACTTTGCAGAGGTTTATAATCGCTTTCTGTCGGGGAGTGTTCCTCCAAAAGAATTCACGGCCTCACGGATTATAGTTCTCCCCAAACCGCATAGGGACTCTAATGTCCTCTTACTGTAACATTTCCTTGTTAAACCAGGATCTAAAAATATTTGCTAAGATCATGGCTTCCCATTTACAACCCATCTTGATGAGGATAATCTCCCCATCCCAGACAGGTTTTGTGAAGAGTCGTCATTCCGCGCAAAATGTTCGGAGCCTGATTGCTGCCATTGTGGTTTCTAAATTAGCGAATAGTACAAAATCCATCATAATTAGTTAGTGATGCGGATTAAGCCTTTGATAGAGTCTCTTGGTCTATTTCTTTAAATTTCATCATTTTGGCCTTCCGTTTATACATGTATTTAGGGCATTGTACCATTCCCCATGGCGCAGATCACTATGAATAATATAAATTCCCACTGGTTTGGGCAGAGGCATGCGTCAGGGTTGCCCTTCATCTCCGCCTTTTTTTTTAATTTAGCAATTGAACCCTTAATACGTATCATTGAACAATCTCTGGAATTTAAGGGAATACGAGTGGGGTACGCTAAATTGAAGGTTGCTGCTTTTGCTGATGACCTCCTGCTGTTTTTATCCGACCTCAAGGCAGCAATGCCTCCTCTCCTTCAGCTATTTAATGATTTCCATGGGGTGTCTGGCTTTCTAATTAATCAACTCAAAATGGAGGCATTTTTCCACAAGCAAGGCAGGGCTGAATTTCCCTTTAAATGGACGCACTCCCCTGTTTTGAAGTATCTGGGCCTTTCTATCCCAGCAAACTTTTCACAACTATATCATTTAAATTTTGTCCCTGTATCGCGGCAAATGGAGAGCTTCTTTAAATCGTGGTCTAAATTGAATCTTTCCTTTATGGGAAGTTGTCATCTGTATAAGATGGTTTTCTTTCCAATTTGCTCTACCCAATCCAGATGCTACCTATTACTTTATTTTTTTATCTTTTAAAATGTTATTATTAACAAAAGTTATGGTGGGTAAAGGTGATGGAAAACCCTTCCACTTACAATTAAGGGGTTAGTAGAAGCATTATTAAACACTCATCTACAGACACCATACAAGCCAGAAGGCTTGTTTTTTTTTCTGTCAGAAATCTCATGGTGCTGCCACAACCACAAGTGATTCTAGGCAGGTGAATGCAAATAAGGTCAACCATGATCACCTTTTGCCTCTATATCCCCTTTTACATGGATCCCTTGAAAGTAATTGCCAGCTGTACAAGACAGCCTTTAGACAAAACTCAGGTATTGAGTCCCATATGGGACATGGGCACAAACTGACCAGATGTCCAAATGCAAAAAATGCGCACCTCACAAAGGTGGCCTTTTACCTCCCAAATAACCCAGCAAACCCATGCACGGGGCGTATCGCTGTACTCAGGAAATGTTACTGAACACATATTGTTGTTTGACAAGGACATATACCGGGTGCAGTAAATTGTGTGTGAAAAAAAGAAAAAATAAATTACTAGCATAGAGTTTGGCAAAGGCTGATGGTAGAATTAGCGCATGGAAAGGGTTAAAATACCAGCATTTGCAATACCCCGTGGTGTCTAGTTCTCAAAAATATATGGTTTGATGGGGTAAATTGCATTGACCAGCTTCAAAGATACCCGAAATAGCACATGAGGCAGAATGACAAGATTTCGGGAAAAATGGTTTTGAAATAGCAAAACGCTACTTATAATTATTTCCCAATAACTTGCAGAAAAAAGCAAAAAAAAAATTAGAAACATTGTGTATTTCTAAACTCAGGACAAATAGTAGAATCTATTTAGCAGGTTTTTTCATTAGTTTTTGCAGATAAGTAAAATATTTTTCAGATAAATGTGTGAAAAAGTCATTTTTTAACCAAAAACTCA
Source organism: Spea bombifrons (assembly GCF_027358695.1). NCBI lineage: Eukaryota > Metazoa > Chordata > Amphibia > Anura > Pelobatidae > Spea > Spea bombifrons. The sequence continues at coordinate 21,351,530 of NC_071090.1, read as the reverse complement.
CAATTTTTATCATTTTTATAGTAAATTAGATGATATGATAAAATAATGATATAGAAAGAAAGCCCTAATTGTCCTGGAAAAAAACAATATATAATGTGTGTGGGTGCACAAAACGAGAAAGAAGAAAATTACAGCTAAACACAGAAAATTTTTAAAAGAGCCTTTGTCCCAAAGTGTACTACGAAAAAGAAACAGTCTTGTCATTAAGGGGTTAAGGAAACACCCAAAACGAATTATTATTATTATGATTATTATTATACTTCATTTATAAAGAAAATGATACAGATAACGACAAGTACAATACAGCAACTGACATACATAGACAATAGGAATGATATTGCCTTCAGGTACTGAGGGGTCTTCGTCCCATCGTGGGATTTTAATGTCAGGCCTCCCCACATCCTTCACTGACCTAGGGCTCCACATCACCAGAGGTGCTACTAGGTAACAGTCATGAAGCAGCAAGTGGCATAAGATTCTCCAGCATGTAAATACTGAAACACCAGCATGCATGCACACTGCACATGCACAGTGTTCAAATTGCCATTGCTTCATTCTAGATAATAAGCTGCTCAGTGGTGAAAGTGGATGTAAGCAATCAGGGCAATTGGTTGCACTACAGGACACTGAACATATACACATTATTCTTTAAATGTTTTAGGCAGGTGTCAAAAAATACTCAGTTAGAATGCTTTTAAAAATAGACATGTTCATAGTTTATTCTATCGTTCAACAAAATGCAACGTGAGTGAACAGAAGAAACATTTAAATCAAATCAATATTTGGTCTGACCACCCTTTGCCTTCAAAACAGCATCAATTCTTCTAACAGGTGACAATGATCATCGATTTAATCGTTTAAACAATTATAAAGTGAAACGGAAAGAGCTGTGTAGGAGGAACAGCCAAACTCACTAAGAAGGTTGTCAAGAGTCATACACGGTGTCAACAAGGTTGTTATACTGTATCAGTATGGTCTCTCCCAGGCAGCAATTGCAAGGCAGACAGGGATTTTCTGATGCTTTGTCCAATCTATTTTGAAGAAGGAGAAAAAACGATCAATGTTGAGGACCGTAGATGCAGTGGTCAGCCGTCAGCTCAGCATTGGAAGAAAACATTGGGACCCTAGTACACCTATCTACTGTCCAGAGAAGTCTAGTTAGCATTGGTCTTTGTGAAAGACTTGCAGCCGAAAAGCCATACCTGCGGTGTGCAAACAAGGTCCACCAACTCAACTTATCAGGATACACAGGAACTGGAGGCTAAAATGGCAGCAGTTGCTCTGAACTGATGAGTCAAATTTGAAATATTTGACTGTAGCAGAAATCAGTTTGTTCACCAAATGGCTGGAAAGCAGTACAAGAATGAGTGTTTGTAGGCAACAGTGAAGTGTGTTGGAGGTTCCTTGGAATTTTCGGGCTGCATTTCTGCAAATAGATTTGGGAATTTGGTCAGAAGGAATGTTCTCCTCAGTACTGAGAACTACAGGCAGACATTTATCCATCGTGCAATACCATCAGGGAGGCAACTGATTGGCCCCAAATGTATTCTGCAGCATGACAATGACCTAGAACATACAGCCTAAATCATTAACTAACTTCAGCATAAAGAAGAACTGGGTGTCCTGGAAGTGATGGTATGGCCCCCAGGGCCGGCCCAAGGCAAAATGCCGCCTGGGGCGAATTTAAAATGCCGCCCCCCCATTATCTACCCCCCCCTTGTACTTACCTTTCAGCAGTCCTGCAGCGAGTCTCCCTGTTCGGTCTCGGTGCCGGCTTGTAATGCTTCCGGCACTCAGCATTACAAGCCGGCACCGAGACCGAACAGGGAGACTCGCCGCAGAGGAGAGAGAGAGGGGCGCCGAGCGGGTACTGACCACTCGGCGCCCCTTTCTCTCTCTTTCGCTTTAAAAAAAATAAAAAAGGGCTTGGGGCGGCGACGTGCCGCCCCTTCAAAAGTGCCGTCTGGAGCGGTTGCCCCACTCGGCTCCATTGTCGGGCCGGCCCTGATGGCCCCACAGAGCCTTGATCTCTACATTATTGAGTCTGTCCGCGATTACATGACGAGAGAAAAGTAACTGAGGCTGCCTAAAGCCATAGAAGACCTGTGGTTATTTCTTCAAGATGCTTAGCCTGCCTGCCAAGTTCCTTAAAAAACTGTGTGATGCTATTTTGAAGGCAAAGGGTGGTCACACCAAATATTGATTTAATTTAGATTTTGCTTCTGTTCACTCACTTTAAATTTTGTTAAATGATATAAATAAACTTTTAACATATCCAACTTTAGACATTCTTAATTTACTGGGTTTTTTTTAAAACATCCCCAACATCTGTGTAGAATGGCAAACGGCAAACTTTCCACAGATTGTGGGATGTCTCTCTACCTTGGTGTGCCCCATGTGCTCATTGGTTAATCCCGCTCTTTATGCAGGATCTCCTCATGAAAGCCAGTTCAGTACTAACACTGTTTAAAAAAAGTCTCTGATTTACAGTGGGGCAAAAAAGTATTTAGTCAGCCACCAATTGTGCAAAGATGAGAGAGGGCTGTAATTTTCACCATAGGTACACTTCAACTATGAGAGACAGAATGAGACAACAAAGTCCATAAGTCACATTGTCTGATTTTTAAAGAATTTATTTCCAAATTATGTTAGAAAATAAGTATTTGGTCAATAACAAAAGTTCATATCAATACTTTGTTATATACCCTTTGTTGGCAATGACAGAGGTCAAACGTTTTCTGTAAGTCTTCACAAGGTTTTCACACACTGGTATTTTGGACCATTTCTCCATGCAGATCTCCTCTAGAGCAGTGATGTTTTGGGGCTGTCTGGGCAACACAGACTTTCAACTCCCTCCAAAGGTTTTCTATGGGGTTGAGATCTGGAGACTGGCTAGGCCACTCCAGGACCTTGAAATGCTTCTTACGAAGCCACTCCTTCATTGCCCGGGCAGTGTGTTTGGGATCATTGTCATGCTGAAAGACCCAGCCACCCAGGTTTTCACTCAAAATGTCACGATACATGGCCCCATTCATTCTTTCCTTTACACAGATCAGTCGTCCTGGTCCCTTTCCAGAAAAACAGCCCCAAAGCATGATGTTTCCACCCCCATGCTTCACCGTAGGTATGGTGTTCTTTAGATGCAACTCAGCATTCTTTCTCCTCCAAACACGACAAGTTGAGTTTCTACCAAAAAGTTCTACCTTGGTTTCATCTGACCATATGACATTCGCTCAATCCTCTTCTGGATCATCCAAATGCTCTCTAGCAAACTTCAGACGGGCCCGGACATGTACTGGCTTAAGCAGGGGGACACGTCTGGCACTGCATGATTAAAGTTCTCGGCGGCGTAGTGTGTTACTGATGGTAGCCTTTACTTTCTGCAGGTCATTCACTAGGTCCCCCCATGTGGTTATTGGATTTTTGCTCACCGTTCTTGTGATCATTTTGACACCACAGGGTGAGATCTTGCGTGGAGCCCCAGATCGAGGGAGATTATCAGTGGTCCTGTATGTCTTCCATTTTCGAATAATTGCTCCCACAGTTGATTTCTGCCTATTGCAGATTCAGTCTTCCCAGCCTGGTGCAGGTCTACAATTTTGTTTCTGGTGTCCTTCGACAGCTCTTTGGTCTTGGCCATAGTGGGGTTTGGAGTGTGACTGTTTGAGGTTGTGGACAGGTGTCTTTTATACTGATAACAATTTCAAACAGGTGCCATTAATACAGGTAACGAGTGGAGGGCAGAGGAGACTCTAAAGAAGATGTTACAGGTCTGTGAGAGCCATATATCGTGCTTGTTTGTAGGTGACCAAATACTTATTTTACCAAGGAATTTACCAATGAATTCATTAGAAATCCTACAATGTGATTTCCTGTATTCTTTCCCCCATTCTGTCTCTCATAGTTGAAGTTTACCTATGGTGAAAATTACAGGCATCTCTCATCTTTTTAAGTGGGAGAACTTGCACAATTGGTGGCTGACTAAATATTTTTTTGCCCCACTGTATTTTTCATGTGCCTGACAATATCACACCATCTCTACTCCCCATGTTAGCTCTCTAATTCCCATACCAGTGAAGCTTCCCTATGTGTCCAGGCCAGTTTCATCTTTCTCAGGACAGGGGAGCGGCATTTGGCTCCGGGTAGTATTAGGTAATAAGATAATATTTAGTTTGCATTCATTAATTTATGTTGTTGACGTGTTGAAATATTAGTGTGTGCTAAAGTGGCTTGTTGCGCATCCCTATATTGTTTTCAACATTATCAATGTATGTATATGTGAGAGAGATTGAGTATATGTACATAAGCAGTTTGACATGTACCTGTTAAAGCAATAGCTGCGTTAAAGACATACTTCTTGTTCCCACAGTAATGTAGTTACCTAGTGTTGAATTCAATATCGTGACACATCACTTATAGCCAGAGTTAAGCATCCACTTCCTTCTGGCAGCGCATAAATGTGTGTTTACTATAAAAGCTATAAAGCCGCATAAATGTAAAAAATACATTATTTTTCCTGCAAATATTTAACTTTACACCATTACTGAAAAATCCACATTCTGTCTTTGAATTTTTTATTTTTATTGCAACTTTTACCCAATTATTTTAAAATATAGAATTCACAGAGCGCTCAATTATATTACTGCATAAAATAACACATCTTACAGCAGAACACAGTTCTGTAGTAAAATATTTAAAACCTTTTGCACTATAACATACTCATTCTTTCAGAATATTAGCCTCTCAGATGTAATGGAAGCATATGGATGAAATTATCTCTCATAGCAGGTAGAAACAGAAATGGCCTGTATCATGACATTCTTCATTAGCTGATGGACTGCAACTTCCTACACTCAATACAATTTTATATGGCAGTGGGAACAGCTGACATATGGACATGGGTTACATTTTCAGACATCGAAAAGGCTTTTAACATTACTGTTATTTACCCATACCTCTATCAGTGTTACCAATAATTTGTCCTGGTTTTCTTTAATAGGGCTAAACATTGCAAAATATCAATCAGTGTGTTAAGGGTTGAGGAGGCACAGAAATTACCTGTGTACAGAGGAGGGCTGGCAGCCTACAGCCTGGGGGGGGCAAGTCTAGTCAAATGGCCCATTGCGCCACCAAATCAGCCCACCATCCATGCCCATCTTTTCCTGATTTTCTAACACATGTTGATGTAATGTGATGGGATTGGGAGTACGTCAGTACACTAAAAAAAGTCATCATACACGAGACGCCTGAAGCCACAATTTAACACGACTAATGATTTTTAATAAAATACGCAGATTGAAATAGATTAAATAACACAAAACCTTTACTTTTCTGCTTACTGATTTCTGGGCCTAGAAAGTTTTGTCCTTTAAAGTGACTATAGTTCAATTTATTCCTACAGAAAGTAAAGTGCCAGGAAATACACACCTGGACAGGCTCTGCCACACCGACACCCAAACACACACACACACCAGGACAGGCTCCGCCACACCGACACCCAAACACACACCAGGACAGGCTCTGCCACACCGACACCCAAACACACACACCAGGACAGGGTCTGCCACACCAACAGCCAAACACACACCAGGACAGGCTCTGCCACACCGTCACCCAAACACACACACACCAGGACAGGCTCTGCCACACTGACACCCCCTTTTAGTGTTTTTGCCCCCTTTTGTGTAATGGCACCAGTTGCTAACCTTGTTTATTGATGCCACCAGCATAGATAAAATGCTGCCCTGCTGTATGGGGGATGTATATCTGACTAGTTTGTTCCTTCCATGAGTCTATACATCCCCCATACTGCAGGGCAGCATTTTATCTGGGCTGGTCAGCAGAATGTAAAAGCTATATGTGTCCTGGAAAACATGGCCAATGCAGTCACCCTAATGCGCCTCCTCCCTTGCGTATTGCCCCAAGCTAACCCCACATTGTATATTTATCCCAATGCCCAGCCCCCCCTTTAGTATTGATTTATGTGATGCCCTCAGACAGCACCCTCTCGTGAATTAATGCCGCCCCTTCATTTATTATTCACAAACATTAATTCACTCATTCATATATTAATTTCCTCAATTACAGATACTAATCATTTACAGATACTCATTCATTCACTCATTGACAGATACTCATTCATTCCCTCAATCACGCATACTCATTCATACAACCCTTACCTGAACTGCAGATGACTCTCTGCCACATGCAGACTTCTGCAGGAGCCGCTGCATCCGGGGAAAGCAGGAACGGAGCGGAGTCATGTGATGTGACGTAAATTCACGTGACTCCGCTGGTTTCCTGCTTGTCCTGGGTGGAACAAAAGACGCTGCTCACACAGCGAGCAACGCACAGGTAAGTAGCAGGGCCTCTGTGGGAGAGATTGCGGGGGTTGCGACCCCTGCAATCACGGTTAATGCTTTTGTCCCATTTTATTAACATTAAGGGTGGCCTGGGAGGCAATTGCTTCCCTTGCCCAGCCCGCCCCTGCCTGTGTAATTATTGAAAAAATTGCACAGGTACGCTGAAACCAGTTGGTATTTTGGTAATAAAGGCTCAATGCTTAGTCAAATGATTATTGTGGTAGACATTGCAAAATAAAAATCAATAAAACTGAATTCAAGCAGAATTATATTATTTGTGTTTTTCTTTTTGTACCCTTCGTGACGAGGCTGTTTTTTTGTGGTGCTTGTGTTTAGCTGTAATTTTTTCTTTACTCCTTTAGTTTACCCCCACAAAAAAAATATATATTGTTTTTTTCAGCACAAGAAGGGCTTTAGATATCATTATTTTGATTATATCATCTAATTTACTATAAAAATATTGTAAAAAATGTTAAAAAAGCCTTTTTCTGACTTTTATTTGAAAAATATTTTTCTCATCTACAAAGGCTAATGAAAAAAGCCTGCTAAATAGATTATATTTGTCTCGAGTTTAGTATACTTATACTGAATATTTTATGTTTGTTTGCTTTTTTTAATAGAGCACATTTTTTACATAACATGTTATCCTGCCCCCATGTCCTATTTGGTACATCTGGCCAATCAAACCACATATTTTTTTAAACTAGACATCCCAGGGTATTTCAAATGCTAGTAATGTAATTCTTCCCATTAATTAATTTTACTACCAGCCATTTCCAAAGTTTGTGGTAGTCCAATTTTTGTTTTTCACACAAATTGTACTTAAAGTATACATTTACAGATCCTGGTATATGTCACTTCCAAACAACCCCTCTACATGTATTCTGCAACATCTCCTAAGTACAGTGATAGCACCTATGGATATGTGTGTTGGGTTGTTTGGGGGCTAAAAGGCCACATTTGAGACATGAGCAATTCTGTGTTCAACTTGGAATTCTGATATCTGGTCACCCTGCTCACATGTCCTATTTAGGATATATTTGAAGCCAGCCAATTCACATATTTCTGAAAACTAAACACCCCAGCCTATTTCAAGTGTTGATATTTTAACTATTTCCATGCACAAATTCTACCACCAGCCCTTGTCAAAATTTGTGTTAATCATTTTTTATTGTTTTTTTTTTTAAACACACATAATACTTCAGGTATGAATTTACATTTGATCATCATCTGCCCATGTCCTATTTGGGATATCTTTGAACCTGGTCAATTCATTTTACCCCATCAAACCATATATTTTTGATTACCAGACACCCCAGGGGATTTCAAATGCTAGTATTTTAACTCGTTCCATGCACTAATTATACCATCAGCCTTTGCCAAACTTTGTGGTAGTAATGATTTTTTTTGTGGGGGTTTTACACATATTCCACTTCAGGCATTAATGTACAGCTCCTGGTATAAGTCATTGCCAAACAATAACCCAATATCTGTTCAGCAACATCTCATGAGTACAGTGATACCACCCTTGCATGGGTTTGTTGGGTTGTTTGAGGGCTAAAGGCAACCTTTGTGAGGTTTTCTATTTTTAATTTTAAATTATGATATCTGGTCATTCTTCTTCCATGTCCTATTTGGGACATCTTTGAAGTCTCCCAATTCTGTTAACCTCATAAAACCATATATTTTTAAAAAATAGATACCTCATGGGTATTTCAAATGCCAGTATTTTAACTGATTCTAAGCCATGAAGTGCCCTTTCATATTCCCCACCCGATTTACAAAGACAGAACAGATCAGCTACCTACAGAGAGAGATAGTATCTTGAGAAATTTAGAAAGGAATTAACAGGGCGCAATGAATGTTAATTAATAATAAAAAAACAGAAAAAAGGCTGCTCCTACAGGACACAATTAAATGACTCATCAAAATCTTACTGGTGATTGAAAATGTATTGTTAGCGAGTTGTTAACCTAACTAAATCCCAAACAGGAATTACAATGAGATTAGTACAAAAGAACATTTCAGTGGGGTATGTTGAGCAGTACTATAACTTAAATGGATGCATTTTTACACAGCATTCTAGGCCATAAAACTTTATGTAAACTTGTTTATAGTATTTATAAATGCTAATAGAGAATATACACTGATCAGCCTGCCTAATATTCTGTAGGTTCCCCTTTTGCCACCAAAACAGCCCTGACCTGTAGAGGCATGGACTTCACTAGAGCTCTGAAGGTGTGCTGTGGTATCTGGCACCAAGATGTTAGCAACAGATCCTTTAAATCCTGTAAGTTGCGAGGTGGGGCCTCCATGGATGCAGGTAACCAGGTAAGCAATGCACATGCACAAAGCCATCCATGTGATGTAAAAGAAAAGTGATTCATCGGATCAGCCCACCTTCTTCCATTGCTCTGTGGTCTGGTTCTTATGTTCACATGCCCATTGTAGGCACTTTTGGCAGTGGACAGGCGTCAGCATAGGCACCCTGACTGGTCTACAGTTATCCAACCCCATTTGCAACAAACTGTGGTGCACTGTGTGTTCTGACACCTTTCTATCAGAACCAACATTCACTTTCTAGCAATTTGTGCTACAGTAGCCCATCTGTTGGATTTGATCACACAGGCCAGCCTTTACCTCCACGTGTATCAACGAGCCTTGGCTGCCCAGGACACTTTTGATGACTACTGCAGACCAGGTACACCCCACAAGAGCTGCAGTTTTGGTAATGCTCTAACCCAGTCATCTAGCCATCACAATTTGGCCCTTTTCAAAGTCTCTCAGATTCCAACGCTTGCCCATTTTTCCTGCTTCTAACACATCAAGTTTGTGGATGAAATGTTCACTTGCTGCCTAATATTTCTCAGCAGGGGCCATGATAACAAGATTATCAGTGTTATTCACTTCACCTGTCAGTGGTCATAATGTTATGACTGATCGGTGTATAGACACTGAAGATGCAGTATAAAAATAAGGAACTATACCACGTTTATGATTTTCTGATGTTATTATCTGATTTTGTACAATAACAAGGGCTCCTTGTGGCATCTCATTAAAGACCTTGTTATAATTTTGGAATTTTTCAGTAATTGCAAGAGGTTAATCCACTGGGCCATTTCAGGTCCTCAAGCAAGCCTTGAAATAGGGACAGCAGCACTCAATACCATCTCTAATGGGTATCTAACAAGTATGAGGGCAAACACTAGGCCATATGGAAGAACATTTACTATGCCTTTTTTAACAAATAAATAAATTGATACTTTATTAACTTATTTTAGTCAAAGCACATAAGCTTCAAGCTACAACACCATATACAGTACATGATTTTCAGAAAAAAATGTTGAGGATACATAATGCAGTGTAGTAATACTTTTTGCTGTCTCTTTTACTCAGAGGGTTCAACTGAGTTTGGTTAAAAAGTCCTAAAGTAATACAAAAAAATCAACAGAAAATTATTTTAGTACAGCCAGCACTTAAATTCACAAATAAAATGCAATCACTTTTCTGCTAAATCAAATTAAAAAATCATGCCTGAAACAGTGTAACCTCACATACGACATTACCTCCCTGAGATTTAGGAAGTAATTAAGAGCTGCTTTATAAATATAGATCCTGCTGTGCAACAGACCAGTAAAAACCCCTCTCTCGTCTACTGAGCGAAGTGTGTAGAGCAGGTGGTGAGATAACTATCTTCAAGGTATTACCTTTACAATTATTTAGTTACATCATTTTTTTTAGACTTCAGTGGGAAAAAGAACATTAAGAATAAAAATGTGTTATCCTAACCTGTAAACCCAAAGCAGCAAAGCCATTTCATTAAGCGGGATAGGCCAATGTTTTTCTTTCTATAATTGGGACACAATGGTAACACTTTCATATTGGAAACAATATTTAGTTCTTCCATTGTTAGATTTTTGTTATATTTTGTCTACATTGTTTCAAAAGCTTTCACTCACTAAACAGATAGATAAAGTGCCATGATGATTTTCAAATTAGACATTAACTATTCACTTCACTATTCCATAGTTTTCTTTTGTTTTGTTTTTTTCCCCAACAATTCTCCCTTATTTCCAACAGATGAAAAGGCTAATCAGCACATTGTCTTCATAACTTAGATAGATGTAAACCAATACATCATAAATCCACTAATTTAAACTCCATTATAACTGGGATTCTCTTGATATGGAAAGTAAATAGAACATTTTAGGTACCGTATTTGCTCGTATTATAGGTCTGAATATAAGACTAAGATCCAGATCCCCTGCAGCGCTGCAGCTGACCTGGATCCTCCTGTCTGTCTCCCCCAACTTACCGGTGCTTCTGAGTCCCTGGTGTGTAGCCAAGGCAGCGTGTAGATGTCTACGCGATTCGCAGACCTTCCCCGGCTGTCAGAGATCAGCGTTCCCCTCACCGGGGAATTCTCTCTGACAGCCGGGGAAGGTCTGCGCGATGGACACAGACAAACCCCGCTGCTAACCGTACCTCCTTCCGGTTAGCAGCAGGGGTTGTCTACGTCCATCGCGCAGACCTTCCCCGGCTTTCAGTGAGAATTCCCCGCACCGGAACTCTCCTCACTGACAGTCGGGGAAAGTCTGCGTGATGGACGCAGACAACCCGCGCTGCTAACCGCACCTCCTTCCGGCTGCAGCGGAAGTTGCATACAACACACTGCCCGGACAACACACTGGGAGTCAGAAGCACCGGTAAGATTTTTTTTGGGGGGGGGTTAAATGGGGGGCATAAGGCATTTCTGTAGGCAGAGTGCTCTATGATATGCCTTTTAACCCCCTTAATGCCACTCTGCCTCCAGAAATGCCTTTTAACCCTCCATACGCCACTCTGCTTCCTGAAATGCCTTATACCTCCCTATATGCCACTCTGCCCCATAATATGCCTTTTAATCCCCTAAATGCCAGAGTGGCATATAAAGTGGCTTTTATTTAAAAAAATAGTTTACATAGTTTACATGAATTAACATTTTCTGGTAAAACTTTTTTCCTATAGGGTCGTCTTATATTCGGGCTTTTTCTTTTTTTTCCTAAATTAATATTCAGATTTTGGGGGGTCATCTTATAATCAGGGTCCTCTTATAATCGAGCAAATATGGTAATTTTCTAACAAATGTAACTTAATTAGGAATAGCCAACCCATTCAGCACTCCATATGAAACAACAATACAACTGTGCAAAGGTACAGGTATGTAAAAATCTTTTAGTGTAAGCAAATATGAAATTTGCTCCATTATCCATATGTAGCCAGGTAGGATAGCATAGAAGTAAAAATTACAAACATTTAGGTGGGCTGCATGTGCATCGACAATTCTCTGTGTAACAGAATGGTGTGCATGCATCATTTTGGACAGGACCTTAAATCAGTGCCCTAAACAGTCAGGTAAATATATGTATTTTAGATCCATAGAAGCAGCAATATAACAATATGTTTACTCAAAGATTAAACAAAAAATATAATAAAGTACCGTATTTGCTCGATTATAAGATGCTCGATTTGCTCAAGACGCAGAGCATTGACCTCAACCCCAATGAACTCCTTTGGGATAAACTGGAATGGAGATTGCGAGCCAGGCCTTCTCGTCTAACATCAGTTACTGGCCTCACAAATGCTCTACTGGGCAAAAGTTCCCACTTATCTTGTGGAAATTTTGTGAAAAGCCTTCCCAGAAGAGTGGAAGCTGTTATAGCTGCAAGGAGGGCAACTACATATTAATGTCTATGTATTTGGAATGAGTAGTGTAGCATTCTGAGTGCCTCGCTACAATTTTTGGCTGTTTGTACAATGTAGAAGCGTGCACCAAATATGTCCTTTAATGATATTAGTAGCATAAGTGACAGGAGAGGTGGAATGAATTGATTTCTAACTTTGGTACTAACTGCTTACATTTTCAAGCAACCAATACTGTGTTATATAAAAGATTTGTCATAAAAATAATCAACTATGAACTGCACTCTGATACCTTGGTGGAATATCTGAGAGCTAAACAGGTACCTAGGTGTCTGAGAATAAACATCAGACTTTTTGTAGGGATAATCCTGAATTTTGTAAAAATTGGGTTAGGATCCTCAATAAATGCAGTTTTGGATCTTATTTAATTTAAGGCTTACAACAAGAATTGGGCTTAATTAAACAGCAAACTAATCAAGTGAAACTGAAACTTGCAGAAATTGAAATTACAGAATCTTTTGATTAAGCTATGATTGAGTTGGAAGCCCTACTTTATAAGCACAAGGTGGATACTTTGAATCGAAAAGTTCACTATATGATGTCATATTCCGTCGCTCAACAGTGAAGCAGCGTGCACTGCGATGAGGACACTGAAGACAGAAGCCTCACGCTCCCACCACAGGATGTCTTAAGGTAAGTGAACTACAAAGGGGGAGAGGGTAGATAGTAAAAAGGAGGGGGAGAGGGGGTAGATAAAAAGAAGGATGGGGAGAGGGGGTACATAGTGAGAAAAGAGGGGGAGAGGGGTAGATAGTGATAAAAGGGGGGGAGAGGGGTAGATAGTGAGAAGGGGGTAGATAGTGAGAAAAGAGGGTAATAAGAATATTGAAATGAAGTCAGAATGAGTGAGAGAATGAACAATTCATTTGTGGAAGAATTGTGTGAATGAGTGAAATAATTAATGAATTTGTGAGACTGCATTAATAAATATGTGTAACTAAATTATGTGAACGAGTGAGATAATTAATGATTGTGTGAATTAGTGAGTGTAAAGGTGTCTGTGTGTATTATAGATGTAATAATAATACATTTTTGGAAAGGCAAAGATGGCACGGGCAGGGTGTTTATGGGATAAAAGGTGGCACAGGTAGCGTGTTTATGGGACAAAGACAGCACAGGGTGGGCTGTTTCGGGACAAAGTTTGCAAATCCTATGTGTGTTATCTGCGTGCTGGTCGGGTTCTATGTGGGCAGCGTGGATGCCAGGGCTGGCTTTGGGGTGTACAACCTGTGCCTGAAATTTAGGGAGTTTTATCTAAACCTTTAATGTGGATATTTTGTGTGAATTCCAATTGATCTATACCTGCAAAGCTGTTTTTGTGTTTTTGTTTCCATACATTATTTATGTATACCTGCAAATACGGGGCTTGTTTGTCTTATTCATTTGATGGATATCTGCAAAGCTGTTTTCATGTATTGTTTATTTGCTCTATACCCTCATTGCTGAGTTTTTATGTCTTATTCAGTTGATCTATACATGCACCCTGTTGTTGACATGTGTTTATTTGAGAAAGCCCCAAGGTGAAATGCGTTATTGGAGGATCACAGGGGGGACTATTTTTCACTTGAGTATTACATTTGGATTATGTGTTTTTATTTGGATTATTGTGTTTAAAATAAATACTGCAGTTTGCATATTTTGCACATTTAGCATTACTGGCACATACTGCATCCTCTGCACATATTGCTCAGTTTTGCACAGTACCATTTAAAGACTCATCCCCTACAGGATCCATTATTTTTTCCTTCTGCTATCTAGATTTACACTGGTGTTAGAAGGGGTAGTGCTGTCCTCAGTCAGCACAGTTTAATTCACTCCAGAGCCCGGGTGGGTCTCTGGATTAGATCTTCACCAACAGATGGGTGTGTGATCCCAAATCACACATAGCAATTTTGATTGGACCCAGTCACATTGGCTCCACTCATGTGAGTGTTCTAGCCCATTACTTTTATTGCATTAATTTGTGTTGCACACAGGTTGCACTATTATTTGTTTCTTTTATCTGTTATGTACATCTTGGATTCTGATCGTTTTTAACCCCAAAGGGGTAAGCTATATCTCCTTATTTGCTTATTCTCTCCACTCACTGTGGTGGGTTACACCACCTCTATTTTCTATTGCAGTACACTAAATACTAGGACTGGGACATCATTACAATTGATTAACCTCCCTCTGGTATGTATAGATGTGCAATAACACTATAATTTCATTGTACTTTGTACATCCGTGTAAGGGAACAAAGTTTTCCATAAGTAAATATCTTAATTGCCACAGCAGTTTTGTTATTTACTTGTTGAAATGTGGCTTATGTTTACATTGTTGAAATTACTCATCCATTGACAATACGCATTGATGAGCATAAAAGTTCTATTCACACAAATAATTCCAAATCACCAGTCGCTAGGCACTTTTGGGCACACCAACAAGTGGCACAACTTAATAGACGGCCATTGAATCTGTTGCTTGCCAAATCGAGGGTACACATAGGAAACTTTTCCTCAACAGGAGGGAAATGTTCTGGATTTATTAATTACAGACAGTACATCCATACAGACTCAACAAAGAGAGGGATTTGACTGTTTTTGTATTATTTTATTTACTATGCCTTTTTTGTTGAAACCTTTGGCTATTGGGTAACTGATGCAGATATGTGCAGCTCTGTACAAAAGAGAAAATGAATATATCTTCCTCTACCTTCCTCTACCTTCAGCTGACATGCAACATTTATTTTAAAACCAAGTATTCTTTTCCCATAGAAAATGGGGTTTTGTGTTTTTAACATTCAAAATACAAGTTCTACATACATTACTCATTGTTTGATCTTGTACCACATCACCTATTGCTGTACAATATTTTTTCATGTAATTTGATTTTATTTTATGCGGATTTGTGATGCAACATGATCTCTTTTCTGCATAAAACATGGGATATTTATATAGCAGAATTATATCATATTTTCTATTGTATTATTTAATTTATAATGTTTTTGCAATATATATTATGCTTTTCTTTTAATATATTGGTTAATGGTAAGTCGTGCCTTATGTGCTTTTTGTGCTGTTTAATCTTTCTTTTGCCTTATCTTGGTATTTTTGCCTTTATTATACAATGCATTGTCATACAGTGTTCATTTGATATGAGTCAATAAGGTTTGATCTATACTCTTTGTAAACCCTGTGTAGAGATGTCTCGTAATGTTATGACATCAACATGTCATGTCACAAGCCATCATGGCTTCTGCCATTAGCAACAATAATGATATTCAGGTAAGGTAATTATACTTTAATATGCAGATTTATATAAAGATAGAAGATTAACCATTTTTTAGATGACCCTTTAGAAAGACATTGAGCTGAAACATTGGGGGATCTCCACATTATAGCTCTCCTGTCACTGGATGTATTTCTATTTTGCTTGTAGTATATTACTTTTGGCATATTGGTACATTTCTATCCAGGTGCCTTTAAAAAAATATTTGATACTTTTTTGTATATAACTCTTGGTGGGCACCTCCTTCTTCTATTTTTGTAATTAAAGACACATAAAACTGTAAAACGTACATCTTACTCACTGACCGTTTTGGAACTTAACACTCCAAACCAACATTAGAAACTCACACTGCTTGTTTTGTAAAAGTCATCTGGATTATTTATTCAAAGTAGCCCGCCGAGAGAAGCAGCGGGAGATGTAATGGTTCAGCAGCATTTTTTCTTAGACAAGCTTCAGGCAGCGGAGAGAAATTCAAGACACAAGTGTTGAAATAGTTTAATAGGTTTTATAAAAACAAGTGTAGATTAGAGGCAAGATTTTTGTCTGGTTGTGCACAGCTGTATATGTGTATGTTGTGCAGTGGATGTCTCTTTACTACAGGAATCAGACACACAGACAGCAAATACCTTTTTGTTCTAATAACTCTGTACCCTTCACAGCAAGGTTCTTCTGGCCCTAGTGTGGCCTATAAAATACTACTCAGGTGGCAAAAGCTGCTTACTTGGTTCAGTAAAAACGCTACTGTAGAGACGGCCATCTGCTTCTATTTGGTCAATCCATTTACTTTACAGCATGCTCTGTAGGAAATTTGTCACAATGAGTGCTATTCACAGGCTCCGAAGAACTAATTTAAGATAACAGTACAATACATTTTTTTCTCAGGGGAGAAAATAAGCTTAATGTATTATATCACAGTGCTCCATGAAGTTCATAGAATAATTGAAAAACGATAATTTAATTCTAAGTCTTAAGACTTAAGATCATTGTGTTCCATACTGTGTAATGTTTATATCTGATAAAAACAGGAGGAAGACCAGCCTAATGTGCCTTATTCTGATCGTTATTCATAGACCAAATTGTTCTTATTGGAAAACAGACTCTAGATGATGCATTAATACAGCACTTTCTTCAATGCTCCTCGACAAGATCATTATTTCTGTGTAGATCACAACAAGTAAGAGATGAAATTCAGATGACAATTTAAGCTGGAGATGAATTGTAAGGTCAGTGACAAATACCTATATCATTTTTGGAATCAGGTTTTTATTGGACCCCAGTTCGGTGTTATGTGTGAACTAAAAGAAGATCTGGCAAAACATGAACTTGATAGATTGGGTCTTTTATGAAACCCACCATTTACGAAAATACTTTATGTTACGTCACCATAATAAACAGCTTATGTGAATTTCTTTTGTGTAATAAAATATGTTTCACATATGCACCATGTGCATTTTATTAGGTCACTTTCATGTTCCTATAGTTGAATGCAACTTTTATTTTTCCAAACTATTCTTTACTTATCATTTTACAGCATTATAACAATGAAAGGAATTTTTCTAAGCAATACATAAGAATAACACTTATTCACTTGGATTTAGATGTGGAAAAACACAATGGTCATTCAATGCACAAATATACCATGCATTAAACATTCAACCTTTTATACAATAGTAATAGATCCTACTTAGGAACATAGTTATAGTGTGTAAAAAAGTAAAAAATTACGAAAAAGTTATAGTGGCACCTCCTTTAAAAGTGCAGCCAACACTAAGTCTGTTTATCTACATATGTACTTTGCATCTAATTTGACACATAGGATTATATTGACTTATATTTTCAAAGGTTTGGTTAAAAGGAAAGTACAAACAGTAATAATAATACCGTATTGGCTCGGATATAGGCCGCCCCCGCATATAGGCCGCACCCTAAAAGTTTGGTGCTTTTTTAAAGAAAAAGTTTTTTTCTTTAAAAAGCACCAAAAAAAAAAAAAAACATTCTGCCACTCTGTTTCCTCCCTCCCCGAGATATGCTGCCACTGTCCTCCCCCCCGAGATATACTGCCACTGTCCCCCCCCCGAGATATACTGCCACTGTTCTCCTCCCCCCAAGATATGCTGCCACTGCCCCCCCGAGATATGCTGCCACTGCCCCCCCCCGAGATATGCTGCCACTGTCCTCCTCCCCCCGATATGCTTCCACTGTCCTCCTCCTCCCCCCCCCGACTTACCGGAGCAGACTCCCGGGTGTCTTGCGGGGCCGGCGGGGGGCATCTACGCAATACGCGTATACAACCGGAAGTTGTATACGCGTATTGCGTAGATGTCCCCCGCCGGCGCCCCGCAAGACACCCAGGAGTCTGCTCCGGTAAGTCTTCGGGGCAGAGGTAAAACGCATCGTGTGGACGGTCACCGGCTGCGGCGATGCGGTTAAACAACCCGGAGGCTGTTTACCCGCATCGCTGCAGCCGGTGACCGTCCAGACGATGCGCTTAGACAACCTCCCGTGCCGGCACCCCCCCCCGTGGAAAGTGCTGGCAGGGGAGGCTGTCTGAGGACATCCGAGAGTAGGATGCAGGTCCCCTGCACCATTGCGGGGGATCTGTATCCTAACCCCGCTGCCTGCCCGGCGCCCGGGACTGCATGTCCCGGGCGTCGGGCACTAGACCCCGAATATAGGCCGCACCCCCACTTTAAAGCCTTAAAGTGGGGGAAAAAAGTGCGGCCTATATTCGAGCCAATACGGTAATTATAATCATCATCACTGATTTTATAACAGTTAAGAAAGCTGAGTGTTGGATGGTAAGTATGTCTAATACCATTGCCTGCCCTAGTACAACAAATGTCTTGGCGTGGCAGTAGAATCTTATAAAACCTAGTGTTGCCTAGACTTATCTCTGTCTTAAAAACACACACTGATAAAGTATATAAAAACCTATACTGTTGTTATAGAAAATCTGTATTGTGTGTGTTTCCTTTATATTAATCTGGCCCGTAAACACCTCCAACAGAATCAACAGGAACATAAAGGTCGAGAGAACCCTTCTCCCAGTTTTCCCTTCATAAAAAATAGTGACCTCACCTCTATTCCAGCAGCGAGAAGATTCAGATATACCATTCGTATACCATTCTGCTTTGTTATAACTAGGTTTTCGAAAAACATTTTATACTATTTTACAGGAAAGACCCACAAGATGTTACACTTGAGAATTATCCACTGCGTGTGGATCAGGAAGGTGGAATAATATACTCCATTTTTTAGGAAAGTATTTTAATAATCATTTTTCTGGCAATCTGGTGATAGAAATCTAATGAAACTATAGAGAAAAACAAAAAAGGAGAAGAGCAACAGAAAGAAAGATGCAAACAAGAAATTAATAACATGCGGTAGACATGCATTTGTGCTATGCAGCACCATCGGTATAAGCTAAAAACAACAACCTAAAATGTTGAGGTCATCCAAGAAATCTAAAAAGGAGAAAATGTGCATACAATGTTTGGCAATAATAAAATTATAACACGTTCACTGGAACTAAAAGAACACCTGTCCATAGCTTGGTATCGCCCTCTGAATAATGCAGCCTTCTTATACTCCCTTTTATATATCTCCACTACGCTCCCAGTACTGGCATCTCACACAAAAAGTGAACTCTAATAAAAAAAAACTTATGAACTCAAATCAGGGAATCCACATTTATAGTTAACCTTCTTCTGACTAAGACGTGCATTTAATCTTCTTTAACTATTTCAAATGCACTCTGTAACCCATTGATTTCAACTAGATGATCTGTATGAGAATTTATTTTCCCATGAATGGAGAAACAACTAGACTTGGCCAACTCTTCGTGTTCGTCTTTGTGTGGAAAAAATTCTTCGTATTCCACGGATATTCGCCCGTTCTTGTGTTCGGTTCGGGTGAATATTCTTGTACATTCTTCGTGTTTGTTTTTTTCTTCGTTTTTTGTAGAAGGAGTTAAGACAGGGTTAACGAGGTACGCACTATGCAGCAGTTTTGGTGCCAGGATTTCAAAGGTCCGTACGAGCGACTCTATTGATCGCCGGCAGGGGCCTCCTCTGCCATCAACCAATGAAGTGCAAGTACACTTCATTGGTTGATGCCAGAGGAGGCCCCTGCAGGTGACCAATAGAGTTGCTTGAAAGGCCCTTTAACTCCTGATGGCGAACCTACGGATTTCTTCTCCCGTTAACCCCTGTGATGCTGCGTAGATAAGGAAGGCTAGATGGGGTCTTCGTGTTCGTTTTCATGTTCGCCCGAATACGAATGCACAAGTCTACAAACAACCCAATCATCTTGTTGGTAAAATGAATGATACAGTGCCTAGGGTTTCACAAAAAACTATGATCACAGGTAATTTGACATACGTTACATATACTATGCTTTTCAGCCTAACTATAACTGATTGGGGCTCACTTAATATTCATTTTTGCCTAGGTTCCCTAAAAACCTGGAGCGCTCTTGAAACTCAGTACTCTACCAAGAAAACAACATTGTGAGGCTCCCATTAACAGTATCTTAAATTCAAGTCAGTGTCTAGAAGACAAATTCCATAAATATGGTATAGATCATTATAATTTAACATGTGTCTCAAATCTCTGGGAGGATCACAGCAACCATGCAGGGTCCTGGCACAATAATAATTGTTTCGATTTTCTCATCTGCCATACTAATATTACATACTTAATATTAGACAAATTAATCAAGTCACACCCCTCAGATATACACATTGTAAAACTTAACAAACTCTGCGTGATGGTATGAATTTGCCAAAACCACTCGCAGCTTTTGGAAAATCTGGCAATCACATTCAATTAGGTGTAATGTCTCTAATTATATCATCACAACACTTTCAAGGAAGTTCATCGCACTAATTGAACGCAGATCCAGAAATAGAACGTTAAGGTCATTACCAGGTTTGGAGGAAGGAGAACATTTTCCCAAAAGAAATAAACCATGGATCATGTTCTGCTTAGTGTAATGGTTTTCAATAATTGTATTTAAAATTTAGGCGATACTGGGCTGACAGCTAAACTTGCTAAACTGTGGAAGTACTTAAAATTACAAATTGCTTTTACTTTCCACTTCTTGCCATCAATCAGGTATTACACTGTAGTCACACATATTTTTAATTTATTTCAGTTTTGTTTTTAATTTTGAATGATGTAGAAATGTCCATTTTTTATTTTGTGATCACAAGCATACATTCTATGTAAACAGAAGACAATACTTTTTTTTATCATTGCGTAAAGAAAATAATCTGAGGCTAAACGTGATTGCCTATCCCGTGCAAAATCCTGCAGTGCATGTTATTGTGTTTATCTGACCTTATTTGAGAAAGCCAACAAATTACTCATTATGTAAACGTTTTATTCGTCTCCCATTACAAGCTAGCTGCTAAGGGGACACAGAGCTCTTTGAAGGCTATTTCTTCTATGTGAGACATTTAATTACAATGACAAGTCTGCACAATCAGTGCCAAGGAATTGAACAGAATAGGGGAAGTCAGTAAAAGGCCATATTTAAAGATTACACTTAAAGACCCTCATTCTGCTAATTATATAAAATTAAACAAAAATTATTGGCATAAACAGTGTATTACCATGATTCTGGGGAGGAAAATGGTAAAATAATCAAATTTACTTTTAATATATTGAAAAGAACGCCAAATATATGTATTTCCTCTTCTATAAGAGTTCATAGTGTGTTTGGAAACTTGGACCCCTAACTGTTGTGCATGGCAGAGCATCTGGACGTATCTATAAACATCAGTTAGCTTGTTGATAAGAATATAAGTGATCTAAAACATGATACTCCTATATAGTCAATGTATGAATCCCCCCAGCCCCCCGGTGGTCTGTAGAATATTTATAAGTGAAATACTTGATAACATCTTAAATGGACTGCTAGAATTATGCAGAATTATACTCTATACCTGTACACATGAAGGAGACCCAGATGTGTTTTAGGCCTACTATCAATTGGCAGTCAGCAGCTACTGGTATACTAATGATTTTGATTGAAATAGTGTTTGTTTTTCCTAAAAAAAACATTCTGTGATGATTATTTTTCTTTAGTGCCAATTGTGTAAAAAAAAGGAATGTCTCAAACAATGATCAATCTGAACAGCTTATCCAAATTTTAATTATAGCAGCCAGGTGCTTAAGTCCATTCTACATTTCACTCTATGCATTATAAATTAATAGACCAATTTTATTGCATTCAAACAATATTTCAGATATTTACAGAATCTCTTTGAGCCCTATTTAGCTGCCATAAAATAAAGGTTCAGGAATCCACCAGTAATTTACCGACCTCACAAAAACTTGTAATTTATTTCTATTATTATTATATTTTATTTATATAATGCCAGCAGAAACCTATTACAAAAAATGAGAACACAAAATTAACAATAATATTAAAATTTACATTTACATTCATTTGAGCAGAGCCCTCCTCACCTGTTGTTTCCGTAAGTCAAATTGTTATTTTATGTACTACTTGTTTGTCCTGTCTACCCATTGTACAGCACTACGGAATATGATGGCACTATATTAAACAATAAATAATAATAATAACAGTCACATAGACATACATTAGACATTCTGGTACAGAAGGAGAAGAGGACCCTTCTCTATCGAGCTTACAATCCATTAGGCTGATGGAGACTGCTTCGGTGAGGATGGTTTGATGGTTACATTGAGAAGTCAAGAGCCTGGAGATCTCAAAGGTAGGCAAAACAGATGGATTGTTTCCAGAATGTAGGCTGTGGGTCATTATTAGTATCGGTGAGAAACAAGTTAGGGATTTCCAAATAATAAATAAAGCACAGGTAAAATTCAAGTGCAAGTGGGAAGAAGTGATAACGTTTGGAGACAAAACTAAAAAATATAGTGGGTACATCCTGCAGGTAAGCACCACTGGAGAAATTGGCACAATGGAGCAGGAGATGAAGAGTGACAGGATAAGAGAATTAGTCTGACAGAGGAGTTCATTATAGATCAAAGTGGTAAGAAGTTGGAGAGGGGAAGGCAAGCTAGTAGGCAGTTGCATTGATCCAAACCAGATGTGTATGAATTAGTATATTAGTTGTGTCTTGTCTCATACAAGTGAATACATTTAAAAACAAGTGAAAGCATCATAATTTAGATGTAACTGGATTTGAGGGATACATGAGAAAGTAGGGTCAAATTTAATACTAGGGCATAAAACTTTAGATGTTTGTTTAGATTGTGAATTTCTGAGGGTACAGAACAAGGAGAATGACCAGTAGCTCCTGCTTTGAGAAACTGAGATTTAGGGATACTTTCTACGATACAATTTCAGAGAGGCATTTTATGAGGTAAGTTAAAAGAGAAGGCAAGAGGTCAGGAAAGGCAAGATAAATAAGAGTATCGTGAGCATTTGACATAGTAAAGGAAGAAAGTTTATTTCAAAGGGGGAGAAATGTTCAAATAAGGTCATAATGTGAAATTGGAGTGCAATAGGCTTAGATGTAATGTAAGGAAGCTTTACTTTACTGAGAAGGTGGTAGATAATTGAGCCTCCCAGCAGAAGTTGTAGAGATTAATACAGTAAGGCAAATTGAACATGCATAGGATAGATATATGGCTATCCTGAATCTAAGGCAAGACCAGTGACTGATTTGATTAATGATTAACAGATTGACAAGCCCACAAACATTGGATGTGAGGCCAAAAATCCAACAAAGGACATGAAGTTGCTTGTGACACATCTTAAGCCTGTAAGCAACATGATCTTTAACAGTCTGGTACAACCCATTGGTAATATCAAACAGAATTATTATTTGGTTTCTGGACCAAACTTGAGCTTCTGGTGTTTTGTGCTTCACATAAAGACTTGGATAGCTTTGAACAAAAAGATTGTTTAGCATCGCTGCAAATAGTTTCAGAAAAGGGTCAATTTTAATACCCACTTAATATTTAGGATCAGCATAAAAATAACTGATAACTTGTTCACATGTGATCAAATGGAACTATTTTTCATGCCACTTTGAATACCGAATATGATAAACATAATGTATTACAGTTTCCCTTTCATTATAAAACCAGTGGGGAACTGAATATGAAAAACAAAGTATTTCTCTTAGTTCTGAACAGAGAAGAAAACTCTGTAGCAGGCTACCTGTGATGTCACGTGAATAGCTCCACCTGCTTTCAAACCCTTGCACATGTCAATGCCTGTTTTAGGCCCAGGGTGCCCTGAAGAATTCAAGTGGGCACTCCTCCCTCACTCTGGTGTTCTCTGCAGGTCTAGGAGGTGAAATGGACCTCATTTTGATCTGGAAAGACCATAAGTATGAGAGAATGAAATGTAAGCAACATAACTTCAGGACTCCTCTGCTTGACCCTGGTCAGTTTAAGTCCAAATGATACCAGCCCAAAAACGTGCATTCATCTTCTCTTTGCCTTTGTAATGCTGCAAGAATAAAAGTTCTCAGAACAGGTTGGCTTATTATGTTTAAGTTGTCTCTTCATGTTTAAATAAAGATCGCTTGAGTGAAAATGGGGGTGAAAAGGTTCCTGATTGTAACGTTATAGTGAGGAAAGTAAAAAAGAAGCCATTGATACACTTATTCCATCTCATTTAAGATAAATGCATGTTCTTCTTAAAATAACTCATATCTGTCAAAAAGTACAGGATGTGTAAAAGTAAACATTTGAGTGCCTAATATTAAAACGCTAGTCTCATATCTGTCAATCACAAACTAAATCCATACTCCACATACAAAATATTTTTTTAACCTTGTCTAAGTTGGTGTGGGCCTGCTGTGATGTATTTGAACTTCTTTGACCTCAAGGCATCCCATTTTATATGGTTCATTAGATAACTATTTCCCATATCCCTTAAGATTACAGGTTAACAAAAACATTGATGACCCAAATTAACCTATTTCAATCTTTCAGTAAAAATATATCAATCATTACTTATTAAAAATAAAAGAACTGTACATAGGTACAATCTCACCCACAGAGCCATTTGTGTGGTCTTTTTAGTTTTGCTTATAAAAGCAATCCACTTTAAAGGATTGCTGTTTCTTTTAATAAAATGAATATGGTAGTTAAAGTATTCCACATCTTGACCACTTTAGTACAAGTCCAGAAATGGTTTATTCATTTCACAGCTGGTCTGAATGAATTTATTTCCCGATAGGCCAGTGTTTCAGGCAGCAAAGCATTGTGGGGTACACACTTGACAGCGATCAACAATCAGGGTTAATCAGGCAGAATTAAGTCACAGTTATATGCCCCATGGTATCACTACAACAAAGATGGGATGAATGACAGAACGCTTTAATGAGTTCCAGTGTGTATGTCTGGAAGTGTTAAAGTGAACACTATACTTACACAAAACCCAAAGAAACAGATGCAACACCCGATCTCTTGCACTTACAAAAACATAAGCGCAGATTAGTCATGCAGTTCTTAGTGATGGATTAGATTCAAGCAAAGGTGTCTCCTCAACACCCCTAGACATGTTGGAGGTAGAGAAGGATTTTAGCTCTGTTCATGGACACATGAATCTTATGTTACTAATATGTTATATTAATTTGATCATGTGTTTATATTTACTATTTTTTGACATTTGATTTTTTATTCAACTATAGTTAACCTTAAATGTCCATATCACTAAATAAAATCCCATCAATTAAACAAATGAAACCCAATTTTTAATGTAACAATATATCAATATACAGTCATGTGAAAAAGAAAGTACACCTTCTTAGAATTGTATGGTTTTATATATCAGGACAATTATCTGTTCCTTAGTATGTCTAAAAATTAGGTAAATACAATCTCAGATAAACAACAACACGTGAAATAGTATACTGTCTCCTGATTCATTTAACAAAAATTAAGCCAAAAGGGAGAAGTTGTGTGTGAAAAAAGTACATCTTGTCATGGTAGCTCCCTGAGGCTGAGGACACATAGGGGTAGGTTTGAGTTTGGGAGGAGGCACTGATGGATTCCTTGGGAAACTCCTTGCCTGCCTGTCCAGTCCTCTCTTATGTCCAAGTCACCCTGTGCTCATCTAGTCTGCCCTAACCAGACTCCCATGGATTAGGTGGCTATGGGGGCTTTATAAGCTGGAAACGCTCCATGAGTCCGACCGGCATCTAGCTGCAAAATCATGGAACTGTGCTGTGGCAGAAAGGCCTTGTTCATGAAAGTTCATTTTTTTAATTTTATTAAATTTGTATTTATTTATTGACTTTTTAATTTTTATTTTACTGATCATCCTGCATGGTTGGCTGCAGTACCTGTAGTAAACCTGCAAGAGGGGAGTTCAGAGTTCTCAGCAGGGTTTGGACAGGGAGCTGTCATCTTTTTAGAGGCAGCATGTCTCTTTCAAGCGGAGTTTTGAAATACTCAACGAGGGATCAAACAGGGCACTTCAGCAACACTGGTTATTTGCCAGGAGCCACTACATTTCATAGTGAATATGATTGCTTCTAGGAGCTGTCTAATGAGGCCCCTACATTATTGTTTTTGGTGTTGCTGAATGCCTCAATGTTGAGGCATTGTAGCAACACCAGATGACTGAAGAAAGCAATTCATTGATTTCTACGTTTCTTGTTAAACCCATTGGCACATCAATTATCTTTAAGGAGATGCAGTTCCGTGACGTGCCTGGCACGTCAATTGTCACCAAGAGGTTAATATATATATATATATAATTAGCAAAAATAAAAAGCAGAATTGCAAAGAACGAGTGAAAAATGTTTTTGTTTTTTTAATTACTGCCAATTTGTCTAGTCAAATTGGAGAAAGATTTATGTTATTTTTGTTTGCTACGTTACACTACTGAAAATCGCATTTTTGCTTTTTTGTTGTGCTTTATGATAAACTCTGGTGATCCTGCCACAATATCACACACTTCCCCTAATATTGCAGCACTGATAATGCTGTCTATATACATGTAGAATTAAATGGATAATTACAATTAAATGTTTAAAAATACAAAGAATATAAAGACGTAGAAGACAAGTGTTCCCTTTGTCACTCCGTCATTGAAACATTAAAGTTTACCATGTGTCACAGTCATTTCCGAAATTTAGGAAGCATTTAAGCATTATAGGAATTTCATGGATAATATTCAAAAGAGAAAAGCCTAAATATATTGAACCATTCACCATACAAAGAAATGTTTTGGTTAATATTTTAATATTTCTTGTCATCAAACTAGGTGCCTCTGGGAAAGCACATAAAGTGAAGGGGAAGTCCCATCATAAACTCTTTAAAAAGTTAACAAGTTGGGAGTGACAGCTGTATTTTACATTTAAAGCTATACAGAACATTAAGTGCTGTTTTGTTTTAAAGATCTGACTTACACAGGCTGTATGTTTCATGTGTAATGTATAAATATACTAAACAGATGCATGAACCAAGATTCCCAACCATTTAAAAAAAACGAAAAAACTTCACAAACCAAATCAGAAGTCAAGCTTAATAAACTCAGTGGGGAAAATGTAACATTTTTCCACATTTACTCTTACTGCATTCATTTATGTGAATGAAAGAAACCACATGCAATCATATTTACATTTTGTTAAATGCCTACTATAAAGCATGCTGAAGGAGTATTAATGGTCTGGTGCTATTTTTCAGGGTTTGGGCTAAATTCCTTAGTAAGGTGAAGGGTAATATTACCTCCTTCTCCCCTCCTCTCCATTCTTTCCCCCAGATCTCTTTCCCTTCTCCCCTCCCTATCTCTCACTCTATTCACACTCTCTCCCTCGCCTCCCTAGCTCTTTATGCCTCCCCTCCTCAACTCACATATAATCTTCTTACCTACATTCTCTGATATATTTATTTTCCTCACCTTGCCCTCCCTCTCCTCACTTGGAACCTGCCCTAAATTTTCGGGGACATCATCCAACAATGTCAACATACTCTTGTTTCATCTCACGCCAAGTGAGAACAGAGACAGAGACACATCTGCCTCAGAACATCTTAAGCAATAGATGCAGAAAATAAGCTGTGTCCTTTATTCTGCTTTCTCTCTCTAACTGCCTTCTATCTTCTCTCTCTCTCTTTCATTATGTCTCTCAATCTAACCCTCTTTCTTTTTGTCTCTTTCTTCATCTCTGTTACTCTTTCCTTCTCATTTCTCGCTCTATTTTTTTTAACTCTCTCCATCTCTCTTTCCTCTCTCTCTTTCCTCTCTCTCTCTCTCTCTCTCTTCTCCAATTACCCTTCATCTCCTCCAGTTTATCTTTTCACTTCATCTTTCTCTCACTCTCTCCTTTTGTCAGGAACCAGAAGCCAGAGGGAGACGAGAAGTGTGTTACATTCACACCTTTGTTACAAATAAAAGTAAATAGGACAACTTGTTTAGTTGGTAATAGTTATAATGTTGGACCCGTGTTTTATGAACATTACTGGGACTGCACAATTTTGTATTTTAACCCTTGTTTCCATTTCTATGTGTATTCCCAATACTGATCCCTGAGTTACACGGCTAGTAAAAACTGCTTTCTCCATTAACTACAATCTTCGTTCTCCTGTCACTCAACAATTGTGTTATCGATTCAACTATTTTGACATCCAAACTCAAAATGTATTTATAAATTTTCTATGGGGGACAGTGTTAATTGTCTTACTGAAATCTAGATAAGCTATATCAACAGCTCCATATCACAAAAATGGGGTTAATAAAAAGCATGGGGTTAATAAAAAGGTGAAGCATACAATAGAAATCACTAGTACAGACATAAGTTTTGTATGTCAATGAATCAAGAATGAAAAGGATATTGTGAAAGTATACAATAATCAATATGTATCCATAGTATATCTTTCTAAAAACCTATAAATTGCTCTACCGAGCTTGCAGAAAACAATTTTTCATTGGTTAAAATCACCATGTGGCCTTACCATGGTGAATAATCAATTTGGATTTGGTGCTACAAAATGTCACAAATGATCGACAGAGCCAACAAATGTTCTAGATGTCTTTATTTGATAGCAACGTTTGCTATCGCATAGTGCAGACTGTTAGCAATAATATACTATCACACTATAAAACAGTACTTAGGTAAGAGTCCTTTTACAACAATCGACCTACCACATGGACTAAACAGATTTTAATTCTGTGAGAAACGAGTACAAAGTTCCAGGAATTGCGGTCCTTTACAAATCTCAAGGTCTTGTTGGCTAAATAGTGAATACCAGAGCAGCTCTAAACATTTCTCGAGCATATGAAATATATATATATATATATATATATATATATATATATATATATCCCCATTTATTTACTTTTCTAATTGCCTTGTGTTGATCTATTCTCTACTCATTGGTCGTTTATACAGTTTTAAGTAATTTTAATATACATGAAAAAATGTCATTTTGGAAGTATGCACCAATGAAAGAAATTAAAAAAACAATGTTAATGAATGTTTCAGAATAATAAAGAAGAATATTTAACTGTATAACACAATGTATTTAACCCACAGTGCACTTAACACAATCCAGAGAGTGCAGTATCAACGTACATTACCAAAACTAATGTAACTATTCAGGTTTATGCCAAAACTCATCTTAACATGTGTTTATCTCTCTCTCTTTATTCTCTCTTAACTGAATATTTTGTTAAACATATGCTGAAATGTTTATGAGTACAAAGGGTTCTTTAGATTTGATTTCAATAATTATATTGTTAGAGAAAAGTATTTTTTAAATGACCTTGTTTTTGCTTATTTGTAATAATGATACTTTGCAAACCAAAAGTCAGTTTTAAATTTCCATTTCTGTGCCCAGACCCAGCTCCCAATATTTACACTGGGCACAAGTTGGAAATAAAACAAAGAAATAAAATAAGTGTTCTTGCTTAAATAGTGGAAATGCCCAATACCAAATCTGCCAGAAAAAAAATAGTGTTTCTTCTTATATAGCTATGTTGTGGTTTATGCATGGGAGTTCTCATTAAAGAGAGAACAGCTCCTAAAAAGAAGTAGATTCTTTAAAATTCTATACTACATTCATGTACATACAATTTTGTTTGTCAAACATCTGACTTTTTCTGCTTGCATTAGCATTAGCCCACTTCGACTGTACAGGGCAAAGTCTTCCTTTCCTAATGTATACGCACAATTATGTATAATACACACACACACAGTGGCGTCGCTACAGGGGGGCAAGGGGGGGCAATTGCCCCCCTAGGTTAATCCTTGCCCCCCCTGTTGCCCCCCTGCCGAATTTGGATCCCGTCTTTCTTTTTTTTTTTCTTTTTTTTTAACGCGGAGGAGAGAGAGGGTGCGGCCTGAGTAAGATCGGCAGCCAAGGCAACCGATCTTATGCGGGCCGCACCTCGAGCCCTGCTACTTACCTGTGGGAGGGTCTTCCGTACTGCATAGAGGAAGCGGAACCTAGCAGAGTTCACGTGACATCACATGACTCTGCTCCAGTCCCGCTTCCTCTGTGCTTTACCAGAGAACGCAGAGGGAGGCCGCGCCCTCTGCTGAAGTCTGTGAGCGGCATCGAGGAGCTGCAGTGCAGGTAAGGGGTGGGGAGGGAGTTTGAATGAGAATGTGTGATTGAGGGAATGAATCTGTGAATGAATGAGTATATGAATTAATGAGTGTGTGTGTGATAGCATGGATGTGTAAGTGCTGGAACCTAGCCTTGATGGGACTGTGATTGCTGTTAGCAATCACACTCCTATCATGCCAAGTCAGCCAGTACATGCTGAAACCTAGCTAGCTGCCCCCCTTGTCTATGGATGCTGCCTGCAGTATGGGGTCTTCACATCACTTACAGCCATCCTGTACCAGCATGTACTGGCTGACTTGGCATGATAGGAGTGTGATTGCTAACAGCAATCACAGTCCCATCATGTCTAGGTTTCAGCATTTACTGGTTGGATGTGTAAGTGCTGGAACCTAGGCATGATGGGACTTTGATTGCTGTTAGCAATCAAACTCCTATCATGCCAAGTCAGCCAGTACATGCTGAAACCTAGCTAGCTGCCCCCCTTGTCTATGGATGCTGCCAGCAGTATGGGGTCTGCCCAACCACTTACAGCCACCCTGTGCTAGCATACACTGGCTGACTTGGCATGATAGGAATGTGATTGCTAACAGCGATTACAGTCCCCTCATGCCTAGGTTCCAGCATTTACTGGTTGGATGTGTAAGCGCTGGAACCTAAGCATGATGGGACTTTGATTGCAGTTAGCAATCACACTCCTATCATGCCAAGTCAGCCAGTACATGCTAAAACCTAGCTAGCTGCCCCTCTTGTGTATTGATGCTGCCAGCAGTATGGGGTCTACACATCACTTACAGCCACCCTGTACCAGCATGTACTGGCTGACCTGTCATGATAGGAGTGTGATTGCTAACAGCAATCACAGCAAGCACAGTCCCATCATGCCTAGGTACCAGCATTTACTGGTTGCCTGGGTATGATAGGCAACCAGTGTGGGCAGTGTGGACGGCAGGGCTGGCTTTGGGGTGTGCAACCTGTGATCTATGCCTGTAATTTAGGGGGTTTTAAAAATACTTTTTAATGACGTGTTTTTTGTGAATTCCAATTGATCTTTACCTGCAAAGCTGGGTTTTTGCGTTATTCTGTAGATCCATATCTATATATTTCCATACATTATTTATGTATACCTGCAAATACAGTGTTTGTATGTCTTATTCAGTTAATACCTGCAATGCTGTTTCCATGTATTTATTTGATCTATACCTGCAATGCTACGTTTCATATACTATTGTATACCTGCAAATACAGGATTTGTATGTCTGATTCTGTTTATTTGATATATACCTTCAGTGCTGAGATCACAAGTGAATTTCAGTTGATCTATCCATGCAAAGCTTGGTTTGTGTGTTAATGTGTTAATCTATACCTGCTATGGGCAACTGGGGCTAATATTAATATATATGGTCAGCAGGGGCAAAAACACTAAGGGGGGTATAAACGTCAATGCAGTGTGAAAAATCCATCCTGATGCAGACGTCTGTGACGTGGATTGTGTCCTGCTGTTTGTGTGTTTTTGGTTATCAGTGTAGCAGAGCCTGTCCTCGGGTGTGTGTGTATAGGTTTTGGTGTGGCAGAGCCTGTCCTGGTGTGTGTTTGGGTGTTGGTGTGGCAGAGCCTGTCCTGGTGTGTGTGTTCAGTTGTCAGTGTGGCAGAGCCTGTCCTAGGGTGTGTGTTTGGGTGTCAGTGTGTCAGAGCCTGTCCGTGTGTGTGTGTGTGTGTTTGGATGTGGGTGTGGAAGAGCCTGTCCTGATGTGTGTGTTCAGTTGTCAGTGTGGCAGAGCCTGTCCTGGTGTGTGTGGGTGTCTGTGTGGCAGAGCCTGTCCTGGTGTGTGTGTGTGTGTTTGGATGTGGCAAAGCCTGTCCTGATGTGTGTGGGTGTCTGTGTGGCAGAGCCTGTCCTGATGTGTGTGTGTGTTTGGATTTGGGTGTGGCAGAGCCTGTCCTGATGTGTGTGGGTGTCTGTGTGGCAGAGCCTGTCCTGGTGTGTGTGTGTGTATGTTTGGTTGTCGGTGTCGCAGAGCCTGTCCTGGTGTGTGTGTGTCTGAGTGTTGGTGTGACAGAGGCTGTGTTGGTGTGTGTGTCTGGGTGTCTGTGTGGCAGAGCCTGTCCTGGTGTGTGTGTGTATGTTTGGTTGTCGGTGTCGCAGAGCCTGTCCTGGTGTGTGTGTCTGAGTGTTGGTGTGACAGAGCCTGTGTTGGTGTGTGTGTCTGGGTGTTGGTGTGACAGAGCCTGTGTTGGTGTGTGTGTTTGGTCATCTGTTCCTGGCACTTAACTTACAGTAGGAATTATTTAGTTTATATTTATCCAGAGATAAAATGCCCTCCTGAAGTTGTAGTGACTTCAGGGGACAAAACGTTCAAGGCCCTGAAATCATTTAGTGGAAAAGTTATTTATTGTGTTATAATATTTATTTCAAGGATTAGTCTCACTCAATTGTGGCTTCAGGCTTCCCATGTTGAATGATCAAGTATTATTTTAGCCCAATAACAAAAGTATAATTCCATAGCACATTACTTTTGGAAATTATGAATGCCCCCCCCAGTGATATCTTGTGTGCCCCTCCTATATATTGTTTCTAGAGTCGCCACTGCACACACATATACATACACTGATTCACATATGCACACTGTCACGTACACATAAAATATATTTTATATTATATATGTATATATATCTCACATATACACTGGTTCACATATACTATTATATATTAATTATTAGGAAGCCTTAGAAACTATGTTGATTTCAGATTTAATATTATGCATGCAATCATCACAGACTTGAGTAGATTAGAGGAGAATGAACTCCTTTATTACCAGACAGTCAGGGCCGGACTGGGACCGAAAAGCAGCCCTGGAAACATTTGGAGACCAGCCCCATATAGTTTTTCTCGCGGTCGAGCTCTTATACCCACACCCACCCCTTATACATACCCGAGTCACGCTATTTGCCATACAAATAACTATAAAACACATTTTTTTAATCACATTATTTGTTTTAAAATGCCAGAAAGCTATTTGCTACTGCAAAAATTTTTAGATGAAAAAGTTCCATTTTATTCAGTGGAACAAAACAGTGATCACATTATTCTTCACGATATTCTTGTCAGAAACTTTTATTTCTTTATTAATTCATGTAAACAATTTTTTCATATTTAAGAAAAACTATGATTGAGAAAAAAGCCTTATGCCCCCCATATAACCCCCCCTCGACTTACCACTGCTTCTGACCCCCTGGTGTTCGGTGAGGGCAGCGGGTGGAGGCCGGCATTCATGACGTGGGACGAAGTGCTGAGGCATGGCCGTTGGGCGGCGCGGTGCGTGCACATCATGGCCCTTTAACTTCGTTAGGTGCCGGCGGCCGAAAAAGACGGCCCGGCTGCCGCTTTCAATCCCGCTCGTTGCATGTTGGTCTGCCGGCCACCAGGCCCACGGACCACCCGGCCCACCGGGAAATTTGCCTCTTGCCTTGCCCAGGGGAAGCAGGAACCCTGCGGAGTCACATGAATGTACGTCACATGACCCTGCTCTTTTCCTGCTTCCCCTGTGCAGGACAAGAAAAGTTGTTCACATAGAGTGCGAGCAACACAGAGGGAAGCAGCGGCCCCTGTGGAAGTCTGTGAGTGGCACAGGGAAATCTGCAGTTCAGATAAGGGGGTGGGTGGGGAGTATATAAACGAGTATGCGTGATTGAGGGAATGAATGAGTATCTGTGAATGATTAGCATCTTTGAATGAGGAAATGAATGAGTATACGTGAATGAATGATTAAGTGAATGAATATGTGTGTGTGATAGCATGGATGTGTAAGTGGGGGTGGGTGGCACAGGGAGGCTGTAAGTGATGTGAAGACTCCATACTGCTGGCAGCATCAATACACAAGGGGGCAGCTATGTATTGCCTGCTTGTGCATGATAGGAGTCTGATTGCTGTATTAAATACAGCATTGTAGGTTGTTTGCTTGGTTTTTAGATGGTGATGATAGGGGCTTCCAGCATGTATTTAAGTTTCTCTCACTGTCACGATTCCCCCGCCGCACTTACCTCCATCCCGCGCCCGCAAGGGGTCCAGCGTGCTGCTGGCTGACACACGCTGCTCCTCCAGGTGACGGTCCGCGGACACATGGAGACATGAGGGGGGGTGTCCAGGCAGAGAGGGAGGAATGCCTCCGTCTCTCACAAACCCCTTAGGTGCGCCCGCACGACGGCCTATTAAAGGAACAGTAGGCAGGATATTACAGATGGGTCCATTAAGACCCGTTATGGCATCAGAAGGGTGTGCACCCCTCCTGCATATAAAACTGAGTCTCTCCCTATCCACATTGCTCAGATATACTGTGCTCTTGTATATTTGCTACGGTTATATATATTAGTCTGTCTCTTTGGATTTTGACCCTTTGCCTGAATTTCTTTGTGAACGTACGCTGCCTGCACTGACCTCTGCTAGTCTTGACTCTACCGGTACCTCGCTTCTGGCTCTTATCTACATACAAGTGAATCTTGTCTGTATTCAGGTTATGATAGTAAGAGGTAAATTGGTGTGCAATATGTTTTGGGTTTCAAATTGGCTCTCCTTCTTCTGATGTTAAGTATGCTATTTTAGCTTAAAGTGCTTTATTGTGTAATTTATGGGCCAGTACTCTGTCAGCTTTATTTCCTTTAGTAAAGTTCCTTGAGCTTTTGAATGGAAAAGGCAGTGCAACCCTGGAGATGTTTATCTAGTTCTGCTTTAGAATCTGAGATTTACTTCAATAGCTTTGCAGATGTTATCTTGTTCTTGTTATTGAAAGAGTTTTGGTTAATTCAGTGCCTTTTCTTTTTTTTAGGCAAGTGCCTTGTTGCTTGCCCCCCAACTGTCCCGATTTAGGGTCTCTTTCCCGCTGTCCTGCCTATGCCTTCCTCTGTCCCGCTTTGCAGGGGCAGAGGAAGGGTGAGGCGAGAGCGATACTCACCTTAGGTGCAGCACAGCCTCCCAATCAGCAGCTGCAGCCTGCAGACTAGCTGGGAGATTGCAATCTCCCTCTAGTCGGCTCAACATTAGGGAGCGCAAGGTCTGTCACTTCAGACCTCGCTTTACTACTCCCAAATAATGACGTCATATCCCCGTGCTCGGCAGCAATAGCCGGCGCGTAGTGATGAGGGAGTAGTAAAGCGAGGTCTGAAGTGACCGCAGGAAACAGGATGGAGGCAGAAGGCAGAAGACAGGAGACAGAAGGCAGAAAGATGGTGGATGGGGGAAGAGGTAAGAGATGGGGAGAAAAGGGGGTAAGGGCGTATGTATGTGTTTGTAAGCTTGTGTGTGTGTATGGGCCAGTGTGTGTAAGAGCAGTATAGGTATTTGTTAGCTGGTGTGTAAAGGCAGTGTACGTGTATATATATGTGTAAGGGCAGTATATATGTATGTGTGTATGTGAGGACAGTGTACATGTATGTGTGTAAGGGCAGTGTACGTGTATATGTGTGTAAGGGCAGTGTACATGTATGTGTGTGAGGGCAGTGTACATGTATGCGTGTAAGGGCAGTGTATGTGTATATGTGTGTGTGTAAGGGCAGTGTACGTGTATGTGTGTGTAAGGGCAGTGTACGTGTATGTGTGTGTGTCTAAGGACAGTGTGCATGTATATGTGTATATGTGTGCATGTGTGTAAGGGCAGTGTATGTGTATATGTGTGTATGTAAGGGCAGTGTATGTGTATATGTGTGTATGTAAGGGCAGTGTATGTGTATATGTGTGTGTGTAAGGGCAGTGTATGTGTGTGTAAGGGCAGTGTATGTGTATGTGTAAGGGCAGTATGTGTGTGTTTATGGGCAGGTGTGTGTAAGGGCAGTGTACGTGTATATATGTGTGTGTGTAAGGGCAGTGTACGTGTATATGTGTGTGTAAGGGCAGTGTATGTGTGTAAAGGCAGTGTATATGTATACGTGTGTTTATGGGCAGGTGTGTGTAAGGGTCCAGGAAGGGAGGCTAACATTAGCCTTTTTTCATTTAAAAAAATCTCTGCTGCTGTGGTCTACTCTTCCAATGATACTCAGCCAGCATTATGGTGGACACCTGGCTGGCTGAGAATCATGGGAATTTTAGTTCACAGCTAGCATCTGCAGCATTACAGTTGCTGCACTTCCCATGACGCTCAGCCAGCATCATGGAAGTAGTATGTCTGGCTGAGCCTCATGGGAATTCAATGTGTTGGTTATATTTAATATGCATGACTACTGGCAAAAACGAAGTGTGTTTTAAGTGGCGATGCAAGCGTGACATTTTAAAGTGCAATTGCTTGTATCGGTGAGTTCTGCAAGATTTTTTTTTAAAAGTTTCCCTCTTTCACATTTTTAAATATTGGGAGGTATGTTGTTGTTGTATAACAGGCCTCTCATGTATACTTTATGAGCTGTCCATATTGTGGTCATGAGGAGTTCAATAGGAAGATTGTTGGGAAAGCATTCCTATAGCTGGGTTGTCGTTATGTCTAGAATATTCAAAATGTCCGCAGCTGTTTCAAGCGATCGGGCAGCAGAAAACCAGCAATGCTGGCTTCTGCTGATGGGCGGGGTAATCCAGGCTGTTAAACCTGATCTCCCGTGTCTTTGCCCCAAACAGGGAGGCTGTTTGGGGCAAAGATAGCAGAGGGAGGATGTTTGGGGTAAAGAAGGCACAGGAAGGCTGTTAGTTGCAAATATGGCACAGGGAGGCTGTTTAGAGACAAATATGTACAATGCGTCCAATCTGTGTGCTGGGACAAGTCGTACGTGTGCAACCTTTGTCAGGCTGGCCTTTGGGGTCTGCAATCAGTGATCTCTCTCTGCAATTTAGGGTTTCCATGCATTATGAATTGTTTGTGTGTTATTTAGTTTCTCTTTGCCTGTAATGCTATGTTTCCATTTCTTATTTTTTAATTCCTGCAAATACTGGGTTTGTTTGTCTTGCTGAGTTGATCTATGCATGTAATGTTGTGTTTCCATTAGTTGTTTATTTGATCTATACCTGAACTACATGAGGGAGGAAGAGATAGGTATGGTACTGTGAAGGAGGGCATAAAGGAAGTCTGGGGCTGATGATGGCGGAGAGGGCGCCACAGAGCCAGCCCTGGTCATGACTTGCACACTGTTTCAGGTCACTCACTGGACCCGTACCGTTTATTTGTTATGCGATCTGCATAGTATTGTGCTTCCCCCCTTCCCCTTACCTTGTGGCGTGAGGACATCTCATGCAGAGTCACATTAGGATGAGAAGGAGGGAAATTAATTAACTAAGTTTATTTGATGCACTACTTATGTCCTGTTTTCCCATTGTGCAGCACTGTAGAATATAAAGGCTCTATATACCTCAATAGATAATAAGTATTCTATCCTTAAAATGACATACACCACAAGTTGGGAACCAACTGTTACTAAACTGAAGAGCAAATAACCCAGAATCCCAGTTTCTCCTCCTTGTTGGTAACTCGAGTTACTGGATCTCCATGTAGATTACTGCCTAACATGACAAATATATACATGAGAAGAAACAGCAGAAGCAGCATATTTACCACATGCTTTATCATTGTGACCAATACTGTTATTAAGGCCTGAAAGTGGGAGGCACCGCATTTAGTTTTCTGAATGATCTAATCCATTGACGGGAATCTTTCATTCTCAAATATAATATGATGTCTTAACTATACTTATTTTTTCTATTTTTAATAGTAGGTTTTCCTCGCAATATGAAAGATGATTTCATGGTTGCAGCTGGTGTACTGATATATTAAAACAGAAATCTTCTATCTCACACAAACAGAACAAGACCACCTGGTCACCTGGCTCAACAGTAAAATTCTGACATAAAGTCCTCTTTATATAATTAATTATATAATTCTTTTCATATAACCAGATTTGCCAATGACCCATGACAGAATTTGGCAGAACAAATTTTAAATTCCTATGATTGTATTATCGCTGTGATGTTGTATGTTTTAACCCCATAAAAATGTACTTCCTTACACTCCATGGCATTGATTCACGACAAACATTAAGTTAACAACAAAAGAGCCTAGTAAATATTTCTGGGTGCTATCAAGTAGAAAAAAAGTACAAAATTAAGTAAAATTTATTTTAAACTTTCACGGGTCTGGTCTTTTTTTAAAAAAACTTCATAGATGCAGAGATGCTACAGATTTTATTTTGTAAAGATTTGGCCTTTGTTGATTCCATTGTGACAGTCTCCTGCTGACCTCCATGATCCCTAGGCACCATTAAAAAGACAAACAAGTCTTATTAAAAGAACATGTGGTAGCATGTTTTTGTGAACATACATTTAAATGTCCTCTGGGCACACCGAATGAGACAGAAGAAGTCAGATCCAATAACTTCAGCAAAAGGAAAGATTTTTTTTCTTTAAAAAAATCACATGAAATATTTCAAAATCCATAAAATCTTGAACGCTTCATTAAAAACCAGAAAAAAAACATTCAAACCATAACTTTTATATTAACGCATAAAACAAGCACTTGGGTGTTTGCACTTATATGCCTTTACAAGAACATCTGACTAGAGCAGTAATTAACCTCAAGTCAACCAAGCATGGGTGCAATAAAGATAGAAAGCTGTGAAAGCAGTTAGTTGTCAGTGCAAATAACAGGAAAACCAGATAACGCAAGGGAGACTAGAGGTACATAAAACGCATTGCACAGTGGGAAAAAATCTTATTATCTTGGTTTAATTACTCCAGTGTTTCTGCGCATGGAAGTATAGGATATTTTCCCTCTTGGTTGTTTCCAGCCCAATACCTGGTTTCTCCTTCACATTTAAGAACACTTGCATGACTCATCACTTTAAAATCTTTGTTTCATTTTCTGGTTTGTTGGCTGTAGTTATTGTTCTACTTTTTGCCGTTCTAGGTTTTCCAATCAGTGTTGTCCCCCAAAGATAGAAAACTCAAGAAAGGCAGGGGATCTCAGGTCTCATCCATAATAAATATTTTAAGCAGATTAAAGACATTTTAAAAATAATGGTCCCGCAAAGGTTAACCAATCTG
Source organism: Spea bombifrons (assembly GCF_027358695.1). Classification (NCBI taxonomy): domain Eukaryota; kingdom Metazoa; phylum Chordata; class Amphibia; order Anura; family Pelobatidae; genus Spea; species Spea bombifrons. The sequence goes on along the minus strand of NC_071090.1, from coordinate 21,312,627 downwards.
CTAAATGTAAAAAATATTTTTCAGGTGCTACAAAAAAGTTTAATAAGAAAAAATGATGTTGCCGTCACATAAGCTTTCTCGACTTCAGAGGTCTCTTCATTAGAAGAAAGGCATCACCAATCTCAAGGCTACCTTTTCACTTAAGTACAAGGATGAGATGCAAAGTTATTTTTGACTCATAGCTATCTTGAAGCATCAGGAACTGAAATCTAGCCCATTTGTACAAATATCTATTTCTCCATAAAACTAATGGTACAAAGTGTTGTTTCTATCACATGTTCAGGTGGGTAAAGCTCAAGAGAAGTACATTTGAAAACCTGCAACTATAATGAGTTAGTTTCAATTTACATTTTAAATAATGACATCACTCACATCACTGTTTATTTGTATTTTATTTTTATTTTTTTTTACTTTTTCTACTTGTGTGCGCTGATCACACTGTGACCACCAAGCAAGTCTCCATAGACTTGCATCAGGTATTGCAATGTGTGTGATACTCACAACCATCATAATCAAGACAGCTGAACAATCAACAGCTTCAACACATCATTGGAACCACATCAAATCATCCCCATCCAAGCAGTCCTCTCCTATTGTCTCACTTCCCCCTCAACCACCGACTAGATTGTAAGCTCGCAAGAGCAGGGCCCTCCTCTCCTTTGCACCAATTTGTTATTGTATGTGTTTTGTATGTGAAATTGTTCTACTGACTGTAACAGCACTGCGGAATCTGCAGGCGCTTTATAAATAAATGTAATCTAATGCAATGTAATCAGTCAGTAGGGGTAAGAAATTGGATATCCCAGCAGGGTCTAGACTGATGACATCAGCAGCGATGTCTCCTGGAAGGGAAAGCCAGATCGTGTGACCAGGCATTCCTTATATATTGGCTTACTGGCACTCGCACTGGCTGCCATTACAAACAATTGGTTGGCAAGAAGAAAAGGTAGCCTAATCTCCCGTAGCAGCAGGGAGAGGTCCCTGCAGGTGCAAAAAAGAGCTTTCTAGGACTTACATGTACATCCATAGGAGACTGAAGGGTTTCAATTACACCATGTAAACCAATGCAATGATGTTACATAACTAAACATTGGAAACCCATTTTATTCATAAAGGAAGAGATCATCTCAATTTCCAGTTTTCAGATGGTTTATACCTCCTCATTAAATTACTCCTCACGTTTAGTTAAAGCTGACATCCTTACAAATGAAAAGTGAAAGAAAAGACATGAGTTCATGGCAGTAGAAGTAATTAGCTATGAATACTTTTACCACAAACTTCACTTAAATTGATTTACTGAAAGCAATTATCTAAATCAACTATACTCATTAGAAAATGAAAAGCCCAATTGTACATATATGTTTTATCAATTAATTAAACAAATTACTGTGACATTCCAGTGTTTTTTTCACTTTTTAGTCTACATGATGAAATTTTAGGTTAAGATGGAATTTGAAACACACAGGAATGTGGTGGAATAGACATGGGAAGAGAAGGCAAGCTGTATATAGACATGTAGCTCTAGGTAGGACAATAAGGAAAATGTGGATGATGATACATCCCAGTCCTCTTGGCCAGCAATTTTCTTCTAGCTGCATACTTCCTACTCTTTTTTTTATGGTATTTCAATAGTGGGGAACTCAGGTCTCATCCATAATAAATATTTTTAAGCAGCTTAAAGACATTTCAAAAATAATGGTCATACAAAGGTTAACAAATCTGCTATGTTTAGAAGAATGATTTTGCAGGTGCTATAAAAAAGTGTAATACGCAAAAAATTATATCGGTGTCATGTAAACATTCAGGACTTCGCAGGTCTCTTTATTAGAAGAAAGGGGAAGAAAGGGGTCACCAATCTCAAGCACGGGTGAACAGAAGGTGTTATGTGAAGCAGCTGAAGATCAGGTTCAGGATACTGAGGATTACAAAGAACATCTAAAACAGCCAGGGTCATGGTACCAGAGGTCACGAATAGTAATACGACAAGCCAGGGTCAGGTTACCAGAGGCAGTTTGGATGCCAGTGTGAGAAGGGGAACTAGAAGGTAGTTTGATAGGGATGTGGGATCAAGGAAAGGTTTCTTTCCGATGGGAGAGATGTTGCATGTTTCAATGAGGATAGGAATACAGTAGAGGAAAAACGTGATTCAAAATATTGGTTTTGGTTGGGAGGACAAGAGGACCTCAGAAACCTCAGTAGGGGTGACTGGACTGAAGCAATTGAGCATGGCTTGAGGTGAAGCCATTTCAGCCATTAGTTAAATCTAATCTTCAGGTACAGATGCCTTCAACGAAAAACAAACAAAACAGGCATGTTGCAGTTAAGTATACAAAATGTAAGATGGTAATAACACATATTGATTAAAATAATAAAATGATACTTATATTCTAATGAGTTTTGTCATTTAAATCCTAGACCCAGTTTAGTAAAATGATGCAAGGTATAGCACCATATGATTAACACCATGGGGAAGGATGTTATCCCTGATGTTGTCACAGCTCAGTATAACCATACACTCAGACTCAGTCCTAGATATGGTCGATCCAGTATTGTGCGCCACACGCACTACAAACTCATGCTCTGTTGCTATACATTAGCCCTCCATCTATCCAAACAAACCTATTTCATTAATTTCCTCCTTATCCCATTACCCTAAGGGTCTGTTCGCCACATTTAACACACTCTCTCTTTCAGCACCTCCCTCAGCTTCCAACTTCTCAGGTAGAGAAGTTGGAAGCTGAGGGAGGTGCTGAAAGAGAGAGTGTGTTAAATGTGGCGAACAGACCCTTAGGGTAATGGGATAAGGAGGAAATTAATGAAATAGGTTTGTTTGGATAGATGGAGGGCTAATGTATAGCAACAGAGCATGAGTTTGTAGTGCGTGTGGCGCACAATACTGGATCGACCATATCTAGGACTGAGTCTGAGTGTATGGTTATACTGAGCTGTGGCAACATCAGGACAGGAGTAGGTAGAGATGCTCGAGAGAAGTGGCATATTTGTATTAGTACGCTTTAAAGTGTTGAGATTTCAGTAGGTTTGCAGTGTTTTTTTAAAATAGAGGAGGTGTGGGAGGTATACCAAGTTTGCATGTTCACAGGTTATGGTCAGACAGAGAGAAGGGAGAGTTGGAGAAATATTGAGACATTAAACAAAGGTGGGAGAACACTAGGTCAAGTTGGGAGGGAGGTGGTCCATTGTGAGAGACCAAGAGTGACTGCTGTTTAAATACAGCAGGTGAGGATGGGTCATTGATTAGTAAATTGAAGTTCCTCAGTATTAGTGTAGGGATAGTGGAGGAAAGAGAGAGAGAAATGCAGCAAAGTAATCAAATAAATGGTAAGTAGGGCCAGGAGGGGGATGGATCACAACAACATGCATGTCAATTGGGGAGAAGGGACAAGCAGAATATATTTCAAAAGACAAGAAGGAGAGGGAAGGAATTGATGGCAGAGATTGAAAAAATGTAAACTGCGGAATGCCAAAGGCCCCATCATGGTAGGTGATGAAAGGTATGTGCAATAGTTCATCTTTGTTCAGCCTTTCAAGCATTACTATTTATAGTGTTTTCAAATATGTACATAGGAATCTTTATCACTAAGAATTCCAAAGTATTTAGAGATGATCAGTAATGATTCTGCTAGATATCTAGTAATTGTGCAACTTCAGCTACTGCATGTTAAATAGTGTGCATTACCCTCTCATCCCTTCAGATAACCATCACCAGATAAGGCAATAGAGGGATCATTACACTGATGTCTCCACTACTGTATCATAAGCATGGTGTTTAACAATTTTAATTGCTGTTGAACAAATATTGATAACCAAAGTATTCTACTTAAGGAGCTGTTGAATTTTAAGCTCACCAGGTTTAAAGGTCAGTCATCTTGTATCGCCACCTTTTTGTTCCACAGAAGTAAACATTTCATGAAACTAAGTTAAAACTAATCTTCAGGTACAGATGACTTCAACGAAAAACAAACAAAAAAGGCATGTTGCAGTTAAGTATACAAAATGTAAGATGGTAATAACGCATATTGATTAAAATAATAAAATGATACTTATATTCTAATGAGTTTTGTCATTTAAATCCTAGACCCAGTTTAGTAAAATGATGCAAGGTATAGTTTGCAAGAAGTGTCTGGCTTAAATAGAATGTGTGTGGTAGTCCCATTATACCTATTACAGCTAATATATGCACAACAACTATTTCTAATATAACTAAGTTACTTTGAAATTCAAGCTTCTCTATTTGCCAAGGACAGGAGTTAACCAAAGAACTGTATTATGTGATCACTTTTCCATCTGTATTCTTACCAAGGTCACTCACTGTCTCAGACCATGGCTGAATTCTACTTCAGAGACTGAACAAGGGATATCTTGTAGTAAATGAGCCTTAATCTAAGTGTCCTGAGAGTTACCCAATGGACCCCACGGTCTACATTAAACGTATTGTATGCTAAACCTCGAGGGACTTGCACATAATTTAAAGGATGCAAAGAGCACTCCATGTATGCATTTACTGACATCATATAAAAATGTTTATGCATTTACTCATCTTTGTCATCATATACATCATTTAGATATTTCTATTGGTATAAAGCCATGCATGTAAAGTTACTGCTCGATGGCATCATATAAATTTTTGCTCATTTCTTACTTTATATACTTATACATTATTTATAATATATATTATATATTGGGCATTGGCATAATCATATAAATCATTGATGTATTTTATGTATACCTATTGCTCATTGGCATCATATATATCATTTATATGCCCACCCAAGCATGTTAACTGCTTTATCTTTTGGAGACCTAGCAACACCCCTGGTTACCATTAAAAACATTTAGTATTACACAGTTCCTTGTCAGAGACACTTTAACACCAGTTGCTTGCCAAAATAAGCATCAACCAAACCCCAGTTTTAAATCTTTTATTTACTTTTGAAATGCAATGATTTGGAGTGGAATAATTACTACAGAAAACTTGGTTGCACTTCTTCTGTATCCCAGTTTTGTTTTGTCATTTAGAACTTTGCCAAGGCTTGGGGAAATTTACAGAAAGATGCATGTTTCAGCTGTAGAACTACAAAGTTTTCCAAAAGCAAAAGATTCTAATCAGCTGAATTTATAGTCTGATATTTCAGACTGGATATATTAATGCTTAATATTATTATTTTTTTCTGTAGTAATTACATAAACATTTGTATTAAGAATTGGCTATATGCAACAGTTGTAATCACCCTTTGATCCAGTGTCTATCATCCAGGGTCAAGATCAGATATAACCAGAGCAAATACCCACCACAGCCCATTGATGGGGCCCAAAAGGGCCAACGCATACTTTCCTTAAGGATGGAAATAATCTGATGATGGCGATCTTACCCTCTGCAGTGGGACAAGCAAAGACTGAGGCATGAGTCAAGTGGTTATTCAAGAGATAAGCTATTAAGAGCTGCTCAAAACCACTGTCCAACAAACTCTAATCTCTTAACAAGCAGAATGGCATTTAGGCATCTTCTCAGTGGTCCACCATGCAGATACATACACAATTAAAATAGGTAAGAATAGAGGACAAAAGGCTTATAACACCTTATTTGTATCTAGGAATAGCTGTAAGAAATACATATACCCTGCCTAGCCTCCCTGTGCCCACATCATAGGAAGCCAGCAGGTAACCAGGCCTAGCCTCCCGATTCCCCCACCAGAATCACAAAGGAAAAGGATTAAAAAAACAAAGACACAAAGCTTCAAACGTGTTTTAATTCATTTCTTAGGATGCTGCAGCTTTCTCAATAAACTGGGCAAGCTTCACGTCCTTTGTAGTCAGGCTTCTACGATCGTGTGTTGTCAAGGTTATCTGAACCTGTAAAAAGACAAAATTTAAATCAATGCAAAATCAGTAATGTAAGTAAACATTGTTTATATATCTGCACAGGTTTGTGTTGTAAATCTACATTACTATCAATTAAGGTTTCTGTTCTATTTCCTAAACATTTGTTGTGCATGAGCAAACAACGCATGACCAATCACCAACGGCTTGCTATGGACCCTCAGGAGAATTAGTCAAGATGTTTCCCTTAAATTCAACCTATTGTATTAAATGGAGAACTGGAAGTTTTCATCCCTGAACATGCTTAGCAATTGCAAACAGATTAAGAGTTAAAAATAGGCTCGGTTCATTTGAACTGATCAGTAGTGTACATACGTTCTGCATCTGGCCTATTAGCTGGTTGATCTTTACTAAATATTTCACTTCATAATGCATGACAAAAGCATTTCTCATCCCTATTTTGTAATTAATTTGCATAATGCAATTTTTTACATTTTATTGCAGCCCCCAGGTCGGAAAAAAATAAAAAGTGACTAGTGCCAAGCGTGCAATAAGGCTGCGGTGGACACCAGGTCCCCTTCTACGTTTTCTTCAGGGGACACACTCCACAAGGGAAATCTTCCCTCCCCAGCAATAAGGCCTGTAGGAGGGCCGGATCTTTTTGATCCCTTCCCACAAGGATTGGTAGTTGATGGGATTATACCCCTAATCCTATCATGTTTTGTGTTTAAATATCTGTGCTGTCTTCTGTTTTACCCCCACACTAAGTCTCAGCTAGTGCTTGGGGAAAAATATGAAGGGTTAATCCCTTGAGCAATCGAGCATTCAGGGCAAGGAGGATTTCTATGGCGGAGCTAGTCACATGTGAATTAATATTTAGTAAAACTTTGAGGTATTAAAATCTAGTTTGAGAAATATTGTGTTTAGGTTCTTGTACCTAAAATATGGTTTTTATTATTATGTCATAGTAAAATAAGAAGGTGATTAGAGAAAGTAAAGAAATAATTTGCATATTGGCCAACTAATCAATTATGAAAATCAGTCAGCACTAATATCCTCCAATTAGTGGCAGGTCGCCACTGAAGCCTCTTCCCCCACACTGTGTTGTGGCAGCACTGGATATGATGTCATTTCATATTCGGCATGATGTCCAAGCCCTCACGCAGCCCTGTTTGTTTCTGTCTGCGTGCGTCAAAGCTTGGAGAAGGAAGTAGTCCCGGGAAAAGACTTGAGGAAAGGAGATTTCAGCATCAGCATAGGAAAGGGTTCTTCACAGTTGTATTATCCAACTCTGTGGATATTTTTAAGAAAGGTCTGCATGCTTTTCCGGTTAAGCATAACATAAACGGGCTACAACTGTTAAAAGGACAGTAGTATTTTTCCCCTGTTGTGGCATAATTGCCCCAAGTAGGGTTTTTTGCCTTCTTTTGGATCAACTTTAGAACTTGAAGTGGGTATGTGTGAAAGATTGAACTTGAAATTTATTCTATGCCTTATTGAATTTATTTACCGTATTTGCTCGATTATAAGACGACCCTGATTATAAGACGACCCCCCAAAATCTGAATATTAACTTAGGAAAAAAAGAAAAAGCCTGAATATAAGACGACCCCAAAGGAAAAAAGTTTTACCAGTAAATGTTAATTCATGTAAACTATTTTTTTTAATAAAAGCTATGATTGAGAAAAATATTTTTTTTGTTTTTATTTCTAGGGGGTATAAATGCCTTATACCCCTATATCCCATTCTGGCATTTAGGGGGTTAAAATGCATATTATGGGGCAGAGTGGCATATAGGGAGGTATAAGGCATTTCAGGAGGCAGAGTGGCATTAAGGGAGTTAAAAGGCATTGTATAGAGCACTCTGCCTCCAGAAATGCCTTATACCCCTATATGCCACTCTGCCATTTAGGGGGTTAAAAGTCATATTATGGGGCAGAGTGGCATATAGGGAGGTATAAGGCATTTCAGGAGGCAGAGTGCTCAATTAAATGCCCCCTTAACGCCACTCCAGAAATGCCCTATGCCCCCATTTAACACACACACCCTATACCCCCATTTAACTAACACATACACACACACACACACTCTCTCTCTCCCCCTCCCTCCCTCCCTCTCTCTCTCTCTCCTTCCCTCTCTCTCTCCCTCTCTCTCACCCCCCTTCCCCCGCTCTCCCCCCTCTCTTACCGGTGCTTCCAGCCGGGGCAGCGGGTTGACGTCGCCTTCTGCAGCAGCCGGAAGGAGGTGTGGCTAGCAGCGGGGGTTTGTATGCGTCCGTCGCGTATACTTTCCCCGGCTGTCAGAGATCAGCTCTCTGATCTCTGACAGTCGGGGAAGGTCTATGCGACGGACGCAGACAACCCCCGCTGCTAGCCACACCTCCTTCCGGCTGCAGCGGACGTTGTCTACGCGCATCGCGTAGACGTCAACCCGCTGCCCCGGCAACACAGCAGGAAGCACCGGTAAGTGTGTGTATGATGGGGGGGGGTCGGGTGAGACAGGAGGATCCAGGTCCCCTGCAGCGGTGCGGGGGATCTGGATCTCAGTCTCCTAATCAGACCTCTATTTGAGGTCTGATTAGAAGACGACCCCGATTAGAAGACGAGGGGTATTTTTCAGAGCATTTGCTCTGAAAAAAACCTCGTCTTATGATCGAGCAAATACGGTAATTCAGTTTTGATTAAAATTAATTGTTGTATCAGGACAAATAGATTGTCATGAAGGACAAGCAGATTGGGCTACCATTTTAGTCCCTTAGACAAGAAGTTTTTTTAAAAAAAGATGTCCACACCCCTGATGATTATCTTTTAAAATTGTTCAATTTCTTCAAATGAATTTTTCTTTGGCTGTAAGCCTCCTAGTTCATGATATTTTCGAATATGTGATTAGTTAATTTTATTTTTGGGTTACGGTTAGTGAAAAGCAATCTTTAGAATGAAGAACCGGAGATCCATGTGTCTAGGTACATGCCAAGCTTTAATTCTGTCTGGAAATAATGGGGTACATTGATTGGGTACAATGAAGGTAAATGTAGGTGAATAAAAAGAAAAATTGCTAAAAAGTGTTTAGATTAGATAATTCAATTCTACCATGAACTGTGAACGAAAATAGGTTTTTCCTTTCTTAGATTGCTAGAGAAGTTTTGTTTTAAGTATTCAGTTTTTGAGTGCCCATTGTAAGAGGAGGGCTTCAGCAAAGAGATAGAGGGGGTTGACATCCATCACTTACCTAGTTACCAATATACATTTCCAGTTAGCATTTTAAAATGTATTTTATATAGATTTCATATGTGTTTGGTGACCTAATTGCTGATACGCTTTGTCTTTGCACTTCTATAGTATGCATTAGTAGGTACAGACACTAATTTTTATACTCTGTGCTGTCAGTATACCAGTATTAAATTAAAATATGATTTCCTCAACTGAAATATTATATTCACACATCCATATATACACAACGTGAGATCCATGGCTGACAGGAGACATAGGCATTCACCAGTGGCCCATACTCAAATTTATTAGCAGGCTAAAGTGTTTTTCTATGATGTATTATTTTGTATATTTCTGGACAAGTGATGTAATCTCTAATATTTTCATAAAGTTGACTTTACAATAAATTTACCACAATAAAGAACAAAAGAAGTTTATTATGTATCAACAGGGTTTTGGTCATATGAGCGTTAGAGAGATTAAGCCAAACTTTTGGATGCTGACAACAAGCAGAGATACGCCATTGAATACAGTGATAGGGTATGAGCAATAAATACATTCTGACACTTGACAAATATTCTTATGTCATAACCTTGGAGACTGGCAGCATGGGACTTCTCAGGTCTCAGCAGTGAAGTGCTTAACAGGAAGCCTTATTCCCATTTGGCTAACAAAACCCAGTAAAGTGATATTTTGAAAAAAAAATCCTATCGTGGTTTTAGCTCAGGTGATGGAATATAAAAGTAATGAATTACCTTGTTGTATACATTAAACCATTCTGGGTGGTGATTCATTTTCTCTGCTTGCAGGGCCACACGAGTCATAAATCCAAAGGCCTTTAGGAAAAGAAAACGAAAACAGTACAGACGTTAGTCTTACATTGAGACTCTGTTAATGTTTTTGACTGTTTGTCTTCTACAACTGATACGCTTTTTTTTCATTACAGTCAAAAGGGATTTGTCGGACATTCAAGAAAGCAAAAAAATATCTGGGTCAAGTTTTCTCTTTATACAGAGAACATTATGTAAATCTTGGCATACTATTTCCCTAATTTGGAGTAAAAATGTTTGTGCCACCTAAACGGAAAAAAAAATAGGATACATGCTAGGATACAATGGACTTTTTTAATTCAATATAATAAAAGCAGCACTGAATAACTTCTTAGATGTTGTAACCTCCGTAATCTAGCTTTTTTTTTCAGCTTTACTTAATATCGTCACATACAGACTTTTAGATCATTGGATATTTTATGAGATTTTGGGTACAAATGATGTTACTAATCAATCGAGGATCATTGGATGATTAGAAAAAAACCTAAACTATAGGGTAACTTTATCAAAGGGAAACTCTCACCGTAATTTCATATCGTTTGTGGTTATTTATATATACTTTTGTCACAAAGTCTCAAAAATATTAACCTAATAATTAATTTCTATGTTTCACGCCAATATTCACCTACCCATGATCCCTTGCTATTTGTGAAGCTAGTTATTGCAACATGGAAGCCTCCTGGATATTGGAACCTAGCACGAATTTAGTCACATGGGAGGCAGCATACAACACATATTTATGCCACAAATGGTGGCTTACACCTTTAACTACGTCATATATCGTTGCAAAAGAAAAAACTACTCGTGTCTTTATTGGCAAAAATAAATTGGCTTTGCATATGCTGCTGACATCATCTCATGCTAAAAAAAGGCAACACACAACTGTAGCAAACACTGGATTTACTGAATATAAATCATACTGGGAAAACACTAATGCAAGGCTTTATCTAGTTTCCTGTTCTTCTGCTTCAAGTAACAAAAACCTACTTAGCACACATGGCTAGGTACCATATTTACAATATAAATATGCCACATACACAAAAAAAAAGAGTTACTCTATAAGACAATGAAAAAAAGCCAGGGAGCCTTACATTTTTTCCAATTTATAAATAAAAATGTACGGGATTTGTCTGACGTCATGTAAAATGTCGTCACATGTAAATTGTGCTATAAGTAACGGACACCAGTGGAATAAACGGTCAGTGGAGAGGCGTCATGTTTAACCCCATCATCATAAAACAATGTAAATGATAAAACTTAAATGTATCCCAAACATTAACCCCTTAATGACAAAGCCCATACATGTACGGGCTCAAAATGCATTGTTTGACCGCCCATTGTCCTTAAGGGGTTAATAACCAAGTCAGCCTGACCATGTATTTATTTAATGATAATACAAATATTTCTAAGTTTGGATTCATTAATAAGCAATGTAACAGCACTGCAATCTAACATTAATATTACCTACATTTGCAGAAAATGAAGACTGGCATTCAAACATCTATAAGTAATGTGAAAAAAAAATCCTCGAGTCAAATCAGGGAGTATAGTTGTTGCATTACCTGTTTATTTACATCTTTATAGCTACTCAACAGTCATTTAATTACATCTTTATTGAAAATCAGCCTTTTCCCACATGCTCACCGCACGCAAATAATATATAATGGCAGATAATGGTTTCATGCCTATGCGTGCAGAAAACTCCCAAACACTTTGAGCACGAAGCAATTTGCCAGCGTAGGGAAGGGGAGATTTGTCCAATTGATTTCAATGAAGTTTGTCATTTATGTCAGCAATTAACATGTTTCCCTCTCTGAAACAAAACCGATCCACAGCTCACTTGGGAAAACAAGATCTTCATTCACTAAAAACTCATCGAATTAGGATATTTTAAAAAAGATGGATCACAGAGCTTTCTTTTGGTTTCATTTCACTTTTATTGCACAAGTAAACATTGGCGTCCAAAGCAAAATTGAAAGCGAAAGCATGATTTTAACAACGGCTACAATAATTATTTAAAATACGGACTATACTTTTTTTTTTGTTTGTTTTAAAGTGGATACCATCATAGTTTATGATGCAGAAGGATATACAATATTAATGTATTATTATGGCCTACTTGTGTTGTGTACTGACCCTGCCCATATTAAACCTTTACCAATGGTTGCCGAGCATTCAGTGTCTAGACCCTATGTTAAACTGGAAAAAAGGTTACATTTCTATAAAATCAGATAATCAGGCATTTCGTAACAAAAAAAAAAAGAAATTACTGCATTAACATTGCTTTTTACAGTTTTGTTGTCCAGCATTTTAGTCAAGGCATCTGGCATCCCGATTTGTTCTGTTACCTCCACTAGTACCTATTGGAACGCCTCAGGGAAATTCTATTATTATGTTAAAAGAAGTTTGTTCTTGTATCTAAATATGCAATTTTAACCCTTTTTATGCCATGGGGAATTTATTATAACAGGTGGAACATTCGCCGATTACTGTACAGCCGCACAGATGTTTTCCATTGCATGAGAGCAAAAAAACCTAGCAACTATTTTTAAGATATAGCAACATTTTTTAACAAGTTCCTTGCTGAAGATTGAACGTTTTTTGCCTGTAAAAGTACAGTAATATCAAATGCGGAAATAACCTTTGCTTAATAAACATGCCACACTAAGACAAGGTATAGAGAACATCATGCAATGCAGCATATTATGGGCCTAATCAATTATGATTTTAAAAGGATCTCAACTCTCAAAATGAAGACTGACAGAGACCCAATAATAAAATTAAATAATAATATATTTCTGGGTACCCAGTATATAGTAATAAAACAAACTGTACAAAACCCCGAGGAAGAAAAAACATATATGTAAAAATAAATAGTAAATTAAAATCAGCTGCTGTACAACACAAATAACAAATATAATGGCAACTGGTATAACCTGTCTTTCTGTGCATGGAATATTATATTTCTCATCACAAATTGATCCGCCTCTTCATAAATGACCAATTCCATTTATTTTACATATCTGTAAATAATTTAGGAATTTGTGGCGAAATCAGGAGACAATATGTCATATGTGCACTTTATTAAACGGAGCTCCATCATTCTTATAACTTTTTTTTTTATTAATTTTAAAAAAATATTAAAAGATGATGAACTATAGAAACCATAAAGACGGCTCTCTAGGGGTTCTGGCGCTAAACTGGAAATTAACATTTAGTTTGATGATTTATAAATCTTGCCAAATTTCATTTTGATGATTGTTTTTACTCAGATTTGGTTAATAACACAATTTTACAGATTTGTTTAAAAGCATGACAACAGAAAAAAAAAAGATGTTTTGCTAAATTTTTTTTTGCTATAATTGTCTAGGCAGACCCCATTCTTCTCTTATATTCACCCTAAATATATTCTACACATTGCAAATAGTATATAGTTACAGGTCTATGTGGTCATAAACACAACTTTCCAGTTACAGAACAAGTTGATCATTACCCATGTTTTCGGCCCTTTACCTTTAACACATTTTTATTTGGATTACAGGCTATAGTTTCCTAAGGAAAATAATACTGTAATATGCACTATTATAGAAGGTGTTTTAAAAGTAACAGGATCTTTCCTAAAGCCAATGACACTGATAATGTGTTTAAAAGTATGTTTCCACACTTTGCTAATGACCATCCCTAAGTTTATATCTGTTTCTGCTTAATAAAAATATACGTGAATTTTCAAAATGATGACAGGAATGTGACCATCATACTATAGGTGTCACAAACTTGAACAGTCGACTACTGAAAATTGGATGAAAAGTATTTTTAGGAAAAAATAAATTGACGTATATTTTTCAACCCCAAAAAATATATACGGTATATAAAAAACAAGACTTGGAAGTAATTTCTTCAGTGCAATCTCTATTAGAATCCTAAATACTTCCCCTGTCATTAAATTAATTGGAAAGTATTGTTTCTGACCTTCCTAGTATATTTAAAGGTCTGTAACCTTCTTAGTTGACATGATAAAATTGGTGATAAAAGCTAATTATATTTATGTTACACTATGTAATCTTGTTTCTATTCCTCAACGGCTCGGGTATTTCTATGAGTCTTGAAACGTGATCACTAATTTGTTCTAAACGGTGATCACGGAAACTATCTTGCGATCAATTAAAGTAATTTTGAGTTTCCGGCTGCACAACCTATGTTAATTTTGGCAGACGTCTGTGCTTCTTCAACTTTAATTAGCAATAATGAAAATTATCAAACAGTTTTCCAAAGCAATATTATTGTCAAACACGTTTATGTCACACAGCATCAGCTCAAGGTTTAACCAGATCATGTTTGTTTGTGGTACAATATCCTCAGCAATTGTGAAGGTTTTTTAAAGATGAGAAATAAAGCCCTGTTTTAATACACAAGGCCTTTTCTATGGGAACAGAATCCCCTGCTGACCCATAGGAGATCGTCTAACTTTTGGAATCAACGAAATATAAATGAAAATGCATGGTTGTGTGTTTTCAGCATCAATGTCGCATGGCTAGACTAATCAGAAGCTGAAAACACAAACTCAAACCTTTAGCTCTAAATCTGAAGGGTGGTTCTTAGCAATTTTCGGTAACATTCCTACATTACACTTTACCACTGGAGGGTGACAATGAGTATCTACACACCAAATCCTGCCTTTCTTGCAACCTCTACCGTCTTACCGTGCATAAATGAAGGATTTGTATTACAAATGAACACAACTACATAGCATTGCAGAATTGCTTTCAAGATGAAACCTGGTGGCCTTAAAACAGTTTCCTAATTCCGGTACCATTTTTTTATATGAATATAATACATTATCAGGTAGGCTACATGTGCTCATGCATTAACAAGCACCAGAGGGTGCAATATTATTTTCTACAGCTCAAAAAATGCAAGATCTCAATACATGCAATCTGCTTTTATATCTGAAGTTTTGACTTTGCTCTCATTCAAGAGCCAATACTTTAATCTGTAGATTGAGGACATTGAATGCACACAACTTAATTAAAAGAAGGTTTTATTTTGCTTACAATTTGTTTTCAAATGGTGTAGTTTTTTCAAATGTTGGGGCATAATTATATACAGGTTTTTTTTTTTGTTTTTTTTTAATTTGAGCAATATTTTAGTTCAGCTTTTAGTTTATTCTCCAGGAATTCAGAATGCATTGCTATTAGGACCTTAATGACCAGAATATGAAATCATTGTGCATTGCAAATTGGTAACATAACATAATTAAGTTTTTTTGCATCTTGGAAATACTGGAAGCAGAACGCCTAACTTCAAGAGCTGACATGCCATGACAGTATCACTTTACTCACATGGTTCTAGCTACACATGGTGACTAGATGTTACCTGCAACCATATTTCTAAAACATTATTCATTTAAGGCAACTAGAACCTACATTTCTAACGCTCCTAGTGAACTTACTCGACAGCCAGCAACAAGAGCATGGTCAACAAGGCCTATTTTTTTTACTATAAAAATCAGCAAAATGGCTGAAATTGGTCTTAGCATACCAACCTATTGAATGCTCCAGAGTTGTTTCCTCTATGGTCTTAATGGGGAAACTACTTCACCATGTATACTCCAAAAGTACCGCAGCAGCTCTGGCGCCAGGAGTTTAAATGTCCGTATGAGCAACTCTATTGGTTGATGGCAGACGAGCCCCCTGCTGGCGACCAATAGGGTTGCTCGTACAGACTGTTAAACTCCTGGTGCCGTAACTTGTCCGGCAGATACCATTGGTCTCCCTGTTCTATCATTTATTAACTGATAGAACAGGGAGACCAGTGGGATCTGCCGGTTAAGTTGCTGCATTAGGGTTTTAAAAGTCTGTACGAGCTCTGTTGGTCGCTCGTACAGACTTTTAGGCTCCTGGTGCACTTGTTGCACCTTAAGGGGTTAAGGGGCCGTGCAAGTGAGCCTATTGGTCGCTTGCACGGTCTTCTGTCAGGGGTTACAAAGGCCGTGCAAGTGTGCCTATTGGTCACCTGCAGGGTCTTCCTCTGGCATCAACCAATTGGTTGATGCCAGAGGAGGTCCCTGTAGGCGACCAATAGGCTTATTCGCACTGCCTTGTAACCCGTGACAGTGAACCTGCGTATTTTCACTTCCGTGAACTGCCGCGATGCCAAGGTAAGTTAGAAGGGGAAGGGACCGGGGAGAGTGGTAGACTAAGACGAAGACGATCACGAAGATCTTCGTGGTGTGTGTCTTCGTCTTCGCCTACGTTTTACCGCCGCTGTCTTCTCTTCGTGTTCGTTTTCATGTTCGCCCGAAGACGAATGCACAAGTCTAATGGGAACCATGTTGATTTCAGATTTAATAATATATTTATAATAAAATATACATGCAATCATTACCAGACATGAGCAGATTCAGAGAATTAACCCCTCTATTATCAGACATTCCACAGACACACAAACAGACAAATACAGTCACATAAACACATCCCTGGTGCTATAGCTGTAGCTTACACTGAGCTTGGTGTGAATGAGGGACCCAGCCTACCAGGAGAAGCTTCTGAACTCTCAGCCAATCTCCTGGTTGAGACCTCCTTCATTCTAAGTCCGGGACAATGGATTGTCCTGAATTGAGGCAACCCAGGACCCGGTCCCATTGCGGGACTGTCCCAGGCAATCCAGGGTATGTGGTCACCCTAGTCCACATGACCTAAATCAGTATTCATTTTGAAAAATATCTTCACATGACATCCTCACACAAAACATAGACTGTTACAGACTGTAGATACAAAGGGGCAACCAAACGATAAGGGCTTCTTATGCGCTTGTTGTAAGCCCCGGTACAGCCCCAAAGGATTTGCCCTCTGTCTATCAGATGCATAGTCTATTATTAAGTCCAGTCTGGACAAAACATGTGAGATGTTTTTCTCATTTTTTTATGAAGTTCTTGTGACCTAATGGTCTCTGATTAAGTCTAGTGCAGACGAAACATGTAAGACGTTCTTGTGAATCAATAAAGTTTGATATTTTTGGATGGACACATACTCTTGGTGATCTCTGTTGCTGATGTTGCGCCCTATATCCGCTCATTTCTTTTATGCAACTGTTACAGACTGCCCAATATAAAAAAATACTTATATACTTAGATTCTATGCACTTTTTTATCCCTGATATTGTGGAAGTTGACCCATGTGCTCTCCAAATACAGTTTCCAAACAAATGTAAATTTAGTATTACCCTTCTTAATGCCACTTCCTAGACTATGATATGGTAAACATTTTACCATGCTTGCCCAGGCTAACCAGACAGAAAATGAAAGCTGGGAGATATGTACAGCTGCCGGTAATTGTGTGTTTAGTTAGGTCATCCTGCGGTATACCACTTTATTTTTTATAGCGTTTCAGGGGCTTACGGGCAAAGAAA
Organism: Spea bombifrons; assembly: GCF_027358695.1. NCBI lineage: Eukaryota > Metazoa > Chordata > Amphibia > Anura > Pelobatidae > Spea > Spea bombifrons. The sequence goes on along the minus strand of NC_071090.1, from coordinate 21,295,343 downwards.
GTTATTTTAATGTCTGAAGAAACAAAGTTTTGCGGATGAAAAATTATTTAACCGGCAATTGTGGAACATCTGTTAGTGGCCATCTTATTCCTATAAAAGACTCACACTGACTATTTGATAATATTATAATGATGACCTCCAGGCTTAACAGTAACGTAAGCTTTGTGTCATAAACCAAACTGCTTCTACATCCAATTGTTTCAGTTTAGAAAAACAGCAAAATGTGCTTCAGTCGATGTGTTTTTTCAATTAAAAAATCTTCAAACCACTTGAGCATGAATACTTGATATTTTAAAGGACTACTTTTTGACTGTGCTGCAGGAATCATTAAAACACCACAAAGCCGTGAATATAGCAAGATAATTCACTGTAAAGCTGGTACAAGGTAGAGAAAAGTCCTAGAGTTTTACACCTTGGCTGTAGATCCTTACAGAAACTTATTGACACTGGAAGAGTCCTTCCGGGTCAACTGTCACACCCAAAGTCCAAAGGACTTGACAAATCATAAAATACAGTTTTCATCTAGAGGCAAAATGGACTAAACCAAATTTGGTAGTTGAGGAAAACAGATGTACATTGGAAGAGGTTTCAGAGTTTTTGGAATTGTTTCTGAGTCCTGACAAATAAACAAAAATCTAAACAATTGCTACATCTAAAATGTTCTTTCCTGCTTCAACGACTGTGATGTATAATGCCTGATTTTCTATTTCACATACAGTATATGACAAAAATGTAGCTTCAGTGTTTTAATTAGACTTATTGCCACAATGTAAAATCATTCTGAAGAGCTCTGTGAATTCAAGCATAGGACTGTGATAGGATGGCACCTTTGCAATAAGTCAGTTCATGAAATTTCTTCCCTGAAAGTTGACTGAAAGTGGTATTATTGGAAAGTTGAAGCGTGTAGGAACAGCAGTAGCCCACGTAAAGTCAAAGCGCCTCAGCACACAGTGCTTAAAACTCGCCAATGCAAATGGATTTTCGTGGCAGAGCACCTGCATGCAAACATCACATTACCAAGTACAATGCCAAGAGTTGGATCTACTGCTGTAAAGCACTCCACCACTGGATTCTGGAGCATTGAAATGTGTTCTGTGGAGTGACGAATCAGGCTTCTGTTTGACAGTCTGATGGGCTAGATTCCAGGAGAATGTTTACCTGTCTGAGAGCATTGTGCCAACTGTAAAGTTTGGTGGAGCAGGGATAATGGTATGGGGCTGTTTTTCAGGGGTTGGGCTAGGCCCCTTACTTCCAGTGAAGGGAAATCTTAATGCTTCAGCATATCAAGACATTTTGGACAATGCTATGCTTCCAACTTTTGTGGAAAAAGTTTTGCGAATGCTCTTTTCTATTCCAACGTTCACAAAGCAAGTTCTATAAAGACATGGTTGGATAAGTTTGCTGTGAAAGAACTCGACTGGCCTGCACCCCTACTGCACACCTTTGGGATGAACTGTAACCGAGATTGCGAGCCAGGCCTTCTCATCCAACATGCATGCAACCTCACAAAAGTAAACTGTAAAATCTTGTGGAAAGCCTTCCCAGAAGTGTGGAAGCTGTTATGGCTGCTAAGGGGGGACCAATTACACCTAAATGTTTATGTATTTATGATGTACTATAAAAGTCCTTGTTGTTCAGGCGTTCCAAGATTCCATTATGTTTTCTAAGCCCTCATCCTATATTTTCCATGTTAAGCTTGTTATTTCTGACTCCACATATTTTATTGTTTCCACCTTTTGGGCGTTTAAGTAGACACACAACTATTTCATTTATGCTTAATCGTCATTGCTATCCCAACACGTTGGAGTTCATTATTTTAAGTTCTGATTTCTCGACTTCAATTTGTTTGGTAATCTCCATAATTACTACTTTAGCTTAAATGTTGGACATATATGTTTGAAATAATGTCACTGTTTTTAGAGCGATAAGATCCTATACCACACAGACCTCAAAGCAAGGGATCAATGTTACATCGGGTATCCAGTCTAGGTCTTAGGATTACAAAACCCCTAACCCCTCTTCATCAATAACACAATGTAACATAATTCAAAATAAAATGAGGCACAATACATTCTAACTGCACCAAGTCACACGAAAGTAAACAATGAAACATGTTACATCAATGCTATTATTTTGGCCAGCATTCTTTTTTTTTTCTTCAACAATCAGCTATATAAAACCAGCGCTGATTTGAAACAATACATACTACAAATAAAGCAACAATTTTTACCAGTAACAGAAAAATGTCAATCTAAAGAAAAATGTACTAGATAAAAAAAATTTACAAAAAGAACAAACCATGTATCATTCAATGTCAATGACCAATGGCAAAGAATTGTAAAATAAATGAACAGATATATAATAAAGTAAAAATTAAAAGTAATGTAATGTCATGTTTAAGTAAGTTAATGAGCACATCTGAAAAAAAGCAAATGCATTTTTTAATGACATTTAGTGGTGACATTTTAGGGGAAGCATATCCCTTTTGAACTTTTTTTTATTGAAAATTGCCATCAATGTATACATTTACACAGTTTTTATAGTTCATTATAGATACTGCATTACATTTGGTTTCACCGTATCCCTATGGCCAACAGAATGCATTTTATTCGTGTTTCATTCATTTTCCTATAACATTTGGGAGAGAGACATTCTTTTTTTGTGTGTACTGCCATATCTAAGATTATTACATTAATCAAAATAGCATGATAAAGATTAAGATTGCTAATTGGTCATCAGTATAGGTTCAATTTGTCCACAGAACCACACATTCCATGTGTGTTCCATTCCATTATGTCAGACTGGATATGCATGTTAGGTCATAGGGGGTGCTTTCATGTAAGCATTGGGGGGGTCATTTCAGAGAGAGGCATTTACAACACAGTGTTGTTTGCTGTAATGAATTATGCTCCTCACATTTTTACAGTTACTGCCCTTGCCTCCTCAATCTACTGTGGTGTTTAGGATGACAAACCAGTTATAGGGAGTCATATAACTGTCTTCACTTTGCATGAGTGATGTCTTCAAGTGGGAGAAGTTTAGGTTCATTGGTGTTATGTATGTTGGGATGCGGTGGTAACATTGGTTGGAGAAGCTGAAAAAAGTTGTAAGTAATAAACGGTTATTAAATCAAACATTCTGTTGAATGATGTCCACAGAATTTCCAAACAAAATTACGAGGTATAAATGCATCATACAATATTAGGAGATTTAACACTTTATGGTTTCTTTTGGATGACCCATTTAAAGGTTTAATATTTAATGGGATCTATATGTTTATGCACATGCATACATAGGATATTTACTAATTGGTACATAAGAAGGAATATTTTTCATTAACCTAGACAGGAAAAAAATGATACTATTATGTATATTTATGGGATTAAACTCCCGGTCATTACCAATTTGTAAATACAAGGCAGGGGTGAAAGAAAAGCATTTTTGTAAGGAAGTCTGGTAGCAAACGTGAGTGCTGCACATTTCTAATCAGCTATCACCATCTATACTCGGCAAACTAAGTAGTGTTTAAAGTGCTCCGAGCATTGCTTCAGGGGATTGGGTGTGACAAACTACATGCTGCCCTTCATATCAAGTAACTTGAAAAAGCTTAAGGCAACTTGCAAAGTCTCTCAACTAATCTGATAATATCTTTAGTCTCACACTTCCTTAGTTCTGCAGCCAAATACCCATTCCATGCTCCGTAATAGATATTGTGTTTGAAAAACACTTCTAGGTCAACATTGTCTTATTAAGTAATGCATCCGTGAAATAATCCCATTTAAACCTATTCTATCGACACCATGTCTTAGCCAGCAATCCAGTGTTATTCAATAACACATTATTAATGTGAGCCTAAGTACTTAATTAGATCAACTGAGCACTTAACCACAATGCACTAACTACAAAACTGCACATAATTTTTTTGAAAAAGTTTTGAAAAAAAAAACAGAAAAATTCACACAAAATCTCTTATATATGATTGTCTTATGCCTCTAGTCTTTGGTGGAGTTGCAATTATCTTAAAAGTCAGCAAAATAGGTTTATAGCAAGGCACCACAAAGGCAAACATTTCAATTGGTTTTCCTGTTAGAATTCAAGCAACATCTATCTCCACTCATCAACCCTTATCTCTGAAAACGCTGGAGCCTTGTTATACGGTTGAGCATTAGAAATCATAATATTGACATCCATGGGTTTTGCCAGTTTTTTGGTACATGCATGCCATGTAAGAAATGTAGCACTCCTATAATCTGAGTGAATTTTTCTGGAAGACAAAAAATGGTTAGGATGCCCTAGGTGAAACTGCTTAGATCAATAACTTCTCATAATGAGAAGTTGACTCTGTTGCTCTTGAAATATTAAACCTTTCATAGTCTATCATGAAGATTATCTGTAATAACTCACAAAATGTGTTAACCAAATGGCTTGAATGTTTAGTCATCTACACATTTAATTCAGCTCATTTACAATTAGCTTGCTCTTTTTCTGTCCTCTCGAGCTAGGCAGAGTCAGGTTTTAGATTCACATCAAGCTGCTTGACAAGCCACGTTCTTGGTCTGGCTTGGTCTCGGTTATTGCCACACATCAGCTCGCCTCCCTCTCATTTATTTAAGTTGTGCTTTTGTTTTATCAAAAAATAAACATCTAGAAAAAACTATTAAACTAATGGTTTATCACTAAAATGCTTGCTCTGCAGAGGAATCAATGGGCTGCGACTGGGAGGAGTAGGATGTTTGGTTTCTCTATCTCTGCATCTGTATGTCGGTCTCAAATTTTGTTTACGTAAAAACATTCAGCCACCTTAACTTACAAATGAAAAAGAATCATGCAATACATCTGTAATTGATAAATAAATGACGTTTTATTTTAGCAGGAAAGAAAACGCTAAACCTTTTCCTAAACATTCAAACACAGATAACACTGGCATGCGTGCTCTTGTTTTTTCCGTGTAACAAAAGTTTCGGCCAAGATGTTTTGATTTTACAATCGGGAATATGCAAATAATAGTTTGCATTAAGGGATAACAGATGAGACGCAGCTCGTGTTAAATGTAATGCAGCACAGAACTCTGCCAAAATGCTGTGATGTGCCCATAAAAAAATATTCCAATTTGTTGATTCTATATTGGATGAAACATACTGTAGCAATCTTTGTAATTTATGTCCTGTTGGGACACAATGATTTAAAGTAACATAATGCAGAACAGCATGATGACTAATCCAAACCACCTGATCAGATAAACAATAGTTTCCCTTCTCTAGTCCCAGACGGTGTTTCTGTTTATTGTTGTATCATTTGTTAATTTGGTGAATCTTGCAATGATTGAAGCTATACCGTCAGAATACAGACGAGTGTCCTCTCCTATGTGCTGTGGTATGTGGCCTGTATGTAGAAAGCTACTAGTGAATCAAGGCCCTTAACTCTATAGATTTCAACTTTTGTGGTTGAATTAAAGCTCTCGTTCATCCTTTGCAATTTAGACCATAAACTTCAATTTTCTGTTGTCACTATAGCATTTAGCAGCAGCAGTTTCTGAACAGAGATTGCAGCGCCTTAGACTGAAATGCATATAAAAATTCAATGTATGTGGCCAACAAATGTTAGCTGGGGAGTTGATGTTCTATAATACCATTTTGATGCATACTCCTTCCACCCTTCAACAGAATTGCCAATGGGACACTATTGAATGCAGTTCAGAACACAATGGCAGAAACTGAAGAGTCTGAAGAAGTTGTCTTCTCTATAATATAACTAACAATCCAATAAGGAAGACAATTTCATCGGTTGGAGCGTTGATAAGGCCACCATATGTATTTAATAGCTGAGCGTCACCTTATACACTTGTTTGCACGGTATACCTACCACCAGTCAGCTCCAGGGTTGGCTTGAGCAAGAATATCAATGGGAGTGCCAGCATGAAACAGACTATAAAGGAGCAGATGTGTAGCATTGTTTTAATCAGGTAAAGGACAAAAACCCCATTAAACTACTCATAATGTATGTTAATATCTATTCTTCTTTACTAGGGCAATATGAGGCATTGGAATTTCCAACAGAATCCCTTTTTATATAGAGACAAGCACAAAAAGCCACAACGGCCGTCTTTTTAACAAGCAAAAAGTAAAAAAAGACAATGAATCATACAGTTTTAAGTGAGCATAATCATGCAAAGTACTTAATTGCATGTAAACTATATGTGTTTCTTTTGTCTCTGTTTTTCTGTTTTTTTGTGTGCCTGGGTTTCCTTTAGTATTTCTGTGATTAAATTAATGAAAAATGGAAACTTCCCATAATTGACCACAGTGCATAGTCAATGCTGCAAATTTATTTTGGTCTCATTTTCCACCACCCCCCCCTGCCTTTTTCAAGCATGCAAGTTGAACTCCCAATGAAATATATATTCAAACCTTCCCCACACAACACTCAAAGGGTTAAACATACCAGCCAATTATGGCTGCTTTCATACATAGAGCAAATTTTAGTATTCCTGCTTGATTACAGATATCAGTGCGGCAAACAGTGATGTCCTTCTATCGGCAAACAAGCAATATTTTTCCAGCACCACTGGGACTTCTGCGCCTGCTGAATAGCCTAACATGTTAGACTGTGTAAGGTGTGACACCAAGCAGCTTTGTTTTTTCCCAAACAAAAGGCACTTAAACTGGAATGACAAATCATTCACTGTATTCAGAATTTTTAATGAATATCCTTTTAAATAATACACAATAATTCCCAATGTCTACTACCCAGCTTTACTGTGCTGCTGTTTTGTCTTTTCAACATTTATGGTCCACCCTCCTAACCTACGTCATGACGTTTCTGTATGCATCCTGTTCATACCTTCTTTTGATTGTTTCTAGACATTCAGTGACTTGGTAGCAAAAGACTTCATCAAAGGTCAAAAGCAAAAGGTCAAAAGCAAAACCTTAGCACCCCCATACCGTCAAATGTCAGCATACAACAAAAAGTAGAAAATTAAGAGAAACAATACCTTAAGTATCATTAAATGTTGCTTTTGTGTTTGTTAGATAAAAACAGGACCTATGAAGGTCTTTGGTCCTAATTGGTCTTTTTGTTGATAAAGATCCTTGAAGGGTAAAATGTTGGCAGTCCTTTACCTCACAAACAAGTAACATTTAATGAAATTTAAGGTATTATAACTTATTTCTCTGCATTGTCTACTTTTTGTTGTACGCTGTTCTTTGTCTGAACTAGTAAACTCCAGGCTAGTAAGGGGTATGAAAACAAGACAGGCTACTTGATGGAGGTGTGGTAATTAGCTTTCGATATATGTGGAAACTTTAGTGCCAAGAAAGGGTTAGAGGTATACTTAAAATAATTAAAAGAAGGAAGCATGTTTAAGGGATAATATTATTGTAAACCTCATCAATGCTTGTTGAGGGACAATGGAAGGTCAGCCTTGTTAGCGTATAAATAAAATAAGGTTTAATAATCTTCAGTGCCACCTAGTTGTTCTGTTTTCTGCATTTCATTTAAGTGCTCACCTTTGTGGAGCTCAAACGCAGAAGGAAGCCAGCAGTTTTAACTGTTACGGAACTACAACCCACCAAAACATGAAAAAGGTGGGTCTCCATAGTTGGAGACCTGCCTGTTGGTTACTTCTGCTTTAAGAGTCAAATGAATAGTGTACGTGTCCAACCTGCTTTTTTTCTAAAGCTTACATGCAATATTATAACAAAGGATGAAAATAAGCACAACTCCGTTGGTCACAGAAGATTGAAACCACTATAGGTCAACATGCCACTTTGCTTATATAAATACCATTTATATCTCTAGTCATGTGTTTGCTGAAAAAATATTACTTTAAAGAAGGTGGACTCGAAATGGAACTAGTAATGTAAAAAATGAAGAAACAAAAAACATGAAAAGAGGAAGCTAAGATTGCTCCCATGCTATGTACACACGGCATGTATACGTTGGTTTATTTAAATTAACTGTAAAATGCAGGGCTTATGAAAGCAACAGTTCACCAAAAAAAAAGCAGTTACCATTAACCTGAATGTGTGAGGTATTCAGTAAGATCCCACCATCCATTAGACAGCACACTTGACAGGTCTGCCTGTCTACCCAGAAGGGCTTATCTTGGTTCCAGGAAACTTAGGCAGCTGCTGACATAGAGGCTTCATGATTGGAGTGATGTTTGGTCAAGGACCAGCCTAACACTCAAAACTCTAGCAGCAATTTCTACGTGCCTGTCACAACATCATTTTCCGTACAAGTTCCTGTCAGTAGAATATTAAGAAGTTATTACAAAAGAAGAAAGCATGATGATTTAGCATGGGATCATGCTGAAAACCAAAAAAGAAATGGTAATAGCCTCTTCTTAAAGGTATATTGTACTGTAGAGGCTGTTAACATTTGAACACCATATGCTTTCAACCGTACGCACCAACACTACCATCTGTTTTGGGAAACTCAGCAAGGTTTTCATGCACTGCTGCAAATCGTTCTGCAGCCCGAGTTAAATTGTTCCTGCCAAGTTAACAATCTTCCATATTTCAGTATAGGTTTATTGGTTTCACAGAGCTCGTAATCGAGTACATTGGCCCGTGACAAAAAAAATTAAAATACGAAAATAAGTTAGATTCCCTTGTTTAGATAAATGAGATTACGAAATCCAGAGGGCAACCTTCAAAAAGACTGGAAGCGACAGTGGCATACAGGAAAGGGCATCTGTTTTACGGACTAGTATGCATTGAGGCCTGCGGATATATCCCGATGAAATGCATTTAATATTTTTAGCTTTTGTTAACAATACTGCCTGTCATTACAGGGATAACCTCTATGCCTCTATCATACTAATGACCTGCTTGGGGAATTTTAATATAAACAGCGGGTGAGGTTTTCAACCACTGGTTCGAGGCCTGTCAATGCCAGGGACGCAAAAATATGGTACACTACAATTTAGAAACCAATTTGTCTGGAACAGGTACAGCTTCAGAAAATAAATTATGATTTAACGGCAGTACGAAGGCCCAGCTAACAGCATTCCTTTTTTTTCCTGCAAAATGGCCGAGTCTGCCGTCCAAAGGCTTATTGCATAAATGGTTTCCATATATATTGACATGATTTTTAATGAAAAGCTTTGCGTTTTAAATAGTTTTTTTTTAATCATCCGATTTATGTACCCATTTCTTCAAACGGTGCTATAAAATTTAATCAAGAGCTATAGAAATCCTGCCTTTTTAACCTCAAACTTTTATGAGTATATTTAACTTGATAGCCTAATATAGAAAAATACATAGATAAAAGGAATAAGTGGAGACTTACACTAACACTGGTCTTCGTTTCAGCAAACTGTACTACTACTATGTAAAAGAATATGAATGCATTCTTAATCTATATTATGCAACAAACTAGGAATACAAGCACATTAAAAAAAACGTAATACTACTTAGACTGTAAGCTCTATGTTGCATGTGCCTCCATTCCTAATGTATTCATACCTGTTGTATCCTTAATGTATCAAAAAGGTCTTTATTTTTTACTCATTACAGGACGTAAATTATTGTACCTCCCCATTGTTATATTGTGAACCGTCAAACAGTAAAGTCTACTCTCTGTGTATGAATATGCACATTTGCTCATAAAATTTTATTTTTAGTACATGAAGTCACTAAACACTGATTATAGATTATAATGTTTTGGCAATCCATTATGAATGACTCAAAGAGATTGTCTCCTGCAAAAATAGTAGAAATTCTCCTCCATAATGTTTAAAGAATGTAGTCACCAATTAAAAAGTTTAGAAAATTTTTATATATATATTATTCTTTAGTGGACTGTTAATCAACCCCTAGGAAAGTAACAGTAATATTTTCAAACATATGGTATTTCAGGTATTGATGTAAAAAAAAAACTATAATAGATAATAGACTGAGCTTAAGTTTGAATTTGTCAAACTCTATGTACTACGTAAAGTGCTGTATAAGATGTGGGCTCTATAAATATATTATAATATTAAAAAGAACTACCTCTTTTCCTAAAAATATTAATAGCTATTTTAACCATCAAAAGTCCTGTATGACTACTGCACTTATTGTATGATTGCACTGAAAAGTATGCATATTAGCACTAAATAAAAATATACAAATATACAGCTTCTACTACCATAAATAAAATAAATCCTATTTATTATATTAGATTCCTTGTAAAACCATCAATGGGAATATATTAATGTACAAAAACAAACAGGTGTAATGTCTACTTTTTTTTGCTAGCCGCTTTATAAAAAATAAAAATAAACCACATCATATTCTACTCCAACAAAATGCACTAAGCCCTGCTGGATACAAAACAAACAATGAAAATGGAGCAGGTTGTAACAGTTTCAGTTCTTTACATTTCTTCCGTTTGTGTTACATCTTGCTTTACAACATGGGTTAGTATGCTATTTTGTGTTTTATTGCTTGTGTGTTATTGAAAGCTTATTTTTACTTTGTTCGTTTTTGTAATTATTCTATGAATGCCTAGGTTATATAAACGGCTTAAGGGAAACACTGGTTATTATTCTGAATGTTAAAGAAAAACATAAAAGACAACTTGAACATCAAAGCTCATTTTTTTCTAATGATCATAATAAATTTGTATTGTAAAATTCATTTTTTCTTCATGCTATTCACGTAACATATGTTACACTGCATACCACCTAATTTGAGACAGCAGTGGATCCTTGACAATAAAGTCATTACTTGTGCCCAAAACAAATAAAATCATTGTACTTGAATTATATTTTATGAAAACCATATATGCATTTTTTTGTAATAACTTGCCAAACACAAAAACACTAGAAGTGGTATTTTGTAAAAAGAAAATGAAATGATATGTGAATTTCATCTGTAGTTTGGCTTTATTAAGTTATTGGTTACAAGAAATATTGTTGTATTATTCACACAGGACTATTTTAAAACTTAAAAAAACAGGGTACCAATTTTTAATTTTCACTTGCACTTTCCACAATCATGTAGAAACCATAGCTATATGAAATATTTGCATTTTGCCTTGTAACAAAATCGTAGAAAGAAAAAAAAAAGTTGGAAAGGAAATTACCATAATTTAAAACGTATTAATAAGTCGTATTTATAATCACATAGCTTTACACCAAAAATATTATTTCCATAGTGTTACCAAAGAAGATCGTTCAGTTGAGTTTTTTATACCGTTTGGTCACAACCTAAAGAAGGGACCTCAGAGGTCTTTGAAGTTTATGCAACTCTTCGTCTTATTCTATGAGCATTAGCCCTGGAAAAGGTATCTCAAAAACATCTTTGAACTAACCGTATAACTTTTCTCTGAGTAAAAGAAAGCATTTTGCATACAGCTACTCTAGGGAGGCAATCATGGAACGACTTCTGTTGTGAGAGAGCAATGCTAATTGTGATAGAACAAATGTACTGATCTACAACACATAAAAGTGGGGTAAGTAAATAAATAATAATAAAGAGATCTCATCTATCTAGTCTGCACCACATACATACAATTTGGCCAGCTTTTCCTACAAGGTCTGAATGTGTGACGTCACCCAAAATTATAGGCATGTTCTGCCCATTTCCACTACATCAAACGTATCCTTACAGGTTGACTGCCGTACTTCTGCAGAAGAGGAACCATAAATATTACCCCTATCATGGACAATTGTGCAGTGAAATAAAATAAGGCCAATAATATTACAAGATGAAATTATGACAAATGATATTTCAGAAGTAGTATCCATAAAACAATGGATATAGCCATATTAGCCCAAGGGATAATAAAGCAACATAGAAAGGGGTATATAAGCTTTCAGGACCTCATTGGGCGCTTCTTCAAAATGGAAGGATGGGTTTCCATTCTATGTTGGCCCCAAAAGAGGTATCAACTAAAGACTAGAGATTCAATATACAAATCACTGGCAGATGTGTTTTAGCTGTGTGCTTTATTAGAAACATGGTTTCTAATTATTCAAAGAATAATACTCAATATTTTCTGCAGTACTAAACTTTTGTGCATACTCCAGTTCAAATAAACTTACCGGTGGGATTGACATCGGAAATGTAAGAAAGATAACGAGGCTCTTACCTGTTGCATCTCTCTGAAACCTTTGGGATCGTAAAGGTACTGTGTGGGTTCGTTTGGATAGTTTGGGATATTCCGTTACATTAAAAAGGAAACTACTTCACAAGACTCTTAAATCGTTTTTCTTCTGTTACATTTTGTTACCACTAGTGGAATTTTAAGTGGATGATTATAACGATCGAATCACTGCAACCTATATATACAGTGCTATACTGTTTTAGCCGCGTAATACTAGTTTGAAGAACATGTTTTTAGAAAGGTATGTCTAAGGTCATAGAATTTAATCCAACCATATTTTGGTAGGAAGACTGTAAAGCAGCGTTCTAGTTTGTGTTCCTTTAATCTGTCATTACTACAATAGGTGGATTCCAGATTTCGTACCCCTGGCAGGTTACAGGTGAGTGGATAACATTGTTGGTTTACTATCAGTATTTCTTTACTTAAGGTTAAACCAGCTGAGAAAAATCAAACTGAATCTAGAACTAGCAATTATTATTTAGACGTTCAATAGAAGTTTTAAGTTACTTATATTTTAAAGCTCTAACACATCTACTAAAAACACGGCCATGACACTTCAAATTAGGATATTGTGACATGCTTTACATGCAGAATTTTAGCAGACTGTGCGTGAACGCCTAGTGCACAACTGTGCAACTCGTCTATAAAGCTATTGACCATAATTATCTTATGATGAGACTCACATTAAATACATATGATGCAGCAGCAAGATGGCTGCCCTTGCATGATAGTAATTTTTTTATATATATATATATATATATATATATACACGGGAACACATATGAATATGTTGTAAATAGATAAAACATCAGGAATAAGGTTTGGATATAAATCTGGAACACGACAATTTCCCTTTGACATCATAAAATATTTTGTGATTGAGATGGTGGAGTAAATCTGAAAGTTTTTCAGATGTGTAAAAAGCAAAAGCATGCCGGGTAATGAAAGAAAAAAAAAAAGTAAAGAAGTACATCCACAGTAATTACATTTTTATGAAAAACAAACGAAAAATTACATGTGCCTCACACTGATGAACTGCGGCTCTGCCAGCATTTTTCTTTTCTTCTAAGGAGCAGATGTAACATTTTAGCCAATGTGATTGTTTGTGGAAGAAATAATTCTGATCAAGAAGTAAATTGCAGCCAATGCAGGTTCTGCAGTATGTCACGGTAATCCGTTCTGACAGGCTGCAGTAAGTGGAGATTCCTACTGTGAAAGGAGCAGATGTGAAGGGTCAACATTGGACAAGACTTCAAAACAGTTAACGTGTAAAACAGTGTGCATTAAAGCCCGAAACAGCTAGCCCATGGATTAACGGATGTCCGCTGAGTGGTTTTGATGTGCTTTTGGAAATGAATAGTTAACATTTTAAATGGGTGCACTACCCCCTCCACAATCTCTGTATTTAAAAAAAAAAAAAGCTGATTTTAATAATTGCAGTCTGTATGACTAACCAATTTTGGAGTAGTTAATAATTAACAAAGATGATTCAAGCCCATAGAAAATCAATAGTTTATAATCATTAAAATTAACCATTTTCAGTACTCTGGGCTAACTACTCTGTTACCAAGAAGGTTAATTAGAGATACCAAAAAATGCTTTCATCCTCTCGACAGCTGAAGGGAAATTCTAGATGAATGAAAAGCAGAGTTTATTTTTTAGCCCCTTGTACAACGCGGGGATGTTTTCACAGTTTGGCCTTCCCAGAAAGCAAGGATGAAAATAACTTTAGTTAGTACTAAGAGAATCAGAACGCCAAAAATACCTTGCAGACCTCAAAGATGTCATAGCTGATTAGACAGCCCCAACAACCGCCCCTAAATGGTTTGAAACGGAAAAGTGTTCCTTAAAATGGTTCAAAATTGCTCCAAATCAAGGTATTTTTGGAAGGCAGACTGCAGATTAGACTCATATTATCTGCAAGCTCCGGTGTAGGCCAGTCAGCATTCTCAGGAAGAACGGTTGGTACTTCTGATTACAGACACGACAGAAGAGAAGAAGAGCCATGCTAAATTCTAATTACATAGTAATTGGCAAAATCCAAAATGTTTCCATTTCTTTTTAAGGGATTAAAAAAAATGTCTTCTTTGAAAAGTAAACTTAAAGTAAATGTATTACAAGGCAACATAGTCTGCTAGAAAATGTAGATATTGTTGGGAGTGGAATTTTTTTTTTAGGTCAATTAACACTAAAAAAACGTATTGGATTTATTTTATCGTTTAATGGGATTGATTTTTTTATTTTATTTTTTTATACACATTTCCCAATTTTGATTGACTAGCCATACATTTTACCTTCAGCAGTGAAACTCTGACAACCAAATGTATGTAAACACCACTCAAAAATCTGCTTAAATCATATTTCAGCGCACACATTGAGATCTTTTGTGAAGATTCCTTTGGCCTCTCACATTGCAGTTGGTCAAGCAATATATAGCCATATAGTATGATATATATTTATATATAGAATACAGAATCCCCAATATGTATGCCTTCGATTGGTGTTTTTTGAATGGTATTTGCTGAATATGTACTGAATTATATATATGCTGTACATATATCATAAATGCTCTTGTGGTCCTTTAGTACTTCCTATAAAAAGAAAGTGTAAACTTTTTCTAACATACATAAATATATTATATTTTTTTCTATGAAGACCTGACACTAAAACACACACTCGTTTTCGGTTTTTTTTCAATTTTTTTGTAAGACTTTAAAATACTTCAAAAACAATATACTCAGAAGGTTTAAAATGAAAAAAGCAGAAGGTCTGGTGAATTCTTGTAAATATGAAACACTGGAAAAAAAATTAAAATAAAATAAAACTGGCCAATGGTTTCAAAGAATGTCAAAACAATGCATGTTCTATCCACTAAAAAAATTCTAAAGAGCAGTTCACTTAAAAAGCCCACAGAAAAAGAACTTAAAACTTCATAAATGATCAAGATACTACTTTTTTAAAAAAAACAGATGCGACTGGGTGCTACGACATATAATTAAAAAAATAAAAATGTTGTATTTGTGCAGCACAAAGATGCGTTTCTCAGAGTTTATGTAAGTGATACAGTTATTTTTCATTTTGAATGATTGGGCCGCTTCAAAACGAGTCTTTCTGCAAGACTGAGAACAGAGCCTTCTCTGTGTGTTGTCCTAAACTTGATTGCAGCGGAATCGAGGAAAAACGCAGATATGAGTGCGGTCTGCTTAGTAATACTCTAAAATGCCCAGTACACAGGGTGTGATATTACAAAAATGCTCAAGAAGCTTGCAGCTTTAATCAACGCGCCCAAAATAAATACTTCCTATAAAAAACCTGTTACCTTATATAAAAAGAGCCACAAGATACCGGTAATTAAGGTTTCAGTTTTTGGAGGTGGCATTAAAACTGAGCATTTAAGAAAAACGACAATTACTAAATATAAAAAGTAGCTTTCTGTTAGAGTTTTTTTTAATCTGGGTGGCTTGAAGTTTTGGTTTTGACTATTAAATGTAATACCTCCGTTTTGTAAATGTCGCCATTGTAGTAATGTTGCTTGCCTCAGTAAAGTCTTTTGAAGATTAGGATGCGGTAGATTATAAATGGCTTAGGATGCAATGAATTTTCAATAACTTTTTACTGAATTTTGCATAGAAATGTGGATAGAGAGACATGGTCGATGCTGATGGTTCTTATATGTGGTGAAATTGTTTCCATGTTTGTAGCTAGAGTAGATGTATGTTTTTAAAACATTGGAAGCAGGCAAACGTTTTTATAGACTGGAGTCACTTATAAGAATACATGATACGATGCCATTAATTACCGGTAATTCCTCCAGCCAGGTCTGAACTTGGCATACAGAGAAGAAAACCCATATTTATCCAAACTACAACGATGGAAAATGGACTTATCGTTGCAAATGGGAAGGGGGACATGTCTATAAACAGTACAGCACCATTTAAAGGAATACAAAATTGTAAATTAAGTTTTTATGTATTATTGAGATGCAGAAAGACAGGGATGGCAAAGTTATAACGCAAATATATAGTTTGCAAAAATAATTTGCTTTACAGGTCCATGAAAATCTAAGAATGTGTAAGACAGCCCTCTTCAAAGATCTTTTTCATATGCAACTGTGGAACTGTGGATATGTGGAACGGACACGACAAATGTCTCACTGGCAGAAAAAAAATCTTTAACTAAAAACATATTAAGGAAAGCAACAAGTCAAAAAATTCAACAAAAGCCAATAATACCTTGTTTCAAAGATGTAGTTTTAACTAGTGACAAATATCCGACAACTAAAGGTAAGGACATCTTACTACACAGAGAGTGGTAGATAGGTGAAACAGCCTTTCAGCACATATGGCAGAATTAAAACATGCATGGTACAGGCATAAGGACTGGAAGACTGAATGGCTCTTATGTGCCATCTAATTCTAGGTTTTAACGTTTTCTTTTATCAGCCTAATTGGATTCCTTAAAGATGAATTTACTGTCAAAGATGTTGTTTTGCTAACCTCTACTATGAAAAAAAAATGGTCGTTGTGGTATTGAAGCATATCTGTTATGAATGATTATTCATCTGCAAACTGATTATAATCCCATTTATCAGCAAAAAGCTAAATCAAAATGAGCAAATGATATGCTGTTAAGAAAGTCCATAACATACAAAGACCATATTTACCACCAGTATTTTTAAAATATTTGTATAGGAAAAGAAGTGGCCATGTATAAAAATTCTATATTGAAATATTAAATGTATATTTGGACTTCAAAATATATCTTCTATCAACATTCATAGTAATGGTAGGGACTTCACATAATGCATAAATCAATTGTAAATCATTAACAATATCTCTAGGTCTGACTAATGATCAAAAATACTGCCTTGAGATTTTTATTATAGTATAATTACGGTAGTATAGCTTCTCTAAGGCAAATTTTTATGGTTTAGTATTTTGCCGGTTCTAACTTCTAGCCAGTGTTGAATATGTGTACGCTAAGTATACCACGGTTTTCTAGGTTCAGATTTCTTTATTCACTCATACATTATATGACCAAAAGCATGTGGAGAACTGGCCATCTTGTTCCAAAACCGTGGGCATTAATATGGAGCTATAACAGCATCCACTTTTCTGGGAAGGTTTTCCACAAGATTTTGGAGTGTTTCTGTGGGAACTTGTGCCCATTCAGCCAAAAGAGCATTTGTGAAGTCAGGAGCTGATGATGGACGAGAAGACCTGGCTCGCAATTCATCCAAAAAGTATTTAGTGTTGTTTAGGTCAGGGCTCTGTGATGGCCACTCCAGTTTCGCCACACCAAATCTGTCAAACCATGTTTTCATGGACCTTGCTTTGTACGCAGTCATGATGGGACAGGTTAGGTCCTTCCCCAAAGTTATAAGAACACAACTGTCTAAAATTGAATTTTTAGGATCTTTGTAGTGAGTGATTTTTCAGAGGAAAGGCGATTTTTACGCTTTATTACTCTGCAGACTTGCTCTTAGAGTGTGCATGATCTACCACTTTGTGGCTGGGCTCTTAGATGCTTCTACTTCACTAAAACAGCACTTACAGTGGCCCAGGAAGGTCAGAAATGTCATGAGCTGACTTGTGGCAAAAGTGGCATCATATGACCTATAAGGTATGTTGGTTTTTTTGTGTGTTTCTGTTTAAATCTGGCTTAGAACCAGAGTAGCTGGCTAGTAGCTTAGTTAGTCCCCAAACCAAGGAGGCTTTCACAAAATCCCTTGTAGAAAACAAAGCATAGTAAAACCTTATGTGAATGTCAATATCTATAATTTGTAGGGGACAACTTGGCCAACCTGTCACAATATGTAAAACCTTGAAACTGGTTATGGGATCTGGAAATGATGCACCAATCTACACTTCAGTGTTATCCACCCAAGACAACAGCACAATGAGCACAACCGGAGAGTTCCGTTCTGGCCCCCAGACAGAACCTCACATTTAAGAGTAAACATGAGGCATTTATCTTTAACAGAAGTTTCCCATGTACTCTTAAGCACACAAGACTTCAGTCGGGGAAGGAAAGTCTACTGCTTTATGTAAATTGTCCGTATGTAGGAGAGTGTAAGAAATCATTGTAATGCTTTTATTCTTTTCTATACATACACACTTTAGGCCTGAATGCAACTTATACCCTAACTGAAGGTAAAGGGGTATAAATACTGATGGTTACAAGGGCAACGTCTCTTTCTTCTCCATCTCACCAAGAATACTGAGCCTACAGTACCTACGACCACCATCTTTTCATCAATCAGTACTGTTTGTATAATACTTTGCTACCACATAAACCTTCTTAAGAAGTCTTGATTGCTGTTTGGTCACTGTAAAAGTTTAGATATCTAAGACAAAGAATACAGAGATACATAGCTGACCATGTGAGCCCACTTTCCCGGCTATACTGGAGCTGGAATTCTAGGGTTTGAAGGAAAGCACCAGATCAAAGTCCTCAGGGGTTTACGCAAGGACAGTGGCATAAGATGTGCCAGAAAACAAGGTCACAGAGAACATTCTGACAGGAGAATATTAAGCAGATTTAAGAATTAAAACAGTCCACTGTATACGTTTTGACATGTAATTGCAATGATGAACCGCAAAACATAAGGAACAGTTTCTTCCTTGCACATTCAACATAAAGATATAGTAATGACGTCTACATTTTATAATCCCTGAAGCCTTCAAGCGCCTCGGTTACATATTTGTGTACATGTGCAGCAAAGATTCCCAGCATTGTCCATTGCGCCTGTATCAAATTAATGTGATTAGTTATTCATGTGTGCCATTGAATAAAGTACAATCACAGAGCCAAGTGGATTAAGGTTTATATTTGAATCTTATTGAATTGCTCAATTGTAATATAACTATCTATTACCACATGTTACCGAGCAATATAGTTAAATTATAAAAACAGACTATATGTGTGCCTAGACCACCATCTCTTTAGGGTTATATGTGCTAGGCACAGGGGTTAGCCATCATAAAGGCCAGCACCTGTCCAACATGCACATTCCTGAAAATCCCACTCAGTTCTCACCTTCTCTATGGTCTTCCATGGGTGGGCAATGAGGCCTTTATAGTCACATGGTAAACAATGTGCTAGTTTAACCCATAGGTCACATTATGTCCCATTAGAAACATAGAATCAGCCTATCATCAGTGTTCAGCAGATAAGAACCATCCGGACTATTTAGTCTGCCCAATTTATAAATACTTCAATCTTTCCTGGTAAGTTTCATCCTGCAACGAACAATTTTAGTAGCCCTTCTCTGAACTTTCTCCAACATATCTATATCCTTCTGGAGATACGCTCTCCAGTACTGTACACAATACTCCAAGTGAGGTCTCACCAATTATCTGTACAACGGCAATGAGCTCCACCCCCCCCCCAATGATTAGTCTATTCTGTCTGCAACATGCAAAACCCAGGTACCCAGAAGACAGCAAGCCATTTGGACCTGCACTTAAGTTACTTATAATGCACTAATTTGCATTAGATAAAAGTAACCACCTCACCAGCTTGAGCAACTTCTAAATAGTATATAAAACTAGACTTTTCTTTCAAGGGACAGTGAGATTTATTTCTGTTTTTGCATGAATTCCAACTGCCTACAGTGGCACATTCCCACTATGACATGAAAGTGCTGTTCATTATGCAATACAAAAATGTAAAAGATTTTATGTGATGTAATATACAGCACTTCATGAAAACGTGCTGACACTGTGTAGTTATGCACAGTAATGTGACTGGAAAGTTTGGCAAAACCTAATTTGTAGCATTGGAGTATCAGACTGTACAATGTGCACTTGGAACAGAAACAGTATTTCAGGTCAAAAATTGCAAAAATATACTCAGGTCTATAGCATAATACCTAACATTTCAGGTGTCCAAATCAGGGCATCTGTGTTGGGTGTGCAGCAAAAGACAGTGGTGGTGTGGATAGCACTAGAAGTGCTACAGACTGTAGACATGGGCATGTGTCCACGACCCTCAGTGTCCAAGAGATGCGGAAATTGGGTCAGTGGGGAAGATACCTGGTGGAGGTACAGTATACTATATGGATATAGAGTTACAGTAAATTTGTAAAGACATTGTTTGAATACCGTATACTTTTTAAAATGTACGTTACTGAAAAATAACGTGTCCTTGTATTGAAAAGTGAACGCCACCTATACATTATTATAACAACAAGTGTTAACTTACCTGAAAGGATTTAGCCTTACTATCTATAGCAGGACAACCACCATATGCTATGTATGAATAGTATCCTATTGGATACTATTGGAGACGATTGTGTATGCGGCTGCCATATCTGTAGTCCCTTGACCAGCAGCTCCAAACCTCAAGTATTTTGAAAATTCCAGCTGAATTCACTTACTATGTTTATTCAAATATGATTAACATGTAGAAAAAAAAACACAAAATACATCTTACTTGACCTAAGAGTTTTGATGAAAGCAAAATTATTTGAAAAGTGTTTTTTTCTTTATTATATGATTATTACATTTAACTTATTTAGCGCCATCAAATTATTCATCGGTGTATAAATGAAATGGGGCAGTTAACACGTACACATCAGGAGTTGAGAGTCCTTGCCATCTAGCCTTATGGTACTTTTACACAATGTTCCTGGCAAGAATGGTGGTATGATACAGTATCCCTGTAGAATTGCTGTTGTGCTACAAGTAGCAATGACATTTTAGCAGTTTTATCAGATTAAAAAATGTTTTGTTGAAAATTAAATAGTAAAAAGGAAACGCAATCATATATTTTAGAAGAGCTAAGCAAAGTTGTTCCTCTCGCATCAATGGCACTGATAGGTTTATGGCCATTCAGAGTATCATAAAACACAATGGTTTGAGATTCATAACTTTGAACATTCACCTTTTAAGAAAGCGCTGGATACCTCATACAAAACTGGAAATCAAATTAAATGTAGACCTTTTTTTGAACAGTCATGACAGGCATAATCCTTCTTACCATGTTAATTTATGGTAAACGGCTGCAATATCGGCCACAGGTGTTATGTTTAATATACGAGTCGCAGCTGGCTGGGAATATCATTTCTCTACGGTCTGAAAATGACTTCACTATCAGACATGAGAGATATCAGGGAAATAATAATATATCACACACACACACACATTATATATATATATATATATATATATATATATATATATATATATATATATATATATATATGTATGTATATATATATATGTATATATATATATATATGTATATATGTATATATATATATATATGTATATATGTATATATATATATATATATGTATATATGTATATATATATATATATATATATATATATATATTTCACACATATATTTCACTATATAACCAAAAGTACACCTCTCCTAATTATTGAATTTGGGTGTTTCAGCCACACTCATTGCAAACAGGTGTATAAAATAAGGCACATAGGCAGCCATTGACAAACATTGACTGAAGAACTCAGTGACTGTAAACATGGCAGTGTCATAAGATGCCATCTTTGCCACAAGTCAGTTTGTGAAATTTCTGCCCTGCTAGATATGCCCCAGTCCACTGTGTGCTATTATTGTGAAGTAGAAGTGTCTAGGAGTAACAACAACATTGCTCAGCCATGAGGCAGTAGACAATGCACAGAACAGGGCAACTGATTGCTGAAGCTTGTAGAGTGTAAAACTTACCTGCCCTCTGTAGTATCATCCACTACAGAGTTCCATACTGTGCCAGGAAGCAACATCAGCACAACCACCGCGTGTCAGGAGCTTCATGAAATGTGTTTCCATGACCGAGCAACTGCACACAAGCCAAAAATGTTCAATGCCAAGCAGGAGCTGGAGTGGTGTAAAGCACATCGCCACTGGACTATGGAGCAGTGGAAACGTGTTCTCCGGAGTGATTAATCACATTTCACATCTGGAACTCTGATGGAATAATGTGGGTTTGGTGGAAGAGGGATAATGGGTTGTGTTTCTAGATTTGGGTCCCTTTAACTTAGTTCCAGCGAAGGGTAAAGTTAATGCTACAACATACAAAGATTTTTTAGACACTTGTATGTTTCCAACTTTGAGGCACCAGTTTGGGGAAGGCCCTTTGCTGTCCCATGGCACAAAGCCCTGAACACCTTTGGGATGAATTGTAACACAGTGGTCTTCTCATCCAACATCACTGCCTGACCTCACAATTGTTCTTTTGGCTGAATGGACACAAATTCACATAGAAGCAATCCAAAAGCTTGTGGAAAGCCTTCTCAGAAGGGGTTGTTATAGCCATACCAGGGAACTCTCCGGGTTTGACCCGGAGATTGCTGGGTCAGCACTGCTTCTCCGGGTGAAGACCCGAACCCTCCGGGTCGGGGGATCGGGGTCTTGACACACCCCGCCCATTTTTCCTTTAAATAGGGGATTTTCCCGCTGCCATCAGCGGGAACGCCCCCAACGTCAGTGGGACCTCCATACCGTCAGTGTGCAGTCCCGGCCACATCCCGCAAGGGAAGGCATCGGATATGGTTATAGCCGCAAAGGAGGAGTCAATCCACGGTTTTGAAACAGGTTGTCCAACGATATCATATACACACACATATACATACGCACACACACACATTAGCAGGCTCAGCGGGCTAAGCAATATATAGCTATAAAGTGTGACAGAATCTGCATTATTTATGCCACAGACAGGTGCTTTTAAATAGTATATGTGTACATGTGTGTACAGCACTTTGTTAATGCAGGTTTAAGTTTAAAAGGCTATTAAAAAAACCTTTTGCAAATAATACACACAGCACAGTACACCTAATTATGATGGTTAACTACAATGCAAATCATATGTGCTATAAATCACAACTCTCACGTATACATATATTATAATGCACCAGTCTCCCATGTCCTGACCATTATTGGTAAATCCTACACCCAGTTCCTCTCTGTAAAAGTATGGCTGTGGATGAAAAGACACCATTGTATAAAAGGCATGCAGATCACCGCTCCCTAGTGACCTAAGAAATGTAATGGCAACCTCTAGTCTAAGGGGCAAGCAAAAGAAATGGACCATTTAACATCTTCTCAAACCTATTTTAGTGTTATTTATAACACTTGGTTTCTGTATGTGCCAGTAAACTTAAATCTGTTCCAGAATTCCAAGTGACACAACGTGTGCTTTCCTCTCCTGTAGATTGTATACAGGGACATTTATCCACGCGAAGAGCATGTGGACTGAATGTAAACAGCACTTGTTTACACTTTATCGTACTTCCCAAGTGTCCTTAAGTTAGAGCAGTCCCTTTTTATTTAAATCCCTCTTTCCCTCTTCTCTAAAGCTCAGAACGTTTGGTGGGTATGACTGTCTAGCCAGTGTTCCTCAGTACAACAGTGTGTATAGAAAAAAGCAGGAAATTGGCTTATCCATTGCATTGTGTAAAAAAAGTGCATTATTCTTCTTCTTGTAAGTGCCAAACTAAAGCTGCAAGAGAACACAACTTTAAACCTCACCACCTAAAAAATAAAATTTCAGACTTATTTGGAACGTCCAAGTTTGATACAGCGTAAACTATAATCTTATTTTAAGGGCTCAAAATAATAGACTTTTTTATGATCTAAAAATGATATTTTAAGTTAAAAATACCAGATGATGCTAGGCCTGGCATATTCAGTTCCTAGATCTAGATACAAATATGGTAGGAAGTCTTATCAGTTTCCCACTGCCAGTCTTTCTAAAGCTGGTGAAAACTTATAGTCTTACACCCAAATGACCTGACATTATTTTATTCCAGAGTATTAGTCTTTATGTTTCTAATTGTGTGTATTTCTATGTATAATCCTTGCAGTGTTAGTTCTAATAACCTAATTTCTATTATTTATTTTTTTTTTAAAACAGCAAGACAGACACTATTTAATGACAGAGAGCATTCACAGCCTTGTAGTTCTGGCAAAAATCAAACTATGATTGCTCCTATTACATGCCCAAAGGCAGTATTTATTATAAGTGGCAGGGCAAGTAGTATAATTACTTAATTTAAACATTAAATATGAAAGACACATAAAATTCTAACACTTGAAGATCTGAGTTCAAACAGTTTGAAAGCAGATATTTGTAAAACCCATTCATGGTAACAGCATAAAAATCACTATATGTGGTTATAACGAGCCAAAACAGTAATTTCTTTGAAAAAATAAGTTCCAAAAAAGCAGTTATTCAGAATGTGTTTCTTTTCTTTGGCAAGTAAACCAGTGGCTGGTTCATTTTATAGACTTAACCACTGCTTCGGAAAGCGTATGCTCAAATATAATATGTGTAATTATATTATACTTAATATTTCTTGGGTATAGCTAATTTGTACTCTGAAGTAATATTGTCTGGGCAAAAAATTTAAGTCAAACAGTTTTTGGTGCGCTGGCGCATATGGGTTTTCAAAAGCCAATACATGGTAAACATTTAGAATCGTTTGATACACCCAACTCTCTATAAAAGATGTAGTCGTTTGGGTGGTGTTCAGTCTCTTCACATTCAGCCTGGAATCACATGTAAAAATGCCGCACTTTCACTTACAAGAGGTAGCCAGAACCGGTTGCTTCTTTAGTCAAAATATCACTAATATCCACACATGTCTTTATCACCCTACAAACATTTATGAATGCCCTAATAATTTCCCATCTTGACTACTTTAATCCCTTGCTCAATGGGCTTTCAGCTTCACATATCTATCTTCTACAATATGCTCTCAACTCCACCAACGCCACCAGAATACACGTTCTTTTCTCCAGAGCACCATTTACATTTACACTAAAACTTGCGGGCGCGGGTGGTCTTGCTGGTGTTGCAGGCGGGAGCGGGCGGTCAGACACTGTACCTGCGGGTCCCGGTAATCCCGCGCAGTCCCGCAAGGCTGCCTTTGTGCTGCTCCCTTACAGTGTCTCTTCTCTTGCTCCGCCCTGGAACAACGCGGAGTCACGTGATGCGACGTCACTTCCCGTGACTCCGCTGTGTTCCTGGGTGGAGCAAGAGAAGAGACGCTGTGAGGGAGCAACTCGAAGGCAGCCTTGCAGGACTGCACAGAAAATCTGCAGGTCAAATAAGGAGGTGGGCATGATTTGTGGCGGGAGCAGGCAGGATTTACCACAAATGTGGCGGGAGCGGGCGGGATTGGCCACACATGTTGTGGGAGCGGGCGGGAGTGGAACACACATATTGCGGGAGCGGGATTAAAAAAGCAGTCCCGCGCAGGGCTCTAAACCAATGCCTCGGTTCTCTATAAAACCATGCAGCACCTTTAGCATTCTCCTTCATGACTTTTTAGCGCTTAGCCCCCTTCTATATTTCATCTCGGATATCTTAACATGTACTTCAGCTATTGTTCCATCTCAACACAAGGCTTATTGTCGCATAAGTATGAACTTCCTGCCAAACGATTTTGGCTATAAATGTAATTCAGCAGTTGTCAAGAACATCTGGATCTGGAACCACCGACCCAAGTTTGGGAGGTTTTTTGCCTGCCCATGTCAACATTGAGGGTGTTGTAGTGGCCGGGATTCTTGCCCCATGTCATCTTTGTTGAGGTTCCTGACACTCCGGAGACTTGTGTGTTGATCAAGGCCTTTATACCTGGGGTTGTTCCCAGCTTCCTTTACTGGAGAATTGTTTCTTGTCCCTGATTGGTGTTGTTTCTGTATTGGCATGGTTTATCCTGTGGTTTTGACCCCTGGCCTTCGGCCTCAGACTATAATCTTGCTTTACCCAAAAAATATATAATGGCTAAAAATCATACATTGTTATAAAATATTGTAATTCATAATCTATAATCAATGAATGATCACAGTGATTATGCTAGTTAAAATATTATGTATATTACCATATTGCAAGTTGAACGTGGTAGATATGCAACTTGTGAATGCATGCGACCCCCCTTATCCAAATAATGGCTTATTAGAATTAAAATAGTCAATGTATCTAAATCCTACAGTTTAGTTCATTCAAACTGGAACAGTGTACAGAAGGAGATATGATGTGATATAAAAGGATGCAATAAAACATTTTTAACAATGTTTTTCACATGCCAAGTCAAATAAAAGTAATCCTTGGAGTGTGAAGGATTTCATAGGTACTTTCCAGAATTTGCTTAATTTAATGATTAAGTCCTCACATACTGTTAACATGATTCAAGACAGCTCACCACCCCGAAGAAGAAAACCCCCCAAAAAACATAAATATCAAGTCAGTCATTGTAGGGCTTAACATTATTTGGAAAAAAATGCATAAATCTGTTGATGAGAAGCAAGTATCAGTTGTAAAATAAATTCTATGAATATCCATATATTCTCAAATTCAATTTTAATGCGTGGCAGCTTATTTTTCATGATCTTAAGTTTTTTATGGTGCACTTACGATAGATGATGTGACTACAAATATATGTGGCTAATACACATACAAAAATGTTTTTTTGTCATGATAACTAATGACAATGTTCTGATTGCACTTTATCAGTTCTGCACTCTAATTGAAGTAAAAAGGGAGCTCGGAATAAGAGCAGCAAATTAGGCAGTTTATATAGCATACATTGAATAAGCATGATGTCAAAAAATCTGGGGGACTACACAGTCTTTTTAATGCGAGTTCAAAATTCTATTCTAAATGTCTTCAAAGATTCAAAAATTGTAAATCTTGATCAGTCCCTCCGCACACAATAAATGCACAGACTGACCAATAGATTTGAGCGACTCGGGCACACTGTTTGAGCTCTGGTATATGACATCATTTCCTGCCGCTCAGATGCAGGCAGTGAGTAATGACTGCAAGGGAACAGCAAGGGAGAGCTGTCACCAGCTGCTAGATGGCACTTTCCTCTGAAATAAGGTAAATAAGTGTGTGTCTATGTAGAAGGGTTAGTATGTGTGGGTACATGTGATTCTGCATATTTGAGTGTGTGTATTTATTACATATACACATGTTATGATGTAAAATATAGAGAAATTATGGAAATGTCGTAACCACAAAAAAAAAAAAAAAGAGTTAGTAGAAAATAAAAATTAGATACAACCCGTCAATATCAGCATATATCTATAGTTATCGTATCTATATTCCAATATTTTTCGATTAAAAAAAATCGTAAACATCTTATTAGTATTGTCTCATGTTCTTTATTTTCCATGTTAAGGGGTTTTTTATTCCAATTCTAAAAAAAAACTAAAAAAAAATTGATTTTCAGGCCCCTAAGCTATTCGTTTAATGTATCTCAGCCCATCATGCATACCATAACATAAATCTGTTCTTTGGTATTCTAAACTAAGCCATTCTTCTGTATCAGATGTATCTAACAGTTTACTTAAGTATCTTTTTTTCTTTTGTGATAAGATACTTGCACACGATTTTGTTATATTCCGTTACAATTGTATCATAGCACTCCATCTATTTTTTTGTCTGTATCAGGTTTGGTATGAAGCCCACTTGTACTGCGCACACAAAAAAAAGTGGGGTTTACAACACTGGCTAACACAAAAAGCTTGGTGTGGGTGTATAAACTATACTTTTTATTAATTTACATGTGAAAATTGGTACAGAGAAAGGATTGGTACAATGTGACAATGGTCAAAACAATATATAATAAAACTGAAAAATCCTTTAAAGTGATTACAGAAGACATGCAAAAGCAAATGAGATCACAAACTCAATATCTATTACTAAGTGACATTTCTGTGGCTCTGTCCCAAACCAAGACAGCTGTTCAAACAATTTCATTGTGTGTGTGTATATGTGTCTCTCAAGTATTCCATCAATGCCAAGGACACCAAGAGTAACCATTAGGCTTACAATGAGCCCGATATATACAGGATGGGTTTATGCCACTTTGGAAGAAAAAAACGGCTTTAACTATAATTCCCCGTTATGAAAGATTATCAATTCTCAAGCTGTTTCGCTACATGGATGTACTTCTATATAACTGCCTATACTTTGTGATGTCATTTCTTCTACGAAAAGTAGAAAGGTTTGAGTTACTGGGCCATAGATCTGCATATAGTTAGGTCCAGAAATATTTGGACACGGACACAATTTTGGATCTGTACACCACCGCAACGGTTTTAAAATGAAACAACTGAGATACAATTGGAGTGCAGACTACTTTAATTCAAGTGGTTCTACAAAATATTGTATGAAACATTTAGGAATTGCAACCATTTTCACACAGTCCCCTTATTGGCCCTCAGGGGCTCAAATGTAATTGGACAAATCAACACAATTATAAATATAATGTTCATTTTTAATAGTTTGTCGAGAATCCTTTGCACACAATGACTGCTCGGTGCCGGGAACACATGGCCATCACCAAACACTAGGTTTCCTCCTTTGTGATGCTCTGCCAGGCCTTTACTGCAGCTGTCTTCATTTGTTTGCTTGTGGGTCTTTCAGCCTTAAATGGATGCTTAGTCGCGTAGAGATCAGGCGTTTGACTCGGCCATTGCAGAATATTCCACTTCTTTGCCTTAAAAGCTCCTGGGTTGCTTGCGCAGTATGTTTTGGGTCAAACAGCAGAAATAACAAAACTTGTGTCAGTGTCCAAATATTTCTGGACCCAACTATATATCGATACTGGACATCTGTCATTTTGCGTCATTTTTTCCCAGTCCAGCCATGAATAGAGTAATTTTAGTCAAGACGTGCTCCCAGTAAGTTCATGTAACTTAACATAAATATCAGATGAATACAGCTAGGCCACTTAAAAATGTTAAAGAAATAAAGTTACCTGGTTAAAGTTCTTGAAGATGTACTCTTTATAAATGGCATCTCTTTCTGGGATCTCAGTCCATCCCAATGAGCCGAGTTCTTGGAGAGCTTGGGTTCTTTCATCTGGTGTCAGCAAATGCCCCTCTGAAGTCTGCATAAAAGAATGAAGGACATTGGCATGCAGTAATTCATGCGCAAGAAAAGAAATATGGTTCTAAATAACCACTATAAACTGTTTCATAAACAAGTCCACATTTTTAATGTGTGTTGATTTTAAACTACATAAAGCACAAAGCGTCCCCTTTAATTAAATGGTCAGAATTTCCCCAATGTGTGTTGATTCTTTGGACTATATAAAAGGTGATTAGCCCAAAGAATCAACACACATTGGGGAAATTCTGACCATTTAATTAATTGAATTAAGATCCAGATCCCCCTCAGGAGACCTGGATCCTCCTCTTCGGCAACAGGTGGAGGTCTGTGCGATGCGTGCAGACAACCTCCGCTGCTGCCGGCACTTCCTCTGGGGCTTCTATGTCGGAGAGCTGGCGTCACATGACCTTCTGGTGCTGATTCATAGAAGGCAGGGGCGGAGGTTGTCTGCGCACATCACGCAGACCTTCACCGGCTGGTAAGTCGGGGGAGGGCAGGAGTGGCATATGGGGGGATATAAGGACTTTCTGGAGGCAGAGTGCCGTATAGGGGGTTAAAAGGAATATCAGGGAGGCAGAGTGGCATTTAGGGGGTTAAAGGGAATACCAGGGAGGCAGAGTGGCATATAGTGGGTTAAAAGGAATATCAGGGAGGCAGAGTGGCATATTGGGGGTTAAAAGGCATATCTGCGAGGCAGATTGGCATGTAGGGGGTATAAGGCATATCTGGAGCTTAAGTGGCATATCAGAGAGGCAGAGTGGCATATAAGGGGGCAGGTTGGCAAATAA
Organism: Spea bombifrons; assembly: GCF_027358695.1. NCBI lineage: Eukaryota > Metazoa > Chordata > Amphibia > Anura > Pelobatidae > Spea > Spea bombifrons. The sequence goes on along the minus strand of NC_071090.1, from coordinate 21,265,586 downwards.
AAGGAAATAACAAAAAAATGCATTTTTCTCAATCATAGTTTTTATTAAAAATGAAAAATAGTTTACATTTGAATTTAAAATCTACTAGTAAAACTTTTTTTCAACTAGGGTAGACTTTTTGGGGGGCCATCTTATAATCAAGCAAATACGGTAGTTATGTTGGCAGGATTCAAAACCAACTGCTAAGATTTGTTGCCTAATTCGGCTCAAGTAAGTATAAAATATTCTGGATGTTTTGGTAATAATTGATAATTTCCTTTTTAATACATTTCAAATAATGTAGGTTTTTCCCAATTGTTATCTTCAGCTTGCATTGTATTTCCATTGCACTTATTACATTTATTTGTCGCCACTAGTGTGTACTGTAAATAAAGCGGTGTTTTCATATATACAATGAGACTTTTCAATGTTTTAACTATGTACAGCCACTAGATGGTGCTATATCCCAAATATCTTCTGAGAACCTGGTAGTACAAAATATACACCTGCAGCTTATCATATACACTCACTATTTAGCTGTGTAAAATGATCAATATTTGTTTTCACACTCAATATCCTAGACGCGATCACCCAACAAAATTGATCATCAGTATCCTGCTTATTCATACTTAAGACTAAACATATGCTGACTAAACATGATGTTACAACCTATTAACTTAAATTTAGTGTTTCACATGATAAACACCATTACGTTAATAATAGGGATTTGATTTTGATGAGAAATTCCACCAGTTAACGTACAATACTCAATATCCTTATAGGTCCCTTTATTTACGAACATCTGTATTTCTGTTAAATGATAGGTGCCTTTGTGGCGCTCAGGTGTGTGTACAATAGTGACACCTTGGAGTCTATTTACTAAAGGGAGAGTTGATAGAGCTATGCTTCAGCTCTTATATATTATGAAGGCATATACCCAGTGAGCTTCTGCTGCAGTAAGCGTTTGGCTGGCCCTGTAAAATGTATAAGTAAATCAGCGAGATTTCTTCAAAATCTCTGTACATGTTGAATTTTGCATTATGCACATCCTGCTCAGTCCTTCACAATGTAAATAATTAAAACAATTGTGAAAAAAGGTACTTAAGTTAAAGAAATTAATTTTTAAAAAAATTATGAAATGCTAATATGAAATGGAACACTTGCTAGTTTTGGCACTTAATAGTAAATAGTGACTCTTCTACCATCTCTCCCTACAGCGAATAATCCCCTCCTGACAGATGTATCCCAACCCTCACACTGGGGCATTTGCAAAGTGTCTGACAGCCTGACGCCAGCCTATCGCAGGGAACAAGCAGTCGTTGTATGGACACTAAATTAACACGCAAGTGACCCAGAAGAGTAATTTAAAAGAGAAAGAAAATATTTAAATATGGAGGAACTCCCAAGGGAAGGGAGAGAATGCACCTGATGTCTGCCACAGGACTGTTCTTCCTAAACACAAACTGATGTGAGTCATGATGGAACAATATAAAGTAATAATAATAACAACAATAACATCCTGTCCATAGTTACAAGGGCATTTAAAGTGCTAATCAGAGACAAGTATATAAATATATATATAAACTCAGTTTAAGTTATTACTGTAAGTGGGCATCTCATTGTTCTGTTTCTGAAATGGAGCTGCTGCCACTGATGAAGGAATTATTATACTTTTACCACCTTCATCCCATTTATATCTATAACTCCGAGCCAATACCAGACAACTCCAGGTGTCATCAATAGTAAAGGGATGCTCCAGAACACATCGCTCTTCTCTAGGTCTGATGCACTTACCATGTCAGCGAGAGATCTCCTGCACACAGCTGAGATAACAGCTACGCGATGTGCAGGGTTATTTAACAGCGATCCCAAGCCTGCCCTGCCTGAGGCAAACAGGAAGCTGCACATGTCTGCCCTGCTTGTGGAAAACAGGAAACTGCACATGGCTGCACCGCCTCCCCCTATGCTACCGAGGCGCACGCAGTATGATCACAGCAACATGCAAAGCCGGCTTCCTGCTGCCTGTACCTGAGGGAGGGGCTCTGATGGCATCAATATAAAACAGGAAGCTCAAGCGACTAGCTCAGGAACCAATAGCATTGCTGTGTTAAGGGATCATGCATCATCTGCAGTGTCTGTAGAGCTGATACTCCATATCTGTTATATGTGGCAACAATGTATTTATGTTACTCACACTCAGTTTGAATTCATTGAGGTTGTCTTTGTTCCAACTAACTGAACCAGGATAGTCTTTTCTTCATTAACATAAATGTTAAACACAGGCAGATTGTAGTACAAATAAAGGCAATATGATGTTTTCTGACAGACCATTTACTGAGATGTCTCATTCATGCCCCTTAATCATTGTCAAAAGATAAATTATGAATTTATCATTATTATCGTAAAAGGAGCTTCTAATGTTTTTGTTTTACTTTATTTATTGAGGTATATAGCGCCATCATATTCAGCAGCGTTGTGGGATTTTAGGCAGTGGTATAGTTATGCAGTCAGTAAGGTATTTAGTGGCGTATGCTTAGTTGGTCGGTGTTTGGTTCTGCTGACGTCGGTGGGCGGTCTCGCTGATATCAGTGGGCGGTCTCGCTGACCATGGGGTCGTTCCCGCTGACGTCAGCGGAAAACACCCCAATTTAAAGGGAAAATGGGCAGGGAGTGGGGCGTGTCAAGAGCCTGCTCCCACGACCTGGAGAATTCGGGTCTTGACCCGGTGAAGCGGTGCTTCATCCGGAGATCCCTGACAGGCATCAGCAAGGGTACCCTGACTGATCTGCGGCTACGCTGCCCCTTACGCAACAAACTGCGATGCACTGTATGTTCTGACACCTTTGTATCAGAACTGGCATTACCTTTTCAGCAATTTGAGGTACAGTAGCTTGTCTGTTGGATTTGACCACATGGGCCAGTCCTCGCCCCTCCCACGTGCCTTGGCCACCCATGACCCTGTCACCAGTTTACCGCTTTCCTTCCTTGGACCACTTTTGATACGACCACTGCAGACCAGGAACACCCCACATTTTTCCTGCTTCAAACACATCAACTTTGAGGACAAAAGTAAATATCTCACCCACTGATCATGCCATGAGAACAAGATTATCAGTGTTGCTTCACCTGTCAGTGATCTTAATACGGCTGATTTGTGTATATTTTTAACACACTTTTTAGCTAGAGTTGGGTGCTGGCAAAGGCTTCTTGGCATCAACCAATGAAGAGCATTCATTCATATCAGTCATTCATTCTTTAGTGTGAATGGGAAAAGGCAGCTGTTCTTCATTGGTTAATAAACATGTAGAATTCATACTAATGACATGCACAAATGGCGGAAGAAAGAATCTCAATATCCTGTGTTTCCATTGAATTTATAATTGTGGGGTGTCTTTGATGTCCTCGGCCATGTGCTTTCAGAGAATAAATATTTCATGGAGGTTACTTTGAAGTTTAGGGGTTGTTTTACCCCAAAAAAATATGATGATTTGCTTTTTAATAGATAAACTGAAAAAGCGGAAACTACTTTGCACTGGCATGATTTGGGGGCCTCTTGTGCAATGCCAACATACCATGCACATGTGGTACCAATGTGTTCAGCAGAAGTGGAAAAGTAATTTGTTGTGTTCTGTTTCATGTTGTAGGTATCCCATCATACAGCATCCATGCCAGATGTGTCTGACATGAACAGGTATATAAAAAAACCCAGACATTTTCATTAAATTAGTGTTTGCAGCAGGCCGAATTAAAAGTGTCTTTGAAACCCTCAGGTGATAGGCTTTCAGGGAATATACAGTTTGTAGTGGCTATTTTGATGTTGATGGGCATTTTACCCCAAAAGGTCTGCCAGCGTGGTTCATCTATAAAAACAATGTGTAATGCTGACAAAACACATATATAATATAAACAAATATATATATATAGTTATAGAAATAGTGATGTCATTTTTATTCTTGGAAGGGCAGTGTGTTGTTTTCAGTGATTCCATTTGGTCTTTTCTTGTAGTGTGAAACTGGATTGTTGAAAATCCAGACAATCACAAGGCATGCTTGGGTACTTTATGAGGCTTCATTTTAGACAACAGAGCTACAAGAGAACTAATCCCAAGGTAGGGCATAGATTGCCTTTTCTGACCCTTCAGTTGATCATTACAACTCATTAAATAATAAGAAATATGAATAGTCAATGAAAACAAAAATCCTTAATTTCAGTTTATTTACAAATAAATAATTCACAAACATTTCAATCAGAGTCCAAAAAAAAATATATACAAATGGAAATCCACCTTGAAATTAGTTTGAATCATGTCACATCTTCACATTAAGCAATATACATTAACAAAACAGCCAGGTTGTTCTCAAGCATCCCTGAGATATGTAGGACTCGTCCTGGAGTTGAGCCGTCATCTCGAGAAGGAAATCAGTCTTTGCACCTTAAGTCATTTAGCGAATAAACACAGAATGAACTGGCGCCTTCAAACCATCGGTGTTTTATAGCAATGAACAAAAAAAAATATGAAAGCAAAAGTCAGATGAAAATGCAACATGTTGTAGGTCATTTACTAATCCAATCGGTGGTTCTGATTTGAAGGTACCACTAAAAACCGAAACAGTTATAACTAAAATTATGATGCATAAACGAGAATGTAGTAAAAAAAAATCTATTCTGATGAATAGTGTAATGTGTGGTATGAAATGACCAATATGAGTGTGTTTATTTATCCTCAAATTTAATAAAGGAAAGAAAAATGGTTGGCCACACGTTATGTCATATCATCGTTACGTGTATCTAGCTAATATCCCAATATAACAATATAACTATCTTTAAGATATATATATTATTACTGTAATAAATTGTCTTTACGTCTATTAAAAATAAACTATTGAAATTATGAAAAATAGGTCTGCTATTGCCTCACTATACAGATACTAATAAGGAAGAGTAGTACTATTTTTCTGAGTGAATATGAAACAAAAAAATGTGTGTGTGTGTTATGTTGTATAATAGAAAGACTAAACTGGAAAAAAACAAAGATAAAAAAAAAAAAAGATTTCTTATGGAGTGTAATATGTTGTATGAAATTACCAATATAAGTAATTTATCCCCAAATTTAATATAAAAAAAACATTGTCAGACACAAATGTCTGACCCCTTATGTGTATCTAGCTAATATCCTAACAGAATGAAGCCACGATAAATGCCGAATTTATTTTATTAGTTAATAAACGGCACTGTATATACACACTAGAGTATCATACATACCTCGGCCCATATCCATCATCTATCAGTTAATTCATATATCGGTACTTTCTAGACAATATTTATTTCCCACTAAGATTTCAGCTCGTTTTCATTTATTTGTCAGAGAAACATGCTCACATGCAATCATATCCTTACTCCCTTGTAATTTGCCAAATTCCTGGGCTGTTCTAATTTTGGTTTTAGGTGGCAGTGGCCTTTGTGACTAGTGGTGCCTGTAAAATCAGCCTTCGTGTGCAAGTCAAGATTCTCAACAGAGAGGTAGTAAAGATTTTATAATCAGAGCGCCTCCACATTAGCATTTTGTCCCAACCAAAAATCTTTGAGCATCTTGTAATATTTGCAATGGTGCACATGTGATGTTTGCACTTGCTCCTTCTTTATTTACATTAGGAACATTTTGCATCTTTGCCACTTCTGGCATTTTGCAAACTCACTATGTCGGTTTAAACAATTATTTTTTATCTGCTTTTTTTGTCCCATAACTATAAAGGACACTAAGAATTATTGGGATATAGCGTCCCATATGTTCAGTTCATGGGTATTCTTAGGTTCTGGTTGGAAACAAACTACGTAAAAAAACATTTTTCTTTCCGGTATTTTCTTTCCGCTTTTGAAAACTCTGTTGTAGAAAGAGTGTAGAAAGCAATGGAGTTCTGTGTTCACCAAACTGGCAAATGTTATGGGGCACATCTGGAAATCAGTCCGCTTTGCTTTAATACACCATTGACTTTTTGACAAGCAAAAGATAATCAGAAGTTCAGTCTTGATGTTCGTGCTCTTGTCCAGGAATAAGCCATCGAATGCTATCAGTCTGAACGGTTGCGTATAATATGAAGATTGCTACATAAAACAATGAGAACGCCAGCAACCAGTCTATTCCGGCAAGCGGAGCATGAGGCAAGGGGCCATCGAAATCTGCTTCTGTCACAACCACCTCTGGCTTCGGCTCAATTCCTGAAAATCATAGCAAACATATCAAGCAAAATATAAGAGACTTTCATAGAAGGAACAGACAAGGTATTCTCTACTCAAACCGCTTATTACACGCTTAGTTCTTGCACCACTTTAGGCTGCTTGAAGCAGCCAATCAGAGTGAGGAATGTGCTCCAATTGAAACCAAAATTTAGAGCACTGGTGCTGCCCGGCAGGAGATTTGTTCAAATGAACACATTTCCAATAAACCAAGGACCTGAGGAACAATTGATCAATATTGAATGTAAATCATGATATACTTGATGCTAATATCCATATGATGACATCGAACTTCTTTTGTGTTTAACTTATCTGCTTACCAGTGTTTGGAAGTCATCAAAAGTGGCATATAAAAATAAATGCAAATCATTTTAAAGCGCAACTACAACCAAAATACTACATTTTTTAGTTCGGTATGATAAATAAAGCTTTCTAGTGAAATGTGATTTACAGATTAAAAAAACAAAAAACATATGCATTACAAATCCATCCTGTGTGTATCCCATAGGAACTTATAACATCTTATCTTGTTCTGCTTGATTATTCCCCCAATTACACCAATTTTCCACTTTTGTGAAGTAGTTGATCAGCTCAGGCAGGATGAGGTTCGGAGTAGGGGGATAACTTCAGGACAGAAAATAAACTGATGTCCTTGTTCTTATAGATCTCAGCTTCCCTGAGGATAAACACTCCCTTATTTTTAAACCAAATATCCCCAAAGCAATTATGTTCTGACCAACAAATAGTACTTTATATTTGTTACATTATTTTTGGAATAATAAAACTAGGAACGTAACCGCTCCTCCTCTTCAAAGGTCCCAAATGCAATGCAATGCACACTGTTAGTGTCATATTGTTTTAAAACATCACACACAACCCTTTATTTAAAAACAGATATACTTTGTACCTGACTGGTTGAATATGAACGACTTGAGAGTCTCCAGGGTCCGTTCAGTATGATTAAACCTGGCCATGGGCTTGGCCCCTTGAAACAGCAAGATATTAGGAACAGCTACTGTCCCGAATCGAGTGGACAAGCTATAAAATACAAAAATAAATAAAAATTATAATAATGTTGCAACATGGGTGTAAATTCACACAAGTATCAAAATTAAAAAATATATATATATAAGCAAGCAGGTATAATATAAGCAATGCTATCTGCTCAACAACATGGTTGCTGTTCTGTACTATTTGTGCCCAATAATGTAACAGCTGGAAGCAGAGCCTTTCTTTACATTGCTCCCAGAAGGTCAACAGGACCCCGGCTGCATAAGGCATGTTCTTTCAGGATAGATTCATGGAGAAAGAGGAAGTGCCCCCCAGGCTGCCATAAACGTTAATAAAATGGCCGGCCGAGTGATCGATCAGGCCGCACGACCGATATGGCCGTCTTTAATGCGGGACAAAAGCCCGCATTAACCATGATCGCAAGGGTCGCAACCCCACGATCACTTCCACTGAGGCCCTGCCACTTACCTGAGCGTCGCTCGCTGTGCGAGCAGCATCTCTTGTTCCATCCAGGACAAGCAAGAAACCAGCGGAGTCACGTGACACTACGTCACATGACTCCACTCCGATCCTGCTTTCCTGGGTGGTACAAGAGAAGAACGCAGACTATCTGTAAATGTATGTTGTTTGTGAATAAATGAATGAATACATGTGTAATGACATGGATGTGTAAGTGGGGGGAAAGAATTGCACAGGGAGGCTGTTTAAGGATACCACAGGCAGGTTGTTTGCGGGCAAAGGTGGGAAGTCTTATGCTTCCATTCTGGGTGTTCGGCAGATTCTGTAAGTGTAATCTGGGTGCATCACATAAATCAATACTAAAGGGGGGCACTGGGCAGTGGGATAAATATACAATGTGGGGCTAGCTGGGGGCAATACACAAGAGTGTGAGCGCATTAGGGTGACTGCATTGGCCATGTTTTCCAGGACACATATAGCTTTTACATTCTGCTGACCAAAGCATTTTATCTATGCTGGCGGCATCAATGCACAAGAGTAGCAACTGGGGCCATTACACAAAACCCAGGCAAAAACACTAAAAGGGGGGTCAACGACAACTGTGGAAAATACTTTTTTTTATTATTATTATTGTTATAGCTTAGCCTGTCTGTCTGTGTGTCAGAGCCTGTCCTGGTGTGTGTGTTTGGGTGTCGGTGTGGCACAGCCTGTCCTGGTGTGTGTGTTGTTTGGGTGTGGGTGTTTGGGTGTGGCAGAGCCTGTTCTGGTGTGTATTTGATCATCTATTTCCTGGCACTTTACTTTCTGTAGGAATCAATTAAACTATAGTCACTTTAAAGGACGAAATGTTCTAGACCCAGAAATCAGTGAGCAGAAAAGTGAAGGTTTTGTGTTACTTAATCTATTTCAATCTGCATATTTTATTAAAAAGGATTAGTTGTGTTAAATTGTGGCTTCAGGATGACTTTTTTTTTTAGTGTAATGACGTACTCCCAATCCCATCACATCAACATGTGTTAGAAAATCAGGAAAAGATGGACATGGATGGTGGGCTGAATCGGTGGCGCAATGGGCCACTTGACTAGACTTGCCCCCCAGGCCATAGGCAGGCAGCCCTTCCCTGGGTAGATGTACTGGATGTTATTTATCCCAGGCAGCAGAAATCCACCTAGGCGGTAAGAAGGGTTCACTGGAACCCCAACATATGGGAAGCTTATACCATTAAAACCGTTTAAATTATTTGTGTCATGATAAATTATACATTCCCATTAATACTTTAAGCCAATTTACCCTATTTAACACAAGTGATATGTGTCATGGAAGACAGCATATATAAGGTAGTAAAAATAAGTCAATTTACCTGCTGTGCTGGGAGGCATCAAGTGCCACAAAATGTAATATAGGAAAGGCTCTTGGTAGAGAATTAAAGTGGGGTGCCAGCTCTGCAGAGAACCGACACCAAGGGGTGTAGAACAAAACTAGAGTGCATTCACTGCTGTTAGGATTCAAGAACTCCATCAGATCCTGTAAGAGACAAAAGCAAAATCAGTGATACACATCATTACGCAGATCGGAAGTATTACCTTTACTTAGTGCTTTATTCACAAAATGAACAATGCATCCTCCATGGTAATAAACTTTAAGTCTCCTGCAATCTGAAATCACTGACAAAGGCACATGGTTGGTGGAGACACCTGACTCAATTCCAGCTTTATCCTTTTTTGCCTACAAAGCAAGCATTGTGAATGTGCCACTTTAGTTTATATTGGTTATATTATTTTAGCATACTTAAAAAAAAAAACAAAAAAAGAGTTTTTGGAATAAAACATGTACTACAGGGAATTCTGCCTTTTGCTGTTCGGTGCAAGAGGGTTTCCTACCACGCCAGGGTTTTCATGTTTGATGCATTTTTTGGAGGTTATCATGGGTGCTAAACTAAAAATGCAATAACAACAAACCTGTGAAACATTTAGAATCTGGAGGGTAAAATTCTCAACCCCAGTAATGTTGCGCTCCTCGCAGTTCACTTTAAGAGGCTTGTTGCTATCTGTGGTGTTGGATTCTTCAGTCTTTTGTGGCTCTGGATCTGACGCAATGTTTTCCACGCTTGTTTTATCCTGGTTATTAGTAGAAACCTTCAACAAATCTGCCAGAGTCTCGTGGGCAGTGCACCCCTCTCCATCTGTTCCTTTATCACAAACCGAGACCGCTGCGTCGGCAGCAGTTCTAGCCTTCATCTCTCGGGGTACCATAGTGAGCAGTACCGCAGGATCAGTCGGAATGTCGGTGCTCTGCATCGCGTCTGCAATCTCTGCCGTCTTGTACTGAATGGTCTCTGACGCAGGAACATCTTCGGCATGTACAGCCAACGAAACTGCATCTGGGCTCAAAGGGTTATCTATTTTAATGTCACCATCTTGGTGAGCACTTTCACTTCCTATAAAAAATAAAACAAACAGTAGCTCTAAAACACTTGCGGTAACATATAAATTGTATTTTTGATTTTTTTACTGCAGACCTCACCAGACAAAACTGTCACAGGCAAATATATATATATATACATACATACATACATACATACATACACACACACACACAACCTAAAAAGAATTTTGGAATCCTGGGTTCCTGCTAGAACAATAATGACCAATACATACACAAAACAAAGCAAGAATTCAGCGCATACCCAGTGAATACTGTTCAAAAAACACCAAAGGCATAAATATTAGGGATTCTGTCACACTACATGCACATATATTTCTTAGCCCGCCACTATGTCAAAGTACCCGAAGTTTGGCGATTCCTATCTAATTTTTCATGGCTATAATGCTTGCCAAGGGGCTGAATCAGTGGGATTTCTTTGCATTTTAACCTAATCAGACTCTCATGCCATTGAAAGCCTTCTGCGGACAGAATCCCAAACATCAGTATGTTTTGCTTTTTTGTTGTTGTGCATATCTGTAGGCTCTGACAAAACTTTAGGGTTGAGCAGCCCTTTCTGCCACACCGGTGCCTCATTAATGGTGCCTCATTGTCTTTACATTGTCTTTACATTTCTTGAGTGGTCTGGATATTTTTTTTTTAGAAAGGCATGACATACAGGGCTAAAAATAGAATTAATATTTTAGAGCTTCTTGATCCAAGGAAAAATCCGATTGCCTTTTTGAGTCAAGAAGGAATTTTCCCCCTGATGGCAGAATTCAAAGTAGCGTAATCAGGGTTTTTTGCCTTCAACCTTATGTACTACGTAAGAATCAGCTCCTCAATAAGCAATATAGCCATGGACAATTAGATAGGACTCGCCAAACTTGGGGTACTTTGACATAGTGGCGAGCTTAGCAGTATATGGCCATATAGCGTGACCGAATCACCAAATATTATTCACTGGGTGTGCTGTGAACTCTTGCTTTGTTTTGTGTGCCTTGTTTCATATGTTGCTTCAAAAGACAAATACAAAATAAATAGGTTACTCAAGAGTTCTTCAGCTTCTTATTTATATTACTTATAATACATGTCACTATAGTCACACTATGAAGAACATGGGATTTCAGGGCAGAATGAGGGGCATACAAATAAAAACACAGTATGTATGAAACATATTACACATTTTTTTTTCTAGGAGCATGATGATCATCAATGCTTCTAAAAACGGTCTTATTGTGTAAAAAACATTTTCCATCATTTGGTCCTCCTATGATGTAAAAGGATCTAGTGATCTTAGAATTTATTCTATCTGCCACCTCAATAGACACCATATGATTTAATAGCCTGATACCTAAACATCAAACAGGATATGGTGCTCATTAAAATGGAAATCCTTCAGTCATCAGAAAATACCCCCCCCCCCCCGCCGTTGTCTAGGCCCTATTTCGTTTAAATTAAACGGTGTCAAGAATAATTTTAAACTTCTCAAAAGATTACGATGTGTTTATGAAACGAGATCACGAATGTTTTAATAACACGATTGCCTTTACTGGTAATTGGCACAGCTGGACGCTATGGTGGCTTAATTTGATTACTGTTCTTTGTTGTATTATTCCAGATTCAAGTCGGATACTCTCCTTACCCCTGGTCATAGGAATCAAAACGAACCAGCATCCGCAGCACAGTAACGACACACGAATACAAAACTCCATTCTGCAGCAACAAGCAGCGTTTCAACTACACTCTTCCGGCTTGTGCGTTCCACGACCATCCACTTCCGGCATATGTCAATGGGACGGAAATAAAAAAAATGCGAATCGACGACGCGCAGTAAGGGTCAGAAGCGATTGTCATTTGAGAATAGCATATAACCCAGCCTCTTCTTGACATATCACACTGTATGTTTGTTGTTAAGAATTATTCGAAAAACAGAATGATATATTTGCCCGAATATAGGCCGCATTTTTTCCTATCAACGGGGTATAGGATGCGCGCCGGGCGGGTGTTTTTTTTTGTCTTTTTTTTTTCTTTGTTTTTTTTTTTTTAGACCTGCTGCTCGCAAGCAGCAGGGTTAGGATCCACATTACCCGCAGTGCTGCAGGGGACCTGAATCCTCCTCCCCGGCAGCCATGGAGGTCTGTGCGATGCGGGTAGACAACCTCCGCTGCCGCCACTTCCGCCATGGCATCTATGGTGGAGCACCGGCATCACATAAAAAGGCCAGGAGAAAATGCCGGAAGCAGAGGTTGGATAAGCGCATCGCGCAGACGTTTACCAATACGTTATATCTAAAGTCACCCAAGAGGATATCAAATGCATAACCCCCAAGTGTGGTACAGTCCCTCCTTTACCCCTAATGCTAAGAGCAATCACACTCCTATCATGCCCAGGTTCTAGCATGTACTGGCTGACTTGGAATGATAGGAGTGTGATTGCTGTTAAAAATCATATCTATATATTATTGAATGTTTTATTAATATATATATATAATTGCTAACAGCAATCACACTCCTATCATGCATAGGTATACCCAGATTCCAGCATGTACTGGTTTACTTGGCATGATATGAGTGTGATTTCTGTTAACAATCATATACAGTATCTCACAAAAGTGAGTACACCCCTCACATTTTTGTAAATATGTTTTTATATATTTTCAATGTGACAACACTGAAGAAATTACACTTTGCTACAATGTAAAGTAGTGAGTGTACAGCCTGTATAACAGTGTAAATTTGCTGTCCCCTCAAAATAACTCAACACACAGCCATTAATGCCTAACACCTTGGCAACACCCCTAAGTGGAAATTTCCAAATTGGGCCCAAAGTGTAAATATTTTGTGTGACCACCATTATTTTCCAGCACTGCTCTTAACCCTCTTGGGCATGGAGTTTCACTGGTTGCCACTGGAGTCCTCTTCCGCTCCTCCATGACGACATCACAGAGCTGGTGGATGTTAGAGACCTTGCGCTACCGCACCTTCTGTTTGAGGATGCCCCACAGATGCTCAATAGGGATTAGGTCTGGAGACATGCTTGGTCAGTCCATCACCTTTACCCTCAGCTTCTTTAGCAAGGCAGTGGTTGTCTTGAAGGTGTGTTTGGGGCCGTTACCATGTTGGAATACTGCCCTGCGACCCAGTCTCTGAAGGGAGGGGATCATCCTCTGCTTCAGTATGTCACAGTACATGTTGACATTCATGGTTCCCTCAATGAACTGTAGCTCCCCAGTCCTGGCAGACCATGCAGGCCCAGACCATGACACTCCCACCACCATGCTTGACTGTAGGCAAGACACACTTGTCTTTGTACTCCTCACCTGGTTGCTACCACACATGCTTGACACCATCTGAACCAAATAAGTTTATCTTGGTTTCATCGGACCACAGGACATGGTTCCAGTAATCCATGTTCTTAGTCTGCATGTCTTCAGCAAACTGTTTGGAGGCTTTCTTGCGCATCATCTTTAGAAGAGGCTTCCTTCTGGGACGACAGCCATGCAGACCAATGTAATGCAATGTGCGGCATATGGTCTGAGCACTGACAGGCTGACCCCCCACCCCTTCAACCTCTGCAGCAATGCTGGCAGCACTCATACATCTATCCTCTGGATATGACGATGAGCACGTGCACTCAACTTCTTTGGTCGACCATGGCGAGGCCTGTTTTGAGTGGAACCTGTCCTGTGAGATCCGCTGTATGGTCTTGCCCACTGTGCTGCACCTCAGTTTCAGGGTCTTGGCAATCTTCTTATAGTCTAGGACATCTTTTTGTAGAGCAACAATTCTTTTTTTCAGATCCTCAGAGAGTTCTTTGCCATGAGGTGCCATGTTGAACTTCCAGTTACCAGTATGAGAGAGCGTAACAGCGATAACACCAAATTTAACGCACCTGCTCCCCATTCACACCTGAGACCTTGTAGTCACATGACACCGGGGAGGGGAAATGGCTAATTGGGCCCAATTTTTATATTTCCACTTAGCGGTGTACTGACTTGTTGCCAAGGTGTTTACTAAAAGTGTGATTATTTGCGGGGGGGGGGGTCATTTTCGGATTCGGACAAGTTAATCCTGAATTTTCGGTTTCGGCCCAGAATTTTCATTTCGGTGCATCCCTAGTGTCAGTGTGGCAGAGCCTGTCCTGGTGTGTGTTTCGGTGTTGGTGTGGCAGAGCCTGTCCTGGTGTGTGTGGGTGTAAATGTGGCAGAGCGTGTCCTGGTGTGTGTTTGGGCATTGGTGTGGCAGAGCATGTCCTGATGTGTGTTTGGGTGTCGGTGTGGCAGAGCCTGCCCTGGTGTATTTGGTTGTCGGTTTGGCAGAGCCTGTCCTGGTGTGTGTGTTTGGGTGTTGGTATGGCAGAGCCTGTCCTGGTGTGTTTGGGTGTCAGTGTGGCAGAGCCTGTCCTGGTGTGTGTGTGTGTATTTGGGAGTTGGTGTGGCAGAGCCTGTCCTGGTGTGTGTGTGTGTTTGGGTGTCGGTGTGGCAAAGCCTGTCCTGGTATTTATTTGGTCATCTGTTTCCTGGCACTTTACTTTCTGTAGCAATAAATTGAAGTATTTAATTTTACTTATCCAGAGATAAAACACCCTTCTAAATTTGTAGCACAAGTGATTGTACTAAGACAGCAAAAAATGTGTAAAAACTTGATTTTTTTTTACATAACCCTTGTCTCTAGGTCACTGTAAATTTCCCAGATATAATAACTAATTCATTTTCTCAGGGACTGTAAAATTCTAACCACTGGCCCTGTAGCAGGCAGTTATAAGCCAAACATCTTCATTGCCATAGCAGCAGAAAATAGATGTTTTAGAAATAGAGTGTCTGTCTGTTTTTTTTAAACTATTGAGTAACACATGTTATAGTATTACTTCTGTGTGTAGTGAGAAGACGTTTTAAGTGAGCAATAGATTTCTTTTCATGGTACAAAGCTGTCAACCCATGGACCCATGGTCTTGTATGAAGTCCAACTCAGGTCCCCTCTTGCTGAACATTTTTGTGACCTTATGCTTGGCACTTCTTACTGAGCAGCTTGTGTACTTTTGTGCAGAGCACTGTCGGTTTCCTAGGTGGTGGTACTGGTGTGCTATTGGAAGCAGGTTTGGGAGAAGACAACAATACCTGAACGAAGGTTGCAATTATTGTAATAAGCTAAAAAGTAAAAGACCCAAAATCCTCAGCACCAGGCCCATGATGCTCTTAATCCGGCCCTGCCCAAAAGATTCTAAGAAGTGCTTTTTTATCTCATGGACAAAATGCGAGAAATCATTTATATATCATAAAATCACAAAGACATACCAAAATACACGGCATATATAGTTTGAAGAAAATCTGCTAATAAAATAGTTTAAAAAAGAAAATGTCCCTGGATTTCATTTTAAAAATCTGGTCACCTTATCCTAACCAGATCGTTAATTCATTTTGCACCACCCTGTGAAGGTTTAAAGGGACACTCAATTTAATGCATACGATAGCTATGTGGTCCCTTTAAATCTTCATGGTGTCCCCTTGCCCTTTTCCCTACCCCAGTTATTGCCTGAACACATCTCTATGATATATCATATCTACATGATTTATTCATCTACAATCGGCTTCAGTGCTGCCATGGAGAACACTAGTGGTAGGGTGCATAAGCGCTCCCATTAACATAGAAAGTGACAGTAGATAAACATTGGGCCCGTCTTGTTTGCTCAACCTCTGAATGCTTTCCATAGGCCCTGGCCTTATTTTAAATCTAGCTTACCCTTATGCCTATCCCATGCTTGCTTATACACCTTCATTGTGTTCTACATCTACCACTGCTGGAATGCTATTGCACGCATCCATTACCCTTTCAGTAATGTCATAGTTCCTGACGTTACTTTTAAATCTTCGCCCCTCTAGCTTAAGACTATGTCCTCTTGAATGGGAACACTTTCCTGCCGCTGATTGGCTTTTTAAAGCAGCCAATAAGTAGCAAGAGCAATCAGACCTCGATGATGGGCAGCTGCTGCAGATGCAGTTTCTACATCAGGTAAGCAGTTTTTCGTTTCTAAAGACTGTATTTTAAAGTAGGAACATTAAAGTGCCCCTTTAATCAGGTAAAAACAATGAAGATATTTTTAGGAATCCTTTTTAGTTTCTTTAAGGTAACATGACTGATTAATGTCTGCATTTGCATAACATGGCAATTTAGAATTTAACATTTTTAACAAACTATTTCTGTGAAAAGCGTCAACGGTACTAGGACCGGACCAATACTAAAAATAAGTTTAAAGGATAGAAAGAAGGGGGGGGCACAGATTTAGGTCTACGGCTGCTAAATCGCCTAATTCGGTTTATTTCATAAAATATTCTGTTTTATGCATATGCTCATATACCACGATTTTGGCACGTTTAACCCACTGAGTGGTGGGGATCAGCATATATTCTGCATGTTGGAGGCCAAGGCCGTGTTTGTAGTTATATACACACATATGTTCAACGTCATAAATATAGCCATAACATTGGTGTTATAAATATAAAAACGTGTCTGTATTTTATGAATCTTACTATAATTATTGAATAACATTTACTGTATGAATATATATATATTTACACTGTTATGCTATCAATAACCACTATCGAGTGTAAAGTCAGAGTCCACACTCCTTGTTTTCTGCAATTAACAATATTTATTAAGAGAGGCTAAACAAATTAACAATACATATACAAATTACTATAAGTTAGTATATGCTGTTACCAAACTAACTATTCATTGATTGAATGGAAATAACAAAGAAACAGCAGGATAAGCCTGTAAACACGTGATACAATTACCACTCCCTTGTGATCATCTCCACGCAGACTCAGAGAGAGAGAGAGTTGGCAGGACTTTATAAACACAATAAGTCCTCCTTCTGCTGGACACTCCCCTGGTAACCATCTTCTCCAGTGACCCTTAGAGACCAAGGTGATAGAAAAGGGAAAGGACATTGCACTGGGGGAGGGAGTGGAAGGTGACCAAATGTCCTAACTGATTTGCCATGTGCTCTGCAGAGAAGAATCTCCATTTTATGTTTGAGACCACCTTAAGGTCTTGTATAGAGAGGCTTTGCCCATTGGATCTCTGCATCATAACACCATTTCACTTCATTGGCATACAGTTGGTTGTCAATCATGCCTTCCTTTTTACATTGGTAAATCTAACAAAGGTTTTTCAAGTTGCGCTTATTCACATTCAGAAGCTCATTTTATTAATATTTATAGAAGGCATGCGAGACCTTGTGCAAGCATTATATAACATCGAGTTACTTGGCACGGCCAGACAAAATGTTTTAAAATAAAGGAGACGGCACCAAAAACACAGGGCCGGGCGTGTTTTAACACCGAAAAACAATGCCGATTTTTAAGATATAGCAGAGACTTATACCCACGCAGGGATAATTGGCTAGGGTAGGAGATTAACTTCACCATCATAAAGAGTAACCCTTGATAAGTTAATCTTGAAAAATGGGGAGAGTCAGAGAGGTGACCTCCAAAATCCTGATTCTGCCACCAAGCTCTTCATAATACACAGGCTAATTGCGGAGTTGAAACCAAAGCATAGACCCAGTTAAGCGGATATACCGTATGGGCTGACAACCCCACTAACTGAAGCCACTTTTATTTTGTAACATGTTGTTTGTCAACACTTTCAAAGCCATCATTGCAGGGGTGTAACTAGAAACCTCAGGGCCCCGGTGCGAGAATCTGTTAAGGGCCCCCGCTACCCCGAACCCCCAACCCATCTATCCCTTTCTCACTATCTACCCTCTCCCTCCCCCCCTTCTCACGATCTCCCCTCTCCCTCCCTACCCCCCTTCTCACGATCTATCCTCTCCCTCCCTAACCCCCTTCTCACGATCTCCCCTCTCCCTCCCTACACCCTTCTCACAGTTTCCCCTCTCCCTCCCTACCCCCCTCCTCACAATCTCCCCTCTCCCTCCCTACCCCCTTCTCACAATCTCCCCTCTCCCTCCCTACCCCCCCTTCTCACAATCTCCCCTCTCCCTCCCTAACCCCCCTTCTCACAATCTCCCCTCTCCCTCCCTAACCCCCTTCTCACAATCTCCCCTCTCCCTCCCTAACCCCCCTTCTCACAATCTCCCCTCTCCCTCCCTAACCCCCTTCTCACAATCTCCCCTCTCCCTCCCTAACCCCCTTCTCACAATCTCCCCTCTCCCTCCCTAACCCCCTTCTCACAATCTCCCCTCTCCCTCCCTACCCCCTTCTCACGATCTACCCCCTACTCACAATCTACCCTCTCCCTCCCTACCCCCTTCTCACGATCTACCCTCTCCCTCCCTACCCCCCTTCTCACGATCTACCCTCTCCCTCCCTACCCCCCCTTCTCACGATCTACCCACTCCCTCCCTACCCCCCCTTTGTAGGTCACTTACTGTCAACTCCTGTGTTGGGAGCGTGAGGCATTTGTCTCGGGTTTCACTGCTGAGCGCCGGCATATGACATCATATGCCGGCGCTCAGTGTGAAGCGCCGGCACCCGAGACAAACGCCTCACGCTCCCAACACTGCACTCTGGGCAGCGCTGAGGCAGGTGGCGGCGACGGCGGCAGCAGCGGCGGGGAGCAGAGGCATCCTGGATTTCTGTCAGTCAGGGGGGCCCAAGAGTTGACGAGCTGTCGTTTTCAGCAACCGCTCGGCCCCCCTTGGGCCCCCCTGACTGGCAGAACTCCAGGGCCCGGTCGCAGTCGCGACCCCGGTAGTTCCGCCACTGCATCATTGTGGTAGCTCCTGTAGATGACATTACCCTTGTATTTCACTCACAGTTCTGTTTGAGCACACACACCATTTATGTAGTCCTTAATACACATACAGCTATACGGATTATTAATTGAACAGAGAATGTTCCAGGAAGCTTTCTGTAATGAGGGCCAAGCTGGTCTTGTGTCTGCACCATTAAATCCACCTTAAAGTGAATTGCTTGTGCTCTTGTAGGTTCAGTTTACCCGCAGCACCCACCTTAGCTATATTTTACAATATTCAATTTAAAATAATGTTCCATCTAGCTGATGGAAACTAAATATGTCCTAAAGAAAAACGAACATGGGACTGGCGGGTAAACAGTGATTCAGTGTTTATGACTTTTATGGACACTTAAAATAAATATCAAATAAATCAAAGTCGTACAATAAATAAATCATGCATTTATTCTGCATGACATGGGTGAATTTACCTTTAAAAAGCTAAATATTTTTTTTTTAATTAAAAAACACTCTTACATCATTAACCAATATCACTGATGACAGTAAACACTTTCACGTAATTTACAGCACACATCATAGTATTCATTACATATCCTGTCAAAAACACCATCCAATGGGAGCAACAATGTTTTGGGTTGATACCCTCATACCAGGGACTGGGGTCCTTATCAAACGTGATTTGATTATTATTACTACTACCATATTTGCTCGATTTTAAGACGACCCCCCAAAATCGGAATATTAATATAGAGAAAAAAAAAGTTTTACTAGTAAATATTAATTCATGTAAACTATTTTTTCATATTTAATAAAAGCTATGATTGATAAAAATATTTGTTTTTATTTCCTTTTATTTGCACATCTGCCTCCAGAAATGCCTTACACCCCCTATATAACACCCCCCCCAACTTACCAGTGCTTCTGACTCCCTGGTGTCTGGTGGGGGCAGCCGGCGCTTCTATGACTGAGCACCGGAAGGTCATGTGACGCCGGTGCTCTGTCATAGAAGCCCCAGCGGAAGTGCCAACAGCAGCGGGTTTTGTCTGCGTCCATCGAGCGGGAATTCACCGGCTGCCGTAGCGCTGCTGGGAATTCTCCTCTCAGCCAGTCGGGGAAGGCATGCGCAATGCGCGTAGACAAGCTCCGCTGCCTTGATCACTTCCCCTAAACACAGTATGCAGTAGATCAGATGTGGTGCTTGACATACTATTTGTAGCGGGATCCCAGCTTTAAATATGTACTCTCAACGGCAAGGATGGGATATCACACTTACCTTGCCATAACCCGATTACAAGCGTTTGCCTTTTTTTCCCCTAGAAATTGCACAAGACTGCAGCACAGTGTGACGATTTAATTTTTGTCAAAATACTAATTAAAAGGTGTGTAAGAAAGTTGAACTTTTTGTTAAAACATAACTGCAGTTTTCTGAAAATAGATTATAAAAATTGTGATAATGCAAAAGCGATAAAAATGTGGTATTTACAGGGAGACATTTTTCAAAACAAAAATGATATAACCAGATTGATTCACATTCTGGCATGTTAAATATTATATAAAAAGGTAAGTGTTAATTTTGTAGGTGCCTAAGTAGAGTCTTGCGCTTCTTGGAACAGTTCCTATTGTGTGCTACTTGTAAACAAGTGACTAGTGAATAAAACATTAACTAAATGGTGAATTATTTCTATACATTTGTCCCCCGCCATCCCCCAACACCCAGCTCCTCGACTTGTGGGAGATGCTGAATGCTTATCTTGCCAGCATCACATATGAGCAGCATTTCCACCACCACCATCCAGCTTCAGTGACGGCGCGTGTGATCTTTCCAGTGCGTTTAATGAAAGTGCAGGAAGCGCACCCATTAATTTATTAATTCTAACTGGGCAGGTGTTTTTTTTTTATTTTCTTCTTTAATTACTGGCAATGGATGCAAAATAAACTATTAACAAATGTAGTCTAATATCCATTCAACAAGACAATACAGATAACACGGGACCATACCTGTTACCAAAACCTGAGCAAAAAGAGAACAAAGATCATGGTTCCTAAACTGTACTGGACCTGGGCAGTACATGATTTTTGCTTATTTAAATGAACCAATACGTTAAAACGTAGTCAGTGACCAGATTTGGGAATGTTTTAATGACAAGAATAGTTTTTGGTTAAGACAAAAAAAAAAACAGAGGTATATAATTTTGTTTGAAACCATCACATCAAGATGAAAAACATAGCAATAGAGTCACTGCAGGGCCAGTAAAACAATGAAAACTTCCAGTTTCAAATAATCGGATGTGTAAATAATGATCTTATTCTATACACACATACTGGTTTCCCTACTTTTACATAACTGCACAAGTGAGAAATGAAGACACAAAATTCAAAGTCTTAATATAATTTGAAGTTTACCATTCAAGGGTAATGTGCTCATATGCTTTTTTCTGTGGATGTGTTTTTTTTTTATCCATTCTTTATAGGGTTTTTTTGTTTGTTTTTTTTAAAGATACAGTCTCTATACATAGTGCTAGAGAAGAGTAGAGCATTCATCAAGGTCTCTGAAGATGTTTAAAGATAAACAAGTTTTAATACAAAATAAAAGAAACGTTAAACAATGTCCTTTTACATTTGTGAACCGTAATCCTCTCTGTCCATTCAAGTCCTGGAGTCCAATATCCATTGCAAATATAAGTAAAACAGGTCCATAGATGATGTTTGAAGACATTTTTAGGCCAAGATCAATATTGCCATCTATGAAAGTCATAATACGGGATCAAAACACCACCATTTGATGTTCTCCAGGGAGAGGAAGAATTACTTTACCGATAGAGATGCCTATAAAGCATTTGTAATACGTACATACAGGCAAATGTCACTTTCCGCTTTGCGGTATACAATATCTTTGTTTGAAGCATTAAGCAAATAAGGGGAAATTCACAGCAAAGACCTGCTGGACCAGCATCAGCACTTTCAGATATGCACAGAGCCATTACAATTATATTTGGATGCGTCCAAGTCCAACATTTCATGGGTGAATCTTACAGGCATCCGCGAACAGTTCCTAATAGTTGAACGGTATAGAAATAAATACCTGAAACGGTCTTCCTATTTGCAAGTATCTATATGAATTTGAGAATCACACCATCTGACCATACACACAGGAGTATTTAGTTAAAAACTTTTTTAAAAAGCTTCAGTCACATTGTTTTTGTATTAGATCTAATGTGAATTAGCTGCAAGGGTCAGACAAAACCGGCACATGGTTCAATTTACTTGAGACTGATATGCATTTATTTTTGTCTTGTGAGAGCTTTTTGTTTGTAAGTTAGCAGACCATCTGTGAGACGTGTATTCGGGCTGAAGGGAGCTTTCGGGTCACAAATTACAATGAAATCTAAGAGCAAAACACAAAAGAGCAAGGGGTTTGGATGGCATCTCTTTCCAAATGGAACCAATACTTTAAATGAAAGCAATCACTGCAATCACCAGAACCAATGTTGTGTATCCACATAGCTGCCAGATGATACAAAAGACACAGAGAAGTAGTGATCCAGTTGAGAATTGGGATTGGTTACAATGATCTGCACAAGGATGTAAAGGCCGTTTGCTTTGTTGCATGTGGTGTGACAAGGTCCATAACACAGAAATGATCGTCTTACTGTAAAGATTCCCATTAAGTCCAGACCATTTTGTCCTACGCATCACTGGAACACATGAAGGCTTGCTGCTTTTTTCCTGATAAGAAAGGCATGAAATGTGGTCTTAATCCAGCAATGTTTCCTTTCAATCACAACAGAGCTATCTCTTGCTATAGGATAACATATCATTACTACAACTAAAAGATCCTGCCTCCTCACCAGTAGCTGAAGATTTACTAGCATTTCAGTGGTTTAGACAGTATTGAAAACCTTAAAAATATAGCCTGATTTCAAAACCTCACAAACTAATTTTCATTTAGGGGTGTTTTTCTTTTGTCTGACCAAATGTGCCCACATTCCCTACGCGGGGTGCATATGTCCAAAGTACAGGGATGACAGTGTCTCATCTGAAAGGCTAGTGACAAGAGTTGTTATATACAATTTACCAACATTTCTAAAGAAAGGATTGTGGGGAAACTATATCCATACAGAACTTTTATGCATGAAGAAGTCACTCTTATTTTAAAAACAGTATACATATACTCATACGTGCCCCCAGTTGGGTTTACGGTGGCCTGAAGACACAAAAGTGTCAAAAGCCCACCACTGTATTGCTTTTATCCTTTATGTTGGGACTCTGTTACAGCAGAAAATGTCATAGCTTAAAAACGGTTTCCAAACATTGTTACACTAGCAAGTAATGGATACGTGCCCAAAACGCAGATAAGAACATTTCAGCTCATCTATCATTTTTTTCCCCTTGGTCATAGTTATGACACGCCTATGCTTAATTCATGCATGTTTAACGTCCTGAACCATTTCACTCCACGAAGTTTAAAAGAAAATCATTATAATCTAAACTTGCTGTGGATGTTTCATAATGTAGCATGGCAAATGGCGTCAGGAAAGGTTATATACGTATATTGTACTGCCCCTTTAACTTTGCATACCACAGCCTTTTAAATATGCATGCTATGTATGAAAGTAATATGGATTTGCAAGGTTTCATTTAAAAAAATGAAAATTGTCTTCTTTGGATTAAATGCACCCGTTTAAATAGGAGTTCTGTGAACAGATATAGAATAAGACTTAAATATCACACTATATTTGTTATTTTGGCATGTTTTACCAGTGCTAAAAACCGACTTAAGTCTGTACTAAAATGTTATATTACTATTTAGCTAAATACATTTTCCATCTGTGATCACAGAACGGTGAATACGAAGATGAGGATAACGCGTTTTTCTTCCCATAAAGTACTAAGCATTATTTGTTCACCTCCCCTTTTACACTTAACTTGAAGTGTTAATAGAATTCTTTATACCTTTTCAAATAATGTGTTTAAAGTAACGATTTGCCAGGACCAAAGAAAATCAATTTTTCACTAACAAGCACACTACCACTACATGCAAAGTTAAAATATATATACACACACACACATACACACATATATAAATACATATAAGCTGGCATGAACCAACGAAGCTTACGCTAACCTGCTTATTTTCTGATTTTTTTTTCTGCAAAACAGTAAGCGTGACTCAAATCATTTGAGCCTGCAAATAATATTATAAAAAGTAGAAGACACTAATAAAGGCCTGCCATTTCCTCCTACTTGTATAAACACAAAACGCAGCTTTTGACTCCTACTCAACAGGATGTTTGATGTTGGCATCCACAGCAGAATGTAGTCCTCTGCTTAGTGTTGTGGGGTAGGGAAAAGCTGCATTGTTACTTGGGTAACCTAGGTTTGCAAGCCGCGATAGAGCTTTTATGCTACCTGGAGGTCTCCCTGGGCTGACTTTGTATCCAGCGGCTTTGGTTGTGCCCAAGGGTCTGCCTGGACTTGTCTTAAACCCAGCAGCTTTGGTGGTCCCCAGAGGTCTACCAGTGCTGGTTCTGTAGCCTGCCGATTTGGTGGTCCCCGACGGCCTTCCCCGTTTGCCAGATCTGCCAAGGTTCTTCTTTTTCTTTAAATCATTTTTTGTATCCAGGTCCCTGTTGCTTGTGGTCTGCAAATGCGCCTCATTTATAGTTTCTTGTGTTTGACAGGAGATGGTCTTGTGACTGACAGCATGGCTATATTTGCTCTGCTGGGTGGCATATAGGCCATACTGATCAACGCTTCTCATGCTGTCCTGGTTGAGGCAGGAAGACACATTGCCGCTGGGGACAGGACGCATCATCTTCTAGAAGAAAAACAAAATTAACAAGTAGCCAATAATCTATTTTTACTGATTGGCTGCATTTGTTATTTTTACTGTCTATGCTCCATAAATAAAATTTCATATAATGTAATAGACATGTTAATAGCATTTAGTCAACACGTAAGTATCAGTAATTTTTTTTTTGTAAACTTATAAATCGAATTGATTTTTCCATCCATATTCAATACAAACTTGAATGTTCCTGGCATTCTTTTAATTCCCAAGCACCAAAATATACATTTTAAACTTAAACATGTAATCACTGATACATTAGGTGGAGAGGGCCCTGATTTAAGCTTACAATCTTTGGATACATTAGGTCTTAACAGAGCATTAAATTCAATCTCTTAAAGCAGGTTTATAAAATTCAGGCATTTGGTTATTAATAACCAGTAAGAGTTTGTTTTTATATACTGTAGAGTTAATGTTGCCATCTCATTTTATTGATATATTCGAATAGCCAGTGGCTATTCTGGGAGCTCTCTGGTGATACATGCACCTACTTTATTGGATCAATCCTTATTTGTTCCCAATAGTTCTTCTCCCATGGACCTTTATATAGATTTCTTGCCTCATTATAATGGCATTTCTTCTATGAATTTATTGTGATCGTGTTTGTGGTTCTTTTCTGGGTGGTTCTCTAACCTCTTTGACCAACTGACACCAGAAATGTCCTCCAAAGATTAAGCATCTCATCAACAAGGTATTTTCTCTTCCCATTCAGGAGTTTATAAAAAGGGGAGGATACAAAGCATATTCTCTTGAACAGTGGCTGCCTTCATTTGATATCTATATTGCAATAAAGAAACAGACAAGGTTAAAAAGGAAACCTACATGCATTCCCGTCAACTCCTGGCGTCGGAACATGATGCAATATAGGTCCAAATAGAGTTAGAACACTAAAATTCTGTGTGCGTCCTTTGCCGAGTATCCTATTAAAATGCCGTCCGCATGTGACCACATAAAATACATATGTGCTGCCACCTCTGTGTTCTCCGCCCTGCAAAAGAGAAGACAAAATATTCTCAGAAACGTACTTGCATACACATTACTAGCCACAACACCGATCAGATTTCTGTATGATTATTTTTATTATTACCGTATTTACCAGGCACCGTATAAAGAAACGTAAAAACATACTACGGAAAGGGAGGCGGTCCAGTTCTTGCAAGCTTACGGTCTAAACGCTAGGCGTCAGATGTCACAAAGAATGGGAAGGGTGTGAGGCTCACTTGTCCCTCTCCCCCACGGGGCACAGCGCAAATACACCTAACCCAGAACCGTTCACCCCGTGACCCCAAAAAGGATTCACTCCCACCACCAAGTTATTTATAAGGTTTTCAAAACCAGAAACTGTTCTCCCCGCAGGGCTCAGAGCAACTACACCTCAACCCCAAACCTGCATACCCTATGTCACCCTAACCGTATTTGCTGCCACCACCAAGTTCTATTTAAGATCTTTAATACCAAATGAGGTTTCGGTAACCCCCTACACGTCTCACAGAAACACCCAATTTGGTCAAAAAAGTAAAACTTGCAAATTAGACAAACTGTAACTTAATAACGCCGGCTATCCCCGAAACCTTTCAGCTCAAAATTAGAGTACAAGGACAGAACTGATGAATTTATAATTAATCTGACAAAAATGGTCACAATGCATAAAAATAATAGTAAAAGAACAAATAAAACTTACATAAATTAACATGATATGTTAACGTCATATTTTGTTGTGATGGTACCTCAAGTTAATAACTCACGTCCCCATGTTATTACAAGTATACAGGTAGCTGACCTATTTTTATTTCTCAGGCCCTGTTTAACCCCACTCTGCCATGTTTCATGCTGGGTCAGCACACAGAACATTTTATGATTTTGTTATGGAAACAAACATATTTCTCAAACCATAAATGAACTAAAACTAAAGTTTTCTTAGTACCAAGTTACCTTATGGAGAAGCTGTAACTATACAGAAAGCGCTCCCATTGAAATCAATGGATGCGCTCACCACATGTCTAACGTGACCCCCTGTATACATTTGCCAAGCCAGAGATGGAGATCATGGATGATAAGTATATTACATGACACATCTACATGGAAAATAAGATTCCAGGCGCTGCGTCCCCTGTGTGACCCCCAGTGCCTGGTCCCCAGCAGGATGTTATGGCACCAAGGACAGGACACCTGGCATCCTTTGAAGATGCTCTGCATGTTCCACCGACTTTTTGGTGGCCAGACTTCCAGGTAGCATTTATGGCAGGACGTGGGCTAAGAAAAAGACTATTTTCTTTTCTTCATGCAAGATGTCCTGTTAACACTTAAACATAAGCATTCTGCATGACAAAGACATACAAAATGTGAATGCAGAATGGAATTAAAATAAACAGAGCATCTATACTATACGAAAGCAAAATAATCTGTGGGAATCCGCAGATGTTGGAGTCCCTTGGCAAAATAAATTAATTTTTTCTCCCTCACATTCCCACTTAACAGGAATAACCTCCTTTTGTCTCTAGCAGACGGCCCTCTTGGCATGACGTGGGAGCGTGGAGATCGGGCAGTTTTATTACACTTAATATAAGTTAGGTCATAAAACCTGACAGAAAATGTCCTATCTGGTGGTTTTGTTACCTTGTATATTAATTCTGGGTTACATCACAGCCCACTTGTTATTGCAAACATATAGGTAGCAAACATCCCTGTGTACCTGTCTGTAAGAGGACACATTGTTATTGTTCAGGCCCAGTTTAACCCACTCCTGGCTTGCTCCCTATTATTCTATCAGGCGCACTGTATATATATATATGTGCTGCATCCCCTATGTGACCCTAATGTTCAGTCTCTGTAGGATTTTATGGCACCATGGGCAGGATATCCGGTCTTCATGTTTCACCTGACTTTATAACATGGTCTGGCCGGGTAGATAACAGGATCTGTCCTAACAGAGATTTTGTGTTTTGGAATAAATGAAAGATGCCTTGTTAACGATTCCTACACTGAAAATAAGCACCTGCATGACCATGACACTGCCGTCATACGAATTAAGGTGCATGTGATGGCTGTAGCATACACTTAAACCACCCAAGATGGCGTGGGCATAGCTGGATACAGGATCTCTGGAATCCAAAAGTTAAATTTAAAGAGGGAGATGACAACTCCTGGTGATTTGGGGGGGGGGGGTTCCAGCTTGGCTGCATTAGATTACAAATAGGTTGACAGTCACGTTTTCGTTTTTCTCCTTTTTATAGGAATAAGGGAAAGATTTTTTATATGCTGCATATTCAATAATTTATAAGTCGTTCTGCTTCCAGGGCTAGTATAATATGATTCTAGGTAATGAATTATTCCACAGCCTTGGTAGATGCATTAACCCAATAAGCCCCTGCAACTTCCAATACTGTTACACAGACACAAGACCATGAAATGGCTATCCGTGGCGCATCGCTGGAATGTGTGTGCAATAATCTAAACAAGACCTCCAGACATGAGAAGAGGGCACAGCTCAGCCATTT
The DNA here is from genome assembly GCF_027358695.1 of Spea bombifrons. Taxonomy (NCBI): domain Eukaryota; kingdom Metazoa; phylum Chordata; class Amphibia; order Anura; family Pelobatidae; genus Spea; species Spea bombifrons. The sequence goes on along the minus strand of NC_071090.1, from coordinate 21,237,414 downwards.
GTGCTGCAATTCAAAACTTACACTAGAGATGCAACTAAATCTGCTTGGAGACTCCCTTATAACCCCCACCCCAACTGAATCACGGTACTTGCTGCTTGGAGATTCAGTGTTGCATAGGTCTATGTCACCATGCAGATCGTTATCAAATATAACATATAATCAAATATAATATGCTGGTATGTGCTGAGCAATACCATGACAGAAGCAGAGGAGACCAACATCTGCCTCAGACTTAAAACACATAATGGTTGCCACTTAGCTGTGGTGCCTATGCTTTACATTTCTGTAGTAAGATGAAAGCCATGATCTATTAAATATTAATGCGCTAAAAAAGCCTATGCATGTTCATATGATACACTGAACAGCATCAACAGCTCGGGTACTGAATAAATATGAATGATCACATCCAAAATACTGCAATGGGCAAGTTACATTAAAAAAAAAATATATATATATATATATATATATATATTCTACAATTCATTTTAGCAATCTCAACCCCACCGACCACCAACCAAGTATGTTGACATTTTCCTATAAAGATTTAGATTATTTAGTATGTTCCTAAAACCTTAGATTTTAGAAACGCACCAATAGTCTTTTAATATGCTTTAAGAGTCTTATGTTTTGGTGTTTTAGAACAATAGTAAATATATTAGCTAGGATGGGCTAAGTATCTTTCAGAGTTTGTTGAAATGCTTTTACTACTTAACACATTTTTTTTTCTATTTTTTTGTACAGTAAAAAAATAAGGTTACTTTAGTGTTATTTTCAGGTAAACAAAAAGTATAATTGCCAAAATACTGTTGAGTTCTGAATTGATCTTTAAGAGAGGAACAAACTGCAAAGCAGTTCTACTCCTTTGCACTCCTTTTTTGTGGAGGAAAACCAAAAGGAACCGAATGTTAAGTATAGGAACTTGTATTCCTCTGAGGTTCTCTAGTATCTACTTAAAACAAACCAATCCCGTTCCCGGGATCAAAAATACCCTTATTACCCCACCCTAAAACATAACTTTTATTAATATGTATGTTAAAAAGGTATAACCAAAAAAAGATTTTTAAAAAAGCCATTAGCCCAGACCTCTGATGAAGCTCTGAGGAGCGAAACATGCCAGGGGGGCTATTTGCCTGAGTTTTTAATAAGCCTGTGTCACTGGTTAGAATTCAATTATTTCTGTTAGGACTGCAGCCATCAACAATATATATGATCTAATATTATTAGTGTTACACAGCTGTGGGCATATGCCCTTATGTTACAGTGACGTATACCTTTCATGGTAGGACTGGTGACACTGGTGTTTTTTAAAAATCTTTTTTGGTTATACCTTTTAACATACATATTAATAAAAGTTATGTTTTAGGGTGGGGTAATAAGGGTATTTTTGATCCCGGGAACGGGATTGGTTTGCTTTTAAGTTGTAACTTACCCTTGTCCTCGCTGGGGCATTATTTTGGAATTGTCTAGTATCTACTTGTTCTAGGAGAACACCTATGACACTTTTCCATACATTAAGCAATGTGCTGAAAAAAGAAAAAAAAACGCCTTTACAGGGTTTCAAAGATCACGAATTCTGTAATGTCACAACTAAAATCTACGCACCTAAATCAGCCAACAGATGCAATGCATGCGATCATTTAAACACCACGATCATCCGAAGGAAGATCATGGAAACTAAAGTCACATGTAGCTACATATTTAAAAAAATGTATTTCACTTTAAAAGAGATGTCTATTTAAGTGCTCTGATTTCCTGCAGGTTTCTCAGAATCTACATTTGGAGAGTTTTTACGCTTATTTCCTCTTGTTAGTGCTGAAGACTGTTTACTTTTCCATTCGCTTTTTTATTGCTGCAGCAATCTGCATGTTTCCCTTTCTACCAAACATTTACGAGACTATGAGGGGAAAAATAAACATAAAAAGCCCAAGAAAAAAAAAGATCCCATATTTGGAATAGATCAAAAAGAACATACAATTCCTAGCTTCTCGTGTGGTTATTCAGCTGCTTATTTGGTGTGAAAACAGACCCAGGACATTGGGGTACAAAAGAAAAGTGTACATATTGGATTGTAGGGCTGCAACTAACAATTATTTTTATAATCGATTAGTTGGCCGATTATTTTTTCGATTTTCGATTTTTTTTTTTATTTAAAATAATGTAATAAAAAACGTACAATTTACACTTTCATCTCTTTATTGCAATGGTCTCTCGCTATTCACCTTCTTATTTTACTGACATAATAAAAGCTACAAGAACCCAAACACAGTGTACAAAGTTATTAGTAAATAAATTCATGTTAACTATTTTTCATATTTAATAAAAACTGAGAAAAAAGCCTTGTTTATATTTTCTTTTATTTACCAAACTGCCCGCAATTATGCACATCTGACCCCCAGCTTGCCACTCTTCCCCCATATATGCCTTATGCCTCTTATATGCCAGAGATTCCACTGTGCCCCCTGATATGCCACTGTGCCCCCGATATGCCTTATACTCCTTATATGCCAGTGATATCCAACTGAGCCCCCTGATATACCTTTTACCCCCAGATATGTCTTATGCCCCCCTGATATGCCTTATAACTTCTAATATGCCACTCGCCCCCATTTATGCCTTATACCTCCCTATATGGCACTGTGCACCCTGATATGCCACTCAGCTCCCCATAAATGCCCTGCCCTGCAAAAAAAGATTGTTTTTTTTTTCCATTTACAAATGGCAAACACATGTACCCCTCTGCTCACCTGCTGCATGTGGCACGACAAAGTAATTGATTGAGGGACCCCTTTCTAATAAATGCTGGGGTACACAGAGGTCTTTCCTACAGCCCAGGGGCAGAACTGATTTTTAGTTAGGCATCAGTTAATGAATCCATAGCTACGATATCTATGTTATAACCTCTGAAGTCCCTAATGCCTATGTAACATTCCAACCCTCTTTTCTCTTGGGCTAGTAGAGCTATATCCATGTTACATTTTTTTTGGGGGGGGCTGCTTCAAGAGAGCAGCAGTACGCCGAGGGCCAAGCGGCTCTATTCTTGCCATTGCAGTAGAAGGCTTTGATATTAATCACCAGATCTAGAGTAGAACTAGCGATACAAAAAAAAACAGTATTGTTTCTTCTGCAAACACACAACTGAAGTCCACATAGCCTCCCTGTCCTCTGGAGAGCGTTTATGTGGAACTACTTTGCCTTTCCATGCTTCTGTCAGTAACTAGAGACAAGAAGTCCATAAATAGAAGAGTGAATATGTACTTCTAAAGCCTGGGCATATGCAGATGTTTTGTGGTGCTGGCATGGCTGAACAGCTATAAAGACTGTAGAAAAGTAATGTTTGTAAGCAAAAAGCTGCAACTTTTACTGAAAGACAGCCAACATAGCTTGCCTCATTCATAATTGTCCATCCTAAAAGGAATAGTAAAGCAGTACAGGTCCCTCTTTACACTGTCCACGTGGCCATCATGTTTACTCCTGCAGACGATCAATACTTTCAGCATTCTATGAAGCTGACCAATACCAACTAAATGCAGTGCCAGATATGATTTTCCCTAGAAAGCCTGTAATAATTAGAGGCGCTAGTCAAAAACTAAAACACACAAGTCACATTTATTGAAAACCAGATCTGCCTCTAGATCAAATGAGTAGATGGATATTCCATATAAACAGTGGATATTTTATTGTTGTGAGATTACCTGCAGAGCTTTAAAACAATTTCAGGCTTCAGAACATAATGCCCAAGGAAATCAACATTCCTGAGAACACAACAGAGTCTGCTGACAAATTGCTGCTTTCCTGGGTCAACTTCATGTCTATTGCCAGCCTACTTCAGGCTTTCTGAAGCTACAACAAGCCACATGCACCACTGTAATAGGGAGATCTCCCAGATATAAAAGTAATCTCACTAATAGCTACGGAGGGCCATGCCCACTATTTTTGCAGGAGAAGCTCAGTGGGATTTGCTCTTCATAAAGTCCCACTTTAGGGAACATATCTCTAAATGAAGAACGAGGTCCTTCACCAGTATATCCATAAATCAGTATCCTTCTTAGAGTAATAGTGCTGTTCCTTTGTTCCAGTGTCTACATTTGTCATGTGAACAGTTAATAGTATGTCTGCCCAGTGCAAGAAAGACCATAGATTATGTTAGTTTTCCATATTAAATATGTACATTAGATATTGGTTTGGAGAACATAATTTCCATTTCGTTCCTTTTAAATCCCACTCCTTCAGCCTACTTCTAATAATCAGCGCCATATTTCTCTCTTATCTATGTTCATCTTGGGTCCATTTTAGGTTTTGTTTTTCCACGCTTCAGCAATGGACACATATATACAAAAGAGTATGTGTGTAAAAAGCTATTCTGGGGCAGAATTTTAAAAGTGGTGCAATCACCATAGCAACCGTGGAATGTTCCATTCTCTACCATAATTTGTTATACCCCCCTTGGACATCAAGGATCCATATTGGTTACAGTAATGTAGTAAGATTAATGTAGTACCTTTTTGGGGTCTACAAACTTTTACTACAATTTAGATTACGCTGAATGGTAAATGGGTCTCTTTTTTGGTAACCATTAAGGCATTACAAAGGGTTACCTAATTTCTCCGGCAATAACAACTGATTTGGCCATGCATGATACAGTTAGTTCAGTTACAATGTTTGAAGGTCTTCTCACAGTGTTAAGTATACATTAACCAAGACCAACTCTGGGCTTCTTGCAGGTAAAATGTGCCAGTCTTAGACCCTTCTAACTCATCATCTCACCACAAATCAATCTAGGAATTCAAACACATCTAAAAACGTACCTATTCTTCCTCCTTGAAGAGACTAACCACAATTCTTGTGTACAAACCATGCCATACAAAATATTATTACACATGAAAAGTTTTGTAATGATCACCAAGAAGCTTCATTTTCTTAAATCCAATTGAAAATACATAAAAAGGGATATGACAAAACTAGAACTGGCTGCTCATGTTCCAGTGTATTTACTTTACATGTCCTGATCTAAGGTGGACCACACTTTTGTGGTGCAGAATATCTGGCCACGCAAACATCACATCAATAATCAAACTTGCTTAACGCGAGATCAACAAACACAGAAAAACAGATACCAATTGACATTCTGGGTTACAGAACTACATAAACATGACAACTTTCACAATAGATGCAGAGCTTATACTCTGTAGCCAAACCAGCCAGAAAGCAAGTCACCAATTCACATGTATTTAAAGGTCCATGACAACAAGTGTGATTTGTCTCTATATCCTATAGATTACAAAAAAAGGGGCCATGATGATTGCTAAATAACACGCTCACACCTAACTATGTAAGCCTAACTGAAACAATATAACTAATTAAAATATTTATATTTTAGAAATGTTTGTTCAATAGCAGGTACTTCATCAAGCCAACAGACATATCATTATTTTCTGCAGAACAATTGTGTGAATAATCTTCAAAACACAATATATAATATATGTACATTGGACACAGATCAAAGTTTCAACATAAGCAGAGTGCTGATACAATGTATCCCACATATCAATGGCCAATATGCAATAACACAAATATAAATCACGAATACAATGGGAAGCAACACATCATTTTACAAATACTCCATTTGCAAATGTATAGGTGATCGGTGCTTCCCCATTGTGTAGGGACAATAGCACTACATCCTATAAGGGAGAAGTAACCACAATAATGCATACTTCACCTTATTTTTCCTTTCAGACACTGACAGCCTCCCGCACCTCCTCCTTGGCGGTATAAAAGCTCCAGGGACGGGGATACAACCGCAACCGTTGTACGGACAGGATCCTCGGCTTCCAGGCCGAAATGGGAGGTTTAAAAAAAAGGAGGATGTAGAAAAGGAGGAGTAGGAGGCGGCAGAGATGTCAAAACCCCTAAAAGCTTAGAGATTCGGCGCGGCGGCCATTTTGTGAAGGATGAGAATCCGGAAATCAGAGTGGGCGGAGCCGTATCCATGTTCTAGAGCTGAGGAATCAGCGCGTACAGTGCGAGGATAAAGGCTATCGTTACCTATATGCGACAATCATATAGTGAATTACAAAAAAGCGCGCGTTTATATTGCTTTGGGAAATGTGTGTATTTTTGGCATTGGTAGTGTGTTCGTTATAAGACTGAACTAGAGTCGGGTTATCGCCCTCCCTCAAAATTAGAGGAGGTAATCGTGGAGTGACCTGTTGCGCATATAATAATTAATATATTAAACCGCGACAAGTTGGCAGCCAGACGCAGGTTTGCAAAGGTATGGCTGTAGTGATCCTATTGTATAAAGCAAAAATAGAGAAAGTGTATAAAATTGAACTTGAAATTCTCACTCAGAATGCAGCAAAGCTTTTACCTGCAAAACAATATCACTTTATTAAGGGAGGGAAACATAGGGTGATAATAAGGACTAAGGGCAAAGACGTTTTTAAGGTGACACATTTGTTTGTTTCCCCAAAATCCATACGGCAGCAAGAGCAAGGATGTAGAGGGATAGATGTCCAAGAGAGCGTCAATATGCGTGTATCGGTTTGTCTTAGTCTGTCAGGTCTTGTCTTGTCATACCCCTTGAATATATGTATTGTATTAAGCGCTATGCAAATTGTTGCGGCTGTATAAATAAAAGATAACTTCCTGGAGGACCAAATACAGAACCACAGAGGCTTCCAGATTCAGCTTGTAATGTTTGATAAATGTCTACTAATTCACCCAGGTGGTTGCAGGGTTTGGCTTTCAGGATGTAGCCATGGCTTCGGTAGAGTCATTTCTGAGCCTTTTCCAACACTATCTTAAATGTGGCAGTAATCCACCTGGCCCTTGTGGTTTTAGAGACTTTATATCCGTTTTGTTGCCAAGTAAAATTAGTAAATACCGTATTTGCTCGATTATAAGACGAGGTTTTTTTCAGAGCAAATGCTCAGAAAAATACCCTTCGTCTTGTAATTGGGGTCGTCTTCTAATCAGACCTCAAACAGAGGTCTGACTATGAGACTAAGATGAGCCTATCAGCGAGCGCCGTGAAAGCGCGGGCAGCAGCGTACCTTTCCCTGCATAGCGTGCTCTCAGCATGGGGGACGCCTCCTCCGTGCCGCGATAGCCCGCCCACTGCCGGGGAGCAGAGCCGGTTGAGGGAAATCATTGATCTTGGCACGGCACTCCAGAAGCAAGACCCCGTGGGACCCGGGCGGCACTGTGCCGTCCCAAAGTCAAAGGCGAATCCGGTAGATTTACCGCTTTAATTTTTTGGAGGAGGCGGGGTCACACCGCGTCATGCTGTAATGCCGTGGGAGCTGCAGTATACTAAGTGCCTGCTGAGCCATCGCGGTGAGTGAAGTGCTTGAGTGCAGGTCTTGGTTTGGAAGTGTGTCTGAGTGTATCGTAAATGTGGCAGTAATCCACCTGGCCCTTGTGGTTTTACAGACTTTATATATGGGTTTGGTTGGTTGTGTATCAGACGGAAAAAAAATAAATGAAATGGAAAAGGCGAATGAGTGGGCAATTGGCGACCCACTCACCTGTGTCACCCCAGGGCAAAGCATCCAAACAACTGTCGTTCCTAGACGTTTGGCAGCGGACTTCCAGAGCTCAGACACTTGGCCCTAGCATAAGCTGGCTACTCCGGGGGAGGTAGCAGGCGTTGCCACACCACAAACAGACGCGGCCAGGGGGGAGAAACTACCCTTACCATTAGAGACATTTTGAGCATGACTCTAGCCAGGAAGTGAACTGGCAGAGAAGAGACGCTGGCACCAGCAGCAGCAGCAGCATTGGGAAAGGCGAATGAGTGGGCGATTGGCATCCCGCTCACCTGTTTCACCCCAGAGCAAAGCATCCAAACACTGTCAGTCCTTGACGTTTGGCAGTGTACTTCCAGAACTCAGACACAAGGCCCTAGCGTAAATTGGCTACACTGGCGGAGGTAGCAGGCGTTGCCACACCGCAAACAGACGCAGCCAGGGGGAGAAACTACCTTGAACATTAAGGACATTTTGAGGCATGACTCTAGCCAGGAAGCGAGCTGGCAGAGAAGAGACGCTGGCACCACCACCACCAGCAGCAGCCGCATTGGGAAAGGTGAATGAGTGGGCAATTGATGACCCGCTCACCTGTTTCACCCCAGGGCAAAGCATCCAAAGCCTGTCAGTCCTAGACGTTTGGGAGCGGACTTTCAGAACTCAGACACTAGGCCCTAGCGTAAATTGGCTACACAGGCGGAGGTAGCAGACGTTGCCACACCGCAAACACGTGCCACCAGGGGGAAAACTACCTTGAACATTAGGGAAAATTAACTTTCCAAGCTAAGAGCTGGGTAAACCAACTTGGGCAGATTGAATTTAGAAAGGCAATCTGCTCCATCAGATGAGGTGCTATGCGTGAGCGCTGTGGACTCAGTATGTTTACAGTCATAGAAAACGCGCTCACTTTGAACAGTGGTTGGTGGACATGATAGCAGCTGCTGCACAACCCAAAGAGTGCAGGCCACACACTCTTCTTTTCATCCCAGTAGCTAAGAGGATCAACATTTGGCGCAGAAGGAACTTCACAGAGGTAAAGTTTGACCATTTCAGCAGCACTGCTCTCCTTTCTGCTTCTAGCTCTGTCAGATGGTCCAACTATACTCCCAAGTGCCTCCTCCCAAAACGCAGCTGCTTCACTCAGCTGTGTTGTGCTGCTTGTGGCACTGCTGCTGCTAGGAGTAGCAGACAACATCATCTCTTCCTCCTCCTGCACCTCTCCCTCCTCGGACAGCATTCCCATTTTACGCTGCCAGTCACGCACCTTTTGAACCAATTGGTCCCGGTAGCTACTGAGAATATTGAATTTCATTGCTAGCTTTCCCTTAATCCTTGGATTGCAAAGGCACGCTAGCATCATTTCGGGACTTTCTTCCATGCGTTTGCAAAGGCGTACTTTTAGCAGATCCTTCAGCTTCCTGACTATGGCTGCTACGTCAGGATGTAGAGTGCCATCTTGAACAGCCTCACGGTTTTCAAGGAACACATCCATCTTGCTGCCTAGATGGGAGAACACTGGGATTACCTGGGCCAGACTAGCAGTGTTTGATCTTAAATTTTCTGTGGCATCCCTGAATGGTTTAAGGACTGCCACTAGCTGGGCGATCACTGTCCAATCCTCCCTATTCAATGGAGATGTAATCCCAATATTATGCTCTGAGGCAAGATTATGGATTGCCCTCTGCTGCTCCAAAATCCTCTCCAGCATCTCTAAAGTGGAGTTCCACCGCGTACTGATATCCTGTCGTAGGCAGTGTACGGAAAGACCTGCCCTCTCTTGCTCTTCCCTCAAAAGTTGGCTAGCCTTAACACTATGGTGAAAGTGCCCAGCGATCTTTCTGCAGTGGGACAGAACTACTGCTGCTACATTAGTTCCTTCTGACATTGCTGCCTTGACTACAAGATGGATGGTGTGGGCTGCACAGCGCACACCAACGATATGACCATCTCGCAGCGCTTTCACCATATTGGCACCTCTGTCAGTTACCACAAAACCAACTTCAACATTGGTGCCCGCCTCTGCTCCCACCCAAAGGCTAAACATTTTCCTCATTGCATGCAGAATATTTTTGGAAGTGTGCTTTTCATCCATCACTTCTGCATGGAGAAGGAATGATCGGTAGCCTGCTGCAGCAGCTTCCGTAGACACACGGGGCTGCCACCAGTGTGCTGTCATAGAAAGAAAGGCATGCTGCCCGCTAGGTGCACTCCACAAATCTGTTGTGAAATTAACACACTGACCAGCAGCCTTGGAAAGCTCTGCTTTCACTGCTGAAACACAGGACCAATACAATGAGGGGACAATGTTCCTACTGAAAGTGGAACATGACGGTACTGTGTATTGTGGAGCCACAGCCACCATCAATTGTTTGAAAGGCTTCCCTTCAATCATGGACAAGGATGCCCCTCCAACAGCAATGAACTGACCAATAAGTCGGGTTACTTTATTGGCATTGATCTCTTGGAGTGGAATGCCCCAAATTCTTCCAGGGTGGGCTGGACATGCAGTGCTCCAACCTGCCTTGGTCTCTGGCTGCCAGCACTAGCTGTTGCTGCTATTGGTTTGGAAGCAGCTGTTGAGGTTTTTCCACTCTCTCTGGAGATGGTACTGGTTGTTGTAGTACCACGGCCACCAGCTATGCACTACCTGCACTACGTTTTTCTTCTGCATCTTTCCCCAATAACACAGCCATGTGCTGAGGTGATGCTTCGTGTCAGCACTGGTAAAATGTCCAGACCTTTCCCTCTGCTTATTAGCTTCCCTATAAGCCCCCTTCTATAGCCCCCTTCTTTGACATTTTCAAAGTGCTCCAAAATTGGGGCGCGCATAGCCTTGGGTGCTCCTACTGCTCGAGGTAGATGAACAGTGGCAGAACTAGTGGTGGCACTGGTGGTACCAGTACTAGCCATAATTGCTTTAATTCTACCAGATTTGGTAGGTTTTGCTGCTGGTGGTGGTGATGGTTAAATCAGATTCAGTATATGATTTATTAATTTAATATTAAGTTATATAATATTAATAGATTAGAATTATTTATATTATAGAATATAGATTATGAATTAGAATTATTTATAGATTATGAATTAGAATTTATTATATTATGTTATATAATATATTATAGATTCAGATTAAAGATTAGAATTATTTATTAAATTATATTATGGGGCTAAACAACTTTTAGTTTAAATCAGATACAGAAGCAGATAGATATAGTTATCCTACTTCTGCTAACTCTACAAAAATGTGCTAAATTATTTTGTTTTTTAATAGTACTACAGCTAGTACCTTGAAGCTTTGCTTAGTACAGCTGTCGTCACACAGTTAAATTTTCTTGAAAAGAAATTAGAAAATAAAATGTAACAGCAAAACAGTTAGCTTCACTGCTTGCTGAACAAAAACACACAGCACTTATGCGGCTGCACTCACTAGCCCAACAAGTTCACTTCACTGATGGACTGAGGTGAGCAAAACACTAAGGGTACTTTTAATAAAATTAAAATAAAATGTAAAATGAGAAAATATTAATCTTTGCAAAATAGTTACAGTCACTGCTTGCTGATCAAAAAAGAACACAGCACTTATGCGGCTGCACTCACTAGCCCAACAAATTCACTTCACTGATGCACTGTGGTGAGCAAAACAAATGAAATAAAATTAAAAATGAATTAAGAAAAATTGACGTGGTCTCTTGCTGTTGCTAAAACAAAGTATAAACTAAAGAGCTGCAGCACCAGTACTAATAAGATTAGCTGAACTATAAAGTTATTAAATTATTAACTAAGTAAGTTATTACTAATAATTTGTTTATAATTAATAATAAAATTAATTATCAAATTCTAGATTGAGCTTAAAGGTAGTAGTGGACTGGTTAATCTTTATGTTGGATAAATTATTAACCCTTCTACCTGACAGACAGTCTCAAGCAAAATAAGCTAGCAGTAATTTATAGCTAATTAATTATTAAGCTAGCTAAAATGAATTATATAATATTACTATAATGATTTTATTTTTTATTTTTTTTATTAGAAAAATGAGTATACATTTGTAATCTTCTGTATACAAACAAATCTCAAGACAACAACATAATTTAACGTGACATACATATAGTGGTAAGAAGCATACAATTTATATATACATCCACAATCCGGTAAGGCTGATCCCATATTCATACTTTCTAACTGCTCAATTTATTTTAGTATTTGTATCTTATTCCCTAATGCACAATTTTTACGGACTCCATATTTATTTTTATTATTTTCTTAATGTTCACACATATGAACCTTCAACCTGTCTTATATAGTTGTTATATGTTTTCAAGTTTATTTATCCAGTTATCCCACTCTTTATATCTTTGATTACACCTTCCAAAGTTGTAAGCAATCCCTCTTTCCATCTTACATTGATGTATTATTTGAGCTTTGATTTTTATCCATGTATTAACCATTGTAGACCTCCAATTTTTTGCTGTTTGCAATTTTACAGCCATCATAAAATGATATAGTATCTTTTTTTCAAATCTTTTTAGAGGCGGGATGTTAAGGTGTAGTATAGCTAGATCAGGAGATCTACTAATCTCCCGGCCCAACAATTCCTCCAAATTTTTCAGAGTTACGTCCCACAATGTTCTAATCAGTGGGCAGTTCCACCATATGTGGAGGAAATCTCCATCTTGTTGGCCACACCTCCAGAAATAAATTGGAGAGTCAGGGAGTATTTTCGCCAACCTAGTAGGTACCAGATACCACCTATTATTAATTTTAAATTGAACCTCACAAAGGTTTAGGCAGTGGATTGCATTACACATCTGATTAAATGACTTAAATGCATCCTCTCTAGAGATGCATATTTTTAAATCTCTAGCCGATTTATCCAGAGATTTCGTCGGATGGTCTTTTTTACTTAAATTTATTATATCTATGCATCTACTCAGAAGTTTTTTATGGGTTTTTGCCCTCAATAATCTTTCTAGATTAACAATTTTTTGGGAACAATTTCTTATATATAGGTGTCTTTCTAGCACATTTTTTACCCTTAGATAATTAAACGGTTGGCTTTGTGGTAACTCAAATTTTTCATGTAACTCATGGAAAGTTTTCATCTTATTGTTATTTCCCTCAATTAGATCAGATATGTTGTTAATCCCTCTTTCTATCCAAATTCTTAAATCTAAATTATCGACATTTTTGGATATCACTGTTATTGGAAGAATCGGTAGAAGTTTATTTGTAAGCCCAAATTGTCTCTTTATTAGTCTCCATTCCTCTAGAATATGTCCTAGTGTCAAACATATGTTGATATTGTTCTTTTTTCTTTCAAATTTCCAAAAGCGAGATAATGCATCCCTTCCTTTATCCTCTATAGCTACTTCATATTTAAACCATCTCTCTTTCTCAGCAAGGCATAATTGTGAAATAATTGCGTGGGATAATAACGCTGCCTGAGCATAGTCTTGTATCATAGGGCTTCCCAAACCACCTTGAGTTTTCTTTCTAGCCAGTATTTCCATTGAAATCCTCGGGCGTCTATCCGCCCATATAAATTTATTAATAGCAGATTTAATCAATTTGATCCAACTATTTGGAATTTTCAGAGGAATCATTCTAAATAAATAAACAAATTTGGGCAAAACATACGCTTTTACTGTATTAATTCTTCCCCACCATGATATCTCCATTTTTTCCATTGGCCTAATTGTCTGTTTGTATTCCTTATTAGAGGTAGTAGATTAACTTCCAAAAGTTTGGTTGGGTTAGCTGGAACATTAATTCCTAAATAGTTATAGACTTTATTTGTCCAAGTAAAACCAAAACTTGAATCTAGTTCGGCTTTTTCTTCTGAATTTATAAACATCGGCATAGCTTCTGTCTTATCTACATTAAGTTGGTAATTCGAGAAATAGCTAAATCTCGAAATTACCCTCATCAATTCATTTGTGGAGGCAGCAGGTTTTGTCATTGTAACTAAAATATCATCAGCATATAAATTAAGTGTACTCTCTTCCCCATAGTATGAAAACCCTGAGATCTTGGGATTCTTTCTAATTTCATCCGCTAATGGTTCCACAGAGAAAATATATAACGAGGGTGAGAGGGGGCATCCCTGTCTAACCCCATTTCCAATCCTGAACCACTCCGATTTTATTCCAGATCCTACCATTCTGCCCAAAGAGTTGGAATATAGCGTCATAATTGAGTTTAAGATTTTTCCTGTAAAACCAAATTTCTTTAGAGTCTCTTTCATATATTGCCAATTTACTCTGTCGAAGGCTTTCTCTCCATCAAGTGAAAGGGTGAGCAAGGATATTGGTCTGTAACTGGCGACTAATTCAGGATTTTTCTCTGGTTTTAAAATAGGAATTATGTTTCCTTTCAACATCTCTTCTGGGATTTTACCACTTTCTGCTATCCCATTAAACATCTCGGTCATATGTCTACTTAATTGATTTTAAAAAATTTTATAAAAGGAATTATCAAAACCATCTGGTCCTGGTGCTTTATTTTCCTTTAATTTATCAATTCTTTTCTGGACTTCCAAAAGGGTAAAGGGTTTGTTTAACTCTTCGAGCTGAGAGTCTGATAATCTAGGTAAATTTTTATTTTTAATAAAAATAATATCTAGTTCTTCTGTTTGAAGGTTATATTGAGCTATATAAAAATCATTAAACGCTTTTCCAATTTTTTCAGGGGTTAAACATATTTCTATATTGGGCTATGATTCTTGTAATTTTATTTTGAGTTCTTTTCTTTTTCAATTTATTAGTCAAGAGTTTATTTGCTTTATTACCTCTATAATACCAGTTTTGTTTTAAATAATGTAAATATTTATTTGCTCTATTTAATAGGAGTTCATTTATCTTAACTTCTATTTCTCTGATCATTGTAGTTGTTTCTTTAGATGGATTGTTTTTATTTATTTTCGTTTGTTCTGCTAATTTAATATATAAATTTGAGAGATTATTTTCTCTATTTTTCTTAATTTGTTTTTTAAATTTTATAAGGTGCCCTCTAATCACGCATTTGCATGCGTTCCAAATTACTGTCGGGGACATACCCTCCGTTTTATTTTCAGCAAAAAATACTTCAATCTGTTTTTTTAAATTGTCCCTATCTTCAGATCTACTGAGAAGGAATTTGTCTAATCTCCAGTCTCTGTTGTTTTTTATCAGATTTGATTTCAACTCTAGAATTATCGGGTTGTGATCGGACCATGTAACTTCATTAATAACAATTTTCTTAACGTTATACGTGAGCTCTGTTTCCCCCCAAATTAAATCAATTCGGGAATATGCATTATATGATCTGGAGAAACACGTATAATCCCTTTCCGTTGGATGGTATATTATCCATATGTCTAATAGTTCGAATCTTTCAAGTATTTTTCTTAATTGCAATGCTTGACTTTTTATATTTTTAATAGAACCTGCGCCACGTAGCGAAATTCTATCTAATTTATAGTCTATAATTGAATTAAAGTCTCCCATAATCACAAGTACTCCCTGTTCAACTTTTTCTGTTTTAATTAGAACCCTAGAAATAAATCTTGAGGGAGAACAATTTGGGGCATAAATATTTACTAAAGTAAATAGCCTACCATCTATCTCACATACCAGTATTATATATCTGCCATTTGGATCCAATTCTTGGTATTTGATCTCTATTTTTAAGTCTCTTGCAAATATTATAGCCACCCCACATTTTTTTTTCTTTTCTAGTGAAGCTTGAATGATAGTGGGAAATCTCTCTGATTTCATATAAATTTTATCTGATTGGCGCCAATGAGTCTCCTGTATAAAGCATATTTTGATCCTTTCTCTTAATAAATAAGTTATGAACATGGAACGTTTTTGGGGAGTATTTAGTCCTTGTGCATTAACCATTTTCCAGGTAGGGATCAGCCTACCTGGAAGAAAAAAAACCACCTTCTTTATTTACCTTCATTACCTTAGACAATAACAAACAACAAACACCATATATTTCCCCGGCACCTAAACCCTTATAGTGCCTTAAGAGCCATATACATCGACTCTTCTCAAAGTAACATAATCTCATAACCATTATGAGAATGGTAGTGCCAGCAGGTTGGGGGGGAGGGACGGAAAGGAGAAAATAAATAAATAAATAAGAAATTAAATAAATACATATAATTGAATAAATAGGTCCTTCATACAATATCCCTAGTGCACGTATTAATACATGTAAAAATTAAATAAATAAAAGAAAAAAAAATGATTTTAGATTAGACACTAGTAGTTGTCTTGTCTACACTCTACACTAGTATACTATAGTATATGACTGACAAATATATATAATAATATTAATGTATTAAATTATTATATATTCTATTAAATTATTATTTATAAATTCTATCTTATCTAAGTGAAGACAGGGTAGGCAGTAGGCACTGCCAGCCCAGTGCAAGGGCACCCCAGTGCTAGTGAGGCACTGTGTGCACTGTCAACTCAACAGCACTACACAATTGATGACAGACAGAAGCACTGCACGCTCGGATGCAGCACAGCAGTGTTGCCAAAGCAGTCATAGCAAAAAATGAATGGATGAGACCCTTAGTGTGACGTCACAAGAGCAAGCTGAGTGACTATGTTTTACCGGCACTGTATTCTGTTCTACCTTTCTTCGGAACGAACAAAAAAACGGACTCTCCATGTTCGTTTTCATGTTCGCCCGAAGATGAATGCATAAGTCTACCCAAACTACATAACAGCTTTAAGGGATTTTATCAATTTAGTCAATTCCTTAAGATTGAAAACAGCCAAGTCTTCTTGGTTATCATGCTCATCAGAATCATTCACGCAATCAAGTGTAATAATTCTTAATTCTCAGGGCTAGAGCCAGATGCACCCACAAATCCATTGAAACAGCAGGCTCTGAAGTATGCAGCCACCCTCAAGGGTTAGCTGTTTCCTAACAGTGGTTCTCATGCACTGACTTCGGACACAACAAGCCTACAAGGAGAGGGATCAAAACAATCTCTTCTGGTTTTCTGCCACACTGTATTATTAAATCTATTGGAACACCTTATCATCACACCATTAGCTTGTCGGTCACCCTATTCCAAAACCAGGGGCATTTATATGGAATTGGCCCCTCTTCCTGGCTGTCATTCAGAGCCCATGTTGGGCTAACGCAGGGGTTTGGCATTGAAAGGGTTAACCTAGCCAGATGTGCTTCATCTCGCCCTCTTAAGCCATGCAGACTGACCCTCACCTACATGTCAGAGTTGTGCCATAAATTAATTCAGGTTCAGCCTCAGTGACCATTAGCGGTAACTCCCCTATAATATGAAATTTAGGGTGATGGCCTTCTATGCTGGGTTTGGGTCATCTTGAGGACACAATGGGACGTGTCAATTGTAACAGATGCATGTAAAATGTTTTTTGATATATGTTTGATACTAGACCCTCTCCTGGAATTCTCTATGATAGGTGTTATGCTGTACCACCGTCAGTGCGTAATAATAACAGTTATGTTGTACCCCTGTCAATGCTATGCAGTTTAAAAGTGTGTGTGGAGGTGCCACATACAGGATCCGCCCAGGTGCCAAATACTCTAGGCACGTCCCCTGCAAAAGAGCATTTGAAAGGCACTCATGTTGGATGAGAAAGTCTGACCCCAGTGGGCATTCCAATTCAGCCCAAAGATGTTCAGTGAGGTTAAGGTTAGGGCTCTGTACAGGCCACTTGAGACCCCCCAACTGATTAAACTATGTATTTATGGACATCTGTCTTTGTATAGTGTAGCTCTAACATTACTCTTCACTGAAATTAAGAGGTCAAGCCCAAATTTGGAAAAATGGCTCGAAACCATTGTCACTCCTTTACCAAACTTCGCAGCAGGCACTATGCATTTCGGTAGGTAGCATTATCATGCCATCTCGTACATCAGATCATAAGGTATGATTCATCACTCCAGAGTCCAGTGGCGGCATGCATTACATCACTCCAGCAAAGGCTTGGCATTACACATACTGATCTTCAGCTTCTGTACAGCTGCTCGGCCATGGAAACCCTTTTTATGAAGCTCCCATCACACGGTGCTTAAACTGATGTTGCTTTTAAAGGCAGTTTGGAATTCTGTAGTGAGTGAAGGCAATTTTTATGTGCCATGCGCTTCAGCACTTGGTAGCCCTGCTCTGTGAGTGTGCTTGGGTGACCACTTCTGCTAGAATTTGTGGTAAAGGCCCTATGACTCTTCAGTATGAACTATTCTTCTGCCAGTGGTTGTCTATGCAGATGGCTGCCCATACATGTGCTTGATTTTATATACTGGTTAGAAATAAGTGCGACTGAAACACCTAAACTCAATCATTAGGAGGGGTGTCCACATACACTGCATGGACACACGTATTGGGACACCTGACCATTAGATCATTAGACATGGATATGTAGCTGCTCCCCATTTGCAGCTCTAACAGCTTCCACTCTTATGGGAAGGCTTTTGGAGTGTTTCTGTGGGAATTTTTGCGTGGGAATTTTTGCCCATTCATCCAGTAGAGCATTTGTGAGGTTAGGCACTGGGGTTGGACAAGAAGGCCTGGCTCGAAAACTCTGCTCCAGTTCATCCCAAAGGTGGGGTTGAGGTCAGGGCTTTCTGTCCGACTCAGTCAAGTTCTTCCACACTAAAGTCACCCAACCATGTCTTTATTGACTTGCTGGAATAAAAGAGCCTTCCTCAAACTATTCCCACAAAGTTGGAAGCAGAACATTGTCCAAAACGTCTTGGTATGCTGAAGCATTAAGATTTCCCTTTACTGGAAGTAAAGGGTCTAGCACAACCCTTGAAAAACAGTCCCATACCTTCTCCACCAAACTGGCACAATGAAAATCTAGGCAGATAAAGTTCTCCTGGCATCCACCAAACTCAGACCGGCCCATCAGACTGCCAAGCAGAGAAACTTCACAGGACACTGCTCCAGAGTGTAGGGGCTTGTTTACACCACCTGATCCAACTCTTGGCATCACTCGGTCATGTAAGGCTTGAATGCACCTACTCGGCCAAGGAAACCCATTCCATGAAGCTCCTGCTGTACAGTTTTTGTGCTGATATTAATGCCAGCTATGTAATCAGTAGAGCGATAGTGCCTCAGCACTTGGTGACCCGCTCTGTGATGCTTCACGGTCCTTCGCTTCATGGCTGAGTTGCTGCTGTTCTTAAATGTCTCAACTTTCCAATAATACTACTTTCAGTTGACCGTGGAGGTCTAGCAGGGATGTGATTTCACAAACTGACTGCATCTTTTGCAGCTCTTCAGAACGATCCATTTTTTTCACCAATGTTTGTAAATGCAGACTGCATGGTTAGGTGCTTGAATTTATACACTTGTGGCAAAGGTTCTGATTGAAACACCTGAATTTACTAATTAAGGTGTCCAATACTTATGTCCATGTAGTGTACACTGCTAAAGCAAGGGGGTGGTAAGTAAAAGAGTGGCTATGTAATGAGGAGGGTGGCTTTAATTTAGATCAGGAGTCTGTCGTGGAGTTGGGCAGAAGTTCACTCTGTTGCCGCCACGTTTACTTTTTAGATCCTAATGGAGGGAGGCCTCCAACCAGTCAATATTAACCTCTTTAATACAGCTGTTTTTTTATCTTTTTCCCCTCCAGATCACTGTTTTAACATTTCTGACCACAAATGTATTATTCAAATGTAATTTAAGATATTGAAAGATTTATCTACTGCTTTGAAAGGGCATTGTAGCTTCAGTAAGGAAATACTGGCTTCAGAAAGGCATGTAAAATCTTTTCCAAGGCTACAAGGGGACGTTTTCCCAATCTTTTAAAGGTAACCATGTCAAGGTGTTATAATAGTTTAGAAATAGCACAAATTCTAAGAAAGTAATTTTGAAATGTTCTTCCCATCCACATTAAAGTGTATCCTTGTCAGATGCCCTATTCCCATATTATCAGTGTTCATCGCACTCTGTGTTCCTGCCCCCCATATTTATTGATAGTTTGTTAACTCAGTAACACTCCAGCCATCATACAGGACTGTTTAGTGTCCGCTTTATCTTACCATTAATTTGTATGTATACTGCAAACCAGCTCCAGCTCACAAGGATTCCAGAGGGTCTAATAAAATGCCTTTGTCCATGGGAGAGCATCTGAACATTTTTCTGCCACTGACTGTATTCTTGCAGAATTACTACAGTATTAATATGCATATATGATTGGTAGGATTGTATGTAGGGCTGCAACTAACGATTATTTTAATAATCGATTAGTTGGCCGATTATTTTTTCGATTAATCGATTAATCGGATAAAAAAAATGAATGTAAATTTTTCATTTATTTAAAATAATTTACTAAACAAATGATGTTAAATACAAACAGCAGAATAAAAAAAACTTTGATAATACATTTCTTGTCTTTATTTCCCAACCAGCCCCCCAATATATGCACATTTGAGCCCAGGCTTGCTACGCTGCCCCCCCACATATGCCACGCTGCCTACCACAGCACTCCACGCTGGCTCCCACATATACCACTCCACGCTGCTTCCCACATCTGCCACTCCACGCTGCCTCCCACATATGCCACTCCACGCTGCCTCCCACATATGCCACTCCACGCTGCCTCCCACATATGCCACGCCACGCTGCCTCCCACATCTGCCCCTCCACTCTACCCCCCACATGCCACTGTGCCTGATACGCCTTATACCCCCTGAAACACCACTCCATCCTCCCCAGACATGCCACCCTGCCCTCCCCACATATGCCACGCCATGCTGCCTCCCACATCTGCCACTCCACAATGCCTCCCACATATGCCACGCTGCCTCCCACATCTGCCACTCCACGCTGCCTCCCACATCTGCCACTCCACATCTGCCACTGCGCCTGATACGCCTTATATCCCGATACCCCACTCCATCCTCTCCAGACATGCCACCCTGCCTCCCAGACATGCCACTTCTCTACCCCCAGATATGCCACTCTATCCCCAGATATGCCTTATTCACCCTGATACACCACTCCGTCCTCCCCAGACATGCCACACTGCCCTCCCCACATATGCCTTATATACTGTATATGCCTTATACCCCCAGATATGTCACTTCACTGCCCCCAGGATTTAGATTCCCCTAAATTAACCCTAAACTCCCCATTAACCATAACTGCCCCTAAATTAACCCTTAACACCCCCTTAACCACAGCATCCCCTAAATTAACCCTAAAGACCCCATCAACCACAGCATCCCCTAAATTAACCCTAAACACCCCATTAACCACAGCTGCTCCTAAATTAACCCTAAACACCCTATTAACATAACTGCCCCTAAATTAACCCTAAACACCCCACTAACCATAACTGCCCCTAAATTAACCCTAAACACCCCACTAACCATAACTGCCCCTAAATTAACCCCCACCTCCCCTAACTTTCAGTAGCCCAAATATATATATATATATTACATACATATATATATATATTACATACATACATACATATATATATATATATATATATATATATACACACACACACACATTATATATACCGTATTTGCTCGATTATAAGACGAGGTTTTTTTCAGAGCAAATGCTCTGAAAAATACCCCTCGTCTTCTAATCGGGGTCGTCTTCTAATCAGACCTCAAATAGAGGTCTGATTAGGAGACTAAGATCCAGATCCCCCGCACCGCTGCAGGGGACCTGGATCCTCCTGTCTCACCCCCCCCCCATCATACACACTTACCGGTGCTTCCTTGCTTCCTACTGCGTTGCCGGGGCAGCGGGTTGACGTCTACGCGATCCGCGTAGACAACGTCCGCTGCAGCCGGAAGGAGGTGTGGCTAGCAGCGGGGGTTGTCTGCGTCCGTCGCATAGACCTTCCCCGACTGTCAGAGATTAGAGTTCCCCGCACCGGTGCGGGGAACTTTGATCTCTGACAGCCGGGGAAAGTATACGCGACGGACGCATACAAACCCCCGCTGCTAGCCACACATCCTTCCGGCTGCAGCAGAAGGCGACGTCAACCCGCTGCCCCGGCTGGAAGCACCGGTAAGAGAGGGGGGAGAGCGGGGGAAGGGGGGTGAGAGAGGGGGGGAGAGAGAGAGAGTGTGTGTGTGTGTGTGTGTGTGTGTGTGTGTGTGTGTGTGTTAGTTAGTTAAATGGGGGTATAGGGTGTGTGTGTTAAATGGGGGCATAGGGCATTTCTGGAGTGGCGTTAAGGGGGGATTTAATAGCGCACTCTGCCTCCTGAAATGCCTTATACCTCCCTATATGCCACTCTGCCCCATAATATGCCTTTTAACCCCCTAAATGGCAGAGTGGCATATAGGGGTATAAGGCATTTCTGGAGGCAGAGTGCTCTATACAATGCCTTTTAACTCCCATAATGTCACTCTGCCTCCTGAAATGCCTTATACCTCCCTATATGCCACTCTGCCCCATAATATGCATTTTAACCCCCTAAATGCCAGAATGGGATATAGGGGTATAAGGCATTTCTGGAGGCAGAGTGGCACATAGGGGGTCAAAAGGCATACCATGGGGCACAGTGGCATATAGAGGGTTAAAAGGCATATCATGGGCCACAGTGCCATATTGGAGTGGCAAGCCTGGGGGCAGATGTGCGTAACTGGGGGACAGGTTGGAAAATACAAGAAATAAAAACAAAAAAAATCTTTTTCTCAATCATAGCTTTTATTAAAAAAAATAGTTTACATGAATTAACATTTACTGGTAAAACTTTTTTCCTTTGGGGTCGTCTTATATTCAGGCTTTTTCTTTTTTTCCTAAGTTAATATTCAGATTTTGGGGGGTCGTCTTATAATCAGGGTCGTCTTATAATCGAGCAAATACGGTATATATATATATATATATATATATATATATATACATATATACATACACACATAAATACATATACTTACCGTTAGATGAGTGTCACAGCCATGTGGTTCTGGCCTGGAGAAGGAAGGGGCGGGGCCAGTTGTCACAGTGATTACAGGGAGGGGGAGTAAGTAGGAGCTGCTGCTGTGAGTCAGACTAAACGGATTATATAATGAGGGGGATTTTTCAGAGCGTTTGCTCTGAAAAAACCCTCATTTGATAATCGATAATAATCGATTCAACTAATCGATAATGACATTTGTTGCCAACGAATTTCATTATCGATTATTATCGATTTTATCGATTAGTTGTTGCAGCCCTAATTGTATGGGACACTAAATTGCTCCTTTAACACTGTGTCTATATTATAATCTTTGTTACTTACAATATTGAATTAAAAATTCAGGGTGAAAATTAAAAACAAACTTTATTAAAGACCATGGAAATCACATTACTTTTCCAAATTAAAGGTCTGATTCATGAAATTCATTTGAAGTGTGATTGAAAATGTCACATCTAGCTCTTTATTTTAAAATAGAGATAAAATAAGAAAAGACTTTCATTTACAACTCAAGATGAAGACAGCATAAGAACACAAACAAAATTCCACCACAAATTTCCAATCTCTAAAGTACTTTGTATCTTCCTTTGTTCGTTGGTTGGTAGGAGTTTTGCTGTAAGGGTGAGAAAGATAAGTTTTTAAAATTCTGGCACAGATTTATCAAAGAAAAAAAAAAGAAACAGATGGCAAGCGAGTTTAATATTCTATGTTTTGAATTACTTAAATGCCGTTTCTTTAAGTTATACAAGTAGCATGCATATATTTAATCTGCATTACCTGCACACAACTCATTACTGTTAATGTGTGGGTAAACTAAATGCTAGTGGGGGAACAAAGACATGCTAAATGCCACTGCCCTTAAGAGTAAGGGTGAGAGCCTTGACCCTTAAAGTGAATAACATTTTAGATATAGTGCACTTTTCTATGACACAAACAAAAAATACCCAGTGAAAATTTGATGACTCTTAAAGTGTTGCTGAACTGAAACAAAAACTCCAGATACCTGCATATCTACATCACTGGAATAAAAGTTAATGCTTGCAACAGCTCGATATACACCAAGACCCAACAGCCTATGAGTCCAATACTTACCAGTCTGATCAGTTCTTCTTTGATAAGACGGGTAATTTCTGCTTTAGCTTTCTGTACTGCCAGCTCGCTTGCACCTAAAACAAATATTTTATATATACACACATTATACACACACACACACACAAGATCATATGAACTTCATCTAAATTACAATAATAAACAAAATCAATTTTTTTAGCTAATTAAGTTATTGTATTGTTCTTGTCTATATTGAATACATCAAACATTCACAGTGAGGGTTGGAAAAAGTACATGAATCCCTAGGCCAATCACTTCAACAAAAGCTAAATGGGGTCAAGAGCTAGCATATCTGGAGCTCAATTAACCCCTTAAGAACAATGGGCAGTCCCTAAACACATTGAAAACAATGCATTTGGAGCCCGTACATGTACAGGCTGTCATTAAGGGGTTAATTAAACAAGATTGGAGGCGTGTTGCGGAGCTTCTTTGACAGAAAAAAAACCTAATTTTTGAGTTCTGTTATTCTCACGAAGCATTTGCAGATTCCAGCATAAAGCTGGAAAGGATTACAAAAGTTACTTTAAATAGGTTCACTGTTGGACACATTTTTATAAATAGAAATGATTTAGTGCCGTGGCTACGCTCCCTAAAAACGGGCACCTAACTGAGATGACTCCAAGGACGCAACAAAATCCTCAAGGAGGTAAAAGGGAATCCGAGAGTTAACAGCTAAAGGCTTGAAGGAGTCACTGGAACTGGTTAACATCTGTTATCGTATGCAAAACATTGAACGGGTCACCAAGTCCATGGCAGAACACAAAGGAGGAAGTTGTTACGCTTCTGAAGTTTGAATAAGAGCACCTTGACACCCCTCAATGCTACTGGGAATGTTTTGATAGACCCATGAAACTAAGGTTGAATTGGTAGGGAATAACATGCAGCATAAAAAGGGTACCACTACAACATGAAAACAGTGAAGTACGGTGGAGGAAGCATCATTATTTGGGGCTTCTTTGCTGTCTTGGGGCCTGGAGAGCATGCCATCACCGAGGGGACAATGAATTCCCAAGAAAATCCGCCTATTAAAGTGACACAGTCAGATCACAGACCTTTAACTTATTGGAAATGCTGCGGAATGACCTTGAGAGCTTTCACACCAGGCATTCTAAGAATACGGCTGAGCTTAAGCAGTTCTGTAAGGAAGAATGGTCTAAAATTCCTCCTGAACGTTGTGCAGGTCTGATCTGCAGCTACCAGAAGCGCTTGTTGGAGGTTATTGTTGCCAAAGAAGGTTCGACCAGTTGATAAACCCAAGGATCCACTTACCCCCCCCAGCACTGTGAATGTGGTATGTTCAATAATGACATGAGAAAATATCACTGTCTGTGTTATTAGCTTAAATACATTGTGTGTCTAATACTTGTGTTTTAGTTGTAGATCAGACCATGTTTTATGAACGATTAAAGCAGAAAACCAGATAATTCCAGAAGGTCTACTTACTTTTCCTCACAGTGTTATATTCAGCGCGTATTGAATACAATTGGAAATTATGTATTCTATTTTGTCTAAAGCAAAATGTCGCTTCGCTAAAGTAAGTTCAAATCAAGCAGAAAGCGCTGCACATTTAATTTCACACTGTTTTTAAAACACCCAATACTCACTTTCAATAGCCAAGTAAATCTTCCTTTCTCCTTCCTTAGGATCTTTTCCAGGTGGGAAATATGTCCCTCTGATCGTAATCGCAGCTTCAGAATATTCACTGATTCTCTGGAGAGCTTCTTTAGAGGTCACCTTCCATCTGGCAGTCTAAGAACAATTTTAATCTCTCAGTGAATTTTTTCTTTCAGCAAGTAATAAGTACGTACAATGCATGCTATTTTCTAATGCAGTGTGGCATTAAAACATGAGTTTTGTTCCCCATTGTTCCAATAACCTGTATTGTAATTGTATTATTATTGTTAATTGTATTAACTAGATGTTACAATGAGCAGCTTACTTATGGCAAAGGTAATAAACCCTGAAAACAAATACAGAAAGCACAGTATATTGAAACACCACTGGTAATAAACGAAGGTAGAAGTTCCATTCCGATATAGCTATATAGGTAGTCAGTCATTCAGGGAATAACATGGCTCTGGAATATGCATTCTTCGATATGTGCATTTAAGTGATCTTTAAAAGGACACCAGAGTCAATCTCTAGTAAGATGCCTGAAAGCAAACTATTACAAAATAAATACCATGTCTGTTGTCACGGCGTGCCCATAAATGGGATCACAGCACAAATGAATGCTTAGCAGAATATAATCTAAATCATCTCTACATGCCTATCCAACCACATATTTAACAATATCGTAATATAAAAAACAACCGCCTTGACATACTTGTGGGAAATCGTTGATCTCCAACTCTTCTTCATATCTCTTAAATGATTCATTAGCTCCAGCTTCCTGCTTCTCCTCTTCCAGTTTCTCTACTGGGACATAGTTGAGTTTAGCATTGATCTTTTCTGCCAGTTGCTCTGCAATGGTTTTTGCAGATACTGTGGGTGCCAGTATGGTGCCTCCTCTCAATATTGCGTTTGTGGCTTGTTGCATAACATCCTGAAACCAAAGGAGGAAAAAACAGAAAACTTTACACGTTCCTTTAATTTCTTGACAAGTACCCAAAAGTACCGGATCCCTCCAACCATGATGGGAAGATGAACTACTAGACCGCAGACAAGAAAATCCAAACTCATCGAACTGCAAGCAGTAACTTAATTCCATAGTTTGTAGCCATACCTGAGCCTCTGCTCCCAAGTTCTTGTTCACACTAAGTTTCTTTGCCAAGCGTTTCGCTATCTCAAGTTTCTCTGCATTTCCCCCGGTGGGCGCTGTGGCACTGGCTGAAGCGGCAGCTCCTGGTGTACCCCCAGCAGACCCACTTGTACCCGCGGCAGCTGCCGCTCCACCTGGACCAGCCATGTCTTTCACCCTCTTCTTAGAGTTAAACATACTCTCGATCTGCTCATCAATCTGCAGAGGAAAAAAAAATAAGTCACAAAACTAGCTTGCACAGAGGACGCTTATGGGATACGCTCTCGCAAACTGAAATATCGGGTGCCAACAGCAAACATTTACACAATAGACAGGTTCTTAATTACAAACACCAGTTAAAATGATAAATGTGAGTTAGGACTTGTATAAAGTTGTGTACGAGAATGGTGAAGGCTACAGAAACGTAGGCGTACCATCATAAATATCCCAATAAAAAAAATCCTCCTTCAGGCCACTCCAATAAATAAAATGCTCGCTGACCCTTAGATACCATAGCATTTTACTGGCATAATAGATAAAATGAAGTGTTATTTCAAGAGGCAATTAAACCAATCTTCATTAGCATGACATCCTAATTTGTTCTTCTCTAACTATTTTATATGGGCAATGACAAACATTATCCTAAATGTTAAAAAAAATGAAATAAATAGCCCCTATAGAGATTTTGGAGCATTTACTACTTACATCAAGGGCTGTATCTTCATCATCAGAATCCTGGAGACCGAGAGCTGCTTTCTGGAGCTTTTTTCTCTCGTTTGCCAGAGCCTGCTCTGTTTCATCAAACTTAAATCCTTTTCCGGAGAAGCCGCTGGTCTTCTTTATCACTTTTCCTTCCTAATCAAATATGTATATAATTTTCTTCAATGCCAAATTGCATAAGCAGATCAATTAGACATTTTTTAAAATGCAAAGTTATGAATGGCAAGCTAAACTGTAGTGAAAAATCAATGCAAAACAATACAATCCCGAAAATTCTTTAAGTTCATCGATAAAAATAGAACGCTAACAAAAAACAAACTAAGAAGACAGCTGAGTGGGATTACTGGTTATTTTGATTAAAGTTTACTATAAAAGAAACCAAACGTACAGCTTTCTGTTGATCCTTAAATTCACTCCAGAGTTTCTCTAGCTCCGGGGGAACGGCGTTGCCGGAAAGTTCCAAGGCTTTAATGATGTCTCCAGCATGTCGAGCTTGCTCCTCTGTGATAAATGTGAATGCATAGCCCTGAAAGGTAATTTACGATTACACATTAAACTTTCTTTGAAACTAAGAACTATTATCAAACGTGTACTTAAACTGATGTTAATCAAGCATTGTTGTATTTAGAATACATTCAAGAGACACAGTAGATCAACCCAAAACGTATACTGTAAGGAATGCACTCATCCAGTATACAGACCCCTAGAAAGCAAATGACGTGGGCAGTCTGAAATACTGATCTACTTCTATCATCATATATCTGCAAATCTGGAGGACAGTCGATGTGGGAATTTTCCCAAATACTACATTTCGCAGCTCAATACACTAAACAGACTTGTGGACGGTTTGGACAGATTTTTGGTTTTGGTCCGTTTTTGGACAACAAAACCCCCCCCCGAAAAACAGACAGATTTGGGAAGAGAAGCATTTAAGCACTTCTTTCTCCACGAGGGGGTATAAGTAAAAAGTATATAGGAATATAGGGCGCTTTCCCCAATTTATACTAGACGTGGATAATTTATATACCTGTAAAACTGAAAAATATCTTCCATATAACTAACTCTCCCTGAAAAAACTACATATAAATAATGTCGGTACACTAAAAGAAAGAAGGGAAATAACAGTTGAAGATAGATATAAATAACACAAAAAATAAAAATTGCTCTGGTCCTGTAGAGTAGAATAGCCCCAAACTACAAAAAGGTGACAAATTCCCTCTTTAACTTTAATGTCTAGTAAATGAAAAAGTGTGTTGGGTTTTTTCTCTCTGCACGCTTTCATATTACTGATTAGCACAAATTACACGATTGAGCTTTAGATGCCAGTTTTTTCCCAGCATGCCAGCCGGCTGATGCAGCAGAATGTTGTTTACCATGGTAGAAAGCAGCCATATTACCGTCTTAATCATGCAGCCATACACTCATAACTAATGAAGTCGACGAATACATTCTGTACAATTGGCATAAAGAATTAATGTTGTGTTTGGAAAGAAAGAACGCTCTAATAATCACGTGCTTACAACAGGCTGCTTTCAGGTCTGCGGATTAAGGACATTTACTGGGACCAAGCGATCGTGTTAGGCTAAAAGGATCCAAGCCTATAATTGATTGTTTGCCATCTCCAAAACAAGACCGGTTAGATCATTTCTGCTCACCTTATTTCCAGCTCTGCCTGTACGTCCAGCTCTGTGCACATAATCTTCGTAATGGTTGGGGCAGGAATAATTAATCACCAAGATCAAGTGCTTGACATCAAGGCCCCTGGCCGCAACAGAAGTGGCCACCAGTAGCTTGCAGACTCCATTCTTGAAGTCATTTATGATGCTGTCTCTGTCGTATTGGTCAATACCTGCAAAATAGCACGACATAATAAGCAAAACTTAATAAAGACAGCCTTATAGACAAATAAGACAAAAAGCAGACATGTGCCAGGAACACTATAAACATACAAGGACAGTACAGGTTGAGTATCCCTTATGCGACATTACTCTATTTTTTTTTTTCTTTCCAGATCAGGGAAATCCAGATGAGGGATGCTCACAAGGGGGGGGGGGGGTTCGGGGCAGAAAAGAGCTGTCTGATCTCTCCTGTAGTAAGCAGATCCTTTCTTGGCCTCCTTTTTGGCTTCTGCTCGCTGTTCGCACTGTTCTTCAGGTTTCTGCCCGCTGTCCCCGGGCACTTACGGTCCGTTGTTCAGGCTTCCCCAGGGCACCCAGAAAAAGGGAGCGGGCCTAAAGCGATCTGGGACCGCTCGGAGAAGCCTGAACAGGGCGGACACAGGTGAGAAGGCAGATCCATTATCAGAAATGATCCCCTATTCCAAATAGTTCTGGTCCCAAGCATTTCCGATAAGGAATACTCAACCTGTATATACTAAGTTTGCAAACTGGTCACAACAGCAGAAATATGCAAGTGCATAAAAGAATAAAACAATTGTATCCAATACGAAGTGGGCATATTTCATATCAATTTTTTTTTTTTAAATTACGATGTTTTCATATGATTCACATCCTAGCTGGACATTTCTTTACTCAACTCTTAATGGCAAACTGTGATATTCTGAGCCACCTATTGAAAGGCATATAGTTCATTTTCAATTGGGAAACATACAGCTCAGATATATAAGTGCTTTAAAGTGTGTGCCTTGACCAACAGCCTTTAATTCATGTTTGTGGATTCTGTTACTGGGCACTGGTAATTGAATTTAAGTGCAGACATAATCCTATAAATGCAAGAAGCCCTTCTGTGGAGTACTTTTTCACAGAAACTACTGTATTTAAGAAATGTCTTTTTATAACATTTCCTTTCTATCCAGTTGTATAAAATGCATTTTTTACTTTGGTCAGTTTAACCACTGGTTTAAGGAATTCTTGATATGAAGAAATTAATCCATTAGACATTTTTTGTAAACCATAAAATGTAATAACCATAAAGACGAGATATATAAACAATAAAACAAAAAGTACCTCCGTGAAGAGATAAGCAGGGATAAGATGCTCTCATTAGGTCCTTCAGTAACCCATCTGCGTGTTCTTGCTTATCCACGAAAATAATAACTGCGCCCTTTTCCTGGTAATGCCCCAAGAGCTCAAGCAATTTGAGAAACTTCTTATCCTCGTCTATCACGATCTACAAACAGAACAATATTTTGTATTTGGTATTTTGAGGCATTGATGATTACAGCCATATACAAAAATATAAGTTAACTAGTACTTATTACTTTGTGCTAGATATACACGAGGATTACAAAAAGTATTCAGGAACCGTCAATAAAGATGAAAATAAAATAGCCCAGTGTGTTTCAACAGGATGCAGAGGTTGCGCTCTTCACTATATTCAGGGTACACGATGTTAAAGGATGTACAGGATGGTTACATTTGACTAAAGCTTACAGGGCTCTGTAAACTAAAATGGAATTCATACATCTGTTGCTCAAAAGATTTTTCTTCACAACGTTGTACTAACAAGGTACCGTTAACCACATGGAAATGGAAAACAGCATGTTTAGGTCTTCAGGTAAACATAACGAGGATTTATTCCTGAGGAACCAAATGTTGAGACATCACAGACGTCACTCACCACATGCTGCTCCACATCGGAACACACCACGCTTCTTCCTCCCACTTGGACCTCTATTGGCTTATTCAATATCCTCCGGGCTAAAGCTTCCATAGCCCTTGGGAAGGTGGCAGAAAACATAACTGTCTGACGGTCTGGCCGCACATTGTCTATAATCCTCATGACCTATAGATACATTAGAAAGTGAATTGCACCAAAAGTACATCAGTATAAGGTCACAAAATGAAGCTGAAGCAAAAGTGCCTGCTACCATTACATTTAATTAGTAATTGAACTAAGACACACCATGTTTAATTGCATCTCAAGGATCTTTTTAATAATCCAATAGCATGGTTCTTATAAGGGGTAACAAAAGTGTAATGATGTTGTGGACAATCACTTGCATTATACATCACAATGTAAACACAGCCAAAGCAGCCTGGCCAACGTGCACCGGGTACAGCGAAATGAAAAATAAACCTTATTTGCAGTTAAGCTGTATTAAAATATAAACACATAATTGATGGTTCACTATTTATCAAAGGAATTTGCCATCAAGTTTCTTTTTTTTAAAAGCCGTGTAACATACCTGTGGCTCAAAGCCCATGTCAAACATTCTGTCTGCTTCATCAAGGACAACATACGTTGCGCGCCTCAGGTTGGTCACTCGACCTGCACCAAGGAAAATAAGACAGATTTGGAATAACGCACACGAAACTAACTTACTTTTCGTTCCATGAGTAAAAAATAAAATCTCGATCAACCAAAGTGTTTAAATATGCCAGATACATAGTTCCGACCACATGTGAACTGTTCTTATTTGGCAGCACTTCGGCCCCATACAGTTGCTCTATACGAGGTGGATGCGTTAAGTCTACTCTTGCGTACCATCGTATGCCTAGGAGGACCTGTAAAATTCAGCCCTCGCCAAACACACATCATAAAACTAAGACTGAGGTGGAGCCTGGAGCCACGTCAGGCATTATATGTCAGCGGACACCTAGAAAAGAACATATTAGAGATTACAGCGCATGTGTGGGAGGCAAAGAGTCATCTCAGTAACCAAACTCCAGACGCTCCGCACTTCAGCGAACCTGATGCTCAGGTACAGACCAAACCAGAAGCAAATTTTACCAAACACATTGAACACTAGTTGGAGCAATCACTGAATAAATGGCTTATAAAGTTTCATATAAAGATTCTTATGACCGTAATAGAATGGAAGCAGCAAGGGTAATTACTACACATTTACTATCTTTCTTTATGCAAAGTGCGCTGTAACCCATTAGCCATGTGTTAAGAATATTCTAACACATATGAAGACCAAGAGCTGCCAGAATATTCAGGAGTTTGTTTTGATATTTTTTTCACAACGCATCCACTGTAAGGGACATCAATATCTGGACACTTACACTTCAACACAACTGTAAGACACGATCAATAGTTAAAAACCATGAATGAAACTTCAGCGTCCCAATTAACTAACGTGTAAAAAAAAAAAATACATCGACCTACTTCCGGCGTGATAAAGCCAATCCAGAAAGACGCCTTTCGTGGCACGATTGCCAGAGTTAAAGGAACCTACCTCAGCTGACAGCGGTGGTGGAAATCCAGTTGTATTAGTCTTGCACGGATATATTTTCCCCACAGAGGTCAAATGTCAACAGTTTAGTAAAAGTGTTTAGCATTTTACAATGAAAAGAAAAAATCACCTACAACATGCAAACATTACACATCTGTAATCCTTAAAGCTGTTTTTCATTTTAGAAATGATTTCAGGATGTTTTCATTCCTCTCTGAAGACATGCTCACTCTTAACAGTAGGCTACAGGAGTCCGGCTAGATCTCAGTAGGATCTGGACCTTAATTTCTGGAACAGACATTCTTAATTAACAATTAGCCTGGGGGCTGCAGAATACCACCTCTGGTGGCATCAACCAGTTTGAATGGAGATCTGTAAATGGGACCAGGTAGGAAGGACTGTAGCATTACTAAACAGTTTAGATGCTGCCATTATGGTTTTCTTAAAGGGTTTCAAAACTAATTTTTAGAATGACTTGCATATTTTATAGTTTCCCGCCTTTTTCCCCACCTATCCTACAAAGTGTAGTTTGAAGATGGCACCGACACGGAAAGCACCTCAAAAAACGTTATCAATACAGATGGTTATCCCTGCTAACGTCATGAACAGAGCACAGAAGTTAAATTACATAACTAACGATTACGTAAACAAACCGGATCAACTTTTTATCTGTATGCTGAACAACAATTAAGGTATATGTTTACATACAGTACTTGTTTTACAGCCATTTCAAACACGTTAAGTTTCGTAATAATCAAAACAGCTTTAAGGAACACAAGATAATTAAAGGTTGCATTGGCAAGCAACTCTATCGTGAAGGGGGAAAAAAAGGAAAAGTAAACGTATCCAGAAGGAAGAGAAGTTTTTTTACTCACCATTGTTAGCACCTAACATGTCAATCATACGCCCTGGCGTACACACAATTATCTCGGCTCCTCGCTTAAGTTCAGCAATCTGAAAAGAAGGTAAAATATTTTGGTGATTAATCTGAACTTGACCAGCACTCAAGTGCTTCCGCATCAGCAGATGCACTAGTATTCATACGCTCTTACATCTCAACAAGCTTACATGCTACTAAAAGCTACTATCATTCTTGTATATTTAAAGAAAGCGTCCTTTACAACGTCCCCGTTCCTAGCCGGTCTTTGGACGTTACACGGTATACTAGCTTGGCGTGCCAAGTGAAAATTATGCAGGTACCATACTGGAGTACCTAAAAAGAACCGAGTACTAAAGCAAGGATTCGTTTGCCTCTTTTGAGTTAAGGCATTTTCTACATTCAGGAGGGATAATTTTATTTTAAAGTAGAAGTTCAGGAATAGTCCATTGATCCAGAGGAAGTATCACCTACACGTTAGGTATGCAGAATAAACTACGCTCCAAATATCAGCTTTATTTATGTTAAAACATTTCATTATTTGTTTGAGATTGTTTCTATTACACATTTTCTCATGTCATTTTGGTGTATCCATTTCACGCTGCTTAATACAAATTAGAGATGAACTACCTGTTCACTGATGCCAGTCCCTCCATAGACACAGACAACACGCAGTCCAAGCGTCTTAGAGAATTTCTTGCACTCTTTAGTTATTTGCAAAGCCAGCTCTCTAGTTGGAGTCATAATGACAGCTACAAAAACAAAACAATTCATGTTTAAATAACCAGTGAGAAAACGCAGGCTGCTAACTCTTAAATCAAGTTTTATTAAATTTCACAGTAAAATAAATTTACTAAACTGTGCCTCTGCAGCAGACTAATATTTTGTATATTTAGTTTTGCTATAAAATGTACATTTCGGCATCTATAGTTTAAATACATAAAACATGTCATTTAACCTCAACAAATGGTGTCAAAATTTTGTTTGTTTTTTTCTGATAGGATTGTTACTTGGTAAATATGTTTCTGTAGATCTGGGTGCAACAGCCCACATTAGTTTGGAAAAGGTATTCTTTCAGCAGCACTAGCTCTATGCTTTGGCACAAAAGTTTGCAAAGAAGCCATCAGTACCAATAGGTCCTTCTCCCTCCTCCAAAGGTCTCTGGTCCATGATATGCCGAAACATGGGTAGAAGGAATCCTATTGTTTTTCCACTTCCTGTTTTGGCAATCCCAATCAGGTCCCGGCCAGACATGATGGCAGGGATAGCCTGAGTCTGAATGGGAGTTGGCTTTTCATATGCGTGCCTGAAAAAGATGGGGGGGGGTGCAAAACATTAGTAAATGTAACCACAAATTAGGTTTATACTATCTAATGACTTTAGATGATACATCTATTAAATGTGAAGGCACATTGTGGATGTTTTGCTACAGGATATGCAAGTCTGGCACGTTTATCCTTCACAAAACGTAATTTCATCTCAAAAAGTCATTATAGCCAACTCTTACATACCAATAAAAAAACACATAAGAAAAAAAAAAAAACAGTAGACTTCCTACTAATGTTTTTAATTAGTATATCATCCCTTAACCTTTTATCTCTAAGAAAAATCTAAAAAAAAATACAAATGGGGGTAAATGCCAGTGGTTCAAAGTATACACAAACCGTTCCTAATTATAAAAATATATCATAAAAAATGAATTACTTTTTCAGAGAAGTCAGAATCTTCATTGATATGCCGCACTGGACCCAAGTCTTTATGGGCTTCGGACAGTTTTTTCCTTTCACAACAATACCTTCCATCTCAAGCCTGTATGCGCTTACCTCTAAAGAGAGAAGACAAATCACAGTTAAAGTTTTAAAAATGACAAATTAACATATTTGGCATAACACTGTTCTGAATTAAACTCCCGTACAATTGGATGAGCATAACATTCAGGATAGATTCCTGCAATAGGAAATGTTATGAACAAGTGCATCCAGTCTATATACAATTTCATCTACCCATTATGTTTGTCAGGTTTCTACGTTTGTCACTAGCATGCAGATACAAACCCAAGTAATTCTAATAGCACACCACGTATCCGTTTCATAAATAGACAAGCAATGTGTTTTCCCTCGATAACAGAACTAAACTCTACCTTCGGGGGTCATTTTGGCAAGCTCTGGAACTTCCACGTAGAAGTTTTTCCTGAAAGGTTCATACTCTATCTTGCCGTGATCCACTGGCTCTAAAAGCTTGCGCTGCTTTGTCTGAAAGCCTGTAAGAGCGGTCTGAAGATCAACCTCCTCCTCTTCAGATGAATACTGCAGACAAAAAATAAACAGCAGCTTAAATAATGAGTTGGCCTTTTACTCAATACAACCCAAATTTACTGTAGTAGACTAAATGATCCAAGAGTGTGCTAAAACAGTAACACAAATCATCGGATTTAAAATGTTCATAGGATACAATATTATAACGTTTTTACCAGAGAGCCAGGCAAAGGAGGCAGTATGCCATGTGCATAAAATAAGCCCTGCATTTTATTACAGGAGTGGTTGTATTGAATATATATATAAACCATGTATGAGCTTTTATTAAGACACACTTAAAACACTAAGTACATTGTGCTGTCTGATATAAACACAGATGCTTATTATGTTTATAGTAGGATAAAGGCAATGGACAAAGTATGTTTACTGTTGAGGAACAAAAGAAAGAAAAAAACAAGGTACCAATTTACATGGGATAAACAGGTCTCGCCAATAATGATTATAACAAGTCTCACCTCCATAGCATCCTGATCATTTTCCATGAGCTCCCCCTTCTTTTTGGTCGTTTCTGTGGCAACCTTCTTGGTAGTAACCACGGTTACAACTTTAGTGACAGTCGGTCCACCTTTCTAGGGGTGAAATGGGGAAACCCAACACATCAGTATATGATGAATACTGGACTAAAAGGTTTTACAACACAAATCAGCAAGATAATAATCAGGGTAAAATAAAGGGTTCCTGGTGGGCAGATGAATGAAAGAAACATTTTCTTCCAACCCAAATTCCACAGTCTACGGTTTATTTTTCCATACACATACCTTTAAATTATATGATTAAAGGCATACGGTTGCCTCCATTCAGTACATTGAGTAGAACAAATATTACAGTTAGAGTCCCCAAGCTTTTTAAGCTTCACCGATAGAAGTGTAGTGCTACTTACATTAGAGGAAAAAACACAAATACCTTGTGATTAAAGGAAGCCAAAAACTACGTGTATATAACCTATTATGTGTATACTACTTAAAGTAGCCTCTAACTCCAGGATCTCAGGAGCCATATACTTATTTCTCCCCACTTGTATTTGTTTCTGATATTAATTTAGTTTGGCTTCCTTTGTACGGCTGAACAAAATAGGCAGTTCCTTTCTTTAATACTAAATATTTCAAGACAATTGCAAGCAATAGATCAGTTTCATAAATTACTTTAGTTGTAATAAAACATGTTATAGTGAGGTTGCCTGGAACAATAATATCATCACATTCCTAACCTTTTCGCTTCCACCTTTCACACTTCCCATATTAAATTTCTTGACTTCTTCCTTCACTTCCTCCATATAAGCGTCAAGAGAATCCACCTCCTCAGTTTCTTCCTCTGCCTCTTCTTTCTCACCCTCGGCTGGCTCCTCTTCATCATCTAGAAGATGGACACACATTTTAAAACCAACAAAACACTTTGGCTTTAGTTATAATGTTTAGTTTTGTGTTCTGAGTTTCTTACTTTATCACTAAGTATTTGCAAATAATTACAAAAAAATAGTAACATGTGGCAATTAAATTGCATCTCACTCCCTCAATACAGACTTCAAGCAGTTTACCTGCTTTACTTTAACCGCAGAAACACGATTCAAACAGGAAAGACAATGCGGCACTAACAGTTTTTCTCCTAATCCCTAAGAAGGGGATCATACCATCATCATCTTCTAAGCTCCATTTTTTCCCTTGTCTCATTTCTTCAATTTCTTTTTTCAGCTCTCCAATACTTTCCACAACTCTCTTGCGCTGTTCTTCCCGCCATTTTTCCACCCTCTCTTTCCGCTTGCGCATTTCTTCCTCAAGTTTGTTCTGATCAAAATTCTGTAAAAAATAAATAAATTTATGTATTATATATATGCAGTGATCAATAATCACCCCGAAGCACTTCAGAAAACATAACTGTTCCTGCTTTGGCTTAAAAGAGGTCAGAAGATTTGGTTTCTGTTCGCTGTGTGTACACGAGACGTGAATTACAATATGAAACACTCATGATGCCTTGTGATCTAAATATCGCATAGCCGCACATCAGACAACTTTCACAATATAGCTAAATGGCGCTGTATTTGAATTTATACAAATCATGAAATCACATTCAGACACTAACAGATTAATCTGTACCAAGTTGAGAATCCAACAATGGGCCTCATTCAGTAAGAATAACAGGCTCAACCACAATGAAGCCCTGTTACAGAGTTTGGTTGGCTTAATGGAGAACTAAATCAGTGAGTTCCTAGCAGCCACCTTGCTGACTGAACTGTGCATTACAGAGGTCAATGAAGTTGCTGGTTTCCTAATGCATTCAAGTTTGTTTTTGCAAGTCTGACAATCTCTCTTCAGTGACTAGATTTCATTGTTTACCAAAGAGCATACTTACACTAACATCCTTCTCTTTTTCTTTCTCCTTTTCTTCCTCTTTCTCTTCCTTTTTCTTTTCTTTAGATACCTCTGATCCTTCAGTCCTTTCCTTAGATTTTGATCTAGAAAATAAAAACGAAAGAGAGGCCGATATATATCAATACATTTGATACAGAATGTGCATTTCATGGTGAGTTTTAATTCTAGCAGTCTGTATATTACAGAATGCATTACTTTGTTTAGCAAAGCCCAATGAACCTGCTAAACATACACTGCACTCCATAGCTTTGTGCATCTGCTGCTAGAAGAATAACCCTTTAGTAATATTTATTAAAAAATAAATCTTATAACATCTAAAAACAAACGTACCTTATTTCTCCTTTTTTGTTCTTGTTAGGACTGGAGGATCTGGATCGCCTGCTACGACTTTTACTCCTTGACCTTCGCCGCTCCCTGCTGCGAGACCTTCTTCTCTCCCGACTGCGTTCCCTCTCTCTACTTGGCCTACGACTGAAAGACCAAGGCAAAAAAAAAAAGCTTAGCAGGCCCTGTACAATGCATGAAGTCTCATGAAACCAAGCTGATTTAAGTGTGCACTATACAGGGCCAGCCACGCTGTCTCTGTAACATAAGCTCACTGGGATAGGAGCTTCATGATGAAGTTGGGTATATTAGAGATGCTGCAATATCAGATCGGAAACAATGACAATTATACATTAATACCGGCTTTGAAAAACACTCGCGGAAGAAGAGATGGTTATTTGTACTTGGTCGAGATCAGGTCTAAAAAAAACTACGTTCGCAATTTAATATACGTAAAGGGCATTTATGGATAGCGTTATATATAGTGTTTGCCATTTAATACAGGCTACCTCATGAGATGCAAACAAGTTTTTATCGTTGGTTGAAATAACAGAAGATGTATTACCCAGGCCTTTTTCTGTCTCTGGACCGGGATCTCCTGCGATCTCGGCTACGTGATCTTTCCCGCCTACGTTCCCGATCACGCTCACGGCTTCTAGAGCGACGGTCATCTCGTTTGGCTCTCTTGTCTGCTGGAGAACGACTTTTTGACCGACTCCCCGAGCGGCCACGAGACGACGAGCGCTTTCTGTAGTGTCTTTAGATACAATACAACACAGGGATAGAGATCGTAAGTGCTCCAGTAGTAGCTTTGATTCGATCAAATCATGGGACAAAGATGTCACAGTACATTGCTTAGTCAATTACCCTAAAATGATGAAAAACTACACATTTTCATTTAGCAGAAATATATACCATTAGAGCAGACTAACAAAACACTGACAAAAATAGGGACATTAAAATAAAGCTTTCGTTACCAAAACCTAATACACAGGACTGCCTACAAAAAAACGCGATGCTGGATACATTGGATATAAAGAAGGTCTTCGATCAGGGCCAGACAAGCTGGAGCGACCACAACACTTCATGAAAACGGCACATTCAACACACAACTCTAAGACAGTACAATATTTGGATTCCACTAGACCAGGGGTGTCCAACCTGCGGCCCTCCAGCTGCTGCAGGACTACGTCTCCCATACTCCTCAGCCAGCCCCTGAGCTGAAAGAGCATTACGAGAGATGGTCTTGCGGAAGCTGGAGGGCCGCAGGTTGGACACCCCTGCACTAGACAATGGATAAACGGGACATAACATGGAGCGCATAAAAAAAAAAAAGGGGATGTGACACTATAGAAACACCATATTTGACAGCAGATAAGAACTGTTGGCCCGATCTAATCTGCCCATTTTCCCTGATGTAAAGCCACAGTCCTAAAACAGACCTTGGTCTTGTCTTAGATCCAGGACAGCCATATGCGTATCCCATGCATGTTTAAATCCCATCAGCGTATTAGCCTCCACCACTTCTGCTGGGAGGCCGTTCCACTTACCTACCACCTTCTCAATAAAGTAATACTTCCTTCCATAAAATCTAAACCTCTGACTTCGGTTTAAGACTATGGCCTCTTGCTCTAACGTTTATCTTCTTTTGAAATAAACTCTCCGCCTGCACGTTGTTACACTTTAAGTACGTAAATGGTTTTATCGCATCCCCCCCTCTCATCTTTGATGCAAGCGACACATATCCTCGAAATTAAAGTATCTTTTTAAATTCTATGTTAAGAATAAAGGCAAAAAGATCTGCTTCACCTCCGAAGAAGTACTCCATACAGCAATATTCATTAAGTACTGTGGGGATAGAGCCACACAGCCCCGATAATTGCTAACACATATGGCCGGTAATTCCTCAGGTGAGATATCAGTTCTCTATAACCTTTCATACACCACAGCGCTGCACTCACCGGGACTCCCTTCCCATGGCTCAGTAGGCCTTATTTTCGCGAAACCTCCGTGATTTCCGTTCCCGCCTCTCACACGAGAACCCGAACACACCGCACGCCGTACAACGTCAGAACCATAGAGTGCAGAAAGCGGCGCGAGCGGGGAAGTAGAGCGGCCCCTAGCGGCAGGCGGCGCGAGCGAAGTACATGACGTAATGTGAGGGAAGTCAGTATATAGTACAGGTATTGTGATAGCGCGTGCAGATACGATATTTGAGAAAGAACACGCGCACGCACATATTCACTAAAGTCTATAGCCACCATTCCTATCATGTCAGCCCGTCTGTATTACACGGTACAATAAATGGAGTGTAAGTAGGCCCCTGTGACGCAGGAGAAGCCCCCCATGGTTTCTTCATTTGCCAGTGGAGCCTTGTTTTGATAATTAAGGCCAGCATATTGCTGACTTATTTTGAGCACATTTATTGTATCAAGGCATCATCTCTCAGAATTTTGTATTTGTATTTTTTTTCCTTTTTTGCATTTTGTTGGAACTGGATATGATGTCATAATGACATCATTGGGCACCTGTATTTTTTAATGTGTATTATTTTTTTACATTTTCTTATGATGTCATGTGAAATCACTGGGGTCTTTGTTATCTCTGGGAGTTACTACAGCTCTCTTGGTGAACCCGTTACACCTTGCTGCTGGAAGTAGCCATCAGAAGATGGGTACGCTGTGGTCATAAAGGGACGGACATGGTCAGCAACAATACTCAGGTAGGCTGCCACATTTAAATGATGCTTAATTGGTACTAAGGGGCCCAAAGCATTCCTCACACTATTACGCCACCACCAGCCTGAACAGCTGACACAAGGCAGAATGGATACATGCTTTCAGGTTGTTTAAGTCTGACCCTGTCATCTGAATGTCGCAGCTGGAAACGAGACTCATCAGACCAGGCAATGTTCTTCCAGTCTTCCATTCTCCAATTCTGGTTAGCTTGTGCAAATTGTAGCCTCAG
This sequence comes from Spea bombifrons, assembly GCF_027358695.1. Taxonomy (NCBI): domain Eukaryota; kingdom Metazoa; phylum Chordata; class Amphibia; order Anura; family Pelobatidae; genus Spea; species Spea bombifrons. Next base: position 21,196,411 of record NC_071090.1, on the reverse strand, counting down.
TTTCCTGTTCTTGGCTGACAGGAGTGTCACCCGATGTGGTCTTCTGCTCCTGTAGCCCATCTGCTTCAAGGTTTGACGTGTTGCGTGTTCATAGATGGTATTTCATTCTTCCAACAATTGCAGGGGCAGTTGGAACTTACGGTGATGGAATCCTGGCATCACAAGATATGAAAAACACCGGACCGCGACTGGACTAATATCTTTAAAACAAGCTTTATTGAAACATGCCAAAAAAAACACTTATTATCTGAATATATGCATATAACTCTGGTGTAACAATGTATACTTCTGTTACAGAAGATTTCAGTAGACTGCGATCCAGATAGAGCCATGCCCCCTGCTATAGGTGGCTGCTTAAGAATGCAGATTGACCCCATGAATGTTTTGTGGTGACTCAACCACTTCTTCAGGGGTATCAGAAAGGACTCAAAAGGAATCTATTTATAGCCCATGAGTAATTTGTAATCAACAATCATCAAATTAGTTACACTATCAATCAGTAAAAAAAAAAAAGTAGATCAATGTTAAAAATTAGAAAATTAAAAATGAATTACACAAAATTATGAGCAATGAGCTTTTTTAATAGAGATTTAATTTTGAAAAATATTTCATAATGAAAAGACATATCAGAAGATCCTCAATATGAGAGAGTGAGAGAGAGCTTTAGACACAGAGTCAACATAGAAATATTAGAAAACCAAACCAGACTGCCAACCTAACCAAGGAACTGGCTATTAGATCTCAGACAAGGGGGTGCTGTGTTTATTATGGACACTAAGGTTTACATAAAAGAAGCAGACAGACAACTCTATGATGACAAACACTATGTCCATCTTCAGGAGGATCTCACCAACACCTACACCAAAGAACTCAAGAAAACCATAAAAGGACTGCCGCCCCCATATCAGGCAACAGGTGGAGGTCTGGTGCCAATGGACCCCAAAGTGGGCTCCTTTTATATGCCCCCTCCCAAAAAAAATACACAAAGAGGGAAACCCCGGAAGACCCATAATTTCAGGAGTTGGAACCCTTACAGAAAACATATCTGGCTGGGTTGAAAAAAATCCTCTAGTTACCTCCAAGATCCCACAGATCTCCTAAACAAACCTGATGGTACCATTCTTGTTACCATGGATGTAGCATCCCTCTGCAGGAACATTCCCCATTGTATCGGTATAGAAGCATGCCGCAAATACCTGGAGCACTATAACCTAGGAATGGAACCCATAAAATAACTAATACACTTTATACTCAACCACAACTACTTCAAGTTTGGATAGGACTTTAAACTTTACAAAGAATGGGGGCTGCAATGATTTATTTATCTTTATGAAAATGAGTTTTATACCGATTTCTATTCATTCTGAAGTGCCAGCTCATTTATAAGGTTTATAATTTGTTTTATAATTATTTCCTGTTATTTTAGATAATTTTTCTGTATAAACCGTGATAAAAACGTTTTGATGTTAGCAATCTGTGAAGTTTACTTATGCTACTGTATAAAATAATCCTATAGGTTTTGACATTTCAGTAAACATCCTAATTGTCAGGGAACTGTTGAACTTGTCAAATTTAGTAAACACATAAAGAACATACTGTATCTACTTTTTTAGCAGTACTTTGATTTCACTACCCGAGTGTTATCAATCAGAACAATCATTTAACATAAAATTGAACCCAATTTACAATCTATGAATAAGAAAAAAAATGAAAAAATACAGAATGATAGTTAGAAGCCGGGTTGATGCTTTATTTTGAATTTAGCGTCTAATAGTACAAAGGTAACATGAGATATTTACCACCAGTGTTACTCAGTAGGAAATAAATAATGAGAAACAGAAGCGTCCTATATGATATGCAACATTTGAGTTTTGTCCTATGAAACGTATAATATACAGGACCTCACAGCACGAAAGGTGCTTGCTAAGTGTTCACGCTGTAGGTCAGATCTTGACAATGGCGTCATCAAGGTTTTCAGGAAGCAAACAGATGGAGAATTTCGATCACTGGAGGAAGAGGTAATATCTTGGGAGTTAACAAAACAAAAATAAAGTCATCAAAATTACAAGCAATTAGATTTACTAATTAGTATTGCAGTTTTGATAGGAGGGGTTGAAGTCATCATCACAAATCAATAACGTAACACTAGAGACCTGAACAACATGTAAGGCTGGAAGTTATATGTTTACTGTTGAGGGCCTTGTGTGGCCCAAGAACTAAGTGTCTAGTCTTGGTACAGGTAAAAGGTTATTTTTCTGCACCACAATATCACCACAACATATATACAAACTATGACAAAAGACATTGTGACGGCAATGTCACAAATGTGCCACAAAATATAACATTTTTCCTTAAGTTGTTTCAGTGGAAAAGTTCCCTGAAACCCTTTAAAAATAGCAGCAGAAAATAATGCTTAACGTACACACTTCTACGGAACATTTTCTGGGAAGGGAAAACATAAACTAAATGTATTTAATTGAAACTTTAATCAATGCTTCGACCAGCAATGACATACGGACATTGTCAAATATCAATGTCATTTTTGGGGGAAATAAACTTGATATTGCGTTCGTCGGATGTAACCTTAAAGATGTCTCTCTGCTCACATGAACAAGTTGCTGCATCACCACAACGTTTTTGCCGAAAGAGCATTGTACAGGAATATATTCTTAATTTGCTTGTGATATGATGGGAATGGTGGCGATATATTACACCAGCACAGAGCTAACACAACTGTACCATTTAATGTAGGCCTTGTACGATGTAGCGATTATATATATATATAAATTATATACATACAAACAAACCCAGACATATGGGAGAGAGCTGCTATCCAAACGAGGTCATATTTGTACTGAATGGGATATTTACTAGAAGAATAAGGAAACTCTTCTAGTGATATTTCTGGAGGAAGCTGTATGACTTACGGCAGTGAAGGCTAACTCCTGGCACACTGTGACGGATGCTACGGAGCTGGCTGGGAGGAAAACCATTTCTCTTTCTTTGAAAGGTGATAAAGTTATTGGGAATTTGAACATGCGTGGGCAAACTCATATGATTATCCCGCATGTAAGACAAGACTAAGTACCGATTAAGAGTTGAGTTTTTAATGCAGGAGTAAAAAGACTGGATGGGCCAAGTTGTTCTTCAATGCGGTCCAGTTCTGTACTAGTTAAACCTCACTAATTTGTGAATACGACACCTATAACCATACAATTCAACTTGTTGCAGCGCCATTGCCACAGAGAGCCACCAGTTTATTTACTAACTAGAACTGCTTACATGGAAAATGAACAATCACCGTATTATTACATTGGGGGTCTTTAAATATGGTTAGTAGCGCAATTTATTATTTTGGTTAATGCAGGATGTGTATTTTCTTGCGTTAGCATACATAATTGCATGTTGCATTTGTTTTGGCCAGGCTAAATAATTTTGCAGTAGCACTTAGGTAGGCAGATGGACATCTATGCAGCAGAAATATTAATTTACAGTAATTATACTGGATAAAAGTGTTTGCAGTACTATATCACTCTCGCAATGAGTAAGATATGCAGCGTAACATAACATTCAGAGAACATCAATAACCAGAAAGGGAAACCCCTCTTCCTTTCAATTCAGACCAATAGGCTGCTCCATCCTTCACTGAGAAATGCAGTTTTTATTTATTTTTTTAGGAGAAACAATGGCTGATTCGAGCTACAGTCCTCTACCCCAATATAGCACACAAAACTACGGAGCGCAGCTTTCTACCGACCGCAGTGATATCATGGTGGGTCACAAAATGCTTTACCATTTACAGAACTAGCCACGGCCAAGAAAACATGGAGAAATGCGGTCTCCACATATCGTCTAAACTCTGCTTCTAATGGAAATGGAATATTAACTATTTTACTAAGAAATTAAACATCAAAATTAGTATTTTCAATTTCAGGGTCTAGAATTCATTTACCCCTTTGAAACAAATGGGGATGGAATGAATTTATACCCACTTGACCTTGTGATCTTAGCAGATGTTTTTCATGAACAACTGCATTTTCACTGAAATTGTACCAGCCGATATCTAGTTACACAAACAAAATAAATTAGGGCTTTGGTAACAGACAGGCTTCAAAATGTGTACTGTGGGTAGCTATCAGGGCACTTCGGAACCAAAAAATAAAAGTATTTCATGACAGGAAATAAAGGTAAAGAAGTAGACACAGAGGTCAGTAAAAACATCGGCCATCTTGCTGTAGGTCTCCAGTGAGCGGCTGATCACCTCTGAGGGGATGCCAGACAGAAGCAGGGCTGCAGTGAGCACCGTTTTCTTTGTCTTCTTCTCTCCCTGAAATAAAAAAACAATATTGAGATTATGAGAACCACATTTAAGATTGAAGCACAATAAATAAATATTCTCACATTTCTCAAATTTGTTTTAATTTAATGTCTGGAGGCTGCCAGTGTTATCAGTCATGTAATATTTTGGTCAGTTGCGAGAATGGGCAGAGGTACCCTTTCTTGTATTTTGTGGACTATATTGATGCCATGGTGATCACTGCAGAGATTTGTTTTATTGCATTTCTTACTTGTCGAAAATAGTTTGACGTACTATTACGTCCAAAAATCTTAACACCTTTTTTGGGAGGATGTAATAGGTTGTCTATAAGGCTGTGAAGGTGTTGGCATTTAATTATGGCTTGGTGTCTGCAGAGTTCCTCTATATCGTTCCTCAAGTTACCTTTTTCGGCAACATAGGTTTACGAGAGGTGGTGTAGAATATAGTAATATGTTCATAGTTTGTGTTTGTGATCTATTTTTCTGGGCAGTTGTGCGACAGACTGCTTTCACTGACAACATGACTTCACGTGTAACAAAGTGTTATTGTTTACAGTAAAGTAAGAATAATAGCCGAGCTGCTGACTTAATGGAATATAACAGATAAATAATTCATAAACAAAATCTAGACCGATAAGAAAGCAAAATACTGCCAAACCCCATACAGAACCATTCTAAATCGACAAAAACACAAACAGAATGTTTAAAATGCAATATGACTGCATGAAGACAAAGCCTAGGGTCATCTTACCTTCGGAAAATACTTTGCCAATCCCATGAATGCAAGTTGTAACGTGAGGAACGGCGCAAAAATGGACTGCAAATAAACAAAAATATTTGACATACAAGAAATGTGTTCAACAACTGAACAATTCACATAATCACCAGGGGCTCTGTAATTGAGGCAAGTATTAGGCAGACACTTTGTGAACCTTGTCAGAATCTCCAGATATCAGATTGATTTGAATCTGAGGAAGTCCTGAAAACTGGCACTTCTGAGGGTAAAGACCAACACCCCTGAGCGTACGGTACAATGGAGACAGAACGTTTATCCCAACGCATTATATACAAAAGGTACATGCAACGTACATAAGAATTACTCGATCTTAATTGTATTAATGACTGTCAGTATCAGGTAAACCACCTAATACAGAACACCAAAAAAGGCTGAAAGATATAAATGTTTCGTTAGGATTATCTAAGAAGTTAAGAGCATAAATAGTTAGCTAGGAGAGCAGCTTGTTAGTAGGGAGGGTGAATCAAAGAAGAGCCACTGGATGCCAATGTTTCTGCCTCAAGAAAGTACTTTTTGTTATACTTAATAAAATCATTTTTCTAATTCCATTGTTATCTTACCAAGAACTTGCACACAAACATTCTGACTGCCACGGCAAGAAGGGCACTTCCTATGAGCCTAAAAATACGGAAAGAGTCCAACTCGTCCACGCCATTCCCATTTTCTGAATTGGGCTTCTCACTATTCAGTTGGTTCCTCAGTTTCATGGCCTCATCAAATTTGGACAAGTACTGATTTAGGCCTTGTGACATGGGGTCTGCAGTCACATCTGGCCTGTGATTTCGGAGTCCATTGCTGTCATTACTGAAATCAGAATTCCTGCCGAGGTCCGTCATTTCTCCAGAGTAGGATTCAGCTCCATCTGCTCCGTCACAGAGATGGTCTGATGAGACAATGTCTCCAGAGAGCAGGACTCCTCGCTTAGTCAAGGTAGATGACATGGGTGACAAATCTGGTTTGTTCAGTCTTTCCGTTCTGAGGTCATCTACGGCAAAAAGATTAAAAAATAAAGCAATTAGTGCTCCTGATATTTTATGAATAGACAGTTATTTTGGAGATAAATTATAATTCAGTGCCTGGAGTACAGCGATGCCATACATGGATACGGTAGGTTTGGTATGTTTTGAGAAAGCTAAAAGCCAAACCTGGCACATGAGCATTAAAAAAAAATGCAGTGAGGGACAGTATTTTTTAATAGGGTTTTTATTTTGTTTTCAGTTGAAAGGAATGCATTGGTTAGGGTGATTATTTTTGCGTTTTAGGTTTGTGAGTTTTTTAAATTGCACTGCTATCTAAGGATCTATGGATCTCTGCGAGAGTGAGGGGATCCGCCAGTGACATCATCACCGATGTCAGTGGAAAGGGAATGCCCGAGTGAATGTTTGGAACTTTTAAATCCCCATAATGTGAGAGTGCTCATTTTGAGCACTCTAACCATTAGATCGCTGAGGGGAGACCAGGCTGATGCTTAAAGCAGTAAGACGTAATAGTAAATCAAAATTTTGTGACAAACTACTATTAGGTCCATCGTCATGAAGCGATGAAACGATATAATGTAGTAACTAAAACAGCATTTTATTTTATCGCTCAAGTAAAAATTATAACATTTTAAGAATTTGGATCAAGGATAAGTTTCATTTAGTAAGTGGAATAGAGAAAGAAAAAGTAGTATTGTACATGCATTAGACCAAATTGTCTGTTTAAAAATATTTAAAAAAAAAAAAACTGTGCCATCTGCAGAACTTCAGTTTTAAACAGCCTTTTTGCGCAGACATTTTCAGATGGTCTCACTAGACCTTTTAGATGAAGCACGTGCCGGAACACTGCCCACGTTAGACTAGCTTTAATCAAATCCTTTTAATAAGGAACCGTACAAAGCTACTTAGGGCTTCGCTAATCCGATCTAAAACTACGAGAGATCTATATTTCTTTTTAAGGTATCTCTGGCGATCTCAAGCTTCAGGAACCTCTTGGTCCCGACAGGACGAACTCCTGCGGGCCACCAAATTCTGTTTGAATGTGGACAGGTATTTCTTCCATCTTATAGAACTGCTGCACCCCAGCTTGGAGCCCAAAGTCTACACAGCTGTGCATTTATCTTGGAACTCCATTCATTTCCAGCTGCACTGCTGCATTCATGCAGAGCCTCAATGTCGCATTCATTTCTGCCCATTAGAGGCCCATTCTATGGTACCAAACACTAGCATGGATAACCGGGTGGGACGCGGCTCGTGATGGCCGAGATTTACTCCTCACCGCAGTATAGATTTCTTATGTCATTGTGTTGGGCTCGGGCTGCCTCACCGATATTAGCTGGTTTGTGGATGCCCATAATCCTGTTCATCCTTTCCTCGGAGTTATTCATCAGCTTCCTCCGCCTGATCTCGGCCCTTCTTTGAGACGCCGTCATCAGCGCATCGCTGGCTGCTTCTACGGAGCCGTCCTGGGTATCCATTCCATGCAACGTCCAGATCTCGTCAGCCTTACTAAAGCCTCAGCGCCTTCCGCAGTCATGAACACAATGCACACCTTACACTGCTGTCAGACGGCCCACACCGATGACGTCACTTCCAAAGCGCCGCGTGCATGTCAGCAGCCATCTTGCGGCTGGCAAAAGGACGTAAAAGCTGGCTTCCGGCCTGGGGTTTTACGAATATAGATACGTCGTGGAACGTCTGCACTGTCACCCATTATATATTACGAAATGAGGTCAACTGACGAACTTAAAACAAGATCTGAAGTTTTTGTACTGATTTGGCTACTAATCGAAAAGTTTTTGAGACATATTTCTGTCATTAAAGTGAAAATGAAAGTGGGAAAAGCTGAAACTATAGATGAAATCCAATAAGGCATAGATCAGGTGCCCAAACTGCACGGTGGTTAAAGTTAAAAGTTATAAAGCAAGCTGTATTTAATGTTAACTTATTCTACCAATATATTGTACAGAAAATTAAATATGCAACCTAAACCGCTGTAATGCCTGGTAAAATAACGATCTGGTTAGTTTTCAACTTAAAACTATGTATCTAAATATCCTAACTATACCAAACAGGTTTTAGTAATAACCCCCCCCCCCCAAAAAAAAACATTGTAATGTAAATGTAACCAAACATTCCAATGCACACTATATGGACAAAAGTTTTGGGACACATTGCCATTACACCAACTTCATATGAATATCTATGTATTTAGAATGGGATGTCACTAAAGTCACTGATGGTGTAATGGCCAGGTGTCCCAATACTTTTGTCCATATAGTGTATGTAACTAAGTGTACAAGAGAATTAGAAATTAAAAACAAACAACATTTTAATATATAAAATATATATCTACAAAATAAGTCTTAGAAATGTCAAAAAAACAACAACATTCTATTATATGTAAGTACCTATATTTTTGTTAGCCCTCATTTAAACGTCTGCAATCTAATCATTAAGTTACAATAAAAATCTGCGGACTCTTGTTGAGATGGAAACACAAAAAAAGCACAAAGGATATGGCTTATTTTCATATCTTGAGTATATTATTTATTTATAACGTATTGGGAGGTGTTTAAGGCTAAAATGTTTACTCCAAATTAAAATCAACTTTAGTGTAACTGCAATTTAAGTACATTGAAGGGGCTGATTTGTGAATATTACCGCTTCAACGCTGTATTAAAATGCCTGAAAGACTATAAAAGAAGGGAAAAACGGGAATTCTTTCTTTTACCGGCGGCAGCCATACAGAGAGCAAACCACAACATGACTTCACTTTTTCACTGTTCTATACGCCAAACCTAGATGTTTGCGTTTACATATTAAAATAATTTACAAGATACCTTATATGTATACGACAAAGGATGGTCTCGTAACTTCCCTTTCTCGGGATCCGCATGTTTATTTATCTCAGCCTTATCGTTGAGTTGCAGAATAAAAATTTGGATGAGATGGAAGCGAAAACGAAGACAAGAATTAGATTGTTAGCGTCCATAATGTTAAAGGTTCTGTTCCACTTAGACAAAGCATTACTTGGACTCTCTAGAATGATTATTAAATCATTTGACCTTTTATTCTCTTTTCTAACACACAAAACAATAGATGTATAGTTAAAACATTTAAATTAAAAAAAAAATCTCTACATACTAATATTCTAACGAGTCTTAAAAGATGTGCGAGAGAACGAAATCCTAACTGGTCAGTGTACTGAATAAATCCATCCATTCAGTGTACTGAATAAATCTATCTATTGTGCATAAACCACAACATTTCAGCTTCATTTTGGGCCACCTTTTTTTTTTTTTTTTTGCAGCATAAGCCAACGCAAAGTTAGGTTGAAACGTTGTGCAGTTATTCATTCATTAATCTGGAGAGATGTTTACTACTGATCTATCGCTAATTTAACTATGCATTGTCCTGGGTCACCTTTCTGCAACAGCAGATTTGCGGGATTTAATAAATGGCTCTTCTTGCTAGAGAGTGCTGGCCCCACATAATGAAACCATAACTCTCCTCGCAACTCACCGTTTCATGAATAAGCTTTACATACGTTACGGTGTGTTTCGCGCTACCCCAAGCCTCAACTATTAAGCCAGTATCACAACCTCATGCTGACGAGTCCCATGAAGGACGAAACAGCTGTCCATGAGCGGTGATCCGCCTATTGCAACCTCTTCCCGAGTTTTGTCTGAAGGCTGTCCTGTTCAGCAGGAAATTACTTTCAAGGGATCCATGTATAAAGTGAAATAGCGGCAAAAGGTGATAATTGTTAACTGTATTTGCATGCGCCTACCCAGAATCCCTTGTGGTTGTGGCAGCACCATGAAATTCGAGGGAAAAAACAAGCCTTCGGTCTCGTCTGGTGTCTGTAGATGAGTGTTTAATAACGAATAAGCTTCAAAGAGAAGGAAGGAAACACCGGAGGTGCCTTATTACTTTATGTCGTCACAACATTTGGACTCTGTCCAGTAATAGCACACCGTAAAATGAAACCTTTTATTAGTATTGTGAAAAGTTGGCATCATGAGAAAAATATTCATTTTTGAATTCACAATTAAATCACAATAATTTACTGATCGTTTCATGCCACCTTACAAAGGCTAGGTTGTGAAGGTCGATAATTTAAATGGAGAAAATAGGTATGTTTAGGTTTTTTTTTGTTCTGAGGCATGTTTTGCTTGAGATAAAATAGGATATTTTTTCTTTAAATGTTCTTAAACAGCATGTTTCGTGGATCGGTGTAGCGCAGCACATCCTTAGGTATGATTAATGAACAATACAAATCCTGCTTAAGGATATACAATATTTTAATAGCTTTTCTGTAATTGCTTGTATTATTTGGAATAATGCGCAATAATCTTTAGCATTTCTTTTGCATTCATTCGGTTTAAAACCCATTTAGAAAACCAGACTGGGCTCAATTAAATTAATGCTTTAATACAACATAGTCTATGGTTTGGCAGGCAGCCTTGGGACTGTAGAAAAATCACGCGCAGTCCGTCGGCAGGCAGTCGAGAAAGATCTACAGAAAATGAAACGTTTGGAAAAATCGAACACCGCACATTTTGTTACATTCAGAAATGTTTTTTTTCTGCGACACAAAAATTACACATTCATTTTGGGTTGTAACAAGGGGGGAAAAAAAAAGGTAGTTTAGACTGCATCATCTGAAAACAATCAGTGTGCCAGGTTATCTCATGCGCAACATTTTGTATGAAGGCAACGATAATCCGGTTTTGCATTTCACAAATATAAAACATATAATATTCCATTACGATAAAATTAGCTTATGTGAATCGTGCCCTTGTGTCTACCAAAAAAATTAATTTAGTCTTTTTAACCTTTAACATAGATCACTAAACACAATCTGATCATATGAGTAGTTCGCCTGTGCCAAGCTTGTTAGTCCGTGGTTACAATTACTTCTTTACAATTTCTTTCAGCAGTTTGAATTAACAATCGTATGATTTCACTGCCAATTTTTTTACTCAATTAAAATCTTCCTAAAAAAAAAAAAAATAAAATTAAATCTGAATCTGATATTCTCTATTGGCAAAGAAGAAGTTCTATTTAATTCAATTATTTACCCCACCCCCACTGTGTACTACATTAAGCAGTGACTAAAAATATATATATGTTAGAAAACCTCATGGCCAAATACAGGATAAAGGAAATAGTTAACCTTTAAAAACTTTATTAACATGATATCCCAGAATAAAAGGTGCCTTTTATTAAAACAAGCAAAATCAAGTTATCACACATTTTGTTTTATCTGTCCACATCACAATAAATTAAAGATATTAATAAAGAAAAAAATTAGCCAGCCCATAAAAAAAAAAACAAAAAACAAAACACAGGGACGGCAGAAAGACTCAATGCATAGCAAGTGAGTCTGTTTCATTTTAGCATGATGAAGCTGATCAATACAATGCAAAGTTAAAAGGTGGATGCCACAGAGAATCAGAGCACAAATAACAGTTTATTTATGGAAATAATGTATTTTGGAATTCTGAATTATTCATAAACAGTCCCTATGTCAGTTTTACTTATCTTTTTTTGGAGGTAGGGTGGAAGGTAACTATATGGTGGCGGTTTTAAGACCTGTTCCGTATCCAAACCAACTGCTATTCTGAAAACTAGTGTTTTATTAGCAGTCATTTATTAAATTACATGTATTAAAACACTAGTTTCCAGAATAAATGTAGATTAAAAAAAGGCACAGCAGATGTTTCCCTTTCTGTGGCACACGACGTACACTTCCCATTTTTCCCCATAGCGGAAAAAAAATTCTACCGACCCCGGATAGATAAAACACGATATATAATAACCATCTTTATCGCTGTTCTTGCTGGAAGCACAAACGTTTATACTTCAGACAAAAACATTACGTAGACAGTCCGATGCACCAGTGTTTATTCAGTGAAATCTCTAGCCGTCATTTACTCATCTTGGTCCTAAGAATCGGGAGATCTTATAGAACGGACAGACCTCGAATGTCCAGCGGTTACTCGAGAAGCATTGCAACTCCCTACCATTTGTGAATTTAAGACAAATGGGGGGGGGGGATTAGTAAACATGATGGAGGAAAATAAAAAATATACAAGAGCTGGCTTTATTTCATTAAAAAGTCTTTTCACCTCCTGAATATTGCGGGGTGCCAACACCCAACCGGTATTCATAAGGGATGATGATAGATTTTCAGATGGACATAAAGTGGCATGAGGTTTCGTGTTTATTTTGCCGTAAATCCCATTTAAAATTGCAATGTGTGTGCCGTCACATTCCAGTCCCCAAAGTTGTCTCGTTAGACTATTTTTTGTTTAAATCACAGTGTACGCACATCTCATGTCACGATGCCCATAGACGTAGCGATGCTGACAAGGCGACAGGCTGGCTATGCAGTGGGTTACACTCGGAGAGGTGTCCTCTTGCAATTCACTGTGAGCGGCGCTTTATTTGTTCACTTGCTGCTGGAGGTGAAGGAGAAACTCGTAGTACGATAAGGCGGACTCTGTTCGATCTTCAATCATGTTCTGGAGGAACATGGTCTTTAGTGGGCTTTCATCACTAAAAACAAACACAAAACACTTAAAATCTATGTCTTCACATATTCAATGAATCAGGGTCATCACGTACAATTAGAAGGGGTTAAAGAGCTGTTTTAGATAAATATCAAGAAACAGCAAACAAAAGTAAATAGGAGGGAGGAGGTACGTTAAAGAATTATGACACTTGTAACACTAATATAAAAATATATATTGATTTTTTTTTTTACTTACCGGATTATGTGTAATGTCGGGAAGAAAGGTCTTTGCTCTCTGAGCCAAGAGATAAACGCTACCAGTCTGGAAGATTCCGCTGTATCTAGTTCAGGGAGCCGATTCTTTCACAGAAAGAAAGAAAGAAAGAAAAAAAAGGACATTAAAAAAAATTGCAGTAAATAGGATTCCAAGACTGTCACCAAATTATGCTTGCACACTACAGAACAGTTATACAAAAAATGAAAGGTTAAAAAAGCTTTAATACCACCTGAAATAGCTGAACGTTTAAGCTTAATATTAGCAAGTACATGGCACAGACCAAAATCACATTGTTCCAACAAACATAACTATAGAGCCCTCCTTTGTAAAGTAATAGTTCATAATAGCTCATAAATATTAACATAGAAAATGAATACATAAAGATACGTTTCCATTGATTTAGAATCACAGAAGAAGGCAGCTATAAAGTATCGGAATCCACAATCTTTTTAATACAGATACTCTGCAGGGAGATACTCTCTTGCGCAATAGGCATTTGTGAACACCATCCCTAGTCAGATATTGCTATCATGCATTATTATTATCGACCAAAGTCAAATGATGTAGTACTTCTGTCAGCATGCTAGAAAACCCATTTTGAAATCAGGGAATGTATTTCTTATGCACTTATGGTCTCTGAGTGAGCTGGTTTACTAAAAATAGAGTGAAATTGTTCTCAGTGCTGTTAATGACGGTTTCTAACATCATTAAATGGATGCTCTTACCATTTCTTGGGTCATTGAGGCATAATTAGGGACACCAAGAACCTGGGAGAAGAAGGTCTGGCTACAGTTGCGTCCGACCCACAGCAACAGCACCTAGAAAAGGTGTTAAAATAAAAAAGGTGTTAAAATAAAATAGGTGTTAAAATCGTATAGAGGAGTACCATGCTAGCTGTAGAAACAAAAAGGGCACATTTACCAACGACAATACCTTTTTATTACTGGTTAACATACATGTAATTGATTGCAAGACTATCAAGAAGAGACCTAGATAGTTTTGAAAGTTTCCAATCAGTTATACTTCAATCAATTAATATAAAAAGGTATTTCAACAGCTCTGCTATTACACTTGAGATTATTTTTAAATTATCAAACATTTTTTCATTATTTTTAACTAAACAGGAAAAATTTACTACATTTTAAAACCTACCCATGTTCTATACCGGCCATGCTGGGCTTTTACTTTAATATTGAGTGATACTCTTAGCAGGTTCCTCCTCACATTTGTTCATTTAAATGTATACATTACAGTATAAAGCAAAATACATTACATTATAATGCAAAATTCCTTGCCAATACAAACAGAACAAACTGGCGCATAATATTTTATACAGATTTTGTTTTAAAACATGTACGTACCGTTCCAGCATCCATGAGATAAGCTCCTTCTCTGCTCAGTTTCTCGACAGACAGCTGGAGAATTGGTGGCTGAGGTATGGTTCTGTCATTGATGTTAAGAGCTCCCTAGAACGTAAATAACAGTTGCTAGTCATATAAAGAGCGTTTCTGCACACATGCACAGGGGGCATCAAATTTAAAGGGGACCCCCAGTTATCATATGTAGAAAAGATGGTTGGAGTTTTTTTTTTTTTTACCTAAAGGAACAAAACTGCAGTTAAACATGGAGTTGCGAAGTTATATACAAGGTCTAAGTCTCGCTGTACAAGATGCTATCAGCTCTCAACAATACGTCGCCGAACTGAAGGAGAGCCTGGGCCTTGTAACACCAGCACTACATTACAATCCCCAACGCAAATGTATGCTGAGCACACCGACAGACTTGCTGCACATCCGTTTAAGATCCATCATCACGTCTGTCTATTGCGAGGGAAAGAAATGGACCATTTAAGGAAAATTATTGGGACTGTTAAGGGTTAAATTGTAATATTTTCTATTTTCATTTCTATGTGTATTCAGATTGACTCTATGTCTATGTTTAGGTGTAACTACCATACAAATCATAGGAACGGGTTAATCAGATACAGTGAGTTTCTAATACCAGTTACTAGATTTCTAAAAATTTCTTCTGCCAAACTATAAACTTATAATAAAGCCTGCAATTTAAGTTGACACTGGCTTTTTACCCCTTGTTTCTCTAAATCAAATATCTATATGATATACTACTTGTTACGTCCTATTTGCCCATTGTGCAGCGTTGCGGAAACGACGGCGCTATATAAAATAATAATTGTGAGTTTGTTTCCACTAGTAAAATTATTAGGTATTACTTTTTAGGATTGTGCTATATAAATCAGTAATACAAGAATTACATTTTTTGTAATAGGCTATGGGTTTACAAAACAAATGGTAAACCAATACCTCATCTGTCAGATTGTCGACTCTGTATAAGCTTGGGTGCGTCATAAGCATTAGGTACGCCAGCGGCTGGTTTTTAATCTGACACATGGCGTAGATTCTCTCATCCAAACTTGCACTTGTCCCAGTCTGGAATGCCTTCTGTTGCAGAAGAGAAGAAACAAATAACTATAAGTCGTTATTCTATAAATGCCGCATTTACTTAGAAAGAACCTTAACAATATTTCTTACCTGTTTCAAGAGAGCCAATACAAACATAGGGAAGAGACGCAAAGACAGCGGGGCAGCGAGTCCTGGCTGCTGAACCGTTAACACAGACGACCGGTAAGCACTCAGCGAATCGATCGCGGCGTTCACTAAAGCATCCCGAGCGTCGCTCAGGCTCGATGAAATAGAACGATCAACAGCTGCAAGAAGAAAACCTTAGTGAATTAACACAGAACACCATATATTAAAAAGGTACATTTATTAAAATGTCCCGATAGCTGTATTCATAGCAAAAGTTTATGAGCAGGGGTACATTTCCAGAAACCTCTATCGTGCTTGCTATTTACCTTGCATACGATGAGAGATTAGCGCGGACTACAATACTCTGCAAAGTACAGAGCTCTATTACTGCATTGCCACAGTAAACACATCAGTCTTACATTGTACTATGCGAGTCCCGAGTCACAAAGCGAGCAACATTGTTAAAAAAAAAATAAAAAAATGAATATGGTATCTGTTGGAAATGAGAACATAAAAAAGCATCCAGCTTATTTAAAGGATCTGCCTACCTACCCATATTTGCCAGAAGTGCCGTAATTGCTTGCACATCAGCCCCGGCATAGATATCGGACAGAGCTGAAGCAACAGGTAGGCACATGGTGTGCACGCGAATCCGCCTCTCTCCTGTAAAAAAAAAAAAAAAAAAAAAAAAAAAAAGATTTTATTATTTATTTTACATATAAGATATCAAAGACCTTAAAGTCCTCTGCCTTCGCTGAGTTGCACATGCGCATCTTATTCATTTTTAAACAGTTTTTTTTTTTTTAAACTAACCTTTGCTGGAAGTGTACAGGAGCGCCGACTGGAAAGAGACCACAGATGTGTCTGACAAGTTCTCCTCCACGGACATCTGCACCGCATATCCCGCATCAGGATTAATGTTTGGAAGAGACAGCAAATCTGTGGACCGGACAAAGAAGTTTCCGTGGAAGGTGTGGATGGAAAGACCTGTGAAGACACAAAGCAGTTACAGACCCAATAATATATTATATATACATATATTAATTGTGTGTACTGTATGTTGCGTGCAGCTAGTCGGACAGACAGTGCTTGTGCTGATTGTATTCCATTTTGGATGGGCTGGGGACCCATACCCGGTAGTCTGGTGGATTCATGAAGACCATGGATGGTGCCTAATACTCCAACTTATATGATACATATAGTGTACCTTTTCATGCGATTACATGGAAGGGTGACTTTTGGCCTGCATTTTATTACATTTAGAGATTTCTGTTTATAATGTGCTATTACAATAGGATCTAGAACAAAAGTAACCAACATTACAACTGATAACATACAAAATTAACATAATCTGCACCATAGGAAGGAGGGCCCTGCTCTTGCCAGTTTACAGCATTAGTGAGAGAAATGCAGCAATGTGACAATCTAATCCATTGGAGCTTAAAACACATATGAAGGACAGTAATAGCCAGAACGTCACCTGCAAAGCCTTACAAACAGATACGGGTTGTGACAAACTCAGGATGCAAGAGAATTAATCAGAAAAGGTTGTAATTGAGTGAAGGCTTGAAAATAAGGGGATATGTTGGAAGGAGACATTTTTCACTAAAACATATTTAACCAATTGTTAAAGACAGAAACAGTTTGTTAAACGTATTTATACCTTTAGTACATCTGATTCTCATGACTGCCTCAAAGCCAATCTTCCTGGTGAGGTAGCGCCTCAGCTCCTTCTGTAGTTTCTCCACTTGTGCAGCGTTGCGTTGGTGGTGATAGGCACGATAGTAAAACACACTTCCAGCGGAATATCTAGAAATGCACCCTGAAATCAGAAAGGCAAGGAGTAAGCAAGGCATGCCGAATCAAAGCAATGTGAAATACATCTCGCCGGCTATCGTACTTACCCAATGAAGCCAAATCAGAATATCGTCCGCTTAAGAGGAACAAATCAACAGCAATCTGCTGCCCCGAGCAATCCAAAGCCAACTTCTTGTAGAAGTCAGTTGCTGGTGTCAGATTATGTATCTCCTGAAAGGGCGAGATTTTATTTAACATTAGATATTTAAACCTAGGCTAGAGGAAGTAATAAGAGATTAATCGCTTTAGCAACACACTTTCCACATCTCCTTTTGCTGACCGTATATACTAAATTATAATAATGCAGCTCTACAGGTTTAATACAAAGTACTCCTCTCAGATTTTTTCCATAGTAGATAGGGAACAAAAAAATGTATTTGGGAAAAACAAATGTACGTAACACCTATAGATTAACTCTCTTCAGCCAATTGATTGTATGTTACCATGAATTCACTAGGGCCACATCGATTTGAAATTTACCTTTGCAGTGGATTTCTGGTTTGGTTCTTCTCTTGGTTTCAATGCTCCGGCTCCCAGCGATGGAAGTTGGGTTTGGAAGACCGTTACACGTCCGCCTGTGGCTGAAGTCAGTTTGTATGCAGCCTGCAGCGCAGGTCCCAGAGCACTTTGGGTTTCTGATGACTTTGTGAACATGTGTGGCAAATTCTTCAGCAAGTCCTGTACCAACTTCAAGCAAAAAAAAAAAAAAAAAAAAAAAGACTTAAACATACTAAAGTATAATAAAGTATAATTCAGCAGAAGGAATTGTATCATAATCACATCCTAAGCAACATATCTATGGGCCATGGAACATATCTAACATGTTAAGCATCATTATTTCCACAAAACAGATCTGCTTTCTATTAAGTCCTATTTAATAAATGGGACTCAATCACCAAAATAAACTTGGCACAAGTCAATAGAGCATAAACAACTGCCTATATGTTAGCATTTGAAATCTGTCAGACATGATTTAAATACATTTGCAATAAATGATCAGGGAGATCAGGCTGTCACATTCAATAAGGCGTTTATTTAACAGCGCACTAACTGAGCACTGTTGCATTCAACAGAGATTTAAGTGCCCGATCAGAAATTGAGGAATTCCTTTCGGCAACGTCAAAGCTGATGTCGCTGGGGAATCCCTGTGATGTGGCAGGGATCTGTATTGTCTGTAGAGTATAATAATAATAATAAAAAAAGTCTATATCATATGCATACAAAAGGAGGTTTTAGATGGGCACCCAACGCACCAAAACAAGCTGGGTTTCAGAAAAAGTATTTTATTACAAATATAAAGCCAAGTTTTTATGTTCAACTGACTGTAAATTTATGTAAATATTGTAATGGTTGGTACATTTTAGCATATACTGTCTTACCTCTTTGGTCTCGTTTAAATTAACCAACAGATTTTCAGGCATGGGGATGAACACATCTGGAAGTACAAGTATACAAATTCAAGAAACTAAAATTGCAACAATTTTACACTAACATGGTATAAAATACATTGTTAACACAGAACAGAGATGACGGAACTGAGGAGAAAAATTTTGCCTGTAGATTTCATAGAACTTTATTTCTATTCTCAAAACAGATTTGGTTTGGATCTAGAAGACAGCTTTTTTTGAATCTGGCACTACAATGCAGTAAGACATTAACTCTGGCACAATGCATTTACACACACACTGACTCCAGCACTATACATTTACACACACTGACACCACAATATACATATACACACTGACTGACACTATAGTGTACACTCACATTCACTACTCCCCCTCCCTATCCTCTCACCTCATCGTCTGCCATCATGAATCCGGCACCCTACGCTACGCTTCAAGGGCGTTGTGTAGCCGTGTAACGCACAGCACTGGCCTCACCACACCCCTGCAGGAAAGCATTGGGTGGCAAAACCCTAGCGACCAGGAAAGGGTTTCTAGTCGCCATGGAAACCTGGCGCTCAGGGATTGTTGGGCCCTGATTTAATATTAAAATATTATATGATGTATACAGCAACAAAATGTTCCGATAGCATAGAGAAACCACTTAAGTCTGTTATTTAGTAGTAGGCCTTGTAACTAAATCTCCAAACCTATACTATTTACAAAACAGGTTTGGAATTGCCAAGACATTCATTATATTGCATAATAAATCATTGAAATGATGTGCATAAGAAAATATGTCGTTATGACAGAACCACAATTCAGATTATTATGGGTATACTAACAACTTAGTTTCCATAAAAGTCACCCCAATACAACAGTGAGGCTCCAACTGTATTCACCCGTAACAGAATGATGGGAAATTAACTCAAACTAGATTTTGAAGCTCCAGAATAAAAAAATACTTACCTTCGATGTCTGATATCACTAACATCTGAGGCTGTGACATTCCTTCTTGCAAACTATAGAAATGGATGGTGCTGTCAAATGTAATAAATCCTATTTTTGTTCTTGTGTTCCCAGGAAGGCTGTAAAAAAGAAATAAAAGTAATACTTAAAGGATAATTTTAATAGTATTTTAGCTGTATTTTCCTTGGTTGAACTACAGGCCTTAATGCAAAAGCATCCAAAGTTGGAATTACATTTTTAGAGAATAATTTTAAAGCCAAACTTGCAGCAGCTAAGGAAAACCATTAGGTTTTGGCTGAAGCTTGACGCGACTCTCTGGGATCCTGCAATAACGTGCAAATTCAGCAATTTAGGAAGAAGGCTGGCAGACGCCAGCTGGATTTATGGGTTGTCTTCCATTACAAAAATGGACTGTAGAGTATGAAAGTGTATTTTTTATAGGAAATTTATAAGGAAATAAGAAATATGGACACGGACAATGTTGTCTACAATGATACAGAACAAAATGCTACATTCTATGGGAAACACAAATGGATTTCCAAGGCCAGAAAGGGCATAGGTATAAGGTTTGGTACGGTGAGCTCTCGATCAGCAGAGTTACAAGCATCTCAGCATAATCCACTAAGCTAAAAAAATGACAGGAACAGGTACTTTTCTTTGAAACCTACCAGTCTAGATTGTCGAGTATGGTCTGACAAACCGTGCCCAGGTAGCCAGTCTCTATCGCATTGTGGGACACATCAAACATAAAAAGGTACACTGGAGGCTGAGGGGGACGCAGCTAGAAAGAAAACACAAATAGGTTTCATTGACGACACTCTTTCAATCCTACATACATGGTCAGTGATGCCAAGTTGCCTGTAGGAGCTGTTGTAAAGAACATAACATTCAGACGGCTTTCAATCACTTGAAACAAAGCTAAAGACGAGCAATTAACGTGTTAACTTGGGATAAATTAAAGACTTCATTTCCAAATTGTATGGAGTGAAGCATTAAGATCTTCAAGATACTATAGGCCTCTAATTGGCCTAAAAATCTGACTTCTAAAAGCAATAAATATTGTTTCCTTACACTTTAATATCAATATAAAAACTATATATGCAAAAATGCGTTTAGCTTCAGCCTAATCATTAAAAACGAAGCACCTGCGTGATGTTTGCTTTGACTTTACTTACCATGTATTCTGAAGGAGCCATGAATTCTATTGTTGCATTCTGAACCTCAGGCCTTTTGTGAGGCTCTCCATAAACTCTGGTTACGGGATTATACAAAAACTCTTCAGGAACTAAAATGGTAAGAAAAACAAAAATAGTCTTGAGCGCAACAGGAGCGATGATACGTGAAGAATTGTGCTTTCACAGAGCTGCACAATGCCAGTCTACGCGGACCACAAACAGGGCAAGAATTCCGTGTATCCAAGTTTGTGCCCAAGCTGGGATATCCAAAATTTGTGACTTTTTTGCAGCCCTCACCGCTGTTAAATCTAAATTTTCGCAGTCTGACGTTGCAAAACTTCAAATTAACCCAATGCATCCATGAACACACATACACACTTACCATCATTTACTCTGTAACATAAGTTGCACTTCCATCTCCTTTGGTCCAAAAAGCTGACAAAGGGGTTAATGTATGTCCGACAGGAGCGACATCTGACTATTGTACTTGAAGTGACAACAGGTAATTGCTGAAATGTAGAAATTACATTTGAGACCATGACCATGCACTAATCGCAGTATTTTTTATTTGAACATGTATAATTGTTCTTTAATCCTTAAAAAGGAACGGCTGCCCCTTGATTTTGAAAAGCTGCACATACCGAGAGATCTTTGAATGGATGTAGCAGTAGTCCCAGCGGGAGTTTGGCTTTATTTAACAGCGCCTGTGTCTGTGGGATGTTTGTCAAGGTGCAACGAAACAACCTGTAAAAATAAACACAAAATAAAACATGTATGAATTAATCAATGAGACATAGTTCTTTGAAATCGGAAGACTTCCAAATGTACTTCTATGCAAAGGTGATGTGTTGCCATCAATGCTTTTGGCATAACCACACAGGGAAGAGAAATGAGAGTTTAAACGTCTGCTCCTATAGAATACATATACGTGGGGTTTCAGACATACATATAAATTGCTTATTTTAATACATTAATAATATTAATGTACCAGAACGCAATTGTAATATTTGGGAAACGCCAAACCTTTGGAATTTAAAAATAAGGGTCTGGCCAATACGTTTATGAACTGTGATAAGAAAATATACTTTATTATTATTATATATTTTCATGACTACGCCAATAAAGCTGAAAGACCGAACATTACAGATCTTACTCAGGGCTGCAGTTCAGTTTCTGTAGGTCCTCCTGGAGACACGGAGTGGGTGCTTGCAGAGGGGTCGGCGGTAAGATATTCCTCTCCTGAAGAAGATTCACAGGTCTCAGCTCGTCCAGTTGCCGAGCTTGATGAAGGCTTAAGCCACCAACAGCTGATGCCAAATGATTAACTCCCATCGGAGGCTGGAAAGCAGACCAAAAAGTTTTAGATAAAGTCAGACGGAAATTTGTAAGGATCCCTACTTTTATCTTTAATAGATTTATTTATTGCAAAGTCTGGCATGAATCTTAAACCAGGACAGGTCTTCGGTTGTCAGTTAACAAACCCCCTGATACAGCTACCCACAAGGAACTGAGCAAGTAACCAACTACTTGCATGTCTTCTCATTGGTCATAGTAAACAGAGATCCCCATATATTTAAGAAGACAGCATACATATTAATAAGAATTAAAAGTAGGAAATTTTAACCTGAGGCATCTGCTGGGGTTTGCTGGGAAATTGCTGTGGACCTGGGCCTCCAGCCGAAAATACATTCTGGTAGCCAGGAGGCAGCGATGGGTATGCGTTGCCAACATTCCTGGTCATAGGATTCTGAGATGGCGGTGGTTGAGCCGGATGCACCATTCCTAAAAAAAAAATCAAAAAAAAAAAATCAAAAAATAGAAAATGTAAGAAAAAATGCCCCAAAAACAGTTAAGAATCATGTAGACAATATATACACAGGTCAAAACAGCTATGTTTTGTGAAATGTACTAGAATAACCCAAACACATTTTAAAATATGCCCAGCAACACATCTGGGATAAAGTCCATCTTACATAAAAATATTTACACAAGAACCTATAGAAGTCAATTCACAGGACATTTTGGGCATGAAATCTTACCCATGCTTCCGCCACCTTCTATAGTGTCGTAACTGTTCTGAACTGAACTACTGTCGCTTGCAGGAGGAGCAGAATAACCTGGGGAAAAAAGATTTACATTTGTTTGTCTCTGTATATATTCAGAAAGGGGAGAACAGCCTAAAGAGCAGAAGAGGCGCACACACATTCAGATTCCCAGGTTTCTGCTAAAATAACAATGACCAATACGTATACAAAAAAGAGCAAGAAATGAGTGGGCCAAGTATTGCTTAGCCCATCACTACATCAAAGTACCCCAACTTTGGAGAGTCCTAAATAATTTTACATGGCTATATGGCTTATCATGGAGCTGAATCAGTGGGACCACACTGCGTTTTAAAACACGGAGACTCTCAAGCAATTTAAAGCCTTCTCAGGTCACCCTTATTGGCGCAGTCCGATTTCATTGTCCGGTGTCTGAGACACCAGAGAATGCATGTTGTGCGCACGCGCAGAGTTGTGCACGTGCAGCTGTACTGTCAGTATAAGTGACGCTCTACTTCCCAAGATCCGCCGGGGATCAGAAGTTGGAAGGTATATATTACATATGCCAATAACCTCCGGGATCATAATATCTGGTTATAAAATCATCCAAACCTATCAAGTACACGGTTTGAACAGAATTTACAACATAAACACATCAGATTTTTCACATTACAGTCTTTTCCAGCTAGAGCACTTTATAAAATGTTTATGCTTTTTTTTCCCCACGTCCAGCCAAAGCCGAACTTACAGGTGATCTCCTATAATGCATGTAATTAAGAGCACCGAGCACATGTTTGCACGAGCCTAATTATAGCCCCTGCATTGAGTTTCTAAGATATATATTTCAATCTTTAGAGATGTGGCATTCCCAGGAGGGAGAAGGGCACCGGCGTAAATAACAGCACTGCAACGAAGCGCTTAACTGAACCTATTAATAACCGAGCAGGTCAAAAAGAAAAACGGCATCGCAACCTCGCTGCGACAATAACACAAAAACACCAAATTTTAAAGGGGAAAGAAGCATTTATCGGCTATGCTACCCCACAAATTCACCACTAAAGCACTAAGCGGGGTGTATGAACAGAGGACGTACCGCAGTAGAAATGGCAAATTTCTGCACATTTCAACACCTTGCCCTTAAACGACATATTGATTAAACATCGTGTGCTTATCTTTCATAAGATATGAGCACTATATATTTTAGAAACATTTAGACACACAAATTGTGTGTGTATATAATATAATTTATCCGCCACCACTACTTAGACCTAATGTACCGTATTTGCCCGATTATAAGACGAGGTTTTTTTCAGAAAAAAACTTCTGAAAAACCGACCTCGTCTTATAATCGAGGTCGTCTTGTAATCAGACCTCAGATCATCCCCCACGATACCTCACAATTACATAGGCAGCCGCCGCCGCCGTATCTGCCGCAGCCGCCTCCGTATTCGCGGCAGCCGCCGCCGTTTCCGTATTCGCGGCAGCCGCCGCGGCTTCCGTATTCGCGGCAGCCGCCGCGGCTTCCGTATTCGCGGCAGCCGCCGCCGCTTCCGTATTCGCGGCAGCCGCCGCCGCCTCTGTATTCGCGGCAGCCGCCGCCGCTTCCGTATTCGCGGCAGTCGCCGCTGCCTCCGTATTCGCGGCAGCCGCCGCCGTATTCGCAGCAGCCGCCGCATCCACGGCAGCTGCCGGCTCCGCCTCCGTAATCCGCGGCTTCAGCATCCTCTGATGCGCGGGTCACGTGGGTCGCGCTGTTCTCACCTGACCCAGCTTCGTTTTTTTTGTTTTGTACCTATGATTCTATGCAAATCAGTCCTACCTGACAGTCTGTGCTCCTCTTCACAATTTGTGAAGAGGAGCATAGACTGTCAGGTAGGAATGATTTGCATAGCTGGTTCAATTAGGGACACAACCTAGAGAACTACATTTCCCATGATTCCCAGACCCCTTTAAGCGTGACTGAGGAGCGTGGGACAAGTTGATGGGACATCTATAGATCTGCTATTCCCACTGACAGGTGAGCAAGTTTTTTTGTACATGTTTGCTATTTTACAGATAATCTGGTTGTTATATGTTAATGATTAAACTATTTTTATGACAAAAACAGTGGTTTTGATTTTTTTTCCCATTAGGGTCGTCTTATATTCAGGCCTTTTCTTTTTTTCCCCAATAAGATCCAAAATTTGAGGGGTCGTCTTATAATCGAGCAAATACGGTATTCATCGCTACTACTACTACTTAGACCTAAATGTATTCACCACCACCACAACTACTACTTAGACCTAATGTATTTATACCTATTTTACCCGGATCAGAATGTGTACGGTACATATATAAATACACTTGTTTCATTGTTTATCCCTTTTATTATACTGTAAAGCCCCATGTTAATATACCGTATTTGCTCAATTATAAGAAGAGGTTTTTTTGAGAGCAAATGCCTCGTCTTATAATCAGACCTCAAATAGGTCTGACTATGAGACTAAGATCCAGATCCCCCGCAGGGCTGCAGGGGACCTGGATCCTCCTGTCTTATGCCCCCATTTAACACCCCCCAACTTACCGGTGCTTGTGACTCGCCGGTGTGTAGCTGGGGCGGAGCGTAGACGTCTACCCGCTGCCCGGACCCCACACTGGGAGTCAAAAGCACCGGTAAGTTGGGGGGGGAGGAGTGTTAAATGGGGAGCATAAGGCATTTCTGGAGGCAGAGTGCTCCATGAAATGCCTTTTAATCCCCTTAATGCCACTCTGCGTCCAGAAATGCCTTTTAACCCTCTATACGCCACTCTGCCAAATAATGTGCCTTTTAAACCCCTAAATGCCAGAGTGGCATATAGGGGTATAAGGCATTCCTGGAGGCAGAGTGGCACACAGGGGGTCAAAAGGCATATCATGGGGCACAGTGGCATTTAGAGTGGCAAGCCTGGGGGCAGATGTGCATAACTGGGGGGGCAGGTTGGAAAATAAAAGGAAATAAAAACCTTTTTTTTTCCTAAATTAATATTCAGATTTTGGGGGGGTCGTCTTATAATCGAGCAAATACGGTATCGAAGATTTGTATTAAATGCTTGGAGAATTAAACCAAAATTTTGAAAACATATTTCATGCTATAATTTGAGCTACTAAAACCAATATACCATAGGAAAAAATAAGATACGTGCACAGCTTATTCATGAGATGTTATATTGGGTATAGCATCTCTTTTTTTAGGTTTTCGTTGCTCACGACTTACAAGAAACGGCATATATTGAGCGAGTGAAAATACCGCACGCTCTCTTACTTTGGCATGTAAGATTAAGACACGCTGTGAAGTAGTTAACACCTTATTAGAAGAGTATTTGGTCCATTAGCAATGTGTTGCCATTAGACACACATCCTTACAGACAGCTGCCAATAATCGGCATGACTTAAGCTGTAAGCAATGTGATTGATAATACCTATGGCAGAAAACCCTAAGCTAAAAGAAAACTAGATGCGTAACCCATTGTGTGAAAGAATAAACTGCTCTGAACATTCTTTTTGGTAATGATGGGATAAGAAACAGCAGGTTATGCGAGTCACAGGGATAAGGGTGTGCTATCCACTTAGTGTCAAATATTTTGGTAGTCAAATTAAAATGCACAAAACTGCTCCAGAAGTCATGTGTCTAGCGCTAGCTGCAATGATTCTTAGCAGACAGAATTCTTGTAAGACCGTTTTAGGCATACAGAATAAACCCTCAGGGCACCAATGCCTTATCATCGTTTGTG
This sequence comes from Spea bombifrons, assembly GCF_027358695.1. Taxonomy (NCBI): domain Eukaryota; kingdom Metazoa; phylum Chordata; class Amphibia; order Anura; family Pelobatidae; genus Spea; species Spea bombifrons. The sequence goes on along the minus strand of NC_071090.1, from coordinate 21,169,798 downwards.
ATTATACCAAAATCCCTTGTGCCTGCATCGCACCTGCATTACTCAACAACAATTAAATCTTGCACAGGACTAAAATTGGTCAATGTATACTAAAGGGCTCCTCAAATCCCCATACCACAGAACCCATTAAAAAATAATTAAAACAAATAATAAAAAATAATAATAAAGGCACCCTTTGGAACAAAAGAGCTCCACAAGTAGCCACAACCAAAAAATGTGCCATCATGTTTACACTACATGTAAAATGTGTGCAATAAAAAGGAAATTGCTGTATAATACCTTTTCTTATTGGATAGATACTTACTTTTGAGGAAAATCTAAAGTATCAACCCTTTAAAAGGCCACTAAAAGGTCACTCCAACCATCGTATGCATTTTAATGCATGTATGCAAAGTGCTGCGATTGATTTCAATAAGAGCACTTTCCTGCCACTGATTGAATGCGTCAAGACCCTTTAATAATGTATTTCCATTATGTAATATTGCATATTAAAGCGCTCGGCGAGTACATTAATATGCATTCTTCTTCAAAGAGGGCTGTCAGGGTAATTAAACTGCCCCTTTAACCCCAGGAGAAAAAAAGTTGGCAAGAACTAGAGGGGCTGAATGGTTCTTTACTGCCTCAAATTCTATGTTTGCAAGAACTACCCAACTCTACTTAAATGGTGGACACCTAAAGTAAACAGACCCAGCGTTACCTTGCACGTCGTGTCTCAGTACATCATTAGTGTGGTTAAGCTCTACTATTTCTGCTGTTAATTGGCTGGTCCACCTACATACAGAGTTTTTAGTAAAGTAAAACATTATTTCTAAGCATCTGACCACTTATTGAAGGAGAAGCTCACCAGGGTAGGCACTTGATAATACAGTGACATCAGAAGGTTTAAATGGTTGGCTCTTCTGCAAGCTCTTGATTTAGCCCACAGGTTTTTGTAACTAGATGTAGGTCGCATTATGCTGACTGAGGATTTAATCTAGTCATTGTCTGATGTACGTACAAGTACCAGATGTTCCTTGTTTAACACGAAATTATCGATCATCGCGGTTAAAAACTACACCTGCAAATTGATCTTATTTGAATAGGCAAATGTCACAGGGCTAAGAACACACTCAAGGTCTAGCCTAAAACAGCTACATTACTATTAGTTGTTGTTGAAAAGCCCTTACTTGGGGGCTGTCTGAAATTATTACAGATAAATATAAAGCACATTTTAGTCATATACTAGGACAAGAGTCCTAGGACAATGCCTACGAGGGGGAATGCATTCACACAAGACTGAAGACTGAACGCAGCGGCACGCCAGGCCCATTTAGGAGAGCATTGAGAACCTGCAGCAGCAAAGGGACATATGATACTACAAGACTAGAGGAGTCCGTAATGTTAAAGCTAAACTTGGCCAATTCGCAGATTTCACGTACATATATTTATGCTGAAGGACACTTTAAACTAGAATTTAAGCGTATAAACAATTACAAGCGGCATGCGAGTACCTGGTCATCAGAAGCCCCCTTCAGCAGGTGCTGCTCCGTGTATCGATAGCCGTTCATGCACATTTGTTACCTTCTTAAACATTCTAACAGAGAAAGCCTTAAGCAAGCAGTATAAAAGCGGCAGCAGGCAGTGCTTAGGGAACGGCAACGTCCACAGGGACAGTACAGAGGCAAACTTCTAAGGAAGGGACCTGGGGATTTACATGTCGGCCTGTGTATGGCTGATTTGTAGCAAATGCTCCGCTACATACAATGAATATGCAACTGTACATACTGTTTAATATCTACGTTACTGCTAAATACCACATTATGAACACCACGTATCAGTGCCACAGGCAGCTTCTTGAACAAACAGCTTTAGGGGAAGCTGTAGCTCCAGCATGGCAGCGCAACACCTTTCTTGTAGTCCAACATTCTGTGCGACTGACAAGCTGCTTGACCTGGACCAGACTGGCGATAAACATATCACATGGCAGGAGAGATGTTCAGCCTCAACACTACTACGTACTGTACAAATGTTTGTCAAACTAAAATTTTTAATCGAATATCGCCTTTCATTAAACATATCACCCGTCTGGTGTTACTATAGAAGCAAAAAGTAGTGAGAAAACCAGTGTCAAAAAAGTGTACAAGAACAATAATAACAAAAGATACTTTCCTTTCTTTTTAAACCGGATACACAGCTGCAAACCCGTAATAACACTCTCCCGGTGTTAGAAAAGATAATTTTGGTCCACTAGGGGGCGCTTGTGTTTTTGATCGGTTTTTCGATTTGAAATATAAACAAACAAAAATGCTTATGATAGTGTAGTATGTCAAAACTGCCTCTTGGTATAAAAAGTGATGTGTATGCACTCACACTTTAAATGAGATGATCAAGCCTTGTGTATTACCACCGCGTTCCGTGTGAGAAGCATATGTGGAAAAAACAGAGATATAAAGGACACAATGGTGTGGTATTTTCAGCAGGGTCTGGCACGCCAGAACAGATTTGCACTTACAGTTAGCCACCGATGTGTCAGGCGTGTAGGAGTTTGGTGTCCTCAATCCTTCCCGGTCACGTGCTTGTGTATGGGAGTAGTATATGAATTGATCCACCACGAATAAATATGTATATATAAAAAATAAATTTATTCTGGGCTTGTGCCCAAGGTAATAAAATACACTATGTGTATAGGCTATGCCTATACCGTTTTTTAAGAATTGTTAAAATAATAAAAAATGAAATAAAAAATAGTGAAAGTCCAAAGTCTAGGGACGGGAGCTCAAACCGTCCGTTCCTAGACTTTGGACTTTCACTATTTTTTATTTCATTTTTTATTATTTTAACAATTCTTAAAAAACGGTATAGGCATAGCCTATACACATAGTGTATTTTATTACCTTGGGCACAAGCCCAGAATAAATTTATTTTTTATATATACATATTTATTCGTGGTGGATCAATTCATATACTACTCCCATACACAAGCACGTGACCGGGAAGGATTGAGGACACCAAACTCCTACACGCCTGACACATCGGTGGCTAACTGTAAGTGCAAATCTGTTCTGGCGTGCCAGACCCTGCTGAAAATACCACACCATTGTGTCCTTTATATCTCTGTTTTTTCCACATATGCTTCTCACACGGAACGCGGTGGTAATACACAAGGCTTGATCATCTCATTTAAAGTGTGAGTGCATACACATCACTTTTTATACCAAGAGGCAGTTTTGACATACTACACTATCATAAGCATTTTTGTTTGTTTATATTTCAAATCGAAAAACCGATCAAAAACACAAGCGCCCCCTAGTGGACCAAAATGGTGTTACTATACACAGGTTATGGCAAATGGCAAACTACTGGCTCAGTTGGAAGACTTCACTGGTTGCCATGGTAATAAGAGCACTAGTAAATCTTTGCACGAGAAGTACTACTGATAAATAACACCTGTAGATAGAAAACAGCATTCTAATAGAACGCTATAGACATAACCAAACGTGAAAGAAGTAAAATTCAACTAAATTAGAGCTAGACTGAGACTGAGGTAGAGCGTCCTTGGAGAACACCAAGGCTCAAAGGAAGCCCTAGGAAGCCTCACTATATATGGGATCATACATAAATGGGTAGATACAACCAACGTTCCTACCCACATGACCAAAACGTATTTGAGATTTAGCTGGCATACAAATGTATGCAACATATGTAGCAATGAACCCTCTTTTTGCATCTTGGAAGATTTCTAGGTTAAAAATGTTCTTTTCGAGCACCTGCCTTCTGTTATAAGCCTCTAATGCATGGAGCTCCGATACTTAGAGAATTTCATTTTCTGCAAAATTATTTTTTTAAAAAAAAGCTGTGTGTTCTTTATCCAGAATAATTATACCTTTCCCACACACAAACTATTCAGGGATCGTACATGCACATAACGCTAGTGCAGAAACATTATTAACTTTGCATTTGACCATGCATTTGTTCTTTAAGAACCCATAGATCGTTTGTCTTATCAAACCAATGTTTTATGCAATATGTGCCATAACAAGAAAACTATGATGTACTAAATGTGTGCAACATGAGACATGCCGCTTGAAATGAACCGGTGGTTGTAAGCCAAGGCTACATAAAGGCTGTGTGAGAAAGTTGCTAAAATCAGAAGCATGTAAGCACACCATAACTATCACAACTGTACATTAACTTACCATCCTGTTTAGGAGGACCGCTTTGTAGTGGCGGTGGTGGTCCAGGGGCAAGTAGGCGAGGGGGTGGCTGTGTGGGAGGTCTAACTGCAGAAGACGATGAAACCGGAGGAGGTCCCAGTGGTGGTCGAACAGGCTGAGAATGATTCATCGGTGGTGGAGTAATACCTGCAAAAATCAGTATATCACAGGAACACATTTACAAACCAAATTAGGCAAATGCAAACAAGTTGAAAGTTATGACATTGGAATCACAATCCATCTGATGAATAGGTTAAAAATTTAAGACAAAATGGCTGTAGGGTATGCCTAGGCCTATTAGCCACAGGAGGAGTGGCACCTTGTGACCTGGGGGGCATGTAAAGCCAAGTGGCCCCATCAGATCTTTGTGCTTGCCCCTGGTACCTCACTTAAGGACTGGCACCCATTAACAAACACCGTCCTGACATATATACACTAACAAACATTCATGCTCATACACACACACCCAAACACACGTTACCTCACCTGCAGCAGCTTTCTTTCTGGCTGCTTGCACATTGTGGGAGCACCTCCATTTTACAGCTACGTAACGTCCATGTGTTCTTGCCTAACAGCTCAGACCTGACTTTACTAACAATTTTGGAACAGCCAGGGAAGCAATTGCCTCTGGGTTAGCTGCCCCTGCTATTAGCCTTGTTGGTTTTCAGAGGCACAAGGACAGCTACAGCATGTCCGTAATCAATTAGGACTAAATATTGCTTACTTTAAAAGCGGGAAAAAACAAAAAAAAAATCATTCAGATGATGAGACAAATAGCATTTTAAGTGTTTGCTCTGCGCTCCAACACATTTGATTTAAAATAATGATTTTGAGAATAAAGTATGTCTGCTATATTTTGGTATTTATATCAAACCATGAACTGCAACCCTTTGATTTTAAGAGAAAGAAAGTAACTGGAGAAATAATCTTAAACAAAGCAATCCTTTTTAATACTATGTTGCAAATTCTTTTGGCGTACGATTGCCCGAAGACAAACATAACCAGATACTTTGGCGATACCCTCAGGGCAGGCATCATCACTTGCAATTTGGGAGATTTTCAAGCTAAACAACTGCCCAAATGGCAGGGTGGTCCCTCAGGCAAGCATTCAACGCTTTAGCCCTAAAAACTATGTTTTAGGCCGCAACACCGATGCACTGCTGCTGCCTCGTGACTCATAAAAAGCTGGAGGTTTTGTTGTCCTGGTGGTCTATGCCAAAGTACGTGGACACAAGAGGCTGCTTTAAACCAGCGCTACAGTGTGTGTTAACTAAGCCATTTAGTCAGACTACAGCCCCTAAGAAAAAAATAAAAGGGACACAACTGTTCTTTAATGTGCCAAGAACTGGAAGTTGTATTTACTTCGTAAAAAGCGCCAGCAGTTGTACCGGTGGCCTCTGTACCCTTCCTTGCAGTTGGAACTGATAGCGAAAACCAGGAGACTAAAGGTGAGAGTCCAATAGCATCGTCAGCACAGTTTGGTTTTCTCGGATTGCACTTCTGTAATACGCAATCAAAAGAGGACCCTGAAGACCAAGCTAAATTATCACAGGATTTCCAACAAGTAGTTCAAATACCTTACAAAAAAACATGCAGTTTCGCTATATGGGGGTAGTTATATACGAATAGCGTGTGTTCTGTTCTACCTGCACTTGGGGTGTGTATACATTCGGTATAGTTACGTACACGGTGTGTATTTGTTAAGTGTATTTATCCAGGGGCAGAGAAGATATTTTTCCCAATACATGAGAAGCTGAAAGTCACGGACTGGATGTGCAGCATTCTCCTCTTCATGATGATCAGTCTCTCCGATTGCAAGTCTCCCATTTCAGAACTTGTCAAATGCTGAAAGAAGGTTATGCACCATTGGAAGAAGTGCGACCAATAGGCAGTTCCGGTACACACAACTGAAATCAGTGATCGGATCCCCCACCATGGAGTCAAAAGTGCCAACCACACAGGAGATACATGGTTGGCAGGTCAACCACTCATAACCGTTGAAGTTTGCTTTGAAAGCAAAAACTAACAAATCTTAGGAAGAATCTAAGGAAGAATTCTATATAGCGTTATAGAGATTTACACACATACCCTTTGTGCAGGAGGAACCCTCTGAAGTTTATACTTCATGACTTATAATGAAGTTAAGTGTTTAGTCCCACCTGAGCTTGCGGGTTAGTGAAAACAAAATATCCACTTGTGAGTGTTCAGAAAAGTTCATCACATATACCAAAAAGTTCTAAAAGTCTCACGTTTAAGGAACGGTAAATATATCTAGCACCGGGAGACATATCTTCTGCACAACAACACAGAGCCACCGACAGGCACACAAAATAATGGCACCTTCAATTTTATGAAGAACGCTCACTGGAGCACGATGCCAGCACCTCAAGGTTACATCGCCTCCGTCTTTACATTGGGGTGTCAATTTCATAGACTGATTACTTTCATCGTGCGTACAAAATGATTTTGTTGTTCAGATAACCCAAATGTCTCTTTAGAAGTTACGATGTAAAATAATATAAAGTATGAGGTTCCCTCATTAAAAGAACCATATACACAAAGGGGTTGAGCAGCTGGCAGAAAATGTTGCTGGTCTGAATAGAGAGATTACTAGCCCAATGTTAGACTTTCTATAACGGCCAGGGATCTTATGCAAATATCCAGCCCTGTCCACAGTAATATATTCAAGGCCAGTGCAAACATTTCTTAGAGGGAAGGCGTTACTAAAACCCGATTCACCATTAACATAATCCCCAATACATTGCGAAACCCGCGTTCCAACACTATCAGCCTCGAAGCTGGAAGGCAGGTTCTGTTCCAATTGAATATGCATTTTAGCTCCTCACACGTGGCAGATCATGCAAGGTGCTACAGGCAATAGCTCATCCGGTGATCAACAGCATACACAATCCCAACTAATACCGATAGAAAAAGCATTTTTCTTCATAGTATGTACAATCTTACCCTCACAACTGCAGCGATCCTCAAAATCTTCTACAGATACACTGCTGTTCAAACGCTTGGGGTCACTTAGCGGTTTTCATGGAAAACAAGGAAAATTCTAACTATGCTAACATAATTGTTTTCTAATGATCAATTAGCCTTTTAAACTTGGATTAGCGAACACAACGTGCCACTGGAACACAGAAGAGAAGGTTGCTGATAAAGAGCCTCTGTACGCCTATGAAGATATTACGCTTAAAATCAGCCGGTTCCCGCTACCGTTTAAAAGTCTACACTGTATTCCTGATCCATGTCATGTTATTTTAACCCATTCGTGACAAAGGCTGATTTTATTTTTTGTACCCTTCGTGACAATGGCTGTTTTAACATTTCTGCGCTGCTCGTGTTTAGCTGTAATATTCTTCTTTCCCGTTTACTGAACCCACACAAGTTATATTTTTTTTTTCAGAACAAGAAGGGCTTTCTTAAGATTTTACTTTGATCGCATCATATCATTTACTATAAAAAAAGTATAAAAAAAATATATGTTGAAAATTGAGGGGGAAAAAGGGACTTTTTCTCATCTATAAAAACAAATGAAAAAACTGCTAAATAGATTCTACTATTTGTCCTGAGTTTAGAAATAAAAAAAACATAAAAATGTTGGATATCAGGACGTTATGGGGCAATAATTACAAGTAGCGTCTTGCTATTTCAAAACTATTTTTTCCAAATCTAGTAATTCTGTCCCCATGTGCTACTTGAAACATCTTTGAAGCCCCCATGTATATTTCTGGCCTTTTTTTGGAACTAGAAGGTTCCCCTGATGGTGACATCAGTGGAGAATTATTTTTACATGTTACCTGATACCAATCTCAGTGTTGGGTGAAGAAAGCACCCATTTAAAGTAATGACACGTCAATTGTCATTAACTGACTTTTTGCGTGATGTGCCTGGACCGTCAAGTGGTTAATGGAGAAAATGTGCTTTTCACTCCAACATTCAACCGATATTTAGCAAGCACACCTCTTAAAAGCACTATATAAAACTATTAACTTTAAGAATTAAGCTTATTGTGACGTATTCCTGGACCCACCAGGAACAGGCAAGAGGCAAATGTACCATATGTTAAAAGAAAACACTACTGTCAACAAGTAAAAAGCCACCAGTGACCAAAGTCTAACGATTGCACTGATTACAGCGACAGTACACATTGCACTTTTTCATAAATATCTTAGTTCAGCGAGTCTAAAAGTTTAATTATCAGGGTATGCAGCCATCAGAGAACTGCATTAGGATAACGTTTAGCTAAAACACATTGATTTTGATCAAACCACTTTAGCTAATGCAGAATTTCTTTTAATAGAGAATTGAAGGTTCAAGATGGTTATATATTTAGCAGAACATATAGTAAATACTGCCTTTGAAACAGTATGTCATCCGCTTAAATTCAGTAAAATCTGTAGTTGGAAGAGAGTAGTGTACACTGCTGACTCGATAAACATTATTTTAACGGGTCAGGTCAAAACTGAGCTTTTCTATCCAAAGGATAGATTATGACACCTAAGTATATTTGTATGAATTTATAACCCTAATACATATACTGTACCTGGGCTCATAAAACTGTTCTGAAGAGGAGGGCCACCATACTGCTGAGTAGTTGGTGGCTGCGAATTCACTTGTGATGACGGATGTCCTGATATCGTCCCTGCTGTTGCGGGTACGTGATTTCCCAAAGCTTGAGGCTGTGCATGGCTCAATGATGTTGGAAAATACTGCCAGTTTTGAGACGGGTTCATTCTGGGAACATTTCCGCTAATGGTTGCTGGCATACCAGTAGAGTTCTGAGGAGGAGGTGGGGGCATTCTGGGGACATTGCCAGTATTATGAAGAGATACTGCTGGTGTGGATCCCATAGGTGGTCTGTTTAGAGCTTGCCCACTTCCCTGATAGTTTACCAATGGCCGAACAGTCTGAGGACTACTGTAACTGTACAGTCCAGGGCTTGCATGTTGAGGAACCTTGGCAGACATTTGTTCATGTTCGGCACTGGGAAGCAGGGCTCCGTAACCTTGCCCAACAGATGACTGGGGTGCATAAATCAACTGGTTTTGAACAGGACCTTATAAAGATAAAAAAAGAAAACAAAATGTTAATACTTATAATGTACTTATACTTTTAGCACAAACGAAAAACTGAGAAGAAACCTAGAAACATCGAATTTTTGTAGAGGTAGAGACCCAAACCTTAATCAGATCTTGGGTCTTGTCTTAGATCGCCTATCTCATTGTATTAGCGTCTACCACGTTTGATGGGAGGCTGTTTCACTTATCTACCACACTCTAAATAGTGTTTGATATCGTGAAAAAGACAAAAAACGCAAGGATATAATGTAAGCAGAGAACATGCAGGAGGTCGCCTTCACAAAAAGTTACTTTGGTTTTAGAACTGTGAAAGCAACAAAGCTAAAGGTGTTAAAGCACGCTTAAATGCTTCGTCTGACCTATAGTTCGTACTTAGCGACTAAAGTATGTTTACATAAGTTAATTACTGAAAGATTAACGTTTACAGAACTAGAGGTGGATGAGCCAGCGAGTAACGATCTAGACTCGTGATACTTGCACCGCACAATAAAAGTCCTTGCAGATGTTTGCGCCAAAAACACTGAAATAGAGAAGTTTGAGCTGGCGCAATAAAAAACAAACAAAAAAAGGAACTAAGACTTGAAAATAAAATTACGCTAAACTGTTGACTGACAGCATTGCATTTTAGATTAAGATACCACCATACTTCAAACTCTCCCTTACAAAAGTTAACAAAAAACTCTGGTTCCTAGGGTTTCTACATATCTTGTAAATATTTACATTATCCATAACATTTTAATTGTATAGATTAAAATAGAATAGTTTAAAGAAAATAATAAAAAAAAAAAAAATCAGTTAAGAAAATGAACCTTTAGGACCGGTATACAAATATCTGGCAAATGGAAAAATATTAGCATAAACAGATAACAAAATAAGATGATAAAGATCTTTCCGTTAATATTTTTAGCCCAAAACAGGATCAGACACTAAACTGATTATGAAAGCCAATGAAGAAAGCGATAGCTGTCCTTAGGTGAACCATACGATGCAGGCAGTTTCCACATCAGAGATTTTTAGGCTGTACATGTGGCACTAGAGCTAGATACGAAAGCAGGAAGAGGACGAGCGGCGGAAACACGCCAGCATCGCACGCAGGTTGCTACGGCGATTCCCAAACAAGTCGTGCCGCAGCCAAACCATTTCTTTCCACCGCATCCATGAGGAAGGCAAAGGGGAAATACAAAGCTTAAGTGATCAGTGCCGTGATTGAACTAGTCAGAAATACAAATCGGGTGCCAGACAACCTCACCCCTTTCCTCCCCCGGAGCCCTGCGTTTAAACATATAATACATGCAAAAGAAACATACAAGATTCTATGTATAAAACAAAAGCCTTGCATGTGCATGTAAATGACTAACGAATTGTAGTAAAAGGGTAACAGGGTTGGTCTCTTAGGGCCACTTGGCCAACCATAGCTCAGACATATTTGGCACTGAAAGGGTTAGGTTACCCTAATATCAACAATGCCATGTTTATCAGCAAACAAGAAATACACAACAATGAAACCTCAAACTTTTGGCTTAATCTCCCCACTGAATCGAATAGTTCATACAGATTATCCAGATTATGAGAGAGTCCACTGCAGACAACTGACATAATATATACAGATATCCTAGCAAAATGGCTCAAAGTAATTGAACACTAACAACAATTTAGTAAAAGGTGCTTTCACGTTTCTGTTGTGTCCCTTTTACAATTTCGTGGAGGGATAATCCCCGCCCCCCCCCGTGCTGGCAATAAACTCCCCATTGGTCAGCTCCAGCGCTGGCTTGGCGACCCCCTATGGACGGAAAGCACGTCCATTGACTTCCTCTCCTTGGCTAGCTGCCTTAAGCAGCCAATCAGCGGTAAGAATCCTCAGGCCACGGAGGAGGGCAGCTGCAGCTTCTACCTTAGCTACATTTTATTTCCACCTCTTTTTAAAGAAAGCACATTAAAGTATCCCAAGGTTTAGAGGAATCAAGGCTCATGGCTTCAGTATAGGGAAAACTCTAGATGTGGCATCTCTTCTTCCTACTCTTAGTTTCAATCTTGCGCCCATAAACATACCTTCATTGTCACACTCCTTGTTCTAGAGGAAGGTAAAGGGGGGTGAAGAGACACAGTTTGATAAGAACACTCACTTCCAACAATTTACTAAACTAGCCATAGGCACTTCTGACATAAGCATGACAAGCGAGCCAAGTCCGGCTAGGAAGGGTGACGCACAACCATGCAATCATGCAAAACCTCATATAGGGTTTGCTGCAAGGAATAAAAACGTAGTAAGGTACTAATAATAAATAATAATAGAGAACACACGTTTCAATATCATCTGCTGCTGAAGTGAGAAATAACTTAACTCTTTGAGATCAGCGTTGGGTCTGTATCTCTAAGCATTGCTAAGCTGGGGGGCAACTACCGCGATGACCTGCCAGCAAAATGATATCACAAATGGTGTACACGTATACATATGATTATTCTATTCCATATGTTAGATCAGAATGGCATCCAATGGCCTCCGGTGGTTTTCAACAAGAAAAACATTGGCAATGCCTAAGCCAGGATAAACCCAGCAGCAGCCATAAAAAAAGGGGAGCGATGATATAATTCTCCATATTTCCCCCTCCGATTTACTTTTTCGATAATACTCTACACAGCCAAACATTGAAGCCTGACCAATAGATTGTAAGCTCCCATGTGTTAATTACTGCCAGTTTTTATTATTTGTTACTGTCCCCTATAGCGCTACATCAAATAAATGTAATGTTATTGTCTGGCCAATGATAATATTAGAGCATAATATTATATTATTTGTGTACCTTTTTTTCTTAACTCTTCCCCATTACCTTTTGATGACAAAATGAAAGCTTGTCAGCCCCGCATAATGCAGAATTCAATGTTTGAGGAGACTGACGGGATTTGATTTAACTATATGGGGTTTTTTTCCTTTTTTTTTAAAAAAACTAAATAAATTATATATATATATATATTTTGTTTTTTTATTTTTATTTTTATCTTGCCAAGGTAAGCCCTTTAACGATACAGCATTAGTATTAGTATGTATCCAATGTATTTCTGCCTTCATTACATATACGAGCATTTGCCAAACACGGGACAAGTGCCTATTGTACAAAATAGTGATAGTGTGTATGTGCGTGTATATATCTCTATCTTTTATATATCTCTCAGGGCATCAGAACAGACCTCAAGCACGACTCACAAATGGCTACCTTGGGGTGTCGTGAAGCTCAGCCAGGCGTAAGGTAGGTGCCCCTCGCCAGCCCTCTATGACCCCTCAACCGAGACACCCCAGTATGAACACTAGAAATGCTGGGATGCTTGTGATTAAAGTTACTTAGACAGACACAGCTTTATCAGCACAGGTCTGGTGACAAAATCAGTTTCACGTCAAGTGCGTTCTCCCTAAAGGCATGTGAATCATGTTAAAGTGACATCCGGTCCACCTCTGAGACAAGCAGATTGAAGATGGGTCTGCCTTGTGCCAAAACTCACCACCGCTACTATAAAAACTGACTCAACAGGTTAATCCCAACACTGTCCCAGCACCGCTGCGCAGGTCATCAGAACAGCAATAAGCAAAAGAGAGCTGCGACCAGCCTCACAATCTCAAAAACTTCAACTGGGACTCCCAAATGATCTCATAATGAAGAATGTTTCTATGCATCATTTTGACACTAAAACACGTACGATTTGGGGTGCGCTCACCGGCCATTGATAGGAAATGGCAATTGTCCTAGTTGTAAAAAAAATACAGACGTGATGATTCTGAGACCGCATTACAGCCGAGGCCATGTCACATGACGCTATGATAGAAGTCAGGAGGCTCTACCAACTTCCACATATGTTTCTAGAATCAAGGACACAAGCCCTGCAGCTTCTATGGAGTCTTATGTAACACTTGCAACAGAGCTCACCAGCCACCTTTAGCCCAGTGGGCGGCACCTACCCTGACCTTTGACCTCAAGTACAAGAGGCGTTTGGCCTAACAGGGGCCCTGCTAACATACAGGGGTCCTGACTTCCCATAAACCGGAAAGAGCCCGTGTAACAACTCCCACGCAGCTCAAATACTGAGAGGCTGACACTATACGTGGCGACCACCTCCCACTTTTGCGCAAGGGTATCATACCCCCCCCATACAGTGTGGGCTGGGGTACCCACAGGCTTTCTAGTTCGCGAGACGACTGTGTGTGATGGGAGTTATATTATAAAGACAGATGGAACTCCAAATCCAGTGTAGGGAAAAGGTCACGTCCCCGTCCCCCACACTAATCTACTATATCCAAGTATACATCTGACAAGCGAATAAGAAACCGTGGACTAGGACCAGAAATGCCCACAAACTCACCATTAGTATAGGGCGGCCCCGATCCCCCATTTTGGGCGTTATACCCGGCGCTGGACATGGTAAATCAAAACCGAGGAAAAGACAAAAATAAACAAAACGAGACTTGGATACGTATCGCTGCGGTCCGAACTCAGCTGCTCATCCTTACAACTTTGCGCGTTAAGTCACCAGCTGTCCAGGCCGCGAAATACTAGTAGTAAAAAAAAAATAATTGAAGCCTGAGCTGTCGGCAGCAGGAAGTGCAGAGTCCCGGCCTCGGGGCGGCCTTGCACATGCGCACTGAGTACACGTGGCACTTCCTGTACGCCGGGTATTCGGCGTGTCACACAGAAACCGCTGCTGTGCTCGGTGCTCTGATGCCAGACCTGAGAGAGTAATGTGACTTCGCTAAATGTCAGCCTGTCAGGTTTAGTTAATAAATAAAGTTGCACAGTCAGAGGGGTATTTTCCGAAGAAAAGGTTTTAAGGTTTTCTTATGTTTGGTAAAGCTTTTGCTTCATCACACAACCGGGGGATTTACTGCTCGGTATTTCATGATTCAGACATTCAGCGCCTTATTTATGAGGAACAATTAATAACGCTGAATGTAGACTATTCAAAGGGAAAATCAATTTGGTTGCCGTGGTGATTGCACAACTTTTAAGACTTTTCCTCCAAATAGCTTTTTACAGTTAATGGCTTCAGGATAATTGGTGTTGTTTTTTTGTTAACACAAATGATCTCAAATATGTTTAATAGGAACCGAGTTTTCAATTAGATTCATTATGCTTTAGTCCTAATTACAATAATGTAATTGTATTCTGAATAACAAAATGTGTTATTGATACCCAAACTTTAATTTCTGTACTAAAATTATGTTTTAATGATCTGCGTGCATCCTAATTACAGTGTTTTGCAATCACTGTACAGCTCTACGGAATATGATGGCGCTATATAAAACAATAAATAATAATAAACAAGCATAGGCAAACTCCAGGATTTTAACAATTTTGGATTATAAGCCTAGTGGTGCACCTGGTATATATTATATGTTGGGTTACCACCATTACTGTAAAAGTAACAAACATGAAGTATTGACAAACGTAGGTCTTTTTTCAACATAAATTACTATGTTACTACGTTAGTATTTATTTACCCAGCTCGAAATGTTACTTTCTCATAAAATAATTCTTGTGACTCAGGTTTTGGCGAAGCAGCAGATCTATCATGTGTTCGGTGCCTTCAAGCTATGCTGTAAACCGTCAATAACTAGGTGACGTTACAGAGAATCAAACAAGAATGTTTTGTACATTAATGAAATTAATTTGAGCAGAATTTATTCACCACAGTAGAGATAATTCAGTGGGATAAGCCTATTTATTTACTACGTTTACAGCTTTGGTATATTGTCACAGTTTCATCTACAGCCAGAATCCTTTTATATATAACGTATATCATCAAACTATAGCAGTTATCACAAGCAAAGATACCACAATATTTTAAACCAATGTAACAGCCCTTTAGCTCATTTACTACCTCCATTATATTCTAGAAAACAAAGGTACTTCTCACAGCACAATTTATTGTAGTAAGATTATTGATGAATTAAATACTGTATATATAGATATATATATAGATAGGTTAATCCATATACAAGTCCAATAGTATACTACTGCACACCAACCAATTTCTTGCAGCCTGGTGCTTGGTAGCCCAGCAGAGTAACATGCAAAACTACACAAGAAGTTACCAGCACTCAGGTCTTTATTTTAAATAATGCAATGATGCTCCATTACGGTCAGCGTTTCAGTCTTGTGTCCTGATGAAAGTCATTAAAGACTGAAACTTTGACCCTAATGGAGCATCATTTCATTATTTAAAATGAAGACCTGAGTGGTGGTAACTACTTGTGTATTTATACATATATATATATATACCGTATTTGCTCGATTATAAGACAAGGTTTTTTTCAGAGCAAATGCTCTGAAAAATACCCCTCGTCTTCTAATCGGGGTCATCTTCTAATCAGACCTCAAATAGAGGTCTGATTATGAGACTAAGATCCAGATCCCCCGCACCGCTGCAGGGGACCTGGATCCTCCTGTCCCATTTAACACCCCCCCACACACACACTTACAGGTGCTTCCTGCTGTATTGCCGGGGCAGCGGGTTGACGTCTATGCGATCCGCGTAGACAACATCCGCTGCAGCCGGAAGGAGGTGTGGCTAGCAGCGGGGGTTGTCTGCGTCCGTCGAGCAGACCTTCCCCGACTGTCAGAGATCAGAGTTCCCCGCACCGGTGCGGGGAACTCTGATCTCTGACAGCCGGGGAAGGTATGCGCGACGGACGCAGACAAACCCCCGCTGCCAACTCCACCTCCTTCCGGCTGCAGCGGAAGGAGACGTCAACCCGCTGCCCCGGCAATACAGCAGGAAATTGGAAGCACCGGTAAGTGTGTGTGTGTGTGTGTGTTAAATGGGGGCATAGGGCATTTCTGGAAGTTAAAAGTCAGTTAAAAGGCATTGTATAGAGCACTCTGCCTCCAGAAATGCCTTATACCCCTATATGCCACTCTGGCATTTAGTGGGTTAAAAGGCAAATTATGGGGCAGAGTGGCTTATAGGGAGGTATAAGGCATTTCAGGAGGCAGAGTGGCGTTAAGGGGGCATTTAATAGAGCACTCTGCCTCCTGAAATGCCTTATACCTCCCTATATGCCACTCTGCCCCATAATATGCCTTTTAACCCACTAAATGCCAGAGTGGCATATAGGGGTATAAGGCATTTCTGGAGGCAGAGTGCTCTATACAATGCCTTTTAACTCCCTTAATGCCTCCTGGAATGCCTTATACCTCCCTATATGCCACACATGAAAAGCCATATCATGGGCCACAGTGCCATATTGGTGTGGCAAGCCTGGGGGCAGATGTGCGTAACTGGGGGACAGGTTGGAAAATACAAGGAAATAAAAACAAAAAATATATTTTTCTCAATCATAGCTTTTATTAAAAAAAATAGTTTATATGAATTAACATTTACTGGTAAAACTTTTTTCCTTTAGGGTTGTCTTATATTCAGGCTTTTTCTTTTTTTCCTAAGTTAATATTCAGATTTTGGGGGGTCGTCTTATAATCGAGCAAATACGGTATATATATATATATATATATATATATATATATATATATATATTGTGACAAACCCTGTAGCATGAGGGCCATACATGTCACTTTTAGGGGTCCTAAGCACAGTCCTCTAGGGCAATCAGAGTCAGGAACAGCAGCTTTGAACCAAAACAGCACTTTATTTGTAATTGCTGAAACCCCAAAACCAAATCATAAAACGAAAACCTAGCTCCCAATTGGAGCCCTCTCTAACTAAACTACGCTGGTCCAGACTGACCAGCCTAATCACCCACTATCTCAACCTCCCAACCAGACCCAGCTACACCAGGCTCTGGAAAACCTCCCCCAGACAGCACACACAATGTCCAGGCAGGTATTGCCTCACTTGGCACAGGGATGATCTTGTTCAGGGCCTCTCCTTGCCCTGGGAGCACAGGGAACTTCCTCTTTCCCCAACAGTCTCTCTGAGTATCAGGCTCCAGGGGTTTTTAATGTCCAGCACCTGATGTCAGCCTCATAGAAATCCCGGACCGGATCCTGTGGACTTCTTGCCTCATGGAAAACCTGGCATGGAGTTTCCACAAAATGGGGAAATGGAGCATTGGCCCACCCTGCTCTCCAATTGCTCCACCCCAGGGACCCATATGTATAATCTGCATAGCAGCTGTACTCAGATGCCATGCTAATCATCTCCCTGGGGTTCACACTGTCACATATCCTCCCCACCAGCTCAGAACCATGGGGCTGAGCGACCATGGGACTAAGCAGCTCTGCTGATGACGTCCCTCTTAGGTTGGCATCAGGGGGCTTTCCTTTCCACACACCATAAATGTGGCCCGGTAGTGGATACTTTCTCCTTGTATCCATCTGCCCTTCTGGGTTTCTGCAATGATCAGTGAATGGGTAACACTTTGCACAGCCACGTCGCTTCTCTGTACAAATGAAGACCATCGTAGCTTGCCCATTAAGAAGGTCTACCCTGTGTGGTCTACACGATACAGCCAAGCGCACACCATCTTCAAGCTGTTTCCCTGTAGCTTGTTCACCATCACTCCATTTGATGCCAAGCCGATGTTTATGGTCATTTACCCTAGATGCATGTAAACGGTGTACCTTACTGTCAGCTGTAGAGGGTTCCACCTTTGAAGTAGGGTTTCTACCGGACCTGGGACCACCTGCTCCCTGGAGCACCTTACTGCCATGTTGCTCTACTAGTTGGTTAGTACTTCCAGCACCATGCATAGTCCCTCCATCACTTAGGCCATAAAGGTTATTTCCCATGCCATTCTTCTTTTCCTCCAGGCAGCTTGTTTTGTACTGTATCTGCTCACTTGCTGCTTGTGCAATTTGTGACGTTTCAGATACTGTGTCCATTTCCTCTTGGACCTTAATCTGTTTCTGTAGAGCTAGCTTGGCCTCCCTTTCTTCAGCTAGCTGTATACCCAGTTCATCTAACCGGAGTTGTAGTAGTCCATGTTTTTCTACTGCAGTAACCCTTTGTTCCTCAAGGGTTATTTTCACCTCACTCAGCTCTAAGGTTGATACCTCCAGTCGATGCCTGAGGGATATATTCTCTTTCTGCAGTTCAAGTCCAACTTGTTGCAGCTTTTCATTCGAAGTCTTGGCGTTCTCCAGACTCTCTGCCATTTTGTCTCTCTCAGCCTGGATATCAGCAACCTGCCTCAATAAAGTTTGCTTGTCCCGCTCTGTGTTAGTCAGTATTGCTTCCACCTTACATTGGACCGTATCCCTTTCCCTTAAAGCTTGATCTCTGGAGCTGATAGCCAATGCTAACTCCTCCTCTTTTAGAAGCATAACTGCCTCCATTTGCTTTAGCTGGGCTTCTGTGGCTTGTAGCTGTTCCTTGCAAGATTCCAGTTCCGCCTTTTCTTGGGAATACTTGTCTTTTAGTGCTACGTTGGCCTTATGAAGTTCAGTGTTCTCTTTACTGGCTTTAGATAAGACCTGGATTTCATCTTGTAGTGGTTTTACGGTCTCCTGCAGCTTTACTTTTTCTAGACGCTCAACTGCAAGTGTTAAATTCACACTGCTATTCTGAGACAGGAGCTCGAATACACGCTCTGCATCCTCTTTACCTTTCTGGGACACCTCCGCGAGACGTTTTTCAACCACCAGCAACTGTTCCTGCAACTGTTGCATCTCTTGAAGTTTTGCTGACATGTCAACATCATGTTTTTCTCTAGAAGCAGCTACTTCATTTTGCAAAGTGAGGTTTTCTCCCTCAAGCTGGCCAATAGTTCGGTGCAATTCCCCCTGTAATTGTGCTGCTTGGTTTTTAACCTTTATTAATTCATGTTCTTTTAGCATACACTCATCAGTCAGTTTTTTGTTCTTGCAGATCTGTTTCCCAACATACTCTGACTGCTCAATCACATAGAGATTCAGCTCATCTCTTGGCATAGCTTCCACTTTCCTGAGCTTGGTAGTCCATGCCACATTGTTACATTCACCACGACTCAGTTTTTCATAGCAAACATTCAACTCTGTCAGTCTCTTCATTTCACAGTCTCTCTGTTTGATAGCATCATCATACTTTTGTTTGTTGAAGACAAGCTCTTTCTGTAATTTGTGTTTCTCCTCCTGAAGTTGAAGAACCACCGGTGAAAGACTTCCTCTAGCTATCGTAAAGTCTCTTTTGTCCCCATGTGCACATTTGCAAGACATTGGTAGCATTCCCACTTTATTTCCTGCAGCATTTAGTTGATCTGTTACTTCTTTCAGCTGCAAGTTCAAATCAGAGACTTCACCCTGGTGCAGCCACTTTAAGGATTCAATTTCCTCCTTTAACTCTTGAGCCTCAACACAGGACCCTGCACACTTTATATCTGCCTCTTGTGCCAGTTTCAGTGGTTCCACACATCCACTGCAGGTTGGCTGGCGAGTGAAACATGGAAAGGACATTTTATTTCCGCTTTGCTGTCCTTTTCCCATCTTGCATTAGACCAACAGTCAGTGCAATACACAAATCCCAGAGTCTTTAATCGCTCCCTCTGCAGTATGCAATCAAGTAATTACCAGCAGGCCATAGCGACAAAATGTTTTTCGTTTGCAGGTTTCACAGATATGCAATACTTTTATCCAGCAAAAAGAAACCACGTCCGGATCATCAATAAGTCGTCACAAACACATCAAGGCCATCCTCCATAAGCATATGTATTTCAGCCAGCAATACACAAGGGCACATACCATGCAACAGTCTTTGCAGAGTTTCCACTCAATCCTCTGGGTTAAACTGTAATCTCTTCTGGCACATCCACTGCAGCTTGGTAGCTTCAGGCCGCACAACACTTGGGGTTCCTGGATCCAGTGTAGCACTCGTCACCAGCATCCACTCAGTTGTTCACTTGGTTCCTGCTTTCTGCCCACAGACCATAGCAGTGCTTTACCCGCATTCTCCACCATATGTGACAAACCCTGTAGCATGAGGGCCATACATGTCACTTTTAGGGGTCCTAAGCACAGTCCTCTAGGGCAATCAGAGTCAGGAACAGCAGCTTTGAACCAAAACAGCACTTTATTTGTAATTGCTGAAACCCCAAAACCAAATCATAAAACGAAAACCTAGCTCCCAATTGGAGCCCTCTCTAACTAAACTACGCTGGTCCAGACTGACCAGCCTAATCACCCACTATCTCAACCTCCCAACCAGACCCAGCTACACCAGGCTCTGGAAAACCTCCCCCAGACAGCACACACAATGTCCAGGCAGGTATTGCCTCACTTGGCACAGGGATGATCTTGTTCAGGGCCTCTCCTTGCCCTGGGAGCACAGGGAACTTCCTCTTTCCCCAACAGTCTCTCTGAGTATCAGGCTCCAGGGGTTTTTAATGTCCAGCACCTGTGCCTGATGTCAGCCTCATAGAAATCCCGGACCGGATCCTGTGGACTTCTTGCCTCATGGAAAACCTGGCATGGAGTTTCCACAAAATGGGGAAATGGAGCATTGGCCCACCCTGCTCTCCAATTGCTCCACCCCAGGGACCCATATGTATAATCTGCATAGCAGCTGTACTCAGATGCCATGCTAATCATCTCCCTGGGGTTCACACTGTCACAATATATATATATATATATATATAAAGTCCAAAATTAACAATTGCACTCCAAATGCCAAATTTCTGCCCGGTGCCAAATAGCTGCAGCAGTAAATAATATAAAGTCCAAAAATAATTACCGGCACTCCAGGGACTTTGCAAATGACCACACAAACAACTTCGGTTTTTAAGTCAACGTTTCAGTCTTGTTTATTACAGACTTTCATCAGGACATCCTGTAATAATACAAGACTGAAACGTCTGTAATAAACAGTCTGTAATAAACAAGACTGAAACGTTGACTTAAAAACCGAAGTTGTTTGTGTGGTCATTTGCAAAGTCCCTGGAGTGCCGGTAATTATTTTTGGACTTTATATATATATATATATATATATATATAGTATCTCACAAAAGTGAACAGTATCTCACACCCCTCACATTTTTGTAAATATTTTATTATATTCTTCAGTGACAACACTGAAGAAATGACACTCTGCTACAATGTAAAGTAGTGAGTGTACAGTCTGTATAACAGTGTAAATTTGCTGTCCCCTCAAAATAACTCAACAAACAGCCATTAATGTCTAACATCTTGGCACCAAAAGTGAGTACAACTCTAAGTGGAAATGTCCAAATTTGGCCCAATTAGCCGTTTCCCCTCCCCGGTGTCACGTGACTCGTTAGTGTTACAAGGTATCAGGTGTAAATGGGGAGCAGGTGTGTCACAACCACCCGCACAATGGCACTCACCGCAGGAGTTATTCTGCCCAATCCCCTGATACCAAGAGAGGGGCCCTTAGTAACAGAGAACCAGGACTTAGAGGATCCCAACAGCAAGGAGGCCAAGTGCGGGCAGGTAGATAGTAGGTACTGAGTAAATAAGGTGAAGGAATCTCCAGATGAACCCCACAGGTAGAGTAGAG
Source organism: Spea bombifrons (assembly GCF_027358695.1). Lineage (NCBI taxonomy): Eukaryota > Metazoa > Chordata > Amphibia > Anura > Pelobatidae > Spea > Spea bombifrons. The sequence goes on along the minus strand of NC_071090.1, from coordinate 21,148,089 downwards.
ATGAAGGGGTAAACATGGATCAGGTAGTATTACAAGCCGGAGGGTCGACACGGAGCGGGAAGTCAGACAGGCCAAACTGGTACGCGGATCTGGTAGTCGTACAAGCCATAGGGTCGAAACACGGAGCGGGAAGTCAGACAAGCCAAACTGGTACACGGATATCTGGCCAGAGGTACAGAGTCAACATCCAAAGAGTAGTCAGGCAAGCAAAGGGTCAATGGTAACGAAGATCAGCAGCGAAACAAAATATAGGACCACAACAGGGTGCAGGAGAAACGGATTTCTGGCGACGCCAGGAGAAGAGGTAAGTCCTCTGTCAGGGAAATTCCCTGACTCAACCCCTTTGACTCTGCCACCGGCGACGGAGCTCCGGGACTGGAAACCGTTGGATCGGGAACCCGGCGTCCTCGAGCGGCGATCTGCCCAAGAGGGTTAAGGCAGTGCTGGAAAATAATGGTGACCACACAAAATATTGACACTTTGGGCCCAATTTGGACATTTCCACTTAGGGGTGGACTCACTTTTGTTGCCAAGGTGTTAGACGTTAATGGCTGTGTGTTGAGTTATTTTGAGGGGACAGTACATTAACACTGTTATAAAGGCTGTACACTCAGTACTTTACATTGTAGCAGAGTGCAATTTCTTCAGTGTGTATATATATATATATATATATATATATGTTGTAAAACAATACATTTTGGTTGCAAACCTTTGTTATATTAAAAAGTTTAAGAATGCTGCATTAGGCAACTGTGCATATCAGGCATTTATTATAGTTGCTGATTCTCCCAATTGGCTGAGGACAGTCCTTAAAGCATCTGAACAAACCACAAGACTTCTGGAATGTCTTTTGTACAGACAAGACCAAAGTAGAGATGTTTGGCCATGGAGCACAGTGCCGAGTTTGGCAAAAAACCAAACACAGCATATCAGCACAAACACTTCATACCAACTATTAAACACGGTTGTGGAGGGGTGATAATTTTGGCTTGTTTTGCAGCCACAGGACCTAGGAACCTTGTTATTGAGTCGACCGTGAACTCCTCTGTATACCAAAGTATTCTCGAGTCAAATGTAAGGCCATCTGTTTGACGGTTAAAGCTTGGCTGCAACAAATCTACAACAGAATGGCTGAAAAAGAAAAAAATCACCTTGCAGTGGCCCAAATTAAACCATTCAGTCCCCTATGGACGTACCGGTACGTCCACAAAATGCATCTCAAGAAACCCTTATGGACATACCGTTACGTCCTGTCCTTGCAGTGTTTGACAGCCTTGCGTCGTTTAAAAGCCTGGACTCCCCCTGTCGACAAAAGCCAGCATCGCTGGCTTTCTGCTGCCTGATTGCTTGTAATGGCTGCTGGCGCCAGTTAAAACACCCAATTGCACGATCACTGCTGACCTGCAAGGTCATTGGAGGACAGGATATCTCCCCTGTGCAGAGTCTGTCTAGATATCCGATCACTCCGCAGACGCGCTGATCACAGACACAGTGTGATTGGTGCAGGGGATCGCAGGGAGGAGAGTGAGAAACCATGTTTCTCACTCTTCACAGAAGCTGAAAAACAAATACACAAAAGTGTTAGTGATTTTTTTTTAACAATAACAAAATCACTAAAATAATACAATAAATAACAAAATATACACAATAAAGTGAGCCTTTTTTCCCTAATTTTCCCCACATTTTCAGATATTTGTCATACTAAATTATGGTTTATTATTATTATTGTTATTATTATTATTATTTTAAAAGAAAGAAAATAAAAAAACCCAATTTATAATGTGTGTGGGTGCACTACATGAGTTGAATCAAAGTTGAATAAAGACAGCAAAAGCACAAGAAATGCTCTGGTCATTTAGTACAAACTTGGTCCTTAAGGGGTTAAACTGCATTTTTTGTAACTACATACCACAGGTAACTTTAACAAAATGTTCTAAAATGCTTTATTGGTCTCTAACAACTAATGTTTCAAAGTGTTTTCAAGTTAGTATGGGTTTTTTTCTGCTGTTCCACAATGAACATGAATTTTCATCATGATACAATATAATTTATTTGGTCTGATGCAATATCACCTTTGATTTAATTACGAAAAAAGCAGTCACCAGCGTGGACTAAACCTTTGTACTCTGCTGATAAAAATACCCATACCGTCACATCAGATGCACCCTGTTGCAAAAAATCTATCATACGAACACAGCATGAAACACGCGATACATAACTTTCCTAATGAGTTTATAACTCAGTAGCCTGCTAACTGTACAGTTTGTTCACTTCAAGAGGGAAGTTAAGATACACTAAGAGATTTACCCCCACAAATGGCTCCAACAAGCCTAATCACTAAGTATTAGAAGTTGGTAAAATATCTATTTTGTTGCATTTAGGACTTGCATTTTAACCACCCCCTTGTCAGGAGATGAGCAATTTAATATATATTTATGTAGTTGGCCAACTAATCCCATATGAGATAACTATATGAGATAACTATATGATGTATATAACCAGATATATAACCACATACATATATATATATATATATATACATATATATATATATATATATATATATATATATATATATATATATATGTATAACCAGATATGACTTCTCAACCAATACCAAATGTTTCAGAGTATTATACATTCTCCTAACACCTATGTTAAGGACAGTTGTGCTTCCTGAGAGGACGCAGATAGATGTTTGTCTCTGATGCTAAGATTTGTCTTCCTTTAACCACCTGCCAGATAGCTAAAGAGCTAAACAAGGATGTCAAGGGTGTCCCATCCTAGTGTGATCATTAATTTCCATGAAAAGCCATGAAAAGGCTACATAAGTCATGTAGTTCCTGAGCTATTTACGTCAGGCATCTACCCACATAGGGTCATTTAGTTGTAGGGCGGTAAAATACACCATGCTTCAATAAGAAATCTCTATTGTCTTACATGTAGAATGTTGTCCTTTGTACCTAACTGAGGAGGTGGGAAAGACAAAGCAGGGAGAAGAAGAAGGGAAAGCAAGACAATATCTGGACTCATTGGATACGCAGTGAACTTCCCACACTATAACTTTCTTAAATTATAATTGCAAACAAACTGGTTTAAAAAACATCTGCATTAAATATGCAAATAGTTAGCTAGGTAGATACACCGATCATAACATTACGGCAACTGACAGGTGAAGTGAATAAAACTGCTAATCTTGTTGTCAAGGCACCTGTCAGTGGGTGGGATATTTTAGGCAGCAAGCGAACATTTCGTCCTTAAAGTTGATGTGTTAGAAGCAGGAAAAATGGGCAAGCATAAGAATCTGAGAGACTTTGTCAAGGACCAAATCGTGATGGCTAGACTGAGTCAGAGCATCTCCGAAACTGCAGGTCTTGGGGGGTTTTCCCGGTCTGTAGTCGTCAGTACTTATCAAAAGCGGTCCAAGGAAGGAAAATCGGTGAACCGGCTCATGGGCAGCCAAGGCTCATTAATGCACATGGGATGGGGCGAAGGCTGGCACAGTGCATACTGACCCCTGTCCACTGCCAAAAGCACCCGCAATGGGCACATGAGCACGAGAACTGGACCACAGAGCAAAGGAAGAAGGTGGTCTGGTCTGATGAGGCTTAAATCACGTGGCCTTTTAGCTTTATAATACATATTAATACAGGGTTAATTTGGCGATAATGAAAATGCTAAATTAGTCCACAAACCATTTAATTGTACAGCTCCCTTCATGCATTTATGCCCCTACACCCTTGAGTATTGATTTTTATGTAATGGCCTCAGCCAGCCTCCCTCCCTTGTGTATTGATGCCGCCACCCCCGTTTTGTACTGGTTAATGTAATGCCCCCCATACCTATGTGTAAACAGCCACCCCCCCCCCTTTTTGTATTGATTTATGTGATGCCCCAACCACCCTGTTGTGTGTGTATAACCCTCAGCAGCCCCCTTTTTGGATTATTTAATTGTTGCCCCAAGGCAGTCCTCCTTTAAATATGGGTCCCCGTCACAAGGAACTCTTCCATGTGAGCCCGCACCTTGTAGTCCGACGGGCTGCATGCCCTGTCTGGCATAAATAGCCCTGCCTGGTTGTATTAAAGAGTTCTTGGTTTTCTGGTTTGGTCCCTACATGTAATCTCAGCTCATGGCATGGAGTGAAGGCTATAATCATTTGCTATCTTCACTGCTACGATCACTGGCTATAATTCAACTTTGAATACTGATCAGCTCGTTCCGAGGAGGGCGTCTAAATGTTTCAGGTGACTCTGAGTAGTTTAACGCGGTGGGGTGATAGCAGATGGCCTGAAAATTACACAGGAAGAATATATTAGTAAAAGAAAAAGAGCACCTTTCTAGTGAAAGGCAGGTCATCAAAGGTACAGTGCTGAGTATCAGCTAGGGCGTGGGTGTATTTTATGATATTATACCTTCACTAAGCACTAAGGTTCAGCCTACTGAATTACAGATTAAAAAGTACCTTTTAATTGTAAAAAATGCAGGATCTTAGGGACAACCCATAAGATCTCTGCAGGTAATAAACCCCCAACATTACTTTTCTAATCATCTGTCCAAAAATCAATCAAAAATCTTTAATCTACCAAACCACAGAGGTATATATTTTCCATTTGTTGTAGAGTTACATAAACAGTAAATTATAACAGAGCTTTTTTTTTTTTGCTATCTCTGAGTCACAGCAAAAGAGGTGATCAGCTGTAGCGGTGCAGAGGTTGCAGCCACAGGGAGGAGACTGCTGGATTCCTGGGATCTGTAGAGTAATCAACTAAATCACAGACACTGGTGACTGGAGGATCTGGCCAGATACTTTTCCAACTTCTTCCTATAAGGTAACATATATATATATATATAAACTGATTTGCCTGTGCCATATGATCAACCTGACCAAAGAAATGAATAATCCCATTATCCTGTGCACCTGTTGTTTTCTCCCTGTTGGGTATGTGATCTGTTGTGAAGATATGGGATTACATGCAAATCGTTACAAGTGATCAAATCATGTGGCTGCATACTTGTGAGTTTAGGGTAATGCACTCTCTTAAGCCCACAAATATGCTAGGGAAATGTGAAGGTAGTAACAATTCTAAACTTTAAAAAAATATATATACTGTTATTAAAGAAAGAAACACAAAAAAAGATTTTTGTTTATGTTTGGTTTGGACAATCAATTTGAGATTAGTGTAGCGTGAGCTTTGTCATAAGTATTACTGATTTTTAATATTTCTGACATGGGAACCAGCTGTCTTCTACATGCTGTCAGCTTTAAGAGGCCAGTGCATTCCAAAGTCCAAAAATGTAATCCCTTTTCTCCCAAGTTCTACCTTGTTTAGCAAATACTTAACACTTTGAGTGCCAGTACACACTGCACGTATAGGTTACGGTACACAAAATATTGCAAGGTAGGCAACAAGTACAATCACTCTCAATATTATGTCTGGGTGTGATGGGAGTTGTGGTCTAAAATGAAATACCTAATTTATTAAGAATATATTATATAATATAGAGTATGGGGCTTGCATCTAAATATTTACCAACATTATTCTGAGCCCCCTCTCCAGTTTAAGTTTATAAACAACTATTTATTATATTCTTATGTGATTATTATGTAATAATAATGTTTGTATTGCTACACAAGTGTTATGGTAAGTTTATTATGATTGAGTTGAATGGTTTTAATTGAACTCACTACAGCAGAGCTATACAAATAACACACAATGAGCAAGGTAGCCATTGTGGAATTTTACCCCAACATCTACCTTGTCGTTAGATGTTAATCTGTATAAATCTCCTAAATTCTGCATTAGTTTAATCACGGAACTGATTTTGGTACCCTGAATGGGTATGTCCGCTAAAGTCGGTTTTCTTTGCTACTCCGACCACTGAACCTCTTGCATATTATCAGCCACGCTACCGCCTTCCCCTCAGGAAACATGAGCCCAGACTAGATTCTTGAGTGTAAAATCATAAACTCAGTTTAACGGGAAACACATTGGTATTTAAAACAGTACAAGGGGTAATTTACATACAATAGTAACAGCAAAACACACACAGTTCTCAGTCTGGCCCTCTCCTTTCCACACAGCTCCATATTCGCACTCGGCCCACCTCAGCCCAGTAGGGGTCACTATTGTAGTCTGTGGGGAAGATGGTAAACACAGGCAGTTCCCTGACTTCTGGCCGAAACCGGTTGGATATCAGATCTTGGTGCATATACTGGTCATAGGTCTCTGCCCTGTAAATCCTGTCCCGATGAGGAGTAACACACCACACTTAAAACCCCCTTCCAAAATGCAGCTATCCCCAAAATCTGAGCTCCACAGTTCTCAGAGTCTCTGGAAATTGGGGAAATATGGCACGCAGTACCAGGGGGAAGAATTAGTCCCAATGGACCCCTTGTACTCACCCCCCAAAAACAGAACCCCTTCCAAGGCCAGGGCCCATAGTCTGTAGGGAGGAGGGTGACCCTCAGGCCCCTCCAGGAGTCCAGGGCACAAAGGCTTCCGTGACATTTCTTCCCTCAGAAGGTAGACTAACCAGGTACCAGACCTTTAACGGTTCTGGACCTGAGTTAGTCGGATGGCAAACTCCAAAACTCTCCTCCATCTTTGCTGTCTGCCACTGCCGCTGGTGAGTGATACCGCCTGCCTCCCCCTCCCTGATACTACCGCTCCTCCTGAGGAGTGATGCTGTCTGCATCCCCTCCCTGGTGCTCCTGCTGCTGTTAGGGAAATGGGCTGGCTGCAACACCTCCCAGAGGCCCACTCAGCAGCTGGGGAATGAGGTTGCTCACTTCCCTTCCCTGGTAGTCACTCTGCTGTGGGGAAGAGAGACTGCCCAGCTCCTCTCCCTGGTGCACACTTGGCTGCTGGGGAGTGATAACATCTGCATCCCCTCTCTGGTACTCACACTGCCGCCGGGGAGATGGGCCAGCTAACTATCTCCCTGGAACTCACTGACTGCCCAGCATCCCTCTGCTACCAGATGTGGAGACCTTGGTCCTATCCACACTGTCCAGGACACCATCTTCAGATGTTATGTGTATTAGATCCACAGTATGGGGCCTGCTGCTAGAAAAATGGCAAGGTGGATAGGTTCCCTCTGAAAGGGGTTGGGGATCTGGGCCTACTGCCCAGCATCCCTGTGCTCTAGGTGTGAAGATCATCAGGACTGATTTCGAATAGTTATAGGTAATCCACCTTGTGGTACCATTCTTGGTAGACCAGCCATATCAGGTCAGGCTGCAGTGTCGGTACTTCTGATGGCTGCAACATCTCCTGTCGCTCTGCTCAGATGTCCCAGAATGGATAACCCTCGGCACTGCCAAAGTCACTTTGCTCTTTAAATGCCTCCCATAATAAATCGGGGCAGCAGAAGTCCTCACCTTCCAGGGAAAGGTGCTTTTCCATCCTCAACTGCCGCAAATCCGCAAACCAATATAACGCTTGGTAGCGATCCTCAAGTTCGGTCTACCTTCACACCAGACATTTCAGTGGGTTGTTCTTCCAGGAAGCTGAGCCTCAACTTTACTTGGTTCCCGAAGTGCTGTTCTGGGGTGAGCAGGACTTTCTCTCTGCAGCTGTACCAATTCTCAAAGACATCATCCCACATCTCTAGCCAAATCAGGGCATTCCATTCCCGGCACATCTCTTCTGGAACCGGTCCTCCTTGCCACTCAAATTCTCATATTGGAGCTTCCCATTCAAAAGGTATCCAATCCCAGCGTGTCAGCCATCCGAATATTTTGATACCTGGTGATATGCTTCTACACCTCGCCCCAGGTTACCCAAACTACTGCATCGAATGGGTTGGCTCCGTAGATTGCTGACCTTCTCTGCACTCTGCTGTGGAATTTTTCTTCACGTCTTCCATAATTGTCTGGCTCCGATCCTTCACTAACTGCCGTTGAAACATCTTGAAGTACTGCTCAGGGTCTGAAAGCTAGGAAGCATCCCACCGCCGGTGTAACACCCTGAATGGGTATATCCGCTAAAGTCTGCTTCCTTCGCTACTCTGACCATTGAACCTCACATTATTATCGGCCACCCTACTGCCCTGGAGGCACTGACAAGCTGTTAGAGGGCAAATATGGCACTAATAACCTGTTTTGGGGGCAAAGGTAGCACTGTTGGACATGTTGCTAGTGTAGTCGGGGGGGAGGCAGGGCAATTTTTGCACCAGGGTTGTGGGTTGTGTGGTTTCTAGTTAAGCCCCTGATGGTTGATAATATTGAATTTAGGTGACTAAATTAAGTGTATCTTTAAATAATGAGGTTTCCATTATTAAAGGGCTAATATTTCAAGTCTTAAGGTCAGCTCATTTAAAAAGTTCCCAGGTATGGTAATATGACACCTTGCCGGGCCAGTTAATAGTTATTGTGGTCATCAGCAGCATATGTCATTGGCAAGTGTACACATAAATACCAAGAAGCATTAGGTCATTGAAAAGCTATGAGCTTGTGTTATGTACTGGTATTAGAATCAGCAATATTAGATTTAAATTTGTTTGCAGTGTATGATTCGTAAATGTTAAGCTCTGCACTATTATTATAAATAATTGCTATGTATTGGGCTCCCTTGCAATCCTGCTGGTGCTCAGCTCGCATTGGCCGATAACTCCCGCAGGGGTAGCCGTATATAAATATAGCAAATTTTTAAATTTTTTAAATTCTCCCCTTTTTATGTTTTAAATTTGAATTCTATAAAGCTATTTATTTACGGATAGATGATTTAATTGAAAGAATAAATGGAGTTACTAGTTTTTCACTTTTTAATTTTCATAATATATGCATTTTATATATTATTTGTATTTTTAATTATTATCTATACTAAAGATTAATCTTTTCGGAAGTCACTCCATTTATCTATAGCAGGGGCGTCCAACGTGCGGCCCTCCAGCTGCTGCAGGACTACATCTCCCATACTCCTCAGCCAGCCCCTTAGCCTAGAGAGAATTATGGGAGATGTAGTCCTGCAGCAGCTGGAGGGCCGTAGGTTGGATGCCCCTGATCTATAGGATTTAAAACTTTAAAACAGTATAACATAAAAGTTTGACTATTAATAAGACAATCAAAGGACAATTAATGGTTGTAACTTTAAAAAGCCTGTCAGTGGGGATCAATGCCAGGCGTCTATTGAGAAAGCTATAAGTGAAACGCGTTAGGTCACACACAGAGACCGAGAGGAGGGGTCAGGCTGAGCAAACAAACACACATGGAGCGGTTTGAGATAAACACAAGCTGTTGGGAGGTATAATAGGACAGAAGGGAAAGGTATTTTGCTTGCCGTTATCCTTGCTTGACTGGACTTACCTGCTACCCCGATTGAAATCCAGATCTTCTCGTGGCGCGTTCTGTGAGTAAATTCTGGCATTATGACATTGCCACTGTATTTTATGCGCTGCACTTGTGAGTTTGGTTACAAAGGGGGATTGGGGCAATATATGTCCAATATTATGTTTCATATACTATATTATGTTTTGTTTCTCTTTTATTGAGGGCATTGGAAGAAATTAAGGTAACTGGCTTGTTTTATCTATAATGTTTGCTGCTCATGGTTGATGGTTAAAATATATTTTATTATTACCTATTATGTAACAATCAACATGTGCTACAAATTTATGCAGCCAAAATGAAAAGATTTTAAGTATGATGATTCTGTCCCAAGGTGACATCACTATGGAGCCTCATATTTGCCTTTAATCTGCTGATTCATGTATTTCACAGGTTGAAAACAAGATAATAAAAGGTAAAATAAAAATAGGACTGAAGCATGCATGTAAACGATTAGGAATGCGTCTAATTTAAGTAGTGTCATATGAATTAGCGATTTCAGAGAAAATGGAATGATAACTTGGTTTCTCATCTCTTTTTAAACTTGTGATTCATAAAAGGCAAACAACAAAGCTAAAAAACCCACACATTTTAAAGGACAACCTGCCTAGTATTAAAATAGACAATTCCGGTCAGGCTAAGAGTGGCTTACTAGACATTAATATAAAAATCTGCCAGAATTAGTTTTAGAGTTAGCAACAAAGATTAACACATTCTAAAAATACTGCCATTTCATTTGGTACAAATCACCGGCAAGTTTCAATTGCTGCTATCACAACACAACATTGGGAACATTTTAGAAACCACAAGCATGCTTAGGGGACATCGCTTATTTTGAAGATAATATAATAGTTACAAAAAAGCTTACAAAAACATTAACTTTTTAGATGGTTATGGACTTCCCAATATTCCTAAACTGTTTGGCCCCTTCTATACAAGTGACTGTTTTAGCTAATGAGAAATCCAAATGGCAAAACAAGTTTTGGTAGTATTGACACAACGTCATAGCTCACACTCTTAACCACTGTAAAGCTCTGATTCGTGTTTGACTTTGGCAGGATAATGCCTGCTTGCGTATTGTATTGTTAGAAGCAATTTAGTGCTATTACTTGTTTCAGCGGTGACTCAGATCTGAGAGTAGAAATGTTCTATGACACATGCCACATGAATTGATTTATTCTTCTACTTTGTATTTTGAGCCTTCCTGCTGCGTCACAAGTGTTTCGAAAGGCATTTTGGGACTAGCATTTAGCAACAACCGAAACTGCTGACGTGTACGGTCAGATCTGTGAATACCCTTTGCCATTTCTGTAAAACATACTTCATGTGCATTTCATAGGGTAGTAGACTAACAAATAAACCTTTTTAACCCTTTAAGGACAGACTTGTTTTTTTGTACCATTCGTGACAACACTTCTGCATTGTTTGTGTTTAGTAATTTTCTTCTGTCTCGTTTATTGTACTCACGCAAATTATATATTGGGGTTTTTTTGGACAAGCAGGGCTTTCTCTAGACATCCGTATTATGATCATATTATCATAATATTATTTTTTTTAATAAAAAATATAAAAATGGTGAAAAATTTAAAGAAAATCTTTAAAAAATCTGCTAAATAGGTTCTAATATTTGTTCTGTGTTTAGAAATACTAATTTTTATGTTTTTTTGCAAGTTATATGGTATATTGCTGTTTCATAACCATTTTTTTCTAATCTATACCGTGTGTAGGAAAAATACACACAAAAAAATACTACTGCAAAGGCTGGTGGTAAAATCTGTGCATGGAAAGAGTTAAAATACTAGCATTTGAAATACCCTGGGATGTCTAGTATTCAAAAATATATGGTTTGATGGAATAAATCACATTGGCCGGCTTCAAAGATGTTCCAAGTAGCACATGTGGGCAGAAGTACCAGAAATGGTTTTGAAATAGCAAAACGCTACTTGTAATTATTGCCCCATAACGTGCAAAAAATATATAACAACTTTGGGCATTTCTAAACTCAGGACAAATCTATTTTGCAGTGTTTTTCATTAGCTTTTATAGATGAGTAAAATATTTTTCAACTAAAAGTCAGAAAAAGTCCCTTTTTTCATATTTTATACTTTTTTTTTTATAAATGATATGATACAATCAAAATAATGACAACTAAAGAATGCTGATAGAAAGGTGTCAGAACACACAGTGCATCACAGTTTGCTACGAATGGGGTTGCATAGCTGCAGACCAGTCAGGTTGCCCACGCTGACCCCTGTACATTGTTGTAAGCGCCTACAATGGGCATAAGAACTGAATCACGGAGCAATGGAAGAAGGTGGCCTGGTCTGATGAATCACGTTTTCTTTTACATCGTGTGGATGGCAAGAAGACGACAAACTGTCTGAGGCAGTGTGATGCTTTGAGTAATGTTCTGCTGGGAAACCTTGGGTCCTGACATTCATGTGGATGTTACTTTGACATGTACCACCTACCTAAGCATTGTTACAGACCATGTACACCCTTTCATGGACATAATATTCCTTAATGGCATTGTCCTCTTTTAGCAGCATAACGTTCCCTCTCACAAAGCAAAATGGTTCATGATTGGTTTGAGGAACACAACAAGTTCAAGGTGTTCTTGGCCTCCAAATTCCCCAAATCTAAATCCAATTGAGCATCTGTGGGATGTGCTGTACAAACAAGCCCAATCCGTGGAGGTCCTACCTTGCAACTTACAGGACTTAAAGAATCTACTGCTAACGTCTTGGTGCCAGATACTGCAGCACACCTTCAGAGGTCTAGTGCCTCGACGGTTCAGGGTTGTTTTGGCTGCAAAAGGGGGACCTATACAATATTAGGCAGGTGGTCATAATGTTATGGCTGATCTGTGTGTACTTTTTATTGCTTTTCTGTTTGAATGACATGATAAGAATAAAGATTCCCCAAGCTTACACATTCTCAAGAATCCATCTACCTTATTCCCATCTATATATAATTGGAAGATAGGCCGAGAAGAAGACCTAGCAACGATGGGGAAAATGCTTTCATTCTAAAGTGAAGAGAAAGAAAAGGTGCTGCTTTCCCAGGTCTCTGGGGCGCTTCCCTCTTTCTGCGAGCTTGTTCACTCCATGCTACTATTAGGCTTGGTTTCCATTTGGGTTTTTTTTGCTAAAAACGCCTATAAAAACGCCAATAGCGCCACCTGGCGTTTTTTTGTGAAAAACGGCTGCAGCCGGATGTTAGCTGTAATTCAATAGGAAATCGCAAAATGCCATTTCCACTTGGCGTTTTTCTGTTTGGCGTTTTTTCAGTCCTCTTTGGCGTTTTTCTGCTTTTTTGGGCTCTGTGGCAGTTTTTCAAAACTGCAGCATGTTGACACTCTGGCGTTTTTTGCAAGAAATCTTGGCTTTTTTTCTCCAATAGAAGTCTATGGGAGAGAAAAAACGCCATGAAAAAGCCATGTGGGTTTATTGCCTTGGCGTTTTTTATGGCTTTTTTTCCACAGTTACAATGCAGAGGATGGACCCAGTATCTGTGTGTCCTACGAGAAATAGGCTGAAAACAAACAGTTTCACACAAAACAAAGTCCTGGACTGGTTCATATTGAATTTTACACCATTTGGAACAAACATGCCATTACAAACAAACATACGCGACCGGATCCTGTGTGCCAAAAGCAACAGCAAACAATTTGCACCATCATTTGGGGCCAATCTTCCCAGAGGAGCAGACATTCGAAATAAAGCATGCCTTACAAACCACAGAAAAGAGACAAAAGGGTCTACCAAGTAAATGACATCAGGAGAGGGCACATACTTGCCATTTATCCTAATCCCTTTTAGCTGGGTGAAACTTCTAACTTGTAAAGGCTGGAAAAACTGCCTAAGGTCAAAAAAAGCAATTTCCACAGAAAGGCTAAAACGCCAGAAAAAACTGCAGAAAAAACGCCAAAACGCAGGTAAATGCAGCGGCAGTTTTCTTGGCAGTTTTCCTGGCGTTTTTCATCAAGAAAAAAACGCCGGACAAAAACCCAAGTGGAAACCTAGCCTAAGACAATTTAAGGCTGTCCGGGACTAGCCATCTAGCTATGCTCCTGTACATTTAGCTCCACGTGCTCATGAAGCCAGGAAGCCTACCCTGGGAAGTTCTGTGTCATGCTAATTGCTTTGTGATAGGTTGTTGCCATAGAAATTGAAAAAGGTTTTTTTTTAAAAGATCCAGGGTTTTTAAGCAAATAAGCCTTTAGAGTAAAGAGGAAAATTACATATCTGCTAACATGCTAGATAGCCAATTTAATATTTTGTCTATGTGAAACAGCACCTTCAACTAGATTTTGTTTTTATTTTAGGTTTCCTAAGACCTGGAAATGTCTTTCTTATTTAGTTGGATCTATGATGGTCTCAGCAGTGTGCTTAGATTTTTAGGTAAGGCTACACTAAAGAATGTGCCAAATTATGTTTTTTTTACATTTTTTTCAAGAACAGTCCACAAAACTTTGGAATGTAAATATATTATAATGTGTATGTTTCATTTAACTCTTTAGAGGCTGAAGTTTGAGCAGTGCATGATTGCTGATTTGGGGAATAATTGCTTATTTAGGGAGAAATGGAAGAGGTTTGTGAATAGGATGGGTTATAGGTGACGCTTGGGTAATGTTAATTAACTAACAGCTTGGAATGAACTCCTTAGGATTTTATTATTATTAGTAGTAAATATTCATGTCAGTGCCTTGTTATCTTCCTCAAATACAACACATGACATGATTAGGAACAGACTCCTATTTTATTTCTTTTAGGTTTATCCAATAAAACAGGAAAATTAGTATTTTTAGGATTGGACAATGCTGGAAAGACAACATTGCTGCAAATGCTTAAAGGTGGTCGAATGGGGCAGTATGTCCCTACAATGCATGCAAGTAAGTATGACCTCTTATATCTGTCCAGAGTGCATATGATTTTTATAACTCACTGATTGAAATTTACTTTAGGTAGCGTTTATATACATTGACATAGACATTAATGGCTGTGTGTTTGATTTATTTCGGGGGGACAGTACATTTACACTGTTATACAGGCTGTACACTCACTACTTTACATTGTAGCAGAGTGTCATTTCTTCAGTGTTGTCACATGAAAAGATATAATAAAATATTTACAAAAATGTGAGAGGTGTACTCGCTTCTGTGTAATACTGTGTGTGTATATATATATATGTATGTGTGAGGGAGAGTTTCAGTATGCATTGATATATGTATATATGAAGTAGCAGATATAACAAGACTGTTATTATTTTGGGATCTCCCTGAACATTCCCTCTTTACTCAATTCCAGAATCCTCCCAACTCTTCTCCGGCACCCCTTTTCCCTTTATTTCTTTTCTATGTCAGACAGTTTTATTGATATAGATACATTTTTTTATGTCTCCTGCAAAAAAATAAATATATATATGTCTGGACAATGACAAATTGTGACTACTTAATTTCATGTTATATATTTCTTACCAATATAGCTTCAGAAGAATTAACTATTGCCGGGATGACTTTTACTACATTTGATCTAGGTGGTCATTCTCAAGGTGAGCGTCAAAACCCCATGGCAATAAAGGGAAAATGTTACATTTAGTTAAGCTAAACTTTTAAACATATCTGTTGAAACTACTTCGATTTTAGTTTGCCACTAAGTATAATTGTTTTTGGAGTTCTGTGGTTTAAAAAATAAAGGAATGCTTTACCTCTTAGAAACTGATGTTTCATACAAAGAATACAAGCACAATTTACAAAAGGAAAGGAGAACGTTAAGGGGGAGGAATAAACATGTAATTTCTCATTTATATTGTTTATGTAATCTGTAAAGAACAATGCATAATTTATTTAGTGTACTAAAGTACCAAAAGTTAGGATTTTGTGGCATCTATTAGATGTATGGTACAATAATGTATAATATAACTATTTATCCAGTGCATATTTTGATAATGTTGTTGATCCAGAATTCCTAGTAAAATGCTCATATTAGATGATGCTCATATTCCTGGAACACATCATTTGTATATGAAGTTATTGTTGTTCTCTACATTCTTTTTATATAACCCAAAAAGGGTAGTTTTCCTGCTGTTTTCCCATCTTACAAGCAGTTATTTGGTAATATCACATTCTCATGTGGGTTTATGTTGAAATTAATAGAGCTACCGGTATCTATTCCCAATGTAAGCAATATGCATTATCACTTCTAATATTTAAAAAACAAAGTAAAGTAGGAACAAGAAGGGGAGTTTATTTTATTTGGAATCTCAAAATCAGGCACATGGAACGCAGTGTTTTTGTGAAGGCGTAGATACTACACAATATGTCAGGGTCAATGGTTTTGGCTTTCTGATTAAAAAAATGTTATTGAAAAATGTTTCACTGAAGCTCTACAATAGCACTCTCATTTTTGTATAGCTATTGGGAAACAAACCACCTAATTAAAGTATGTTTTATTACACTGCTCAGTTACACCATGAATATTGTATGGAAGAATAAGTTACATTCCATGCATCCCAACATTTCTAGTGTCCAAATGGAATGAATTTTAGGAGATGTGGCTGGAGGCATGACAAGGGTGTCGGGCTTTACCAGGACTTTTTAGGAGACTTTAAGATGTTCTAGCTATTAAGTATATTAGATAAAGTAATCTGTTTATACAAATCAATTTATATATGAATTCATTTGGGTTATATAGTTACTCTCATATCCAGTACAGCAAATGTTATAAACTGGAGATTAAGGGAGATTAAAGTAGATAAGAGAAACATACATTTTGGGGACACTTAGGAGTGATGTTTAACTACATGAAATTCCAAATATTATGGATGCCATTATTATTTTAGTGAAAGCTGTTCAACATATTTGACATTAATGCATTTCAACCAAAGCGTACAGCCTTAAAAGATCACTAGTTTGTAAAATCCCTTCGCAATTGAAGTTTTTTTCATGCAAAACCCAGACATTGGATATATTGACCTAACCATTTTGTGGCGTTCACATAAGTATATTGTTTAATTATACCTCTCAACCTCTGGCTAAAAGTAGATAGAGTTGTAATTGAACAAAAGGTAGGTGAAAGCATTTAACTCTGCCTGAGGCTAGATTTCCATTTGGTTTTTTTTTTGCTAAAAACGCCTATAAAAACGCCAATAGCGCCACCTGGCGTTTTTTTTGTGAAAAACGCAGCAGCCAGATGTTAGCTGTAATTCAATAGGAAATCGCAAAATGCCATTTCCACTTGGCGTTTTTCTGTTTGGCGTTTTTTCAGTCCTCTTTGGCGTTTTTCTGCTTTTTTGGGCTCTGTGGCAGTTTTTCAAAATCGCAGCATGTTCACACTCTGGCGTTTTTTGCAAGAAATCTTGGCGTTTTTCCTCCAATAGAAGTCTATGGGAGAGAAAAAACGCCATGAAAAAGCCATGTGGGTTTATTGCCTTGGCGTTTTTTATGGCGTGTTTTCCACAGTTACAATGCAGAGGATGGACCCAGTATCTGTGTGTCCTACGAGAAATAGGCGGAAAACAAACAGTTTCACACAAAACAAAGTCCTGGACTGGTTCATATTGAATTTTACACCATTTGGAACAAACATGCCATTACAAACAAACATACGCGACCGGATCCTGCGTGCCAAAAGCAACAGCAAACAATTTGCACCATCATTTGGGGCCAATCTTCCCAGAGGAGCAGACATTCGGAATAAAGCATGCCTTACAAACCACAGAAAATAGACAAAAGGGTCTACCAAGTAAATGACATCAGGAGAGGGCAGATACTTGCCATTTATCCTAATCCCTTTTAGCTGGGTGAAACTTCTAACTTGTAAAGGCTGGAAAAACTGCCTAAGGTCAAAAAAAGCAATTTCCACAGAAAGGCTAAAACGCCAGAAAAAACTGCAGAAAAAACGCCAAAACGCAGGTAAATGCAGCAGCAGTTTTCTTGGCAGTTTTCCTGGCGTTTTTCATCAAGAAAAAAACGCCGGACAAAAACCCAAGTGGAAACCTAGCCTTATAGAACACTACTTCTAGACCTTTCTATTTAGAGAAAATACTATATTTCCTAGTTGGCATTAATTTCATGAAGATAATTATTTTATGTGTTCACTACAGCTCGTAGAGTGTGGAAAAACTACTACCCTGTTGTTAATGGTATAGTGTTTCTCATTGACTGTACGGACCAAGAGAGACTTTATGAGTCAAAATCCGAACTTGACGTAAGTAAATAGATGGAAATTTTGAGACTAGTCACTGAACTGCTAAAATTGGATATACTTTGTGAATGTCGTGTAACTAAAAGTAAACCATTCTAGGATCACACATCTGTGAATGTAAATATTTTAACTTGATTGTAACCCAGATTTAGTGACTAAAGTGGTTTGTTTTCAGTTTACCTTCTAAATTCATTGTGGATGACATCACGGCATAAAAAGATACCCTTGTATACGCTGATATTTTTGACATGATGTAACTATGATCAGTAATAGTTTCACCCAAACAAAAGATAAATGTAAGGTATGTTTTATGAGGATGAGCTGCTAGAGCTAAAGATTGTTTATAACAAATATCAAACTGGTGTCTCACCCTTAAAAACATCATACAGCAGCAAAACGGCAGCTGTTACATATAGAAAATAATGAAGGTACTTTTATTGTAATACTTCAAAAACATCTTTCGGTTATTCTGCATTTTACAGTTCTATGATGGGTTTGAAAACTAAAAAGGATATATACATATGTAAAACATACCCTATGGGTATACTACTGAAAACTCCCTATTTTTAGGATTTGCACAATTAATTTTCCGTGTTAAGATAATGCTCCCTTTACTGTATGTTGATTGGCTCATTGATGTTTATTGGTTCTTGTTGTCACATTTTGTTTTCATTTAGTGTCCCTGAATTAAAATAGTGCCTTACTTAGTATCGTATTGGCTCGAATATAGGCCGCACCCTAAAAGTTAGGTGCTTTTTTAAAGAAAAAAATTTCTGCCCCCCCAAGATATGCTGCCACTCTGCCCCAAGATGTGCCCCCCCCGAGATATGCTGCCACTCTATCCCCCCCGAGATATGCTGCCACTCTACCCCCCCGAGATATGCTGCCACTCTACTCCCAAGATGTGCCCCCCCTGAGATATGCTGCCACTCAACACCCCCCCCCCTGAGATATGCTGCCATTCTGTCTACAAGATGCCCCCTGCCAGACTTACCGGTGCAGACTCCACGGGGTCTTGCGGGTCCGGCGGGGGACATCTACGCATAAAGCGTATTCAACTTCCGGTGCCGGCACTTCCACCGTGGGAAGTATTAACAGGTATTAAGTATTGAACAAGCAGCTTTTCTCAGTTAAATGCCACTTGGATTTCATTGAAAGGATCAATAATCCCTGAACAATAAAAATGTTTGGGCAATCGAGAGCTTATCATATCACAGTTAGGAAAATAAGTGACATAAAAATAAAGGCTGAAAAGAAAGTTTGTGAACCTTGTGGACCATCGCATCTATTTGCATGTGACAATTCTAAAACAAGATCTCTAAACATCAGACAGCAAATTAACCTACAGCAAATTTACATAGTAAAAATAACCACAATTCCTTGTTTTAAGTTAGCGTACCAGACATCCGAATTAGATAATGGATGCCAGAATCTTTCCTTGCAACCCAGATAGCTTAAAGGAGATTAAAGGATGTCTAGTTTGATTTAACATAAATTATGTTCTTCCTTTAAAATAAATTATGTTCCTATAGGCTTATTGTGCCTTGTAAAGTGTTTCTATGTAAAGCACTCTGTGGAACCACTTGGCTCTGCCTATTTCATGTTGATGGAACCAGGAGCGCATGCACCCGGCCCGGATCTTGTTTGAGACACCCCCCACACTTTAAAATGGAAAGACACCCACATGTTGGCAACAATATTTATTTCAAAAATGTGTAAACTATGTCAACTGGAAAAAAACGAGGAATCTGAAAAAATAGATAATTAACGTATGAACACGTTAAATACGTTTAAGTGAATAACATTTACTGAACAGATCTGGCACAGCATAAACCCCATCACTGTATACTAAGCCAGGCATTGACGTGGTAGGCCTCTGCACCTGAAACAGTCTGTGCCACTGCTGCCCCTGAAACAGGCAGTCTGCCTTTGCCACCTCTGCCCCTTAAGCCTGCCTGTGCCACACATAATCATCAAAACCTAAGAGGGTGGTAGATAAGTGGAACAGTCTGCTAGCAGAAGTCGTAGAGGCTAAGACTCAGATCTAAGAGTAGTCCAAGGACCGATTAAGGTCTGAGTCTATAAAACAGAAGTAGTATCCCATTACCAGTAAAAGTGTTCATTTATAAATATACAGCTGAATAGCTGATCCAATCAGTTACGTATGATGTTAAGAACAATATGTACAGAGAAGCTTATCCCTGGAGGAAGAGGACTTCTTCAGCTGATTGTTTATATTTCATAAGAGAAGCTTATTTACTTCCCATTAACATAGTGTACTTTCCATTTAACCTTTTTTTGGTGATAGAATGCTCAATGCTGGCTGTAAGGAGCAGTTAATTTTTTTGCTCACAAAAATGCTCTCCAGTTGAAAACTTTGCATATGTGGGACCGCAGTGGATTTCGTGGATACAGTGTTTCTTTAACGTTTGCTTGTTCTATAATTGTCCTACGCAGCTATCTGTCTCATGTGTGGAGCTTTCACACACATTTATTGCCTTATTTAAATATGAGTTAGGGTCAAGACTTTATCATGTATTATTGTGCATTCATACACCACTCCAAATGGAAATGATAGATAGAAAGTATATTCTGATGTTAAATAGTGATTGTGATTATAGCAATGTACAGATGACAAGTGTACTGTGTACGAGGATCTCCTTTCCCTTCTATTATCTTTATTGTATAACACCAGAATCCCTTTAAATATAAGGAAAATCCAAAGATACTTATATTCTGAAGGGTCTCCTGTCATCAATTGGACTACTAGCCTTGCATAGCAGCAGCACAATGGTTTACTGTTAAATAGCACCATCTGTTGACAATTTAATAGTAACACTGGGGACTGTTTATAAAGAGCAATTCAATCAATGGTCAGGGGAGAAACCAATTAAATGCTCTTTAAAACTAACCCTCAAAATATATAAAAGAGTTCAGAGATGTCCGTAAAGTCAACCTATTTGAAACCTTTTTTTGTGCCTGGTCTGCCAATAGTGGACAAGACACTACCAAAGTTATCTACTTTTAACTACTCAGATAGTAAGTATGTGTATGTACCTTTATTTGTATATGGAGTACTTTGCTGAGCCAATATTTAGTACTTAAGTATGTCCTTGAATTAAACAAACAAATAGAATCGTGCTGCCACGTAGCTATATTGATAATATTTTCTTAACCCCTTAATGACAAAGCCCGTACATGTATGGGCTCAAAATGGATTGTTTTCAATGGGTTTAGGGACCGCCCATTGTCCTTAAGGGGTTGATGGCCAGACCTGTACGAATTAGAAAAGCGATGTAGTTAGTAATAATGGTGAATTATGTTAAAATACGTGCAGACTGGTACTTTCTATCATTATAAAAATAAGTCATTTCCACTGGTTCATTGACAATAGCTTTGATGTAGTGTCTCTAGAATGTTTTGTAAATGTTCGCAAACATGTATTCATTCTTATTGTTACATTTTCAGGCATTGTTGACTGATGAAAGCATCGCCAGTCTTCCGATTCTGCTTCTAGGTAACAAGATTGACAGACCTGAAGCAATCAGCGAAGATAAGCTTCTGCACACCTTTGGAATCTATGGGCTAACAACAGGGAAGGTACAAAAACAAATGTTTGATTCTTTTAGACTTAAAAAAAAATAAGAATCATCACTTTTACAGACACACAACAGGGCTTCCCTTTTTTATTTTTAAACACACTTAAAATATTACTATTAAAGTAAACCTGTCTTTTACACTAATATGCAAAGCATAAAAAGTTGCCTGTATGTTATTAAAAGTTATTTGTCATAAAAGATTTCCTGGGTAAAACGATGCTCTCAACATGCATGTGGCCACCCCTGTCTGATGCAGGAGACGAGAAATACTGAAAATTATCACAGTATGATTGAGGGTGGCTGAAATCTTATAAATCTCTAAAAAGATACTAATAGATATTTAAGTTCTGTTGATGTCAAGTTTACTTTTGATGACAGGTCATCCCATTTTTACAGCATCTGTTCCCAGTTTGTAAGGGCAAGGAGGGATTGTTTGGGTGGTGATATTGTGACAAAGTAAATGTTAAACATGCAACAATGTAATCATTTCCCATGTTTTATGCATATTTTATAGCAAACAGAAATAAGCAATTTAAATGTTCATAATGAAATACCGGTAATGATTTGCTCATATCCCTTTTCAAGCAAAAATGTTAAGATTACTATTTACTACAGTATATCTGTATGATACTCAGGTGGTTGATAAAGAACAATCATGCCTGATCGTTGTTTTAGTACAGTTTGAAGAACCTTTCGTCTAATAAAATCTTTTTTTTTTTTAATGAGAATTCTTTTATGAATCCTTTATTGTTCATACTCCCCAAGTGTCCCTTTCCTGGGACCCAAATTCCCCGAGCCATGTTTCTTCTTTGAAGTTCCATTTTTGGTACCTGTTTGGTGGCTATGAGTATATCATGGTGCTCTTCAGCCCTAAATGTCACCAAAAGAAGAAACATCAGAAATGTTTACATAGACAACGTCCTGCATATTAATAATACATTGTTTTTCTAAATGCCTCATTGCATTAAATAGTTTTCAACAGGATATAAACACTTAACCATTAGGCGTTACTCACAGCCTCCAAAAGAAAGATGTCTCTGTTTGCCCACATAAAATGTTAAGAGGACGGTTGGTGAGTGCCAAAGTATGCAAAAGTATTGTGGCCTTCTGCCTAATGCCAGAAGAGAGCTACTGAATTTGGCATTAGAGGTTTACAATGAAGCACTGCTTGGATTGAAGGGGGGGGCGAATTAAACAAATGTCTGCCCTTGCTTTTTTCCTGTGAAAAAAATCTTATTTTTATCCCTCACTGTCTGTGCGATCTTACACGTAACCACTCATGTTTAACCCCTTTAGGACAATGGGTGGTCCCTAAACCCATTGAAAATAATGCATTTTGAGCCCATACGGGCTTTGTCATTAAGGGGTTAAGTCCATTAATTTGTCTGAAATTACACATTATCACGTACCCATCTGATGGATGATTTGGCCACTCATTATACTTCGACGTGTAGTAAAGGGGGCTGATGTGAATCTATAGTATGCAACGTCCAGCGAGCAACTACATGTCTGTGATTTTAACAGATGCTAGCCTTAATGTGCTATAGCAGATTTTTATTCCTAGTTCTGTCCTGACCATTTTTTCTATACATGTGCTTTGTAAAATCAAACTGTAAACTTTTTTTTTCTTTATAGGGGAAAGTGCCTTTAAAACAGCTCAACTCCAGACCCCTTGAAGTATTCATGTGCAGTATATTGAAGAGACAAGGCTACGGGGAAGGTTTCCGTTGGTTATCCCAGTATATTAATTAGTGCTGCTTTGTCCTGTGACATGTGTATTTTTAATTTCATCTCTTTTTTCCCTATTTCCATTTTATAACTTAAAGTTTTGTATGATCAAAATGACAATCCAATTTTTAATGATAAAGTAAATGCTTTACACAGCACATTTTCTTGTCTGTCATACCTACCCTGAGTTGCTACATCTTGTTCTTTTTAAAAAAAACCCACACATTTGAGGGCAATTTAAAGCATAACTCCCACCATATTTTTAAAATCCTTTTGTTAGTGTTTATTTACGTGTTTCACATAAAGTACTCACCTACCTAGGGCTACCTTCAGAAAACTTGTGGCCCAGTACAGATTTAAAGCCTGGGCCCTCATGCCTCTCCCATCAACCCAACCATTGCCTCTCCTATGTTCTACCCATTGCCTCTCCCATGTTCCACTCATAACCCCACCTTATGATCTTCCCATATGTACACTTGATGAGAGCAAGGGCAAGCTTAGGGTTAGTGGCCCCTTCGTGCTGTATTTATGTCCCCCTCATAACTAACAAGCATACATACTAACACACAGATTTACTCTAACACCATACACACACATTCTGTCTCCTTCTTTCTATCTCCCAGGCCTTACTAACCCTAGACTTACCCCTGACACTATGCCATATGCTGACACATTCACTCATGATAATAACACATGCAGATATCCACACACACATGTTAACACCAAACACTAACACACACACTAAAACCATACACTTACACACTCTAACACCATGCAATGACACACAAATGCTAACATCATATGCTCACAAACACTAACACCTTACATGCCAACAACATGAACTAATACACACACACTATACTCACATGCACACTCATAGTAATGTTATAGAATAACATACACATGCCTCCCAACATTTCAAAATTTGAAAGAGAGGTTTTAAATCTCGCGGAACTCACCAAGCAATTGTCGTGCTTGCATCGTCACTTAAAACACACTTCGTTTTTGTCAACAGTCATTAAAAATAACCAATACATTGAATTGAATTCCCATGAGGCTCAGCCAGACATATTACTTCCATGATGCTGGCTGAGCATCATGGGAAGTGCAGCAAAAGTAAAGTTGCAGATGCTAGCTGTGAACTAAAATTCCCATAATTCTCAGCCAGCTAGGTATTCACCATAATGCTGGCTGAGCATCATAGGAAGAGTAGTCCACAACAGTAGAGATTTATTTAAATTAAAAAAGGCTAATGTTAGCCTCCCTCTGAGGACCCTTACACACTGCCTTTACACACACCTGCTCATAAACACACATATACACAAACACTGCCCTTACACACACCTGTCCATAAACACACACATACACATACACTGCCATTACACAAACATATATACATGTACACTGCCCTTACACACACACATATACACTGCCCTTACACACACACACACACACACACACACACACACACACACACACACACACACACACACACACATACATATATACACTGCCCTTATGCGCACACATATGCACGTACACTGGCCTTAGACACACATATACAAGTACACTGCCCTTACACTCTTTCTCCCCATCTGTTACCTCTTCCTCCAGCCTCCTTCCTGTATCCTGCATCCTGTGGTGGGAGTGCGAGGTCTGTCACTTCAGACCTCGCTTTACTGCACCCTCATCACTACACGCCGGCTATTGCTGCAGAGCGCAGGGATGGCGCATAGTGATGAGGGAGCAGTAAAGTGACAGACCTCGCACTCCCTAATGTTGAGTCGACTAGAGGGAGATTGTGTTCTCCCAACTAGTTTGCAGGCTGCAGCTGCTGATCGGGTAGCTGTGTGCCCCCCCTGCAGCTGCACCTGAGGTGAGAACAGCTCTCGCCTTACCCTACCTCTGCGGGACAGAGACCCAAAATTGGGACTGTCCTGCCTAAATCGGACTGTTGGGGGGCATGTAATCATGATGTCCCATGCTGTCATAATAGGTTTTCAGGTATGTGTTTTCATGATGACATGGAACGTCATCAAGGTTTTAAAGGGGTTAAGTGTGCATTTGAGAGTGTCTGAGATGGTCAGGGTGGCTGAAGCTGATTTGTGTGATGGGAGCATTTACTGATAAATTGGCTGCTGAGTCATTTTTAATTTAGTTTAGATTGGGCTGTCTTGTCATGCTAATGAGAATCGGGCCCCTGCTAGACCACTGGTGCAGGCCAGGCTGTGAGGGGTCACTTAAAAATTACTTTACTGATAAATTGGCTGCTGAGTCATTTTTAAAGTAATTGTTAAGTGACCCCTCACAGCCTGGCCTGCACCTGTGGTCTAGCAGGGGCCCGATCCTCATTAGCATGACAAGACAGCCCAATCTAAACTAATTTATAGACCCAAATAGAGGGCATCAGGGGTGGTAGAGAAACCACTAAACTCTTGTTGAAGGTGGAATACACATTTAAGCTGTCCTTCTTTGTGATGTGATTATTGCAAACAAAAGGTCTCCAAAAGTTACTTTCAATTAAGCCAAACAAGTTTGACCCTCAAATGCATCCTGAAAATTGATTACTTTATCTTTTATGGTAAAAATAAAATTTATATTTGCCTGATAAGAAATAGCTAGGGTTAGATTTAATGTTGATGCATTAGCTTAGCAAAGGCATGTGCCTATACTAAGACAGTTGAGCATGTGAAAAGGCATGTCAAATTAATTTATGTTTGGGGTGGTCATTCGGTGAACTAGCAATGTTAATTTAGCATCTATACCTAAGCTATATAATTCAAACACATGCAATAAAAGAAGATTTTGAGGCTTTGTGGATTCAGCAAACGTACCACCAAAGAGGATTTTTATGTCACCATATTGATTTTATTATTGAATTCATTATATTTTTATATAGCAAGTTCTGACAGTAACAGCAATGAATACATTTTAAATCTCAAAAAGCTAAGAAAAATATATTATTAAATTGAAGGTATGCAGTGGATGCAGTGTATACCTTACCCCTCTGCTTAACTGCTGTCACACATAAATCCATAAAAGATAATTAGTATCACGCAATTGATTGTGTGCTCTCACAGTATCATTTTATTATAGTATAGCATCAACCACATTCACAAACATTTTGGGGCTATAACCTCCTTCTCGATATTATGGAAAAAAGAGGGCAAAGGGACCCTCAAATCAAGCTAAGTACAAAATATATTCACCAGGACAGTTAGAGGAACCACTACTTTCACATTCTGTTATGTTACAGATCACAAACAAAAAGACATGCAACAAGTCACTGGGATTCAGTTAAATGACTTAAATGCAATAAAATAAAAATTTGTGGAAAGACTGAACTCGGACTTTCTTCACCTTCACTATTTTAAGTCAATGTTTAAAATGGGCATAAATGCAAGTTTCCCTTGATTTGAGCTTCTGTGTAATTTAAAGGAAAGAGGGGGGGGGATGAGACAATGCATGGAAGTTGGAAGCTGCAAGAAATGCAAGTTTAAGCAAGGATTCAATATCCAGAAAAATAAGCGTCCATTCAAGAAAATATGCATAATAAACCATTTTCGATCATGGCCTCTCTTTGCTTCCTTTCCTTTATTTCTGGGAACCTTTAGGGATGACCCTATATACACCAATTCACAGAACTGATCAAATATTAATCATTTTTTAAGATTTCATGACAGTGTTAATTTCTGGGGCACAGAAGAGATTGGAAGGCAAATGCTTAATCTGTGAGTGCTCATTAACTGAGAATGAAATTAAGGTTCAAAGTACACGTTCACTCACACATTATCATATATGAACATATGTATAAGTTCAGCTGTGTGTGTATATTTATGCAATGCAATGAATAGTCTATAAAGATGTAATAATTTGTGGTTGATTCATTTGCATATTTCATTTGCATACTGCATACATTTACTTAGTAGATTGCGGAAAGAATTCCAGTGCGTGCAACAGGTGCTTTCATGTGGAAACAGCTGTTGTACCAAGGAATTAACCTGTAATTGTTGAATGATTAAGTACCATGATGTGGTAAACTACCTTGTTCAATGCATGTTTTGTGAAACACAATTTTAACATGGGATTGCCCAAAGTTTTAGAATTTTTTTAAATTGCTCAATTTCATATGTATGCAATACATATTGAATATTTAATATGAAATTATTCATCAAAAAAAGATATACAGCATTTCCTTCATTAATTCTTGAGAATATGTATCATTGCCCTTTCAATGTACAATTTCCTGTTTTCCGAAAATAGCAATAGCAACTACCTTCTACATATATTATCATATCGTTTTTTTTAGACAAAAAAGAGAAAAACTTTTCGTCCTGATTGTTCCTCTAAAACAGTATTGCATGTAAGAATGGTATTATTTATCACTGACTGATTTAACTAACTGATGAAAGAAAATGGAGGATGGAAAATAGTCATCTGAAAAAAGAATATTATGTTTATTGCTTGAAGCACATCGTACTATAAAACAGAGTGTGCAAGCAACAGATTCAATATACTCACTTAACCACCTATTGCAAACTGTAATTGCACTGTGAATACTGAACTACACTCATAAGAGCACAAAGGCATGAATTTGAATACTGATATACTACAGGTGTAGGGTTGACTTTCTAGCATAATCTATTTTTATGTTGTGGGAGCACAAAATCAAATTCAAGTGAATGAGTACTTGCGAATGAATGTGTAAATAAGTGATTATGTGTGAATGAGTATCTGTGAACGAATGCATGAGTATCTGTGAATGAGGGAATGAATGAGTATGTATGTGATAGCATGGATGTATAAGTGGGGAGCAAAGATGGCATAGTCAGGCTGTTTGGGGCAACGATCACACAGGGAGGCTGTTTGGGGCGACAGTGGCACAGGGAGACCATTTGGGGGCAACAATGGCACAGGGAGGCTGTTTGGGGACAAAGATGGCAAGTCCCATGCACCCAATCTGTCCTGTGGATGCAATCTGGGTCCTGGCACAAGTCCTATGTATGCAATCTGGGTTCCAGGGCTGGCCTTTGAGGTATGCAACCCGGTGATCTACACTCACTGGCCAATTTATTAGGTACACCTTGCTAGTACTGGGTTGGACCCCCTTTTGCCTTCAGAACTGCCTTTGTTCTTCTACAAGGTGCTGGAAACATCCCTCAGAGATTTTGGTTCATATGGACATGATGGCATCAGGTAGTTGCTGCAGATTTGTCGGCTGTGCATCCATGATGTGAATCTCCCGTTCTACCACATCCCAAAGCTGCTCTATTGGATTCAGATCTGTGACTTTGGAGGCCGTTGGAGTACAGTGAACTCATTGTCATGTATAAGAAACCAGTTTGAGATGATTTGGGCTTTTTGACATGGTGCATTATCCTGCTGGAAGTAGCCATCAGAAGATGGGTACACTGTGGTTATAAAGGGATGGACATGGTCAGTAAAAATACTCAGGTAGGCTGCCGTGTTTAAACGATGCCCAATTGGTACTAAGGGGCCCAAAGTGCCAAGAAAATGTCCCGCACACCATTACACCACCAGCCCGAACTGTTGATACAAGGCAGGAAGGATCCATGCTTTCATGCTGTTTATGCCAAAGTCTGACCCTGCCATCTGAATGATGCAGCTGGAATGGAGACTCATCAGACCAGGCAATGTTCTTCCACTCTTCCATTGTCCAATTTTGGTGAGCCTGTGTGAATTGTAGCCTCAGTTTCCTGTTCTTAGCAGACAGGAGTGGCACCCGGTGTGGTCTTCTGCTGCTGTAGCCCGTCTGCTTCAAGGTTCGACGTGTTGTGCATTCAAAGATAGTATTCTGCATACCTTGGTTGTAACAAGTGGTTATTTGAGTTATCTACCATTCTGCCATCTCGAAGCAGCCTGCCCATTCTCCTCTGACCTCTGACATCAACAAGGCATTTTCGTCCACACAACTGCCGCTCACTGGATAACCTAGAGATGGTTGTGCGTGAAAATCCCAGTAGATCAGCAGTTTTTGAAACACTCAGGTGTGTGTGTGAAATGTGACACTTGCATAAATTATAACAACATGCGTACCCGCAGATCCTCCTTAGTACTCCTCACAGTACTATTAAAACAAGAGTAATGGATACAGGTACAGCGCAGGGTAAAACGATGTGAAAATATCGTATCCAGGACAATCTAAAATGCAGTCCTTTCCAATGATCTGTGTAAAAGAAATAATACCATGGCACTGTATAGTGAGTAAAATGGATGAAGATAAAGAGGCTGATTTTATTTTCATATCATCACTTACCAGTGGATTCCTCGTGGATTGCCTTTGCTTTTATGCTGTTGCAGCTCACTTTGTGAGCCATCACTTCTTGTAAGTTGCTCCAATAAATAGGGGCCACACTTTTTTACTCGCTATACTGTGCCATGGTATTATTTCTTTTACACAGATCATTGGAAAGGACTGCATTTTAGATTGTCCTCGATATGATATTTTCACATCGTTTTACTCTGCGCTTCCCTACCTGTATCCATTACTTATGAAATGCTCAGACCAGCCCGCCTTGCATCAATAACCATGCCACGTCACTTAAATCCCATTTCTTTCCCATTCTGATGCTGTTTAAACTTCAGCAAGTTGTCTTAACCACGTCTACATGCCTAAATGCATTGAGTTGCTGCCATGTGATTGGCTGGTTAGCTATTTGTGTTTACAAGCAATTGAACAGGTGTACCTAATAAAGTAGCCAGAGAGTGTATATCAGCAATTGAGGGTTTCCATGCATTGTTTATTTGATCTATACCTTCATTGCCGAGTTTTCACTTGACCCATATCTGCAAGGCTGGGTTTGTGTGTTATTTGTTAATACCTGCATATACAGGGTTTATATGTCTTATTCAGTTGACCTATACCTGCAATGCTGTGTTTCCATGTGTTTATTTGATCTATACCTGAACTGCATGAGGGAGGAAAAGAGAGGTGTGGTATTGTGAAAGAGGGGACAAAGGGACTGTGGGTGTGATCCCTGCCAGAGGGCTTCCAACCATGCTCCTGCCGTGTGCCCTGCCAGAGGGCTTCCAGCTGTGCTCCTGCCAGTGCGATTCCAGTTCCCGCCAACCCGGCCACTGAGAGCTTATTCCAAGAATGATGGACATGATGTGACATTTCAACCCTCTCCCTCATGGAGGCTGGGCCATCCAGACATACTCCGAAGTGACCCATTTAGCAGGGGTGAACTGGGAGCCCAGTTCCCCAATAACACTAGGTCTGATCTTCCCAGTGTGTCACCCTAGGCCTAGTTGGTATAGGCTAGAATATATTATACTCTTCAGGTTCCTGGGTCAACAGCATTCCCTGCCTTGTCTATTGTAAGTGGTTGTGTCATATTCTACAGTGTACAAGTTGTTCAATTCACCTAGGCAAGTAAGGCCAGTGACATACAGAGGACAATGCAAGTATTGGTGAATGTTTCTCATTATCCCATTAAACGTAACAATATTGCTGCCACTCAGTGCAGACTATTATGTCCGGAGAGCATACTTGGGAGACACCATGAAATGTTGTTTTCATTTTATAAGACCATAACAATTTTTGAGGAAGATATTAAAAATATGCTTCAATTATTTTTATTGGTTCATGTTTTTTTTATGTAGAGCACTGTCATCTCATGCTCTTTTAAAAATATCACCCTTCTGCTAGATTTCATGGCAGAGCCAAGTTAAATGGAATCAATTTCATACCAGACGCCAAAGTTACTGCAGCCAACACTGATTGTGATGTTATTAATGATAAACTCTGCATTTCCAAATCATTGTCACATTAGTGCGAGACACATTAAACTCATGGAGCCATGGACAGTGGAGCCAATTTAAGCTGCAATCAACCTCGCTACATGAGAAAGTGTATATTTATACACAAAGAGAAAACCATACATTTCCTTTGGCAAGAACTAACTGCCAAGTTTGTTAGAATACGTACATGAAGCAGAAACTGCTCCCATTATTTTATGCTGACTATATTTTTCTTTTTCAAGAGAAAACACCTTTTCCTGTTGTGTGGAACACTTGAAATAGAACAATGATCATTTCATCACATACAAAGCCGTACATGCTACCTTGTCCACATTCTATCTTCAGACATGAAAGCCCTTAGCTTGGTGTCAGCTAGTTTACCTGATCAGCCTAACATTATATTGTGTAGTGTGAGTTACTGCAGAACACTGACTGTACTGTTTTATAAAAATACACCATTAACATTAATTGCAAATAATTTTGTCTTTGTAGTATTACAGTTTTTGTAATTAACTGCAAATGTTCAATTAAAAATGTTAATCTTAGGATCTGAAATGTTGAAGATCCAAGTTGCTAGTCTTTCTGATTTAGTACAAAACATTTCCTTCAACGTTCTTTGTCTGCAAAAATACTGCTGCTGATTTCCTTGGGGGATTTGAAAGTCTCTGTAATTTCCTGTCTTCCATGAATAATATTTCAGATGTAAAATTATTACTTTGCTTTTCCACTGATTTTATAAAATAACATTTTGTTATGGGGAAATGATATCCAAAACAGAAGTCCAATAGAGATTTATAGATGGAAGTAGAATATGTAGTGTCTCAGTTTATTAAGTAATGATTTAAACTATTGAATGCCAGATGGGTGAACACAATTATCTATTACTCCCTTGGCTTACAATACACTGAAACTCAGCTCTTACTGTCCTGTAGGTGATTTCAGCTTCTCCTCAGTGCCAAAGTTTCCATGTGAGCAGCGAAAATGATGAATGCCTCGCCTGCCAGCGAAAGTGATGTTTAGAGGCTCGTATATAGGTATACTGATCAAAAGTATGTGGGCACCTGACTGTCACACCTATATGAGCTTTTCGGGCATGCTTTTCCAAAACATGGGCATTAATATGGAGTTGCCCCCCGGCCCTTTGAGGCTATAACAGCCTCCACTCCTCCACAGAAGCGTGTCTGTGGAAATTTGTGCCCATTTAGCCAAAAGAGCATTTGTAAGGTCACTGGCTGATTGGCCTGGCTCGCATTCAGTCTTCCAATTCATTCCAAATGTGTTTGTATGCTGTAGCACCGACATTACTTGAACTAAGGGAACTTACTAAATCTGAAAAACAACCCCAGACCTTAATCCTTTCTCCACCAAATTGTACGGTAGACAATCTGCATTCCGGTAGGGAGTGTTCTCTTGACACCCACCATAGACCAGCCACACTTAAAAGTAGCGCGGGAGAGGGACTAGGAAAGATGAGCTAAAGGAATATGGGAGGGTGTTAATGTGCTATGTTGTACGGAGAAAGGCGGATAGGCCGGGGGAGAGCATTCCAGAGTATAGGGGCAGCCCTTGAGAAATCTTGTAAGCATGCATGAGCACTGGAGATCAAAGGAGAGGATAGAAGGAGATCCTTGGAAGAGAGGAGAGACCAGTTAGGAGTGTATTTAGAGATGAGTGAGGAGATGTAGGAAGTAGAACTGCTGTGAAGGGCTTTGAAAATAAGAGTAAGGATTTTGAAATGAATCCTGAAGCGCACAGGTAGCCAGTGAAGAGACTGACAGAGGGGAGAGGTATTAGTGAAGCGATGGGAGAGGACGATAAGTCTGGCAGCAGCATTCATGGTGGATTGCAGAGGGGTGAGGCGGTTAAGAGGGAGACCAGCTAAGACAGAGTTACAATAATCAAGGCGGGCGATAATAAGGGCATGGACGAGAGCCTTAGTGGCATCCTGTGTTAGGAAGGGACGGATGCGGGCAATGTTTTTAAGATGGAGATGGCAGACTGAATGTGGGGGGTGAACGACAGGTTGGAATCGAGGGTCACACCAAGACAACGGGCATGAGGAGACGGGGAGATGATAGCACCATTAACATTGAGGGAAACTGATGGGGGAATCTTTGCGTTGGAGGGAAGATGAGTAGTTCGGTTTTGGAGAGATTGGGTTTCAGGAAACATGCAGACATCCAGGTAGAGACAGAGGCGAGACAGTTAGTTACATGATCTAAGAAGGAGAGACATCAGGAGAGGATAGATAGATCTGGGTGTCATCAGCATACAGGTGGTAGTGAAAGCCAAAGGATGCGATCAGTTTGCCAAGTGAGGATGTTTAGAGAGAGAATAGAAGGGGCCCTGGAACTGAACCTTGAGGTACCCCCACTGAGAGGGGGAGGAAAAATGTTACTGGAGACAGAGACGCTGAAGGTATGATCAGAGAGGTAGGATGTGAACCAGGAGAGAGCAGTGTCACAGAGACCAAGAGCATGTAGAGTTTGAAGGAGAAGAGGGTGGTCCACAATGTCAAAAGCAGCAGAGAGGCCCAGTAGGATTAGCATGGAGTAGTGGCACTTGGATTTGGCAGTTAGAAGGTCATTAGTAACTTTACTATGGGCGGTCTCAGTAGAGTGTCGAGGGCAAAAAACAGATTGAAGAGGGTCAAGTTGGGAGTTGGAGTCAAGAAACGTAGTTAATTGCGTATAAACAATTCTTTCAAGAAGCTTAGAGGCGAGAGGAAGTAGAGAGATGGGACGGTAATTGGACAGACCAGTCGGGTGAAGGGAGGGCTCAAGGGAGTATGTGGTTGGACAAGAGGAAAGAAGAAGAGAACGTACCTCCTCTTCAGTGACAGCAGAGAATTGATGTAATGTAGTGAAGGGAGCAGAGGTCAGTTTGTAGGAGGGCGTGTAGTCAGAGGCAGGGTGAGGGCACGGCGGTGACTGTACAGATATGTCATATCTGATAGTATAGATTTTAGTATTGAAGTATGTGGCAAAGTCAGAGGAATTAAGGTTAGTGGAAGGGGTAGTAGGGACAGGTCGAAGGAGGGAATTGAAAGTGCTAAAGAGTTGTTTAGGGGTATGAGATAGGGAGATGAAGGATGTGAAGTAGGTTTCTTTAGCAAGGTTGAGAGCAGAGTAATACATAAATTTGTAGTGCAGAAAGTCAGCCATGGAATGAGACTTTCGCCAACTACGCTCAGCAGTGCGGGAACGTTGTAAGTGCCGGGTTACAGTAATGTGCCGGGGTTGGAAATGTGAGCGTCGTGAAGAGCGAGTAGTAACTAGGGCTACATCCTCAAGAGCAGAGGTGAAAGTGGATTTATAGGGAGAGGTAGCGTTGTTAGGGCATAGCATGTTAGAGATAGGAGAGAGGAGAGGGAGTAAATTGGCTGCGAACTTCTGAAGGTTCATAGAGCTGAGATCTCTGGTTAGGCGAGGCTAGGGTGCAGAGGGGGGAAAGGAGAATTAGAGAAGTTGTTGAGAGAGCACATGCTAGAAATAATAAGGTCCAAGGTGTGAGCATGATCATGAGTAAGGGAGTTAATATGTTGTGTGAGATCAAATTAGGAGGTAATAGAAAGCCATGGGACTTAATGGGGAGTCAACTGGGATGTTGAAGTCCCCAAGGATAACAGAGGGAATATCAGAAGATGTTAGCCGGGCCAGGGGGACAGTAATGCGTAAGGATATGGGATTAAATAGTCGGATAGCATGGACTTCAAAAGAGGAGAAAGAGAGTGATGGAGCAGAGGGAATAGGTTGAAAAGTACAAGTTGGGGAGAGTAGGAAGCCTACCTCTGACTCCACCCCCCTCCCATCTACTAAAGGAAAAAGGAGGGGTACCAAGTAAAGGGGAGGGACTATTACTAACCACCCCTATATAAACCCAGCAACTTCACACAGGGCTTACTTGTTAAACTGTACACCTGTTTGTTACCTGCTGCCTTGTTTTGGAGATTACTTGGATTGTGACCCCAATACTGCCTGTTTGCTGCCTGTCTCAACCCCTGGACTGTGACCCCGATATTGAATGTGTGCCACCTGCCTCGATCCTTGGACCGTGACAATGACTATTCTCTCTCTGGATTTGCCCCTTGTGTACTGTTGCTGGACTTTCTTCCCGTTTCCTGCGCTACACTCCACATCCTGACCTGACAATACTATAGAATTTAACCTACTGCTTCTGTTGGCAGCCATATCATCAATAAACACTAGTGACCAAGTTCCATTGTCATCCATACATGCACATGCCATAGCACTGTCTCCACCAGGTTACTTTGTGGAGGTAAATACAGGTAAATACCACGAGGTACAAACCACTGGTAAGCCTCAAGAACACTCTTAACCATACTCATCTCCGCCCATCATTCTGGCATAAACTGATCTTAGTTTCATATGTCCAAAGAACCTGTCCCTCTTATTATTGACCAGTCATTTGTACCTTGTGGTAAACCCCTTTGTATTTACCTTCATGAAGTATTTGGTTAATTGCAGACCTTGAGAATGATACACCTACCACTGGCCGAGAGTCATGGGAGCTGGAGTATTAACTAACCATAGCTGCAATACGTTTGAAAAAAAATTACCTTGTGTCTCTTGCACTTCCTATGGACACCCACAGCTAAATACCATTGTATGTACTTTTCTTAAAGAGCTAACAAAACTTTTTTTTTAAAATAACTTTTACCATACTTTGTCTGCCTGAATAATAAAAGTACTAAAATGGGTAAAACTAGAAGTTCTACAGAAAAGGTTAGAAAGAGTTAAAAATATATATATATATTGAGGTGGTTGGGAGAAGTGGCTTAAAAAATAAGAAAGTTAGAGATTTGCTCAGTGAGTAGAAAAAGATACAATTTTAATACCGGTATTAAAATTGTCACCTGAGAGATACGTATTGACATTTTTGTTTGCCTAATTTTGAGAAACCTGGATTGGTCCAAACCCAAACTATATATAGTCAAATATAACATTTCCGGAATTCTTCTGATCGTACTCATTATGAGACCTGTGTGCTAATTATGAGCCCTGACATTTTCAATTCACAATGACTTTTGAGACCTTC
Source organism: Spea bombifrons (assembly GCF_027358695.1). Taxonomy (NCBI): domain Eukaryota; kingdom Metazoa; phylum Chordata; class Amphibia; order Anura; family Pelobatidae; genus Spea; species Spea bombifrons. Next base: position 21,112,404 of record NC_071090.1, on the reverse strand, counting down.
ATCCTGCACTTAACTAAAGGATATCCTTTTCATGTGGCACTTCACATAGGGGCTGCTCGCCCATTCCTGCCCTAAAGTAATTTTTTAAAAAATGTTTGCGTTGCATAGGTTAGAACAGTTAACAAAAAAGGCAAAGCAAACATGAAACATATGTGTGATCAGACTGTATATAGATATAATCAATTCAGCTACAAAGTGGTTACTCAAGCATCATACAGGTCAGTCCTGTGGAGAATCCATCCTGTGTGTTCTGAATACATACAATCATATGAATAGAATTCTTCATTTGTGGGCAAATTACAGAAGACTTTAATGGAAAAAAAAGATCCAGTGAAGAGATAAAAGAAAATTAATATTATGTTCAGATGTAATTAAGTTATGCTTCCCCACAACAAGCTTTTAGTTTTCATGCTAAGTTCACTTGAAGCTAATATATGTATATGATTTTTGACTGCTCAGACAATGAAGAAAATATTTTCCATGTGCTATAAAACATATATTTTCTGATAGAATTTATGAGACCTAAGATCCACAGTACATTTTTGATTCTACCAGTTGAAGTCGATTGTCTGTTAACATCGAATAAGATACCATCCTTCTCATAAAGCTTCACAGTGCATCTTTTTCTTTGATGGCCCAATAAAAAGGATCATCGTCAATTAGAGACTACATGTTCTCTTGGGTCAATATGACAATATCTGTCTTCTCATGATCTTAACCGTGATAAATAATAAAGCATAACTATGAATAATAGCATAAACCAAGACAATAAATTTTACAGGTATGAGCTTGAGTTTGGTTTTAACGTCCAGTAATTATTTGCATTTTTTTTTAAATACAGACTACAGAATACAGGTGTACACATAAAACACTGCTTTATTAACTGTATTTGCAATCACTTTGAGAAACGTAAATATTTGCTTCATAAGCAATGGGCTGTGGTCCCATGTGTCTCAAAGCAAACAATGAACTCTAAACGAGATGAAAACAACAGCAGACAGAACTATCCAAGCAACAAAAAATGCATGCATATACAATAACACTGAAACAATTTCTTTCTCTATATATATATTATATTGCTGTAAGGATCGCCTAACATGGAAAATGTACAAAAAGGAGAAATAGGTCTTTGCATTAATGAAAAATACATTTTTTTAGTCTACAAAGGAATTTCTAATACAAGAAAATAAATATTGCAACATAAGCCAAAAATAATTTATAATTGCTCTTTCAATATATATTTCAATATTTCTCTTTATATTAACAAATGGCACATCACTTTTTTTTTTCTTAAAAAACAAAGGCAGGAGTGTTTCCTCCTGCGACATTCATATTGATTTCTGCATCTGATGTGAATTTTTTCTTTCTTGCTGAATGGAGAAAAGTAGGTGGAATTTCAATTAAAGAACAACCAGAGACCATATACTGTGGAAATACAAACGCCTACAACTATGTAAGAGCCCCCTAGAGATTCGGTAATAATTGTGATTTATGATGAGGTCACAAACCTAACATGTAGAGTGGATAGAAATCCAGATCACAGTATAGCTATCATCCCATACTATTTAGTTGAAGTGGTTTCAGGAAACAAACGATCTTTCCTGGAACAACATAGACCTTCGATTTCTTGCTGATGCCATCTAGCCGGCCTAAGCTGAATCAGGAGCAGGTAATTATTGTATCAGACAAAACTAAATTCAACTAGTGTCTGGTGGACTTCTATTTTGATCAACTGTGGTGAAACTGTTTAAGGAGACGTATCATGTAAAGTAGGGTTTCTTCTCATTGGCGAAAGACAAATTATATGTAATAAAACTATACGGACTCGGATTACAACAAAGTATAATACAAGTATAATACAAAGTATAATACATTCTGGGTGGAACCAAATGTTTACTTACATATTTTTGAAACGTGATCTTACAGAGATCTACAAAAGGGGACGGAAGATCCCTCTGTCAAGTGATCAGGCAGCTGAATTGGCCAGTTACAATGGAGATATTTATTAGACCTTCTCAACTGGCCTGTTTATACTATGACAAAAACTGTGCAGAGTTGGCACAGACTCCATAGCATGCCTCATGAGTAGAGCGCTGGGATATGATGCCATGTCCTAGCACTCAGTAGTATGGACGGTGGATGCTGAGGTAGGTGTGTGGGGGGGGGGTGCTGCCCTGGGACAGGCCTAGTGCAGAGATGCAAATAAATACACCAATACCATTTAACACACATAGGATTTCTATAAAATGTATATCCCCAGCAACAGATAAATCAGCAATTGGAGAAAAATGTAAACAAGCAGACGCAAAAAACGTCAACTTTTGTACCATAAAACTAGAGTAAAATTCTAGCTACAAAATCCGCTAGCATACTACAGTATTAAAACTATGTTAACGGGAGATTTCCCCAGCAACCAAACCATCAGAATTACATTAATACTTAATTACTACATTATTCCCAATGTCTAGTATACTCCCTACTAAACAAGTAGGGAGATGTTTCTATGTAATACCTACAGTTTAGATCCTGGTTGTTCTTTAACAAACTCTTTGTTTCCTGTGTTGATTAAGCAATTGACAGTAAAGCAGGCAATGAAGCTGTGGATTGTGGGTAATCTGTATTATTATTTCAACTGAAGCACACAGAAAGCAAGAACAATAAAAATGCAGCATATTATTGATATGGAACCTATTACTAGTAATCGTATCTAACCTCTACCAAGCGTGTTAAGTTGAACTAGTCCTATTAACTGTATTTAACACCTTTGAACATCAGCAGATTCTGCAAGCTAACACCAACCAACTGAATTGTTTGGTTCAATTGCTTTCTTGAAATGAAGTCAGTCTTTAAATGACTGAATATCACACCTGTTTTATTCCCTTCTTACTTAAAAATGTAGTAGAAAATCTACAATGTCATAACAGGCATAAAACCAGTTTTGCTTGAGCATCAGTTTCTTGTTTTTGTTTTTTGTATTGTTTAATAAGATGTAACTGTAAGAATGAAATATTATACACATGTACAATTGTGACCTCTCCAAAATGGCTGGTAATGACTGTTCCCAAACTTATTTAAGAAAGCCTCCACTGGTTCATTGAAATAAAAACAGCAGGGGGCACAGTCACTACAGACATTTCCACTGAAATAATGGGATTCTCATTGCTGGGTTCTGTGAGCTCACTTGGTTTTAGATATCTATTATGTGTGTGATCTTCAAATTTATGCTACTGTCCAGTTTATTGTTTTTACTTCTTAAGTTGTAAAAGTATTCTTTGGCATCCATTTAAATGTGTTTTGTCTGTCTGATATATTTGCGGCATGTGTGTGTGTTTTTTTTGTGGAAAGGTAGTGTGGAATGCAGAAGGGTCCAGTATTTGAAGAAAAAAATATATATATTTTTTTGTTGTTTGAGTATATCTTACCTTTGGTTTCCCTGAGCTCACATTGAGGTCATGCTATTTGATAAAAACATTCAATATAACAGTGACCTTTTTAAAGAGAGGATGAAAGATACAATTGCAAACACCATACTTACTTCATTAATTGGTTGTCTGCACAAAAACAACTGTTTAAGGCTTGAAAGGGACTTTTAAACTGTGATGTTGTAGCCATTATTTGCCTATTGTCCTCGTCGTTTCACATTTTTGCAATGTCCATGTGAAAACAAAATTCCTGGTGACCATATTGAAACTAATTGCTGCTGAGCCACATCTAAATGGACCTTTACAGCAGCACGTAGTTCATGCGTCTACATCCCTCCAGAGAAAAGCACATACTGTACTGGCCAGAATATACACTCTCCATATATAAGTCATGCATTTAAATCTGAATACACAGTAAGTACGGTAAAGTTCGCATTATAAACCACGTGCTACCTTTACTGTATATAAATCTGGGAAAAGGTGAGACTTATATGCAGGCCAATATAGCATTTTTCTTTCAAACTTTAAGTCAAACATTAAAAACAATTATACAATAGATAACAGTAGGGGGTCATCTTAACACTTTAGAACACAGGTTGGCTACACAAAACTTTTGACTTAAGTCTTTTACAGATCTTTGAAAAATGTAAGTGCAAACGAGATAAAGACCTGAGACATATACATCTATACATTTGAAGCGAATACAGATATATCAAGGAACAATGTTTGAAGCTGGTAGTTGGTATGAGCCCTATGAAATGAGTAAGGGGTATCTCACTTTTAATGACAAAAGGCTAAAATTGTTAGATACAATTTAAATGGTTCATAAAGTTGGAAGCGCTGCAGTAGCTTAATTTGTTTTTATACAAAGTTAACATTGTACTTTAGCACAATGGGGTCCATTATTTCAAAATTACCAGAGTTTGATAACAAGCAGCTACATTAATATTGTGTAACAAATACAGAGTGAACAACACTTAACATCTATACTGTGAGAGAGAGCAGCTGTCAATTGCTCTGTCATCCCAACAAATGAGGGGTTAACTGTCTCTGCATCAGGGGAGTCCCCCGGTTCCTTGGAGTGAATAGGAAGCGCTAGAACAAGTAACATTTTATGGAATTAGTTAACAATGCCACAGGTTCTGTACAGTGCAGGCCTACTCAGCATCAGGCCCTATGTGGAGAGTTTATGCCCAAACTCACCGTCTGAAAATGTGAGAGGAACCCAAGCTGCCATATTGTAATCAGCAGATTAATTGCAAGATCCTTGCATAACTTACATAAGAGTACCCAATGCACTACCGCAATGATGCTATTATTGTTATTATTATGAACAAACCCTGGGTCCACACTCTCTTTGGAACTGGAAATTCTGTACTTCTATAGGTCTATCGTTCCAAAACTGTTTTTTGAAACCTTGACAATGTGTATCCTATTCCTACACAGAGTGCATTAACAATCGTTTCCTGATTTAGGGAACCCATAGATAACACTGGGTGAGATTATACAGGACTGGTTGTGGTCTCTTACCCTAATGTTTATTGTTTGTGTTATCAATAAAGGATAAATACACATTTACCGTACAATATGGTGTCTACCAACAGTACAGAATCTCACCCTACGTTTCTCTGACAATGCATGGGTGGCTTAAAATGTTTTAGTAGAAAAAAGTCCTATAATTTCCCATCTCAGCCTAGTTTGTCCACCTGAGCAAATAATTCCAACTATTCCAGCTATTAGTGGGTTAAGCTTGGATGAATATCCCAATGGCCATATTCATGAAAAGGAGAGCCTTATCTGGCTAATATAGTGCTGCTACCTATACCTCTATGTATGAGCAATATTCAGCCCTGGACGGAAGATGAAAAGATGACAAAATCAGGTGCACGTTCCTTCACCTATAAGTGCTTTCTTCAAATAAGCTTTTTGTGCTTTATACATTTTTTTTCTTTTGTTTGCTTATTCTACTACTAAAAGTTGTCTTCCTTCCTCTTCTGTAGGTGTCTTTAAACACTACAATTGACTTGTGTCCCTGTTTCCATAATATAATGCCCATTAAACTGAAGAGAATATCCTCAAAGGCTAAAACCCTCATCATATGTGACACCCTGCTATGGAACAGTAAGTCCCTTAATGCACAAGTTTGCATTTGTTGGAAAATGCATGTCAACTACAAAGGGGCAACCAGAGTACAATCAACTAGGTTTGTGGGGTATGTGTATACATACACACACACACACACACACACACTAACAACCACCCCTACATCTCTAAATATATATATGTATGTATGTATGTATGTATGTACCTTGGCCAGGCACATTCTTATGATATTTAGGTGCCAGGGAGGCATAAGCTCAATAAGTACAGTTTTAGATGCCATAACTACCTGATTTGTGTGAATTATCCAGCCCTGATGTGTACTAATTTATAATTTATGAATGTATATATACAAAAACACACACACACACATATATACATACATGTCAGTGTGTGTGTGTAAATGTATATACTGTATATCCTACACAGCTTACAAATAAAAACAGATTAAAGCTGGAAATGGCATATCATCTTAGGCCTCAAAATATCATCATAATTTCTTTTTCTGGAGAATTAGGATGCCAAAATGCTCATTCTGACAATGTCGTCATTTGATGAATCAAACTTGTTAAGATGCACTCTTCTTTGAGTCGAATCCTCTTCTGAGTCGGTCATCTCTGCATCTGAATAATAGCCATCGGTCTCATTGTCCAAATGTGATTTTAACTTAGGTGCTTCACTGACTTGAGGCTCGTTGGCCATCTCTTTATTTTCACAGTGGACATCCTTGCTCTTAACCCCAGCTTTAGATAACCTCAATCTCATAGTTGTTGTTGCACAACCAAGTGAATCAGGCACTTTAACAGGAGAATTACACTCAGGCTGAGAATATTTTAGTGTCTTTTTTTCACTACCTGCTGGATTCCGCTCTGCTAACCTATGGGATCCATCTGCTTTCTCTGTACGTGTATGTAAAGTCTTTTTTGAGGTTTTCTTTTCACCTTGTACTTTTCGGCAAACTGGTACCTTTGACAATCCTTTACCTATTTTATTAGCTTTGGAGTTCTGGTTGAGAGGCTTTTCACTTTCATCTGAGAAATATTTAAGGTTTTCCCAGTGAACCAGCTCTTCATGGTCCCCCTTTAGTACAGAGCATTGACTATTTTTTGGGAGCTTTTTTTTACCATTCATCTTTGTTTTGCTTCTAACTTTCTTCACAGTCTCATTCTGTTTAAAAGGAGATTTCAGGGAGTTATCGACCATTAAGCTTAATAAGGCTTTTTCATCTTGTAGGAGCTCTTCAGAAAGAAGGCCTGGAGTGTCATCTTCATGGTGACCGTTGTTTAAGGACCACTGACTCATTGCCATGTTCTCAGTAGTTATTTGAACTGATTGAGCCAACCAGCTGCTAAAAAATGTTCCATCTATGGGGAAAGATGTTGATAAACCTGCAAAGACAAAGATACAACATGTAGTTGAATAAAGATGACATAAAACTCATTATTAACAAATTGTAACAAAGAAAAGAGAATTTCATTGTCATTCAAACTGTATATACATCATACATTTTCCATTACTGATGAGCTTGCACAAATCATACACTATTTTGTTCAGGAGAAGGAGGGCCTTCTTTTAAAGTCATAGAAATACATAACACATAATAATTATTCGTGATAATAGATTAAACAACCCTACAAAAGTTTTTTGCAATTTTGCTTACATTTTCTTCTTTATTATAAGTGCAATAGTTGAATGCTGAGCCAATTTATGTTCAGCAATATATCTCCTGATTGTAGTCATACCCTACATACATATTTTATATGTTCCAGGGGGCCATATCTATGCTTTATATATGTGATCAGCAGGCAGAGTTCCATAGTCCTGCATTGTAGATTGCAATGATTGCGATCAGCCAGCAGGAGGAGCAATGGACAAGCTCAGGCCTAAAGTAAATGTCTGGTGGGTGTCAGCAGTGACACCTACCAGAAGGTAATGCCTGATCACATGATGGGCATTCCTTGAATAAGGGAGTACCAACGCTGGCTGGATGCTGGCTTCTGCTGACAAGAAAGCGTCCAGACTGTCGACAATGTCAGGAAGTAACTGTACTTACTAATAGGCTTCTTGCCATAGCTAAGAATAAAATTACACCAGATCAAAAAACACCTTCTTTCCCTTGCAAATTACATTACTACTAAAATATACAGGTATCAGGCAGACATTGTTTTATAACATACAAAATATTGAGGAACAGGCTTCCTTTGTGAGTTTAATTCAACAAAATACACCATTTGTAAATAATCAATCCGGGGATTAACAGATTGGATTTGGCTTTATGCCTTACTCCTTTAAAGGATTGCAATATTATGTGCGCAGTGTACCATGTTTACCTTTCAAAAATTATTATTCATTTGGTATCAGTGGTGACTTAACAGAGGGTAATATCCAACTTTCACATTGTGCTAGGCAAGTTGCATTTTTTTTAGTAAGCAGGCACTAGGTAGTCCTTACCTACAATGACCAACTGTGTTCAGAGAATGTGTAAGAACTGAGTAAGAGTGTAATATGTACAAATGTGTGTGGATTGCTTCTGTATAAAATATAACTTCATATATTGCATTGTAGTGGCAGACATGTGCTCTGTGCACTAGGTGACCTATAAAGAGAATTGTAGTGAACATGTTGAAATAAATAAATAACTGTAGAGGATCTTGTCATTCACATGTATGTGCATGATCAGACCATGTCAACCTTCTCAGAACAGCCTGATTATTTCTGAAGATTTAATCTGTATAGAGATGACCTTTCTACAGTACTTGGCATTGGCTTTAAACATTCATTTTCAAGTCTTATCTGTGTTTTTCTTTACACATAAATATGGTGATAGCAAAACGTAGGTTATGAAAAACAATTACTGCCGTTAGCTATGGGTGCTAATGGAGCTATTGTTATTCTTTCTAGAATTCATAAACAAGCAGTGTACAGATGTCTGACAGCTTGACATTTTCTTGAAATCAAATGGGATAAGTACATTTGACAATAGTTAAACCATGAAAAGAATGCTTGTCTTATATTTAACGCAAATATCTAGAGAGGCGTCTGAAGAGTCACATATTTTCTAAAAGATAAGTACAAGTGAAATGGGCTATCCTAGAATAAAACTAAAGAAGAAAATTAGACCAATTTAGCAGCCAATAAGGATAAAATATAATTAATAATTAAGCATTTTTTTTCTAAAGGTTTCATCATATTTTATACTTTTTAATGGTAAATGATATCATACAATCAAAACAATGACATCTAAAGAAAGCCCTTCTTGTTCTAAAAAAACCCAATATATAACTTGTGGGTTCATTAAACGAGAAAGAAGAAAATTACTGCTAAACATGAGCACCACAGAAATGTTAAAACAGCCTTTGTCACGAAGGGTACAAAAACTAAAATTAGCCATTGTCACGAAGGGGTTAATATTGTGTAGGTTCCCCTTTTGCCGCCAAATCAGCCCTGACCCATTGAGGCATGGACTCCACTAATATATCCCACCCACTGAAACCCCCATGATAACAAGATTACGAGTGTTATTCACTTCACCTGTCAATGGTCATAATGTTATGGCTAATCGGTGTATATATGAATGTCCCTAATGTTTATATGAGTGTGTCAGTGTTTTTATAAACTTCTAACAATAGAAGGACAAAAAAAGTAGTGTAGTAGAAAAGTAGATTTGTGAAGGAGACTGACAACAACAAAATGGATAACATAAAACAATGAAAAGTAAATCATGTGCAATTTTTGTCTCAGTGGTATATTTACCTTTAGGGCCATCCTAGGCCCAACCTAGGGCAGTGCCCCAAGTCCCCTCCACCTGCGTGGTCGCCATCTCCGGTACAATGAAAGGCACTATGTGCCTTTAATAAACGGAGTGCTGGGATATGACGTCATATCCTGTTGTACTTTATCATAAAGGCATGCAGTTCCTTTTAATAAAGTCTATGGAGGCCGTGCCGGCTCAGCACATGGCCATAGGGTAAATAGGCTGTTGGAGAGATGAAAGATCTTTCTTGTAACTGTCCCACTGCGTGGCAGGACACCAGGGGGCTTGGTAACCCTTCACTGCCAAGCTTGAAAGGTGTCTAGAAAAATATTGTTTTATATTTATCACAACAATAACATGATTTAAAAATAACATAACAACAATGAAAGCTTTGTGTCAGGGAGCTATGTAATGCATATATTATGCTGTGGATTTGCAGAGTTCAAAACCCCACAACTTCACTATGTGTTATGAAGGATCAGCCCTGGTGAGTTTCTCCTGCAGGAAGTTCAGAACTTATCCTGGACAAGTCCACTCTCCTGAGTTCAGTGCTTGCGCTTTGGTTTTCTTTTCAAGAGGTAATAATCTAAAAGTAGATGGTCTGAGGCTTAGATGTAATGTATGGAAGGTTTACTTTCCAGAGAGGGTAGGTAACTTTAATAACCTCCCAGCAGAAGTGGTAGAGGTTAACAGCAAATTCATTTTTAACATGCATGGGAAATGCATATGGTTAAGCGCTTAAACTCCCTAACATAACTATGCATTATTAAGGGCCAAACGGAGTGGGTGTTCCTTGACAAGAGGAGCTAAACATACATTATCGATGTAACTTACTTTAATCTACTCATTTACTATGCGTTATGCAGGGCCAGTGGAGCTCTTCTTGGAGAAGCCATTCACTGGGCATGACCTCTTATAATGCATAAGGAAGTCTGGGAGTTAAACTGCTGCACTCTTCTGCAATTTGTATGTGTAATGTAAGGCCAACTTACCAGGATTGACCTTTCTTAATGAATAAAATAGGGGAAGAGGTGAAACCTTCTCCATCTATGCCTCATAAACTCCTTATAGTTTTGCTAAGACACGATTCACTAATTGTGGATGGTTGCCAGGGATAAACATGCTTCTTACAGTAGAGATACATAAATGGATTGTCTAGAAAATATTGCTATTAAAATAGTTGACAGCACAATTCATTAAAACAATAAATGTGTTTTGTTATGGCTTACAATATATTCATCCTACACAATATTTCTGAAAGGGCCAAGGGGTGCTTAAAAGGTTACTACATCATTTTTGTAAATTGGTGGCTTTCGGAATTTGAAACATGTATGCCATTGTACTCCATTTCTATGTCGGTGGCATTGACTATTGCATGTTGACCCTGCAGTTTGTCTTACCTAATTGTCCCAGAACAGAACCATTCCCTGTTTTCATTTCGTCCTTCTTCTCAGGGCTGCTCTTTCTGCTATCTCTACCTTTTCTTTTAGGGTCAGTCTTTTTACCCTTTGTCTTCTTCTTGGATTTTTCTGTTGGAAAAAAAAAACATAAAATAATAAAAGAAGGCTTATAGATATGGGTAGTCCATAATTTTACAACATTTTTATAACAGCACATTTACCGAACTGCAAGAACATACACTTATACTGTTACATATAATGGTACGTTGATTGATGTTAAAATTATTTAACAAAAATGTATTGGACAATGTCAAATCCCTGTCAAAATGGTTGAGTTACAGTGTGAGAAGCTGTCCAATGCTTCTTCAAATATACCTAATTTCAGTACTAGTAACTATTGGTATAATGCAGAAGATAATGAAAAGAACACGCAACATGCAAGCATTGAAGCCAAGCAGTTGACTTTTCTTGGAATCAGTTTATTTTTCTGGGTAAGTCATTGGCCCGCATTAAGTATACTGCAGATATGACTTCTTCTTGCCAATGAAACGACAAATTTGACTTTGCATTAATGTGAATGTTAAGAAAATGATGCTTCAGCTTCAACTGAAAAGTTGATGACATACTTGCAATAGTATCTTTTATCTGGGACAATTTATTATTGATCAGTTTAGCTAATTAAAACAAAACAAGCAATGATATACAGTACATATATATATATATATATATATATATATATATATATATATAATAAAGAAATACTACTTTTTCACATCACACATTATCCAAACACTAGTTTTTCCATTTAAACATCTCTATATTAAAAGGTCATGAGTCTCAACACTAGAACACATTAATAAATAACAAAGATAAATCTTGCTTTAAAAACATTGCAAGGACAATTTGTGACAGCTGGCACACATATATCCACACTTCTCATTTTTTGTTTTTATTCTTCAACCTTAGTCACACTTCAAGCTCAATAAACTAGTAGGAGAGTCATTCATCTTGGCTAAATGTACTGTAAATAATTAGCCATTTCAAAAATTAGCTTTAAAAAAATGCATACAGAATTCCCAACCAAGATTTACGAAAACAAAATATTAAATGTTGAAGCATATAATGTAGCATATAAATTCACAATTTCTTTCCATGGGGAATGGTGGCTGAAATAACTTTACATTCCAAGGATCCTTATAATAGCCCATTGTATTTATCAAGTAGCGTGGTCAATATATATATATTTTTTTTCATGGTATTTTTGAATACACAATCACTTGATAAGTTAATTAGCAATGGAAAAATCAAAATAATTTAAAAAATATTTCAAACCCTTTTACAAATAACACAAATTACTGCCTGTACTACTCTATGAATTACAGGTATCCAGCTGCTTTGTGTCACTCAATTTCTGTTGTTCTTAGATTAACATTATTTCCAGTCCTTATGTATTCAGTATCAGCCACCATATTTGGCACTTGGTCCATATTACATTTATTATGATTACCAAACAGTAGAATGTAAGGTTTGGGAAGTGGCAGATCCTTGTAATCCTTAGTAGCAACCTACATCTTGTTTTTCCTTTTCATCTACATTACATGTTAGTGCAACAATGGGTCTATTTCTGAGAAAGAAAGGAAAAAATGCTTCCAAGTTGCAGGTCTTCCAGCAAAAAAACCAAGGATAGTAAACAGAGATTTTGACAGATGGGATAACTCAAAGTAATATTTTGTCTGGTCTCTCTAAACCAGACTGTCTGCTGAGGAAACCAAAACATGTGACCATCTAGGAATCTCTTCCAAACCCACAAACACTACTGCCCGGACATACAACAAGCCAGTGAGATGTGCCTTTGGAAAAACTGAATTTCTAGTTCAAATGCTGCCATCAACAAGGGGAAGGAGAGAAATTTATGAAATGTGAAACCCTTTTCACCTGAAAGAAGGGATTTTATCATCTTAGGTGGGGCCTAAGTGACAAGGAGCTCTCTCTCAGTAAATTGAAACAACAGGTTAACTTTCTTGATACTGGCATAAGCAGCACAGATAGACAACTGCTAGATGTTTGCTAGTGGGCCAGATGCAGCTTTCAGAACATAGAAATATAAACTTGGCATCGGATATCTATAATTACCAGCTAAAGAAGAGGAGAAGATGTAAGAATGCAGAAATGAGGTCTAAGAAATAGCATGCAACCACAGAATATATTATTGGTTATAAAGTATCAGGGTGGTAGATGTGGGATCAGACACAAGTGTTCGGTTCTCCAGTTCTCAGAGTAACGGTGCTCCTCCAGGAAGAACCATATCACCAGCCATGACACAACACACTGAGTCAGGATGCTCACACATTCAACAATGCAGAATACACAACAGAGGGGAAGGGATTAAGGAAGCAACATTTAAACATAGACTAGAAGGTTCTTCCACCTGAATACACACAGAAATGGAAACAAGAGGGTGAAGATAGCAAATATTACAATTTAACCCCTGCAGTAATCCTCTTAAAATGGGGATCCAACATATGTTACAGATATTAACTGAAATCATACAAATGAGATTTGCTAATTCCGATCTTCAGAATTTAGAACATTCAACAGGGCTGCCTGCATATCATGCAGAACATGATAGCGTTTTAAGGGACACATTTGTATATATTTATGAAAGTTCCCAGTGTATTGTATGTTTTTTTTTTTTTTTTTTTATTTGTTTGGGAAGAATGTACCAGTACATTTCTCAGTTTCATTGTATGATGTATGTAAATCAAACAAAGCATGTTTGCCTACTTCACTTACAGTATATGAACAAAAGTACTGGGACACCTGACCATTAGACCAACAGGTAATTTTATGACATTGGATTCTAAATACATAGACATTACTATGTAGTTGGCCTCTTCTTCGCAGCTATAACAGCTTCCACTCTTCTGGGAAAGCTTTCCAAAGATATTTGGAGTGTTTCTGTTGGAATTTTTGCCCATTCATCCTGTACAGCATTTGTGAGGTCGGGCACTGATGTTGGATGAGACAGCCTGGCTCACAATCTCCGTTCCAGTTTATCCCAAAGGTGTTCACTGGGGTTGAGGTCAGGGCTCTGTACGGGCCAGTCAGGTTTTTGTACACCAAACCCATGCAACCATGTCTTTATGGACTTTGCTTTGTGCACTGGGGCACAGTCATGGTGGGATAGAAAATGGCCTTCCTCAAACTCTTGCCACAATGTTGGAAGCATAGCATTGTCCAAATGTCTTGGTATGTTGAAGGATTAAGATTTCCCTTCACTGTAAGTAAGTGGCCTAGCCCAACCCCTGAAAAACAGCCCAATACCATTATCCCTGCTCCACCAAACTTTAGAGTTAAAACAATATAATCTGGCAGGTAACATTCTCCTGGCATCCTCCAAACACAAACTCGCTCATTAGACTGCCAAAAAGTGTTTCCACTGGCGTCCAGAGTTCAGTGGCATCGTGCTTTACACCACTTGATCCAATGCTTGCCATTGTACTTGGTGATGTAAAGATTGCATGCAGCTGCTGGGCCATGGAAACCCATTCCACGAAGCTCACGCAACATAGTTTTTATGTTGATATTAACGCCAATGGAAGTTTGGAACTCGTCAGGTATGGAATCAGTTGCTACTGTTCCTAAACGCTTCCACTTTCCAATAATAGCACTTACAGTTGCCTGTGGAATATCTAGTAGGACAAACAAACTGACTTATTGCAAAGGTGGCATCCTATCACAGTACCACAGTCGAATTCACTAGCTCTTCAGAATGACCCTTTTTTTTTTTTTTTTTTTACAGACTGCATGGCTAGGTGCTTGATTTTATCTGGCAATGGGTCTGATTTAAACACCTAAATTCAATTATTAAGAGGTACGTCCCAATACTTTCCATATAGTGTATTTTGGAATAATTTCTGAAACAAAATTCTAAATGATTCTATTCATTCTTTTGGTATGGAAACCTGGGGGTATTTTGTAAACAAAAATACCTTTAGGAAAGGATACTATTAAATTAACTATACAACTGACATTTTTTAAACTGACTGGGGGACATTCAAAGATCTTGGCGGAGTTTATTTTTATTGTCAGTAGTGTATTCTGGTCAGGCTCACTGTATTACCATTATTTAAGACTGATTAAAGAAAGGAGATCACTTGTCTTCCCCAAGCGGCCCACTACAACTAACAGCCCTGGGTTAGTCCAAGGGCAGCGCCATAGCCAAAGAGAGTCATAAACGGAGACATGAGCCATACTTTTTTTTTTTTGGTGAAAAAGGTGCAGACACATAGCAGGCTAGCATAGAGTGTCATGTACTAGCATAGAGTGTCATTTTTATGGGTATTTATTGTGTTTTTATTATTTTTATTTATTTAGTGGTATAATACGATTACACGCATACATTACCTTTATCATACAATGAAAAACTAGTTAAAAAGTGTAAAGAATTTAATTGATATAAAATATTCTCACTCCTTAGTTTATCATTACAAGTAAAGAAGGAAACTCTGAGGTCTTGAAGCTTATATAACTCTTTAAATGCTCTGTGAATGCAGGTATCACACACACCTTAACTCTTCTCTCAATGTGATTCAGGAACCAACATTTTTGTGTTCATATTCTTTGGTGAATCATTTACACAAAACTTTAATATATGTTACTGGCCAAAGGAAATAAATAAACCAAATAACAGGAAAAAATTGATTTCTTCTTGCTTATGGCAGTAATACAACATTCAATCAACAGTAGGCCTTTTAATAAGTTTGGTAAGTTAAAACAAACAAAAATGTTCTGCATTATTAAATAGTATTGGCTCGAGTTCCTTACCGTTATGAAGATCCTTCTCAATGAGCTTCATTTGTAGATGAAATATTTGCTCCTCAAGTTTGCAAATGGAGTGTTTCATTTTTTCCCGCTTGGTCACCATATAACACAGGTTTCTTACCTGTTAATGCAATTATCAACATAATTGTTTAGGAAAATTTACCAAAGATAAGCATTTTTGAACATCCCAGGTTTATAAATCAATAAATGTGTTTACAGAAAAAAAACCCGATATATTATAGCTATATATAATATAACAGAAACAAAAAAATACATCCATAATATGATACTCGCAGCTAGGGCTCTGATTATTCAGTATTTCTATTGATTCAAGGCTGCACTACTTTTGAAAGTGGTAATCTATTATTATTATTAGTGGAGAAAAGTATAAAAAAATAAACTAAATACATGACAGAAAAAATTGCATAAAGAAGAGATGTCAGGCGAGTTCAACAACCTGGTATCACTATCCATTATCAAGTGCAAAGTGAGCATCTCCAGCAAGAAAGAGTTGAGTAATGTACAGGTAACATGTGCAATCTCTTCACCTCCACTTGATTTAACTAGGCCTAATGTAATTACATTACAAGGAAGCACAGGATAAAAAAGCCAAAACCAAAAAAGCAAGGCTCTGCATTTTACTAGAAATTTCAGAACATGACAAATTTAAACTCCTAGGTTAATGAAATAAAGCCCCAATATATTTGATCTCTTTCACCCTGATTTCCCCTTCAACATTTCTGGGAGGCAGGCCCGGCCCAAAACTTAATGCCACCTGGGGCGAAATTTAAAATGCCGCCCCCCCGGCCGACGCTGGGGGGGCGTCATTTTAAACTTCGCCGGCGCCATTGTCTACCCTCCCTATTATCTACCCTATCCCCCCCCCTTTGTACTTACCTTTAAACAGTCCTGCGGCGAGTCTCCCTGCTCTGCCACGGTGCCGGCTTGTAATGCTGAGTGCCAGAAACTGACGTCACTTCCGGCGCTCAGCATTACAAGCCGGCACCGAGACCGAGCTAGAGGGCTCGCAGAGGAGAGAGAGGGGCGCCGAGCGGGTAAGCGAAAACCACTCGGTGCCCCTCTCTCTCCTCCACTTTAAACAAAAAAGCGAGATGAAAAGTACTTTTAATGGAGGAAGTGGTTATTTCACAGAGGAAGTTGTAGGTTGATTGAGCAAATATGATAAACATAAGGTACTGTGATTCAGTTGCTAGTGTAATTAAGGCATACATGTGATTGACAATGGATGCAATATGTTTGGGGTAATATGACAGAGGGAAATGTGAAGAGGATAATGTAATGGAAGATAGTATAAGACCAAAATATACAAAAAATGGGGTAAGGTACTTATAGCACCAAAGGGAGCAGGTGAAGGGTAGTGTGTGCTTGTAGTGTGCAGATATCCAAGTGAGAAAAAAAGGACACAGTGCTCAGGTAATACAGTAGAAAACTACTTTGCCCTCTTAAGGACTGAGGACGTAGGGATGTACGTCAGCAAAATACTGGTCCTTAAGGACCAAGAACGTATCCCTACGTCATGGGGTTTTGACACCGGCAGGGTTAAATCCTTGCTGGTAACCAGAGATCTGGCAGCCCCCTGACAGTTGGGGCCAAAATGTGTGGCCTCGAGCTTTCAGATCGAATGTAATGGCGCTCTAATAGGGTACCGTTACATTCGAAAAGGATTTAAATGCCTGAACCTCCGTTTGAGCACTTCCTTGCTGCAACATAATCGCCGGGGAAACCTTGTGATGCGGCAGGGAATCTATATATAGAGACCTTGATCGGTCCCCTGCCACTGTAAGTCAGTATGCATGCAGGTATGTTGAGCTGTCACAGTGCTGCACACAGCGATCAGAGGGCTCTCCATAGGATTTCCCAGACTGGTGTAGAGGGGAACAACACAGGGGAACCCTGTTAGAATATTCTTTGTCTTGAATATCTAAACTTCTCCAGCGATCAAACAGCAACCAAGACCACAGCTTCTATGTCTTATTAATCAGATTTATTCGATAACAAATTATCAATTCATACAGTACCGATGCTGGAACAAATGGTGATAAAAGGTACTGTAGGCTCAATATTCTTGGTGAGATGAAGGTGAGAGCGTAGAAAGAGCGTAGAAAGAGAGCTTGCCCTTGTAATCATGCCTATTTATACTCTTTTACATTTGGTTAGGGTATACGTTAAGGAATCCTATTGGAACAGTCATATGATACACCGGCATTCCACAGAAGACCCTCTAAGCTACGTCACTTAATTGATACCATATGTTCCTAGCACTCAAGTTGCATTGAGGCCTAAAATGTGCAGAACAAAATAAAAGTATAAAAATGATTTCTTACAAACCCTAAAGGTAAACCCGACCGATTGCTGTGCTGGGAACCATAACAAGTAGAGTGACGAAAAAATGATTTGATCCCCTGCTGATTTTGTACATTTGCCCACTGATAAAGGCATGATCAGTCTATAATTTTAATGATAGGTTTATTTGAAAAGTGAGAGACAGAATAACAACAAAAATCCACAATGACGCATTTCAAATAAGTTATAAATTAATTTGCATTTTACAAAACCAGCAGGGGATCAAATAATTTCTTCCTTTACTGTATTGTCAGCAGTGATATCACAGGAAATCCCCTGTGCTCATAGAGATCCGTGGAGTCATAAAGACTCCAAAGTGGATCTAAAAAACATTGATCAATAGAGATAGAGAACAAATAAAATGCAATAAAAACAGTAAAAAATTAAAAATATGAAAATAAATTGTTTACATAAATCAATTAAAAAATAGAAATATAAAAAAATCACTGATGGCTGTTTTAAGGAAAAAAAGAACATGGTGTAATTTGAATTGGAGCAGCTAAACTAATTTGGGAGAGATTATTGAAAATAGTGGGTTTTTTTCTGAAGTCAATTATTTTCTGGGCAAGAATTGTGGTATTTTCACACTTTCCATGCACTAATAATACCACTAGCCTTTCTCAAAGTTTGTGGTAGTATTTTTGCATAATAAATTATTACCACTAGTAGTAGAATAAGTGCATGGAAAGTCTTAAGATATCGCCATTAGAAATACCCTTGGGTGTTTAGTTTTTGAAAATATATGGTTTGATCTGGTAAATTGAATTGGCTGGCTTTAAAGATGTCCCAAAAAGGAAATGTGGGCAGGATGACTAGATGTCAAAATTCCAAGTTGAAATACTAGATTGTGCATGTCCCAAATGTGGCCTTTAAGCCCCCAAACAGCCCAACAAATACATGCATTGGTGGTATCACTGCACAACATTGGGGTGTTGTTTTGAAATTACATATACCAGGAACTGTAAATTTATACCTGAAGTACAATTTGTGTAAAAACCTCTCCCCACAAAAAAACTAAAATAAATCCCTACTGGAAATTTTTACAAAGGGTTGTGGTAAAATGAGTGCATGGAAAGAGTTAAAATACCAGCATTTGAATTATTCTGGGGTGTCTAGTTTTTAGAAATATATGAGGGTAAATTAAATTGGTTGCCTTCAAAGATGTCCCAAATAGGACACATGGGCAGAATGAGCAGATTTGAAAAAAAAATCAAATACCAAACCGCAACTTGTATAAATTGCAGAAAAAAATGAAGTCATAAAAACATTGGATGTTCCTAAAATCAGGACAACTGTAGAATCTACTTAGTAGGTTTTTTTCATTAGTGTTTATAGATGAGTAAAAGTTTTCAAATAAAAGTAAGAAAAAAGTGTTTTTTTCACCATATTTTATTATTTCTCTTACAGTAAATTTTATATGATCAAAACAATGCCATCTAAAGAAAGCCCTTCTTGCCCCCCAACAATTTATAATTTATGTGGGTACACTAAAAGAGAGAGAAAATTACAGCTAAACACGAGCCCCACAAAAATGTTAAAACAGCCTCGGTCACAAAGAGTACAAAGAAATAAATCAGCCTGGTCCTTAAGAGGTTAATACATATATTGACAGCGCTCCCAAAAAACACTTTAATTTCAGAGCAAGCATCCAACCAGGGGCTGTATACTTTGAGCTTGGTTGCTCCAAAACATTATTTTTTTAAGGGTCTGCTGTCAAGATAGGCATTAAAGTTGTTTTTCCACTGCAATACCTTTGCACTTTGTCTTTTTTATGACATGGAAGATAGGGTAATAGGGTGAAGGTATAGGAATCATTATTGAGTGCACTCTAGGTATTTCTGTTACACCACTGATTAAATGTGACTGTCCCCATCTTGCTAATTTTGCCATAATTGCTGTTCCTTAATCTGTCCTATTAATGAGTATTTACTTTTCCTGAAAGACGCTGGTGCAGGAGCTCCAGAGCAAAACTGCTGTCAGCAAATGTGGAAATAAAACACTGCTCAAAGCTCCATTAGAGGCAACGCTGCTGGGAGGAAATCTTAAATAACATATATTGGCATAACAATAAATAAGGAGATTATCAGGTTTAATTTGTATTTTGTCATCTGATAAAGAACTTGCAACATTATCTAACAGTCAAAAGCACTTGGCATCATTTTTCCCCTTCTTCAGTTTTACAACTTAGCAAGTGCTTAAGCTACAAGTCTTCTCGAGACATTGCATCTAGTGACCCCTTGTATACCGTATTTTCTAATGTTTTCTACTGAAACCATAGGGTCCCCTCATGCTTTTAGTTCCAACTGAAATTTGTGTAGGATGAAGATTTTCCCAGGGGTCCTTTAAGAAAATAAATGCTTATGGATTTCCACATGAACACTATTCAGTTTTGAATGTGAATAGTAAATTATACCCTAAAAAATATAAAAATGAGAAAGCCTTATAGCTGCCAAGCTGTAATTGAAGAGACTGAATGTTCGGCCCAGATAATTATTGTTCATTCAGATGTGGGGAATAAAAACTAGTAATCCCCAGGATCTGTTAACAATGAATCATTTTTACACAACTGATAAAGTAAAAGCATTTACAGGGCTATTTGTGCATAGTTACAAGAGGCTTATGACTAATTCAGTACACATCAGGGAGGCAGCTCACACACACACACACACATATATGTATGCGCATGTGTATACGGTATATCATATTCTTTGTAAAAAGGTGTGACAATCAAAGTTCAATACTTTTTATTTGTCAACCAACACTTGGGTTTGGATAAATCACTTAACTCACATCAACTCAACTATTGCAAAGTTTAAAAAAAAAAACTTAGAACAAAAAAACACAAGCAACTTGATTTATTACCAAGTTGAAGGAGGCAATGCGACCTTTGAGAACCCTCACTCTTGCCTAGTTTACTTACATAAGAATGGTGTTTAAAATATTTTAAAAAAATGCATCCTTACCTCCATTTGGTGCCCAGTGGGATGAAGGGGTTAAATTAAAATAAACCCTTGGAGTCAATTCAGTAATGTTAATCCCCATACCCTGCATAAATTAATGTCTACCACCAAAGTGTGTGTATATATCTCTCGCTATTGGATTGAGATCTGGTGACTGTGGAGGCCATTGGAGTATAGTGAACTGTACAGTGAACCAGTTGGAGATGATGTGAGCTTTGCAGGAAGTAGCCATCAGAAGATGGGTACATTGTGGTCATAAAGGGATGGACATGGTCAGCAACAATACACTTAAGACTGTCATGTTTAAACGATGCTCAACTGGTACTAAGGGGCCCAAAGTGTGCCAAGAAAATCACCCCCACACCATTACACCACCACCACCAGCCTGGACCATTGATACATGGCAGGATTGTTCCATGTTTTAACGTTGTTTACACCAAAGTCTGACCTTGCCATCTGAATATCGCAGCTGGAATCTAGAGTCATCGGACCAGGCCTCAGTTTCCTGTTCTTAGCTGACAGGAGTGGCACCCGGTGTGGTCTGCTGCAACCCAGCTGCTTCAAGGTCCGACGTGTTGTGCCTTCAGAGATGGTATTCTGCATACCTTCGTTGTAACAAGTGGTTATTTGAGTTACTGTTGCCTTTCTGTCATCTCGAACTAGTAGGCCCATTCTCCTCTGACCTCTGACATCAACAAGGCATTTTCGTCCACACAACTGCCGTTGACTGGATATTCTCTCTTTTTCGGACAATTCTCTGTAAACCCTAGAGAGGGTTGTGCGTGAAAATCCTAGTAGATCAGCAGTTTCTGAAATACTCAGACCAGGCCGTCTGGCACCAACAACCATGCCCTGCTCAAAGTCACTTAAATCTCCTTTCTTCCCAATTATGATAAACGGTTTCAACTTCAGCAAGTTGTCTTGAACACGTCTACATGCATTGTAGTTGCTGCCATTTGATTGGCTGATTAGCTACTTGTGTTAACAAACAATTGAACAGGTGTACCTACTAAAGTGGCCAGTGAGTGTATATATATCTATATATATATGTGTGTATATCTATATATATCTATATATATATCTATCTACACACACACACTCACTGGTCACTGTATTAAGTACACCTTGTTAGTTCTTCCATTCTTCGTGGCATATTTTCTACAAGGTGCTAGAAACATTCAACTGGTACTAAGGGGCCCAAAGTGTGCCAAGAATGACCCCCACACCATTACACCAACACCACCAGCCTGAGCCGTTGATACAAGGCAGGATGGATCCACTATTTTGTTGTTGTTTACACCAAAGTCTGACCCTGCCTTCTGAATGTCGCAGCTGGAATCGAGACTCATTAGATTAGGCAACGTTCTTCCACTCTTTAATTGGCCAATTTTGGTGAGCCTGTACGAATTGTAGCCTGTTTCATGTTTTTAGGTAACAGGAGTAGCACCCGGTGTGGTCTTCTGCTGTTGTAGACGGTATTCTGCATACCTTGGTTGTAACAAGTGGTTATTTGAGTTACTGTTGCCATTCTGTCATCGTGAACCAGTGTGCCCATTCTCCTCAACAAGGCTTTTTGGTCCACACAACTGCCGCTGACTGGATATTTTCTCTTTTTCAGACCATTCTCTGTAAAACCTAGTGATGGTTGTGATGAAAATCCGAGTAGATCAGCAGTTTCTGAAATACTCAGACCAGCCCATCTGGCACCAACAAGCATTCAAAGTCACTGAAATCCCCTTTCTTCCCCATTATGATGCTTGGTTTGAACTTCAGCAAGTTGTCTTGACTATGTCTGCATGCCAAAATGCATTGAATCGCTGCCATGTGATTGGCTGATTGGCTATTTGTGTTAACAAGCAATTGAACAGGTGTACCTATATATATATATATGCTTAAAACCTACTATTTGTGTGCTATCTTGTGTTGCCATCTGAGTGTTACTTACCTTTAACTTTAAAGACAACACCACCAAGCTGTTAAACCAAACTAATTTTGCTTGTAAACACAATTTGACTGGGTGTATGGACACTTTAAAAGTTCTAGCTCTGCAGTACAACTTGTGTGTGTGGACTGGCTCGCTGTATTGTAGTCCCTCATTATATCTATGTAATGGAACTAGGCAGTTTTTTTGGGGTGTTGAAGAGTATGTTGGTCTACTTGAATTCATCTGTGTGGTTAATTTTCTTTATAAACAGCTATCATTGGTAAAACATTATCACTACGTCAAATGTGCCTCTCGTGATACATCATTATTTTCTTTTACTTAACATGATATGATATAAACGCATCTCAAATAAAAAAGCAGTAAACTTGTATGACAACACGCAGAGTAAAGACAAAAAGGCTTACTAGTCTGCATCCTTTCCTCTCTGCTGTTAAACAATAGCCTTTTATTATACTTATTCACAACAATATGACTGATACTAAACAACTCATGTTAATTATTTTGTCTGGATAGCTTAGTTTTCTGTATCTGTAGGCTATTCAACACTCAACTTTTTCTAGGATATGTTTTATTATATCCTAAGTACTTTCAGTACAGATTTCTATTAACTTTATAGTTCCACACAAGAAGTCTTATAGTTATGGTTCTAGATGTAAAGTTTGTAAACTTCTGTTGCTATTTACTTCTTTGAAATCAAATAACACTCTCTTAGAAAAAAAACAACAAGAACCAATAATGGGCATTTTTCACCCTTTTTTACTCAACAGCCATATATGTGTTATATGTAGTTGCCTGTTCTGTATTGCTTCTTGCCAGGGTCGCCATCAGAAATTTTGAGGCCCCTTACAGAACAAATGGTCTGCCACCCCACCCCAAATGACCCCATCTGTGCTTTCTATGTTTTATATTGCTATGTAATATAAAACATATGAAAAGAAAACATTGCAATGTATCATATGTCTGCCCCTTAAACAGTGGTTACCAACCCAGTCATCTAGCCACAATAATAGGGCAGGATTTAGTAATTACCACATTCTGTTCCAGTACAGAGATTTATAAAACCTGAAGAGACTTGAGACAACCATGGAAATAAACTGCTGAGTAAGTTTAAGTGACCTTAGAGTGGAAATACAGTTTTCACAGTTACAGGTAAGGAAGTTGTGTTACAGAAATGTGTTGGGAAAACTGGATTAGTAAACAGAATATAAAACGTTTTTAATTGGTCTTCTGTGACTAAACCACAGTACCTATGTCTATATGTGTATGTGTATGTGTATATGTATACGATCATGGAGGTCACATACAATACAACAAATGTTTAATCCACTTACTCTTTCCAAATCCTGCCTGAGGTGTGTGAAGAGCTTTAATCTTCTGTAAAGCACATCTTGCTCTTGTTGTGCCAAGTTGTCCACTTCATCTGTTTTAGGAGTTAGAAGAGGCTTGTTGAAGTTCGCCTTTCTTTTTAACTTCCAGTATTGGAAAACAAAGTCAACCAAATTCTGGTTCACATAAAGATTTTCTGCCACATCTTCTGGCTTCACTAGTTCATAAAAGTTTTCTTCTAACTGCATAAGTTTGTGCTTCCTCAAGGTGACCTTTTCCAGATCCAGCTTCGTTTGGTCAGCTTCTTTGTCAGACAAGGATGGTCGTTGGCTTTCTGTCTTTGTGCTGCTACTGCTATGCTCCAAACAAAAGGACTTAAACTTCACTTCATCATTCTCTGCTAAAGTCGTGTGCATTTCCAGGTGGCGGTCAAATGCGCAGGTAACGTGAAAAGCGGTAATGCAGGATGGCTTGGAACACTAAAAATTACAAACAAGCAAAACGGTTGGAATCACTTCAACAAAATACATATAACTAGGGACACTTAGACATATATAATTTTAAAAAAATACTGTAAAGTACTGGTAGCAAGTCTTTATGGGATGACAGGTTCAGGAGAATATGTAACTGTTGCATATTACTTGACTGAATTTTGTATTATTAGTATAGTTATGTATTATTTTTCCTCAAAAATATATGACTAAATGCACTAAATGCAGGGCAATTGTGACCTCTGACCCTCAGTACCTCCACATGTCTCTGTGTTAGGGCGTTCCACACTTCATCTTAATGTTGTCCACCCAATGTAAGTATGTAAAAAAACAAATACTGTATATACACATATCATCTTAGGGTACATAAGATGTATAGCTTATTTTAATAATAAATGAAAGGAACAGCTGCTACTCTTAAAGCAAACGCTCATGGTTTGCTTTATCTCATGTGCACCTCAACGTGATTCTACAATAAATTTACAAAAGGTACATGATTGTCCTTTGACAAGTAGCTATTGTTATAATAAATGTATAATGCAAGGAGATAAAAAAAAGTCTGAGTAGCACTTCACTCAGAAATGCTGCCTTTTCACCTACCTGGGATTGAAAAAAATCATCAACCCACAGGGAAGTTGAGAGGAGACTTCATTTTTTTCTAGGGGCCCGTGAAGCAACGCATGTTTACGTTACTCAGACTACTGCTATTTCATTGGAGCTTTATTGGGAAACGGTGCTTGGTTTTCCACTGCCAGAACGCCAAGGTAGTGTGCATTCTTGAAGATGATTTGGAGATTAAATGCGGCAGTACTCGGTCCACGCTAACATGGACCCCTTTTAGACTGGCTGGAGAGCTAGTGTTAGCAAAGGGAGGTCAGTCTAGACTCCATGTGTTGAACATATGGACGGTAGGAGATTTTAAATTATCAGTTAAACACAGCATTAAAAGTTGGGACATTACATTTGTAAATATATCAGTGCCTTATTCCCTGAAAATAATATGTCTAGTGTCTGTTTCATCAAACAGTCTGCAATGAAAATAAAGCTGATTAATTACTTGTTAAATTATTATGTAAAACCAATAAATACATGAACAAATGTGGAAAGAATTTTGTTATTCCATTCGCAACCAAGTCCACACAGCAATTTTATGTTATAGGACATGGTGTATGCCTGACTCTCTTGATTCCTGGAATTTAATTAGAAACTAGGAAGATTCAATGTGTTTCACATAATCGGACTATGATTAATCAGTCTCACAAGTCAGATAGGTACGATTCTAATGGAGATGTGAACTTGCCTTTAATTTCGTGGGGGGGGGGGGGTCAGGTCAGCCAAAGGTCTCACACAATACAGATGTAACACATATTAGATTGCTTGCATACCATGCCAGGCTGTCTAGAAGGGATTCAAATAACACTTTATACACCATTGTGTAGCAGCACCTGAAAATTATAATGCACCTTACAAGTATACTTATTAACATTCCTCGGCATTGCTCCCAGCTCGTGCACAAATAACTTTAATTCAACTCCATCTATATAATTTAAGTATATATAAAGTGTTATGACTACAATGGGGCAAGAGAGTCACATAATTTGTGATCAAAAAATTACAGAAGAAGAAGTGAGCATCCAGCATACACCTTTTAGAAGTCAGAATTTCATAACATAAGCGGTATTTAGGGAACATACAGAACAGCAGGAGTATATAAAAGAACATTAGGGAGCCACGTGAACTCTAAAGGCTCCATCTGGCACAGCTGTTGCACTGAAGAACATTTACCTGTATTATTCCACTTGCAAAGTTTATTTCTTAACAAACCCATTTCCATTGCAAACAATCTGAAACCTTGTCAAGTGTCATGATACTTAATATCATATAAAGGACAAACAAATACAAGTACTCTCCAATCATCATATGTACTTTAATAAATATTCTAGCTATGTGTTACCTTTCTTTTATATCCAAATACGTAAAGGAGCTGTTCATCAAAATCATGTGTCATTTGGCTTTTTTTTAATTTATTTTTTATTTTTTACTTGCCTTGCAGTAGATGCAGTCCTTTGAATGCATTTTCTGCTCAGCACTGAACATATGGCAGGCACTGACCCTGAGCCAGCTTCAGCCTTACAACATTATCAGGGATCTAACAAGACACGCTGTGTGCATGTGTAGATAGCCTATGTATTTAAGGGCAAGTCTATGTGTGTGTATGGGCAGGCATGTATAAAGGCAAGTGTATATGTGTGTGTAGCTTGACAATCCGTCTATGATTCATTCTAACACATTTTTAATCTGTGGGAATTATTTTGTTTTGTTTTTAAAAGATAATGTACTTCACCGAGTCCACTGTAAAAATGTCTGCCAGGAATCATGTCAGTGCCCATCCCTGAAGAGCTACACAAAGGCCAGTGGTGCCATCTCATTAAATATATGGTGAAGAAATGAGGGAAAGTTAGTTAAAACTGTGGAATCAACAACTCTCCTGCCAACTCTCCCTTTTCTGATAAATTTACATCCCATTCACCATTTAAGTAGTCCTTTCTCTGAACTCTCTTCAGAATATCTTCACGCACCTGGGTACTCTCCGCGTGAAGCGATGGGCCTCTGGGATCCTCTCCTTGTTCTTAGGGGCAGGGAAGTGGTGTTTAGCCACACCCACTCCACACCCAACACTCCTCCCACTCCCAAGCATTTTAATGCTACCTTGGACTAGCCCTACTCTCGGTCCATGGCTACTAGGCTAGCATGTTTTCAGCTACATTCATCACTCTTGATCACACTACCATACACTCCATGCTCAGCCAAGCATATCACACTTTCATCACAAACACCACTATCAGCCACACAGACACCAGTATAATTCACACAGAGCACACTACCACACTGGTATCTAAGCAGAGGTTACGGGACAAGTCATTATATCTAGTCTAATGTTTGTGTAGTATATTTTTTAAAAATATATATAATTAGATACTATGTTTTAATATACAAATTACTGTTTTGATACAGCGATCGATTTGATTAGAAAAATGTTGCATTTTTGATGCGTGATTCGGCCAAAAAGTGAGATTTGCAGGATCCTAGTTGAAACTTTTTGTGGAAACTGCAAAATAGCAGATCTGTTTTTTTCCAGCTGTAGCAGCACCTTTTAAGGGATCAAGTACTATGCTGTAAACACACAGTTAAAACAAAGGCTTTATACAAATGTATCATATTTGTAAACGGAAACAACAGGAACAGGCTGATTTTTTGTCAAATCGGTCCTAGCACTTTAAGGCTAGCAGCCAATAAATGATATGTGTGCTGCTGCCTGTTGTACATACATGGCTTGACACCAAACTCATCCACTTTCTTGTGGCTGCACACTAAAGGATGAGCTTGGCGATACCATCACCGCTAAGGCATTCAACTGCCCAGTGTACCCAATGGCTGAGTAAGCCAGTTAAGCATTGAGGCATGTTTACAGAAACCATCAAGGGGTTAAAGTAAGCTCTAAGAAAGATCTAAGTTTAAGAAATATTTGAAAACTTTCTAAATCCCAATTTCATGTGAAATCTCTACATTCTTTAGAGCAGTAACAAATTGTCCTGCCTGTGAGGATCTCTTCAGCGATTAGCCTAACATCTCAGCCCCTGCTTAATTAAGATTAAACGATCTTTTTGCACTGAAAGCAAATCAGTCATTACATTTACAAAGGAAGCTTAGAGACTAAACACAACTGGCGTAGTGAGCAGTTTTGCAATGTAACATAAAATTTTATAAATGAAAACGGCATATGGGATTCAATTACATGCAGCTGGAACCCTTGGTCATCATTTAAATAGTTTGTGGTAAAAATAAACTGCACAGCCTATGATAATGAATATATAAAATAAAACATCTTTCATAAAAATCAGACATTTCAAGCTGCTAAAAGGTAGGAGCAGGGTCATAATAAGTTATTTTGGGGGTGTTGCATCTTCGAGATGACATTGTACACAATTGTAAGTATTTCTGCAGATTACAAAACAATACGTTGATAATAGAGTTCAATAGACATGCGGAACATCTGGTGTTTACTGAAAATGACAACTATCACTTGACAGCCAATATTTCACAGAACGCATAATCTCTGGCACCCACATTTTTTTACCTAGAGGCAGGTCTTGAACCTAGACTTCCTGTAGGTTTTTGCCAAAAGACCCAATAACGTAACACCACAGATGTTCCAGTTTATACTTAAAACTGGAAATCAACCGCAATCATTTGGGGAATTTTATTTAAATTATTTATATTTTTTCAAAATGATGACACTTATTTTGGAGAAGAACAATCGTGTTACTATATTTTGCATTGGTTTTGTAGATCCCAGACTGCCCTAGGCACTAGTGGGCCAAACTTAATTGGAACTACATAATTTAAAAAGCACACTCTTTGTAGAGGTCTGACATCAGTAATATTGCGCTGCTATTTCACTTTCCGCTCTCTGTTTTCCTTTTTTACATAATTTCAAAGAGCCAGTAAGAAAATTGGAAGAATGAACATTTGTTGTACTTCACTTGTTAACCCTTTGATTTTCTTTTTACAAGAACACTAACAGAGGCAGCCACAGATCTCATGAACCTAAATGAATGTTAGTTCAAGAAGATACTTTGTATTGATTTTTTACAGTTTACAAATAAAAATCCATTTTACAATGTTTTCACTTTTGGGCAGAAAGTGGTCTGTCGCAAATTACGGACTAGGTTTTCTTATCTTGAGATCTCAAACCACTTTTGTTAAGGGAAAAGTCAAGCTGATTAATAAAAGTTTTTGATTAGCAGAAGACTAGAGTTGCCAACTCCGCCAAGCTTGTGGTTGTGACATGCATAAACACTGCCTAGTACTGTGTACTAGAGGACTGCACTGGGAGGCGGGTCCCGCGGGTCCCGCCAAAAAACTTGCGGGCGCGGGCGGTCTTGCTGGGGCTGCGGGCGGGAGCGGGCGGTCAGGCACTGTACCTGCGGGTCCCGGTAATCCTGCGCAGTCCCGCAAGGCTGCCTTCTTGCTGCTCCCTCACAGTGTTTCCTAGCTTGCTCCGCCCAGGAACAAAACGGAGTCACGTGATATGACGTCACTTCCTGTGACTCCGCCTTGTTCCTGGGCGGAGCAAGAGAAGAGACGCCGTGAGGGAACAACTCGAGGGCAGCCCCGCGGGACTGCGCGGGAAATCAGGTAAGGAGGCGGGCATGATTGGCCACAAATGTGGCGGGAGCGGGCGGGATTGGCCACAAATGTGGCGGGAGCAGGCGGGAGCGGAACACCCACATTGCGGGAGCGGGATTAAAATCCGCGGGAGCGGGCGGGATTAAAAAAGTAGTCCCGCGCAGGGCTCTACTGTGTACAGCCTTCAAGATTGTGTATGTAATAACAACAAATTATGGTGGCTCACACAAGATCCTAGGTGCGATTATCTGACAAATGAATGGTCGGCATGTGAAATGTCCAAACAAAAATGGCAGCCAGAAATGAGCAACCCGACAACCAACAGGATCTCAAGTCATTACTGTCTATAGAAGCCATATATTAAGAATGTTACCTCTCTTTTAGGTGCGAAAGGCAGCATTCGTGTGTACACATTACTATTACCAACTACTCGTATCACTATATGCGTAGGGACCATAAATGGATGGTGTCCATATCACTATAGCCAGGCAAGCACAATATGCGTGCTTTTGTTCTGTACCTACAGTGCCAACAAGACAGGATTCTGTGACAAGTGTTGGGACTAAAGGTAAGCAGGCGATAGAGCTTTAATAGCATAGTTCCAATATTCCTCTGTAGGAAGATGAATATTAACTTACTATGTTCCCATAGAGAGAAGAGCAGCACAACTAGAAAGAAGGGGGACCACCAGAGCCACTAGTAAGATTTTTTATTTCACAAAAATATAGTGCAGATAAAATGAGAAAATCACGGAATATTCCCACATATAGGTTGCTGTGAAAGCTAACCCTTTTGTGATATCAAGATGCTAATCTGCCATAGGTTATTGTGTGTTTCTCAAAACGATACATAATTGGAAATTGTTTGGAGGTTAAACATAACTGGGAAAGCAGGGATAAGATTGTATGCAGTAATACAAACAGCAGAGCTCATTATTTTTGAAAAGAAAATGCGTTAATGTGTCAGAGCACCTGGACAAGGGAAGGAAATTCAATGCGTTCTATGACGCAGGTAAAAACAGAGGGATAATTGGTGCACGTGTATTTTTAGCTGAAGCATTCAGCTGTTTTTTCCACTGTCCACTATTGTTGAAGTGCAGACTGGGTTTATTTTCATAGCAACATGAAGCTATTCTCTACCGATTCCGTTTTAAACACTTCCAGATGTTACAAAAGACGTATATATCACTAACTACACTGAGGCTGTGTATTTGTATTCAACAAAATTACCATACTTGGCTTTTCATCAACAAATCTCAGTTGAGAAAAACTTGTGGCTCCAATGCAGCTTATGTTATCAATACGGCAAGCGAATGTTAGTGTGACTTATGAGAAGCATGTACAGCTGGGATCCTTTTAAACTAAAGGAAAGCCAGCACAATATTGGCTGCACAACTACACTATTCTACAGGGAACCCTTTATAAGATTAAAATCCTGTCTCGTTGTTAAAATCCTGTCTCGTTGTAAATGTTTGGCCATTTACTGCATTTAGATACAGGACCTCTCACGTATACTAAAGAAGATCATATTCCATGATATCCTTTTTAATGATTTTTTTTTAATATTGGCGTATACCTAGCCTTGATGGTAGATAAAACTGGTGATTACTAACCACCATGGTTAGAAGCAGAAGTGCATTGGTATGTGTAAACTCTTAAGTGGTCCTTTCAGTGTTTTAATTATGATGTCATGGATGGTCAGTCATAGTGGACAGTATTAATGAAGAATGGTTACTACAGTGATCCGAGCCACGGTAAACAGGGAAATAATTATCTTATTAGTCGGCAGACATTATGAGAATGTGCAAGGAAATGGCATGCTCGGATGTCATCTTTACTTTATAGATTTCTAAATCTAAAATAACTTAACTGTCCTACGTCATTCTTCAAATAGTATATGTATTGAATAGTTAAATAGAGTATGTTAAATTGAGGATAATACAAAAATTTACAGTCTTCTACAATAAAAGAAATGTGCTTTGTGTGTTATTTTTCTGTATCCAAATAAAATAAAGTCTGACTCAGATGCTTGTATCTTTGTTCTTTTGTATTTTTCCATTTTTGCTTTCAGGAAATTATACATTTATTATAGTTGTAATTAAGCTGTTAAAATGTTTGTACAAGGATGTGAGTGATTTAATGTAGTGGAACAGAACATATTCAAGATTGATGGGAATGTTTCTCAGATGTATTGTATCTGCAAGCAGTTATTTAATATACTTTACATATTAAAGTGAATTATCAGATTTACCCAATCATTAATATAAATATTCAATGTGCAAGTTGCAAATGTGCAATGTATGGGATGCAATGTTTTGTATGAAGAACAACTGATTTGGTGATTACACCCCATTAGTGTTAATACTATAAATTATTCAACACATACACATATAGTGTATCCCATTTGTAAATTATGTGAATTTGTAGCAAGATTTTTGCATTTTTCCTAACCTTCAAGTGGCATTTTTAATGTAATTTCTGAAAATGTGTGTAATTTTTTACAATGTTCATCCTAAAATAGCTACAAAAACAGTAATGGTCTATTTGATTCATTCTTAACTGGAAAAGACTTTATTGTGGTCAGGTTCTAACTTCTCATTGTCTCTGCCTCCTTAGTCCAATAAATACATCATCAAGTCTAAAAAAAAAAAAAAAAAAAAGTTTTGAAAAACAATGCCCTAAAAATACTCACTGTAAATGAGTTAATATCTCAGTTCCCAGAAAATAATGGAAAAAAGAAACATGGAAAGGCTTTGACATGACTGCGCTAACTTTAAACAAATATATAGACCAAAATAATATAAAAATTAAATATGCATTTACTTCCCAGAATAAATAATAAAGGTTTCCTTATTTGCTATTTATCATGCCATTTAAAGTACAATTAATTATTGCCTGTAAATTAGTGTTACCATGAACTGATGCTCCAGTACTTTGTCCATCTAACAATTAAGTGTTTAATCTTTTAGTTTTACTTTTAAATGATCAACCAAACAGAAAACAGTTGAAGGAAAAGTAGGAGAATGAATCCTAATTTCAATATTTTCTTATTGTACCTTTGAGACAGCTACATGTCCAATGCTTTCTTTCAGATTTTAAAGAATATACAATAAATAAGTATAACATGAGTTATGATGAGGTGAGGCACAGAAAAAAGCTGTGTCTACTCAAGCAGTCAAAATGAATATGCTATTACATGCCCTGAGCAGCTGATCTACAGCCGATCCCCTGCATTACCATGCATGCGATCGCTTCCAGAGCAAGTCAATGCACGGTTAGCGTCTGATGGTAAAGCCAATGTTTGTAATTGAAGTTTTGCGTGGACATAATATTAAGTACAACCTACTTCAAAACACATCGTCTTTTGGTGGGGCTGAATGGGACACTAGCCTGTGAACATTTTTTATCTATCCTGACCTTTTATGACAATTTAGATTGTTTAATTTATTTGCTTAAACGGCTAATTTTTTTTTAATCATCAATCATTATCTTTCGTCATTCCCAATTCCTTAATTAAAAACTGGAAAGAGAAGGAAACCAAAAAGTGCAATTATTTATTTTTCAATAAATATTATGTATTTTTACATCATAACAATTGTCTACTAGGTGATACAGTACACGGGAGATCATAAGGTGATAAGACTGCATGTAGTCTCCCAGTCAGGAGTAGCCAGCATCTCTGGCCTCACATGTCATGAGGTTAAACGGGTTTAAAAAGCGAACAAACATATATATATATATATATATATATATATATATATATATATATATATATATATATATATATATAAGATATGGTACTGGCTCCCGATTTAAAAGAAGTAAAGAAGTGGTCAAAGATTGCCTCCTAAGCTCAAACCATGTTGCTGAAATGCCTTGATATCGAGGCATTTAGCAACAACGAAAACCCACCTCAGGACACACTACTGACTGCTCCGGAGGGTGGCCAAAAGCGACATAGCGATAGATTTTGCCTCTCACAAGATGGTGGCACCCACTAAAAAAATAAACGAGTAAGGGTCTGTCCAGACCTTCCTGAGTGATTAGTAAAATAAATTTAAAGAAAAAGAAGTAAAATTGACTTCAAAGAGGTACTGTCTTGTTAGAAGAGATCCCTGAAGTAAAGAAAAAATATCAATAAGGAATTTAAAAATAAAAATGTAGTGCCCTACACCTTTCACTTCTCCCACTGTTAATACAAATCAAAAACCTTCCCTAACCCCAACTCACAGTACTTACAGTGCATAGTAACTCTAAACTAGAAACTCTAGTTCTTGAAAAAACAATATATAAATTGTGTGACTACACTAAACATAAAAAAGATAGTCAGGCTTGGACGAAAATTTTGTCCCACATATAGTAAAAATGACAAATAAGCTTTGGCTACTAGGGTCGGAAATCCCCCCACCATGAAGTCAATATACGTATAATTATCAAAAGAATGAGGCTCAACTGAAGTTAAATTAGAATTTACTTACTTCCTGTATTTAAGGGAGATTGTGATGCTTGTGGTGAATTTTAATAAAGAATTTGGACTCCTGTAAAACCAATAATGAAGCGCTTCAGCAAAGTGATCTTATAGAGACTTACCATAGACTACATGATTTCAGATGGTTGTAAAACATGTATTTATCAAGGAAATCCAGATTTATGATAATTACAGTATTGGCAAAACCAACATTTTTTTTTTAAAGGATCAGGAGTATGATACAGAGCCTGTAATACATATTTGTGTTTGGCAGCAAATCTAAAATCCATACTAAACACAGCTTCCACAAAAGAACAGACCTCTGCAGAAACTCTGTGAGACCACGGTGACCAGAGTACAACCACGTGAGGGATATGAATTTGTAAACTAATGTACACAGAAATAATTATGAAATGCCTCCAATACCTGTCAATGTAGCATTAGACTTGGCACAGCTCTATAGATGAGCTTTATGCTGTAAACAATCTTTAGCACTAGAGGCTCACAAGCAGTCTGTTGAATACTTGATAAAGAACAGAAGTGCGTTGCAAATGTCTGCTTGGCTTGGAGTAGGTAGAATTTCATTGATTGATTGTTATAAAAAAAAACATCAAAAAATGCCTGGCTATGGTCTTATGGAGGCAGACATGATGTCGGATGTGGAAAACATAAAACTGAAAATCTAAAAATGTAACATAATAGAATTTTCATTCCTGGATTTGATAACAAGGTTAATATTTAACGAAATAAAAACGTATGAATTACTTCATAAGTACGTTAAAACTCTTTGTCCTAAAACTCCTTGCTACAGGACTGCAGGAAAATAGTCAAAATTTTACCTAGCAATCACAAACATTTCAAGATATTGTGGGGAAGGAGAAATAGTACTGGAAATAAAGGTAGTTTACAGTATATATATATTGGCAATTCTAGAAACTAAAAGCAGACGTAGCAGTCAATATGATTATGTAAAAAACTTCTCATGTGAACATTCTGGACTTTTGAGTTTTAATGGGATGAGCCAACGTTATGTATTTCCACCTTTGCCCCCCTCCCCTCATGTTTTTCTTATTAACATAACACTTTGTACAAAGGTTTATTCGGACGTAACAGAAAAGTTTGCACTGCCGGTCAGCTTTTCAATTTTAGCTATCTCGTAAGACACATCAACCTGTAGCTCACAACTCGCCAGCTGAATACACTTAAATGTCACCTGTCGCATACCAGGGTTTGTTTGTTTAACTACAAACCAACTACTAGATTTTGCTCAAGGACACAATAGGAAAAAGGCTACAGAGTACGTTCATTAAGACAGTTTACTTGTAATGGGGAAAAATGGCAATGTGACCTGTACTATTACAATGTGTAGCTCATGCGTGTCAAATTGGATGTTGCAGTTGAAGGATGTTTATTAGCAGATAAATTACATACCTGAATACAAGTACCAGTGCATTCCTTACACAAACTGCAGGACAAAGCCCATCTGCTTGGTGGAATATGTGAAATCTTTGTGATAGGTTCCATCTTTTCTGGGCAACCAATACTAACCTAAACAAGTAGGTAAAATAAAAAAATTAATATACAACAATGAACACATTAGTCAGAAAATGGATTCCTAAATAAATGTATATTTTCATGTAATTGAAGATTGATTTTTTTACTTTCCCAGGTTCTCCACTGTTATCAGGGCCGTCTTTAACGCATTGCAGAAGGAGTAGCTGCCCTGGGCCCAGTCATTCCAGGGAGCCCATAACAGCTGCTCCTTGCGCCCATGGCAACCATGACCGGGCTGGCCACTCTAGGCCCGCCAAGTATGAATGAGTATTTGTCAGTGAGTGAATGAACGAGTATTTGTGAATAGTATCTCTGAATGTTGTGAATGAATATTTGTAAATAATGATCTTTGAATGGAGCGAAAAAAGGAGTATATGCGTGATAGCATGCGTGTGTAATTGGGGGGCAAAGATGACGGAGGCTGTGTGTGGCAAAGTTGGCACGGACATGCTGTTTGAGGAAAAAGAAAGCATGTCATATACGTCCAATCTGGGTCCTGGTCAGGTCTGGGTGATGGGACAAGTCCTATGTACGAAATCTGGGTGTCAGGGCTGGTGTTCGGGCTGTGTGACCTGTGATCTATGTCTTGTAATGTAATTTAGTGCTTTCATGCATTATTTATCTATACCTTCAGTGCTGAGTTTTACTGGGCTGGGTTTATGTGTTATTTAATTACGCTATACCTGCAAACACAAGGTTTGTATGTCTTATTCAGTTGATCTGTACCTCCAATTCTTTGTTTCCATGTGTTTGTTTGATCTATACCTGGACTAAATGAGAGAGGAAAAGAGAGGGGGGGCAAGGGGGTAATAATGGGGGAGGGTGCACATAGGGTACCTGAACACCTAAAGTCAGCACTGATCATGACTCTCATTCCATTTCAGGTCACTCACCGGTCCCGCGACGTGCGGCTTGAGTCACATTCGGGTCAGTAGGAGGGAAGACTGCACTGACTCTGACAGTCTTCTCCTAATCTGTTTTGTGGGTTTTTTTTGGTGTTGGACTGGAGAGCATGATTGGAGGGTGGTGGTGGGGAGCCCAAGCAAATGCTTGCCCAGGGTCCAAACAAAATAATAATATATGCAGAATGGCTGATCATATATGAAATAGTTTGGTAGAATTTCAGAAAAGACACTTTTATGTCCTATTTACCAAACTGACAATGAAGTTTATTTGCAAAGCCATGATTTGTGTGTTAATGAAGAATCTTACCCGACTGCAGTAACCATGCATAATAAAGTAGCACCTACCTTTAAGAAGTAGGGAGTTAGTTATTTATAAGGTGTTAGCTACCATGCATCATACAGTCCTGAGCTGACTCCTTTGTATTCTTATATTAATGATATCTGTACACCGTAATTTGTGTTTATTCACTTGGCATATCACAATTAAAATCCATGCTTTAATACAGGTGACTTAATCGGGAATATTTTTTACTTCCTGAAAGTAAACATAGAATTTAATGCCAGATAACAATTTAGCCCAGGTCATATTTTCATGACGACCATTTTGTTGTCATAATTACCGAGTTACTGCGTGTCAACTACAACTCCTTTGAGCCCTGGAATTATCACAACTGCTGTGAATAAGAGCTGTGAAAGCACTACCAGCAGAATTTAGGTAAAAGATATATCTCACAATATGAAATCCTTAATACACGATTCAAAAGAGACAGGATGGATATTTTGAAACTGAAGTGCATTTGACACAGTAGAATTTTCTGTGCTGGATTTCTTTATTGCTTATCATATCATGATCTGTTTGGTGTGTGTGCTGTGATTAGGCAAATGCCGCAGCAGCTGTTATTCATTAGAATTAATCTATCATTAAAAATGTTAGAATCCTATTTACATTTAAATACAGCCTTAATTAGTGTTATGTAGCTTTATGTCTCTTATTATTGGCAGTGTATGGAAGCATTTTTGGCAGCTGTAGTTTTATAGTTATCAAATCTAAGTGATATACTTTACAATTGTTACCTACAACCTCCTATGCAATAGTCCAGCTAAAAGGATAACATTTTCACAGGAATCAGAAAAGTTAACATGTTCAGAGTTTTTTCACAGTGACAAGGTTTATGTAGCTACATTTAGCTAATATACCACAGAGGTTAGACTGAGGCTTTCCAAGTTCTCAAAACAGGCTTTGCGAACAGGGCACTGCTTTAATTTGTCTACAATAAAATGTATGAAGTAATTATGTGCAAGTAGTTTGGAGCATCTGTGTGATGGGCCATTACATATTATACTGAAAGGAAGACAAAAGGGTACAATAATATTTTGAAAACAATTAAAAAGCTTTGCTTTAAAGCTTGTTACTGTACAGCAATACAATAAACTTAGTAATGAATATATATAAGTTGCTATAAAAATTGAAACTCAACAGATTGTGAGAAAATATTTGCACATAGGTTTGGTTGAAAGAGAGAATTTAGAGGCTTGCTGTTAATTAAAAATCCCAGTAAACAAACCTCCTCCTTTCCTTTTTATGACAGTAACTTTGGGAACAAAAAAAGAGAACGCTTAATTAACCCAACAGGAAGAGTTGGCTCTTTATAAGCGCACGTTCGTTTTCTACCTCCATCAAAACGCATTGAATGATATCTTACTTCAGGTATCCATAAGGCACAGCTAACATGGACCCACTTCGTCCCACTTCTTGTAGGTTTTAGTGCTCCCCCTCTCTTAGGACAAAGCAAGCATTTTGCCTGAGCTCCAAGTGCACAAGATCGACAAAGCCAACTTCCAGTGGGGACCTTCAGGATACCATAGCAAGCCTGCAATTACAACAAAATAATAATTGTTGCAAGACCACACAGAATTTACCATAAGGGGAATAACCCATAAAAAATAAATGAAACGCATCAAAGTAAAAGACATCATTAAAAGACAAACTGAAAAATACATTTAAATATGGGAAAATTAGTAAAAGCTAATAACCCATCCATTCATCATCAGGATTAAAAAGCCATATAGTAATTTTGTTCCTGTATTAAAACCTTAGCAGTCAGTTAACCAAATAATTAACAATCTCTCTCAAAAACAAACAAAACAACAAATTGCATGATCACTAATTTTAAACTCCCGTTGCACAATGTGAATGACTTGTTTCAAACTGCAGGCTAAATAATAAATAATAAAAGTTATGTTTGATTGTTCTTTAAACACAAACACTGAAATCACAATGGGGAAAAAAAACATTTCTGCATCAAATTTCAATCCAGAAATGGTCTTAATAGCACAGCAAGCTATATACCACATGTTAACACAATACATGTTTATTATTAAAGTTATTTAACTCTCAGTTCTGGAAATGCTAATTTGGAGAGATGTTTATTTATTTCTATTTCTATATTGACTGTAAATTG
The DNA here is from genome assembly GCF_027358695.1 of Spea bombifrons. Taxonomy (NCBI): domain Eukaryota; kingdom Metazoa; phylum Chordata; class Amphibia; order Anura; family Pelobatidae; genus Spea; species Spea bombifrons. The sequence continues at coordinate 21,073,240 of NC_071090.1, read as the reverse complement.
AGATAGGAACATAGCTCTTTATTTCCCCTCTAGAATTCTATTGCCAACAAAAGAACTGAAAAAGTAATTAAAGTTATGGCACTGTATTCTAAGTTATATTGTTCAAGAACTGCTAATGTATTAATATGCACTTTTAAGAGTCAGAAGTGGACCATTCTTTTTGGATAGAGATGGCTCCTGTAAGCTTAGAGAACCTCAGACGGAACTGAGCCCCCGGACCTAGGTAAACTGGCCTTTTCCTTTTATACTCTTATAGAAAATTCTGCAAAACTTACTTGAAATCAGGAAGGTTTGTTTAATCTTCTTTTTAACACTCATTAACAAAATGACACCCATTTTAATACTTTTTTTTTTTTTTTTTTTTACAATATATATGGCTTGACAGTACTGAAAAATGATGCATATGACAACTGAATCAAATGTTCCAGTAATGTATGTTTTATATCTTTACTTCCATTATAAGAAGCTGAGCTTGGTATTAGAACTAATCCCAAGAGAAGACTTTTGCAGCCTAGTTGGGCGCCAGCATGTCTCCTGTTTGACATTCTTCCCAGCAGGTAGTCCGTAAGAGCAGCAGATGACACTGCGGGACCATCTGCCACACGTGAGTCATCTCCTGGGTACCAGCTTTTTAATGTGCCAGATTAATTAATTAAACTTAATGCACACACTTTATAAGGGATTTTCCGCCATACATAATTTAAATGATATACTTAAAGTATTTGTAGCATATATTGAATAGAATATATATTGACATTTACCAAACGCTGGTTAAAAATGATATATAAAATATCTTGGAAGACTATCATATCTTTTTTGCTTGAAAAAGTAGTACAATGAAATCTTGTTTGAGATGATATTTTGTTTTAAAACACAAACTCAAAATCAATTATTAGCGTATTAAGAAAAAAATAAATATGTTGTATTTATTTTCTGTGTTCTGGAAGCTCCCAGTTTACACAGATGAAGCAAACTGCCTTAATGAGGGGATAATTATCTCACTATTGGCTTTCATGGGATTCATTAAATCTGCTGTGCATTAAAATAAGATATACAGAAAAAAAATTCAGTGTACCACTGGTAATTTAGTAATATGACACGCTGGTCTTCATGCAGCTAAATCATTTTCAATGTAACAGTGTTCATTGAAAGTGCTATTAAACAGTGTTTCAGCAATAGCATGCTCCCATCATTAGTATATATATTTTATAGGTATATGCGGCACTTAAACATTCCAGGAATGGTTCCTCAATTGGGCCACGCACAACATATGGTATTATGGCATTATTTTTTCTAGAAAAAGTGGGAAAATAAGGTATATGCTAAAAATTAAATATACACTGACATACAAATCAAACAAAACAATCTCTATGAATAAATAAAATAAGACTTGACTATTTACTACACGTGGAACTCGTACTGTATTTTATGCACTTTGCCTTTTACTTATATAATAAAATATATAAAATATAGACCATGTTATAAATAAACGGTATTATGACTTAATCTAGTAACGTCAGTTTCATAGATGATTCCAAATTATATTAGTGAACATTTTATTAGGGTTTCCAAATGGGGACACAAATGTGTTAACCCATCCCCCCCCGTGCCAGAAAGCCCTGAAACGCATAGAAGGGTTAATTAGTTGGACGTTTTAAGGATGCCAACAAAGTATCAACAGTTTTTTTTATAATCTCAGGCGGTTGGTTTTTAGTTAATTTTAGCATGGAATTAAGCTTTTCTACTACTTAACTTAACGTTTCATAAATTGTTAAAACAAAAAGAATAAAGAATCCAAGTGGAAATAATAGGCAGTGGAGGATAATTTATGGGTGAATATAACATTGGTTTATAGGATTACACTATTAAGTCTTATGATTCCCATGGATTTGCCAAAAATATTTGGCATCATGATAAATGAAGAGAGCACCCACTGTTACTCTGCTAATCCAAGAGTATTTTGACAAGGTAAAAATGGTGATGACAAGGCTATATTTATATTCCATGTATTTCGAGGCAAATGCCATTCATACCCAGTAGTTTTGAAACTCACTCAGTGGTTATGTCTGCTAGATTCTATAATTTGAGGTTGTTAATGCATTTAAATAGAAGACAAGAAATTAACAAATTGTAAGGTTACATCACATACGGTTTTATTATCAAAACTCTATGTTTAGTAATGAGAGTATCATAGGTGGAACTAAGATGGTAGATAGTATGTCAAGATTTCAAACATCTTTCATGCCTGGATGGAGCGCCACTACTTGTCAGTGGTCTAAAGGTCCTGAATTTGCCTTGTTAGCTCATCTGCAAGTATTAAGAACAAGCCCAAAACTATTTGTTAGTTAAGGAGAGCTCCACAAGGTAAGCTAGTTTATTATGGAAAGTCAAACTTGATACAGTGCAGTATGATGTTATCTATAAAACAAATGGGATCCACATTTAAATTTAGTATTAAAAACAGAATAACTGAGTAAGGGGGTTTTGTTTACAGTAGTTAGTATTACTGATGTAAAAGAATAAGTGCCTTCATTTCCTTACTGTTTCCAGAAAGTGAGCTCAAGTCTTTATTGAACATGGCTAACTGGTACTAATTGCACTGCAGGTCCTACTACTTTTTTGATCTTATATAGGGCAGTATGGCAATATTTATTTTTGGCACTGGTTAGGCCTAACCCTTAATATATACACTCTTGGACCCCCTTTTGCCTTCAGAACTGACTTAATTCTTCGTGGCATACTTTCTACAAGGTGCTAGAAACATTCCCCAGAGATGTGCCAAGAAAATGTTCCCCACACCATGCTTTCATGTTGTTTAATCCAAAGTCTGACCCTGCTATCTGAATGTCGCAGCTGGAATTCAGACTCATAAGACCAGGCAACGTTCTTCCAGTCTTCCATTGTCCAATTTTGGTGAGCCTGTACGAATTGTAGCCTTAGTTTCCTGCTCTTAGTTGACGGGAGTGGTACCCGGTGTGGTCTTCTGCTGCTGTAGCCCATCTGCTTCAAGGTTCGATGTGTTGTGCGTTCAGAGATGGTATTCTGTATACCTTGGTTGTAATGAGTGGTTATTTGAGTTACTGTTGCCTTTCTGTCATCTTGAACCAGTCTGCCCATTCTCCGTTGTCCTCAACAAGGCATTTTCGTCCACAACTGCCACTGACTGGATATTTTCAGACCATTCTCTGTAAACCCTAGAGATGGTTGTGCGTGAAAATCCCAGTAGATCAGCAATTTATGAACTACTAAGACCAGTCCGTCTGGCATCAACAACCATGCAACGTTCAAAGTCACTGAAATCCCCTTTCTTCCCCATTCTGATGCTCGGTTTGAACTTCAGCTAGTTGTCTTAACCACATCTACATGCTTAAAAGCATTGAGTTACTACCATGTGCTTGGCTGATTAGCTATTTGTGTTGACAAGCAATTGAACAGGTGTACGTAATAAAGCAGCCAGTGAATGTGTATTATTATACATATATATGCCATATATTTTTTTACGGTATATATAGAGTTGGTGCTTGCTTTATTTGTCCCATACTCTAAGTAATCAAACAATCAAAAAGTCTGCAGCACATAAGGTTTCAAAGCCAAATCATAATGTAAATTAAGAAACAGAACGATGGACAAGAAAGACTACACGATAATAATCAATTGGACGCAATTGTGTGATTCTATTTGACCTTTGTTTTTCTGTAACTCTGCTTCAGTTTTGTATTTATTTCAAGTGTTTTGAACTACAGAGAATAATCATCCTTCCTGTGTATAGGCTAGTCATTAAATAAAGCTGCAATCACTTTCATTCCTTCTCAAACTGCCACCTTCAGTCTCAGCGCAAAACCTCTTTTCTTGGCACTTGTCTGCACTATTAAGTGCCTCATTGAAATGATAAAAATATTACAATGCTCATTTTGTCTCCTTCGTTACTATTGCTACCAACTGCATAGTGAAATACAGCATTAATCATTTTATGGTAAACAATATTTTGGTTATAGCCTATTTTATTCAACAGTGTTAAATTAGGTGTTATTGACTACAAGGTGTAACATCTCAGAACCGTTGTTATGCGATATCAACAAATTGAAAATTCACCGGCTCTAGGGTACTTCTGAGCACAAGACCATGCACATGTGGTGTGCAGGTGGCTTAAGTTGACCAGTCATCACCAGATGACAGATCTGCTATCAACAGATTAATATATACTAAGATAGCATGGTTATTTATAGAAATCAGGGACAGGACACCTTAAGGTCCGTACCCCTTTATGAACTTTGGTTACACTATGTATGATGCAAATGGTGTACACTGCAAAACTAAAAAGAATTGGGTACTACAAACAGATATTGTCCATCTGATTTCAATGAATGCAAATAATTGTATACTTTTTAGATGTACATATCCCTAGGAGAGCAGAAAATACACAGGACAGGAATGCCGTCTGCTGTGTTATTGTTATCTGGGAAGCAGAAAACAATACTTTGCAGTTGGTGAAAAGCTGATCCATTATTCCCGTAATCATCTTGAACTTGATTTAACTTTGGATTCAGCAGACTTATCATTGTTATTTACCCACACTTCAGCATTCAGCTGTGAATAATTAGCATGAAATAGTGAACAGCCTCTAATGGGGCATTGTCATCCTATCATGATTTGTATGTTATTGCAATTTGTGTGTCAAAACGTAGCACAATATAATATGAATATACGGCATGTGTTAACATTTTGACACTGGTTGAATGGCTGCGTCACAACAACCCTATTTCTGATGCAAGCTGTAACAAATGAAGCTTCTGTACTGGTATAAAAACAATTACATGATAGAAAATGTTAAATATAAGCTAGATGGGCTTTTGTCAAATAAGGTCCAATACAATGAACAAGACCGCAGGTAATTAGAAGGGCCAAACATTAAGTTGAATAAAGATAAATCATATTTTAAGTAGTCCTCGTATATTTTATTGAGCTGTATTCATTTTAAGGCAATTGGAGTGTTAATTCTACTAAAGAACTTTTATATCTTAAAAAACCCAAACTAAATAATGCAGTTATATGTGTCTGTCAAGGTTTGACATGGGTCTTTATTATTCTTCAGCAAGATCCTGCCATAAATGTTATCTGGAATCCTAACCAGACCCAACATAAAATCAGTGGGGTAGGAAGAGCATCCAAGCAGGGTATCTTCAAAGGATGCCTGCTGTCCTGTCCTGGGTACCATAAAATCTTACAGGGAGCGGGCACTGGGGTCACATATTGACACAATATGACATGTTGAAAATATCAGGAGGGAGTCTGCTGATAGATTTTACAACCCAGTTTATTAGGAGTGTCGTAAAGTATCTGGGCTACACACTCCCCTCCCCATGTGACACTAAATGGGCGGTCTTCCAGAGACAAAGGAAGAAGATTCCTATAAGAATGTGAATCTGAGAATAAGAAGAATTTACATTATTAAACATCTTTGACAAGGGACTTGAAACATCTGGAGATTCCTCTTTGACCATTTTCGTCAGATTAAACATAAATCAATCAGTTCTGTCTTTGTGCTCTAATTTTGAACTCATAGCTTTCTGAGACAGCCGGAGTTAATCACATTACCGATTTTCTACTTTGTGACTTTTTTGACTATACTGAGTTTTTGTAAACCCGTGCTAACCCTCATTATACCCTCCACATAGGCATGTTGCATGACAACAGATTTCAAATGTGTCAGATAATTAAATTTCAAATGTGTTATGATAGTAGTTTTCTTCTTTTGTATTTTTCTATCACCCTTTCCCGTTATATCCACACAACAGAACGTCCTGCAATAACTAGCTGAATCGCCTAAATCCGAACCATTCTCATTGTGCTTATTTATATAAAATTAGTTTCTATGATTTCTCAACTCTTTAACGTAAATTGTCTTGAGAGAGATAGGGTTCATTCAAAGAATACTTGGTGTATTTACCTGGTGTACACAGACGTTACACTTGTCACAAAAAACCATTTCATTTCCATCCTCCCCTTCTGGTGACCGACAAACGTCACAAACAACATCTTCATCATATTCAATACCCAAACCTTCTTCAGTTTCAATGGCAATGTTCATGTTCTCAAAGCAGACCATTTCTAATTCTTCAAGCACCTTCTCAAAAGTGAGCTCATCCAGAAGCGGCATATCTATAAGAGAAATTAACAAAAGGAAACCATTAAAAATGATAAGGTGATTTGACTTACTGGGAGATTTTTTTTCACATTTAAAAATTCTGTAATATAAGATGAGAAGTCTGTTAACAAACATATGTTCAAGAGAACTAATAGGAATGCCACACCTGAGCATCACCAGAGCTCTAGAGCTACAGAGCACCACCACCTTCTTGGTACAGTTTTTGTGCCAATTTTGGTTGCTTGAAGCATCCAACCACTGGCAGAAAATCATTCCCACTAATTTCTTTGAAAGCACTTTTTGTGCATTTGCATGGGGTGCTTCTCGTTTGACCCCCTGGAACCGTTAGTCATTATATGGTGCGTACGCACTTTCAAGCAGTAGAAGTGTTTGGCCAAAGACATCTCCTACAAGCCAAAGAGCTGACAGGAGGGTGAAGATGGAAATCGAATAGGGGTGAATCTCAATGCATTTGCAAGAGGAAAAAATGTTAATTCAAATGAGACACTGCTGTGGCATGGCATAGGCATAAAACTATCATGGCACATGGTTGCTGTTAGAATAATAATGGCCAATAAGTATACAAAAAATAAAGAATTCAGAGCATACCCCGCAAATACCATTTAAAAACACATTCTGTTTTCATATTTCTAGCACTGAAATAAATAAATAGATAAAAAGAAACAAGTTGCCTGTATTCAAATAACAAGGGTGCATGATGAGTTTATTTTACATTTGAAGTGAAAATCTTTTTAATGAAAATGATGAGAATTCAACCACAAATGGGCAGTGGTTTATGAATTCCATGTGTGAATACATTTTTATGTAAATATTACTTTGGCTTGATTAACGATCTTTAGTGATTCTTTGACAGTTGCACACAGATATTTACATATTTTATGACATTTTCTAGACTTACAGAAAATCACAAATGTACATTATGTAGTATAGTTAGCATGTTAATTGTTGAAATATGATTATTTTGTGTGATGAATTTAATTGCTGGGGCTTGGTACTATTGAGTGTGTATTTCTGAAATCTCCAGGACTACCCTGGAGGCTCTGAGTTTTCTCCTGATTTTTGATCCTCTGTGGCAATCTTCTGATCTTAATATTGGACATTTAATTCTCCATACTACCCAACTGTTCCCACCACTTTCTCTTTCCAGCTGTGGCTGGCACCATCTCTACTCGCAGCTTGGCCAATAGAAACAGGGGGTCCAAGGAGTATACCTTTAAAAGTTTCCTAAACTGCAACAATGCCATATACAATAGCCCCATACTATCTAATGGCCCCACATGTAATCTGGTATTAAGGAAAATAGTACACTTGTGTCTTATCACTAAGCCTGTATTAAATCTTCATCATGGGACACAGACAAAGCAATCATAAATAGGCGAACCATTAAAGAATATTTATACGAGACAACCATACTGATGTTGTATTTTCATAGGCCACTTATAAAATGTAATTATCTGACCAATGTCTTGTGGAAATCTGTTAAAGTTGGAGGTAACTGTTCATATTAAAGCTTCAATCAAATGAAAACATAACATTTTGTATGTTTTAGTGTTTGGATGTCAGTTTAGATAACTGGTAATAGTCAACCTCACAGCTGTACTAAATTGATGAATCCCTGGTGCCAAAAAGGTTGGCAGATGAAAAGGAAGGAAAAAGACTGAGTCATTTCATACATACAAATGTATAGAGGAAGAGGTTCTACTTCAGCTGTGTAAAGTAAAAACAAAAAAAAATCTATTGGGCCTGACAGGAATACACCTAAAGTTATTAAAATGCCCATGCACAAGAGAGGTAGTAGGGAGAAGCTGAACAAGTCTTACACCAGTAGTGGGACAATTTATGGAAACTCTATTAAAGTATAAGATTGTTCAGCATCTAAAGTCACACGAGTTTTAAGATCAAAAACAACATGAGTTTAATTCAGTGAGATAATGCCAAACAAATCTTATTATTTTGAATGGGTGACTAAAATAATACAAGCAGGTGGTGTAGCAGACACTGCTTTTTCGAGATTTCACGAGATTTCTAGTTTCAGGAGTTTGGATCCCAATATTGTTAAATGGATCAGGCAGCGGCTGAGTGACGTAATGAAGTATATTTAGAGCAAGGTCTTGTTACCAGTAGGGTACCTTATGGATCTGTACTTGGACCCATCCTCTAATATTTTTAAATAGTGATATTGCAGGTCTTGATGGTAAGGTAATGACACAAAGATTTGTAACAGGGTTGATGTTTCTGGAGGGAGAAACCAAATAACAAGTGTGGATAAGTGCAAGATATTGCAACTAGAGCATAAAAAGGTCAGAGTATAGAATATTTTATACAGTCCTAACCTCAACATCTGAGGAAAGGGATCTAGGGGTAATTATTTCTGAGGATTTAAAGGTAGGCAGACAATGCAGTAGAGCAGCAGGTAATGCTAGCAGAATGCTTGGTTGTATATCAAGAGGTATTAGCGGTAGAAAGAGGTAAGTGCTCATGCCGTCGTACAGAGCACTGGTGAGACCTCACTTGGAGTATTGTGTACAGTACTGGAGTATCTCCAGAAGGATATAGATATGTTGGAGAAAGTTCAGAGAAGGGCTACTAAAATGAAACTTACCAGGAAAGATTAAAGATGCTTAACATGTATAGCTTTTAAGAAAGACGTGACAGCGGGATATGATAAAAACATTTAAATACATAAAGGTAATCAACACGATAAAGGAGGAGACTATATTTAAAAGAAGAAAAAAATCATGGCAAGACAGTTTAAAATTAGAGCGGCAAACGTTTAAAAGTAACATCAGGAAATATCAGGGTAGTGCAGGGATCAACAAATTCAGGAGCCATTTTTTGTCTACCCCAATCATGGTTATATTTACCCCCTGGTCTGCAGTTAAGGATATTTATCATTTCTTCAGTGCTGCACCACTTTTTACGGTATTGCAGTTAACCCCTTCATAACAAGTTGCATGTTACACCATAAAGAATCAAGCTTGTATGTTTAACCATTATTCTTACACTTACACACACTAACACCTTACTGTAACACACATATACTAACATGCTACACTCATGTACACACATGCTGACACAATACACTAATACACACATTATATACTGACATATACAGTCGTGGCCAAAAGTTTTGAGAATGACACAAGTACTGGTCTTCACAAAGTTTGCTGCTTCAGTGTTCTTCGATATTTTTGTCAGATGTTACTATGGTATACTGAAGTATGATTACAAGCATTTCATAAGTGTCAAAGGCTTTTATTGGCAATTACATCAAGCTTATGCAAAGAGTCAATATTTGCAGTGTTGACCCCTCTTTTTCAAGACCTCTGCAATCCGCTGATTGCAATCCGCTGTCACTTGACTTCTGGACCACATCCTGACTGATGGCAGCCCATTCTTGCATAATCAATGATGGAGTTTGTCAGAATGTGTGGGTTTTTGTTTGTCCACCGCCTCTTGAGGATTGACCGCAAGTTCTTAATTGGATTAAGGTCTGGGGAGTTTCCCGGCCATAGACCCAAATTTTTTTCCCCGAGGCACTTAGTTATCACTTTTGCCTTACGGCAAGGTGCTCCATCATGCTGGAAAAGGCATTGTTGGTCACCAAACTATTCTTCGATGGTTGGAAGAAGTTGCTTTTCAAGGATGTGTTGGTACCCATCTTGAGACCAGGCCATCCTCCAAAAGTCTTTGCCTCACTGTGCGTGCAGATGCACTCACACCTGCCTGCTGCCATTCCTCAGCAACCTCTACACTGGTGGCGCCTGATGCCGCAGCAGAATCAGCATTAGGAGATGGTTCTGGCGCTTGCCGGACTTTCTTGGGTGCCCTGACGCATTCTTCACCACGATTGAACCTCTCTCCTTGAAGTTCTCGATTATCCAATAAATGGTTGATTTAGGTGCAATCTTACTAGCAACAATATCCTTGCCTGTGAAGCCCTTTTTATGCAAAGCAATGATGACAGCATGTGCTTCCTTGCAGGTAACCATAGTTAACAGAGGAAGAACAATGATGTCATGCACCACCATCCTTTTAAAGCTTCCAGTCTGTTATTCTAACTCTTCTAACTGTTATCAGCATAACAAAGTGATCCCCAGCCTTGTCAACGTCAACAATCTCACCTGTGTTAACAAGAGAATCACATGACATGATGTCAGCTGGTCCTTTTGGGGCAGGGCTGAAATGCAGTGGAAATGTTTTTGTGGGATTAAGTTCATTTTCATGGCAAAGAGGGACTTTGCCACGACTGTACACTCATGCTAATGCCATACTGTAACATACTGTAACATAGCATGGCACCACAATCATATACATGCACACACACTGGCTAATAATATACATATATAAAATGACATGCTAACACTATGGGTACATACATAGTGAATATAGCACTACAATACACTGGACTCCAGCACTATACATATACACACATACACACTGATACTACAGTATATACATACTCACAGCCTGACTCCAGCACTATACAAATACACACTCACTAACACTACAATATACAAACACACAGACTCCACCACTATACATTTACCCACATACACACACTGACTCCAGCACTATACATATACACATGTACAAAATGATACTACAGTATACACACTTACAGACTGACTCCAGCACTTTACACATACACACAGACTGACACTACAGTATACACATACATAGGCTACTCCACCCCCTCACCTTGTAGAGATCTGCCACGCTGCTGCATATCTTCTGCCAGTGTGAATTTGGCACCCTATGCTTTGCTTTGGGGTGCCGTGAAGGGCCCAGCAGGGTCATGTAATGCACGTTATGTGACACTGCTGGGTGCCTCATGCACCCTCATCATTGGATCCGAGCAGGAGAGTATATGGTGCTGGATTCACAATGGTAACTCTGGTGAGTTTTTACCCCCTTGTACCGCAAACCCTGTCTTTTAGTCAAATGGTTAATGAACAAGACACAAAAGATAGGTGTGACTATATCTTATTTACCCACCCATTTCTTTGAACTCCAGATTAACAAGTTCCAACCAGCAGGTATCAATCTCATCCAGGTCATATCGGCAGGTTGCCTGTGCAGTAGTGTGGAAGCCTCCTGGACATTCAGTACCAGATAATGAGCAATCTGACATCAGCAAGGGAGAATCTTCAAAGACACGAGAAAACCTGAGCAAGAAACAAATGGAATGTTTGAAAGGTTTCAAATACATGTCTTTATAGCTGCATAGGGCAGAATACAGACTTAGAATGAATTTATAACATAAGGATTACAAGTTGTAGGATTTTATGAATTAAATGAGATTCATGCGCCGTAATCGAAAACATAAACTTTCACTTAAAACAGTGATAACATATGTACTTTCTTCTTAGTTAATATGTGTCACTCCATGACACATACCAAGTATTCTGTTTTTGGGGAACTGTACTGCTTTTGCAGGCAATGGGGATCATGGAACAAATGCAAAGATTCTCTCAGCTGCCCTGACCATCACAAGGAGGTGTTCCAGCATGGACCTCTGCCACATCCCCCATGTGGCCGCTTTGCAGTCCTGTGAGGTGGCTCACTGGGTAAGATGGATGGGTCGCCACACCTCTAACACCACCCACTCATGATCTGGCCTCACCCTTTCTCACCTCTAGCCACTCCTAACAAAGGTGTCCTGATTTAGGCATCTAAAATGTTCTAGGGTATGTCATAATATATGATTTGAAATAATATGTCCTGCATTGTTTTAAGATTGCAAAGTTCACCCTATAATGTTAAAAGACAACAAGAGCCGGGTGGGCTCTGCATAATGTATAGTTAAGTAGGTGAGGAGACTCTGATTTAACTATCTGTTATACAAGGCCTATTAAGCTTTTCTTACATCACAATTGCACTGTGGTTGAATCCACAGGAGTTGACATCACAACTCTTCTGCAAACTTCCCTGCCAACTCTTCCTTTAGTGAATAGACCCAAATAACAGGGTGGAGACCTATTGTAAGAGGTTAAATTAAGAAATTATGACAAATAAATATAGGTAGAAAAAATAAATGTTCACAAGTACAACACCTTTTCTGCCCTCCTGGGGCACCCAATTTTGCAATTATTCAAGGGTGATGTGTTTGTAGACCAAAAAGGTCATTGGCCTGTTTTTTTTTTTTTTTTTTTTTAATTAAACTAATTATTTATTCTTCATTAGGCATAAATTATGGATTTTGCATGCCTAATGGAAGAGTTGTTTTTTTTCTTAGTACCTTTTGTGACCAAGGCTGTTTTAACATTTTTGCAGTGCTCATGTCTAGCTGTAATTTCCTTGTTTTTCCTTTAGTGTACCCACGTTATATATTGTTTTTTCAAGACAAGAACACCTTTCTTTAGATACCATTATGTTGATATTATCTAATTTACAAATAAGGAAATTATAAAATATGGTGAAAAGGTTTCTGACTTTTATTTGAAAAATATTTTATTCATCTATAAAGACTAATGACAATATGTGTTCAGTAATACCTCCTGAGCACAGTGATACCACCCATGCATAGGTTTGTCGGGTTGTTTGGGGGCTAAAGGGCCACATTTGGGAGGTGTCCATTTAGTGCCCCCTTTTTTTTATTTTGACATCTGGTTAGTTTACACTCATGTCCTATGCAGGACACCTTTAAACCTGGCCAATTCAGTTTAACCCCAACAACCCATACATTTTTGTAAACTAGATTCATGCCAGGATTTTTTGGAAGATAGAGTGCTCATAATTGTTTTTTTAATATATATTTTTTTACTTTTTTTGTTGTTGAAACTGGATGGTTCCCCTGATATCACTGGAGAAACCTTTTTTACATGCTTTCACATTAATATTTGATTTTTTAAATATATTTCACTAATCACATTGTGACTGAGTTGCACTATTGAATGCAGTACATGAGTCTGGAGAGACCCTCTTGGGAACTTATTTTTTAAGGGCCACCTCTCCATCTTATGAGAGGCAAAATCGCTTGCTACATCGCTTGTCACCGCTCCAGGAGCGGTCATAGTGGATCCTGGGGTGGGTTTTCAGTATCGCTGAATAATTAGGCAGAACCACATATATTGGTTGCACAGTGCAGATTGTTGAGATATACATGATACCCTTGCACTTGGTGCGGTTCAATCAGAAGATCTAGCAATAATAGATCACTACTATCTCACTGGCATCACCAGTAAACAGCTTGATGCCCCTCACAGCCTAAGAGTTATGTGTTTTAACTCTAAGCCTGGCCAGGCCCAGAGCAGTACTTTTGTTAACAGGTGATGTAAGAATTAGATTATATTCTTTACAATACCAGATACCTAATGTTTTTTTTAACCTAAAGTAATTAATTCACCATAAAATACCAACTCTAGCAATTATATATGGCTGGCAATAAATCCTTTAGCAAGCAATAGATATTTAGAACATAAGTGAAAGCACAGACAACATGACAACACTGCTGAATGTCCAGAAGGATGACATAACACAACTTTTAAAAAATTAATGAATCTGCTAATGAGAAATTTTAAATTAAGTAATGAAAATGCATCTATTTTTAATAAGCATCTCTATAAAAATTAATATAATTATTAATAATGACCTTTTTTAATTTAATTGTGCAGTTTTAAAAATAAGTTTGCTCCAGCATAAACAGGAGCTAGATCTGTCAAGAAGTCCTTGACATACGTTCACCCTAAATAAGGATAATCATTTGTAGATATTAAAATCCAAAGATACTTATTAGCTTGAGGACAAGATCTTTAATACAGTTGTGACAACTAAACACAGACTGACTCTTTCATACATGATTTATGATGACATGAGTGAGCATGCCAATCACCGTGTATTTATATTTATATAACTAAAACCTGTGTTTTGTGAAAACTTTCAGTGTAATTGGCTCTACGGATATCAAATAATAAATGTTATTATTGGTTACAAGCTTAATGTTTACCAAATTGCATAAACAACTTTCATCTAAGTGGGAGAACGACTTAATATGGGTAAAGATTTGAATTACGTGACAATTTTAATAAGGTTCCACTGTCTGGTGTTAATATGTGGTGTAACAAACAAATAATTTATAATTCTGACATGGAAACCCACTTTCAGTGATTTGTCACATTTCCAAATCATTCATTTTTAAGTTCCATAAACTTAATAAACCTTATTTAACAGTGTTTCAAAAGAAAAAAAATATTTATATGTATTAGTAACTAATCCTTTGTGCGTACCATGAAACATCCATTTTAACCTCCTGTTCTTAAAGTTGTAATAGTTAACCTTCATCCTATTAGGTTATTTTTTTCCATTCATTTCACATTTTGCTGCTTCACTGTTGGAAGCTGGCTAGGAAATCATGATAGGGATAAAGCAACAACTATTTTAAAAGTATTTTTACGGATAGAAAAAAACCATAAATTCTCGCCCTTCCATCAGGTCTTCGACCGACCAGCTCCTCATAGAGACGGAGCTCAGAGCCTTACGGGACAAAGGGGCAATTCAACGGGCTACCGACCCCGAGGGGTTTCTCAGTTCCATTTTCCTGGTACGCAAACGCACCGGGGACTTCCGTCCCGTGATCAATCTCCGGGCTCTCAACGCCTTTGTAGTTTATCGCCACTTCAAGATGGAGGGTATCCATCTCCTACGAGACCTTATGTCAGAAGGCGATTGGTTCACCAGGCTGGACCTTACGGACGCATACCTCTCCGTCCCGATACACAAAGTTCACAGGCGTTTCCTCCAGTTTCGATGGGGCAGTCAGGTATGGCAGTTCAAGGCTCTTCCCTTCGGCCTCAGTTCAGCCCCATGGTGCTTTACAAAGCTCCTGAAGCCGGTCATGGCTTTCTTTTGCTCCAGGGGTATCCGGTGTATAGTATACCTGGACGACATCCTTCTGTTTTCAGGTTGCAGGGAGACTCTGCTTACCCAGACGGACTTTGTAGTCCGTACTCTTCACGATCTCGGTTTTCTCGTCAATACCCTCAAGTCCGAACTCGTCCCGAGCCAGCGCATCCTATTCCTAGGCTTCGAGATAGATTCTCGGGCGGCTATGCTCCGACTTCCGAAAACCAAGATAGCTTCCATTCGGAAGGAAATTCGGTCTCTTCTTCGCCAAGACTCTTGCTCCCTCCGTCTCCTGGCTCGGGTAGTGGGTCTCCTCTCGTCCTCTATTCAGGCGATCTTCCCCGCTCCACTACACTATCGGGCTCTCCAACGCCTCAAGGCTCACCATTTAAGGAAGACACCTTCTTACGACCAGGTGGTCCAGCTGACTCTGGAGGTCCGTCAAGAACTTCTCTGGTGGCTACGCCACATGGAAGCTTGGAACGGTCGAGCGATCTTCGGCTCTCGACCGGATTTTATTGTCGAGTCCGACGCCAGTCTTCTAGGTTGGGGCGCAGCCTCCGCCTCGGAGGCGACCGGAGGTCGTTGGTCTCCGGAGGAACGCTCCCTCCACATCAACTTCTGGAGTTGATTGCGGGTTCCTTCGCTATCAGGAGTCTAGCCAAAGACCGTTCGGATTGTTGTCTCCTGCTGCGGATGGACAATTTCTCAGCGGTTCGATATATCAACCGCTTGGGGGGCACTCGGTCGAAGCAACTCACGGATGTTACAAAGGACATCTTCGAATTCTGCCTAGCTCGCAACATCACCCTGCAGGCGGAATACCTTCCGGGAGTCGAGAATCTGCTGGCGGACTCGTACTCCAGGCACTGGCAGGACGCGAGCGACTGGAGGCTCCACGGTCAAGTTTTCCGAGATCTCCAACGTCGGAGAGGCCCGTTTCACCTGGACTTATTTGCGCCCAGGACGAATCGCCAGACGGAGCATTTCTACAGCTGGCTTCCAGATCCGGAGGCGCTGGATGCCTTCATGCAAGAATGGCCGACCTCGGGTGCGTACGCGTTTCCCCCCTTCGCCCTCATTTCGAGGCTCATCCATCATTTGCGTCGCGGCGGAGGCTCCTTAGTCCTAGTGACGCCTCTTTGGCATGCACAACCATGGTTCCCGGCCCTGCTGCAGTTGTCTGTCCGGGATCCTCTGGCTCTTCCATCCTTCCCCTCCCTTCTGTCGGGCCCAGAGGGTCAGATCCACCCTCCTATCCAGGACGGTCATCTCCTCCTGGTGGCGTGGACGATTTCGGGCGACCCTTCCCTAGCTCGGGTCTATCGAAGGAGGCTCACTCCCTACTGCGCGACTCTTGGGCTCCAGTTACCCGAAAGTCGTACCGGGAAGCTTGGCGAAGCTGGGCTTCTTGGTGTTTGGGACGGCAGGTGGATCCCTATTCAGCCCCTCTAGAGTACGTGCTTAACTTCTTAGCTGAGTTATTTTCCTTGGGCAAATCGTACCGTACCGTTAACGTTTTCCGCTCAGCCATTTCCTGTGGTCATGTGGGGGTTTCAGGCGAGCCGGTGGGTAGGGCTCCCCTGGTCTGCCGCCTTCTTCGCGGTATTCGGTTGTCCAGGCCTCCGGCTCCTCGCTATAACTCTCTGTGGGATGTTGCTTTGGTGCTGGATTTTCTTAGATCCTGGCCGGACAACGATTCTCTTTCTCTCCGTCAATTATCGGCGAAACTCTCATTCCTCTTATGTCTTCTCTCCTTTCGTAGAGTTTCCGACGTTCAGGCTCTCGATACGCACGCCGTTTCGTTCTCCCCGGAGGGACTGGTGTTCCAGATTCACAGGAGGACTAAAACTTTTTCCTCGTCCATCTCCTATCCTTATTTCCTTGACGATCCTAAGATCTGTGTGGCCAGATGTGTTCGATCGTATTTGTCTCGTTCTTCTCTTGTGCGTCCTCCTTCGGTGTCTCAGCTCCTAATTTCTTATGTTAAGCCGTTCAAGGCTGTCTCTTCCCCTATGCTGGCTCGCTGGGTGCGCTGGCTTCTCTCTTTAGCGGGGGTAGATGCTTGTTTTGGGGCGCATTCGGTCCGGGGGGCGGCGGCGTCTTGCGCCTTTAGGTCCGAAGCTGCCTTGGCTGACATTCTCAAGGCAGCAGATTGGTCCCAGGCTTCCACTTTTAGGGAATTTTACTTTCGCCCGGTTCAGTCCGCGGCATCGGCATTACTTTCTGGCGTTAAAAATGCAAAATAGGAAGCCTCCTGTCTTGCCTTAAAATTGGAAATTATTCTAGCCTAGGTGCACGAATAATTATAATTTTAATAAAGACAGGAGGCGAGTATTTTCCCTCCTGGCCCTTCCCATGTGGGGTAAGTTTATAGATGTTATTACTATTCTCTGCTATTTTATGTGCTCCGACTATTGTTTTATGCGGGTTTACCTGTTTTCCTGTGTTTCTGCGGCATTTTACATGTCTGGTAGACTCTGGTCCTGTTATGGTTTTTCTCTTTGTTTCAGCGTGAGGCCCTCGCGGCCAGTTCGTGACTCGACTATCCGTTTGAGCTCTGTTGGCTGATTTCGGCACGACTCTACTGGTTCCTGGTGTATTCTGGTTCCGGTTCCAGTTTTCCGTTTGGAGTTTTATCCGGTTGTTCGCTGTCGTTTGGTTGGAGGACGTTTCTTCAGTCCGGTTCACAGCGACGAAAGAGGAAGAGGAGGATGGTTTAGGGGTTTATATACCTCTGTTGTACTGTGTTTCTATTGGTTATTTCCACTTATCTTGTTAACTCTTTCTTTGCTGCTACTGTGAGAGTAAAGGAAGATATGCAAAATACTCGCCTCCTGTCTTTATTAAAATTATAATTATTCGTGCACCTAGGCTAGAATAATTTCCAATTGTTGCTCAAAAACAAAGAAATTGCAAGAGCTGAAGACTAAACATAAAAGCTTGGTAGTTGCTGATGCAGCTACTTTGGTTAAAGCTGTCTGTACTAGAGACATGACATGACCCTCCCTTAGCACGACCCTCCCTTTTTTCATTCTTCTACATTTTTTTAGAAGGAAAGACAGAGACTCCAACCTATTCAATCTAACAATGTTATAACTCAGTGTAGTGGGCGTAGCTTGCATTATCCATTCTTAGTTATTCACATCACAGACGTTATTTCATAAATACATATTAATGATATGAAGCATCTCCCTTTAGATAACCCACTCCCCTAATTGTGGCATACATTATTACAGGGCTTGACAAATTTGTTGTGAATCTAGGCGCCAGGTAAAAAAGTTAGGAGCCAGGATTTTTTTTAAAACTAACAGTTGGTCAGGAGTGATCTGATCATCATCAGCCCACTTACTAAACTCACAGCGTTTGACCTGGAAGCACCCTGGGCTTTCAGGTCAGTGCTGTTTTTTTTTTGTTTGTTTGTTTTTTTAACTCTTTCGATGCTGATGTTCCATTGGAGCACAGCATTGACTGATATTTAGTCCCCACAAGCTTGTGGGGACAAATGTTAACCCCTGCAATGCCACAAATGTGTCATACACAATTGTGGCATTGAAGGGGTTAATGCTGCACTGTCGCTCTCATGGAGCGATCAGGCAGCAGGGGGGTGTTGTGTCAGGTCCCCACACTCATGTGGAGACCAAAGAACCCTCTCCCCTGTCTCTGAAGCTGCCTCTGGCAGCTGGGACTCAATTGCTGGTCTATAGACCAGCCATTGCAGGGGGAAGTCTCTGATGACTGCTGTAGGCTTCCATGCCTACAGAAGCCATCAAAGGGCTTGTGGGGGCTCGTTTTTGCTGTTGCTGGTCTGCCTGGGCTTCCAGGCAGACCACCAGCAGCAGAGCCCAGTACAAAACGGGAATTAACCCCTAAATGCCGCGGCATTGAAGGGGTTAACGCTGCACTGTCGCTCTCATGGAGTGATCAGGCAGCTGGGGGGTGTTGGGTCAGGTCCCCACACTTGTGTGGGGACCCAATCAACACACAACCCCCTTCCCTGAAGCTGCCTGTGGCAGCTGAAAACACGATTGCTGGTTTTGCAGCAACCGCGTTTTCAGCCTACAGGCTCACTCCGTGAGAGTGATCTCAGGCTCGGGGGCGGGCTCTGAATGGCTGTGCTGTCTGCCCAGACTCCTGGGCAGACAGCAGCAGCAGCGCCCCCGTGTGGTGAGTCAGCCTCTTACATCCACATTTTTTTCTGGATGTAAGAGGCTGACAAAATCTAGGCGCCAGGACAAAATTCTCTGTCGCCATGGCGCCTGGGATTTGTCGAGCCCTGCATTATTATACCCATTATTTCTATATAGCACCTCTACCACCAAGTACAGTAAAGTGATGATGTGTACATCCGTTGTTTATCTAAGGCATGGCTGCGTTCATAAAAAGCCATGTGCGCTACAGCAGAAAATATTTGATACCCGGATCTCTAGGGGAAAGAGGACGGGACATGCTAGGAGGAGAAGGAAGCAGCAAGGCAGAGGCTACGGGAGCTGTGAACGTTTTCCCAAAGAAAAGTATGAAACAGGAAGCTGTTCTTCCATCTTGGGCTAGTTAACTACATTATTGCAACTCCCAACTAGCTCCCTATTAGTCTCTCCCTAGCCAGCGTTTCACCGCTCCAATCCGTCCTCAACACTGCAGCTAGACTAATCTTTCTCTGTCACTCATCTGTTGCTCCACTGTACCAGTTTGTCAGGAACCACTTTTTTGTTGCCTGAACCATGGCTTTTTCATACCTGTGGTATATAAATCTGCTACCACTAGTGGCCACCCTCCACCCTCTGGAGCACTCAGAACTCAATTACTAGGATCAGGTGTGCCTTGTTACATGGGTTGAGCCCTAGTCAATACATCCAGCTGGGCCTTGTTACCTGCATTACCCTGCCTTTATGTGAACCTGCCCTGCCCTTTAGTCAGGGCATTTGTATTGAAGTCTGTGGACCTTTCTGCACCTGCACCTGCACCTGCACCGTTCCTGGATTCCCTGCTTTGTGTCCTGATCAAGTGGATTCCCTGCTTTGTGTCCTGTCCAAGTGGGCTGTGTGCCTTTCGTGCCCTTCCAAAGGGGCTGTGTGCCTTTCGTGCCCTTCCAAGGCGGGCTGTGTGCCTTTCGTGCCCTTCCAAAGGGGCTGTGTGCCTTTCGTGCCCTTCCAAGGCGGGCTGTGTGCCTTTCGTGCCCTTCTAAGCAGGCTCCGTGCCTTTCGTGCCCTTCCAAGCGGGCTCCGTGCCTTTCGAAGCGGGCTCCGTGCCTTTCGTGCCCTTCCAAGCGGGCTCCGTGCCTTTCGTGCCCTTCCAAGCGGGCTCCGTGCCTTTCCAAGCGGGCTCTCTGCCTTTCATGCCCTTCCAAGTGGGCTCCCTGCCCAAAGACTTATTACTGGTATTTGGTTTGCCATACTTCTGGTTTCTTGCTTAGAATGTATTACCCTTATTTGCTTGACCTGTTATATACATACAATACATTGCATTACCTAGATTTCTGCTTGTGGTGTCTTTGTATAATTATGCACCATCGGTTACAGACCGAACCCCAAGTATCCCCTGCACATGGGCTCCTACCCGACCTGATCACCCGAGTCCTGACACAATTGCTCTATTGGCTCCCCATACCCTACAGAACTATATTCAAATTTCCTACCCTGACCTACAGAGCCTTTAACAACTTCTACCGTCATTACCTCTCATATTCAGGATTTCACATGTGCTGTACTCTTTCCCAGGAATTCCACACCTTGTTCTCTCAGAACACAAATTATAGATACAGGCTTCTAAACGTTTTTTCTCTTGTATATGTACAGAACTTGAAAAATTGTCCTGCAGGACAGAACGTGCAATAAGGGCAGACATTTATTGCCACATACACCAAAGGATGATTTCACTGTTTTACAGTGATTAAAAACAAAATACAGCAGCAGGTAATTAAGATTTTATAACAACTATTGATGGGTGTTAATTGGATGACACAGGAAACAGTTTAACAGATTTTCTGTACATAAACATTGAACCAGTGCATGCAAATGAGGATTGAAGCGCCAATGAGACTGGTAAAAAACAGCATGCTAATAAAGGCTAAGTTAAACTACCTGCACATAAAAGAATACTACCATGTAAATAAAAGGTTTTGCTGTTCAACATAAGAATTTCTATTTTACATACATGTACGGAGATTAGGTCTATGGATCCTAATTTACCCAACAGTCAGAATCAAATTGAATGGCTTTACTCAAGACTCAAGAAAACCAGAAATGTATGGGGCGCAGGTACATATATAGGGAAAAGAACAAAAAACAACACAATATAGTGTAGATGGTATGTTCAATAATAGTTGCTAAGTGATATGTTGCACTCACAAGTGAAAGAGGCAAATCCAACCCATCAATATGGACTGTAAAAAACTTTAATGTTCTTCAAGGTAAATCTAAAAAACAAACTAAAATAGTGCAGTATCTTCAGGTAAAACAGTATATACCAATGGTAATGCACTCACAGTTTTTTCATGCACAAAGTGCATATGCAGGCATTTGGTTAAAATCTCATCAAAAATGAAGTCCAATTGAGTCTTTCTACGCGTTTCGCCCTTTGGGCTTCTTCAGGAAATCAATTGGTGCAGATGTCTGTAGGTATCAGCAAATTCAGCAAAATCAGCAAAATCAGCAAAAGTCAGAAATCTGTGTGTACTTCCGTCCCTTGAGTCTGTTCTTTTATAGTCTTGATTGATTAGTTCACTTGATCTATATTACAGCATGCACATACAATTCTTTTCACACATCATACACGAATAAGTCACACACAATCCGTTTACTGATTATTTCATCATTTATTATTACATTATTCCTTTCACAGTAATACTTTATTCATATACGATTGTTTTACACATGAGTATAGTTTCAGTCCACTGATACTAGCAACTAATATAAAGTATAATCAACATATTGACGGATATGCATTGTTGGAGTTACTTACGGCTCCATATAAACATGTTAGGGTTCTCTATCTATACACCTCTCCGGAAATTATAAATATATAAATAATACCGTCCGACATGATTAGCCACATTATCCATCTTGTGTTTATTAAATAGGGTTCTTTCCGTGCTCTCTCTCAAATTCTTCATTCGATCTCGTTCTAGTCTCTACACGGGACACACACACTGCGATTATTTATTATTAATTTCCTCGGCTCTTGGTCTTTTAAGTTCTTTTTTCGATCTTGCCTCGGTCTTCACGAGACACACACACCGCGATTGTTTCTCCGGCTCTTGGTCTTCGTGTTTAGTTTTATTCTCTTCTTCCTAATCTATTTCTCTCACGCCCCTTCCGTCTGAGATGTACACGTCGCGATCATCTGTCTGAGGTTGATGAACGAACTAATATCCTCTTCTCTGTCTCCCGAGTGACGTATGCTGAACATCCTCGTATATAGAGGTGACGCGGTCCTTGCCCCTTGCAGTCTTTTTTTCTGCCGGCAAACTTTTTTGACAAACGGGAAAACAATCAAATAACAGACAAGACGTGATGACAACAAAGGTGAAAAACGCGATGACATACACGGAAATACACACATAAAAGACTATAAAAGAACAGACTCAAGGGACGGAAGTACACACAGATTTCTGACTTTTGCTGATTTTGCTGAATTTGCTGATACCTACAGACATCTGCACCAATTGATTTCCTGAAGAAGCCCAAAGAGCGAAACGCGTAGAAAGACTCAATTGGACTTCATTTTTGATGAGATTTTAACCAAATGCCTGCATATGCACTTTGTGCATGAAAAAACTGTGAGTGCATTACCATTGGTATATACTGTTTTACCTGAAGATACTGCACTATTTTAGTTTGTTTTTTAGATTTACCTTGAAGAACATTAAAGTTTTTTACAGTCCATATTGATGGGTTGGATTTGCCTCTTTCACTTGTGAGTGCAACATATCACTTAGCAACTATTATTGAACATACCATCTACACTATATTGTGTTGTTTTTTGTTCTTTTCCCTATATATGTACCTGCGCCCCATACATTTCTGGTTTTCTTGTATTTTCTACACTTTGAGGAAGAGTGTCGCTTGGGCAGCTGCGGTCCATACTAGGGAAGTACTTACACATTTATTTATCATTTATCACATTTCACCTAAGTAGCACGTATTTTTGGATTTTTTTGTTGTTATTCATATATTTACTCAAGACTCAAAATATATAAATACAACGAGTCAGGAAAACATCAAAAAGGAACAACTATATTGTGGCTGCAATTTAGTTACCTAAAGGGACAGTTTAATGTCCCACGAAGAACCACAAACACAGCTAATACAGCATTTTTAAAATTATGTTTTCGCTTAGCACTTAAGTAATTATAATGACTTTCTTCATTTAATATGTGACTAGTGGGTTTTATTTATTTTTTATTTCATGCCTTGCGTGCATTGCTGCAAGGCCGTTGGCAGCTCCCTCCTACGTGTTTTGGCTCCTGAAGTCAAATGCCCTCACAGCAGCTAAAGCTGCCAGCTTCAATCTCTTCACATTGCTCCCTGCCACACTGGATTTTTTTTTTTCAGAGCTTAGACAGAAATTACCTACAATGGACTTGTGCCTCAACTGCAAGAAATTCTTGTAAAGAAATGGTATTTTTTACATAGCCGTAGAAGCCATTTTCCCCCTAAAAGTAAGGCAGTAGTGCCTCAGCTAAGAGATCACAAGCCAAGAAGTGATGGTTATCAGAATTAAAGTTGAGGGATATAAGGAGAAAGACAAAATGCAGGAAAAGCCTCAAAATTCTCAGGGTTGAAATCTGGAGACTAGGTGATCTGGTGAAAGTGGCATTCAGCTTTTTATATCTGACAAGGGGCTGACAACTATACTCAGACTGTTATACACCACAGTGCACAACCAATATGGGTATGCAGAAATATGCATTCATTAGTGGGTAAGAAGAACATTAATTTTGCTTAACAACTTCAAGGCTTCCATTAGAATATTAATCTGTGAGTACATGGCTGTAATATTTTGTAATTTAGATGCAGGGCTATGGTGATTCTTAAATTGATATTTAGAGAAACTATTATTTGGCTTTAAGCACTTAAGTGGTCGCCAGGGCGACGTTACAAAAACATATGTCTTTCTGAAGTCGCCAAGTAAAATGCATTTTACCTCTGCATTTTCATGGTTCCTAACCCCAAATCAACCCTTACTCCTTTTTTAGAGTTTGAATGACATCCTTTTAAAAGATAACTTGTAATTATCTATGCAAGGTGCACCTGTTTCAATAGGTGCTTAGTCAAAGTGTTAAAAACATTGTAAAGTGACTTGAATTTGTAAAATGAATATGACAATTACATGAGTAATATGTTGTGTAAAACTTACTCCATGCCACTTCTCATGTATTAAAAATTTATTTAGCAATTCAATATTTTGCAAGGATGGGGATGCAATTTAAATTAAACCAGATGCATTTGCAGTACAGAGGATGATTAATCTTTTAAATATTAAAAGAACATATGCCGTTGTTACTTACGATTCAAGTTATTTATTCACTGCACCTGAAAGTTATATATATTTGAGTAAATCAAATCTACAAATTATATTACTAATGTGTATTTAAAAGAAACCAGTGCAGCATTTGGCAAAACAAAATCAGTCTTTCAATGGGTTCATATGAAATCATGAAATATAAATAGATCTGCCACTGTGATGCGTGCATCTGATAAAGCAAAGAGCCATTTCAATGACAAACCATATATAAGATAAACATTTAGATATTCCATCAAAAGATTAAAATTTATACAGTTGTTTGAAAAAAAATAATTCTATGAATTCAATGGTTTTACATATCAGGACATAATAACAATCATATGTTCTCTAACAGGCCTAAAAATTAGTTAAATACAACCTCAGATGAACATGTCATATTACACGTGTCATGATTTAACAAAATGAAGTCAAAATGGAGAAGCCATGTATGAAAAACTAAGTACACCTTATAATACAATAGCTTGTAGAACCCCCATTAGCAACAATAACTTGAAGTAATCATTTTCTGTATTACATCTTTGTGGAACGATTTTGGCCCACTCCTCATTACAATGTTGCTTCAGTTCATTGAGGTTTGTGGGCATTTGTTAATGCACAGCTCTCTTAAGGTTGTTACCTTGCCGGCGGTTCCAGGGCTTCCTCGAGCAGGGGAGCCGAGACGCAGCCTGCGCGTTCAGCCCCTTGCTCGTTGCGAGGATCGAGGGATCTATACGGGACGCGCATCTCAACGTCATGAGCGAACGGCTATCTCATGAATATTCACGCCGCGTCTTAAAGGGGTATTTATCTTTTTTCCTCCTCCCCCTAATGTAGGGGGTAGGAGGATCCTGGAGCAAGGTTTACAGGTTTCCCTAGATCCCCGTCAGCTGGAAATGCCTATGGGGCAGGGCTTGCCAGGTGCCGGATTCCAGCCTGCAGATTACCTATACTGTTTTCTGGATCTGTCTGTGCATCGCCTACTACACTTTGTACCGAACTTTACCTGCCTACACCTCTTCACTGTTGGGATCATCTAAGTACCTGTCCGCTTATAGGTGTCTAAGGGCTGAAGAACTTCTGCAGTGAGTGCTCAATTGGTAAAAGTGGACGTGACAAGGTGTCCTTGTACTTCACCATTTAGTGGTCGCTGGCCTCAAAGTCCCAGCGATGCTTAGTTCCTCACTATTTCTCTAATTGAACACAAGACTTCTATTTCTCTCTTAAGATAATAGATTCAAATTTATAAGATAATAGATTCAAAACTTCAAATTACTGTATGCAGTGATACCTTCAACTCTAGTTACCTGTTGCTTCCTTTTAACATAAAGTACCATTCATTGAAATCAACAAGTAAAATCAAAAGAATTAGCAGTAAATACAGACTCTACACCTCACACACTTGACCTGTACTTAAGTGGAAAGTTGTTAATGAGCAAACACCATGAAAATTATTATTTTTATTCAAACATTTCAACTGCCAAAGTACTCTGCAGCACAGTACAGTAGGCCAGAAATAACAAAGAATTAGTGACATTACACGTTTAATATACACATGAGCAAACAGAGGGTTACTTTTTTTTACCTAGAAAATCATATAATATAGCACTAGATATGCACTGGTAACTCCATCCAAAAACTGTACCAAAAACATTAAGCTGGCTTTAACCTGCATTTTTTTTAACAAAAAAGTCTTCTCTGACAACACTATCTCTCTCCTTCCTTTTCCCTCTAAGTTGCTTTAGTGGCTTGTGTAAAATGATCTAACTAGATTCATCTCCATCCTTTTACCACTCTGGTTTTACACCCCTTTATTCTTCTGAAACAGCAACAAAATTATATAAACACAATTATCCAATGACTTGCTTTCTGCCAAAAGTAACATCTCCCTGCTAATAAGCCTGTATCTATCTGCTGAACAGCTGAATTAATTAGCCATATAACAGGTAACAATGGACCCACTATTAGCAAATAACGGATGCCAGCCTTTAGTGAGGACAGAATATACGGTGTTTTAGCAACTTCACTAATTACCGCTGTGTGACTGATGTAAGACACTTCAGGAATTCCTCTTGCCAAATTGGAGGCTCAAGGCTTTATTAACAAAGGTTATGAATGTTGGTTATGGGGTAGCCAGCTTATAACAGGTGATGCCTTGAACATGATCCAGTTGGCAGGGCCTTCAATAGTGCGCTCTGGCGTTTAAAATAAACAAAGACATCTCAGTACAAAAGATGTACTGGAAAGGTAGCAATGTGCGTGAGTTAAGACCTTCTTTTAATCAAGTCCAGGGGGCTACTGCTATAGAGTAAAGTTAGCTCCACGTTATGAGGCAAAAACAATAAAATAATTTACAAAGGGAAAGACAGATGCTCAAAAGGTTGCAGATATGCTAGAAAGGTAGCTTAATTATAGCATCATGATCTGAAAATGGTACTATGTAAAACAAATAAGAAGAAGTGGGAGATTTATTTGAAGTTGAAACCACCTTGCACTTGTATCTATGTGCTAAGGACTAGTGAAAGAATGTTTTTTTCATTCTTGTTGCAGGTAGCTCTGTGTCCAGCATCCATCCCAAAATGTGCCAGACATGTGAAACAGTAGAGAATATAACCTCAAAACCCTGTGCTTGTTAGATTTACAGTTGCAGTGGGCCACAAAAAAGTGGGGTGTCTTTGTAATCTTTAACCCCTTCACATCCAATTGACGTGCCTGGCTTGTTCTCAGAATATTTGAGGTTGCTGTAGGCGACCTACAAAAGGTAAGTCGGGTGTTTTTGACATTTTTGAAGGCCTGTACTTTCAAACAATATATGGTTTGTGGAGGTTACTGTGATGTTGAGGGATAGTTATCCCCTGCAAATCACAAGGTGGGCATTTTTGCTTCAATCATGAAAACTTCTTAGCTTTAAACAACTTTGCACAAGCATGAAATGCTATATTGTGTTATCTAGGAGACTTTGGAGCGTCATATATAAATATATAATTTTCTTCATTCAGCTAACATTTGAGATTTTTTTTAAATTATGTTTTTGGATGTTTTTTGTACTTAAGACTTACTATATTAGCCCACTTTGCACAATTCACATCAATTCAGCTACCAATGAAGTTCATTCTGCTGAAAAAAGCAATATGTAGTTTTAATGGGTAAAGTGAAAAAGTTTCCCAGGAATCGCAGTTTTCCGAAAGGATGCAGACATTTTGGAACATGCCCTGGCCTCTTAGGTGGAACAGTTTGGCCAGACCTCAGGGTTAAAAAAGGAATGACCTCAATGGCTTGCTCTGTTATGTTGTCATTGGTAATTAAAGAATGGTTGAGGAAGTGTTGATGGAATGACCTGTTGGCCAAAAACAAAGTGCAAAGAGAAATGTGCTTATTTATTTGCTGCTTAAGGATACACTCTACAAACATTGCTGGTAGTCAAATCTATTATACTATTAAAAAGGACATTTTCCAGTTTATCTATACTGTTATAGAAATAAAAGTGGAAGAGAGAGAAGGGTAGAAACTAGGAAGGGGCGAGGTACAGGAGGGGAAAAGCAGCACTTACTCTTGCTGTTCCTGGACTCAAAAACCTGTCAAACCTGACCAAGAAAGTGATTTTATTGCTATAGATTTTTGTACTACTCTGTTCTTTTGAAATTATGTATAACAAACATCTCAACAAAACACTACAATATTATCTGTTGTGAGCAAACTTCTCCAGGGCAAATAAGCCAATTCAGACATAACTATGGGTTGGTGGCAAACAGAGAAACACTTGCTCCAACTGTTTCATGTGGAGATTAATTATGTCCTAGTGAATTGTTAACATATTCTCTCCACAATATAATTGTATGGCTCAAGACCTCCTCAGAGAGCTAAATGTATCAATTTAAATGAAGCAATGCCCAAAGTTAACGTATCTTGGTGGGGGCATTGCTAAGTCTAGATTTGCCCCCAAATACAGAGTGATTCTGTATCCAAGTAAAACATCTCACTGTTATTATCATGTCTATGTTGGCTCATGTTAAGAAAGGAAATAATTAAAGAAAAATAAGTAATCTGTGCAAAACCCTTCCATGCCATCAATATTTTGACAAAAACATGTATAAGCCTTATTTAACAAAATATTCACCTATTTCTCCATTTAATAATACAAGTCTATAGAAAAAAAATATATTACTGCTTTATGCTTGTGTTAGGGATTGCTCTCTTAGCTGATCAAGATTGCTTTTTCTCAGTATCCATGGTACTTATTTGAATGCAATTCATCATCTGGCCAAAGTTGTTTATTAGTTATGGAGTCGAGACCATTATCCAAACAACATGGTCTGTTTCTATGGGGGAAATGGCTGCGGGGTTCTCAGGTAATCTCAGTTAACTATAGGCCTACAAAGTGCTGGAACCTAGGTTGCATTATTGTATATTTTTTGATTCCCATATTTAATTTGAGATCAAATTTACATAGTCTGTTTGACATGACAATATGTTGTTTGCGTGTGTAAGAATTAACACTTGGTATAACATAGACACTAATGTGACACGTTCTCCTGTGGCCTTGTATTTATAGCACCTGTCACTGAACTAGGGCTGCACAGGACTGTTTATCTTGTATTGGAGTTTTCACCTACCACCTTTTCCACAGGGGTAATCACAGCCTTGTGTTAACAGTCCTGTTGGATCACCGTTTCCCTTGCCTTGTGCCTGACCGGGTCTTAGCCGTAATGCTCTGGAACTGTTTAGAGGCTGGGATCTGTAGGACTTTAATCCTAAATATCTCGGACGCCCATGGCCCCACCATTGCTCTTTTGTATATCTGCTAAACGGTACCAGTGAAGGGTAATTGGGAGAGGGAGCTCACTAGCAAACCCCGTTTTCTATGCCCTCCGTTAGGCCAGGATTCAGCAACCACGACTACAGAGCCTCCGCCCGGTTGCACTGTGGACTGTCCCGGGGGAACTTTCAAACTGATACCCCAGGATCGCAGCCACTCCCTTAGGATCACCCTGAAAACTTATGCGGGTAATGCGGGCATTATAATGATTGGGTGGTAAAATTGTGGCGCCAGGCTGTCTGGACAAGGTATTGTTTGGTGGATGTGATTATGCTCCTTATCTGATAAAGCGGCATTTCTTCAATAAAGTGTTCTTGTTATCGCATCACAGCATCCTTTTATAAGTTAGAGCACTTAGGACAATGTAAATAAATAATTATAATAATAAAGAAAAACAAGAAGAAAAGGAAGAAGCAAGAATAGGAATGAAGAAAAGGGTTCTAATGAAAACATTTGTCCCGCTGCTTTTATATAATAAGAATTTCCGCCCACTTGTTTTGCTGTAAGTCTATGATCCATCTTGACACAAATTACTTTTACAAGAACAGGGGATTTATTTCCTGGAAATGTTTCAATCTCTATTTGTCACCCTTAAATAGGACCAGGGAGATAAACGCACATTGATTTATAGGCATTTAAAAAATGGCTTGATCTTTCAATCCGCCTTGCTTCTAAAGGGACTACTGTCAGGCTTTTAAATGTTCAGTCTCTCTTGGTTTCATATTAAATTGAAGGTGTTACTCAAACACTTTAACCATTATTTAATTGCTGATGGTAAAGTATTGTAAAGTATAAAATAATATATTCAAATGGAAAATAAAAATAGTTTACAGCAGTGATGGCAATCGTTTTTGTGTATTACTATACACAACATAGTGCATCAAATTGCCCATATAAATTATGTTTGTTTTTTTAAGCGTAGGAACACAGAATGTGTTATATAATTATTTGGCCTATCTATCTGCCCAAGCAGAAAAACATAAAAATATGGTCTATTCGTGAAAAAGATTATATTAAATAACATGAGCACTGAAATGATATCAGTGTATACCAAAAATAAATGGAGCCTAACAATTCACCGTACTTGTCCTGCATAGTCTGCTAAATCTATTTATCTAGCCAAAGATATCAACACTTAATGACAAGTTTTAGACGTTTAAAGATAAACTAACCTATTCAAGATAATTAAAAGTAAAAAAATTTGATTTTGACTTCATTCAAGAATATCCTTAAAGAGGCAGTAATAAAAAAATCTTTCAGGGTTCAGAAGCTAATATGTTGTTGATCCAGTGTCATTGAAGCAATGGTTCAGTGCTGCCTCTTGACATCAGTTCTTCCTCTTGTTGAAAGTGGTACAACTAAGAACTTAGCAGTGTCGTGTCTGTGCAATCGACACACTTCATGGAACAAATTATGGTCCAAGTGCATGGGGCATAGGGTTTAAGGTAACTGAGTACCCCTGTGCCACAATGTTTGGATTTACTTTTATAATTGAGTTTTATGTGTCAGAAACGTATTACATTTCTCCAGAAGCAAAATTAGCTTAAAAAATGCCAGCTAGAAATTATAAAGATCTGCCTGCCAAAACCACAATGTGATCCGGCTAGTGTGAGTAAGCAATCACTTATCTTCCATATGTCTCTACTGCAAAACAGTAAAAACAGTTATTTGGATGGTTTTTTTTTTCCTAGTTTACAATAGTTGCCAAAACTTCTCTTTATTTCGTCGTTAAGGTTTTTTAGCTCCTTTTTAAACAATAAGGATAACAGATATCACCTAAATAGCCCTGATCAAAAGTTTACATACCCTTGAACGTTTGGCCTTATTATAGACACACATTGTGACTCACATAGGTTAAAATGCCAAGTAAAGGTTATTTAACAATAACACATGATTATAACAATTAACAAAGAATGTCAATGTATCGAAACAATATTTGCAAGATGTATTAAAAGGATCAGAATAGCAGGTAGGGCTAAAGCATTATGAAGGCGCAACCCAGACAAGTTTAATTTGCAAATAGCTGAGCTACCCCTAAATATAATGCTTCGTTCAATGAGTTGCCATTCAAGAAATATCAGTTATGTACAGGGCCGGCCCAACAATGGAGCCGAGAGGGGCAACCGCTCCAGGCGGCACTTTTGAAGAGGCGGCACATTGCCCCAAGCTCTTTTTTTTTTTTTTTTTTTTTTTTTTTAAGCCGAGAAGAGAGAGAGGGCGCCGAGTGGTTTTATCTTACCAAGTTGTCAGTACCCGCTCGGCGCCCCTCACTCTCTCCTCTGCGAGCCCTCTAGCTCGCTCTTGGTGCTGGCTTGTAATGTTGAGCGCCGGCACCGAGACCGAGCAGGGAGACTCACCGCAGGACTGCTGAAAGGTAAGTACGGGGGGGTAGGAAGAGTAGGAAGGGACACCCCTTAACTAATGGCTCAGAAAAACATTGTTAGCTTGCAAAAAGCAATACAGATTGATGCAAACTATTTTAAGTTGCTTGGTGTTCCAAATATGACAGATTTTCAAAATGTTTATATATTTATACTAATTAAATATAACACAGAAGGCTGCAGACTTGTGTTAATCAAGTTTGGTTATACTTTGCTCTATAATTAAGACAAATTATGTAATAGATGCACACATGCTTACAGTCACAATAAATGTTATGTTAACTCCTTAAGACTAGGAGTATTTTTTCACACGTAAAGGTACAGTCTAATGTCCGTGGCACCCTTACCACAGAAGAATGCATATTAAACAACTCAGTTGACCGACAAAGAATCTGAACTGACAAAGAATTTGCAGCCAAAAATCTGATCTTTCACGATCTGATATTTCGTGCCACTGATTAGCTACATGAAGCTGCCAATCAGTGTCAGGGAAGTGTTTCCGTTGAAATCAATGGAAGCACTGTACCTGATGAGCAGCCAGTCAGTGGCAGGAAAGGGAAATCAATGTGAAGGCTTTAGACATGTGCACTGGGGTCTAAATGGACACCTGCATAGACTATTCACCAAAGCCAGTGCTGGAACTGACTGGAGACGAGTGCATCACGTTGGTCGAATGCATCTTCTGAAGGATATTTAGCTGGGGGCTGGAGATAGGGGTACATGCATAGGGTTAAAAACAAAAAGCAGCTTCTACACAAAGAGTGCACATCACTCTTTAATATAATGATCAAGCAGTTGAAAATGTATTATAGTAATAAAAGTTATGGTCACATGTCTCAATTAAGAAATATCAATTTTAATAACTTTAAGTGACCTGGTAGAAAAAAAATATACAAATCTATTTATAATACATGAGAGGACACCATTATGCTATAAACACGATGCTATAGACACAACCAGACAAGAGGCTACATGTAATTACACAAAAAAAGGTACTATCTCCACTTATAGCAGATATCATGCTATTATATACTATATTACACTATTATACTGTACTTTTATATATATATATATATATATATATATATATATATATATATATATATATATATATATATATATATATATATATATATACGCTGTGTTGGTTACATATGAATTTAAGTGTTTTTCTAAGGGACATCAATAAACATATGTAGTGGGGGTACACCCCACGCCTCCTACCCTGTTGTTATTGAAGACGAAGCTATTGCACCTGATGCAGATGGACTAGCTGGAGGCTAGCCTTAATAAGAAGGCACGTACCCAATGATTTTTTCAGATATAATGCTTTCAAAATTAAAATACAAACATTTCGGTATTCATCTTGGTACTGCTCTACATCAATTACACGAGGCCCGTCCATTATACACAGCCTTTTCTGCATCTTCAATGTTTGGAGGTTCTAGTTCTACCTGATCCCGGGTTCTCAGTTGGAAGGCGGACTGCATTTTTGGTTTTGGTTTCATGAGCCTTTCATTACTTCTATTGTTGCTTCAGGAACTTCTCTGTAACCTGCTTTAATTCATATGCAGTAATTATTTTTCTGTTGCTGTTTTTCTATTTGTTACGTACAGATAAAAATGTAAGAGAGAAGTAATACTTCAATAACGTTTGAGCGAGAATGCCAAGAATATTCCCTCAGTGTACACAATGTTGTTAAAGTTTTATGTCTGTTTACTCATGGTGGACTTTGACGTCTGCGTTTTGTGCTCTATCCCTGTTCACTTATGTCTGGAAGATCCACGGCACATCTATTTATATATTGTGATCTGTCTCTCTTCAATAAAACATGTTAAGGCTGCACTATGGCACACCCGTTAAAGTGCCCTTTGGGCAGTCTTACACAACATTAAAACACTGCATTTTCTAGGAAATGGGCAGTGTTGAGGGAAAAAGCTGACACAACTTAGTGATTTTTTTTTTCATGCTCCTCCTATCAGCTTATCATGCTAGAATTCTCTCCCAATATGCCAAAACACATTAGGTCATCTTATCGGCAAATAGTATTCAACCATACACCAGCATTTGCAAGCTTTTTCAGCCCCTTACTTCTACTTTAATCATCCTACCAACTCCTTTCAATGTATCCTTTATACAACGTCATTAAAGAAGTACCGAAGTGGCCTGGTGTTCCCAAAGTTTGTTGGAAAGGCTGCCCAGGACCCGGGACTTAAAGTTTCATTGCAGGATTGTCCCAGGCAACCCAGGACATTTGGTAACCCTACCTCTCCCCTAGTGTGTATGCCCCACATCCCACGGTCGCTTGGTAAGGTGACCACATCGGCCATGGTTTCCAGGACACATACAATTTTTACATATAGCTGACCAGCCCAGATAAAATACTGCCGTGCAGTATGGAGGATGTTTAACTGACTAATTGGTTCCTTTCCATAAGTCTATACATCCCACATGCTGCAGGGCAGTATTTTATCAGGCTTGGGCAGCAATACGTAAAAAATATATGCGTCCTAGAAAACATGGCCAATGTGGTCATCCTATCGCCTGGCTGCTCATCGCAACTAAGGCCTACAATCAGCCTACTCCAGGCTGGAAGAAAAAAATCTAACTTTTCTAGCCCTGAAAAAGCAAGTTCTTTTAAATACTTCATAAATGATATAGCAACAAAAATAGATGAAATTTAGTTTAGATAATTTAAATTTGATATATTACCAAAAATATAAGCTGTAATGCTTTTAAACTAATTGAAAAAAAAAAAAAATATTTGGTTTTCAATTAAATTGATATATATGGAATAACTGTGAATTTTGGTTAAATATTGCCATCATGCAGTTATACGATAGTCCATAAAACATGCACAAACTTACACTGATCACCCATCACCACATGGACACACACTGCTGCTAATCACTCTCGGCTAGATATTATTGAATGCACTACTTGTTATGTCCTTTTTACCCATTGTATATCATTGTAGAATATGATGGTTTTATTTAAATTCATAAATAATAATAATGTGCCACCTCTATATATTACTATAATAATATATTACATTTCAGTTTTTTATAGCCAACTTTTTACTTTAACCTTTCTAAAAGTGCATGTTATGACAAAAAGGTCATTTCGGTCATAAAAACCCTTATGAATAGATGACTAATAAAAAAAACCTATGATATGAAAAAGGAATGGAAATATCATTATACTAAATAAAATTCTTAGGTTATTGAGTTATAAAGGAAGAGTAATCATGCAATGTAATTTTGTTTCTCTCTGTATAACAAGGCTAAAGTGTATTGCTAGAACTGAATTTCTAGAAACTTCTGCCACAAACACGTATTCCCAGACTATTCAACGTGTATTATGTTATTACACAATACATATTTTGAAATATGAAAAGTTACGTAGACCATAAAAGCAGCGACGTATCCTAGCCTATGCCGGCGGGTCCAGGGGGCAGCAGTCCCCCTGCTACAAAACTGGGGGGCAACACTCAATAGACTGGTTACAAGGGAAATCTTTGACTTCCCCAACCGGCCTATTTACGCAGTCTCCATTAAAAGGCAATGTGTGGCTTTTTTTTTTCGATTGAAAAGTTTTTTATTGGCATCCAGGCACAGCACATGACAGAATATGCAATAAAAAAACATACAGGTCAGAGTAAAGCGGCGCCCAGACCCCATTTTTTGTTTTTGTGTTTGATTATGATGTGCAAGCAGCAGAAACATCGTCAGTCACTAACAAATGTAACATGGAACAAGTGCATACAAAAAGTAATAGCAACATCACCAATGTTGCGGAAAGTCACAGGCCTCACCGAGCTAAGGTGGTAAGGAGGAGACCAACAGGAGAAAAAAGGCCCAGAGACAGCAACATCCAGGACCATGCCCGGTAAACAAGAGCACGGTAATATGTAGTGTGAATATTCAGGGGAAGGGAAACCCCAACAGGGAATGGGCCAATCCGTAGG
Source organism: Spea bombifrons (assembly GCF_027358695.1). Lineage (NCBI taxonomy): Eukaryota > Metazoa > Chordata > Amphibia > Anura > Pelobatidae > Spea > Spea bombifrons. The sequence goes on along the minus strand of NC_071090.1, from coordinate 21,037,565 downwards.
CAGAGACCCCAGGCGGACACTCCGTAAGCCACCAGGCAGCAAAAAAGGGAGGTGGAGCAGCCCTGTGGGGCAGAGGTCCCAGTACAGGAACCAGGGGAAAAAGGGGGAATCACAAGGGGAGGGGAGAAGAGGTAAACCAGGGGGGAAAGGAGAGGGGGGAAAAAAAAGGGGTGAAGGGGAAGAGAGAGACCACACAACACACCAGAATGATACCTCACAGAGCTGCTATCCGTCCTGTGGAGCCGTCAGCGTAAGCGGAAGACATCCAGGGGGTCCACACCTTCAGAAAGCGGTCAGTAGTATTGTGTATGTAAGCAGTGAGTTTTTCCATGTGCATAATATGCCAAATTTTAGATAAAATTTGTGGTCGGGAAGGGATGCACGTGTTCCAATTTCTAGCGATAGAGAGTCGCGCAGCCGCGCATAGCCTGTGAATGAGCCGCTGAGTGCACCTGGGGAACTGGGGGTCAGGATGATCCTTATTGAGCAAAGCCGTTAAAGGGCACCTATCTACCAGGGTACCCACAAGTTCACTGAGAAGATCAAAGACCCAGGTCCACATGTCCACGGCCAGAGGGCACGTCCACCACATATGAAAGCACGAGCCCCTCTCTCCACAACCTCTCGTGCAGCCATCACCGGAGCCCGGGAAGATCCGGGCAACCCGGGAAGGATGAAGATACCACCTGCCAACCACCTTGAACGCGCCCTCTTTAATGAGAGTATTAGCGGTAAGCGAGAACGTGTTAGTGTATATTTCCGTCCAGTCCGACTGAGTTAAAGGTAAATGTGTGCCTTTTAAGATACAGGTCAACTGGATATGACATCTTATCCAGATGTTCTTTCTTAAAGGTGCACACCGCCTTTTATTGCACTAAAAACGCCAACCACAGAGGTTATAGCCTGAAACTTTGATGCAATTCATGAAAAAAGTCTTGGAAGCTATTTAATTTCTTTTTAAAAGGTCCTGTATGACATAAAGGAAATCAGTAGAGTACAAAGTATGCCACACCCTGCAGTCATCTACTGGATAGCATTACTGTCAGACTAAATGAGTCATTATTATATGTGGTTAACTCCTACATTGCACTTCATATGGAAAGAACACATCGTTTCTACCTACTAGGATGCTAGAAGTAATCAAATGGACAAACATGCATCTGATGCACCTGTGAACTGTGAGATTATACTAAACATAGTTGTATAATGACTTGTTTCACCGCATCTTAGGAATCCCTAAGGGCAATGCTAAAGCTGGTTTAGAATGACTTTGGCCTCAGTCCCATCTAAATTTCTTTATATAGGACAATGAAGTAAGCCTTTTATTCTAATTTCCTAGATGCTGTACTGTCTGTGTGGAGTGCTTACAGACAGAGAAATACACGTTATAACAAACATCAAAAAAAGCCTAAAATGAAGGAGTCTCAGATGCTACCAAGTTGTAGTTAAATGTAACTAAATGTAATAGTAAATGTAATAGTTTCACGAGTGGATGCATAATAGTGCTGTGTTAAAAGGACACTCAAGCCATCATATGCACTTTAATGCATATGGTAGCTGTGTGGCCCCTTTAAATTTTCATTGCGTCTCCCTTGCAAATGCCTTAGGGAATTCTACACAATTGCACTATATGAACGTGCCTCTTGCTATATTCCGTGAAAGTGGTCAAGCAGAACATATCTCCTTTGCATGTGATATACTTACTGTCAGCAAGCACAAGCACTCACTCGGCAAGCGATTCAGACTGTACATACTTTAATATGCACTGCCAGGGACCATTCCCTTTGAATGGTGAGGATTGGCATCTTGTAAATTCAGAAAATCTATGCACAAAATATTTTCTCTCTGATCTTTTTTGTGGATGCGGTAGAAAAAACATATAACCAATCACAATGATGTCATTCATCATTTAATATTTTGTAATTTCATCATTTCAGATTGTCATTTAAAAACATCATAGTTTTGTAGTATTAAGGAAGGTGGAAATTTAGACTTGTGCATTTGTTTTCATTTGAACGTTACTTTTATGGAAAATTAACAACAATGCCCTTGGCAATGATCGCTGCCATTACACGCTGTTTTGGTGCTCGTTGGTGAGGTAAAGTAGGAGGGACTGTGTGTAGGAGGGTAAATGTCAATTACTGATAGGTAAAAGTGGTAAATAAAAATTGGGGTGGTCTTTTTGGTGATTATGGCTGTCAGTCCAACAACCTGTGGGAATTTTTGTGTGGCATACAGTGATATATGTTATATAATGTGGACCAATAACTGCACACAGTGACCACATATATCAAAACCCCCAATAAAAAAATATGTTGATTAAAAGTCAAGGGCTAAAAAAAAATCCTTCCCAAAAATCCTGGTATGGAAAGAGTTAAAATACTAGCATCTGAAATAATTGCTGCATTCAGTAAGTTTTACTGAACACTTATTGGACTGTTTTATTTAAATAGTGCATTAAAATAGTTTAAATACTAGCATTTGAAATTCCCTTGGGTGTCTAGTATATGGTTTGATGGGAGTAAACTGAACCGACCAGCTTCGAAGATGTCCCTAATAGGACATGGGGGCAGAATGACCAGATTTAGAAAAAATGGTTTTGAAATAGCTACTTGTACTCATTGCCCTATAATTTGAAAAAGAAAAAAAAAGCCTAAACACACTGGGCATTTCTAAACTCAGGACAAATACTATTTTCTATTTGACAGGATTTTTCATTAGATATTGTAGACGAGTAAATTATTTTTCAAATAAAAGTCAGAAAAAATGCTTTTTTCTATTTTATATAATTTAGTACATATTTAATATTTTTATAGTAAATTAGATATGATCAAAATAATATTTTAAGAAAGCCCTTGTCGTGAAAAAACAGTATATGATTTCTGTAGGCACACTAAATGAGAAATAAGAAAATTACAGCTAAACACAAACACTGCAGAAGCATTAAAACATTGTCATGAAAGGTACAAAAAATAAAAAACCAGCTCTGTCCTTAAAGGGTTAAATCCCAATGTTCATTTAATTAAAATTACTACCCCAAGTTATATTCAGCTATTTCTCCATTTTATCAAAAAAAAAAATATGCTCATGGAAAATGTAAGCTGGAAATTATAACATTAACCATAAAAAAGTGACCATATGAATGAGGAAAATAAGGAATGCATAAACGAAATAAATTGATTTAGTAATTGATTGAAGTTATTTAGTAACTGTGTGGTCCTTCTTAAAAACTGCCATCAATGCACATTCCAGTGCAATCACTTATTCCCAGATCATCTCTGCAACCTAGAAGTGTTTCCACCATTTGCTCACAAGCTATGCATGTACCCACTACCACTTTCACACAATTTCTAAAACTTTATCCCATACCTAAAGCATTTGGAGTGGATATGTCGCTTGAATCCCTTCCTGCCTTTATACTTCATTAGGGACTTATCTAAGGATTTCTAACAGTTTTTACAATACACACTTATAAGAAATAAAACACACAAAAAAATACTTTGGGAACGGACCCAAAACAGAAGGTACAGTATGTCTCATGAAGATTGTTCCTGACAAGTATTCACGGTAGAGTTGTTAATACATTTTGTGGTAAGAATCTTTCAATGGGAGATGATTATGGGTGTGGCTGTCACTCCTATTGTACAGCTGATAGCAACTACACTTTGTCATTGGATTGTTATTTTTAATAAATATGTACCTTATAACATAATATTTTACTAGCAACACATAGAAAAGCCAAGAATTTTGTCAATAATGTACAACTTTACAATAATTTATCTAAAACTATATTCTGCATAACTACAAAATAATGTTTTGTATACAGCTAGAAGTTGCACATAAAAGCAATTCTGCTTGAGTACAGGTGTGTACAAACCAAACTTGTCTAAACAAAAAAGCAGCTACAAAAATACATCAAGCAAAAGATCTTTATACACACAGATTTTCTTGAATTCCATCTGACTGACTAAGAATGTTACACTTTGGTGTGCCTACACCCAATATTAAACCCACAAGGATTAGAGTAGGGGATTATTGCATTATTTAGGCATCTCCAGAAAGAATGGACATTCACAAGTTTCAACCTTTTTCCTTTTTTATGGTCCCAGCTCCAAAATTATTTGACTGATAAAAAAATGGTATAATTATACTGAATATTGGAAATCTGCCAATCACAAGATGTTACCTACACACTGCTATAAAGGAAAGAAACAATTTAACATACAACTAATGACACTACAAAGAGCAGAGAACTCAAGGTATTTTTATTGCATATAACAGCTAACAGTTTACAGTAAATTTATATCAATGCAATTGCTAACAAAGTTTCTGACCCAATGTATAAATGCAACCGAAGCGTCTTTAACCTCATAAGGGCCGGGCTGTTTTTGTCTTTTTGTACCCTTCGTGAACAGGGCTGTTTTAACACTTTTGGAATGCTTGTGTTTAGCTTTAATTTTCTTCTCTCTCATTTAGTGTACCCACACAAGTTGTATATTGTTTTTTCAGATACTATTTCTGATCATATCATCTAATTTACTTGTTTACTCATCTACAAAAGCTAATTAAAAAAAACCTGCTAAATAGATTCTATTATTTCTCCTGAGTTAAGAATTATCCAATGGTTTTTTTGTGTGCAAGTTATAGTGCAATATGTACAAGTAGCATTTAGCTATTTACATCCCCCCCAGTCCATTAATTCTAACCCATGTGCTATTTGTGACATCTTTGAAGCGGGCTAATTCAATTTACTCCCATCAAACCATATATGTTTGAAAACTAGACACCCCAAGGTATTTCAATTGCTGGTATTTTAAATCTTTACATGCACTAATTGTACTACCAGCCTTTGTCACAGTTAGTGGTAGTCATTTTTTGTGTTTTTTGTTTTTGTAACATTGTCAAACACCCCGATACGTGTTTAGCAAAATCCCCTGAGCCACCCCAAAATTCCACCCATGCATAGGTTTGTCAGGTTGTTTGGAGGGCTAAAATGTCACATTTTGGAGGTGTTTTTTATTGTTATTATTTTGACATCTGGTCAGTCTGCGACTATGCCCTATTTAGGACATCTTTAAACCTGGCTAATTCAATTAACCCCATAAAACCATGGGTATTTGAAATGCTGGTATTTTAATTTTTTTGGGGAAGATACATCGCTAATTTTAGCATTTGCTCCGAAAAATAAACTTTCATAGTTTTGGGCTTTTTTTTACATTTTGTTGGAACTGGATGGTTCTGCTGCTTACATTTTACATTACATTGTGATTAGAAAGATGGGCTCCATTGACTTTGCATGGTTGAATGCAGTACGTGTATTCTTCCTGCAGTGAAAGCCTTGAGTTCTCAGGAGGATCTGGAGAGACCCTCTTAGAAACTTGTTTATTTTTTAAAGACCATGTGACCATCTAGTTCCTGGATAAAAACACCTAAAACACTTCACACTTACTATTGAGTCAAAGTGTTTCTCCACTCCTTAGCTGGAGTCTTAACCATATCAATGATCTGGGTAATTAGTAGACTATTCTTACTTTATAGTTTGAGTTAGGATCTAACTAATTAATATCCAATATAGCCAATATTATTAAGTAATTTTTACATCTACCGCAATCAGCAACAAGCAAGCACAGATGCGGAATCTATATCATGCCACTTCCTGGTCCAGGACCCCCAAATAAATGGTCATCTAACCACCCAGGGCCAGCTTCCGGAAGTCAGAGTCTGAAATCAGAGCCAGCAGGACTACAAACTACTTCTCCCGCAATCCCAGCAATCCTTATTTTTTTTTTTTTTTTTATTTAAATATTTATTTATTTGTTTTTTCAGTGAGAGAAAAATTAAAAAGGATACAGAAAGGAAAAAGGGGTAGGGGTATTGCATAATCAAAATGTAAATTCACATGAATTTCCACATTTTATAATTTCATTAGCTGCAATCAATACCGAAAGAAAAAAAAAAAAAAAAAAAAAAAAAAAAAAAATAAAGAGAAAACGAGAGCCTAGAGCCGACGGTAGGTTATTTATGATAGATTGAAAGTACGGTTTATTTTTGTAATCCAGTCCTCATATATTTGTTTTCTTCTATAATGGGCAGGGCCAAGCCAGCCTAATCCTTTTTCCATTTGAAATTGAAATAATAGTTGGTTTTTATATTGTATCATAGAAAATGTTTGATCATTCTTCCAATTTCTGGCTATTAACACTTTAGCTGCTACCATAGCATGGATTAACAGAGTTTTTGTTTCTCTAGATAATGACATTGGAAATATGTGGAAGAGAGCGTATTCAGGGGTTTTAATCATTCTATTTCCAGTTATCTTTGTGAGTAAGTCAAAAATCGCATCCCAAAACTGAGAAACTATGGGGCATGACCACCATATATGAATGTAATTACCTCTTTCTTTTACGCATCGCCAACAGGTGTCTAAAACCTCAGGAAACATTGATTTTAGTCTGACCGGTGTCAGATACCAATAGTTTATAAATTTAAAGAAGTTCTCCCTGATTAAAACTGAGTGAATATGATTATGTGTGGCGGATATAGCATTTTGCCACATTTTTTTGGAAATCGTGATTTGCATATCTCTCGACCATCTGCTAATGATCTTACTTGTATCCACATCATCTAGCATTTTTAGTACTCCAAAGATTTTTGACATTAATTTCTTACATTCTTTCCCATTAAATAATTGGCTTAATTTTTGATGTAGTTCTAAATTTGTGTTATAAAGCGAGGATTTTACAAAATTTTTTATTCTTAAATATGAGAAAATCTCAGTGGATGGTATCTGAAACTGTTGCTTAATTTCATTAAAGTTTTTAATCGTATTATTAAGCAAAATATCTTTTATATTATTAATGCCTGCATCTTTCCATTTTACTAATAATATATCTTGCAGATTCCGTTCGATGACTTCCAAACTTACTGTATCTAAAATTTTATCTTTTAAGCCGAGATTTCTCTTTATCTTAATCCACTCATATATAATCTCGTTACAAATAGTGCTATTTCTTAACTCTTTTTTTTTCTTTATATTAGCTTGAGAGTCCCACATCATTATATGTATTTTTTCATTTCTTAATAAATATTGTTCAATCTTATACCACGTTTGTGTCTTATTAATTTCTAATTGCATATTATGAATGTGAATTACCATACATGCCTCGTATGCGCGTTTTATCAAAGGATAGCCCAATCCCCCTTTATCGGGCTTTTGAGCAAGCAGTTTCATTCCCAATCTAGGTCTTTTATTTTTATTAATGAATTTATTAAATGACGTCTGAATCATATGGAGCCATGGAGTTGGCATTTTTAAAGGTAAGTGTCTAAAGAGGAATAGCCATTTAGGGAGGATATATGAATTAATTATATTTATCCTACCCACCCATGAGTACATTGTATTTTTCCAGCTCTTTAATAGGTGATTTGTCTCCTTTATACAAGCGAGAAAATTCCTTTCCATTATATTTTGTACCTTGGGAGTCAGTTTTAATCCTAAATAATTCATTTCTTGTGCCACCTCTTTAAATTTATATTCTCCATAGATTGTTTGCTTAATATATGGTGCAGTATTTAAGTAAAGGATTTCCGTTTTTTCTATATTTATTTTATAGTTCGAAAATACTGCATACTCATCTATAATTTTCATTAATTCTTTTATAGAAGTAGTTGGGTTTTCTAATGTTAATAAAATATCGTCTGCGTAGAGGCAGATTTTAAATTCCTCTTGTGTCAGAGCTGTACCCTTTATTGTTTCGTTGTTCCTTATTATAGTAGCCAATATCTCAATTGTTAGGATATAAAGCATTGGGGACAAGGGGCAACCTTGTCGGGTACCGTTCTTGATATGAAACCATTCAGATTTGATATCTTGACTTACTATTCTAGCTGAAGGATTGGAATATAAAGCTTTAAGTGCCGATAGGAAACTGCCCTCCAAACCAAAAGTTTGTAATGAATAAAACATAAAATTCCAATTAATACGGTCAAACGCTTTCTCTGCGTCTAACGCTATTATACCTATCTGTCTTTGTTCCTTGTTAGCTAACTCTATGATGTCAATAATACGTCTGGCGTTATTATAAATCATTCTATTGGGTACAAATCCAATCTGATCTTGATGAATTAAATATGTTATGACCTGTTTTAATCTTTCTGCGAGTATTGCTGCAAATAATTTCATATCTTCATTAATTAATGAGATTGGTCTGTAATTAGTAACCTCTTCCGGTTTTTTATTTTGTTTATGTATCGGAATAATATTTGCCCTCAATAATTCTTCAGGCATGTTTTCATTTATAGTTAATTCGTTAAAAAGTGCAGTTAAATAAGTCCCTATTTCTTCATTAAATTTTTTATAAAAGAAACCACTAAATCCGTCCGGACCTGGACTCTTATTGTTCTTAATCTTAGATATTACGTTTTTAACTTCCAACTCTGTTATTGACTTATTTAATTGGGCCACTTGTTCATTTGTCAATTTTGGAGTTGTTATAGTTGATAAATATTTTTTAATTTGATCTAGTGTTGAATTGTTATTTAGATTGTATAAGGTTGAATAGTATTTATTGAAGGCTTGTCCAATCAATTTCGGAGAGGTATATGTATTATTGCCTTCAATAATTTTATAGATACGATTTTTAGATTGTTTTCTCTTAAGTCTGTTTGTTAATGCTTTGTCTACTCTATTATCATTAATATACCATCGTTGTTTTAGTTTTTCAAGATTTTTCGCCATTTTGTCGTATTCAATATCTCTTATTCTTCCTTTCAATTGTAAAATCCTACCCGATCTAATTTTTGTAGGGGATATTTCATTTAATTTATTAAGGTCATGAAGATTAATATATAGGGTGGTTAAGTCCGGGCCTCTTTTTTTTTCTTCTAATTTTGAAATTTTAATAAGATACCCTCGTATGACGCTTTTAAATGCGCACCATAGAGTAGTACGGGATATTAATCCATCATCATTTTCCAAAAAATATAATTTTATTAATTCCTGCAATGATTGTTTATGTTGAGGTTGGTCCAATATGGAATTATTTATTCGCCAATCTTTTAAGATTCTCTCTGAGTGTTTAAGATTAATTTCCCAGCTAACAGCATTGTGGTCTGACCAAATAATGTCCTTAATAAATATTTTTTTTAAATTATAGATTAGAGGGCAGTTTCCTATCAACAAGTCTATACGCGCATACGAGGCATGGGGTGCAGAGAAGTGAGTATATTCTTTTAAAGTTGGGTTTAACACCCTCCAGACATCATAGAGATTATTTTTCTTAAGGAAATTGGTTAGTCTATTTGCTGATTTTTCTAACCTCCTATCTCGTGACGCATCTTTTCTTATTATTTTATCCATCTCAATATTTGGGATGACATTAAAGTCTCCAGCCATTATGAGGGGTCCTTTTATATATTTTTCCGCTTTACTGAATAAATCTTCTATAAACTTGATAGTTCCTGTATTTGGTGCGTATAGGTTGATTAACGTATATACTTGATCTTCTATTTTACACACGACAATTATATATCTTGCTTCCGGGTCAATGTCTTGATATAAGATTTCAAATTTTATGCTGGAGGATATTATTATGGCAACCCCTCTCTTTTTTTTATGTAGGAGTGAAGAAACTATAATTTTAGCTATCTGTTTATTTTTAAGAAAGGTCTCTGGGGTTTTAAGCCAGTGCGTTTCTTGTACAAAGCATAAATCTATTTTTTCTTTTTTTAACATTTTTAGTAATAGGGTTCTTTTTTGAGGACTGTTCAACCCTTGTGTGTTTAAAGAGATAAACCGTACCATTTTTTGAGATATTTGCTATTATACCGTCGGCTCTTAGACAGAATCCAAGTAATAAAAAAGTAGAAAAAGAAAAGTAAAGTAAAAAATAGAAAAATTTTAAAAGGGGAATAAGAAACATAACTCTTATTTCCATTGACCACCACTTCCACTAATTGGAAGGGGTGGAGTGGTCCATCCCCTCTGCCTGGACCAACTTGACTAGACCTCATTTGTGATTAATCACTTTATGAGATATGTCGTTCAGGGAAGTCCCTATCTAGAGTTCGGGATTATGTATATAAATTAATTACTTGCCTTGTCATATTTAGATTAAATTTAGAGGGAGAGAAGAGTCTAGAATTAGTAAGTATGGGGTGGGGAGAATAAAAAAAAAAAAAAAAAAAAAAAAAAAAAAGAAGTTATGTAATATAAAAAAAAAAATATATATATAATTTGGCATTCATCCTCCTATTATAATACATAATATGAACTAGTAATACAGACCAAATTATTATAAATTAAACATAAGATTAATTCGTCAAAGTGCAGGCATGCATTGCATTCAATAAATTACCCAATTTAGTCATAGTACCATCTCCTATATAGAAAAAAAAAAAAAAAAAAAAAAAAAAAAAAATTATAATACAAATATAATTTATATATATAACTCGGAGTTCAACCTCCTATTGTAATACAGACCAGATTTTTATACTCTTATCAAAGTCACCTTCTTTAAATTTGTTATCTATAGATTTCATCTTCTTTAGTTTATATTACAATTCATCCCAATTCCATAAAACATCCATAAGAGAAGTACAATAATATAAATTAGACTTAAAATTGACTGGTCAAAGTGCAAGAGTGCATTACGTTCAAAAAAAAAAAAAAAAAAAAAAAAAAAAAAAAAAACATCAAATACATATAGTACGTAATATAAACTTGATGATATCAGCAGAGAGCATTGCTCCTATCAAGAGGTCGTATTCTCTAAGTTTATTATCTGCGTTTTTCATCAGAACTATTTTACATTTGCTTTAACTTAATTCTATATAACCATCCTAAAGTGCATCAGTATATTTTAATCAAGAAAGTGACTAAACATAATTGTGTATCCCCAGCTCAAATTCTGTGTTTATAATCCATATGTCATTACTTCTATATTGATTTCTTACACCTCAGTCTAAAGTGTCTTATATAAATCTTTACACCCTATGTCCTATCAAGGCAAATTTATATATGTTACAATACGTGTCTTTATATTTAATTATATTATTTTACCTATTATTAGCATTTTATTAAGTGCTCTAAAATATTAAACTAATCTTTATCTATAATCATTCATACTATATCTGTTGAGTTTAATCATATTTTAATAACCCATTTTCCTCAATTAATAAAATATTACTTAAAGTGCCAACGTGCATTACTTTCAATAAATTACTCAATTTAATCATGATTCCGTACTAAGAAAATTCTCTATATAAGGAAAAAAAAAAAAAATAAAAAAAAAAAAAAAAAAAAAAAAAAAAAAAAAAAAAAAATAATTCATTATAGCAAATTTTTGGTCAAATCTCATCCCAAACAATTGTAAAGTGCTTTTTAGTGAAATAAATATTAATTAATTAATAATAAATATATAAATATCATAGTAAATTTTAAATAAATATATCTCATTACTAGATCTTAACAGAGTTCCACCATTTTTGGGCTTCTATTGAAGATTTAAAAGTCATTGCTTGATTTTGATGAAATATTACTAAATTTGACACTTGATCCCATTTATATCGTATGTGTTTCTCTCGTAAGATTTGTGTTATAGATTTGTATTGGAAACGAGATTGTCGTGTACGATGTGATAAATCTTGCAGAAAAATGACTTTTTTGAAGCCCAAATCCTCTGTATTGTATGCTCTTGCCTCTTGAAAAATTTTTTGTCTTGCTTGTACTGTTGAAAATCTCACAATTATATCTCGTGGGGAATCTACTGCAATTTGTGGAGGTTTTGTAACTCTGTACGCTCTTTTTATTAAAGAAATTTCATGAAGATTGTCAATCCCCATGTCTTGGAATAATAACTTTAATTGGGGCATTGGATCTGTTGAAGTCGGTTGATCTATCAGTCCTCGGATTCGGATATTTTTACGTCTATATGTATCTTCCATGACGGTAATATATGGTTCTAATTTTTGAATTTTTTCTTCCGATTTTCTCAGCTTTCCATTTGTCTCATTTATGACAACGTCCATATTTACAAGCTTCTTTTCTACTAGGCTGATACGATCTCCTATTGAAGATATCTTTTTTGAAATGTCTTCATAAAATGATTGTAATTCTTTCTTAATCATAGTTAATTGTTGGTCAGCACATGATTGTATGCATTGTTGCATTTTCAATTGAGAGAACACTTCTTCATTTTTTTTTAAACTTTTAATTGATTTTTCATGGGGTAGTATGTCTAGGTTATCCTCAGAGTCTTCTAATAAAGATGTAAGTGTGGGTGAGATTGAGTCATCTGCATTTGTGTTTTGCTGTGTTTTTTTGCTTGAATTGGGTGAAAATATTGGTGCCGTTTTTTTATCTTTTTTTGTGTCTCCAATTCTCTCCCTCCTCCTCTCCTCTGCAGTTCTTTTTTGTGACATTATATTCTCTTTACTTCTCTCTCCTCTTGTTCTCTATTCCAGTCTGTCGTGTCTATATCATAAGAGTATGTTAAAGTGCCGGGTTGTGATAGTTTTGCTTAAGCCGTCTCACATTCTTTTAAATATATTATTTATGCATATAACCACCGTATAAAGTTGTAATTCAAACAGAGAGCATAAGCTTATCTACTGCGTGGGACTCACTGCGCCTGGGACCTCAGATCGATCTCTCCGCTCCAGCTCAGTCTCGCTACAGCTGTTTCCGCTTAGATGTTTTGTCCTCCTCGAGGCTGTCATTCAGGTAATCTGTTGGCTTGTAGTTTAGCTTGTAATTTAGCTCACTCCATTTTGTATATTAGTGGTACAGGCGGCATTCAAAAGAACTAGAGAACAGCCTTAACGGCAGTATTATCAATCTTGTATTAGCAGCATCAGCCGCAGCAGCTTCAAGTTCCGCTTAAACGGCCGAAAAAGTTTCGTCCCGGCACGGATTTGAAAGTGTTTTCCAGACACGAATCATGGAGCCTTAGCAAGTCATTCCACTGCTGTTTGCCCGCGAACTCCGGACGCCGCCCCTCTGGCGTCTTACGTCATTACGCCCCCCCCGCCTGCGTTTTGTTGCAATCCTTATTTTTGTTGAATAATCATGATATGGTAAAATATGTCATGTGTTGTTAATCTGATGTTGTATTTAGCTAATTTTTAGACAGGGTAAGGAACAGATGATTGTTGTTATGTCCTGATATGTAAAACCATACAATTCAAAGAGGGTGTAATTTATTTTTCAAACAACTGTAGGTGAACCATTGTTGCAAAGTGGGGGAAAACTTGTATGGCAATTCTGGCAAAAGAGCTAAAATGTAATTTTATGTATTTTACTAATATAAATAGTAAACTAATAACAAAATGACAGCTGGGTATTAAAGTAGTAAACCATAACCCTTTTCATGCGTTATTTGTGAATCACGTCAAAGTGAGACAGAATCCCAAATTTCAATTAAAGTGGATATTGTAACGGTTCCCCAAGAGCTATAGCTACTCTTGGCCATTGATTCATTAGTTCTTTCTTCAGTTCCCCAATAATCACGATAGAATAGATAATTATTAGTATACAAGGACACAAACAATCCTTTCTTCCGGGGGCGCGGACTTATCGACCAATGAAAATAGTCCCGCTCTCTATAGGGTAATCCGAGTGACCAACCCCGGATGTGTCTACCTTGCTCGATCTAAGAGCGTACTCCAGCTGCCGGGCTTAACCTTTATTGTATGCGGCAGCTGGGGATACATTCCTGGGCAAGGGACCTAGTGATTTTAGCCTCTTTCTCCGGGTAACATAAGTAGTAATTTTTAAGTGGTAACTTTAAGTAGTCAGGGAAAAATAAGGGTTCTTGGCTCTTAGTCACGGACCTTCCGTGACAGATATTGCAATGATAACTGTTACAAACAGTCTGTAGCTAATTCTGGTGGTTAGATGTATTAGCATATATTTGTATAAATGCTCACAACATTTACATTTATTAGTTTTGCAAAATGACAAAGATGATTTGTATTCCAGTAATAATTTTATCAGAGTGATAATACATACTGTACCCCGAAGCTTTAAGGCTGTTTTTTTTTTTATTTTTTTTTTATTCCTCTGTTTACAGATGAGTCATCCAGGCACTGTGAACAGAGGGACTTTTTCCACCCACACCCAAGACTAAGATCAAGCTCCTATCCAATTTTCTTTGTTCTCACTCTTCAGATATCAAACACAAAAAATTCAAATAGTTTGGTATTGTCATAATTTTTACACTGCAGTATTGTCAAAGCCTACACTGGCTCTTTAATCTCCAAAGCAGTCAGATGGATTTGTCCTCAGGCTGAGCTGATGAAAATCAGATATTAATTATAATTCTGTAGCATTTAGTCTCCTGTTTATCGACTTACACATTTTTCTATTTGATATTTCCACTACAGTCTGTGGTCTTTTAATTTAGTGAGATATATTACTAATAAGGAAAACAGGGAAATAATATTATTACAAACAATACAACAATTTCTCTAACATAATTTTTGTTTTTTATTTTTATTATTTTGCATTGTTACTTCTAAACATCTACTAGGGCAGCATACAGACTAGAAAATTCATGTAACTAGTAAAGTTTTGGCTCAGTTTATCAGATATGACCGTGACAGATCAAAAGTATTTTTTGTGTTTTAAAATCCACAAACTCAAAGAGGCCTGTAAGTCAAAATAGTTCATGCTTATATAAGTCACTGTGCATTATATACACTCACTGGTCACTTTATTAGGTACACCTTGCTAGTACCGGGTTGGCCTTTTGCCTTCAGAACTGCCTTTATTCTTCTTGGCATACATAAGTTGCTGGAAACATTCCTCGGAGATTTTGGTCCATATGGACACGATGGCATCACACAGTTGCTGCAGATTTGTCGGCTCCACATCCATGATGCAAATCGGCTTCCACCACATCCCAAAGGTGCTCTATTGGATTGAGATCTGGTGAATGCGGAGGCCATTTGAATACAGTGAACTCATTGTCATGTTCAAGAAACCAGTTTGAGATGATGTGAGCTTTGTGACATGGTACATTATCCTACTGGAAGTAGCCATCAGAAGATGGGTACACTGTGGTCATAAAGGTATGGACATGGTCAGCAACAATACTCAGGTAGGCTGTTGCGTTTAAACGATGCTCAATTGGTACTAAGGGGCTCAAAGTGTGCCAAGAAATTGTCCCACACACCACTACACCATCAACACCAGCCTGAATCTGAATGATACAAGGCAGGATGGATCCATTCTTTCATGTTGTTTATGCCAAAGTCTGACCCTGCCACCTGAATGTCGCAGCTGGAATCGAGACTCATCAGACCAGGCAATGTTCTCTTCCATTGTCCAATTTTGGTGAGCTTGTGCGAACTGTAGCCTCAGTTTCCTGTTCTTAGCTGACAGGAGTGGCACCCGGTGTGGTCGTCTGCTGCTGTAGCCCATCTGCTTCAAGGTCCGACATGTTGTGCGTTCAGAGATTGTATTCTGCATACCTTGTTTGTAACAAGTGGTTATTTGAGTTACCATTGCCTTTCTGTCATCTCGAACCAGTCTGCCCATTCTCTTCTGACCTCTGACATCAACAAGGCGTTTTCGTCCACACAACTGCCGCTCACTGGATATTTTCGCTTTTTCGGACCATTCTCTGTAAACCCTAGAGATAGTTGTGCGTGGAAATCCCAGTAGATCCGCAGGTTCTGAAATACTTTCAGACTCGTCTAGCACCGACAACCTTCAAAGTCAAGTTCAAAATCACTTAAATCCCCTTTCTTCCACATTCTGATGCAAGTTGTCTTGACCACGTCTACATGCCTAAATGCATTGAGTTGCCGCCATGTGATTTGCTGATCAGCTATTAATTCATTAGTATTGGTTTATTACATACTAGCACTCACAATTATTATTTTTGCATGTGTCTATGGTTCCAAATGAGAAAAATAAAAAGTTTTCAGGAAAACAGTATGGACATGGAAAAGGGGAATCTTGATTAAGCCATTTCAGGGTTTTTATTTAGGGTGATATTTACTTTAAGTGTTGATAGTGCTTTCTATGTTTTTCTTTTATTGATATAGATCAGATTTTTACTGATACATACGTTTAATCCTATATTACATATACTCTTGTATCTCATTTTTTTTCAATATATTGATGGTGTTCTTAAGAATGATGAACGTTCTAGAAAAATATTGGTTGTTTTGGATTTTTCCATCACTTGTTCAAGGCAACATTACTCAAAATATTATTCTAGAACTTAGAATTTTGTCTATGTTTTTAAAGCTAGGCCTGACAGTAACTGAACGCTTACAGCAGACATTCCTAATTCTGGTGAATAAGTGGTTATTTATCAAAATAATAATTGTATTGTTATATTAGAGCAACTATTGCACTAGTTCCTTTCCTACTGATAATTTCCTTTAGGTTTTAACGGATATAAACTATTTGGGCATAATATAATTAGTATTGACTCTAAGCATAGGTGTTGCTACATGGGGGCAATTGCGCCCCTAGAGTATCCCTTGACCCGCTTTGCCTCCCAGCTGCAGGACCAAATGGCACAGTGCTATCTAAATGTATGGGCACACCGGTCAGTTGTCCAAGGGCCAGCGATCTGGGGGCCCCGTATTGAATCACATTGTTGCGGAGGGCCGATTATCAGACCTTGGCTGACATGTGTTTGTAAGCTAGTGTGTTTATAAATGTGTGTAAAGGCAGGGGTGTGTAAGGGCAGTGTATATGTATATGTGTGTTTATAGGCAGGCTTGTGTAAGGACAGTAGATGTGTGTGTGTGTGTGTGTGTGTGTGTATATATGTACAGGCTTGTGTAAGGGCAGTGTATGTATATATGTGTGTTTATGGGGAGGTGTTTGTAAAGGCAGTGTGTATGGGAAGCTGTTTGTAAAGGCAGTGTATGTGTTTATGGGCAGGTGTGTGTAAAGGTAGTGCATTTATGGGGGCAGGTGTGTGTAAGGGCAGTGTGTACAGGCAGGCGTGTGAAAGGGCAGTGTATGTGTATGTTTATGGGCAGATGTTTATGGGCAGTCGGGTGTAAGGGCAGTGTATGTGTATATGCGTGTTTATGGGCAGGTATGTGTAAAGGCAGTGTATATGGGTAGTCATGTGTAAGTGCAGTATATGTGTATACGTGTGTTTATGGGCGTGTGTAAGGGCACTCATTGAAATAACCTAAAAATAGCTGAGGGGGCACAATTTTCCATTCTTGGGCACAAAAGGAGCCTTGCTCACAACAACCAGGCAGCGCAAGAGCCTGATGCTCTGTCTCTGCACTTATTTGTAAACTATAAAAAGAAGCTTTTGAGAGTTTTCCTCTCTATAAAAAAGAGGAGAGTAGGAAGAATTGGCAGACAATCATGTAACTTTTGGAATATCCACCTAATTTTGTTTGTTATGGTGCATTTGGCCAAATGCCAGTGAAAATAACTTTTTAAATGACAATTAAAAATTCCTAATTAATCCTTTACCTGATCTTTCTGCTATTTTACTATCATCTTACAATGTGTGCTGCGATTACCTTCCACAACAAGAATGGAGTCAGACTGGACGCAAGGCAGTTAATGATCAGGAAGCTGTAATACCATATCAGAGTGGTATTGTTTCACCTCACCTCATCATAGTCTGTGATGAGTTGGCTGGGATTGCAGGAGAAGTAGTTTGTTGACCTGCTTGCTCTGAGTTCCCATCTCCTCTGATTTCCATAAACCGTCCTGGGGATTAGATGACTATTTGTTTGGGGATTTTGGACCAGGCAGCAGCATGCTATAGATCCTACATCTTTGCTTGCTGCTGATTGCATTAGAGGGATAAAATTACTTAATAATATTGGCCATATTGTAGAATGTTTAGTTAGATGCTAATACTAGTCCACAATTCAATATAGATCATTTTGTTCTCTTCTCCAAATAAACTAAAACATAATTAAATAAAATAAATATTTAGATTAATTCCCATTTTCAGTGCCCAGGGTGTATATTGTTATTGTTTGTTATAGCACCGTATTTGCATTCATCTGACTTTTCATTTCAGCATTATTGATCGTTAACTTTTCTAGCTAACCTTCTATGCTGATGGGTAAATTGATTGTTTCTTTTATCTTCATCACATAGTGATTTAATCATTTCCTTAAAATTCATATTTTCATTGTCTTTTGATAGACAACAAACTAAACCCACTCAACGAGACAAAAGGTTTTTGGTGGAGGCTTAGTTAACATAATTGCAATGTATAGCTCTGTAAATTCGTCAGCTGACGTTTTCTGCACATTGTGCTACTGATTTCAATCCTTATGTAAATCAGCTAGAAGTGAGCATTTAATTACAGTTAAAAGAATGTAATAAAACAGATTGGTTTTATGACATATCAGAATGTTCTTACCTAACCTCCGGCTGTGGTGCTGCTTCTAAGCTAGCAGGCACCTGCACACCTTTCTCCCATTCTTGCCTCCAAGGGTCTGCTAGAATGTAGAAATCATCTGGGCCAAACTGATACGAGTCTGGAATTTTCATGGCTGTTATCAAATCAGTGCGAAAAACCTGGCGGATATACAATCAAAAATACATTAAAATGAATAAACTTGCAATATCTTGTATACAATCACTGGGTTTAAACGTCATAATGTACAGAGGCCTAGGTGAGTACAAAACATCCATCAGTACTGTGACAAATAATGTGACATAAAATTGGCCAAGCCAATGCTTTTTGGTAAAGGTTACATTGGACTAAATATTGAAGCTCTAGTCTGTATCCTACAGAATATTTGCATTAAAAAAAAAAAAAACTCAGGAGATCTGTTCCTGCCACTGGATAACTGGTGAAGAGCTGCAGTTGAAAAATTGTCCGGCAAAAGTCATTTACTACTAGAGGTCTTTCAAATCAAGTTCAAGGAAAATAAAAATATCCAAACTTTTTAATTTCTTTTCAAGACATAGGAAACTGAGAAAGCTGCATGTTGTCACTTTGACACTAAATATTGTCAATTTAAAAGGACTAGCTCCTCGGCTTGATTTTCATATCACGAGCATCTCTTCACAAAATTTTTTGTGACAGAAAACTGTGGCCATTACTACATAACAAAGCTCTGCAGCAGATTTTTTTCTTCACAATAATTAGTCATTGAGAGAGAAGGAGGAGATGTAGGGAGGGAGAGAATAGGGGAAGAGAGGGATGAGAGGGAAAGAACAGAGAAAAGGTGTATGGAAATGTAGCCGGTTTTAGGCTGGAGGCTGGCATAGCTGCAAAGGGGGGGGTGTGGGACTCCATCTTAATGCCTATGGTTTTGGAACAGTATGATTCATGGTATGATTAATGCACCTATAAATCGAGCAAATACGGTATATAAATATGTCTTTAAGATGCCACATATGTTCAGTATACACATTATTATTGTTTGTGCAATGGATAATTCTATAATCATTTCACTAGATACATCATTTGTAAGAAGGTTCTTTGTAATAATATGGTTTTATATAAAATGAAAATGTGCTTGCACCAGAGAGAAAAGAAATGACCTTGCTGCCTTTTTGGCTCCTGAAATGGGTTAACACTCGCAAAAAATGAAACTGAAAGATGAAGTATAAGCTGCTTTTCAGATGAAATAAGAACAAATTATTTGACTCATATGGAAACAAAATGATTAATAATAGTTGTCAAACCTTAAGTTTTACAGGAGGGATTTCCCCTCCTTTAATCATTGTCCAGAAAACAAGTTAGAGCATGTATGAAGCACGTGTAATATGCTCATGAAATAAGGGAACAAAAACAATGTAATAAACATTAAAACTAAAATGAACATGCAACTCCTGGGGATTGGTAAAAAAAATGGCTTTACAAGGTTGCCAACAAAATTCAGATGGCTGTATAACATGAAGTTGAACAAACTTTAAGCACACTTCTCTTATCAACAAATCTCAGGAGGTGTTTAAAAAGTTTTCTGCAACCATGGGCGTAGGAACCGAGGGGATAGATCCCCCCAGTAACTCATGCGGGGGGGACCGATCATGAAGAACCCCCCCCAGGGCCGTAGGAACCCCCCAATAGAAACGCCACAGGAGGAGAAAGAGGGGGGTGCCGAGCGGTCGTTTCGGCAACCGCTCGGCGTCCTTCTGTGTCCTCTGCTCCCTGCCGCCACGTGTCTCAACGCTGCCCCGACTGCAATGGTGGGAGCATGAGGCTTTTGTCTCGGTGCCGGTGCTCAGCAGAGAAGCCGCACATATCGCGACAGAGCAGAGAGACAGAGGCCTCGCGCTTCCACTACAGGACTGCACGGTAAGTGAGGGGGTTAGGGAGAGGGAAGCTAGTGAGAAAGTGGGTTAGGGAGGGGGTAGATAGTGTGAGAAGGGGTTAGGGAGGGGCTAGATAGCGTGAGAAGGGGGTAGGGAGGGGGCTAGATAGTGTGAGGAGAAAGAGGGGGGTGCCGAGCAGTCGTTTCAGCAACCGCTCGGCGTCCTTCTGTGTCCTCTGCTCCCTGCCACCACGTGTCTCAACGCTGCCCCGACTGCAATGGTGGGAGCGTGAGGCTTTTGTCTCGGTGCCGGCGCTCAGCAGAGAAGCCGCACATATCGCGACAGAGCAGAGAGACAGAGGGGGTTAGGGAGAGGGAAGCTAGTGAGAAACGGGGTTAGGGAGGGGGTAGATAGTGTGAGAAGGGGGGTTAGGGAGGTGGTAGATAGTGTGAGAAGGGGGTAGGAAGGGGGTAGATAGTGTGAGAAGGGGGTAGGAAGGGGGTAGATAGTGTGAGAAAGGGGGGTAAAAGTAACAAAAGGGGGGTAGTAAGCATATTGAAATAAAGAGTGAGAATGAATGAATTAAATGTGGATGAATTGTGTGAATGAGTAAGAGAATGAATTAATCCACGTGTGGATGAATTGTGTAAATGAGTGAAATAATGAATTGATGTGTGGATGAATTGCTTTAATTTTTTGTGAGCTGGGCTGTTTGGGGAGAAAGTTGGCTCACACTGGGCTGTTTGGGGAGAAAGTTGGCTCACACTGGGCTGGCCTTTGGGGTGTTCAACCGGTAATCTATGCCTGTAATATAGGGGGTTTCTATCTTTAATGCTGACTTTTTATGTGAATTCCAGTTGATCTATACCTGAAAAGCTGGGTTTGTGTGTTATTCTGTTGATCCATATCTGTTATGCTATGTTTCCATACATTATTTATATATATACCTGCAAATATAGGGTTTGTATGTCTTATTCAGTTACTCTATACATGCATGTGCTGTTTCCATGTGTTGTTTATTTGATCTATACCTGAACTACAGGGAGTAAGTAAAAGAGAGGTGTGGCTTAGTGAATGAGGGACAAAGGGACTCAGGGGATGATTACGGGGGGGGGGACCTCTCAATGTCACAGAGTATACACAGAAACAAAGGTTGGAATGCAGCACTCAGTTGGGAGATGGTACACCAGCCAGGGTACCACCAAGTCCTTCAATAAATCCAAAATAGAGAAGCAGAGGCTCAGCACTCATATGGTAAGGTGAGTTTATTTCACAAGGGCAACGTGAAAGACCTGTGTGTCGAAACATTGCCTGTGCTAAATAAACTCACCTTACCATTTCAGCGATGAGCCTCTGCTTGTCTATTTTGGATTTAATGTCACGGAGTAGTCAGAAGGAGGGAATACTGCACTGACTCTACGGTCAGTGCGGCACATATATTTTTTTGGTGTGGGAGTGGAGGGAGTGATTGCATGCTAGGGAGCGTGGAGCGCGGCCAATGGAAATGTTTGCAAAAAAAGAGATCTGGGAGAAAGTGGGATCTGATGGGGAAAAATGCTGTCTCCCCAGATTTTTAGGGGTTCTTACGCCCATGTCTGTAACCAAATTGATAATAACCTGTCACTAGCAATTATCATGATCGTTTTAGCTCGCATTTATTTAGACCAAAGATGGTGTATGTTTAACTTGGTAGAAACTCTTGTTTGAAAAATGAGTAACTAGTAGCTGCAATTAAAAACACTTGCAAAGTATGAAAATGAGAACTGATCTTGATCACTACTTTGATGTAAAACATAGATAGAAGTTGGCCTGAGTGTTTTAAACGCTATAAACATTATTATACCTGAACCATCAGCATTCTTGTGAGCACATGAAAAAAGCCCACTTCGCCAGGGGTTGAGAAGTATTTGTTAAGGTTAAGTTAGTTAAGCTAAAACCTGTGTATAGATCTTTATGTTCTACTGGATTACATTGCATTGTATTGTATATTTTAAGTAATATCCAAGGCAGAGAGAAGGCAAGGCCTGCCACTGAGTAAGAGCTTTAGCTTGAGTGGCAAGTAGAAATGCAAGATTGATAATATACAGAAAATAAAAAAATTTCAATGCAACATTGTTTCCGTATAATCCCATTTGGTGCCCTAGACCATTAAAGAAGAAATAATTTCAATGTGAAGTGTGGTGCACAGGGTACAGTAACAAATGAATTCCTGAATTCTGATAGAGAAGCATTTTAGTTCTTATCCTGAAAGCCCACTCAAAGGTTCACATATCTTATATCGGAAAATGCTTTTGGGCTGCATCTAAATAATCATATCATAGATCTGGTAAACCTCCATAACCCCATCCACTCAAACTCTAATCGGAATGTCTTTCACATCTGAATTGCCTTCAATTACAGTAAGGAAAAAAAAGGACCCAGTTATTCCACTCAAAAGCTACTAAATTATTTCTGAAAGCTGAATGTTAAATTGGACACCGATGAACAAGGCAGTTAGCAGAATAGAATCAATTCTGTAAACAAGAATAAAATTCACCATTTTATTTATGTTTACTAAACTGTTTACTATTTCTTGGTTACTGCAGAAATGTACACATTATCTATAAAAAGGCTGCTGCTTAGCAACACAGCTTTTTATGGTTTTGCATGGATGATGTTAATTGCTGTTACAAACAATATGAGCAACTGTTTAAGACGCTTTAAAGCAAATAGAATAACCAACTGAAGCAGAAGAAAATGACAACAGGAAGATGGAGATTAGTGTATTAGCAAAGAAATTAAAAGATCATGTGGTAAAATGATTGCAACTAAAGAAAAGGGTAGACAAGATGCTTTCAAGGTCCTTATGTTTAAAAAAAGACATGGGAAAACGAGACAAAGGTAACCACATCAGCATCTTAAACATATATGGGATGTAAAAATGAAGAACTAGGTATGGTAAAATAGTTACTATGTGTGCACTGTTTTAGCAGACTACAAGTGCAACTCTATGCACAGGGATTGTCTTTTCATTCTTGTAGTTCCTCTGTTGGCACTTCTACTCAACCTTTAAATTTTGATGTCCCCGGACATATTGTGGTGTGGAGACCTTTCTAAACTAAAATAAAACTTTTGTAAGGATGACATTATTGATAATTAATATCTTCCATTCCACATTACGCCACTTATAATTTAGTTTACACTCTGGTTTCACAACAGGAGCTGTTCCATTTCAGTTACTAAATGGCTCACAGCAAAGAAAATTACATATGATGGAGATAAGTGTATTACCAAAGAAATTATTTGATCATGTGGTAAACACAAGATTAACTTCCAGAGACCTGTTCAAATACATTTACCTATCTTATTTTAAAAGAACTGCCTCTGTATGATCACACTACGAGTTCCCTACAGCAGGTGTGAGGAAAGCTTCTGTTACATATAGGGACTTAACAGACAACCAGATGCATTTTGGGGCATTTCAAGTCATTTGGTTGAATGATTAAGAAGGAGAAAGGAAGATAATATAGTATTTCACTAAAGGAGATATTTACTACAATTTTGTGTAAAAACAATTTAAAAAACTGGTAAACTCTAAAGAACAAAACAATAAAACCTTCCCAAAACTTGGGAAGGAGACAGCTTATACTTTAGAGCCAGCTAAAGACTTACAGAAATCTCTGTTAACATCTCTGTTGACGAGTCAATCACACATAAATGAATGAACAATAAAAGCATTAATGGGAGGACATGCAGAACTAGTTTTGCTTTATCTTCCCTCTGTGATTTACATGATTCAAAAAGCTTGCAGTCGATTAACTCTTTAAATAATTCTATGCCTTAATGAGTCACTACAATATAAGAAATGTATTCTTCAGACTGACTGCCTGCCACTACATTTGCTTTGACTTCAGTAGATGCTGTCAGGAATTTGGGAAATTATATGAACAAAAATCTTTACTTTGTTTGTAGCTGTGCTGAAATCTAAATTACAAATGATCTGACAATCACAACCAAAGCAGTTGAGAACGGTGTTCCAAGCAGATGTGACTGTAGAGCTTTCTCATGACCACATACTTCTAGATTTATCATTAAAATATCCCTTTGTCATTATATTTTAAATGCATAACAAATCAAACCTCTGATGGTTTCTTCTCTGTCTGTCTTGGCCATGTGATTTTATTTGCTGGGACTTTGGAGCATCTTGACCACGATGTTGCATGACCTGAAGCAAGCAAGACAATAAGAAATTCTATAATACACGTGTTTTTAAAAATCCCCCAAAAACATACTACCAAATATGCCCAGAAGTGCCAATATTTATGAACATGTCACTCATGTTCTTTGATCTACTACCAGATGACACAACATTAAGCCAGTTTGTTAAAAAAAGTTTTTCTTTTCCAAAATGTACCGCTCACTCCATGTTTATGATATATATGTGCATGTTTAAACAAAAAAGTATAATCTCAAATCTGTCAAAAAAACAAAGTTGAACCTAATGATCCTTAGGGGGAAAAGTTTTACCAAAGCTAGGCAATAATTGCTTCCAGAGATAATATATATAAATTTAGTTTGTCTGACAATAGTTGCTAAATAAAATAGATTTATGAGGGATATGGATTTGAAAGCAGACAACACTGTTCCACAAAATGTAAAATTTTGCACAGAAATGTTTCTTTATAATGCCCACAACAATCGAATGTTTACATTTACAGATTAGCAGTGTTCTGAAGTTATTCTTTCACGTTTAAAACACTGTACAAAAGAGAGACAAAGCATGTACATTTGTGCCAGATCTAAACATGGTGTTGGACAAAAACTAAAAGTGAAGGTAACCAAACTAAAAATTTTATAATTTGTTGTCCAATTAGATACTTATTGGATTCAACAAGTAGATCACTAATTAAAAGCATGGGGGTAACATCTAGAACACTGCTTATATTTCATGTATTCAGAAAATTAATCTTACTATCAGTGGTATCCGAGTCATCACTGCTAAATGAGAATTTCCTCCTCTTCTCTTCCATCTGTAAAAAATAAAAAAATAAAATAACGTTACCATCATATCTACAAAATTCATGACGGTACCACAATCCATTCTGCTAGGCAGATTTGTCACCCTTTCGCCTCCCTTACGAAGTACTACCTGTGTGCACCCCTGGAGTTTGTCCCTGGTCTTGGAAAATCATCACAAAGTCCCGCGGCCGTTCAAACTTAAAAGGCTCAACCCGAGGGGCAACATCGGAGGGGGAAGAACTCTTCTGGGGCAGAGGGGCTTCCACCAATGGGGACAAACTGCCCCACCCTGCACCAGTGTCTCCTCTATTACACTATGAGTGACAAAACCTAATTTACTTTATGCCTTACTGTTGAGATGCTGGCATTGGAAATATTAAAATATGGTGTAAGCACTCACAGGTCAGGGGAGAGTGTTAATGTTAATAGATAATGTTAATTGGAAGCTCTTTTTTACCAATATGCACCAAGACTGTCTGATATCAAAAGGACATTAAAAGAAGCATGTGGTTAATATGTTAAAATTATACCCCCTATCAATTTATGATCCCTGCATACTAGCCCACTAGTTATGCAATAAACACTTTCTCACTCTAGCGGTCAACCATATTAGGGGACATCTGCACCAGACACCAATGCCAGTCAAAGTTCAGAGAACATGCTGATTGGTCAGTGACAGTTATTGCCCAACAACTGAAGCTCCCACTTTAAGTGAAAACATAAGGCTTCCATATTTTCAGGAAGCAATAGGAATAGTCATTGAAGGGCTAGACCTTCTTTTGGCTTTCTGTGGTACTCTTAAGAAATGACACCGCTCAATGCCATCAAACAAATTCATGTGGAGGGCACACACCGCTTAAAATACTAGATGGGGTGTCTGTCTAACAAAAGGGATGGGTAAAGTGTAATAAGTAAGGTGAAATAGTGAAAAGGGTGACTGCAGATTAGATCTTCCAGCAACATATATCAGGAACTAACTGTGCATGGCCACCATTGAAGTAGACTGTGTTTGTCTATTTTTGACTTGCTTGAAGATCAGATCAAATTTAATGACCATCATATGCAGAAATCCAGATAATTCCAAAAGGGTTAACATACTTTTTCCTGCAGTCACAGAGCAATACAATGTAGTAGAACAACTTTCAAAAATCGTTTCGTTCAGTTTATAGTATGTCAGTGGCATATTCCAGCCTAGGATGGCAATTCTTTGGGAGGTATCAGTCACTGTGCTGCGTTACTAGGGCAAATTTTCCTTTGTGGGCATGGATGTTCCTTGAAATGTGCTTTAATGTGACCCTTTCAAATTAAATACAGACTTATTAAATGTTTTGTTCATGGCACTTTTAAAGTTATATAAAATGAAATGATTACACCAAGAAGCAACTGCAGGTGACTTGTGTCTACATAGGATTCTTAAAAAAATAAGTTTAAAATACTTAAAAATGTTTAAAAATGAAAACAAAATATTTGTCAGATATTTTTTCTAGTCTCGCAAGAATTTTAATAAGAGTATTCTCCGGAGTACTAATTACTTGGATGAACAAGGTTTTGCTCACTATGCCCCAAAGCTACAGAAATTCCTAGAAGGAGGAATTGATTTAACCGTATAAATGAGACAGTGTGCTTAGCCAAGTTCTTTTTCAAGTTCAATTATAGTGTATAGCTGTAAACAACATACAAGAAAGATTAAGCTTTGATTTAACACTTCATATCTTCATATAAGTATAAAGCAGATTAGAAAACACCTAGGCTAAACCCCCTTTAACATGTGGGCATTATAATCTAATCTCTGTAGACAGCAATTATTTAAACATTTTTACATTACTTTTTCATTTGTTCAGTACTTTCTAATAAGCTTATATACTATACTTAAGTATTTGCTCTCATCTTAGCGGAGATTTTTTCAACATTTAAACTTCCTGGTGCCTCACCGTATCATTAAACCAAAAAAAAAAAACATTCTTCAATCCATTTTCTTTATACACCTACTGAACAACCCAAGTTCCTGATCAAGGATTTATGTCTACTTTTATTCAGTAGATCTGTCACCTCTTCATACCATCTAAATTGCAGAATAGAAAAATGGTTTAGATGACAACCTTACTACTGAAATACCTTTTTGATTAGCAATCTTTATTATAATCAGCATTTACAAAATTACAGTTTAATAACAAAATTATAGTTAGCCATGTTTACAACTCTGAATAAACTTTAGTAACCTCTACATAATGGATGTACATGACGTACTGTCTGTTTTATAACATGTTCCCTTTTGTTGATCTGACACGCTTACTCATTCTCTGTTTATTTCTGTACAGTTCACATCTACCCAGCTTCTGCATACTTCTCGGAGTTCAAATTACACAAAAACAGACAGAAAAACAGCAAGGCATTAAGTCACATATTGCTTTCTTAGACCCATAATGTCATAACATGACATAAAAAGTTCTACAAACATAAATTCTACATCATAAAATACCATTAAGCATTTTAAGTATGACTGCTATATTAAACAAACTAAGCAGATATTTGCAGTAGTGCTTGGATACAATATATATATAGTACTAAAACGTGCTATTAAAGAGACAATTTACAGCCCCACTACAGAAGAATGCATATCATAGTACTCAAGTAATTACCTGTTGTAGAAAGTGCCCACTTGCCTTCCTTCACTGTGGTTTAATAATTCTTACTACTGATTGGCTGCTTAAAAGCCACCAATCAGTGGCAGGAATGATTTCCCAAAGAAATCAACAGAAGTGCTTCCTCACATGTGCACAGGAACTACCAACTGCAGCATTAGCAGAGTCAGTGTTGGGGCAGTGAGTACATCAAAGTACATGTAGATGGGTTTAGGGAACAAGCTGGGAGAGAAAGGAAAATGCAAATGCAGAATCCCCTATGTATTTGCTAGGAGTACACCTTGAAAGTATAAAAGTACCTGCTCCAAAAATATGATATCTGTGTCCCGTTGTGCTTCTTGCAAGCACATGGAGGTATTATGCAGAATCCACCCATATGCATTTGTATCCTTCCCTACCCTCAGCTCCTAAGTTTGTAGGAAATACGTTTGGTCTAATACATGTATTGCTGACTGTGTTGTGTACAGTCGGCTCCATCGCTGGTTCATTGATGGTGAATGGTCATTGAAGCAGCAACAACATGGACACAGCTGCAGCTGTACTCACAAAGTTATTTAATATTTAATTGTGAAGCTGCATGGTGCATTGTACTGCCCCTTTAACGATTATGTAGGAAACTTTTGGGGGCTTTATTTAAAACCCAGTATTTTAGTTCTTCAAGCCACGTATTAAGTGGTGCAAACTACAATTATCACATAAACCATGACTGAAATGTATCCAAAAATGAATATGTAACTTGGCAAAGCCCTCACTGTATCTTAATATGGTGATAATATTAACTTTGCCGCAAATCTTTTAAGAGAAGTCAACATGGGTGTAACCAGTTCAATAGGAAATACTTTGAATAATTTCTGTAGGTAAAAATCACTTCGCTACAATAAAGACTACTTATACAACCAGTGGTCAGCTCTCTGAAAAGTCTGCCCATTTAGTAATGTTTGACCAGCATCCTAGTTTCCAAGAAGTAGTAAAAAAAAGGAGTTACATAAAATGTTTGTCAGTAAATACACAGATTTGCTCAAATGCAGTGCCACAGTCTGATGTGTATAGGCCATTTAACAACTTATCTTCTCAGTTTGCTATTATGCTGATTAACCATTAGAATATGTACATAAGAAAAGTGCAACATGTAGGCTCAAGACATGTCTGCTTTAACCAACAGCAGCAAGAGGAAGATAAGGTTACAGAAATAATCAGATTATTAAATTCAACCACAAGCATTTAAGGCATTTTTCAGTTTCATACATGCATCAGGGGTGTAATGCATACATTGTAATTGAGAAGGATCAGAGAGATCAGAAAAGGTCTCCAAACCTTAACCTTAAAATATAATAAAATAAGAAAGGAACAAAAAGCAGGCACATTTGCCCCAACCTTAGAATGCCAACAAAAGCCTATCTCTTGGTTCACAAAACGTGTTGTATAGTTTGATTTGGTAAATTAAATTGGCCAAGTTCAAAGATGTCCCAAATTGGACACGGTGCAGATTGAACAGATGTCATAATTCCAGTTTGAAGAAACTGAATAGCTCATGTCCCAAATGTAGCCTTTTAGCCCCCAAACAACCTGACAAACATGAATGGGTGGTATCACTGTATTCAGAAGTTGTTGGATAATACATATTGGGGTTTTATTTCGTAGTAACATATACTAAGAGCTGTAAAGTCATACCTCATTATCTTTTGTAGATGAGCAAGAGAGTTTTCAAATAAATCATAAAAAAGTGAAAGTTTTTTTTTCCAGATTACCACCATTTTTTCTAGTAAACCTAATATGATAAAAACATAATGGTATGTAAAGAAAGCCCTTCTTGTCCCGAAAAATAAAAACTATTTAAATTTGTGTGCGTGCAAGAAATGAGAGAAGGGTACAAAAAGAAGAAAACAAAACAGTCTGCTCCTTAAGGAGTTAAATACCTGTCAAAAGGATAACAAAAAGCTTTGAGGCTACCCTTTGATACATGTAAAGCAAATTACTCTTTGCATGGCCATTCAAAGCATCTTGCTTTTGGGATGCAAAAGTAGCCCAAGTTTAAGGAAGCACATTTTCCTAGCAATCATTTCTTTAAAAAGGTTTTGTGCAAGAAATTAAAATCTCTAGGCTATATAAATCTAGATCTCTTTTTGTTTAGGTCTCTACCAAATGATTCTGGTAAATTATGTTTGCACCAGTTAGCTGATATAAATATATTTAATACAAATTATATTAACACTTTAATGCAGGGCTCGACAAATCCCAGGCGTCAGGTCGCCATGGCGACAGAGAATTTTGTCCTGGCGCCTAGGTTTTGTCAGCCTCTTACATCCAGAAAAAATTGTGGATGTAAGAGGCTGAGTCACCACATGGGGGCGCTGTTGCTGTCTGCCCAGAAGTCTGGGCAGACAGCACAGCCACTCCGAGCCCGCCCCCGAGCCTGAGATCACTCCCACGGAGTGAGCCTGAGATCACTCCCACGGAGTGAGCCTGTAGGCTGAAAACGCGGTTGCTGGAAAAGCAGCACTCGTGTTTTCAGCTGCCACAGGCAGCCTCAGGGAAGGGGGTTGTGTGTTGATTGGGTCCCCACACAAGTCTGGGGACCTCACCCAACACCCCCCAGCTGTCTGATCGCTCCATGGGAGCGACAGCGCAGCGTTAACCCCTTCAATGCCGCGATCGCGGCATTTAGGGGTTAATTCCCGTTTTGGGGGCTTTGCTGCTGGTGGTCTGCCTGGAAGCCCAGGCAGGCCAGCAACAGCAAAAACGAGCCCCCACAAGCCCTTTGATGACTCCTGTAGGTATGGAAGCCTACAGCAGTCATCAAAGAGACTCCCTCTGCAATGGCTGGTCCATAGACCAGCAATTGAGTCCCAGCTGCCAGAGGCAGCTTCAGGGACAGGGGAGAGGGTTCTTCGGTCTCCACATGAGTGTGGAGACCAGCCCCAACACCCCCCCCCCGCTGTCTGATCGCTCCCTGAGAGCGACAGTGCAGTGTTAACCCCTTCAATGCCGCAATCGCGGCGTTTTAGGGGTTAACTCCCGTTTTGTAAGGGGCTCTGCTGCCGGTGGTCTGCCTGGAAGCCCAGGCAGACCAGCAACAGCAAAAAAAACGAGCCCCCACAAGCCCTTTGATGATTCCTGTAGGCATAGAAGCCTACAGCAGTCATCATAGACTCCCCCCTGCAGTGGCTGGTCTATAGACCAGCAATTGCTTCCCAGCTGCCAGAGGCAGCTTCAGGGACAGGGTGAGAGGGTTCTTTGGTCTCCACATGAGTGTGGAGACCAGCCCCAACACCCCCCTGCTGCCTGATCACTCCATGAGAGCGACGGTGCAGCGTTAACCCCTTCAATGCCACAATTGTGTATGACACATTCGTGGCATTGCAGGGGTTAACATTTGTCCCCACAAGCTTGTGGGGACTAAATATCTGTCAATGCTGTGCTCCAATGGAACATCAGCATCGAAAGAGTTAAAAAAAATGAAAAAAATGTATTTACAAAAAAACAAACAGCACTGACCTGAAAGTCCAGGGTGCTTCCAGGTCAAACGCTGTGAGTTTAGTAAGTGGGCTGATGATGATCAGATCACTCCTGACCAACTGTTAGTTTAAAAAAATCCTGGCTCCTAACTTTTTTACCTGGCGCCTAGATTCACAACAAATTTGTCAAGCCCTGCTTTAATGTGTTATAAACAGGATGTCCACTTTAGTTTTAGCCTAGAGTGAAATCGGCTGCTTGTGGCAACTACTGCTGGGTCATGTGCCATAAGTTCTAACATAAGTTCTTCCATTTAAACAGTATTAGGAGTTATCATAGTTACATTGCCCAGTGTGGTATACCACAATATCAAAGTCATCTGCAGCTTGAATGCATGGGTTTACCACCTCATTAGCTTCTGTCTCATATAATGAATCACTCATAATGTTAAAGTAAAATATCATGTAGGAAACTGCTAAAAATATTTGACTGTTCACATCATTTAAAACAGGAGTAGTCAAAAGCAACAGGCGGTCATGTGCATAAAGTGCATTTGTTGGCTAGAGTAGAAATAAAAACAAGAAATGCATTTTTCTCAATCATAGTTTCATTAAATATGATAAAATAGTTTACATGTGATTTAATACTTGCTAGAAAAACTCATTTTTCTATGCGGTAGTCTTATATTCAGGCTTTTTCTTTTCTAAATTAATATTCAAATTTGGGGGGGTCGTCTTATAATCGAGCAAATATGGAAAACATTTTAGTTGTAACCATCATTCCTCAAAAATGTAACGTGTTTATTTTGAGATGGAGAGCAACAGTTCCCAACAATAGCAGCATTGTCAAAGAAAACAGGTCAAAAAGGAAACATTCCAGCTGTTCATACAATCCCATGTCAAACCAGCTATGTTTACTGGATATTACAGACATTGGTTTCTTGATAATTTTTACAAGCATCAACTGTAATGCATAGCTTTTATTGATGAATCACATGAATCAATGAATCACTCTGTATAGAGTGAGCATGTGCATGCAAAAATGTGGTGGGAGGGGTCTGCCTAATGCCAGTAACTGATGTCACTTGCAGTAATAGCTAAAGAAAAAAAAAAAGCACATATAAATATAGTAAAAAAAATAATCAGGTTTATGGGAACACATAGGCAGACTATACTGTACAAAAGGCTTCCATTATCGGAATATTTGCATTCATTTTCAACTTGGATGATTGGAGGATTACAATTTTGTGCAGAGACAATGTGTAGAGACAAACTCAGGGGGCTTAAAGTGTGAATTATACCTATATTTATTATACATATGTACTTATGAAGGGGTCAACAAAAAATAAAATTAAAAAAAAAGTCAGTATTTTTTTTCTTTAATGAAACTAATGAACACGCAAATACACACAGTAAGATTATATGAACTCCTTAATTATGTAACATGGACACACACAAACTAACACTAAACTGTTGGGTTCAACAGCGCTGGTGGGGTACAATTTGACAGCAAGGTGCTCCCCAAAACCTTAGGTGCCAAGAAGAGATCTCTGGTAGTGTAAGTGGTTTTAATGCCGATGAATGTCTTTGATTAAACGGTGTTGCTGTAATGCCTCGACGTTGAGGCATTCTGCAACACCAAAATTGATTGCAGGGGCCCCATGTGGCCCCTCCCTGGGGCATTGTCTGTCATATAGTGTATTGCAGTGGATACCTGATTTAAAAGAGCTTAGGAGGCAGCCAAGAGCTGTATATTCATTCCTAAAGTACGTGTGTGGAAAAAAAACACAAGAAATGACTACTACAAGCTTTGACAAAGGCTGATGGTAGAATTATTGCATGGAAAGAGTTGAAATATCAACATTTAAAATACCTTGGGTGTCTAGTTTTCAAACTATACATGCTATAGTCATAGTGACCCAAAACATGTGTTCAAAGCTTCCATCTACTTGTCTTATTCGTACCAGGTTGTATGCTCCTGAAAAACCTAGTTTGGTGGACACTGTAGAGCTTTTTTAACCTGTTGAAGAATTCTGGAATGGTATTATTGACCGTGCTGCATTTTAGGCCCCTGTAGTTAACATAGGGACATAAAGTTCCCTCTTTCTTGGTGAGAAGGAAAAAAAACTGCACCTGTTGGGAACCAAGATAGTTTGGTGAAGTCCTTCCCTACGTTTTCTTCAATATACTGATCCATGCCATCAGTTTCAGGAATAGACAGAGGATAAACACTAATGAGAGTTCTTTGGGATATTTTCTCAATCTCGAGATCAGGGAGGCCATCTGTTCCTTTACTAGTAAAACATCCACTAGCAGAATGTAAAGGCCTACCTTCAATGGCATCTGCAGCAGTGTACTTGGTACTTGGGGGGGGCAGGGGGTCCGTTCCACCCAAGGTGCCTCTCATCAAGGGTGGCACACAAGGCCTGTCCAATATTATTCAGGGCCAGTCTGATCTTTGTGAACAATTTTGGAACAGAGGCTGGAACGCGGAAGGTCACATTAACATGAGGTTAAACACAGAAGCGAGCAGCAAAAAATCCTAAGGGAGTATGCATGTATGACTGTATGTACGTTAGCATGAGAGTGTTTGTGCGTGGCCATGTATGTACAGTAGTTTGAAAAAGAAAGTATACCCTCTATGAGGAGTGGGCCAAAATTCCTTCACAACGATGTGAGAGACTGATAAAGTCATACAAAAAATGATTACTTCAAGTTATTGCTGCTAAAGGTGGTTCTATAAGCTATTGAATCATAAGGTGTATCTGTTTTTCAGACATAGGTTCTCCATTTGGCTTTATTTTTTAATAAATCATGACAGCGTAATATGACATGTGTTCATCTGAGGTAGCATTTACCTAATTTTTAGACCTGCTGAGGAACAGATGATTGTCATTAGGTCGTGATATGTAAAGCCATAGAATTCAAAGAGGGTTACTTTCTTTTTCACACGACTGTATGTGCATGTGTAAGCAGACGGTGCAGGTTTTTTTTGTTTAGAATTATACTTTACAAGCATGTGTGTGCACAGGGGTTCTCATTTGGAAATCTCATGCAAGCCAGAGCTGAAGTCGGCTGGGACATAGACACACTACAAATACACAAAAGGAGAATTTAAGGAAATTATGAAATTTTGACATCTGGTCATCCTGCGCCCATTTCCTATTTGGGACATCTTTGGAGCTGGCCAATTCAATTTACTCCATCAAGCCATCTATTTTTTAAAATCTAGACAGGGTATTTCAAATGCTGGTATTTTAACTCTTTACATGCACACATTTTACCACCAGCCACCGTCAATTGTTTTTTTTGCATGTTTTTTCCCCCACGCATTCTACATGAGGTATGAATTTTGCAGCTTCTGGTATATGTCACTGCCAAAAAACACCCCAATATGTGTTCAGCAACATCTCCTGAGTACAGTGACACCACCCATGCATAGGCTTATCAGGTTGTTTGGGGTTAAAAGGCCACATTTGGGACATGAACAAGTACGTTTTTTAAATTGCAATTTTGACATGTGGTCATTCTGCCCCCATGTCCAATTTGGGACATCTCTGAACCCAGCTTAATCAATATACCCCATCAAATCATGTAGGTTTGAAAACTAGATATCCTAAGGTATTTCAAATTCTAGTGTTTTAACCCTTTCCATGCACTCGTTTTACCACCAGCCTTTGTCAAAGTTTCTGGTATTTTTTTTTTTCACACACATTGCAATTCAGGTATGAATTTACAGCCCCTGGTATATGCCACATGCAAACAACACTCCAATATGTATTCAGCAACATCTTCTGAGTACCACCCATGTATCTTGTCAGCCCGTGCTCAGGTCCTATTTAGGATATCTTTGAACCCAGCCAATTCGATTTACCCCATACAATCTTACATTTTTGGAAAACTAGACACCCAATGGGTATTTCAAATGCCAGTATTTCGACTCTTTCCATGGCAGGATTTTTGTGAAGATACTGAGGTGGGTTTTTGGCGTTTCTTAATGCCTCAATAATGAAGCATTTCAGCATCCAGTGTTACAAACTGCCATGTGCAAGCCAAAATAACTTTATAATCAACACAAATTTTGCATAAACTTATGCATCTCAGCACACAACTTACTTTAACTTTCTGATTATAAAAAGGGACAATAAAATGTCGCTGACACACCTACTATAGAAGAAACCTTTTTACTGTGAGCTGTGACTCTGTGCATTTTTCCAAAATGGGAAAAAAACAGACACAGAAGGCACTGCCCTTCTCCTTCGTGGTCTATTCTTGTCACCATTTTACAGTGACCTGTATTCAAGTTGAAGTAACTCTGTCGTGTAGGTCTTCCTTGCCGATAGTAAGCTAGGCAGCCAAGTGATTATAACTCCAAGTCACCCAGCCACTTGCCAAGACACAGTGTACAGTGAAAATAGAACCACATTTATTGAACAGGACACTCATGTGTATACACATAATTAAACACATAACGAAATCAAAACATTTAAGTACAATAGTTACACTCCTCTTTCCCACCAAGTCCCTCCTGCCTCCCAATGGATTCAGTGATCCCAACCCTGCAGGGAGATGTGCTTGGCCAGGGATATTTTGCTAGGATGGTGTGGGGAAAGGAGCAAATGCACATAGGGGCAACAAAACAAAACTGACAACATGAAAAGTTAAAAGAAACACACAACTACCATTAAAGTGCATATGATGGCTGGAGTGTCCTGTTAAACAGATATAGCTTTGTAATAGTAAATATGAGATTTCACGAGTGCCCAAAGTGCTCATAGGAACAGAAAAAGTAAACATGTGTGTTTAAAAAGCATTAACAAGAATGATGTCCCTATTTCATAAGCTAAATATAGAAAAAGAGGATACTGGGTGGCATATGCATACCATTCATTAAAAAGTTCTACTACATTTCCAGATAAAAAGATTTGTTAGCCATATATTGAATTGACCCACACTTAGTTGGGACTTAATCTAATAATTATAAAGTTGGGAAACTACTTGCCACTAAATTAAGTCCAATTCAAAGCCCAGGAACCAGAGTCTTTACCCTTCAAGATAAAGGGTTTAGGTGAGGGGTATCCATACATTTTCAGAATTAATATACAATTAGCCATTCAACACAGACTCTGGAAACTACTTAGATGACTGTAAAACCATATAAGTGTGGAACGAACCGAATGACTCAATAATCTAGAAGCCAACACACAGTACCACAAAGTACTCACCACATCCTGAACATTCCAACCCAAAATACAAAAGGTGTGTAATGCATAGTAAAGTGACCAGCTTGAAATCATTGTAATGTCAGAAATATTGCACTTAGCTGGGGCTACATCTTTCTCTTTCTTTCTCTTTTCTTTTAAGTCAGCACTCTATTGATATATGTGTTCCAAAACATAAATAACCAAAGCCTGAGATGACACGGTTATGTTTAACTTGTAAAAGTATCATTTAATGTCCACATATGACATAAAATTATGAAGTTATGGAAAATGCATGTAATTCTATAAATCTAAAATACCCGATTTCAGTATTTGTAAACCTGTTAAACGGTGCTGTCAAGAGGGCAAGGGTTCATCAAAAGTATGTTTTTCATGTTAAGTAATATTTATACAACCAAGTGAATAAAATGTATATCATGCGCTATAGTACAGCACAGAAACATTGAATTTTAATGTTGAGTCAGAACAAAAGATGCAAATGCAGAATGACACATTCTAGGACCAAAAAAAAACCAACAAAAA
Organism: Spea bombifrons; assembly: GCF_027358695.1. Lineage (NCBI taxonomy): Eukaryota > Metazoa > Chordata > Amphibia > Anura > Pelobatidae > Spea > Spea bombifrons. The sequence continues at coordinate 21,000,514 of NC_071090.1, read as the reverse complement.
ACTCTTCCCAACGGTTTGTCAGAAGAATACACAAGAACATCTGTTTGCAGCACCTGCATCCACAGTTGGTCCAGAGACGCTGCCTCTTGCAGCTGATCGGGTTTAAGCGTATCTACACCCTACACATTATGTGATAATGTGAAAATACATATTTGGCAAATAAAAATGAGTTGTTCTAAAAGCTCCTAAGTAATCGAATCAACAAAACTGTGAGGACAGTAACTGACAAAACAAACGTGTCTGTTGTATGCATCCAAACCGTGAATAAAGTGCCAGCTGAAATCTAAGTTACTCTGAGTGCTACAGTGATGTTGAAAAACAATGTGAGAGACACTTGCCTACTGCACCCTGCCCCATACACATCTTCCTACGCACAGCCAATTGCCAGGGTGCATGCTAATGACACTTCAGCTCTTAGCATGTCACTGTATATGCTAGTAGCTGTGATAGAGACAGGTACCTGCGGCACATCTCCATAATATTTGCCACACAGCGCAGGAGAGGAACCATAAGTATCTGAAAAGGGAGTGGTGTCATATGGTACACATTAGGTATTGTACAACAAACTGAAGCCAGTTGGAAATACATTATGGTAACATATGTAGACCAATATTGTCTGGACAAAAGTACTGAAGAAAAAGTAAACATGTGCGGAGAGATTGGCATGCCACAATATACAGGAACATTGGATGCAGCGGCATGAAATGAACTGCAACACACATAAATAGCATAATACGAACAAACTTCACATACAACATTTACATTACGGGCAAACCAAAACAAGTGGTGTGGCGCAAAGGCAAGTATTCTAGAAGTGCACTTTTGATGACATTGCATACACAAAATTAAGATGTCACTGGCAGTATCCGAGTCCTGTTAGATCTAAATTGCCCATCAGTGTTTTGAGCAGACTCTGTACATGTCAGTCGCTCTCTGCATGTTACTGCATGCTGCATTTTGTCTTGCTGTGTGTCTTCACGTGAGCTAAGTAAGCTGTTGACTCTAGAAAGAAAGTCCCTCTCGCAATGGGTGTGCATATATATATATATATATATATACATATACATATATACATACACACACACACACACACACATACATATGATTATGTGCATAGTTTAACATCATTTTGTCATTGGCTCCTCCTGCTTATCTTATACATGTGGGACTATCATGATGCTCTGAACACCTTCCATGTGAGCAAAAGTACATGACGTAGCTATTAAATGTTGCAAGTAGATCGAGCACTAGCAAACTGTAATTTATTCTTAAACATCATCTCCTTTAGAGCTCTATATTCTTAACCGATTGCTACGTTCCCGTGTAAAATTGAAGATGATCTCAGAGAGCATGCGAGAGGGGAGGACTTGCAATGACTGTGCATGTGCAAGAGAGCGATGCAAAGGGAGGGGGTGACTGCATTTTATTCCGTGTGTGCCAGGGGAGCGAGAGAGAAATGTTTATACAGAAACTGCTGCCGACGAAGATCTTGAGAAGCAGAGACGCCCCCAGAGGCATCGGAGGGGATTCGTGTGCGTTTCGGAAGGTAAACAACAGCCACGCCCCCTACAGCCCTCTCCCTCAACGTGCAGCACAGACCCAGCAGCAGTACATTTCCATTGCAATCATCACAGAGATGACAGCAGCCGTCCATCCTAGAATTTGTGCAAGCTGCTGCTTTAATAATGCATTTGTGTTCTAATGCCAGCCCCCCTCTCGCCAGAAGCCATCATAACCCAAGCTGAAGATCAGCCATGTCACAGAATCTATTGCAAATGCTGTGGCTTAAAATGACATAAGTGTTTTCTGGCGGATGTAAACGCAGCTCGCTATACACGTGAAATGCGAAGTAATCCATCCGTATGGCAGACGCAAGGATATTTTATATGGATGATCCACGACTCATAAATATGCGAGCAGCATGTAAACATGAAACTGCACTTTCCCCTCTCGTCCTGATCGCACTGGCATCCTGCCTCCAACTGGCGGCTATATCACTGGAAACCTGCCCAACACGATGCCAATAAACCTGGCATATGCCGGAGCGGGGTGCCCAGGCACAAGATGCTGCAGTCATTAATAAAGACGATTTTGTAAATACGCGATGCGTGCTTGGAAAACTTGTCGCTTATGCATTCCCCTCCCTCTTACTCTTTAAACATGCCTGTCCAACATGCGCAATGTCTTATGCTGGCACCCACCCACCTCTCGCCAGCTTCCACCTCTACAGGGCTCAGTACGAATTCGTTCGAATCCATCCTGCTCTTATATCTGCATTAAGTGCCCTGCACGAGCATAACGAATAAAAGCCGAAATGCACCATACAGTAAAAGGACATGGGCTTAAGCGGTTTACCTTGCTGTGTGTGTGGGGTGTCCTCACTGTTGAAATTAGCTCAGGTTAAAATAGGGGAGGATCCTACTGAAAAAACAGATAAGACCATTCCACAGAAAGTCCAGCGAATCATCGCACTCAGTATAGCAAAAGATGATATCCTTCCTTCTCTTTCCTCTCTCTCTCCCTTCTAGGAGTGGATAGAAAGTAACTCCATGTATGTCATCCAAAAATCAGCGTTCAAACGTGATGGCTGCTCTTCGCGATCGGTGCTGATCTCCTTCTAATGAAGATTTCCTTGAGATACACACATATATGTACATATGAGCGCGTGTATGGAGATATGAATGGTTGCGGGCTGTTCTGCTAGGAAAGGGGGTGGGTGCTGTGAGGCTTACTTTGCACTCAATCCTATGTCAGTCGCATGCAGGAGGGATATGGGGAGTTTTTTTTTTATGAGACTTGGCGATCCAGGTAGGGGGGTGTAACTCGTATCCCTCGGTCTCATGGTGTCCTCCTTTCCATCTGATAGAATCTCATATGTCTGTCTAGTACAGGATACATAGAGATATATACACAAATAAACAAGCTAAATGAGCGGGTGGCACTACAAGTCAAGTACTGTTTCTCCATGTTTCCCCCCTCTCTAGCAAAACTCCATTTTTCTTCCTTCACTCTTCTCTCAAGCTCCCCTCCTTTTTATTCCTTGCCCCCTCTCCTTTCCCTCCTATCTTGTATTCACTCCCCTTCGTGCCCTTTCCGCTCCCTCCTGTCATCTTTTTGCCACTTTCTTCCTCTCCTTTATTCCCTCAAATTATTTTGCTCTCTTTTGCAACCCGGGGGGGCTCTTGGATGGGGGAGGATTGGACTCCAAGGGATTTGTCTTCTTGTAACTATCCATTATTACCCTCTCTTGTTTGCCACACTAATGGGTACAAATACAACGGAATGCTACCTTAGAGTAAATAAAGCTCAGGGGCTTAACCAGCTTTTGGCGCCATGTTAATGACGTACTTGAAATATGCAATTTCTCCTGCGTCAAGGGGGGGGGAAGACTACAAATAAATGTGTTTGTAAAAAAAAAAAAAAAACGAAGTTGAATGTTTGTTGAGGAAATGGGAAGGGGTGTGTGGGGTGACGGGTGTTAGAGGAGGGACTAAGGGGTCCAGACACCATACGCCCATTGCAAGTGCAACGAGCCTAGGAGTTGGCATATGTTTACTAGTCATGGTACAATAGATGGGTATCCTTATCGATTTGTAATTACTAACACGGACAGTGACGTGAAGCAACATGTGCCTCATACATAAAGGGCTTAATGTAAAGCCCTACGCTAGTGAGACGGCGGGTACAGTAGGGTGCTGATGCTGAAACAAGAAGTCGCCAGACGACACTAAAACTTTGATAACATGCGAGTCAACGGGCTTTAAGAGGTTTATTGCCCAAAAATAAACATTAATTAAAATGAACTTCCACCTGATGTACCCTGTACACATCCAGACGAGGGAAACGATTGACTCTTATGTACGTATACATTAATTTATAAATATATAAAGTCAGGATTTTCAGAGTACGATGTCCTTTGATTGCTCGATATAGCTGCAGCTCAGTGTTCCGCGCCCAACATGTTCGGAGTTACATAAAACCTGCAGGTGTTTCCTCTATGCCCTCACGGGACATATAGAGTAAAAACGGTAGAAGGCCGCGGAGCCCAAGCTGTAATAGCGCTGAAAACATCAGAACGGATAGCCTTCGACTGGAGAAGGTTATGGTCGGCAGATAGGTTGGTTCATCGGGCGGATTAATGTGTACCTTCGGTCGCTCTCCTCAACAGCGCGAGCCCTGTGTGCGTACGTACGTTTAATGTGTTAAGAGCTGGCTCGGTAGTCACACCCACCATTTCCCGCTTCAGTGTCTGTTATCACGCCCCCTCCTGTAGTTTGCAGCCTGCCCACTGCCCAGTCACCGTGCGCTGCGTTCAGCCTGAGCAGGCTTGAGTGCATACGGCCCTCCTGCAATGATCTAGCCTCACACAGGATGGCAGAGTGTTATAGTACAAGCTGCATTACAGTTACACCTATAGAGATCTTTGTTTACAAACAGCGAGCTGTAGAATGTTTTATTTTTGTATAATATACAAGCAGGAATTAGCAGTCTCTGGAAGCTGAGGCAATGAGCAGCTGATATACTTGAGCTTGTGTGTCCTCGCAAGCCAGGGACTTTCACAGATCTAATTATGTAGCATGGTTGTAGTGTTAAAATTTTGTTTTTTTAAAACAGTAGCATTAGTTTAGTACATACATGTATACCTCAAATGATCGAAGGCCTCAAATAGCAGCTTAGCAGTTATAAAACAACCAAACACTATTTGTTGTAATCAATCCTTCCATAATAGCAGAATTTAGTTTAATGTACAAGTTGTAAGTCATGCTATAAAGCAGTAGGAATGACCCACATTGCACTTTTGTAGTTCAGGAAACAAATACCAAATATGCTAGATCATACATCTAATAGGTGCTTTGAAGTTAGTATTTGTCTAAAAAGAAACCTTCGGTAAAGTTGTTTTGGCTGAAAGCCTTTTGATTTTAGATTTTCGCGCGGGTAAACTGGAAAATAGTATAATTTGTTACCATGAGTGGCCTTTGATTTCATTCATTTTAGCGAACGGAGGCTGCTCTTATTTGGAGTATAAGCAAAAACATAGAAACAGAATTTGATGGCAGATAAGAACCATTCGGCATATCTAGTCTGCCCATTTCTTCCGATGTAAGAAGTTTAACCCCTTCGTGACAAAGGCTGATTTTACTTTTTGTACCCTTTGGGACAATGGCCGTTTTAACATTTCTGCGCTGCTCATGTTTAGCTGTAATTTTCTTCTTTCCCGTTTACTGAACCCACACAAGTTATATATTGTTTTTTTCAGGACAAGACGGGCTTTCTTTATATGGCATTGTTTTGATTGTATCATATTATTTACTATTAAAAAAGTATAAAATATGATGAAAAATTTAGAAAAAAATTACTTTTTCTAACTTTTAGTTGAAAAATCTTTTACTCATCTATAAAAGGTAATGAAAAAAACCTGCTAAATAGATTCTACTATTTGTCCTGAGTTTAGAAATACCCAATGTTTTTTTGCTTTTTCCTACACGTTATGGGGCAATAAGTACAGGTAGTGTTTTGCTATTTCAAAGCCATTTTTTCCAAATCTGGTAATTCTTCCCCCCATGTGCCATTTCGGGTATCTTTGAAGCTGGCCAATGCAATTTACCCCATCAAATCATATATTTTTGAAAACTAGACACCCCAGGGTATTTCAAATGCTAGTATTTTAACTCTTTCCATGCACCATATCTACCACCAGTCTTTGTCAAACTTTGTGGTAGTCATTTTTTGCATTTGTTTTGTCACACACATTTTACTTCAGGTATGAATTAAAAGGTTCTGGTATATGTCACTATCAAAAAACACCCCAATATGTGTTCAGCAACATCTCCTGAGTACAGCGATACCTCACATGAATGATTTTGCCTGGCTGGGGGCAAAAGGGCCACATTTGGGGCATGCGCATTTTTCAATGTTGAACTTTGGCATTTGGGGATCCACTGCCCATGCCCTATTTGGTACATCCTTGAGCTGGGCCATTTCAGTGTGCCCAATAAAACCATATATTTTTGAAAACTAGACAACCCAGGATATTTTAAATGCTGGTATTTTAACTCTTTGCATGCACGCATTTTACCACCAGCATTTTTTAAAAGTTTGCAGTAGTATTTGTTTGTGTGTATTTTTCCCCCACACACCTACTTTATGTATGAATTTACAGCTCCTGGTATATGCCGCTGTCACACGACAACCCAATATGTGTTCAGCAACATCTCCTGAGTACAGTGATACTCCACATGCATGGGTTTGTCATTTTTTGGGGGAACTAAAAGGCCACATTTGATACGTGTGCATTTTTCTAATTGGAAATTAGATGTGTGGCCTTCCGTGTTAATTGGGACATTGTTGAACTCGGCCAATTTAATTTACACCATCAAATAAAAGTAGACACCCCATGGGCATTTAATATGCCAGTATTTTAACTCTTTCCATGCGAGAATTGTTTTAAGCTAATGTGCTAATTTTAGGACTTGCTCACAAAAATATATTTTTTATATATATATTTTTTTTTTTTGCCTTTTTAAAAAAAAAATTTTTAAATTTTTTTTAACTTAAAGGTTCCCCTGATAGTGAAATCAGTAGGAAATTATTTTTACATTTCACAGTTTTTTTAACTATTTTTTTCTAATAATTATTAATTTTATTTTATTTTTTAATTTATTTTTACTAATCACACAGTGATTAGAAAGCTGGACTCCATTGACTTGCATGGTTGAATGCAGTACCTGTATTCAACCTGCAAGTGGAGCCAGAGTTCTCTAGAGGGTCTGGAGACCATCTAGCGAACTTTTGCATCTTTATTATTTTTTTTCCCGGGCCGCCGCCATCTTGCGGATGGTGAAGATTGCGTGCTAAGGGGAATCTAAATCCTGGGGGCAGTGAAGATTAACCCAGTACTTATTTATAAAAGTATGGTGTCAGTGTGATGCGAAAGGGCCTATGACTCTATGAGGGGACTGTGAGATATCTGGGGGGTATAAGGCATATCTGGGGTAGAAGGCATATAGGGTATATAAGGCATATGTGGGGAGTGCAGTGTGGCATGTCTGGGGAGGACGGAGTGGTGTATCAGGGTGTATAAGGCATATCTGGGTCCACAGTGGCATATCTGGGGATAGAATGGAGTGGCATATCTGGGGGTAGAATGGAGTGGCATATCTGGGGGTAGAATGGAGTGGCATATGTGGGGAGGGCAGAGTGGAATGTCTGTGAGGCAGTGTGGCATGTCTGGGGAGGATGGAGTGGTGTATCAGGGGGTATAAGGCATATCAGGGGCCACAGTGGCATATGTGGCGGTAGAGTGGAGTGACATATGTGGGGGTAGAGTGGAGTGACATATGTGGGGGTAGACTGGAGTGACATATGTGGGAGGCAGCGTGGAGTGGCATGTCTGGGAGGCAGCGTGGAGTGGCAAGTCTGGGAGGCAGCGTGGTATTTAACATCATTTGTTTATTAAATTATTTTAAATAAATGAAAATTTTACATTCATTTTTTTTATCCGATTAATCGAAAAAATAATCGGCCAACTAATCGATTATGAAAATAATCGTTAGTTGCAGCCCTACATCTAAGCCTAAGGCCCTTAAGTTTTATACCATGACATCTTGTTCTAACATTGCTCCTTTCAAATAAGCATGCCTCCTATACTTTTGTTAAATCTCTTTAAGTATTTAAATGTTTCTATTGCACCCCATATCTCTTCTTTCCTCCAAGCTATACATATTAAGATCCTTTAACCTTTCCAGATAAATTCTGTCCTGTAAACCACTTACAATTTGTGTAGCTCTCTGAACTCTCTCCAATGTATCTATTCTTTTGGAGATGGGGTCACCAGAATTCTACACAATATGCTAGGTGAGACCTGACCAGAGATCTGTAAAGTGGCATAATTGCCTCCCTCTTTCAGCTACTAATGCCTCGCCATATGCAACCCAGCATCCTGCTTGCTTTTAGAGATGCTTCATTGCATTGTTTGCTTACCTATAAGTCATAAGAAATAATTACTCCTAAGTCCCTCTCTAATGTTGGTACTGAGAGTTCAGTGCCAACGATGCTATATCCTGCCTTAAGAGTTTTACTACCCAAGTGCATTATTTTACATTTATTAATATTACACTGCATTCTCAACCATTCTTCTAATTTACTTAAGTCATTTGCCATTTGAGTTGTTACACCTGGAATGGCTACCCTGTTGCAGACCTTTGTATTACCTTTGTATCAGACATATCATACCATTAAGACCTTCTGTAATATTATTAAGAAAAATAGAATAAAGAACAGGTCCCAATACTGATCCCTGAGGTACCCCACTGGTGACAAGTTCTTCAACAGCTCCTCCCTGGTCTATTATCTTAGTTACCCAGTAAAATAAATAAAGTAGGTTACTTTTACAAGATCTTCCTGTAGAAAATGTGTGCTGTTTCTGATCATGCATATGCAACAAACTGTGATGCACTGTGTGTTCTGACACCTTTCTACCAGAACCAGCATTAGCTTTTTCAGCAATTTGAGCTACAGTAGCTCGTCTGATGGATTTGACCACACGGACCCCACTTGCACCAATGAGCCCTGGCTGTCGCCAGTTCACGTCTTTTCTTTCCTTGTACCACTTTTGATAGGTACTGACCACTGCAGACCGGGAAAGCCCCACAAGAGCTGCAGTTTTGGAAATGCGCTCAGTTGTCCAGTTACTGCAACTTGGGCCTTGTCAAAGTTGCTCCGATTCTCAACACATCGACTTTGAGGACGAAATGTTCACTTGCTGTCTAATACAGTATCTCACAAAAGTGAATACACCCCTCACATTTTTGTAAATATTTTATTACATCTTTTCATGTGACAACACTGAAGAAATGACACTCTGCTACAATGTAAAGTAGTGAGTGTACAGTCTGTATAACAGTGTAAATTTGCTGTTCCCCTAAAAATAACTCAACACACAGCCATGAATGTCTAAACCATGCCAACAAAAGTCCCAATTAGCCATTTCCCCTCCCCGGGGTCATGTGACTCGTTAGTGCTACAAGGTTTCAGGTGTGAATGGGGAGAAGGTGTATTCAATTTGGTGTTATCGCTCTCACACTCTCTCATACTGGTCACTGGAAGTTCAACATGGCACCTCATGGCAAAGGATCTGAAAAAAGAATGGTTGCTCTACATAAAGATTGCCTAGGCTATAAGAACGGTGGGCAAGACCATACAGCGGTTTTGCAGGACAGGTTCCACCCAAAACAGGCCTCACCATGGTCGACCAAAGTAGTTGAGTGCACGTGCTCAGAGTCATATCCAAAGGTTGTCTTTGGGAAATAGACGTATGACTGCTGCCAGCATTGCTGCAAAGGTTGAAGGGGTGGGGGGGTCAGCCTGTCAGCGCTGTGACCATACGCCGCACACTGCAACAAATTGGTCTGCATGGCTGTTGTCCCAGAAGGAAGCCTTTTCTAAAGATGATGCACAAGAAAGCTCGCATTACTGGAACCATGTCTTGTGGGCCAATGAGACCAAGATAAACTTATTTGGTTCAGATGATGTCATGCGTGTGTGGCGGCAACCAGGTGAGGAGTACAAAGACAAGTGTGTCTTGCCTACAGTCAAGCATGGTGGTGGAAATGTCATGATCTGGGCCTGCATGAGTGCTGCTGGCACTGGGGAGCTACAGTTCATTGAGGGAACCATGAATGCCAACATGTACTGTCACATACTGAAGCAGAGAATGATTCCCTCCCTTCGGAGACTGGGCCTCAGGGCAGCATTCCAACATGATAACGACCCCAAACACATCTCCAAGATGACCACTGGCCAAGCATGTCTCCAGACCTAAACCCTATTGAGGGGGCATCCTCAAAAGGAAGGTGGGGGAGCGCAAGGTCTCTTACATCCAGCTCTGCGATGTCGTCGTAGAAGAGGACTCCAGTGGCAACCTGTGAAGCTCTGGTGAACTCCATACCCAAGAGGGTTGAGGCAGTGCTGGAAAATAATGGTGGCCACACAAAATATTGACACTTTGGGCCCAGTTTGGACATTTCCACTTAGGGGTGTACTCACTTTTGTTGCCAAGGTTTAGACATTAATGGCTACTTTACATTGTAGCAGAGTGTCATTTATTCAGTGCCATGATAACAAAAACATCAGTGTAATTCACTTCAGCTGTTAGTGGTCAAAATGTTATGGCTGATCGGTGTGTGTGTGTGTGTGTGTGTGTGTGTGTGTGTGTGTGTATATATATATATATATATATATATATATATATATATATATATATATACCGTATTTGCTCGATTATAAGACGAGGTTTTTTCCAGAGCAAATGCTCTGAAAAATACCCCTCGTCTTATAATCGGGGTCGTCTTCTAATCAGACCCCAAAAAAATGCTGGCGCCATGCTGCTTACCGGTCGCGAGCAGCGTCTCTTCTGTTAGAAGCAGGGCAGGAAGCTTGCAGCGTCCTCACAGAGCTCTATCTCCCCCTCCCTCCTCTGAGGGCGGGGCCAGAGAAGTTGCTACAGCCGGTCCCCTGCAGAAGTCTGCGAGTGGGAGATCTGCAGTTCAGGTGAGGGGGTGGGGGAGGGTTTTTGAGTATGTGTGAAGTGTGTGTGATTAAGGGAATGAATGAGTATTTAAATGTTTGTGAATGAGTGTGAGTGTGTGTGTGATAGCATGGATGTGTAAGGGGGGTGGGGGTTGTAGCATGGCATATGGAGGCTGTAATCCCACTGCTATCATCCCCAGGTTCCAGCATGTACTGGCTGCCTTGGCTTGATAGGAGTGTGATTGCTGTTAGCAGTTTGATATATATATATATATATCAAACTGCTAACAGCAATCACACTCCTATCAAGCCAAGGCAGCCAGTACATGCTGGGTTAAAAGGCATATCATGGGGCTGAGTGGCATATAGGGGGTTAAAATGCATTTCTGGACCTCCAGAAATGCATTTTAACCCCCTATATGCCACTCAGCCCCATGATATGCCTATATACCTCCAGAAATGCTTTATACCCCCCTATATGCCACTCAGCCCCATGATATGCCTTTTAACTCCCTATATGCCAGAGTGGCATACAGGGGTATAAGGCATATCATGGGGCAGAGTGGCAAATAGGGGGGTATAAAGCATTTCTGGGGGCAGAGTGGCATAACTGGGGGGGGCAGGTTGGCAAATAAAAGGAAATTTAAAAAATATATTTTTCTCAATCATAGCTTTTATTAAACATGAAAATAATTTACATTAATTAATATTTACTGGTAAAACTTTTTCCCTATAGGGTAGTCTTATATTCAGGCTTTTTGTTTTTTTCCTAAATTAATATTTTGATTTTGGGGGGTCGTCTTATAATCGGGGTCGTCTTATAATCGAGCAAATACGGTATATACATACACACACACACGCGCTATGGAAGTGTGTATGTGTCACAACGCCGGGACCGGTTGCGGCTGCCTGCCAGCACGGAGGTACCAAGGACCGGGTACCAGACCGGGTCCAGATGGCTGTGTAATTGCACAGCTGGAAAATACTGCAGGCACTCCAGTGAAGTGCAGCAGTTGATGCTTGGCTGGAGGTGGTGCTTGCTTAGAGCCAGAATTGCCCAGTACCGACACCCTATCGCTATTCTGTTTACTGAGTTAGAGTTCGTGTTTCCTGTTATTGACCCTTGACTTGCCTGACTACTCTTCTGCCTAGTGACTCTGATCCTGTGTACTAAAGCTGGCTTGTCTAACTACCTGCACTTTGTACCGACCTCTGGCTTGTATAACTGCCCATTTAGTGTACTGAACCTGGCTGTATCTGACCATCAATTCTGCAATGACCTCTGGCATCCTGTGTCATCCATCTGTGACCCCAGCCTGCAGTTTATTTATACAGGTATCTGGATGCATCTGTGCTTTGCCTGCTATACTCAGTAGCAAACTTTACCTGCCTACACCTGAGCCTGTCCGCTTTCGGTATTATCTAAGTCCCTGTCCGCTGAGCCTGGGGCCAAGTCCTTGTTAGGTGATTCAGGGCCTATTTTCTAATTACCCTATTATAGGCCGCACTTTTTCCCCCTTAAAGTGGGGGTGCGGCCTATAATTGGGGTTTAGCGTAATTCGTATTGCTCGGGCGCTAAGCAGTTTTTTTGCCCTTTTCATTATCATTTAGCCCTGCTGTGGGCAAACAGCAGCGTGAGGATCCAGATCCCCCGCAGTGCTGCAGGGGACCTGGATCTGCCTCTCTGGCAGCCGGTGCACATCTGTGCGATGCAGACAATCCCGCTGCTGCCGGCACTTCCATGACCTTCCGGTGCTCCAGGTGCAGCAGGAGGTTGTCTGAGCGCATCGTGCAGACGTCCCCAGCGCTGCAGGGGACCTGTATTCTCTCTGGCAGCCGTGGAACGTCTGCGCGATGCACGCAGACAACTTCCTCTGCTGCCGGCACTTCCGTGTGACGAGCAGCAACAGAGGTTGTCTACGCGCATCGCGCAGACGTACACCGGCTGCCCCCAATAGGCACTAGGGAGTCTGCAGATGCATTGGTAAGTTGGTGGGGGGTCAGGGTGGTATATATCTGGGGAGCAGAGTGGCAAATCTAGGGGGGCATGAAGCATATCAGGTGGCAGAGCAGCATATCTAGCGGTGCAGAGTGGCATATCTGGGGGCATAAAGCATATCAGGATGCAGAGTGGCATATCAGAGGGGCAAAAAAGCATATCAGGATGCAGAGTGGCATATCGGGGGGCATAAAGCATATCAGGAGGCAGAATGTCATATCAGGGGAGCAGAGTGGCATATCTAGGGGGCATAAAGCATATCAGGAGGCAGAGTGGCATATCTGGGGGGGCACAAAGCTTATCAGGAGGCAAACTTTTCAAAATCTAATAGCAAGCTTGACTACACGTCAAAGGCCCTGTTTGGCCGAAATGTTGCTTTTGTTTGTTCTCGCTTAATAAAGTGTCCTAGAGACTGGAAGCTGTTTGGAATGCTGGGATTTTCTTTGTATGCTTCAAGAGGATTTATGCTGTCCCTTTTTTCCTGCTAGCACCCAGCTTCCTGGGAGTTGAGTGCAGAACCATTTGTTCTTTTTTTTGAGTCTTAGTGTGTGTGAGACTGCCTGAGTCTGTGTGAGAGACTACCTGAATCTCTGTGTGTGTGTGAGAGACTGCCTGAGTCTCTGTGTGAGATTGCCTGAGTGTGTGTGTGTGTGTGTTTGTGCGTAAGACTGCCTGAGTGTGTGTGTGTGTGTGAGACTGCCTGAGTCTGTGTGTGTTGGTTTTTATTTCTTAAGTAAGAAAGCTTGGAAATGGTTACTCAAAAAATTGAACCCCACTACTGGATGTGGCCAAATACTTCTCCCCATTCTGGAGATTGAAGGTAACAACCTGTAGTCCCAGAGAAACTGAGCGATACACAGAGATTTCAAATTAAACCCAGCAGCTAGAAGTTGAGAGGCTTAGATGTAATATAAGGAAGCTTTACTTTACTGGGATGGTGGTAGATAAACAGAACAGCCTCCCAGTGGTAGAGGTTATTACAGAAAACACTCAAGTTATTATTTCAAGATTTCTCAGTGGCAGTCACTGTCAAGAGAAGATAATACTCTCTTGCTTACACAAGAAGCAAGTAAAAATTGCACTTTTGTACACAGATAAACTGAAAGTTCTACATGAAGGAAAGGCCCTCTTTTGAATCATCCAAAGCAGTTCCTCCAGAATAGTTCAAAAGTCATTCCCCTACAGGGAATGGGGGCACGGGTCCTCTTTCTCCTCTGGGGCTTCTCCTTATATATCTCCAGGTCGGCATTGCACCTGAGCTAATAAGTTAATGTATATGTGGTTTGCTAATACGCAACATTCCTAGTTGTTCAAATGCTATTATTATTATTTTGGTTGTTATTTTAAGCACACATTGTTTTGCACCATAGTTCAGTTTAAAACTGAAAATAAGAGGAACAATCTACAATGTGTGATGTGTGGCTGCTCATCCTTGCCCAGGCTTTGCGCTTTACCAGGGGGGGTCGCTTTTGGGCCCTTACTTTTAAACAATTGCCTCCTCGGGCTGGGATAGGCTAGATGTCTTTAAACCAGAATCTTACATCTGATAAAACAAGCCCCACCCACACGACTAACACATTTTGTATTGTTTACTTCAATATTGAGAGGTAAACACTTCCATGAATCAAAAGAAAATTCTTACACATCTCAAAAAATTTAGCCCTGCTTTTTGCAAGTGACTCATTGGAACATTCCCTTAACTAATAGAATACCGCATTTGCTCGATTATAAGACGACCCTGATTATAAGACGACCCCCCAAAATCTGATTATTAACTTAGGAAAAAAAGAAAAAGCCTGAATATAAGACGACCCCAAAGGAAAAAAGTTTTACCAGTAAATGTTAATTCATGTAAACTATTTTTTTTAATAAAAGCTATGATTGAGAAAAATATTTTTTTGTTTTTATTTCTTGTATTTTCCAACCTGTCCCCCAGTTACCAACATCTGCCCCCAGGCTTGCCACTCCAATATGGCACTGTGGCCCATGATATGCCTTTTAACCCTCTATATGCCACTGTGCCCCATGGTATGCCTTTTGACCCCCTATGTGCCACTCTGCCTCCAGAAATGCCTTATACCCCTATATGCCACTCTGGCATTTAGGGGGTTAAAAGGCATATTATGGGGCAGAGTGGCATATAGGGAGGTATAAGGCATTTCAGGAGGCAGAGTGCTCTATTAAATGCCCCCTTAACGCCACTCCAGAAATGCCCTATGCCCCCATTTAACACACACACACACACTCTCTCCCCCCCTCTCTCACCCCCTTCTCTCACCCCCTTCCCCCTCTCTCACCCCTCTCAGCCCTCTCTTACCGGTGCTTCCAGCCGGGGCAGCGGGTTGACGTCGCCTTCCACTGCAGCCGGAAGGAGGTGGAGTTGGCAGCGGGGGTTTGTATGCGTCCGTCGCGTATACTTTCCCCGGCTGTCAGAGATCAGAGTTCCCCGCACCGGTGCCCCACCGGTGCGGGGAGCTCTGATCTCTGACAGTCGGGAAGGTCTACGCGACGGACACAGACAACCCCCGCTGCTAGCCACACCTCCTTCCGGCCGCAGCGGACATTGTCTACGCGGATCGCGTAGACATCAACCCGCTGCCCCGGCAACACAGCAGGAAGCACCGGTAAGTGTGTGTATGATGGGGGGGGTGAGACAGGAGGATCCAGGTCCCCTGCAGCGGTGCGGGGGATCTGGATCTTAGTCTCCTAATCAGACCTCTATTTGAGGTCTGATTAGAAGACGACCCCGATTAGAAGACGAGGGGTATTTTTCAGAGCATTTGCTCTGAAAAAAACCTCGTCTTATAATCGAGCAAATACGGTAATAGCCCCCTGGATCTCTAATTGCCTCTCAGCCATGTATTCTAGCAAGTCTAGGGCATTGCAATTATATTGACATCTGGCCTGTTTAGCAGTGGTTTGTGACCCAGAGGGGAGGTTCTTCATTGCAAAGGTTTTGGTGGAAATGAGCTTTTCACTCTGGTGAATATACGCCCCAAACACTACATATTATACATTGTTGGACTCCTTATACACTATGTTATCTAATACAATATGTCTACCCCCAACTTAATTACTGGAGGGGATTTTAATCTGGTTGCCAAAAACCCCTCCCCCAGATCTATAAATTAATATTCTGCCCTATTGTTTGACCATTTCAACTTGGTAGACTCCTGGAGACATTTGAACCCTACTGAGCAACAATACAAATTTTACTCACTCTCCCAACAATCTTTTTCTTTTCTGAACCATATTATAATGCCAGACTCATTGTTACATAGAGGTGATGACAAGATGAGGGAAACACTTTTCCTCTAACTGGAGATTTCCAGCTTCACTATACCACTGTGACACATTTCATTCTTTCCTGGAAAGGGAACAACCTTGTTGATGATAACCTAGAACACGTGGACAATATTAATCAATTCTGGGAAATCTCCAAGGCAAGAATGAGAGGGCACGTGATAGCATATGTGGATGAAGGGAGGCCAAGGCCAAACTCAGGCAGCTGAGTGAAGATATATCAGCTGCATACATAGCACCTATAACAAATAGTTTGACAGAAGCAGCATGTGTTTATAGAGACACCAAAGGTAAATTGTTAATAAATCTAATTTAATATGCCAAACACAAGCCACATACAGTGCTTAAACTTGTAGTTGAAGGCCGAGGATTGATCCCAGACCTGACCAAGACCACAGATGTGTTTGTAAAATACTTTCATAAAGTGAAAGTGGAAAGGTTTGATATGTTTGAGGTCCTCTCAATACTCCAAAAAGCAAAAGTGCCTGCATGTTAAATGCCCCTATCTCTGACTTTACTAGTTATGACTTCAGACAAAGATTAATCAGATTTTAATACCGACCGATGTTTGAAAATCTCCTCCACTGCTGACCAACCACTGTAAAGTGTAGCTATACAACGGTAGCTCCCACTATCTTCCGTTGGTGTTTTATCTCTTAGTAAGTCATTTCTGCCTGTTGTTACAGCCTGAAGTGGCTTTATTCAGCCATTACTTCTGATATCCCTTTTCTCTAAATCTATTCCACAAGACTGTTCCTTCAAGTTCAAACTCTTCTATGCTAACACAGTCACGTCTTATACGTAAGTATTGACTGATTGGAATGCTCTGTTTTAATGTTTTTATGGAAGCACTGCCAATCAAAGAAACTGTAGATATTGGTTTTCTGTGTAGAGGGGTAACTAGAGATACTTCTGGTGTTTTGTTGATAGTAATGTCTAAAAAAAAGATTATCATATACCAGTACCCTAGTTAGCTTTAAATTGATGGTGGTGTCATTGAGCCTGTCTACGAACTCCTGCAAATGTTGTTGCATCAATTCACAAGTAAAGAAGATATCATCAATTTATCTCATCTACCCATAGATCATAGATAAGTATTGCACCAATGAAGGATTATTTTAAATAATGTATTACTAAAATGACATTTGAGGAATCATGCCACCTCTTGGAGGTTCTGAAACCTGGTTTATACAGACCACAAAAATGTTACCTACCTAGAAGATGCTAAAATCCTTAATCTCAGACAAACCAGATGGGCAGGACCCACTAGATTCAATTTCCTGTTATTGGAATCATTGATACTTGTATTATTCAACAGATTAATAGGTCACAATATCCTCATCCTTCTCATCTTCAGCTTCCAAGGCAACATTTATATGTTCAGTCTCAGTTCATTAAACCACTCATGTCTTGGTTTCATGCTTCCTTCAGCATACCTATTAGTGGCTCAAAATAGTCAGATGTTAAAGAGTTCATTCTTCCTTGTCCTGTATGTGCCCACCATAAGACTCTTCGCACTAAGAAAGTTTATCTTTTTCAGCCTCTTCCTGACCCACATAGACCTTGAAGCCACATGGGTATGGATTTCATCACCGATTTAACTAAACCTGCGGGAAAACTTCAATATTTGCGATAGTCGATTTTTTTCTCCAAGATGGCTAATTTTGTATCCCTAGTGACCTTACTCTTATCTACTATTTTCCTCAAAGAAATCATCCGTCTCCATGGTATCCTACAATGTATAATTTCAGGTTGTGGACCTCATTTTGTTTTCCACTTATGGAAGATACCATGTACTCACCTTGGCATCAAACTTCACCCTTCTTCAGCTTATCACCAACGGACAAAAGGAAAGAATCAACAACTCAAACAATATCTCTGATCATATGTGTCTGGAGACCATTCAGATTGGACCAGTTTGCTACATCTGGCTGACATCTCCGTTTGCAGCCACTTATGGATTCAATCATTGAGTTTGGCCTTCCGGATAAACATCTTCTGACCTACCTGCAGCCGACACTCAGGTACAAGGCATCCACCAATGATGGCGTGATAATAGACAGACTCTCTTCATGGCAGCCAAAAGGAAACAGAAAGGGGCAGCAGACTTTCATCGGACTCAAGCCCCTATACTCCAGAGGAAAGATGAAGTTTGGCTCTCAACCAAAAACATCTACATCATGCTTTCACAAATTTAGGACCTAGATACATCCATCTATTTAAGGTAAAATCTACAACTACAATATGTAGTTGATTAGAAGGACTACGGTCCAGAAGAAAGGTCTTGGGAACTTATTTCCAATATTCATGCTCCTCCCAGAATTTGTAAATTCCACCTACTTTGGCCTCATAAACTTGCTCCTGAACGGTCAAAGTGTGCCCTTGTGGAGGCAGCAGTCATCAAAGGGATTCCTCATGGAGGGTTCTGGTGGCAGAAATTGAGCTCAGCGACACCATCGCCTAAATGTTCTGCTGTATCTAAGATGGCCGCCTGATAGAGTAAGCAGTTTACAGCTAATTAAAAGAATATACTCCCTATTCGTTCTCCGAAAGCCTACAAATGGGCTGTAACAACAGACAGAAATTATTTACTAAGAGATAAAACACCAACAGAAGATAGTGTCAGGATGGGGGGAGTGGAGCGTAGCGCAGGTGCAGCCACACAGTGTCCAGCAACGAGGGAATACCAGGGCAAATTCAAGAGAATAGTCGGGGTCACGGTCCAGAGGTCAAGGCAGGCAGTGGTAAACGTCAACAGGGTCATGGGCCAGGGGTCAAGGCAGGTAGTAGGCAGCAATATTAGGTCACAAAGCCAAAGGTCAAAAATCAGGAATCAGTGCAAAACAGGGAAGTAGTCACAGCGCTAGGTAGCTAGAGTTAGTACTTCACTGTACACAGCTTAACTAAGAAGCACTGGGAGGTCTGTAGGGTTTATATAGGGGCAGTGCTTGTGTACTCCACCCCCTATCACCTGATCCCCCTCCCCGCTGAACCACCTGAGAGGAGGTGGAAATGGAAGACTCCACCTCTCCTCCTTCCCTCTGGTGTCCTCTGGTGTGACCACCCTCTGGGGTTAAGCCACGCCCCCTCGGCCGGAGCTCGTGCTCGTGTTTAGCTGTAATTTTCTCCTCTCTCATTTACTCAACCCACACAAGTTATTATTGTTTGTTTTTTTTCCAGGACAAGAAGGGCTTTAGATGTCATTATTTTGATTGTATCATATAATTTACTATAAAAAAAAAAAAAAAAATAGAAGTAGAAGTACCGTATTTGCTCGACAAGGTTTTTTCGAGAGCAAATGCACTGAAAAATAACCTCAAAGTTATCTTTCCTTGCCATTCCAGGTGGCACAGGTGAAGAATAGGAAACACTATAAAAAAAGGAGACCTCTCCCTTCCTCCCCAGTGTTGTTTCCTGCCCTACTCGGGTAGCGGTTTGGCTATGCTTACCTCCGTTTTTTTTTTCTTTCTCGGAGCCCCGGGAGGCATCCTGCTGCATCCCGGTAGTGGTCCCGTGTGGATCCAGGGTTGTGCGGCAGCTTCGGCTGCAGTAATTCCGCGGTCATCACGGCGGTTCTTACGAGGCACATCTCCTCGTTCCCGGCTCTGCCCACAGCCCAGTTATTACGTCGGATCAGGCACCACAGGTGATGGACCCACGATGCAGGAATGGCGAGAATAACCGATAAACAAGCCGGGATCGAGGCAGGCAGCACAGGAGCGTAGTCAAAGAACAATAGCCGGGGTCGGGGCAGGCAGCACAGGAGCGAAGTCAAAGAACAATAGCCGAGGTCGGAACGGGCAGCGCAGGATCAAGGTCAGAAGAACGAAAGCCGAGGTCTGGTACACGTGGAAATCAATCAGAAAGCTATAGCAACACAAACACCCTGAGAACAATAACATGGACTCGTTGAACGGGCAAGGAAACATAGGACCAGGAAGTTTAAATAGAGCCAATGGCGGGAGAGCAGGTAAGATGACGTCATCGCGACCGGCGCAATAATAGCGTCGTCGCGATGGCAACCAAACAAAACCTCCTGTCTGTGTTACTTCCGCGAATGACGCGGAAGAGCCACACAGGCAGGGGAGGTAATGTAAACGGCCTCCGTGGACATGCAGCGGCGAACAAACACTCGATCGCCGCCGACATGCCTGCGCGGAAGCACCACACAGGCAGAAGAGGCACTGGTCGGGCGATGCGAGCATGTAGCGGCGCATCGTCTCTCCGATCGCGTTGATATGCTGCAGTGGCTGGGAGGCGTGCCTGCTCGATACGCACGCCCCCTCGTGTGCGTGTCGAGCGCACGTCAGTACACGAGGGGGACGTGCGCGAGGAACGCCGTGGGACCCCGGCCGGACAGGTAGGTATGACACCAGTCCCATCTAGCGGTATCTCTCAGGAGCCTCCACAGCCTAGGATGGCTAGTCAACTTACAAAAGTCTCAGTTGCTCCCAAACAGGGGTCTTACTTTTCTGGGGATGATTCTCGACTCACACGAACAGAAGACGTTTCTGGCGACAAGATCCAAAGATTGAGGGAATTCACACACGCGGTCCAAAAGAACAAAAAGGTGTCCATCAGATCCATCATGTCATTGCTCGGCCTTATGACCTCCTCTATTTCAGCGGTCCCCTGGGCACTCGCACACGCAAGACGTCTCTGTCGCGGTCTGCCCGGGCTGCGGAGCTGCATATCTGTCCTGCTGTGGTTTCTCTGCTTTGCTTTGATCCATTCCTGGATTTCCTTTTGCTTTGTTCTGTTTTCCATTCCTTGCTTCTGCACCGGCTCTTTGCTTCAGCTCTGCTTCCTTTGTTGGGTGTGCCCCACCTGTGTGTTCTGTTTGTCTCAGTCTGCAGTCTGCAGTCTAAGGTATGTCTCTGTGCTATACGTGTGGTTTGTTTTGTATCTTTGTCGGCGGGGATTGGCGTTGGGACCCACCGTCATTGGAGTGCTTTGGCGTGGTGGTGGGCTGGGCATGCTATGGCCATGTCGTGTGACGGGGTCTCCAATGGTTGTCTTGTAGTCCTGGGCTAGTTTCTGTATTCGTGTTTGTCTGTCTCCTATGTACCTTTGCCCTTCTTCCTTGAATCATCTGAGGATTCCGGTTCCTCTCTCCTCTCCCCATGTCCCTGTTAATATGCCCTATCCTTGCTTATAGGAGAAGCGTCCGAGGGTTCCGGCTCCTCACTCCTTCCCCTGTGTTCCTTGCCTTCTTCCCTGTCCTTTGTTGTGCCCTGTACCATGTATGTCTTGTCAGGTTATGTTTATTCCTTGTCTTGTGCCTGTTTATACTTTACGCTATTCATGTCATGTTTCTAGCCACTTCTCGTGTATATCTCATATCATGTTTCTTGCCTGGTCTCTCTTTCCCTTGCTTGTTTTGTGTCTGCTACATTAACCCTTTGCTTGGCCTTCATTCTCCCAGCCTGCAGCGTCCTGCTTGTGATCCATGTGATATGTTTCATGCCTGCTCCAGGGTGCCTGCAGGATTCATTGTGTTCTGGACTCCATCTGCTGCCATATCAGGGCGCTGGTGTTTGGCTGCACTATCCTAGGCGCTCAACGCTTGGGGGAGTGTGGTCACCCTGCAACCAGGCCCTGCCCCAGACTCCGCTACTGCATCGTGACTCCTGCAAACAACCATCGGGCGCGCTGGGTCCTTCCAGCCATCAGCTTGGACCCAGTCCGTGACACATGGCCGCAGGTAAAAGGCCAGGAGTTCGCGGAGTGGAGTTTGCAGCGTCAGCCCTTCCAGTGTGCCTCCGTATCCGTCTGCCCTTCCAGTGGGCCTCTTTATCCGTCTGCCCTTCCAGTGGGCCTCCGTATCTGTCTGCAGCATTCCAGCCCGGCCAGAGGGCTATCCAATCGTGTACACCCCATCAAAAGGGGTTTCCTCCCAAGCTCGCCCCTTCCGGTGGGCTTCCTCCTAAGCTCGCCCTTTCCGTAGGGTTTCCTGATGTGTGAGCCCTTTCCGTAGGGCTTCCTACCGAGCGTGCCCTTTCCGTAGGGTTTCCTAATGTGTGAGCCCTTTCCGTAGGGCTTCCTACCGAGCGTGCCCTTTCCGTAGGGTTTCCTGATGTGTGAGCCCTTTCCGTAGGGCTTCCTACCGAGCGTGCCCTTTCCAGAGGGTTTCCTGCCAAGCTTGCCCTTTCCAGAGGGCTTCCTACCAAGCTTGCCCTTTCCAGAGGGCTTCCTACCGAGCGTGCCCTTTCCAGAGGGTTTCCTGCCAAGCTTGCCCCTTCCGGTGGGCTTCCTGCCAAGCTTGCCCCTTCCGGTGGGCTTCCTGTCATGTTCCGGAGTTGCGGCCAGCGACCCACTATGGACTCCCAGTATGAGTGCCTGCATCCGGGCTACCTTGGTCGAGTATTCTCCAAGTGGGCAACCTGCCGTGTACCCTGAAAGAGGGTTTCCGGAGTTGCGGCCAACGACCCACTATGGACTCCCAGTATGAGTGCCTGCATCCGGGCTACCCTGGTCGAGTATTTTCCAAGTGGGCAACCCGCCATGTACCCTGAAAGAGGGTTTCCTGAGTTGCGGCCAGCGTCCCACTATGGACTCCCAGTATGAGTGCCTGCATCCGGGCTACCCTGGTTGAGTATTCTCCAAGTGGGCAACCTGTCGTGTGCCCTGCAAGTGGGCAACCTGTTGTCTGAACCTGAACCCGTGCCTGTGCCTGAACCGTGCCTGAACCTGTACCAGTCGTGTCTGCCCAGCAAGTGGGTTCCTGCCGTGTCTGCCTTGTCAAGCGGCTTATCTACCTTGCCTTCGTCTAGCTCTAAATGTCAGCTAGAGACTACTTCCTCAATCCTGTACAGTCATTCTGATTCCTGTTTTTGGAGGAGATTTGTCTACTAGCGGCAGTGCTGGTCATCGAAGGACTCCTACGTTTTTCGGACTCTGTATGCTGGTTCCTGGGTTGACTTGATTCCTCAGTTCTCCCGTCAGAGGGCGGGCCTTCCTTCTATTGCTGTTTCTGTTCGCGTCCGGAGGCCGCTCTTTTCGGAGGGGGATACTGTCGCGGTCTGCCCGGGCTGCGGAGCTGCATATCTGTCCTGCTGTGGTTTCTCTGCTTTGCTTTGATCCATTCCTGGATTTCCTTTTGCTTTGTTCTGTTTTCCATTCCTTGCTTCTGCACCGGCTCTTTGCTTCAGCTCTGCTTCCTTTGTTGGGTGTGCCCCACCTGTGTGTTCTGTTTGTCTCAGTCTGCAGTCTGCAGTCTAAGGTATGTCTCTGTGCTATACGTGTGGTTTGTTTTGTATCTTTGTCGGCGGGGATTGGCGTTGGGACCCACCGTCATTGGAGTGCTTTGGCGTGGTGGTGGGCTGGGCATGCTATGGCCATGTCGTGTGACGGGGTCTCCAATGGTTGTCTTGTAGTCCTGGGCTAGTTTCTGTATTCGTGTTTGTCTGTCTCCTATGTACCTTTGCCCTTCTTCCTTGAATCATCTGAGGATTCCGGTTCCTCTCTCCTCTCCCCATGTCCCTGTTAATATGCCCTATCCTTGCTTATAGGAGAAGCGTCCGAGGGTTCCGGCTCCTCACTCCTTCCCCTGTGTTCCTTGCCTTCTTCCCTGTCCTTTGTTGTGCCCTGTACCATGTATGTCTTGTCAGGTTATGTTTATTCCTTGTCTTGTGCCTGTTTATACTTTACGCTATTCATGTCATGTTTCTAGCCACTTCTCGTGTATATCTCATATCATGTTTCTTGCCTGGTCTCTCTTTCCCTTGCTTGTTTTGTGTCTGCTACATTAACCCTTTGCTTGGCCTTCATTCTCCCAGCCTGCAGCGTCCTGCTTGTGATCCATGTGATATGTTTCATGCCTGCTCCAGGGTGCCTGCAGGATTCATTGTGTTCTGGACTCCATCTGCTGCCATATCAGGGCGCTGGTGTTTGGCTGCACTATCCTAGGCGCTCAACGCTTGGGGGAGTGTGGTCACCCTGCAACCAGGCCCTGCCCCAGACTCCGCTACTGCATCGTGACTCCTGCAAACAACCATCGGGCGCGCTGGGTCCTTCCAGCCATCAGCTTGGACCCAGTCCGTGACAGTCTCCAACAGTTTCTACTGGACCACTGGGACCGCTCCATGATGTCTTTATACAAGAAGGACCGGCTATCCCCCTTCGTTCTAGCATAGCTCCGATGGTGGCTGACAGCCAGGAATCTTTCGCAGGGACTCTCTTGGCAGATGAGAGACTGGGTAGTAATTTCTACCGACGCCAGTTTGAGAGGCTGGGGTGCAGTTATGGGAAACAATATAACCCAGGGAGCTTGGTCTCCTCAAGAATCAAAGCTGCACATCAATCTTCTAGAGCTGTTGGTGGTCTGGAGGGCTCTAAGGTTCTGGTCTCCAATCCTGCACCGCAGGTCTATCAGGATCCTTTCGGACAACGTCACCGTCGTGGCCTAACTCTCCAAACAAGGTGGCACCAGAAGCAGACGCCTGCAGACCCTGACTGCTCAGATCTGCCGATGGGTGGAGTTCAGCCACTGACTGCACCCTCTCCGCGGTTCCTTGTATCAGGAAGCGGACTACCTCAGCAGACAATCGGTGCTTCCCGGGAGAATGGTCTTTAAACAAAGGGGTCTTTGCTTTCATCGCAAGGAAATGGGGTGCTCCTCAGATAGACCTGATGGCCACACATCTGAACAAACGGGTAGAGGAGTTTTTCTCTCTTTCAACAGTCGGTCGACCCCGAGCCCTGGAAGCACTCTCGCAGACCTGGGACTTCGATCTCGAATATATTTTTCCCCCACTTCCCCTTATCTCCGGAGTTCTCTGGAAGATTCAGGGAAGCCTTCTGAAAGTCATTCTGATTGTTCCTTTCTGGCCCCGAAGAATCTGTTTTTTCGGACCTTTCCAACCTGGCCATGGATGAACCTATCCTCCTTCCTCAGGTGAAGGATATTCTCGTTCAAGGCCCTGTTCCCCACCCGGATCCCTCCTGGTTCAACCTCTCAGCATGGCTTCTGAAAGGGAGATCCTGACTGCGAAGGGCTTATCTACATCAGTGGTGGAAACTATTCTCTTCAGCCGCAAGAAGTCTACTACTGCCAAATACCAGAAGGTTTGGGAAACGTTCATCACTTGGTGCAACATGTCCTCTCCATCCATCCATGAGGTGCTGCGTTTTTTCCAGGACGGCTTTGATAATGGGTTACAACCAGCTATTATCAGGGTCCAGATTTCGGCCCTGGGCAACTTTAGACTTCAATCTGGCTACCCATCCCTGGGTCACCAGGTTTTGTAAAGGGATGTGCAGACTTCGTCCCAGGCTCCGTCTGTCGGTTCCGCCTTGGGATCTTAATCTCGTGTTGCACCAACTCAACACTTCTCCTTTTGAGCCTCTAGAGGATACCTCGCTGAAGCTGCTCACCTACAAAGTTGTCCTCCTAGTGGCCCTCACTACCGCTAGGAGGGTGAGTGAGCTCCAGGCTCTCTCCAGAGTGGAACCTTTTCTCAGGATTCTTCCAGACTGCATTATCCTCTGTTTGCCACCTGAGTTTCTTCCTAAAGTGGTTTCAACTTTCCACTCGGATCAGGATATCGCCCTGCCTAACTTTTTGTCCGGAGCCCAAGAATCCCAAAGAGGTGGAACGCCACTCGCTAGACCTGCGGATGTGTATCCTGGTTTATCTCTCTCGTACCTCTGCTTGGAGGAAATCAAACTCTCTCTCTTTCTGTCCTTTGCGGGGACCTGCAGGGGCAGGTCAGTGTCCAGGGCTTCCATTAGCCGCTGGCTTAAAGACGCAATCACCATATGCTTCATCTCCGCGGGAAGAGAACCTCCCTCCAGCATGAAGGCACATTCGACCAGATCTGTCTCGACTTCCTGGGCTGAACTCTCTGGGGTGAATCCGTCCCTCATTTGCAAGGCAGCGACCTGAAGGTCGATCCATACATTCGTAAGGCACTACGGGCTGAATCTTCATCTCTCTGACGAGTCTCAATTTGGTCCTAGTGTTTTGCAGACTGGAATCCTTCCCTCCCTATCTTGTTAATTCTTCACCTGTGCCACCTGGAATGGCAAGGAAAGTGAGAATTCTTACCTGGGAATTCCTTTTTCTTGTTCATTCCCAAGGTGGCACACTTTTACTCCCACCCATTAAATTTGCTTTTGCTTGACTATTGTTTGTCTGAATCTATCTTTTTAACCACACTGGGGAGGAAGGAGGAGGTCTCCTTTTTTATAGTATTTCCTGCCCTACCTGGTAGGCGGAGCCTTCTTCACCTGTGCCACCTTGGGAATGGACAAGGAAAAGGAATTCTCAGGTAAGAATTCTCACTTTTTTCATTATGACAAATACTGAAAAATAGATGTGTAACCAGTGTAAATAGGGGGTGTAACCAGTGGTGGGATTCAATTTTTTTTAGTAACCACTTCCAAGATTTTGTACTAAAAAATAAAAACCTCACACATACTAAGGCAGTCTCTCTTACACACACACACACTCAAGCAGTCGCTTTCACATACACACAGATTCAGGCAGTCTCTCACACACACACACAGACTCAGGCAGTCTCACACAGACTCAGGCAGTCTCTCTCTCACACACAGACTCAGGCTGTCTCTCTCTCACACACACACAGACTCAGGCAGTTTCTCTCACACACAAACAGACTCAGGCAGTCTCTCTCACACACACACAGACTCAGGCAGTCTCTCTCACACACACACACACAGACTCAGGCAGTCTTTCTCACACACACACACACAGAGACTCAGGCAGTCTCTCTCACACACAGAGACTCAGGCAGTCTCTCTCACACAGAGACACAGGCAGTCTCTCGTACACTCACACAGGTAGTCTCTCTCTCACACACACAGACTCAGGCAGTCTCACACACACACACAGACTCAGGCAGTCTCTCTCACACAGAGACTCAGGCAGTCTCTCACACACGCACACAGACCCAGGCAGTCTCTCACACACGCACACAGAGACTCAGGCAATTTCTCTCTCACACGCACACAGAGACTCAGACAGCCTCTCTCGCACACACAGAGACTCAGGCAGTCTTTCTCACACAAGCACACAGAGACTCAGGCAGCCTCTCTCGCACACAGAGACTCAGGCAGCCTCTCTCGCACACAGAGACTCAGGCAGTCTCTCTCGAACACAGAGACTCAGGCAGTCACACATAAATAAGTAAAATCTACTGTAAAAAATGCACCTTGAACAATTTCAAGCTGTTTAGCTATGTATATATATATATATATATATATATATATATATATATACGATGTCAAAAAATAGAGTATTGCAGAGTATGCGGTGATACCTTTTTTATTATGTTAGTCCAATAAAAAAGGTATCACCGCATACTCTGCAATACTCTATTTTTTGACATCGTGTCTACTGGACTAATACGGCTCCACCCTTTTACATTATATATATATATATATATATATATATATATATATGAAACGCAGTTAATCAAAGTGTTCAATAGAAGTCTGGAAAAAGTATGCACTGGTGCTTTTTAGATAATTGATTGTGAATTGTTTATGTGACGAACGCTATTAATAAAACAAAGAGCCACTAAACATTTTTGTAAATCTACTTCTTGAAAACTGCAAGAAACTATTTGACTATTTTTTTTTTCAAAAAGTATTTTTTTTACAAATCTATGATGCCTCCTTTGATGTTTTATCAATTGCATTTATCACATTAAAAAAATCCCAACCAATTATCTAAAAAGCACCAATGCATACTTTTAATTACCATTAATTAATCTCATTAATTAACTCTGTCCCCAGTTTCCCATAGGCATCTTTGTCACGAAATAGCTTCCCATAGTCCCATGTTTAGTGACAAAGATGCCTATGGGAAACTGGGAACAGAATTTGCCTTTGCCCCCAGTCTCCCATAGCCATCTTTGTCCCAGCCTCCCACTGCCAAGCATGCCCCCAGTTACTTCAACTTACCTGACTGAAGACCCCGATGTGCACTCTGTCGGATTCCCGCTGCCAAACATCTGCGCGATGCAGATAACCCTGCTGCTGCTGCCGGCGGCTCCACCCACCCTCCTCCCTGAACGGGGCTGTCACCGCCCACAAAGGTCATTGAGCAGCGCTGGTGCCGCCCACGAAAGTTATTGAGCGGCGCCGGCTGACTCACTTCTATTTCGAATCGACAGGGGTGGCATTTTAAGAAGCCGTCTCCGTTGATCTGAAATCAACGCGACTCAGTGACCTTCGTGGACGGTGACACACAAACGTCCGCTGCTGCCGGAAGGGAGAATCCAAGTCCCCTGCAGTGCCGCGGGGGATCTGGATCCTAAAACCAATTATAGGCTGCACAACCACTTTAAGTGGGGGGAAAGTGCGGCCTATAATAGGGTAATTAAGAAATGGTTCGCGCAAACCGATCATTTTTTAAGAAACGGTTTGCGCAAACCGGCTGAATCTCACCCCTGGGTGTAACCATGTTTTGCATGTAGACTTCTTTAAAGGAGGTGTAGAGGTAGATGGCTCGGATTCAGAGACAGATTTTTCTTCTAGATCTTCTAGCTATTGTATCGATTTCAGGAAGTGCATTGGAGACCAAATTAAGCTTATTTTTATCTGGAGAAGACAGTATTTCTTCAAATCTATTTGGATCGAAGCACAAAATCTGCTTATAAAGTCCTCCATGTATTGAAAATCTTAGCTTCATGCTCTGTAAAACACTGTCCAGGATCACATTGTGAACTTTTTCTTGCTATTAGCAGATTCACTGCCTATTTTTTCTCTGTGTTCTGAAAAGCATTTGCTAATGCTTATGGTTTCAGTTTCTCATTCACATTATTAATAAATGCAGTTGCAGATTCAAAGACTCCAGCAAAATCTCTAGATATATTTTTTAACAGCTTTGTAGCATCATTCACCATTCTCCATGCCTGCAAGACATCAAGTCGAGCATACTGGGGATAATCTGACAGGCGTTATAATGTCAAAAATGCATATGAAAGTAAATGCTACCATGATTATCGCAAATTTGCAAAGATTGTCGCTTAGTCTCAGTACTTCATATTGAACAGAGGATCTGAAATCAGTGGATTCACCTACTTGCTTGAGAATAATAATCAGATCAGAAAAATCTTCCCTGGAATGGTTCTCATAGCTTCCAAATTAGACTCACTGCTGGAATACACACGCTACTGGCATCCGTAATAACCAAATTCAAAACATGTGCGTAATGTGATTAAGGTTAACTTCTTTATTATTAACGCTTGCAAACCTGTGTATGCACCGCTCGTATTTGCAGCTACATCAAACAAATCACAGATGCATTTTCCAAGAGTCATGTAAGCTTTTGCTGCTTAACAGCTACTAGATGTAATAACTGTTCTTTAGCTTTATCTGCCACAACATACCTCACAACACTGATCATGAGCTGACACATCTTGTGTAGAGTCCATTTGAATGGAAAATAATCCTGAATTGTTTACTTCTTCTACTTTTTCTACTTCTCCTACATAGCTTTGTTATTGTTGACTTACTCAAGAAAGAAAAAATGTCCCTGTAGGTGGCGTCAGATACCGGTTGGATCAATGGAGATATTCTCTGCTAGGGAGTTCTCATGAGAAGCAGGGTGCATCTGGTTATGAAACATGATTGTTTCATGTAAAGAAATCAAGACACAGTAAGCTGTTGGTTTGAGGAATCATGTTGAACTGTATAACTGCATCCAGGTCAGAGGTTGGAACAGGAAGTACAAGGCAATGCAATACTACCATAAACAAACAGTGACAGTACTTGCATAATAACTCCATAACATCTCCCCTTTTTTGCATTCAATGCAGAATTTGCAAGCAATTAACCGGAAACAGATCCTGAACAGTCTAAAACATAACATACTGTGTTACTGGTAAATAAGCTACAGATTGAGTCTATCTGGTGGTCTTGAAACTCGACCGCTACGCAGAGCCACAGGGATTTTGCCTGGGGGAAGCTGTTCAGCTCCAAAAGGTGTTGATAAGGGCCTGCCATTGTTCCTGACTGGTGTGTTTGGCACAGAAGAACATACTGGTACATGCGGCTGCATTATGTCATCCTCATTGTATCTTTCTGATATGACAGCAGTATTGTCTCTGGCTTGCTTACGTGGTCCAGTGGGACTAGGGGCATTGAGCACCTCGGTAGGGTCCCGTGCAGGATGTTCATAGGTTTGTTCGGTGAGTTGTTCAGCCACTCGCAGGTCAATTCGATTGCGACGGTAGAGACTGCCTTCCACATCCACAAGATCTGAACACAGGTACCCAGTCTCGAGCGACCAGTCCTGTCACCAGGGAGTGGCTTCATACGAATTGGCTCTCCAACGCTTAATTCAGGTAATTCTTTGGCAGAGACATCGTATGTCAGTTTGGAGATCTGTTTCCTCCGTCGCAGTTTCTCCAGTACACCTGTTACCACACAAGGTTCAAGTAATTTGTTGGCCACTGGCAATGAAGTCTTCAGTCTCCTTGACATCAAGCGCTGTGCAGGACTACTGTCCATGCCTTCAGTTGGGGTGTTCCTCCAATGTAGAATGGCTTTCCATGGGTCATTTCCATCATACTTGGCCTTCTTGCAAAGATTCTTTACTATCTTTACAGCTGATTCCGCTTTGCCGTTAGCTTGCGGGTGCCATGGGGAAGAGGTAAGATGTTCAAACCCCCAATCTGTAGAGAACCGTCTAAATTGCTCACATGAAAATTAAGGTCCATTATCCGAGATTACCCTGTCCGGCTGTCCATGACGTGCAAACTGTGCTTTACAACGCTTGATTGTAGTTTCAGCAGACAGATCGGGAAGGAGCTCAATCTCCCAAAAGTCAGAATAGTGATCAACAATTACTAGAAGATCTTGCCCTGCATAATTCAATAAATGCATGCTTACAATTTGCCAAGGTCGGGTGGGCAGTACATGCGACATCATGGGTTCTTTCTGTTGTGCCTGTGCATATTCATTGCATGCTGAACAATGACTAACAAAGTCTCTAATCTCATTCTGCATGTTGGGCCAGTATAAGGTATCTCGTGCCTGCCTATAGCATGCTTCTCCACCAATGTGACTGGCATGTATACGTGTCAGCATCTCCGATCTTGGAATTTGGAATGATGACCCTTGACCCTTTGTACAGTACGCCATCCTGAATACCGATTTCATCTCAGAAAGTCCAGTATTCTCTCACAATTAATGGCACCTCTGCTTTTGAATCTGGCCAACCATAAAGAACAAAAAACATGGCGGGTGAGCTTAATTATGCTTTGGCCAATTCATATAACCAAAACCTCTCATTTATATTATGTTTATATATTTGTTGCCAACTTTATTAGGGTGAGAAGCGCAGACAGTATTTTGTTTTTTGTATACATTGTACAGCCAACACACTGTATTTGCAGCATGCTCACACTGTTTGGTAGGCCTCATATTATACATTTGTATTATTTGAGCCTGAGACTAGCTTAGCGCACCGACATCTTTTCTTTTCCCTGTCAACCATAAAGAACAACAGACTTAAGTGCTTGCAAGCTCTCGTCGATTTCTGTGTGCTGTCTTATCTGAAGCAATCGTTGGTCTGTGACATTTAAAAAGTCTGAATGATTAATCTGCGACAGGTCATCCAGGTGCAGCTGAACATTGCAAACTGTGTGTTGTGCACACTCGGGTGTACCACCCGCTGCTGTAGCTCTGCTAAGAGTGTCACTAATGTACATTTCAGGTCCAGGTTTATAGATGACATTTAGGCAATAGTTTTGTAATGTGAGCAACATGCTCTGTAAGCGTTTGGGTGCACACAAAAGCGGTTTCTTGAAGATAGATATCAGAGGCTTATGGTCAGTTTCTGTCATGATCTCGTCACGACCACAGAGGTAGTGATGAAAGTGCTGGCAGGCAAACACAATACTCAGACATTCCTTTTCGATTTGTGCGTAGTTTTGCTCAGTAAGGGTCAGTGCCCTTGAAGCAAAAGCGATAGGCTGGTCAGCTTGCAATAGGCAACACCCAAATCCACTTTTGCTTGCGTCACTTTGAATAGTTACAGGTTCAGGTCCAGAAGCCTTCTCAACAGCTCACAAACCTCTGAGAGATGCGGCAGGAATTTTGCTAGGTAGGTAACAAACCCTATGAAGCGCTGCAGGGATTTCACATTCGCCGGCTGAGGCATATCCAGTATGGCTCTGACTTTTTCTGGGTGGGCCTCCAAGGATAGTATATGTCCATGGAAGCGTCTCTTTGTCCTTGAATTGCAGTTTTTTCACGCCAAGTTTAAGTTTTCACAACGATTCATCAGGTCAAGCGGTTTGCCATCATGATCTTGATCTGCTTCCTCATCTGTATCCCCACAACCAACCACAAGGATGACATCAGCTATTGGTTCAATACCACTGAGTCCAGCCAATAGTTCATGTTGTTTTCGTTGATACACCTCTGGTGCAACGGATACTCCAAAAGGCAATTTGAGCCATCTTTTCCTGCCCCAGGGAGTCCAGAAGGTTGTCATGTAGCTACTTGCATTATCCAATTTACATTGAAAAAATGCATCCCAGGCATCAACAAGCGTGAACAGACGTGCCTTAGGCAGCTTGTACAAAACATCCTTGAGAGTTGGCATGATGTAGTGGGATCGCCTCAGTGCCAGATTCAAGAATTTGGGATCTATACATATTCTTAGCTTATCAGGCTTCTTTACAATCACCATGTTACTTATCCAATCAGTTGGTTCAGTCACTGGTGTAATATGTCCATCAGACTCATACTGGTTGAGTTGTGCCTTAACTGGTACAGATTCTACAGGTCCAGTAAAAACATCACTAAATTCCTGTAATAGCAGTTGTTTTGTCAAGGGCCCTTTGAATTTATTGTCCATCACGTTGAGCTCTGCAGGGATGGAGAAATGTATCAGCCCTAGACGCTCACAGGTTGAGCCGTATAACAGTGGCTTTTGGCAGGCTTCCACAATTTCAAACTCTAGCTTGTGCCTCAGTCCACGTATGACACATTCAGTCTTGAAGAGTCCTAGAGATTTCATAAGGTCACCTGAGTATAACTTTAGTCTGGTGTCACTTGGCAGTAGACGTGCTTCTGGTGCTAACTTCATTTTGTCTCTCAAGCACATCACATCACATCACATGTTGCTCCTGAATCAAGCTGGCAGGATTGGGGTTTATTATTTAAATGAAAAGTGACAAACCATTTCTTTCCTCTGGTTTGCGCAGCGCCGATCAATTCACTGCTGTATATCATTTCAGCGGCGTGTGGTTCTTCCTCATGTGCAGATGAGTTATGCATGGTGTGTAGCTTTCCTATTGATGGTTGTCTTTTACTTGAGAAACATACTTTAGCAAAATGATTTGTTCTTCCACAAGACCTACAAGACTTCCCATAAGCTGGACACTGCTCTTTAATTCTTTGATGCAGAGTCCCACAATATTTGCACGCTGTAGGGTCAGCAGCATTTGTGCTAAACAGGCGGCGTTGTTTCTGCGGTTTGCTTATGTGGTGTCTCTGCATTGCAATATTTATGCTGTCGGTCTGCTGTCTGTCCTGGTCCATAACTTTCATACGCCTGTCAGTGAGCTCCGCTGTACGGCACATTTCAATGGCTGTGTTTAAAGTTAAGTCATGTTCTCTTAGGAGACGCCTGCGCGTGCTCTCACTAGCTATACCGAGAACAATTTTGTCATTGTTCATCCCTTAGTGTACCATATTCACAAGTTGCTGCCTTTTCTCTCAAGCGTGTAACAAAGTTATCAAGAGATTCTTCTTGTTTGCAGCATCCAAACACATATCTTTCATATATGACATTTTTAGCAGGTTTGAAATAAACTTCCGGTGCATCTAAAATTGCTGTAACATTCTCTTGCTGCCCTACTGTGAGGTTCAGATTGTGCTTATACACATGCCTAGATTCACTGCCCATGATTCTCCTCAGAGTTGCTGCCTGCACTGCTGCAGATTTCTCATTCAATTTCTCAGGGAATAATCTTCAAATTCAGCTCTGAAAGTATCCCAATTGCTGCTCCAATCCCCACTGATTCTCATGCCCTCAGGGGGAGGTATGCAATTCATGGCTGCCATGTTTAAGCCTCTGAGCTCTCAAATGTCAGAAAATCCACAAAGAACAGTCTTAGGTTGTAATTCACAAACCTGTGCACTATCCCAAAGCTGCTGTGCTCCAAACAAGAGGCTCAGTTCTGAATCTAGCCACTTCTGACACCATGTTTCATGTAAAGAAATCAAGACACAGTAAGCTGTTGGTTTGAGGAATCATGTTGAACTGTATAACTGCATCCAGGTCAGAGGTTGGAACAGGAAGTACAAGGCAATGCAATATTACCATAAACAAACAGTTACAGTACTTGCTTAACAACTCCATAACAATGATCCTCTCTTCTTGCGGATGTAAAACTCCAAGGCACAGCATTGGTAGTTTGTAGTGCCGACTAATCCTGCAGAAGGGAATAGAAACATGGGAGAGAGTACATCGCCCATAGCTCCCATGCCTTGGCATGGAGTTCAGTTTAGTTTTCCACATCATAAGTCAAGCCTCAACAGAGATCAACTTATCCTTTAGTAGATGCATGGAGACAATCTATTTCCAGTTCCTGAAAGACATTTCGCTGCAGTCAAAATATATAAAACTAGCCTCTTGGTGACTTAGTCCCTCTCTTACAGAACAGTGCCACCAATGATATACCTCTGAAAAATACCCCTCCTCTTATAATTGTCTTATAATCAGACCTCAAATAGGTCTGACTATGAGACTAAGATCCAGATCCCCCGCACCGCTGCAGGGGACCTGGATCCTCCTGTCTTATGCCCCCCCCCAAACTTACCGGTGCTTCTGAGACCTTGGTGTGTAGCCGGGGCAGCTTGTAGACGCACCTCCTTCTGGCTGCAGCGGAAGTTTCATACGCGGATGGCCTAGACGTCTACCTGCTGCCCGGGCAACACACCGGGAGTCAGAAGCACCGGTAAGTTTGGGGGGGGTTAAATGGGGGGCATAAGGCATTTCTGTAGGCAGAGTGCTCTATGAAATGCCTTTTAACCCCCTTAATGCCACTCTGCCTCCAGAAATGCCTTATACCTCCCTATATGCCACTCTGCCCCAGGGGCGGGCTGGCTGGGGACATCACATAAATCGATACACAAGGTTGTTGGGGCATAATGTACAAAAGGGGCTGGCTGGGGCCACAAATCCACATGGGGCAATACACAAAGGGCATAATGTACAAAGGGGGCTGGCTGGGGCCACAAATCCACACGGGGAAATACACAAAGGGCATAATGTACAAAGGGGGCTGGCTGGGGGCACAAATCCACATGGGGCAATACACAAGGGTGTGGGGGGAAATACATTAAAACCAAAGGGGGCTGGCTGGGGCATCAATACACAAGGGGGAAAAACAAACAAACAGCAAACCAGTATGGAAAGCATTTTGGATGTGGATGTCAGTGTGGCAGAGCCTGTCCTGGTGTGTCTGTGTGTTTGGCTGTGTGGCAGAGCCTGTTCTGGTGTGTGTGTGGGTGTTGATGTGGTAGAGCCTGTCCTGCTGTGTGTGTCTGGTTGTCAGTGGGGCAGAGCTTGTCCTGGTATCTGTGTGGCAGAGCCTGTCCTGGTGTGTCTGTTTGGGTGTCGGTGTGGCAGAGCCTGTCCTGGTGTGTGTTTGGGTGTCTGTGTTGCCTGTACTGGTGTCAGGGCGGGCTGTTTGGGGACAAAATTGTCTCACGCTGGGCTGTTTGGGGACAAAGTTGGCTCACTCTGGACTGGGTGTACATCCTGTGATCTATGCCTGCAATTTAGGGGGTTTTATCTATACCTTTAATGCTTAGTTGTTATGTGATTTCCAGTTGATCTGTACCTGCAAAGCTGGGTTTGTGTATTATTCTGTTGATCTGTATCTGCTATGCTATGCTTCCATACATTATTTATGTATACCTGCAAATACAGGGTTTGTATTTCTTATTCAGTTGATCTATACATGCACGTGTTGTTTACATGTGTTGTTTATTTGATCTATACCTGAACTACAGGGAGTAAGTAAAACATAGGTGTGGCTTAGTGAATGAGGGACAAAGGGACTCTAGGGATGATTACAGGGGAGAGGACCTCTCAATGTCACAGTAGGGTCAGGAGGAGGGAAGACTGTACTGACTCTCACAGTCTTCCCCTAATCAATGGTCAGTGTGGCAGAGGCCCAAGGAAATGCCTAGGGTCCAATTTTTGTTACAAAGATTAGCTGTTTTTTAATGTATTAAACATAAATTATTTTACTCCCAGTCCCATCACGTTACATCAATATGCGTTAGAAAATCAGGAAAAGATGGGCATGGATGGTGTGCTGATACGGTGGCGCAACGGGCCACTTGACTAGACTTGCCCCCCAGGCCTTAGGCTGCCAGGCCTCCCCTGCTCTGCCCCATAATATGCCTTTTAATCCCTTAAATGCCAGAGTGGCATATAGGGGTATAAGGCATTTCTGGAGGCAGAGTGGCACATAGGGGGTCAAAAGGCATATCATGGGGCATAGTGGTATATAGAGGGTTAAAATGCATATCATGGGGCACAGTGGTATTTAGAGGGTTAAAAGGCATATCATGGGGCACAGTGGCAAGTCTGGGGGCAGATGTGCATAACTGGGGGGGCAGGTTGGAAAATAAAAGGAAATAAAAACAAAATATTTTTCTCAATCATAGCTTTTATTAAAAAAATAGTTTACATGAATTAACATTTACTGGTAAAACTTTTTTCCTATAGGGTCGTCTTATATTCAGGCTTTTTCTTTTTTTTCCTAAATTAATATTCAAATTTTGTGGGGGTCGTCTTATAATCGAGCAAATACGGTAAACCGCAGCTGCCACACTTGACCATTCTTAAGTCATTCGGAAGGACTAACCTGTTTTCGTGAAGTAGTGTCCGGAGTAGGGACTGTTTTAAACATTACTTAAAGGTTAATATGTTTCTTGGAGAGATGGGAATGGTTTGATGGATCCACGTTCAAGAAAGTGTCCCACTGTTAGCACTCCATTAGCTATCCATTTGAATATGTCCAAGTCTTCAGTCACATGAGAGAGTATAGACAAGGCAGCATATAAAAAATGGCATAGGGAATGGTAGAGGGGAATGCTTTATCTCCAAAAGGGTACTTGGGAGGAGTGATGCTGGTGTCTGGCAGTAGGAAGCCATATTAAATCCTTGATAATGAGGAGAGAAAAAAAGGACTTAAGATCCTCCCAGAGTGCAGTTTCTGCTGCTTTGTGGGCCAAAAGTAAGTGTGCCATGGAAGTGGCTTTGTAATAGTTTATTTCATTTTGTAGCACAAGTCCATACCTATGTTTTGCCTGGTGGAGCTTATTTGCAGCTAACCTAAGCTTTTTTTTCCCGACACACAAATGTGTTGAAAGTGAGTTGGAAAAGTTTTTAAAACAAATACCTAAGACTGGATAGTGCTGCCATTTCTGCAGTTAAGTGCCCCAACCACGGATTGTGATGATAAAAGCTTTTAGCATTTATTTAGGTACTTCTGCAGTTGGAAAACTTGGTGAAATAATCTGGTCAATTGAGGGGCCAGAATATAGTATTGGTTTGTAAATGAATCTGGATCTGGAGCTTTATGTGGTGTAAGAGCGGAAATGGCTAGTTAGACTTCTTACTTCTTACTACTATGGTAGTAGGCAACAAATTGGTTCACAATGCGTTTTGGGTTCCGAAATACGTTTCCAGTGTCTGTTAGGTGCGATATTTTGTTGGAAATTTTTTTTTTATGTAGCGGACCAATAGTCTATTTGCCTTGTCCCCCTTAGAATAGTAGAGTTGCTTAAGTTTTCGGCATAAGGTGCTAAAAATTGCTTCAGTCCTTACAATGTAGTTAAAGAGACTGGGGGATAATTTCATGCAAATAGGTTTAAATGCATTTAAAGCACGATAGGCATACAGTAATTTTTTAAGATAAACTATGTACAGTACCTAGTCATGTGTTTAGACACAACTTTATCTAGTTGAGTACATAATATTAATATGCACATGTTTTACAGGTCTGCATAATGAGGAATGCATACAAATATGGAGCACATTGAAAAAGACAGATATGCAAAGTGAGTGGGTGGTTGTACAAACAAGCAGTGAAAATAATTACCGTATGTTTGCTGTAGATTATGAATGTCAAATCATTGTTACAGGAAGTGAAAGGAACAAGAGCTACAAAATAATACAGCCCTTGTAAGGAGGACAGAAGTACAGGGAGACAGGGACCACTTGAGACAAATCTGAGATGGATTTTCTTATGACAGGCATAGACCCATTTGGGACACAGCGAGACCTAACTTTTAACTGTACATGGTTGGAAGCTTGCTATAGGCCTTTTATATCTATTAGGTCTATAATTTGAAGATTTACTTTGAAGCTCTTTCCTTAAAGTGTGCCTTTGTAGCTTATCCTTTTCAATGGTTTTGATAGGAAAAGTGGCCCTGACTAAGGTCTGTGCCATTGCTTTTTTAAGACCTTGAAACTCAATCTGAGGCAGAAGTTTATTATTAGAACACAGCATTTACAATTTTTTATCTAGCTGCATGTCTATTTATATAAAGGAGTGTTTTTGGAGTTATTAAAAGTTAATTACAAATTGTATGTTTATTATTTTGAATATTTAGAAAATGTGTTTTATTTTTCTTGTAAAGACTTTCCCCGGCTGTCAGAGATCAGAGTTCCCCGCACCGGTGCCGGTGCGGCACCGGTGCGGGGAACTCTGACCTCTGACAGCCGGGGAAGGTCTGCGCGATGGACGCAGACAACCCCCGCTGCTAGCCACACCTCCTTCCGGCTGCAGCGGAAGTTGTCTACACGAATCGCGTAGACATCTATACGCTGCCCCAGCTGCACACCGGGGACCCAGAAGTACCGGTAAGTGGGGGGGGAGACAGGAGGATCCAGGACGACCCCGATTATAAGACGAGGGGTATTTTTCAGAGCATTTGCTCTGGAAAAAACTTTGTCTTATAATCGAGCAAATACGGTAATTACTACAGCCTTATTTTCCAAATAATGAAAGGTTGATGGACTCCTTGGAAAGCCATCAGAAGGTACTGGCTGGAAAATCCCTATTACATCTCAGGTCTAGCCATCAGAACCAAAAGACAGATCCAACATCCTTGAAGCCATTAGCAAATTGCTGATTCTAGGACACAAAAGACCTCACTATTTTCTTCATATTTAATAAAGCCCTTTAAAGCCCCCCCATATACCGCTCTTACCCTCTCCCTACTTACCAGTGCTTCTTTAGACTTCTCCCCGTGCTCCAGATTCCTTGGTGTCTAGTGGGGCAGCCAGTGGAGGACCTGAGCTGCTGCCGCCGGCACTTCCACCGGAGCTTCTATGAATGAGCACCGGAAGGTCATGTGATGTCATAGAAGCCCCGGCAGAAGTGGAGGTTGCAGACGCGCGCAGAAGAGGAGGATCCAGGTCCCTTGCGGCAATACGGGGGATCCGGATCTTAGTCTTGTAGTCAGACCTCTATTTGAGGTCTGATTATAAGACGACCTTGAATATAAGACAATGGTTATTTTTCAGAGCATTTTTAGAGCAAATACGGTATATTTTAGATACATTGTTTTAGGGAATTACCAAGATATGGAATTCCCCAAGGACTGATATCAGATAGAAATAGACAGACAAGAGACATATTTGTTTGCATAGCCCCCAACATTTTAAAATGTGAAAGAGGGACACTTTTTAAATCGCTCTCCAATACAAGCAATTGTACTTTGCAAGGCCGTGCTTGCAGTTAACAGTAGATAAAGCTGCAGATATTAGCTGTGAATTACAATTCCCATAATGCTCAGCCAGCCAGATGTCCACCATGACTAGGCATCGTGGGAGTTGTAATTCACAACTACCACCTGTCACATCATCTGCTGTTAACTACAATTCACATGAGGCTCAGCCAGGCATACAGCTTCCATGATGCTGGTTGAGCATCATGGCAAGTGCAGTCAACAATAAAGCTGCAAATGCTAGCTGTGGACTACAGTTCCCATGATTATCATGATTTTTTTTTATTAAAAAAAAGGTTATTGTTAGCCTTTAGATACCAGGAGCTGTAAATTCATTCCTAATTTATAATGTGTGTATACATATACACATACACTGCCTTTACACACACACACACATATACACGTACACATCCCTTACACACACATACACGTTCACTGCCCTTACATACACACATATACACATACACTGCCCTTATATGCACACATATACACGTACACTGCCCTTATTGTCAGAGATCTCAGGAACCCAGGTGCAGCTCTCAACAGGTCCAGGTAGAAAGTCAGTGTATAAGGGTTCAGGCAGAAAACATAGTCAGGCAGGTCCAGAGGTCAGAAATCCAGGCAGCAAAGGTTCATCAGCGGTATAAACAGGCCAAGGGTTAAAGAGCAGGTAAACAGAAGTACGGGATATGGGATCCAAGTGTCCTCTGTAAATAGCACAGAACAACTGATTAATGAAGGCTCAGTTGTTCAGGGTTTTTAAGGGTGAAACTCCACCCTTTGATGTCTGTGGTTGCCAGGGAAACGAAACACTGAGCCCTCTTCCTGGTTTGTCTCCCGGACGTCCCTGGTTGCTGGGGGGGACGTGTTGAATTGGGTTCCTTTGGCGGGGAGGACGGGTGAGTTGCGTGATGCGTGACACTTACACACACCTGCCTTTACACATATACATGTGCACTTTACGTCAACATCGGCCATATGTAATATGCCCATGGACGCCTGAATTGAAAGAGCTTAAACCAACCCCAGGACACCCCACTACAAGAGATTTTGCCTCTAGCAAGATGATGGTGTTTGTTAAAATATAAACAAGTTTTCAGGAGGTTCTCTCCAGACCCTGCTGAGAACTCTGGAGTTCAATGTAGCCCAGCTTTCTAATCATAATGTGATTAGTAAAGTAAATCCAAAAATCAGATTCACAAAAATGCTTGTATGGAAAGAGTTAAAATACAGGCATTGCAAATGCTCATGGGATATCTAGTTTTAAAAAATGTATAATCTGATTGACCGGGTTCAAAGATATCCCAAAAATAGACTGACCAGATGTCCAAATTCCAAAAAAATTCACACTTGCAAGGTAGGCCTTTTACCTCCCAAATAAAACAAACCAATGCATAGGGTATCACTGTAGTCAAGAGATGTTGCTGAACACATTGAGGTGTTTGACAGTGACATATTCCAGGAGTGGTGAAAAGACAAAGAAATCAAAACATACTACCACAAATTTTTACAAATGCTGGTAGTAAAATTGGTGCATGGAAAGGGTTAAAATACCAGCATTTGAGGGAGGGGGCCATTTAGGCAGAGCTACTCAGTGTTGTTTCACGTGCTGGTAGGGAGAAGGATGGGGGGGGGGGGGTTAAAGACGCTTAAATAAAACCTCAACCTTTCCCCATCATTATCAAATTATATGTAGCAGGCATACAAAATGAGGTTTCCATACTACACGTGGATAGGCCTTCCCTTGGGACACATCCCAAACCCGGAACGGGAGTTGAGTAGAGCCTTTATAGGCCTCGCAAATGATAACACTGTTGTAACGCAGCGTCTATTCATAAATCCTACTCTACTCTATATTTAGCATTGGTTCATCTCCTTAGGCCCCTATCCTGCCTACAAAGGGGGTGTTTTGGGGCTCTAGACACATTTGCTCATGTTTTACCTCTATCATAAATATACAGGCTGAAAACAGCCTTTACATATGGAAGGGGTCTCAGGAAATATATTTAGTATATCTTCTTCAGGGGGTTTGGTTAAGGCTGTTACCGCTCACTTCCCCCGTCTGTTTTCTCTTTCTGTTCCCATCAGACTATATTATCTATATCCTCTCTTTCCTATACCTCTTCCTTCTCCTTTATGAGAGATAGGCCCCTGTCCTACCTACAAAGGGGGACGTTTTCCGGTCTGGCACATATCAGACCCACTGGATGTTCACTCATGTCATACCCCTACCACAAATATGTCCCAAATAACACATGCTTGTAGAATGACAACCCAACAAACCCATGCATTGGGGGTATCACTGTACTCAAGAGATACGAGGAGCTGTAAATTCATGCCTAATT
The DNA here is from genome assembly GCF_027358695.1 of Spea bombifrons. Classification (NCBI taxonomy): domain Eukaryota; kingdom Metazoa; phylum Chordata; class Amphibia; order Anura; family Pelobatidae; genus Spea; species Spea bombifrons. Next base: position 20,958,601 of record NC_071090.1, on the reverse strand, counting down.
TATGATGTGTGTGTGTGTGCAAAAAACATGGAGGTGGGTGCATTGAGGAACATTAAACTCTTCAGTGCGGGGCAGTAGCTAACCTAACTACTAACCAGCAAGTGGGAGAGGAGTGTTCTGGATGGCCGGTAACATGTCTTACCATGCTCCTCTCCTACATGACAGCAGCAAGTGGGAGATGAGTGTTAACATTAACTTCTTCAGTGCCAGGCCATTAGAGGTACAATGGTACAATAGTTTGTAATTAGTTTGTAATTGAGAAAAAGGGACTTCTTTCTGACTTTTACTTGAAACTTCTACTCATCTACAAAAGCTAATGAAAAACCTGCAAAATAGATTCTACTATTTGTCCTGAGTTTTGAAATATCCAATGTTTTAATGATTTTCTTGCTTTTTTCTGTGCAAAAAAATCAGATTTTTGTATTTACTTTACTAATCACATTATGATTAGAAAGCTGGGCTACATTGAACTGTCAGGGCCATCGCTTACCACACTGATCCAAGTGCCTCACTAAACCATCCAATGAAGTATTTCATTCAGAGTACTAATTCCAATTACAGGGCCTCAAGAGTCCTGTATTGTTATTTTTCATCACTACTGCCGGGGGGGGTTAATTTCTGCAAATGCCTTGGATGTTGTAGCCGTTTTTCAGGCTCGCTCTCTGTAATCGAACCCCGATTCCCTATTACCTGTGGTCACATGGTAGGCACAGAAAGTACCATTGAAAGTTGACAGACATCCGAATGTATCATTAGGCAGGGCACACTGCAGGAGGCCCTCAGGCAGGGCACACTGCAGGAAGCTCTCAGGCAGGGCACACGGTAGGGAGCCTTCAGGCAGAGCACACGTGGTCAGGCAAGCCAGGTCAGAGCCAGAAGATCATAGGAACAAGCAGAATCAGGAAACTAGGAACTGGTTCAGAGCAATCCTGGTCAATACCAGAAGATCACGAATAAGAACCAAATTGGTCAAGAAGTCAAGAACAAGGATAAGCCAGAACAAAACAGGTGGAACCCAACAGAACACTGCTAGCAGTAGGACAGGACACTGAGAAACAGCAGGGTCAGTATACACTGCAATGTAAAGGCCCAGACTGGAGGGCAGGGCATGTATTTAAAGGGAGGGCTAACATCCAGGCAACGTGGCTCAGCAGTCCTGAATAACTAGTAACAGGTAATCCTGAGAGGGAAGGGTGGCCACTAGTGACTGCAGGTAGGCATGGCACCTGAATAAGTACAAAGTCCATGCTAACAGGGTGGAATCCTGACAAGGGGAAGGGGACCTTGGAGCACATTGGTCAGGGAGAAACAAGGTCTCCGGCAGGAAAGTTAATATAATAATAATACATTATCAGAAACATGGAAGAAAGAGGCAGTACATCTGCATTAACAGTCGCACATTTGCATGACCTGGCTGCTAGATGGGTGGAACTTGGGGAAGTGGGCCTGATGTCGCGTGCATGGGAGCGCTGCTGCATTTTATATTGGACATCTCGGTATGTCCAAATGCGATCCTTGGGATGCGTTTTATGGACATACTGGTACATCCATAGAGGACTGAATGGGTTAAGTGATGACAAAAAGACTTCCAGTAAAATTGGATTCATATGTATAACAACTATATAGCTGTTACATTAAATAGGCATTAAACAATAAAACATTTATTTCCATGGAACATTGTGTATAAAATAAGATTCTGGCATAGTCTGAAAATTGCCCACAATGCTATACCAACAAATATAAACAATAGATGTGTTTTTAACAAATTTTGCCTATTTAGTGCGTATATAATGAGGCAGGCCCCCAACAAAACAATCAAAAGTGTAAAACCACTGAAATTTTGTTAAGATTTTTTTTATTCGTTTGCCTACTATAGTTGAATCATCTCTTTGTGGGAAGATTGCCAGTTACATAGAATATGTTACTTTTGTTGGAGCCAGACAAACTTAAACAAGCTGCAATTGGCATTTTGGCAATATTTGCAGAAAATGTGGTTAATATTTAAAATGGGTATGTTTTGCATTCATGAATACAATAAATCTAACAGATGCTCCTTATTAGCAAATTCAAGCTCCACGGGAAACAGATATAAGACATACAGTGGATGAAAAAAAGGATAAAGTAAACCATTACAATGCCAGAGATATATCCTGAAAGAATCTCTGAGTACTCTAAAACTCAACTTTTCATAATATCTTTAAAAAGTGCAACCAAAATATCAGCTTATAATAGAAAGGTTCTAAAATAAGTGCAGGGGTTCTCTGGACCTCAAGCTACTTCTGCTGAAAGGCTGTTCCACATATCGACCATCCTCTCAATGAAGTAAACTAAGTAAAATGTTCTTACATTAAATAAAACCCAAAAATTCAGGGGTTCTGTGGACCTCAAGCTACTAGAATGAAATAGTAGTCTGTGGTACTGCTCTGGGGACAACACAACATTTCCCAAAATGAACAAACATTTGCTTGAATAGAAAACCAATGTTGCCTCACTCAGCTACCCTAAAATATAATATCCTAACGTAACCACAGAGGTTAAACAACTAACAGGTATCCCAAATGTAAATTGCTTAAAATGCTTAAACATGTAAACCATTAAGCCTGAGGCATTTCTCTGTGATCATCAGCACATATTCATCCTGTCCTTTAACCTCTGTGGTCAAGTGAGGAATCTATTATATTTACGGCAGCTAAGTGACGCAAGTTAGTTTTCCCTAACTTTATTATAGCCTCTAAGACTTCTACAAAGAGGCTGTTACAATTTTCCACCAACACCTCAGTAACGCATTTGGATGCGCAAAATGATGGCGATTGCGGGAACGTCCTCTGCGCAATTGGAGGATCGAGGAGATGACGTCACCGCAAGCGCAGCTAGATTGTCCTCAGTTGACTATTTTAGTGACCTCCTCTTCCCCGATTGGAGGATCAGGGAGGATGTCACCACAGTTTAGCCATTTTGCCACTGGGTTATGTCTGCAGAGATGCGAACGAAGAAAGAAGATAGCAGATTGAAAATAGAAGATAGGAGAGAATATAAAATATAGAAGGTGAAGAAGGCGCAGCAGTAGTCGGCAGAAAAGGTAAGGAAACATTTAGAGAGCCTAAGAGAGTGAACAAGAGTTAGTGAGAGTGACTGTAGGCACCGGGCAACAAATTTTGTTCCTGGATTAGATTAAAAATGCCCCCAAATTTTTGGCTGACCCAGATGAGGAGGGGACAAAATTTACTGCCCAAAACAAACCAAAAACATTTGTCCAAATCTTTTTTGTCCATTTGCACGTCTACAATTGTTATATCCAGAGGACAATCACAAAGAGCACAAGTAAGCGCAGAAGTACAAAAGTGATTTTTGTTTTTACAACAACATTCTATGCCAGTACAATGGTATTTAAAGATCATTGTTAACATGAACAAAGTGTCTTTTTGCATAGACAAGTTAATTTAAAACACACAATTTTCTTTCAATGAATGTTAATTTTCCTGAATAAGGTCATATTCTTCAGAATGTTGTTGTTTTAAATGTTTCAGTATTTCTTTGGATAAAATATGTGGCTCCTGTGCTTCATCATCAGGAGAATCTGGAAAGAAATAAAATAAATGTCATTGTTTAAACCCTTTGTGACAACGGCTTGTGTTTAGCTCATTTACTGAACTCACACAAGTTATATATTGTTACTTTTAGGACAAGAAGGGCTTTCTTTAGATGTCATTGTTTTGATTGTATCATATAACTTACTATGAAAAAGTAAAAAATATGGTGAAATTATTTTGACTTTTTACATGAAAAATCTTTTTATTCATCTACAAAAGCTGATGCTGCTAAATAGATTCCACTATTTGTCCTGAGTTTAGAAATACCCATTTTTTTGCAAGTAATATGGCAATAATTACAAGTTGTGTTGTTTCCAAACCATTTTTTCCAAATCTGGTAATTCAACCAATGTCAATGCAATTCAACCAATCAAACCATAAATTTTTGAAAACTAGACACCCCAAGGTAGTTCAAATGCTAGTACTTTAACTCTTTCCATGCACTTATTCTGCCACCAGTCTTTGTAAAGCTTTGTGGTAGTAATTTTTTGATTGTTTTTCACACATTTGAATTCAAATATGAATTCACCGCCCCTGGTATATGCCACTGTCAAACAACAATTCAATGTGTGTTCAACAAGATCTCCTACATGCATAGGTTTGTCGAGTTATTTGGGAGGTAAAAAGGCCACCATGCGAGAATTTTTTTGTGAAGTTGGACTTGCTCATAAAAATAAATTTTAATATATATACATTTATATATATATATATGTATACACACACTCACTCATTCTTCGTGGCATACTTTACTCAGAGATTTTGGTCCATATGGACATGATGTGCATATTGCTGCAGATTTGTCGGCTGCACATACATGATGCGAATCTACCATTCCACCACATCCCAAAGGTGCTCTATTGGATTGAGATCTGGTGACTGTGGAGGCTATTGAAGTACAGTGAACTCATTTTCATGTTCAAGAAACCTGTTTGAGATGATGTGAGCTTTATGACATGGTGCATTATCCTACTAGAAGTAGCCATCAGAAGATGGGTACTCTGTGGTCATAAATGGTTTGGACATGGTCAGCAACAATACTCAGGTAGGCTGGCGCGTTTACACGATGCTCAATTGGTAGTAAAGGGCCCAAAGTGTGCCAAGAAAATGTCCTCCACACCATTACACCACCACCACCACCACCAGCCTAAACCATTGATACAAGATAGGATGGATCGATGCTTTCATGTTGTTTACGCCAAATTCTGACCATGCCATCTGAATGTCGAACTGAAATTGAGACCAGGCAATGTTCTTCCAGTCTTCCATTCTCCAATTTTGGTGAGCCTGTGCGAATTGTAGCTTCAGTTTCCTGTTCTTAGCTGACAGGAGTCAGACCGATGTGGTCTTCTGCTGCTGTAGCCTATCGGCTTCAAGGTTCGATGCGTTGTGCGTTCAGAGATGGTATTCTGCATACAAGTGGTTATTTGAGTTACTGTTGCCTTTCTGTCATCTAGAACCATTCTGTCCATTCTGACCTCTTACATCAACAAGGCATTTTTGTCCACACAACTGCGCTCACTGGATATATTCTCTTTTTCTGACCATTCTCTGTAAACCCTAGAGATGGTTGTGTGTGAAAATCCCACTAGAATAGCAGTTTCTGAAATACTCAGACCAGCCCATCTGGCACAACAACCATACCATGTTCAAAGTCACTTCACCATTCTGATGCTAGTTTGAACTTCAGCAAGTTGTCTCGACCACGTCTACATGCCTAAATGCATTGAGTTGCTGCCATGTGATTGGCTGGTTAGCTATTTGTGTTAACAAGCAATTGAACAGGTGTACCTAATAAAGTGGCCAGTGAGTGAGACTGAGACTTTCCTCTTGGAATCTTGTAAATTTTGTTTTAAAGGATGCCGCCATCTTGTGAGAGGCAGAATCTCTTGCAGTGGCGCTTGTGACCGCTGGTGCTCCCATGAAGTACTAGCATTAAAACATACAAATATTTAGTATAATATAATAGAAATATAAAAAATGTAACCTAGCTAAATAAGCTAGACTCTCCAACTGTTGCATTGTCAGTCAGGGGTGTTCTAGTGATCTCATCACTATGCCAGTAGACGACCCCTCTTCTTCACGTAGATGACATTTGTCATAGAGAGAGGGGTCATCCAGGTCAGAAGGCAAAAAAAAAACATATTAATAAACATGAATATTTTATTTGAAAAACCCCAAACATTTAATCTGATACATAATTGCTAACTGATTCGTGTCTAATCTCTGAAAGTAGGGTTGCCACCTTTTCCTCAAAAAATACCAGCCATAGTTGAAGGTCTTTGAAGGTGGAGCCACAAAAGAGCAGATCCACAAAAAGGCAGAACCATCAAAGGGGTGGAGTCACTCAATGTTGTATAACCCTACACTGCCAGACACAGACAGTGGTACAGCATGACTCCTATTATTATGTAGTGATCCAGACATTAACTGGGGTACAGTATAACTTCTATCAAGCCAGACACCATAGCATAACTCCCATTACTATATACTGAACCAGGCATTGACAGTGGTACAGTATTATACCCAGAACTATCTAGTGAGCTAGGCACTTATGGTGACCATAATTCCTATTACTATATACAGCATAACTCCCATCGTCATTTTTGTTTGCATTCGGTCACTCTCACTTACACTCTCATTTACTCATGCTCTCACTCTCACTCCTTCATACCCACACTTTTAATCACAACTCACACCACATGCCCACCACACCCAGCCATTACAAACACTTACTCATTCCCTCTTCAGTAGAGAATCTCCAGCAGATCCAAAGCAAAAGGAGCTGGGGCAGACCAGAGGGAGTGGAAATGAAAGGGCGTGTCAAAACAAAGACTCAGGGAGGGTTGCTGGAAGAATGAGAGAGGTGGTAGATTTCAAGATAGTCCCTCCCCTGTGTCTATGGCTGTTTCTGGGCTTAGTGCTGAAGAGGGAGCTTCACATTCTCAGTATTTTACTTTTTCTGGCACCAGCCTCAAAGGTCCGATTACCAGCTGTGCTGTTAAAGTACTAGCCAAGTGACAGCCCTGAGAGACACGCAAAGAAATGTCAAAAAATCCCCCAAAACCCCCAGAAAAGTAAGGTCACCAAAACATATATGTTTGCAAGAAAAAGAAACAAAATGAGGTAACTCAGTGTGTGGTATTGACCCTGGTACATACATAAAAATGTGAAAAATTACAAAATCCTGTGTTCGATTCAGAGGTCAACCTAGAAAGGTAAGTGGGGTATCGTTAAAATTCTCATCCAATGTGCTTTTGAGGCATGTATAGTATGAGGGGGTTTAAGGATAGTTCCCCTCAAAAATCATAAGGTAAGCATTACTGTTTTATATGTAAATTGTACTCTCGAGATGTGGGCATCCTGTGTGACTGTGTTAAACTGAGACACCACCACTGAGAACCAATTTGTTCTGTTTTATTTTTATTTTTTTATTTGTTCCAGGTAGTCCAGTGTGTAGCATTTTTATAAAAAATGTGCCTGACATCAAAAGGTACTGAAAAAAACTGAAATTCTGTGTTACTGCTAGATTCATTTTTGCAGTGGGCCCCCTTTAAATCTTCAGGTGATGTGCTTTCAGAGCATTTAGAGTTTAACAGGGTTTTTATGGTGTTTAGTTTACCTCCTAAATAATATGTATGCATTCCTGGTTTAACTGTAAAAAAAAAGTTGAAGGAAAGCATCCATCCCAAAATGCAATACATTGTTGTGTAGGTTATTTTGATGTTTAGGGGTAGTTATCCATTTTTGGTTCAACCAGGAAGATATCCTTGAGACCAGTTTGTGCACTCATGATTTGGGGGTATGTTATGACCTTCTGGTCATGTAATATAAAACATAATTTAGTATTATGTTATTTGGCATACTTTGGAGCTCATATGCAATATAGTTTTTCTTTCATTCAGCTTACACCTGTCAGCTATAGCATTATGGCCACTGACGGGTGAAGTGAATAACAGTGATAGTCTTGTTATCATGCTTGTTATCAGTGGGTGCAATATATTAGGCAGCAAGTGAACATTTCATCCTCAACGTTTATGTGTTAGAAGCAGGAATAATAATAAAAGTGTAAGGACCTGAGCGACTTTGACAAGGGCCAAATTGTGATGGCTAGACAGCTGGTTCAGAGCATCTCCAAAAAGGCAGCTCTTTTGGGGTGCTCCTGTTCTGCAGTGTTCAGTACCTATCAAAAGTGGTCCAAGGAAGAAAAATGGGTGAACTGGCAACAGAGTCATGGGTGGACAAGGCTCATTAATGCACATGGAGGACGAAGGCTGGCCTGTGTGGTCAAATACGACAGACGAGCTACTGTATACAGTTAATGTTCTGACAGAGAGGTGTTGGAACACACAGTGCATCACAGTTTGTTGTGTATGGGACTGCGTATCTGCGGACCAGTCTGGATGCCTATGCTAACCCCTGCTTCTACAATGGGCATGTGAACATAAGAAAAGGACCACGGAGCAATGGAAGACGGTGGCCTTGCCTGGTGAATCACAGTTTCTTTTACATCTCGTGCAGGGCCGTGTGTGTGTTGCTTATCTAACGAACAGAGGGCACCAGGATGCTCTATGAGAAGAAGGCAAGCCGGCTGAGGCAGTGTGATGCTTTGGGCAATGTTTTGCTGGCAAACCTTGGATCCTGCCTTTAATGTGGATGTTAATTTGACACATACAACCTACCTAAGCATTGTTGCAGACCATGTGCAACCTTTCATGGACACGGTATTCCCTGATGGCATTGTCCTCTTTCAGCCGGATAATGGCCCTGTCACAACGAGAGACTGGGAGACTGTTCCATTTATCTACTATCCTCTGTGTAAAGTAGAACTTCCTTACCTTACATCTAAGCCTCTGGCCTTTAAGTTTTAGAACATGACCTCTTGTTCTAATATTTCTCCTCCTTTCAAAAAACTTGCCTCCTTTACTTTGTTAAATCCCTTTCTCTTCTTTCCTCTAAGCTATATATATGGGACTTAAAGGATCTGCTGCTAACGTCTTGGTGCCAGATACCATAGCACAACTTCAGAGGTCTAGTGGGGTCCATGCCTCGACGGTTCAGGGCTGTTTTTGAGGCAAAACGGGGACCTACACAATATAAGGCAGGTGGTCATAATATTATGGCTGATGGGTATCTTTTGGACAGAAACATAAAAATGTTCTAAAAAAAATTTCAACGTAGTTTGTGACTCACTACTTCAATAAAAAAGAGATAAACTTGTGCTTGTGTTATTGCCCCGAAGCTCTTGCTGCTCTTCATATCATGTCCTATAATACATCTTCACCTCAAGTCAGCTACCAATGAAAAGCTGAATTTCCACTGGGAAAATTCTCCAGGAATTATGATTAAACAAAAGGAGGTAAAAACTGTGCCAGCCTCCCATGGGAAGAAATATGGCTAGATGACTGGCATGCAAGATGTGTTTTTGATGAGGCTGTCTGGGATAGTCAATTAAGATATGGAAAAAAACATTGTTAAAGCTTTACTCTTTCTAATAACTATCACTTCTTAATCACTTGCAAAAAAAACACGTATTTATGTTAAACAGAGTAAAACATCCCAAGGATTGTGCTGCTCCTGAGAAAAATGATTGCTGTCATTTAATGTGACTGTTTACTGTTCTCCTTCAGCTCTAAATTTGAAAAATAAATATAAGCTATACCTGTTGTTTTTTGTTACATTTGCTACCCATTAGTATGCTGTAGCTAAATATAAGCCAATTTTTTAGATGCTTTATATGCGTATTGAGTGAATCATGAGGACGTACAACTCATAATCATAACGAAAAATTAGCTTTTTTGTACTTTCGATGGTTTTAACTTGTAATTTTACAATCACTAAATGTAAGTATTGGTTTACACGATACCTGAAACATTGAATATGTATCCACAAGTAAGACACTCACCTTCATAAATTACTAATCTGAAGCTATTCCGGCATTCAAGTGAATTTTCCAAGATGTCCTTTAAAGTGCGATAAAAAAGTTTTGCTTGTTGAATTCGATCTTCTGCACTGAAGGCTGCACTGGCAATATCTGACATTTGATGTAGTGATGCCAGTGGGGTAGCATATTCTACTATACAGTAATATGGCTAAGAAAAAAAGAGAAGTTAATTTATGATCATCAACTATTGTATGTAGCACAAAAACATGTTTTTCATTTTTGTTGCTTTTGCAGTGCACATCTGAAATAAATATCATGGCATTTGGAGGAACAGAGTAAACCCTAGAATTGTATTCATATTTTTTTAATAGATCGGTGTAAACAGGTGCAGATATTCTTTAGTTATTGGAGTTAAGTATAAGTATCAACAGCCAATTGTGATTCCTAGCCAAAGACCAGGAATGCTGCTACTCTCAATGACTAGAATAGGAATTCTTCTAAGCAAGTACAACAAATGTACTGATGAATGCTCCCTGCTTGCAGTAGAGGTAGCCCAGAGAGGAGTTATATAAGACAGAAGTCCAATTTCCTGATTCCAGTAACTTAATAATATACAGGGAGTAAGTAAAAGATTGTTGTGGGTTAGTGAATGAGGGGACAAAGGGACTCTCAGTCAGTGAGGCAGTAGCGTACCTAGCGGGGGGGGCGGTCCGCACCGGGTGCTGCTCATCAGGGGGGTGCCAACTTACCGGCACCCGGCACCCCTCCAGAGACGGACAGTAATGTCCGCCGCTGGAGGAGCAGGCTCGCAAGGGAGCGGTATCAGAGGTCTTTAACAGACCTCCGGCTCCCTTGAGTGATTTTAAGCCGGGTTCAAGGGAGATCCTTGAACCGGCTTAAAATCACTCCGATACCGCTCCCTTGCGATCCGCGCGGCAACAGCTGTTGTGCGCCGGGGTTTGTTGTCAGATCCCGGCGCACAACACTGAAGCCGCGCCCACCGCTGTCCGTGCCCTCTGAACCCAGTGCCCTCGGAAGAAGACAGAAGAACTGAAGAAGAAGAGGAGCGAAAAGCACGAAAAGGAGCTGTAAGGAGAAAAGAGGAAAGGTAGGAAAGCATACAGTGAGAGTGGATTGATGTATGTGTGTGGATTGGTGTATGTGTGTGGATTGGTGTATGTGTGTGGATTGGTGTATGTGTGTGGATTGGTGTATGTGTGTGGATTGGTGTATGTGTGTGGATTGGTATGTGTGTGGATTGGTATGTGTGTGGATTGGTAAATGTGTGGATTGGTGTGTGTGTGTGGATTGGTGTGTGTGTGTGGATTGGTGTGTGTGTGTGGATTGGTATGTGTGGATTGGTATGTGTGGATTAGTATATGTGTGTGGATTGGTATGTGTGTGGATTAGTATATGTGTGGATTGGTATGTGTGTGGATTGGTATGTGTGTTTGGATTGGTATGCGTGTGGATTGGTATGTGTGGATTGGTAAGTGTGGATTGGTAAATGCAGATTGGTAAATGTGTGAGAGTGATGGGTGTTATGCTGTACCATTTCCAATGTATTTTTCATTACATAATTAAGCTCTAAAGTACATCATAACTCCCATCACTCTATACTGTTCCATACAGTGGCAGAGCTGGGAGACAGAGGCCTTGCACCCCCTGCAGGACTCCTGAAAGGTAAGTGAACTTGAAAGAGGGAGAGGGTAGATAGTTAGGAGGGGTAGATAGGGAGAAGGGCGTGAGAAGGGGTAGATAGGGCAGAAGGGGTAGATAGGGCAATCATACTCCTATCATGCCAAGTCTGCGAGTGCCTCCTGGAATCTGGGTATGCCTGGGCATGATAGGAATGTGATTGCTGTTAACAATTATATATATATATATATATATATATATATTGTTATTGTTATTGTTATTTAATTGTTTTGTCCTATTTTGGTGTGTTACTTACTTTAAATAAAAGTGTTAGATTTTTTTATGGTGTGTGGGGGGGTCATATTCAGTTTCGGCCAGGTAGTTTTAAAGTGTGTGTGTGTGTGTGTGTGGGGGGGGGTGCCACATACAGGATCTGCCCCGGGTGCCAAATACTCTAGGTACGCCCCTGCAGTGAGGTAAATATGTTTTTTTCTGCGGGAGCAGAGGGAGTGATTGCATGCTAGGGAGTGTGGAGCGCAGCCCAAGGAAATGCTTTCCTGGGGTCCAGTTTTTTTCAATATAAAATATATTGTAAGGGCTAATATTTATATATATTGGCAGCAGGGGCTAACATTAAAATATATTGGAAGCAGGGGCGATTACTTATATATACCGGCAGCAGGGGCTAATATTAAAGAATGAAAAATAACTGCCAGTTCAGCTGTTATTTTGAAATTATATTTCCATCACGGCCTTTACTTCAAAGAGATAAGCACATACGCACATAGAGTGTATATGTAGCGTTTTATAATTGCCCCCCTACTTTGGTCCCTGTCCCCCCATGTGCGCCCCCTAAATATGAAATCTGGAGATGCCACTGAACAGAGGTAACAACCCTAAGCAGCCCAAAACAAAATTGGAAAGCATGTATAAAAATAAGATATGTTTTTTGCAGAGAGGTTAGTGGGAGAGAGTGGTAGACTTGTCCTGAAAACAACAATATGTAGTTAGTGTTAAATGGAGTAGTGAAAATGCTTCAATTGCATTTTTTGTATTCTGAAGCTAATGTAGCTCCTGATCCTAAGCTTATGAGCTAGTGCTATGCGCTGATTTAGCACACCCGTACCAGTGAACTTTGAGTGGAAGCCGAATTAGTGATTTTTTTCTCACTACTACAAGAAACCAAGCAAGGGTTTCTTGAGTGTCCAATGTTTTCCAAGGGGTTTTTGTTAGAAACCCACCATTCATTTCAGTCTCCTGAATGCAAATAAAGATTGTTGTTACTAGGTTGCTATTTTTTTTATATATACAAGCAGCTTTCTCAAAATTGTTGGGGCGTTGTAAACATGAATGTAACTTTTTCAAAAGAGAGAATAAAAAAGTTCAGTATTCTGTTTTCCTTGACTTAAACACTTTTTTTTAAAAAAAAAAAAAAATAGTATTATTAAAGTATGTAAAAATACCCTGTGGTCTTCATCCAAAATGCGATACACGTTATTTTTAAAGACACGTCCTTTGATTCCAGCACGATCCTTATAAAGTGGCGGTATTGCTTTGAAAAATGTTATATTTTCATCAGCCTCTTTTAAATCTCCATACATCTTGCAGCTTAATGGTATCAAGATATGCAACTTGCATATTTCTGGAAACTTAAGTAAGTTGTTGTTGTCGTTGTTAAATTTTTGTATTGAATCTTTTAATGCTGTAAAACCCAGAGGAAAATGTTAAATGCAATAAAAAGACATTGTATAAATTAACCAGTATGTAGATCAGTCGTTACCTGGTAAAACAAACTTTAAATATCCAATATAATAGGACCATGCTAGCCCATGTGCAACATTCAACTGTTTATTTTCAGTGATTTCAGAAATAACTGCTGATGTAGGATCCTAGAAATGCAAGAAAGTATTATTAAACATTATTTTGTTTGCATCCTAATATAACTGTTCTCTAGTCAAAGGTAATAGTATAAAGCAATGGACATGCTGATTGCACCTCGTCCCCTAATCAGGTTTGGAATTGCCGGGGAGATTATATTGGTTACCTTATTGTACCAACAATACAATTGCAACATGCAGATGCTACTATGTTGCAAACGCTAAGATAATTACAACATTAAAGATGAATAAAAATATGGAATTTTTGAGCTGTTAATTTTACTTCTAAAATTATGTTAAAAGATGGATTTCAAGCATACAGTAGGCGACTAAGGGTTCTGAATCTCCAAGTCTTTTTCTGGAAATCCCACAGTCTTGAAGCTATTATTATTATTATTATTAATAATACTAAATTAACAAGGGAATACAAGCTTAGGATACATATATCGGGGTTGTTTGTTTTTGGGGTTTATTTTTGGAGGTTAATTGTTGTATTAAAAGGTTGTGTATGGTAAGACCTGCTAAATACCCTTTGAGGTTTGTGTGGACCCATATCTTATATATTGTATGAGCCTACTAACACTCCCTTTCTATGCCTAAAAAAATTTGCCATAAAATCAAAGTTTACAAAATTGTTAGTGCGTGTGGAAAGTGTGTTATTTAGTAGCATAAGTACATTATTTTGTGAGGTATGTACATGGTCAACATTTGGCTAAAAAGTATTTTTGCAGTTCTGTTAAAGGTTATTTCAAGGCCAGGTCTTGTACTGGTCACACAGTACATGACTGTATTTTGCCAATGAGTTGAAAAATTCATTTGGTGAATGAATAATTTCTCGTTGTAACTTGTAAATCTTTACATTTGCTTGTAAAGTTACTATACAAACAAACGTGTCTTGCATATACCAGACAGATTTTAAACTACCCAGAATGAGCAAAAAGTATTATCTTCTTTAAACTACAGTATATGCTTGTCAATAAAATGTCAATGAAGAAAAAAAAACATTTTTTTCACCTCCCTGTCTCTCTCTGCTGTGAGGATTAGTAATGGCATGGATTACTGAAAAATCCACCTCCTTGCAGACAATCAGAACAGGCAAGCATTTACAACATACACAACACTCTTAAATGGCTTACCTCACAAAACACTATATGGTGAAAACTAATGATAAATAAACATATCCTTATAGGTATCTCAGGGACAAAATGCATAGCCTTACAAGACCTCTCTATAGATATCCAGGAACTATGCCATGCGCCCATAATTCTGACTCAAGTACACTCACTGGGCATGACCCAGCTATTGCCTATTGGATTTCACTTATTCCTATGTCACCCCTCCAATAATAAATCCAAGAGGCCATAATTAATCTTTGGAATCTTTAAGGCCACAGTGCTTTACTTAACATGAAAAACACACTGACGCAACATGTAAATTTATACAATGAGCAACTTGCCCTGTAACCCCTCCACCACTTAAGGCACACTTATTGGTGACCAACCAGAGAGATGGTTCTCACATTAACCCCTTAGGTTACTAACATATAAACTAAATATGGTCCTACTCAAGGGACACTACCACAGTACCGGGTTTCTCCATAAGCTGTATCCCACTAGCAGGTTGACCAGTACTTTTACCTTCCTTTGTGACTTAGCCTGCAAGAAACAACCCAACCAGATCAGACTTAACTGCAATGGTTACCAATTCCCCAATAACCAAAACCAATTAAACTGTTTTAAAGATGGGAATCCCCCAACCACAGCCACCCTAAAACCGCAATACCTATCCCATGAAAAGGGATGGTTGGGATGATCAATATTTTTTTGACCCTTTCAAGTTCCCCCCTTTAAACCTACTTGTGGAAGGGTCCAATGGCGGGGGGGGGGCACCTTTCTCCCCACTCATCCCACTTCCACCCATACATTCAGTCCATACATTTGCTGAACCTCTAGATCCCCTGATGCTAGCATAAAACCAGCAGAAGGTGTAGGTGATCAGTATATACTAAACATTGAGGCCATAATTTATGTATTGCTAGCTGGAACCCAAGAATATGACATCATAGCTCAGCTCTTCACAGTGTTCAGCACAACACACATGTCAAGGGATTGCCTAATCTCCGTCTGCTTCCTATCAAGATCTGGGTAGCCAACTCTGGGAAGTTCTCAATTATGGTCACTGGCTTATGTTTGTGCCATGATTATTTCCAGCTATTTAGATGCAAACATGAATAATACCCACAAAATGAGAACATGAATCTATTGTAAAGTAAACAGAAACTCCAGAATATTTTGTTAAATCGAGTAGATTAAGGAAGGGTTAAAAGGGACAGTTGCAAAATTTTTAAGAATACACCTCTCTGACAAATTGCGTAGCGGAGAAGGCT
The DNA here is from genome assembly GCF_027358695.1 of Spea bombifrons. Lineage (NCBI taxonomy): Eukaryota > Metazoa > Chordata > Amphibia > Anura > Pelobatidae > Spea > Spea bombifrons. The sequence continues at coordinate 20,943,229 of NC_071090.1, read as the reverse complement.
AGCAGCTTGCCATGGCTTTCTTATAGTAGCACTCACATAGTCTTGGCTGAGCCATTTTGTGGTTATCCCTGGGAAGTAAATATACTGTCCATAAAATAAAAGATTTGGTTGAACTATAACACTAGATCTGTTAAGTTAGCATCTGTAAAAAAATGTTTTTACTACTAACTACAATAGTGTGTTAAATATGTATTTACCTGAATCCCAAGAAGCCAGGCTAAAATATTTGATAGAAGAAAGAGGAGAAATGAGACTACTATTGGAAAACTGGGCAACAATTCCTCTTCATAAAATATGCAACACAAAATAGAAGATACAATCACAAAAGGCAAATTTTTTGTGTTGAAACTTGCTATAAGAACTCTCCCAAGGTCACCATTGTACCTAGAAAAAAAACATACTTATGTTAATACCCTATTTATCAACAAAAAAGCAGTGCACACACAATCGAAATAAACAATATTCTTGTATTTTTCCTTTATCTTAATTTAAAATACTACTGAATAAAAATCTTAGTAACTGAGCAGCTCACTTAGATGAAAGTTTAGAAATGTTCTTGGAATCCAACGCTGCAAGAAGAGCAGGAATTACATATGAGTAAGGCTTTGTTAGTTTTTAACTTTCACAATGTCTAAACTAAAATCACAAACATTGTTACTGCCATCTTATTCAAAACCAATTCACCATTTTGATACTCTCCTAGCTATGTGGTTCAACCATACTGATCACTCCTAGTTTTTCCTTTTAACAGTGCTATAAAATGTGATGTTTTAGTATAAAAACAGGATTATGGCCCTTTTCTGCAGCTTTATATTTTACCATGGTAATATTCCTCAATCAAGTATATTCCTCAATACAGACTTTGTGTTTCGCTTGATCACCACATTGTTATTACCAGTACCCATTTTTGTTTATCCATGCTCTTAATTATTTTAATATTTACAAACAGTGTTATCTTTTGTCTTCCTGTCAGTGTGTCTATAGTTTTAATTTAAATTACTACTGCTGACTTTAACGAGCTGGTTGCAGGGCCATCTTTATTTCTAATAGGGTATGGTTAAAGCCTTTGGTGGTGGGCCCTATATATTTTACAGTTGGGAACCAAATACATAACGCATAACCATAATACAAAAGAAGACATCGTAGTGTTTGCAGACACCCAAAGAGATCATTCACTCAGTATGTCTAATGTTTATAATGTGTCTTTAATGATGTTGAGACATACATATATAATATATATATTTTATATATATATATACATATATTTTACTGGGTTTTTTCTGCCTGTTACCACAACCTGACACATGGTCTAGTTCACTCATTTCAAGACAATCATTGTGAGCAGCTCTAATTTTGAGAAACGCACCATGAAAATCTAGAATGTCCTTAGCGCTTGGGCAATGACAGCCACACAGTAAATAATAACCTAAAGTAAAGTAGAACCCTTGTATAGAAAGCAACAACTTTTACACAATAATTTGAATTTAAATGTCACAAATGGGTCCTTGGTTAACCATATCACATAGTTTGTGTTCTTAGAATAATAAACACTACGATCTATTTCTTTGTAGTACATTACATTTTGTTTATAGTTACCTGGTATCCATGTGGAAAACTTCTTCAAAAAACTCACATATATTTTTTACAAAATACCAGCTCTTGACCATAAGTAAATACACTGCTGTGCTGTATACAAGCTGAACAATGGTGTAATTTCCAATTCCAAAAATGTACAGAATGATAGTGCATATTACAGCAAGCAGGCAGGCTGTTTTCGTAGCTCTGTATCCTCTTGGGTTTGGTATGATCTGCCTCTTGCAAGTCTTGTTTCTTACTATTTTCAAATTCATCTAAAAAAGACAAATATAACACATATTACATTACACCATGATATGAAAATATAGGCTCTATGGATAACTTAAATTCATCAAAACACTGGAACAAATACTAAAGTGAATGGAGACTTTACCATTTATTATTAGTATGACCCTATTATTAAGGGCAAACAATAAAGGGATGAGGGCGGTCATACTTCTCCAGATTAATAGGCATTTTCAACAATTATGTTTGTGCTCTACTTCTTTACTTCTTTTTTCAGACTCAAACCCTTCCTTCACTCCCAACTCCCAATGTAAGAACCACAAAGTCAAATAACATTTTTAAAAACATCAACAAATATGGTTATAAATTAAGTCAATCAATGTCATTATTTATTTTTACATGTTGTATTTGTTTACATGAATGGCTCTTAAGGACATGGGGTATTTTATGCTACAGGACCAGAGCATGTCAATTATCTTTAGCATAAAGAAGAACAAGAAGTCGTGGAAGTCATGGTATGGTTCCCACAGAACCCTGATCTTCACATCATCGGAACTGCCTGGAATTACACTAAGAAAGAGAAGCATCTGAGGCTTCCTAAATCCAGAGAAGAACTGTGGTTAGTTTTCCAAAATGTTTAGAACAACCTACCTTTCAAGTTCCTTAAAAATCTTTGTACATGCCTACGTAGACAAATTCATGTTGTTTTGAAGGCAAAGGGTGGCCACACCAAATTGTGATTTGATTAAGATTTTTCTCCTGTTCACTCACTTTGCATTTCGTTTAATGATGAAAATAAACTGCTAACATTTATATTTGCGAACGCATTCTTACTTTAAAGCATTTTCCCCAACTGCATAAAGATTTTGCACAGTACTGTATATAAAATAAAATATTTTATTTAAATGTGGCTCCTGTTGTGCAGAACTGATGGTTTTCAAGAAATGTTTTTGGTTTTGTTTATTGTTCTGCTTTCACTGATCGGTAGCGTAAAGATGTGCCTAGCTGCCAACAGTTCTTTGCAAATTGTCTTAAATGAATAGTGTTTTATTTGCTGGGATGAGGTGAGAGTCTCCAAACCCGAAATACTACAAACTGATGTTCTGCATTCTGCATAACTAAAACACAGTGAAATATTGCCATAGTATGTTCACTAAAAAAAGAGTTTCAGGACCAGGAGCGGTCCTCAATCAAATAGTGACCCAGGCAAGAAGCCTCTTTGTTGCCACACAGATGCCAAATAGTTTCTATACATTTGGAACCCCAGTGTAGCCATAGATCAATGCTTTCTAGAATCTTCCATTGCACCCATGTCAGGTACCAGAATGACTTTGGGAAGCCAACTCTGGGAAGTTCATATGCATCATTCATGGACAACTCCATAATATTTGATGGATAAGCTTACTGGGTTCTGTCCTTGATAGTGATATCAAGAAGCTGAAATGTTCAACTGTTGCAAACTTCCTCTTCAGTGAATAGAATGTTTGTATTATACATGGTCATAAAGATTTACCGTTTATAAATATAAAAGTAATAATATTGTAACAATAATGAAAAAAGTAAATCACATCTCTACTTTTGTACTGTTAACCATTTCATATCCTAAATAAACCCTTAAAATACATGGGAAATTGCCATCAATCTTCTAATTCACAATATCTGAGTCATTATGTTATACAGAAACTGTTCAGAGACAAAACCAGGAAGTGCAACAGAAAAAAATACATTTCGTTTATTGGACATAGCTTTCTCTTGTTTAAAAAAACAGTGTTTGTGTTATGAAAATGTCATAATTCATCTTACACAAAAGCTGCACTTATATATAAAATAAAAATCTAAAATGATATAATGTTGATAGGCTTACCTTTTCTTTCTTTTAAGGAATTAAATGGCAGTTCATCTATTCCAAGTTATGATGTAAAGTAATGTGGTTTTAGCTTTCAGTTCCCTGTTTACAGATGAAAAAATGAAAGCAAATCTGCAGACTGTCTTGTAAGTCACAGTGTGACTAGCGTGGACTTGTCAGAGTACAAAGGATTGTGAATACTTTCAAAAATAAAAAAAGTATATTTCTAATTATATAACTTAATGTATACACGATTAAACTCATGTATAACCCTTTATTAGAAAAACACCTTTTTCACAAATGTACATAATCACTTTTGTTTCTGGCAGACATACTTTTTCTTTGTTCATGCACAACTTATAAAGTAAAATATAAAAAATTACAAAGAAGTCCATCCAACCGTGAAGTTCTTCCACATACTAGAAACATATTATGGAATATTAAGTGTTTTAAGCAATTGCATTATTAAAATGTACTGTGACTAATCCAGAATAATGTCCAAGACGAAACTAGAGGTGGAACTAGGAAGCAGGGGGCGTGTCCCAAATAATTTGTGACTATCCCCCACCTACTCTCCCACTTTTTCTGTATAAAAGAGAGAAGCAAGGAGACCGAAGTCGACATCAGTTGACCCAAATATTTCTGCCCTTGCTCTGTGCCACTGGGTACGCCTGTCGGTTCTGCGATGCTTCCTGCTGGGGCAGAAAGGGTTAATTGCTTCCAGCGCTAGCCGACACTAGCGGGGAAGAACTCAGGAACCGGTCTGGTGTCTTTAGCTTCGTGGCACCGTAGCCGGATACGGTGCTGTGATTGTCCAGAAAAGGACAATGAGTGTCCTCCCTTAGGCCACCGAGCCCCCACAATGTCCGTAGAACTTTAGACGTCGTTCTCGGGATGATCCTGAAAGAGCGGCGATCCTGGGGTGCTGATGGATAGCTCGGGGGCCTGAGGATATCCTGTCCAAAAATCGACTCGATCGGGACCCCAAGCGGCAACAGTTCCAAGTTTTTCCGGGACGGACCGCGAGATAGCCGGCACTCGTACGATAACCGCACCGGCTGATCTCCACTATGACCGGAGGTCTGTAGAAGGCTCGAGGGTGTCCGGGCTACGAGTGGCCGAAGTTTGTGGGCAGAGCACGTGGCACATGGATAGAGTAGGACCAGAAGGAGAACGAAGCACAGACAATAAACACTGCATGTATAGAAAGTAAATACATAGCTCAAACATTAATTGATGTAAGCGACACTTATTCACCCCGGATGGTCATAACAATTATTATGGACAGCACTTAATAACCCCGGGCCATCACAATGCAATCATGGAGTTTCATATAAATGTGAAATAAAGCGCTTATATAAAAGAAAAAAGCTACAAACCAAATACTCAGGGTAGTCTCCCTTACACACACCCAAAAGTTAAAGGATAATCAATAAAAGTGAGAGTAGGTGAGCTTTAAATAATATATAATTTCAAAAAAGGTATCATAACACCCAGTGATACAAATAGTCAAATTGTATATTATTCTTTAAATGAAACAATATGTTGTAACACCCAGTGATACAAATGATAAAATTGTATGCTCATATATAAATCTTTGTAAATCTTCTTTTAGGTAGAGATGACTTATTTACATGTAAAACAAACAGAGCAAATAGTACATTGCGCAACATATAAAAAAAGTAAATAAAGTGAGACTAGTAATCGGGTTTTGAGAGTAAAATGAATATGCTTACAAGACGAATTTAACAAATAGGCGTCGGACAATCCAAATTCCGAGGTTAAAAAGTTGTTTCTTGAGTTCTTTGGTGTTTATCCGTTTTTCGACCGAACGCCTGTAATTTTCGGGTTCCTTTGTGTGACGTCTCTCACTAACAGGGTCTCCAACGTTCCAAAAGGTAAAGTAAAAGCACAGCACTATGCATTTCGTCTGTCAAATCGGCTTCGTCAGGTGCATGTTCAATCGGGGTTAATGTTCTATATATTGTGTATCCAATTAGTAAAATTAACCCTTACCTAAATGTTTCTCATACAATGCCAAGTTGTTATGGATGAAGAGTATACCTCCTTATATAGAATTTATACAAAAAAAATGTGTAGAAAAAAAATTGTAAATATACAATCATTCCTCTTGTATCTGTATGTCAATTGCTGTATTGTACTTTTCGTACCTGTATCTTTGTACAGCGCTGCGAAATCTGTCGGCGCTTTATAAATAAAGTATAATAATAATAACAACAATACAATCTTGTAGTAGCATAGTCTAACATTTTGCAACATATATAGTATTCTTGGAATGATCCTAAAATATATATTTTCATAAATAAATAGATATAGATATAAATACTATTCAGAGAAATTGATTTATTTAAAAATATATAAATATATATAAATATTATACCATAATGAATTAATCTAAAAAGTAAATGTATTTAAAATAGAATACATGAATAAAAATGTATAAATATGTAAATAGATAAAATATATAAAAAAAAATAATCTAAAAGAGTGAATAATTCTAAATACATTTTTAATCCAGTTGGTATTAAAGTTTTTAAGATGTAAATCCATTTCATTTCTGCCTTTCCCAATTGGTTAATAAGGTTGCCACCTCTCCAAAATCTATTTATTTTTAAAATTCCTATAAAATCAAGATGTCTAGGGGTCTCCATTATGGTGTATTGCAAAATGTGAAGAGACACTGTGATTGAGGACACCATTTTTTTAATATTTCTCAAGTGTTCTTGTATTCTTATATGTAGTGGTCTTGTAGTGCGTCCTACATATTGTAATCCCAATGGACAACTTAAAACATATATAACGTTTTTGAGTGGCAGGTAAGTTGTTGTTTAATATTATATTGCTGATTTAAAATTACTGATTCTGTTCTCAGTGTTTGTATTTGCTAAACAAAGGCCACATCCTTGAAACACATTATTCCCTTATTTTTATGTGTGTTCTAATCTCTGTTTATCGTTCAAATAACTTTTTACTAGATTATTTTTCAATTTTGGTGCACTTCTGAACACTATTTTAGGACGCTGCCCTAAATTATTTTTTAAATATGGTTCAGTTTTTAATAAATGTCGATGGATCACCTTTTTAATTTTCATCCCCCCGTTGTAATTAAGAATTAGAGGGATGTCATTTGATATGGATTGTTTTTGTACATTCCTTTTATCATTACTAGGATATAGTATATCATGTGTTTTTTTTAGCTGCCTCTCCTATGATCCTATCTAGGACCTCAGGATGATACTTTTTTTCCATAACGGAGCTTTTTAGTCGTTTTGCTTATACTTCATATTGGATTTTATCAACGCAGTTTTTTCTCATTCTAATAAATTAGCCTTTAGGTACATTAGTGAGTCAAGGTAAATAGTGGCAGCTGTCCAAAAAAATATAGTTATCTACATCAAAAGATTTAAAATGAGTTTTTATTGTGGAATCTTCTATATAAATGATTAAATCAAGAAAGTCTACCTCTGTAGAGCTATAGCATGTGGTAAGTTTTATTCCCCATTGGTTATCATTTAAAGAAATTATGTATTTATCCAGACTTTCCAGAGGGCCATTCCAAATTAAAAAAAGATCATCTATGTATCTCTTATATACTATAAGGCTTCCTTCTGGACCTAAATGGTGATGTACAAATAGATGTTCCCAAGTTGACATAAATAAATTTGCATAGCTAGGGGCAAATCTAGTGCCCATAGCTGTGCCTCGCAATTGTAGATAAAATTGATGTTCAAACCAAAAATAAAATAATCATGTTTATACCCTCTACAATAAAGTCAATTTGTTTTTTTAGGAGGGTTTTGTCCTGACTAACTAACTTATTTACTGCCTCACATCCGTAAGTGTTCTATAATAGAGTATAAGCTACTGACATCGCACGTCACTAAAATATAATTGGTTTGCTATTGTATATTCTCTAAAATCTGTAGTACCGTATTTGCTCGATTATAAGACGACCCTGATTATAAGACAACCCCCCAAAATCTGAATATTAACTTAGGAAAAAAAGAAAAAGCCTGAATATAAGACGACCCCAAAGGGAAAAAGTTTTACCAGTAAATGTTAATTCATGTAAACTATTTTTTTTAATAAAAGCTATGATTGAGAAAAATATTTTTTTTGTTTTTATTTCTTGTATTTTCCAACCTGTCCCCCAGTTACGCACATCTGCCCCCAGGCTTGCCACTCCAATATGGCACTGTGGCCCATGATATGCCTTTTAACCCTCTATATGCCACTGTGCCCCATGGTATGCCTTTTGACCCCCTATGTGCCACTCTGCCTCCAGAAATGCCTTATACCCCTATATGCCACTCTGGCATTTAGGGGGTTAAAAGGCATATTATGGGGCAGAGTGGCATATAGGGGGGGTATAAGGCATTTCAGGAGGCAGAGTGCTCTATTAAATGCCCCCTTAACGCCACTCCAGAAATGCCCTATGCCCCCATTTAACACACACACACCCTATACCCCCATTTAACTAACACACACACTCTCTCTCCCCCCTCTCTCACCCCCCTTCCCCCTCTCTCACCCCTCTCACCCCTCTCTCCCCTCTCAGCCCTCTCTTACCGGTGCTTCCAGCCGGGGCAGCGGGTTGACGTCGCCTTCCGCTGCAGCCGAAAGGAGGTGGAGTTGGCAGCGGGGGTTTGTATGCGTCCGTCACATATACTTTCCCCGGCTGTCAGAGATCAGAGTTCCCCGCACCGGTGCGGGGAACTCTGATCTCTGACAGTCGGGGAAGGTCTACGCCACGGACGCAGACAACCCCCGCTGCTAGCCACACCTTCTTCTGGCTGTAGCGGACGTTGTCTACGCGGATCGCGTAGACGTCAACCCGCTGCCCCGGCAATACAGCAGGAAGCACCGGTAAGTGTGTGTATGATGGGGGGGGGGTGAGACAGGAGGATCCAGGTCCCCTGCAGCGGTGCGGGGGATCTGGATCTTAGTCTCCTAAAAAATAACTTTTTATATTTAGTTTTTGGTATACCTCTACATCACCCAATTGTTTCATTGCTTCTTCTATATATTTCTTTCTATTTTAAAATTACAACACCTCTTCCTTTGTCAGCTAGTTTTATTACAATAGTTTCATATTTTTTTAAATCCTTTATAGCTTTTTTTTTCATTAATAGTTAAGTGAAATATATATTTATTTGTTTTTCTAGCGTCTCTTTTCTTTATGACATCATCATTGGAGCATAGTAACATAATGAGATGATCGATAACACAGTTTAAAAGATTTGAAATATGCTATAAATGACCTTTTTGTAATCTGATGTAAAAGATACTTAATATGATGTAAAAGATCTTGTTTTGATCTTTTCTTTATGACATCACCTCGAGACCTGGAGTAACACATCACAATATATGAGAGACAAGGTGCATAGTAACAGCTCACATGTGTATATAAAAGAGCCTTATGTCAAGAGGCAATGAGATATATTCGATAAAACAGAGAAAAATGGCTCACAGGTTACAGCGAAAAACCACTTTGTTGTCACAAACACAGTGGGGGCAGAAGCTCTCATTCAAACGTCCCCCAAGCTAAAGGGGAATCGCGGAGCCAGGTGAGAGAGGGGTGGAAGCACAAGGAGGGGGAAAGGATTGCGGAAGAAGGTCAGAAAGAGAGAGAAAAAGAAAAAAAAAACACAAATCCACACCCCACCCACCCCAGCCACCCTAGCCCAACCAAAATAAATGCGTCTCATTGAAACTAATCCAACATGGGGCGAATAAGGGGCCCAAATTAAAAAAATAATTTTAATATGATATAAAATATCTTTTTTTGTCTCAAAAGACCCTAAATATGATGGAAAAGATATATTTTAATCTAGCTAGGCTCTTCCGTTTATGACATCATCAGTGGTGTATTGTGACATTATCAGATAATCATTAAAACACCTTAAAAGATCTTAGATATGATGTAAAAGAACCTAAATATGGTGAAAAAAAGATGGTTTTAAATCTTGGTGTGTGACCTGTGACATTGTGACATCATCAGAGAATCGTTAACACAATTGCTGATTTTACTTTTTTTCCTTGTAAAGTTGTTTGCACAGTGGCAGTAACTTGTAACTTGTAACTTGTGCTGAATAGTCCTGAAAAATGAATACCTTATGAGAGTCGAATGTTTTCTGTATTCATATAGGATTCTTTCAAGGAAATTTAAGATATGCATTATCACATAAGTGTCATTCTTTTTTTGGCCCATCCTATGTGCCCTCTCTGTGACCAGAGGTCTATCGCTGGAATATGGAAGATTCAGGGATTCTGTCTGGCTTCATAGTTTCTGGCACATTTATTAGGCGCTGATTGTACCTATGGCTGCGATTTTCCAAGTCTTCAATTCTTTCCAAGTCTTCAATCCTTTCCAAGTTTGTATAGCCACTGAGTTTTGCTTTGTAGTTTAGTGTTTGTAGAATAGGGGGGGGGGGGTGGCGCAACCAGCAGGGCAGGTGTCAGGGTAATTTGGCACGTTTGATGGCAAGGCTTTAAGCCTGGTACCAATAGTGGTAAGAAAAAAAAGGAAAGAAAGTTGGTCTGCTTAAGATAAATGTCAGATTAACAGAAACTAAGGTAGCAATATCCATTGCACACTGACGTTAGCATAAAGGCTCAGACTTCCTTATGTTTAGTAATGACAGTGGAAGAAGAAACCGCAAGCACTATCCGCGATGAATGACATTGGGAGAGAATGTCTCTATTGTGCATGATGAAAGAGACAGTAAACGTGACATCAACGCAATGTCTCGAAACCTCCACAAGATGGTGGTATTTACAAGAACTCTTATAGTAAAAGTCATCCAGCATAAACAATCAGTTGTACCTGCCCTGCGATGCTCATAGATGTGCCATTGTCAAAATAAAAATATTAATGTTGTTGGTCTCATTCAGAAATTATAAAAAGAGAGAAAAAAAGGTTCTGATCAAAAACAGTCCCAAATGGCTATATTGTACAGCATGTGTTGGTCCTGCGCTGTGATTTGGATGACTAGGTCTTCCCTGTGCACAAAGGTGTCAAGTAATATAGGTAGGCCAATTCAATTTAGGACAGCACTTGGTCACCCTTCAAGAGTCTCCTCTCCCTTCTTCCTATCTGTTGGTGTGGAGTCGATTAGAGTTGGTAAATTACGTAACAGAGCCCTGAAACTGCCATCTGTTATGAAGATGTATAGTCGGTTCATCTAGGGAGCAGATCCTGTAAATGCTATAATTTCCCTGTAGTGTGTATGAAGGCCCAGGTCTTATCCTTTTCACTCTGTGCATCAGTGAAGTCCAACAACAGTCGGTTCCAACAAGAGCTGTACTCGCCCCCGCAGAGAGTATCCCAGGACACCCCCAACTAAAAGCCGTCTGCGTTAGAATCACAGGGCACCGTTCAGGATCTGCGTTGTAAGTATTCCCTAATCAACTCGCCAGGCATTTGGGGGAGCGAGCGGAGGAGACCAGTGCTCAGATTCTTCATCTGGATTGCATGCTCCTATTTTTTAGTGATAAAAAATAATTCCAAAAAGTAAGATAAGGACTAGCTGGAGAAAATTTACTGAAAGTAGATTCTAATGTAGAAAAACTTACCATCAAAGCTCAAAAATATATGCAGTTAAATCACAATGGGGGAAGTGCCTGACTTCATCCTATGGTGTACATTTAAATGTTTTATGAGAGGTCTGCTGATTAAACTTGGGCCCTATACTAAAAGGAAAAATGGTACAAATCTTAATAACCTACATATTAAGTTATCTAACCGCGAGAAACAATATATAAAGGATCAAGAAGATACAAAATAACAAGAAATAATGTAAAAACAGAATTTTTTTTACTCACCGTAAATTCTTAATATAGAGGCAGTACAGAGGGGGGGTGTTTTTCCTAGGGACAAGGACCTGAAAGAAATAAAGGGTTAACCCCCCTTTTCCAAGTCCTCCTTAGCACATAAGAGACCCCACAACACCAGTTAGTACCAAGAACACAAGATTGCTTGAAAAACTCAATTTAATATAAACATGAGGGAGGGAAATACGTACTGCTACTATATTAAGGAAAAAATAATTTACGGTGAGTAAAATATTTATATATTTCCTGGCATATAGTGGCAGTACAGAGGAGATGTAGCAAGATGCCCCTTGGGTGCGGAACAGGATTAAGAGCCCACTGACTGGAGTCAGACGAATAGATAAAGCCATCTAGAAAAAGTATGCTTGGAGGTTGCGTGACCTGCTGATGTTCCAAAAAAATTGTCGAATAACCGGTCTGTTGAGCGGAGAGATGAGGTGTGATCTATGTAGATCTGTAGAGCTCTTCAGACGACCAATTTGTGCCATAGAATTTTCTTCTGGAGTTGTTGGTCATGGGAAAAATGAAGGCAAAATTAACGGTTGGTTGACATTGGATCTAGAGAGGACAACCTTATCTTGATGAAAAATAGTAAATTTTGAAGCCATGGAAAGAGCCTGAAGAGCCTTTGTGTGCTTGAATTTTGAGGAGGACACGAGGAATCATGGCCACCGGAGGAAACACATAAGCCATCCCGAACTTCCATGTCACAGACATGCTGTCCAGTACTAGAGGGCTGTCCTGTCTGTACAGAGATGCAAAAACTGGAAGTTTGCTGATGTGTCTGGTTGCCATACGGTCGATCTCTGGAAGTCCAAATCTTAGAACTAGGATTGAGAAAATTCTCTCGTTTAGAAGCCAATTTGCTTGAGACCAACGGGACCTGCTGAGATCGTCTGCAACCCCATTGTCCTCTCCTCTGATGCGTAGCCGCTAAATCTTTCAGGTTCCTTGAGCCCAAGACATGATTTTTTCCGAAAGGTCTCGAAGATGTGGAATCCGGGTACCGCCTTGTCTGTTGATGCATGAGATCGTGGTGGCGTTGTCGGACTGAATCCTTACTGCTTTCCCTTTTAACCACTGGAATTATTTGAGAGCCAGACACCCTGCTTTTCAGAAAATTTGAGGATTGGGTCTGATCAGTCAAGGACCACTTGCCCTGATGGAAGAGGGAATCTAAATGAGCTCCCCAGCCTATTTTGGAGGCATCCGTGGTAAGGGTGATCCACTGATGGTGTAGAAAACAACGACCCTTGGTGAGGTGACTTGTATTCCTCCGCCAATTTAGCTGAGTTAAGACATCTTCAGGATGTACTACTGGAGGGATCTTAAATGTGCCTTGGAAGCTTACTGCTGAGATACAAGCTGTTAGAGTGCCCAGGATGTTCATAGCCCTTCTGCAAGAACAGGTTGGGTTTTATTGCAAGGTGGAAACTTGTTTCCTCACACTCTTGATCTTTGAACGTGGGAGATGGAAGCGCAAAGAGTTGGAATCCACTATCAGTCCCAACCACTGGATCTTTGTTGTTGGAATAAAGTTGGATTTCTTTTGGTTTATAATCTAGCCGTGTTACCCCAAGAATCGGATCATAAAACTGAGGTGTGAGAGAAGATCTTGAGCCGAGCTGGCTTTGATGAGCCAATCGCCCAGGTAAGGTACGACCGTGACTCCATTCTCTCGTAGAGCTGCAGCAATAGATGTTAAAATCTTTGTGAAAATAAGGGAGAGACGTCAACTGGAAGTGACAAATTTTTGTCCCGTTCCATCCGGCAAACTTGAGGAAGTTTCTGGATGTCACCACAATAGGAACATGGAGATAGGCATCCTTCAGATCTATGGTAACCATGTAATCTCAGTCGGGAGTAGACACCCTGAAAATCTTGGTGTATTGGTACAGGTTCTATGACACTTTTTTTTGAAAAGCGTGAGGCATTCTGATAACAGAGCTGAGTTTTTTTACTAGTGAAGGGTAAGATGAAATCAGGAACTGAGGACTTGGAAAGCTGAGGAAGTTGATCCTGCATCCGTCTGCAATGATCTTCAGGATCCAGGAGTTGCTTGTAGTCTGTTTCCGTTTTGGTAGGAACCATTGCAACTGTCCTCCCACACCGTCAGAACTTCCTAGTCTCTGTTTTTTTAGGACGTTCCTGAAATTTCCTGTCCTGGACCTGTTTACAAAAAACGGTGCCTTAAAGGATGATTGAAAAGCTCTGGTAGGTCTATACGGGTATCTTCTATTCCATTTGACCTTTTTATCCTGAGGAAGCGCCCTCTTAGTATCCGACATATGCCTGATAAGTTCTTCTAATGGAGAACCAAACAGCTTGTTCCTTTCAAAGGGCAAATCACACAATGCCGCTTCAGAAGCTGTGTCTGCTGTCCAAGAGCATAGCAATAAGGCTCTTCTAGCCACCGAAGACAAGCCCATATTTCGGGCTGAGAGCTTAAGCATTTCCTCGGTAGCTTCCACCAGAAAGCTGTTGACAAGCCTAAGATTTTTAAATAATTTAGATAAATCCGCATCAATATTGTCAGACATGTTGTCTTCTAAGCCCTGTAACCAGATGCTCTGACCTTTTGCCACTGAAGAACTAGATAACGCTACCTTGCACTGGAATCCAGCTGATTGGAAAATACGTCTACAGGAAGTCTCTGCCTTCTTATCCATAGGGTCTTTGAGACCTGACACTTCACCAATGGGAATAGTGGTTCTTTTAGAGAGAGGGGCGATCTGCACATCTACTTTAGGGATATCTTCCAATTTCTCTTCACACTAAAGTCTAAAAAGCTGCTTAAATTGCTTAGAAACGAATGCTCTCTTGCCCGGATTGTTCCATTCTCTAAACATGAGATCCTGGGGCTTAGGTAACATAGGAAACCTTTTAGGGCGTTTTTCCAGGTCGGCGTCTTGAAAGAGCTTAGAGACCTCTTTGCAAAATTTACGAAGTTCCTGTGGAGGAAAGATGGAACCGAATTATAAGAACCAGAAACCTCTCCAGAGGACAATTCAGATTCAGGAGAGGAGTACGCCCGTTTATGTTTGCAAGACTTAACTATTTTGGGCTCCACAGGGTTAACAGACGCTGCTTTGAATGTTTCAAAAGTCTGTGCAAGGCTGTCTTGAAACCAACCCCAAAAAGACTGCATGTCCTTTTGTTTTTCATTTGCCAAAAACTAAGCTGAGCAGGAATTGCAATATTTCGGCAAGGGGGTGGCGCATTCAGCGCACGATAAGTGTGTGGATTTAATAACCGCCTTTTTTGGAGCGGGAGGTAATAGATTTATCTCTTTCAGGTTTATCTGGGGAAACCGGACCAGACATCTAAACCAAACAAACAAAAAAAATATAACACAAAAGAATCCTAAAACACCTCTCATATATAATGTCGTCATATAAACTTCTTGGTGTGTATAAGGATCATATCTTGAATATAGGGAAACTCATGATAAATTGTATACCAAGAGAAAATAGAGTTCCAAACAAGCCCTTCTATTATAAAATATATGACTTTATTATACAAAAATATAAAAACACATACAGCATTTCAAAAGTTGGACAAGAAAGTCTCTTGGAAACAAATACGAGCATGTGGAGGAACTGTAATCGCATATATAAAGTGACCTATGTGCATATGGACAATAATATAAATAAATAAGAATAAGGTGCTATCACATCAATAACTCACTATGGAGTGCACCTATATCCAGTATAACATATTGTACCTTTGCAAAATCACAAATATACACAGATAATCCGATACTCGTTATCAATCAAAAATATGTCCATAAAGTGCTCTAGTGCTTACCCATTAGAGTGTTTTTATATTTGTGTATAATAATGTAATAGAAGGGCTTGTTTGGAACTCTATTTTCTCTTGGTATACAAACAAAAAAATAGTAGAAAATTACAGGGCAAAGGATTTGATAGGCTAAAATCAGAAAAAATTACAACTCCTTGGGGGGGGCTGGTGCCACGGATGTCAAATGGTGACAAGCTCCACTGCTGTCAGACTGGAGTGCACAGCTTTAAACTGTTTAAGTTTCGCGCCCTGAGGAAGAAACTGATCCGAGCATGGTCAGTAGCGCGATCAGTTTTTCGATGGAATGCAACGCCCTCTGGTGTGCGTTCCACCGCTGTGCACATGCTCAACCTTGCCGGCATACAAAACAAATTGTCTGAAGCAGTCCCGTAACATACGCCGAGCATTCGGAGGAGTGGCCCCCTTGGACACAACCCATGTGTCCCACCATAAGAAAAAAGAAGTCCATCCATGACAAGGGACAAGGAAGAACTGGTGTTGTGGGAACTGGTAGTCTCTTATGTGGTAAGGAGGAGGAGGAGTTGGAAAGGGGGGGATTAACCCTTTATTTCTTTCGGGTCCTTGTCCCTAGGAAGAACAACACCCCTCTGTACTGCCACTATATGCCAGGAAAAAAATGAACTCTACAAGAACACATGAGGGGACACAGATCATCTATTATGACTGCGTACCATTATGGCAAATCAGACAAGCCGGTAGCCAGACATTTTTTACTGGGCTTTATTGCAGTTGATCACATCACTGCTGTACGTAGATGGGGAGATAGATCTTGCATGCTGCTCCAACACAAGTGCTATTGGATAAGGACATTAGACACTGTTGCCCCTCGTGGTGCAAATGAACATATACTGTTTATCTTTTGCTAATTTCCTTACTCCACAGAAAGGCCTACCTTTTTTCAATATTTACAGCTGTCCCTACTCACCATTTCTTCATAGCCCTGTGAGATTCATACATAAATGCACTTGGGCTGCCATCGAGAAGGACACTTTGAGAAACTGTTTATTGGATATTCTGCAGTAGATTATTTTCAGATATTTTATTTTATTAATAGTGTGGCCAATTGTAACTAAGTTAGAAGTGAGTCAACTGAGTTTAACTTACGAACCAGTGCTATGAATCATGAGTTGGTGATGTGGGTTACAATGGTGATCAATAGAACCACCTTTCCATTTATACACTCAGTGGTTAAACTGGCTCTGGTGCTGTGTCGTTTCCGGTGTTTGCTGTGAGGGAGGGGCATTAGATAGTGAGAAGGGAGGGAGAGGGGGTAGATAGTGAGAAGGGAGGGAGAGGGGGGTATATAGTGAGAAGCAAGGGAGAAGGGGGTAGAAAAGGGGGAAAGGTAGATAGTGAGGTAGAGGGTAGTAAGTATATTGGAATAAACAGTGAGAATGAGTGAGAGAATAAATGAATGTGTGTATGCATTGTGAGAATGAGTGAGAGAATGAATGAATGTGTGGCTGAATTATCTGAATCAGGGAGATAATTAAAGAACAGTGAGAATGAGTGAGAGAATGAATAAATGTGTGGAAAATTTATGTGAATGAGTGAAAGAATAAATGATTGTGTGAATTAATTATGTGAATCAAAGTGTGAATTAGTGAGTGACTGTAAAAGTGTTTGTGTGTATGATAGATGTATAATTGATTTGTGGAAAAGCAAAGATGGTACAAGCAGAATGTTTGAACCTTGGGGACCAAGATGACACAGGCAGGGTGGTTATGGGACAAAGATGGCACAGGCCGGGCTGTTTGGGGACAAAGTTGACTCATGCTGGGCTGTTTGGAGACAAACATGGCAGGTCCTTTGTGTGTAATCTGGGTGCTGGTCAGGTTCTATGTGGGCAGTGGGGACGCCAGCGCTGGCTTTGGGTTGTGCAACCTATCATCTATGCCTGTAGTTTTATTTCTACCTTTATTGCTGAGTTTTTTTAATGTGATTTCCAGTTGATCTATATCTGCAATGCTATGTTTCCATAGATTATTATTGTATACTTGCAAATACGGGATTTGTATGTCTGATTCTATGCCTCCGGTGCTGAGTTCACGTTAACAATAATAATAACAATATTAATATATATATATGATTGCTAACAGCAATCACACTCCTATCGTGCCCAGGCAACAGTACATGCTAGAACCTGGACATGAGTGTGATTGCTGTTAACAATCATATATATATTAATATTGTTATTTAATTTGTTTTTGGTGTGTTACTTTAACCCCTTAAGGACCGGGCTCATTTTTCGTTTTGTACCCTGTGGGACCGAGGCTGTTTTGACACTTTTGTGGTGCTTGTGTTCAGCTGTAATTTTCTCCTCACCCATTTAGTGTACCCACATAAGTTATATATTGTTTTTTTCAGGACAAGATGGGCTTTCTTCAGATACCATTATTTTGATCGTATCATCTTATTTACTATAAAAAAAATAAAAAAAACATGGTGAAAAATTGAAAAAAAACAAATTTTATGACTTTTATTTGAAAAATCTTTTACTCACCTAAAAAAGCAAGTAAAAAAACTAGCTAAATAGATTCTACTACTTGTCCTGAGTTTAGAAATACCCAATGTTTTTATGTTTTTTTGCTGTTTTTTGTAAGCTATGGGGCAATAAGTACAAGCAGCATTTTATGATTTCCAAATCTTTTTTAACAAATCTGCTCAGTCTGCCTCCATCTCCTCTTTGGAACATCTTTGAAGCCGGTTAACTCAATTTAACCCCCTCAAACCATATATTTTTGAAAACTAGACACCCCAGGGTATTCCAAATGCTGTTATTTTAACCCTTTCCATGCACCAATTATACAACTACACTTTGTCAAACTTTGTAATAGTAATTTTTTTTATTTTTTTTCCCACACAAATTGTATTTTAGTTATAGATATACAGGTTCTGGTATATGTCACTGTCAAACAACACCCCAATATGTGTTCAGCAACATCTCCTGAGTACAGCGATACCCCACATGCATGGGTTTGTCAGATTGTTTGGCTGGTAAAAGGCTACTTTTGGGGCATGCGTAATTCAGGTGGTCATTTGGTCATTGTGCCTCCCTCTCCTCTTTGGAATATCTTTGAAGCCGGTTAACTCAATTTAACCCATTCAAACCATATATTTTTGAAAACTAGACACCCCAGGGTATTCCAAATGCTGTTATTTTAACCCTTTCCATGCACCAATTATAGAACTAAACTTTGTAATAGTAATTTTTTTTATTTTTTTTTCACACAAATTGTACTTTAGTTATAGATATACAGGTTCTGGTATATGCCACTGTCAAACACCCCCCCAATGTGTGTTCAGGAACATCTCCTGAGTGCAGTGATACCCGACATGCATGGGTTTGTCGGGTTGTTTCAGATTTAAAATGCCACATTTGGGAAGTGCGCTTTTTTTTCTCCATTTTGGTCAGTCTGTACCTATGCCCTATCTTTGAGCTAGGCCACTCCAATTTACCCCATCAGCCATTTTTTTTATATATTAGACACCCCTTGGGTATTTGAAGTGCTTTTATTTTAACTCTTTGTTGAGATTTTTGAGAAATTTTAGCACTTGCTCAAAATAATAAACTTTATTTTTTAATTTTATTTTATTTTTTTAATACTTTTTTTATATTTTTTTTTACACATTTTGCTGGTACTGGATGGTTCATCTAGTGACATCACTGCATAATTATTTTTAAATGTTAGCACATTTTTTTTATTTTTTTTTTCCATTTTTTATTTTTTTTTTGAATATTTTACTAATCACATAGTGATTAGAAAGCTGGGCTCCATTGACTTGCATGGTTGAATGCAGTACCTGTATTCAACCAGCAAGTGGAGCCAGTTCTCTAGAGGGTCTGGAGACCCTCTATCGAACTTTTTCATCTCTATTGTTTTATTTCCCGGGCCGCCGCCATCTTGCTTGATGGCGAAGATCACCGGCAGCGGCGGCTGTGACCGCTCTCCGGAGCGGTCACAGCCCACCTAGAGGTAAGTGTTTGGTGTCGCTGGATGCCTCCTGATCGAGGCATTCCAGCGACACCATTTAAGTTTAGGAGGCGATCGTTGATCGCCTCCTAAACGCTTTTAAAACGGGCGTCCGCCGCCATACAATGTATGGCGGCTGTTGACGCCCCGGGGAGGGGCCAGACATGGCCCCCGATACCGATCTCGGCCTTGCTGAATGCCTCGACCTCGAGGCATTGCAGCAAGGCCGTTTAAGCGAAGAAAGTGATCCTTGATCACTTTCTAAGCTTATTTAATTTTTTGACGGTTCAGGACCGTCAAAGGTCATTTAGTGACCTTCTTGTTATGACGGTCCTGAACCGGCAAAGGTCGCGAAGGGGTTAAATAAAAGTGTGATTTATTTTATGGTGGGGGGGTCATATTCGGTTTTGGCCAGCTAAATGCTGCATTTTCGGTTTCAGTCCATAATTTTCGTTTCGATGCATCCCTACTACTAAGCCAGACAATGAAGTGGTAGGCCTACACCACATCAATGTTTGGCTTAGTATATAGTGATAGGAGTTATGCTGCACTATTGTCAATGTCTGACTCAATATATAGTGATAGGGATTCCCTGTACCACCGTCAATGTCTGCCTCAGTATATAGTGATAGGTGTTATGCTGTACCACTGCCATTGGCTACCTCAATATATAGTGGTAGGTGTTATGCTGTACAACTGTCAATGTCTGCCTCAGTATATAGTGATAGGTGTTATGCTGTACCACCGTCAATGTCTACCTCAGTATATAATGATAACAGTAATGCTGTACCACCTTCAGTGTCTGCGCAAGTATATAATGATAGAAGCTATGCAGTTTTAAAGTGTGTGTATGTGGGGGGTGCCACGTACAGGATCCGCCTCAGGTGCCAAATACTCTAGGTACGCCCCCGTGCTGAGTTGAATTAAAAATGTTTTAACCACGCCAACACCAGTGGATTGTTATTTATGGGCTGTGGTGCACCCAGGCGTATATATGTTTATTTAACAATTTTACTGTTGCGTTGCTTATACAATACTGTTCTTCGACATAGAGCAGTTTTGGGTTAGAACAGACAACATAATTGTTTTCAGTTTATGTTATTTAGATGTTCGGAATGAAAATATGCCCTATGTTTATGTTATATTTTTTCACTTAATTTAACTTTGGGAGAAATAGTACATGAATGTTTTTTGCAGCATTTGTCACTTAACACAATGTTTTGGTTTACTTATTTAGTGCACCCACACAAGTTATATATTTGTTTTTTCTAGCACAATAATATTAAGATGTGTAAGATGTGTAATACATTATTTTCTATGAATAAAATGCTAAAAAAGGAAAAAATGGAAATAAAGTGTTGCAGATTTGCATGTACAGTTGTGCTCAAAATGTTAGCATAACCTGGCAGGAATTGTTAAATGTTGGCATTGATTTTGAAAATATGACTGATCATGCAAAAAAAAACAGTCTTTTATTAAAGGCTAGTGATTATATGAAGCCATTTATTATCACATAGTTGTTTGGCTCCTTTTAAAATCATAATGATAACAGAAATCACCCAAATGGACCTGATCAAAAGTTTACATACTTGAATGGTTGGCCTTGTTACAGACACACACAAGTTAAAGTGACAATTAAAGGTTAATTTCCACACCCGTGGCTTTTTAAATTGCAATTTGTGTCTGCGTATAAATAGTATTAAGGTAATAATGGAACTTTATAAAGATGGAAAAGGATATAAAAAGTTTTCCAAAGCCTTGAAAATACCAGTCAGTACTGTCAAGAAGTGAAAAATTCTGGGATCTCTTGATACCAAGTCAAGGTCAGGTAGACCAAGAAAGATTTCAGTCACAAAAATTGTTCGGGATACAAAGAAAAACCCACAGGTAACCTCAGGAGAAATACAGGCTGCTTTGGAAAAAGACAATGTGGTTGTTTCAAGGAGCACAATATGATGATACTGGAACAAAAATGAGCTGCATGGTCGAGTTGCCAGAAGGAAGCACTGATGCCACAAAAAATCCCTGTTACGATATGCCCGACAACACCTTGACACGCCTCACAGCTTCTGGCACAGTGTAATTTGGAGTGACAAGACCAAAATAGTGCTTTATGGTCACAACCATAAGCGCTATGTTTGGAAAGGGGTCAACAAGGCCTATAGCGAAAAGAATACCATCCCCACTGTGAAGCATGGTGGTGGCTCACTGATGTTTTGGGGGGATATGCGCTCCAAAGGCACAGGAAATCTTGCGAAAACTGATGGCAAGATGAATGCAGCATGCTTTCAGAAAACACTGGCAGACTATTTGCATGGGAACGATGAAGTTCATGCAAGACAACCAAAGACTTTTGCATGACCTGGAGCTGTAGTTACTCCCAGAGATCACCCACATGTATCCTCCTGTTGCCCCCGGAATCACTTCCAGCACCAGCCAGCATGCGCACCTTGGAACCCTGCTATGTGTACTCAATAAGTAGACACAACTACCTTGAACTGAGTACAGCAGGAATGAACAGTTTATTGTTGTAAAACATAGACTGATATAGCCACAGAACTTCATTGACATAAATCAACATCGATAAACAGGTACATGTAGACAACCCAACCTTTAATCCCATTTAGCTACTGAATATCCCCCTGGCAGCCATCCTGTTAATGGGATTACTTTACACAATTGAGTTCCTGCCTGTTTGGCAGCCAGGCTGGAGCCATCTCTGAGTACCTTGGGCTCCTGTATGACAGGTCATTCTGTCACATATTGCATTTACTATGTGTAACTGCAACACCAATTTGCGTTCAGTGGTTATGTCTCCGTAGTGGCATTTCTATAGGGGGAGCAAGCGGAGAGGTTGCCTGGGCGCAGAAAGCAAGGAGGCGCAGCCACTATGAGAGTAAGACCATTCCGTTGCCGAGCTGATACTTCCTTTCTGCTACTGCTGCTGTGTCTCTGAGCTGATACTTCTGCTGTTTGCTGGACGTCAATAGAGATTCTGGCAACTAAGCTATTTAGCTGTCGCTGAGGGACTGACATTGGAGACACAGCAGCAGCAGAACGGAAGTATCAGCTCATTCTGTTTCTGGCAGCGTCCTCAAGCTAGGCTCCTCCCATTAGAGAGACAACGCAACAGACGCTCGAATGGGAGGAGCTCAGCGTGATGAATGCAAAATCAACGACAGGGACGGTTACATGGGGGTGGCGCAAAATGTTTTTCTGCCCTGGGTGACCGCAACTCTGCTTACGCCACTGTGTCTGCACCTCACTGTACACCCAGCAGCAATGTTTAGAGTGTATCTCCCCACACACACACACACAATAAGTGTACTAACGTGCTTAAGTGCAAAAAAATCCACATAAAAATGCACGCACATATTTCCAAAGCATTGACGTCATATCACAAATATGGGACCATCAGGTATCAGCAGTAGATGTCCCCAGACAGGTTTCACCAGCTCCAATTTCACCAGAAACAAATCATTTTCAATTGGATCAAATATTCTCACAAAACTTGCACAACTCCAATATCACTATGCAATTTGGGGGCTTCGACCATGCGGTATACTGCAGCAGCACAATTCACAGGTATTTATAATAAACACAATCAAAATCACAAACAGCTGTTAAACTCTGCAGGTTTTTGTTATGCATTTTACTCAGTATACAGATATCAGGGCATCATATACAGTGGTTGTATTTTACAACATATCAAATAAATCAAAACCTCTTCCACTTGGAGATTTGACTGACTTTGGCCAAGCTGTTTGTTTACCTACCAATGTCCCTCGCTTACCGCAAGTATCCAGCTAAACCAGGCCCTTGAACAATAACACTTACTTCCCTGTATTAGTTTCCTGTAGCTTGGCAAACAGTCCAACATGAGAGCCGCCTTTTACAGTCCCCTAACCACACCTGTAATGAATTAGTCCCAGATGTACCTGGTAGCTATCCTGAGTCTGTGGCTAACATAGTGAGTGAAACTATTTCACCTCTGGTTCTGCCCATTCTGTCACACTGTCAAGGGTTATTTGATCCGTGTTAACTCTTAAGTTACAAATTCTTTTACATGTATCAATTTAAAGGTATAGCCTTGCACAATAATAAGGGCTCACTCTTAGAAAAAGAAAGAAAAAGGCATAAACACAGAACAGCAACTGCAGTTTGAATGAGAAAAGCTAAAAACAGAATATTCTAAATGAATGACAAGAATACATTTTAGTATCAAAGGATTAAACAGGAGCAATATACATTCTTATAAGAACCAAATTTGTATAAATCATTAGACAAGAAAATGTGAAATGGTTAAATCACTATGCAATAAATATAAAATGAACAATAACCAATATAACCATCAGCATAGAAAAGTTAATGATCAATAACGCTGTCAGTCAAATAAATGCAAATACAGTGCCATAACAAACATTTTAAAATAGAAATTATTCTGAATGTTAATTTTATTTGAATTGTGTGTTAGAATAGTTAAAAAAGAGAGCAAAAACAATCTATACTGGATAGTGGACTATTATTACTCTGAGTCATCAGAGCAACAAATAGTCATCTAGCCCCAAGGGCCAGATTATGGAAGTCAGAGGAAATGGGGATTCAGATCCAGCAGGTCAACAGACTACTTCACCCCCGATCTCAGCCAACTCATCAGACTATGATAGAATAGGATGTTAGGAGGCTGAGGTAATACTATACCACTACGATTATAGGTTCCTGATAGACTTGTGCATTTGTATTCGGGATAACATAAAAATGAACGCGAATGGTGCGTTTTCGTTGTTGAAACCGAATACCGAATGCGGCGGTGGGTAAATGTAAACAAAGACGAAGAAGCACAACACAATGAATCTTCATGTTTGTGAATATCTCCTAGCTAATCTCCCTGGTCCCTTCCCACTGCCTATAGCCTTGTCTACGTAGCATCGCAGGGGTTAACGGGAACAGGAATCCGCGGGGTCGCGCCAGGAGTTTAAGTTCTGTAAGAGTGACTTTATTGGTCGCTGGCAGGGGCCTCCTCTGGCATCAACCGATGAAGAGCAGCTGCCCTTCATTGGTTGATACAAGAGGTGTCCCCTGCTGGCGACCAATAGAGTCTCTCTTACAGACTTTCAAATCCTTTAACCCAGTATTAACCCTTGCTAAAAGAAAAACGACACAAAACACAAGAAAAAAACTAACACAAAGAACGTTCATGAATATTCGAACACGGGAACGGGTGAGTATTCGTGGTATACGAAGTTGTTTCTTTACACGAAGACGAATGCAAAGACTTGGCCGGCGCCCAAGTCTAGTTCTTGATCATTGACATTTTTAAAACCAGTCTGGCTCCATTCTTATTGTGAAAGGTAATCTCAGCACCTGTCGTAAGAAGATAGTAAAATAGCAGAAAAATCAGGTAAAGGATTATTTAGGAGGACGGGTTTTTTAGAAAAGTATTGCTTTTAAATTGTTAGTTTAACAGACAAGAAGTATCTGCTATGGTGGGTTTTGCCAAATGCCAGTAAAAATAAACTAGGTGGATATTCCAAGAGGTATGCGATTGTCCCCCTATTTCTGATATTCTCCACTTTTTTTTATCTATCATAAATGGGAAGGTTTATGGCCTACTAATTATGCCCAAATAATTAATATTTGGTAAAACCAAAAAAAAAATCCAATACCAAGGTATTAATGAAGAAGTGGCTCTAATATAATGATTCAAATATTATTTTGATAAATAACCACTTATTTACCAGAATCAGGTATCACACCTACCCTAGAAAACAGAGACAGAATTCTAGATTTTGAGTAATGTTGCCTTAAATAAGAGATGGAAAAAAACAAAGAACCATTATATTTCAAGAATGTTGATCATTTGAATGCATTCTTTACTGCATAATCAATATATTGAAAAAATTAGATATATTAGATATATGCCTAGTCATGGTCTTCGGGAAAATTGTGGTCGAAAATTGCTCAAGTAGGACCTTAAGGAGGGCTTTTTAATTATTCCCATTATCATGATGAGTCCCCAGACCTTTTTTTAAAAAATATTTGCACATGCACACTGAGATGCTTAGCGTACCAGAAGAGATGCTAGCCCAGGATAGGACATTGTGTCACCACAAGTGACCAGTTCCCTCTTGGGTTGAGCCATTTGGGTTCGAGCAGCCATGGACTTTCTGATGACCCTCCAAGACCTTGGACAGACTCTAGGAGTGCGCAGGCAAGCTAGATCAAATACACAGGTTCAATAAGACATAATAAAGTGCTGCACTACTTTATGGTGCGGTGCTGAAAGATAAATAAATTCAATAATCATAATCCTTCATCAATAAATAACTGTGTATTGTAGCAGGCCGTGTATTGTATGTTCAACAACAAAAAAGTCTTGTAACCAAAATATGATATACTTTATTCAGCATGCAGGTCGTAACAAAAATAATACAAATAAAATCCTACTCCAGTCCGGAGACTAACTAACATGAACTTCCCTGGCTATTCTACTGGGCGACTAAGCAATATCGAGTAGATTAACTAAACAGCAAAGAAAAATATGGATTGTTTGCTTTACATTAAAAGCAGTCTCTTGTCTCTCAGGCTTACAGTTCCTATGTCTCAACTCCACCTACTCACAAGTAAGAGACTGATTGTTCACTGCATAGGGTTTTTAAAGAATCAATGCTATAAGAGCAACCTGAACTTTAACTCCCTCTAGTGCGTTAACACTGAAAGTGCCATTTTGGGGCTAATATAGCGCTGTTCACGCACTCTGCCACAGTATAAGTTAATTTGTGTAAAAATACTATTTACTCTATAAATTAAAATATATATATCAATAAATCTAATGATTGATAAAACTGCTGTGTATGTAAATGAATCTGTATAAAATATATAAATCCGAATAAATATATCTCAATAAATAATTTTGTGACTATCTGTGCAATTATGCCCACAAGGACTATAAATATATATATAATAAATAATATAAAAACCAGTGACAAAAATGAATATATGTAAATAAATACTTAAGTCCAGCAGTGTCCAATTAGATATTACCTTGTAAACAGAATAATTAATCCAAGGGTTAAAAATTGGTTTAAAAAAAAAACAGGGTATGATGTATCCACCAACTGTATTCAGTTCCTGGAATCAACAGCTTGTTTTACACAAGAGATAAAAAATAAAATAGGAGAGACAAAATATTGTAATATCATAAAAATAAAATTTAATGAAGATCAAAATTAAAAGCTAGTAACAAGTAAGGACCTGCTTAAAATATATATACAGAGCATTCAAATCACTTGTATGCATGGTGTCAGTGTCTAGCCGCAGATTAAATTGGCGCTCCGTGGTGAGTAGGACACTCAAGGTTCTCATTTCACAGTCGAATAAGAATCACAGCGGTAGTAACTCCATATCGGCTTCTGTATACGTACGTCAGAACATAACAGGTGTAACACCACCTACCCAACCTGTTTCAGGCTTCCTCAGGGGTATTACGAGTGTCCAAATGTCACAATTTACATGACAATGGCTGATATATTTCTTTTTTTTTACATGACTATACAATATCTTGCATTACAACCTGGAATCAAAATGGATTTGTTAGTGGTTGGTGGATTTGTCCTGAGCCGGACCACAGCTACTTTGTAAGGTCCAGTCAGTCTGCCCCAGAAACTGTGGTAGTGGATGGGACTGCGGTCTCCACACCTGGGTCGCCGGACTGTTGGGACAGTTGGTGCAGATCCCCACTCCTCAGCCAAACTGCTGGCATCAGGGCAGTCTCTGCCCACTCCTCCCACTTGTTCCTGAGTCTGACCATGGCGCTCCCTCAGTGCCTGCTCAGACCATCCCAGCAGAAGTATTGGCAACAGGAGAGAGGCCTCTGCCCTCCAGCAAGCACTGGGGGACATGTATCCCATACAGGTGGATGAGACTGTGGTCGCTACCTGTGGTCCCCAGAAATTCTGGGCAGCTGACTCAGATTCCCAACCCTGGATTGAAGGGGCCCCCACCACCCTGTCGTCTCCCCAGTGGCTGAGAAGACTCCCGAGAGAAGGTGTAGTTGGCAATTCTCTCGTGCGGCAGTTATATTTTGCGGGAGAGGCAGAGATCAGGTGGGTGAGTACTGCTATTGGAGGGGCAGATTGTTTCGGGCACCAGTTTGGGGAGGGCATTGATGGGCCAAAAGGACTGACTGACTACATAATCAACCTGTTTGGGGTTTCCTCCTGGGTAAGTCCCTTTCAAAAGAGGGAGAAATGTCACGGAACCCTCCAGTGGACACTGGGGCCACTGGAGAGGCCTGAGAGCCAGCCTCCTCCCTATTGACTATGTTGTGGTACCATATTCCTTCCATTTCTTAAAAATAATACTAACAATAAGGCATATCTAGGGGGCAGAGTTGCATAACTGGGGCAGGTTGGCAAATAAAAGGAAATAAAAACAAAAAATGCATTTTTCTCAATCATAGTTTTTATTAAATATGAAAAATAGTTTACATGTCAATTAATATTTACTAGTAAAACTTTTTTCTTATAGGGTAGTCTTATATTCAGGCTTTTTCTTTTTTCCCAAATTAATATTCAAAATTTGGGGTGTCGTCTTATAATCGGGCAAATACGGTGTGTATATATATATACCCAGATTTGGGTGTTGCTGAATGCCTCGACATTTACAATATGTTATCTTGGGAAGATTCAGACCCATATAATTAGCCCAGTGACTGTATTCAGATGATGCCAGTGATGAAGTTCTGCAATTTAGCAAATAATGAGTCCATTTAGTTATCAAATTATCTTCCATAATTTCATAACTGAATCCCACTTAGTTTTATTCTAGCTTCATTAGGTTTTAATATATTTACGGTCAGAGATAATACTATGGCATCGCCCAAATTTAAATTTTGATTATTTTTTAATTATCATAGCCAGTATTCAGTTTTTTAAAACGTTGCTTTTATCAGTGATCAAACCTGAAATCATTAGATTAAAAAAAAGATACATAATTGGTTACAAAATGGGTTTGGTGAATACACTCAAACATTACACTGAAATCAATGATAAGTCCATGGTTGCTGGTCAACAATACACAGAGGGCGTTATTCAGGACAGTTGCAATCACATTATAAAGAGCCAATCACCAGTTATCTTGTCCTGCATAATGAACATGGCTTAGTTCAGTATGTATTATAGTTGACAATCAGTGGAATCTCTTGAAAGCCATGTCACTCGCTGAACTGTACATTAGCAGGCCTGCTCAATTTGTCTTGCAGGAGAAACTTGACGGGGTTGGCCCTTCATAACTTAAAATTATGTTAATAAGATGAAATCACAAATTCCCTGAAAAGTCACTCTTTGAGGAATAAACCCCTGGGTGTCCTTATCTTGTTACTGGCAAATGTATGATTTTTAGGACAACAGTTCTGATATGTCTTTCATGGTTTCTAATACCTTTTCATTAATGCCAACATGCATGTGGCATTTATTTATTCGAATAACATGCAAATAGCTTTGTCAGACTGCAATGTGCAAATTTTCAGAGAACATAAAATATTTAGTGGTTTGTTATAACAACACGTGGGATGATTTACAGTAAAGTAAAACATTGTTTCTGTTCCATTGGGGATGCAAAAGGCGTTCTCATGTTAAGGCTGTCCATTATGCTGTCTTAAAATGACATTGTGAAATTAATGGAACATTGACAAAGTATTTTGTTCGATGAGGCTACGTGCGGATTGATAGCTACAACAGTAAAGAAGAGAAACAGGCAATTTCATTGCAAAGCTTACAATATGATGAACAGTCCATATATTATTCTGGTAGAATGGTTGTGATTCTCACGGAATACTTATTTATCTAGTTCATCAAGCTCCAAATATGTGCAGCTGAAAATCAGTATGATCCCACATCTTCTATTTTGCCATGTGTTGAAATGATGGTTTTCGATCTGTAGGTCTATTCAGGGTGAGGATCATTTTTTAATATGTCCATTCATTTCTCCATGTTTATGGTATCTTACTGTAGACACTAAAATTGGAAACACTGATAGCTGTTAACTCCTACTTCGGATTGGATGAGTCCTTACTCTGTAGATAATTACAGCAACTGCAGGAAAGAGTAGCAGAGACGTCATTACCAAGATGGTAGCTAGGATAATGAGAACAATCACCCAGATATCCAGGATATGTTTGGGAATCTCAGGAGTTGGGGTCACTAGATCACTCATGATGACATCAATCTTCCAATTTCTGCAAAAGCAAAAAAAAATAATAATAATGAGATAATCATCACACTATTATTATGTTTTGATTTATAGTATATAGAACCATCATTTGCAGCAGCACTGTATAATGGGATTACCCAGAAAATAATATACACTTTTGCAATACTGGAAAAATTAAAACACCCAAGCTAATTTGGGTAATTTAAATAGAAGAAATCTTACAGGTAACAAATCTTGTGTAAAGCCTGAACAGTAGTTCATTTATGTTCAGGATAAGCTTTTACTTTTACCATGCAAGGTGAGGCCCTGAAAGTCTCTGAGCTAATTGTGGCATTATCTGCTTTGACCTTTGTGTTCTGTCTGGGAGGTTTTCTAGAGCCTAGCTGTGCTGGGTCTGCAGGGAGATATAAGTCAGTGGGTATTTAGGCTGTCCAGTCTGGGCCAGTAAACTGTAGCCAGAGAGGACTCCAATTAAGAGCTAGGCTTTATGTTTCTGTTCGGGGATATCGGGGATATTTGTTTTGTGCACCTGAAAATAAAAATGCAGTTTGCATGAAATAATTAGCTTTTTTTCCCTAGAGGAGCATGATTAAAATCCGAAGTGACATTTATCTGTCACTTCACCTGTCAGTGGTCATAATGTTATGGCTTATTGATGTATATATACACTATATGGACAAAGCAAGGTCTATAAAGACATGGATGGATGAGTTTGGCATGGAGGAACTTGACTGACCCGCATAGAACCCTGGCCTCAACCCTCAACACCTTTGGGATGAACTGGAACAGAGATTGTGAGCCAGGACTTCTAGTCCAACATCAGTGCCTGACCTCACAAATACTCTACTGGATGAATGGGCAAAAAATCTCACAGAAATACCGGAGTATTTCTGTGAGATTTTTTGCCCTTTCAAGAATACACAGAGGGCGTTATTCAGTATGTGAAAGCATTCATTTATTACATAAAATGAAGCAACAAATAACTTGACATGACTGTACCTTTCTACGACGTAAAGTGCAGGCAATTCCAGTCAAGTAGAGGTGAAACCTTTGTAAGCATAAAAAACATACTAGTTATTGCTTTAATAAGGTGCTTAATGATTTTATAGTATTTTACAGCTGTTTATAGGTAGGGGTAACCTTACAAACCCTATTAATCATTAACATAACAATCTAAACATTAATAATTTCAGACTGCCAGACTTGTGTTTAAAAAGATAAGTCCTAAAAACAGTGTTGTGCCCTGGGGGAAAGGAAAAATCAAACAACTGGAATATAGAGTAAGAACAAACGAAAACAAACACATTTATGGAGAAGGATTCTACATTATTATTAAGAATGTTGCTCTAGAGTGAAATCAGGTTACACATAACCAAAACTGGACATCATCTTATTTCTCTGATACAGTTAACACAAACAAATTAAAGGCAAAATGTAAAGTAGTCTGCTAACCCAGGTGCGTATTTACCTTGGATGTTGCCCATTACCTCATCCAAGGCAGTGCTCTCAGCCGGCGACCTGTGTACATCGTTCACATTTATTATAAAAAAAAATCAGCACTACTCATATTGGAGACCTTAGAGGGCAAAAAAATGTTCAGCTAATTTTCAAGGCACAGTGAAGTTCACCAATTTTGCTTCATTCTCTACAATCCCAACAGTGTTTTGATATGATAGTTATCATTTTTATAAAAGTAATTTCACTGTGGGGATTGTCTATTGTGTTACACAGTGTTTAAGCCAAACACCCTTTCATAGGTCAATTGAGACAAGTCATTTAGGTTGGGGGTCTGTCCTGTAAAGTGTTGTAGCTGTGACCATGTGGTAGCATTTGGGGTGGAAGACATGTTAAAAAAGAAGTAAACATGGGGCGAGACATAAGGGAGAAAAGGTAGAACGGGAAAGGAGGTCATCATCTTAACCAGTGGCTTATATGCTAGCATTCACTTGTTACCAAGGTATTTTCTACTTGTCACAGGAATCAGTACTAAACTACAGGCATCCTATCTGCACAATGATCCTGTCGTTATTATCAACGATTGTCTCCTAAGTTCAAGCGGTGTTGCTGAAATACCTCTACATCGAGTAGATATAGTACACTGAAAACCACCCCAGGATGTGCACTGTGATCTTTCGGAGTGACCACAAGGACCATAGCAAGAGATGTTGATAGCACCCATTAAAACAAGTTCCCAAGAAGGTCTCTCCAGACGTTCTGGAGAACTCTGAGCTCTCCTGCAGGTTGAATATAGATAATGCATTCAACCATGTAGGTCACTGGAGCGCACCTTATTAATTACAATGTGCAGTAATATAATAATAGTGGAAATAATTCACCAGTGATGTCACCACGAGAGGAATCAGCAGTATCAAT
The DNA here is from genome assembly GCF_027358695.1 of Spea bombifrons. Taxonomy (NCBI): domain Eukaryota; kingdom Metazoa; phylum Chordata; class Amphibia; order Anura; family Pelobatidae; genus Spea; species Spea bombifrons. The sequence goes on along the minus strand of NC_071090.1, from coordinate 20,911,327 downwards.
AATATGTAAAAAAATTATAATCTATAATATAGGGCAGCAAAGACAATTTCCTTGTGGTTACCTATTGGGTATTGCTGGCTTTAGTGGCCAGACTGCGGCACCAGGCTATTTGGGCAGGGCATTGTTTGTTAATGGGATCATGCTGTTCAAGATTACTGTGTGTATATAAGTCGTGTTTTAAATAAAACGCAGTGCCTGTTTTGTCTGGTGCTTGGGGTAATATGCAAAGACCGCTATTCATTTAACCATTCGTATACTGGTTCTCTTGTTTCTGTCCTGGGCTTAAGGAGCAGCTTCTGTGTTTAAGTGTCTCTGTCACAGCAAGTCCTAAAGCTGTATCTTGCATGGAAATAGTTAAAATACTAGCATTTGAAATACCCATCTGGTGTCTAGTTGTCAAAAATGTATGGTTTCGGTGGGATGAATTGAATTTACCAGGTTCAAAGATGTCCCAAAAAGGACATGGGTGCAGACTGATCAAAACTATATATTAAAAAAAAGCACACGCCCAAATGTGGCCTTTTAGCCCCCAAACAACCCAACTAAGCTATGTATGGGTGGTATCACTGTGCCCAGATGTTGCTGAACACATGTTGGGTGCTGTATTAAAATGCCACCATTTGATATACCCTGGAGTGTCTAGTTTTAAAAAATATATAGTTTGATTGGGATAAATTGAATTGGCCTGGCCTCAAAGATGTCCCTAACAGGACATGGGGGCAGGCCGACCAAATTTCAAAATTCTAAGTTGAAACTAAATAGCGCATGTACTAAATATGGCCTTTTAGACCTCTAACAACCCGATAAACCCATATATGGGTGGTATCACTGCACTCAGAAGATGTTACTGAACACATAACTGTTTATTGGCAAGAGCTATATACCAGAATCTGTAAACCTATACCTGAAGTACAAATTATGTGAAAACAAAACTACAATTTACTACAAACATTTACTAGCACAAATTTTGGCTAGTGGTAAAATGAGTGTATGGAAAGTGTTAAAATACCAGCACTACAAATACCCTGGGGTGACTAGTTTTCAAAAATCTATGGTTTGGTGTGGGTGAGTTATATTGTCCGGCTTCAAAGATGTCTCAAATATTATATAGGGCAGGATTACAAGGTTATCTGGCATCCTGACCCTGACTGTTTAAACTATCCATTTTGTTCACCAGCGCTCACAGCTACCCAAGGAGATCCTGTTGTATATATCCCATTGCAGCACTAGTGTACATTCCAAAACATGGGTTTCTCATCCTGAAAACATAAAGAATCTGCAACTCCCAAAAACATGCAACGCAAAGGCCTTTTTTTTTTGTTATTTACAATATTTTTTATTAACTGACAGCCAGTAAGGAATTTAATTGGACAGCAACATTTGTTTACTTTTGATTAATTACTTCCAGACGGTTTTATGCTTTTTGCATTGCATAGGTCTGGAAAAGTTAAAAACCACATCATTTTAAGACATGCTGTTCTTAACAATAGTTTATTAATGCTTTGATGGCTAATGCTAACCCTAATACTTACTAAAGTTATTTCATTCCCCACATTTAAAGAGATGACTTAATTCTTCTTTGTTTAATCTAGGCAAGTAATAACAAGGCGTATTTTCAGGGCTAAGTATATTATTTCAAAACATTTTAATGTTATTTGATTTTTTTATTTCAAACATACAAAGAATAAGAATATCATTATACGTATTATTTTAAAGCATATATTCGATGCCACTCTTTTTCATTATTGTTCGTTACAGCTTCTTTCATGGCCAGGGGCAGATTGGCAAAGGGCTGGACTGGGCAGTCGGCTCTGACACCTTATGGCCAGCGTCCAATAAATGATGTACATGCGGTTGTTAGCTGGATTAGCATGATTGCGATCTACGTTCATGCAGCGTGCAACAGCATGTTTCAAGTCTGTGGCCACACACTGAAAGTCAGAATCTAAAGCACAAGCTGCAGTAACCGTAGGTGAATTACGTTATCTGACACGTGACCACTGAGCATTTGCCCAGTTTGTTAGACAGCCAGTCCAGATCTATATGTTGTTTTGCAGTTGTGTGTAACTAGAAACAAAAAGGAACTGTCACAGTCTCCTTAAATGTAACCAAAGTACCAGTACTTTTTACTTGGATTCAGGGGATACCTTAAAAAAAGTAATCAATCCTGAATTAGGCATTTTTAACAAGTCAAAATTGACTACTCCAAATTTATTACACTTGCCTTGCAACAATAAAGCCCCTTGATCAATGGGTGAGAAGAAAGAAACTTGACAAACCGTTTCCATAAACAGACCTCAACAACACAAATACCACAGTGCAAGAACAAATCATATTTCTAAAATAATGTATACAAACTAGCAGTATTCTTTTGATATATTTGTTTTTTCTAAAAGTGTCCTTTTCCTATCTGATTTAAAACAGGAAGTTGGTTTTAAACAAGTTATATTTTCATTATTTATGCACCAAAACAAAAACTGGATATATCTGACAGCTACACATTATATGAATTTCTTTTTTAGTAAACATGAACGTAAACAAAATATTCAAAATCATGCTGTTTACTGCATACTATGCACTAATCAGCACTAGAACAGGCCATCATTTAGTAAAAGGTGAAACCAACAAACCAGTGATAAGAATTGTATATGACCATGAAATATTACAATTAGTGATTGTATTTTCTTTTACAGACCTATATTCTATATGTGTAATGAGGATGTTACATTAACAGAATTACTAAATAGTTTTTCGAACTACTCTGTGTCACTATTCCTTGAACGGTCACATACATACATACATACACATGTTGTTAGTTTCATCCAAAGATTCTCTTATGTTTCAGATTAAACTAGTAGATTTTTTTGTGTTGTAAAACTTGCAATAAAAACTCCACTTAAATATTGTCTCTTTGTGCAGTCTGTCATAAATCCCTGGTAAGTGATTAAAGATAATCTACCCTTAGAAATGCAGCATAAAAATCCTATTTTGGACAATCAGAAATCATTAAAAATTATTTATTCTGCCAAAAGAGGAATTTGCATTTCACTGCAAATCTAAGAATCACAAGGGCCTGTTGGCTCCCCTAGTAGACACAAATTTCACGTCTGTGCACAGACCCTACCTGCTCAAAGCTGCTCCATGTATTTCAAGGTTGAAGAAGGTACAGAGACTTCAGACTTTTAACTTTAAACATCTCCAATATAAGGTGTATAGAAAGATCCCCGTGCTGCAATGCACACACAGCCTCTCAGCTCTTCTAACTCTAGGCACTGTGCCTGAGACGCTTTCCTCTCTGTGCCTTTATCACATAAGGGATGGGTCTGGCCAAAAGGGAGGGGAGAATGCCTTAGCTCATTCCCTCCTTCAAGAGGGACTTCAAGTTTCTGTCATCAAGAAAGCCTCCTAGTGAGAAAAAATCAATATGCACCCTGACATCAGCCAATTTACAACACTTCAGAATGTACTGTACCTTTACACTTTGTTACAGGGGATGGGAAACACAAATAAGGGCCTGTTGTAAGAATAAAGCATATAATAGGCATACAAAAACAAAAAGGATATCATATCCATGTAGCACAGATTACTCAGAAATCTGCAATGTGCGTCATTTGTACTTAACAACTTGAAATTTACAGAGACAGTCTCAGCTTAGCATGGCTGCCCCAGCATCAATACTTTCTTGTGGATTTTAGTGGGGCTTGTATAGAACAGCTACTGTGTTTTCATATAGTACTTGTACAGAAGCAGGACACTACATACCTCCTGAAATGTTAGCAATATTAGCCCAGAGACCTACTGGGCATCTATCTTGTATGCCTACTGCTCATGACGGGTTCTTCTTAGTTTTTTTCACCAAGAGGCTACAGACTTGGACCTGAATCACACTACAGTAAAAATAGGCAAATATTGGCCAAGAACGAGCAGAGAGAGGTAAGAACTGGGCAGGACCAGAAGCCATGATGTAAAGAGTGCTCATGAGGTCCACTTCAGCTACCATATTGAGAGACTCTGGTCCAAAACTGGAGTAGACAGAGCAATACCAATGAAACCAGAACCCTAGAGAAAGCCCCTCCCCCCACCCCAAACATGTCATGCAGGCCTCAGATGTCCAGATATTTCTGTTAGACATTTATACTTTCTCACACATTATTGGCATAAAACATTGTGATATGTAATGTGTACTTGTTAGTATTGCACAGCATTTATTTGATGTGTTACTTTGATTTGGTGTGCTGGTTTAGTTAGTTTTATTTATATTATTTGTGCTATATGTAGAGACAGCCCAATTTTTGTTGAATTTTGGCTTACTCTGTTTGTCCTACATTTTCCTTTTTCGGTAAACACTTGTATGCCAATGGCCAGTCCAGAACACAGTCCTAACTGTTCATGTACTTGTCAGAATACAGGCTACTACAGTTCAAGCTTCCCTGGGCCAATGCACAATGTACTGTTTGTGTCTCTCATCTAGGCCAGGGGCCTCCTAACAAACCATATGCTAACCCGTTGTGCAGATTCTGTACCATGCCCGTAAGCAACAAAGTGACTTACCCAGAAAGCTCTATAAATCTATGTAGAAACATTTTTGTTTCTACAAATCTTTACAATTGTTTTGACGAGGCATCATCTGGGAATGGTCATAATTATATAAATCATTAAAATAATTGGAAAAAAAAATACATAAGTCAACAAGATAAATAATGGTCATTTGACAAAGATTGTTGCGTACTGTAAAATCAAAGTACATATCAATAGTCCAGCGTGCATGGGACGAAAGTAAAGGCGAGCAAGCAAACAATCCTTGCATGTAATCAGAGAGATCTCTGAGTACATCCACATGCAGCCTACAAATGTGAGCAAGCAAACAATGCTTGCATGTAATAAAAGAGATCTCGGAGTACACCCTCATGCAGCCTACCCAGCCTCCTATACTTATTTTATGCCTAATTTGCTTATGGCAGATTCTTATCTTGAATTTTATTATGACCTCCCTTCCAATCCCGAAATACTCTAAGTCTCTCTACATGGTTAAAATTGATGACATCAATAATCCAACCTATTATATAAAGCAGAACTATTAAAAAGTAGCAGTTCATTTGAATGATTTTATTGTAATTTCTCCTGTTTCTAGCAGTTGGCTAATAAAAAGATATTTTAGGTTGCCATATTTTTTCACTTACATTGTTCACTTAATTTCATGATTAAGATTGTAATCAATGCAACATCCAGCAACATGGAGGGAAGGCGTCAGTGACCGCTACTCTGTTATAGAATAATTTACTACTTTTTTACTACTGAAATTAGCAATAAAGTGTTAAACAGTTTTTAATTGTATACATAGTGCCTCTCACTGTTCTTAAGAGTAAGAATATTTCTCTAGCCTTTTTTGGAGATTTTTTCTTCTTTTGTTTGTAAAATTGTAATCTGTCATGAATCGTAGGAAGTAAATTCAAACACATTTGGACCCTAATAGCATCTTGAAAATCTGCTACTTAATTCCTTTGCCAGAACAGCTTGACACATGCTTTAAACAAAAATGTAATTTTACGATCCCTTCAAAATATTAATGCATAAGAATCTTACTTTATTTTTAAAAAGTAAGCAAATGCTTGGGCAGCACGTGATGGGAATGCAACTCAAATTCTGTTTTGTCCAAGCTTAGATAACAAATAAGCAATTGCTATAACTAAAAACCATTCCTGTACTATAGCCGTTCTTCTTCAAAGGAATGGTAGGGAGAAGATACATAAAAGTGGTGACAGAAATAGTATCCCTAAAATCTCATAATCCCACCTCATAACTCAACACTCCAGCTTGACCATTCGATGACCTGGAACTGCGTCAGGGCACAATCCTTTCTAAATCTAATTTTGAACTGGGGAAAGCCTTGACGTTGAACGTAAGAAAGTGGTGGCAGTAGTTTTGGGAGTTTAAACCTGTTAAATCAGTTTGCAATATCAAATGTTTTATGAATGAGGACCATATAATGACAAACTGGTTCTATACCCAAGTACCGTGCATTTCTACTGGGTGAGCAACTTGCTTATAATAACTATATTATTGACTGTTTGCAGTTCAAATATCTTACTGGTCTGGTCCACATTTAGCCCCATTAACAACAATAAATCCTTACATATGAAACCATTACTGGGTAAATTGTTGGTGCTATTTATATATATATATATATATATATATATATATATATATATATATATATATATATATATATATATATAAAAGAAAATAATAATATAACATTTTTATTCGGAGGGAATATCCCCATCCTTGACAAAAAGTATACTTCTGTCCTACATGATCATCAAATTACTAAACAATAAAATTCTAACCGATACATCTTGTTAGGGCAGGTGAACTATTTTAATCAGTTTCATGGAAATCTGCATCTATTTATTAGTAAACAGAAAAACAATGTATCTTTCAATATTTTACATGACTGAATGTTTTCACGCACAATAGCAACTTTTTGGGTGGATCTTTCATGTTTATTACGCAGGCATCAAATAAAAAAAGTCAAAGGGCCCAGCCAGCCTCTCCAGAGAAGACTATATATGTAGTGTGTGAATAGTTTACTATGTATTATTTTAAAAGTTAATAATAAATCACGCATATTGTTTCGTTTTTAGTCTTTAAACGTTATGCGAAGACATAGTTATACGTTATTTTGCTCCATAAACATACGCAGTGCTGTGGCTAGATCTTTCTAGCGGGGGGCGCGCGCTCTCTAGCTTTGTCACGTGACCAAAAATTCAATTGCGCAACTAGAACGCTCAAGTGACTTGCTAGGAGGAGTCTGTGTGGAAAATGGCGTCGCTGCTTCAGCTGGAGAGGGTGTTGTATCTCGTTAACGGCGAAAAGAAAATCCGGGCCCCTTTGTCACAGCTTTACTTTTGCCGCTACTGCAGTGCGTTGCGCTCACTAGAATGCGTGTCTCACGAGGTAATATTTTTGTTTTATTTTATTATTTTCATCTATCACCGGACACAGTTTCTAATAGTACGCACTCCGACCAATGACGTGACACGAAGCGCTCTCATCTCTGATTTCATTGGCTGCGCATTAATGCTTGTCAGGGAAGCTGTGCCTCCTGGCCAATTAGAGTTTCCCTTTTTGGATGTGCAGGATACCGGAGTGTAAATGTCATTTAGGCGTGGGATAGTTGAGGAGGGTGATTGTCTGCGAGTCAGTGGATTTCTTTCATTAGAGGAGGCCGGGGTTTGAGTCTTTTAAGTAGGCCTGCTGCTGCTGCTGCTGCTGCTGCTGCGTTTGCCTCCTTGTAGCCAAAAAATGGTTGCTTACAATTGGAACATTTTAATCATATTGCTTTACTGATACCACGAAGATGCCAGTGGCTTTCCCACTTTAAGGACGCATAGAAAATATAAAAATTATCACATCTGGTACAATCAATACCGCTACAAATGATGCAAAGCATACTTAAATATTAGAGTATATTTTTAAGTTTTTATTTTTATGACATCGTCATACTAAATGCCTATATCGGGTATATAGTAAGGGTTAGCATGGTATCGTGCAGGAAGAAGAGAAAATGCAGTGTTTTTTTTTTTCTTCTTCTTCTTCCTTAGGACCCATCCTGCCATAAATGTTTGTCTAGAAACCTAGCTAGATCCCACCATTAAGTTAGATAAGGAGCATCCAAGCAGGGCATCTTCAAAGGATGCCAGATGTCCTGTCCTGGGTGCCATAAAATGTTACACAGGTTGTTCCATTAACCCTTTTGTGTCCACGTCCCCCTTAATGTTACAGTCGGAGGCACCCTTCCGGGTGTCGGGGTAACCCGTGACAGCAGCTCTTATGTTTTATGTTGTGTGCCCTGCACAACTGTCACACAAGCTCACGCTACCATAAGGTAGTACTGAAAATGCATTTAAACTTTTTTTCTTGAATATTCCAGTCAAATCTCAACAATAAATATTTATTAATGCGTTTAATGGCTGAGATGTCCCTTTTTTTTAAGAATTAATCTACTCGCAGTACATGCATTCTTCCTTAGCGGTACTTTCTGGGACAGTAAACTCCCTTTGAGGTAGTGTCTTGTAATAGTAGACTGAGTTCTATAATTCAGTACATAAAAATGTAATAATATCTAAATAGTGTTTTTTAACCCCTTGATGACAAATGATGTGCCATGCCAGGCACGTCTCGAGGGGGGAAAAAAACGCTGACTGTTGACGTGCCTGGCACATCATTAGTTTAACCCCTTAACAACCAATGACGTGCCAAACCCTTCACGCAAAAATAGTTAGCGACCAGTGACGTGCCTGGCAAGTCATGGCGTTAAAATAGCTTAGAAAGCGATCTTAGATTGCTTTGTTCACTGTTGCTGTATTGCCTTGATGTCGAGGCATTCAGCAGCGGCAAGATCGGCAGCTCCCTGGGGCATCAAGTGAAAATGTTTGTGGTGTCATCAGGTTAAAAAACACTATTGTTACAAAAACCATTCTGTTTTATGGAATGGATTAATAATCCACAGGCGGTCCTAAACCAAATGATACTCTAAGCAAGAGTACAGGCCATTTTATTATCCAAGATGTTCTACAGCAGCACATTAAGATATGCTGTAAATTGTTCTGTGGTATTTTTATATGGATTACTCACTAAGCTGGAGCAGTCAGATTCACAACCACCTTGGTACCCTGTCGCAAACTTCTGAGGCCGAGAAAAAAACCCGTTTTAACTCTAAATTCTCTGGCACACTATGGGTGAAATGTTTAGCATTTTTTAACCCCTTAATGACAAAGCCCGTACATGTACGGGCTCAAAATGCATTGCTTTCAATGGGTTTAGGGACCGCCCATTGTCCTTAAGGGGTTAAAAGCTGTTAGGAATGTAACAGATTTTGTCTGCTGCTCCATCCATTTGATGTGGATGGACAGTTGGCTTCTGTTAGAACATTTAGGGTTGTAGAACACTTATACATAGCTAGCAAATATTCTGGAGTCCTAGAAAAGCATGGCACCAGGCGATGCAAGAGTGGCACTTGCATGTGGCCCTAAAGATGGTACTAGACAAAGGTTGGTAGGCATTAAATTAGAGTCACGTTTGTGAAAATTTCACCATGAGCGTAATGCCTCATTAACATTGTATGTACAGCAATTAGTATTTATTAAACCAAACGTTGGCGCTAATCACTTACCATTTACTAGTGACATGGAAAAGTATTTTTTCATGATTTTCTTTAAACCAGCTTGGTTATTCTCTAAATGTTTTAGAATATTTTCACAGTCTAACCTAGTACACACATTCCTCTATAAATTTTGGATATCCTTAAGATCTGTAGAGCAGGTTGTTCAATCTTTTAATTTCCCTAAATATATTATTATGCATGTGCAGATTTGGGTTTATTTATGGAAAGATAGGAAACACGCATACTCAGATGTTAAGACAATTTTCCCCCTTTCTCTAACAAACATGATCAGGTATGTGAACAGTATTACGAAGGGAGGAGAAATATACAGAATTTACACAGAAATATGTTGTATCCAGTACTGGCATCAGTGCTACAAAATCCATAGCACCCGTACAAAAAACGGACATATTGGAAATTGAAATTGATTCAGAGAAGGGCTATAAAATGTTCAGAAGGAATGGACATTTTCATTTATTGGGATTGTTTTCTCTGGAGAAAAGACTTCTTCGAGGGAATATGATAAACCTTTCCAAGTATGTTCAACTTCAATACAGAGGCCTTCTAGGATAAATCCTGCTGTCCAGACAACACAGGAGCATTGCTTAAGATAGGACGAAATAAGTTTTCATCATCAACATAGGGAAGGTTTCTTTACTGTTAGGGCGGTTTAATCGTGTAATAGACTGCCATCCAAACTCATTTTCTAAATTTGAAATGCACATGCAGTTACTGCAAGTACAAGTAGATAAGGTAATGTTGATACAGGGTGAAGCCGACAGTCAAAGGCTTTTTTTTCCCCTTTAAGATTAAATTACTGTGTTTTGTTTGGTTTTTGTCATCTTCTGGATCAGCTTAATATAGGTTTGTGGAAAGGTTGAACTTGATGTACTATATATATTTTTTTAATTAACTATGTAACATCACTCATAGTTTTATTGTGTTGTGGAATGCCCAACCCTTTTTCAGAACAAATTCTTTACAAAAAGGTACATTTTCCTAATTACCGTATTTATCGGCGTATAACACGCACTTTTTTAACTAAAATATGAAGCTGAAACCTTACCTGCGTGTTATACGCCGATAAATCCTAGAGCCAGTGGCGGAACTACCGGGGTCGCAACTGCGACCGGGCCCTGGAGTTCTGCCAGTCAGGGGGGGCCCAAGGGGTGCCGAGCGGTTGCTGAAGACGACCGCTCGGCAACTCTCGGGCCCCCCTGACTGACAGAAATCCAGGACTCCTCTGCTGGCGGCCACCGCCTGCCTCAGCCTCAGCCGCCTGCCGCCTGCCGCCAGCCTCAGCCGCCTGCCGCCTGCCTCAGCCGCCGCCGCCTGCCTCAGCCTCAGCAGCAGCCGCTGCCGCCGCCTGCCTCAGCGCTTCAACTCCTGTGTTGGAAGCGTGAGGCGTTTGTCTCGGGTGCCGGCGCTCAGCAGTGAAGCGCCGGCACCCGAGACAAACGCCTCACGCTTCCAACACAGGAGTTGAAGGTAAGTGACCGGGGTGGGGTTAGGGAGAGAGAGGGGAGATCCTGAGAAGGGGGGTTAGGGTGTGTGTGTCTGAGTGTGAGTGTGTCTGAGTGTGAGTGTGTCTTACTGTGAGTGTGTCTTACTGTGTGTGTGTGTGTGTTACTGTGTGTGTGTGTGTGTGTGTGTGGTTTCCCAGATAGCAGTGATTCTGATGAAGTTTTTTTTGTTCAGTTTTTTTGTTCAAAAATGGGGGTGCGTGTTATACACCAGTGCGTGTTATACGCCGATAAATACGGTATTTCTGATGAGAACACTTGGCACATGACATACATTTCAACTCGTCCAGCTCTAATTTCTAATGGCTCTGCTCAGCCATTCTACCTCTGCACCACTTTAATCTCTGCCTCTAGAAACAACTACCCTTTGTTGGCGGATGCTACTTCCAGATTCAAAAGGCTGTGGATGAGGGAAGGGTGCAGGACACACATGAACACGTAGACTGAACATGAGTTCCAGCCAGGGCCACTAGACTTTTGCAGGGCACCTCATTGGTGTCAACATCAAGTAACCCAATAGAGAAAATACTAGGAACACAATGGCTCTGTACAGGGCTCGGCAAACCCTGGGTTCCAGGTTGCCATGGCGACTAGAAACCACTTCCTGCAGCCCAGGGTTATGCAGGGCAAGGGGGGAGGACTGGCCAGGTCTGCCATCATGAATCAGGAATAGTGAGGCCCCCAGTGGGGTTACATAATGCACCTGCTGCCCACATGAAAGTGATGGGTGCAAGATTCACGATGGCAGAAGATAGGCAGCGATGTGGCAGGTCTTCATGAGGGCAATATTATGATTGTATACTATAGTGTCGGAATTTATAAATGAATAGTGTTGGTCTGTGTGAGTGTACCGTATTTGCTCGATTATAAGACAAGGTTTTTTCCAGAGCAAATGCTCTGAAAAATACCCCTCTTATAATCGGGGTCGTTTTATAATCAGACCTCAACTAGGTCTGACTATGAGACTAAGATCCAGATCCCCGCAGCGATGCAGGGGACCTGGATCCTCCTGTCTCTACCCCCCCCCCCCCAACTTACTGGTACTTCTGAGTCCCCGGTGCTTAGTCCGGGCAGCGTGTAGAGCTCCACTCGATTTTAACCCCACCTCCTCCCGGCTGCAGCGGAAGTTGTCTACGCGAATCGCGTAGAGCTCTACACGCTGCCCGGACTACGCACCGGGCACTCGGAAGCTCCGGTAAGTTTGGAGGGGGGAGGGAGTGTTAAATGGGGGGCATAAGGCATTTCTGGAGGCAGAGTGCTCTGTGAAATGCCTTTTAACCCTCTATACACCACTCTGCCTCCTGAAATGCCTTATACCTCCCTATATGCCACTCTGCCCCATAATATGCCTTTTAACCCCCTATATGCCACTCTGGCATGAGTATAAGGCAATTCTGGAGACAGAGTGGCACATAGGGGGTCAAAAGGCATATCATGGGGAACAGTGGCATATAGCGGGTATAAGGCATTTCTGGGGCAGAGTGTCAAGCCGGGGGGCAGATGTGCATAACTGGGGGGCAGGTTGAAAAAAAGGAAATAAAAACAAAATGTTTTCTCAATCATAGCTTTTATTAAATAAAAATTGTTCACATAGTTTACATGAATTAACATTTACTGGTAAAACTTTTTTCTATAGGGTCGTCTTATATTCAAGCTTTTTCTTTTTTCATAAATTAATATTCAGATTTTGGGGGCTCGTCTTATAATCGAGCAAATACGGTATTTGTGTATGCTATAGTGTCAGTCGCTCTATATGTGTTAATATGTATAGTGCTGGAATCTGTGTGCATACTGTAGTGTTAGTGTGCGTATATGTATAGTGTCAGACTCCGTGTGCATTTTGTTAGGTGTATTTTTGTATATGTAACATGTTTGTATATGCTGTTTGATTTGTTTATTGAAAACAGCTGAAAGTCTGTACATTTTGACAATAAACATGGGGGGTTCATTCAAAGGGGGTTAAAGTCTGTGAGTGTGTGTATACTGTAGTGTCGGATTCGGTGTGTGTAAATGTATAGCGCCAGATTCAGTGTGTGTGTGTATGTATGTATGCGTAGTGTTAAAGGGCGTGTGTTTAGCCAGTGTGTACATGTGAGTGTGGTGTAAGCGTGTATTTATGTTACAGTATAGCACTTGCCTATGATATCTCGTGTGTTCCACAGGTGGACTCTCACTACTGCCCCAGCTGTTTGGAGAATATGCCCTCAGCTGAGGCCAAATTGAAAAAGAACAGGTTTGTGTTCACATCGAAGTTTCTCTAGTTGTTGTAGATGCTACTTGGTGCGCAATTAGTGTTAGTTGACTGACTGTCTTTATGCTGAACATTTTTTTAAAAACATAATTTATATTGCTTGTAGAAACAAAGTTGCGTTTTAATTTATATACCAAGCCCACAACTGTAATAAATGTAAAACAGTATATAACTTCTTAATCCTCTAACATTACTTGTGCTTGTTTAGTGATCCTTTTACAGCAGGATTATATCTGTAGTCATGTTTTGTTTTTGTTGTGAAGGGAGGTGGGGGTTGGTTAATTTACGCTTTAGGTGTCTAATGTCCCTGACATCCCTACAATAGAAGTGTAACTAGTGTATATATAAATTCTGCAATATCTTGCTCTTTCTTCCATTATCTGACATTCCTTCCTTGAAGCAGTCGGTTGTAGCAAAGTGCTTTCATTGAAATAACGTTTAAGTGCATGTATTGACTGTAGCGTCCCATTCCAGGAATATATAAATATGTTTCCCATGTGTTGTATCTCTTGTGTGATATTAAAGAGCTACAAACGCTGGTCACATCAGAAACATAGAATTCTATGTGCGTAAATCCTAAACAGAACTACTACGGGCGTATACACACCAAACGGTAAAATTTTTGTTAGAGAGGATGATTTTTAGATCCCTGATGTCCAAATGAATATATGAGCAGATGAGGGATTATTTTATTTTAAAATGGTTATTGAGCCAATGTTTTCAAATTACAGATGTGCCAACTGTTTTGACTGTCCTTGCTGCATGCATACCCTTTCCACTCGAGCTACTAGCATCCCAGCGCCACTCCCAGATGACCCAGCCAAAACCACAATGAAGAAAGCTTATTATCTGGCTTGTGGGTTTTGTCGTTGGACATCAAGAGACGTTGGTATGGCTGATAAGTCAGTAGGTAAGGATTTTGTCCAACACAAAAGTATCCAAAAAGCTAAGCTTCTCACAAAAGTACAAAAGCGTTAATATTCACTTTTAACAAGATTCTAGTAAATGTTCCTATTTTGGGGAAAATATACTGTATTGCTGGCTTCTGATTTATGGTTAAGTGAAGCCAAATGAGACTAGTGTTCTGGTTAAGTGATGGGTGCCAATTCATTATTGTAGTTTTGTACATTGGCAGGTGCTCATGTTGCCTAATTAAAAAAAAAAAAAAAAAAAAAAATTCAACGACTGCCTCCTAAGCTTAAATGGTGTCGCTGAAATGCCTCGGTAGCGAAGCATTCGGCGACACGGAAAACACAATCCGGGACGCGCCTTGACTGCTCTAGAGAGCCTCTTGCAAGATGGCGGTCTTCTTGAGAACTCATCCATGCAAATCTGTGGAGTCCAGCTTTCTAATGAGAATGTGATTTAGTAAAATGAATAAGAGAATCTGAAAAAAAATAGTTAAACAAAAAAAATCAGTAAAAGTAATTCCTCACAGTTCCTTAAACTAGCACTATATCTTTACATGAAAAGAGTTAATACACTGGCATGTTAAATGCCCATGGGATGTCTAATTTATAAATAAAAATAAAAGCTACGATTTGATGGGGTAAATCGAATTGGCTGTTTTCAAAGATGTTCCAAAAATAGGACATGTGTGCAGACTGACCAGCTTCATAGATCTCCCAAATAACCACAAATCAGAATTCTGATTTTAAAAATGCACTCGTCCCAAATGTGGCCTTTTAGTGCCCAAACAACCCAACAGTGACATATACCAGGAGCGGTAAATTCATACCAAATTTACAATGTTTGGGGGGGTGTGACTAACATATTACAACCACAAACATTGATTATGGCTGGTAGTAGAATTAGTGCCTGGAATGGGTTAAAATGTATTTCTTTTTCAAAAATATGTGTATATATTGTGAATATAATTGTGTATTAGTGTAACGAAAAAACACCAATGAGTGTGTGCAAAACCAAATTCACATATCTGTAAGAACAAAAAAATCTATACATTGCCAGGATTGATCAATCTCCAAAGATAGATATGCAACAAAAATATATGGTTTGGTGAGGTAAATTAAACGGACCCAAATAGGACATGTGGCAGAACGACCACATGTGAAAAAATGATTTTGAAATAGCAATATGCTACTTGTACTTATTGTCCTATAACATGCAAAAAACCTAAAACATTCGGTATTTCTAAACTCAGGACAAATAGTAGGATCTATTTAGCAGTTTTTTTCATTCACATTTGTAGATGAGTAAGAGATGTTTCAAGTAAAAATCAGAAAGTCCCTCTCTCAATTTTCACCATATTTTATACTTTGTTTTATAGGTAATTATAAGATACAATCAAAATAATGGCATCTAAAGAAAGGCCTTCTTGTCCTGGAAAAAAATAAAAATAAATAGATTGTTGTTGGTTGTTGCAAAGAGTAAAATGGTTATTATGCTTTTGTTTTTCAGCCAGTGGTGGTTGGCAGGAGCCTGAGAACGCGCACACCCAAAGGGTAAGCAAGTGGGTGAGACAGTGGTTAGGCAAAAGTTATGCAAGCGTCAAACACGTCCATGGGTGCAATTTACTCTCTGATCTTCCCACACTCTCGTACAAAGCAGAGAACTGTAATTATTCCGGTCATACAATGCAGATTCAGCAACATCTGCAGGCTTGCGACATAAGTCTTTATTACTGTTCTGCTGATAGAGGACAATAGAACACCTTACATAGCTTGTCAATAAATTATGTCGCCTGTATTCTTGATAGATTAACAAATTGTTGGAGTACTACCAGCAGCTGGCACAGAAGGAGAAGATTGAGCGTGACCGTAAGAAGCTAGTGCGCCGCCGCAATTACATGCCACTGGCGTTTTCTGTAAGTATTATTTTAAGCAGAATACTAACCGATGTTAAATATTTATAGAGTAGATGTTGTAGCCCTATTAGTCCAGTGGTGTCAATATCAAATAACAGATTAAATAAGTATCTTGTGATAATACCTTTTTTATTGGGCTTTTAAGGGAAAGGGAGAAGAGCTCCAGAAAGCTTGTCATTTCAAAATTCTGTTAGTCCAATAAAAAAGGTATTATCAAAAGATAATTATTTGATATATATATATAAAATCTCCTACCTCATGTAAGATCACCACTTTCTAGAAATAGAATAATCTCAAAAACTGATCCTTCATATAGGGATCTATGTGTACTATCCAGATATCACATGCATTCTAATAGTTTATTATTGGCTTAGCTTTTACCCAGTAAAACTGAAAGGTGGAGATGTCTGTACCCGCATGCTAGAAATTCTGTTAATGTATGTTATGGTAAAACAGTGAGGATAGAGTTGTGTTGAAGCAAGGTAATAAAAATGTTCAGTATGCCAAAACCTGCAAACCAAGCTTAGTAACCCAAAAAAGCCCACAGTCACATCTTAACTTCCTGGTCTCTGGCGTTTAATACATTATTCCTACCAATTAAGTTGTTCCCCTTCTGTTAAATTAGTATACCTTTTTGATTCAAACAGTCTTTATAAGGCTAGGAAATGAAGAGGATTGGACTTTCGGTCAGGAAACTGATATGCTAGTTTGCTTCCCAACCGAATTTTGCTTCACTAAGGTTAAATTGTCATTAAAACTAGTACGTATTGATATAGTTACATTGATTTTGATTGAAAAACACGCAACCCAAGCAGTAGGTCGTTTTGAATAAAAATATTTAAGGATGCTAAAAGCTGTGTTAACAGAGTCCTTTTAATGCAGTGCTAACAAATCTTCCTTGTAACTGGAAGGTTACAAGAAAACTCTTCATGGTGCCGTTCTTGTCTTACTGTTAATCTTTTGTCTTTGCCTTATTTGCGCTCTGCGGGTACATTTTGGGATTATTCCACAGCAACACACAATTCATGTAGCGGTAAGTTAAAGACTCCATTACTGCATCCTTCATAACATTCACAATCCCCATGCAGACCTCTCCAGCGGCGATAGCTTGTACTATAAAATCACACCCGGGAATTAATTTATTAAACTGCGTTCTATTAAGTTTTATTTTACCTTGTATTTAGAAGAAGGCTGAGGTTTCACTGTATTGCACAGACGCTGCCAGGTTTGTTACCCATATTCAGTGGGAGTTGTCAGCAAATGAAGGGGTTTCTGCTGAATTCAACAGATCTCCATTGACTCAGAGTAGAACCCAGGGGGAAATAAAACACCAAAACCAGGCACTGTTACCAATTTCACAAATGGCCAATTAATGGCTGGAGCTGAGAGCATCTGGTAAAATAATAAAATGATCTGTGCTATTCTAAAGTAAGAATGCATTTATTAAATCTTTTTATGCCCGGTTAGCATGCATGAATTAATCTATACCCTGTTGTGATGTTAATTTTAAATTGTTATTCCTAAAGGATAAATATGGCCGAGGAACACGACTGCAGCGCCAAAGACCCGGAGTTCCAATCACTCCCCTGGCTGGATTGACGTACGTTGATTCAAACATTCATATTACTGTAACTGTTTGGCAACCTAGAAGTCAGTTTGGGGCTGTCTCATTATTTTCCTTTAATTAGCTTTTTGTTGGAAAAACAGTTGAAACTGGGTAATAGGTGGCTCTAAAAATAATTCAAAATGTCAACCCAAATATGTGTTGGCAGTTCATGTGTGTGTATGTATGAATATAAGAATTAAAAAAAATTGTCCTTTCTCTCAAACTACTCTTAATTTAAATATTCATTAATGTTTCTTTATGGTTTTAGTCTCAAAGAAGGAGAAGAGCAGAAAGAGGTAAAGATTGAGCCAGCTCAAGCAGTGGAAGAGGTAGAACCTTTACCAGAAGACTATTATACAAGACCTATCAACTTGACAGAAGGTATTGGGTTTAATGTTTTTAGTCAATTGCCTGGAAAACCTCTTTCCATTTCTTTTAATCCGACTGTAACAAAATTTCTAACATCTGTTTCTATTTTAAGTTACAACTCTGGATCAGCGTCTCCTGCAGCCTGACTTCCAACCCATACGTGCCTCACAACTTCACCCTCGCCACAAACATCTCTTAATCAAGCGCTCCCTGCGATGCCGGGTACATAAATCCCAAGAGTGGTTTATCTGTAACATTGCCTGCTTTCAGCAAGTACTTAAATGTTGGTATTTTAATTGTTGACAGAAATGTGAACATAACCTGAGCAAGCCAGAGTTTAATCCAACATCCATCAAGTTTAAGATCCAGCTGGTGGCTCTGTGAGTACTAGAAGATTGCTACACCATATGATTTCCTTAAAAATGTTTTTCTTTTGTGCTGTTTCACTTGCTCTGCCGAATCAAGATTTTGCTTCATCCCTAATTATATTTTCGAAGAATTCTTAGTTGTCATGTAACAAAAGCAGACATGCTTAGAAAACATAAGTTTGATTTGTCACTGCATGTTTCTCCTTTTGGATGCATACAAGGCCTGGGAAGTATAGTTTGATGAGTCTACTTTCTCATGCTCTTTTCTATGATAAAAAATATACATAACCCTGAATTGATCAGGGATCAGACTTTGTAGATATACAGACTGGACCGGTAAACTTGTACTACCTACATAAGACACCTTTTCCTACTTTGAGAATACTTTAAATACTCATATTTAATAACGAATAAAGCACGCCTAAATAAGAAGCTGTAGCTCTGGAAGCAACCAGGTTGTGGCAGGGAAATACTCCAACTGAAATCAATTGGAGCCATTTCTGCACTTGCACACGGGGCTCTTGTGCAAGTGAGGTTTAGCTGAGAACTGAGTCCTGGGGATGGGCAGAGGGACAAATGCATGTGTTGGGAATCTGCAGAGGTACCTCTCCGCTATCAAGTGCATATGTTTGGAGCGTCCCTTTTAACTAAGCTCCCTTACGTGCTCGGTAGCACCCACGTTTTATTGAGCATGAGTAAGAGCATCCAATTGCTTGCATGCCAACTGAACACTAGCATACATACTATTTGCAGCAGTTTGCCTCCTGCTTACACTTTCTAGTTTCAGTAGAGGCACGTTAATAGGGAGGCATTCATTGCTAATTTTGCATGCAGTTACAATGGGGACCCGTTTTGACAGTGTGGCTTGTTGCATTTCTTTGAGCAGGAGCTACATCCCTGAGGTGAGGATCATGTCCATTCCGAACTTGCGTCATATGAAGGTGCGTATCTTGTATTTACTATTAAACATATGTAATGTGCCAAAATCTATAAAGCACAGATAAAATAATTCATGTACCTACATTAGCATTATCCATCGCAGGCCATGTTCACTTTCTGATTGATTTATGTATTTATTTGGGTTAGGAGAGCCAAGTCCTGCTGACTCTGACAAATCCTGTGGAAAATCTCACACATCTGACCTTATTCCCTTGTCAAGAGGGGGATTCTGATGACCTCCATAGCACAGCCAAGGTACAGCCCCAAATGTGTATTAGGAAACGTTGCTAAGAATAATCTACAACTACATTTCTGTATTTTCCCGATTGGGGAGGGGGAATAATCTTTCAATACTAGAAATTTTTCAAAACTAGAACTTATAGATAATTACACACACCTGTACAATGTTTGTTTTGTTTTTCTTTTCTCATCATTGAACCCGCTGGCATTCTGTAAATAATGTTATGTAATAAGTGACGCTGGTCCGTTAATGAGTTTATTTCTTGACAATGCAGCACAACAAATTCATGTTGCTCTTTAAGGACCGTTTGTGAGACACACATTCAGGGCCGGACTGGGACTGAAAAGCAGCCCTGGAAAAATTTGGAGACCAGCCCCATATAGTTTATCTCACGGTGAAGCTCTTATACCCACACGCACCCCTTATACACACCCGAGTCACACTATGTGCCATTCTTTTTATCTCATTATTTGTATTAAAATGCCAGAAAGCAAAAGTGTTAAAAGGCCCTAATAAATGAAATACATTACACATAATGGGATCAAAACATTTACTACTGCGAACATTTTTAGATGAAAGAGTTCCATTTTATTCAGTGGAACAAAACACTGATCACATTATTCTTCACGATATTCTGGTGAGAAACTTTTATTTCTTTATTAATTCATGTAGACTATTTTTTTCCATATTTAATAAAAGCTATGATTGAGACAGGTTTGGTTTTTATTTCCTTTCATTTGACAACCTACCCCCGAGTTATGCACCTCTGCCCCCAGGCTTGCCACTCTGCCCCCTGATATGCCTTCTAACCCCCTATATGCCACTCTGCCTCCAGAAATGCCTTATACCCCCTATATGCCACTCTGTCCCATGATATGCCTTCTAACCCCCTATATGCCACTCTGCCATATAGGGGATTAAAAGGCATATCATGGGACAGAGTGGCATTTAGTGGGTATAAGGCATTCCTGGAGGCAGAGTGGCATGAAGGGGGTTAAAAGGCATATCATGGGGCACTCTGCCTCCAGAAAAGCCTTATGCCCCCCTATATGCCACTCTGCCTCCCTGATATGCTTTATACCCTCCTATATGCCACTCTGCCCCATAATATGCCTTTTAATCCCCTATATGCCACTCTGCCTCCAGAAATGCCTTTTACTCCCTATGTCACTCTGCCTCCAGAAATGCCTTATACCCCCCATATGCCACCCCCTTTTTGCCACTCCACCTCCAGATATGCCTTTTGACCCCCTATATGTCACTCTGCATCCAGAAATGCCTTATACCCCTATATGCCACTCTGTCCCATGATATGCCTTCTAACCCCCTATATGCCACTCTGCCATATAGGGGGTTAAAAGGCATATCATGGGACAGAGTGGCATATAGGGGGGTATAAGGCATTTCTGGAGGCAGAGTGGCATAAAGGGGGTTAAAAGGCATATCATGGGGCACTCTGCCTCCAGAAAAGCCTTATGCCCCCTATATGCCACTCTGCCTCCCCGATATGCTTTATACCCTCCTATATGCTCCTCTGCCCCATGATATACCTTTTAACCCCCTTTATGCCACTCTGCCAGATAAGCCTTTTGACCCCCTATATGTCACTCTGCATCCAGAAATGCCTTATACCCCTATATGCAACTCTGGCATATAGGGGGTTAAAAGGCATATCATGGGACAGAGTGGCATATAGGGGGATATAAGGCATTTCTGGAGGCAGAGTGGCATATAGGGGGACACACTTACATACACACACATGCCGATTTTTTTTTTGTTTTTAACAAATACAAAAAACATTATACAGTACAAAAAGTACATTATTTTACTCACCTTCTACTTCTCTTGACTTCCTGGTAGCTGCACACTGTTCTCCTCTATGCTGACAGGATGCCACTGACCTGACATCCGGTGCTGCAACAGTGCGAGGGGGCGGAGCTTCCACCTCACGCGGCTCCCATCACTATGCAGCCATCAGACTGCCGAGAATGTAATCTAAACGGCCGATGCGTGCTGATGCCGCCGGCCGGAGCTACTTTAGTACTTTTTTTTTTTATTTATATGGTAAGCTGGATCGGCTTTCCATATAAAGTAAAAAAAAAACTATTAAAGCAGAGCCGGCCGGCAGCATCAGCACGCATCGGCCGTTCAGATTACATTCCCAGCAATCTGATGGCCGCATAGTGATGGGAGCAGCGTGAGGGGTGAAAGGTCAGTGCGAGGGGGCGGAGCTTTCATCCCTCACACTGCTCCCATCACTAAGCGGCCATCGCACACGGCTGCTGGGTGCTGATGCCGGCCGGGTGGCCGGCCGCATTAGCACCCAGCGGCTGCTTTGATTAGTTTTCGGGCAGCCTGGGGGGCAGCTCAGCGGCTGTCTTCATGGCCGCCCAGCCCACGGACCTTCCGGCCCACCGGGAAATTTCCCGGTATCCCGGTGGGCCAGTCCGGCCCTGCATACATTTTATTATAATTAATTTTTATTGAAAGAGGATGTGGTACATGTAATGACCCCCGTATAGGCAAAACAAAGGAAAAAAAACAAACATGTAAAAATGCCATGCAAGGTACACATTAGACGTAATTGTAAAGATATTGCAACGTAAACAGTCACAATATTGATGATTAGCAAAGGCTTATACAGAAAGAGATTTATCATCTCTAGAGTTGGCATTGACAAAGGAAGCATCATGGAACAAATGCAAAAAAAAGGGGGGGAGTCATTATAAACCAGTAATGATTCATCTTCTGATAAAGATGGGTGGGCTCAAGGGACCCCCAGATTTACCCAGTCTCTAAATTACCCTCCAGGCAAACCTCTTTATGTTTGAAGAACCAACTGGTGGATCAAAAGATATGTGAGAGAGAGTTTTACAGAGTCTTCCATAGTGATTATGAATGTAGACCATTTGTGAAAAAAAGGTTTAGCTTTCACTTGCCTATACAGAGCTGGCTCAAGCCATATGAAACATGAAACTCAGCCGGATTAGGGCCATATCAAGGATTGTCGGGCTGGAGTGTAGCCACAGAGCCAGGATGGCATTTATTGCTAAGTGGCGAAATGGTTAAATACTCTGGCTGTGCATGGTCTGACAGTTGGGGCTGACAAAATCCCCAAAATAGCCCATTCTACCTTTAAACAAAATTGGATACTTAATACCTGTATTGTGTTTTGAAATTCTCTCAAGTCTCCCCGTAAATTGGTTCTGCATATTTGGAACACTTAGAGCAGTCCCCCAAACCAACAGCAACATATGGCTTTGGAGTTACGAACGCTCAATGTAAAATCTTGAAGAACGTTTCACTGTATGAGCGAGAAACCAAGATTTTTAAGTTTAAAATGGTATCTTCGACGAGTCTATCTAGCTCTGCATCTGGTCTTTCCTCCAACCAGGTAGACCCTGTCACAAGGGATCCTAAATTATAATATGTCTAATCTGACCATAGAACACATTGTGAGAGAACCTGATGGATTGGAGTATGTTAACCTATGAAGGGGGTTGCTATGATCCCAAGGGGATGAAGTTGTATATAGTGCAAGGGGTGTATTCTAAGGGAAGGGAACTTCTCCTGAAAGTGTTGCAAGGCGATTATGTGATCTGTGCCTAAGCAGACAAAATCGTTAACACGTGAGATGTTCTTTTTAATCTGCCGTGTCGTTCTAGGTTATTGTACCAACCAAGGAACTGGTTTTAGCTGGTAAGGATGCAGCAGCAGAATACGATGAGTTGGCTGAGCCACAAGATTTCCAGGATGATCCAGAGTAAGAATCTGACCTTTTATACATTTCTCCATCTTACATGAAACTCTCTTGTCTTTGAATCAGAGGTTTGATATATTTAGACATTAGTAAACTTTGCTTTTGAAACAATTTTGTATAGTGATGCTGCATATGTCTTAATGCTTGTTTGAAGTGACTTTATTCTACAAAGTCTACATAGTATGAATAGAAAGCACGAAAAAAAGAATACAAAACTGCAATAAAAATAAACAAGGTCAAAATATAGAAAACTTCACACAAAAAAAAGATTCATGGGAATCTTCAGATGCTATAGTCCCCTTTCCAAAGTGTATATTCCATGCACTTCTATGATTGTGTACTGCATATTTTTATTATGGTCTATCATACATTAATAACTCAGGGGCCCCCATGGTATTACAAATGTACAGATACCAACCACCCCCTATCTTCCTGATAGCTAAACTGTCATGTTTCCTATCTTTCTGGAGGTCACACTGTCAGCAGACAGATCATCTTCATGTTATGATTCTACTATGGAAACATAACCATATTTCTCACATAAGAACTCTGAAAATGCTAGGTGATCCCAGTTCCTTGTAAGTGCCATGTAAGGTTTTGTGCCATGCAGCACAGCACATACGGCGTCGTTTGAAGATGCCCTACTTGGATGCTCTTCATATCCCACTGACTTTATGATGGCCAGTTGCCAGGATGTGGCGTGAGAAAAATTTCTTGCAAGATGCTTTGTTAATCCTGCAGGATAAGAACATGTACATATTTTCTATGCATCGAGACATAAATTGCATAATGAAGAAAATTTGTTACTGTGCATTAGTGTGTGTGTGTGTGTGTGTGTGTGTATATAATATAATATACCGTATTTGCCCGAATATAGGCTGCACTCCCCCCCCCACTTATATCGGGGTTTAGCGCAGGAATGCGCAATTCGTATTGCCAGACGCCCGGGACATGCAACTCCGGTGGCCGAGCAGGGTTAGGATACAGATCCCCCGCAGCGCTGCAGGGGAACTGCATCCTACTCTACGATACGCTGAGACAGCCTCCCCTGCCAGCACTTTCCACGGGTGGAGCGCCGCCATGGGAGATTGTCTAAGCGCAGACATTCACCGGCTGCGGCGATGCGCGTGAACAACCTCCGCTGCCGGCACATCTGCTCGAAGTGCTTTAACAATCTCCCTTGTTAAAGCGCATTGCCAGTGAGCGTCTGTGTGATGCGCTTTAACAATCTCCCTTGCCGGTGCTTCCCACGGCAGAAGTTCCGGCACCGTAAGTTGTATACGCGTATTGCGTAGATGTCCCCTGCTGACCCTGCAAGACATCCGGGAGTCTGCTTTGGTAAGTCTAGGGGGGGCACATCTTGGAGGCAGAGTGGCAGCATATCTGGGGGGGGGAGCGGCGACAGAGTGGCAGCATATCTATTACACTAAGAATCAAAATTTTTCTTTAAAAAAGCACCTAACTTTTAGGGTGCGGCCTATAATCGAGTCAATATGGTATATATTGTTTGTGATGTACAGACTCTTAAACAATGTTTTATAACTGCAAGCCCTTTCAGAGCTTGTGCACCAGATAAAAATTTGGTATTGGATTCATGTGATACTAAGAATGACCTTTTGTTTTGTTACAGTGTTGTTGCCTTCAGAAAGGCCAATAAAGTTGGTATTTTCATCAGAGTCACTCCCCTTGAAGAAAAAGGAAAAGTGATAGTGAGCTTTAAGCTCAAACACGAGTTTCGAAACCTGGCGGCTCCCATCCGACCAGTGGAAGATAACGAATCCAGCTCTGAAACTGTGTGGCTCACTCACCACGTAGACCTCGACCTCGGCCCTGTGGTCCCTCCACCCTTATAAAGAAATGGCACTCTAGTTCCTATAGATGAACAACTGAATAGGAGAGGGAGTGCGGCATTTCCTCTCAATAGCAAATGGGTCAACATGTGGAGGTTCTGCCATTCCATGTTCATGTATCTGAAAGTTTCTGTTGAGCTGTGTTTTAATAAAGCAGTTACACCATAAGTGGGGTGAGAGCATGACTGCTTTAGCTTTTCCTGTAACCTCTGTCTGTATGTATGTGTAATTATATAAATATACAGAAACTCTACACCAAAAGAGGCACTACAATACCACATCTTACATAAGCGAAACTTGAAAAGGTATTTGGATTTGAAAAATGAGGATAATTAAAATATTGTATCTGCAATCTAAATAGTAGGGTCCTTTTGATTAAAAAGCTTAAAACCATGAATGCAGTAGGGCCTGGTAAAAGGTTTAGTTTCATTTACGCAGCAGTGCGGCTTGAAAATTGCTTTTGTCTTGTTGCCATTAAGACTGGCTTTACCGGTCTCCTGTGTGTAGTAACAAAAATGCATGTGAAAGCTCATGGTTCCTTACACTAATTATATGTAACTTTATATAATAACTGTTTAAATATTTAAAAGAAAACATTCAAAAATGGTTCAGCAATTTATTGTAAGGAATCTTAATATATTTATTTTGTTCACTATGGATTTTTTGTTATTGGCATTTTGGTTGCACAAGTAGTCCCCTAAATGTCCCTTGACTTCTCCACCAGTTAAAATACACTAAATAAACACCTACCGGTAATAAGCAACGGGGCAGGTGCATGTCTGTCTTGTTCTTAGTAATTTTATTAATACAACACTGAAGATTCTGTACTATTGAACTATTTTAAGAAAATATAAAACTGGGCCATTCATTTAGATTAGATGATGATCAGTATAATATAACCTGTGCTAATTTGTACAGATGTTTTAATGGGTGGAACTCTGTCGTATGGAAATATCATTTCTGTAGCTTTGCTATTTATGTGGTTAAAGCTATAGTGTTCAAAACAAAAAAGTGTCCTGTGTTTTAATTCGAGAAATGTTTAGCCAACGTTCTTTCCCACACAAAGGGTTTAATGTGTGCTTCTTTTAAAGCAAGCATTAAAAGAACATAGAATGCATAAAATCTAAGTAACTTTAGTGGTTCTAATATGCTCAAATTTCTTAATAAGTATTGCAAATCTACCTGCCCTCTTCTGTAGGTGGCAAATAAGCCAACTGGTGGGCTTTGCTGTACCCTTAAAACATGAAACATTTTTCTAATGTTCCTCTAGAAATAGATGAGTACAAGTCCTAATAGTGTATAGGTTCACTGAAAACTATCCCTAGCTGCAGTCAGTACAGCTTGTTGGGCAACCTCTTAATTTACATGTAATACAGAAACAGATGAATGGACCTTCCTCAGATGTGTTCTTCAGGATGACTATGAACATATGTAAGGGGATTCTAGTACTACTATTGTTTCCCTAAGTTGTTGTTAAGTGAAATCAGAATTAATGGTTGCTATACATGGTCTTTGTCAAGTCATAAGTTTTCTGTGGTATATAGTTACAATAAGCAAAACATGAAACCAACATGTAAGTCTCAAATACTCTTTTGGTTGGCCATGTTATAAGAGCACCCATTATGCACTTACCTTATGAGATAATTATCTGTACACATGTGAGATAAAACATGGTATGACTTATTGCTTGAATGTTATGTATGCTTTATAGTAATGTTAATAAAATACTGAAAATCATAGCTTGGAACGCACTCATGTTTTATTTCCTGAGCTGAGCACAGATTGATCAAACAATGTCTGACCTGTGCCAAGTCCCAACCTGTTTTCATGGGTGGTGGTACAATAAGCCTACACCGCGTCGGCTCATTCCCAGACATACAAGTCTAACAAACAAGAACCTTAGCTCAGTTAGGAAACACCAGTATCACGTTTTCCTAATATATTAATCTCCTTTACATGAAATTACAAGAGTTTAACATTCTTGTAATGTAGTCCCTACATTAAATTATCAAATGTATAGAAAATCTAATTTCAGACTGCATTTCCAACTCTACCTTTTCATTCAATGTTAATATTGTTGCAATGTGCCTCTGGTAGTCTTTTGCAGCTACAGTTTCTTTGTGTTCCAACACATCTTTAAGATTATAGTTCTTTCATTTCTGTTGGTGCCTTTGGGCTTATTTCAATTTTTTTGTTCTCACAGTATTCCATTTTTGACAATAACTGTTAATCTTACGGTAAGGACATAATCCATATTCATAAATGTGATTTGTGGCATGTTGTCAATACACATGGGACCTATTACAGGGCTATTTTCAGTATGTTCATTTCGATTTGAAGGTCTTTCAAGACAAAAATGTCTAATGATGTTTGGAAAAAGAAAAGACTGGAAACAACTTAACCCCTTCGTGACAATTGCTGATTTTATTTTTTCTACCTTTTCGTGACAATGGCTGTTTTAACATTTCTTCGGTGCTCGTGTTTAGCTGTAATTTTCTTCCCCGTTTACTGAACCCATACAAGTTATATATTGGGGTTTTTTTTAGGACAAGAAGATGTCATTATTTTAATTGTATCAAATCATTTACTATAAAAAAAATAGTTTTTTTTTTTTTTTTATAAAATATGGTGAAAAAATGAGAGAAAAAATGACTTTTTCTGAATTTTCTACTATTTGTCTTGAGTTTAGAAATACCCAATGTCTTTATGGGGGTTTTTTTTTTTTTTTTTTGCTTTTTTTTTTGTCCTGCACGATATGGGGTAATAAGTACAAGTAGCGTTTTGGTATTTCAAAACCATTTTTTCCAAATCTGATAATTCTTCCCCCATGTGCTATTTCGAGTATCTTTGAAGCTGGACAATGCAATTTACCCCATCTATATATTTTAACTATATATACCGGTATATATTTTAACTCTTTCCATGCAATAATTCTACCACCAGTTTTTGTCAAACTTTGTGGTAGTTAATTTTTTGCGTTTTCTTTTCACACACATTTTACTTCAGGTTTGAATTTACCGGTCCTGGTATATGCCTCTGTCACTGGGGGCAAAATTTTTCATCTTTGAGCCTGGCCAATTCAATGTGCCCAATATAACCATATATTATTGAAAACTAGACACCCCAGTGTATTTCAAATGCTGGTATTTTAACTATTTGCATGCACACATTTTACCACCAGCCTTTGTCAAAATTTGCAGTAGTATTTTTTTGCGTGATTTTTTTCCCCCCCACACACTTTGTATTTTAGGTATGAATTTACAGCTCCTGATATATGTCACTGTCACCCAACACTCCAATATGTGTTAAGCAACATCTCCTGAATACAGTGATACCACCCATGCATGGATTTGTCGGGTTGTTTGGGGGCTAAAAGGCCACATTTGGGACGTGTGCATTTTTCAAATTGTGAAATGTGGTCATCCTGCCCCCTGTGTTAATTGGGACATTGTTTAACCCAGCCAAATCAATTTACCCCATCAAATCATACATTTTTTTTTAAAAAGTACCAAACAACTAACCATGGAGCGCATATACAGAAGGGAGAAAATAGAAAACCATAATAGTGCAATATTGTTGAACTAAAGACGTATTTAATATGGTGTTAGATCCACTCACAAGCGGGCTGGATAAAACAGACCCATCAAAGGATTCAGTAAAATGTTTGATTTAATTGCTTCTTAAAATCTGTAAAAACAAGTAGACCAAATGGTGCAGTATCTTCAATAAAAATGTTCTAAAAGATCTGGATGCACTTACAATTAGAAGTGGCACAACGTAAAGAATCTGTGCATCAAGGTATATAAGCAGTCCGTTTGGAGTCACTTACGTTACATGTAGCAGACTAGAGATTGGCGAAATGCGTTGAGAGAGTGAGAAAAGTGAGAGACATCATACCGGATACCTTACAGCCTCCAAATGGACTGCTTCCAGTGCATCCAGATCTTTTAGAATATTTTTATTGAAGATACTGCACCATTTGGTCTACTTGTTTTTACAGATTTTAAGAAGCAATTAAATAGAACATTTTACTGAATCCTTTGATGGGTCCGTTTTATCCAGCCCGCTTGTGAGTGGATCTAACACTGTATTAAATACGTCTTTAGTTCAACAATATTGTTTTCTATTTTCTCCCTTATGTATATGCGCTCTATGGTTCGTTGTTTGGTATTATATACACTTTGAGGAAGAGTGTCGATGGTAGCAGCTGACATTAGGGGAGTATTTTAATTTGTTTATTCACTTATTCACGTGGAATTTAGGTTTTTCTATTTTTCTTTTCATTTTTTTAAAGTAGACATGCAAATCTAGTTAATATAATACAGTTTTATTTAATGTTATTAAGAAGCACACATCTCAGGGGTTCTGTAGACTTCTTCCACATACCCACCAGCTCCCTCAGTAAAGTAAATCTTCTTTACATTAAGTAAAACTTTATTATATAGAGGTACAAATATCAGGGGTTCTGTAGACCACAAGCTGCTTCTACTGGGAGACTGTTCCACATTCTCGCAACCCCCTTAGTATAGTAAATATTTCTTACATTAAGTAAGTCTTTATTGCAGTAAGTAAAAGTACAAATTGGAAAGGTTTGCTGCTGGGAAGCTGTTTCACATACCCCCCCCCCCCAGTAAAGTAAATATTTTCATGGTAGGTAAGACTTTATCACTTTTAATAAAAGTACAAATCTCTGAGGTTCTGCGGACTTCAGGCTTCTTCCGCTGGGAGGTTGTTCCTCATATCCACCACCCTCTCATTAAAGTAAGTCCAGATCTCAGGGATTTTGTAGACATCAAGCTGGTTCTTCCACATATCCACTACCCCTCAGTAGAGTAATTACATTAAATAAAAGTAAATATCTCGGGGGGGGGCATAATTAATATGCAGATGGTAATTAACGATTTCAGTGTCTGTAAGGAAAGCTGTGTATTTACTTCTACAGGCAAGCAAGGCTTATATTATAATTTAGAGCAGCTTCTATTGCAGACACTGTGTGTGCACTACATGCTCCTGTGTTTCTCCTGTGTTTTTTTTCAATATGGCAGGACACTATCTCACATACTGACACCCCTTCCTC
The DNA here is from genome assembly GCF_027358695.1 of Spea bombifrons. Taxonomy (NCBI): domain Eukaryota; kingdom Metazoa; phylum Chordata; class Amphibia; order Anura; family Pelobatidae; genus Spea; species Spea bombifrons. The sequence continues at coordinate 20,881,353 of NC_071090.1, read as the reverse complement.
CCAGCTCCCTGTTGGCATGGTCTCCATCTGCCAAGAAATCAGAGGCGATAAGAAAATGGGTGAAGAACCTAGGTGAGCAGGTGGGGGGCACAGAAAAGACTTGGGGACAGAGAGAGATGTGTTTTCAGGCAATGCATTTTGTTTCCGAATTAAAAGTGGTACTCAAATTTCAACCGGAACGAAGGATAGGAAACAACATTTGTTGTCCGAAAACAAATGAGCCAAAAACTAGTCTAGTGTTTACTCCATACAGACAATACAAAGCATTATAAAGAACATTTTGCCACTGTGACCATGCTGAACTTGAACACAAGCTGATTCTACAGGTCTACTGACTCTGGTATGTATTTCATTGCCCACCCACGAGGTGTCCTGTTAAAGCTAGGTCTTTGGCTCATTAGTTCCAGTCCGTTAGTTTCAGTTTCCTCTATGTGTGCCTGTAGTTCTTCAAATATATTTGGAGTCATTGAACCATCAACCACAGACAAACTTCCAAAAGGAACAGGAGTTCTAAAAAAATAAAATAAAATAAATAATAGTCACTTGAAGCACAACAATTCACAAAAGGTAATCTAGAGTAATACACTAATTTAGTTGACTTTGTTGCTCTGAATTATTGCTTGTTAATACACTGTGATACTAATTGATGAAAATTTCCATCAGCAAATTAATCTTGGAACAGCCCAGTACATCTAGGTAAGGTGGTGGCTTGAGATTCCTGTCTGCCCCATGTCCACTATCATGCTTACCTCTGCTCCTTGACTAATCAAGGGCCTTTATAGACTAGGGTTGCCCCTATAGCCTCCCTTGTTGGCAGAATTTTAAAATTTACCACATTTAAGACAGTTAGTACGTGTGAAAACACGTTAAACTAATAGAATGACTGACCTGTTATAACTGCGATATGTAGCATCAAGAGCTATTCCTGTAGGTTCTGGGGGCACTTCATTGACAAATGTAATGTATTCAGTATTCTTGTCTTCAATCCATGGTGAACGATAGGACCTCGGGATGGCTGTGCTATTAAACTTTTCATATGGAACCTCCTTCAAAGGTCCTGAGTAACCTTAACAATGAAGAAACATAAATCTATATGTAAAAACACTTTATATATGAAGTAAGTCTTTGAAGACTACTGTTTTTATTCACCAAATCTTGTGCTACCTTAGCCATAAGCTGCTTTTGATAATTTCCAACCCTGAAGTTCATGGTTAAAAAGGAATAATGATCTTTGTTAATTTTTCTAAACCGTAACTGTTTGACATTTTGACCCCTTGCCTTTACTATGCATTTTAAACAGTCACTGAGCTTTCCCAGCAAGAACACCTAAGCTGTCCCTGCATTATAGATAGTTAATATTGGGTGATGTATTAGATTTTGCAGGGGTCTTTCTGGTAACTTGTAGTAGAATCTGTCAGGAATTGGCTCATAGTAATGCATAGTGAAATCTAGGCATTGGCATGTTTGACTCTACTGCAAACTTCTAGGTTAAAGAAGATACCACCTAAAACTATGACATTCTCAATATGAACTCACAATCTGAGGATGCATTAATCCATTCTGTTGTGTTTGCCATTTCGCTCCAAGCTTAAAGCACTATCCCAACCTTGGTTTTATACTGAAACATGAAGTACCTGGTGCTATAGCACCTGGATTTAAGGACATCTTCAACTGCAAAACCTTGGGAGATTTCTTGGGTACAATTGGAGGAGTCTTGCTTCCACCAGGTGTTATATAAATCTCCGAGTGATCGTTCTCTTTCCCATCAAGGCCTCCTTTACCTGACATTTCACCAGGAGCTGTCTGACCAGACTGAGATGCACTTACATTACTACCTGCCTGAGAAAAGGACAGATGTCTTAAGAGTATGCATTATGTAATCCTAAAAAATTGCCACTAATGTTTGGAACCATATACAAAATTCAATTATTTTTTTTTCAAATATTTTTTTTGGAGAATATGTTTTTTAAAGAAGAGTTTAGGTAGCCAGTTTTCAGTAAATGATGCCTACAAAGCATTTTCACATTAGTATACTGCCGTTTCGCAGTGCAATGAAACTTTGCAGTCAGGGCATTCAACGTGCTACACTATATGACTAAAAATGACATTAGGTACTGATGTTGGGTAAGAAAGCCTGGCTTCCAATCTGCATTCATCTCCAAATGATTTAAGTGGGGTTAAGGTGAGGATGGTTTCTCCACACTAAAATCATCATGTCTTCATGAACCTTGCTCTGGTGAAACAAAGTTGTTTTGGTAAAGTATAAAATGTCATTGTATGCTGTAGCATTAGCATTACTCTTTTAGCAGAACTAAAGAGCCTTCCCCAAAACACTGAAAAACAGCCCTGCAGCATTATCCCACCACCACCAAACTTTACAGTAATGCTCAGGGCCGTCTTTAGCGCGGGGCAAAAGGGGCAGCTGCCTTGGGCCTGGCCATTCCTGGTTGGCCCATAGCTGCTGCCCCTTGAGTCTGTAACAACCACGGTCACAGGCCTCGCGATTGTGACTGTATCCACCACTCTAGGGGGCCTTGGTGACCTCTGCAACGTCTCTTGTAGCGCCCAGGGGAAGCAGAAACACAGTGGGGGCACTTTACGTCACATGATCCTGCTGCCTTCCTGCTTCCCCTGGGTGGTAAAGAAGTTGCTTGCACAGCGTGAGAGTACCACAGAGAAATCTGCAGGTGAGGCAAGGGGTGCGAGAATGAGTATATATAAATGAGTAAATTAATGGGTATGTCTGAATAAGAATGAGTGAATGAATATGCATGAATGAGTATGTAGTTATGTATGTATAGTATGTATGTGTGTAATAGTGTGGATGTGTAAGTAGGGGCAGATATGGCACAGGCAGGCTGTGTGGCGCAAAGATGGCAGGATTCATTAAATAAAAAAAAGAGATTTTCCTTTTTCCTGTGCAAGTGTAGACCTCTTGTTTTAATACACTTTCCATCATTCTCAGTTAAAGCCTAGAGGTTGTAATCAAACAGTTGGAGACTCATAGCCCATTTCACACATTTCTTAATAATATAGGGGAACTCACGTTGGTTTGGTTTGATTGGTGCTCAAGGATAAATCTCTGCACACGCTTTTGCCTCTCCAGAAACATACAAGATCCACGGTTTCGCTGCAAGGAAAGCTCTTCCATCATTAGATCTTGAGGGAGACTCACTTTCTTCCCCAGGTCTAAATGGGGAACTGAAAAAAAAGATGTAACTAGTTTATGTTACTATTATGGTTTTGTGCCACTAGGGGTCATCGGTTGACTTTTTACCAAAACGTTTCCGCATTGTAAACGCTACACCAACACGACTTCAAAAATTATTCTACCGGAAATAAAATTTCCAGCTGCACCAAATTTAGCAGCAGTTTCGGAACTTTATAAAGAGCATCCCAATTTTATGACTTTGTATTTCTTGGATTGTAGTTATAGATTAGGTTAACAAGTTTTAGAAAAATATATTTTATCTGCTAGTTTAAAGGGGGACATCTCCAAAATGTATCACCTGTATTCTTTTGTTGTCCTTTTTAAACCAGTTTTTACATCCTATGTTTTCATATTTGATCCTTGCCCAATCTACAAGACAAACACACTGACACCTTAATGCCTTATGGTAAACAAACGAATGTCTCAGTCTTAATCACCCAGACACTGGCAGTCTCACTAATGAAATTCAACATAGGAAATGGCTTTGTTGCACAAACCGGACTTCTTTAACATTACAATAAACAGCCAGCTAAAGTGTGGTGAATAGAGAGAAAGTCATCCAAAATATCACATGGCTGTCTACAAGGCAGCTTCCAGGTCTACAGATAAATGTATTGGAACAGAATGAAATAAAACCAGACTTTCTTCAATGCTAAATTGCATTACTGTATATATATAGACTGTATTTAAAAAGCTCAAGTTAAGATAAGTGTTTTTCCATGGGACTTTCCCTTTAAGAACCAGAGCTATGTTTGCTGTGTCTTTCTTCAACCGTAATGTCTCTCTTTCTGTTTTCGGAATACGTATGGGCTTTTCTCCAAACCATATTCAAATATGTAAGACATTATGTTTATGAATACATTTTAAAAAGTGCAATTTAGAAAACAAATATATAAATAATACAGAACTAGTAAAAATGGAGACAATTCTTTTTCGATTTTGAAAAAAACCTTTATTTCCTATATGACTTTCATTTGTTTTAAGTTTTCTATTTTTTAGTATTATTTTTTAACCCCTACCTAATCCTAAACCTAACCATATCTAACAAATTCCCCACTAACTAACCTCCATCACACTTTCTATGCAATATAAACAAAAACAAAATATATTTTTAAACCTGAGACATGAGGCCTGTTACTGTGATCGTCAGCTGGATAGAGAAGCATTCATGTGCACAGATATTTGGGGGATTTTTAGACTGACCACTCCTGTCATAGATAGCAACAGGGGTGCCCCCATGATTGCAGTGGCGTGGGAATGTTTTGACAAATGGTGTACCAGGTATATCATGGTTCCTGTAGGACCATCTTTTCATAAAGTACTAGGTTAGGGGGCCAGGCTGAGTATTGTGAGTAGACTGTATGGATATCTAGGTTGATTAAATGTCAATCTAAATCCAAACAGGCAGATTATTAGGGTCACATAATCTAGGGGTGACCTCTTCAAACTCTGCTATGAAAAGCTTTCCGCTTCTCTTAGTAAATCATATTCTCTGCTTGAATACAGGTAATTTACCTTGTGACAAATGATGTTCCATTATTAAGACAATTTGGCTGCCACCAGTAGTGAGACAAAACAACATAATTTTTATGTTGGGCTGTTAAAGGGTTAATATTTGGACGTGCCTCAGCATCTCCTCATGTAGACTGTTCCAGGGTACGGTACTGAGCTTTGTTAAGCTACAAGCATCATTCTTTGATCAGCATACCTGGGAACCCTCCATGTTAGATCTGGAGTCTTCAGGTCAAGTGCCGTTTCCCCAGGTCATGTTTCTTTTCCCTAAAAAGGTTATTTTCATCCAAGTCCACAACACTTACCACTGTCTCCTGTCATCTCTCTTGCTATTGCATACGCCTGTCTTTTATGTTCACGAACAATGTCTGACTGTATTGGAAACATTTCCTGTAGAGGAATGACAAGTAGAAACAATAATTAGTTGTTTGTTGGTAAAACTGCCATTTCATTTAATAAGAGATACCATCCATAATCAAAATTGAGAAGAGGGTTGTAGGTTGTATATGGCTCTTAATGATTCAGTTTCCAGATAAGCACTGTAACTTTTTTGGTATTCTTCCTTAACATGTTAACAGTGCAATTATTGTGTCTTAATTTAACTCTATTAGTAACATCCCCCAAAAAAGACAGAACTGCGGCGCTTGTAATAATAAAAAAAAATAATTAAATAATAATAAACAAAAACGGACAACAAAAAAAGACCTTAGGAACTGATTAATACCCCCCTTCTAACTCATCCTTACCCCATAAGAGTCCACGGAACACCAATGCCATCACTAAGTACCAAGAACACCAATATGCTTGCAAAATAATTTTAATGGCAGACAACATGAAGGAGGGAAATACATATTTCCACTATATTAAGGAAATTTTTTTTTAGAGAATTGACGTCAGTTGATTCTGCCTCACTCTGCTCACCACCCGGGGAGCAGTCGGAGGAGGGATGCCCCTGGACACAACTCTTGTGCCCCACCAGACTATAACATCCGTCCCCGCAAGGGACAAGGAAGAACTGACGGCATTGGTGTTCCGTGGACTCTTATGGGGTAAGGAGGAGGAGTTGGGAGGTATTAACCCTTTCTATTTCAGTTCCTTGTCCCTAAGGAAGAACGACACCCTGTACTGCCACTATATGCCAGGAAAATATCTCAGTCCTAACCACTCAGAACTTGACACTCTGACAGGATATGGAGAAAATGATGATGTCATTTGGTAAGCAGGTCTTCATTGGCATTGTCATAAAGAATCAACTCAGTATGGTGTTTGAGTAGGACAAGTTACCTACAATCTCATAACTGACAACAATGATGACACTCAAGTGTACAGATAAGTATTATTAGAACACAATGAAATAAAACCAAATTTTCTTCAATGTTATTTTACAAAAGGCTATATTTTATGCTCAAGAAAATATATATTGTTTCAACTAGAGTCCCCTTTAATGCAGAATTAGAAACATAATTCCTAGTAATGTTGAGTGGCCAAAATATTATTTAATCAAAATTTTGCCTCATTCATAATTTTAACTGCAAACACTTGAATTAAAAAAAACACTTCCCCTCCTTCCTACAACACTCCCCACTACCCCCCCCCCCAAAAAAAAAATACAGGTAAAAATTATACAAAAATACACTGTGCTGAAGTGGCTTTATGGCATTAATTTGGGGAGCAATTAACTAAATTGTGGGATATAGATGAACATAATTTGGGTTATTTTCTAATCATTTTCTGGCATTAAAAAATACTAAGCAAAATTGCAATAAATGTGTAAAGAATACAAAATAATGCTGCCTGAAAATGGCCCTAGTGAAATACCCTAGGTTGCCTTCTTTCAGTAACATCATTTTATGGGGTGGATTCCAGACCTGAGACCACTATTGAAGCCCCAGCATGCTAAATAGATGATAAAACAATGTATATGAGGTATTTTCAAACTCAAAACAAATATCTAAATTTATTTATAATTTGCAATGGTTAGGTATAGTTTTAAGGGTGAAAATGTTGGCTTTTTTTTATTAATTTATAATATATATGTATATGTATGTTTAGCTTTAAACGAAAGCCTACTTGTCCTGGGAAAAAATAATATATAACTTGTGTGGGTAAACTAAATGAGAGGAGAATGAATTATGATTGAAAAAGATTGCAAAAGTGCTAAAAATCACTCAGTCCTTAAATGTAAAAAAAAATAACACAGCCTTAGTCGTTAAGGAGTAAAAAAAGAACTGTTCCAAATTGGAACAGCCTGCTTGTGGAGTTAGGCGATCAGTGAGGTCACGTAAGGTGATGTTACCTAACCCCACGGTAATAGCGTGTGAGCAGCTATGAAGATATGCAAGGTAAGTGTGTGTAATCATACGAGTTGAGTAAACCAGCCCCCCCTTGACTATTTATAAAGAATATTTCTAGTATAGTGTTGTTATACAGTGAAATTGTATAGCTTTACATAAGCCAATGTAACCAATTCTATTCAACTGAGGACACCTTTTACTTCACGAAGCTCAGAGGGGTGTCTCCTCTTCACATGGACTCTATGGAAGTTTCTTACCAAATCCAGTTTCTACCAAATTAAGATTATATAAACAGGTCACCATAATTAATATGTGGAGTCTATGTATTGGGTATTATGTATGTGCACATAAAGATAAAGGCTGATAATGTTACAGAATGTTTCACATATACTGTATATTTAATTTACACATTAAGTGACGCCTTGACATGAATTGAGTCATGAGTTGACTGCGGTATGGGTTTGGAGGATCTCCTCTAATGGCCCTTGACTATTTAAGCAACATAAGTATGTATTTAGAGGAGAAGAGTCACATTTTTACACCAATATAAAGTTCTGCTTATTGTCCCGTAGTTACAGGGTCACTCATGGTGGTTTAGACTAAGATATTTATTGTTTACCACAAGGAAGTATGAGAAGATCATAGTGTGTTTATATGGCATATTGGGCTAATATAAACTTAAGATAAAAAGCCACTATACTGCTGTTACACAACTCGAGGGATGCATGAAATTCAAGCAGTTCCTCTTAACTGACCGGTTCAAATGTATTAGGGTATCCACATTACCTTTGGGTCTTACAATTGGGTCTGAGGTGTGATACTGCCTTATCAGAATTGTTGTTTCTTATGCAAAATAAATAAGATTTTTATAAATAGGCTGTACTGCAGCTACCAGCACAGAAATCTGTTTAGCAGGTTGGCACACGTCAATAACCTGCTGATTGTGTCTGATATTAGTTTTATAAGTGCAATTTTCCATCATTTAACAGACATCTGGGCTTGTAACAGCATTATAGATCCCCCTCATTGTATTTCTGAAAAGTATTGTTTAAAACTGAAAATGATTCTATAATTTTTAAACAGTGTTGGCAGCTCTCCTTTAAATATATTTATATTATATTTGATTGAACACAGTTTAAATTGGGAGAACCTAAGTGCCAATACAGCTTTATTCATAAAACAAACAAAAAAAAACATTTTATGGCGTGCAAAATTAGTTCTCTTTCCAGAAGTAAAAATAATCCCACCAGTTTATATGATTTTATGTTTATCCTCGGTTATCCAGGAGTTTTCCTTGAGAGAATTATCTGCTTCTTCTATTCTTTCCTTACACTATGTTCCTTTAAGCCTTTACTTTAGAAATTTTTGCAGCTGTTTCCCAAATATTTCCTCTACTTTAACAATTGTATTTTCTTTGATTTTACCTCTTTGTTCCCTTCTTATCTTTTCCCCATTTCTCTTTACCTACCTTCACTTCAGCGAGCGTCTTCCTTCTTTCTTTTTCCTTCCCCTCTCTCTTCAGATAGTGACCTAATGTTACTAAAACTAACTGATGGGAGTAAGATTAGAACAGATGACACACAAATATTAATACCACCATTGCTCTCCAGCAGAATTTAGCATAGGACTTGCTTGCTATGACATTTTTAACCCGATCTTTGCCCTGGCCGATTAAAGATTTGAGAAACGCAGTCTTACAGTATCAATTAAATGTATTTTAAAAATTCCCAGTATGCTCCATATCTACTTGACATATAGGATTCACCCCCCCCATTATTTTAAATATTGATATTCAGTTCACATTACTTTACATGTAAGTTGAAGAGAAATCAGTTACTTTAAATAATGGACTGGAGAAGGTACTTACTGTATATGCCATCACTCATACACATAGGTTGTTTACACATCATGGCCTTCCACAACATATAGCATTGGGCATACTGTGCTGTCAACTACAACAGTAGATAGAGATTTAGGAGTACTTACTGGTAAGTAGACAAAGCAACAAAGCATCCCCAAAAGCAAGCAGGGTGTTGACTACAACAGCTAGAGGCATTACTAGCGGAAAGAGGGAGGTGGTTATGCCACTTTACAGATCCCTAGTCAAACCTCACCTAGACTTTTATGTACACTTTTGGAGACCTCATCTTCAGCAGGATACTTCCATTCCATTCTAGAGAGGGTTCAGAAAGAGGCTACTAAAGTGGTGGATGGTTTGCAGATAAAAAGTCAGGAGAGATTAAGGGATATAGCTTGGTGAAAAGAAGACAGAGGGCATGTGATAGAAACATTAAAATACATAAAGAGAAGTACAGAAGGTTATTCCAAGTGAGAAATGTTAGAACAAAAGGCCATAATCTAAAACTAGAGGCTCAGAGGTTTAAGTGTAATGTAAGGAAGTTTTCCTTTATTGAGACGGTGGTAGATAAGTGGAATAGCCTTGTAGCAGAAGTGATAGATTTAAAAATGTAAGTAGACTGCCGGTAATTCAAGTAGAGAAGGGAATTTAAATATGCATTGGATAGGTATATAGTTATCTAAGTAATCTAAGACAAGACCAAGGACTTAAGGTTGGGATGAATGGTTCTTATCTGCAGTCCAGGGCCATCTTTAATGGGGGGGCAAAAGGGGCAGCTGCCCTGGGCCCAGTCATTCCTACTACTACTACTGGGCCAACCACACTAGGGTGCCTGGGCAACCCCCATGATCATTTCCAAGCCAGCTGCTTATCTCTGAGTTGCGATCAACCTATCTTGTAACGCCCAGGAGAACACGGCTGGAGCACAGCCGGAACAGGGCACTGGACTCATGGCAGGGTAAACGGCAGGGAGCCTTCAGGAAAGGCATGTGTATAAGGGCAGGGCTATACCCAGGTAACATGGCTCAGCTGTCCCAAATAATTAAACGGGTGCTCCTGAGAGGGAAGGGTGGCCACTAGTGGCTGCATGTAGGCATGACATCTGTATAATTATTACATACCCAGGCTGGCACTGTTATGCCTGGAATGTAGGATACTGCATCTCACTGTCCCTCTCACTTTAAGTAGTGGCTCCGCCTCTGTAATGCCTCACAGGTGAGAGAGCACAGTGGCCATTTTGTAAGCTAGTGAGTGTTAAGCAGTGATGCAGTATGGCATGATACTCATATTTGTGTCAGCATTAATATCCTGATTATTCAGTAATGTTCAGCAATAAAGCAAAGTTGTATTAAACTACTGGTATTATATCTGGAGCACATAGGACTACAACAGGCACAGTGGAACCCTGACAAGCAGAGATGCAGCATGGTCATGTTACATTACATCAAATTATATGACTCTGCTGTGGTCCTGCTTCCCCTGGGAGGTAAAAGAGAAGCTGATCACACACTGTGTGTGAGCAACGCAGATAAAGAGCACCAAAGACAGATCTGCAGTTGAGGCAAGTGTGTGTGTGTGTATGTGGGGGGGTGCATGAATGAGTGTGTGTGAATGAGTATTTGTGAATGAATTTATATGTGTGAATGAGTGGACAAATGAGTATGTGTGTGACAGCATGGATGTTTATGTGGGGGACAAAAATGCCACAGGCAGGCTGATTGGGGCAAAGATGCACAGGCAGGCTGTTTTGGGGAAAATATGTGGAGGGTTGTTTTGGTGTAGGAGGTATTTTATTGGGGGGTGAGGGCCCAAGCAAAAGCTTGCCCAGGGTCCAATCAATATTAAAGAAGACCCTGCTGCAGTCACTATACTCTGCTATACAAAATAAAATAATAATGTATTTATACTGATATTTGATAACTAGATTATTCCATATCGTATAGCAGGAATGTATTGTTTCGTATGAAACTGTGTCGTGTGTATGGACCATTTTTGATAACATTGTTAAGATGTTAAAATGAACACCACTATTGTCTGATCTCTGTTTTTAGTTAAATTTGCACAGACCCTAGACACCAAAACACCACTTGGAAAAGAAAAGAACTTTGATTCCTCTCTTGAAATACAGTGATCATTTGTTAGCCTCTTGGCTTGTGTTAAGTAGCCTGTCCATACATAAAGCTGACCTTTACAATAGCAGAATAAACATTAAAATAATGCTGTTTACTTTTGAGCCACCATGTGGCTAGGGAGCAGGGTTTTGCCATGTGTTTTTTCCATAGTTCATTATACAACCGATTAAGAAATTTAGAAGAATTGTGCATTTTTTCTCTTTTGATCCTGAAAATTTAAATTTTAAAAATTAGTCAGATACCCACATGAGAATTCCCAGTAGGAAAAATTATTTGTAAACTTTTAGTTTAAGAAAATCTATATTTTTTATACTTTATCTTTCTAAAGGTTTCTGTTTTCCCAATAGAGGCCCTTCTTGTTCTCCTTTTAATCAAATGTGGACATTAGAACTGAACATTAGAGAGTATGAAAATGGAAAAAGACAATTTAAGTACAAACTGTTTGGTCCTAAAAAATGGATGCTAGGATGTTTCCTAACATTTCATCATGTGGTAGTAAGAATGTAGACTTGGAAAGGCAACTTTGGATGACGTACCCCAAAGCAACAACAGCCTCTGCAAGCTCTTGAATGAACAGGATATGACGTTGGCTTTAAAATTGGAAAAACTATCAGTAGTACAGACCGTCATTTGAGAGACAGGGTACTTCAACTCGCAATGCACAATTAACAAGTGTGAATACAATACAGGGGTGGTGACCAGTACCTTCCCAGCTAGAACTAAAACTTGCATGATGTTAAGCTAGTCCATGGCCTGCTGATAATTGAGGAGGTTGATGCTGATTAACAGCTTGATCACTGAATGTTTGCTTCCCATGTGTGATTTCACAGCTGGAGAAGACTTTGTGTAGAGGAAAACAGTTAAAACGACAATGACCAGATTAAGTGAAACATTGTACAGGCACCTACTTACCTGTTGGTTCTACCTGAAACACCTAAGATTTTATATTTGTTTATTCCAAAGGATAATCTGAGGATTAAATCATATTACACACATTCATGGACACATTTCATGTGGAAAACTTTCCTCCTTCACTGGAACACTGTTTGGGGCTTCTACTGCCATTTGTGTAATGTAATACTACTTGTTATAACCCTTCTCTTAGGCTTTATAGTGGGACAGGGATAAAATTAAAACCATTAAGATTCACACTAATATGTAAGGTTGGTCCAGAGCAAGCTATTTCCTATAAGTGGACTACAAAACCCTTACTGGGGGCAATGGGAGTGTGGTAACAACTGGAACAATGTAGAATTTAAACTCATGGACTTAAAGAGTAACAAACGTTTGTTGTTGCTACTGAAAAAAGTGACCAGGGTTCTGGTTTTGACAACCCTAAATAAACAAAGGTTTTTTATTTTTCAATTGTGCTTGCACTGCTTGTCAGAAATAGGTGATGAGTGCGAGGTAGAGTGGGATATTCAGCCCATAGATCTAGTTTTCAGTGTCTTTGACCCGAATCCTGGCACGTCTGTCTGAGACTTGAAAGGTCACACTGCCAAAATTAGAAAGTAGATTTCATCACAGATAAATATGGACACCTGCAAGTGCCTGGCACTCAGTATCCAATCACTGTACAGCTGCTTCATAGGGAGTCATTGTAAATCTGGCATGAGAAATGAATATATAAACCCTTTCCTGTCTGATCCATCCTCTCTGTCAGTGGCCTACTACTTACTTCCTGTGCATGTTACTGAAGCAATATATAGTTGTAAGAAATTTGTTAATGTTCTCCGGACCTCTGTTATATGAATATTCTAAAATGATACACTATATACACTCTTGTGTCTCCAGATGTACTTCACAAACATTCTGTTTCATCATTCAATGATTGCTGTAATACTTGTTCTCATGGAAACATCAACTTGTCAGAAATTGATAATACCCTTAATTTAGCATTCAAGACCGGATTAGCATAAAAAACACTTAATGAAAGGTTTGATGTAGGACAAGCCATAGTGCTCAAATTGCTTACTCTAATATAACAATGCTTATTTATACATACAAATAGTAAAACTAACACAGCAAAGGTGTTAGCATCCACATTGCAGGAGGCATCCATCAAAATAATAAAGACCATGCCGGGTATACACAGATTCTAATAGGGTCTCTAAGCAAGTCTCCCTGTGTGGGCAATGCTACAAAAGATACTCATGGGGTCTATAAAGATGTCAAGAAGATCTCTAGTTATATTGTATTGCTTTCTGAGCACTTTACAGGGAGATATTTTATGCAGATTCTGTTTCGTGAGGTGTAAATTGTGTGTATGGATTCCTAGGGCGGAGCATTAGGAGAGCAAAGTGAGCCATTACTCCAACTAAAGAATTGCAACATGTGAAGGTCATGGACCTATAAACTCTCAGAGGTCTCACTCAAGGAGACTGTTCCGGGGAGAGGAAGGTTCTCTGTGCTTCCAGGCCAAGTGAGGGATTACTTGCTTGGAACTGTTCCTTTTAAATGTTCCTGGTGCTTCTCCCCTCTCTCTTCTTTCCTCCAAGCTATACATATTATGATCATTACCTTTTCAGATAATTTCTGTCCTGCAAACCACTTGTCATTTTTGTAGCTCTCCTCTGAACGCCCTCCAATGTGTCGATATCCTACTGAAGATGGCGTCGCCAAAACTGTACACAATATTCTAGATGAGGCTTGACCAGAGATCTGTAAAGTGGCATAATCGCCTCCCTCTTTCTGCTACTAATGTCTCTCCCTATGCAACCCAGCATCCTGCTTGTTTTTTCAGATGTTTCAGTGCATTGTCTGCTAAAATGCATGGAGGAGCATCGTGCCCAGAGAAAAAGATGAGGGACTTTCTACAATTCTCTGGAATACATGGGATATTTTTTTCCAGACAGGCTGGATTACTGGCTAGTCCACACCAAATATGACCCAAACTGTGCACCACATCTCCACATCTATACCGAAATCATTACATCTTATGATTATTTTCATTTCACTGCTTTTTAGTCAGTGAGAAACCCAAAAGGTCTTCCCATTTCCCAGCAAAGAGGAGGCGGGTGACATAGACATAGACTATTAATAGTTGGTATAAAAGAGACATGCTCTTGGCTGAGATGGTGGCTACATGCACAAATATTCAAATTCTGTTAGCTCCCAATTTAAGAGATGGAAACAATTTCACAAATCAAAACTGGTGGTACATAAAACTATATATGAATTTACATTCTTCAGTCAGCTGTGGCATGGGTACCACCTTTCCATCCCAAGTGACATCTGAATTCCTGGGAGGGCTGAATGAAAGACCCCCATATGTACTGGAAAATAATCTGAGATGAAGCTAGATAGCTATACTTCCAAAAGCACTCCTACCCAGGAATGTCTCGCCTGTATAGGGCATATCTACAAACCGTTCCCCAATGGGACTGGAAAAAAAAGACTGCCCACACAATATCCACTGCCTCTAGGCAGGGTAGACATTCCACTCTAAAACCCTCTGGATATGGGAAGCCTGATAATATCTAAGTTAGTCCAAGTCCACCAATCATTGCACAATTGTGCCAGCAAAGGGAAAAAATTATCCAGATATAATTGAGCAATGTCCCTAGAAATACAGATTTTAAAGGGAAGGACTTTCTAATATACATACTATCCTCAGACTAGACTAATAAATTAAAGATTTTAGATTTATTCATCTTGATCTTAAAATTGGACAACGGCCTCATAAACTGCCAATTCCCTCATAACATTGGGCAGTTAGATTCTAGGCTCTAATACTTCCAACATTACATCATCTTCCTATGCAGAATCCTGCTAAAACATCATTGGGGAACGTAGGCAGCCCCGTCATGTCCTATTTGACATGACAAATATGTCCATTGTTCTGAAAAACAGTTGATGATAAATAAAAAACATTCTTTGTAAGATTTTTAAAGACTTTTTAAAGATTGAATGCAAAGAGCTTATGCAGTACCGAGCAAAGAAACTCACTCTGTTTCCTATTTGATAAGAATATGGTGGCTAACAAAAGTAAAACTTCCCTCAGGATCCAACAAAGTAGAAGCCACTTGAAATGAAATGTGTCTCTAAAATAGAATAGTTGTTCCCTTAGATTTAGTAGACATTATTGCTAAAGAAAGCTTGGGTAAATTATCTATCTCTGAGCTTCTTTTTCCCCCGGGTCTCTTAAGTGAGTTTCCTGTAAAAACACAACTGAAGCGCTCCGCTTCTTGAATTTTCTTAGAGCCCACTCGCTTTTCTGGTTTCTTTAAACCCCTAGCATTTTGGTTTAAAAACCATTCCTACGAAAACAGTAGCGCTGCTCCAGAGACTTCCACCCACCACCCTCCCAAGTATACAGGAAAACAGAAAAGAGAGAGAAAAGGGGAGGGAGGATGGATAGAAATGTTCATGTACTTCATCTCAATGAAAACTTAAATGAAACAATCAGCATAATTGAAGAATGTTCACGAAAACAAAGAGGATTAAATCCAGATGCCAGAACTCTAATCTCAGGGGAAATGATATTGTTCCAACCGAGACAGAGGTATTGACGCTGCAGTTCAACACTTATATACAACCAAACCCCATTAACAGCAAGGGCAGATCCAGAGCCTGGCCTCGGGAGGGGCATTCACACTCACACTTAGAAACACACCCACATACATTAACACACACACACCCAGCCACTCAATGCTAACCGACACGTATAGCCACTAACACAACTAGAAATTCAACACTTACACACTGGAGCACAAGCAGACATTTACACTAACAGGCCCAAACACCTATACTAACATATACATCCAAACACTAATGGAACCAGACATTTACACTCACACAACCAGACCCAATAACAAACACACAGTCATTTACATTAAAAGAACCAGACACTAAACACTAACACACATGTACACATACTCACACACACTAACTTAACTAGACACTTAAACTAACTTACCCAGACAGACACGATTACCCAGACACACACACATACCGCAAGTACCATAAGTACCCTGCAGGACACACCTCCCTAATCCCTTTCTGGGCAAACAGTTCTACATAGAACACAGAAACATAGAAAGTGACAGTAGATGATAGATTCAGCCCATCTAGTCTGTCCAACCTCTGAATACTTTCCTTACTCCCTGGCCTTATCTTATATGTATCTTATTTTAATCCCTACAAGCTGCAACAGTCAAGATCCCGTTTATAGGTCCAGGGGGCCCTTGACTGCTTAGACCTATAGCATTGACCCATACAACTCCCCACACAACCTGACCCAAATAAAGACACTGGACACCAATTGTGGGTAGTCCATGGGCTGTACCTTTCTTTCACAGGCGGTTGTCATTATCTATAGTGGGAGCCAAGCATCCCAGACATTTTGTTTGAGTCTCCAAGCAGATAAAGGAGCACCTGCTAATATGGTATGTTCCCAGGGCAAATTTGCTGGGAGCAGGAGGAGAGTTGGAATTGTCTTAAACTATTGCATAATCTGGCATTTTATGATTTTTTTTTTTTGTGGTGGTTGAGTTGTGGGGTCTGGATTTTTGCTAATATTGTTTGGCACCAATAATATAAGTGTTGTACCAACATCCTCAGCAACCAACTGGAAACAAGCTAATAAGCAAGAACATTCTCCACTGTCGACCATGCCCACAAAGAGGAAATCATACAGATGACGTAATAATGAGATTAACCCTGCTGCTTGACCAACCATTCCAAAAATGCAGCAAAAACCTCAACTGGGAGGCAAATAATTATTCCTGAAGTAAATCCCCAACAAGTGAAATCAATCCTAGTGGAAAGGCAAGAGACAGAAAGGTAGACTCAGTATCGGATTTAGCTAACAAGCATGCCTGCCCATAACAAAAGACCCTACCATTCCGCCTTATCTTACCATCACTGACAGAGGCACCGGAGGTATAGGATAGGTGGTGTATTTAACAGAATTTACTGGGCTCTTTCTTGGGCACTTTAAGCCAAGAGATGAAACCCTCAGATTCTGAAAAGGGAATTAAGGGGCCCACCATCATAACAGCGGCAACTTTTCCAGCGGCACAGATGGCAAATTATTGGGCATAGATGGAATGTCAAATTATGTAAAAGGGATGCAGAGCCTCTTAGTGAAACTATACATCTATTAAAGCAAATCACCATTAGCCATGGCTATATCATTCGGACACACACTAGTGTCCTCACCTTTGAGGAGACTCGTGCTTGAACCTGCATGAGTTGTACCATCTACTATGGCTCTCTTAGAAGAGTCAGCAAACCTCATTTTTGAATCCCCTTGACAAAGCAATGGGCGAGGAGGTGTCATCCACTGGCTCACTATTCTGTGGCACCAATGTGAGAACGTCAGTGTATTTACCCTCCAGATTTTAGCATTAGTGATGGAGAATGAGGACAACTCACAATCAGCAGGTACTTGATGACCTCACCCAACTGAGACCAAATTTTGTTGACAGACCAGGGGAAGAGGTAGTAAGCCGATCAACTACCAATTTAAGAATCTATCCTAGATTACTCCCAGAACTCCCTGATACCTGGCCATGTGCTCTAAGCACTCATTTCTGCCAGATGGCTTGCCTCCTGTTCCTGGCTGAAAGTGGAATCTTCGTGCTCGAGCTGGTGCACTGGTAAAAAGATATCCATCTTCGTTCTGTGCCTCCTAACCTCTCCTCTATTGAAGCGTCATTGAGGCAGCGGCTTCCTGACCATCTGAATGTTGCCTGCAGATCTAATGCTGCCTCAGTTTAGATGATGGAAATTTTCATGTACTCCAGAATGTTATGAAGAATGATCAGATGAATTGCAATCAATTGCAAATTCCCTATTTGCCATGAAAATTAACTTATTCCCCCAAAAAAATTTCCACTGCATTTCAGCCCTGACCCAAAAGGACAATCTGACATCATGTCAGTGATTCTCTCGTTAATACAAGTGAGAGTGTTGACGTGGACAAGGCTGCAGATCACTCTGTTATGCTGATTGAGATAGAATAACAGACTGGAAGCTTTAAAATGAGGGTAGTTCTTCCTCTGTTAACCATGGCTACCTGCAAGGAAGCACGTGCTGTCATCATTGCTTTGCACAAAAAGGGCTTCACAGGCAAGGATATTCCTGCTAGTAAGATTGCACCTAAATCAACCATTTATCGGATCATCAAGAACTTCAAGGAGAGAGGTTCAGTTGTTGTGAAGAATGCATCAGGGCGCCCAAGAAAGTCTAGCCCCGGGACCTTCTCCTAAAGTTGATTCAGTTGCGGGATCGGGGCACCACCAGTGCAGAACTTGCTGAGGAATGGCAGCAGGCAGGTGTGAGTGCATCTGCACGCACAGTGAGACGAAGACTTTTGGAGGATTGCCTGCTGACGAAAAGGACAGCAAAGAAGCCACTTTTCTCCAGGAAAAACATTAGGGACAGACTGATTTTCTTCAAAATGTACAGGGATTGGACTGTTGTGGACTGGGGTAAAGTCATTTTCTCTGATGAATCCCCTTTCCGATTGTTTGGGAAAACAAGCTTATCCGGAGAAGACAGGGTGAGCGCTATCATCAGTCTTGTGTCATGCCAACAGTAAAACATCCTGAGGCTATTTATGTGTAGGGTTGCCTCTCAGCCAAGGGAGTGGGCAAACTTAATGTAATTGTGAATAAAATCCTTCGACACTTGTAATTATACTTCAGTGTACCATAGTAACATCTGACAAAAAAAATCAAAGAACACTGAAGCAGCAAACTTTGAAGACCAATACTTATGTCATTCTCAAAACTTTTGGCCATGACTATAGACCAGCTATTGCATCTGACCCAGTGCACAGGGTAAACATCGGAGGCTCATGGAACTCCCATGCACTTGAAAGGCATCATGGAAGCTTGGGCCTAGCTGACTTGCCACCAGCGAGCAGCTCACTGTGACCACATGGTGAGGTATACAGGAAGATGGCTCCAGGGAGCAGAATGGAGAATTCTGTGTCACTGGACCTACACTCCCTAATAGCAACTCACAAGCTGCCATTTCTACTGCTTCCCCTAACCTGCTGTTGCACCTCCACAGGACTTGGGCTCAATCTAGCAGAGGGCCCTACTCCTGGATGCAGTTCTGCAGTTCTGTCTTCACCAGTTAACCAGAGAAATGCTCCCATTTGCAGCAGCATACACCTGCAGTAGTTTCACCAGCTGCCCAGCAGTACCATCCATCTTATGTTTTCTTCTTTCTTCCTTAGGCCTCAAAGGAGAAACAAGTGGCTGAAATGAATAGCTGTTACTTAGCTGTTGTTCAAAGGGAAAAGGTAGGAAACAACTTCTTGTTATTATTTATCCCTACAAGCTGCAACATTTTTGCAGTCACCCACCACTGGTTGAAGACCATACTACTGCCTTATACATGGGCCAGCAGTCACATTCTTTTGAAAGAAGAGGACGAGAGGACTTAATGGAGAAAATTTGAAGTAATACCAGGTACCAAAAGGCTGGGAGAGAGGTGTACATGGCGGAAGGGTAAGTGAAAAAGTGGAAATGGGAGGGGAGAAAGATAAATGGGGTAAAATTGAAACAAAAAAAAAAAAAAAAAAAAAAAGGGAAAGGCCAAAATGGAGTGTATGGGAAGAATGTACTCAGTACATAAATATGATGCTGGACTGGCAGCAATCAGAAGACAAGAAGTCTGTCCAACAGATGCAAGGTATATCTGCTCCCTCGCTAGGCCATCAAGTACTAAAAAGGGGGTGATAGTGACAAGGGCCCAACATCATCTACTTATACAACTGGTTTAGCAGCTGATTGGTGGAATTCCAAGAGAATTTAAAACTTTTAATTGTGGGCAGTTGTGTCCCAGCACACCATTCCACCAATTTTACTATCAATTCCTCATCCACAATCTGCCACTAATACTTAACTTTTTCCTTGAATATATTACACAAAAAATAATTAAAATATGCTTTTAAAAGAGAAGATACATCCATGGACATAGTAATACAAGACAGATTTATTTTATTGGTTACATTTTTTTTAACTAAAAGTAGATACTTTTACATATCAGAATAACCGCTGAAACAATAAAATCACCAGCAGGGAATATTTGCATTATTTTTGGAGTATAAAAAGACAAAGCCTTAGTAAAAATGCAGCTTGTATATTTGTGACCGTAATATTTACTATGCACTACTTATCTTGCCAGTCATTTGTCCACAAAATATTTGAGATGACATATTACTTAAAATACAATAAACATTTCTTCCACGTCTCTCTGATCAATGAAACTAACCCAAATAGTAGACTACTAGTACTAAGGTAGTTAAACTGCGGCTGGATTGCAGCTCCCACCTGGCACCAATCTAATTGATGTGTCACCTGAAATGTAAGATACTTCCAATTAAATGTCTGTGTACCTTATTTGCATAGGTTTCTTGTTTCTCTATTCTCAATAAAATAAAAGAGGTACATTGACTAAACTGTACCACTGATTTTCTGATTCAAGATGCAGATGGCCAGCTTTAAATGGTCTCCATGGCCATAAATAATAAGAGTAGAAGATGAGATGGAGTGGAGCATGTCCAAAACTAGGGGGGTTGATCACAGAGCTGTTACATGTCTGTGTTTTTAAAAGTGTTATTAGGAGTTATGTGGGTGAGATTAAATGTTAGCTACATTACACTATACCATGCCACTTTTTGTCACTCTGCCTCGTCTAGGTCTAGGTTTCGTGCTAGCCCTCTTATATACTGTGTATAATAAGGTCTGATGCATGCTAAACAGCACATGTGAATAGCAGGGTTGAAGGGGAAGAAGTTTGTATCTTTAAACAAAATCCATAGCCTAGTAGCTTTCTGCTCTAAATCAATCTTAATTAATAAGTACTAACTTTATTTGAGTGGGTATAAGGTCTCTATAATATATGTGCCTGAGGACATGACAAATACAACTGTATTGCTGATGAGATTTACATTCAAACAGTTTCTGGATCTCTACCAAATGGTTTCCCTTAATCGAGCACATTATTTGATTGTTACTAGTACTTGGTATGTTCCTTCACTTACAGATCTTGACTGCACAAGAGTAGAATTTTATAATACTTATGTCAAAGAGGTATGTGAATGGTTCCATGCAGCAGAAAGCCAAAAAAGCGTTTAATGTAGTGCATTTATAAATGTGCAATGCCAAAGCCAATGTAAAAATACACATATTTGTTTTTTATAAGAGTCAGTGCAAAGGCAGCTGTGGAGGTCCTTTCAAATTGCCCAGAGGTCCTTTCGATCCATATTGATCAGGATGATCCAAGTTAGATCCTCACTTTTGGCAGAGCAATGGTAGACAGTTTATATCACTTAAAGACAGCAGAAGTCTGGATATGGTGGACTTTAGAAAGCCGTGACGGTATGAAAGCCATTCAATTTGTTTATGATGCAAGTAAGAAGCCTTTTTGCCTTATTTTGAAAATGTACGTATTTATGGTAGGTACAGGTCTTGCCATATTTAGCATTTTAATAAACAGTCTTTTAAAACCACAATGTAATATCAATATTACTATATGGGTGCAATTAAAGCTACAATTCTAAAGAGTTTTACTGTATTTTTGATCAGAACATTTTATTATGTTTTTAAAAAATCCACAAATATTCAAATGTATATATTTTATTGGATTAAAGTGTCAGATTTTTTAGTCTCTCTGGTTTCTTAGATGTTTGTTAAGTCTTACTTCATGAAGTTAGCATTGATCCTTTAAAATTAAATGCTTTTCTTTTTTCTCAATTACAAATTCAGATCCTGATCTGATTTCCACAATCGGCTCCAAAAAAACATACTTGGCTATGGGGTATATGCAAAGGGTTGATTCGTAGGTAGGCTATTTCTCTTGAGCCTCAGACTTCCATACCAACCCTTAGGAGAAAATGAATAACTCCTGAATCCTGGAGACTTGGCTCCAGAATCTTCTGATTCCATAGAAATGTCTGAACCTGTTGGTGACCGTCTAGCTCTGGGTGTCTCAGGAAGTGGGTTTCTATGGCCAACATTTTGGTTCCAAACTTCACCACTTGGGATGGTGGATTGAGGACTAGTGAGACCCCATGGAGAGGTGCTCTTGCGTTTGGCTGCATTAATAATATTACGAGCAAGTAAAGCTTTAATTTGCCTTCCAGCTTTTGGGTCATTCTCCACTTTAAATGGAGAGGGTGATCGATCACTCCAGGCAGGAGACATGGAACATGGTTGGGGAGGAGTCTGTATCCCTGATTCTTCCTCGTAAACAGGCAAGAATGATAAAGCTGAGCTTCCCCACCCATCCAGTGATCCTCTGTGCTGTAGAGCCCTCTGGGTTGGTGATGCAGGAACAACCTCAGATGTCTGTGGACAGAAAACAAATCCATTTACTTTGATTGTGCAGCTTAAAGTAGAATAAATATTAAAAATGTCATATTCATCAGTAAATATACGTGAAATATAGCATAATCATAGGCTTCAATAAGAGGCCAGTTGTAGAGACCACAAGTTTTCGTTGCACATTTATCTATTCCAACTAAGAAGCACTCCTAATAAATGTGGCCAATCTGTTAGGTCTGTTCTGTTCCTTTGCACAGACACGGTATTGTACTAATATTAAGCCTCTCTGACATTATAAGGCAAACATAGGTACATTCACTAAGAGCAGAATTAGCCTGAGAACCCTGGGATGTCTTATGAAAAATTATTGTTTTGTTCCACAACTTTAAAACTCATAAGAAATTTTGCAATTTTTCCACAAGGCAAAAGTCAATACAATCAATCTTCTTTGACAGTTATGAGTAGACGCAGAAAGGTTTTAACCATGTGTTGGGTGAAATGGGTAAATTAAATACTTCTTGTGCATTTCCTCTGTCCATATTTTGGAAAATTTACTTTCACAACAGTATACACTTTCCTGTAGTTTTTAACCCCTTAATGACAAAGCTTGTACATGTACGGGCTCAAAATGCATTGTTTTCAATGGGTTTAGGGACCGTCCATTGTCCTTAAGGGGTTAAATAACAGATTTAGTGAACAAGAAATACTTAATAAGCATTTACTTGTAATAGCATCATTTACCCATTTATAGGCCGTACTTTTTTCTTTAAAGTGGGGGTGCAGCTTATAACAGGGATTTATCGCAGGGATATGCAATTCATATTGCCTGACGTCCGGGACATGCAGTTCCAGGCACCGGGCAGATGTTTTTTTTTCTTTTCCATTTAGCCCTGCTTCGGGCAAGCAGCAGGGTTAGGATCCAGATGCCCCGCAGCGCTGCTGGGGACCTGGATCCTCCTCTCTGGCAGCAGGTGGACAACCCCCGCTGCTGCCGGCACTTCTGCCGGGGCTTCTATGAAGGAGCGCTGGCGTTACATGACCTTCCCATGCTCCGGCATAGAAGCCCCAGCAGAAGCACCAGCTAGCAGCAGCGGAGGTTGTCTGAGCGCATTGCGCAGACGTTCACCGGCTGCCAGATAGGAGGATCCCCTGCAGCGCTGCAGGGGACCTGGATCCTCCTCTCTGGCACTGGTGTAGTAGACTAAAAGAAGATATTGAAGGAGAAAAGGATGGGATTAAGAACTATAAGCAGACTCGGAATGAGGAAGATTACAGCAGATATAAAGCTAAGCTTCAGGAGACAAAACGCATCATTAGATACACCAAAACAAACATGGGGGAGAAAATTCCCAGGTTATCAAAACAGGTGATGAAACCTTTTTTAGATATATAAGTGAAATAAGAAAAAGTAAACAAGCAAAAATTTGAATAAAGACAAATTAAGGGAGAAATGATGATAAAGATCTACTCAACTGCCTAATACATAAATATTTTTGTTCAGTTTTGCAAAGGAATGTGAAGGGAAGAGACCTATGAGTGTTTACAGAGAAAGAAGTTCTATTTCAACTATTCAAAGTAAAAACATACAAATCCATGGGACACAATGAGATACATCCAGAATTATTAGTGTCCTGACAAACTTATTTAACCAATCACTTTTGAAGGGAGTTGTTCCAGAAATCGTAGTTAATGGTGTATATTCAGAGGAAGGCATTGTGCCTAGTGGGGTACCTGAGAGATCAGTTTTGGGACCCATACTTTTAATTTTTTATTGTTTTTGCAGATGACATTGAGATCTGCAACAGAATAGATGTTCCTGTTCAACCAAGCTAACTGGCAAGTGATTAGAAGAGAGTGTAAATGGTTGAGAGAGTGGCAATTGCAGTTTAATGTTTCTAAATGTAAAATAAAGCACCTGGGATGTGAAAATTCCAAGGCAGAATTTACACTATATGACCAAAAGTATGTGGTCACCTGCCCATCACACCTATATGAGCTTGTTGGATATCCCATACCAAAACATGGGCATTAATATGGGGTTACCCCACCCACCTTTGCGGCTATAATAGACTTCTCTCTTGCGGGAACGTTTCTACAATATTTTGGAATGTATCTATGGGAATTTGTTCCCATTCAGCCAAAAAAACTTTTGTGAGGTCAGGCACTGATGTTGGATGAGAAGCCTTGGCTCAGAATGGACATTTCATTTCTTCCCCAAGGGGGTTCAGTGGGGCTAAGGTCAGGGCTCTGTGCAGACCACTCAAGTTCCTTCACGCCAAACTCCTCAAACCATGTACTTATAGACTTTTCTATCTTCACAGGATCACAGTCATGCTGGAGCAGGAAATGACCTTCCCCATACTAATGCCACAAAGTTGGAAGTATACAATTGTCTAAAATGCATTTTTATGCTGTAGCATTAACATTACTCGTCACTGTAACTAAGGGGCCTAGCCCAAACCATAAAAACCAGCCCCAGACCATTCTCTCTCCTTCAGCAAACTGTACAGCAGGCATGATGCATTCTGGCAGGTGGTGTATTTTTTATATTTATTCCTTATAATGATAAAAAAAAGCTTTTGACATTTTTGAGTCATTTTCCTTTGGGGTGTAGTATATGCTGTTACTTGTATTGTAATTCCTTTTTTACGTGAGTTTTCTGTACCTGGGAGCCATGCACGTTGTATTAAAACTGCCCTATACCATTGCCCCACCCCCGCTTAACTCATCTAAGCCTCCACAAAGAATTTTTTTTTAATTAGTACAACTCTGTTCTGTACTAAAATTAAAAGAAATAAACTAGCAAGTTATTTATTTGTTTATAATAAACATAGTGAGGCATTTCATTTGTTTAAATCTTACAAATCTTTTGCCAGGTATTTGTGTGATTATAGATATTTATATGTATAACTTCCCTGTTCTAGAGCAGTCCCTTCCTGTCTACTGTTATAAAGTATTTTATAATCTCCTTTAAAATCGGACATTAGGTGTGGGAACTTGGCTTGTTCAGAGATATGTAAAATTGTTCTTTGTGTGTTGCATACCAACCAAAGGAATGCGGTAAGACTCATGACTTCACAGTTAAACAATTGCTGGTGTTTTTATAATACATGTGCATAAATAGAACCTCCTCAAACTCTGTACAGAATAATATAAAAAAATGAGAAGGATAGTTGAGCTATTTGCATATTAATGCAAGGTGAAGTTGATTAAGTTAATACACATTATATCACTTTCAAGTGATTAAAGCAACAGTCCTGTCAATTATTTTTCATTTTTGTCATGACTATGAAATTAGTTATACCGGTAATAGCCTCCCAATCTACATCTGATCTGCAGAGTGTTTATGGGTGAACCACCCATCAACATGTATGCTTGCGCAATAATGTTATGAAAATGCTGCATGATGCTTGGGCCTCTGCTCGACTTGCTGACGTCACAAATTTAATATTTATTCATGCTGCACTCACCCTATGGAATGTTATATCCTGACTCCCTTCTAGTCTCCAAATATTGAAATGTTACATTTAAGTATTTATGCTGGAAGGCATATCTTTTATGTATAGCCTCATTGCATTTTCCAAATCTTCAGATTTCAGGACATCAGAATCTGTTGGAAATAAGTGAATTGGTACCCTGATAATAATTATAAAATTGGTACCCTGATTGGTGGTGCAAGTAAATAAATTGAATATAATTAATTTGCTATAACTAACTTGCAGGCACAGGGCAAAAGGCACAGTTTATGTTACACTTGATAGAAGCATATCCAGTGGCGTCTCCAGCAATCATATGGGGAGGGGACGACACAAGTAAGGGGGCAATTATAAAACACTATATATGCATACATACACACACAATTATTTGCAAAATATTCATAAATTTACCTGTGAAATATGCCTAAATCTATCTGCTTTAGTCATCCTACTTTAACGATATAATATGTACAAAAGGACATAGTCAGACATACTTACTCAAACATGCAAACGCCTTTAAAACACAAACAATCTCTCTCTACCCTTTCTCATAAATCCTCCTCATCTCATCATCTCTCCCCTTTATAGTCACTCCATTTATCTTTCTACTTTCTCTTTATCTCTCCAGCTGCTTTCTCTTTTTTGTTTCCTTTTCTGATCTTTTTTCTTTCTCTGTATTTCTCTCCCTATCTCTAATCCCCCTTCTCATAATGTCTCCTCCTCTTTCTCTTTCCTTTCTGTCTATCCTTCTCTTTATTTCTTCCTTTCCTTTTATCTCTTGTTGTTCTGTTTATCTCCCCACCCTTTATCTCATCTCTTCCATTTATCTTTATCGTTCACTTTTGTCTTTATTTCTCCTCATTCTCTTTAGCTCTTCTCCTTCTCCTTGATCCGACTCTCTTTATCTCTCCTCCTCTTTCCCTTTAGCTCTCATTTTTATCGCCCCCCTTTATCTTTATTGTTCACGTTTCTTTTTATTTATCTTTGTTCAATTCAGCTCCCCACCTATTATTTTTATCTCACCACCTCTTTCTCTTTATTTCTCCTTTATTTCTCTTCCCTTTCTCTGTATTATCCCTTCTTTTCTCTCTCTTTGTTCTCTTTAGCTTCACACCTTTTCTCTTTAACTCTCGTCATCTTTCTGCCTATCTCTTCCTTTGCTCATGTAATCTCCCCTTTTCTTGTTACCTCTCCCACTTCTCATTATCTCTTCACTTCCCTTTCCTTTCTTCTCATGTCTCATTATCTCTCTCATTTCTCTATCTCTCCCCTTTGTCACCATCTCTCCTCCCTCTCATATCTCTCCACTCTCTCCACTTATTCATTCTTTCACCTCATTTTCACAACCTCTAATTTTTATTATTGTTTTCCTTTTCTTCCCATCCATCATATTTCTCAATATTCCCACCTTCTAACTGCCTCTCCCCATTTCACAATCTCTCCTCATTATTCCCTCCTTCTCTCTATTTATATCTCTCTTCTATCTATGATCTCCCCAACCAGCCCTGTTCTTCACAATTGCCAGTGGTGTTTCAGTTGGAAGGGACATGGGGGGCATAATGATTTGTAGCTGGGCCATTTATAAAATTATGCTCTTTAGTTATTTACATGTGCTGATAAAACAAGTACAGGATCACAATGTTTTTTATGAAAACAAAAATGGGAAGTCATCAGTGAAAGCAGAGACAAATTGTAAGCTAAAAACAGATATAAAGGAATTGGGAAGATTAATGGGTCCCAAATGGCAAATATGCTTCATCCTGAAATCAGCCCTTCACTATTATATTTCCTATAAATTGTGTTTTTCAGAAGGCACATTTCATACACTGAAGAAGTAACATAACCACATGTGAATATCAAAATCAAACTGCTACCACAGGCAAAAACTACTTTCTTGCCATTAAATTGTCAAACTAAAAGTAATGTCAGCAATAAGCTCAGACTGTACATTTATCTAACAAGAACAGACAGTACAAAAGTATGAGTCATGTGAAGTCATGAAGTTATTTTGTTATATATTGCTGTATATTGGCATGATGAGGCGGCCCTGGCACTTTAAATCTAGTGGCCACCTAATGACCCTAACTATTGATAATGACTGTAGGATACAAAGTTATGACCAATAACACAGTCTGAAGGTGTAACAGGAAGGGGAGCTTCCCGATAGCAGTAGTGGGAACCCAGTGGCAGAGAACCAGATACGAGGGCGTAACAGATATCTTGGTCAGTCCAATCCATGGTCAAGGCAGCGGAGATGCAGGGACAAAACAGGAAGCCAAGGGTCAAGAGCCAGGGAATTTCATGATATGGGGAAGGTAACAGGAGTGGGAAATGAAGATTATATCGCTTTATCTCTGTGTACAAGGCAGCAGAATAACTCAACATAGAGGCAAGAAAAAGGCTGGGCTTTAAAGCCCACAGGAGCAAGGAACACCCTTGTTGTCCAGGCAATACAGGAGTGTGAGTGCCAGCTCACGCATGCGCAAACTCCCATCCCCAGCCATCATGACAGTGGCGGAGAGATGGTGCCCATCATGTATCTTGACGTTGTCTGGGTAAGTGGAAACCCCGGGCTCCATTACAGAAGATGTCTACAAGTGAACTAAAAACTCTAGGCCGCCCACCAATGCTGCCATCTCCCCTCAAACTTTCCAAAGAGTTAGGAGAGGGGCCATCCTGTACCTCAAAGTCTGGACACCTAGCAAGGTATTAGCTACATATCCTGGCATACATTTGTTGATGTTGCGAGGAAGCATTAATATCAGAGAAGATAGCTCTGTACCTGTTCTTCACTGTCCTGTCTGAAATTGTATGTGGAGATGGTTGCATAGCTCTACATGCCCCCCTTATAGATCACCAGACACAGGAACCGTGATTTGTGCGGTGGTAGGTTGGCCCACTGGGACATGGTCACAGATTCACCCTCAAACTCTAATCTCTGGTATTAAGCCGCTGGTAACCTCTGCACTCCAAGATGGCACACACCTCTCAACTTTGTTCCCTTTTCATCAGAATGGCAAATATTGAGGGACATTATGTCCCCATATCCTTAATCAGTGCTACAACAAACCATGCCGAGTAGGAGACAAAGCCAATGAAGGTAGAACTTATGATGATTACATTTGTTGTTTTTTATAGCTAAACTATGAGATGGTGGGGTTTATTCACTAAAGTTGCAGTTTTAAATCACTAAATTCCCCTATGAATTAGGATGGGCCAGCACTGACAGGTTTCTTCTATAAAGAGGGTTAACCAGGTATTGCATCATTCAAGAGATACCGCTACTGATTTAACTATGCATTATACAAAGCCAAGCCAGCTCTTCTTGAAGAAGAGTCTCACTTGGTTTGGCCGTACAAATGTCTTGCAACTGTAGGACTGTGATACTATGTCACATTTACAATTGTTAATTGAAAAGAGCATGCAGCCCTAAAAGCCTACAGCAATACCAGCTTTTAGGATCAACCTATGCAAACATGAACTCTCAAACGGTAAAGAAGTGTGTGGTCTGTGATTATATATTAAAGGCATTTTAAGGTGTGTGGCTTTATATTTAGTGGTAGGTGTATAACTTTTTTTTGCAAATATAAAGAAGCAAGATCGGAATAAAGACGATAAGGACACAGAAAGGTAGACAAAGAGTATACAATACCAGAGATACCCACCAAGGGAATTTTTGCTTTTCATTGTATCCATCTATCACATTTAGCAAAGAAGACAAACCAAAAAGAAATTTAAGTAAGTAGTAAGTCAATGGAAAGTGTCCAGAGAGATGCATAGTATAAGTTTGGAGGAGAAGATGGTAGGATACAGCAGGAAAGACGAATAACTCCCAGATGTAAAGCAGTAGCGGAAAGAATGCCTTCTGATTTTAAATACATGATTGTCCAAGTTCATATAAGGTTTTAATTATCTGTGAGATCAATTCTTCCTTTATAAACTATGCTCATGGATAATTCAGTTTCCTACATTTGGGCATTAAAGTCTGACTATAAACTGAATAATGACATTATATTGAGTTGGATGACCATTTAACCTAACTTTTTATATAGTAGTAGATATTGATCCCAACTGGCCAATACCACTACTTTCTGACACTCTCAGGTTTTAACATTGTCGACAACATTACTTGTAATATGGAGAAGGCTTCCACACCTGTGATTCCAAGCCGGCACTCCTAGCAGAGAATGTTGGCCGTGGAGCTTGTATTATAGTTTTGGTTCTTGAAGGTGCCACCCCAGTACTTGTGAAAGGAACTGGTGAAAGCGGTGATACATGACTGGTTGGCATCTGTCTTCCAAAACCTGTAGGTGAAGGAGATAATGTAGAAGAAGGTGATCTCATAGAATGGACATAAGTTGGAGAACATATGGTGGGAGAGGGACATGACAATTGTCTTCTTAAGTGTTGAGATTCCATCACCATGGGCTTAGGGGGAGGGGCTGCTTTGGGAAGAGAGCTCACAGGATCCTTAGTTGGAGAGAAGATGAACAGAGATGACTGAAGTTGGTATGGTTGTCTTTTAGAAATCTCCAGGTCTTTCTGTGAATGAACATTTTCTGAACCAGTGTGTGTCATTGGTGCAGTAGAGGAAGGCCTAGATGATCTTTGGTTGATTTTGACTTGGCGACCAAACTGAGTGGGTGACGAATGAGCATTTGAGACATACTTCCAAGATGGTGGCAGTGACATAGTTGGCGAAGGAGACCTAACAGAGTCATATGATGGAGATTCAACTACAAATCGTTCCATCCTGGATTGCCTTCTGGCAAATAATTCTGCCCCTTTCCCTTTAGCCTCCGTCAGAGTTTGGATCGGAGCAGGTGGTGGCTTTGTTCTGACACCTGGAGACTTCAGGGAAGTTGACCAGTCAGGCACATTGTCATTTCTGTCTGTACTTTCTGTTCCTCTCACTGTTTTATTATTTTGGAAATTGGATGCTTCTGCACCTAGAGCAAAAGGTTCCTCGTCAGTTGGTACATCAACCTGATCTTTGTTTTTCCGCCTTTCATCTGCAGTTTGCACCATGGACAAAAGATCGGGATTTGGTGTCATTCTAGGCTTCTCAATAAATGTGAACATAGATTTCTTTGATGCCCGACATGTTCCCATTTCCTCCAAAATTCCTGTTTTTCTCTGTGGTGTTAATGATACGCTGCGATTAACTACTTGTGTCACAGGAGTAATATGTTCTTCATTTGTTGGATATAAAACAGAATAGGCAGGGGGTGATATAATGCGGGTCACTGGTGGAGGGCTTGATAATGTTTCCGCATAAGTTGGAGGGGGAGGGAGGTCTTTCACAGGATTATTTTCTGAAGGAGATGGGTTCTTTTTTGCAGATGGCTGAATTCCAAAGGGCCTAGCTGTTCTGTTACTCACAGATTTAGGTTTCGACAAAGTGAGATGGACTTCACAGTATTGTTTGTTCTGTTTACCATTCTGTGTAATCTTAGGTTCATGTTTGATAGCAGGCTCAGACTCTAAACAAATCTGATTAAGCAAACCATTAGTGGTTGATACTACTAATGTTTCTTTTAGATGTGCACTCAGAAGGCCTTGATGTTCATCCTCTGAAGCACTTGGAGAATGGGCTCTTTTATCTACAGGTGGGAAGTCCACACCCCTTAGCTCTTCCCCCCATGTGTTTTCTATTTCCTCATACCCAGCATCAGAAGAGGTTTCTTCCATGCTGTTTGCAAATGCTAATTGTCCAGAGCCAAGTTGAGTTTTAGTTTTCTTCAGATCATGTTGAGTACTCTTTGTCTCTGGAACACTGTGAGTCTGTTGGATACCCAATGTATCAGCATGCTTTGCAAGACTCTGTTGTTCGAGGGCTTTCAGTTTCTGCCGCCGCCGATGAAAGAGCAGGGCCCCTCGTGAGCAACTACCTTGGGTGGGGCTCACCTGGGTAGCATTGTTATCATTGATATATTGCGCTTCCTTTAGCTCTTTCTCTGTGAGACTTACACTCCTTGATATGTCTGTTAGAAAGGAGAAAGAAATTAATTATTTTACTAATAAAATATTTTTTAAAGACTACAAGCATCAAAAACGTTCACATCTTCAGTATTCATCTATGTATAAACAACAGAGCTCTGCCTCTACTTTTCACAGAGGTTGATACCAGTACCAGGCCAGTCATACATTTGTTCAATATAACTCTGATGGTTATGTAAATTTTACATGGAACAATGAACAAACATGCTTAAAATATATATTTAGAAAAATGCAAACACTTTATAATATTTTGAAACTTATTATTTAAATAAAACTTTCAAACTGTATCTCAGACAACATTCCAAGAAGCTGTGACCTCTCTTAAGTGACGTATTTACCTTGGGAGCTGCCCTAGACTTGACCCATGACAGCTCCCCAATCACCGGCCAACATCATTGTTGTAGAGTGCCAGGATATCACATAATATTCCAGCGATAAAGCAACAAGGCTCCTTTTAAAGCAATATAACTGGATTGGTTGTAACTGGCCCATTGAGCAGCAGAACACTGGGGCATGACCACCCAAGAAGGCAATCTGCCCCCCTTTTTAATCAGTGACCAGACTTTTTTGTGAGTTCAGCTTCAATACGCAATTTGCTCAGTCCATCCAGATATGCAGCATTGGGCTTATTTTAAATAACTGTTAGTAAGGGCTGTGGTTTCAGACAAGTTACCAAATGATTTCTGGTAGCCCAGGATTTAAAAACTAATCATTATA
The DNA here is from genome assembly GCF_027358695.1 of Spea bombifrons. Taxonomy (NCBI): domain Eukaryota; kingdom Metazoa; phylum Chordata; class Amphibia; order Anura; family Pelobatidae; genus Spea; species Spea bombifrons. Next base: position 20,848,868 of record NC_071090.1, on the reverse strand, counting down.
TACAGTAGAGATATTGTTAGACATGGTCCTCTTATACTAGTTTGAGGACAAATGAGCTTGGACCTATTCACCGATATTGTCTATCTTTTAAGGTATTGCTATTAGAGTATGTATGTCCCCTTTAAAGCTATGAAAACCTTTCAACTGTTGTTCAAATATTGAACTAACTTTAGAACAGGTTAAACCCGTCCTAAGAACTGAAAACTAATAATATAAAGGTAAAAACTTATATTGTTTAGAATATAGGTGTTCATTTGCTGATGTTTGGTATAGCGTATAATTGCATGTTATTTATAGACGGGGTAGACAAAGCAAAATACAGCACATGACCCTGTACACATTAGCTAAAAGGTTGTGAAAGTTCAATTTCATTGTGAAGTATTACTGTACATACAAAAATGTGCAAGTCACAAGCCACTTTAAATCAGTTTAAAGTGATATCACATGTCAAGTGTAAATGCAAGTTAGAAGTGATAAATATGTGAGGTAGCTCCTGCTAACTTGCTGGGAATTCCAACATTTACTCGACCTTTAGCAAATTGATGCAAAAACAGCCATAGTAGTGGTATAAAAATACATCGTCAAGAGTTTGCAATGAAAGCAACGCAGGCAGGGAAAGCCCCAGGCCCTGATGTGCTCCCCTTGCAGTACTATACAGCTTACTGGAAGTACTTGGGCACTCCTTATTTATCCCTACTTAACTCTATCAGGAAGGGGGGGTAACTGTATCCCCACTCTCTGATGACAGTTAGGCAGGGAAACCATCTGTCTAGGAAAGGTATCTCAATGACATACCAGCTCCTACAGTCAGGCTCTTATGCCACCCCGCTACTTTTATTGGAAGTTGGGAGGACATGAGGGAGGGAAATCATCAGTGGGAGAAAATCTGTTTGACATATAAGTGCTCTATAGGATGTCCTAACTCTCTGGACACCAAGGCGCATAAGCAGGATTTATCCTGATCTTGATCCAAACTGTTGGGAATGTGGGGGGAATTGAGGTAATTTCTCCATGTATGGTGAGGGTGTGAATGAATTCACCTGTTTTGGAAAAAAGGTTCACCAGGTGATCAAGAAGAAGACTGGGGATCTCCCTTTCACCCCATAATGTTAAGGGATCGGTCTTGCCCTCAGGCATTTAATGACCAAGTACCTGCTTGATGCAGCTAAGTGCCGGATTCCCATTTACTGGAAGGTTCCCTCTGTGAGAGTGGGTTACAATAATGCAACAGGTTAGGGTTATGGAGGAATGTATACATATTACCACAGACCATACCCAGAAATATACCACAACATGGATCTGCTGGCTTGATTTTGTACCCTATCATGAGTTTGAGAGGCTACTGTCTTAGGGCTGCTCACTGAATGTGGTGATATTAATACTTTATGGGCTCATGAGACTGTGTATTGCAACACATTTAGTATAATAAACATAAAGTGGATTAAAATGGATATAATATACCATTAAAAGAGTATCCTTTATATTTCAAAAATAGTTTAAAAAAACTCTTAGAGAGTTCACGCTCTTCACTCTGGCTTAAAGATATTACAATAACACATTGAGGAATCATAAAAATGTAGCATACAACTCATAAAAGTGCTAAATTTAATTTATGTTTATGGCATAATTAAAGTAATTAACCCTAGTGGTATGCCATTATAAATGATTTTTTAACATGCAAGCATTTTTAAAGGAAGTGAACTTTTTTAAATTCTGGCACCTTGGAACCTTGTGCTTTAAGCCTGTTTTATAGTTACAACATAGTTAAATGTTAAATACAAACAGATACATCAAACCAGATTTCTGGATATCACTGCTTTGATTTAGGTAAAATAGTCCTTTTGATTGCTCAACCTATGCTCAAGTTGCTATATCCATAAATGTCCTGAATATAGCCCAGGAAACATGAAGACTATTCCTTTAACCTTTAAGGACCAGTGATGGTCACAAAAACGGTTCTGCAGGACCCATGACATATATGTATGTCATGGCTATTTTGAATGAGACTGGTGATGAAATGGTCCTAATGGAATACACTGGGTTGTCTCCTTTGCAGCAATATATTGTTTTATAGTGTGGTTTCCAAATATGTGAACACTATTGAAGTTCCCAGCATGAGAAATTTTGAAAAAACCTGATGATGTGTACATGTAATATTTGTCCTATTACTGGCAAAATAGATGATAATCCTTGGCATATAGGGTGCTTTCCAAATGAGGACAAGTTAATGAATATATTATGGTTCTTTTTCCCATTAACACTTGCTTATACAATTTATATACAATTAAAACAGTGAAACATTTTTTTTTTCATTCGTTGCATTTTGTAAAAATTTGAATCATACAATGTAATGCCACACTTACATTAATATTGTTTCAAAAGAAAATCCTACTTGTGCTAAAAAAAATATATACAGGTTGTGTGGATACAAGTACTGATAAGGAGGGAAATTACTGTTGAAGATAGACTTGGGGAGTCCTGAGGAGGTGAAGCAGATAAGTACAAAGTAAGCAGTTGACTTTTTGCTGCTACAGATGACAAAAAGCTCACTGTGATCACACGTAAATGGTTTGTGCAGATCCGCTCCAAGGGTATCTGCTGGCTGAATGGCTGACTACGCAGTAGGGTAGCATGCATAGGGTACTTATTTCGTTTTTGCAAATTCTGCAGGGTTCTGCAATGACACAGTATTTCTCTAGGTTACTTTAAATGAGGACTCAACTCTGGAGAATGACTTGGCAATGTGTAGTGGTATCTGTATCGTTCCAGGGCTGAGAAAAACCTTGGACACTTTTTAATGCATGCAATGCCAGGTGTGCCCTGTTTTAGTGCTTTTAGAATTACATAGAAACCCTTGATGAGTAGACCTTTATACACTGGGCTTATTAGGTCAAACATAAGCAGTCATTGACAAAAGTTAACAGAAGCAATAATGCCCAGTTTCATACATAGGTGACAAAGGCAAGCACAGCAGGCTTTTAGAGCCATACTATACACAGGATTGATTGTTTAACCTCCAGGAAATAACAGAAACCACAAATCTCTGGATGGGTTATGGTTTTCAAGAACCAACAGTTCTCAACTAGATGATTAAAACCGAAATACCAGTGATGAGAGGTTTTTTAATGTATATGTGCTAACTGTGTTAGTACCCCCTTCTATTCATAGATGCTAGTTAAGCTTGTATTCGTTCATTGTAATATTCTTCAGTAGTGGGGATGTCAGGGACACTTAACGGTCTCTTTAAATTTATTCTATGATGACTTAGAATACCTTTGGTTTAGCTCCTAACATTGTCTTCATCTCAGAAACCTAAAGCTTCTTTACTTCAAAGTTACAGAACCATATTTACCAAGTAACAATGAACAACCAGCAGTTAAAAGATTACTACAAGACCTAGTATAGTGATCTATACAACTAAACACAGATTACCAAATCTCTTCTTTTTTTAAATCTGATTCTGTGTTCCTGTTTAAACCAATAACCTATAATATAGCAAAACCAGAAGACTAAGGCATACCAAACAGATGGGCATACATCATCGAGGAACCACAAAATAAGTAGCTTCTATGGGTCTTTTGAAAATAACTATTTTATTTTAACATTTCCGTTCTGTTGGCTAAACCCTTTGTATTTTCATTGGCCCCTGTACATACTGAAAAAGGGTGCATTTCAATTCTACAGATTGGCTTTTACAAAAATGTCAATTTGTAATCCACATACTGTAATTTTCTTGTGGATAAAGACTATTTGGAGACATTAGAAATCATAATATGTTTCAAAGAGCAATGAGGAATTTAAAGCTGGCAGTTGACTCCATATTCTTGTATCCTGTGGTTACACTGATTTCTGGAAAAGTATCTTCTTAAAGTGACAATAAAGGGTGTAAAACATACATGATCCAATATTATCCTCTAAAAGGACAGTAATTATTCTATTTACTGGTATTATACCCGTGAAGTCTCTTGGTTTGACCTGGAGGCTCCAGGTACAAGTGCTGATAGCCAGGCATACAGGGCAACATCTGATCTGTGGCTGATGGTGTTGTTTAGCCTTGCCCTGGTTAGGCCCACTTTCTTTCCTTGGTAAGCAAGTCATGTGTGTTCAAGAGATGTCTGTTTTTCCTTGGGATATATAGGAGCCGAATGTAGCGTATTTGAATTTCACATGAACATAGACATTGTGGTCATTTCGAAGAAATCTTTCAACAAAGTATGTTCTCCTCTTGTGTTTATACATGAAAACATTAAGAGGATTAACAGTGAGCTGGCTTAGGTGATATGAGAGATAGTCACCCATGTGAAGGCACTGTAATGATGAGGAGGTCTCTAACTTATTACATGGTCTATCATAGAACATTGAGACCTAAAGCTTCAATCCCAAAATCTACTTTATGTGGACTGGTTCTCCTCATCAATATCTAGTTATCCACAGTTTTAGAAATGATCTTTTTTCTCATAAAATAACTAGTACTTTTTAATATTCCAACAACTGTTTTCTTTTAAGACATTCGGGAATCATCTTAGACATTTCTCACAAAAGTACAGTGTTAGAATATTCTTTGTCTTGATTGATTTCTTACATACAGAAAGTTTTTCATGCACAAGAGGAGTTAACTTTACTGAAGAAACAGAAGTCTGCAGTGTGAATTCCTTTCAAGACTTGTGGCTTCCCAAAAGTATGCACCAAATGCTGCTGTTACTCTTTCTTTTGGCAGGCAGGAAAAGGAGTGGCAGTAAAAGAAAGATTTCCCATAACTCCACTGGTTTTCTGTTTTGTTTTATCAATTCTCACAGTCATACTCCCTCATCAGTAATATAACCCAGCCTACAAAAGAGGAAACCTCAGTAAACACCATTCCCGCAGCTAAAACCATATTCACTGATGAATACAGCAACAGTATGTTATTTTTATATAGTCATGATTTATTAAATAATTCCTTTCATTGTGCAGACATTAAACCCTATGAAAATATTTTTCCTGTGCTGTTTTTTTATTACATACACTATATGGACAAAAGTATTGGGACATCTGACCATTACATCAGCTGGGAGTTGTTTGACATTGCATTCTAAATACATAGACATTAATATGTAGTTGGTCCACCCTTTGCAGCTATAACAGTATCCACTCTTCTGGAGAGGCTTGTCACAAGATTTTGGAGTGTTTCTGATGCATTTTTTGCCCATTATGTCCTAGAAAAACAATGCCTTGGCATTACCTTATTCATGATGGATGAAACATCAACTACTGTCTAAAATATGGAACTGAGGGTCAACTTGATGGATGCCAAATGCATCAATAGATGGGGCGATTCACAGTTCTCCTACATCTATTGTGTTTTACAGCTTGGTATCCCTAGCACAAAATAGCACTAATAGACCTTAAAATAATTAAGGAAGCAGTTGTTATATATGGGCTGCAACATGACATCATGTGGCATTCCACCCATGGAAAGCTCCAGTCTATATCCCTTTAATATGTGCACATTGCTCTATAACTGTATCGTTCAGGCAAACGCAGTCAACAGTTCATGGACAAGGTATTTAAATGGATAGCCAAGACATAACCTGTCAGGACTGCCTATGGTAATGTTTCAAAGTTAATTCCTAGTGCATGAAAAACATGCACAAATACATGTGTGTATAAAAAGTTTCACTGATCTAAATAGAGGCCATATAGTCATAATTAAAGGTTCATCACATTTGAAAAACGGAAACCAGTCGTTCTCCATGAACTTTAAAGAGATAATATTCTCACACCTTCAATGTGAGCTGAGCAACCCAGACGAAGAGGCTCTCTTTTGGTAACCAGACTGACTGTGAACCCTTTATAAATGTGCCCATGTTGCATTGTGTTTGCCAGGTGGCGTCACTCTGGGATCATTGCTTGCTGAGCAAGCAGAATGCTAGCTGTCCCTTTCACGCTCGCCCACAACATACTTTCCGCTCCCTTGGAGACCAGCTGCTAATGTTGTCAGCTGATGGAACAGTGACACTGTGGTAGACAGTGCAGGTAACGGTTTGATGTAAGTAGAAAAAAATCACCAAATACCTTTTAATGCATGCTCAGATGATGCATTTTCCACTTTTGGGTTATATGTGTATTAGTTTTAAATAAAAAAAGACTACAATGAATAAAACATTTTTACCACAACAACCTTGAGGCAAATCTTTCTGACATTTGTATATTTAGTAAACTGTACGGGTCATCGATCTGTAATGTCTGCATACCTATAATACCTCCTATTATAAAGTATTTTGTATCTTATGCACTACATAAAGTCAATTGGAAAGAGCTTATTCACCTGTTGACTCCATACATGGAAATATACATACAAGTATAACTATTTCAGCTAGCTTTGCTATTATTTGACCACTTTTAAGCCACCTTTAGAAGATAGATGGTCAAAATGGCTTTATCTAGTGGGTATCGTCCACCTAACATTAAAAGGAGGTCATAGTTTGAAGCTGATCAAGCTATGTACTTATTTTGGTATTTATATGAAAACTGGCCACGTTCAGAAGTGGCAAGAGGAACTAAAAATGAAATTACAACATTATGTTTAAAAATGCTCATAAATATTTGTAAAATATTTCAGGTCTTATTTCGCTTTTTCCAGTGTAACTCATGTTATAAAGTTACATAACTTAAACTTAACTCTCCAGGCGTAACCCCCCAATGCATTTGCACTATTTCCCCACCCTTATGGGTCTTTGAAATGAACACATTTTCTTGCCAGTGTGTGCATGTGCTACACTCTCTGCCATCTAGCTTACACTAGTTCCAGATCGTCTAACGGGACCCTCCACCAAGCGCATGTGCAGAAAGTGCTCCTACTGAATTTAATGGGAGTGTTTTCCTAGCTTTCATTGTTTTCTTTCTATAAGTAAAGAACACATGGAAACAAGCACAATATGTCAGCAATATACTGAATGAAAAAAATGTTTTAAGGAAAATTACTTTATGGTACACCATTTCATTCTGCATTACATATTGCTTCAATAAGATGTTTAGGACATGGATTCCATAATATCCCACATGACCATCAAACAAATATAGATTTTGTCTGCATGCCAGGAAATAGTTTTTATGACATAACACTTATGAAATAATTTGTGCTGCAATATTATATCATCCAAGTATCACCCTAACTGACACTAGGGGTATAAAACTTAGACCTTGTAGTCAGTGATATAGGATTTCCTAAAAAGGGTTCCAAATCACCTGGTGCTGGCCCTTCACCCTGTTTGGTCTCCTATTGGCAATGCAGTCTGATGCATGTAGAGAAAAACAAATGATGGATTGCAGGGACAGACACTGATGCCCTTCAGCTATGGCCCTTGCAAACTTGACCTTAACAGCAACCAGGTGTTCATCATGCAATGACCCTGCTAAAATCATTATTAGATTCCCCCGGGGTATCAGTTTACACTGTTCATGTCTAAACAATTTGCTAATAACTGATCTGAAAACCTGTTTTTCTGTGGCCCTCGAAAACAGAAGTTTTAAAGCATCTTACCCAAAGCATCTCAAGGACAATCACAGAGACCAAGGGATATAGTCATGCCTGCAGGATGCAAGTGATGCATGCATTACAGATATCTACAAAGCAAATTGTAGGAGTTAACGATTATATATAGGTAGCAGCATTACCAGAGCCATCTTTTACGCAAGGCAAAAGAAGCAGTTGCCTGGGCCCAGGCTTCCCTTAGGGGCCCACATCATTTGTCCCTTGGGCCCCTTGTTGTTATGCACATTAACAATCTCAGTACACTGTGTAAAGTAGGGAGTATCAATGGGGTCGTGGTATAAGAATGGGCTGGTGGCGGCATATGCTACTGAGCTTGGAGAGCCCACTAGGGGAGGTTTGCCCAGGACCCCATCATCATTTAAAAAGAATTAAAAAAATAACCCAGTGAATATCGGTGACTGACTGCTCACCAGCTGCCATGAACTATGCCCAGTTTCCATTGCATGAGACATAGACACACACTGGTATCATTTTACAAGGGAAGAAAAAACTACAAGCTAACAAAAAGCTAAACCACAAGGAGAAGCAGAGGAATATAAAGAATGGTTTAAAAGAATATTACATTCTGTAAAGGACTTCTGGAAGTCGCACTTTAAGCATGAGGGCGTTTAGTGTGAATTGAATGTGAATTGAATCTGTTTTTATGGACTAAGAAAACCAAGTCTTTGTTAATGTAATCACAAAATTAAAAACAGTATAGAATCCAGATGTGTTTTTGTCTGGAATGAAAGCTCTCCAACTTAGCATACATTGGTACATCACTATTAAATGAACAATACATTTCAAGAGGAAAAATAGGCTGAAAGTCTACAATGATATAACTTTCTCTGTGTCCATTTAGCAATTTGGTTTTCCTTAATATAATACAGACAGCATATCCGCAGCTGGATGTAGCAACACTGGCTTGATACAGTCTCAAATTCTGTACTTTTATTTAGCTTGATGTATGTGTTGTATATAGCATCTACCGCTTGTGTACAGCATCTACCTCCTGTGTACAGCATCTACCTCTCTCACACCCCACCTGTTGTATCTGCACAAAAGAGCACTCTCTCACCTGTTGGTCCTGCGTGATCTTCTCCCTAGTCAGTCTGCGCTGGCAGAACAAACGTTTGTTTAATTTAACAGCCTTCCCCTCCTCTGCTAAGAGCAGACGGATTGGATATCTCACAGCAACTGCCTGCGTCTGTCAAAATAGCTCCTCTCTTTCACTAACCAAGCGCCTGCTGAGGCACACTCTGTCTCTTTCTGTCTGCCTCACTAATTTCACCGAGGGACGCTTAACTCTCTTGTTTCTTGTATAACTCTCTCTTTAATAAGTTGCTTTAAAGTCTCGTTTTCTCCCTGATGTTTTGTTTTATTTATTTTTTTATTTTCTTTGGGTTGTTTTTTTTGTTTGGGTTCTTATCATGAGAAAATATATATTTTTTTTAAAGATATGCTTAATGTGATGCAATCACCACAGAAACCACAATGTTCCTCCTGATTACCTCATATTTATCGATTTGCATTTTTAACTATGGCTTTTTGTAGGCTATTTTTTTTAAATAACTAATTCAGGCGCAAAGTTTTACAAGTGGTCTTATCGTCTTATAAACCAAAGGGACGGACCCCTAGACATCATTATTTATACGCTGCTGATAAGACAACCTTTAAAATGTTTAGAATTGTTTTTACTAAGAAACTTTTAAGTGCTCTCCTGTCCAAAATGGTTCCTCATTCCAGTCCTATCAAGCTTAATAGATAAACCGATGTTATATTGTGTCTTATTGTCTTTTATGTCCCCATCTCTGGATAATTCTGTTTCTCTCCCTTATCCTTTTTATTGTGTTGTTCTGGTTCTTCTCTCCCCTATCCCTGAGCTGCAAGGTCTAGAATTTTCCCAGGTCCTAGTGCTATCCTGCTTTGAATTGTCACTTCACTGTGTGTTCTTCTAAACCCCTCGCCTGTCAGCAGCTGCTTTCCTATTCTGTGGCAGTGACACACCTATGCACACCTCTGATTCCTGTCTGTAAAGAAAGATGCAATGCCCAGACTCTTGTTCGCAAACGTAACATGTTGGCAGCATACATGTTACGAGCTGCCAGGATCCTCTTACTGAAATATCAGATTAACGATAAGGTGATTTCACGGTCATTGTGTATGTCTAAGGGAGCTTTGTATGACTACTTAATTACGATGACACAGCTTTTACACCTCTCTGCTCTAATACTGCATGAATAACTCTCAGGTGTCTCTCTCTCTTGGTGGGACTGCCTCTCTTTTGGGTTTCTGGTGTCTTCTCTAGGAGCTATACTCACCATCAAGATTATTTAGACAAATATACCGGTAATAAAGTAGCTTTCATCTGCCTGCTAGATGCAAACAACAGCAAGTTGCCATTTTATATCTAGACGGTGTAATGTGCCTGTGATGCTGTGATGGGATATTTTATCTTAGTCATATCTTGTACCTGGCAACATCTTAAGCTCCCAGTGTCCCTATATATCTATATATCTTAGTGAACCATGGTTCAGAAATGCAGTAAAAACAAAGGTGTCCCACTTCAACCACTTGAAACATTAGAGGTTGGTCTCCCTGCAACCCAGCTAAAGATTTTCACCGCTTGCATTAAACTTTAGTTTCCATGGCATACAGGCCAGCAAGTGTGAGTGACACCTTGAATCAAGTGACGATTCACCTTTTAGTAAACTGTGGTTGAAAAGTACATCTATAATATCTCATTGACACAGGATTACCAAATCACAAGGCGCTAATGCAGCACAAAGGTGCTAATCACTAAACTCACTGAATTAACAAAAGCATTATACCCTTTTGCACACACATTACACCCTACTGCAAGAACACTGTCAGCTATCACTCTCACAGGGCGTGGCCATACCTCAGTTACCAGACACAGTGTATCTCCTCACACTTATATCACCACTACTGCAATAATACTCTGTGCTGTCAGAGAGCAACTGTATTACATTGCACACCTTGGAAATTTGTAAAATAACTGATTCTAGAATAAATACCATATTAGCCCTTAACAAAGATACTGTTGTAGCAAACCACTAATAGTGGCAAGTGTCAACCATTACCATAACACTGGGACACCCCTACCTCTGTATAATTATAGCTCTCTGTATTGCAGCTCTTTATTCTATGCTTTACACAACCTCTCCCCTTTTTAGTGCATTGTCACAGCAATTAATTTCCCTGTGCATCTCTTTACCTATTATCAGCTTATATTGCAGTCTCTGTCTGCCTGAATTATATATGATTGTACAGATGACGGCACAGCAACCTGAGCTACAGAGGTCAATGCACTGTTGCTTATATGGACCATGTAATCTTCCATGACATCACTGGTTGTTTGTTCAAAGTCTACGTGCTAGACTTTAGTGCAACCAAGTGTCAACTGCTTCCCACTGTTAGCCAATATACATTTTTATTTATGTTACAAAAATAAACCAGGGCTAGGCAAAACGCTTTTGGATTGGTACAACCTTAATTTTTAACACACTTTGTTTATTTGCGAATTCCTAAGAATCGAGTAGGGACCCGCAATGAAACAAATGAAAATGAATGTTAAATCTCAGAATATTTGTATGAATTAGTTTGTTAATTTGGCACCATTACAACCCCTTTTGGTGCTCTTTCAGAAGGGAAGGTGGAAAGGGTCTGTGTCTAGGAGGTAAAGTGATTAAAAGAAAGAAGTAGCCAAACAATTGTGGCATGAAGTAGAGGGGCAGTCTCATTGATTATGGCTCTGAATGATGGTTCCAACAGCCTATGTTTTTTTTTTTCTTTACTCTACTTCTCTGGCCAATCTGCCTTTACAAGAGCAAGGGACACGCTTAGTTATCTAAACATTGTTGACAGCATTTTAACTTGTCAGTAGCAGCAAGGAAAACATGAGAGCTCACCACAGTGTCAGTCATTGACAATATTAGACAAGGCAGTGTTAAACTCCCCAGAGACTGAGGCTTATCTCCAATACTACAAGTACTGTAAGTATTTTTCATTTTTTTTAAATACCATTCCTGGGTTGTGTTTCAATAATACACTTACACTACCAGCAAAGCCTCATATTTCTGTGCTGTTAATAATTACTAATAGTTACACCGTCCAAAGCAGGGGGTTGTGCACATGTTACATGTTCAAGTGGTCTTTCAGTCAACTTTTGTGTCCAGCAAAGCCAGCTCTACCATTGCATGCTCTCTGCAGCCACCAAAAAGCCAGTTTTGTACAAATCCTGGGTTTTCTTGACAAAATTATATATTTTTATTCTGTGCAGTACTGACCAACTACAATCTAAGTCTTACCGGTAAGTATTACCTGCCGCATGCAGTGGCAGCAGTACTGGCATACATTTTGGCCCTAGTAGTGGTAAAATCGAATCCACGTCACCTACCAATGTAAAGCCCAATTTTAGTTACTACCAAGGTATCACAGAGGGGACAGGTGTTGGTGCCTTGCAAGGATCAAATGAGAAGTAATTCTGTGTTCTGGAACACAGAATAAAATTCCTACCAGTGACCTCTCAGCCATCACTTGTAATGTTTCTCAGTTGCCAAAGCAAAGATGGGCAGGCACTGTCAGATAACAGCAGGTTTATTTTTGGTCTAGAAGAAATGAGAAAGAAAGGGAGCGGGAGATCAGGTGAGTGTGTGACACCGATGGCTAGTGACCCATCTGGCATTTGCCCATTGTGCCAGATGGTCACTCCAGGCCTGGCTGGATATGTCACCAAAATCAGGAATCTGCACACACTCCCCACAGGAACAGGTGCTTAGCTGTGCCATGAAGGGCCAGCTCCCCAGTAAATCAAATTAGAAAAAGGCTCCAGGCACTCAAGGGTTCCATCAGGCAGATTTATTGAAGGAGAAAGCCAACAACGTGTCGACCTCAACTTGATAAAGACCTCATCGTGAGGTCGAAACGTTGTTGGCTTTCTCCTTCAATAAATCTGCCTGATGGAACCCTTGAGTGCCTGGAGCCTTTTTCTATTTTGATTGGCTGGATATGTCAGTCTGCCAGTACCTCCCAATGCCCTAGTGCAACAGCTAGTTTATCACCTTCCTTACTCTGAGGGGGCAAATTCATGAAAATTGTCCAATTCTCTGGGAAATTCGGTCCCATATCATGTGGCGGGATATGTCTGTCTGCTGGTGCCTGCCCTGTGCCATAGTACTGCTGCTGCTCCTCCATCACCTTCTTTACTCTGAGGGATCAGATCATCAAAATTGTCCAATTTTGGGGGAAATTCAGTCACATACCATGTGGCTAGATATGTCTGCCAGTGGCTGCTCAGTTCCCTAGGGAATCAATTCATCAAAACTGTCCAATTTTGGGGCTGCTACTGCTAGACTTTTTTCTAGTGGGACCAATTCATCAAAATGATCAATTGTTTATCTGTGTAGTGGTGCTGGTGGTGGTCCTGCAATGCAAAATATAGTCTGGATCTCTTCCTAAGCCCTAGGATGGACATTTACATAAGTAGGAAGCAGCAATTTGCCAATTTTATAGGTTAAAGCTGTATAATCTCAGACCAATATTTAAAAGATATACACATGGTCTGAAATGTTATTTTTTATAGTATACAAAATACCATAATATTTTACTGAATAACATTACGTTATCATACCAAGTGCAATGAGTTTGACATTGATGGCTCTACAGCCAAACATAACCCTGGCTAAATTTGTTTTTTTTGCATCTACAAGCTGAAGAAAAGTTTGAAATGAAAGTTTAGCATCCCATAGTAGGTGTACATCTCTGTAGAAACTAAAAGGTTAAAATTCCCCAATGATGTCAGTGCCAAAACATTACATATCTGTGTTTATTTAAGACATTCCATTTCAGTCGTGATAACCTGGATAATTACCTAAAAATCCCCTTACGGCCTAGCCATGTGACTAACTGTAGATAAATGAGTCAACACTGAAAGAAAAAGACAAAATATATAGCCGTTTGCAAAAGGAATTCAATGCGTAATTCTAGAAAGAGGCTTCTAATGCTGACAGGGGCATGTGAGATGCAGCACTTCAAACAAGAAGAAATTCTCTTTTGTGGAAGAAAAATATAATTTGTTTTTCTCTCTGTAACAATGCCAAAGACTATCATGTACTTTGTAGTTTTACATTTTCTTTAATGCCTCTCACAACATCTATGTATGAACCTTGTCATAGTTTAGGCCTTTTACTGAATGATATATAATCCCATTCAAAACAACGATGATGCACATTTTTAACACAGAGCCGTGATTTTAACCCAAAAAGATGATGTAAGTGGAGTTTTCGCCTGCTATTTGGTTTTATATTTTCCAAGGGAGCTTATTTGGAAAACTCTCAAAATATGTGAGAAAATATGTTATTTGGAGGTATGGCAGGATATTATTTGGGAGGAGTTGACTTACATGACTTTCTTGATTGATGAAGGGTTGAGGTCAGTTTGGCACTTGACACATACTTCCTTTCACTTTCTTCAGCCTTTGCAGGAACTGGAATCAAATCCAAAGATGTTTTTGCTGACGTTGTGCCTTCTGCATTTGTATTTTCATCATTATTGGTTAAACCAAAAATCCCATGTGTTGACTCCCCGGGTTCTTCTTCAACCATTGTCCAATGGGCTGTTACAACCTCACTATCTTGACTGAACTTGTTTTCATCTGAGTTTTTGATAGCACTTTCTTTGTCTCTGAGGTCTGAGCTATCATCTTGGATCTTACGTACAGTTGTCCAAGATTCGTGTCCAATATTTACATTATTTGCCGAATCCATGAAGCCACAGGAAAGTCCATGGGACAATACTGGACCACCAAAGGAGGTCTGAGAAGACAGACTTGAATTCAGCACTTCCATGTTACTTATTCTGCAAATTTAAGTTTTCATACACTATATTTTCATACAGAGCACACTGTGACAAAGTGGAAACTAAACTTATGAGTTGTTTAGACTTTTCCGTTTATGGTTTGGATTTATCTGTATCTGGCATCTGATTAAGCTACTTTGGTTTTTCCATTATTAAAACGGAAGAAGCTTGGCCATTTTTTCATATTAGTCACTATATTTACATAAATCAATTTCCCTATTTTTACAATCCCTGGGGGTGTGGGGCAGGTGAAAGGAAAGGAAGTGTAGGAAAGCCAGAGGATGAGAAAACTTGTTCCAATCTGCTGCAAATACAGGTTTTTCACTATAGCAGGGGTGTTCATGTGTGTGTAATATTGAAAAATCTGCTTGCTCTCTGGAACAATGTGCATTCCTTCCTCTTGATTTCAGGTGTTGTTTTTCTTTTTCCTAAAATAAAAATATAAGTGTTGTAACCAGGTGTTAAAATATACATCTAATGCAAATCCCAAAGTAAATTGGACACATAAAAGCACACACAATCTCTTATGAATTCACAAATTTAAACTCAGGTGCGGCTTTGGAAAATTTGGCAGAATGCTTCAGCAGCTTTTATCACACTGAGGAGGTATATTCACTAAATTAGGAGTTTAAAGGAGATTTGAGAACGTGAAATAACTGATATTAATAACTGACATTATCAGAGGAGGGTTGAAGAGGACCCACCGCCCCCTCGCCCCCTCTCATAACTAACATACACACTGGCACAAATATTTAAACACACATACTCTTACATTTACGTAAACCTACACACTCACACAACACACATAACCTCTCATGCTTAAACACACACTTACATCATCATGCTAACACACACAGCTTTACACCATCATGCTAACACATACACTTTTATGCTCCCACACATACATGCTAACAGACACACTTATACTTACTCTCACATACATACAATTATACATACATACTGCCAAACCCTCTTACTCCCTCCCTTACACTTTCTCGACCCCTTGACTCAATGTTTCTCTCTGCAACTCTCTTACTTTTGCTTTTACCACGGGGTTATGTAACATCGAGTTCCATGACCCTGCTGAATCCCCCCCGTGACTGTCCAAAATTGTCCAGAAAGGGCTGATCCGCCCAGGATTGTCCCCCGTTTTGCAGACTTTTGGACCAGCAGGCTTGTGGACATTATGAAATGGCCACTGCGTATGAGATATACCTAAGAGAAGGATGAGTTCATCTTGCATAGTAGATAATTAAATTGTTCAGTTGGAAGCAAAAAAAAACTATGCAGCGACAAACTACAACTGAGCCATTGTGAATTCTTTTTTTAAATAGTTTTTTAAAAGATAAACATTCATCCATAGTGCTCCATGTGCTGCCTATTTAGTACTTGAGACATTAAACCACATTTCGCAGTGCAAATTCAGGAAAAAAAAAAAAACCCACGTTAACAGGCCCTAAACTGTTTGCAAGCAGACGACATCTGGCTCTAGTTTATTGTAAATCATCCAGGCAGGTCAGATTTTTAAAATTAGGTTGGCAGAGTTGAAAATCTATATGGCATAAATATTTCTTTCAACACAAAGAGAGTCTCCCTGGCTCCTGTTCAACATTTTTTGAAATGTTTGCATCGTCCAAATAAGTAGGAATATAGCAAATTCAGTGCCAGGCAGCTATATTAAAATACACATTTCTCCCATATAAAAAAGCTAATGTAAGAAGTGTAAAAGTGTACATCTGTAAAATTATTCAATATTTCACATTTAATTCTGTTATAAGGAATTACATTGCTTGTTAGCGAGCAATTAATATTCCGCCCATATCTACAGAAATGCTAACGACACCGTCGGTTTGTGTAGCATTACTATTCTTGTGCAGTCGGATTCTACAAATTTTAACAAAACTCAACAATTTTGTTAATTTGTACAAATGTCCAAATACAGTCAGGAACCCCTAACAAAACAGACGAAAATAACGCAAAGTGCCCTAAAGTTCCTTATGCATTTCATTGCTTTTTCACTCTCAATCATTCTCTTGCACTGACTCATGCTCACACACTTGTCACTGTTACATTCTCTCACACTCTCCCTCAATGTCTCCCTACCTTCCCTGCTGACAGCTTCTGTATCCACATACCTTTTCCCACACCTCGATTATTCTCTTGCCTCTTCTTGTTCCTCTGTCTTCTTCCTTTTTCCACTTCTACCCGGTATCAGCTCCATTAACCAGGCCTTTTGTAGAGTGTCCTCCACACACGCCCTCTCCCCCGATTGGAGGAAATTAGGGTTGAGCCAGTCCCGAGGGGCCGCATTGTGTCTCCACCCTTTTGGAGAAGTACTCCAAGAGGCCAGAATATTGCCTCTCCTTCTCTGAGAATCCTTCTGCAATATTCTGACTTCTTGGAGTACTTCCACAAGGGCGGAGGCAGTGTGCACAGAGGCTCCACCATTTTGCGGAAGCGCTCTCTGAGACCTGGTAAACGAAGCTAATACCGAGGACAACCGTACAGAGGAACAAGAAGAGACAGAGATGCAGAAAAGTAGACAGAGGCATGCAAGCGGTCGGTGGAGAAAATAGGCAGAGAGTGAATAAATGTATGATAAATCGTGAAAAAGAGTGAAAAGAGTGAAATTTGTCCGAGATGTTTATGGTACATTTGCACAAGTCTAGGCAGTACTTTGATAATTATCTGAATCTGATAGAACATAAGTTGGATCCAATTTTAACCACACCCACTTTCCCTCCCAAAAATAGCTCTTAATTACTGTCCATTGCATAGTATGACAATTAATGTGGGTGTACGCTACCTTTAACATGCAGTGGAGTATTCTATTTTTATGTAATTTCGTGAATTTCTATGAATAAAGAATTTGAATGTTAAATTAACCAATTGCAGAATCATACTGTGCTAAATATAACATATTCTGATTAGCGAAAGTGATGATATATGTATTAAACCATTTTTTACATGCTTTCATTTCCCTAGGCACATTTTTTTTTAAAATCTGTATTTAAACAGGTGGTAAATTCTGTTCATTAGGCACATGGGATACATTTCTATGATTATTATATTTTCTTTTTTTCTGTCTGCACAGAATGAAAAATGTGTGTCAAATGTTTTGTTTTTTTTTTTGTTTCCCTGGCAAATAAATGTGTAACTCATTAACCCTATGAACACTAACATAATTTTTCACCCATGGCAAATCAGTGAGGAATGCATTGGTAGGAGACCGGCGCTATTATAAAACTCTCTAGTGACTGGTATGTCAATCTATGAAAAGAATATCAACACTTTCCTTTTTTATGATACTGCGAGACTTCCGACGCGTGGAGGGTGAATGATAGTCCCCTACACCAGGAACCATTGGTTATAAGTGTGCATACTTGATGTTTTACGCTGTCAACGTTTTTTGGAACTGCATATAGGTTTTAAGAGGTTATGGGGCAGTAAAGTAACAAAAAACTAAACAAAACCGGGAGAGTAGCAGGGAAAACAAGTTTTTGTTTCAACAAAACTGCATGAAAATTATACTAGCTAACTGATGTACTCAAAAATGTATTAATTAATTGCAGATAATTACTTTACTTTTGTTACTTTAACCCTTGCACTGTGACCAATAAAGCAGCTTCTTCCTGGCTGATATTCATACCTGGGAACTCTCCGGGTTTGACCTGGAGATTGCCGGGTGAAGCACCGCTTCTCCGGTTCTCCGGATCAAGACCCGAATCCTCCGGGTCGCGGGGTCTGGACACGCCCCGCTCCTCGCCCATATCCCTTTATATAGGGGTGTTTCCCGCTGCCGTCAGCGGGAACGCCCCCAACATCGACGGGAACTCCCACTGACAGCGGCGGGACATCCCACTGATGTCAGGGGATCTCCCACTCACGCGTCCCGCAAGGGAAGGCTCCAGGTAGCCTGAGCCTAGAAGCTCCCAGGTATGCTGATATTTTCACATCACAGGAAATGAGAAGCTAACTCTACCATCACTGATCATTCACCCACAATGGAGTGTGTCCCTGAAGTCGCAACAAATACCCATGTTACAGGAGAGGAGCCCCTGCACAATTTGGGCCCCCATCTGACCTCCTACATCACCCTCCACTGTAGTACCCTGTGCAGCGCAGGCTACTACAGAAATGCACCAAGCTAGCAGCAAATGGAGGTCCCTTGCCATAATTTGCCCCATGGTTAATCCGCCACTGCACATCACACCTACAGTACTGCATGTTCAATCTGCACACAATTCTGCATTCTCCTCCTATTATGTACATCAGTACCAATCAACAAGATGTTGTTAGTTGAGACATCTGGAACATTAACGCGATTCTTGGGAATCTGTTTTATTCTTTTAATAGAATGCTTCTTTAATATATTGGGCTTCAGTGTCAGAAGAAAATAATGTTTTCCAGTCTGTAAGTTCTCATTTAAACCGCACTCACTGTTGTGTGCTTCCAAGTTTGCCAGCACAAATTATTTAGCCCAAGGCACAAAGCACACGTTTACCCCTTTAAGGTAACACAGGCAAGCATGAGCTTGCACATAAATACAGGATTTGCAAGAGGAACACATGCACACAACTGTATTTCACAGAATTTACAGTAAAGGAGATGGAAAAGCCATTATAAAATTCAAATTCTTCATTTTTCTTATACAACAACAAA
This sequence comes from Spea bombifrons, assembly GCF_027358695.1. Taxonomy (NCBI): domain Eukaryota; kingdom Metazoa; phylum Chordata; class Amphibia; order Anura; family Pelobatidae; genus Spea; species Spea bombifrons. The sequence continues at coordinate 20,829,814 of NC_071090.1, read as the reverse complement.
GTACGAAAAAAAAAACAAAAGGCATTCATCCAGAGTAATATGTGTCATGCATAACTAATTTAATTCAACATACTTAATGCAAAGCTTGGTGTTACTACATTGTGCTAGATGCATTAAATATATGGAACGCCCTCTTGGGTGTTGAATTTACTTTATACATTTTTTTTTTCCGTTTAAACGTTACTGTTTGTTTATAAATTTGGAATTAAATTAGCTGGGTTCATATTGTAATGGCTTCACATGTGCCTTATTGTTATTTAGGCTTTCTTGGTTGCAGCATGTGGAGATCAAAATGGCAGCCATGTTGGACTGTTTGTGTTCAGTGTCTTCTTTGTAGTTGAGTCTGTATATTCAGAGAAGAGTTTTAAGGAATTATCACTCTGAACTGTCTGTAGATTGTAGAATAACACAGCTATTGGGTCAACTTGTACTAATTGTAATAGTTTATTTAACAATTGTATTGTACAATGGGAACTGCAACTCCAAGCTAAGGCTTTACTTGGGAATATCTATGGAATCACAAATATTACAACTTATCACCATTAACATAGCTATTAAGTAAATGTCTTTGGAAAGACCATCACATTGCTTCTTCTGATCTCTTTTTACTTTTTGTAGCAATGGTACATCCTCATATCTGTTGACTAATAAAATAAACATTTAAATTGCAATCATTCTAACAGCTCAAACTGGGTGGCCTTACAAACTACGTAGTTACATTTATTATTATGTAGGTATAACTCTTGAAGAGGTTTCCACCTCCACACATATTTCAATAGTCTTGTCTAATGGGAAATTAGATACCCAAGGATTTTCTTAACTCCTTCCTGCCCGGAAGAATTTTAAAAATTCTTTTTTTGGGGGGGATAATGTTTTTTACTGAATGGTTAATATCCAGCAACCTGAATATTGCCTTTGCTTGTCATGGAAGCTTGATTCATCTGGAAAATTAGCTTATAAGCCAATTAAGTGTAACTTTTTCAAACGTAGATGCAGCTGCGGTAGCTTCACAGATATATTGTGTTTATGCTTGTAGAGTCTTATGATGCTTAGCTCCAAAATGTCCCTCTGGAATATTTTTTCCCCGAGACCAAAATTCTTCTGTCCATCTTCTCTACTTCTATGTCACTCTTTTCTAGAACTCAAACTTCTGTTGGATATGCAGATAATGGTGTTCTACACATACCTGCAAACTCTTTAAAATATTGAAGAATCCGTCACAAAGATTCTGTTGTAGTGAGAATGCTGGCAAACCAATTGTTATAAGAAATTGCACGGCTTATCAGAGGGTAAGGATATTTCAAATGAACCCATTAAGGACAATGTGGCATCCTTAAACATATTAATGATGGGCTTTGTAATGAAGGGGTTAAAGAACCTCAATTGTAATAAAAACTATTGATCAAACTTGTTAGTTTAAACTTGCTAACTGATGTGATCTTGATGACCGTCTGGGGTCCCTGAGACTACTGACATAGACATAGGCATAGCCTCCGGCATGACTCCCCCTGCACACTGCTTGCCACTCGCCAGGGATCCTCAGACTTGTCAGAATGTAGATATTTTTAATTAAAGGACGTCACCTGTGATATATTAGTGAGGAAATGATCAATTATAATAAAATAAAAGTATAATATGAAGGTACCAGCTTCGCACTATGTGACCCCAAGGAGTTACTCTTTAACCCTGAAATTGGTGTAAACATTCTGAGGAGTAATGCATTATTAGAACCAATTGATTTCTGCAACTTCTTACATTACATTACATAGAGTATTTGTAATTGGCTAGTAAAAGGTAAATAATTTGGAAGTTTGTCAGTGCAAGCTCATTTAGATGTCCTTAATGTCATCAATAGTGTTATGGAGGTACTTTTTTTTTGTTACTTTTACTGTTTGAATGGAAAGCAGAAGGTTTCACTAGAAGGCATAATTTATTTTATAAAACATCACTCTAAAGCCAATCATGTAGGCTTGTGTCACAGAAGATAACTGTTAAATCATAAGCAGGATATTGGAGGCCAGACACACTCTTGTATATAGAAGGACATGCTGAGCCAGGTCAAAATTCAAGGATGCCAAAAAATGAGCAGCATTCAATGGTCAAACCAAGGTCAGAAGCCAAGAGACCCGGTTAGAAGCAGATGCAATGAGGTTAAAATCTACAGTAGGCCAAGATTGACTGTAAGAACACAAATGAATTCCAATACTATACTATGCATTATGTAGATAAATACAGTACAAAACTATGAAACAAATATATGGTCCCAGGAAAGAGGAAGTGAGTGGATCCAATACTTAATGGTGTGCAGGTGCTTCGCAAAATTGCAGAGATAACAAGAAACTTGGGAATTATCTATAAAAAACATCCTCTATTATACAGAAGGACAACAACCAAAATGACATTGCATAAAGTCCCAGTTTGAGTATTATCAGACACTTGCTTCATAAGAGGTCTGCTACAGTCATAGTTTGTATAGTATATTTGCACAAGTGCCACGTACTAAAAAATGGAAATTAATTGTAAAAAAAGAATTGTTTTAATATTTATTTTAAAGACAACCTTAATGCTCTATCTTACAGTAGTAGGAATAGTGATTAAAGATGAAAGCCAACAACATATTTACTGAACGTAATAAAACCAATTCCTTTGTATTGTGGTTAGAGTTGGCTTCTACATTCTCCGATGCGGCTCTTTGGCTGGGAAGCTGCTATGAGAACATTGTATTGTGGTTTGTTTGGGGTTCATGCAATACCTTGTATGAATTTACGGTTGGAAAGTAGCTATGAAGCTAATTCATCCTTGCAGGTTGGGACATAGGTAGCATTCTTAGACTACACCCTTCATGTTTCCTGCATTGTAGACAGATTCTCAGACTGGGGTAACATAACTCATCATGTACTGGGGTTTCACCTACATGCCGATTGGTATGATGTATTGTGGCTACTTCTCAAAAGCTTTGTTCATGCGATTTTAAATCAGGTAAATAAATCATTGTTTAATACCACATCCTCTGCCTGAGAGTCTACTCATTTGAAGTTGCCTGATACTGGGGACTATCACGTATTATAAAGTGGAGGGGGTGGCTGTTTGTTATTAGATTTGCTTTGTCAGTGAATGGGTGAATGTCCCATGGATCTGTAATATATGCTTCTGATTTTGGAAATTATGTTGCTGCACTGATTTGTATATATTAATAATGTTAATATGGTCATTACATTCTATTAAAATAAAGGCATATGCACCAAAGCATGGAGAGAAAAGTTCATAGTGTTATTGTACACTGTAACAATTTCTAGTCAAGGAAACTGTAGTAAAACATATGAATGAACTGATCAAATTTGCCAGTTCAAACCAGAGCCATAGCTAGCTCCTTTTGTGCCCGAGGCAAGAATGGAAAATTGTGCCCCCCAACCAGTCCTGGAAGCTGCATCTGCTGATCGGCGGCTGTGCGCCCCCTCGCATCTGCGCCCGAGGCGAGTGCCTCTCTCACCTCACCCTTCCTACGGCCCTGGTTGCTAACTGATGTGATCCTGATGACTGGCTGGGATCCCTTAGTCGTAACATCCCCTGCACACTGCTTGCCACTCTCCAGGGATCCAACCCATGGTGAGTCTTGTACGTGTGCTACTGCCAACCAAACTAGCTGTAACTCAAGACAGCTAAGTTCTGCAATGCCAGCTCCCGGGGACCCCCCACTAGCACTGATCCTGACCCCCAAAGAAAAACAGGAGGGAAGGACACATATCCTTGTGACAGATTTATTTAAAGAGCTCTTAAGTCACTGAAGCTCTACCTTTTTTAACCTCCTATGATTCATGCTCACAAGCGCCTCTACTTCTTAGATCTAATTTCTTCTGCCCAATCCACACTGTCCTGCACCCTGGGCACAATATATGTTTATGATATTCCATGCCCAATCAAGCAGCCGCTTCATTAATGCTGAATCATGAGTCACTGTCTAAATTGTAGAACCCAAACACTCCCTATCCTGAATCTATGCCTTTGTATGTTAATGATTTCTCATGAACCCAAGCCTACCTAACCTGCTCCCTACACGGTGTAACATACTCTGCACTGATAGACGTTTATTGATGCCAATGTAATAAGCTATTGTGTATGTCTCCTGTCCTTAAACTAATAATTGGCTACATATATAGAAGGACCATTCCATGCATAATCGCACAGCCCTTGCATCAATTCCTAATTCCAGGGATATTTTATATATTAAATATGTGTGTGCAGTAGCTGTATATCACACTATGCAGACAATTCTATTCCACTAAATCACTAATGACTTAATTAACTCATCATAATATCTTAAGAGCTTTGCTCTGCTGTAAATTGCATAATAAAACAGTGCCCCTTTGTACAGTATACTGCCAAACTTGTAAAGGTGTAACCACTTCAAGGAAGGGTTTAGAGTCAGTCATTGTACTTGGCATTCATAAAACATTTGAGCATAAGCATTATATTTGAAAATGAAAAACTGAAGTTCACTTACAGCATGCACGGCGAATTTCCTGACTTGTCCAACTTATCCTTCTCCTCCCATCCTTACAAAGGCTGCCTTAACAACAATCAGCAACAGGACCACGGTGTAAACACAACTTAGCATTGTAGCGTACATATATCATAATATGTCACTCTGTTATACAGGATTATTTCTGTACTGAACTGTCATTCAAATGTAGGATTTAGGAAACCTAAATAGTATTGGTCTTATTTGTTCCCTTGATGGAGCATAATAGAGAAAAGATGGAGAACTGGGAGTCTACTATATGTGATAAAATACAGGAAACACTTAAAGATCTAATGAAGCATAGTTTGTAGTAACAAACGCTAAAATGGTATATGACTATATGATTATTTTTACTTTATTCCATGTAAGAGGGAGAGTGTCTACCTTTTAGAATTGATCCAGCACTTTAATTTTCCATCTAGTTATAGAAACATAGAAACGTAGAAAGTGACGGCAGATAAGAACCAGTAGGCCCATCCAGTCTGCCCAACCTCTGAGTACTTTCCTTTAGTACCTGCCCTTATCCTATATCTAGCTTGGCCTTATGCCTATGCCATGCTTGCTTAAATGCCTTTACTGTAATACATGTAATATTCTTATTTAGTAATACTTAATAAAGATACCTGATAAAAAGAGTGGTGTTATAGATAATCAGCTGGACACTCCTCATTTCAGTGCCACGTGGTACTTCCTCATATTGATTAACTAGTGTGTTTTTGAAGATATTGCTTTCTTACTAAAGAAGAGTTGCATAAAACAATAGCATGTTTCTAGGTACACATGACTTTTATGCTAGAATGTCTTTAGTTATCTAAGCAAACAAAAAATATGAAGGCTTTTACCCGTTAAACAAGGCTGACATATACAGTATGACCAAAAGTACACCACTTCTAATTATTGAGTTTAGGTTTTTCAGCCATAGCCGTTGCTCACAGGGGTATAAAATAATGCACATCTGCACGCTATCTCCATAGACAAACATTAACAGCAGAATGGGTTGCACTGAAGTGTTTAGTGACTTTAAAAGTGCCACTGTCAGGATGTCACCTTTATGACAAGTCAGTTGAAATTTCTGCCCCGGTAGATCTGCCCTGCACAAAGCCTTGTCTTTAATTACTTTGAACACCTTTGGAATGAATTAGAGAGCCGATTGCGAGCCAGGTCTATTCGCCCATCATCAGTGAATGACTTCACAAATGCTCCTTTGGCTAAATGGCCACAAACTCCCACAGTCACACTCTGAAATCTTGTAGACAGTCTTCTTAGACGAGCGGAGGCTGTTGAAGGTGCAAAGCATGAGGCCATTTCCTTTTTAATGCCCATGGTTTTAGAATGGGATGATCAACAAGCACATATAGGTGTGATGGTCAGTTGTCCAGATACATTTGGTCATATAGTGTACATACGAGATTCTGTAATGTACACAATGGATCACTTTGATGTCTCATTTTCACCTGGTTCTAGATAAACTATAATTAATATATATTGTCTCCATAACTAAATACGGGTCTTACCAGTTAGGTTGGAATACCGTGTGTGTGCCTTCCTTTTATTAAATTATAAAGCATTCTGTAGATATAGATAAAGGATTACTTTATCACTTGATAAAATTTAATTTAGACTCTTGTACCATCTATACCACAACACAGATAAGCAAATTACATTTTACATTTTAAATTACTGAACCAGCAAACAGCTACATTAAGCTGATACTGATGAGATAAACATGTGTGTATGCCAGCAGGGTCAGGGTAGGGTTTTGTACATAGCAGTAATGCCAGCACAGGGCATTTGAAGTGATGGAGAACCAAAAAGGGCAATTTGTATATTACATAAAAAAAGATGTTTAAGAAATAACTAGAGTTTGAAAAGATGAAATAATGCAGCAGGAGAAGAAAAGAGTATGTTGCTTTTTGACTGCTCCCCCACTTCAACCTGGCGGTTGCCCATTGGTGCATATGTAATGTCTTTCCATAAAGGATGGACATTTGTGTAACAGCTTGCCCTACTTCTAGGACATGTGGAAGCAAGACAAATACACAAGGAAAACCCCCACTACAAAGAACGCTTTAAGAGGGTGGGTCAATAAGTGCCATGATTATGAACCTAGTTAAAACACCAGACGCTTGAGGGAGTTTAAACATAAAAAGAGAAATAATTACATATCTATAGTAAAAAAGCAAGTAAGCCACAAAGAAACTCGCAAGGGTGATATAATGCTATATACTCATGACCGCAGTAGGTAGACCGGTAGTGCTTCAGGTCACATATCGCAATAGGAAAATAAGTATACTGAAAGCTTACAAGATGTCAGCCAAACTCACTACCCGTTCTCATCCACGGATGAGCCTCTAAACATTCTCTTTCAAACACGGCTAACAGGTCTAGTGCACCAGCGTTGGAAATAGGGGTAGCCACATCGGCCATTTTTTTCCAGGACGGATATGCATTTCACATATTGTCCAACGTTTCAGACTGCCAAAAAGTGACACATTTCATGTGTCTGGTTCAAATCATGGGCAAGGCTTTAACAACATATTTTATGTGACTGTGTGACCTATTAACATCTATTTGTGTTGTTAAATAAGGCTTCTGCAAGAAGACTGTACTTTACTTACACAATACGATTTATACATAAACTTCCTGGTGTTTATATACACACTTTTCTGACTTTTGGACTGCGGAACACTGTACTACTTGTATAACCGTCAAACATTTGAGCTTCTAAAAAGGGGGGGGGGTAATCAGAGTGATTTGGGTCCCAAAGAGGGACTACCACTCCCTAAACGGGAAACTTGGGACATATAATTTCATAAGTTGCTATCCAACACTTGTAAAGTACTACCTTGCAGTATATGAGAGGTTTCAACTTGTTAAACGGAATACATTAACCAATTAGTCATCCCACATACTGCAGGAGAATACTACTAATGTAGTCGTTCAGAGTAATTCCATCAAGTGTAGGATACAGTATAATGTTCCACTTAGAAAGAGATCACATGCATCTTCTGAAGAAAATGTAAGGACCTTTTGTGCTATTCTACACTAGCCATCCTAGCATAAGAGTGCATTACCTCAACCCATATATTAAAGAGTATAAAGTAGCAAAGAACCATATATCTCATATAAAAAAGGCAACTTATTGCTTATCCATCATATTTTTAGTAAGCAAGTTAGCCAACTAAAGCACAGGGATAATTGAGTACATCCTGAGCCCAATTCAGGTTATATGAATTGACAAATTGCTAATGTTTCCCAAATTTCTTCTGCAGCTTAATATGAATTCAACACAGGAGATACTCATTGTACTTTAGTCCAAAAAGTAGTCACTATATCTTGCACTGAGCCTAACATAGTCCCAGAAGCAGGGGGAAAGATGTAAATATCCAAGTGCCAGAGGAGATGCTCGGGTTTTGCTCAATAAGTAGCACCTTTTGGGTCTAAACCTCATAGCAATAATGTGATAGAGTAAGATTGCATTGCATCCCATAATGGGCTTGCGTGAGTTTCCTGTCTAGGAAAACCAAATAAACACGCAATGTAGTCACTAATCAATGATACATAATACCTTTTGAAGTAAATACAAGTTATCATTGAAGATAACGTTTTCTTAGCCATTGTTTCGGCCTGGAATCCAGAGCATTAAGATAAAGACAACAAATAGACTGTATTTCCCACATTAACACCTTTAGCCACGCCATCTGTCCATAAACGTGTACATAGTGGCACGCCACTGGATAAACAATGCCTAACACTATATCTGATTTATACATATGCACCATATATACACATAACAGTAACACATTGATCACACATGGCTTTCATTTCATACAATTCTGCAAATAATTACGAAAGGTGAAGGAAGTCATTCACCCGTTCACACACGATAATGCGTAGTTTGCACGCAAATACATGTTCTGTCCAAATTATAAAAGTTTGTCACCAGCAAGAATATTCCGTATAATAACGTATAGACTCATTTCTTGTATGGTAAGCTGCACTGGTGCCTGCTTGTTAAAGTTTAGTGTTGTTTTCACAGTGTTGTGTATAAATATTACGTGAGAGATCGGACCATCTTCTAAACGCTGTGTTATATCAGGCATGTCTTATCAGAAGCACTGCAGATAATAAAACTTACACTGAAACAGTAAAGCTGTAAACCGGTTAATCTTTATGAAATGGAAAAAAAAAAAACAAAGCAAAGCCTGTTTTGATATTCCCAGTTCTGCTTTCTGTAGCTCCATAAGTTCATAACCTAATTCAAGCAGGGGATTGCTTACACATCAACTGCTGTGGTCCTGCGGTACCGTAAAAAAAGAAAAAAAGGAAAGCGGTACAATGGAACTTGATAGAGGAAGGTTTTCTATTTTTCCTCCCCCGTAATACTGCAAATACATTGAAATTGCTGCAAATTATATGGAAGGAGATGTACTTTATGTTTATTACAACTCCCAGGATGCTTAGTCAATCCCCTGTGAGTTCTCCTCCACAACAGCTGGGGTGTCAGACACTTTCTTCCTCTGTGCATTGATTCTTTGCATTCACCAGCAAGTTTTTGCCATATAGCCTGTGCTTTGCGGAGTAGCTGCTGTGTGCACAAAACTTACCTTCTCGAAAGACTCCTGGATAAGGCAACGCTGTTTCTATACATCCACCTATCCCGAATGATTTGGCTGGCTTGACAAACACACACATATACACACAGGCTACCTCCCAGTCTGCGCTCTCCCTGTGTCACTCACCAAGCCCCAGGCTCAGGAAGAAGGCAGGGAAAAAACGTATTGAGTGGAAGAGAGGGGGTGTGGAGAGAGCAGTTTTATAAAACAGAGCACCTATTGTCTGCAAACTTCAGCATATGGTATATTTCATACATATTGAACGCATTAGCCTGGTATATTTTTAGTTGTGAGGGAGACAGGGATACAGAAATAAAATGTAGGGATCTGGTTAGTAAAGTGATTTAAAAAAAGTGGAGATTTTTAGAGATGGACCCGTTAAATTCCAGGACTACAGATGTGTTGCCTAGATGTCCATTTAAACACCCTTATCTACTCGAAACAACTTAATGTGAGCAATTGCTAACCGATACTATTTGAACTGCTGTTGAGATCAAACAAGGTGGCAAATCAACTTCATCTCAACTTGCATGAACTTGACCACAAACTTCCACCTTTAGTGAATAGACTGGTTTAAGATTGGCAGCTACAAATAACTTTTTTTTTTTGTTTGTATAATACAAAGTGGATACAGCAAAATCCAAGACTGGTACTAAGAAAACATAAATAAAAAGAGAGCCTACCTCAAATTTGAGTCAAAAATGTAAATAAAAAAAGCAAATAAATGGCAAATGTGTAAAATAGATGACCCATGTGAAGCTCCAAATGTTACATCTTAACTATAATAAAAGCAATGTGTCCAACCAGAGAAAAACGGAGCACAAGGCTGCATGAACTTTAGGGTCAAGGGCAATTGACCTCTTAACTCTTACAATCATCCTCAAAGCACACCCTGTAAAAGTTAATATTGACATCATTTTTCTACTTACAGATTCCAGAAGAAAAAAGAGAAAGTATTGTGAGAGCTGGCTGAGTAGCTTACACACCCAAAGGACTTTTACTAGTTCTGACACTGGCAGGGTAATCACAGCTGCGGGGAAGGACTATGCCGTTGGTTATGGCTGTGGGTCAGAGGACAGCAAATCCAGACACTACAAAGCCACTGGGGAGATCTGTTATCAGCCTCGCCTGTGAAATTACTGTACTATAACTTTGCTAAGAAACAGCACGCCTGGTTTCAGCTGTAAAACATTAGATTGTGAGCTTTCAGGAGCAAAGGCCTGCCATGGAACTTCAGACCTTTGGAATGTATTGCATTGCATGTTTAACACATGACTCTGGAAACTCAAAAAGCATGTTATCTACTATTTTATTCCAATGCTACTACTAGATAAGTGACAAGAGAAACAAAATGCGATGTCATTTAATGTCATGACATTGTAACTTTTCAAGCATTCATTTTGGAGAAGCTGAAAGTATTTCCTTGGGATTCTAACTGAGAAGACCAGTCCCTCAGTTCAGTTCACCGGAAGTGGAACAAGCTCCTGCGGGGCTCATATTGGCATCATGCTGATAAATGAGAACCAGAAGTAATACTGACAGTAGCATTGGGTCCACGTGACCTCCTTCCGCACACACACAACTAAGTATGCAGAAGAGAAACTGGCTTGGATCACTTGAGAGCTCTAAATGTCAGGCTTGTGGCCACTTGTCATGGTCAGCTTGCTGACTTTTTCTCTTTCCTATGCAAAATGTATGGAAAAATCTTGCCTTGATATCATATTTCTTTTGTTGTGTTCTTGAGTTAAGCATATTTACCATACTGTGACACTGTCAATAGGATTAGGCACATAGCCCTACTTGAGAACAGGTCCCTTTACAAAGCTTTTAACAATACCCTTCACGTCACAAATAGTAAAGTACAATATAAGTAGGTCACATGAAAAGCAGAGCCTTCTCCTGGTTAGAACCTTAAGCAGATACTGGACCTCTGTAACTCATCTTCATAAAAAAGTGTTTGACCTTTTACAACCTCCTACAGCAGACTATGAGCTACACCATGAAACAATGAATCAAAGTAGAAAGATCAATTCACATTGGAAAGTTGAGGCATACCCCTTAGGCCCTGCAGAACAGCTAACACGTTTTATGCACATTACACACAGGACTCCTCTGCGGTCACTGTTCCTACTACTGGGTTCCAGGATATTACCTTATGTTCCAGCTCTCCACTTTGTTGTGACAATATATATAATACTTTATTCTAAACAGCTCTAGCTCTCTTGTAGTGCTTCTTCCCCTATGTAGCTCACATCGCAGACACATGGAGCCAGAGGTGTTGAACCCATGGGAGCAGGGCGAAACTGTGGGCACTTTGCAGACTTTTAATGGAGGCATAACACCGACTATGGAAAGGGGATGCAAGGAAAAAGTGCTGGCCACCATATTACTGCCGCTGACTGAGGTGTCTGGGAGAAGTAAAGACCACCCCCATTACTGCCGTAGCAAAATGTTTGTTTTGCATGAAGAATACGGGTTACTGGCTTTGTAATACACATATCATGCTTCAGCCAGTCTTTCCTGTAACATATTAGCTTAGCTGTATGGCTCCCCCCTGATTTTCCTCTTGGGACTATTATAACCAAATTAATACTCGCATAAACTAACTGCGCTAATATTGTGTTCCTTAACCAAAACATTTTTTTTTAAGTAACTGACATAGCCTTAAATACTAATACCAAAAAACGTGAGATCCTTCACCCTCCTGGCTAATTGAACCTATAAGCAGTAAGTCTTTATGGAGCTTAATAAAATTTAAAGTTGAACTTTTAAAATTCCACTGAGCCCATCAAATATTTTCCTATAGAACTCACTCAAATGGAGAAGTATATTTATTGCATGTCAAACAAACACCCAATTAGATGGCTCAGAAATTAAACGCCTGCAATTGTATAATCCAACCATGCATAATGCATTTTGCTAAAGGTTTGAAATGGAAATTACTTTCAACCTTTTGATAAAAAATATATTTTGTGATGAGACAAGTGAACTGAGTGAGCTGTGCTTTTTTGTGAATGTGTTATCTCAATGTAACAGAAGAGAAAAATGTTATTAATCTCAATGTATTGTGTGTCTTGTTATTTAGAAGTTTATTAAGGGATTGCTTCCACTGCAGATACCCATTCCATACTCACCATCAGCAAATACATTTTCATCTCTTATCTACAGATATTGGTTGCATTTAGCTCAATCAGTGGCATATTTATGTTTGGTGCTGCCCTTGGGCTGACTAAACTCACATGCTCCCCAATCTTAATTTGCCCCAGCTGTTCCTACCCAGGCCACAGCTCTTTTTGTTTATGATCCATCCATTCTGCTGTAAAGTCGACCCCCTCCTCTTTAGGTTCTACTTTTTACTCTTTGAGCTCCTCCTCTGTATATTATGCGTGAATACGGAGTACCTGCTTGTATATTTTGTGCTTTATTTGAAATGTTTTATCTATTAGTTTAAGAAATAATATTTAAATAAAATAATGAAAAGTGTAAACTCAACCATTTTCACCAAGATCAGTCATCCACATCAACCATACTAGAAGGATCACAGACACTCAAATTGGTTGAATTAGCACGTGGCCAGCCCATTATATGAGCAGTAACACTATACCAAGGCTTCAACCACTGTTACTGTACATTCACACACTATTTGCACCATACATACAAGACAGTGCCAGCGTACATATCAACACATGTCTTCTATACTAAATGGTTTGCTGAGCATAATGAGAACTGTAGTCCACAGTAGCTGTAGTGTCAAAGTTAGCAATTAGGATTATCACGTCACTAGCCATAGTCATAGGTCAGGGGTGGAGCCAAAGAGGGGCAGAGCCACTCAACACTAAGTTTCCCCTCAAGATTAAACGGGAAAGGTCTGGAGCCCAATTCTTGCTTATTAAGACAGTGTGTCAGGATTCCGCCGTATCAACATGGACTATATGATAATTATCAAAATACAAAAAAAGTGACGCGCAAAATTCTAATTAAATATAAATGTTACACCTTCTGGTGAAGTGGTGCTGCAAAAACACAGGAACAAACTCCCCAAAATGTTCCAAATTAAATACAATCAAAACCACACAAGTGTCTGCGCACCCAAATAATAAGTGAGTAAATTATATGTGCAACACAAAAATAATATGTACAAAAATACCCTTCCAGCGAGAGTTCCCACACACAGTATCCAAAAGGTTCATATATAAAAGGAAGAGAAAAGAAAAAAAATTATGGTGTAGTATATCAAAGTACGTTTTTAAAAAAATGCTATTAAGCAGATCGGACCCTTACAATTTAAAGGGCATAAATATGCCCATACATAGAGTGTGATGATCTCCTTAGGAGCTTCTTTATCCCACACTGGTACTTGTAGATAAAGAAGGTAGGCAGCGGAGGGGAGTAGGTAAAAACGATAATTTTAATGTATAAAAGAAAGGCAAACTTGTTGTCCTCCGTTTCGGATGTCACAGAGTCCAGGCTTCAAACTTCGTAGCAGCGCTACCACAAAGAAACGCCGTCTTAGTCCTCTGATCCACTTCCGTAATGCTACTCCTCCTCCCGATGTCGTCAACACGCACTACGCGTTTCGCTTATCGCTTTCTGGTGCATGCACTTGACGCTCTGCCTACTGGTTTATAAAGTTATAGAGTTTATACCTACTCCCCTCCGCTGCCTACCTTCTTTATCTACAAGTACCAGTGTGGGATAAAGAAGCTCCTAAGGAGATCATCACACTCTATGTATGGGCATATTTATGCCCTTTAAATTGTAAGGGTCCGATCTGCTTAATAGCGTTTTTTTAAAAACGTACTTTGATATACTACACCATAATTTTTTTTCTTTTCTCTTCCTTTTATATATGAACCTTTTGGATACTGTGTGTGGGAACTCTCGCTGGAAGGGTATTTTTGTACATATTATTTTTGTGTTGCACATATAATTTACTCACTTATTATTTGGGTGCGCAGACACTTGTGTGGTTTTGATTATATGATAATTATACTTACCGTCATAGCTACCTGCAGCCACTAGTGGCCAGTAGTGGGGCATTCATTTCTTATTATTCCAGACAGCTGAGCCATGTTGCCTGGGTGTTAGCCCTGGCCGTAAAACCGGATCTGTCCTCCAGTCTGGGCCTTTGCATTGTAGGCCCTGTATCCTGTACGTCTTCTAGTAGCTTCATACTAATCTTCTGGTTCTGATCCAACTTGTGTTTGACCATTCTCCTGGATACCTGATCTGGCTTTATGATTGGGCCCTGTCTGAGGGCTTCCTGCCGTGTGCCTTGGCTGAGGGTCGCCAGTCCCCCCCGCGAGTCCAGCTACAAGGTGCCTGTCCCCTATGTGTGCCCGAGGTGCCTGTACCAGCTGTGTTCCTGACGCGTTAACAGTCCTCAAAAGACTTCAACTGTGTTCCCAGCCACATCGCCCTATCAAGAGATTTTTCAACCCGTGTATAACCAACAATATGTAACCTGTTTGTGTCTTATTCTGCTGTGTAAACCAGTCCTGTTTCTATCACCCGATCAACCAGCATACTCCAATATAGACTGTTCCCTAAATATCCATCCTGTTTGTGTTTTCTCTTGGACTTGTTTCAGGACTTGTTTACCCGAGTCCTGACACAGTGTATGTAAACACATCTCGATCAAGCTTGTGCATAGGTGGCAGTAAGTACCATCTTTGCCCAAAACAGCTTGTCACTTGCAAGTGCCATCTTTGCCTGCAAACACCTTATCCTTTTTTGGAAGTGCACTGGAAGGCCAGGTTCATAGAAAAGGAGACAAAGAAAGTAGAACAGTAAACGCAGATGAAGAAAGAAGACAGAAGAGGCAGAAGAAGAAGCAGACATGAAGACAGGGACATGAAAGCAGTCGGTGGAGACGGTAGGAAGACATTGAGACAGTGTGAATAAGAGTGCAAGGGAGAGTGAGTGTGTGTATATATTTTGTATATATGTGTGTGTAGGATTCAAATCATTGTTGTTTTGATAATACAAAGGAATCGGAAAGGGAGTTCAGCAAAAACAACAGTTACGCATCTGAGCCAGGTCAATAATGAGATGGAAGCCAGGAACTAAGCACAGAGTATTTTAAGCATAAGTAAAACATATGTTAGCTAAATAAGCTTAAGAGAGAGAGTATGACTGATGATGTGAGAGAGCGTGAGTGACTATATTAATTATACATATATAAATAATGAATGTGGGTTGTTTACCATAGTTCTTTCCACTTATGTCATCCTATAGTTCATTCATTTTTCTGTGAGGTCCGGCTATGCTCTAATGTAATAGACACTCAAAGGAGCCCTACGGAAAATCTGCCAAGTTACATGTTGATACATACAGTATAATCTGAGTGGCTTTTATTATAATAATGTTACCCATTCTCTCTGTGACTTTCTAAATATATAAATGTCACCGTGGGAGGGATTTTAGACAATTAAATACCAGACAAATCATTTCCCAAACCATCTACATATTTTTTGTTTTGTTTTCTATGATAGGCTGATTTGAAGGCGCTCTGTAGCTAAAAGTATACAGCAGCATTACATGATCCATGCTGGCCTAAGTATTTGCGGATTTTCATTGAATTACTGCATAGCAAAAGAAAGTGCCCCAATATTAAGACTAATGACCTAGTTGAGTGAAAGTTGCCATGTGCCTTGTGGGAAGCAATTTGAAATGATTGTGTATAGTGAAAACCAAGTATATACAGAAAGAGATAAGATTATAACATTCTATCCATCCCTAAGACATGTGTCCTGCAAAATTGAAATCAGGAGCCAACAAAAACATTCAGCCAGTCTAAACATTTTAGGAACATCTGTACAGGTCCATATACTGTAAGGTACCCAAAAATGATACAGTATGAAAACTATTACATATAACTATTTTATTGATAACTAAAATAATTGACTATCGGGAACGGTTGACATAGCCTGTCTAGTTGTCAAGGTACTTGATATTGTTCTCCATATATAAATTGCTTTGGGTTTGGATGTCAAAATAGTTGAATGGATAATACCATGGTTGAGTGACAGGAGACAGATGATAGTAAACAGGGTCTTAATGGTAAGATATGTATTTGTGCAGATGATACAAAGGTCTGAAACAGGGTGGACATTCTGTGTGGAACAAATGACATGGCAAATTTGTAGGTAAGTTAGAAGACTGGCCCAGAGAGTGGCAGCTGCAGTTTAATGTTGCTAAATGTAAAATAATGCAGGCAAGAGGGAGATAATAATGCTTTACAGATCTCTGCTCAGGCCATTATGTACAATTCTGGAGATCCCAGAGCACAGGGTCTGGGGATCTCTTAATTTTAAGTCAAGGACGGCTTTGGGGTGTACCACCTGTACATTTAGAAGCACTTACAGTGGATATCAAAAGATTTTCCCCTCACCAGCCCTTTCTCTCACCAGTGTCCACCACCCTGCTTGCTCTCTCAACAGGTCGACTGAAGAAAGAGGAGAGGCGGACAGAAGGATTATAAGAAAGAAGGAAAACAATGTAGGTGAAAAAGTGTTTGTAAGTTAGGGATAATATGTCTAAGGGCAAGCATCTATGTGTTTGCAAATTGGGTGTTGGGGCAAGTCCTGTTGGTGCTATCTGGATGCTGGGCAAGTTCTATGTGTGCAGTCTTGGTGCTGGCCAAGTTCTTTGGATGCTTGGCAAGACCTATGTGTGCAATTTGTGTGCCAGGGCTGGCCTTCGGGGTATGCAATTTTTTTGCGTGCATTATTTATTTTATCTATGCTTTCAATGCTGAGTTTGTATGTGCTTTTCTTGTTGATCTATACCTGCAATGCTGTTCCCATGTGTTTTTTATTCATAAATATCCCTCTAAAATGCAAGGTTGGTTTGTCTTATTCAGTTGATCTATACCCCCAAAATGCAATGTTTCCTTGTGTTGTTGATTTGATCTATACCTGAACAACATGGGGAGGAAAAGAAAGGTGTGGCGCAGTGAAGGAGGGGACAACATGACTCTGGAGGTAATGACGTGGAGGAAAGGTGCCATAGGGGATGCCAGCGCAGAGTGCCTGAACACCTAAAGAAGGCCCTGATTTCAGTTAAAGGAATAGCACTGCCAACACAATGTGTAAAAGTTGTCCAATAGTTTACAGTCTTACTACAATTCTAATTATATTTTTGCATGACAGAATACATGTTTATCTAAACCAGATCAGCTTGTTTAAACAAAATGCTTAACAGCCTATTAAAAAAGGGTTAAGCGACCACTTCGTGTTTGGCTTATGTCTCGAAGCCTTCATCACGACAGGAAAGTAGACTGTTTATTTACAGGGTTCAGCCCGCAGAGTGAAAGGAAATGGGTAATTGTTGACTGGCTGATCCCATCCTCTCACTAAGTGTTTTGGCTGTGACTTTCATGCCTTATCTCTGTTCCAGCCTGTATAAAATGCCAGAGGGATGGCCTCGCTGGAAGTGAATGCCAGAGTAGGCAATGTGGCATCTTAGAGGGGGAGGAAGGTGGCTGTGAATAGAAAAAAGCAGTACAGTCTATACAACATTGCACCTCGAAAACTGGAGTTAACCCTTTATCTGCAAGTGTACACATTGTTTATATGACTTAATTACATTTTTTAATTTTCTATCTCTGTCAATCACTCCGTGTGTGTGTGTGAGAGAGCGAGAGAGAGAGAGAGAGAGAGAGAGAGAGAGAGAGAGAGATGAAAAAAGGAGTAAGAAGAGAGAGAAGGAGAGGTATAAAAAAAGAGGAAAACAAGGGTATAGAGAGAAGATAGAGGGACGCAAGAAAGAGAGGAATACAGAAAAGAGACAGAGAGGAAAAAAAGAGAATATCTTTTATAGGTGCATAGGATTTTTCTGCAAAGTTTTGTTCACACAATGTGAAGTATTATAGTCTGAAGGACCAACAGAAGCTATCAACAAACACAATCAACAAATGGTCCTAATTCATTTAGGATTTGCTTAAGGGGACACTTCAACCTTCATATGCACTTTAATTCATATCATAGCAGCATGCTCCCTGTATTTTCATGTGGCCTGCAGCCAATCAGGCTGAGACGGAGGGGATGGTGCAGCGCGAGAGGTAGATGGAGGACTCCCCTGAAAGGTAGGACAGATTGTCCCTGTGGACCAGCTGTGATGAGAGTGAGTCAAGGGGCTTAGTTGAAAAGCATAGGGATAGTTTATTTAGGATTATTATTTAAGATTAACAATTTCATGGCTGACAAGTCATTAACATGCTCAGCATGTTTTTATAATGTTTACTGGGCTTACGTTGTTAAAACAGTCTTTTTCGGAACACCAAACTTGAGTTTCAATATCATATTGGCATAGATGTAGCATTATTGACATAAGAAGAAGGGACATTTTTGAACGTTTATATGACATTATGTTTAAGAAAGAAGGAAAGAAAGGAAATTAAAATAGGATGACGGATCATTACTGAGGTTCATGATACAAAGCAGTATGCTCTATTTAGTGTTGTTTAGTCTACACAGCTTAGATTTGGTGAGCGTCCAGGAATATCCCTGAAAATTTCCTTTAGATTGTAAGCTTCAGTGAGCAGATCTCTCTTCTCATTCTGTGTAACTTGAAGTTAACTATGCTATTATTTATATATGGTTTTATTTATTAATGTTTCTATGTTTTACTACCATTGCACAGTCCTTACACATATGTTGGATTTGCAGATGCAGAAGCCCTTCCTTTTTGGAAGAGAAGTATCCTCTGTGGAAACCAAAAGAGCGATAATATAAATATTTGAGGGCGTAAAGAATATGGATTCTTAACAGCTGGATGGTTGGAAAGGGGTGAGATCTTCTGTAGTTGGGATGGAAAGACTCAATTGAGGTGTGGTTTCTTTAAGAGATTATCGAGCAGAAATAATAAAAAGGGGAACACTGTATTCCTATTTTACCAAAGACATTGACTGTAAAAACATGGTGTCTCAAAGCCCTATTTCAACAGAAATGTGATAGAATAATAATAAGTAAGGGAGGTATAATATATATTTTACTCAGCTAGACAAATTCGTCATTTATTCCTTTTTCATTTGCTTTTGTACTTTTTAAAAATAAATGTGGGTTTATATGGTTTTGTAATGAAAGCATGATAAACTTTTAAGAGTGGAATACTGCAGGTTGCCTGTCTTTTCATCCAGTTCTCCTCTGAATCATTCAGATGTTCATTGGCAAACTTCAGACGGGCCTGTACTTGTGCTTTCTTGAGCAGGGGAACCTTGCGGGCGCTGCAGGATTTCAGTCCTTCACGACGTAGTGTGTTACCAATTGTTTTCTTGGTAACTATGGTCCCAGCTGCCTTGAGATCATTGACAAGATCCTCCCGTGTAGTTCTGGGCTGATTCCTCACCGTTTTCATGATCATTGAAACTCCATGAGGTGAGATCTTCCATTGAGCCCCAGACGGAGGGAAGTTGACAGTTATTTTGTGTTTCTTCCATTTGCGAATAATCGCACAACTGTTGTCACCTTCTCACCAAGCTGCTTGGCGATGGTCTTGTAGCCCATTCTAGTCTTGTGTAGGTCTAAAATCTTGTCCCTGACATCCGGTGACATAGGCAGGGGGGCCAGATGTGCCCCCCTGTGTGCCCCCCCAATTGAAATGTCTTTTTTTTTTTTGGCAGCATGGGCTAATATTTATTTATATGTATGTATATATATATATATATTTTTTTTTTTTTTAAATCATATCTCAATCAAGGTCTTTACTTCAAAGAGATAAGTACATATTATGTAGCTTAAAAACGCATGTCTAACACACACATATATAGTGAATATGTAGCGTTTTATAGTTGCCCACCCCTACTTTGGTCCCTGATCCCCCATGTGCCCCCCCTAAATATGAAAGCTGGAGATGCCACTGCTGACATCGTTGGACAGCTCTTTGGTCTTGGCCATGGAGGAGAGTTTAGAATCTGATAGATAGCTTCTGTGGACAGGTGTCTTTTATACAGGTAACAAACTGAGATTAGGAGCACTCCCTTTAAGAGCTCGTTACCTGTATAAAAGACACCTGGGTGCCCGACATGTTATTGATAGTGGATCAAATAATTATTTCACAGAGTAAAATACAAATCAATTTATAACTTATTTGAAATGCGTTATTCTGGATTTTTTGTTGTTATTCAGTCTCTCTCACTGTTCAAATAAACCTACCATTAAAATTATAGACTGATCAGGTCTTTGTCAGTGGGCAAACATACAAAATCAGCAGGGGATCAAGTTGTTTTTCCTTCACTGTAAGTCCATGACATCAGAGGGCATGGCTGCACTAAGAAGCCCTTGGAGAAAGCATAGGAAATGTAATTTGAGCTAAAAATGCTGCCCAATTATTTGCTGTTGTGTTGCATATTAGTGAGGTATGATATGATTTACAAATGTTGATGTGATTGAAAATCAGACATTTTTTTAAAAAAACTTTATTATCAATATTGACATACTAGCATAGTCAGACAAGCACAGACGTCAATGTTGTAACAGGAACATTGTTCCTTTCATTGCTTAGACAGATTGTAAGTCGATGAACAAATGTTGTGACTCTTGGATAATTGTAAACAGCTTGATGATAATTTGGTTGAAGGTTTAAGTTGTTTTATGGCTGTGTTGTTACTTTAAATGGAACTATTTCTGGAAGTCATCATTAAACAGCTTTGTTTGGCTCCCTTCTCCATCTTAAGTTTTTTTCCTTTTACAACAAATATTTATTTCCTTAGAACTGTGCTTGTTATATAAACAGGCTAGAGGGCATGTCTGAGGTCAACAGTCTGGCTTTAGTTACATCAAAACACATTGGATTAACATTATATATATATATATATATATATATATATATATATATAGTGACAAACCCTGCAACATGAGGACCATAAATGTCACAGTTAGGGATCCTCAGCACAGTCCTATAGGTCAATAAGGCACAGGAACACCGACTTGTAGCAGTGCTTTATTTTCAACTGCTCAAATGAAACCCCACAACAAAATCATAAAAGATACAAACTTAGCTCCTAATTGGAGCCCTCTCTAGCTATACTATGCTGGCCCAGACTGACCAGCCTAAACACTCACTAACTAGACCTCCCAGCCTGACCCAGCTAAGCCAGGCTCTAGAAAAACCTCCCCCAGACAACACACAAAGGTCCAGGCAGGTATTGCCTCTATTGACTCAGGGATATTCTTTTTCAGGGCCTCTCCTTGCCCTAGGAGCACTGGGGAACTTCCTCTATCAATAACGGTCTCTCTGATCGTCAGGCTCCATGGGTTTTAATGCCCAGCACCTCTGCCTGATGCAAACTCCATATGGATCCTGGACCACATCCTGCAGACCTCTAGCCCCAGGGACCCCAGGGACCCATATGCATGACTTGCATATCACAAATCATCTGTCATTTACAGCATCACAATATATATATTATACTTTTTTATATTACTTTATACAGACATTTAAGTTCATTGCCATTTTCAAGTAAATATGTTTTTTGTTCTTGCTTTACATTAAGCCAGACTTAACAGACTTAGGACATACATGACGTATACAAAAAAAGAAGAAAAAAATGAATAAATGAGATAACATAGGAGCAAGGCTGACTCAGGGGTGATAGACAAAATTTCCCATGGGAATAAGAGAATATCAGTTGTCACTTCTAGTATAGTAGTAGAACGGGTCTTCTACTATCTAATACTTCATATGAGATCCAGATAGTCGAACCACGAAGACCATATACAATTATAGCCATCAATATTCTAATATACACTATAAGAAATAGCTTTCCATATCACATTGGTATTTATTTAATTTGCTCTATTATCTCTTCCCAGTTAGGAGTATCAAGTTCTCGCCAATATCTTGCCAGGCATATTTTTATGGATACATAAATAAAGATTTGCTTATTACTCAGTGGAAAATCTAATCAAAGGAAAAACAGTTGTGGACTAAGTTCAATCTATTGCTTAAATGTAGATTTGATTAAGTTTCCAGCTTTTTGTTTAGTCCCACCAAATGTGATCTATAGTTCCCAACGACAAAGATATCTCCTGCATGTGGAAGAATGAAATGTATTAATACAGTATGGAACCATATACCAACGATGGGCAAGCTTCAAAAATATTTCTTGGAGATTTATACAGCAAATGGTTTTTGGAAAAATATAGCCCAATTCTATACCATACATCGGATGCAAGAGATTTACCCATATCTGTTTGATATTTCTTAATTGACGGGCACAAATCAGATGAATTGTTACTATGTTGTAGTGACATAAATCTTGAAATGAGTTTCAAACCCTGATATTTATCTAAGAAGTCGGTATTTTTACTTATGGTTTTTGTTCTCAAGAAGTTTATAAAGAACTCTTTCGTGGAGAGGAGATACTTTGATTGGAGTTCCTGAAAGGGAACAATATTTTGGTTACACATAATATCACCCAATTTCACAATTCCCTTCAGTCAGGTTGATATCCTGTATATGAAAATGAAGTGCCTTATTGGAAGACATGGTAATATAATTAGTAGCTCCTATGATCTGCCTACTTCTATTAATGGACTTTAAAAGATTGTTTCTAACCACAGATTGTATATTCATAGATTTAAAGAATGAGGGATGCAACCAGTATAATAAAAATGGCTTTGAAATCTTAATAAATGCAGTAGTTTGCTATTCCTTTTAAGAGTATTTATTGTTATACTAGATCTCTTGTTTTGCCAATGCTAGTTAAGGAGCAAATTGACATTTTTGTTAAAAATTGTGTTTGGCCCCTTAAGTGAATGGTCAGGAATAGAAACAGAACCTTAAGGACCAAATATGCATTTAATGTTTATTCTTCCAATCCAAGAGACTTCCAGGCCCTTCCACCTATCAATCTGTATGTTAAAATCAGAGAGTAAGTTTAAGTAAGATACATCATGTTTAAAACATCAAACATTATTTTAAAACCCAGATAATTAAGGGTTTGATTTTTCCAAGTGATACTCATTTACAAAATCTGATCAGAAGGAAAATATGCAGAAATAAGATGAGTTTTAGACAGATTGTAGTTTGAAATTTGGCTATATGATTTTATCAAAGAGAATACAACTAGTAGCAAGAGAGAATAATTTTGTGAGATTGAGAGTTTGTTTATACATTTTTTCTTGTTGGAATTTCTAATTAGTGCAGCAAGTAGTTCTATCGATAAAGCATATAGCAATGGGACCAGTGGGCAACCTTGTCTAGTGCTGTTTTTTTTTCTAAATAGCTCAGAAAGATGAACGAAAGGCCAGTAAGCATTAGCTCTAGGCAACTAGGTAACAATATAGTGCCATTGTTGAACTCTCGATGAAGCTGTGGTGGATTAACCTGTTTTCAAAGAACATAGACAACCATAATGTATTATGCCAGCGGTATATAAATAAGGTTCTTCGATTATATATATCCAAAAGTGGATCATCCATTACCAGCTTTATAACAAGTGCCAAATTTGTGTAGATGACAGTGCCCATAACATGTGGTAAAGGAAAAAAATATTCTTGCCTACTACATAATACTCGAAGAGTCTCAGTTGACTGCAAACTTCTCCAAGTTTGAGTTACTCTGAAGAGCTATCCCTACCTATTAAATTGAACTCAGATTGTTGTGTTGTCTTACATGTGTCATTGGACCCGATCATGAGGATAAGTACATATTTGCACTAACTCACAGCTTTGTTAATAAAGAGAGCGCAAAATAACAGTGCACAGGAGCCTAACATGAATGATGCAAGAAAAGATGAGAAACCCAAGACTATTTTCTTTATCCCTGAGTTGGCTGAATTTACTGCAGTAAGATAAAAAGATAATAAGGTGATCTATCACAGAGCGATAATGGAATATTACCATTTCTTTCAAGATTAATAAAAACCGACAAAACAGTATGTCTCTGTGTAAGCACTATTTGAAATGCGTTATTCTGGATTTTTTGTTGTTATTCAGTCTCTCTCACTGTTCAAATAAACCTGCCATTAAAATTATAGACTGATCAGGTCTTTGTCAGTGGGCAAACATACAAAATCAGCAGGGGATCAAGTTGTTTTTCCTTCACTGTAAGTCCATGACGTCAGAGGGCATGGCTGCACTAAGAAGCCCTTGGAGAAAGCATAGGAAATGTAATTTGAGCTAAAAATGCTGCCCAATTATTTGCTTTTGTGTTGCATATTAGTGAGGTATGACTGCACTCACTGCGAACATTCTGATTATTTCCTTTGCAAATCCACCTGTTTTTGATCATCCACGTTGCTGCAATAAATATTCTACATTTGTTACAGAAACCTTACTTATCTCTAACGGGATTAACATTTCAACCACTCTAATAAAATTTAGGGCTATATTTAAAAGCAGTTGGAAATGTTTCATTTTGGTTATCAAAAAATGGAGAGCGTCCTTTCTCTTACTGCTCATAATTACTGTGGGCAAGTCAGTGTGACAATGGGATTAGAAGCAAAGGAGCTTTCCTTCCGGCTGTCAATGAAGCAAATGAAAGATAAGTAAAAATATTTTTGTTGATGCCGCCGAATTCCTGCATGCGGGGTCATTATTGCCCCTGAACTCTTAATAAATAATATTAACTGCTGGGCTATTGCTGAACCAAAACTTCTAAATTAGTTTTAAGCTTTTGCTGCCTACAATATAATCCAGACAACATCCAGATAAACATGTAGAAATACCAATTTGACAAAATTATTTGTCAAAACACATAAATAAATAAAAACAGAATTTGTTTTAATTTAAATTCTATTTTAATGGTATTTAAATTACTTTCTCTAAATTATCAGGTTTAATGGTTTCTTAAAATGGTCCTACCTCATCTTATAATTGGAGCCTCTCAATATCAATGCACCATTCTAATGTCCATTCTATAAATCACCTTGTCTTCCTATAATGCAAGTATGGTCATTGGACTACTTGCTCATGAAACACTACGATATGAGATAAATGATTCCATAAATATAGCCCCATTATTAATATAATTATAATTTGTTATTCGTAATTGTTTTTATCTTATAGGCTGTTTTTTTTTATTCTTCATTCTGAGGGTGTTATAGTAACTCCTATCCATCTCATACTCTTTCACATTGCTAGGCTTTGTGCCATTGAATTTGTGGCTAGGAGCCATTGCCTTGGGGAGATACAGGTCATGTTACAACCTCTTCTCATACCTCATGTACAGTTGAGTGGCAGGTAGCAACTGGACATCAAGGGCATCTTCAAACAGCTGTCTTAATCCCTTCAATTACATGTTGATATAGGGACAGTGGTAACATACAATGTGTATACCATTATCAAGGGGACAGGGTAAGTTTTCTAGTTAAAGGTGCTGTTCCATCTAACATTAACGTGCTGTAGCACATTTTAAGCAAAAAGTCCCTGTAATTAAGCGTATAGCATAAATATTGTGCTAGGCAAAAGCATGCTAACATAGAGATTCTTACAAAATGTTTATTTACCCAACCTTTTAAATGTGTTTGCCTATTTTAGTTTACCTAGCTAATGTCACATTAGGTGATGCACATAGGTTCTAAGTAGACACAACTGTGAAAACACAAAAAAGTTACTA
Source organism: Spea bombifrons (assembly GCF_027358695.1). Taxonomy (NCBI): domain Eukaryota; kingdom Metazoa; phylum Chordata; class Amphibia; order Anura; family Pelobatidae; genus Spea; species Spea bombifrons. Next base: position 20,804,116 of record NC_071090.1, on the reverse strand, counting down.
CAATTATAATATTTTGTCTGCATTATATAAAATGATTAGTGTCCACAAAATAAATAAAATCCTTATGTAGAAAATAACATTTATTAAGCATACAAATTCCTTAGGAATATTGTTGCAGCCAATATCTCAAAAAATTATAATGTGTGATATTAAGGTGCGTCTATAGTACCAACCATAACTTAATCTTATTTATGGGGTTTGTTTTTTTACAAAAAAAATATAAAAGTTACAGTGGGTCATAGAAACAGAGATACAATTAATGTTTATCATGTTTTTTTGTAAAAAAAACCCCAAAAAACAGTCATCTCCCCTTCTGCATTTAACATAAAGTTAATAATAGGGGTTTCCAGACTCTGATTTATACAGACAGACTCAGTTCTATTTTTATTTGTGTAGGAAAGAAGACATAAGAGATAATCTACTTAATGCTGTAATTAGAACCAGCCTGGTATTATTTTAATTACATAATTCAAAACATCCTCTCTCTTATTTCTGTTATTTGAAAAATCAATTTCTCTCTTTCTCTTACAGACTTTAAATTATTACAATTATAATTGACAACTTGACATAAGGAAGTATTAATCAGAAAAAGCTGTACAATGCAACTTTCTTGGTTTAACGGTGCCCAGTATCAAAAGCTTTGTTTGTACCACTAGTTTAGGATATATATACGTCATTATTTTAACCTCAACTTAAATCTTGTTCTTACATGGAAATAGTACAGTGATACCACCCATACATTGGGTTTGTCGGGTTGCTTGAGACTGAAAAGCCACATTTTGGAGGTGGTCAGTCTGTGCCCATGTCCTATTTGGGACACCTGTCTGAGGGTTTTCCAGCCGTGTGCCGTGTCCAAGGGCTTTCCAGCCTTGTGCCGTGTCCGAGGGCTTTCCAGCCGTGTGCAAGGGTTTTCCAGCCGTGTGCTGTGTCCGAGGGCTTTCCAGCCATGTGCCCTGTGAAAGGGCTTTCCAGCCGTGTGCCCTGTCAAAGGGCTTTCCAGCCGTTTGCCCCATCTGAGGGCTTTCCAGCCGTATTGCCAGTCAGGACCAGCCCTGTGTTCTATTTACATGTCTTGTCAGTTGACTTCAATACAAACTAGATGGGTTCACCAAGAGAGCTGTATTAACTCCCAGAGATCACCCACATGTATCCTCCTGTTGTCCCCGAAATCACTTCCAGCACCAGTCAGCATGCGCACCTTGGAACCCTGCTATGTGTACCCAATAAGTAGACACAACTACCTTGAACTGAGTACAACAGGAATGAACAGTTTATTCTTGTAAAACATAGACTCATATAACCACAGAACTTCATTAACATAAATCAACATTGATAAACAGGTACATGTAGACAACCCAACCTTTAATCCACTTTAGCTACTGAATATCCCCCCTGGCAGCCATCCTGTTTGGCAGCCAAGCTGGAGCCATCTTTGAGTACCTTGGGGCCCTGTATGACAGGTCATTCTGTCACACAGACTGTTTAATATTAATAATAGAAATGTTTCTTATTGACTCTCTGTACCTTCCTACCTCTCAATATGCATTGTGGGGAACACACAGAGCCTCTGTTATCCCCTGCAACTGAGCTCCTAACCGACCTTCTTACACAAGCCCTGACAAAGGTTAGTAAAAAAGTGTTTATTCAAATTGTTAAAATTACACTTCATCATGTGTTTATTATTATTATTTATTGTTTTATATAGCGCCATCAAATTTGGTACCACTGTACAATGGGTAGACAGGACATAACAAGTAGTATTTAACATAACAATTTGACTTACAGAAACAACAGCCCTGCTCAAAGGAGCTTACATAACAAACCATAATGACTTTGTACTGGCCAAAACATCCAAGGAGAAGTTAGGTAAGCAGTTGCCTACATTTGTTGTCTTGGTAGAGGGGGTTTTCTTGGAGGGAAGAAAATGTTAGTAACCCATTAATAGGAAAAATAATATGATCACGTTAGTGGTAGCTAACAGACCAGCATGTACCTGTGTAGCGTGAGAACTTTAATTTACAGTAGCTAGCGTGGTAAAGATTAGCCATAACTACCGCAGTCTACAAGCCCGATGGTGTTTACTGTATTTTGTTGTATGGCTGGCTAAATATTATTGAGGATGTAGTCACCAAATGTTAGTGTTTGTACTGAAGACTTAGTGTAGCCCCCCAAGCCTTCAATCTACAGTAAATGCTAAACAGCCTATTGTTTCTCCCTTCCTTGCAGCTGCTCCCATGGGCCTCTGAATTTCCAGGGAGGAGGCAGTGCCCCCTCTTGCGACCACACTTCGGATACCCATGGTCAGATCTTTCTGAAGGCTACTTAACTAAATGAAGTCTTGTTACTTGACAAGGGTAATATGCCTTAATGTTCCTTGCATGCAGTGGTGGGAACCTAAATCTCAAGTCAACAGTTCACCTGTAATTGTTTTCCAATTTTCAAGTCGACCTAGTTGATGTCAGTTGGACAGCCTACTTAGGGAGCTCATCAAAGCCGCCTAACATGGGCCCACAGCTTACCGCTGTGAAGCTCGCACACTGTGCGAAGAAACTCTTTTCCCGCCCAGATCCCTGCTTCCCCTGGGAGGGAAAAGAGAATTTCCTCACATAGTGTGCGGACGCCACAGCTGTAAGTTATGGGCCTGTGTGTAAGGTGGCCGTTGGGCCGCATAGACTTCTGTGCTACCCGAGTGCTGCTTGGCCAGCCCTCGGGCCAGTAAAAATTGCAGGAGATGAAAAGGGGTGCGGGAGGCTGAATGAGTGAGTGTTTAGGGACACAAATCGGACAGGTAGGCGGTTTGGGGGGGCAGAGGTAGCTCAGGCAAGCGGTTTCAGGGGTAGAGGTGGCACAGGCAGGCTGTTTTAGGGGCAGATGCTTACTATGTAAATGTCTGTCTTATGATATAGTGATGGGAGTTATACTGTACCATATCTGTTCTGTAAATGTTATTTTTAAAACTTACTTAATTTATTTTTTGCAGATTTCTACTTTTTTCCAGTCGACATACAGTTTAAAATTTGTAAAATAAATATCTTTGCCAACATGTCTTTACATTTTAAAGTGGCGGGGGACTTGGTGCTCAAATTTGCTAATACTCTGTATTCAGTGAAACTAGTCTTATTTGAGACTTCTCTGAATAATTGCAATACATGTTAATTACCTGGCTAAATAATTGCATATAACTGTTCTTCTGTCCTTTCCCAGTTATCTTACTGAGAGCAGGCCGGCACTGTAAAGGGTTAAGGGTTTTCTTTCACTTCCTCTGTTTTGAGTTAGACCAGATGCTGTAATCCTAGGAACTTATTGTCTTCCACTGGATTGATTGAAACCGCCTGATGGAAGGAGCGGGAGGCTGGATTTTTGCCAGCCTGTCTCTATGGGGAGCTGCTTAAAGTCAAGACAGAGTCTGTACTGTCTAATGCACACGATACTAGCTTTTTAAAATAATACTCCTGCTGCATTTTAGGTGTTAATGGCAATTCAAGTCTGCAAAAGAATTGGCAGGTAGCCCTAGATCAGCGGTAACAGTTTCCGAAGTTTAAGATGTGGAATTCCATACAGTTGCGCCAATGCAGAATCCATTAGGACAAGTTATACATAAAAAATACAAAATGGTTCCATTGGAGTATTGTTTAAACATGTGCAGCCCAAGTCGAAGGGATTTATATTGTTTCAAGCAGATGGAGAATTCTATTTTTCCAAAGCATATAGCATGTTTTGGTAATCCCTGCATGCAAATTAAAATTCTTGAGCACATGTTAATTTAACATCAAAACCTTAGCGATCCCAATGCTAAGAAAGCCTGTAATGAAATGTAAAACAATATGAAGGACTATACAGGGCCAGATTTGTGACTAGGCACTAGGCATGCGTCTAGAGAAATGTGATTTATAGGCATTATTGTATCCAAAGCAGTGGATTTAGCAGTAGCCTGTTAACTCGTCTCTGGATCCCGCATCTTTGATTTGCCTTCTTTTACTTCACATCTAATATATGGTCGTGCCCACTCGTTTTTTGCCAATGCCCTTTTTATTAAATGCCTATTCCCCTCCTACAGAAATGTTTATTTCTGCATAAGGATGCTTGAACATAGTTAAGGTTGCTGCACTGTGAGAAGGACATACAGTATGATAATTATTACTAAGGCCCATACAGTCAAACCTGGGAATTTGCAGGAGTACATCTCAAGTCTTTGCCAATTTAAGGCCCTCATGCATTAATAGTTATGAAGAAGAATTGGATTTATGGGACCTGGCCAAACCATTGATTTGAATATGTAATTATTTAAACCAATATTTAGGGATAACCTCTTTATTTCATGAATTATGTAGAATACAACAGATTTGGTGTGACCTGATTGGTCACATATCAAGAGACCACCCAGTCCATAAAGATTTAAGCTAAATATAATTTTTTTATAATTTTGAAAAAAGGGCATTAAATCTTTCAGCATGTTGGAGACAGCACCATGAAAATTGTCCAAAATGCGTAAAACATTCCAAAGTAAATACTGTCACTTTTTTAAAATGAAGTAAAGGCGGGAGATTGATGATATTTTTACATAGGGACTATTTTACTGTGATGCAGTCTGTAATATATCTATCTTGTTTCTACAGAAGCCAGAAAAGTGTTATATTCTTGGCTAAATCTAAAGATTTATACTTTTTTTCTAAATTAGTCCTTGGCCTATGATTTTTTTTTTAAGATATTAAAACTGCCTCCAGCCACCTAGACTGACTTATCCAGTCGGGTCATTTGGCAGAAGACGGTTTATTCTGTTATAAAGATGCTTTCTCATGACATCTTGCTACAAAGTGAGTAGGAGATGTCTTCTGCTTCTCATCAACTGTAGTCCAAAATTCCAGCTGCAATCAGTCACACAGAATGCAAACCCTTATATGATGTAAGAGACCTGGACCACATACCTGGAAACTTTCAGGATCTGCTCTTGAGTCTCAGGGTTTTCACTCCCAGTACCCCAGGGCAAATACTCAAGGTCTCAACAACTGGCCAGACATCTGATTTTTCCCCTACTTAACTTAACTTTTCAAAGTTAAGAACTGTTGCCACCAAGAGAAACATATTTGAAGAGTCTCAAGCACAATCTATTTACTAAGTTACAAAGTAAGTACTAGCAAATTCATCTTGATTTTCAATCACAAAAAATAACAGAATTTAAAAAGTTCCTTGAATCTGTATCAGCCACAAATCAATTTCAGCAGGACAGTTAAATTCAGATTTTTTTCACTGAGCTTGAGACTTTCTAAAACCTTAGGGAGCCTTTAAGTAAACATAACCAGTTGATTAATTCTTAGAATATCAAGACCTTGAGACATTAACACATCCCACCCATGCTTTAACCTAAGTCTAAGGGTGTCTATAGAGGAAGTAAAAAAATATTCATAGCATTGTTCACAATAGTGGATTTCCGTTAGATGTGCTGAATAGGTCACTGCTTTTTGGCTACTTCCCATGTGCAAAGCAAAAAGATTTTATTATTTGGAAAAAAACACTTTCACTGTTTAAAACTATGAATTCAACTTTGCATTTCATGATCCAGATCCAATATTGTATTCCTTGTTAGACCAACTAAGCACCCTTGAATGATAAAATAAATAAAAAAGGTAATAGGAGGCCAGGTGTCTGCAAGGTTATTGCTGACCTTCCTTAGGTTGATGGGTAGCTCAGAGGGGCTAGGATGTACTTTACCAGATGGTTCCTCTGTTTTTCTTTCCTGCATGAGGGGTAGCTTCTATCATTAGAATATAAAACATTAGCATGAAAATATAAAACACCAGTGCCCATGTGTAAACTAGCCCCATGTGTAAGCTAGCTGCAAAGATTCTCTGTGTTACAGACAGCAGGGCTTCTGACGTAATCTCTGTTTGCACTCCAGTAGAAGTGGCAACTCTTCATACCTGGGTGGAGATGCCACACGGCCACCTTTTATGTTACCTAGACAAGGTGGGCCTGGGGAAGCAGGTGCATCAAATACTACGGGTAGGCAGTCAGAAAGTGGCATAAAGAGAACAGATGGGGCTCTCATCTGTCACAAGGAAGGAAGCCTAACACAGGGTTCAAGAGTCAAACTGTTTGATTAGCTGCTCAACTTGACAATGTCTACCGAGCTGTCTTTTACAGCTATGACCCAGACCATGGCAGTGAGAATGATTTGCATGCTGCTTGGGGGGTTATGGGGCAGGAGGGTGGTACAGATTTTTATTAGATGGCTTGCCATATTTAGCACAGGTGGGCGTTAAGAATGTCTCCATAGCGATTGCACCACACAGAGTTTGTCAGAGCTTACATCTCAGCCCCCCACCTTAAAGCTTGTGCAACTCCTGATGTGTTGCTTTTTGCCGCTAACACACCAATTGACCCCTGTCTATGAGAGGGTTGGGCTAGGAGTCAGCGAGACAGACCGAGATAATGTGAGATTACCCTGTCAAGCAGTTGCAATGTTTCCTAGTCTATGACAGGGTATGGTGTTAGTGTTGTTTGCTTACTTGGATTTGTTGTGTGAAACCCATAACATTTATGTTGGTCAAAGTATGACAAGTTTGTCATAAGAATGCAGGTGTGCCCAGGTTACTCTGCCTCTGTGGTGTCATCAGCAGCAGCCACTATCTACCGCCAATAACATCTCAATCTTCCTTTTAGTCTTCTGTAAAAGCCATTGCAAGTTGTATGCTTCATACAAGTTTAACTAATAATACTTGCCTAAAGAGGCAGAGGTGGCACAGGCAGGGTGTTTAGGGGTCAGAGATGCAGAAGGCAGATATGGCACAGGAAGGCTCTTTAGGGGGCAGATGTGGCACAGGCAGACTGTTTAGGGTACACAGATGACACAGGCAGGCTGTTTGGGGCACAGACAAGCTGTTTGGGAACAAGGATTGCACAGACAAGCTGCTTGGAGGCTCAGACAAGCTGCTTGGGTAAACGATGGAAAAGACATGTTTGAGGGAACTGATGGCACAGACAAGCTGTTTAGGGGCAAAGATGGCACTGTTGGAAGTGTTGCTTGTGAAGTTGGGGTGTCTTGGGCAATTTTCGCACTGGGGGCCTGTGGTTTCTAGTTACGCCCCTGGTGTGGCATGTCGGCATCAATGGTTGATGGCAGACGAGCCCCCTGCTGGCGACCAATAGAGTCACTCGTACAGACTTTTAAAATCCTGGTGCCATAACTTGGCCAGGAGAGACCACTGGACCAGGTAAATGTCCGTACGAACGACCAATAAAGTCGCTTGTACGGACACTGGCAGGGAGACCAGTGGTCTCTGCCGGGCAAGTTGCTGCATTAGGATTTTAAAAGTCTGTACGAACGACTCTATGGGTGGCTCGTACAGACTTTTAAAATCCTGCAGGCGACCAATAGGCTCACTCGCACTGCCCTTTAACCCCTGACCGCGGACCTATGAATTTCCGATTCCGTTAACTCCCGCGATTCCACGAAGATAAGGTAGGCTAGATTGGGAAGGGACCAGGGAGATTAGTAGACGAAGACGATCACGAAGATTCTTCGTCTACGTTTTACCGCCGCTATCTTCTCTTCTACATGACTTCGGAACGAACACGAAAACGCACTCTTCGTGTTCGTTTTCATGTTTACCCGAAGACGAATGCACAAGTCTAATAGGCAGTTTGTAAAAATCTGAAAATATTGCTTAGTCATAAGTATATACCGTATCGGCTCGAGTATAGGCCACACCCTTAAAGTTTGGTGCTATTTTAAAGAAAATAATATTTTTAAAGAAAAAATACACATTAGTGGAAAGGTAAAACAGTATTTTATCTAATGAACATGTATTATAACATTTTTGGTATGTATTATACAGTTTGTCAGCATATGTTAAATATATAAACAGAAAACCAATAGCCATTTTAAGGTCCTCCCCCTTAATTCATAATGCACCTTACTTATAAATATGCCCCTCTGCCCCCTGATATGCCACTCTGTGCCCCAGATATGCTTTTATAACCCCTGATATGCCACTCTGCCCTCCAGATATGCTTTATAACCCCTGATATGCCACTCTGTCCCCCAGATATGCCACTCTGCCCCAATATGTTTTATAGCCCCTGATATGCTTTATGCTCCCAATATGCCACTCTGAGACCCCAGATATGCCTTATGCCCACAAGAAATGCCTACCTGTCCCCCAGAAATGCTTTATGCCCCCTAGAAGTGCCACTCTGCCCCCCTGATATGCAACTCTGCTTCCTAGAAGTGCCACTCCCTCCCCGACTTACCAATGCTCCCCCAGACTCCCTGGTGTCTAACGGGGCCGGTCGGTAGACGTCTGTGCGATGCGCGCAGACAACCTCCGCTGCTGGCACTTCCGTGTGGCAGCAGTGGAGGTTATCTACGCACATTGCCGCAGCCTTCCGCCCGGGCTTCTATGGTGGAGCACCGGCGTGACATAACCTTCCGGTGCTCCACCATAGAAGCCCTGGCGGAAGTGCTGGCAGGGGAGGTTGTCTAGGCGCATCACGCAGACGTCCACAGCTGCAGGAGAGGAGGATCCAGGTCCCCTGCAGCTCTGCGGGGGATCTGGATCCTAACCCTGCTGCTTGCCCGTGCGGTCTATATTCGGGCCAATACGATATATATGTATATATGTATATATATATATATATATATATATATATATATATATATATAGGCACTCACTTTATTAGGCACACCTGGATCCATCCTGCCTTTTATCAACAATTCACGCTGGTGGTGGTGATGTAATGGTGTGGGGGACACTTTCATTTCCCACTTTGGGTCCCTGAGTACCTATTGCGCATCGGCCTACCTGAGTATTGTTGCTGACCATGTCCATCCCTTTATGACTATAGTGTACCCATCTTCTGATGGCTACTTCCAGCCGGATAATGCACCATATCACAAAGCTCACATCATCTCAAACTGGTTTCTTGAACATGACAATGAGTTCACTGTACTCCAATGGCCTCCACAGTCACCAGATCTCAATCCAATAGAGCACCTTTGGGATGTGGTGGAACGGGAGATTTGCATCACGGATGTGCAGCCGACAAATCTGCAGCAACTGTGTGATGCCATCATGTCCATATGGAACAAGCACCTTATAGAAAATATGCCACAAGGAATGAAGGCAGCTCTAAAGGCAAAAGGGGGTCCATTACTAGGAAGGTGTACCTAATAAAGTGGCCAGTGAGTGTATATATATATATGTGTGTGTGTGTGTGTCCTTTCTGGCCAATTCTTGCCTTTCCTATTACCCCTTTAACTCACCTGTTTCTATTTATCCCATCTCTCTTTGTTTCTCTTATCCCTCATTCTCTTTCTATTCACCTTTCCCCTTTATCATTATCTCTCCATCACTTTATCTCTCCCCTGTATCCATTCCTCTCACTTTTTTCTTTATTTTGCCCCTTCCCTTTGATCCCCCTTCTCATTATCTCCCCTCTTTCTTCACATCTCTCTCCTTTCTTTTCATCTCTTTGTTCTCTTTATCTCCCCACCTTTTCTCTTTATCTCTTTAGTTTTTCCTCTCTCCCCTTTCTATTTCTCTCCTGTTCTTTTTATTTATCTTTATCTCTCTTTATCTCTCTCTCTCTCTCTCTCTCTCTCTATTTCTTTCTCTCTCTCTTGTTCTTTATCTCATATCTCTCACTATTCTTTGCCTTTCCCATTTCTCTTTATCTAATCTCTCCTCCTTCTCTTGTATGCCTTCTTTTTCTTCTTGTCTCTCATTATCTCATCTCTCACTTTTCTCTTTATATCTCGTTTTACACTATCTCTACTCCACTTTATCTCCATTTTCTCTTTATTACGCCCCTCAATGCCTATCCCTTCCTTAATTCATTATACCTCCTCTTTCTTGTTATCTCTGCAACTTTTCCCCATCATTCATTGTGGATGTGCAAATGTTTGTGTGTTAGCGTGGATGTTTAAGTGTTTTGGGGGGAAAGACAGCACAGCAGTGACTCAGGCAGCCTCTTTACAGAGGAATACAATAAACCGAATATTTTTTCATTAATATTTGGTTGAATTTTACTCATACGTATATGCACTGTTCTTTTGAGTGGTGCCACCCCAATTGTAAGTGCATTTCGTTTATCTATATCCGACCATTGAAGATACTGCACCATTTTTGGTCTATTTTTATTTGCAGCATTCAAGACTTGTGCATGGGATTGCTGATGAGCTCATCACACTCAGCCCACTTGTGAGTGGTACTTATATTCACATATTATATTTTGATTTCTACATATTGCACTATTGTGTTTTATTTTTCTTTTTCCCTCATGTATATGCGCTCCATATTGTGCTGTTTGGTTAGCCTCTTTACAGGACAGGAATTGTATAGGTAGGCACAATGGCACAGGAAGACTGCTTGGCAAAAATGGCAAAGATATGCTGTTTGGGGGAATAATAGACACAGGCAGAATGGAGTGAAGATAGCACATAGACTGTTTGGGAAGAGATGGCACATGCAGGCTGTTTGGGGTAAAGATAGCACAGGTAGGTTGTTTGGGGGAAAATGACACAGACAGGCTTTTTGGGAGCAAAGGTGGCACAGACCTTCTGTTTGGGTGGCTAAGGTGGCACTAAGCTGTGAAGTTGGGGTGTCAGGAGTACTTATTTGAACCGTTTAACAATTTGGGTTCCAGGGAAGGCAAATAGTGTGACTCAGACTGGTATGTATAAGGGATGTGGAGTATGGACACAAGAACTCGACCACGCAATAAAATATATGGGCTGGTCTCCAAATGGTTCCAGGACTGCTTTTCATTTCAAGTCTGGCCCTGGCCTTAGTCGTACCCTCTGATGTTTCTCTATGGAAATAAAAGCATTTATTTTTGAAATGTTGGAGGTATGTAACACTTTTAGTGTCTGCTTATTTATATGGAATATCCACACATTCATAATCTAAACTTATGTTAATTAAACTAAAAACTACATCAAAGACACAGTCATTAAATGGGCTAATCTCGGTAAATGATCAGTGTGCCAAACACAGACAGCCTGCACATTTTACATGTTGCACTCCAGAGGTACTTCAAAAGCATCCTCGAAAGATGTGAGAGTTTGGCTCCTCTCACAGTACAGTTCAAACATTGATTCGTTTTTCACAATGAAGGGTTCATGTGTCATAAGGCTTTACTATTTAAAAAATATCATGTCTCTCTGTTTATAATATATTATGTTCCTGTTAACTTACTGGAGAGCTGAATACCCAATGGAATTTAATGTAAATCAATATAAATGTGCATTAAGGTATACATGTATGTTGCATCCCCACCTCCCACACACATATAAACTACACGGCGTCACATCCCACTCAGATTTAGACCGACACAAGGTATCAACATGAGAAGAAAATCAGAGCAATTCTTAATGAAAAACAGACCTGCAATCCAAGTCGTTTATTTAAATATGTCTGGGTGAAAAATGTATAGTATTTCAAGCACTGAAGAAGAGCAGAGGCAGGGGGGGCTCCTGTTGTTATACATTTGATGTATTCTGATTCTCTTAGAGTCTGCTGTGGGGCTAGTAATTGAAGTGCAGAAATGGGAAGCATGAGTGAGAAGGCTAGCAAATACCTCTTTGATGCAGAGCAGAAGAACTCTGGTTATGCCTCTGTTGCAGAAATATAATGGCTCAGTTTATTAGAACTTCAAAGTAAGGCCTGGTTTTTGCACCTGATGGGGTAAAGGCATCTCTTTCATTTGGCTTTTGGACAGACAAGTGTTTTCCTTCTGGGATTAGTCATGTGTAAATATATTAATGTTTGTCCTGAAATGTATTTACTGTGTGCATACTAGGTCACTGAAAGCTAATTTTTAAGATCCAGCACAGTGGGCTGGAGTAAAAATGATCTGGGCATCCATGCTTTTATGTGTTGATATAACATATATCAACACATGACAAATGACATATAAAACCTTGCTTCCTAACTGTCACTGTACTGGGACATGGACAGGCACCACTTTGATAAATAAGTGTATATTTTGAAATTGTGCAAGGACATGGAAAACTAACACACAATGTGGGTTTTTAGTAAAAAGCTTGCAAAAACACTTCCGACTGAATGTCATAGACTTGCACAGAGTGAGTCAGTAACCAATGGCGTCAGAGTCTCTAGGACACATTATGACCATAGGCTGTGGCAAACTCATTAGACCAGACCGGATAATGATATCACCAGTGCAGACTACTTTTTGTGCCAGATAGGTCTCTATAATTAGAATTCCATTGCTGGGAGAATCAAGTGACCATGTCTCAAGTAAAGTTTTGCCCTCTTGCTCCCCTGCAACCTATGGTCCCACCTTTAGGAAACCATTCAACATAAACAGAAAACAGGTAAAATATTTTATGCAGTCCTTTCTTGGCAAAGTAAACAATCCTATATTTTACTATAATGAGACACTTGGAGAATTTGCAGGATATCTGATTTCAAGAACTGGCTCAGTTCAACCATCAACAGAATTCGGTTATCTGTATGACATAAAGCAGCAACAAGATCAACAATACAGGTTCTCTAATACAACAAGTATGCATTTTAAATGATATTTACTCAGTAGTAGCTTTCATGTTAATAACGATCAAAGAGGGAGGAGGGAAATGGAGCATTGTGCCTTCAGCAAAGCATACTAGCGTGCATTTTTTATCTACTTAGACTAAGTAGACTTCTTCCATAATAGCTCTTGTTCTTGTAAACCCTTCCATACCTGGGGCCTACGTTTGTCTCACAAGTGTCTCTATTCAGGAGGGACTTTCTTTGAGACCCAGATCTCTCTATCTCTTCCATCCACTAATGTACCTCACTGGTGATTTAAGAGCTCAACGTGTTTGCTAGGTATGAGTGTAAGGCATTGTTCTATGGACCTAAATGTCACAATAATGTGTAGAAAATATGTGTTCACAAATTGGATTGTGTGGATAAACCTTACTATTCTTTCTCTACATGCCTAACATAAAAAGTTACCTTGCATAATAATACCTTGCTACCTAGCTATGCATCTTATGACCTCAGATATACACTCAGTGGGCACTTCATTAGGTACACCTGTTCAATTACTTGTTAACAAATAGCTAATCAGCCAATCATATGATCAATGCATTTAGGCATGTAGACGTGGTCAAGACAACTAGCTGAAGTTCAAACCGAGCATCAGAATGGGGAAGAAAGGGGATTTGAGTGACTTTGAACGTGGCATGGTTGTTGGAGTATTTCAGAAAGTGCTGATCTTCTGGGATTTTCACGCACAACCATCTCTAGGGTTTATAGAGAATGGTCCGAAAAAGAGAAAACATCCAGTGAGCGGCAGTTGTGTGGACGAAAATTCCTTATTGATGTCAGAGGAGAATGGGCAGACTGGTTCGAGATGACAGAAAGGCAACAGTAACTCAAATAACCACTCATTACAACCAAGGTATGCAGAATACCGTCTCTGAATGCACAACACGTTGAACCTTGAAGCAGATGGGCTACAGCAGCAGAAGATCACACCGGGTGCCACTCCTGTCAGCTAAGAACAGGAAACTGAGGCTACAATTCGTACAGGCGCACGACATTCAGATGGCAGGGTCAGACATGAAAACATGGATCCATCCTGCCTTGTATCAACGGTTCAGGTTGGTGGTGTAATGGTGCGGGGGACATTTTCTTGGTACATTTTGGGCCCCTTAGTAATAATTGCGCATCATTCAAACACAACAGCCTACCTAAGTATTGTTGCTGACCATGTCCATCCCTTTATGACCACAGTGTACCCATCTTCTGATGGCTACTTCCAGAAGGATAATACACCATGTCACAAAGCTTATCATCTCAAACTGGTTTCTTGAACATGACAATGAGTTCACTGTACTTCAATGACCTCCACAGTCACCAGATCTAAATCCAATAGAGCACCTTTGGGATGTGGTGGAACAGGAGATTTGCATCATGGATGTGCAGCAACTGCATGATGCCATCATGTCCATATGGACCAAAATCTCTGAGGAATGTTTCCAGCACCTTGCAAAAGGGGGTCCAACCTGGTACTAGCAAGGTGTACCTAATAAAGTGGCCAGTGAGTGTATACTGTCCTAGGCAAACTAGGTTTAGGGTGGCTGGTCCACGCAGAGGAAGTCCCTTTGCCACCAAACTGTGGGTGCATTGTCCTATTGGGCGATCATGCTCCCCGGTGTGGTACTGCTCGATGGTCCACTTACAATAGGGTCTTGTTAGATAAGCAGGATTTGTGCATTAGAAGCAGAACATTTCTAATTCAATTTTATGATTACATTTTGTTTGAAGTACTTTCCTGTAATTACCCATTGTCAAGTTAGGAATGATTGGGTTTGTCTCAAATATATCTCAATATATCTCTAATTTTGGTAAAAAACATTAGTTACAATTTTTACTTTATAACACAGTATATCAGAAATAGGTCTACCATTATTTTTTCCTTATATTTACATTCTTATCTCAGTGACCATGGTTGTGTTTCAGGCACGCACTCTGCATTTACAAACATTTGTGAAAAAAATGGGCCGTTCTGACGAGCTTGGTGAATTCAAGCATTGTACTATGATGGGATGCTACCTTTGCAATAAGTCAGTTTATTAATTTGTACCCCTGCTAGATATTCCATTGTCAGCTGTAAGTGATATTGTTGGAAAATGGGAGCTTTTAGGAACATCAGCAACTCAGCCATGAAGCATAAGACCAGGAAAAGTCACAGAGCAAGGTCAGCAAGTGCTGAGCCGCATGGTGCGTAAAGGTCGCCAACGCTCTTCTGATTCCATAGCAGAGGAGTTTCAAACTTCCGGTAGGAGCTTAATGGAATGGGTTTCCATGGCAGAGCAGCTACATGCAAGCCTCAAATCACCAAGTACAATTCCAAACATCGGATCAGATGTTGTAAAAAATGCCACCGTTTGACTCTGGAGCAGTGGAAACGTGTTCTGTGGTGTGACAAACCACGCTTTGGCCATCTGACGGGCACGCTTTGGCCGTCTGATGAGCACGCTTTAGCCCTCTGGGTTTGGCGGTTGTTAGGAGAACGCTACTTGCCAGACTGCATTGTGCCAACTGTAAAGTTTGGTGGAGGAGGGATAATGGTATGGGGCTGTCTAGGCCCCTTACTTCCATTGAAGTGAAATTGTAATGCTTCAGCATACCAAGACATTTTGGACAATACTGTTTGGGGAACGCCTTTTTCTATTTCAACAGTGCACAAAGAAAGGTCCATGGCTGGAAGAGTTTGGTGTTAAAGAGCCTGACTGACCTGCTCAGAGCCCTGACCTCAACCCCATCGAACACCTTTGGGATAAACTGGAACAGAGATTGCGAGCTAGGCTCTCTCGTCCAACTTCAGTGTCTGACCTCATAAGTGCTCTACTGGATGAATGGGTAAAAAAATCCCACAGAAGCACTCCAAAATCTTGTGGAAAGCCTTTTCAGAAGAGTGGACGCTGTTATAGCTGCAAGGGGGGGAGGAACTACACATTAACTACATATTAATATTTTAATATTAATTTAAAAAAAACATATTAATAATGCAATGTTATAAAAGTCCCTGTTGGTGTAATGGTCAGTTGTCCCAATACTTGTGTCCATATAGTGTATAAATGCAAAAATTTTTACCTAAGCTTACATTTTACCAGTCTGCAGTTAAATACCATTTTTGTGGTAGGCCTCTCTTTGGGGCCCAAATGTCTCTGTCCTTATTTACTCCCAGATATCCCACTTTTTCTAGGTGTTCGGAATGTTTGGTTCCTATAAATAAATTTACAAAAAAAAAAAATATAGTATGTATTATTTCATAAATAGCTATCGGTAGATCAAATAAATACCCACACCTCTAAACAAGGTTTTGGCCTTTTAAATGCTGGGCGGCATACATACAGAAAATAGCTGGTAGACCAAGACAATATAAAAGACAGCCATGCTAGCTTCTGATCATAATTTTGATTCAACATTACCATACAAAACGGATATGAGACGAACTGACAGCTGCTTCATAGCTTGTCTTACAGTATGTCCCCCCTTTTTTAGGGGAAAAATCTCCATCATCATATACAGTGTGATCCTCCCCAAAGGGCAGTCCAAAAACCAAATGTGAGGGAAATGTCCCCTGCATGAGAGAACCCACCAAACCTTATACATATGTTTCGGCCTACATTTGCCTCACGGTTGGTATCCCTCTAGGCACAAGAGAGCAAGGAGGTCCACAGCTTGATTAACTTTTTCACTTGGGGTATTCCCCAAAGATCCCAAAGGGTAAAATATCATACAAAACGAATGTGAGACGCTAAACCAAAAACTGACAGCTGCTCCATAGCCTATCCTACAATGCTTCCTCAATTGGGAGCATCTCAATTTTCAGCTCTCTTGTGCCATTACAATGAAAAATCTCCATCATCAGCCTGATCCTCTGCACGAGGGAACCTGTAAACCCCAGACATACATTCCTGCCTACTTTGTCCTCATTAGTGGGGCACGGTTGGTGCATTATGTTGTGTGACTGGGCCTAAGAAATATATATTTGTTGTGTAAATATATTTGAAATATTTCAAAATAATTTGGAATCTTTGTATGTATTGAAAAATGAAACATTGCAGTAATTTGACACTTTATGTGCTAGAGTTGAATGGAATGTGCTACCCTTTGGCAAATTAAAGAATTATATCCCACATTCATCAGATAAGTTTACTGTCATGTATCCTCATCATTTATTAATGGGGACTTTGACCCAGTAGCAGAAATATCTTTAATGAATTCAAATTTAGGTGATTTTAGATGTTAGGTATAAAATACATTCAATAGAAACTCCCTGGGTGTAAATATAGTTCAGGATATATATATAATAACTTAACAAACCACACAAAAAATGCATTTTATGTTTTTTATGTGCTTTTTGGGATGCCAGATGTAACTATGAAGGCAGCTTCCCTCCTCCTTACCCAACAGTCTTGACTACTGCCATCTAAGTATATTTGGAACCGAATATATTCCATAGATGGTCTGTAGCCAAAAAGTTGTTCCTAGTAACTAGCCATACATTATTTCTTAAACATCATTCATAAACATTGCTTCAGTAGGATTCTCAGAGACATGCAATTTTTAGTTATTTTCCCAGCTATGTTATTATGTTAAAGATGATATATTGCAAATGTATAATGTAAAAATGTAGGGGTAAAAGATACACTAAAGTGTTTTTCCAGTAAATGATTCTCATAATGCCTGCTGCTATTCTCTGATCAGGGGTCCAATGTCAGCCTATATGCTATGTTGCTAGGTTTAGTTTTTTTGCTATCCATTCACTTGAATATAGACTGTTTTTCCATCGGTTTCTACAGCTGAACTCTCTGGTCAGCAGTACAGAGAAAAATCCTTCTTTTTTACAGCAAGTTTCCTGCTCCTGTGACAGAGTTCTCTTTCATTGAACTTACAGGGGGATGGGGACAAATGAAGGGAGTACTGTAAAGTGCTTCATGTCTTTTTTAAAATAACATTCTATGCTGGGGTAGAGCATAAACTTTTCCATGCCGTCTCACAATACGCTGTGTAAGGCCTTTCGTCTGTATCGTTTCATGCACTGATGGCGATAAGTTAGAAAATCTTACACAAAGACCCTCATAGAAATGCAGCCAATTGCAATTATTAACTTTGGCTACACTAAAGAACTATGCGCTCACTCCATGAAAATGCACCCTCTGTTTTCTTTTTTTAGGATTTAAAGTCATAGTGTGAGATCAAATACACAAAATAAATAAAAAAAATAGTTTCTCACTCTCCCTTAAAGCATTCATTCCATGTTTGTACACTGTTGTTCTAGAGTTTATAGAAATAGTCATTACTTTTGCCAACCTTTTTTTCATAAATGGGTAGTTCATGGGATAGTCCATGTAGTATTTTAAACTTTAAACTACTACTTTTGTACCCCATGGCTGACATAATGCAAAAGCTAAATGGTATTTATGAATTGCACAAAAGTGTAATATTATGAGGTAAAGGGAGGTATTAAAACATAGTTGTTTAGAAAAGGGAAGAAGTGGACATAACTATATCCCCTGTTAAATGTATGCACAGAAAATTATTTCTGATAAACAAAGGAAAGTTAAAGAAAAAATGGTAGGCAAGGATATTTTGCCCATATTGTGTTTTAAATGTATGTCAGTTACTATGCCATTTTACGGATTTTACAAGACATACTAAATGGCCAAAAGAATGTGGACACCCTCGTAATAATATATTGTCATATAGTGTACATGATCAGAGTCAGGGCCGGCCGAAGACTTAACGCCGCCTGGGGCGAAGTTTAAAACGCATAATCCCCCCCCCCGCCGACGCCATAATCTACGATCCCCCACCCGGTACTTACCTTTAAACAGTCCTGCGGCGAGTCTCCCTGCTCTGCCACGGTGCCGGCTTGTACTGCTGAGCGCCGGAAATTGACGTCACTTCCTGCGCTCTGCATTACAAGCCGGCACCGGGACTGAACAGGGAGACTCGCCGCAGAGGAGAGAGAGAGAGGGGCGCCGAGCGGGTAAGCGAAAACCACTCTGTGCCCCTCTCTCTCTCCTCCGCTTAAAAAAAAAAAACAAAAAAAAAGCGCTTGGGGTGGCAAAGTGCCGCCCCTTCTAAAGTGCCGCCTGGGGCAATTGCCCCAGTCTGCCCCATTATAGGGCCGGCCCTGATCAGAGTCCCTGTCTTTTTTTCTTTCTGACTCCTAAGTCTGTGGATTTTCCTGGCAGCAGCTTCAAAATGAAAACCTGCAACCCCCATATATATCTTTACTAAAATCTAAATTACTTTATATTATGTAAAGGGACTGACTAGAATGTCTAAACTTTTCTCCATTGGCATTGTTATTATGCTACTTTTTTCAATAAACATATAAATTAATTACATTTGTTCCCAGCCATATGGACAACAGTTTGTCTGCAACAGACAGATATTTGTCAAGGGTGAGTTGGGGTCGGAGCGCAGCGCAGAGAGACACCGTGTACAAGGGGGGTAAAGTAAAGGGCAGTCCAAAAAGCAAAGTCCAGTATTCCAGCCAAGGGTCAGAAAGTCTGTGAAATCCAATAGAAATATGCAGGACAGCAAGGGTTAATCCAAATAGCAAAGTCCAATAATCCAGCCAAGGGTCAAAAAGACCACCGCCGGTGACGGGTAGGGACCTGACAATATTTAGTGTTAATTTGTTGGTAATCTTCCTTAGCATGGCAACTACTATATCTGAGAGATTGAACCTGGGACCTGTGAAATTTATAAAGGAGTATATTACAAATATAATACAGTATATAATAGAAAAACAAAAAAAAAAAGTTTGCTGTAGACAATCTCAGGTCTCTTTGTTAAAAAATGTAAACATATGTAATCCTAAAGTTCTAGACAAGAAACTATTTATTTCCTTTAAACAACAAGAAAGCACAAAAACATAGACCTGAAATAAATTACTTGGGATAGATTTGCTGTGAACCTTTTTAAAGGAATTATGCAAGTGGTATATGGTAATGTCACTGTAACTATTATTACACTATATATTACACTGTATATTACATTCAGTTTAGCTGTCTGTCTGCTAATCCCATAAATCCTTTCATTTAATCTCTTTTTAGGTTATGGAGATGATCTGCAGTATTTGTGATTTAAGGCCCTTGCAATATAAATCCAATCATCTATGTTCAAAGCCAGGATGGTGGTAGCAGTGATGACTTTCCAGCAAACATACCTGGCAACCTGAACCTTGACATTAACCAGAGTCAAGTTCAGTCTTCAATCTTCACTCTGGGTTAAATAGGATAAATAATTAGAGTAATAGCTTATTTTGTTGATTCAGTTATGGTTCACTGTTACTGGATACACATTTCTAATTAGACTCAGAAGACATCTGTCGCTATACTGATTAATATTCATCAGACTCTGATGATTGGAAATAAGGTTGGGTTATGGGAACTTTGAGAATTGAAGGGAATGCCCCAATCCAATTTAAAGCCACTTTATATGTACATAAATGATAAATCAAAAGGGTAGTGTCACGCACAGCATAGAAGGAGACATTGATATCAGGCAGGACCACAAGGAACGAAGAATCAAGGTCAGTGACAAGTTCAGCAAACATGATCAACGCCAAGCCGGGTTCAAACAGACAAGATATAAATCAGAATGTGTACTGAGGACAGGCACTATAGAACATAGGCACGGCCATCAGAGAGCAAGGTTCAATGGTTTCTGAAGGTTTAAACAGGAAGTGGGAGGTGTTGGTACCTAATTTAAATTTGGCGCAAAGTTTCAAATGTCTGTTACGTCACTTTTGTTCCATTACGTCCTGTGGCCATCTTGAGTGTGGAGAGCATGTAACCTCCCTGTGTATGCTAAAATAGTACCCACCAGAGCTGCTAGAGGGCGCGTGGATGCAGAAGAGTAGGACGTCTCTTCAATGGATTTAGGTTGGCACATAGAGGTGGTGCACAGTCTTCCTCTCACGTGCGGCAACTGTTGCGGCAGTAGTGAGGTAGAGGGAGGTCTCCCTTTCTCTGCAGTGGCTGGTTTAGGAGTAAGGAAGCAGAGGGGGATCTTCCTCTTATGCCTCCTTATTCCTCCCTTGGTAGCAGCATAAGGTAAGTGGGTGACACCATCCCCCTCCACAAGGGCATGCTCTGAGTGTCCAGGAGTTGCTTTTATTAGGCCAACGAAGATGGAATTCATGAATTCTGGCCGAAGCATGAATATAAGAGACAGGTTCCCAGGAACTTTCTCCTGGACCATAACCCAGGGGCATGCCTAGAGTATTTGGCACCTGGGGCGGATCCTGTATGTGGCACCCCCCCACACTTTAAAACTGCATAGCTTCTATCGTTAGGCAAACATTGACAGGGGTACAACATAACTGTTATCATTATATACTGAGGCAGACATTGACAGGGGTACAACATAACTTATTATATACTGAGGCAAACATTGACGGTGGTATAGGATAACTATTATCATTGTATACTGAGGCATGCACTGACAGTGGTACAGCATATCACCTTTCACTATATACTGAGGCATGCACTGACGGTGGTACAGCATATCACCTTTCACTATATACTGAGGCAAACATTAACGGTGGCACAGCATAACACCTATCATTATATACTGAGGCACACATTGACGGTGGTACAGCATAACACCTATCATTATATACAGAGGCAGGCATTGACAGGGGTACAGCGTAATCCCTTTCACTATACATTGAGCCAGACATTGGCAATAATGCAGCATAACCCCTATCACTATATACTAAGCCAAATATTGATGTGGTGTAGGCCTACCACTTCAGTGTCTGGCTTAGTATATAGTAGGGATGCACCGATATAAAAATTCTGTACCAAAACTGAAAATTCAGCATTCACTTGGCCGAAAACTAAAAATGACCCCCTCACCTTTAAAAACAAAAAGCACACTTTTATTAAAAGTAAGTAACACACCAAAATTAGACAATTACACCCCTATCATGCCCAGGTTCTAGCATGTACTGGTTGCCTGGGCGTGATATGAGTGTGATTGCTGTTAGCAATCATATATATATATATATATATATATATATATATATATATATATTCTAATATTCTTATTGAATTTTTCTGTCCAATTTTGGAATGTTACTTACTTTTAATAAAAGTGTGGCTAACACACCAAAATTGGACAAAAAAATCATATATATAATTGCTAACAGCAATCACACTCTTATCACGCCCAGGCAGCCAGTACATGCTGGAACCTGGGAACCTGGGCATAGTATAAGTGAGATTACAGTCTCCCGATGCCATGCTACCCCACACACTTACACATCCATGCTATCACACACACACTCATTCACAAACATTCACTCTCACTGAATGTTTTCCTACCTTTTCTTTGTCACTTTTCCTCCTCCTCTTCATTCTTCTTCTTGGCTCTTCTTCTTCTGGGTCCTTCTGGGACAGTGAGCGTCGAAGGCGGTGGGCGTGGCTTCAGCATTGTGCGCCAGGATTGTTGTGGTGTCTAGCGGGGGCAGCCGGTGGACGTCTGTACGATGCGCGTAGACAACCTCTGCTGCTCCCAGGCACTTCCGCAGGGGCTTCTATGGATCTTAGGCTTGTAGTCAGACCACTATTTGAGGTCGGATTATAAAACGACCTTGAATATAAGACGAGGGGTATTTTTCCTCTGAAAAATACCTTGTCTTATATTTGAGCAAATACGGTATACATTTAGCTGTGTTTGTGTTACTTCTGTGAAACGTATGCTCCTGGGTTATAATACCTTTATAATACCAATTTTAAAAAAAAATTGCAAAAAAAGGGAAACTGTTATAAAAACCTTTAGACTCAAGGTCAAACTTATTATTCGTTATTATAATGGTAATGGTGAATTATTATAATGGTGAAGCTCCTGGCGGCGATTATTATATGACTGCATCCACTTGCACCCATTATAACCTGCACACTTACCCATTCATGTATCCCCAACACAGTATTTATACAAAATCCTGTACATTTCATCCAGCCTCTGCCCTTCTATACCTTGGTCCTTTCACATCATGAAGATGAAGTTGACCTGTGATCCACAAGGTATACTTTGTCTGTCAGCACCACAATGGACATTCCTTTGAAATATTTGAAAGATTGTTCTGCAAACCAGAATACACATGATTGACAGTGGCTAATGAAATAATACCACAAATTAGAAGGCAACCAGCATCCTGATTACAAGGGCGTTGTGATGATTTACTTACAGAAAGGAAAACATATGGTGATTGCACAGCTGGGAAATACTGCACTTAATGCTTAAACTGAGTCTTCAGACTAAAGTTGGGTTAGGTCACTCGTTACAGATTCAGAGAAATGTGATGATTTTAATAAAAAAAATGTATAGTTCACTTTGCATAGACATAATACAAGAGACCAGTGGTTGTCTATCTCTGGTTTCAATTTTTTATGATAATTTTTGTTAAAGCATTGCTTCCTCTGCAACTGTTAACTCATTCCTCTGCTTTCTTAGCATAAGTGAAATCCAAGTAATGCAAGCTGTTTTTTATGATTAAAGTAAGCAAAGTATTTCTGAAGCTTTTTAGATGAGGCATATGATCATACCTGGGAACTCTCCGTGTTTGACCCATTGATTGCCGGGTGAAGCACAGCTTCTCCGGGTCAAGACCCGAATCCTCCGGGTTGTGGGAGGGGGGTCTTGACACGACCCGCTCCCCATCCATTTTTCCTTTAAAAAGGGGTGCTTCCCGCTGGCGTCAGCGGGAACGCCCCGGACATCAGCAGGAACTCCCACTGACGTCAGCCGGAACTCCCACTGGCATCAGGGGGAACTCCCACTGGTGTCAGGGGGAACTCCCACTAGTGTCAGGGTGAACTCCCACCGACATCATGGGACCGCCCCACTGACATCAGTGGGCAGTCCTGGCTGTGTCCCGCATGGGAACTCTCAGGGTAGCCGGAGACCAGAAGTTCCCAGGTATGCATATGATGCATGGAAATAACACATATTCAGTAAGCTATGGAAAACTACATTCTGGCCTACAGAGACATATTTAGAGCAATGAGATGCAGCTGGTATAGCTTAATGGAAGCGCTGTGCACTATTGATTTTGCTATTTCTACCTATATTATATGATCAAATGTGGGCATCTGACCACCAAACCTATATGAGCTTGCTGGACATCCCATTTCAAAATCATAGAGTTGGCCCTCTTCCTAAACAGCCTTCACTCTTCTATGAAGGCGTTCCTCTGTGTGTCTAGGAGAATTTGCGATCATTCAGCCAAAACATAATATGTGAGTTCGGGCACTAATGTTGGATAAAAAGACCTGTCCCCGCATCAGTTTTCCAGTTTGTCCCAAAAGTATTCAGAGTAGTTAAAGTCAGAGCTCTGTGCAGGCTACTCGAGCTCCTCCACACTCATTTCATCAAACCATGTCTTTATGGACCTTGCTTTGTGCACAGGGGTACAAAGGGCCTTCCCCAAACTGGTGCCACAAAGTGGGAAACATACAATTGTCTAACATATCTTTGTATGCAATATTGGAAAGCACCATGAACCAGTAACAGCAACATTTAGGTAAGTATATCATAATATGTAATTGCTAGTTATTTTGCTAGTTAAATTATGTGTCATAGTTACCTGCAGTGGACCCTGCAGCCACACTTTTTTGAAAGACAGGTCCACTTTAACCCCTTCAGTGCCCCATAGATGTACTGGTATGTCAAGAAGAAAAAGCATCACAAGAAGCCCTTATGGACATGCACAACACAGTGTACTTTGTGATCTGGAGGAGAGAGACAGTAAATCGTGCTAGTGCATATCTACAGTCAATACACCCTATACATACCCTATCCTGCCCCATCCTTTAATGTTTTAATACTTCCTTCTCCCTACAATTGTTATATATAATATAACTAGCAGCTCAAACCAATATTTATGTGGCCCAGTGTCAGGCTGTGATCAAGGGGGCAGAAGCCAAACCACCCCACTAACCTCTAAGAGATCAGGACATTTTTGGCATTGACCCTTATGATGGGCATAGTAAAACAGCCCACCCAGGGGCGTACCTAGAGTATTTGGCACCTAAGGCGGATGCTGCATGTGGCACCCCCCCACATACACACAAACTGTAAAACTGCATAGCTTCTCTGACAGGGGTACAACATAACCGTTATCATTATATACAGAGGCATGCACTGACGGTGGTACAGCATAACACCAATCACTATATACTGAGGCAAACATTGACGAGGGTACAGCATAACACGCAACAAAAAAATTCAATAACAATATATATTAACAGCAATCACTATGCTATCATGTCCAGGCATACCCAGATTCCAGATTGTACTGGCTGACTTAGCATGATAGGAGTGTGATTGCTGTTAGCATATATATATATATATATATATATATTAATATTGTTATTGAATTTTTCTGTCCAATTTTAATAAAAGTGTGGTTAACACACCAAAATTGGACAAAAAAAACAATATTATATATATATATATATATAATTGCTAACAGCAATCACACTCCTATCATACCCAGGCAGCCAGTACATGCTGGAACCTGGGCATGATAGGAATGCGATTACAGCCTCTCTATTCCATGCTATCCCCCCCACACACACACTTACACATCCATGCTATCACACACACACTCATTCACAAACATTCAGCATAACACCCATCACTCTCACACACATACTAATCCACTCTCACTGAATGTTTCCTACCTTTCCTCTGTCACTGTCACTTTTCTCTCTACAGCTCCTTTTCCTCCTCCTCCTCGTTCTTCCTCTTGGCTCTTCTTCTTCTGTGTCTTTCCGGTGCAGTGACCGCGGAAGGCGGTGGGTGCAGCTTCTGTTTTGTGCGCCAGGATAAGACATCAAATACCGACGCACAGCATCAGTTGCCACGCGCATTGCAAGGAAGCAGGATCGCATTGCAAGGAGGCCTGCATTAACAGACCTCCTGCTCCCTTGATTTTTTTAAGCCAACCAAGCCTGCTCCTCTAGCGGTGAACATTACTGTCCGTCTCTGGAGGGGTGCCGGCGTGGACCCCCCCTGCTGGGTATGCTACTTAGCCCACCATACGCTCCCATTGAAGAACAGACCCTGTTTTTTCAACATATTTTGATCTTTTGAAATTTCTCAATTTTAGCAATAATTCTCAATGCCCCCCTAAGATCACCCTCAATTTGAATATTTATATAAGTTGAGACATATTATTATTATTAATATTATTATTATTATTATTTTGTTCTAAATTCCCTGAAGTTTATGCCCCAGAACAAAATGTTGCCATCAATAAGTGCCTAGACTGAAGCAAACATTGACAGGAGTACAGCATAACACCTATCACTATATACTGAGGCAAACATTGATGGGGGTATAGCATAACACCTGATCCTTTTCAAGGGTAGGCTGCACTTCAGGATGTATATCCTGTCCAAGTGCTCATGGTATGGCGTAAAATTGTACAAAATTCTACCTCACCCAGGTTGCCATGTATAACATGTACATGCTGTACAAGAAGGATGGAACTGGTAAGATCTACACCTTCCTAGACTTCCAACTGAAAATTCTGAGAGATATCCTCTTTGAGAATAATAATAATAATAACATGTGGTGTGTTTCCATAATCATAAGATGCTGCTGAACAATTTAGGCTGGATTTCTCTGCCATAACACATCACCTGTGCAAACAATCCTAAGCAACAAGTGTTGGGGGAAAGCACAAGGAGTTATTGCTACGGCTGACTTTGGCAGTGATTGATGGCCAAGCGGTTGCATGAAAAATGGCCAAATTCTCCTGATGAAATGCTCTGGTTGACTGTTCCCAACAATATAAATACTTTTATGGGAACAAGTTCTGCTGGGTACTGCTAAGCTGCTTCACATATAGCATAGGCCTAACAAAACATCCTACTCCAATATACCGGCATGTTCCAACTTGTGCCCTGTAATGTCTAGAAAACAGCAAAAAATATGGGTATTTCTGTAGATTAGGAGATACTGCTGAATAATTTAGGCTGGATTTCTCTGACATGACAGATACCCTGTGCAACAAACCTTAAGAAACACAGAAGTGTTGCTGAAAAAATATTATTGCTGGAGGCAGTTTTGGCAGTGATTGGTGGCCAAATAGCTGCATGATGAGTGCCCAAATGCTCCTGATGAGATTTGGTTATCTGCTTTACATAAATATATACTTTTATTGGATATTTATAATTAGGGGGTGCTAAAAAGGTCCACATGAGACATAGGGTCACTAAAGCAAAATGTTCCAACGTGTGCCCTGTAATGTCCAGAAAATTAAAATTAGATGCAATCTCATCATGCCAATTGTTCAAATTCAATGGTTTTCTAAACCATAATGTAGGCCTTATAGTATGTTACCTATATAAGGGCTGGTAAAGTGTGAAACTTGCATAAATATGAGGTATATCTGAAATCAAGACCTGAAGTGGTACATTTTCACTATTAAAGGCTGCTTTCTATTCACCACCAGGTCTAATACAGATTAAATATTATGCTCCTTGAAGATCGGGTCAAAAAATCATAGTGCGTAGTGGGATAACAATTGCCTTTAGTGATTTTATTAAGGCCATGGTAATCTTTCTTAGAGACAAAAAACCCTCACCTGTAGGACAACACACGCATAATAGTTTTAAAGCTTTCGACTCTGGCAGGGATAAAGGGTAAGTGTGGCCTCATGGACGGGGGGGGTTCACAGACGACAGCCTCATTTCCTACCGTGTTGAGCCCCAGAGTACTCCAAGGCCTCCAAGACTTGGCTGTACCCACCCAGAACACCTCACCCAAACTACTAGTGTGAAGATAACGAGAATAGAACCTGAGCAGACCTCAGGAGCCAGGACAAACTCAGAAGCAGGGTCAAGTCAAATCAGATCAGAAGCGAGGTACAAAGGGCACGAGCACCAACAGTCCAAAATAAAGAAATCACCAAAACAACAAATACAACAAACAAGCTCAGCAATTGTGTCCCATTGGGTTGATGTCAGGGGTTAAAATACTCAAATTTGCCAAACGAATGTCAGGGACATCATACAAAAGCCCACCAACAAAATGGTGGACCCATAGAAGGTACCAAAAACATGGCAGTCGCACAATGTGTGCAGTGTGGGAACGGGTCGCAGGTAAGTGTATAAAAATGCGTAAGTGTATGGTGTTGAGTGGCTGTGTGTGTGTATGTATTTTGTGTGTATGTATGTATTTATGTGTAGAGCTGCCCCTGTCCATTATCACACCCACTCACATCAGAAGTCATATACATCATCTCCCCCCAATCACCAAATTGATGTCTCCTCCAACATCATATTCCTCCCCACCATCATTTCCATCGTCTATCATTATCACCCTTTATTACACCAAAACCATTCCCCCTCCATTTGCATTATTTCGCCATCATATCCCCCCGCCAGCATGCCCCAATTCATATTGGCATTAATTCCTTACCTCCCCGTCCCCGGCCTCTGAGTCTGTTTGCCTGTATATCCTGTGCAGCGCTGACTGGCAGATACACAGTGGGTCATGTCAACTGAGGCACAGAACTCTTAAAGCTGTGGCCCCACATATTGTTTATGGCCAGCCTCAGGACTGGCCCCAAGTGAGAAAACCTACTGGGTAATTTCTCTGTAGGCCAGCAATGTGATTTACCATGTGGCCCCTAGAATGGCAATTGCCTAAGGTGCCCATGCGTTAAGACAGCTGTGACAGTCCCATCATGTTGCTCTTTTTGGTGTTACACTGTGCTCGTGGTGGGTCACAATCGGAAGTGGTTACCGAGAGGGAGTTCATGCCACAACAGCACTGGTCAGCATTAGTGATGCCAATATAGTAGCACGGCAGTCCACATAGTGACAACTTCTAGGCAAGATGAGCCTGTGTGATAGAGTAAGTGTGGTAGAGTAAGTGAGTATGTGTGCATTTGTGTCTTAGTTACAAGTGGGAGACATTCAGCTTTACCTGTTATCCAGGCCAGAATGTAACAACCCTCCCCTACCCCTTGTGCACATTGAATAATGCCAAGCTTTGCTACTTTGAACCATCCCTGTTTGATGAACTAGAATATAATCATTAGCTATTTTATTTTACAAAGCAAGAATTGCTATAATATTACATAATAGGATAAATAGAACAGACGCATAAAACCCTGTTGCACCCTATAATACAGTAAAATTATATAAATGAAAACCCTGACAGATAGAAAAGGCAGTACCAACCACCAATAGAATGTAGGCTTCCAACCTCAAGACCTTAGGTCTTTCACCTCACACACCCAAATATCCTACTTTAAATAGGTGGTGAGATAACTGATGTCAGATCACAGTTTGTTAAGTAGATTACTTAAATGTACAATGTACAAGAGGCATGGTTTCTGATTAACAAGATTCAGCATTAACATTAGATACAATTAGTTTCCTTCTCTGTCTCTACATGTTCCTTAACAGCACCTCCCAGTGCCACAATACATATTTAGTAAACATTTCTGCAGTTGCCAAGGGAGCACAGTCATCAACAAGCTGCAATCCAGCGTTAGACATATACCTTTCTTTAGAAATCTGCTGACTAATAAATGTTCCCATTCTGCAAAAGAACAACACATATTTCACCAACCCACTGTGAAAGCTCCACCTGCAGGAACTAGCAGTTTACATGGGTGTCATAGCATTTACACTGAACAAGCGCTAACATCTCTTGGGCTGCTCTGGGTTCTTTTTCTTGGTGGAGCCTTAATTAGATACTGTATAAGTATTCAATATTGAGCACCAAAAGTCTTTGCAGGAATATGTATTGGTAGAACAGTGCAACAAGCCCTATTGTTCCTATGTCTGATAATTTCAATGACATGTTACTTTTGGGACATAACCAGACCTTTCAGACCCAACAAAACAAACATCCTAGCCAGAGATGGCATTACAGAAACCTGGGAGGCATAACATATACTCGGACTCCAGCTTTGGCACTTGGAGGTGTATTAACTGGCTTCATTAAACATCCTGGTAAATGAATCATCCTTTTGCGGTTTACCAAGGGATTCATTCCTCTGGATACTTTGCAGATACTCATCTCATCAGAAACTAATTTGTCATCTCTCATCTGCAGGTTTTCCATGTTGGCATTTACCCCTGCTTGTAATTTTCATTGCTGCTGGCTGTCCTGCTTAATTAATTTATTATTTAGGTATTCCACTTTTTGCATTCGTATCATTCCATTGATTTGTCTATATTGAATTATTAGTACCCTGTTAGCTATCTTCCCCTCTCCTCCCAAAGGACTTTACCAAGTACTCTGACAAAAGGTGAGTAACTTGGATGCACCCCTTTAATCAATACTCAACGGATCCATCATCAACTGCTGCCATTCCAGTTTATTGTGTTTGTTCCACGCCTGTTACTCCCCACTCCCATCACCATAAATCTCCATGTACCATGTCCACAATCCTTTTGTTGTTTTTCTCAATTTCCTCAAATGCCAATAGAAATATAACTTTTATCACTCTGCAGCCACCAGCACAGCCACACTTTGTATTATTTTCTTCTCCCTTTATCTTATCCCAGGCACTTTTCACTTTCACCAACTCTCTCCATACAACTCTCAGCCATACACAACCACTTTACATAATTCCCTGCACCTTCTTGCTCTAACTGAAACCTGGCCTCATGTAACACTGCCTCTTCCATTGCCTGACATCCCTCCTGTGTCATCCTTCAACATCCCAATAGACACTACTTTGAGCCCTGTGACTTTAAAATTACTATCCTGTTCTCTCACCTTGCCCCTTACTCATTCCCTTTCCTCCCAACAACCTTGCCTAACCAGATGCCTTACCTCTCACAATCTTCAGAAATTCTCAACTTTCTCCCATCTTAAAAATGTTATGCCCTAACCTTACAACCTCTCTTTATAGCTCCACACTTACTTCTTCTCTTGAGGAGTACTACTACGCGCTCTTCACAATGCTCATGGTTCCAATCCTGGCACACAACACTAACCCAACACCTTCAACATTGTTCCCGCACTGCTGTCGTAGTTGGCGGAAGTCTCATACTATGTCTGATTTCCTGCACCATAAATTCATGCTATGTTCTTACGTCACCTCCAAGGTTCTTGCGTAAATTGTATACAATAAAACAACTATGTTTCACAACTGTTTACTTAACCCTCTTAAATTTGGATTCCACTCTCGACATTCTACTGAGACCGCCCTTAGAAAAGTTGCTAATGACCTACTTACTACTAAATCAAGGGGCCACTACTGGACCTCTCTGCTGCTTATGACACTATGAACCACCCTGTTCTCCTTAAAACTCTTTGCGATCTTGGTCTCCATGGCACTGCTCTCTCCTGGTTCACATCCTACCTTTCTGAACCTCAACATCTCCCTCTCCAGTAAAACTACCCCTTCCCCTCTGATTTGTTGAATCCTGAAGTTCAGTTCAATGAACTCTTCTGTTCTCATTTTACACTACCATAGTTGGCAAACTAATCTCAACCTTTGGTTTTAATACCACCTACATGTCAATGACATCTATGCTCTCCTGATCTCTCTCTCCCTCTTAAGATTGTGTAACTAACTGCCTTGTCTCTGTCTCTGATGGGAAACCTAGTAACTCCAAAACTGAACTTCTTATCTTCCCTCCCACCAAAGCTAACATTCCCTTAACAGCTTCCCTCAATGTCAATGTTGCAATTCTCTCCCCATACCCTCAAGCTTGCTGTCTTAGTGTCTCCCTCCAAACATCTAGTCTGTCTCAAAAATCTACAGTCTTAAAACCATTGCACTAATTTATCACTTCCTAATACAAGATGCCACTAAGGCTCTTGTTCATGGCATTTTATCACCCACCTTCACTATTGTTACCCTGCCTTAACTGGTCTCCCTCATACAATCCACCATGAAATCTGCCGTCATACTTTTCTTCCTCACCCATCACTTTACTAACATCTTACTCTTCTATTAGATACACTCCTACCTGCTCTCTCTGCTCATCCTATGATTTCTATCTGCCCTTTGCTCTGATTTCTAGTTCTCGTGCACGCTTACAAGATTTCTCAAGGAATGTCCCGTATCCTCTGGAATGCCCTACCATGGCCTATCCGTCTTTCTCCCTGCCTTTGATATTTCAAAAAATCCACGAAGACCCATGAAGTCATTATGTTGTATACTAAGCATGTACAAGTGGGCCAGAAATGCTTTGGACACATTTTTCAGTTCGTTTTTGGACGATTTCAAGCAAGGACTTACGTTACCCGCCCGTTCAGTTTGGTGAAAAATTTGGGGGCATTTTTAATTTGAGAACGAAACAGTGCCCACATTCTCTGACACTCGTTCTCTCACAATCTCATTCACTCTCTCCCACTCTCTAAATGCTTCCCTACCTTCTCTCCCAACCCACTTTCCCTTCTACCGACCATCTTGTTATTTATCTTCTATCTGCTATCTTTGATCTTCTCCCTTCTCGGTTTTCTTCTCTCTTCCGACTTCAGTATACTTTCTTTAATCTTCTATCTCCATCTGCATTTCTGGACACATCCCAGCAGGAACTCCAAAATGGCACCACTTCCAGTGATGTCCTCTTCCCGGTCCTTCAATGGAGAGAAAGTCACTGAAAGACATATTGCTCTGAGTCGATTGGAGGATGAATTGCAGGATCAGGAAGAGGACGTCACCTGAAGCACCACCATATCTCCATAAGTTAAAGTAAGAACAAAGAGGAAGTGGTCTGCAGAAGCTGAATTGGCTGGCATTGGAGGTAGGAAAACATTTAGAGAGGATGAGAGTGTGCAAGCAATATGTCCTCTTAAAGGGACAGTAGGCGGGACACTCCAGATGGGGTAATTGTCACGTCCTACCCAGGCTGCGGAGCTGCATATCTCGCTCTTGCTTCAGTTTCCTGTTTTGCTTCGATCCATTCCTGGATTTCCTTTTGCTCTGTTCAGATCTTCCATTCCTTGCTTCTGCTTCAGCTCTGTTTCCTTTATAAGGTGTGCCCCACCTTTGTGTTCTGTTTGTCTCAGTCTGCAGTCTAAAGGTATGTCTCAGTGCTATGTGTTTGGAGTACATGTTTGGTTTGTTTCGTACCACTGTCAGCAGGGATTAGCGTTAGGACCCACCGTCATTGGAGTACTTTGGCGTAGTGGTGGGCTAAGCACACTATGGCCATAAGATGAGACGGAATCTCCAATAGTTATCATACAGTCCTAGGCTAGTTTCTGTATTTATGTGTGTCAGCCTGTCCTGTATCCCTGGCAGCGGGGTGTCCTGTCCTGTATCCCCGGCAGTGGGGTGTCCTGTCTTGTTCCCTGTTGTGCCCTGTGTTATGTATATCTTGTCTGGTTATGTTTATTCCTTGTCTTGTTCACTGTTGTGCTCAGTAACATGTACATCTTGTCTGGTTATGTTTCGTGTTTGGTCTCCCTGTCCCTTGCTTATTATGTGTCTGCTATGTTTCTCTGCTTAGCTTCCATACTCCCAGCCTGCAGCATCCCGCACATGAGTCTTGTGTGATGTCTCATGCCTGTTCCTGGGTGCCTGCAGGATTTCACTTTGTTCTGGACTACATCCGCTGCTATATCAGGGCACTGGTGTTTGGCTGCACAACCCTAGATACTCAACACCCAGGTGAGTGCGGTCACCCTGCAACCAGGCCCTGTCCAACTCCACTACTGCACCGTAACTCCTGCATACAATCTTTGGGCGCGCTGGGTCCTTTCCGTCATCTGTTTGGACCCAGTCCGTGACAGTAATTAGGTCCAATTATGATGTCGGGGGGTGCCCCTCCCTCCTCCCTATAAAACTGAGTCTCTCCCTACCCAAATTGCTCAGATGTACTGTGCTCTCGGTATACTTATTACTGTGACATTCTATCCAGTCTATTTTGTCTCCTTGGCTTCTGACCCTTTGCCTGAATATCGTTTGTGAACCTACGCTGCCTGAACTGACCCTCTGCTAGTCTTGCTCACAATTAAGCTTGATCCCTACCGGTACCTCACTTCTGGCTCTTACCTTTATATCCATCTACTAAACACCATTATGACAACATCCATACTTATTACATTTCCTAATCATAAATGGAACATTTTCCAACATTTTGAAAGCATCAGTAGGTACCATGTCTCACTTCCTCACATTCGTCTCATTAGCTTCCTAAAATGTAATAAAAATATTTTAGTTCCAAGATGACTCATGTTTCCAAATTATAACATAAATCTGCTAGAATATAATCTGCTGTGACCTTTTCTCTCCCTGGCACTGAATTGGTTTTATGTTGGGCCAGATCTCCAGTTGACTGAATTAAACGTTCCATGCTTTGTAGAATCTAAACTTGGCTTTAATGTTTGTGCTTAACATGAGATTTACTGTAGACTGCTCAGTGCTGTAAGCATTTATCATTATGTAATGCCTGGCAGATGTTGGAAGAAAATCTAAAAGACTTTTCTCATGCAAGCGGTAGGCAGGGGGTGTGTCGTAAATTATAGATATAGGCATTGCAAAAGTGTCAACTAATTCCTAGGGTGTTATATAAATAGTCATTCTGATTTTCTCTCTCAGATACTAGATACACATGCCTTGTTAGCAGAGACTGAAAAAATATTTTCAGTTACCAGATATTTGTGATAAATCAAATGTATTTCAGTCATTTAAGAATCTATCTCACCTAACAAAAAAGCATGATGACCAAAAAAAGAAAAATATTTTAAACCATTGCTTCAAAGAAATTCCATTTCATCGGTAAAAGAGGTTGCACAGGGAATAAGGACTGAAGATTGTATGTAATCCTCAGACAGGCACCCTTTAGCCTAAAGTGGCCCTAGAAATGTGTTTATGGTCCTTGGTTCTTACCCTAAAATCTTTATCCTCCACACTTAAAGAGTAACTGTCTCATGCATAATGTATCACTTAAGTAGTAATAAAAAAACCTTTAATTTGCTGCTTACTATATTAGCAACTACCATTGCTGTGTTTCACCCTAAAATATTTGTGACAGTACTTTTACAGATCCAACAGCTTTAATATGAAATCCAGGAACATTTTAATGGTTTATTTACATGACATTATTAGGATATAGGCTGAGGCACGTGGAGCATAGACTGTATTTGGTAGAATGCAATAGAAATATATCTCGAAGAAATATTTTTCATTTAACTAATGTTATTTCTTTAGGTTAACATTCAACAAAATTAAATGGGGATTTTAGCATGTCATTGACTAAGTACATGTAATAGCATTTAAAACAAAGAAACAACTTGCTTTTGAACTATAATATACCTTTATATACCTTTCAATTACAATGACAGGAGTCTCAATTATGAGAGTATTCCCTGAAAACTAGGACATTAGGTCACCCTATTTACCAAGGAACTGCATGGTTGTCTCTGGCAATAGAGGACCATCACTTCCCTGCCTTTTGGCTAATCTATTAAGCACCTGTGAGAAAGCTTGGTCCTCTGGCCTTAATGCCAAGTGGACTTTATGAAGCCCAGGGTATAATTTCCAGAGCCCCCTCAAAAAACGTTTTTGTGACTGTGTGGCAGGGCCACATTTAATATTGATTGGAACCTGGTCATGCATTTTCTTTGCCCCCCAGACCCCCGTGTTATCCCCTCGCTTGCTATCACCCCTAGAGTCCCTTTGTGCCCTCCTACACCTCTTTTTTACTCTCTCATGTAGTTCGGGTATAGATCAAATAAACAACACATGGAAACAAAGCATTGCAGGTATAAATCAACTGAAAAACACACACATCCAGTCTATAGGTCAACTGAAAAATCAAATGCAAACTTGGCATTGAAGGTACAAGTCAAATATATAATGCAGGGAAACCCTAATTTGCAGACATAGACCACAGGTCGCACACCTCAAAGGCAAGCCCTGGCACCCAGATTGCACACATAGGACTTGCCTTGGAACCCAGATTGCACGTATAGGACTTGCACCAGCACTCAGATTGCATCCACAGGACCTGCCCAGCACCCAGATCGGACGCATAGGACTTTGTCCCTAAACAGTTTGTCTGTGCCACCCTTTCCCCAAACAGCCTGCCTGTACTATCTGTGCCCCAAACAGCCTACCTGTGTTATCTTTGCCCAAAACAACCTGTATGTGCCATCTTTGCCCCCCCATTTAAACACCCATGCTATCACACATATACATGAATAGATATACACTCATTCACACCAATTCATTCATCCAATTACAGATACAAATTCACAAATACTCCTTCATTCAAACATACTCATTCATACAGCCACCAGCACCTTCTTATTAAGGAGTAGGGTTGCACCAGATAATGAGGTCCAACTGACAATATTAAATTTAACCAGAGCTTTGTCGGGAAGGGATCAAATATGGTTTAAATTGGACTAAATATCAATACACCTTGCAGTTCATGTAAGACCAATATGTGTTCCATGAAGTCACAGAACAACCAGACTCTTCTACTTTGAGCAGAGACTTTTACAGCACTACATATTGTTACTTGCTCTCATGATGATGCACACCGTTTTGACACATATAAACATACATATATAGATAAAACATATTTATAAGTTTGGCAAGTGGAACTTTCCCAAGTAAAACAAGACATTTGGCAGCTATGGTGATTCAACAGAAAGGGGTATTCAAGCAAAAAATGTAGATCCACAAGATAAGTGGATAAGTTCATAAGTTGACTCAGTGTTTTATAGGCTGTAATGTACATTGATAGGTGCTGCTTTCCTCCAAGGACTGGGTGTCAGTACTTTTACATGTGTCAGCAGCTACTTTGAACACCCAAGTTTACACATCATAATATGAGAAAAGGGGAGATAACTTTGTTCAGGTAAGGTGTGTAAATAAAATCCTGAGAACAGAATTAAACAGCTGCCTTTGTTTTTATAGACACAACACACCTTTTCAGTGAGTTGTTACAATATGGTCTCTGTTAGTATTGTATTACACAAGTGGAAGATATTAATTTTCTTGTTCTTCATGGGATTATGTTGGTTTGAAACATTCCTCGGATATGTGAAGATAACAGAGGCCAACCTCTAATTCATTGTGGATCTGACAAAAAAAATGATTAATAATGTGAAAATCCACTTTAAAAAGTCTACATTGGTTCAGCAGTTTCTAAGCTCTCAATCATGTTGTGTCTCATAGAGGGAATCATGGCCAGCCAAAAAACTAGATCATGTTTCATAGCATACTGAGAGAACTTAGAATTTAAATCTGATCATGTGGTTCTAGGCACATAGACTGTTAACGCCTGACTGTTTTAACATAAAAAAGGGATTTTATTAGGAGGAGTATGGTTCTTATGAAGAGAACAAGCACAAAATAGGAAGATCAGATAGTATTTTTTGGAAACTGGATAGGGCCTGGTCAAGGGGGTGTAGTACCTAAAATTAATGTAGCTACAACTAAGCCCCTCCTTTTCACCACCTGCAGAACAGGTGGCCATCAGTAGAAAAAAAAGCCAGCTTCCTCTAAAATTGTAACTGGAAAGTTCTAACTCAATTACCATTTATATTATCATTTATTTCTACATGGATATCAAAGCTTCTCTGAATGATGCTTTTTTTTGCAGTAGAGGAGCTTTAATTCAAGTAAATAGAAAGTAAATTATGTCAGAGTCTACCCAGATTTATGTGCAGGCTCTGATGTCACAGGTCATCCTACCTATGATATGAGGGCCAGACTGGGACTGAAAAGCAGTCCTGGACATATTTGGACACCAGCTCCATATAAAAGCTTGCAGTCAAGCTCATGCGCACACACGCTGCAAGAGGGACATAACTAGAAACCACCTAAGACCCCGGTGTGATGTCTCAATCAGTCGGTTTGTGCAGTATTGGTCCTCAAACAGTTTGTCTGTGCCCCCAAACAGACTGCCTGTGCCATCTCTGTGTCAGGGTCCACCCTGCCAGCCTGGACTATGCAATCACTATTTGAACTCTTGTCTACCTGCAGCCACTAGTGGCCACCCTTCCCTCTCAGGAGCACCCCTATCCAATTACTTGGTCCAGCTGAGCCTCATTACCTGAGTTTAGCCCTGTCCTTTATATACCTGCTCTGCCCTTCAGTCTGGGCCTTTGCATTTGTTTGGCTTGGGTCCCTGTTAGTCTGCTTGCAGCTAAAGCTCCGTTTACTTGTTCTGATTTTCTGTATATGACCTTGGCTACGTTCTTGATCCTGATTTGTGTACCAGACCCTGGTGTGTCCCAGACTTACCTACCCTCCAAGCCGCGTGCCCTGCCGGAGGGCTTCCAAGCCCTGCCAGTGGGTGTCCAGTTCCAGGCTTGCCCTGCAAGACTTTCCAGTCCATGTGTTACGATTAACTGTATCCTGTTTATGTTTATTCCACTGTATATACCAGTCCTGTTCCTGATCAGCCAGCTTTCATCAATACAATCTATTCTTGTATACCAGCCTGGTGTGCGACTGTTATCTCTTGTCTGTCAATATGCATCTCGGAGTACAGACAGAGCCCCAGATATCCCCTGCAATTGGGCTCCTACCTGACCTGCTGGCCCGGGTCCTGACACTCTGTCCCTTAACTCTGCATTCTTATGCCATCTCTGCTCCGTCATCTCTGTCACCTAAACAGTCTGCCTGTGTCACATCTGCCACTAAACAGTCTGCCTGTGTTACCTTTGTCCCCTAAACTGCCCACCTCTGCCCCGAAACAGCCTATCTGTGCCCCCTCTGCCCCTAAACAGCCTGCCTCTGCTACCTTTGCTCCCTAAACACCTCTGCCACCTCTGCCCCTAAAGTAATCTGCCTGTGCCACCTCTGCCCCTAAACAGCCTTCATGTGCCACCTCTGCCCTGTAACAGCCTGCCTGTGCCACCTCTATCCCTAAACAGCCTGCCTGTGCTACCTCTGCCCCTTAGCAGTCTGCCTGTGCCACCTCTGCCCCTAAAAAGCCTGCCTGTGTCACATCTGCATGAAACAGCCTGCCTGTGCTACCTATGGTCCCTAACCAACCTGATTGTGCAACCTATGCCCTAAATAGCCTGCTAGTGCCACCTCTGCCCCTTAACAGCCTGCCCATGCCACCTCTGCTCTCTTAACAGCCTGACTGTCCCATTTCTGCCACTAAACACTAGCGGGACATTCTTGGCCATCCATTCCACTTTCCTCACAGCAAAATCTGGCTACAAGATGGGTAGCTGCTCTGGTTCAGAGAGTAAAGGTGCTCCTCTGGGGAAAAAAGGAGTCTACCAAAGAAGCAAAGGATACATGAGAATGCACTTTATTGGGACTGGGCATAGATTATATAGCCATTTTAACAGGAAAGGCCATATACAGTAAACAGGAAAGGATTAACATAATTAAAACATAGCCTACTAGCAAGATATTATGTAGACGACATCAGCACCAGACTAATCTCTGCACACATACAACAATGGCAAATACACAACAGAGATGAAGGGATTAGGGAAGTGACACTTAAACTAGATGGTGAGTCGTTCTTAATACACATAGAAATGGAAACAAGCAGGTTAATATACAAAATATTACACTTTAACCCCTGTAAGTCAATATCAAATTGTAGTCACAATAATTTTCAGAAAGGGATGCTGGACCACCATTTTATGTAAATCATCGGGGCTGCAATTTCACATTGTAAATTGTAATATTTCGTATATATTCACCCTCTTTTTTTCATTTCTATGTGTATTAAAAATGACTCGTGGTAAGGTTCTATGGGAGACCCTTTTCCCCCGGAGAGCCAGAGCAGCTACCCATCTTGTAGCTTGCCGCAAAACATTGCAGTGTGTCTGAACGCCTGATGGGACTTATTCTTTATTGCCTTATTCAGTTACATGAGTAACTATTAACAGGTCACCTAATCAACACCCTCAACACAAAAGTGTTCATCTTTGGTCATATTGGAAGGTATGAGATTATCTGTCCATGTGTGTATGTACGGTCACCTGAACATGACTGGGGTTGTATTGTGGTCACAGGAAAAAACTATGAGAACCACTGCTCCAACCTATATCTTTAAGTATGCGTGAGTATTCTGAAAAACACATGTAAATACATATCCTGTATTTCACAATGTTGTAAAGAAGTAATAACACTCACCAGGTGCATTGTCTGATAACGCATATCATAAGACATTAATGACCAAGAACAAAGTAAGTTTTAATGTTTTCCAGAATTTTTTCATCATATCTGCAAGCAGATTCCTGTCATGTTTGTGAAATAAGGAGATGAAGGAAGTCTTGCAGTAAGTGGAATGTTATAGGATACAGGCTGACTTCTGCCTACCGACGTCACAGTAGCAACCTACAACACAGGTTGGATACATATGAGATCTTGCATTGCTCCTTTTTTTAAAGGCCCACTACATTTTTAAATTGCTAACAATTCCCAGCTAACTCCCAGGTATCTGTCTTTAGAAAGGACAATCTTGGTGGCAAATTAGGGCAAGGGACTTTTTTTCAATTTTTCCTGGCAACTATAATGGATTTGGAAGG
Organism: Spea bombifrons; assembly: GCF_027358695.1. NCBI lineage: Eukaryota > Metazoa > Chordata > Amphibia > Anura > Pelobatidae > Spea > Spea bombifrons. The sequence continues at coordinate 20,764,118 of NC_071090.1, read as the reverse complement.
TCTGTGAAATTCAAGTTTTCATCGGTTGGGCAGAGCAGGGGGAAGGCTCTGGTATGATGACCCGGGATCGGGATCGACGTTGTTCACTCGGGATCACTATGGAAAAAAGTGACTTTTTGTCGGGTGGGCATTGCTGGCCATAGAACTGTTGTATTGAGGCTGTCTGGCGGTTGATGGGATTATACTCCTCATCCAGTTTTGTTGTCTGTATAAATATCTCAATAAAGTGAGTTTCCGCTGCTTACGTCTGGGTTGCTTGCATGACTCCTCTGGGTTCCTGCATCGCCTTGGCGGTACAAGAAATGTTGTTTGCACACTTACAACACACAGGGAAGCAGCGAGCCCCTGCAGAAGTGATCATGGGTGTGGCGGGACCGGTCACAGTTGGGTGAAGAAAGAAGAAGAGAGAAGAAAAAGCAGAGGATGAAGAAAGATAAAGAGGTTGCAAGAGAAGAAACAAACTTTCCCCAAAATGTCAGCTCTTCCAGTGCTGGCCTTTTGCCCGATCTTCCAATTGTGGGGGTGGAGTCCCTACCAAATGCCCTGGTTTTTAGACCAGAAATGTTGAGGAGAATGGACACAATTTTTTTCTTCTCTTCTCATTATCTTGTTTATCTACTCTTTTTTTGTCCTTCTCTCTTTTGCTGTGGTAAAATGAATGTGACCATGAGATAGCTCTAGCTACCCTTTTTTGACTTTTAGACTCCCCCTTATCTTGTTATGATTTGGTCAGGTTCTGGATATATCTTTATATAGCGCTATGTTGGGAAATGTGTTTGTATGATACCCCAGCATTTGTGTCCGTTTTTATAGTGAAGGAAGTATGAGCATTTCCAGTTTTCCGACCAAAAACCGGCCAGGCCACCGACCAATAAATGATCCGAAAGGTGAGTTACTGAAGTACTTCTTAAAACAGAGGAATATGCTTTTAAGTAATAATAAAATCCTTTGTTAACTTCTAGTACTGCAGCTGTGTCAAAATAACATGTTGCATGCCATTACTGGAATTTTTTCTTTGAGTCATTTAGTCATCTTATGAAAAAAGCTTGTCTCAGTCTTTGTTAATGACTGTTTCCTTCCTGCAGCTCTGGGAAAATCTTTGATGCTGATTTATAAGATTTAAAATGGAAAATATGCTCCATCCATTTGAGGGAAATCCGTTCACTCCTTAAACCGTTTGGCATCTCCTTTGGCAAGCTGTAGATCCCAGGTCTCTTCACATTGTAGGTGGCTGAATATGGGCAGAAAACTCCTTATAAGCTTTGTTTTGTGCAAAAGGTCTATAATTACACTGAATATAATTGTGTGGAATATCTGATTTCAGCTTTGAGGGTAGAGAGTTATGTCTGTTCATAAAGTTCCTAATCCCAGTTTTCACACTTATTTACAAAAATTTCAAGTCTGTCAAGTTTTTAACTTATTTAATAAAGATAACTTATTTTATGTTTCTGCTTCACTGCTTTCCAATTTTGTACTAACCAGGGAAAAAAAATCCTTCTTGACCCCAAAATGGCAGTCAGATTTCTCCTTGGATCAATAAGCAGTTTCCCCATAATTAAAGATTATATCCCTGAATATTATGTTTTTCCAGGTATCCATCCAGTTGCAGTTTAAACGTCTGTACAGACTCCGATAAAACTACCTCTGCAGGCAGAGAATTCCACATACTTTTTGTCCTTACTGTAAAAACCCTTTCCTCTGCTTTAGTCTAAATCACCTTTCTTCCAATCCGAGCGCATGACCATGTGTCCTATGCATAGTCCTGTTTATGAACAGATTTCCACATAATGGTTTGTATTGGCCCCGAATATATTTATATAACGTTATCATATCCCCTCTGAGGCGACGTTTCTCTAAACTAAACAGATTTAAATTTGTTAACCTTTCTTCATAACTATAGTGCTCCATTCCTTTTATTAATTTTGTAGCCCGCCTCTGCACCCTTTCTAGTGCTATGATATCCTTCTTTAGAATAGGTGCCCAAAATTGCACAGCATATTCAAGGTGCGGCCTTACCATTGATTTATACAGAGGCAAAATTCTATCTTTATTCCGCGACTTGATGCCCCTTTTTATACACGACAATACCTTACTGGCCTTAGCAACCGCAGACTGACATTGCACATTGTTTCCTAGTTTGTTGTCTATAACAATTCCCAAATCCTTCTCATTTGTCGTTACCCCTAATTCACTACCGTTTAGGGTGTAGGTTGCTTGTGCATTCGCTACCCCGAAGTGCATAACTTTACATTTATCTACATTGAATTTCATCTGCCATTTGTGTGCCCAGTCCCCCAGTCTATCTAGATCCCTCTGCAGCACTGTAATATCCCGCTCGCCCTGTATAACTTTACCTAGTTTAGTGTCATCTGCAAACACAGAAACATGACTTTCAACGCCTACTGCCAGGTCATTTATAAATATGTTGAATAAAATTGGTCCCAGTACAGAACCCTGAGGGACACCACTTACCACTTTTGACCAGCTTGAAAATTTACCATTTAGAACAACTCTCTGTTCTCTTTCTCTAAGCCAATGTTCTACCCAAGAACAAGAATTTGCATCTAGGCCAATTTCTTTCAGTTTGAATACTAACCTATTGTGTGGAACCGTGTCAAACGCCTTGGCAAAATCCAAGTAGATTACATCCACTGCAACCCCCAGATCTACACTATTACTTACTTCTTCGTAGAATGCAATTAAATTAGTTTGACAGGACCTATGTTTCATAAAACCATGCTGATTTTTGCTAATAATACTGTTCTTCCCAAGGAATTCTTGAATATTATCCCTAAACAGCCCTTCAAATACTTTCCCAGCCACGGAAGTTAAGCTCACAGGTCTATAATTTCCGCGCACAGAGTTTGAACCCTTTTTGAAAATAGGAACCACATCTGCCTTCCTCCAATCCTCTGGTACAATTCCTGAAAGAAAAGAATCCCGAAAGATTAGAAACAGAGGTTCACTTATTTCCTGACACAGCTCCTTAAGTACTCGTGGGTGAATACCGTCAGGCCCCGGAGCCTTGTTAACATTAATTTTGTTTAGTTGCTGCAGCACCTTGTCCTGAGCCATCCACTCACAGTTTGACTGAAAATTTTCCTCAGTGGTCCTATGTATCTCCATTGCCATAGGTTCCTCCATAACATATACTGAGGAAAAATACAGGTAACTGGATTCATCTGTGCTTTGCCTACTACACTCAGTACTGAACTTTACCTGTCTACAACAAAGTCTTCTGACTGTTGGGGATTTTTGAGAATTTAAGTAGGGGTTCACAAAATAACAGGTTCACCAGTGTCCATGGGGCAGCTTGTGGAAGTAAATTGTGATTATTGGGCATTTGGTGAATTGTTACTTAAAATAAATAAAGTCTTCCTGTGTCTGTACACCCACTGTATCTGATGCAATGGATCCACACACAACACAATACAGGAAACTGGATAGCAGGCAGACACTCAGTAGACATCTGGCAAACCAGGCAAATGCCTGCTGTGCTGGTTACCTTAATCAGGAGTGTAACTAGAAAAATTGCCCCAGGCCACCCAACTTTAACAGCTGGTCTGTGTCATCATTGCCCCTACACAACTGGTCTGTGCCCCCCCCCTTCCAACATACAACATATGTAAACACACTTACACAAATTACACACACTTACTCATTCTCACTAACACATACTCCATCTCACCCCACTTACACAATTACATATCCTTGCTCATACATATACACAATAACACATCCATGCTCACACGCACACACACACAATTACACATCCATGCTCACACACACTACACACACACAAGTCCCGATCCATGCTCACACACACAAATCCACATCCATACTCTCTCACACACACACAAGTCCTCATTTATGCTCACACACAAGTCCACATTTATGCTCACACACACCCACGTTCACATCCATGCTCACCCACACACAAGTTCACATACATGCTCTCACACACACATCCACAACAATGCTCTCACACACACACACACACAAGTCCACATCCATGCTCACACACATAAGTACACATCCATGATCACACACACACACACACAAGTACACATCCATGCTCACACACACACACAAGTACACATCCATCCATACATGACATCACATGACCCCTAATACGCTCCTGTCTCCCCATGCTTGTTCAAAATAGTTTAGAAAGGCCCTTCTGACCTGGATCGGTGTGGTCCAGGTTGGAAGGCCCCTTTCTAAACTATTTTGAACCAGTACAAGGAGAAATGAAGTTACCCCCTTAAAGATTTCAGTTTGTTTTGCAATTGAATTGTTCACATAATAGGTCACAGGTGGAAAAAGTTCTGACATGATTTATCTTTGTCTCATTCTTTAACATCACAAAAATCTGGCATTTTAACAGATTTTTGACATCTCTTAGACTTAGTTCACATTCCCAGATCTACAGAAATAATATTTTGTAAAGAGAAATACCCCACGATTCCCACAGCTGAAAAAGATAAATTCATGTGCTCAATGAAAGATTTGTTGCAATTTCAAATTCGGTTTGCCCACTGAAGCTGATACTTTATCACCCTCTAGTGTGCATTTGTGGTACTACATGAAAAACAGACCTGAATGTACTTTAATTCCCACTGTATGTTGTCTCCCAAAATACTTATTCGCAATGGTTTGTCAAAACTGGAGATGTTAATAATTTTCTGCAACTCATTTTTTAACCAGAATACCTACTCTTTTGTCTGGATGTAAACAATACACTTATGACTGCTTTATAAGGCACACTAATCTAGTTCTTACAATACCCTAATTGGCCTGGTGTAGCCCATACTAAAAGTATGAACTTGAATTGAAGGCTTTCACAGATGCACAACAATTGTTTGAGTAGTTTAGTATCTGTAGCCTTTCTGTCAACTTGAACAAATCTAGCCATTTTCCACTACCTTGTCTCTCTCATTAGCAATGTTTTTTATAAAACAAACTGACACTCACTTAATGTTTTTTTGTTTATTACACAATTCTCTGTAAACATTAGAGACTGTAGTGTGTGAAATCCCAAGGGTTTTGCTGTTTCTGAGATGCTGAAAACGCGTCTGGCAGCAACAATTATACCGCTGTTGAAGTCACTTAGATCTGGCGTCTTTTCTCATTTTAATGACTGACTGAAAAGCAACTAAACGCTTTGATTGTGTCTGCATGTTTGTTTAGTTGTTTTTGTTAATGTGCATAGTAAAGCGGTCACCAAGTTTACGTTCTTCTAATCATTAAAGTATTTTCTACTGATATTGCATTCAATCAAAATCAAAGGGGTGAGATTTAAAAAAATATCATTGCTAGACTTGAGTTAACAGTAGCAGCACACACCTACTTTGATTTTCAACTTACTATGCCAATGAGGGAAGACCATGATCCCTACTGCGACCTACGCAAAACTGAACCACTATGCATACACTTATGATGCTCCTTCAGATACACACCGAGATATCTTCTAGTATGATTCAACCTGTAAAATTTACTACATACCAGAATATCACATTTGTATTAAATAATGTCACCAGTGCATGTCTTCAGGATGTCAGGATTAAGAAAATGATTACGCAAGCCCTACTTTTGGACAGATTTAATTTTAAAAAAGTCAAGTTGCTTACCTTTCAATGCTTACCTTTTGCAGCATGTTTTTGTTCTTCTGGTGAGAAAATCTGATACCTGCTTTGCCTGTATGTATATATTAGCGTTCTAGATAAAACCCAGATGTTTTTATCTTACCGCAACATGCTAAGCAGTAATGAACAACAATGTCAAAAGATTGTGGGCTATTGTTATTTATCACACAGTGGTGAGTACAAAGGAAATTGTTACAAAAACAATAAAAAAATGTAAAAAAACAAAACCCACAATACATCATTGTAGTATCCCAGACAATTTTTTTAAAAAAATATCTGCTAATTATATGCCCTCTGCAGTTTATTAACTAATTAGCAGAACTCCCTAGATCCAATCTTTCACAGGGGTTAATGGATCTGTTTAAGCTGAGTGTCAGCACCCTGTAAGAAGCACCTCACCTGAGTATTTGCGGGTCCAGGGAGACAGGTTGCAGACCTCAGCTGTGTGTGCACTAGAGCCATGATGTAAGTATTGTGTATATTGGACTTTTGATTCGTAAGAAGTCATGAAAACAAGGCCAGACCCCTTCACTCACACACTCATTATTGCTGTCTCTCACGTGGTTCCTTTTTACTATCTGTCTCTATAGTTTGCATTGATGGAGCAGTTGCAATGTCCCAAGAGTGAAATATTTCCTCGGATAAAATGTATTTGGAAATTGCAGGAAAAGAATATAATAGTACAGTCTACTTGGTCAGCCCATGTTCTGGCCATTGCCTTAATAAGGGGGGAATGAGTGAGTTCCAGTAGAAAATAAAATATAGACCTTTTGTTTGGTGTCCAACGTAGACATCACCGGACCCTCTCTGGGTCTGGGGGCATCTGGATTTAAAGAACATGATCGTCTCTTAAAGAAAGTCCCACGAGAGTACCATTACATATAGCATAACCTTATCTAAGAAGGATCTTTTGTTTTATCTTTTGTTTCTAGTACAAATTGATATGTCTACCTATTGTACGTACTATATTGCAGAATATCACAGCACAATATAAATCAATAAGTAACAACAATACCCCCAAAATATGAGTCATAGAGAGAAAAGCAAACCAGAAGTAGCAGAGAACCTTGTGATAAGATCTAGTCCCAACATTTCATTGGGGTATATCTTTCTCAACATCATTGTTTCTTTCTGTATCTTTTCTGGTTTTGTGGTATGTACTATTTGGATATCTTTCTACTTATTCATTTTATGTCCAAAAATGTGAACACCTGACCTTCACACCTATATGAGCTTGCTGACACCCCATAATAAAACCATGGGCATTCAGCCAAAAGAGCATTTGTGAGGCAAGACACTGAAGCTAGAAGTGAAGGCCTGGCTCGTAATTGGCGTTCTAATTCATCCCAGAGGTGTTCAATTGGGTTAAGGTCAGGGCTCTGGGCAGGTGACTTGAGTTTCTCCGCACCAAACCATGTGTTGGAAGCATTATACAAAATGTCTTTGTAAGCTATATCACCAATATTACCTTTACCTGGAACTAAGGGGCATAGTCCAAACCCTGAAAAACAACCCTAGACCATTATCGATACTATGTATTCCAGTAGGTAGCGTTCCCCTGGGATCTGCCAAACCCAGATTCATCAATCGCGCTTCCACTGCTCCAGAATCCAGTGGTAGTGTACTTGACACCACTCCAACCAATGTTTGGCATTTATCTTTGGCTTCTGTGCTGCTGATCAAACACAAAAAAACAGGAAAGAGTAAGATCCTGTTTATTTACAGTATGTAGTTGGACTTTTAAACATTCTAAGTATTGCTCTATGTTACAATATTTGTTTGAATGTACATTTTGGTTACATAGTCTCCGATACTGATATTCATCTTTTTAAACTCTGTGCATGTTGTAAGTCATACATTTAAGTAAGTTTAAATGTAAGTATTATTTAATTTCTGCACATATTGTGGAGTCATTTGTAAATTGTGTGCAGCACTTTATTTCTTTGTTTTGTGTATTATCTTTTAAACACCTGTGGTCAGTGTGTTGGTTCTGCAGCACCAAGGTGTTATACCTGTTGTGTTATTACACCAGATATCTGGCATTTTTATTTTAAGCGCTGAATATCACACCCAGTCATAGCCTGTATATATTAGTCTTCCTCATTCCATTTTCAACTGAAATAATACCTGTTTTTCATTGCTTCCCACGTTATAATTTGTTCTTGCTGCTAGTGTCATATATAGCTACATAATTGCCTTCCGTATCCAACCTTTAAATCCATAAATTATCATAGATTGTTCCATAAATTCCCATCTTACCCTGTCAAACGCCTTTTCTATGCCTAATGACAGGGTAAGAAAGAGGATCCTTTTTTTTACTGCATAATCTAAGGTGTCGAGAATTCTTATATTATTTGTGAGGGTTCTAGTGTGAATAACTTCCACCTGGTCTTTATGAATGATTTTATTCTTAATTGGTTTTAATCTATCAGCCAAAATTGCTGCATATACCTTTATATCTACATTTATTTTCACCATATCATAGGATCACATAAATATATAAATATGTTGTCGTTATAGTTGTTATAGCTTAAGAGAGCAAGTCAAGACAAATTCTAATTTTGTCCTAAACGAAAAGGCAGAAAATGAAATTTGTTGTCCAAAAACAAGAGGCCCAAAAAACCATGTGAAAAAATTGTCTTGGTTTTGGTTCATGTACACATGTCTGATTTTTTATTTAGTGCCATATCAAAATGCTGTTTACAGGGCCCCCATCAGGTGGGTACAACTAGCATCTGTGTACGGGGCCCAGGCAATCATGGAGTACAGGCTCCCTGATCTGTCACAGGCCTCCTCATTGGCCCTTGTAGCATGCCACATAGGACTGGATCTCCATGGCTTGCTACTCGTGGCTGGGCCTTTGTTGCCTACAACCCATTTTTGGGTACTGCAGGCCTTTTTAAACACGTTGCAGGGTCTTCCTTATTCACTGTTCTCCCTGTTCCTTATAGGTAGTCAACAGACAAAGCATATTGAGAAATCTTGATATTATTCTACATTTTGCCCAGCGATTGTACTGAACATCTGTATAAACTTTGCTAAAGTATTAAGTAAAAATAAAAATACATAAATAATAAACACAAATATAGTTTAACTTAGAAAATGTAAATAAGTGAAACTATAATACATACATATTATTAAATGCAGTATGCATGTTTACATTTCTAAGTACCGTACCAACTTATTCTTTATTTTGTAGTATTTCGGTTTTCAATTAAGTAATAAAGGAGACTGCTATGAATGGAAAGTGTGAATTTGAATTAAGACAGTATTTTTATTCCCCACCAATCTAGCACTGGACAATTGTATTTTATGCCTCATTTATAGGTGGGTTTTATCAACTGTATACAATGCCAACTTGTGTGATTTAATACTTTCTGACATTAACATATTTCTTTACTAGTATTTAGTCTTTAGTAAGATTGATCAGCAGTTTCTAAAGGTCAGTCAATTGTAAGTAAAAATGGATTATGAGTGATCCAGTGTTTTATATGCTTCATAGCTTTTCTGGATTTGTATAGATGGTTGTGGTTCTTCTCTGACAACAATCATGAACAGTGCCACAAAGGAATGGAAAGGTTAGAGCAGTGAATGTGCCCGGAATCTCAAACAAATGCTGTTTTGAGCTGAAATTATTTGGAAATGAGTCATCTCCCAGCTGCTGAAAACCCATTTGTTTAATTTTATTTTGAACACAGTTTTCTCATAGCTGTGGATACTTGCTTTCAAATGTACTTAATTATAATATAATTAAATGTTATAGCAACCCTAAGAGCTGCATATATAGCTTAGCTTCTACCCTCTCTTGACCACTTAGACCTTTCGCCTCAAACCCAGCCATAGCCCCAAATAAGGCCACAACAGCCAAATTAAAGTGGTACGCTTTGGCCACCGCTGTGTTGATAAATCTCAAAGACCTACTAAACAATCAGCCTTATGACCCAGTTCCTCAATTCCTCTACACACGTAATCAAAAGTCTAGCTTGTCCAATGTTATGAGCCATTTCAGGGCATGCCTCCCCAAGCCCTTCTTTGCAAGCACCTGAATCAAGAACTGGATAAGCTCTGACCAAGGGAACAGCCAAAGCACAACAAAGAAAAGACCCCCTCAGAATATTAGCTGAACTATCGACTAAAGCCCTAGATGGGGGAGGTTGGGCGGAAAGAATTGAGCTACACCAGTCTTTATAAATAAAGGGAAAAGTTAAGCCTTTCTCCTTCCTTTAACCCCCATTCTGCAACAATGCATTACATGCTCTCTGTAACAGATGCCGCATCCCCATTTTAGAAAGATTATTGGGACTGTTTTCACTCACTTTTATCCATTTGTATATGCTTTAAGACTGACTCAATGTCTAGTCTGCAATGTCTAGGACTCCCCTTCCCCTGGTAAAGCGGCCATATAAACCATGCTCAGACCCAAAAAGGTGCGTTCTCTTGCATCCTAACTGGTGTGTTGTATTGTGCCTGTTGGTACGGTTTGTTAGGAGACCTTTATCTTTGAAGAAGTACATTTATTCCATGACCCAGGAGTGGCTACCCATCTTGTAACCGGCTTTCACTATGAGGATGGCAGCCATGGCTAGGGATATCATGTTAGACCCCTGGTTCCAATTACACTTTCCCAATAGAAAATGTGGATGATGACAGGCAACATAAGGATGTCACCCTTCACTGTTGGTCCAAGGTTCCCCTTTTTCATTTTCTGCTCTTACTAAACCAACAGAACACATCAGCAAAGAACATACAGTATCTCAGCTACATGGTCACTACAAGAATAAATGCAATGATCTGCAACTTAAGCCACAGTTATTTTTCTTTTGCTGTTAGATTTTTCTTAAAATTAGGGGTAGCTACTGAGATATCTCATTTTATGCGGCTGCCGGACTGACAGGGCCTGGTACCGATAGTGATAACTTTTCTCATTACACCTGTAGTGAGAAACATTTTTTTTTGTATTCTAAAGGCAGAAGGAATCTAATTAAGATCCCCTCTACCAACCTTGAAAAAAAAAATATTGTCACTCACTGCCGGACCAATGAACAACAAATGTCTACAAGTACAAGCTGCCTCATTTTTGTAGATAATGAAAAGATACTTTTTCTTCTATTGAAGAAGCCAACGTAGTGGAGTTATTTTAAACTATTTTATGGACAGTTTTCAATAAAAAAAGAGTTTCCTGCATTTCACTCCACTCTCTTCTTCAATGCTTAGATTGACATCCACGTATGACAAGTAATACAAACAGCTGCACACTAAGATATATAATTGATCAAATTTTATTACAGTAATAATAGTTATATTTATTTGCAAACACAGTGTAATAGCTTTATTTTATATGTAGTGTACACTTTATATTTAAAAAATGTAGGAATGTGTTTCCTTTTTATATTGTACTCATTACATTTATTTATAAATTTACTTAATAGCAAACTATACTCTAATAAACCCTAAAGTATTAATGTAAATGAGTTATTTTCAGAGAATTTGTACAAAGTCACAATAAGAGTCAAAAATGAGAAATTAAAATAAAATTAATATTCTTTGGATAAGCGAAATGATTTAGCCGACTGTTAATACACTGTATTTAATGTGAATAGGGTTTTGGGAATGCTAGACCGTATATATATATCAAATTGCAAGATGCAGTGAGCTGACTATGGAGTCTAAATTAGACTCTATGCAACACTGCAACAGTGCAACAATTATAACAACAACGGTAGGGTTCAGAAAAAGAGATTTTTTACTGAACTATCTTCTAACCACAATCTCAAAACATTTTCCCAGAATTTTCATGTGGAAATAAAACATTCAGCTAACATGTATGCTATTTTCAGAATGTTTTATCTTTTGGGTGTATGGGTCAAAATGGTTCCGAAGTGCATAGCTGGAGTCTTGGTGTTAGAAGGAGGGCTTTGGGTTTTTAGAGCACTGGGCTGATTGTGCTTTGGGGTATGATCTCTATAGTCGTGATGGATTGCACCTGAATAAAAGAGGGTCCAATGTGCTTGGGGAGAGAATGGCTAGACAGTTGGAGGAGATTTTAAACTAGGAATAAATACCGGGGCAAGACAGTATAGAAAGGGAAGGCGATTTTCTTAGTAACCAGGTGGGTGGATCTGGGGCCTTGGTCTATACAGATAATAGGGTGAATATATGTTGCCCCCCCAAAACAAGGACAGAAAGCAATTGCAGCATTAGTGTTAAATGACAAGCTAAAGGTCATGTCTACAAATGCTCGCAGTTTAGGTAATAAGACCCATGAACTTGTAACAGTAGTGGCAACTGAGAATCTTGATATAATGGCTGTTACTGAGACATGGTATAATGAGAAAAATGACTGGGACATATCAATACCGGGGTACTCTTTATATAGAAAAGACAGATAGGGCAAGAAAGGGGAGGGGTGGCCCTATATGTGAAAAATAACATAAAATGTAACTTAACACAAGTTGGTGAGGAGAACAAAGAATCAGGTTGGGTTACATTACAATTTGGCAAAAGTAAAGTAACTCATGTAGGTGTGATTTAAAGACCCCCATGACAAGTAGAAGTACTAGATAATCTACTAGTGGAGGAAATAGCTAAAATGTCAGTGAAGGGGGATATTATAATCATGGGTGACTTTAATCTTCCTGAACTGGAAAACCAAAGTAGCTGGTTGTGCCTGGAGTGCAGATATTCTGAACTCCCATTGTACAGCACTACAGAATTTGATGGTGCTATATAAAAGAATAAATAATAAATAACAACTCCCTACTGGGATTATCTTTAAAACAAGTAGTTGAGGAGCCAACTCGTCAGGAGGCCATATTGGATTTAGTGTTCACAAATGGAGATTTGTTAACAGATATTTCTGTAGGTGAAAGCTTGGGAGTTAGTGATCATCAGTCTGTGTGGTTTAATATACGAACAGTGACAGAGTCACACCACACAAAAAAGTCAGAGTTTCTACTTCAGTTGTCTAACTGATTTATTTAACGAATCATTGGTAATGGGAGTCGTCCCAGGGTATTTGAAATTAGCGAATGTTGTGCCCATTCACAAAAAAGGCAGTACGGAGGAGTCGGGCAACTACAGGCCAGTAAGTCTTACGTCTGTAGTGGGGAAATTAATGGAAACATCTGAAGTCACATGGGTTTCAAGATCAAAAACAACATGGGTTTTCCTCAGGAAGATCTTGCCAAACTAATCTTACAGATTTTTTTTTGATTGGGTTACTAAAGTAATTGACCAAGGTGGTGCAGTAGACATTGCGTATGTGGATTTCAGTAAGGCCTTTGACACTGTGCCACGTAGAAGACTTATCAATAAACTGCAATCTCTGAGTTTAGATCCCAATATTGTTGAATGGATTAGGCAGCGGCTGAGTGACAGAAAACAGAGGGTTGTAGTCAATGGCGTATATTCAGAACAAGATCTTGTTACCAGTGGGGTACCTCAGGGATCTGTACTTGGACCCATTCTCTTTAGATATAGGATAAGGCTAGGTACTGAGGGAAGTATTCAGAGGTTGGGCAGACTGGATGGGCCGAATGGTTCTTACCTGCCGTCACTTTCTATGTTTCTATGTTCTTTTTCTAGGTGATATATTCAATAATTGTCAGGGGCCATGGCTTACAAAAATCTAACACCTCTGCAGTAATCATTATAAACATAGTTGTCACGGTAACCCTCTGAACATGAGGACACATGGGGGTAGGTTTGAGCAAATAGAGTGGACACATAGAGTGAGTCCTTACCTGCCTGCCCAATCCCCTCGTATGTCTAAGTCACCCTGTGCTCATTGGGGGCACAGGGTGATCGTGAAACCTTGTCTGGTCAGCCCTAACCAGACTTCCATGAACTAGCCGGGTATACATGGCTGGAAACGGTCCATCCGCCTGACTGGGACCTAGCCACAAATACCAGCACCGTCGCTCAGGGTCCCGACAACTGATCAAGTCACCTTTTGGAACATAACATCTTTGGACCGTAAGATCTGTACCCTGGGAATGACGCCACTCCTTCGGGATCACCCCAAAATAGTGACTGTTTGTCAGGTGGGCATTGCTGGCCATAAAACTGTATGGAGGTGCTGGGCTGTCTGGTAGTGATGGGATTATACTCCTGATCTCATAATGTTTGTGTATATAGATAGCTGTGTTGTTTTCCACCTCAACATTAGTTCTGTCTGATGATTGGGGTGGGCTGCTATATCAACTTATTGTCATTCTCAGGACAATATTAGCACTGTGTAGCTAAGCTCGGGCCAGCCACAGTGCCGTTTTATTGTGGTCCCACTTCCTCTCGCCAGCGCTAGTCTTGTCCAGCGCTGAACGGGTTAACCATTGGTGTCTCAGCAGAAGGAAGCACGATTTGGCAGGTGTACCCAGACGGGATGCAGGTCCTCCCGTCACAATACTTATCTTCAAAACATCCTGAATGGAATTTGAGTATTTGGATGCAATGTAATTTTGTGTTATACTATGCTCACATAAAGTTAATATTCAACAAGATAAATTGTCCAATTCACATTGACTATAATAAATATTTTTTATGACATTTGGACTGAACATCACAACTACTTTTTAAATATTACTTATCTTATTGTTTAACAGAGGTTCAGGGAGACACATCAGCTGGCACCATCAATTTTGATCAGGTCACCATAACCTAGAGTCTTAAGGTCTTGCAGAAAGACCTCATAAGTGTTTTTTTTTAATATATACATAGTAATCTACAGAATAGACCAAGCATATAAAGTTTCCAATTAAGTTTTGTCCCGGAGTTGAAAAAGCAAAATGAATCCACAACCAAAAAATGTATCTTTCCATTATCTGCCTATTTTGAGCATTATCTTACACAGGAAATTGGAGAATGTCAACAGTTGGCAGCCTTCATCAAACTGATTAGTAAAGAGAAAACAGAGAAAAATGTGATAGTACTAAACATCTAACTTTTAAATTAAAAAATACCTAAAATAAAAATAAAGTTGTTGACTGCTAGAAAGTGCTACTAGAGAATTGTTGCAACAAAACATATACATGTTACTTTTTCTTCATGGTTCCACAAAGAGGGTTATGAGATGTCCTTCCCACAGCATGGGAAATTATTTTAGCATGCTACATCTACATGAAATTTTTATTATTAAGCTGAAATAAGTTGTAACAACCATGATTTCCTACAGTACAGATTTAACAGTTCCTCTGCTAGAATTCTGGATTCTAAGACGTACTTACCCTAGACACTCCATTAATCTTTTACTCCACAACAATCTCTATGCATCAGTGTGTCAACGTAGATCATAATCATTGAGTTATAAACAGGGACAACTATAAAGCATCAGAGACTTATTGATTTGCATGGCTAGTAGAGGAGGCACCCAAGAAATAGTTTGTGGCACGAGAATCTCTAGAGCTGGCCCTTCTTGAGCCATAAGAACTCTGTTTTAAGGATTGCACTTTCATGTGACAGTATTGAGACACTGTGGTCTGCCTGTCATAACAAATAAGTATATGGCAGTGCTTTTTAAGATTTAGGCCAATAGCTCCACTAAAAAAGGACACTTTAAAAGTGATATCATATATCACATATGTGCCTTAAATGTGTATATCTACTTAGTGCATAACAAGAGGGTGCAGGAATTATGCGAGAATAGAAAAGTTCACTGAACCAATGCAAACCTGGAGTTATACGTGTAGTAACAGTACGATGTTTAATAGTCAAATATTCATAATTAATCCTCTTTTTAGATACAATTATATTAAACCTACATCTTTACTAGCAAAGTGGCTAGCACAATATATAGTTGTGTGAAAAAATTACATTTCTTGGAAATATCCTTATAACCCTTCCCAGATTGATGGCCAGCACCTACAATTGCTTCTTTCAGACCATTGCTGATGTCTTTCCTCCTTGAATGCTCCAGACCAACACACTACTAAAACTGTGTTGTTTATAGAGGTGGTCACACTCGCTTGCGATCAATTAATCAAGGGCATTTGATTAACAGCACCTGTCTGCTACTTAGCATCTTAATTTTTATGAAAGCATTAAGAGTGTACTTAGTTTTTTTATACATGGCTTCTCCATTTTGGCTTTATTTTTGTTAAATAAATAATGACATGGTGTAATATGTCATGTTTTGTTGTTCATCTGAGGTTGTATTTACCTAAATTTAAGACCTGCTAAGGAACAGATGATTGTTACTAAGTTGTGGTATGTTAAACCGTAGAATTCAAAGAGGGTGTGCTTTATTTTTTATGCAAATTTATGCAAATTGGCTTTTTATTTTATCCTACAACTCCAGTGGTTCTTAAAGATCTCTGACAATCTCCTTGTGCTTTAAAGGGCATTCAGTTGTGCTACCAGATTTCTCCAATAAAGTGTGTTACTCTTCTGCATACTGACTGGCATATTGTGTCCTTCTTTGTGAATATATATATATATATATATATAAGCCGTATTAGTCCAGTGGTGTCAATATCAAATAACAGATGGAATAAGTATCTTGTGATAATACCTTTTTTTATTGGACTAACAGAATTTTGGAATGACAAGCTTTCGGGAGCTCTTCTCCCTTTCTCAAGTCTAAAACATTTCTCAAATGAAATGTTTTAGACTTGAGAAAGGGAGAAGAGCTCCCGAAAGCTATATATATATATAAATTTTATTTTTATATAATGTATAATTAGATGGGTATCCACATACCTTTAACCTAGTATAAGAAGAGAAACAGCTTAAATAATGATCCACAATACCACTGAATTGTATTGAATCCTTTTAAACATGTGTTTTTAGAATAGAATGATCAGCGGCATCGTCTATGAGTGTTTTTCAATAATAAAAGCAGGGGTGGATCTAGGGTCTGGCCTCGGGAGGGGCACTCACACTAAAAGAAACACCCAGACTCTCATACCTATACACACTCAGACACACAAACAATCCCAGCCACTCACACCAATACACATACATTGGCACTCAACACTAACACACATGCACACACACTCTTATATACACACCCAGACACACACTTATGTACTCAGATACCCACATTAACACACGCAGCAAGACACTGACACAAATATACATTGAACACACAACCCCCCAGACACACACCAACAAATACATCCAGACACTCACACTAGCACAACTAGACAAACACTAGACAAACACTGACACATGTATACCCAGGCACTCACACTAATACATACTTCCAGACACTAACACAACCAGACATTTACACTAACACAACTAGACACACTAACACACATGAACACAGACACTCATACTAACTAACTCACACTGACATTCCCAGTGTCAGGTTCCCACGGCCGCACTTACCTCCTTCCCGCGCTGCGTTCTCCTCTCCACGTGGGTCGCCAACATGCTGGCGCACAGAGGGGGGTCCGGCGTGCTGCGGCCCTCTACCCCACATTGCGGCTCGCAAATCACCAAGAACATGAAGGGGGCCTTTGAAACAGAGGAATGTCCTCACAGGCCCCTTAGGCGCGCATGCGCACAAGACGGCCTCTTAAAGGGGCAGTAGGCAGGGCCACTCCAGATGGGGTAATTAGGTACAATTATGATGTCATAGGGGTGTGCCCTCCTCCCTACCCAAATTGCTCAGATGTACTGTGCTCTCAGTATACTCACTACTGTGACATTCTATTCTGTCTATTTGTCTCCCTGGATTCTGACCCCTTTGCCTGAATATCGCTTGTGAACCTACGCTGCCTAACGGGACCCTCTGCTATTCTTGACCACGATTACGTGTGATCCCTACCAGTACCACGCTTTTGGCTTTACCAACATATCCAGCTTTGCATTCAGGGCTCCATCTACCAAACCCCTAACACCCAGACACAAAAAACACTTAGCCAGACATACACACATTTACCAAGGTACAAACACTAATGTACACACACACAAAGGTTAACACACCCAGATACACATGCACTAACACAACCAGATATACACACATACCCAGAAACATATGCTCACAGACCTAGACACACACACTAACATAACCAGACACACACACACATGCCCAGACACACACATGCATGTCCAGACACACACATGGATGTCCAGACACACACATGGAAACCCAGACAGACACACACAAAAAAAAGTATACCGCAGGATTTAAACATCTGGAATTGCAGTTTTGTGGTCCTGTTATGCTGCATTTGCCGTGAGACTTCTTTTATTTTGAGATTTGATCCTTGGCTTGTCTGGCTACTCTCCTGCATTGTGATTCTGCTTTAGTTTCATCTGTCTGTGTACCATTTCTGGCTTGTCTGACTATATGCTCTGTGAACTCACATTTGGCTTGAATGACTAACTCTTTAGTGTAACAAACCCGGCTGTGTCTGGTCATCCATCCCCTGGTATCCTGTGTCATCTACCTGTGACTTCTGCCTGCAGTTTCCCAATACAGGTATCTAGATACAACCATGCTTTACTTATAACACTCAGTACCAAACTACTGCCTGCATACACCAGAGCCTCCTCACTGCTGAGATCGTCCTGTCCCCTTAGCTTTGCACTCAACCCTTGTTAGGTGCTTCAGATGAACTTGCATGATAAGTGCTTGTTAGTAACAAGTATTAGTGAATACTTACCTCCTGAATTCTCCTGAAATCGCCTTGTCAATATTCCCTGGAGGAGACGTTGCAGGAGATTTGGGAAGTAGCACAACAACAAGGGCCTAGTTGGCTCCAAGAGACCTCGGGGGGCATTAGAAGGCAACAGAAATCTTCCAATGCTTTGTCTGGGGCTACAGGGCCTACTCAATCTAATAAAACCGACTACCAGTGCAGTCATGTTCTATTATGTTCAAAATATGGAGGGCATTCAATATCAGAGCATTTTAGCCATTTGAGTAGCGCTGTAATATAATAAGACATACTCCATGGTCCCCTTGGGGTTATATTTAAAGTTACCAAGTTGTATTACTGAATTGCAAAAGATGTTGCTACATTTATATGTGTTTCCATACACAAAAATACATGGGATGTATCTTACTATTAGGATTAGCCTTTGTATTCATTTTCATCCTTCAGATAAATTTGGGTTTTTTTTCCAGCTCTGAAATATTTTAGTATTTTAATAATGAATTAGAATTTGAAATCTTTGGTTTCTCTTTTTTTTTTTTCATTTGTTTATACTAATTTGACTTTGTGGGCTAAGATTAAATTTTAAATTTGTAATTTTACGTATGAATCTGATTTACTGTGTCATGTGGGAATATTTTTTTATTTTCTTTTCCATTATTCTGCTGATCAACAGAAAAGTCACATTTTAAGTGTTTTAATACTTCAAGATAAAAGATTGCTTAAAATGTCTTTTAATAATTTGTGAAATAACAATTTGAGCATTTAGTCATTTATCCTCAAAATGACAGACATTGCATGCATTCCCTGAAACCTACAGAAGGCAGGCAAACTTATTTAAACGGACAGAAATACCCATATTTTATCAGAAAGCAATGCTGCAAATGGTTTCAGCCATACTATAAAGAGTATGCCTAGAAACTCTCTGGGTTTTGCAGCTTCTCTGGGCCTTCTGGTCACCACAAAGAAACTCTGGGTAGTCGGAGCAGCATTGCGGCAACATTAGCAGACATCAGATGGACTGCCTACCCACGTCTTGAAAACGGAGGGCTCCAGGTTACTAGAACCTGGATATTCCCATGAGTATAAGTAAACTATGGGGTAGGGGATTGCATTGGCTGAATTGTCACAAACCTGACATGACTCTTCTTTTTTTAAAAAAAAATCTAAAAAATCTTTAATTACATGCTTAAACAAAAACACTTTGGGACCATGCAGCTGTTTAGGAATACCATGCAAGTGGGAGGGCATAGAAAATATGAAATGCTGGGGCAAAAGCTGTTTTTGCCCACTGGATAATCTACTTGTGTCTGGGTCCACATAAATATTGTCAGGACCGATGGTATAAAATAAAAGGAACCAAGCCTACTGGTTTTGAGTGGTTACTCAGCGATGCTTGATGTAGGGTATCCACTCGTGTAGTTCAGTCTCTGACTTGTAGTGTATTTTGTACAGGACATGGGTTTATTGGGTGGATATTCTGTGTGGTAAATATGTCCTTCAGCTAATATTTTGCCGAGCTAAGAAAGTTGCTATAGATAGGCCAGGGTTCACCTCCATGAAAACCTGTAAGTTGTCACTTTGGGTGAACTCTGGTCAACTTGGCCTCCATTTTATATTTATTAATATTATTATTATTAACTTTCTGAATGACAATATTTTTTAAGCTTATGAGTACATCATCATGGGAGATTACAATTGATAACACTTCACAAGTCAGTAAATATAACCTTACCAAATAGGGGTCATAGCATACATCATGTTGCACTCACAGAACATTCAAGACATATAAAACCAAATTCTTTTTTTTTTTTAAGGAATGCAAACAAATTTAAACCAAGCATTTCGTCTGCTATGGTCTGCTTGAAAAATAACCAGATTTGATATCATCTGAACTGCTACAGCTCTGTTTGTCTTGAAGTGTGCGATTAACATAAAAGTTCACATATGGTCTATCATAATAGTATTTGCACTTATCCCTGTAGCCTATACATAATGTATGCAATTAGTGCATGACTCCCAGAGACAGGCCGGTATATTTTAGCCTGGGGTCAAGCTTAGCCAAATGGACCAGTAATAATGTAGTCAAAAAAAACGTATCTGACTTTGTGAAAACATTAATGCATACACGGTATTTGCGTCCAAAAAAGAGGCAGCTCGCATAGTCCAGAGAATAACAAGCTTTGTGATAAAACAGACAAACACACTGAGAATAATTATTTTTTTTCTAAAAATGTTGTTTTTGTAAAGGCTAGACTGGTATACCCATATGGCCCATAAAAAATGCAGCCTCAGTGCACTTATTTGAATGCAGCCTTAAGCATGCATTTTTTCGCAGACATAACAGGAAAATACAAGCACTGTAAAAGCGCTGAACAGCATAGTAAATCATGATTCGCTTCGCTATAGTTTACTACCCCTTTAATCAACATTTTCATCACGAATGGACCCCTTCTGTGGTACTGGGTACTTGAAATGCATTTTTGGTAGTAAAAAATATTTGTAAAATAATTTAAAAAAATAGTAATTTAAGTTCAGAAATAGAACTGAAGCCCTACATCTGGCTTAGACTGGCTTGTCAGGATGGAAGACGCACAAGCTGGATCCCAGACTTTCCCCTTTTTTCTTTCATGGAGCCCCCGCATCCAGAATGATGCTTGCAAGACTCGATGTGCCCAGTGGCCTGAGTCTTGCTTCCCCCATCATTAGCTTGTGTCACATTATGGCTGCCTTGCCTACCTCTGTGCAAAATGCTATAAAAACAGTAATCTGGAGAAGAGTAGTCGGGCTTCTTGCATCAAAATCCCACCCACCCATAAAATGGATCATTTGTATTCTTTTGTTTAGTATTTAAGCTGCTAATTACCCTCTTTAAAATCCTTACAATCCACCAGAGGCACAAATGTATACCGTCCACCCTTTCTACTCCTAATCTACATACAGTGACTCACTCCTCATAGCCTGGTAACTGTTCTCTTTCTAATCTATTTTAGGCTTTTTTGTAGATCCTCTTTCCTCCGCTTAACTTTGGCCCTAGGCTAGCTAATTATTAGTGTGGTGATACAGGGTCTTTTCAAATGCAAAAACTCCTCATTCCTTTCCTGGGGAGAAATGCCATTATCTCTGAAGAGCTAAAAAAAAAAAAAAAAAGTTATTTTCTTATTTCATGTTTGGAAGAGATTGTATTTATTCCCAGGAAACCTCTGAATCTGGAATGAATCACTGTTTATAAGAATGTTTCCTTTTTGTCTAAGAGAGCAGTTCTTCTGTAATGGTACAAACAGTTGGGAAATTGGAAAGCCACGCATGTCTATTTAAACTTTCTTATTAGAGTGCTAACTAAAATCAGTAGCATTTACAATCCATTTGCTACAGACTAAACTAACTTCAATAGTTCAATATTTATTTTTGTAAAACACCACTGAAGACAGCTGAAAACATAAAAAAAACCCACTGATCCCACTAAACAGCCCACTATCCCACTTTTGGGGACTGTAGGGATCACGGGTAAGCTGAGGAGATTCAAGCCCAGCAAGATATGACATTGATTGTGTTTTATGCTTTTTGCAGCCTTGACTGAAAACATGTAGTTTCATACATTTTTAATTGCGATCCCTGTGCTCCAGCTGGGAAATCCGAAAGTTGTTTTCTGTTTGTGTCACTCAAGGACTGAAGTTGCACAACCCCAGGGTAAAGCATACTACTTTTTCTTCATTTTCTAAAGTAAAAGTGTAACCACACTAGCCCCAGTCAGATGTCTGGGTTGCATAGCGATGCTCCGGGGTATGTGGTGTCATGCCAAGTCCTACCCCAATATGTAACATGTGGTGTGACATCATGGAGCATCTTTGTTGGAGCATATTGATGAAGTGAAGTGTGAGGTGTAAGTGTGTATATGTGTGTGAGAACGAGTGTCTATGTGAGTGCATATGTGTGTTAATGTGAGTGTATATGTGTAAGTGTGTGTTAGAGTAAGCATGTGTGCATGCAAGTTGATATGTCACAGGATGTAAAGGGGCTACTCAGCTGCACCTACCTATCCAGGCCAGAAGGTCCTAGCCCGCCCCTGTAGCTATGAATGTATATTTGATCTTCTAGATTTCCTTTACTATTATTTTTGCCCCTGTATCATACACAGAACACATTTCAGCCTCCAGGGTAGCACAAGGAAGCTGCACATATCAGCTACAAGGAATGCAGGGAATTTGTAAGCAGGCCAGGACACGACACTAGCATCCCTAGCAGCTAAGTGAATTGCTTAAGCAGTAAAAGACCAATGTCATCTATTAACAGATATCAAACGATATATAAGTGTTATACATGAGACTTATCAATATCACTTAAAGTTATTTTCACTTTTATTATAGGCAGGACATTATACACTTCTTTTAACATGCAATTTCATTTTAGTGCTATTGGTAAATTTGATAGAAAACCGTATGTCTGGCTTCTGCATGATCAGTATGCTGCGGAACAGGAACAGGGGTGAAACCCAAATCTCATGGTTGCATGATTACTATAAGGGAGACTGTAGAGATCAAGGTAAATAAAGTCAAATAAAATATTCTTTTTGAGCAATATATTACACCGCTTTGCTGCGGCATCGGGAGGCAATTAGGACTGATGGTTGGCAAGCAGCATTCTCCAAACTGCAGCCTTTATCTACATCTAAGCCTCAAGCTTTGCAGTATTTGAAAATATAATTTTATTTTTTTCAGATTGCAGGACTGAGTATAGGCTCTTACCAACAACATCTAGGTGAATACTTCGGTTGCTGAGAATTATATAGATAACTAGAATGCCTATGTTTCATTCTAATACTCAGGGCTTTTACACCAGTATGAGGTTATCAAGGTAAATTTTATTTTTTTATGAATAACTATTAAAGCACTAATTAATAATCTCCAGGATAGGTTTATTTCCCATATATTCACAAGATGTCATAGGCTGCCTTGTATCACATGGGTTGCTGTCCCATAGGAGACTAAAAAGCAAATGAAATTTATTATAGTTCAGGGTTTTTAAAATTACCAAAATTTCCTGATTTGCTTTTCTTATCATGTCATACATAGAGATTTTGTTTTGTAAGAAACTGGATGAATAATGCAAACAATTCAATAAATGTTTATACAATACTTAAAAAAAAACATTTCCATGAAAAGAATAACTGGTTTATTTTTAAACCTCAATACCAGCCCCTTAAGACCAGACAAACAGATCTGTAAGATGTTCTTAGCAAACATATTCTGCTTTATCTCACCAGCTCCGGCCACAGGTGCAATCCTCAGATTCCCAAAAGAACATTGTGTGCCGATGATCAAAGTTAACAGCTAGAACATCAAAAGTGCACTAAACTGAAAAGAAACTCATTCATATCACATTAAGGACACCTGTCACCTTTTTTTTCTTCCTAATGGCTCCAGACAGTATGTCTTCTAAGTATAAGGACATCAGGGACATTGGATTGTCAATACACCAAATTCCTATCAAAGAAACACTAGAAAGAGTATAAAAACAGTTGTATTTAAAAGGCAGCCCCCACTGTTTTTTTTTTCTTTATGTCGAATATCTAAATTGGCAGTAGGGTTCATAAGTAGATATTTGTAGAATAACATACAAGTTTTGCATGGGTGTTTGTTAGTTCCAAGTATTCCCAGTGGCATCCATTGTTTGCCATGGTTCTGTTTCTGACAAAGGAGTGGTACCAACCACCATTCATGACATAAATATTTACATGATTCCATTGCTTGGGAACTCCCAGGATTTAGCCCAAAATCTCTGAAGAGGTTACCCGGAGCCTAGAAGCTCCCTGGTACGCGTGTGACACAATCAGTGTTGTGAACCGATCTCCAAGACGCTTTCAAGTCACGAGGACTATCTTCTGAAATAGCAGAGGATTATGGCTACGTAAGCACTTTGAGTGAAACATAGGAATAAAAGCCAAAGTTACTACGTATGTGATATGTGTGATGACATCATGAAATACAAGAAAATATACCCTCAATTACCTTTATGCTAGAATTTTACCGTCTTAGGCTCTTAAGGTGTCCGTTTCAAATAAAATCCTGCAAAATTCATTTTTTGACTTAGATCCTGAAAAACCCTTCCCCCGTGAACGACCATTGTTTTCCATCTGCATGGAACCTCTGGTAAAATTAATGTGACACAATCCAGATGTAACAGGAGCCTTTTCATGGCACAGAATAATACAACTATTGTTGTGTGCAGGGCTATTGATTAGATCTCTTACATCATTTCCTCATTTCCACACATTTCTCTGTCAATCAAGCATGGCATTGGCAATGCCAGTCATTGCAATGTAAGGAGAGCAGGGATATCCCTGAAGAAGTGCATACAGGGGCATAAATAGACTTATTTACAAACATCTTGGATTGTATAGAGATACCGAATGTTCAGAATGAAACCATCGGTTGTGTAACAGTAGGATAGCGAATAGATCTTAGTTTTCACATATGAAACCTGTTTGTCTAGGGTTGATCCAATATGGCCAGTGCAGAACCAAATATCCAATGAATCTACATTTGAGAATTATCTGCAGTTAATAGTATTTTAGCAGCACAACCCACTGAGAGGTTACTATAACCCCCAAACCCAATGCGGCTCAAACTCAGCAGTGATTGCTTATTCTATTACATCATACCCAAGTCCACTTAGTCGCTGACAGAAAAAACAGAGAGCTTCAGAGACACAGTTTCCTTCAGTCATTTCAGTATATCACCCATAAGGATAAATGGAGGAATTGTACACCTGGTAAGTCTTTGGAGGACTCACAGCTTGGAAGCAACATAATTGCTTGCAATATTTTAAAAAAAATGTAAGGTAGGATATTCCGTTTGGCAGCTTCCAGTACATCACTGCTTGGAATGGTTTTGGTAAATCTTTTCGTACATTTTATATCGGTTTGTATAACAAAACAAATAGATGATTAATACCAGGGAAGGGATATTGGATGATTATGCCATATTTTTTTTGCCACAAAACAATTCCTTACTTTTAAATCAAATATAATAACAGGTACTTATACTAAAAGCAGTATCAGGACAGTTTCCCTTTAACTCCAGCATATACCTGTAATGTATTTCTTTTTCTCTTTTGTTTCGTTTTTTTTTTTAGACATGGTGTTACACAATATGATCTCTACAATTGTGCTTTTGATTGGCTGAAATATTTGACAGTACTTTTTATTATATTCTCTCTGTTTTTGTCAAATCGGTGCAAATTCAATATATTTGCTCAACGTCCACCAACTGATTATATGTATTTTCAGAAACTATCCAAAGTCTGATTTTTGGGGTTAATAAATGCCCCTGACCTACCATGCCGATGTTTTTGCCTAATATCTATGTTACGTTGGAAATATTAAGGCTTTTGCTAGGGAAACTGGATTCAGCCTCCACGCTTTATCTGAGATTTACAACTCAAACATTTGCTTCCGACAAACTCTTTGTGTACAATATCATTTACACTCCGGATTTGCGACCTTAGTCTGAAACAATATACTAGACCCCTTCTAGTCTGATCCATTGAGCCCTTGTATTTAGCAGAAACCATGCCTAGAAACAATTATTCAACCATTTTTAAGGGGAAATATTGACCCATTTATATTTTCTCTAAGCAAATTACAATACATGTGACATTTATTGAATGTACTTTATAGCCATACGATTGCCATGGAGAACTCTGTATATTTTTTTTCTTGAGAAACCAGCAGCTTTTAAACCTCAAGTTAGAAGTGGCAGAGCTAGCGACGTAACGAAAGTACAGGAAAATGTGAGGACCAAAATACAGATGCAAAATAGGGGTTTGAGCCAGCTAGGCTCCACCTTGCTTTCCTCCATGTTTTAAGAAGGCCAAATAAGACATTTGCTATACATCAGAGGACATGCTTGCTGTGCATACTGGCTAATCCCCCATCCTTTCAATGCCTTGGGACCATACCTCTGCATACTTAAATAGTACAGGATCTCTGCAGGTGGACAATCACGTGCCTTTTATGGGCAACCTTCAAGTGGTCATATATGAAGGACTTTAATGAGGGTTTTCCCTCCAACCCAGGTAGAGATTTATAGGGACATCAGTGACGAAACTGGAAACCTAACGCAGAGAGAGACGGTGAACAGATGCTACAAAGATTTTCATACACATAATATGATTTAAATATTCACAGCATTTAAGGGAACTTAATATGTACATACCTGGCAACTCTCATGGCTTGACCATGAGTTTCAAGGTTTTTGCTCCAAACTCACTTTCGGGGTGAAGGGCAGATTCTCAGGGTCACACAATCTGGATATGACTCATTCATGCTCTACAATTACCTGATGCATAAGTGGTGCTTTCACTATCAGTATGTCATGGTCGATATCCCTGTTTGAAAGCATGGATGGGTATTAGATGGTTACTTAGTTAACACATTTGATGAATAACTACATAAAAAAGATGGACTGCTGGACTGTTTCAATAAATGGCTCCAAGGAGAGGGCAAAAAGAAGGGATGACAGGGGACACCCCTGTCTAGTGCCGTTGGGAATCTTTATACATTGAGACAAGGTCCCATTAACCATAACCGTAGCTGTTCCAGTCAATGACAATAGGTCCCAGACCCATAGCTGAAAGTGTCTCCCACAGGAAGGGCCACGTAACCCTATCAAATGTTATTTCAGCGTCAGTAGATAAAAGCAATTTACTCCCTGTGGGAGATGCGGATCGCGTCTAGAGTTTTCATGGTATTGCCCACAGCATCCCTACCTGGGGCAAAACCCACCTGGTCCGACTGCACCAGAGAAGGGACATAGGCTTGAGCCGTGTTGAGCAGGGAAATGGATCGATAGCTCAGCGGGAGCACAGGGTCCTTCCCCTCCTTAGGCATAACAGTAACAGTGGCTGCCAAGGTGCGAGCATCCAGAGTCTGCCCCTCTAACAGGGCATTAAACACTTTGGCCAATCAAGGATGCAGAAGATCTTCGTGTTTTCCGAAGGTCATTGCCTTAAGGGCCAAATAAATTTTATCCACGGAGATTGGGGTATTTAGAAGCTCTGCCTGGGCCTGGCTCCCAGCCGGCGGCGTTCTGAGGTTATAGAGGGCTGAGTAGTACAAGTGAAACAAATCTGCAATGTTGAATCCCACCGCCCCTATTACGCGTTCTCGTAATCTAAACCGACCCCTGGGATTTTATTAATTGTACGAGCTAATAATCTCCTACACTTATTTCCCTTTCCTTGAAATAAGTGCTCGGTAAAAGTGGCAGAGCACATGAACCCATTGCTCAGGAGAGTGGACAGCTCCATTTGATCCCATAAAAGGTCGAGAAATGGGTCTGCAGCACAGGTGTGTTTGTGTTGTTGTTCTAAAGTCGCTATGCGTGGTTTGATTCATGCAAGCTATGCGTGGTTTGATTCATGCAAGCATGCATTTATGCTCCTCCCAGATAGAGAAGAGACCAATATTTGTGGAATCGTAATCTCTAAAATAGTCCTGGAGGGAGGACCAGATCAGGGATTCGGCCAGTGGGTCAGTGAGGAGAGAGTCATTTAGATACCATGAGCGTTCTGCAGGAGTGTAAATAGGGACAGAGCTCCGCAAGATTAGAGGAGCATGGTTACTCCAAGTAATAGAGTCGTACCCAGTTTTCCTCGAGTGCAAAAGACCGTAAAATAGAAAAAATTGTCTATACAGGAGTAGGAGGTGTGCTGAAAATACAATAATCCCATTCCTCAGGATGTACGCATCTCCAGACGTCTGCCAGGAAACTTTGTCGCTGAAGAGGGAGCATAATGGTGCTACCGAGAGACCATTGGAGGTGCCCAGTCTGGGGTCTAGTGGGACACTGATATCACCTCCCATTATGAGGATCCCCTCCTGGAAATCTAATAGCAACCCTAGTGATCTCTTGCAGGTACAAATGTTGCCAAGAATTGGGAGGTATACACATCAAAATGTATATATAGTTTCGGCAATCTTGCCTTTAACCAAAATGTAACAGCCAACTCGGTCAAGTACTTGGATCTTGGATTCTTGGATCTGATCGGTCATCCTGGGCTCAGCTGATCACTGTGATTTACCAGTCCCAGTAGATCAGCAGTTTCTGAAATACTCAGATCACCCCGTCTGGCACCTACACCCATGCCACATTCAAAGTCACTTAAATCCCCTTTCTTCCCCATTCTGATGCTCGGTTTGAACTTCGCAAGTTGTCTTGACTACATCTACATGCCTAAATGCATTTAGTTGCTGCCATGTGATTGGCTGATTAGCTATTTGTGTTAACAAGCAATTGAAATATATATATTATGTGGTAAATAAAATCCCTGGTCCTTAAGAGGTTAAAAATGTGATACATTTGCATCTACTGTTTTAATAGGCCTTTTTACTAGAAGGAATAATAGTTACATCAAGAATTTTTATGTTCTACCAAATTACACTCCAAATTACAATATTATCGATTATATGAAATGATGCCATAATGCAAACAAATTTACCCTATAAAAACCTTTGATAATGTATAGTGCAGAACTTAAATATACTGTGTATTTAATGACATTAAATGTCCATGCATAGCCATGAATTATACAATCTGCAGCTAATAAATGAAAAACAATATGCTTTCATGTTTCCCCAGAGTGGGTATGGAAAATTCAAACAGCATGAAATATGAGAAGGATATGAGGGGAGATAATATGGGATTTGGGAATTAGGAAAAATGTGGAATTAGGGTGTGGAGGTAAAGAAAAAGAAAAGAATATTCCATTAAATGGTCTATGATAACATGTTTATCTGTTACCATATTGTCCTGAATATAGGCTACCCCAATTTATAGGCAGCAACCTAAGGCATGTACTTAGGTATTTGCCTCTTTCCCCATCTGCTAGCCAGAGGTTGTGCAGGAGATGTGTTCAGCGGACATAGCTCCCTACAGGCGATATACTTAACCTTGATTCAGCTCCGGGTGTTAAAAGAGTAGCAAGGGACAGTTTTGAACATGTTATTTGGGGGCCATTATTTTTGTGTCACAGTGAGATCCAAGCATTCCTTCTATAACAAGTGTCATAGTAGCTTCTTTGGGGTTGCTGGCACGTACATGATGTTCATGGTGTAGCTCTGCCCACATTATGTGAGTAGTGTCGATCCTCATCATGTCTTGTGATATCATGTCACACGCTGCCAGGTGCTCCCTGACCCTAAGACCGCAGACCAGCCCAGCAGCAGAGCAATGGACGTTTCATGGGCAATGCTTTATTGAGTATTGACCATGTGTAGGAAGGGATTTCTTATACGTGGTCAATACTCAATAAAGCATTGCCCATGAAGGGCCATTGCTCAGGTGCAGGGCTGGTCTGCGGTCTTAAAGTCAGGTGAAGTCATGCAGCCTAGAGTGACGTGGCCAGGGTGGCACCAGCAGTCACCCCAGAAAAGGCCTCCAATGTGTAGAAGTCAGTCTGGTATCTGACAGGGGTCCAGTGAAGCCTTTATAATAGGCAGGGGACGTGCACAAGGGATCCTCGCTCACATTGCATTCTATGTGTATCAAAACACATGGCGCCTCTGTGTGTGGTCTGTGTGTGAATGGTCTTCTTGGCTGGGGTTCTATTTGGTTGAGGACCGGTCTTGGTCCTGTTAGTAAACCGAATCTGGACTTTGGCAGCTCTGGAAAAAAAATGTTTAATGAATTACTGTCTGGCTGCTCTTGAGGTTATTAATTCCTCCAATGAACCGGAGGCATTTCTGAAAGCCAGACCCTTAAAGGAAAAAAAAATACTTGTTTATTGTTTTGTAGATCTCCTGAAACAAAACTGCATAAACTCATACAATCCCGGTACCGTTAGGCTGCACATTTGGCGGGGGTATCTGATTGTTTTGTCTGACATAACCAGATGAAATTCTTATTAGTAGGAAAGGCCAATGTGATGAGTATCATCGACCTGCTTTTTAAAGTCATGACATTGCACTAAATATAGCACAAAGGCTTGTCCCGTACAGGACAGAGGTCCACACAGATCTGTGTTAAAGGGGACAGATGGCCAACCTTCTTGTGCTTGCAATGGCTTCCACAGTATTTGAGAGATGGTATTAAAACTCAGAACAAGTTCCTTGGCCACTTATATCATTTCTACTAAATGGCAGACGTGGGCTTTGGCTCAGTGTCTAGCGTATGCTCTTTATAATAACGTAAAATAGAATAGATATTTTGGTATTTTCAAGCAGACTGGCTGCCATTTAAAATCCCCTGGGGGTCATATCTGGCCAGTGGGCTGTCGGTATAATGAGGTTGGTTTTTTTTGCTAGTGTCAGCTATAAACCAAACCTCAACATTTGCATGCAGTCTGTTGCTTCAGCCACAAAACAGGACCGTCCTTAACCTGTGTTATAAATATATAACTGTACTGAAGAAAAATAAAGCACAATCAGGCAGTGTCCAGGTATCTGTTTCAGTGACGTAATTATCCATCTCCAATTAATTAAACACATTAAAAATTACAATACTACTTTTTTATAGGATATCAAAAATGTCAAACAAATGATTCTGATGCAATATATATATATATATATATATATATATAGTATGTATATATATATTTTTGTATATATATATATAATTTTTGTTATATATATATAGATATATATAATATATTGTGTTTATATATTGTGTGTATATATTGTGTGCGTATATATATATATATATATATATATATATATATATATATATGTAGATATATATAAAAAATAATATATTGTGTTTATATATTGTGTGTATATATTGTGTGTGTATATATATATATATATATATATATATGTAGATATATATAAAAAATAATATATTGTGTTTATATATTGTGTATATATATATATATATATATATATATATATTTAGAGTGCAAAGAATGATGCTAATAATAGTGTAATTGTCATTTACAGCCACTAAAACCTTGATTTCATCCCGAAAACGTATACTTTCCATCCAGATGCTATATCCATGGGGAATGAATGGATTCAGAAGACAACCACACCTGAAACACACACGTTGATACATATGTTTCGAGGCATGCCAAGATGATACATTGTTTACAGCAGCTCCCATAGTGGTCTCGGTTTAACCCCTTCACCCCCCCTCGGCGCACGGCAGCAGCGCAGGGGTTAATGTGATTCAGCACTGCCTTTGTGAAGGATCTGCTAACCTCCCCCTCTCTCTCTCTCTCCTCCCTCTGTCCCCTCCTTCCCTCCGTGTTGCAGGAGCTGGGATCCTTTCTGGCCGCCTGTAAAAAAAAAAAAAAAAAAAACCTTTCCCAGCATAGGGACCGGCCGGGGGAGGGAGCGGGAGAACGGGCAGGCCGGGGATCGGGCCCGCGAGCTGCAAGCATGAGCACAACAGGTAATCGGGGGGCTTGGAGGGGCTTGCGAGTTGTGATTTCCCGCTGGTCAGAGCCAGTGGGTGGCTGTGTGTTTCAAAATATCATGGAGGAGGGATGTGTGCACGTATATATATATATGTAATGTATGCTTATAAAAGCACTCTATATGTATGTGTATGTGTATGTGTATGTATATGTGTGTGTTTGTGTACACATACAGAATGTCTGGATATGTGTGTGCATGTATGTATGTATGTGTGTCTGTATGCTGCATGTGCAGATCTGAGCCTGTCTGTGCCTTTAATTGTGTGTGCGATGTCCATGCCCTGGAGGGTAGTGTCAGATCTGGACAGGGGAAAGGTCCATGTGTGTGAATGCCTGATAGTTGTGTGTTGTTTGTGAATAAAATACTTAGGCCACATCCAGGGGGTAAAGTTGTAGCCGCAGGCTGGTGGGCTGACAAGCTGCGGAGCTTAAACAGTCCCTGGAGCAGGCTGAGAGTTATGGGGAGAATATAAAGGCCCGGGGACGAGAAAATAATTTACGGGGCAATTAAGAGTGGGCATGACTGTCAGCTTGTCTGAAATCACTGGGACGCCCAAGGGGAGAGAACGCTTGTGTCTTCTGCTGCTGGTTTAACTGGTGATGTGATTGGTAACTGCGAGACTAACTGGTGATTTTATTTAATATGATTTAGTGTATTTTTTCCATGTTGGGAAAACAAAAATCCATTTAAAAATGTGCGGACGATGATAACGGAATCCTGTCCGATATGTAGCTGGAGTCTGTAGTGATTTCCATTCAATTACTGCTTGTCATACTGTATGTCTATCAATGTCGTGCAGAACAAAAACACTGTGGATGTAAAAAAAAAAAAAAACCTATTGTGCTTGCGACACCTGATTTTATGAATATTGCCATCATCCGTTACCCTTGGCATGTAAACGATGACTTCTCAGTGTCTTTGTTGGTCACGACCTGTAACGCAAATGGTTAACTGACCATGAAGCCACAGGAGGTTTATCTTTCACAGGTACATTAACTTTTTTGGGGCCAGCTATATCAACACTGATTAATACTCACTAGACGTTCCTACCACCCTAAGGGGTTAAACTAAAAGTTTGGCATGACCTGACCATTAATAGCGTTTATAGTTCAGAAGATGGCTCATATTGCTGGTCCTTCTCTTTCTTTCTTTGTTGGTCAACCCGCTAATTTTTTATTATATTTTTAGAGTAAGATTTTAGGTTTCTAATTTAGAAAACACAACACATAAACACATCTTCTTCCATGGCTTGTATCGACATTTTTTTGGTACTTTGGTGTCTAGACTTCTGTTTGATTCAACAAGGATGGGGCTTATCATTTGTAGCAGAGAATGCCGGGGCTGAGTTTATGTGGTCCGTTGGCCCCAAAAAAAAGCTACATGTGGCTCAAAACTGATTTATTTATGAATCGTATTACCAGGAAGGATACGTTGCGATTTCTCTTGTTTTCAAACATGCCCTGGGTTTACAAACATTACATTGTTACAATAAATATTAAAATACAAATATACAGATTAAATCTCCCAAGAGATAAAAAGCAGCCTGTATGTACTATATATTTATATATATTACTATCTATTCTAAATGAGCTGTACAATTATTTTATTTTTTGGGGTGGAAAATTCTGTTAATCTGCTTGGTTTTATTATTATGCAGTAATAGAACATCATTCGTTTTCATTGACGACGGTGTTCTACCCGTCCGTGTTTAATTGGCTAGGTCACTAATTGAGCCAGTGATGTAATAACGGCCGTCCTTTATATCGGTTCTCTACTAGCATATTCTTTCTGAAATGCTATTAACGTATTATAGAAATACCGATTTTTCTTAGCCTTCCTAATAATGATCGGGGGGGGGGAGAAAAAACATGCTTTCTTGTATATTTGTTATTTCTTCTGCTGCGGTGTGACATTTAGATTGTAAGCTCTCATCAGCGCTCACAAAGCTTATTGTGTAAACTTCAAGTCTCCTATGTACGCTTTTTCTATTGTATCGTGCTGTGGAAGACATTCTCCCTGTATAAATAAAGCCCAATAATTTGTCGTTCAGTTCTTCTTGTACAACGTGATTTGACAGCATGGACCTTATGAAAATAAAAGAGTGTTCGTCAGTGCTGTGCGTACGCGGTGTAAAGGTTCGCATCCCAGAAGCAATTACCGAATTTTAATCCCTTTACTGCAAAAGCATTAGCGGTCCAGCAAATGACGTGATTAACCGGTACGTTCTTTGCGGATGCGATTATGAAAAATAATGGAAAGCTTGTGTTTTCCTTTGGGAGAGTGGGCTCGTCGGCGCATGGTTTGTGCAGATATCTCCGTCGCCAGACAGAGGCATGAGGCGCAAGGTGAGCTGTAAAGATACAAAATCTACATATTTAGAGCTTGGAAAAAAAAAATGGGGAATCTTTAACGGCCAGTTACCTGCCCGGGGCAGACGCGTTTGAATTTATGGTATGTACCGGTGAGATTCCAAAGCAGCTGTTGATTACAGCTGGCCTTCATCAGTCGTCTTTTTTTTTTTTTCCTCCCCCGAAGGGGGTGATTATATGTATATGTATACATACATTTTTATATATAATAAAAAGTCGGCGGGAACAGTGCCGTTCACATTTCAGACTTTGCACCAGAGTAACTTTTCAGATGCCATACCCTTAATCTAATATTTTATAAAATTGAAATACTGGGGTTTTTTTTATTTTTTTTTTATTCATTTTGTGGGTTACTGTAAATACATCCATCCAGTCAGCGACCAATTCTCTCGCTCGGTTTTTAAATGATCTTGATGAATGGGGTTCTGTGTTGCACCCATTCAGTCTGTAAAAGATCATAAAATAGTTCTGAGCGTGATCAGGCTGCACTGGACCAGAGAGGGAAAGGCCGTAACAACATACATATGATGTCACCACGTTAAGCTATAAACCAGATGAGAGTCTATCTGAATTAGAATTATCTTAAAGAAACAGTGACTTGGTTTGCTTTACTAACCCCTGGAAAGAAGAAAAAAAAAAAAAACTGGTGTTGCAGTCCCTTTAAAAACGTTTCATGATTTTTTTTGCCATTGTCGGCACTAATGAGCTGGTTTTTTATGGCAGTGCTAATTAACTCATCTCTTATTCAGTGCTGCGCATGTGTGCATGCTCACCTCCAGCCTTCCCCTGCTCTCGTTGGACACATGAATGTTTCTCGTTCATTATATTTCTTAGAGTTGCCTTTATGTACAGTTTGATGGGTTGGGGGACATTAATACTGATGACAGTCCCGTAGGTCCGGGTTGGCCGAATGTGTATGGACATTATGACCCAGACAGACACATCTTAGAGCTAGTTTGATATTTGTAAGGGGCCAGAAAGAAGTAAACCCATGTAGATCACTATAAAATGGCACAACAATATTAGGAGCCATGGCTACCCGGCACATGGCATTTGTGAAGCTCTGGCTTAGGTCCCAGTCTAGGTCTTTTTGCAATACTAACGCATTCTATAACACAGTGGAAGCCAGCATGGAGCTCAACTGCAAGGATATTTAAGCAGTCTTTAGCTTACTAATCATGAGAGTTTTAGTTTACTCCTCAAAAATTGGGTTCCTTTACAGATGGTGGTGGAGGCAAGATCTCTGTTTTACTAAGAAATAAAGTATTTTGGATTTTTTTCCATTTAATTTGTAATTTCTATTTTAATCATGTCCAGGTTTAAGCAATTAGGGGTTATTACTTGCAAACCTTGTCTAAAGTTCAAAGTTCTAAAACCACGCATTCCATCTTTAACCAAACAAAAAAAAGAAATATTATTTGGGGCCTCTCAAAACTGAGGAAAATGTCACTTGAGGTCTGCAATCCATGAGTGGTCAAGTCATCGACATTCCAAGTCCTTATTGATTCCTCAGCACGTCTTGTACATGTTCAGCGTTGCTGATGTGGCTCCTGGTGCGTTTCCTTCATAGTAAGGAATTAAAAAAATAAAAATTTGAAAAAAAAAGTTGAAGATGCGAGAAAATTGTGCCATACGAAGCACTTCATTCTCAACTTGGTCATTCTTCTAGAATTTTTTTTAAATCAGTGGGATATAGGTATTCAGAAGAAATTTTTGATAACCAAAATCTCTGCTTTTAAGGCTGTAGCAAACTTTTTGAGCTTGTAGAAAAGAAAAATCTCGGGAGGAAAGGGGGACAGAGCGAGATGGTACTTCCCTCCATAAACAGGGACACCTGGGAGGTATGTACGGTGCCAACAACTGTCAGCAGGAACGCTGAATTGCTTGCTGTGGTGATTGGATCGCTTTTTTTTATGCATAACCACAATCTAACACTTTTTCCACACAACTCATGAGAAACTTGTGGCAATGCAGGGACTTTTGAAGTCAAAATGTATTGGGATCTGAACTCTCAGGAACTGGAAGCTGCTCAAAGTGAGTTAACTCACTCTGTTTACCCTATAGGTTCTATGTTATGCCATCAAAGTGTTTAACCCCTTAAGGACAATGGGCGGTCCCTAAACCCATTGAAAACCATGCATTTTGAGCCTGTACATGTACGGGCTTTGTCATTAAGGGGTTAACAAGGGCCCCTTTAAATGGAGTTGTGTAAATACCTTCAAGTAACATTATTAGATCTCAGGGAATTGTTGGCCCTTTATAATAATAATAATATGAATTTCCACTTTAAGAGGAAAACTAAAAAAAAAAAAATGAATATTTGCATTTCTAAATACTAGTTTTTGTTAGCTGCTATCATTTAATCATATTGCTTCCTGCTCGTGGATATAAGAATTAAATTATGATGTTGCTATTCCTTATAGACTTTAGGATTTTTGGAAATTGAGTAGCTTTTTATTCTGTTTTGAGTTTGGAGTGAATTGCCGGTACTCTTACGGTTTTTTAAAGGTTATCATATACACTTTAATGCTTATCATAGCTTTGCTCCCTTTTAAAATTTTGTTTGGTCCCCGTTGCAATTGTATGGAGGGTTTGCACATGGTTGTGATGACTAATAGAAGCAGATGGTGGAACGGACTTCATTAGAATTACCGGAAAGTATCGGTTGAGTGTGAAGTTTGAGCTGAGATAGTTATCCAAAATATCACATGGCTAACGGCAATGGGAGCTTCCGAAAGGAAGGTTATTGGAACGAAATGAGATAAAAACCACGTTTTTGTCGGTGCTAAGCTACATTTGCTGGATACAGCATTGTTTGATTCTTAACCCCTTAATGACAAAGCCCTTACATGTACGGGCTCAAAATGCATTGTTTTCAATGTGTTTAGGGACCGCCCATTGTCCTTAAGGGGTTAAGGCAATTTTTTGTGGGTCTTCCCCTTTAAGACTGAGACCAGTAACTAGACGATGCTTGCTTTTTGGCCATGTGTGCGGGATTCTCTGTAGACCACTTTGCACAGCTTTTCTTCCTGGGTTTATGAATTAGGTGATGATTATTGAATGTTCCTGTGTTTTCCAGTCTTTAGGCCCTCTAACACAACTTGGGTCATCACCTGTACCGTATTTAGCTTAGCTGTACGGCAAGATGTTAAACAGGGCTCTTCCGTCTAGCGTCTGGATTTTCTTCCAGACAACCTCTAGGGAGGGCGATAATCTTCCCAGGTATCCCAAGACACGGCAGATACCGGTAAAGACTTTCTGCTAAAAGGGCTCCCCCCTGTGAATTGTGCTTCTAGTAGGATATGTAAAAAATTAAATAGATCCTCTTTTCTACAAATAAAACTATTACTTTTAGTAGATATTAATGGTTTTGGACCATAAATGTTATGATTTTATTAGGGACCTAAAACATTAATAGGTCTAAATTAGTTTTTTTTTTTTAAGTATCATACAATCCTTGTGCAACATTCTGAGACGTATCAAAGAGGTGGACTCTCGATGTGGTAAAATTTAAGTCGCCATTCTAGGGATAATCTAAACACATCGTCATTATAGCAAATGTATACATTCTGCAATGCTGGCGTTAAAATGGTTTTTATCCATTATTATCTGTGCATATAGCATTAAAACATTTAGGGAGATTAATTAACAAAACATATGCTGTCTCCCCCCGGGTGTCCCTCACACGACATTGATGTAACACAAAGTGGAATTGATGTTTTCCTTGTACAAGGTCTCTGAAATCTGTAAAATGGCTACCACTTATCTTTGTTTCGGGAGGACTTTTGTGGTGTGTGTATCATTGGCATCATTGTGTTTCTTTGCAGATTCCTCTCTGTTCTATGGGGTTTGTAGGGTAATGAGTATTCCTGTAGCCTGTTGTAAAAGTTCACACAGGGTTCAAATGTTTGATGGCGTTGTTTTAATTGATGGGGAACAGAGATTTTACTGTATACTGTGTGAGCCTTTTAAAGAATCTTACTGTTGCGCAAGACTTTCTAGACGCTGAAGGCACCCAACTGAGTATCGTCTTTATGAAAAGGCAAGAAAAAATAATCTTGTGGATG
The DNA here is from genome assembly GCF_027358695.1 of Spea bombifrons. Taxonomy (NCBI): domain Eukaryota; kingdom Metazoa; phylum Chordata; class Amphibia; order Anura; family Pelobatidae; genus Spea; species Spea bombifrons. The sequence continues at coordinate 20,726,024 of NC_071090.1, read as the reverse complement.
CCTGCTGTTTGATAAAAATCATCAGCAGTAAGGCCTTGTCGCTCCCAATTCCTCAATGTAATGGAGGCCTGGAATTAATTGCTCTAGAATATCTTTCTGCATGATGATTTAGATGTCCTAAATGGCCTTCACTCTTTGACAGTAGACCCTATACCGCCTTCTATATGGGTTCAGTGGCACCAATGATGTTGGGTTTAATGTGTCTTTGGTGCTGCAAAGCATTTCAGGCACCATGTGGCCATTGTTAATAAGTACAATGTCAGATGGCAGGTGTTTGCTATTTGTATGCACGTTGCTGTGATTTTTTTTGGGGGGGGGGGTTTAGAACGAAACGCTCGTAGGAAATAGGGGCAATGAAATTGGGGTCCAAGAGGGACACTTGGGGATATGTTTTTACTAAGTTGCTAATTAATAGTGAATAAAGAACATTCTTCATAAGGGTCGGAACAGAAGTACAGCACTGCTTAGGCTGAAGACACTATATGATTCAATGGCTTTCAAGAGATTGAATGTTAGCACATTTTTCATAAAACTTTAACAGGGACTATCGTTTTTTCTATGCATACTTACCCTTTCTGTTAGTTCTTGCTGGTGTTAATTATCAGTGATATCCTTTTGGCTGCTTCTTTTAAATACTTAATGGAGAACCGAAGACGATGATTTCATTGATGGGTGGAGTACCTGCAGCCAGTAGAGATGCTGTTAATGGTGCATTAACCTCTCTCCTCTCCCTAGATGTTATTCCTCAACTTTCCTAAATACTTAAAATTATTATGTCCTACTCTTGTATACATATTGAATAACCTTATTCCTACTTTTCTGTAGTTACTTGTTCAAAGCCTTTCAGCCGGGCCTCTTAATTGCTTCTTCTGTACTGTACCACTCTGCCTGCCTGCCTGCTTGCTTGCTTGCCTGCCTGCCAATTTCGGATGTCCGATCTATTAGTTTAAAGGGTGCTTGGGAGTAGGAGGTCGCACTGCTGTGATGTATGACAATGAGGAGGGCTTTTAAGGAATAACACGACTCTGTTTCTAAGCAACTCTAGTATTTCGGTAGAACTTTTAACAGTTTTTAACGGGATGCATTGAGGAGAAAAATAGAAAGCCAGGTTTCTTGCTCTTCACTTTATGTGGTTCACACCTTAGGTGTAACAGCACCTCAAAATGTACACATTTTTTTTAAATGTATTTATTTTGCGTTAAAGTTTACAGTATAATAAAGGGTAAATGTAATAAGTACAGGATTCTAACAGACCTTATAAACCTGGTACAATAGCCTTGAATACATTAAGAAAGGTCCATCCTTAACTCAAGATGTGAACAATCTGAGATGTGAACTGCATGTATGTTCTCTTAATTGCGGTATTTCCTGTTTTTACCATTAACATGGACCTTCTTTTTAGAAATTAAAAAAAAAACATAGAAATATTTTAAGACACTCAAAATGTATACCCCCCCACCTCTGTATAGAAGTTTGTTTTTCACCAGCCGATAAGAATTTGAGCCCCAAGGCTACCAAGCTTATCTGCTCCAAAATGGAGAATTGTATTTTATCGCTGTTTTTTTTCCTGAGTGGCTGGGAAGAAGTATTTTATCAAGATACAAAAGCACTTGGAGGCGTTTTTTAATATTCTTTAGTTTAAAAATGTGAATGTTACTTTTTCAGTGTACAATTTCATTCAAAATGAAACACGATTTATTATCCAAATCTTTATTTCTCGCTTTGGACTTTCAAATGTAAACGTTGACTTAAAACCCTCTTGTTTATTGTAAAGAATTATGTAAACAGAAAAATCCATCTATAAATAAATGATAAAAACATTTTTGCAAATACCTCATTTTTTGTTTCGTTAGACAGTGCTATAACAATGTATTTTCCACATTTACATATTATAAAAATATAATGCATGAATGCGTTTTTATATATTACAAATATATATATATATATATATATATATATATATATATAATATAGAATTTTTTTTTTATTTTATTTTTTTATTGCTCAGATGCAGGTACGTTTAAAGACCCCTCCTTCTGTAGCTCAATGCTGTATTATGACCTCCAAAAAACATTTCTAGACTGTTCCGGAAGATGAAATAACCCCAAGAGGTTAATTATTGGTGTCGCCTCTTTTATCGCCACTATGTCTACTAGAAAGTTGTCCCAAGGGGGTAGAGGGGGAGGGTTGTAGTTTGCCTGACAATCTGGTATGTGCATTATGAATGGTAGTTGGGGGTGGGCAGGTGGATGGAGAGGTAGATTTGTCTTTTTGGATATGTGGAAAAAGGAGACCTCTCCCCAGCCGTTTGGACCCTTGTATCCTGAAGGGCTGGCAGGGAAGTGTGCAGGTTCTTGGCCCTATTGGCAAGGAATTACAGGCAGAAGTTAGTGGCTGTGTTGGTGGAATGCTAATTCTGTAATAATAGTAACATTGAAAGCTGTAGGGGCAGCCTGACGGTGGCTTTGGAAATAAAACACCTATTATTCATGTCTGTTCCCGAATGCTTGAGCAAAATAAAAGAAGCTTTTTTTAAAAAAAAAAAACAAAAAAAACAACAAAAACGCTTTAGCTTGTCTTGGAGTCGGATTGACCATTGTGCAGTGAAGGAATAACTAGCTAGGGAGTACCTGTCAAGGTGTGACACGGCTTGGAGCCGTGTTCTCCCAAGAGGTAGACGTGACCTACTTTATAGACTTCTCTTCTGGCTGCCTGTCACTGGGCAGGTTTGATTTATGTGGATGCCGGGCACTGGGAAGTGTAAAGCAGGCAGCGTTGTTATGGGACTTCAAATATGTATCAGCTTAATGATTCAGTACTGAGCTGTTCAGCAAGGTGTCACATTTATCTTATGGGGGGAGGGGATTACTGTATTTAGAGGTAGCTGAATGTTATTAAAGGTGCTGTCCACCTTCTCTGCTGAAGTTGGCCCATCTATTATTAAATGCGGCATTATAAACATAGTTCGTAGCTCTTACCTCAGTCCCAGAAATAATTTTTGAGCAACGAAAAACAGTTTCTTCATGGTATGCGTATTAAAAAATTACAGAAATTTACCTTTAAATGGATGTTATAGATAGTAATTGTCTTCCCTGCAGTCTACAAAGTATCTATGCAACTGCGGGGTGCGTCTTATCAGGTTAACTCTCCTAATAGGTATTACACGGTTTATCAGTCACATTGTTATTAAATTAGTTTTTGTATCCTAATTGTAAATTTTGCTCTAACACAACGGTCTTAAAATAAGAAGTTTTTTTTTTTTAACATTTGGCAAATTTTACTTTCTTTCTAGGCCCATACTAAACAGATATGTAAATGTGTTTGATCTCTTAAATTTGTAAAACATTTTTGTTCTGGGTGGAATGAATATTGATGATTGGAAGACTAATGCCAGTGTGTTTAGTATATGACCTTGTACTATTGCAAACTGATCCATATGTTTATGTTCCTCTTACAGCAAGTAAAATCCACAGGAGTAACGGCCTACCATCAAACTCCTGATCCCGCAAATGATGCTTGACGGCTGCTTAAATCCAAGGCTTCCCCCTCCGGCAGGTTTCCTAAGCCTCTCTGCCGGAGAATACTTTCTTTGGCCGAATTCTCAAGCCTGTTTTATCCTAGACTTGGACATTGGATGGACGTGCCATGGTGACATGAACAAGAGGACTTAAGGTTACCACAAACATAACTTGTGTTGGGGGACACGTGATTTAGATCTTGTTCTGCTCCTCCTAGCAAGGTAGCAGGATCATGAGCGTGTCCCTGAAGTCACGTAGATTCTGCAGGCCGGTTAGCCCACAACTGGTCCTCCTGCTTCTTGTTGCATTTTGCCTTCTGAGTGTCTTCATCTCTGCCTATTACCTGTATGGCTGGAAAAGGGGGCTTGAGCCTTCGGGAAGTGAGGCTCAATCCCCAGACTGTGATGAACAGAAAATCAGCCCTTCCCGATTGCTCCCTGTGAAGCCTATGAGGTCTGTGGAGTCTTCCCGCACAGACCCTCTGGTGCTTGTCTTTGTTGAGAGCCTCTACTCCCAATTGGGACAGGAGATAGTCGCCATCTTGGAGTCCAGCCGTTTTAAATATCGGACAGAGATTGCTCCAGGGAAAGGGGATATGCCTACTCTCACCGATAAGGACAGAGGGAGATTTGCACTAATTGTATATGAAAACATACTAAAATATGTCAACCTTGATGCGTGGAACCGTGAATTGCTAGACAAGTACTGTGTGGAATATGGAGTTGGGATCATTGGATTTTTCAAGGTAAGATTCTAATGGTAGTAGGTCTGACATTTTATAGGTAAATGTTTCTGAAAGAACAGCATTCCCTGCCGTTTATGTTGTAGATAGATTGTGTCACACGTGGTTTTATTTTCCTTAAAAGAAACATGATGCATGAACTCGATAGTTGCATGAGAAAATTGTAAAAAGTAATAGAAATGTACAGATTCAATTTCATTGACCATAGATTTCATGAGAAAACTGTATCAAGGAGCAAGAGAAACTTGGGAATAAATCAATCTCCTCGCTTTATTAGCCTGTCCATGTATCCACCTTTTGAAATATGCTCCCTTCTTGTACTTTTAATTTTAAACCCCTTTATAGATTTTTTATTTTTTTTTTAAATGTTTCTATCGTGAGCTGTCCCAGAACTTCATGTTGATGTCTCGTAGTCTTTCCTGGTCCTTTTTTTGTTTTGTTTTGTTATACAGCACCTTCTATATTTGTGTGGCTGTATTTCTGCAGCAGGGAGAAAAATCCTGCAGTGCTACTAAGTTCCCTCAAGCCTCAATGTAGCATCCGTTTTCGTGCCAACACCATCTTTTTTGTCAGGAGTTTTAACAAGATGCATCATATTTAGGCCGACTGAGTGCCTTTAATCCTTTCGCAAATTTCTAAATGGGTCATTGTGCTCAAAACAAGGAGTCGTGCTAGACAGCTCCTTTCAGCTGGCATGTTCCAATTCAAACCATTCTTAGTCTCATCTCTGTCTGTGGAAGACCAAGCTTTTATTGAACGGCTCTCGCCTTTGCACACTGCTTTCTTCTTGAGAGAATTACATTATGTGTTGCGCATTGCTTATAAAACCATAATGTTTTGCACCAGCATTTGACATGTGACAAACTTCCTAGAAACCCACTTCTTTTGAAACCATTGCAATATATGGTTTAAATATTGATGTAAACAATTTCCTAGCTTGGCTTTAGGGAAGTGATCCAGATCGGATCTGAAACTAGCTAAAATAACTACCGCCAATTAGCAGATGGAAATTACATTGTAGGCTGACACTAAGCCAGACTTGGCTGTTTTTATACAGCTCAGCTTTGCACCTTATATTTAATATGTGTGATGTTCTGTTTTGCGTTTTTTATATTAGGATGTAAAAGGGCTGCTAGTAACCAACATTAGCAGTGTAACTTTGTAAGGTGGGATGGAGCCAGTTCTGTGGGAAAGCTTGTCTGTATGTGTATGTATATTTTTATTGTCTGTATGTATGCGTAAATTAAGTGTATGAGTATTGTGCGAAAGTTTTAGGCAGGTGTGAAAAAATGCCATAAAGTAAGCAGAATACTGTCACAAATAGACATGTTAGTAGTTTATTTTTATCATTTAACAAAATGCAAAGTGAGTGAATGGAAGAAAAGTCCAAATCCTTCAAAACAACATCAATGCTAACATTTTTCTCTCCTGCCTAAAACTTTTGCACAGTACTGTAAATAAATATAATACAATAAAGTATTGTATTGCCATTACAGGATCCTTTGCTGTACCTACTTTTCCCTTGTAATCCGATGTGCACATGTAAAATTAAATATTCTTTTATGTATACTTGTAGATCTTTTCTCGCTTAAAAAAAATCTGTTTTAACAACAAAAAACCCTATTTTTGTTAGTTTAGCCATGTAACCATTTTAGGGGCAATTTTTATCATTACCATTTTTTACCATTTGATCCACATTACTTTATGGACTGAATGGCTCCTTTAAGGACACACAAATATGAATTATGGATGGTACTAATTTTAATGGAGCCTTAAAATAATCCTACCGATAAGCAGCAGCAGTTAAAGCAGACTCCATGTAATGCAAATTTAATACATATCCTTCATCAACATATGTCCTAACATTGATAAATGTCTTATTAAAATGTCTCATAGCATGAGAGCATTTTTCTTTTTTTCTTGTAATTGTATGAGAAATATGTGGTTTTAAAGTAAGATACTCTTACTGCAACTAAGCCAAGCTCAGTTTAACATGGCGGCTGAATTTGAAAAGCTATATACTTCCCCTTCCCTTACCTCGCCTTCCCAAATTGTTGATCCCCATTAGGTTATATGTTGCATTTCATAGAATTTAATTGGATCTAGCGGCTTTAAAATGAGAAGTCGTGCTTGTTACCCCTGAGCTGAAATATTCCCTTAATTCTAAGCCAAGAATTTTGTAATGCACTTAAACTGATTAAGAAATAAAAGGCACAATTAATAGTTTATTGAATACATTGTATTAATGTCACAATTAATTTATGTGACGGGTCTGTTGTAAATTGTGTGTGTGAGGGGGTGTACATTGACTTTCAGCAAACGCAGAAAATATTCCCATATAGGGCTCTCTAGTTACACGTTGTGCAATCTCAAACAGTCTATTAATTTAAGGGTATGTGGATATAACCACACAATAATTCTGTAACATTTATCGTGTTAGAGAGCCATTAGTATTTAATCAATTGCAAGATCTTGTCACCTGAGCCAAGAATGTGATCTTATTTTCCATTGTGAGCAGGTGTGAACATATCTTGTGTTGAGTAAGCAAACCTATGTATTTGGGTAGTAGTCATGGCCTCTAGTGTAAATACAGATGCTGTCAAATGTTGAACTATATGGAATTTAACTGGGTCTGAGAAGGAAATTGTGCATTTTAGCAAATATTTTATATAAAGCTATATTTCTAGCTGCTTGCTTTGTTTATGGTCTTTACTTCTTGGCATCCAAAACAGCACTACAGTATATATCGTAGTTGCGGTCCTGATTTGATGATCCATGTGTTTATAATATATTTTCTCCCAACTATAGGCAAATGAGAACAGTCTGCTTAGCGCTCAACTTAAAGGATTCCCCCTCTACCTTCACTCAAATTTGGGGCTGAAGGACTGCAGCATCAATCCCAAGTCCCCACTGTTATACATAACCCGGCCTAATCAAGTGGAAAAAGGTGACCTCCCTGGAGAAGACTGGACCGTGTTCCAGTCCAACCATTCTACCTATGAACCAGTTCTCTTAGCTAAGACCAAGTCGGCAGAGTCCATACCTCACTTAAGCGTGGATGCAGCCCTCCACACCACCGTGGTGCAAGACCTGGGGCTCCATGATGGGATTCAAAGGGTCCTTTTTGGCAACAACTTAAATTTCTGGCTTCACAAATTAGTGTTTGTAGATGCTGTGTCATTTCTCACAAGCAAGAGGTTGTCCCTCCCCCTCAACCGCTATGTGCTAGTGGACATTGATGACATATTTGTTGGCAAAGAGGGGACTCGAATGAAAGTGGAAGATGTGAAGGTAAGAACCGACAAACAGAGACTTCAACTTTGAGATCTAGAAAATTTGTACATTTCTATATATTGCTTAACCATCTGATAAATTTGTACTATACTTTTCTTTCATTGTTGTGTATGGGAATGAAATATCCACTGTTCAAAAAAAGTTTAGCGTTTTCTTAATAAAATAATGTTAACTTCCTGTAACAGATCTGGCTTGGCGCATCATTAACCTGCTGATCATTAACCTACCAATCGCTCTTCCTGATTTTGATTGTTTATCGAACTCAATCGGGACTCAACTCCCAGTAGCTTGTGGCTCCAAACTGAGTATTCTTTTGAGATGCTCAACTCATGGGAATTTTTTAACTGCAGGTTACACTTTGTTGTGTTCACATGTATCAATTTCTTACAGCCACAAGTTCTGTATCCATATGACTCCTACTTTTCCTTTCAGGCGCTCTTCGACACCCAGAATGAGCTACGTACTCACATCCCGAATTTCACCTTCAATCTTGGTTTCTCAGGAAAGTTTTTCCACACAGGTGAGTATGTTAATACCGAGCATCCATATTCAAATTGAGTTTAGTATTTTGTTGTTGGCACCAAAAAAGCTTGTTGTTGACAATATATACATGGTATATGACATAAATAAGCAGTCAAATATTACAAAAACCTATAATAAATGTTTATTAAAAGAGATGATATGTTGTCAGGGTCTTGGGGACCTTTATTAGTAACCAGTCTGTCAGGAAAAAAACATTAGATTATTTTTTTTTTACAATAATTTGTGTCCACCCCCTAAAGGTGTGCAGCCCTCATAAATGGGAAAAACATCTAGGGGACAACATTGCTGGTTATACTGTAACATAGGTCATTTTTGTGTGTGTAGGAATGAAGCCTGATAATTTTATCTTCATGCATTATAAGAACATGGAGAATTTGTTAACTGTTAATCCCACGACTATGTTTTGGTACCAGGTACTGATGAGGAAGATGAAGGGGATGATCTCTTGCTTTCCTATGTGAAGCAGTTTTGGTGGTTCCCACACATGTGGAGTCATATGCAGCCCCATCTGTTCCACAACCAGTCTGTGCTTGCAGAGCAAATGGCCTTGAACAGGAAGTTTGCCGTGGTAAGTGCAAATCCATGTGTAAGGGTGCTACAGTTGTACATTATTTTTTTGGATATTGAATCTAGAGTCAGTGGTGGAATTAGTGAGCTAAGTGCCCTGGCGCAAGATAGCTTATAGGATCCCCCTCCTTCATGTTCATTAAATAAAGTTGATAAATGCATTAGTACATTATTAAACAAAAATGAAGCAACTTGAATCTACCTGAAATGGGCCTCACAAGTACTCTTTTATCCTCTACATTTTACCTACAACAGACACTCGGGATGAAACCGTACACAGACAGCCACACACATGCTAAGACCAAATACTAACACACACGTGCTAACATCTTATGCGCGCAATCACTAACAAGTTACACGCACGCTAACATCATACTCTCATGAAGACATACGCTAACACCATACACTAATACAAATACTCTAACATTATATGCTGACATACACACTCATGCTAATGCCATAGTTCATCCTGACAAAACTGGAGTTCCTTAGACCATGAGCTCAACTGTCAATACAGTTTATTAAATTCAGCCTTAAACTTTCCCAAAACCCCTTACTTTTTAAATATATAAATTCTTATTAAGTTGAAAAAGACCACATGTTCTGTTCAGCAGCCATATTGTTCTGTTATCAATTGCAAAATTAATTAGAATCAAAACTGGTGATTTGCTGTGTTTCCCTGAAGTCTGCCAGTTTAATCTGTGGGTGACGGGATGGCATTTGTTCATGCTCGCTAACCCGAGTTCTGCCAGCTTCTGTCCGCTTCCCATCCCTGCAATGTCTAACCGGGCCTAATCTTGGCCCCTTATCACATCCATGGCCTCTTCCCTCCTCATGTAAGGTGTATGAGAGGGGGTACTACAGGGACAAGCCCTTGGAAGTTCCCAGGTATGGTTATAATCATGAGTCTGTCACCCATGCTGCTAGAAAATAAATAGTATTTTATTTTTATTATTATTTAAAAATGTTTTCCCTCTAAATAAAATATGAACATCTGTAAGTATCTTTTTGTTCTCCTGTTTGTTTTTTTTATTGGGATGTTGAATTGCTTCCAGTTGTATATTGCACCGATCCCTATTAACAGTGGAATGTTTTTACACGATCCCATTGTTCAAAACCTTCTGTAGCAGAGCATTTTTGGTTGTTCGTATAAATTATTTCATACCTTTTTGGGATTTTGTTTTCCTTTTTCGTACATTGACACACAGTGTCCCTGGTTATATTTTAGGAGCATGGTATACCAACAGACATGGGGTATGCGGTAGCCCCTCACCATTCTGGTGTTTATCCTATTCATGTGCAGCTCTATGAGGCATGGAAACAGGTTTGGGGTATTAAGGTCACAAGCACAGAGGAGTATCCCCACCTAAAACCTGCCCGGTTCCGAAGAGGCTTCATTCACAATGGAATTATGGTATGTTGTGGATGTCTATGGATACACTGTAATATGTTCACTGTATCGCACTTAATTATCAGAGTCAAAGAGTGCAGATTGTCAGTGGATTATATGTTTTACAAAAGAAGTTTCACTTCACTTCGCTGAAAGGGCTGTAGGTAAGCGGAACAGCATTCCATCAGATGTTAACAGAGGTTAACACGGTTAGGCGTAAGAGTACCGAGGACTGAATGAGATTGAGTCTTTACTGCAGAACAGGATAGGCAGACTTGATGGGCCAAATTTTTTCTATGTTTTTAAGTGGTTAAATTTTCATATAAAGTCTCTAGTGCCTGTGTCACTCTCTTGCTATGTTATACATTATTTATCTGGGTATGTTACATGTGGCTGACTCGGCCCTTCTTCCAAGAGAAGCCATGTCAAAAAACCCATATACAACTTGCTTTTTAGTATACAGAACTTCAATAAATGAGATTATTTTTTTGTACATGAATAAAGAAAATGTACAGGATCAATAGGTAATTGAAACGATAGTCTCAATAAAACCAAACATATGGTGTGGCTTTGTGCTCTGGGTTATTATATAGCTCTCATTCAGTATTTAAAGGCATGAAAACATGAAATAAGTAAACGCCCAGTACCACACTAATAATATCGGAAATTAATATGGCTTTCTCTTTGTCTCTTCACTGACAGGTCCTTCCTCGTCAGACATGCGGCCTGTTCACCCACACAATATTTTATAACGAGTATCCTGGGGGCCCGGTGGAACTGGACAAGATTATTAATGGCGGAGAACTTTTCTTGACTGTGCTGCTCAATCCTGTATGTGTTAAACGTTTTTTTTTTGTATGTGTGTGGGAGCTGACTGCCAGATGTGTATTTTTTTTGTTCTGCCCTATCCCCCAAAGTGCACTTTAACTACTTTTCCATAATCTGTACTTTTCATCACTATCTGTGGACCATTATTTCAGTCCAGATTGTGATAGGCCACATAAGCATTAAAGCGTTTATTGAAACTCTTTGCTGAGCTAAAGAGATGAACTGGAATAGATGAGCATACTCAATCCTTGTTATGAATCTCAGGTGTATCCTTGAGACAGTTACCGTCAATCAAATCGATAAAGTACCAGATTGTTCTTAGCAAAAAAAAAAAAGAACCATTACATATTGTATCAATATTTAATGAGGCCATAATTGGTTCTAGAGCTTCCTGAACTGTGAGCAATTGCTCACTCTCTTTGATGTGTTTGAAGATGGTCTAATTTATATACTTGTGGTGGAAGCAGCTTTCCTGGAAGGTGTCCACTGGACTTTAGGGAACAAGTTTTTTTGGAACTCAGACAACCAGTTCTGTGTGAGCCTTGCTTACACTTTGATGTTAAACCTAGTGAGAAAACTAGATACTAGTATCTTGAAAAGCACCTGTCGCCTAAAAATGGCTTTGCATTATTTGGCGGAACATAGAAAAGTGTCTAACACACAAAACCCCCCAATAAAAACACTTTCACAAACACTGCATGCATGCAATTGGCTGCTACTACTCCCTTTGTGATAACATTGAAGAAATGACACTCTGCTACAATGTAAAGTAGTGAGTGTACAGTCTGTATAACAGTGTAAATATGCTGTCCCCTCAAAATAACTCAACACACAGCCATTAATGTCTAAACCTTGGCAACAAAAGTGAGGAATTGCCCAATTATTTCCTATCTCTCATATTGGTCACTGGAAATTCAACATGGCACCTCATGGGAAAGAACTCTGGGGGAAAAAAAGAATTGTTGCTCTACATAAAGATGGCCTAGGCTATAAGAAGATTGCCAAGACCCTCAAACTGAGCTGCAGCACGGTGGACAAGACCATACAGCAGTTTCAAAGGACAGGTTCCACTCAGAACAGGCCTCGCCATGGTCGACCAAAGAAGTGGAATACAGGTGCTCAGCGTCATATCCAGAGGTTGTCTTTGGGAAATAGATGTATGAGTGCTGCCAGCATTGCTGCAGAGGTTGAAGGGGTGGGGGGTCCGCCTGTCAGTGCTCAGACCATATGCCACACACTGCATCAAATTGGTCTGCTTGGCTGTCGTCCCTGAAGGAAGCCTCTTCTGAAGATGATGCACAAGAAAGCCCGCAAACAGTTTGCTGAAGACAAGCAGACTAAGGACATGGATTACTGGAACCATGTCCTGTGGCCCGATGAGAAGAAGATAAATTTATTTAGTTCAGATGGTGTCAAGCATGTGTGGCGGCAACCAGGTGAGGCGTACAAAGACAAGTGTGTCTTGCCTACAGTCAAGCATGGTGGTGGGAGTGTCATGGTCTGGGCCTGCATGAGTGCTGCCGGCAGTGGGGAGCTACAGTTCATTGAGGGAACCATGAATGCCAACATGTACTGTGCAGAACATACTGAAGCAGAGCATGATCCGCTCCCTTCAGAGATGCTGAGGGTAAAGGTGATGGACTGGCCAAGCATGTCTCCAGACCTAAACCCTATTGAGCATCTGTGGGGCATCCTCAAATGGAAGGTGGGGTAGCGCAAGGTCTCTAACATCCGCCAGCTCCGTGATGTCTTAGTGGAGGAGTGGAAGAGGACTCCAGTGGCAACCTGTGAAGCTCTGGTGAACTCCATGCCCAAGAGGGTTAAGGCAGTGCTGGAAAATAACAATGGCCACACAAAAGATTGACACTTCGGGCCCAATTTGGACATTTCCACTTAGGGGTGTACTCACTTTTGTTGCCAAGGTTTAGACATTAATGGCTGTGTGAGTTATTTTGAGGGGGCAGAAAATGTACACTGTTATACAGGCTGTTCACTCACTACTTTACATTGTAGCAGAGTGTCATTTCTTTAGTGTTGTCACATGAAGACACAAACATGTGAGGGGTTTACTCACCTTTGTGAGTTACTATATATATAAGGATAACTAGTGAGCAAATAGTTAATTACAATAATGGGTATATTCATCAATAATAGGGTAGCCATATAGGATTGAGACTCTGTTAATTATGAATGAAGCATTTAGGTATTACACTAATGAGAAGATCTCTAATTGATAAATAAGAATGAGATTTCTAAATGGAGCACAATTGATGGATGGCAATAGGCTGGACATTCATTTAACCCACAACCGGTACAGCTAATTAGATAATCACAAACACATTCCCCCAGAGGCATGTCAGAGATTGTCAAGTATACTAACCAATGCATTCTCAGGAGGAAGTAATCAAAATTCTTTATTTTAAAAAAAAAAAGTGGCTTTTTTTCCCAGTTCTGTTCCACGCGCATGATTCACTTTTTTCAGTTTCCTTTACGTAATGTATGATGACCTACTTAGTCTTTTGTTCTATTTTTGTTTGTTTTAGTTCCGATCTCTTTGAATTAAGTGTCCTGTGCTAATACAATGTAATAATCTAGCTCCTAAATTGCAGATCTGTATTTTGAACCATTTCATTGCCCAGTTGTCCATAGTCCAGCTTTTATGGGTCGCTAAAGGAATCTGTAAGGCATTGTTATGTTGGAACTAACACCTCATTTAAAGGGACACTATTGCCTCAAGCAACCAGTGGGCAGGGGGAAACGGAGAAAATGCATAGAGAGCGTTCTTATGAATACCCCTTGTAAATTTGCAAGAGAAAAAATGGTAAAATATAAGGCGATGCTTAGCTATTATATGCATTAAAGTGCATAGGTTGGCTGATGTCTCCCTTTTTTAATTTATCTCTCTGTAGAAACAAAAAAATAGTGATTCTGAATGAATGAGTATAGTCTTCTGAATGACTGTAAAGATGCTCAAAACAAAACATTAAGGTTTAGCTTGAGTGATGTCATCCTTGTCAGATGTTCTGGAACAATATTGGGAAATGTTTTATATGAATCATTATTATCCAATCAAGAGCAAAGACTGCAGTGGAAACCTTTTAGATATTAACTTTTTAAGCCTGCGGGGACTGTACGAAATGAATTGTATGAAATGAATATGTCATACAAGTTTTACTACAAGTCTGATCATTTTGCTTTTCTACAATTACTGGTAGAATGCACTTTTTACAATCCCATATGAAATGTCTGCTGCATACCCTTACTGTGCATGAACCATCAAGGCTTTTGTGCATGTAATTAATTGTAAGCTCATGAGCCGGGGCCTCAAAAAGCCCACCATTCATGCCAGGAACTTTATGTAAAAGCCATAAATAAAAGGTGGTGGTGATAATAATTTAATGATTAACCTGTTGTGTACTGCATTTAAAGCCCAGCACCTCCAAATTGTCCATATGTCCTTTGTCGGGAAGGGAGGGCCAGGAAACATATTTGATGATGTTGGATATGACACCTTTTGTCACAGATCTCAGCCTTTCTGATGCAAATTATAATAACTCTGTTCGAAATTCTACTTCCTTTTTAGATTAGCATTTTCATGACACACTTGTCTAACTATGGCAATGACCGCCTTGGACTCTATACATTCAAGCACTTGGTGAAGTTCCTGAATACCTGGACAAACCTAAAATTGCAAACGCTGCCCCCTGTCCAGCTTGCTCACAAGTATTTTCAAATATTCCCAGAGGAGAAGGACCCATTATGGCAGGTAATGTGTGAGCTAGTATATTTTTTTGGAGAATGATTACTATTGGTTGCCAGCCAATCAGAAGCATTAAACGAACGAGGGCAAACTAAATACTTCAAAGGAGCAGAGATGTTAGGATGTCAAGATGTCATAAGATAAAACCACTGCCCTACACTGAGGTGGTGCCGGGCTAGGGAAGAAAGGTAACCCTGACACTTTAAGGCCAGTAAAGGCTAAATTACATATGTGCCGGGTACATGCAGCCATATGCCACACTTTTACAATCCTTGATTAAAACTCTTTATGGGACAACTTTTAATCTCCTGCCCTTGTCCACGTGGGAAAGTTGTCTGGCCGATTGCAGTTTTTCGTTAGAAGTACATGGCTTCTCTTTCTTGCCCAACATTTACAAAAGGGGACAGCTGAGATTTCTCTTTGCTTTTTTCAAACTGTTCGATGCCTCCTGTCGCATAGCTTTGGCTGTCTGGAGCTCCAGCTGCCTAACTTTACTCTATCTCAGCGAGTGAAGAGCGGCCAGAGAACAGATGGGTTGTTAGTCCTGAGAAAACCGAAAAAGAAGCAACAGATTCCTGTGGTCTCTTATTTCACTCAGTGGGGTGAAGACAAATGAAACACAGTCGATATATTTTTACTGCCAGCTCCTGCTTGATATGCATACTTGCCTTTCCGCACACATAATGCTCAAACGATACCCGCATGTTCGTCGTTTCTGCAGGATCCATGTGAAGACAAAAGACACAAAGATATTTGGTCCAAAGAGAAGACTTGCGATCGTTTCCCGAAATTGCTTATAATCGGACCTCAGAAAACGGGTATGTTTTTATCTTATTCTAAGTCTTGGCATTCTCTGGCTGAAGCGCACTGGGAGTTTAATCTGTTGAATGAGTATGAGTATGAGAATGAGTATGTCACCCAGCCTTGCTGTCCAAACCACATCCTTCTTGCTACATAGGCTTTCAGGGTTGATTGTAAAGCGTTTTGTGTACCTGCAAAACACTTGAAATAGTTAAATACTGGTTACTGAGGGCATGATGTAGCGAGAAATATGTCCGGCCTGCCGGGTGTGAGTTAATAGGATAGCGGCCTATATCTGTGCACAAAGTCATACATGGAGCAGGGGAGGTGGAATTATTAGCTAAGGCTTTTCAGTAAGAGAAGGGATTACTACTGGATGCTGCGTCTCAATAGAGGGGAAATTGAGCTTAGTACAGGATGTGGTGTGTGCACAGTGGGAGCTGGGATTAGTACAGGATGTTATGTAGGGGGTGGAATTAGTATTAAAAAACTGTGTGATCATTTTAAGTTAAAATAAAGCATACTTTTGCTATTGTATATGCCAGAGGGGAGCTGAAATCTGTACCAGTCAAAGACCATAGAGCTTTCTGAACTTCCAGTGGATGTTCTGTGTTTACTTTTAATTGCCATGGACAGCGTACAATATATTTTGCAGAAAGTCATGATTCAAATACTTCCATGTGCATTATGAAGAGCTAAACTTGTTGCTGCAATCATTAAGGCCAAGATGGCCCTGCGTAATGAGTAGTAAAGTTGAGTTAAGGTGCGAGATAATGTTAAACAAAACAGAAAAAAACCCCTTCATGAGCCAGATCACAGATGAACTTGTCCGCAGGGTCCGCAGGGTCCACAGGCTCATTGTATACATCCTTCAGGTACACATAAGGTGCCACAGGTGGCGAGGAGGAGGTTGTTTAGCTGGCTTGACTCCAGCTCACAGTCTTCTGCTCTTGATGACCTGGGTTATGCCAGCCATTGGGCTCATTCTTATGACGGATGATTATTTCAGCAGGTTTTCATTGAATAATTGAATAAGTTGTTTCTATTTGCGTTTTATTTCAGGTACCACTGCACTCTATCTGTTCTTGGGGATGCATCCGGACCTGAGCAGCAACTATCCCAGCTCAGAGACTTTTGAGGAAATCCAGTTTTTTAATGGGCAGAATTACCATAAAGGCATTGACTGGTAGGCAGTTGCAGCGATCTGCCCTAACAGGGCATGTGAACAATATGCTGTGTATTCTGTGTATCGTTACGTTACATTTTTGTGAAGCAGAAGTGCTCGGTCCCTGTTGGTCCGGGGGAATGTTAGAATGGATATGTGATATCATTAACCCAGATGACTAATCTCTTATCTACATCCTACTTGCTTCTGTGCATTAGTGAGGGAGCAATTAAAGTCCCCAGGGGAAGAAATCTATAAGTTCTATATATGGCCACTGGTGGCACAGATCTAATCACTAGGCCACCTTGTATTCTCTCCTTTAATATTAATGATGCTGTTCAACTTAATCTGCTGAATTTCATACATTTGCCATTAAGTTCAGCATTGTAATCATAATTTCTATGAGCTTAATGCTCTAACCCTTCACAGAAAACTCTTTAATCAAGTAAATTCTGCCAAATTTTGTGACACAAAAGTAAGCATGGATTGTTTACGTAAAAACAAAGCTTTTATTTATTTTTTCACGATTTAACCTTTTAGATGAAAGAATAAAATGACACATTTATGTAAGATCTATGTGTGGAACCACACATGTGGCTTTGATTCTATGACCGTTTGTCATGACCCTGGTAAGCAGGTCGGGTAGGAGCCCAGTAGCAGGGGATACAAGGGGTTCTGTCTGTATCCCACGATGCATGACGGTTAGTGGGATGGTACAGACAGGCGCAATGAAACACAGCACAGGCAGAATACTTGGAAAGGTACTGTATTGATGAAGGTTACAGGAACAGCAAGTACAGGCAGTAAGTCTCTAGGGAGGATGCCCACTGGCAGGGCACACGGCAGGATGCCCACTGGCAGGACAGACAGCTAGGATGCCCACTGGCAGAGCGTACGGCTAGGGAGGCCCGCTGGCAGGGCGGACGGCTAGGGTGGCCCACTGGCAGGGCGGACGGCTAGGGAGGCCCACTGGCAGGGCTGACGGGTACGGAAGCCCACTGGCAGGGCTGATGGGTACGGAGGCCCACTGGCAGGGCTGACGGGTACGGAGGCCCACTGGCAGGGCTGACGGGTACGGAGGCCCACTGGCAGGGCTGACGGGTACGGAGGCCCACTGGCAGGGCTGACGGGCACGGAGGCCCACTGGAAGGGCTGACGGGTGGTTCAGGTACAGACACGGGTTCAGGTACAGGCACGGGTACAAGGCCAAAGGAGAGCGGTCAAAACACTCTAATGCAAATGACCAGGTTCCACTCAGGTGATCAGACTCGGCTGTACCTGGTTATCTGATCCTGAGTACTCCAGAGAGGGGAGAGGGTGGCCACTAGTGGTAGTAAACGGACATGACAGCGAAATAATTATGCATGGTCCGGGCTAGCAGGGTGGAATCCTGACACCGTTTAGTGAATTTTCTACCATTTTGTTATTTTCGGTGGTTTTAAATCCCCACCTCCTCTTCTTAATTACCTTCTAGGTATATGGAGTTCTTCCCAATTCCATCCAATACCACGTCCGACTTTTACTTTGAGAAAAGCGCCAACTACTTTGATTCGGAGGCAACTCCCAGACGAGCTGCAGCTCTGCTGCCAAAAGCAAAGATTATTACGATACTCATCAATCCTGCAGACCGAGCTTACTCCTGGTACCAGGTGAATATGTTGCTTTCACTGAAATTCGGATTTGAATAAATATACAATACTTCATTAAAAAATCTGAAATGTATAAATATAGCACACGCTATTATACCTGTAGATTGGTCGGTGAGGCTGTGCTCATATATAGATTGTGTTTTTGTGTTAAAATCTTTGTTTCTTATTTAACTGTCAGCACCAGAGAGCCCATGATGATCCTGTGGCTTTGAAATACACTTTCCAAGAGGTAATAACTGCTGGCCCAGATGCTCCTCAGAAACTGAGAACACTACAGAACCGCTGCCTGGTGCCGGGGTGGTACTCGACCCACATAGAACATTGGCTCAACTACTACCATGCTAACCAGGTAGGAGACATATCTTTTGTTTGAAATAAGTAATAAACACATTAAAGTTAATTTTCAGCATGGAGAAGACAAATACACTTTAAGGGTGGTGTTCTACATTCACCAAATTTAATACCTTTGTAACTAAACAAAGCACTGTTCATGTCCAAACTCTTTTCAGGAATAATTATTGTATTAAATGTTGCCTTTTTCCCCCCAAAAGGAATGAAATCTGTGATTGTGTGAGAACGCTAGTATTTACTACACCTGAAATTCTCTGCATTTAATAGGTTTCCTTTTCCTTTCACAATGACCCATTTTGATTTTTTTTTTTATCGTTGTTTTGCTATCTTTCACTAATAAATGACCTTACACATTCTTTTTTGTGCTCTAGATATTGGTTTTAGATGGCAAGTTGCTGCGAACTGAGCCAGCTAATGTAATGGAGACAGTCCAAAAGTTTTTAGGAGTCACAAATACTATGGACTATCACAAAGCTCTGACGTACGTATTTTCATACATGTATACACACACACACGCTAACTTTCTATGGTATTATATTGCTACAATACTATTACATTTTATTTTTTCAGATTTGATCCCAAAAAGGGGTTTTGGTGCCAGCTTCTAGAGGGAGGAAAAACCAAGTGCTTAGGAAAAAGTAAAGGGAGGAGATATCCAGACATGAATTCAGATGTAAGTTTGGGCAGTCCGTTCTCTCAATCATCTCTTAGCATGTCAGGGTCACTGCCCTTTCAACTGTATTTATAAAGGATGTGCCTGTGTCCTATTGTGCAAGCACCCTCTAATTTTAAGCATTCTTATAAATGTTGCAGATGCCTTACATTCTGAAAAAAATTATGATACTGCAGTATTGTGCAGGGCTGGATCATTCTAGAAACTATTATCATAGCTTTATCTCTCCTAACTGAGTGATTTTAGGTTATTCTAGTGTAGTATGTATTTCTATAGATGAATGTTTACTTTCATGTTTTCACCTTTGTTTCCACAGTCCCAATCCTTCCTCGCGGATTATTATAGGGACCATAACGTTGAGCTGTCCAAGTTGCTTTACAAGATGGGACAGACCCTACCCACCTGGCTTCGAGAGGAGCTGCAGAACACTAGGTAGCTGCTGCTGCTGCTGGAATATTTACCGGGGAAAAGGATTCAAGACCTTCCTGGTTCTGGCCAGACTGAGACTGCATCACTGAAGTTGTGGCTGTGCGGTTTGGTGACTTTGTGGTTACCTTGACAGACTTTTCTGGAGCTGTTCTTCTAAGACCTTTTCTTCTGAAGGCGTCAAACAGCCATAGTTTGCACCCTGAAAGGCCTGTTTTAGAGGCCATCTTTATTTTTGTAGGATCCTTTCTTTTATAGGGTCTTACATATTTGTGTGACTTTTTGTTCTTGGACTAAACCACTTATTAAGTATTATGAATTGTTGCAAACTGATATTCGTTTCAAGTGGCCAATTTGTGAATCTTTTGGAGGTATGTAACAGAGGGCCCACTGCTTTAAGCTGAAAGATCTAAGCATCTGACCGAACAAACCGCCGGAAAGTGGAAAAGCCACAGACCCTGTTATGTAAGAATGAGTTCCACTAATTTAGAAATACCATGTATTTCAAGAATATGTCCCAGTCTTCCTAAGAACCAACTGCAGTGGTTTTCAAGGTGGTTATTTGAATGACCATTTGAAACTAGATGATACCTTGCTATGTGAATGCCTCTCTCTGCAAAAATTTAGTGTGTTCTGAGGTGCTTGAGAAGTCTACGTCAACGATAATACACATATGTGAAATGTATTTATAGCTGTAGGTACTCCAGCTTTTGTAGGTGTCTCCACCCTTCAAACAAAGCAAAACATGTCCCACTTTAACACTGGTACTGCGTAAGTAATTTATTGAAGAGCAAGTTTACCTTCATGAGACATTGTGAAGTCGGTACCTGGACTTTTAATTACCGATGATTCTGGAGTGGAAGATCATGATTGCACCTTGAAAATAAGGTTCTTCAACCTCCAAATAATTCTGGAGGACTCTTTCTGAACCTTTACTATCATTGCTTTTTCCTGTCTCTCAACCACACAGAAACACAAATGCAGGACACTAGAGCTTTAAAGGTGCAGTCCCACTTGAATTGTTTTCATAAGTCTTAATTCTTACATATGCAATGGAAAAATGACCCATTAGAACATTTTGCAATTAGACGTGAAAAAAACTACAAAGTTAAACCACAAAATTCTGAGGATATTTTAGTACTGGAAATTCTGTAAATTAATGCTGTGGGGGGGGCTATACTTTATATATTTTTTTTTCTCAATCTGAACCATTAAATGACCAGCGGTGTTAGCAACAGACACAAACCCAATAGTTACCCCATCGCAGAGTTGAAATAGTGTCACATATGCACATTGTGAGAATAACTTCATAATGAAGTGTGAGCTCAAGAAGTAATCCATGTAGTAAGTTTGTTACAGATATGTATTATCCGTGATAGTGGAACTGCACCTTTTTTGAGATTATGCATATGTAACATCTATCCCTGTCGCTGGGTCGCACTTAAGCAATAATATCCTTATGAGTGTCCACCTATCGTTAGATTATACCCTGTAAAGTGTGTGCAGATGGTAAAAGGCCTTTGCCTTATCAGAAAATCGGCCACCGCATGATCAAACCATATTCCTATGTAAGCAAACGGAACACAATTTTCATCTCTTATTTTTTTTCCTCTCCTAATTCATTTACTAATATTTGGATGATCTTAAATTGGTGATTAGATTAAAGGGGTCCTGTACAACTTCATTCAACAGAGTTGACAAAACTAGCAAGCATACCATTATTACAATAATTGACCCTTTGCCATCCTTGTTTATTAATAAAATGTGTCCTAAACATTCTTCTAATTTGCAAAGTTTGATGTACTGTAACATTATACAGGTGAAAACTTTGAAATATTTTAATTATAACAGGGGGTATTTTTTTGTCTTAAATAAATGGCCATGTCATTTTATGCATACTTTTCTTGTCTTTTCATTATTGTTGAAGTAGATAAAACATTCTCCTTGCCGTTCAGCTATCCTCAACAGAGAGCAACTCGCTGGCATCCTTATTTACGTCTTTAAGGAATTCGCTAAGCCCACAAAGGATTTTAATCACTAACGGGAGAGTTGTTTCAGCTTTTTTACTTTAGTGATATACATTATGAAGTCAATCGCAGTGACCACTTCCAGGGAGTGCTTGGTTGGCCCTGTACAATGTGTAGTTAAACCAAGACGATTTCTATGAAGTCACCTTACCAAGTGAATTATACGTTATTCAGGATCAGCTCGGTAATTATAGCTAGAGAACCTTGTTGGTCTTGTTCAGTTCTTCAGTTATTTTTACAATGTTATCCTACTCTAGAACTCATTGTGAGATGTGGATCATTGGAAGTCACCTAAACCTCCTCTAAGGTCTTGTTTTCTGCTCCTAGTTATATTAGAATAATTAAATTTTTTCAGATTAAAGGAACACTTCAGCCAATATATTAACGTTGTGGTACCCCTTTTTCAAATGCATTGGAGGGCTTTGCAGAATCCCCGCTGATGCATTTGCTCCTTCACCCACCACCCAGCTATTTTGAGAGTAGCAGCTCTGGCTTTGCGGATGTTGAGGACAGGGGTCTGATACTACCCCATGCACATGCGAGGCAAGCACACCTATTTTCAAGAATGTTTAAAACATGGAAGAGGAGGGCAGATGCTGGGCTGCCTCTTCTTCACCAGGTAAGTGTTTTTTTTTATTTTTAAGAATGCATATTCATTAGCCAGTAAAGTACACTGGTCATAAAAAAAAATAGTATATATGTGTGCTTTGTATATGACATGCCACCAATCATAAAAATGGTTTTGTAAATCCATAGTTGTGTTCCACATAATCCCACCATATGCATTTGCCACTTTCCACATGCCCCAGCCAGATGCAGCAAGGAGATGCGTTAGGTCGAACTCATCTCCCTGCACGTGATATATTCTCCTCCAGCCGGCTTCAGTGCTGGCTCAACAAACGCACATGTAGAAAGTGCAGCCATTGAAGAGTACTTTAATATGCATTCTTCTTTACAGCGTGTGTCAAACCTTTAAACATTTTGGGGAATTGGTCACTACAACTTGGTGTCATGGGTTTAGCAGAAGTAGTTTTGAGAACTCTGTTGAATGAAACATTGTGCAAAGGAGACAGATCCCATTTTAAGGCCTAGTCCAGACTTGACAATATCGTTTCAATTATCACCGATACTTTCCTGTTGGGTAACTATTATTACTGTCACTTTGTGGAAATTTTGGTTGGTGGGTCAGACATGTTCCTGGTGTATGTGTTGGAAGCCCATACCCTATTAAATAATGATGTATTATAATAAAGCTTTCGGGTTTGGTAGGAAAGTATTGCCAGAAGAAAATCCTCGCACAATATATTATCCATGCAGTGGAATGCATGAACGCTAATTGTGATTTTTAAAGCTGACAACATTATGTATTTACTCTAGAACTTGTGAAAAATATTTGAATGTGGACAATAATGTCACCAGGTCTGGTCTAGGCTTTTGCTGTGAAATGTTAAACTAATTGTGGTCTTTCCTGTGGTATATCATAGAGCTATACAGATGTGAGGATTCCTGTAAAAGGAATTTTTCATTTTTTACAAATCTGTTGTCAAAATTTGGTTTAATCATATCTATAAAGCCTTAAGTACAATAATCTGGTGTTCTTTGTCATGAAAGTGTCTGCGGAATATACTGTGTAACTAATTGTTGTAAGTGTTTACAATTCTCATTTCACCTGTTTGCCAACACAACCTTTCCATGTGCTTCACATTTCTGTGAACACCACCAGATGGTGTTAATTTACATTTTACTGATCTTCATTAATACAAATCAACACAGACACATTTTGATGGCCAGTGCTCTTAATGAGTTATCTGGTGAAACAATTTATTTCACCACTTTTCTGATGCACTTTTAACATCATTTTTTAAACTATGCGACTGGAAAACAAAAATATGAATCTCCCTTAAAATTCTATACACATACACATGTATAATATGCTCATGTCCTACGTATCCAGAGCAGGATTTTCTATAAGAATGGCTAGGCATCTACCTTTGGTGTAATTTTTCTTAAGGTGTGGTGAAAGAAGTGGTGAGTAGGGGAGTTAATAGCTAGCCCTACCTACTTCTATATATTCTGTGTTTGAAGCCAGAGGTGTCCACTTTTATATCTGAAACGGTGGATATGTGAGTGGGATAGTGTGCCAATTTCATTTGTTTCTCCAGGCTTCATCTTCTGGGGCTAGATTTTCTAGGTCTCCTGCCACTTAGGTCTTCAAGGGGAGGTAGGAGCCAAAAGGCCAACCTACTCCCATACAGGTTCTACCCACCTACAACCACTTATTGTTCCTTTGTTTTTTTGTTCTCAATGCAAATTATTGGTTTCATTGCTTTTGTGACACTCAGTGTTTAAAATGCATCCAAACAGTTGGTACCCAAACACCCCCAAATTATGACATTACCAGTACTGTATGGTACTGTACAGTGTACTTTGCAAAGTAGTAGATATTCATATACATATGATTCAAGTTTCAGATCCTCCATCAGAAACCAGGAAAAAGAACTGAGAACTTTTCACCATAGTTCCTCTTGTCAAGCTTTGGCTAGCATGTCACATACTTACCACCATCCAGTCTCATGAGACCCCCCCCCCCGTCCTGCTTCTGTTGATTCCAAAATGAGCACTCTCTTGACACTGGCTGCTTTAAGTAGATGTATGCTCTGTTTTGAAGGAGGGGGGCATGTTTTTAGGTGATTTTTAGTTACAATTACAATTACTAAAACATAGCACCATAACATAAATGTTATGCCAACCACGAGCTGACTATTAGTTTTCAAGAAACTGGACTATATAGTATATTGCACAGATTTATCAGAATATGTACACAGATGAGCCATAACATTATGACCACTGACAGGTGAAGTGAATAACACTTGTTATCATGGCTATTGTCAGTGAGTGGGATATATTAGGCAGCAAGTGAACATTTTGTCCTTAAGGTCTTAGAAGCAGGAAAAATGGGCAAGCATACGCATCTGAGTGACTTTGACAAGGGCCACGTTGTGATGGCTAGAAGACTGAGTCAGAGCATCAACAAAACTGCAGCTCCTGCGGGATGTTCCTGGTCTGCTGTGGTCAGTACCTATCAAAAGTTGTCCACGGAAGGAAAAACAGTGAACCAGTGACAGGTCATGGGGCAGCCAAGGCTCATTGATGAATGGGGGGGGGCGAAGGTTGGCCCGTGTGGTCAAATCCAACAGACAAGCTACTGTAGCTCAATTTGCTGAAGAATTCAATGCTGGTTCTGATAGTAATGTGGCAGAACACACAGTGCATCGTAGTTTGTTACTACTGCGTAGCCGTAGACCAATCAGGGTGACCATGCTGACCCCTGTACCCTGCCGAAAGCTCCTACAATGGGCACATGAGCAATGGAAGAAGGTGGCCTGTTTTCTTTTACATGTGGATGGCCGAGTGCGTGTGCATCGCTTACCTAGAGGGGACTTCACGATGTATCCATGAAAGCCCCGTCTCGCAACTTACAGGACTTAACGACAATCCCCGTACATGTACGGGGTTGCCGTGCAACGGGTTAACGACAATGCCCGTACATGTACGGGCTGCCGTTAAATAGCTGCATCGCCGCGATCGGCGGCTTTGCAGCATCCACGGAAGCCTCACAAGTGAGGCTGACCGTGGATTCGGGGAGGGCAGCCCTTGGCAGCCCTCCCCGGAAGAAAAATGGCCGCCGCCGCACCGATCATCAATGATCGCGGCGGCGCCCGGCTAAAACTGCTTAGGAAGCGATCGGAATCGCTTCCTAAGCATTAACTGTGTTGCTGACATGCCTCAGTATCGAGGCATGTCAGCAACACTACCCCCCGACCCCCGATCGCCTTGTGATTGCTCCGAGGAGCAACCACAAGTGCCATCCTGTGAATGACGTTGCCGTCATTCACAGGATGGCATTAACAATCAATCTGAGTTCACAGAGGGTCTATCCAGACCCTCTTGAGAACTCTCGAGCTCCTCCTGCAGGTTGAATGCAGGTACTGCATCCAACCATGCAAGGTCAATGGAGCCCAGCTCACTAATGAGAGTGACTAGTAAATAAAAAAAAAAAAAAAATTAAAAAAAAAAAATTAAAAAATTAAAAAAAATATGGTAACATGTAAAAATCCCCACTGTCACCAAAAAAAAAAAAAGTTTTTAATAAGCAAGTCCTAAAATTTTTTATCTTTACAAAAATTCCATTATGGAAAGAGTTAAAATATTGGCATTACAAATGCCCAGAGGGTGTCTAGTATTAAAAAATATATGATTTGATGGGGTACATTGAATTGGCCGGGTTCAAAGATGTCCCAAATATGGGACATGGGGCAGAAGTCTAAATGGCAAAAAAATTCACACCTCACAAAGGCGGCCTTTTACCTCCCAAATAACCCTACAAACCCATGCATGGGGGGTATCGCTGCGCTCAGATGTTACTGAACACATATTGGGGTGTTGTGTGACACGGACATATACCAGGAGCGATAAATTTATACCTGAAGTACAACATGTGTGAAAAAAATACAAAAAGAATTACTATCATAAAGTTTCACAAAGGGTAGTGGTAAAATGAGTGCATTGAAAGGGTTAAAATACCAGCATTTCAAATACCTTGGGGTGTCTAGTTTTTAAAAATAAATGATTTGATGGGGTAAATTGCATTGGCCGGCTTCAAAGATACCCGAAATGGCACATGGGGGGAAGAATTACCAGATTTGGAAAAAAGGTTTTGAAATAGCAAAACTCTACCTGTACTTATTGCCCCATAACGTGCAGAAAAAAGCAAAAAAAACATAAAAACATTGGGTATTTCTAAACTCAGGACAAATAGTAGAATCTATTTAGTAGGTTTTTTCATTAGTTTTTGCAGATGAGTAAAAGTTTTCTGTTTAAAAAGTGAGAAAAAGTAATTTTTTAACAAAAAATCCCCATATTTTATCATTTTTTTTATAGTAAATTAGATGATATGATAAAATGAATGGTATCTAAAGAAAGCCCTGTTTGTCCTGAAAAAAAACAATATATAATATGTGTGGGAGCATGAAATGAGAGAGAAGAAAATCACAGCTAAACAGTAACACTGAAAAACGTTAAAAGAGCCATTGTCCCACAATATACTACGAGTAAAAACCCCTATTGTCCTTAAGGGGTTAAAGAACCTGCTGTTAATGTCTTGGTGCAGATACCACAGCACACCTTCAGAGGTCTAGTGGAGTCCATGCCTTGACGGGTCAGGGCTGTTTTGGCAGTAAAAGGGGGGACCTATGCAATATTAGGCAGATTTGTGTGTATATATATATATATATATATATATATATATATATATATATATATACACACACACACACACTCACACACTCACACACACACACATACTGTCATGCCACCTTTTGCCATGGATTTCAAAAGGTTAAACTCATCCATGCTATGAAACAGGATATATCCATAGGGCAGGCTATAGGTAGTTTTAATAAACGCATTTAATTATGCTAAAAGTTGTACTATAAAAGGCTAAAAAAGCACACTGCTCTTTTAATAGACCTCCTATTGTGAAAAGAAGCTGTGCAGACAGATGCTTGGGTTTTGCAAAAGCACTAAAGCAGCATTGTATCAGAAATAAAAAGCAAACTGGCTCTGCAGTGGAAGCCATAGGTTTCCTATACAGTCTCTAAAAGTTTAGTACAAAGATCTCTATGGTGTAATCCTTGTGTTTTTTCTAAGATATTTTTATATAAATCTCTGTTTTTAAAAACCCATCCAAATCTAATGACATTTTCCAAACAGAATATAAAGGTCTTATATTTCCCTTTTAAAAAATTAGGTATATATGTTGCCCCAAAGGGCAACAGTCATCATCACATATTTTACAATACCTAATTAAAAAAAACTATTTAATTTATCAAAACTACCTATAGCTTGTATTTTTTGTGTTATAATCACAATATATATTAAATATATATATAAAATATATTATTACTTGGATGGTGGGGTGTAATAATGGTTTATTTAACATATACGTGTACAGTTTATATTAAGGCAGCAATTATAGCATCATTTTGGATATAGAAATGTAAAATGTAGAACTTTGGAAAGTGATTTTATTTATTACTCACTTACGCATATATAAATATATTTTTTAAACAACAAATGCACTTTTATTTCCTTTATTTATAATCTCAAGTAGGACCTATACTATATGTAATAAGGTATTGGGACACTTGACTATTACGCCAGCAGGGACTTTTTATGACATTTAATTCTAAATACATAGACATTAATATGTAGTTGGTCCTCTCTTTTCTGGGGAGTCTTTCACAAGGTTTTGGAGCGTTCATGGACAAATTTTTGCCTGTTCTCCCAGTAGAGCATTTGTGAGCTGTTCCCACAATATTGGAAGCATAGCATTCTTAAAGATTTCTGTTTTTCAAATCCAAATAGTGAGTAACCGTATTGAAAATTGTCATAAATTGACATGGCTCCCTGATGAATTATCTAGTCTTCCTGAAAATACCTCTAATTATCTGCACTGCCTGGAGTGATAGAAATTATCCACAGAAGGCTGCCTCGACCTCTAATAAACGAGGATGTTCTGATTACTGAGAGCACTACACAATAAGTGAGGCTTCTTCCCATTAAATACAAATCTTTTAATTAATATGACTGGCTCCAAGGAAACACTGTCTTCCTAGACCAGGAAGGCTTCCAAAACTGACAATTCCTTCTAATTAGTGAGCATGCCTGCTATGAGTTGTTCATTATGGAGATTGAAATCTCATGTTAATAAGTGACACTAGAAATTACTTCTAACCAAAGAAATGCTGTTTTAATGGCAATCATGATCTCACTCCTGTCACTGGTTCCTTGACATTACTTCAATGATTTCATTCTGAAACTTATAATTAAATAGCTGTGGATAATTAGAACAGAGGAAGCTACTGGTTCCAATTATGCAGAATTATTATGGATTTACAGAAGCAGACCATGAAATTATCACTATTGCATTACTGTGTAATGGTTAAGTTACATATTCTTTGGTGCCGCTAGACAAAAGAATGGAGGGGGTTATTTTGTCTATGGCCCTATGTTTTCTTAAGGGATTTGTAAAGAGAACTTGAGATGTATTCACCAAACCTGAACCAAACATATTAATTTTAATACCAATTTGTTTTTCCTGTAAGAAGGGCTGATCTTAATGCAAAGTTGAGAAGATTAGGACTAGAGTTACTCAACGTGCTCAAGAAGATCATTGGAATCGGTCCTTCATAATACAAAGCAAATATATCTCAATGTTCTTTTCACTGTCCCTGTCTCTCTACAATGTAAGCATTGATTTCACACAGAAGTTTGGGGGCTGCTACCTATATGTCTGGCAGAGAAGTTGGGCATCTGCCCGTGTGACATCCACATTCCCTAGGAGCCCAAGTTCACAATCACATGGGAACACTGAACTCATTGTGACCATTTTAGTTCCTAAACTTTCGAAATTGCTTACGTTGTAAGCTTTTCTAATGTGGGGCCACTCATTTCTTGAGGCGAGTGACTCAGGCTTTCTTTCCTTCCTGCACCCAAACTCTCTTGCTTTCTTTCCTTCTAGATATGTGAGCAAGCAGAAAGTGGAACTTGGCTTGAAAAGTAAGGGACAGGTTTAGTCCTGGGTTAGAGAGAATAACTTTGGGAGATCCATCTACCCGTGTCTGATTTTCTGGCATTTATTTTTGTCAGGTTGTATGTGGAGGCTGGTTGCAGGTTTTTGCTATGTGCCATGTAGACCCTTAAACGGATCCCCCCAGGACTCGTCAGGCACTAGCAAGGTTAGCTGCACCAGTGGAAAAGACAACCTGATTAATACGTCAAATGTCGGAGTCAAATTAAAACAAGCATGGTCCAGAAATTGAACTGTGCCATATATTCACCATGATGTACATGGTCCTTTAGGGCGTTTAAATGGCAAAAGACAGCTGCACTGTTTATGACTGTGTGTGTGTTGTCTAGGTGGTAAACAACATCTGCAACAGCATTTTCAAGATTGCTGAAGATGCTATCAATGCAAACATGCAGAACATTCAACAGGTGGAAGGGCTCATGTCCTGTGCACATGCAAAAATCTAACAATGGGTAAGAGGATATCATCATGACGCAGCAAGTAAGTACCCTATTTGCTCGATTATAAGACAAGGGAAAATACCCCTCGTCTTATAATCGGGGTCGTCTTATAATCAGACCTCAAATAGGTCTGCCTATGAGACTTAGATCCAGATCCCCCGCAGCGATGCAGGGGACCTGGATCCTCCTGTGTTATGCCCCCCCCCAACTTACCGGTGCTTCTGAGTCCCCGGTGCTTAGACCGGGCACCGTGTAGAGCTCTACGCGATTCGCGTAGACAACTGAGCGGAAGTTGTCTACGCAAATCGCGTAGAGCTCTACACGCTGCCCGGAGTAAGCACCGGGGACTCAGAAGTACCGGTAAGTTTGGAGGAGGGAGTGTTAAATGGGGGCATAAGGCATTTCTGGAGGCAGAGTGCTCTGTGAAATGCTTTTTAACCCCCTTAATGCCACTCTGCCTCCAGAAAAGCCTTTTAACCCTCTTTAAGAGCCACTCTGCCTCCTGAAATGCCTTATACCTCCCTATATGCCACTCTGCCCCATAATATGCCTTTTAACCCCCTAAATGCCAGAGTAGCATATAGGGGTATAAGGCAGTTCTGGAGGCAGAGTGGCACATAGGGGGTCAAAAGGCATATCATGGGGCACAGTGGCATATAGAGGGTTAAAAGGCGTCTAATGGGGCACAGTGGCATTTAGAGGGTTAAAAGGCATATCATGGGGCACAGTGGCATATATGGGGTATAAGGCATTTCTGGGGCAGGTGGCAAGCCTGGGGGCAGATGTGCATAACTGGAAATAAAAACAAAATATTTTTCTCAATCGTAGCTTTTATTAACAAACAAATGTTCACATAGTTTACATGAATTAACATTTACTGGTAAAACTTTTTTCCTTTAGGGTCGTCTTATATTCAGGCTTTTTCTTTTTTTTCATAAATTAATATTCAGATTTTGGGGGTCGTCTTATAATCGAGCAAATACGGTACATCATTAAGCTTCTTATGGTGATCCTGAAGGAGTACAACTTTCAGTAATACAGCTTGCCAAGACCATACTTGTGCCTGAGTCTAAGCAATGCAGAATGGGTAAAGAGAGTTGCAGGGTGTGTAGGCTGGAAAGAACATTTTTATTTTTTCGCCTAAGTTGCAGCTATGGCAACAAGGATATTTGAAAATAGATGCAGAGTGAGTCTGTGGTTGTTTATGTTGACTCTGGGCAAGTCTCTGTGAGCTCGAACCAGAAAAAAGCAACATAAGCTATCATCTTCTCCAGGGCTGGTCCTTCTGACATCCTTCTGGCCAGAGGAAAGGACCTGTCTCTTTGGATATTAAGTTGGCTTGGCTCCACTAGTCGCAAAATGGCTGGCTTGGCTGTGGTATAGCTTGTGCCATTCTTTGGCTGGCTTTTAAGAGCCAGCTTTGGTCCCTTCCCTTAAATGTCGAGCCTTTGACCACCTAGGGAGTCCTCTAATGATGTGTCCTGTCTTGTGTCCTGATTTCTAAACTAGGCATATCACATATGCAGAAAGACCAGAACTACAGTGTTATGTGGGCTAAAGATGGCACATATGGTTAGCACATTAGTGGAGCATAGCCTGGGGAAATGGGGGAATGGGATGGTCAGGGTAGGTAAGGGGGGCCGAGGAGAATGGGGCTAGTCTTCAGCCTCTAGACTGTCCTTGAGAGAGTAGTCTCTCAGCATGCTGTGGATAAGCCTGCGGCAGTCACGGACTGTGACCTGCTCCCCTCTCAACACCAGGCGGTTCCTGGCAAACCATAGAGCGTCCTTTACACAGCACACGAGACGCCAAGCATCGTCAATGGCGCTCTCCGTGTGTGTTCCTGGAAAAAGTCCGTAAAGTACAGAATGGTAAGACAGGTACTTTCTCTCGATAGAGTCCTTGAGATCCAGCTCCAGGGCTTTGAACAAAGCCTGTGCAAACGGGCACTGCCAGAACAAGTGAAGGGAAGTCTCCTCCTCCACAATGCACTGTGGGCAGTGTCTATATCAGCAGAGCCCCCTGGCATGCATAAATGTCCTTAGGGGAGGCCTCCCTGGATGGCCATCCATGCAATGTCTTTATGCCTGTTGGTTAGCCTGCTCGACGCCACGTTAGCCCAAACAGTCTTGGCTGTGGCGCCAGGGAGCCCTGGGATGTTCTCGATAGTGTCTTTGGCTCTGATAAGCTTGTGGATCACAGGGGGTAGCCACAGGTCTGGTTTAACTCCCTCCAGTTGGTGCTCCCTTACAAATTTGCCCACGTCCGAGTAGAACCAGGGCATAGTCCAATTGTAAGGGACGGAGCTGTCCCACTTTTCCCATTTGAGCTGCCTCCACAGGGGCAGTAGGAAGAAGCGAGACATGGAGTTTCCAGCAGAGCCTTTCAGTACGTCTCTGAGAGTCCTGTTGCACACAAAGAAGGCCCTCAGCATGGTCAGGTATGTTATTTTCTACTTTGAAGTAGATAAATGGAACAGCCTCCCAGCAAGGAGTGATAGGGGCTAAAATACATACCTGGGAACAATCCAAGTTTTGCCTGCAGACTCCGGGTGAAGCGCAGCATCTGACTCCACGCCTCCCCCTTCCCCTTCAACAATGGCGTGTGTGGAAGAGGAACCACCCAGTGATGTTATATTGTTTTATTTTTATTTAAAGTGAGCTGAGCTGAGGATCTCCCAAACAGGCCCATTATGCCCACTGCATGCTACCTGGGACAGTTCTTGAAAATTAGGACTATCCCATGATAGCCAGGACTATTGGGAAGTATGCAAACACAATTAAATGTGTGAATTTTATATACAGCAATCAGCACTTGTCCAGGACCAATGTGAATCATGGAGGAGAAACAGGAGGACAGCAGGTGATAAAACTAGTGGTCCGCAGGTTTAGATATAATAAAAGGAGGTTTCACCTGTGGTAAAAAAAAAAAAAAAAAGTGGAACAGCCTCAAAGAATAAGTGGTAGAGTATAATAGAATGAGGGAATATAAACATGGACGGGATAGGCAGATGGTTAAAAAAGAAAACGATGTCAAACAGCATTTTTCGTATGTCCAAGGCGTTGTAGACGCAGCGGCCATATTTGTTAAGGGCATTTTAACCGATCGTGTCAACCTATTCTTTTTTTTTGTGTTCTGTAGAAATACAATAATTAGTGCAACTACAATTTAATCAGAATGTGGAAGTGAGGCAGAAAAGAACAGCAAAAAAAAAAAACGAGTGAATTTAGTTTACTACTTATTCGACACAGGGAGGGACCCGTAGAATCACTTCCGGTTTTCTGGGTGACCTTTGCCCTCGCCGCGCTAGCTCCTTCCTTTCCTGTAGCGGCTCCACGAGAAGACGTATCAGTAAGTGCGGGCCTCTGTTGAGAATCTATTTCAATCCTAAGTAACGACTAATTCTTGATACTCATTACTTATCAGTCTGTGTTAAGGAGTTCCTCCTCTCCCGGGACCGGGTGTTATTTCGTTCCGGAGGATCATACCAGAGGAGGGTTTTGGGTTTTAATTTCTGTTGAGGGGGTCCCATAGTTTAGGGCCTGGTGTATAGCGATGCTTGTAGTAGTGCAAGGCAACAAGCATGCGAGTTATGTCCCTGCTCTGTGCGGTGCATTGAGTAGCATAGTGGTTTTGTTTGTGGTCCTAAAATTGCCTTTTTAAATGTGAAGTTTTGTGGCGTTATTACAATGTTTTGGGCGCTACAGTAGCCCTTCCTGATGCATTCTGCTTCTAGTGCAAGGCTGTCTGTGTATTATTTACAGTACCTTAGTGTATTAAGTCTTCTTACAAGTTGAAGCATTACTGTGCTCGGTACTGTAGCGTTTAGGTCAGTTCACGTTGTAAATGTACATAGTTGCACTTGTGATCTGCGAAGGCATAATAATCTTGGAATGCCTTTTTATCCCTTGTAATTCACTTGGATATAGTAAAGTATACTTCACTCGGGAGGGAAGCTTGGGTACAGAGGACCATGCTTCTGATCTAGAGCTCCTGTTGGTTGAGAAGTGCTTTGGCTCCATCCATTTTATTGTATTTACCGGTATATCTATCTAACACAATTCAAGGGAACCCTCTGACCTTGCTTTTTTCCTCATGACTTCATGTTTGAGAATATTTTAACACTTTTCTCTCTCTGCAGAAATGGCTCCACGTAAGGGTAAGGAAAAGAAGGAAGAGCAGGTCATCAGTTTGGGGCCGCAAGTGGCTGAAGGAGAAAACGTGTTTGGCGTTTGTCACATTTTCGCATCTTTTAATGACACCTTCGTTCATGTGACTGATCTGTCCGGCAAGTGAGTAGCCCGCACTGTTAATGTTGGTAAACATGCTGCATATGTCTTGCTACTGAAGATCTTTCATTTATTTGACATGGATGTCATATTGTTACTAGTAAGAAAAGCAAATCAAAGGAGAGGAAGCTTTATTTTTAGTTCCTATTTACCTGATATATTACTTGCATGTTGTGCATAGAATATAGGTCAGATAGGAAAAACAAGGCAGACATACTTAAGTTCACTTATAGAGGTGAGGTGTGCATGTCATGAAACCACCCTTTTTGGTGGGCTGCAGACAGGTGTGACAAAGTGTTTGCTGAAAAAGGAACATTGGAAGTTTAAAAAAAATTAATATGTTGGAGTAATCTTTTGGTCAGTTAAAACAGATTTCAATTAGTATATAACTTATTTTTTATTCATAAAAATACTTGGTATAGAGTCTTTATAATGCTGCACGCTATATTAATGAACTTGTTACCTTATGGTAATGTGTTCTATGTAATGACCATCCTATGCCTCTAATTGCATTGCTAAAAACTTTGATTTATCGTTTCTAGAGAAACAATCTGCCGTGTGACCGGTGGTATGAAAGTAAAGGCCGACAGAGATGAGTCCTCTCCCTATGCTGCCATGTTGGCTGCTCAAGATGTTGCCCAAAGGTGCAAGGAGCTGGGTATCACAGCACTTCACATCAAGCTGCGTGCCACAGGTGGAAACAGGTAAGAGGATGGCTCTCAAGTGTTCATGTTATGACTATATTGGTCATCTTGCAGCAAGTCTACATCACTAAAGTTTAAGCATGCTTGTGGGTCTTTTGACTGTTCCTCATAAATAAGTTGAAGTCACTTGGCTAGTGGATTTCTTTGGGCCCCTACTCTGTCATGGTGACCTGTCGAGCAGGCCGTCATGGCAGCTGCATGGGAAGATCACTGCTGAGCTCTTAAAGTTGGACTCGGATACCAAAGTAAGCGTTTTGTGCCAGATGTCTGAGCATTCTAATGGAAGAGTAAATAGGCAGGTTTTCCAAGTAGAACTCGGCTCATTTTACTGAACAGCATGGGTTCAGTACAGGTGACATTTTGTGCTCATGCCTTGGCCAATGTAACATAGAATAGATGTTTCAGATGCCCCCGATGTTGCCTCTGTAAATAAAGTGTCGAACACTGTCTGCTTGAATTAGGTGTTATTTACTTTGTCTCCAAATGACAAGGGCAAGAAAACCTAAGATGAACAAAACATGGATCTAGTTTAAAGATTGTGGGTTTGTGACACTGGTGTTTAGTATTCCAGTGGGTTACAGTTTCTAGGACTGCTGACTGACTTGGTCTGTGCCTGTAGATTAACATTTTAATGAGTGTTGGTATATGAACCGGTGATATGGATAAATGTTAAAACCCTTCATTAATCATGCATGTACTGTCATCAATCAAGTTTTTTTTTTTTTGTTTATTTTTACAAACATGCATTGAAATAAGCTGTTGGCTGTAAATGTTTGATACATTTTAATCATTAAATCTTTAGGACCAAGACCCCCGGACCAGGTGCCCAGTCTGCCCTCAGAGCCCTGGCTCGTTCTGGCATGAAAATCGGCCGTATTGGTGAGTATCCAAAGTCTGTATTGTATAGCACAGCAAATGAAGTTCAGTCTAGCTAAATTAATGTCATGGGGATTCAGTCTTATCAGCTGTCATTTTAGAGCAGCATTGCCCCTTGCTGATTTAACTATACATTAAACAGGGCCAGCTAAGGACATTCTGGGGTTGGACTTTCATGTTGTATAGTGAATATGCCTCTCTACCATCTGTACCGTATCTTCTGGAAGGCAGAACTTTCAGGTCCTGATCTCATTCAAGATGCAATGTGCCTAAAGTGAAACTTGGGAAATGTTTAAGTCGGCAATGGTAGAGCTGATTCAGGCATACGCTGGCTATATATTCAATGTTTGCTAAATTTATTTTTTATCTTTTGCAGAGGATGTGACTCCCATCCCTTCAGACAGCACCCGCAGAAAGGGTGGTCGCCGTGGTCGTCGTCTGTAGATTTCCATCCTTCTCTATCTGTTAATAAACTATCAGACCAAGATCCATTCTGTGTGACTCTGTTCTCTTTAAAAAAAAAAAAGGGGGGGGGGTCCTGTCTTTCGCTTAAGTATAAAAAGTGGTGGCTCATTTTGAAATTGCTTTGCCTAGTGCCAAGTTTGGCGATCAAATTGTTTGTGGTCAGCAGTCATACGCTTTGGTAAAAACATTCCCCTTTATCTGTAGCCTCTGCATGCAGGAGACATTTCAAACCGTTGTCTTAACCCCTGCATTGTTGTAATAAAGTGTGTGGTTAAGCCCTTTGTGTGAGTCACAAAGTTTTCTAGTCTTAATGGAGTGTAATCTATGTTGTACATGAAATTGGCACCTACCAGCCACGTCTTGTAATTTGTAATTGCCGTGTCTCAGAATGGTACTAATCTAAATTGGTAAACAGAAAATAGAAAGTCTGCATTTATGAATGTTCCCTTTTTAAAGTTTAACTTCCCATTAGAGGTTTAGCACTAATTTAACCACACATTTATATCATGGGGGCTTTTATATGAAATGTTATCTAGTACTGTTAATTGACTCTGAGATTCAGGTATATACACAGTACTTAGATTGTGTGTGCAGAGGAGAAAGCTATATGGCAGTGAACTGTTGTGGCGTTTTTATATGTGGGTTTCTGCTCCCTGTGACGTTGCTGGACATAAACATAGTATGGTGTGCAAAGAAGGCAGTTACAATGGCCATTTACTTGAGCATAAACTGCATCAGAAGCGGCAGAGCCAAGACAGAACGGTGTTCAACTAAAGTAAAGGCTTGGAGGGGGTTGCACAAGACTTAGGCTGACATAATGAATTCAAAGTACATCTGTGGCAAGTATTTACTGATTTAATGGTCAAGCTCTCTTTGCTTCAGAAGCTCACTAAGGTTGGGCTTTACCGAGTAATGAAGTCTGTGAACTAGAGTGCAACTATCCTTCCTACCTTGGCTTTAGTGACTTAATCCCTTTGAGTAAACCATTTTAGCATTTGACTCATTTCAAAATATACTGAGATTCTCTGCTTGTAGCGTGTGATGAAACTTAAAACACACAGAAGCAGAAATTACCCTTAAGATTCTTGGGAAAACTGTTTAATCGTTGGAAATCCCCATCACGTCTGTACGTCCTCCTTATTCCATGGCCTCTTATCAACCCAGCAAAAAGTACCGAGAAGTCTTGATTCTCTGAGATCTGTGTATTCTCTATAATCCTCAAAACCCAAAGACGTCATTTCACTTCTAAGTCTTCAGGCTATTATGTAGTGAAAGTCTGAGGATTTTTTATGTATTAAACTGGATCTTCAGCAAAAGTAACTTAAAATATAACAATAACAAAACATAGTATTTGTTCCTTAATTCTCAGTTTTTTGGTGTTTTTGAGGCTCATAGGGGTGTTAATGCTCATGAAACACATAGAATGCAATGAAGCCACAGTTTTGTTAGGGTAAGGTAATTCGGCTGGCTTTGCTTCTAGGAATGGTACTTTGAGGTATTGGGAATCCTGTATTTAGCTAGCCTTGGGATCAAAAGATGGATCTGTTTCATAGGTCATTAATGGTGTGTGTGTGTGTGTGTGTGTGTGTGTGTGTGTGTGTGTGTGTGTGTAAGATGAAGTTGAATTTCACTTCAGCAGAGTAATGCTGTGCAAACACAAATATTATATATAACGCCTTCTGTGTATTTGCACAGATTCTCTTTAGATCCACCCCAGACGTTTGCCAAGCTGGTGCTGACTGGTGGAAAGCATATCACAGGGCAGAAAATGTTCTGCCAACCACATCTCTTGCATAGCAAATGGTTGGGGAGACAGAGGTGCATATTAGGGGGGTTCTGCAGAATCATCCATTCATTTGAAAGAGTTGACACCATGACCATTTAAAGGGACCCCTCTCATGTGCACTAACATGCATTGAAAGCTTAGAAAAAGTGCTTTCGAGTTAATTCTCAGTGAAGGATCAGGAGACAAGTGGAGTTTCAATGATACCTTTATTGGCTAACTGAGTAAATATAGATTGCAAGCTTTCAAGACCTCTCAGTTCCCTTCATCAGGCATTTTATAAAACAATGTGAAAAACCTATCTTTAAGTATCAGATCACTCTTGGCCAATAGGAGTGATCTGGTCAACATGACAACCAGTGGATGGATGACCGTGCTCTATAACAAAAGAAAATTACCTGTTCACTTGTCAGTAAAACTTTGTCACCAATTGTTGATTGGCCTCATTGATCAATGTCAGTGGCCTAAACTTGTCACTTACAAATGATCTGATAGCGATACTTTTTTTTTTTTTTTTACAATATATTTAACCTAATGCTATGTGGTCAATGATTAATGACCTTTTTGATCACTAAGTGGTCAGTCTCGCAATAACCAGTAACCTAATCTGATCATCGTCCCTATCGTTAACACTACAGTACTGAACCTAACCCTAGCATCTAACAGGACCCGGGCGATACCCCTTATGCTCTCTGTTAACCTAACCCCTAGGTATTTTCACTAAGCTGTTATATGAAAAATGCCCCCAAACCCACCAAAGGGGAGGAGCAGAAAAGCCATTTTAAAACAATGCCCCCCAAAATAATGAAATTGTGCCAAAACCCGGGAAGTAACTTCATCACAAAATGTTGCCATGTGTGCCAGACAAAATAAATCCTGATATGTGCAAGAAATGTAAAGAGGTACAAGAAAATATCCAGTGTTCCTGTTAGATTTGTGGCTGTGTTGGCCTTCATAGAGGTACGGGAGTGACTGAGGTCCTTGAGCTTTGTGCTTTCAGGGAATATATAGTATATGGATTTATTCTGTTTATGTAGTTTTACCCCAAAAAGCATCCCCCATGCCATGGCATGAGTAATTTCGGCTGGGCACCAAATGGCTTAAGGTATTTGATTGGGCTCCATTGACATTTGTTTACACCAGGGACCAGAATCCATTATAAAACTTGATTAACCCATTCTAGGTATTGTCACCTTTGACAGGAAGGGATTCCTGTGGAAGAGTGAAGGGCCAGATATCCCGCCTACATCTCCCTGGGGTGTGGAGACAGGGTATCAAGGGACACAGGGTAAAATTAGTGAACGCATAATGTCCAAAATATGATGGGTGCATAACTTTTGGGCCCCATCGTACATTGCATCCTCATGCCTGCAATGTGCTGGTTTCAGGGAGACCAAACACGCCATGCAGGCATGACCATAACAAGTGTTATGCAAACGTGTCCCGGTGCCAACTGATACAGGTGTGGAGTTTGGTATGAAAATGATCACTAGGACCAGAGAATTATGATGATCCTGGTGTCCTAATTATGCCAAGCTCAGCGGGCTTCATATCACAGATTTTGTGATCCCAGACCAATGTTGAGCAGATGTGACCCCACCTTCAGAAGGTCATAGTGCTGAACCCCCTACTCCCATCATCTCATGTAACAGG
Source organism: Spea bombifrons (assembly GCF_027358695.1). Lineage (NCBI taxonomy): Eukaryota > Metazoa > Chordata > Amphibia > Anura > Pelobatidae > Spea > Spea bombifrons. The sequence goes on along the minus strand of NC_071090.1, from coordinate 20,686,429 downwards.
AAAAGGGTGGTCGGGGGGGGGATAAAAAAAAAAAAAAAAAAGGTGGGTATTTAGTAATGGGGGAGAGCCTGTTTTACCATCAGAGATAACACCAAGACTCCAAGAAATGGTAAGATACTTTTGTTTTATCCCTTTCTCTTTTTTCATTTTTGTGTGTCAACGCTGTGACTTATTCTAGTCAGATTAAATATTTGTATTCAGTATTTTGGTCTCTAATCGAATTCAGCCTAGATATATATATATAAAAACGTTACTAAGAGTATCTCAGTCTTATTGTTTTCTGGGTAACCTAAGACGCCTGGTTTTAAAGTTCTTGGTGGTGGCAGCGCGTTTTACACTGGGAGTTTTGGGGTGACTGGTTGGTGGTGGTGGTGGTTGCTTGGTGCCCTGAGGGGAAAGTGATCAAACGCACCGGAAGTCTGGTTTGCGTTTAACCCTTGTTAAACCCATACTCCCATGGCTCGGCCGATAGCCCCGTTTGCTACTCATGAGGGGTGTCTTGTGACTATTTAACACTCAGATACCACACATGCGGCGGTATGTGCTTAGGAAAATAGGGAGGCTTTTTTTTGTTCTTTTTCTTGTTACAGATAGTCCACCCTGCAGTATCCATCCCAAAATGTGCCTGACGTGAGAAAAAATAAAAGGAAAAAACTTGTTTCCCTTTTAGATTTGTTTTTGTGGTGGGCCACATGAAAAGGTAAGTGGGGTGTTTTGAAATCTTTTGGTGATGTCTCTTCAGGGAATACATAGTTTATGTTTTTTTTTTTTGGTGTTTAGTAGTTTTACTGGTTCAACTGTAAAAAATGTAAACCTCTTTGCACTCGATGTGGTGGCCTCTTGTGATCGTGTAATGCTGACATATCACATATGTGGTATCTACATGCTCGGGAAATGTAACCCAATGCGAAGTGTCTATCCCAAATTATGCATCGTTTGGGAAAAGGTTGAAAAAACCTCAGGCGCCTGTGTTCGTGTTAGAGTTGTGGTTGATATGGGCCACCTAGAAAGGTAATTTGAAATCTTAAAGGGGTGTAATTTTAGGGAATGTATATGTGCGCGCATGATAGTGTTGAATACTTGGTTGTGTTGGTGTAAGGCTCTAGTGTGTCTGCTAGTGTAGTTGTGTGTGTGTGCCTGTGTACATGTGTGTTAGTGTCCAGGTGTGTGGGAATGTGGATAGGTTACTGTCTGTGTGCACATGTTAATGGTGAGTACCTGGTTGTTGGTGTCAGTGTTTGTGTACATGGATGTTAATAGGTTTGTGCAAGGTTGCAAACTGGGGCTTGAGCCGCCTTGATAAAGGCCCTGATAGGTTGATTATACTGCTTGTCTTTTTTTATTGTAAGCCAACCATTTTATGGGTTATGATAATAGGGCTTAGAGTACATAGAAGCTTTTCAAAAATATTTTCAAAAATATATGGTTTGATGGGGTAAATTGCATTGGGCAGCTTCAGATGTCCCCAGATGCACATGGGGCAGAATGACCAGATTTGGAAAAAATGGTTTTGAAATAGCAAAACACTACGCGTGTATACGCGTATTGCGTAGATTTCTCCCTTCCGGCCCTGCAAGACACCCGGAAGTCTGCTCTGGTAAGTCGTGGGGTGGCAGAGTGGCAGCATATCTCGAGGGGGGGGGGAGGACAGAGTGGCAGCATATCTTGAGGGGGGAGGACAGAGTGGCAGCATATCTCGAAGGGGGGAGGACAGAGTGGCAGCATATCTCGAGGGGGGGAGGACAGAGTGGCAGCATATCTCGAGGGGGGAGGACAGAGTGGCAGCATATCTCGAGGGGGGGGAGGACAGAGTGGCAGCATATCTCGAGGGGGGGACAGAGTGGCAGCATATCTCGAGGGGGGGACAGAGTGGCAGCGCATATCGGGGGGACAGAGTGGCAGCGCATATCGGGGGGACAGAGTGGCAGCATATCGGGGCGGGGACAGAGTGGCAGCATATCTCAGGGGGTGGGGGGACAGAGTGGCAGCATATCTATTACAAAACTTTCTTTAAAAAAGCACCAAACTTTTCGGGTGCGGCCTATATTAGGGTGTGGCCTATATTCGAGCTAATACGGTAATATGTGTGGGTGCACAAAACGAGAGAGACGGAAATAACAGCTAAACAGCAACACTGGAAAAAATGTTTGTAAAGCCTTTGCCCCAAAGTGTACTACAAGAAAGAAAGGGGGTTAAAGGGGTTAAAGTCATGCCCGTCCGTGGTCATTAATTTACTTTTTGAGTGACATGGACCATCAATTGCCATCAAGGGGTTAATGTTTTACTGATTTATTTCATTTTTTGAGATTGTGATAATTTGTATATTTCACCACAGATTTTTTTTTATTACTCAGACTTTTTTTTAAGTTTTCAAACATTTGAAATCAAGGCATAATTATTTGCAAAATTCTTAGCTTTACAGTGTGTTCATTACTTTTTTGGGCCTTTATAACAGAATCACTGTATTCCCTTTATAAAGTCACCAGAATCAGGAATCTGCACACACACCACAGGAACTCAGGTGCTTAGCTGTGCCAGGAAGGGCCAGCTCCCCAGTAAATCAAAATAGTAAAAGGCTCCAGGCACTCAAGGGTTCCACTCAGGCAGATTTATTGAAGGAGCAGGACAACAACGTTTCAACCTCACGATGACCTCATCGTGAGGTCGAAACGTTGTTGTCCTGCTCCTTCAATAAATCTGCCTGAGTGGAACCCTTGAGTGCCTGGAGCCTTTTTCTATTTTGTATTCCCTTTATAAGCATATAGCTAAGCTAATACATTTTTAACCCAGATAATCTATGAATGATTGTTTTTAATGAAAAAATGATGGTTTCCTCTGCTTATCCAGTTGGTTTTAAAATGTCCACGGTGAAACATGTCTGTGCCTGTTCCTGCCACCAACTGGCAGGTGCTGGCAATCTTTATGTGACAGGCCAATATGCCCATAACCAGATTCCCCAAGCTGTCTAGTTTTTTAAAAAATATAGTTATATGGGGGTTAAATGAAATTTGGAACCTCTACTGTGTCTCAAATGAAACATGGTCTCAGTGAAGTAATCCAAATTCCAGGTGTGAGCAGGCCCTAAAAAAAAAATCTCTTCAGACAATCCTGAGAATACATACTGCATCCAACCATGCAAGTCAATGGAGCCGAGCTTTATATTTGGTTTACATGGGCCCTGTATAGACGTACACATACGTCCACAAAATGTGTGGCAGGATTACGTTTAGGATGTACCTGTATGTCATGTGTATCTCACATGGGTGGGGCATCTCTGCGGAGCTTCAACAGAGATCAGTCTGTCCATTGATGGCCATGACTCCTCCTGCCAGCATCCTTGACTTCCTGCCGACAGATAGTGTGTATCAGTGCAAGCGTTGGTACACTTACATAAGCAATACTCGATCGGATGATTGGACATTTCATTTCTGGTAGGTCTCTGTGCTGACACCCACCAGAAGGTCTCTGGAGGCCAGGAGAGACTCAGCAGGGTCTCTAATATCACAATCACCAGTGCAAGACTATAGAGCCCTGTTTTCTGATCAGTGAATGAGAGATCAGAGGAAAGAAAGTGAGAAACCAGCACAAAAGACCCTTACCACCCATTGTTTCTTAGCAGTAAAAAATTGCTAAATATTGGAAAAAAAGATTTAGATTTTTCCTAACAGTTTTTAATAACACAGATAAAATATCAAATAATTATGGAAGAAAAGGTCAGTTGGATCATTGGTTCTTGCAAAAACTAAAATTATGTGGAAGGAAATATACGCAGTTTGTAACAAATTTTTCTCAGTAACCCTGAACAACCACTCATGATGTAACTCCTGCCCTCTCAATAAATCCCATATGTCCTTCCTGCCTTTTGCAAAGAGCTAATGTACTTGTTAGATACATACGACGGAAGCTCTGTATTTCATATAGATACAAGAGCTGCCGTCGTCTTGATTTTTTTTTTTGTATGACAATGTATGTTGGAAAAAAAAAAGTTTTCTAATAAAGAGATATTTAAAAAAAAAACAAAACAAAACATCTGTCCCTCTTTCCATAAACGTAAAGAAACGTAAAGATAGAAGTGGTATACATAAGATGTATGAGAGATCTCTATTCATATTGCACTGATAACAACAGAAAAATAATAAAATATTATCCCCTGATGCCAGAACTAGTAATTATTACCCCATAGAGTACTCCAGAAGGCATAGATGTGGCTCTCTAGAACATAAAAAAAATATATGCGGGGTATGTCTGTAGTCAGAGAATGCTGATGAACATAAATTGGTTAATCATTCATCAGTAGCGCCTACTGTGTAAAAGAAATTCTAAGCAAAATTAGCAACATTTTTTTATACTTTTATTTGTTCTCTGACACTTTCTTTACTGTGATACAAATGTAATTAAACTGATGTAAATTATTATGATTACAACATTTGTGATACTTTACATTTACAACTTCAAAGTGTGAAGAGTAGGAAAAATGTTTTGTAAGTACTTTCTATATTAAAAGAAAAGTCATATAATAACTATAAGTCCTTAATTGATAGGTGGTAAATCATTCTGTAGGTGAGAGGATGTAATGGTTGCTGATAAAAGGCCTCTACACACCTAAAAAGGTATTTGAAAATCAGAAAATCAGCCGTTTCCTGCTACAATTGTCTTTTACAACAATAAATGTCTACATTCTGATCCATTTGTTATTTTAAGTGACAAAATTTGTTTTTTTGTGTGTCAAAAACAAGTGACAGTCATGACCCGACAGGCCTTCACCTCTCTCACAGGACACGCCACAGAATCCCACCGCATTCAGCAAAGAACGAAGCACAGGACTCAGTGGAGGCATAGAATTAAAGATCCAAACTCCCAACAATTATAAATTGCTTCATTGATTGTGCACCAACATTTCATCAAATGGTAAGTGACCCCAAACCTTTGAACAGTAGTGTATAGGTATACCTAACCAAAACTCTCACCATATCCACTAAAACGAAAGTGCTCTTCATGATAACCTCTATGGACTGGTCACTGTACATTGGTGGATTTGTATTGCACCACCACACAAAAGATGCTAGATATGGTGTTCAGCGTGGAGGAGCATCTAGTGTAGTGCAGGATTGGGTGAATTGTTTTGTGGACAAGTACAAAAATATTTTGTTATCGTGTGCGACAAGAGCATGTCTTGATTCAAATGAATTCATTTTGTAATTAGTATGAACTACAGCCAAGAAGTCACCCTCTTGGCGTCAAGGATGTCTAACCTCAAGAAGAGACCGTTGTTGGCAAAACTTTATTGGCTGTTTATAGACCACACCCTGAAATCTGAATGCATCTTGAAGTAAACATCTGATGAACATCACATTTGTAAAGCTCTATAATCTTTTTTTTTTAAGTATTACAAATATTAAACCTAATTCCCCATTTGTCTAGTTGTTGAATTTTCAAGGTTATACCACCTTTGGTTACATAGTTTGTTCTTGACCAGTTTGATTCATGTCTGTTGGAAGTTCCTGTGCTTGATTGCTAATTTGGAATGTTTCCCTCAGAGTGGCGAATGATTCTCCTTCTTACACAGTATGCCTCATCGCACATGAAGCTAGGTTTTATGTTCGTACTTCATACCTCAGCCTAGGTGTAAAAAGCCTTAAACAACACATGCAATTGCTAGAATTATCTTAATTTTCCAAATTTCTTCTACTGACTGCAGATTTGGTAGGGTTGATTATCCCACCATATGACTTTTATCATCTAGTGTAACCAAAACTTATCTAACAGAGTTGTGTTAAGACCTAAAAATAGAGATGTTGTACTAAGCACCCTGTAAATGCTGGAATTGTGTGTGTGTGGGGGGGGTGTGTTAAATTGTGCTTGTGTTTTTTTACATTGTAAGATGGGGAACCTTGAATGATGTTTCATATACCATGCTGTTGGCTGCTGGGTACGTTAGCCCAGTGTCTTTTGTTTGGACTACTAAAATATTAACTGATGAGGTAAGAGATCAACTTTCTACTGTCAACTATATAAAGTAGAAAACCTCTCAGAATTATACAAATTCAAATCTGGCAACAGCAACAGCTTAGCATCTTCCTGTGGTTGCTTCTCCTCATACCCATTTCTAAAGATCTTTAGAATATAGTCTTTTGATTGAAGGCATTAGTAAAAAAAATCCATAGCCCTCTGGACAAATATCAGGCACTAATGAGCCCTTAATGAGACCTAAAATTTGATGAGTCAAATGTGACCACCATATAATCAGTTAGGCCAACTGTGGTGGGACCAACTAATCTATGGGTCACCTTTCTGATGGTGAATTGTTGGGGCTGTGAACAGGGTTGCAAGCAAATGTAAATATATATACTACGTTTTTAGTTTGTGTTCAGTATATTTTGATACTTTGCTTATGTTAAATATATGAACTTTTTAAATTAGGAGACTAGAGCAGCCCATGGACATACAAACATTTCATTCATTTTGCATACATTACATAAAAAAATACAATTTGGCCTGCAAGAATTATGATTTCATATGAAAACATATTTTAAAACTGATATATATTCTCATTGAGCATAATATGCCTTATGAATGTGCCTTAACTATTGCACACTATTATAAAAGTGCTCTACAGAAAAAGGTCTGCCTAGTGACAAATGATGCAATTCAGTAGCCAATAGGAAAAATAGATTCTGTAACTTAAGCCAAACCAAGCCAAGCCGTTCTGCCTCTTTTGAAGGGTATTTCCAATTTCTGCATTGTATTTTTATCACTTTCACTTCCCATCGGGGTTTGATTGGTCTTTATCAGAGCTGCAAGCTGACTTTTTATATCTTTGTTCCTTTTGATTTAGATTCAGAGCAGAAGCAACAGAGCAAGAGACTGACTGGAACAATCACCGCAGGTGTACAAAGAGCAGAGAAAAAAAAAGAAAAGAAAATCCTAAAACCAAACAATGGCTGAAGAATCTCAACATTTGGTTGGGGAACAAAGTTCGATCAACACGGAAAGCCTGATGCCACGGTATTAATGTTCAATATTTATTTAAAGTTTATAAGTCTTACAAAAAATGTTTAACGTACCTGCCAGGGGAGTAATTTATTTATAATTTTTTCATGATTTAATTGGTTTAACATTCTGAAAACACATTGTATTTATTGGGCTTGAGGACCATGGTTGGTCATTCAGACTCCATTACCTGTAATTTATAGATGGATTTCCCTTTTAACTGTTCTGCACATATGCACCTTTTTTTTCATCCACATCCATCTATGATTGAGTTACCAGATAGCCTCTTTAACCAGGGATACTTACCAAAAATGTAATGCGGAATAGCATTTACCGGGGCCATCTTGTCAACCTGTGATGCATTCTAACTTTCTATCTAGATCAGTATAACATAACACTTGTAATGATTGGGATCCACGTAGAGTTGGTCCTAGAATCTCAAGTGACTTCTAACAAAGGCTACGTTGTTTCGTAATCCTGTTTTGTATTACATTTTCGGTGATGACATTTCTCTCCCTGCTACATGACAACCAAATCAAAAAATATAAAGATGGTTTGCAAGTATGTTGCATGCGCAAAGCAAAGGGAAAAAATGCATTTTATAATCTAGAAATTGGATTGTGATAAAATTCACCTGTTACATCTTAAAATATTGTCTTCAACAGAGCAGAAGATTATCTCACAAACCAGACAGGGAGAGAAAATGATAAATTCCCCCTCACTTAAAATACATTTTACGCCCTTTAACCCTTTCCAATCAGAGTGGTTTTGAACGGCAATGTTCTGGCATTATAAACTGCATTAAGAACGGTTGGGATTTAGAAGAACCAAACTATCTAGATTATGAAAGTTGAATAAATAAAGATGGTAAAACAGGAATAAGTGGTAAAAAATGTAAATACAGCTATTAGGGACTCAATATGTTAAGACATTTCAACAAAGTCTTCCTTCTTTGATAACACGCATAAAGGAGAGATATTTTTCAACGCCTCTAGTCGTGGCATTAGACTTGATTATCTTGAAAATGAGAGAAGGTTGAAAACCAGATTATTTTTAAAACAAATCTAACAGTTTACTGGAATAACGCTTTGTATTTTCATAACACTTACTGCGGTGATGTAGAACTCATGATTTATATGCGTCTGCAGTTAATGGGACACATATCTTTAAATATTAACGCCTTAATGACAAAGCCTGTACATGTACGGGCTCAAAATGCGTTGTTTTCAATGGGTTTAGCGACCGCCCATTGTCCTTAAGGGGTTAAGAAAGTTCGGGAAATGTGTTGTGTTACGGTCCTTGGAATTTAAATGGTTAAGAGGCTAATAGTCCAATAACCAGTTGAAAAGGTTACTCCTATTTTTTTTATTAAAGCAAGCACAGCCTTATTACGTTTTTATCTCATCTGAGGCATTTTATAGCAATCGGAAGTAAAGAACTGTATAGAAACTAGATTTAGGGGTGTCCGCTTCCAAAATACCCCAGCATAAACACTGGCAGCTCAATCAACATAGTTTAATTAAATCTCTTGTGTTCAAAGAAAGGATTTAAAGCAACATTAAATATACGCAATAAAGGACCAGCTATAAAGAGATTTAAATGCATGAAAAGTTGACCCCTCCATTCACAGTTTAGGCTGTGTGAGAAAATTCTTCATTTGACCTCAAACCCTGAAGAGCACTGTGTAGTGAACGAACCCCAAAGTGAAATATAACGATCCATTGTCTGGCAATTTCATTTTCTTCTGTCGTGGTAATTTAGGGACGGACACTAAACAAAATAGTGGCGGACCCTAAATAGCGTTTATATATTTAAACGTAACCATAATTGCTGCTTCTAGAAGAATCTTTTTTAGAAATTCCAATAAAAAAAAATGTTTTTGCATATGCATTCTATTTTGTTTAGTGTTTGTGATTTGAGGCAGTCAAAGGCACAAGCACCCTTCCTGGTGATCGATCTTACGAGGACTCTTTGCACATTTTATATATTTTTTTTTTCTTTGATATTTTCACAACAGATACGTCCATAAAATCTATAGGAAACATGCCCATTATCTGTAAGTGAACAAGCAAAACTGTATCACGCATCATATCTGGCTTGTGAGGGGCGGCTGTGTCGATACTAAGCAAAAACCGTGCTGAAATGATACGCCTTCCTCTAAAACACACCAATCAGATGTCTAAAACTGCATGATGTCATTAGTTGCTGGGCAGATGGAGTCTGAATCTGGCTCTTTTTGCCCTGTTTAACATATTGCAGCATTTATGACTCTTTTTATATGTATGATTGGATAATGATTTTTGGTATTTACTTTAGAATTTAGAATAAGAAATCCAATTCAAGAATAAGAAATCCAATAGATATGCTATTTTAACTGTACTTAGCGCATAAAAAAATAATTATAGCACTAGCTTCAGTGGAATAGAATGTACTGTACAAAAACTAGGAACTTTGCAAGAACAACTAGTTATATACGGTAAATACTCAAATATTTTTTTTTTCTTTTCTTTACGTAAGTTTCAAACATAAGTCCCAAACACATTAAACTTCCCTTCTTTTCTCTTATGTAGAATTCAGTCCCATAAGTGGCACTAAGCATGATGGGTATCCAGATAAAAATGGAGGTTATGTATAAATGAGCAGTTGAGGTGCAAAGAAATAAAAATGAAGCAGGAACATTTAACGGTGATACCAATTTTGCATGCTGCAGTTACAAAGATTAACCACATGTTTCTTGCTAAAATGGATGAGGGTGATGGATGATAAAAAAAATCCCTCTTACTGTTGTGCTATAGAGTGCTAACGTTTTGATAAGATTTGTTCCTCTCTTTTCCGCTTTTTTATAGCACAATAACCTGCAGCAAGAGAAGCCTGATTTCCGCTCTGTCTGTCTTTGTGGGGCTGCTGTTTGTGGGACAGGCTGTCACGGTCTACTTCCTTGTCCAGCATCAATCCAACATCAATGATCTTCATACCACTACTGTAGACCTGAAGCTGCAGAACTTGATCAAGAAGCTTCCTGGATCACGTAAGTTGTAGATAAAACAAAACTTCCACCATACTTTTATACATTATATCATTATGTAATTGTAAGGAATATGTATGTAATATTTGTATAAAAAAATTCACATGACTAGTAACTATCATTTATTTCTATTTGTCACATAAATGTTCTTCAACCCATGATCCTCTGCTATTTGAGAAGCTGGTTCTCAGATCCTGGAAGCCTCTTTGAGATCTTAACATGACATCAATTACATCACACGTAATATGTGACAAGATCATGAAAATAATGCTGTAGATAGTGGAGGAGGCTGACACTAAGTTTTCATCTTTTTTCTTTCTAGCATCTCATTCTGTACCTAAGCAGAAAATGAGAATGGCTACTATCGACATACCTTTGATGGTTATGGATGGGAATCAGCCCCCACGAAAGAGCACAAATGTAAGTTTGTCTAATCCGCAGATCACTTTTTAAAAACCGGCACCTATATGATTAGGGATGCATTTCTTGTAATGTCTAGAAAAGGGAGAGCTGGGGTTGCCCGTCCTGGGAAGTTCCCAGGTATGTAAGCACTTACCGTAAGTGCTGGTATTGCAGGAAGTTAGGGAACTAGAGGATGGTTCCACTCTGAACCACATAGAACAACTTTTAGATGGCATTTTTAATTTTGGCATGCATGTAATGTATTCTGTTATTATCTGCAAGAAGGGATTTATATTTTGTCCTTTTTGAAAAGTAAACTCCCATTAGATACATAATGACAGCCGAAAAGAACAAATTGGTCCATCTAATTCATCCTTTTTAAATCACTTTAAAAAAGAAAAGTGTAAAACCTTAGTAGATTATTAGCTATCACAGTTATGGGTTGAGTTTTACAAACCTTACTGTGTAACGGAATGTTTTTTTAGTTTCCAAATATTGCTATGCCATTGGTTAATACTGTACATTTTATGTATTTATCTGTTAAAGTAGGTGTAAGCTATATTTATATTATATAAATCAATTTAAGTCGTCTCAGCCAATGAATGCTGAGATATGTACAAAAGAATCAGTTATATGACAATGATGCTGAATAATTGTTCTCTTCTCTCTAGGAACTGAAGGGAATTGCTGAGTCCAGCAATAAGGTGGAAGATGCGGTCCACTATATACTTAGGGTGAGTGGAACCCAGGATTCTAGGTGTAGTGCCCTTTGAGAATTTGGACACGTAGCTGGTGGGAATAAACAGATATTACTTTTGTTTACTACCTGTCTATGTTGTTTTTCCCTTCATAGAATGGGTACTTTAATACAGACTTGCCTGCAAGGTAGACCACTGCAGGTATGGGGGTATCTAGGCCTTGTGCATGTGAGGACGTTTGATGAGTGGTACTGAACCCAAAGCTCGTCCATGAGGGAAGAGTGCAAGCCAGAACTGCACTAAAATTGGGGCCATGCGGGTGTGCAGGACACATATTGCCCAGCTTTCTTGCTAGGCTTGCATGGCACTGCGGCAGGATTATTATTCTATTAAGTGCTGATTCCATATTACTCATCTTTAGGCCTAAACACAAGTTAAAGTGAAAAGTGCTGATGGGGTTTTAAAGTATGTTTTTTTTTAAGCTCATACTTTCTATAATTATCTGCAGAAGGGTGGACCGACCCGGTTCTTCCCATCATTTAACGGCACTGTCCTTGAGAACCTGAGAGAGCTGAAGAAGACACTGACTGATGTCGAATGGATGGTTAGTATGGACACACCACTCTATGGTCTATTATGTCTGGAAAAAATATTAGTTTACAAAGTAGATGAATTTCATTTAATAAGCTGAGCTGTAGGTTGGCAAGTCGTAAATAAATTAAAGGGCCGATCCATGTTATCTAGACGACTGCATAGGGATATGAACTAGAATCTGCAATTCTAATCATTCGGTTAAGTGAAAGGAAGTCCTTCAGGCTAAAGAGTCAAACATTTGCAGACATACGCGAGTATCCTCGGCTTGTTGCTACTTGCTCTCACCAATGTCCCTTTTGTTTGAACTCTTGCAGATCTTTGATCAGTGGATGCAGCAGTGGTTTCTGTTTTACCTGGTACAGAACAAAAAGACTCCTGATGCTAACCTTCCCACCAATAGAGCCTTTTCTACAGGTATTGTTTACTTTACTTACCTATGATTTAAACTTTATACACAGTTGTGCCCTTTAGCTACTAAAGTGTCTGAGGGTGCTGTTGTGGGAAAGTGGACAAGGTGAATAATCTAGTTTTATTTTGATATTGTAGTGAAAACACACATCTGCAAATTCCATTTTTCACTTGATGACAAAAGCTGCAGGCGCCATCAGAGATAGTTGTAATTTGCAAGAGGTGGAAGTCTGTTAGATTCAAGCTCCATTTTTCTTCTATCCAGTACACTGCCAAGTACCCTCACTACATGTCCATTTTCCTTTCATGGTGACCAGGGTGGTTCTTCTGCTGAAATTGGACCTATAATGGAATCATTTCAGTTGTAATTTGAGAAATTGTAGGCAGAATAAGCCATTTGCCATTGGCAAAAAGCCAATAACTCTACAGCATTGACAATCAATGCCAAAAGAAAGCCTGCAAGAGGAAAGCATCTATTCTTACTTGAAATGTTGTCTGCAGAATTCATACAGTCTCAAGGTTATTCCACATGTCCTGTAAATAAGTCGGGTACTGGTACCGGTAGCACTCACTTGTCCACTTAGGACCAGAAAAGCCTGTTGCTTAGTGTTTCCAATCACAGGAGTGACGACAAAGCCATCAGTGTTTGACAGCCTGTAAGGTCCACATTTAGTTATATTAGTATAGATTGTATTCTGCACTGTTAAGTTTCTCATGTTTACATTTTTTTGTTTAAGAAGCCCCAGTGATGTCTCGGTGCCAGCTTCAAGCAAGATCTCACCACATGCCTGGTGGATTTAAGCCTGAATGTGATGAAAATGGTGATTTCATGCCCGTGCAGTGTTGGAGAAGCACTGGTTACTGTTGGTGTGTCTATAAGAATGGAACCGAGATCCCAGAAACAAAGACTCGGGGCAAGCTTGATTGCTCTAGTAAGTGTTAATCTTTCATTAGTAAGCGAGAGAGAGCATTTCTTAGGACCCTACTTCTTAGTAGGAAAATGGAAAATCACTAATATAGAATTGTAATCTCCTGTATAACAATGTGATAACCTTAAGGGTCCTCTCTTTTTTTTATTTTGGGATTGCAACCTCTTCCACGTAGTCTAGTCATCCACTACACTGTATTACAAAAGGGTTGCAAACCCACTTCCAAAACAAAATGCATAGCTCTATTGTTAAACCATTAAAGTCTGTAGCATATAATATTTTCCTGAATACTGAGGTAAGGAGGAAAGATGGGAGACGTGCTTACAGAAGCACAGAATGCCCTGCACCCCTCCCTCTGTCCTACAGCTCACCTGTCTGCAGGAAGAACAAAATAATTTTAGCATTTTAGTTCACGGTATCAGATTATGCTAATCCAAGGCAAATCCACATGCTTTGTAAAGCAATCAGCAAGGGCACATTAACAGTAGAGAAGTAGAGTGCTGTTGAAACTTCACCAGTAGGTCATCACATGGACCTTTGGAGAACCAAATTCTTCTTGTGACTCACTATAATGAATAAGTGAACAGAGCGAATCAGAGAACACTTTAGCAGTCACTGACTAGCTAACCTTTCCAATATGTCTAATGCTAAAATGTAAATCTAATTTTGTTTTTTTTCAGGCATCCTTGACCTATATGATTCTGCCACAGGCTCTGCAGACACTGACTATTCATTTAGTCCATTCGGTAGGTCCTAAGGCTGCCACTTATGATGCACAAAACTTTGAACTTGTGGTTTATATCTAGACGGCATACTCGCTTAGAATACCATCTCTGCCCGAGACGCTGCTCACACCGAGAAGATCCCTCCCAGTCTTTCTGGCTCAGTGTTCCGCGTGCCCACATGAGACATCACCTCATGGCTCTATGCGAGACAAAGACAGAGCCATAGACTTGAAGTATAAAGGACAGATCACAGCAGGACATAGCCCCCAAATCCCAACTGTTCCAGAAGAATCGTGACAGTTGTGAGGTTTTAGGGGGGTTTATTCATTAAACCACACTACGTAGGTGATCTGAAATATTTAACAATAAGTTGCCATTTTGGCTTAAAGTGCTTGCCATAAGCTGCTGGTATAGCAGCAGAGATAGCCATGTTCCTTTACAACCCACTAGGTAAGGGGGTTTAGACTGATGAACTGCATTACTAACAGACTCTCTCTTTCTCTGCAGACTGAGTCTTAAGAGGACCATTACCCGATGAGTGATCTACAGCATATTATAGGAAACAGCCAAGCAATCTAAACCAGATCATCTTATTCTGATCTCTTCATTAACTGATGTTTGCAGCAACCTCTTGCTTCTGAATAGGTTTAAAATAAGTGTGGTTTTTCTAGTTAGCATTCACATTGCAACGACATCAAGCTTGATAAATAAAGCTGTGACCTGTGTTATATCCATTGGTTTATCCAATTCCCTCAAAAACCTGCAATCCCACTAAAAACTTCCTAAAGATTGAATTTTACAATTACATAATGACAATATTTGATTATATAATGATTTTCATGTAACAAACAAATATCAAAACATCTGACTAATTAAAATGTGATTTAGCAAGAATGCACAGCCCACCTAGCAGGTGGTTTCCAGATAATTACACACAAAATATCTGAAATGTATCTCCCACTTCATTACACCCCCTTTTCTTGTGCAATGGATGGCAAATAACCCCCCCAAAACACATCACAACATGACATGCAAACTCTTACATGTGCTATTCACAAGCAAGTCTTCAGTTTCAGACATAACTCCATCTCCCCAAACCCTTTAAGTATGGTTTTTCTGTATTATATTTTCAAACAAGTTTTTAATTACATATAACATAGCAGGTTAAGTTGCTTGATTTTATAATGAACTTTTTAAATGCTACGCAAATACAGATGCAGTTCGATTTTTTTTAATTAGTTATTAAACCGTGGGATTTGTAAATTGCCATAGGTTTCCTTTTAATCAGGAAGGCATTGGAACAGCATCCAACTACTAAACAAAATAGCAAATCTTGGAAGCCAGTTACATAGGTGTAGGAAACTTAAACATAAAGAACCGACATGAAGAAAAAAACCCCATACAATTTCCACCCATTTTCAGGAAAAAAAAAAAAATGTAATTTGGAGGATGAACCTTAGTTTGTGATGTTGCGGGAGCAGGGTTTATGACTAGGATGGTATTATCATCCTCTAGAATCTTTTTGAGTTCCTGCCAATTTACATTGTTTCCTTCCAAGAGTTTTACGGATACTCAGCGAGACGTGCTTTACAGGGTCTTACACATCTATGGCGAATAAATGTATATTGCTATAAAGATCCCACTGACAAAATGCACAGGATAAGCCTGGTTAAGATTGTGAATAAAGCTACCATTTTTCTCTCTTCACAGTACTGATTTTGCTTCTTAGATTTAATGCTTTTTTTTTTTTTATAAAGGATTCTGCATATACATGCTGTATAATCAACTTAATAAAATAAATAAGATAACCAATGTTTTGTTCCCAATTTCTCTCCGCAATTGACAGAATAAAAACAATTATATAACTTTTATGGGTCCATAAAAGTTACGTTTAAAAAAAAAAAAAAACCATAACAAAGCATTCGTATGAAAATTTTTAATAGTTAGCTGGGAACTAGTTGGTTGACGTCCCCAACATAAAACGTTTAGACCATTAACTTTAGTGTGCTATTGTAAACAAGCACTCCTTTTGTGAAACTCATTAGCCAGGAGCATGTTGATACACTCATCAATCAGTCCATTAAAACACAGAAATAGAAAAGATATTTTACAAAGATTAAAAATATATTCATCTAAACACACGGTTTAGATCAGGAGACAACCTATGTACAGAGCTAGGCTACAACAGACCCAGCCAGTGGCACACAGTGATGTGGGGCACTGCCTTGGGCCTAACCCAGGACAGAGACCTCAGGACATACCCTGAGCTTGGTCTCCTCACATTCACTGCATCGAGATAACATATCCTGATTCTTCACCTCAGCAGGACACACGGGAGGGAAACGCTGCGGAAAGTTCCCAAATGGGCCTGGTACAAGGGACATCTTTGATCTCTCCTACGTGTGAAGCATGATAACCCAATAGGGCACAATGGCTGCTGCCCCCTGAAACCTGCACCGTAAACCTCAGCCAGAATACCCCACTACTCACAGAAATTGTGAGGTAAAAATCTGATGACAGAAGCTCCAATTAAAAATAGAAAACAAACAAAAAAAAAAAAATCACATTTGTCATTCTAGAGTTGCTCCTGCACAGTATTTTCATTGAAAACATACGTAAAAATCACAAAATCCGATGATTTTCTTCTTCCTCATATGAATCTTTCACAGTCCTGGGTTTGCTGTGGAAAACAGGAATAAAGAGGTAAGTTACACAACTGATTTTGTATTCATTAAGCTGGAAGGTTAGTAGGCAATGTGAACATTATATATATATATATATATATATATATATATATATATATATATATATAATCACATATATATCATGCATGATGGACCAAGCTCAGCATAATGCATATTTAACCCCTTAAACCTGTTTTACAAGGAGGATTTTCAGCACTTAAATTTCTCTCTCTTACAATTAAATGTATCCCCGTAAATCATATACCGTTTTAAAATAGATTTGAATTTCTGACCTGATACCTTACTGGGTCAGCAAGTTACATTTTTTCAGCCTTTGTCTTCTTCTGTAAACAAAAGGAGAATATGGGAGTTAGATTTGAACGCAAAACTATAATCATAAAAGGGATATATTTAGACTAATTGGGTTTTGATATGATGGAATTCCCTCCGCTTGCTGCAGGCAATAGTTCAGTTTGAGCAATATGAGACGGGTTTCACAGCAGGATTTCCCTTGTTTTACTTCACCAGTAACGCCCAAGCCTGCCCAGTTGAGACCAAAATGTCACATAAGATTTATTGAGATCTTTGCTCTGCAGCAACGTCATGTACTTAGAGCAAAGGAGTCGCTTCTAGATCTGTGTCTGATGGCACCAATTCCCATATTCCTTTAGTGACGCAATTTGCCGACATTAAGTAGAGAATAACCAGAATAAGGAATCTGCACACTCCAAAGGAACTCAGCTGCTTAACTGTGCCAGGAAGGGCCAGCTCCCCAGTAAATCAAAAAGATAAATAAGGCACTGACGCTGGGACCCTTGAGTGTCTGGAGCCTTATTTATCTTTTTGACATTAAGTAGAGGGCATATCTCTGGCCAAATGCACCCATAGGAGTCAGGAAGTATACCACACACAAAATAATTAACAGTCAGCAGGTCAGACTCATCAGTACAAATATATTTCCAACATTTCACCCTCACTTTACCTTTTTCTTAGGCTTAGAGGCCAGGCCCAACCCAGGACTGGGAAGACCCTCAACTGGCGCTGTTGTCCCAAGAGATTTCTTCTTTCCTTCCTTTTTCTTATCTTTCGAATCTTTCTTTTCTGGAAAAGAAAAATACATATAAATACCACAAGAAGTGCACAGACAGCGTTATGTTTACTACAAACCACTGACAGCTAAAACACACACAATTGTTACACACATATACTTATACATTACTTACTGAAACTCGCCACTGAGACATTATTTGTCTCTGAAACACTAGAATAAAACCAATTTCAATGAAATCTCACAGAATCACTGGACTGGTACATCTAACAAGTTTCGATAAAAAAAGGCAAAATCACAAAATCAGATTGTCATGTGAATTTTTATTCTCATATTGTGAGATCCTGTACACAGAACTGATAAATCAAAAAAGATTGCGCATGGTTTTTCTTCACTCTTGACATAAATCACTCCTACTTTGTTCACTTTCATTTGGGTGCTACGTCTGAACGCCTTTTTCTAATGAAATTAACCTTTGGTACATTGATTACACATGATCTACTATTATTCTATAGATTTTCTTTAAATGGCAGGCATATCACCCCTGGTGCTCAAGGTATACTTTTTGTAAACCTAGAAAAATAATAATCAAATAAATAATATATACGAAGCCTTCACTCGCCTTTTAAAGCAAAGCAACACTGACTAAAATAAATGTACAAAGCATTTTCACATTTCACATAAGTACAGACTATCTATACACATAAATTAAACAGACACTAAATTCTATGAGAAAAGAAAATCTGCAGGTTCGAGAAGACTGACTAAATAATTGTAAAAATACTTTTTGTTTGTTTCACATACCACCCAAAACCTTGGCCTAAACCAAATCAAAAATACATACTTTTCTTTGACTTTTTATCAGATTTCTCAGACTTCTTTTCACTCTTTTTGGAGGATTTGGTTTTTGGTGTCAACAGCCCAGCTTCTCCCTCCACTAACTTGGACTTCTTCTTTTCCTTCTTCCCTTCCTTTTTTGCCTTCTTGTCAACCTTGGCTTTCTTTTTGGCAACTCCATCCTCGGTTGGTACCTTTCGTTTTTTACTGGTTTTGGTCTTCTCAGACACCGGTAGGGTGGGAATTGGAGCCACTGCTAGCGGTGACATACTCGCCGTTACTGTGGCTTCAACTCCACTTTTATCTTCTGTACCTGGACCCATTGAAACCAGACTACTTGTATACTGTCCAGCGGCCACAGAGGCACCAGCTAAGCTGCCATCTGAAGTTTTTTTCGATCCAGATTTTTTCCCCTTGTTTTTCTTTGGACTCCTTCCATCCAAGAGAGCTAGAACGGTTTCTTCTTCAGATTCAAACACTGTAAGAAAAAAATATTTTGTCGGTCATGACGTTCTCCACGGCCGAGCCATTTTATAGATGGATAGCTCCCTATTTGAGGTGTTTATCACTCACTTGGAAGTTGGCTTGGTGCTGTTGCAGTCGGAAGCTTGGTTTTTGAGGATTTCTTCTGTTTGTTGCTGGGAGCTAAAGCCTCTTTGTTCTTTAACTTTTTGGGCTGTTTTGATTGGGGCAAGGAAGCTTTTGTGGCCAATGGAGGCTGGATCAAAACCTAAGAAAATAACAAGGACAAAGTAATAAGCGTTCATTAACAGCATTGTATAGCTTAGATGGTATTTTTCATATTCATGAACAACTTGGTAAAAAAACAAACAAACCCCCCCAGAAAGCATGGACAGTATCAAGAAACTTCCAAGGGCTCTGCAATTTCTCTCAGTTGATATTTAACAGAAGTTAGTGTATACGTTAAGATACGTTAGTTACTATAAAAGTTCTTTTTGCACTATTTAGAATGAAAGTGCTTGTTTGAAACAATGTTATAAGACTATACAACGTATGCTTTACAAACTAAAATTTTGAATAGGTGAAGATGTAGGGGGAAAAAAAAATGTTGTAAATGCTAGTTGTGTTAAAGGGCAGTCTGAAGCAGGAAATTACCTGGGAGTTGTCTAAGTCACTGTCACTTGTGTCTTCTGGTGAACCGGCTGACTTGTTCTGTGCTGTTCCCAAGAAAAAAAAATTAGAAAAAAAAAAAGATCAAATACAGTCTACATCACTTAATAAAACCGTGCTCTAAAAACAAAACAACCGGTATGCTTTGTACAATTCGTAGAGGGCAGAGGTTTATATGTATAAAATGTGGAACTGGTGCTATGGTCTTTTCACCATTGTAACCCTTGGAATAATGCTGCTTTTTATTCATAACCCATGGTGTTTTATACCATCTCCAGAAGTTGAAAAACAGATCTGATTTTGCTTACCGGTAGCTGATGCTCCGACAGGACTTTTGATTGCAGAGACCTGACTGATTCCCTTCTGCAGTAAGAAAACAACCACAATCAGCACCTCATTGCTTTTACATTCAAGTAGAGGGTCAATCCATTGCGTTTGTGCATTCTCATGTCTAGTTCTGTGACTAGTCTTAATTCACATTCAGTGTTGCATTTTGTGTTTAAGCAAATGCTGCACACTTGGCTCTTCACTGCCTGATGAATCAGACGATAATTTTTTTGCTGCAAGGCTGTGATCTGCTTTCCTTACAGCAGTTACATAGGTCGCCAAATCCATAATCCTCACTGTGGTCAAGCAAACCCCTAATTCACCAAAAATACAGCTCAAATTTACTGCACCGAACATAAAAGGGCTACACGCTATTGAAATGTGTATCTTCTTGACCTGACAAACACTTGCTTGTAATGTGGTTGGTAACACTCGCTCATTGCTCTGGCGTGCTGCAATTTAATGTAATTTAGACTACTAATGAAAGAAGCAATCTTAATTAGATTTTTTATACCAATTGGGAGCCCAGACATTTACCGAGTCATTTGGCATTAAGTGTCTTAGACATATTCTGTCAAATTCAAGACCAAAATACAACTGGGGTTTACACTGCAACTGACTTAAAGTCTTAAAGATTATGGGATTAAAACCAATCACTTGTATTATCCAAAATAGGTCCCTCACATATCAGCCTCAAGAAGCGAGATGCCTACAGTACCTCAGACTCATTATCTGAACTGCTACTGCTTAAGCTCACATTAGCTGTTGGGTTTGCTGTTACGGCAGCTTTGGGGGTGTTTGCTCCCCTTCCTTTGGCCACCTTTCCTGGTTGTACAGATGCAGGAGTTGCAGCTTCTAAGGATGCAGTCAGGGTCTATAAGTGAAAGAAAACACAATCTTAGTTAAGGAGGAATGGAAAGAATTAGTCAATTTCTTATTTACTTTCAAACTGTATACAGACACATACTTTGTTGTTATTATTTGAAGTTAGACGAGATAGTTTTAAGCAGGGTTTTGCTTTATTAAATGTATTAGCTGATTATGTCCCGTATTTGCTCGTATTTTGCCCAGTTATGCACATCTGCCCCAGATTTGCCTTATAGCGCGCTATATGCCACTCTGCCTCCGTGATATGCCTTATACCCCCCAATTTATCACTCCCAGAGCATCCCCAGACTTGTCCCCCATGCTTCAGACTCCCTGGTGTCTAGTGGGGGCAGCCAGTGAAAATCTGCACGATGCACGTAGACAATCTCTGCTTCTGCCCGGCTTCTATGACTGAGCATCGGAAGGTCATGTGAAACCGGCACTCCATTGTAGAAGCCCCAGCGGAAGTTCCGGGTAGCTGTGGAGATGCGCAGCTCCCTGGAAGTTCCGCAGGGGCTTCTATGGAGGAGCACCGGAAGGTCATGTCGCATCGGCGCTCCGTCGTAGAAGCCCTGGCAGAAGATGTCTGCACTCATCGTGCAGATGCTCACTGGCTGCCAGAGAGGAGGATCCAGGTCCCCTGCAAGGAATCTGGATTTTAGTCTTGTACTCAGACCTCCATTTGATGGTGCATTATAAAACTACCTCGAATATAAGACGAGGGGTGATTTTCAAAGCATTTGCTCTGAAAAAAACATTGTCTTATATTCAAGCAAGTACGGTATTAATAAGATTTCTGATATTACAGACTGCTGAATTAATTTCATTATTGGGACGCTGCTGAACTATTGGGGGTGGAATCAGGATTAAAAACATGCTCTCAAATTTGCACTGCCAGTTTGCATGACGTTCACAAAGACCCATTTCAAACTTTGCCTGTAATGTCAAAGTTACCCTAAAGCCCCAAATCAAATCAGACGGTCACTGCGTGAGCACCAAATCTTTCTCTATACGTTGTAAAACGAAGCGTATACCTTCTCGTCCTCACTGCTCGAGTCGCTGCTGTTTGTATCACTTTTTGCCTCGGGTGCTTTTGCAGGTGCTGCTGGAACCCCTGTACTTCCGGGTTTTACAGCAGACGCTTTTTTGCCGACTGCTTTTTTCGCAGACTGGACCTTCACAGGAGCTGCTGGGGCAGACTGAATAGAAAGAAGCACTTTGTAAGAGACAGCAACGTTAACAAAATAGGACATATAAAAAACAAAAACAGAATGGAGCAAAGTGATTTTTTAAAAATAAAATCATTGTATTGAAAAGTATGGTGTAGATAAATGTAACACGTAGAAAGCTAATTTTCAGCATAAGTGAATATACCTTGTTAAGCAGCTCTCCATCACTGTCGGATGAGTCACTGCTGTCTGAGCCATCATCTGCAGCTAGAATAGTGGAGACGGGGGTTTTCACCAGTACCGTGGATTTTCCTCTCTTGCCTGCCAGTGGTAATGGAGTTCCTGACGGTTTTGCAGCAGAAGGAGTACTGGCTTTACCTTGGGATGCTGGAAGTACAACTTCAATCTTCAATTAAGATTGAGAGGAAAAAAGAAAAAAAAAAAAAAACACACAGATGAAGTAGGCGGTGGAACAAAGCAGAAAATAGCAAAGCGAAAAAAAAAGGGAAAAAAACAGCTTTTAGTTTGAACTCAGGCATTTCAATTTGTTTTGTATTCCGCAAATCACAGTGAAACTTTAATAATTTGATCACTTTTCTAACTAACTCCCCAACATACCTCATCAACATGACAAAACCAATTCTTGTGAAGAACTATTTTCTTTAGAATACACAAATGAAGGTTTCATCAGCTCCTCCCTGTGCATAAATGTGAAAGCTCCACATTCACCTCCAGCACAGATTACCTTGGTGGGTAGCTCTTCGTCACTCTCTGATGATTCACTGCTGTCTGAACCACCATCTGCCAACAATGCAACAACTGGAGTCTTTGTTGTAGCTGCAACCTTTCTTTGCCTGCCAGTTAATGATGTTGGAGCTGCAGAAATCTTGGTTGCACTGGCCAAAAGAGGTGCTGCGATCTTCTGACCAAAAAAAATAAATAAAAGACATTAGAAGGTTGCAATGAGTACAACATATTTAACCCCTTCAGTCCCCTATGGACGTACCGGTACGTCCAGAAAACGCATCCCAAGAATCCCCTATGGACGTGCCGGTATGTCCATAGGGGACTGAAGGGATTAAAGCAAATTATTGTGATTGTTCTGTTCAGTTCACCCAGGTTCTTTGGAATATGACAGAGCTATATATATATATATATATATCAAATAAGTAGTGCAACAACAGATTGTGAAGAAAAAAAGGGAAAGGAGGGCCATATGAAAGAGGTGTTTACAATCGAAGTATTAACATTTGATATTACGTACTGTGTTCACCACCATTTTAAAATGAGTTGCTTAGATGTGATTATGAATAACTTGAAAAGGGAGATCTAAAAACACATTGTATTAAATACCTTGGCCTCTGTCTCTTCCTCACTGTCTGAGTCGCTGCTCTCTGAGCTGTCATCTGCCGGCATCTGAATGGGTTTAGTAGCCTTCACAGGAGTTGGTGTCACTGGCTGCTTAGCAGCTTTGGAAGATGCCCTGGACTTTGCTGGGGTTGGTTGAGAAGGTGGCATAACCTTTGGCACCCAATACAAATGGGTACAAACAAAATAAATAACAGATCACAAAAATAACCATATACTACTCCCCCCCCAAAAAAAAAAAAAAGAAAAAAATCAAGACTTCGATCCTGGCATGAACACTAGATACATGGAACAATCTCCTATGAGAAGTAGTAAAGGCTAATATGCAGTGAGGGAACTTAAACATCCATGGAATAGGCATTAAGGCAGGGCTCGACAAATCCCAGGCGCCAGGTCGCCATGGCGACAGAGAATTTTGTCCTGGCGCCTAGGTTTTGTCAGCCTCTTACATCCAGAAAAAATTGTGGATGTAAGAGGCTTAGTCACCACACGGGGCGCTGTTGCTGTCTGCCCAGAAGTCTGGGCAGACAGCACAGCCACTCCGAGCCCGCCCCCGAGCCTGAGATCACTCCCACGGAGTGATCCTGTAGGCTGAAAACGCGGTTGCTGGAAAAGCAGCACTCGTGTTTTCAGCTGCCACAGGCAGCCTCAGGGAAGGGGTTTGTGTGTTGATTGGGTCCCCACACAAGTCTGGGGACCTCACCCAACACCCCACAGCTGCCTGATCGCTCCATGGGAGCGACAGCGCAGCGTTAACCCCTTCAATGCCGCGATCGCGGCATTTAGGGGTTAATTCCCGTTTTGGGGGCTTTGCTGCTGGTGGTCTGCCTGGAAGCCCAGCAGACCAGCAACGGCAAAAACGAGCCCCCACAAGCCCTTTGATGGCTCCTGTAGGTATGGAAGTCATCAAAGAGACTCCCTCTGCAATGGCTGGTCCATAGACCAGCAATTGAGTCCCAGCTGCCAGAGGCAGCTTCAGGGACAGGGGAGAGGGTTCTTTGGTCTCGCCATGAGTGTGGAGACCAGCCCCAACACCCCCTGCTGCCTGATCACTCCATGAGAGCAACAGTGCAGCGTTAACCCCTTCAATGCCACAATTGTGTATGACACATTCGTGGCAATGCAGGGGTTAACATTTGTCCCCACAAGCTTGTGGGGACTAAATATCTGTCAATGCTGTGCTCCAATGGAACATCAGCATCGAAAGAGTTAAAAAATATGAAAAAAAAATAATTAAAAAAAAAAAACAGCACTGACCTGAAAGTCCAGGGTGCTTCCAGGTCAAACGCTGTGAGTTTAGTAAGTGGGCTGATGATGATCGGATCCCTCCTGACCAACTGTTAGTTTAAAAAAATCCTGGCTCCTAACTTTTTTACCTGGCGCCTAGATTCACAACAAATTTGTCAAGCCCTGCATTAAGGGATCCTGAATAAAATAACCGACTGATTAAGGTGCAAATTACTACATCAGAGGGAAAAAAAAGGCAGATACTTTCTACTAAATACCTTTGCACCTGTCATTTCCTTGCTGTCCGAGCTGCTGCTCTCTGAGCTGTCATTTGCAGGCTTCTGAATGGGTGAAGAGACCTTCAAAGGAGTTGAAGACATCGGTTTCTTGGAAGCTTTAGAAGAAACCTTGTACTTTGCAAGGGTTGGTTGAGGAGGTGTCACGACCTATCATAGCCAATATGATGAGAATTAAAAGCCAGATAACAGATCGAAACAGCAAGCTATAGCAGGGCTCGACAAATCCCAGGCGCCAGAATTTTGCACCTAGGTGTTTGTCAGCCTCTTACATCCACCAAAAATTGCCCCATGCGTCACCACGCGGCGGTGCTGCTGCTGCTGCTGTCTGCCCAGGAGCCTATGCAGACCAGCACAGCCACTCCGAGCCCGCCCCCGAGCCTGAAATCACTCCCACGGAGTGATCCTGTAGGCTGAAAACGCGGTTGCAGGAAAACCAGCAATCGTGTTTTCAGCTGCCACAGGCAGCTTCAGGAAAGGGGGTGGTGTGTTGATGTGGTCCCCACACAAGTGTGGGGGCCTGACACAACACCCCCCTGCTGCCTGATCACTCCATGAGAGCGACAGTGCAGCGTTAACCCCTTCAATGCCGCGATCATTTTAGGGGTTAATTCCCGTTTTGTACTGGGCTCTGCTGCTGGTGGTCTGCCTGGAAGCCCAGCAACAGCAAAAACTAGCCCCCACAAGCCCTTTGATAACTCCTGTAGGCATGGAAGCCTACAGCAGTCATCAGAGACTCCCCCCTTCAATGGCTGGTCTATAGACCAGCAATTGCGTCCCAACTACCAGAGGCAGCTTCAGGGACAGGAGGAGAGGGTTCTTCGGTCTCCACATGAGTGGGGAGACCAGCCCCAACCCTCCCCTGCTGCCTGATCGCTCCATGAGAGCAACAGTGCAGCGTTAACCCCTTCAATACCACAATTGTGTATGACACATTCGTGGCATTGCAGGGGTTAACATTTGTCCCCACAAGCTTGTGAGGACTAAATATCAGTCAATGCTGTGCTCCAATGGAACATCAGCATTGAAAGAGTTAAAAAAAAAAAAAAAAAATCTAAAAAATAATAAAAAAAAAAAAAAACAGCACTAAACCTGAAAGTCCAGGTCAAAGTGGGCTGATGATGATCAGATCACTCCTGACTAGGGCTGCAACTAACGATTATTTTAATAATCGATTAGTTGGCCGATTATTTTTTTGATTAATCGATTAATCGGATAAAAAAATGAATGTAAATTTTTCATTTATTTAAAATAATTTACTAAACAAATGATGTTAAATACAAACAGCAGAATAAAAAAACTTTGATAATACATTTCTTGTCTTTATTTCCCAACCAGCCCCCCAATATATGCACATTTGAGCCCAGGCTTGCTACGCTGCCTCCCAGACATGCCATGCTGCCCCCCCACATATGCCACGCTGCCTACCACAGCACTCCACGCTGCCTCCCACATATGCCACTCCACGCTGCCTCCCACATATGCCACTCCACGCTGCCTCCCACATATGCCACTCCACGCTGCCTCCCACATCTGCCACGCCACGCTGCCTCCCACATCTGCCACGCCACGCTGCCTCCCACACATCTGCCACGCCACGCTGCCTCCCACATCTGCCACGCCACGCTGCCTCCCACATCTGCCACGCCACGCTGCCTCCCACATCTGCCACGCCACGCTGCCTCCCACATCTGCCACGCCACGCTGCCTCCCACATCTGCCACGCCACGCTGCCTCCCACATCTGCCACTGTGCCTGATACGCCTTATATCCCCTGATACCCCACTCCATCCTCCCCAGACATGCCACCCTGCCCTCCCCACATATGCCACGCCATGCTGCCTCCCACATCTGCCACTCCACAATGCCTCCCACATCTGCCACTGTGCCTGATACGCCTTATATCCCCTGATACCCCACTCCATCCTCCCCAGACATGCCACCCTGCCTCCCAGACATGCCACTTCTCTACCCCCAGATATGCCACTCTACCCCCAGATATGCCTTATACACCCTGATACACCACTCCGTCCTCCCCAGACATGCCACACTGCCCTCCCCACATATGCCTTATACCCCCAGATATGTCACTTCACTGCCCCCAGGATTTAGATTCCCCTAAATTAACCCTAAACTCCCCATTAACCATAACTGCCCCTAAATTAACCCTTAACACCCCCTTAACCACAGCATCCCCTAAATTAACCCTAAACACACCATTAACCACAACTGCCTCAAATTAACCCCAAACACCCCATTAACCACAGCTGCTCCTAAATTAACCCTAAACACCCTATTAACATAACTGCCCCTAAATTAACCCTAAACACCCAATTAACCATAACTGCCCCTAAATTAACCCTAAACACCCCACTAACCATATCTGCCCCTAAATTAACCCCCACCTCCCCTAACTTTCAGTAGCCCAAATATATATATATATATATATATATATATATATATATATATATTTATATTTATATATATATATTACATACATATATACACATATATATATATATATACACACATATATACATATACTTACAGTTAGACGAGTGTCACAGCCATGTGGTTCTGGCCTGGAGAAGGAAGGGGCGGGGCCAGTTGTCACAGTGATTACAGGGAGGGGGAGTAAATAGGAGCTGCTGCTGTGAGACGGTGAGTCAGACTAAACGGATTATATAATGAGGGGGATTTTTCAGAGCGTTTTCTCTGAAAAAACCCTCATTTTATAATCGATAATAACCGAATCAACTAATCGATAATGAAATTCGTTGCCAACGAATTTCATTATCGATTATTATCGATTTTATCGATTAGTTGTTGCAGCCCTACTCCTGACCAACTGTTAGTAAAAAAAAATCCTGGCTCCTAACTTTTTTAGCTGGCGCCTAGATTCACAACAAATTTGTCAAGCCCTGAGCTATAGTGTCATATAGATAAAAAAATATATACATGTGATCTTCATTTGCAAACTAGAAAATACATTGACCTTTGTTTCCTCCTCACTGTCTGAGGAGACAAACAGAAACACTTTATTCCTGTCCTTGGACATCAGAATTACTGTATATTGTTAAAATGACAGAAAACAATCCATTAAGGGTCCAGGACGTCAAGTTATTCATGCCTGCGCACTAGCAAATACCTTGGTCTCTGTCTCCGCCTCGCTGTCTGAATTGCTGCTCTCTGAGCTGTCATCTTCAGGCTTCTGAATGGGTACAGGAGCTTTCACAGGAGTTGGTGTCAGCGGCTGCTTGGCAGCTTTGGAAGATGGAATGGTCTTTCCTGGGGTTGGCTGAGGTGGCACAGCCTTCTGAACCCAACACAATCAGAAGAAAATAGTTAAAGCAGTCAAGAAAACAGTTCATTATATAGTGTTAAATATAATTTAATCCAATTAAGACTCAAAGAGAACTGTAATCCCTGTTAGCACGATACTAAATACCTTGGCCTCTGTCTCCTCGCTGTCTGAGTCGCTGCTCTCTGAGCTGTCATCTGCAGGCTTCTGAATGGGTTTAGTAGCCTTCACAGGAGTTGGTACCACTGGCTGCTTGAGAAGAGCTTTAGAAGGTGCTATTGTCTTTGCTGGGGTCAGCTGAGGTGGCACAGCCTTCTGTACCCAATACAATCAGAATAAAATAGTGTTTATTAAATATAATGTAATCCATTAAAGCCTCAAAGAGAACTGTAATCCATGTTAGCACACTATTAAATACCTTGGCCTCTGTCTCCTCCTCGCTGTCTGAATCGCTGCTCTCCGAGCTGTCATCTGCAGGCTTCTGAATGGGTACAGGAGCTTTCACGGGAGTTGGTACCACTGGCTGCTTGGCAGCTTTGGAAGATGCAATGGTTTTTGCTGGGCTCGACTGAGGTGGCACAGCCTTCTGTACCCAACACAATCAGAATAAAATAGTTAAAGCAGTCAGAAGACAATTATATAGTGTTATTTAAATATAAATTAATCCATTACAGCCTCAGAGAACTAATTCCCGTAAACACACTAGTAAATACCTTGGGCTCTGTCTCCTTCTCGCTGTCCGAGTCGCTGCTCTCTGAGCTGTCATCTGCAGGCTTCTGAATGGGTTTAGTAGCCTTCACAGGAGTTGGTACCACTGGCTGCTTGAGAAGAGCTTTAGAAGATGCCATGGCCTTTGCTGGGGTTGGCTGAGGTGGCACAGCCTTCTGTACCCAATACAATCAGAATAAAATAGTTAAAGCAGTCAGAAAGCAGTTCATTAAATATAACTGAATCCATTAAAGCCTTGTAGAACTGTAATCCCTGTTAGCACACTACTAAATACCTTGGCCTCTGTCTCCTCCTCGCTGTCCGAGTCGCTGCTCTCTGAGCCGTCATCTGCAGGCTTCTGAATGGGTACAGGAGCTTTCACAGGAGTTGGTACCACTGGCTGCTTGGCAGCTTTGGATGATGCAATGGTCTTTGTTGGGGTTGGCTGAGGTGGCACAGCCTTCTGTACCCAATACAATCAGAAGAAAATAGTTAAAGCAGAAGGCAATTCATTATATAGTGTTATTTAAATCTAAATTAATACATTACAGTCTCAAAGAGAACTGTAATCCCTGTTAGCACACTATTAAATACCTTGGCCTCTGTCTTCTCCTCGCTGTCTGAGTCGCTGCTCTCTGAGCCGTCATCTGCAGGCTTCTGAATGGGTACAGGAGTTGGTACCACTGGCTGCTTGGCAGCTTTGGATGATGCAATGGTCTTTGTTGGGGTCGGCTGAGGTGGCACAGCCTTCTGTACCCAATACAATCAGAAGAAAATAGTTAAAGCAGAAGGCAATTCATTATATAGTGTTATTTAAATCTAAATTAATCCATTACAGTCTCAAAGAGAACTCTAATCCCTGTTAGCACACTATTAAATACCTTGGCCTCTGTCTCCTCTTCGCTGTCTGAATCGCTGCTCTCTGAGCTGTCATCTGCAGGCTTCTGAATGGGTTTAGTAGCCTTCACAGGAGTTGGTGTCACTGGCTGCTTGGGAGCTTTGGAAGGTGCCATGGTCTTTGCTGGGGTCGGCTGAGGTGGCACAGCCTTCTGTACCCAACACAATCAGAATAAAATAGTTAAAGCAGTCAGAAAGCAGTTAATTAAATATAACCGAATCCACTAAAGCCTCGTAGAGCTGTAATCCCTGTTAGCACACTACTAAATACCTTGGCTGCTGTCTCCTCCTCGCTGTCCTCTTCGCTGCTCTCCTCGCTGCTCTCCTCGCTGTCATCTGCAGGCTTCTGAATGGGTTTAGCAGCCTTCACAGGAGTTGGTACCACTGGCTGCTTGAGAAGAGCTTTAGAAGGTGCCACGGCCTTTGTATTCAATGGCTGTGTTGGGGGTATCACCTTATACCCACAATCAAACATGATAAACAAGTTAACAAAACATTTGCAATAACAAATATCTACCATTTAAGGCTTTAGGAGGTGGCACAATCTTCTGTACACAACAAGCATTTGATACATTAAGCCCCTTCAGTGCTGGGGGCTTTCATAACCAAAGGAAACCACACAAATTATATATCATTACGGTTTAGAGAAGTAGAGCTTTCTTTTAAAATAGAAATACATAAAACAATGTTAGTGATAATGGAAAAAATCATAATCTAATAGAAAAAAAAATCAAATTTTTGCAGGCTTTACTTTTCTTTAAATTTTATACTTATTTTAAAAGCGCCACAAGCTGGACAATGACCTTCCCTCTCCTCCTCATCTGTTTGTGCCGATTACAATAACTGCCATCAGCCAGCAGGGGGAGCAATGAAAGAGTCAAGCAGAGTCTAAAAAGACCCTGCCAGGGCTCTCCAAGTCCTCAAATGAACTTGCAGTGAGTGTCAGCAGTGACACCTCCCCAAAGGGAACGCACAACCACATTCCTTGAAGAACAGCGTACCTACGCTCAAAGTCAGGACGTAGCTGTACATACTAATGGGCTTCTTGCCACAACTTCTAAGGACGTACAGGTATGTCGTAAGGGGACTAAATGGGTTTATTTGCACAGTAAGCTATGGTGATATGATTACAATTTAGGGCTTATTAAGATTAGTATCACTTACACGCAAGAAATGGAAGATTTGTCATTTTCTATTTTGGGGAAAATAGAGAATGTACAAAAATAAGCTAATAAAATGGGCTGGTTGAACCAACATATTTGCAGGCACGCATTACAAATACCTCCATCTCATCTGCACTGTCCGAGTCACTGCTCTCGGAGGTGTCATCTGCAAGCTTTTGAATGGGTACAGCTGTCTTCACAGGAATTGGTGTAACCGGCTGTTTGGTAGTTTTGGAAGATGCCTTTGCTTTTGCTGGGGTCGCTTGAGGAGGTGGTACAACCTTGGTAGCCAACAGAATCACAATAAAACATTTAACAAATAACTCTAGTGTTATCTCAAGGGCTGTCCCTAACCATCTTTTCCGCTGCCTTCAGTCCCTTAAAAAGTCAAATTGTTATGCTATATCGACTTATGTCCAGTCTACCCATTGTACAGAGCTACGGAAAACAGTAAACTATCTTAACAGGATAATTAACACCCTGGGGCTTATTTATATTATAACACGTATATGTAGAAACAGTAAATTTATTTTCTATTCTAGAATCCAAAAATGCACCTTTTAAGAGGCATGACACAAAACAAAAAGATAACGGGGTGGTTAAACCAACATATTAGCAGGCATTACAAATACCTCTGTCTCATCGCCACTGTCTGAGTCGCTGCTCTCGGAGGCGTCATCTGCAGGCTTCTGAACGGGCACAGCTGTCTTCGCAGGAATTGGTGTAACTGGTTGTTTGGTACTTTTGGAAGACGACTTGGCCTTTGCTGGGGTCGCTTGAGGAGCTGGCACAACCTTGTGTATTCAACAGAGTAAGAATAAAACAGTCAAAATACAGATCCCAACAAATAAGTGTAGCGTTATCTAGATAGAAATGAACCAATTGGATCTCCCAAATGGATCCTTGGCTGCCTGCTATTAAATACCTTGCCCTTGGCCTCCTCCTCACTGTCCGAGTCGCTGTTCTCCGAGCTGTCGTCAGCAGGCTTATGAATAGGTGCAAGGGCCTTCACTGGATTCTGCGTCACTGGCTGCTTGGTAGCTTTGGAGATGGTCTTTGCTTTTAACTGCTGCGTAGCGGGCACTTCCTTCTGTAAAACGGGATACAAATTATGGTAACACAAATACATTAAGAATGCCGAGAATGTGATGTGCTACTGGAGCAGCCAGCCTTCCAGCAAAAGTGGTATATGTTAATAGTATAAGGGAACTTAAAAATGCCTGCCATAGTCATAAGGCTATCCCTGCATATAAGACAAGGCTAACGACCAAAAAAAAGTTATAGAACTCTTACCTTTGGTGAGGAAAAATTGCTATCCGGAATCATTTTCTTTACAGCTGATCGAGTTGGTCCCATGGAGATCGTTGTTTGGGATGCCATTTCTGAGGTTTTAATTAAGGCTGAACTCTTCCCTTGCGATAATTTAGAATCTGGGAATACTCCAATAGACTTATTCTGTCGCGTAATCAGGGAAATCAGAGGGAAAATGGATACAAATAAGATTTTAGAACCACAGAACACTGAAATTTATATTATACCTGTCCAATGTTTTGAGCGAAAGGCTCCTGAGCTGTGACTAAAGGCCTCTATCTTACCACTAATTAGCAACTGCAGAAATCATTTATGACTTATCCACTTACAGCTGTGCTAAAGTTTGCATACCCCGGCAGGTATTGTGAAATGTTGGCATTGATTTTGAAAATATGACCATGCAAAAATCTTATTTGGGGCTAGTGATCATATAATGCAATTTGTATAGTTGTTTGGCTCCTTTTTAAATCATAATGATAAAAGTTTACATACCCTTGAATGTTTGGCCTTGTAACAGACACGCAGGATGATGCACACAGGTTAAAATGGCAATTAATTAATTTCCCCACACCTGTGACTTTTTAAATCACAATAAGTGTCTTTGTATAAATAGTCAATGAGTATGTTAGCTCTCATTTTGATGCACTGGGAAGGCTATATAATGAGCCATGGGGAGCAGAAAAGAACTGTCAAAAGACATCCAGGATTTCAAAAGATATCCAAAGCCTTGAAAATGCCAGTCGGTACTGTTCAATCACTTAAGACGTAGAAAATTCGGGGACCCCTTGATACAAAGCCAAGGTCAGGTAGACCAATAAAAATTTCACAACTGACAGAAGAATTGTTCGGGATACAAAGAAAAACCCACAGGTAACCTCCAGAGAAATATAGGCTGCTCTGGAAAAGGACAGTGTGGTTGTTTTTAAAGGAGCACAATATGATGAGACTGGAACAAAAATGAGCTGCATGGTCGAGTTGCCAGAAAGAAGCTTTTACTGCACCAGTGCCACACAAAATCCAGGTTACAATATGCCCGACAACACCTTGGAAAGCCTCACAGCTTCTGGCACAGTGTAATTTGGAGTGGCAAGACCAAAATAGAGCTTTATGGTCACAACCATAAGCGCTATGTTTGGAAAGGGGTCAACAAGGCCTATAGCGAAAATAATATCCATCCCCATTGTGAAGCAGGTGGTGGCTCACTGATGTTTTGGGGGGGATGTGAGCTCTAAAGGCACAGGGAATCTTGTGAAAATTGATGTCAATATGAATGCAGCATGTTATCAGAAAATACTGGTAGACTATTTGCATTCTTCTGCACGAAAGATGCGCATGGGACAGTCTTGGACTTTCCAGCATGACAATGACCCTAAGCACACGGCCAAGTTGACCCTCCAGTGGTTACATCACAAAAAGATGAAGGTTCTGGAGTGGCCATCAGTCTCCTGACCTTAATATCATCGGCCAATCTGGGGAGATCTCAAACATGAAGTTCATGCAAGACGACCAAAGACTTTGTATGAGCTGGAAACATTTTGCCATGGCGAATGGGCAGCTATACCACCTGCAAGAATTTGGGGCCTCATAGACAACTATTACAAGTACAAGACTGCACAATGTCATTGATGCTAAAGGGGCAATGCACAGTATTAAGAACTAAGGAAGCAGAACCAGCAGCAGAGCCCCTTACAAAACAGGAATTAGCCCCTAAAATGGCATTGAATGGGGTTAACGCTGCACTGTCTCTCTCAGGGAGCGATCAGGCAGCAGGGAGGGTTGGGGCTGGTCTCCACACTCATGTGGAGACCGAAGAACCCTCTCCCCCTGTCCCTGAAGCTGCCTCTGGCATTGCAGGGTGAGTCTCTGATGACTGCTGTAAGCTTCCATGCCTACAGGAGTCATCAAAGAGCTTGTGGGGGCTCGTTTTTGCTGTTGCTGGCCTGCCTGGGCTTCCAGGCAGACCACCAGCAGCAGAGCCCCAAACAAAATGGGAATTAACCCCTTCAATGCTGC
This sequence comes from Spea bombifrons, assembly GCF_027358695.1. Taxonomy (NCBI): domain Eukaryota; kingdom Metazoa; phylum Chordata; class Amphibia; order Anura; family Pelobatidae; genus Spea; species Spea bombifrons. Next base: position 20,652,311 of record NC_071090.1, on the reverse strand, counting down.
GGCATTGAAGGGGTTAACGCTGCACTGTCGCTCTCATGGAGCGATCAGGCACCCCCTTTCCTGAAGCTGCCTGTGGCAGCTGAAAACGCGATTGCAGGTTTTCCCGCAATTTCTCGCGGTTTCAGCCTACAGAATCACTCCGTGGGATCACAGGCTGACAAACACCTAGGCGCCAGGACAAAATTCTGAGTCGCCATGGCAACCTGGCTCCTGGGATTTGTCGAGCCCTGTCCAAAGGTATGCAAACTTTTGATCACAACTGTACCTAAACAATATTTCTGCTCTGGAAAAGAGCACAATTGTCTACAGGGTCTAAGGTAGGGTAGGCAAAACTTATTAATGAAAAGTATAAGATAAAAAGGGCCAACATAAGGCTAATTTTTGCAGCAGATCTTGTAAATCGGCCTTATGAGTTGTCTCCAATGAAATAAAATGGTGCATACTCACTGCTAAGAGTGTCAGCCCCCAAGTTTAGATCGTACTACACTTGCGGATTAGTTAACTTAAGCCTGTATCTTTGACAGGTATTAAAACTTTAAATTGGGGTTCACTCTCTGTAATCATCTCACCGGCACATCAATATCTGTTGAATCACTATCTGAGCTTTCACTTATTTCTGGTTTCATAGCAGTCTTGGCTGGGCTTGATAATGTTCCATTGAGTGCTACTTTGCTCTGCATTTTGTTATCAGCAGATGCTGCTGGAACGTTCTTGGCAGAGACATTTTTTCCCACAGTGTCCTTAAAATGTAAATGCCTTCAGTTAGTTTAAGAGCAGTATAAACAAAAAAACCTACACTTTTTTTCAGTGTAGAATCTAAGATGCTGACTAGACGGTAATTGATGACGAGGTCCCACGTGATGCCCCACGTGTTTCCATGGCAGCCCAAAACTTGCCTGTGCTAACAGCAGTGCTGATGGGTGCCCCAAATCAGTGGCCCTGGCCCTTCTCCTTTAGCCACTGCGATATACATACGCACTCATGCGCGCACACAGGCACCAGAATACTTCCACGTACCTTTTTATTTGTCTCCATCTCAGATTGTGAACCGGAGGAGCTTTCACTGCTGTCTGAAGGTCCACGGGCAAGATTTGAAGTCGCAGCTAATTTTACAACGGGACAAAAAACATAACATTTTAAATGAATACACAAGGAAACACAACCACCTGTTGATATGATACAACTGCTACCATACTCTGCAAGCCCATGGATCATAGGATTCAAAACAGAGAGACACAGGTTGACAGGCGCTATCTTACTGTGGAACACACAATTACTTTCTAAGCATGTTCTCTAAAGGAACTTCAATGTTGGAAACAATGCATGCCAGCATCATACAAGTACACAGCTCTTTGATAAATACAGGTTGAAATAACAGACACTGTATGTAGCCAATCCGTGGCAGGGAATTTCAGATTATGGAGATTTTTGCAGCATGGGTGAGAAGTGTCTTTTTTCCAGTTTTAGAAGAATGCATATTACAGCACCTTGATGTATTATGCATTCTTTGATTGCAGTGATGTCAGGAACACTAAACTTCCCCTATATATAAATATTTATCAGTCTATCAGACTGTTTTAACAGCAGTTTTCTTCTTTGATCAAATATATTTATGACTGACCATTCCCAGTTGGATGATCCTCTTCTTCTGATGACTCTGAACTGCTCTTGGGATCGGCCACACGTGGTTTCTTACTCTGACTGTCATTTTCTGACACTGCTTTTCTCTTCTTCGCATTTTCTGGGAGACTGTAGAGCAAAACAATTTTTAGTGAGAACACACATATAATTTAATATATATATTATATATCTCCTATGTCTGCTAGTCTATTTTCCTCTTCATTGAAATTGACATGTTCAATGTTGCGTTTGTCTTTTTACTCCCTCGCTTCCTCCTCCATTGCCCGTCTGCTGGATTCTCTTATGAAAACTGTTACCCAACTGCTTCATCTGCATGACAGACTCTGTGGAATGCTTACTACTGTCTGACAGCAACAACTAATCCTACACATATATGCTTCACGAAATTACTTTATCCAAAATCACACCAACGTCATCTCTAATTAGATGACAAGCGTTCACTGAAATGACTTGACTAGCCTGCCAGCAATAAAACATGCTTAAACCTGCCACTCTAATACAACGCAGCAAATGATAAAGGAACAGCACATCTCTCATAATTCTACAGTTCTGTTGCAAGTTATATATGAATGCTAGTGGGGGGGATTTTAAGAGATGAACTGTGACATCTGCACACTAAAACTATACAGATTCATGAACTCAGATCTATTCTATGGCATTCAATGTAATGGCTACATAAGCACCCTAACTTCTCTGACAGTTCAGGCATTGATAAGGTGCTGCAGGGTTAAATATCGAACCCAGCCATCAAAAAGGAATTGAACGGGAAGCGGCTCCAAGCACTTGAGAGAGCATGCAAAGGAGTGAGCTTGCACTCTTCTAAGGGTTACCCTTAAGGTTTTTTATTTTCACAAATCAATGTATGTAAGTTATGTATACTTACTTGCTCCAGTCAGTAAAGATATCCTCAAGTGAGACAGTTGGTGAAGAAAATTTCTGAGCGGAAAAAAAAAGAGTAACAATTACGCTATGACCATTTCACATATAAGATCACACATCTAAACTAATTGCATAAAGAGCAAATATATATATATATATATATATATATATATATATATATATATATATATATATATATATATATATATATATATATATATATATATATATATATAAAACGATGCCTTGTCCTCTGCACTCCATAGATCCAAAAAGGTAATTTATACCCTACTGGCTCGCATACAAACAGCCCAAATGTTAAGCACTCTGGGGGTCTGATGAAAAATATATATTATTCCAAACATATCTTATTATTTGGAATATATATATGTATACACACTATGAAGTTTATTAATCTGTGAGTTGAAGGTGCTAGTAATGTACAGGAGTGGTAATGTACAGGAGTGGTAAACATCTCCTGAGTTGCTGTAAGCTTAGCCCTTCTGGTAGGAGAGAAAAAAACGAGACCGGCTACTCGTAACATACAGTGAAGCCGCTAAGCTCAACAGACATACGATCAGAAAGAGGTGGTCGGCTGCATACCGGTGAACACTGAGCCAAGTAACAGAAGTAGAAAAGAGTTCACAACCAATTTTATTGCATGAACTGTATATATACTGTACATATAAAACAGTAGAGAATGACAGGAAAAAAAAACATTTGATGTGGTGAAGGCTTGACTTATGAGCACAAAAATGGCACAGTAGCCTGCACACAGCACAAGGTGAGTGTTAGTATGTGTTATAGTGAGTTTGCATATTCGTATATTAGTTACAGAAGGGGGGCAGGGTACCAATGAAACCCTAGAACAATGCTCATTCAATCCTACACTCCTGCTAAATCTTATATCCCCTTTCCCTGCCCCAGCACTGGCATTTACTAACATAAACTTGGTAAAACAACACCCTAGTGCACAACAGGATGAAACACCCGAACGTACGGATGCAGGCACGTATATGATATGCAGGCACGTATATGATATGCAGGCACGTATATGATATGCAGGCACTACCTTCCCGCTCTGTGCTTGCAGCTCCCTGGCTGCTTTGCTGTACCCAGCCTGCACGAGATGCTGGTGAATCAGCGCCAGGAGGGAGCCGTCAGCTTTCATCTTAACGCATGCAAGTTAAGATCTTCCCCTCCAGTCGAACGCTCTCGGATTCCAGCAAACCCCACGTGCTTCCGGCAACATTACTTCCGGTGTGCAAAACCCTTAAGAAGTATGCACCACTCACTTCCGTTGTTTAGTTTTTTTTTTTTTCTAAAATCTTTATTCAAACGCACAACGTTCAGACGTTTTAGAATATTGCTTTGGTTGAGAGAGTGTTGGTGGCTTGTGGCGCATGCCACCGGAAGCTCACATTTATTATTTTTTTTATTATTCATGGCACCAGTTTTGTTGATTGTTTTCCCTTTCTACAGATGAAATGACTTAAAGGCTGCACATTGAGATTTTTACGTGACTGGGACCCGTATATTAAAATATAGAATTTCATGGCAGATCAGAAATGGCTCATCTAGTTCGCCTATTTTTCCTGACTCAAACCTTAATCAGCCCTTCATGTGGTCTTGGAGTCCCATATGCCTGTCCCATGTGTGTTATTTCTTTTATTGTGTTATTTTCTAGCACCTCTGCTGGGAGATTGTTGCATTATCTACTACCCTCCGAGAAACACATTTGAAAGGCAAATGCATTTTGTACCTCTTATAGTGTATAACTACTTAGGGGATTATGTAACGGCGTCGCAATCGCATATGGTTTGAATAGTGTTGGTATTTTGCAATCATGACCGATCGCTGCCACGCTTAATTGTTGCCTAGTGGCTCTTTAGTCTGTGGTCTACGTAACACCTTAAGAACAGTTCTCTAATTGGTGAGATCCCAGCTGTTGTTCCCTAAAGTTGGACCTAAGGCTGACTTCAGCATTCAATTCTTAAGTAAATGGGAAAATATTGTGGAAAACTGAAGCAGCACATACCTCTAGTGAAGCTCCCACTTTGTCTCTTCACAACACTAGCATATAAAGTAGGCTATTTGGATAAGACAGGCGTGGGACCACGTCTCCCAACTTGCCCTTCTCTTCTCTGCCTTGCTGCTCCCCCAACACGGGTTTTCTGATTTGGAAAACTCAAATTTTGGGGGTACTTGTTGATTAAAGTTAGTTAAACGGGTTGTTTACAATTTTGCAACTCATTGAAGCCCAGTGACTTAAATTTAAGTCGATTTTTGCAAACAGCATGTTTATTTTATCAAATACATCCTCTGTCTTCCATATCCAAGGCAAAAAAATCTATGATTTTGTACATTTATTATATTAACATAAACATACTGCATGTGTCATTTTTTATTTGCTTATCTAAACATTTAAATGTGGGCTAAACAGGTTTCTAGGTGAGGATTACTTTTTCATCCATGGATATCTTCTCAAGCAACACAGAAGTTGTTTGAACTTGAACACAGATTGAGTCCAAAATACCCAAAGAAGCAGACTTTGTACAATGGAGTCATGTTGACAAATTAAAATCTTGTAAAATAATATGTAATATAAAGCTGCTTAACCTACTGAGGACAATTGACGTGCCAGACACGTCACAGAAATTCATCCCATTGATGCGCCTGGCACATCGTGAGGTGCTGTAATTCCTCGACGTCAAGGCATTTAGCAACGACGAAAACTGCAGCAGGGGACCTGTCTTATTGCTCCCCAGAGTGACAACGAGCGTCATGTTAAATATGGTGCCGGCCAACCTCTTTAAAACACGTAAAGTTCAAACAGTGTTGCTAAAATGCCTCAATATCCAGGCATCCAGCAACGCCGAGAACCCACCACATGATACAATGCGACTGATTGCAAGATAGCAGTGCCTACTAAAAACTAAATAAGTTCCCAAGAGGGTCTGTCCAAACCCCCCTGAGAACTTTAAATACAGGTACTGCATTCAACCATGCAAGTAAGTGGAGTCCAGTTTACTAATCACAATGTGATAGATAAATAAAAATAGTTTCAAAAAATGAACATCTATACATAGACTACAAACCTTATCCACCCCACGTTAATTAGGCAACCTCTTAGCTTGTATAGATTTTAATGGTTAAACACTATCTTTCATGCTATACGTGTCCAAAGGGAATCATTAATGTCAAAAATAGATGATCTTTTACTTAGATTACATCCTGATGCCCTTAACAATTATGAAGGCAGTCTTTAAATAGGTTAACAAAATAAAGTATCCATCATGTTGCTATGTAAAGCATAAGTGGTGATTCATATCAGATACCCAGCACTAGTTACAGTTAAAAACATAATAATCATGGCTTAATGATTTAACAAAGTTTGAGAGATGAGAAAGAAGAGAGATAGGAAGAAGTGGAAGAGATAATGAGAAAGGCAAGAGATGGTGAAAAGGTGCAGAGATAAAGAGAAAGGGGAGAGATATTGAGAAAGGGGAGAGAAAATGAGTTTGAGAGATGGAGACAAAGGGAAGAGATAACAAAGAGGGACAGAGATAAAGAGGAGTAGAATTATAGAAAAAGATCCGAATAAAGAGGAAAGAAAGCAAGAAGAGATAAAGAGGGGATGGATGATGAGAAAGGAGAGAGGTAGGGAGAAAAGCAAGAAATAAAAAGGCAACAAAGTTTTCCACAACAGATCTAGATTCCTAAACCAGACAAAACAACAAATAGCTTAGACTGAACGATTTTCAGCACTGATGCGTGAGTGGCCAAAATATCAATACATTTAGCGTTTGGTTGCCAAAGTAAAACCCAGTAACCAATATGTTCTAATTACCACAACAATCAACCATTATTTACAGATTTTTGCAGGATAGCAAGTACAATTTAGGTACAAAAAGTGATTTGTTTCTCACAGATCATAGGGGAGGGAGACAGTAGAACCCAATGGTGTCTCACACAATGCCCAAGGTTACGACTCTTACCAGGTTTGAAACCTTTGGACAATCTTCCATTCCCAAAACACAAACTGCTGACTTCAAGAATACTCACTTACCAGCAAAACAATAATTGCCATCATACTTCATGTTGCTAAGCTTAAAGTTTTGGTAACTGTGGGTGATTTTGGTAACTCGTGAATAGGTCTTATAATGGAATGGCTTATATATAGACATGCCTGATTTTATTTTACATTTAACATTTAAAAAACACAAATTGCATTTTCTACTTGTAAAGTGTAAAAAAAAGTGATAAAAAACAACATTCTTTTTAATGCATAATCTGCAACTCAATAATTATTTTATATAGGCACTATAGCTGGTGTAAAACTCCTTTATCATTTAATAATAAATAGGTACTAAGACAGACACATATTGCATGTATAAAAATGGTTTCTAAATTTAAAAAGTGCTTTTATCTCCTCTGGACAGACATTTCTTTCATAGAAGTATTTATACCAGCTGTACCCCATTCATAATGTCTGACTACTGTACTTATTGTACCTACCCTTTCTTATAATGTCATGGGAATGCGCTATATATATCCGTTATCCCTAAGTAAATAACAATATACATACATCTCCATAACAACACAAGCATTAATTACCATGGTGATAAGATCACTTTTTATACATAATGCAGTTGTGTTACAATTGCTCAAGTTTAACAGATACCATTTCTACATAAGCACTAATATAAATGTCATATGAAATGTCAGAGATGCTAATAGGATCCAATATTGTGCTATAATCCTAATTAGAATTAATTGCATTTAAAGGAAGAGCTCAATTAGACAAATATCTAGTTAATTTTCATAAATAGTATGCAGAATCTCTCTGAAAGTCATTTATAAAATGATATTATATGCGGCACCCCTGGGGTTTAACCATTTCATAAATTCAGAAACATGAAAACGATGCTAATTATCAGTTAAGAATACAATTTTATGTCCTTAATTTACTGCCGCAGCAAGAGTAGATGAATCAATTTATGTGCCAAATGATCTATCCCAGGTTGATATAAAGTGCGTGTAGAGATCCTAACTCAAAAACCAGGAAATAATTAAAAGGCTTCAATATAAAATTGAAATGTTCTGTTCACTTATTTCCCTAAATAGACAGTAAATTACTCTGCAAATGAAGTTGATTGCAGGAGAAAAATACTGAAGAACAGAATACATTGAGTATTAATAACATTGATTCTGCACTCAAAAAATATACTAATTAAAAAAACAACAAAATAATAATGAGCGTCCATCCACAATTAAGATAAACAAAATAATAATGAGTGTCCATTGGCGATGCCTCTTTGGGCCATACAATGTGTACCAGTGTTGCTGTTTTGGCACAGAATACCCATTCACTTTCTAGATGCAGGGCTGGGCTAAAAACTAAGCATCCCATACCAATGCCTGACTCAGAAGATCCTAGGTAGTGGCATAGCCTTCCTAGGGAGAAGATCTAAAGTGGTGGTGGTCCTTGGATCCTTTACTAGGGTCGGTTATCCCTGTTGAGACTCAAGTCCTTGCAGATGGCACACACAAGCATATGCCAATCATTTCTGCTCTGTCCCCTTTCTGCCATTAGCCCAAACAGACTACCTTTTGCCTTTCTATTTTTAAGCATGGGAGGGGAACTTGGGATACCTGTGCCTAACTCCAAGGGGCTCCAACACAACTAAACCCCTTTACCCAATCATTAGCCCACCCATGCTCATTATTCCACCGCAGGCTCCGCTGTACATTTGTGTTCTATTTTGACATACATCATAAAACATGATTATGTTACTTGTCCGATGGCACACGCTAGGCAAAAAGAATATTTGGATTGATCAGTGTTCTTCCGTTCCTGCTTCTACGAAATGGCCTGACAGATTTTAGCAGAGTATAATTTGTTTGTTACCAGGGGGACACAAAGCACTTTACTCAAACCCTTCTGTCTATGAAGGAATTAGACAATTTATAACTGATTGAGACCTATTACTCATGCTGTTTAAAGCATGCTTGGAGGTAACAACACAAAAAAAATATATCCATATAGGTCTGGTGTGTACAACGACTTTAATCTGCACAATTTGTTCAAGATAAAAATAACTGGTAAGTACTTAAACATAGGAAACTAGGAAACTTAACACCCAGGAACAATCCTATAAAGACACTCTGCTGGCAAAGATCACTAAACTATTTAAAGATTATGCACAACTGTGTTCTAGGAGTTGGAACATGCTAGATTTTATATTTATTTATATGATAACACAATAGCTTCACATTACGTAAAGCGAAAGCTTTTTTCATTGTGCCTACGAACAGTTCCGACTCATAAAAGAATGACATGAATCCATTTTTCAGGCCTTAAAGTTGCTGTTCCACAATGTTAAATAATGATTGAAATTAAATCCTAATAGAATTGTCATTTTATTTTTTTCTAAGCATTTATTTAGGTAAAACAACACAGAAGCTTTTTTTAAAAAAAAACAAAAAAAACCAGTATGGTTTCTGTGCCAACAACATCAATTAATGATGCAAAATGTACACAATTTCTGAGAAAGGTGGTATGGCTGACCTCTTCCTGAGCCCCGTTTCCTAAGAGTTATACAAATTCATCAGATTTTGAAAGGAGTGCCCCAATGCTAATTGCCCACAAAGCAGCATACCTGCCAACTGTCCCTGCTCAGGAGGGATGGTGCCTCTTTGGAACCTAAACCCTTCTGCCCCTCGTTCCTTCTTCAATGTCCTGTCTTTTTTAGGAGCTCAGGATGCTTGCCTGGTAGGGGTGTATCACAATGGTCTGCAGCCCTAAAAGCAGAGAAGAGCTGGGACCTTCTGGGATTGGGCAAGTAGTGTTACACCCCATACCACCACCTTGTCACTAACGTGCGCACACATTAATATGCAGCCTCCATAGGTGTCGGCAGATTGACAGCTGCCCAATTATTTTGTTTAAAGATGCTGTTTCGTTGTAAAAAGAATTCCATTTAATTATGTTTAGCATGTCAAGTAGATCTATCAGACCTGTTGTGTTATTTCATCTGAAGCTTATCACTTATAACCAACCTATCAGTGCCTGCCTTTGTCACTTGACAATCACACATTCACTAAAAAAAAATTGAAAAATAAAGCAAAATAATAATAAAATAAGAATAATTGTTTCTGGGAGGTCCTAGGCGTTCAACACCACTAGGAGTGATATTTCTAGTTCCAAATTTAGTTTTAAAAGTATTATATTCAGCAGAGTTTTTTTTAATAAGGTAAGCTAAGTAAACTAGTTTTTTAAGGATTAGAACAGACTGCAGGACACAGGAGTAACATGGTTTTTTGAAGAGAAATATCATTTATTAATTATACAGAACATTGATTTTGGTTGGCTTTTCTTGTGTATAATCTGTAAAGTACAACTGAGTATATCAACCATTAGTAGGGTATCCAACACATCTTGAGGACTTTATTAACCCTTTTAATGCTCCAGCTTTGGGTAGTTGGCTCTGTCCATATAGAAGAAGCTAGTCCAGTTCTATGGATCTTTTTTTTTCATTTGTTAATGCATGAAATAAAAGTCTTTGTCATCTTATAGCAAGAAGCAAAAAAACAAAACAAACCAGTTTGCACATCCTAAATTGATCAAATTACCATTCATTTTTTTTGAAGGTTTTGAATTGTAGAGTAATTAAAATATTTCAAAGAACGCAGCAGCAATTTGCACAGCAATATGCTGGATTGTCTTCCACAATGCTTATTTCCTCCTTATGTGCAACCGGTGGAGTTTTTGTTAAAGCAAGTTTTAAACCTAAATGCTGTACAGCAAGATGCCATTTTGGATAGAAGTAATCTGTAGAGCGTGATCACTCATTCTCCTGTACTGTAATTATAAGATGGACTTTCTGTCCATTTATTCACTAACTATCAGTTGTAGACAAGTTTATCTAAGGTAAAGGTAAAAAAAAGAGATTTAATCTCAACTTAAAAATGTAAAAAACACATATGTCCATAGCTAGGCTGTTTTAAGTATAAGAAAAAATATGCCCCGACATTGTAGGAGTCAGGGGTGATTAACATTTTTTAATACTAATGCTGTGTGCTTAGCCATCCACATCAGCAGGTGGCAGCATTGAGAATCTGTGTTTAGTTATATGTCTTCTGTTGTCATGTTCTATCTTATTAGATACTTTTTGGTTTTTATTTTAGTTACGAAGCTTCTACTTCCTGTTGCTGCCATGTGTCTGCGAATGAATTAACTGATACAGAGCACGTCTCATTTTTTTTGTAAATTAGCCTCTATATTATCACATCTTATTTAAAGGAAGTCATGTCAATTGTCAGGACTATTGCTTAGGGCTTTGCTCCCCATCCCCATCACACCTGGGAACGGTCACATAGGCAGGTTAGCAGGGTAGCATGCCTTTGGTATAGATAGGTCTTGGCAGGAAAGAGTGCAACGGGAGAGAACATGCCTTTTTTCGGATTTGCCAATTGCTTTACTGATACCCACAAATAGGGGGGAAAAATCAGGAAATTACTTTTTTTTTAAAAAAAATGTTTCCTATTCCTTTATCTACGATACAAAAATGGATTTAAGTTTGTGATTTATAAGCAGCCTAGTCAATGGTGACCTTGTTTAAGTAATAAAATGAAGGTTTTTCTTTTAAACACATTCATACCTGTAGTAGGGCCTATTACAATAAATGAAATGTCAATTCAATCTATAATCTCAATTTGATACCAGGGCTCTTTTTTTCTGTAGCATTCCTACCAAGAGCCCTTCATTTTGGAGATCTTCCAAAAGATATTTGCAAAGTTCCAATATTAGAATAAAATATATTTAAAAAAAAAAAAAACTATAAAATTTAGAAATTATTTTACTGGATTGTCAATCATATTTCTCTGTAAATGTTATTTCCGCTTCTGAACTGGAGGATTGGTTATTGTACTTAAGAGGATCAGTACATTTGCTATAGTTTGGCTTATTTGTATGTATTTATATATTATTTATATATATTTTTTATATTAAACATAATAGAACAAACATAAATCTGTACTTGGACGAAATACCTCTTATAGCCACTAGAGGGCACTCTCTGTATTAAAAGTCAATTTAAAGAAAACATCAGTAGAGAATAAAAAAAACTGTACATAAACTGTAAAAATGTTATACTACTTTTTAATAGTGTTTTAAATAATAAATAGGTGACCAGTAACTTTAAGAGATAAGGTTTGAAGCATGCAGGTAAACTTTAAGTTGTAAGCTTAAGAGACAGGTTAAGCTAATGCAGATCTGTTATAAAAATATGTTCCAAATACGTTTCAAAACCATTTTGAAAACTGTTAACCTGGACTGGTGTAATGATTGTGAAGATAAATACATTGGCCACATTGTAAAGTAATTATAGACCATAAAACATTCTCTCTAGGGAAGAAATTTTATTTGCAATCCAGTATGAATAATGCTCCTGTGTGTTACTGCACACTTTACGTGTCAAAACTAAAGTCAATAACATAGCATGTTTTTACAGGATAGTATTATGATTGTGCCAACTTGATTATATCAAAGCATGTTGAGTATGACCACGGATACATTTTCCTTAAACTCTCAATATCTGGTAATATCAATACTTGACCTGAAACCAATCCAGGGCCTAGAAGGTCTGTAAACAGAAGTAGAGATACTGCCAGAATATGTATATATTTTGTAATGGAACAGCATCTTACAACCCTGTTGAAGAACATGTGTCTGCTGGGACTCCAACCAGACAAAGAGTTTAAACGTTAATGTTTGATGACTTTTCTTACAGGGGTTGTCGACCCCATGAATTTTTATTTGCCTTGGGCTCTGCAGCCCAAGATGCCATTTTGGATAGAAGTAATCTGTAGAGCGTGATCACTCATTCTCCTATACTGTAATTATAATTGTATTAATTGCTTCTGTGTCCCTGACTCATCTCTATCCTGCCTCAACAAAGTGTCCCAATATGGACACCTGAAATATTGGGATGTATGGAAAAAGCGTTAGCTGAAACATCTGGGAACCGGGTGGGTTCCCCAGCTCTGATTATTCATCTGTGTTCTCTATGGATGCCGTACATATTTTTCAAAAGTACCTTCAAAGCTGTAATTTACCAATCTTGCAGCTTTTTGGGTTTTTTTTTCAAATATTATTTCATAGGGTGGTCTTCATTACTCTAAGCAAAGCAACTCTGATTTAAAAGTTAATCGTAATTCAGAATATCTACTTTAGTGACAGGATATGTACTTTCATACACTTGGCACGATAAGTGTAATAATAATGTTTCCCAGCTGTTTGCGTACAACCCTTTTCAAAGGCTCCCTAAAGAAACAGCTATCAACATTAATTTGGTTTATTTATTTTCGTTCGCAAAACTTGTTTTCCTCTACATTCTACATTTTGACAGCTGAATATACCAGGTAAAACATTACTTAGGCGCCAAATGGAAAAAAAAAACTTTTGACAAAAAGAAGTTCTTCTCTCTGAGGTAGCTCTGTAAGCATTTCCTTATTAAAACACTTGGCTGTGCTGTTTGTTGCGAACTGCCAACAGCAATAGATAGAACAGCTTGCAAGAGTTTGCACTGGCTTTTGCAAATTAAGATTTATGGAGTCAGAAGATCCTGCAGCAACATCACTGTTTGTATTACAGAACAAGCATCCTTGTATTTTAAGATCTAACTTGTAACGAATTGCGTAGAGACAAAAAAAATAGAGCTTGACAAAGAAAAGAGAATGATCATTTAGATGAAAGGCAAGTCACGTTTCCTGGGTATGTGGAAATGATGAGGTACCTATTAGATCAGTGGTTCTCAACCCTCCTAATGCTGCGAGCCTTTAATACCGTTGCTCATGTTGTGGTGACCCCCAACCATAAAATTATTTTTGTTGCTATTACCCCTAAATAATGAGACTGGAAAATAATTTATACATTTGCATATAGTTGCCTACTGTGCTTCATAGATTAATGAATGTAGACAAACTAGACCACATTCTCATTCTGCCCTAATGACTCCTTCCTCAGATTTTGCCTATAAAATCTGGTCATCTTAATATTGAGTTAATCAAGACTAGACCAAAAGCAAAGATGCCATCGTGGAAACACAAAAACATAGAATTTGGTGGCAGATAACATTTTGGCCCATTTAAGTCTGTCCTCTTTTTTCTGTAAAGATCTATTCCAAGCATGCTAAAATTCCTTCACTGTAATGGCTTATGCATCCTCTGAATGAAGGCTGTCCTCCTTCCCACCGTTTATTTGGTTGTGGATTATGGTAATGGAAATCAGGGTCCACAAAATCTACTATTCCCCAGTCAAGTAATCAACCCACAGATTAATTGATTGCATCGTTTCCACTATAGGCCTTGGCCCAGAGGTCTATTTGGTATTGGCCTTGTGTGGCCTGGTCACACATAATGTTTATTGTAACCTAACAATGTGGAGAGAAGGGTATGTGTGCATGGATGTCTATCTATAAGGGTATGTGAACATGGATGTCTAAGTGTATGTAAGCATGGATATCTATGTATCCATGCATGTGGGAATGTATGTGTATGTTTGTATGTATTATTTATTATTATTATCTTTTATTTATATAGCGCCAACAGTTTACGCAGCGCTTTAACAATACATAAATTCAAGGGATATGACAAGACAAGAATTGACAGACTAAGACAAACCGATACATTTGGTGGAGAGAGCCCTGCTCGCAAGCTTACTGTCACTGGCGGTGGTTCAGGCTGTGGATCCACGCTGCAGTACAAGGAAAGGCGCCCCAAGCGGTGATGACGAGCAATGCAGGAACAGATGGTACTAGGAGCAGACAATCGAATAGTCGGGGTCACGAGCAGAGATCAGGACTGGCAGCAAACACGGATAGTCGGGGTCACGAGCAGAGGTCAGGGCAGGCAGCAAACAACGGATAGTCAGGTACAAGCTAAAGAGTTCAGGTAAAGGCAGGCGGCAAACAACGGGTGGTCAGGTTCAAGCAGAGTTCAGGCAACAAAAAGGCAAATAAGATTCAGGAACGCTAGTGTAGGCAATAAAGGCTCTATCACAGGCAAGGGATAGCTCTAAACTGAGGGTTTAAATATCCCTCCATCCCTAGATCCTCCTACCCACCTAATTAAGGGGGAGGAGGAAAAAAGATAAAAGGTCCCTTTAAGCCCCGGCTCTCATGACGTCTCGGCGCGCGTCCCGTCTACATCACTCGATCACTAGATCACTGCGCGTCCCGAAGCAGGACGGAGCTAGCCGCGTTTCCCGCGAGCGGGACGAGCCGGGAGCTGCCTGCGCGAGCTGCGTCTCGGCTCCCCCGCACGAGGACACCACGGATCCGCCGGCGAGGTAACACTTACAATCTAGAGGGTAATGGGGTGACAAACATAAGGCATAGAGAAAGGGTGAGAGATAGTGTGGTGGTTGTATCGATGACAAGGAAGTTCTAGCAGCTAAGATGGTATGCGTCTCTGAAGAAGTGGGTTTTTAGATGTTAGCATGATGTCTATATAGAAGTGTATGTGAGCATGGCTGTCTATGTATAAGGGTATGTGAGCATGAATGTCTATCTATATATAAGTGTATGTGTTGATTGTTCACTCCAATCATTATATCCTCTGCCCACATTTCATGCAAAACTAGAACATAAGGAGGTGCCACTTTGTTTTATGTGTGTGCTATATGACTCTTGGCACTGATGATCCAATGATCTACACACTGTACTTAGTTACCAATATATTTAAAGGGCAGCTGTCTCATCTGAAATTATATAATTTATTGAAACCAGCACTGAAATCATCTATCAATTACTTTCAGAGTGATATTTTAATACAAAGTAAAGCCAGGAGATTTCATTAAAATTTTATGTCATTTCTCATGTTAGCCAAGTTGTAACATGCTTTATGAACTGCGTTATTTAGAAGAAGAGAGCATGAATATCTCACTCTAGAGATTGTGTATATCTAGGCAGTTCCTGTTTAAAGTCGTTATCACAAATATGTTAGAGTGAGGCGGTATCTATGTGTCAGCTTCCACTTACACCATACGAGAAAATATTGTTATATTTAGACACCTTAAGGTCCTGTCAGATCAGTAGGAGACCGTGCCATAATATATTATTTCCATAGCAGATACTCAGAGCTCCTGTTGTGAAAGAAGGTGACATCATCTGGAGTGGTTAAACCGAAAACTAACCCCATGTTGAAGGTTGGGGTCTGACTTTGGCACTGTTTCTCCTGAGTGTCTTCTGAGTTCACATTGGATCACCCATCTACATGTTACATACATTTCCTGCCTACAGGATGAGATCCCATTACATACATCCTTACAAATTCTTTTAATCCCATATTTTGTTTCTGTCTAAACACTCAGACACATGTCCTAGCATTTGCTCCATCCACAATACGTCCCCCCCCCCATGAATTTTCTTAACAGCTTTACATATAAATTATAGATGGTAATTTGTGATAGAAATTCTCTGCTACAGAATAAACACATCTCTGTGATAATTCACATTTTTAAGGATTTGGAACTGAATTGTGCCAATGATCCCTTTATACATATGTTTAAGGCGAAATACAACTTCTTAATACAGAACAGCTGATAGGATTGTATATTCAGGAAAGCTGCTGCCAGACTCTGTGCTTGCGCTGCTGCAGTAGTGTGCATCCAGTTCCTTGTATGTTTTTCTGTTTGTTGTGTTTAATGTGCCTCGCTATTTTTCTCTGTTTGTTTTGTACCTGCTATAGGTAAACATCTTGGTTCTCTTTTCCTTATTTTAGGTTTGGTATTCTGTTTTTTTAGTTTGCTAGTAAAAGTGAGGTTTCGGAGTTATCGTACCTACAGCTAGACATATATCGGAAAAAATGCATTGTGCCCCCTGGAAACTTCTGTAAAAAGGGATTTCTTTGGCAGAGTTTTTACAGTAATAGAAATCATGGAAACTTACATCACATGACAAATGGACGTTCCAAAAAATATTCTATGCATTGTGACATACAGTTTAAGGGCAAAAACTACCAGTTACAGGTGTTCTTTTTCACACTTTCTCAGCTCTACCAATGTCCGTGACAAGGCTTATGGAAATTAATTTGTGCCTATGAGGCATTTAGTACTGAAATGCTTGCTCCAATGGCTGGGGCTGTCTGCTTACACCTGGTTATCTCTCAAGGGACAAGTTTAACTGGAGAACCGGTGGGACAAAATGCAAGCACACTGATCACAATGGTGTTGTGTTGCATGACACAACTCTACCAGTTTCAATTAAACAACATTTTCTATTAATCCCATAAAAAGTGCTGCAGTGGATTGCTTTCCTTCACCATACAGCTTAGAAAAAGTAAAGTCCATTAATTCTTCCAAAGTACAACCAACATTTGTATAGTTCTTTACAGCCTGTGGATAAGTTAGAGAATCTGCAGATGGTGAGAAATGTGTAGTCATGGCGTGTTTTTTTTTTAAATGTGCCAGTGGAGATGAGATAATTTACAATTCAGTGACAAATTCCAAAATGTACGGTTCCTGGTGGTTTGAATGAAGGACACATCTGAATGTATTTTTCAAATGAAAAAGTTAGCAAATAACATCAGGAGTCTGATATGCTCTTTTGGCCTTAGCCCCCCCCCATTTAGAGAAACATGGTATGAAATGTCAAGTACACGTCTGCTCGCATCATGTGAGCAATGGTACATAGTCACAGCACACTCCACCCACTTCAGATGGGTGCCAGGTAGCACCCCATGTCTGTCCTACATCGTCTTGCACAATCATGCAATGTCTGATTTGGTAGCCATCTTAATTCATGTTATTACTCCTTTGGTAGAAAGTCAGGAAATGGTTATGCTTGTTATGTCACTTTTTTGGCGCTGTACCCAGCTGCATGAAAATTTGAAGACGGGACAAACAAAAAATAATGGACTCTGCTGTGACTTAGAAATGGAGAGTAAACTGATCCACAGTACAAATGGCTCCAATGTCAGACACACATGTCAGAGTGAGAGAATGCCACATTCAAAATTCTTATCGATCCACTGACATACATTGCAGGCCGAAAGAGGAGGCAAAAGGAAAAACACTGAACCCCTTGTTGCACCACCTAGTTCTCAATCAAGGGTATCTGAAGAAGTTACCTCTGAACTCTTGAAAGATAATTTTACAATATACCCAATGAATATGTAGGTCAATAAAAATCTTCTGGAGAGTCTCCTCTGAGTTAAAATAGTCCTGTAGATTTAAACCAAGTACCACACCATCTGCTTTAAATAACACATAGGGTTTTTTTCTTTAGGTACATAAAAATACAACCATACGCCAAACTGGATGAGCTGGTGAAAAGTCAGACTTGAAAGGAATCGAAACAACTAAAGGCCACATTGTAATGAAGACTCTCTCCTTCATGTTCAATTACGTTGTCTCTTTCATAATGACATAAGCTGCTTTGACAGAGTAACCCAAGAGATCTTATTAAAGTTATATCTGAAGCTGAATATTATTTCATTAGCAGCTTACATTTAATTACGGAAATCCTGCTCGTTATTGGGAAAGAGGATGGCCTAGTTATATACATACTTTGCACAATGAAGGTTTTGAATCATGCATTGATGGAAGTAAGAGGTTGAGTTCAGTGGAGGTAAGAGGGCTGTACTTTCTATAGGCCGGCTACCTTTTTTCCGCCTGCCCATTCTAAACATTGGAAATATTCAACAAACACTGCTGTTATACATTTAAGTAGATGAAGAAGAAGGCGTTTTAGAGTTTGGCGAGCATGTCATAGCCTACTAGGTGCATACAACATGAGGAACCAGTGAAGGAAGGGATGGAAGCGCTTTGGCAACCTTTGCCTTATGGCTCGCACTCTCAACTTATGACAAGCCAGATAAATCTATGTATGTGAACTCCTCAGTAATATACCGGTTGCCTAAGATGTACATCATATCTGCGAAATTTTAAGGAAGATGATTTTGTTTAACTTGGCAAAATGAGGCAATAGTCCATGCTCTTTAGTATAGGTGATCCACAAAATAAATGGGGTGGAGGGTGGCAAGTGGTTGCCAGCCCTGTGCTTGTGTGCAATACACATGGGCACAGACCAATAACTTGTGATGGTTTTGGTCTGATAGATGCCCTGTGGCCACATAGGGAATTGCAAGCTCCTGGTGGGTAAAACAAAGCAATCATGAGAATAATTGCACCAGGTCCAGGTACTAAATGAAGCACACAAATTGTAAAACTGTTGCTTTACATATGCTCTACATCTTGACACCCTTGTTAAGACAGAGCTCCTCTGGTATGCTGTACAGGCATTTGCGTTGTAATCAGTTTCCCCCAGGAATAAATACATTAATACAGCCTGTCCTCTGCTTGCCAAAACTCGGACAGTTAAATCCAACTAAAGGACTGATTGATTGTGTTATGGAAAATTAACAAGCTCTTTTTTTCTGGTTCCCAGAAGCCAAAAAAGTGCTATTTTTTTCACAAGTCCTATTGCAGTATGTGTATATTTGAATGTGTGTATCTGTTTGGAGCAATCCAAATCATCAATTATACAATACACTGAATGAACTATTAATCTTCATGTGTCCAGTGACCTCACATAACCTTATGCTAGAATGAACAGTTGAAAATACAGATTCTTAGTCCTCCAAGGTCACAGGCAAAAACAGAATATTATTTACTGTGTATCCGTCAGGCAAGTGCATGGTTTGATGGATTATGCCTTTATCTGCTGCACCATATTTTCCATGGAACACAATAATTTACAAGAAAAGGCAACTACATGCACGCAAGGTGGGGATTACATTGCAAATATTAATACCCAATGCAATGAGAGGTTGCAAATTGAACAACCAATCATGGCTCTTTGGCATTAATTCATTTTTGGCATCAATTCATTAATCAAAACTACATATAGTTTGTACATTTTGCTTTGCTAATTTTGGATTTGTTTGGTTTAATCTATTGAATCTGTTTTTTTCTGGACACATTTCATCCTAATAAAAGTTGAATTCCCTCTTTATAGTTGATGGCTCCTAGACATATTACATACTGTTTTGTTCAGGGCAGAAAATGTTATAGTTAGATATCATATATATTTATGTACCACAATTATTGCAATAAATTGAGAATAAAAAAACCCCACATAATACGTAATCACATCAATCACAGGGCATGTGAGATGTACAATCACTGTGATTGGTTGAACACATATCTTAACATGTCATATATTTAATGACAGTCAGCTAATCCTTCAGTTCCCTTGAGTGAAAATCCTATTGATTTCCTGCCACTGATTGGTTGCTTCAAGCAGCCAATCAGTGGCATGAATGAAGTGTTGGACCACAAAGGAGACAGGGAACTGCAGCTTCTTAAAATAATGCACTTTAATTTGTATTTTCTTTGGTGAGGCTGTCTGGGACATTAAACCAGATTCCTTTAATCCAAATTCACACATCTAATTGCATCATTCATGATATATGTCGCAAAAGTTGTGAGCAGCCATGCATCTAAACGTGCATGCGTGTGCACCACAAGCATTGTAAGTATGCTATGTTTTAGACAATCAATGTGTTGAGAGATATGCAAATTTATTATTTTATGTTGTATTTTTTCGTTTAGCTAGATTTTTTTGTAAAAAAATATGGCCAAATAAATGAAGCCCAGAACTTTGTGAACATGACTTGTGTTGATGGCAGTAGTCAGGGCCAACCTGAACACGAAGAGGCTTTAAGGTCGGTGGGTTCCAAATTACATACGCATGGCTGAATGTGATAGACTGCATATTAAGTTTTTATGCTCATGCAGCATGTGGCTGGGCATATCCAGTCAGTGGCTTACACTGCAGCTCCAGATCTGCCTCTGAAGCCGCAAATACGATGAAAATGGAGCGCTGTTGGCCAGTGGCCCAGTGGGCATTCATCCGTAGTGCCAGGTGGTCAGTCCAGAACTGGCACTGGCCATCAACAAATACATGTTTTGTATAGATTCTGTTGTCTCTCAGGAGGCAAAGAAGCATTTTGTTTATTTTAGACTACATAGTTTATAGTTCATTGTTAAAAGTGTTTACTCCTTAATCTCATTTGAACGGACAATTCAATGTGAATATGTGTGAATAAACTTTTTTCCTGACATTATCCTGTCAATGTGTTACAAAGTTTTGCCATATAATTTATATGGTCTGTGGATAACCACATAGCCACAACATAGCCATAAAGTCAGTATTCCATTTTCATGCTAGTTTTCTAGCACTAACTTACTTTTGAAACATATAATTTAAGGGCTTCTATTCATTTCCGAAATCTGTTTTTGTTGGATGCATAATAGCGTTTCAAAGATGGCTGCTGTCATGTGTAGCCTGTTACCATAGCAATGCAAGGTATTGTCTGGAGACCTTAAATTTCAGCAGGCAGTGTTAAAATATGACAACCCACTTGAAAAAAATGTATAAGAAAAAAAGTCCCTTGATTTAAAATGTATCCAGTTGTGATAATGATAAAAGTATATGCATTTGAAATGCATTTCAATAGCTGTACAACACAGGCACCATTGTGCTTAAAAAATATACATCTATGTATATTTTCATAACCCATTCAAAACCATCTTATGTATAATAGATTATGTGCTTGCTGAATTATAGAACGTGATCATGTTGAGGTGGAGATTGAAGAGAAAGCCTTGACATTAGTTCAACTACATTTAATACCCGAGAAATTTCGAAACATAATTTGCTTGTAAGTGACAGAGTCACAAGAAAGTAAACTTTAATTTTACCAAAAATTGCCTGTTTTGTGCGTTCGTACAAATCAATGTAAACAAGTACGAACCCCGACGAAACTGATGAAAACACAAGCTGTTTGGTGTTTGTTTATGAGGTAAAGTGGGGGGGACTGTGTGTAGGACAATACATATCAATGACTGATAGGTAGAAGTAACTGAAAAATGGGGGGAGGTCTTATTGATTGTGATGGCTGTGACCTAACAACCTTTTTTCTGACCAATCAGCATTTACATGGGGAAGAGACAAGCATTAGATATATGTGTGCTGACGCCATTTTAACTTGTCAATAGCAGCAGTTACAGACTGATGGGAGTTGGAGTGTGAGACACTGATAGTTAGCCTACCATACCAATTAAAATACATTTTCCCCCTATTCCCGAGAAGGGTTTATTTGAGGCAGTTGTCCATTTATGCTACTAGCCAAACTTTTACTTTGTGGACAAGTTATTTCTATTTTATTATCTTTCTATTATATCATATATTATTCTTAGTTGATAAATACACACACACACACACACATATATATATATATATATATATATATATATATATATATATATATATATATATATATATATGACAAAACCTGGCATTATAATATATATATAATATATAATATTGGGGAACTTCATTTCTGCACCAAAGGGCTGCATGTGCCTATCATATGCCAGTGTCTGCCTGCCCAGGCCCAGAGCTCTACTACTGCTGTTGCTGTTGCACCTCTTTGACTGTCCTTACCTTGGGGGAAACTTTTTTAAACAAATTCTATAAAGGTGAGTCCAGAAGGTGTCAAGGATCTCCCCCTCGAATGTTGTTCCGAATCAAAGAAGACCTTTGAATTTCATCCAAGCTGAACAGCCGGGAAACAAAATTTCGTCCGAAATGATTTTGCTTGCCATGCACAACTCTACTAGAAAGCCTGATGGGGCAGAAGGATGCATAAATTTGTTCTGGGAAACTCATGGCAAGGCCACATTAACCCTTCATTTTGCTGCTATGAATTCAAGCTATTTACACAAACAAGCTACAGTATATAGATTTCTCCCATGACCCCCCCCCAAACTTTTTCTAGAGAACCCGTGGCATTTGTGTGTTATCTAAGAAAACAGTTACTACAATGGTTAGTATTTTCAGAAGAGAAAGAGAAAACGTCTTTAAGAACTGGGTGGAATGGTGCTAGGATTTTAAATCTACAAAGTTAAATTCCATACCTATAAACTGCTACGTGTAACCAGGTAATGTTATTGCTGTTTATACCTGGAAACTTCCCAGGGTAGATTACCCCAGGCTCTCTCTCTTCACAATGGTTTGGAAGCACTGGAGATATGAGCAGAGCAAGCTCTGTGTGTGGAAAATATCTAGATATGCACATTTTTGTGGTTTTACTGTATACTTAAAATACAGTGGGGACAAATTGGAGCAATCGAAATAAATATTTAGTTTGTTGCAGTAGTGATTAGTCAAGCTGCTTTAGCATGAAAAATGTAGCTCCATGTGGTTATAAGTTTGCTCCAGGATAAGATAAACATGTGATTTATATGATTAGTCATAAATGTAACCGTTCATAAACTCAAAGTTAAGTTCAAAAAATATGTTTAGGGTAGAGTGGCCAACTAAACAACTCCTAGCTTCCACGAATTGCTGCAAGTTTAGTCTAGGAATGACATAATGTGGTTCTACAGGGTTAGAGTGTAAAGTAGTAAGATACCCTGGTGAGATTCCCTGCAAACGGGCCCTTCTAACTTGTAAGTTGTTAGCATGAGTAGAATAATTTCTCAGGTGAATTTGACTCTCTAAAACACCTCTATGTGCCCTTTCTTCTAGAAAAGCATCAAATATGACAGAGCTGTACGGCAGAGAGGTGTTGCTTGTTTTTTTTTTTTCATTTATGAATTGTAGACGGGTGGCAAACAGAAATATTTTCAAATTACCCTTTCCCCCACGTACATAGTGCCGTGTGCCACTTGGGGATAAATGAAAGCTGTTATGTTACAATCTGCAAGACTACTATGTTTCTGAAAACTGTAATTACCCCGTATAGAGCAATCAGCGAACACGTTATTCTTTTTCCATGCACAGTTCTATGAATTTTAAACATTTGCCTGAAATTTTAGAGTGAAAAGCCCTTTTTTTTCACAAACTCAATTACACTGGCAAAAAAAAAAGTATATTTCCATGTTCAAACTTAGAAAGTTGTTGATTATATCGTCTAGCAACAAAAAAGGCAATTAAATGCTCAACTGCCATAAATATGGAAAAGCCTCTGAATGAGCAAATATTAAGTATTTACATTAACTTTAGGTCTCCCGTCACTTTTTAAATAAATCAGGAATAACTCCATGATGGCCAGTTAACTTGTTTTTAACTCTAGTAAAAAGTCAACTAACCAGGGTTTGGTAAATAAACCTGCCAAAGCATCTGTATTTTCATGTTATTAGACCCTGAAATGACTGTGCTGCGAAAGGAACAGAAGTGTACCCGCTGGTTCTAAGCAAAGTGTCTCAGCGTGCAATGTCATTTACTGGTACGACATACAAGGTAGCAGCTAGGGAGTTGTAAAAAATGGATAAATGTGTCTGAAGAGGTTTAGACGGCGACAAAGGAGCCTCCTCACCGCAAAGTAAATTCAAGAAGGGATGAGAATGCGATTGTGACTCACCCTCCTCTGTTTGTGCGTATATACTGTGTGGTTCTCCTGCAACGTATACAATTACTAAATACATCTTAGATGGCGACCAAATCTCGTTATCTAGTTATCTCTGGTTGGGCAACAGACCCATCTCCATTGGAGCCTTCAGTTCGAAAATATTTTTATTTGGAGACGCTCGGAGTAAAATACCTTTGACGGGTTTAATTTAGCATAGAAAAAAATGTATTATGTTTGGGAATTTAATTGTCACGTGTAACATTGTTTATTTCTCAAAAACAAAATACGCTTTTCTGAATTTAGAAGCTAAGTGGAATTGCCTTACAAATGATCTTGTCGGGAAGACAAATATGCAAATGATTAACCACGAAAGGAATTCATTTATTACAAAATTTCTAATCTCTAAAATGCAGCTGTTAAGTGGAAATTTCTATTTTGTGTGGAGTATGATCTGCCATGAAAACCTGCACAAAGATATTCTAAGGTAAAACAAATCATTATTAAGGCTTAAAACATATTAGTCACTTTTCATATAATCTACATTTCTGTCCTCCGCGGTGTCCTCACTGAAGCCGGCGTGTGCAATCCCCGCCCCTTTTTTCTGCTGCCGGGAGGCGGTTGGCTGTGCGTGGTCGGGTGACGTCACCTAGCCCAGGAACATTTAAACTCAGCTGCTCCTGGTGCTGGTTGCTTGGTGTATTTTCTCTGAATTCCAGCTTCTTGTATTCGACTATGGCTTATTTAAACGGACTTTGATATACCGTATTTGCTCGATTATAAGACGAGGTTTTTTTCAGAGCATAAAACCTCGGGGTCGTCTTATAATCAGACCTCAAATAGGTCTGACTATGAGACGACTAAGATCCAGATCCCCGCAGCTGCAGGAGACCTGGATCCTCCTGTCTGCCCCCCCGCCCCACTTACCGGTGCTTCTGAGTCCCCGGTGTGCAGCCGGGGCAGCGGAAGGAGGTGTGGCTAGTAGCGGGGGTTGTCTGCGTCCATCGCGCAGACCTTCCCCGGCTGTCAGAGATCAGAGTTCCCCGCACCGGTGCGGGGAATTCTCTCTGACAGTCGGGGAAGGTCTGCGCGATTGACGCAGACAACCCCCGCTGCTAGCCACACCTCCTTCCGGCTGCAGCGTAAGTTCTCTACGCGAATCGCGTAGAGCTCTACACGCTGCCCTGGCTACATGACAGGGGAGTCGGAAGCACGGGTAAGTTTGGAGGAGGGAGGGGGAGGGACTATTAAATGGGGGGGCATAAGGCATTTCTGGAGGCAGAGTGTTCTATGAAATGCCTTTTAACCCCCTTAATGCCACTCTGCCTCCAGAAATGCCTTTTTAACTCTCTATACGCCACTCTGCCTCCAGAAATGCCCTTTTAACTCTCTATACGCCACTCTGCCTCCAGAAATGCCTTTTTAACTCTCTATATGCCACTCTGCCTCCTGAAATGCCTTAAACCTCCCTATATGCCACTCTGCCCCATAATATGCCTTTTAACCTCCTTAATGCCAGAGTGGCATATAGGGGTATAAGGCATTTCTGGAGGCAGAGTGGCACATAGGGGGTCAAAAGTTTACATGAATTAACATTTACTGGTAAAACTTTTTTCCTATAGGGTCGTCTTATATTCAGGCTTTTTCCTTTTTTCCTAAATTAATATTCAGATTTGGGGGGGTCGTCTTATAATCAGGGTCGTCTTATAATCGAGCAAATACGGTATTTCTGGATACCCTGATCTTGGCCTGTTAAACGGATTTGCTGCTTCTCTGGTACCCCTGACCTCGGCTTGCTTCAGTTTTAGGGCATATAAACAGTGCTCTCCGAACTTTCTTCAGTTGTGTCTCCCTGCATACCGGACTCCTCCATATATGTAACCCTCACAATTTCATACTTTAGTACCCTGAATAACCATATATTTGTAAGCATGTGGTAAACTAAGTCCCCCCAAATAATTTCACTAATTCACAAACAAGCCCAAGCCATGGGCATTTTTATTATTCTTTATTGATTTAATATGCTGTCATATTTTGTAGAGTTATATAATGGGATAAATGAATCAAGCTAGCTAATACAGAATACATTTTAGAACCGTTTTGATTATTATATATTCATGTTTGGGATGTGAATGAATGAATAACAAAAGCAAATAATATAAAAATTGTTATTAATCAGATCAACTGAAATACAAAGTTTGTATAAATCATATATTTTAAATGAAGGATTTTTATTTTCTATGGATACAACATTCCATAGGTAGCTAAAAATAACAAAAGTGTTTCATTTTTATGCGTCCAGTGAAAATTCTTTCAGAAAAATGTATGAAATAATTCTCCCTAATGAGCAGTAATAAGTCCCAGACAACTTAGGTATTATTAAATAAATTGGCAGTATCCTAAAAAGTAACAATTAACACAAGAAACCTGATCTTTTTAGAAATTGCAAACTTAAATGTTACCTGACATTTTACAAATGATATCAAAGTGAATAAGATGACCTCATTTGTACCATAAAATGTTGCTAATAATGTATGAGGCTTAGAATATTCAGGAATCATCATGTAACTTGACTTACTACATATAAAGTGAGAATATTAAGACCTTCTCAGTGGTAATTGGCTTTGTGCTTTCTTTTGTTGAAGCACCTACGGAGTATAGCAATATCTCATTAACAAATCCAGCCCACAAAACTGCAGTAAAAAATACCTATAGGTCCATACATCAAAACATTCAGATGGGTGCAGAGACCTAATTACAATATATCAAGAATGAAAAGAAGTCCCTTCTAGATAGGTCCCTTACAAGCAGGATTTTGTAAATGTATTTATACAAGAACAATTGTCATTAAAGGCAGCACTCACTTAATTATGACATGAGTTAATTACACTTTATTTAAAAACAAACATACATATCATAGATTCGTAAAACCATCCCTTAGAAATATTGTATATAGAGAAATAATACATATGTATCCAAACAAAACAAAGTCCTGCACTCACAGGACTTTGTTTCAAAGATATAAGGGTTATTTGTAGCAATGCTTGTGTTGAAGGACTTTGTTGAGTGAAGAGCTTTGCATATATATATATATATATATATATATATATATATATATATATTAGTGTAAAACCCTGAGACTATGGGTATTATATATATGTACCCAGCCCTGGATAGACTTTTGACATTGTCCTCCTGACCATGTCACTCTAGTTGTAGCTGCCTACTGTTTCTACTTTCTTATCAGTTCAACTTCACCGATAGGAATAACTATGTAACATTTTACTGCCAGCTCTTTTCATTTAATGAGATCTAACATTAAATTCCCCATCCTATAATGAGTTACTGGCTATTAGGACACTGTATAACAATTCCCAAAGCCCCTGTGATTAGAGGCCTTACAGCAGCAGCCAAATACACCCTAAACATCTAACAATAATTTGTCTTTTGGACAATTGCATAACAGACATTGTACGTTATATTAATGTATATCCATGTACCTGCTCTATTTATTCTCTGTCACCCCCCTGTAAAAATAGCCCTGCAAGTGGGTGTTCTGATAATTTTATTTTAGCTTGCAGGACAAATAAATATTTGTGCATAGCAACAGAATAACCATGCAAGGCATTCTGACGGCCTAGTTACTGGGTTGAAGAAGTATTGAGTCAAGCACACGGTGCATCGTATACCTTTTCAACGTTTTTCTTCTAACATGTCAGAAAGAAAGTAAAACAAATATTGAAATAAAAAGATATCATAGGTTTTGTAGTAATAATAATAATAATAATAGCTTGTTTATTCGATCAGGAAAGACAGCGAGATCTCAATATGTATGGATTGGAGGGGAGAGGATTTGTGATGGAAACATTTAAATAAATAAAGGGACTTAAGAAAGTTGAGGAGGGAAGTTTATTTCAAAGGAGTTGAACAAGTTAGCAATCTAAAACTAAAGGGTCAGAGACTTAGAGCTAATCTATGAAAGTTTTCCTTTACTGAGAGGGTCGCGGATAAGTGGAAGAACCTACTAGAAGAGGTGGTCAATATTAGCAAACTAATTCAATTTCAACATCCATAGGAGAAAAATGACTCATTAAGGTTTTAGGTTTTGAGGCACCTGGCTAAACATTCCCATGGGAGGCTGTAACATTTTCTCACCCTTTCATTTAACCACATTTCTTAGGAAACATTTTCGGGAAGACAATTTACTATTTTCTTCTGCAGAAGTTCAGCTTTTCATTGGTAGCTGACTTGAGGTGAATTTTGCATCATACGACAAAATATGAAGTCATACGTACAAAAATAATCCATAATTCCATACTTTTGTTGTAGTAGTTTTTTCCCAATTTTACTTCAGGTATGAATTTTCAGCTCCTGGTATATGTCACAGTCACACAACACTCCAATATGTGTTCGGCAATATCTCCTGAGGATAGTGATATCACCCATGCATGGGTTGTCAAATTGTTTAGGGACAAAAAGGCCACATTTGGGAGGTGTGCATTTTTGAACCCAGCCAACTTGATTTACCCCATCAAATCATACACTTTTTTAACCCCTTAAGGACAATAGGCGGTCCCTAAACCCATTGAAAACAATGCATTTTGAGCCCGTACATGTACGGGCTTTGTCATTAAGGGGTTAAAACTAGACACCCCATGGGTATTTCAAATGCCAGTATATAAGTTGGTATGTATGCACATTGGGTTACCCAGAACAAATAAGAAAACACAAAAAAGTCTCTATTTCTCCTGATTTAAACCTGGTCCTATCAATATTTTTTTCTGATTTATATTTTCCATTTTTTATCGTGCCTCACTTAAGGTAACAAACAAATTCTTCTAATAATAGTCTGTGTTCAAATGAAAAAGACAAATATATTCTAAATGAACTCACCTGTATTCAAGGATTTCAGTTGTGATACAGCAGTGAGGAAAGTACAACGAGGAACTCTCTGACATGAACAAGTCACATATGAAAGTGTCAGCTCCAGCTTTTTTTATGTTTTACGGGAGTCGGACTTTAAAACCCATCAACTTCTGCAGGCTGGGAGGGATGAGAGTTGTGCTTAGCTAAGAAACCACAAGTTTGGCATTGCTGAATAATAAAATTCAGAATTAAAGTCTGGCTTCCTTTTTCTTCCTCTCTGTAAATAAGCATGAATCACCGCCTGTTGAGAACACAGGATTTTGGCTATTTCTGGTTATCTGTTTGACTAATGTACATGGCGCCCTGAATACTTTGTAAACAAGTGAACGAGGCTAAACTACCAACTTTGCTGACTAAATATTCTATTTTTGCATAATTTTCCTAAAAAAAAATCCTCACATAGTTCATTAGTCAGTCACATTCACACAAGGATATGACAAAACTACAAAAACAATCTTGGACAAACTATTACGTGGCAAAAACAGCTCTCCGGTCTGGAAATATTCATGCTTTTATTCCTCCACAAATGTATTTTCCAAAAGACTGTAGGATTGTTTATCCAGTTTCTTGCCAGCATTTAATGCCATGAAGTGTCAGCTGTTTATCAGGAACTGGCAGCACCAAGCCCCTCAACTCCCATGATAAGAGAAATTGAACGTGGTAGGATGGGAATTGGCCTTGAAGTAGAGTGTGATCTTCCTTTTAACTGGACCACCGAGTGGTGGCGTTACCAATAGGCTCCCTGTTATGCGGCCAAGGCCAGAATACGCCACTGACCAAGGCATATAACATATTTTTGCCATTTTCCACGTGAAGGCTATACTTTTGGCCTTATGCCTGGCTGACATATTTATGGAGGCATCCAGCTGCTTAATATATATAAAGTATGCAAATTGGTCTTGCACATACATGAACTAGAAGAAAATGGGCTATTAAGAGATGTGGTGTGCGTAACATAATAAGCACACCCGAGTCTCAGTAGGTATAATGTGCTATTAGAATAAAATGTGTTCTTAAATTGTAGACTCCAATAAAACATCAGTTTGCTTTTCTCTATAATATTCCTGAAGGAGAGACTTACATTTTCCACCAAAGCTTGCAATCTTTTATTCTTTAGTTAACCAATAAAGGTATCATGTTCATCTAACTTGGTCTGTTTCTTTCGAAGGCTAACACAACTCTACATGGTTAGCTACAACCTCATGTAGGCAATTTGATCCTTATCACAAAAGAACAACAGCTGCCTACCTCCAAAAGTCTGGTAGCAAGAGAGACTAGCCTAAACTAGGCTATTCTTAGGGAGGAAAAAGGTTACTGGGAGTTTACCAATTAGCAATCCATGAAGCCTGATGTAAAGGAAAGCCACATGGAGAGTATACATTGTTGGCTGTAAAATGCCAGTGTATGCAATAATGTTTGTAGATTGAATTGCTCTGTTAGTGCAGAAGCAAACTTGCAATAGCAGCTCTTCCATTTCACTTGTATTCAGTGCCCTTGTCTATATCTCTGTTTTTTTTTTCTTCTTCTGGCCATCTGTTCCTAATTTTTCTCTGCAATGACATAGAATCCCTCCAGCTCTGTACAGAACAATTTGGCTATGCTTTATGATTCCATACCAAGAGCTATTGCTTTTTTTTTTGTAACATTTCACTTTTATACAGCTTTCCCTCCCCCATAGTCTAAAAGGTATTTACCTGTAGATTCAGGTAATTTGCTGACAGATAATTAACCAAGCCAAAAAAAGGAGAAAAAAGAAAAAATCGAATTATACATCCCAAGGACTGTGGAATTGTTATGGTGCCACTCTTTTTCCAACTTAATGAACAGGTAAATAAAAAAAATATGAAATGACGAAATACTTGCTTTACCTCCCTGTGTAACATCTTGGTCTCCTGCATCCTACTGACTTTAACATAGTTGGCTTTATTTGGCAAATGAAAATTAGCCACTTATACTTTTCCAGAAATCATACAACTACTCTCATTTCCAGTTTAGAAATGTGTGCAGGATTTGTGGTTGGGAGACAAATGTAATTTATTAGTATTGGTATTTTTTACATGTTAGAAATCTAAATAAATATAAAAAAAATAAAAGTTGTCATCATTTATACCTCACCTCATTATGGCAAGCAATTAAAATTATTATTAATATTATTATTATTATTGAAAATTTAAATATTTTTGTTATTTAATATTGTACATTTTACATTTTCTCCCTTTTTCTTGAACCTGTTTTTTTTTTTGCTTCTCAGCAATATCTACTTTAGGCGCCAAGTTGTAAAAATTGTGTTGTCTGAAATTTATATATAATTTTAACAAGTCTAATAACATAAAACCATACAATATAAAAAAGAACCATAATACATTGAGAATAGTGTATATGTAGACCACTTCCCAATGTATTAAAGCAGAACGCCCCAATATGACTTCATACTCCAATGTTCCAATGTAATAATGTAATGTATTGCGAGGAGGATGGACATGTAAAGTGCTGTCTGTGCTTGTTTTTTGTATACATTGTACAACCAACACACTGTTTTGCAGTATGCTCACACTGTTTGGTAGGCCTCGTATTATACATTTGTATTACTTGGGCCAGAGATTAGCTTAGTGCACCAACATTTTTTCTTTTCCCTGGTTAGAATACATGAGTCAGCATGAAACCTAAAACCAGAGATTTTTCAGGGTTTTTTAGGGTCATAAACAGGAAGACTAAGAGAAACATATTTCCAAAAAAACATTAAAGGATAGTTAAAGGTAAAACAGTAAATTATTGAAAAATCTGTGTGACACTTGCATCACTTTCCCCCTCTATCTTCCGGAGCTGAAACCAGGGAGAAGCGGACAAAGAAAAAGACAGAAGATATAGGAACAAGAATAGACAATAGAGAAGAAGCAAAGCTACGGAAAAGGAGACAGGTACATGGAAGCAGTCTTGCGAAGGTAGGGAGACATTGAGAGGGAGCATGAGCGATTGTGAAAGAGAATGAGAGAGTGTGAGGTAGAGTAGGAAGGGGCAAATACTTTTTAAATCACAAAGTTCGGAGAAGAACTATCCTGAAAACAATGCAAGGGACTAATGCTAAAGCGATTCTTGAGAACGTATGTACTGTAACTGGGTTCTACATATTTTGTCTCCAAGACCATCAATAAGAAGACACCAGATGTGGACTATATGCTTTTGATTAAACCTTTATGACTCATTACTTTTGTAGAGAACTTACAGTAAACTAAACGTGTGTGTATAGTAATAGGATTAGCTGACACAGCTTCATGGGATACAAGTTCATGTTGAGTACTGTTGGACAGATAATTGCTTCCAGTCATTGATGATGGTATGTAAAACACTGCACAACTGAAATTAAGATGATGTTTCATTAAAACTCAAATCTCAATAGGATACTAATAGACTATCCAGAGATAAGATACGTTAAAGCCTAAGTAAGGATGGCTCAACAGCTAGGGTTACCCAATGTGTCATAAGGTCATAAAAGGTTAAACAAATAAATCAGTGGATAAACCACAAAGTTTAAGTGGGGATATGTATTGAAAAATCCCATACTTTGGAATCATGTAAAATGTTGCCCAGATGTCCTCATATGTCTATTACCAATATGTAAATATTCCACTCACCCCACCTAAAAAAGATAAGAGATAATGTGCTATCACAGGAAAAAAAAATTAGGAGGAGAGGAACTACTGTAAATGGAATGACAAAGAATGATCTGTTCTTCTTACTAGCAATGTGACTCCTTCAGAATATTATATGGATTCTTAAAATCGACACGTTGCTTGCATTTCATTAGCTTAACCATTTGAGGCAAATCTTTACATACAAAAGTGGTAGTATGCTATAGTTTGGTTACAGGCTGACTAATGAAGAATTAGTTCAATGAGGTAGTCCTCTGTATTTCCTTCTGTTGCCCAGCTTAGGTGCATCCCTCTGAAACAAATACGTTTTCAGACCTTTGTGTAACTCATGGGAAATTCATGGTAACTTGGGTGCTGCAGGTGTCCTCTGAACTTCTACATTCAGCAGCCAGGAATGGGGAATTTTCTGAACACTTTCTGCAATAATATCATGATTCATCTGGCTTAGGCTGTCTTGATCACAGCCTTGATTAATCTAGACGTGTATTTGTTTGTTATGCTGGCCTTATATATATATATATATATATATATATATACACACAAGATGTACATTAACTTTTCTTTCTATTTCTTATATAAAATCTGTATGTCTCTTGCTGATTTCTTGCAAACTAGAATGATCAATTGTTTTCTGACTATCCTCATGATCAATATGAAATCTTGGGGTTTCTATGGTAACAATTATAGGAATGCCATGTAATCTTTTACGCACATTCATTTTCAAAACGATTACATATGAAAGCAGACAAGCCTTAGGGTTCTACACTTTTCATTTTTAAATGTTATATTTATATAAAAGATGCATTTTGGATACCAACATGACAAAAGCATTTCTCAGTGCCTGATTTTTTTTTAATCTTAAAGACAATGACTTTTGTTTAGTGAGCTTGCTTTTTATTGTTAATATGAACACAAATGAAAATGTCAACTATTGCTTTAATCTAAAATGGCTTCTATGGTTTAAGGATAAATCCATAGTGGAAATCCAATATAATGAAGAAGAAAACAAACAACTTTACTTACTTATCAAATTGTGAAAATGTCTTCCAACTACATGAGGCCATATTTTTCATCATTCTACAGGTAATTTAACAGCTCTGTGATGTGGCTTTATTGTGATACTATGTCCCCCTATGTCCATGTTACATATTCTTGTTCTATGCATGTTACATATGAACAGTGGAAATCTACTTGGACATTGCTTGGATCAGCAGACATAAGGTCTGCCTTTGATGGTCTCCTGACCAATTCAGGACAGTTGGTAAGTAGGCCATGGAACAGAGCCCTTAAAGTACACCCACATCGTATGTTGTTAGGATATTCGTGAGCTAAGCTAGCAAGAATAAGTAATTTAATGATTCTGACTGCTCAATTCATGAACCTTTCTCTTGCACACATTTAGCATCACTGAAATACTTTTTTTTTCTTATACATAAGATCAATCAGTATGGGATTCCAATATATACATAAGACTGTTGTCCTAGGGCTACTGCAGAAAGCAAATGTGAGTAAATGAACCCTAAATCTCATCTTACAAGCAGACTAGCAGGAGAAGGCAGGGCAGTGTTCTATCCCAACAAGACAACTCAAGACAAAGTATTGCAGGACGGGAACACAGTGGTGGGGCAACATCTATATATAAGTTTTACATAAATGATCCAGTGATAAATATGCACATATTTACTTCTGCACATATGCACACTATACAGAAGAACATTGCCTGTGGCACTGCATTTATAGCAAACTATTGGGAAGTCTTCAGGAGCCAAGTGGTAAGACATGTTGACCTCAGCACCTTGTAGGAGGTGAAGATGAGAACATTTCATTTACTGGGATTCCATGTCAAGGAAGCAGTTAAAAAAACTAGCTTGAATACATTGTGTTTGACTTATTTAAGCTTGTGTTACATATGATGTTATTAACTGAGAACGGAGCCCAGTAAAGCCAGATGCAATAAAAAAATTCCTTTGGAGATGCTTATCTTATGTTGTTGATCAGATAAAAACATTACACAACAACCTTTACAGATCAAAAGAAATCATGGATTGTGTGAAATTCCCCAAGAGAGTTTCAATATGTATCACAAGAATGAACATATCTCCAGAATAGCTTATGGCCACAAAAGCTACAACATTTTTGGTAGGTGGACCCCCAACTTTTAGTGGCATGGAAAAGGGACACGTGACAACAATTGTAACTATTTAGACAGAATATGTATAGGGCAAACAAAATGGACAAAGGTTATTAAATCTTTCTTTAGAGTTTTTTGCTCAATTATTTTTTTTATTAAAATGTGTAGATTTCCTGGTAATGGGTAGCAACAAGGTTACAGGACAGAGAGTGAAATATGAGAGGTGTCGAAATAGCTGTTGAGAAGATGGACATGGTCAAAATTGGCAGTTACTGTAACTACAAATGTGCCCATGCCATAAGGAGCAGGGGAAGAATGCTGTGGGAGACCGGCCCTGAATAGTTAGTAGGTAAGGGTGTAGCTTGTCCTGTCTTCGAAGCTGGAACACAGCTGTATCAACACAATGCACAATGGGATAATGGTAGTAGAGACTCACACCTGCAATTTTAAAAAATATTTTTTGTAAAAGCTCAAACTTTACTTTGTCCTTAGCATCATACACATAAAGATACTAGTACAATTTAGTTCTGTCAAGGCACATATGTTAACTAACACATACCAACTAAAGGTGATTAAAACATGCGCTCTCAGTAATTCCATGAATCAGTTAATTTTGTTTGAGAGTTGCTTGGGATGAAAGAAAAAATAATAACTGGGTGGAACATAACCTAATTCTTCAAACTACCTCATGAACTCACCACTTACCTCCAATATATATATATATCCGCAAACAAATATAAAGGCTCTTTTGATCAAAATAACCATATAAAAAAAACAGGGACGGGAATGAGTATGTTTCTCGATAAACAGTTCTTGTCTTTGATAGTAAGAAGCTGCAAATGTTTAGTTCAGACTTTTGTGGCACAGGTGTGTTTGCTTTTAGACTATATTGGACAGGCTTAGAAATAAACAAAAAGTTCAGCTGATCAGTTCCTCATGTTCCTACCCTGACCAGTACTTGGGCAAAAAGTAGAAAGGACTCCTTGTTTTGAGAAACCGATGTGCTGAAATGTTAAAATATTTCTCCTTGTCTAAATCCAAGTTGAGCACAACCTGACCCCAGAGGGAGAAAGGTGGAGAGAAGCAATATTTAATTGCCTTATATATACATAACGCTGTTCCTGGAAGAGGTGTTGACTTGTGGTTAGGGTCCTCATCATGAAATCTGGTTAGCTTTATTTAACAACTCATGCCAATGTGGCCCAGGTAACTTTGCCAACCACTACTGAAAGTCCAGATGGGCAGACAGCACACATTGCTTGCATTTTCCTACTGAGTACATTTTTTGTGAAATGCTAAATAACATAACATAATTAGTTACGTTATTTTTTCACTGTGTGTGTACTTGGCTGGAAAAACGATCCTAGACAAAATTAAAGGGGACTTGAAAAGTCAAACAAGCATGTGAAACAGGACTTAATTAAGAACGTGAATAACAGTTATTTACAGACGACAATTTACATGACACAGTTCCATGATGACTAATTGAAGTGGCAGCATTTGAAAAGTGAAGGAGTTTAAAAATGCACGAGAAAACATAACAAAGGACTTTAATGCACAGTGCTGTGTATTTGTCACACTTAAATGTTTCAGATCATCAAACTATTCTGACCCAGGGATGATTGACCCTGTTAAATCTAAACATTATTTAAGTAGAAACTTTAAAGTGAAGTAATCTAAAAGGTCTCAAAAGCAGCACATAATACAGCAACCTAAAGAAGTTCAAGAGCATATGGAAAAAGTAAATCTTGAAGAAGTATGTTGAGCCTTCATTTCGTGAGCTAAAGCTTAAGCGCAATTGGGCTATGGAGCAGGACAACGATCCAAGCGAGTTCACCTCTGAATGGCTCTAAAGAAACGGAAGCAAGAAAACGAAGGCTTAAGTTTAGTGACAATCATTTTTTTCACGTGGGTATTAGAGGTTTTGATTAACTATTTATCTTCAATAAATGAAAAGATCATCTAAAAGCTGCATTTTCTGTTTACTCATGTTGTCTTTGTCATATTAAAACTAGTTAGATAATCTGAAATATTCAAATGTAACAAAAAGTATAAAAAATCGGAAAAGGGGCAAGTACTTTTTTACAACACTGGGTGAGTTTATATAGCGGATTGGAGAATGGGCAGATTAGATGGGATACATGGTTAATGTGGGAGTCCATCTGTTTGTCCGATATGTTATTTTGGCCCCGTTCCTGTTTTTATGTATTGCACCCCATCCCTATGTCTTACCCCCTCAACCAAAAGTAGTATATTCATGGACCCCGTGTCTCCCTTGTGCTGGTCGGATTCTCTGTCCTCCCCGCCTGGCACCTGACCGGGACCTAGCCGCAAATCCACAGAACTGTACGGTCGCTAGGAATTGTGGCGATGGTGGGCTACAATCGGAGGTGGTTACAGAGAGGGAGCTCATTTGGAAAACCTGGTTTTATTACCTATCGGTTTACCCCGCCACGGCTCTGGAACTCTGGTCAGGCTATCAGGGCTACTATTCCTGGGGACACTTCCCGATGATGGAGCTCTCCATTGGTACCCCAGGATTGACTCTGCTCCCTCGGGATCAACCCGAAACAGTGACTGAATAGTGTGGTATTGCTGGTCATAGAACTGTATGGAGGCGCTGGGCTGTCTGTTAGTTGTCGGGATTATACTCCTGATCTAATAATGTTTGTGTGGATACATTTCTGTGCTGTTCCCAATAAACCTAGTTCTGTTTGCATCCTACACTAAGTCTTGACTAGTGCTTCAGTGAACACAAAAGGTTAATCCAGTAAGGAAGATCTCTATAGCGGAGTTACTCAGTTGTAGTATGGGTCTCCGTCACAGTTGCCATGTTTCTATGGGGGGCTTTCCTGGATTCCTACAAAGGGAGGTCATGAGGCCATTCTGGGCATGCATTGATGCGCTGAGAGGTGTCTGGGCTTCTGCTTCCGATTGTGGTGGCAATAGTGCTATGGGGCAGTTGTTTAAAGGACTGAAGGGTAATGTTTCACTGTGATAACCTGTGGGTGGTACAGACCTTCAATAAGTTGATCATCACCCCCAGTGGTTCGCCTGTTGTGATGACTGGTATTGCATTGCTTGGGTTTGAATGTGACCTGCAGGACAGTGCATATCTTGGGTGTCCAGAATGTAACAGCTGATGCTCTCTCTCACTTTCAGTGGGCAGAGTTTCGAACTATGGCACCCTACTTAGACCTGGAGGGGACCCCATGTCCTGTGGATTTATGGGCCATTGGGTTGCACCAGTGACATGGTGGATTTGTGACTCTAGTGTCTAGGGCCATGTGGGGTCTGTACGGTAAAGTGTGAAAAGAGTGGGCTTTGTTTCAGCCGGAGCGTGGGGGTTTTAAAGAGCGATAGCACAGTACCAACTACCTTCATACATGTAGCACTCATGTATAGCTAACTGTTAACATCATTCTCTTTCATTCCTTTCTTGGCTAACTTTGAAATTCCAAGAAATCTGAGGTGTACTGAAAGGTATATAAATATTATAATTATAATATTTAATACATAGGAATCATAAATATTTTGGACAACTATAAAACAATCCGACCTCTTAAGAGCAAAAACACTTGGAATGGCATCGTTGATTACAAATAAACTTGCCAAGTAACATGGGTGGGGAAGCTTGCCTCATCACCTCTTGGAACTCTTAATTTGTGAACTGCCTTCTTGGGACACAGTGGAATATAAACCAGAGCCAAGATGACTGTGCAAGACGTCTGCTATGTTTTTTATTACACTTACAGCTGAATTTAAGTCAACATCACTGATCAGTTCCAAGACCCAATATTTATTCAATGTAAGCTGCTCCCTTTGATTAATAATTTTAATGGAAGGGATGAATTTCTTTCCTGGAATCCTGCTAGGACCACATACTGCTGTCAACTCAAGGAAGAACGTTTTAAAAGCCCTTGGACCTCTGGGTTATAGTAGCGTCTGCATTTATTGCTGCCTTTCACATGCTTGAGTTCTGTTTCACTGATTTATTTTATATCCCCTGCTTGGCTAGGATAATACATTATATTTTTGTTTAATCCAAACAAATAAGAACTAAAAAATTAAAAATAAATATTTTATGTAGTAGATTACACATATCATGCAATGAGATCAGAAAGCACCCAAGCCTTGAATAAGTAACATTATGAAAGTTTGGTAAAGGTGATGTGCTACAGAGGCAAAGCTTTAAGTAAATACTCTATAAAACTGATATACATATCTGTAATTGTATTAACTAATTGAAAGCTATAGAATTAACATTGCATTAAGAATTTTGCTGATCTGCCAATGAAGCCATTCAACTTATCAGTTTTTCTACTCTTGTGTCACATGACTATTGGTTCAACGTAATCAATTTTGGCAAATGTTACAATACTAGAATGCCTTTGACTGGTTTGGGGTTTTAAAAATAAAGAAGAAGCCTGTTTCTAATTGTATTGTAGCACTTGGCTGACCCACCCAGTGCAAACCATCTTGGGATTGTCATCAGCTATTGAGTTTTGGCATGTAAACTGGAGATAAACATCTGCAACAACTTTAGGTTGTATTCTCTATTTCATCAACAACACTCAGGAACCCCTAGGCTCTTTCCTGGGGGTTTCAAAGTTGAGCACAAGATGACTCATCCTCACCCAAATTCTACCCGCTCCAATCCCTTTCATATCTATTGGGGGGGGGGTGCATGGCTAGTCCGTCCCTTTAATGCTACCAGAGCCCCTTCCTCCCACTTTTATGAAGCAGGAGAATGAGAGTCCTTAGGGGCCTGTAGCTTTGTGGATAAAATGAGCTTGTCTGCTTGAATCACCCAAGTATACCATATGGTCACAGCAACAGAATATTTGGTCCAGGCTCATAGACCATTGAGCACATCATTTTAGTGTTTATCGTTGCATTGATAAATAATTTAAGAAGACATACCTCACTAATGGCCCTTTAGGTTATGCTCATTTCAACTTGTTTCTCCTAGTGTTTCCAGTACTGTAGCTGGTATACCTAATTAATTTTATTAATATTATTAACCAATGAAAGCAAATACGGTATTGTG
Organism: Spea bombifrons; assembly: GCF_027358695.1. Taxonomy (NCBI): domain Eukaryota; kingdom Metazoa; phylum Chordata; class Amphibia; order Anura; family Pelobatidae; genus Spea; species Spea bombifrons. Next base: position 20,612,614 of record NC_071090.1, on the reverse strand, counting down.
ATTCTTATACTCCAGCTGTTGTGTAAGTGGTCAGAGACTATGCTTTCTTTTGAACTAGATGTAAGGAAGACATTCTAATTTACAAATAAAGTCAACATATAAAAGTGTGGTTGCCTAGTTGGAAACAAATTCTTGAAATTAAAGATAAATTCATGAATTTATATCCTGCAAGGCAAAATATGATAAATATCTTCTGCTGCTTATTTTATTGCTGCTTACATAATCTCCTGTTATGTTGGAATGAGATAGAAATGCTAACCATATGCTGCAGAAAACAAAACAAAGAAATAGTTATTTTTTTGATTAAAGAGCTGCATGAAAATGCCCATTTGACCTTTTTTTGTATAAAGGGGAAAGCATATTTGTCTCACATAATAAATTATCTTTATAATAAAACTTTATGTATAAGACACGTGCAAATGGGCCAGATATGATTCGGACACATTTTTCAGTTTCTTTTTGAGCCTTTTGTTTTCCTGCCTGTTCGTTTCAGATGAAAATCTGGGACCATTTCAAAGTCGAAATTTGTTACTCTCACATTTACTCACTCTCTCAGACGTTCACCTTCCCACTCATGCTCTCTGAATGTCTCCCTACCTTCTCTGATGACCGCTTCTTCCGCTTCCGTGTCTCGCAGCTCATCTTCCGTGTCTTGCATCTTCTCCTTCCTCCTCTCTTCTATATTCTGTTTTCTCTCGGTTTCCTTATTTTTCTCTTTGTACGCATTTCCCTGGATATAACCTTCCAGGGAACTTCCCCCAAAACGGCAGAGCTTCCTGCGACGTTCTCTCCTAGTATCGCCAATCAGAGTTAAGGACCTTACCAGAAGCTCCACCATTTGGAGAAAGTTTTCCCCGGGAGGTTATGTCCACGAAGATGTGGACGAAGAAAGAAAAGAAAAGAGAGAGAAGAGATAAAAACAAGAAGATGCAAGACAGACAAGTAACTGATCCATGACTGGAAAATATCTTTATGTGAATTACTTTTTATATTTGGTCTTAGAATTCAGCAAGAAGTATTAACACGTATGAAGCTATTATAAACAAAATCCTGTATTACATAATAAAAAGTTTTGGTCTCACAACACAAGCTTATTGTTGATCACAAAGATATTTAAAACTGTTGCCACTAAAACTAGGTATGTGAATAATGCAAAGTACTATATCAGACAAACATGCAAAAGCTTCCATATGTGTCTCATTCACTATCTTGCATATGGAGACCTCAGTGTTAGATGCCACCTCAATTGGCTCCAGCTGTTATAAAAATAAAAATAACTGCAACTAATTTATGACTGAAAAACTTGAAGATTGTACAACTGCCTGGAGCCAGGAATGTAAAGTATTATGAGTGTTTTTAACTAATCTAGCAGATTTTATATATATATATATATATATATATATACATATATATATATATATATATATATGTATATATATATATATATATATGTATATTTATTATTATTATTTTTTATTTTTATTATTATTATTATTTTTTTTTACATCACTAAACAACCTTTTGGGCAAATGAGGCAGGGTTTACAGCATCCCTGGGTTGACATGGTTTAGAGAAACAAGGATCTTCTAAACTTAGCATATTCTTTCTTGAAACCCTGTTGTCTTGTTCTTACTATATGTTCTGAACTTGATGCCCGAGACCTTGACTTAGCATAAGTCTATTAAACAAGGGATGATTTAGACATTATATATATATATATATATATATATTGACTTACAAGAGTCAACTTGAATGCTCTCATTTTGGTGGAAAAGATGGCACAACCAGGCTGTTCGGTGCACTGAAAACTGGGGCAAAGATAGTATAGGCAAGCTGTTTGGGGAAAAAAGGAAGCTGTGTTTGGATTGAAGTCAGGGCTTTGTGCGGGCCAGTCAAGTTCTTCCACACCAAACTCATCCAACCATTTCTTTATGGACCTTGCTTTGTGCACTGATGCACAGTAATGCTGGAATAGAAAAGGATCTTCCCCAAACTGTTCCTACAAAGTTGGAAGCATAACATTGTCCAAAATGTCTTGGTATGTCCTCAATGAACACCTTTGGGATGAACTGGAACAGAAACTGTGAGCGAGGCCTTTTCGTCCAACATCAGTGCCTGACCTCACAAATACTCTACTGGATTAATGAGAAAAAATGCCCACAGAAACATTCCAAAATCTTATGGAAAGTGTTCCAAAAAGAGTAGAAGCTGTTATAGCTACAAAGGGGGACCAACTTCATATTACTGATTATGTATTTAGAATGTGATGTCATACAATTCCCTGTTGGTGCAATGGTCAGGTGTCCCAATACTTTTGGCCATACAATGTATGTTAGTAATAAGAAGTGGCTGCCCACCTGCTGGAGGTTGCTGTCCTTTTATTGTGAGGTTCACAACCCTTCTGAGAAACAATTACAATAACTAATGTTATTTTGGGCCTTCTCTCTCCAACAAAAGTGTTCCAAGGAAGGAAAAGCTGTGAACCAGTGACAGGGTCATGGGCGGCCAATGCTGATTGATGCATGTGGGGGGTGAAGGTTAGCCTGTGTGGTCAAAACCAACAGACGAGCTAGCGTAGCTCAAATTGCTGAAAAATGAATGCTGGTTCCGATAGAAAAGTGTCAGAACACATAATGTTATGGCTAATCGGTGTATGTAGCTCGGGACAGCCATATATAGATAGATAAAGCCCTCCTAGAACTGCAAATTGGACATTGGTGGCATCTTTTATGACATCATCACTACAGCATATTATAATGTACAAGATAAGGAATAGATCTGGTAAGAAAAGATCTGTATTTTCTTTTTAAATACATAATTAAGCAACAGCTGAAAATCAGCAACAGCTGCATCAAGGTACAGTTATGTTTGGCCACGTGAGTACAAACACTGTAGGATTTCAGCGGTGGCAGCAAATCCGTCTGACAATAAAATTCAACACAGTACCAGCCTAATTCATTTGGCTTTGGAACATTCTTCAACATAGCCCTGTGTTTGCCTCAGAAACAAAAGGCTCATAATGCACCCTAGTGTTCCTGGACGTAGGCCCTTGTAACTCATTACTTCATTATTAGAGACCTCACAGTAAGCAAATATAAATAGGAATGTCTGGGAAAAAAATATATAGACTAACAAAAACTATTCATAGTTTGTAGTTCATATGTGTAATTTGCTTACTAGGTTTTGTCACTTTCGCTAATCCTGCATTTTACAATTTGCTTTACTTAATCAACCAGGTAATGGTATGTGCGTGTACCCAAAATATGCCTTAAATTTGGAGGCCCTGTATCTCCCCGCCTTGGCACCATAAGCTAAGTTAGAGAGGCATATCTCCCAACATTTCAAAATATGAAAGCGGGGCACTTTTAAAAAAAATCTCGAGGAGCTGCACTTTACAATGTCGCTTGCATCGCCACTTAAAACATTCTTCGTTTTTGTCAGCACCGTCATGCATATTAAAAATAACCAACACATTGAGTTGAATTCCCATGAGGCTCAGCCAGACATACTACTTCCATGATACTGGCTGAGTGTCATGGGAAGTGCAGCAACAGTAAAGCTGCAGATGCTAGCTGTGAAATAAAATTCCCATGATTCTCAGCCAGCCAGGTGTCCACCATAATGCTGGCTGAGTATCATTAGAAGAGTAGTCCACCGCAGCAGAGATTTTTTTTAAATTAAAAAAGGCTAATGTTAGCCTCCCTCCCAGGACCCTTACACATTTCCGTTACACACACCTGCCCATAAACACACATATACACATACACTGCCTGTACACACACACACACACATACACTGCCCTTACACACACATACACTGCCTTACACACACATACACATACACTGCCCTTACACACACATACACTGCCCTTACACACACACATACACTGCCTTACACACACATACACATACACTGCCCTTACACACACATACACTGCCCTTACACACCAGCTAACAAATACCTATACTGCTTTTACACACACCGGCCCATACACACACACAAGCTTACAAACACATACAAACACTGCCCTTACGACCCTTTCTCCCCATCTCTTACCTCTTCCCCCATCCTTCATCCTTCTTCTTTATGCCTCCACCCTGTATCCTGCATCCTGTGGTGGGAGCGCGAGGTCATCACTTTGCTCTGGCTATTGCTGCAGTTATTGCGGCATTATTTGCTGGCGCGAAGTGATGAGGGAGTAGTAGAACGAGGTCTGAAGCTCCCTAATGTTGAGCCGGCTAGAGGAAGACTACAAATCTAAACCACCTCATCTCAGGGTTTCGATGACTTTCCTGCTCATTAAGATGTTAATATTCACTCTTAATGGGTTGTCACCTGAAACCAAACAACTGGACCTTTCAACTATCTTATACAAGGAACTTTTTTTTTATTTATTTGTATATATGATCTTCTACTCATTTATTCAGTATATATGCCTGTGAAATAAAGACCAGGTCATCTAGCATGAAAAGCTTTCTTCTTCACTGTTTCTCAGTTAAAACATTTTTTGTACATTTTATTATGAGACAGAACAGCTTTTCAAAGACTTGAAAAATTCTTTGGGCTTGTACCACTGACCCTGAACACTCCAGTTAAAATTGTCATGGGACATGCCATGCTCCGCATTTCTTATTTTTGGCACTGAAATCCTAGTTCTTTTTTAAATTCTCAGATCTAAACATCAACTAAGTGTCACAGTATAGAGATGATTTGACGCAAAAACAGAGGGTAAGGAACATTGGGCAATAAAAGAGGGGAAGGGGGATCAAGGTTCCTAAAATCCAAAAGCAATTTCATGTCAAGAAGCAGGAGACATATGAATAGATGAAGCAGAAATGACCGAAAACTTCCAGTAAAAACAACTCTATCAAAGAGAAGGCCTCAGTTGAATGGGTTGAATTTTATTTCATAGAAAGGAAATATAAATATGTTGACACAGTCATTAGAGTTGTTTTATTTAACCATGCTACAGCCAGAAAAATATGCCAACCATTGGTTAACCACTTTCACTTGTGTGTGTGCGGAAAAGCTTTGATCTGGTTTCTGAAGTACTGAAGAAGTCTACTAGAGAGGTCAGGAATACCTACAGAATCTCATAAAAGTAAGTACACCCCTCACATTTTAGTAAATATTTTATTATATGTTTCATGTGACAACACTGAAGAAATGACACTCTGCTACAATATAAAGTAGTGAGTGTAACAGTGTAAATTTGCTGTCCCCTCAAAATAACTCAACACACAGCCATTAATGTCTAAACCTTGGCACCAAAAGTGAGTACACCCCTAAGTGGAAATGTTCAAAATGGGCCCAAAGTGTCAATATTTTGTGTGGCCACCATTATTTTCCAGCACTGCCTTAACCCTCTTGGGCATGGAGTTCACCAGAGCTCCACAGGTTGCCACTGGAGTCCTCTTCCACTCCTCCATCATGACATCACGGAGCTGGTCGATGTTAGAGACCTTCCGCTCCCCCATGTTCCGTTTGAGTATGCCCCACAGATGCTCAATAGGGCTAAGGTTTGGAGACATGCTTGGCCAGTCCATCACCTTTACCCTCAGCTTCTTTAGCAAGGCAGTGGTCATCTTGGAGGTGTGTTTGGGGTCGTTATCATGTTGGAATACTGCCCTGCGGCCCAGTCTCTGAAGGGATGGGATCATGCTCTGCTTCAGTATGTCACAGTACATGTTGGCATTCATGGTTCCCTCAATGAACTGTAGCTCCCCAATGTCGGCAGCACTCATGCAGGCCCAGACACTTGTCTTTGTACTCCTCACCTGGTGGCCGTCACACACACTTGACACCATCTGAACCAAATAAGTTTATCTTGGTCTCATCGGACCACAGGACATGGTTCCAGTAATCCATATCCTTATAAGTCAGCTTATATTCAGCAAACTGTTTTGGGGCTTTCTTGTACATCATCTTTAGAAGAGGCTTCCTTCTGTGATGACAGCCATGCAGACCAATTTAATGCAACGTGCGGCGTATGGTCTGAGCGCTGACAGGCTGACCCCCCACCCCTTCAACCTCTGTAGCAATGCTGGCAACACTCATACGTCTATTTCCCAAAGACAAACACCTCTGGATATGACGCTGAGCACATGCCCTCAACTTCTTTGGTTGAAAATGGCGAGGCCTGTTCTGAGTGGAACGCTGTATGGTCTTGCCCACCGCGCTGCAGCTCAGTTTCAGGGTCTTGGCAATCTTCTTATAGCCTAGGCCATCTTTATGTAGAGCAACAAGGTGCCGTGTTGAACTTCCAGTGAGCAGCATGAGAGAGTTTGAGAGGGATAACACCAAATTTAACACACCTGCTCCCTGAGACATTGTAACACTAACGAGTCGCATGAGACCGGGGAGGGGAAATGGCTAATTGGGCCCAATTTTGACATTTCCACTTAGGGGTGTACTCACTTTTGTTGCCAAGGTTTAGACATTAATGGCTGTGTGTTGAGTTATTTTGAGGGGACAGCAAATGTACACTGTTATACAGACTGTACACTCACTAATAATAAAATATTTACAAAAATGTGAGGGGCGTACTAACTTTTGTGAGATAATGTAGATGCCTCCATTTGGAGCTAAGGGTTTATATTGCATGGTTGAGTTTCGTTGCTGTGCTGAGCGATCAAAATGTTGCTAAAAGGCTACTTAATTTACTTGTGCTTTTCAAAAAAAATATTAGTTTTTTGTTTATCCAATAATGCCTGGTGCTTTAGTGCCAATGCTAATGGGATATCTGAGGCCTTGTTCTGTCAAGAGTCCAAGAAAAATTAAGAACCCTACACTGTACTTAATATTCAAAGGCTCTTTTATGCAAAGGGCCATTAGAGGTGTCATTTTGCAGCTCTTAAAAATACTTGTCGGGATTACTGAGGTCTATTCATTAACATTAAATCTAATAATTTAAAAGCAATCTCACAAAATCAGAAAACAGAGTTAGCCTTTGATGTTATTTTTTCCCCCTTTCACTGGTGGGATGTTTACATGTTGGCCAATGTTGGGTCATGGAAATTTGTTGTGTGTTATAATGCATATGGTTTCATTTACCTTTTAATCTAAAACAGGAATAGTCCACATCTTTGTTCCTTTATATACCTATTTACCAAGCTCACCAAGGATCTGAATCAGTGTGACTGCTTTGTATTTTAACTGAATTGAGACTATCCAGCCTTCTCTAGACACCATTAATAAGGCACCTGTGTGGTATGAGGGGCTGATTCAGATTCCGGGGTATTGGCAAACTGACAGAAATCAGGAAGAAGCAAGTGCCTAAGTAACTGAGCAGAATAAAACACCATTCTAGTTGACAGAAAAAACACCCCTTAGAGGGAGGGTTCAGGCAACCAAACCGTGTTAAGTTTCCAAGTACACGTCCAAGGAAATGTCTCCTTAACAACATATACTTGGCATTAAAGTAGTAACAATGGTTTGATGAAGAGGTTGGTCTTAGTTCTGTATGGACAGAATAGGTAAATTACATTCAGTAGTGCACACAATTAAACAGATCCGCAAAGAAAACAGCTTTCCACTGGGATGTTTGTTATGTAGATAAGCATGTTGGGAGTATAATGTTTCTCTGTTCTGTATAAATACGCCTGCAGGGATATTTAACTAACATTTGTCTGCCAACTGTAATATGTTCTGCACCTTACAGTTTACCTTCACAACAAGAATTATGTTTAAAAAGCAGTTTTATCTTGTAATTTTTCAGTGATGCACTTTGGTTGCTAGGATATAATGGATATTGCATACATATTGCATGTTTACACATCTGTGACGGGGTCACGTCATTGAACGATTTAATGTTTGTTTCTTAAGCCCCCATAGACTTATGAGGAGTCAGTCTCATTGAGCAGGGGTCGCAACTGCGACGGGGCCCATCTATCTAGGGGGCTCAGTCGACCCCTGCCAGGTTTTGTTCGTGGCTCCTTGTGCTGGTTCAAATTTGTTCAGAAAGAACCCATACTACCAGGGGCGTAACTAGACGCGTCAGGGCCCGGGTGCGAGAATCTGTTAAGGGCCCCCTTACATATGTGTTCTAGAGTGTATGTTGCAAGGGGCAAAAAAAAGCGCAGGCAAGCTGTTTGATTCTGATAATGGCACAGACAAGCTGTTTGAGGGCAATGATGCTATAAACTGCCCTACTATGTGAGGAAACATATTTCCACACTGTGGCTAAAATAATTTTTTAAAAAGTCTTTAACATCAATGACCAGGAAATCAAAAACCTCTGGCACTCAAAAGACTAAACTGTCAGGAAAGAAAAATATGACAGATTCACTAAGGTTACTTTGCTTAGCATTATATCATTATGCAATTAGTGTTTTGTCTAAGTAATACAGCATCTTTAAGAAGTTTTTTGTCTGCATGAAAGAAAGTTATATAAATCCATTGAAATGCAATATTCAAGAGGGCATAATGAAAGAACTGACAAACTCTGTACATTTCACTTATAGAACATTAGGGCCTGACCACACACAATGTATATTGTACATATATTAATGTTGATGAAAGGATCATTTATAAGAATAATTGCTCTTCTACCAACAAATTATGGTGATTTTTTTTTTATTATGCCTTTTGGCCACTATTTCCAATTTGAAAAAGAGAGGTAACATTTCAGCACGTCAGCATGGGGTCACACACGTCTTAAGCTAGAAGGTTTATATTTATGGCTTATGTTTATGTGATAGTGAAGTTTGTAAGTGAGGATTGAGAAGGGCGTTCTTGTGTGGAGGCAAGAGGGGGAACATGTATAATTATATCCCAGGTTCAACACTGACTTTATTGTAGTCACTACTGCGTTTGGTTTACCTAAACCACTGTGGCTATAATGAGCTATTGATAGCAGAGCAGAAAGGATTCATTGAAGCTAGGAAGGGTTAATCACAAGCTGCTGTATATGTGCTGCTTATGGAAAACTTGTCAATGGTGCATCATATGGACTTGGTCTGATCAACCCTTTTGTTGCCGTTGATGTTTTGCGCTGCAACTTGAATTTGGCTGCTCACTATTAGATGAAGGCAATAAGATTTTCTCTTGACAAGTTGTCTATCACAAATGACAGGTGTCTGGACATTTTGTCTGGGACAGTTATTATTTTTTTTTATCTTCCCTGACCGGCCCAGGGAGCTGTAAGATAAATGGAGAGTAAAAAGATTTAACCTTTTTGGTGAAACAGACCAGCTTAATCGATTGATATGGAAATGGATCCCCACTCTGGCACAAGTGGTCTTAGATGACACAAACGATTGTATACATCCTGCCATCAAGTGTTTTAAATAACATTTGATTAACAGAAACTGATGATGTTTCAAGTATCCTGATGCAGTTACCAAGAATTGGAGTACCCTAGCAATTAAGCAGTTAATTCAACTATATATATCCCATTAGTTGTATTTTTGGAAGGAGGAGGAGAAGTGAAGGAAGCACAGTAGGGTGAAATGTGGCCAAGCAGGGCTGAACAAATTTAGCTAATTCCACCAATGATTTTACTTAGTGACAACTCCTCCTTACTTTGGATTCTTGAAATAAATATGTTTAGTTTTACATAAATCCCACCTATCATTCATTTACATTGTAGAGTACATTTTTACTACCAGTTAACTAAGAAAAGATGGACTTTAATAATACGTGTTTTGTATTCATACTTTTGAATTCATAAAAATGCGTTTATGTTGTAATATGTTATATTGATCAATAGAGTAGCTATAGAATTGCAACTGCAGAGATGCCCCGCGTCCAAAGATCGGGTCCCTAAATCCTCATGGTCCACTGTTATAGATCTCTCTTCTTCTACTATCTCCATGGTGCTTTTCATAATGTCTATGTCTATGTGTATTAGTGCTGTGTGTCTGAATGTGTGTGTAAGTGCTGAGTGTCTAATTGTGTTGGTGTGAGTGTCTGTGTGCGTGGATTACTGCAAGTGTCTGGATGTATGTCTCTGGGTGTGTATAGCGTGAGTACCCCTCCTGAGCTCAGGCTCTGGATCCACCATTCGATCCCACTCCAGTCACTCTCAGGCGCAAAAACCCCATTAAAAAACTAGGAGATGGTCCTTCTCCAATATCTTAGCCTTAAGGAGGACTTTCGAAACTTCTGACAATGTGTTTGGTTGAATTACATTGATGATAACATGGGACATAGCCAAAACTTCCTTCTGTTCTGGGAAACAGCAGAAACATTAATGCATGACCATGTCATGTGCAATACCTCTAATTTGAATAGGAATTGTCAAAAGGAATTTAAAAGTGTCTCTGGTCTTTTGTGCCCTTAAGCAAAACCCAACTGAATCTCTCAAAAAGTAATATATCCAGTTAATCATTGCTAGACACACACCTACTGGAGCATGCTCAGAAACAATTACACCACTCCTGGAACAAATTCTATTGGTGGGGAAAAGGGTTTGGAAAACTTCTGAGGCAGGCAGATGTGGTTTTAATTAGTGTTAATTAAATGTTGATACAAGTGTCCATGTAAAATGATCTGCCGTAATCAGTGTGTAAAGGGATTGACAGCAAGCTGTGATGTCCAGGGACGTCTTTAACATTGATTGGACCATAGGCAAACACTTCCTTGGGCTCAATGGAGCCCAGCTTTCTAATTACAATGTGATTAGTAAAATATTTAAAAAATAATAAAAAAAGTGGGAACCATCCAGTTCCAGCAAAATATAAAAAAAGTTACATTATTATGAGCAAGTTCTCAAAAATCTTGACATGGAAAGAGTTAACGTAAAAGCATTTCAAATACCAAAGGGGTGTTTAATTAAAAAAAAATGAATGGGGTTTGATGGGGTAAATTGGCATGGCCGGGCTCAAAGACTTACCAAACTGGGGGGGTGCGCACTTCCCAAATGTGGCCTTTTAGCCCCCAAACACCAGACAAACCCATGCATGGGTGGTATCACTGTACTCAGGAGACGTTGCTGAATACATATTACGGTGTTGTTTGATAGTGATGTATACCTGGTGCTATAAATTTATAGCTGAAGTACAATTTGTGTGAAAAAAATACACAAAAAAATACTACCACAAACTTTGGCAAAAGCTGATGGTAGAATCACATCCATGGAAAGGGTTAAAATACTAGCATTTGAAATGCATTGGGTTGTCTAGTTTTCAAAAATATATGGTTTGATGGGTTAAATTGAATAAGCCGGCTTCAAAGATGGCCCTATTAGGACATGGGAGCATTAGGACCAGATGTAAAAGTTCCACGTTAAAAAATGCGCACTTCCTAAATGTGGCCTTACCTCCCAACAAACCCATGCACGTGGGGTATCACTATACTCAGGTGATATTGCTGAACACATATTGGGGTCTTGTTTGACAGTGACGTATACCAGGAGCTGTAAATCCATAACTGAAGCGCATTTTTTTAGATGAAAAATAAATAAATTACTACCACAAAGTTTGACAAAGGGTGGCAGTAGAATTAGTGCATGGAAATGGTTAAAATACCAGCATTTGAAATACCTTGAGGTGTCCAGTTTTTAAAAATATATGATTTGATGGGGTAAATTGCATTGGCCATCTTCAAAGATACCCGAAATAGCACATGGGAAAGAATTACCAGATTTGGAAAAAAAATGGTTTTGAAATAGCAAAACGCTACTACAAATTTTGCTATTTCAAAACCATTTTTTTTCCAAATCTGGTAATTCTTCCCCATGTGCTATTTCGGATATCTTTGAAGCTGGCCAATGCAATTTATCCCATCAAACCATATATTTTTGAAACTTGCAGAAAAAAGCAAAAAAACATAAAAACATTGTGTATTTCTAAACTCAGGACACATAATAGAATCTATTTAGCAGGTTTTTTTTCATGACGAGTAAAAGATTTTTGAAATACAGTTTTTCATCATATTTTATAATTTTTTTTATAGTAAATCTGAATGGTATCTGAAGAAAGCCCTTCGTGTCCTGAAAAAACAATATATAACTTGTGTGGGTACACTAAATGAGTGAGGAGGAAATTACATCTAAACACGGGCACCACAAAAGTGTTAAAACAGCCCCGGTCCCAAAGGGTACAAAATGTAAAAACAGCCTGGTCCTTAAGGGGTTAAAACAACAAACCACTATGTGTTCAGCAGTGATACCATTATGCATGGGTATTTGTCGAGTTGTTTGGGGGCTAAAAGGCCATACTTGGGAGGTGCGCATTCTGACCCCATGTGTTATTTGGAACATCTTTAAATCGACCAATTCATTCATGTATTTTAACACTTTGCATGCACTAATTCTACCACCAGGCTTTGCCAAAGTTTGTGGTAGTATTTTTTTTTTCCTTGCACACATTGTACTTCAGGTATGAATTTACAGCTCCTGGTGTTCGCCACTGTCAAACAACACCCCAAATATGTTCAGAAACATCTCCTGAGTACCGTGATACCACCCATGCATAGGTCTGAGGGCTAAAAGGTCACATTTGGGTAGTGCACATTTTTCAATTTGGAATTTTGACAACTGATCATCCTTCCTCTGTGTCTTATTTGAGACATCTTTTGAAGTTGTCCAATTCTCTTTACCCCACCAAAGCATATATTTTTGAAAACTAAACACTTCAGGGTTTTTTAATTATGGTCTTTTAATGCACTAATTCTACTTTTAACCTTTGTGAAAGTTTGTGGTAGTTTCTTTCACAAAAATTGTAGTTAGGTATACATAGGCATGAATTTACAACTTCTGGTATGTTTTTTTGGGGGGGAGTTTGGACAGTCTGTCATGTGTGACATTAGTTTGATTGTAATTTTGCTCTGGGCCGTATCTAGGACACTTTACTCATTTTGCAATATGGGGAATTTGCTATGGACCATCATCATATGTGGCTTACTAGCAGGGGTGTGATGGGCCGGGCCATTAAAAAGGCACATCATGGCACTTTGTGATGGGGTGGGGATATGTATTATTTTTTAGTTTTCACATTTTGGTTATGCTAGTTACAGCCTTGGGTACATATTCCTAAAATCACTAAATTAATTGAAGTCAGTAAGGATCCAATTGGAATATTTCTGGGAGTATTATGATATTTCTGTGATTAATGTAGTCCCCATAAAATGGGGGTATTAAAGAAGGCAATTAGACACTATTTTACTGTAGCCTTACCCCATATACCACTTTTTTTTTTACATACTCCATACAATTTTGTTCCATCCAGTAACATCTGAAATGCAATGAGAATCAAGTCCTACACTGGAATTTGAACAAGCTTTCAGATTGTACAGAGTATATTGGATTTGTTCATGAGCTGCACTGAGTTTTTAACTACTAAATAACTATTCCTGAAATCATTATGTTTAATATGTTAATATCTTTAATAGCTTATATTTCAGCTTCAGTGTTCCCAAGGGTACATGTCATCGATCAGGTGTCATTAGGAGTCCAAGCACAGCCAGATCATTGTGGCTCTCTGGGTCCTGTGCTTGTAATGTATAATGACAACTGACATTCCCCTTGTAAGTCATATTGCCCAAGAAAACTAAACTCATTAATCATTTTAACTCTTTAGCATTTTGTTGTCTATGTTTAGGGTCTTCTTCTCTACAGGACAAAGAAGGAAGCTTCCTCAAGAATCATGTTTCCTAGAACCACTTTTACCTTTTGATTGTCACAAGAAGAATATCGAAAAGTAGAGTATGCTTTCAGAAAAGATCCTAGTGGAAGACTTGGAGAGGCCAAACACCATTTAAGGGCAATAGCCTTCTTTGTACCACTTAGCAAAATGTCATGCCAGAGGAATCACCAATAGGACAGAGCAGAACACAAGCAAATATATAAGCATATATACAAATATACAAGTATATAGCATCAACACATAGGGCATATTTTTAGAAACACTTCATTGGTAACGGGAATTCATATTCCTACTTCACAACAACATTGTGCATGTTTTTGTACAAAAAAGGACATGTATTCATATAATAATTGTTTAACAGGAATTATAGATTCATGTTTTTCCATAGAGGGGAAATTAAGACCAATGCGAGGTTCAGTTGACAATTTATAGCTCACGATAACAAAGGTGCCAATGCTCAGACAACCATGGATAGATGCAGTTACAACAATTGCATTTAACTAGTCTATTAGTCCTGCAGAAGAGGAAGTTGTGTAGCATTTTTTTGGTCACTTTACAATAATATGTGCAGGGGAAATGTCTCTGTAAATAAGACTTCTGTACTCTAGATTATATTGACCCAAAAATAGTTATTTGCAATGAACATTTTTGAATAGTTCTAAAGCAGAAGTCTAAATAATGAAAAGGAAAATAGGCATGAAATGAAAACATGATTAGAATGCATGGTAATGAATGCTAATTTATAATCTTCACATATGTTTGGATTTGCAATTTGCGATTTGTTTATGTTTGCGTTTCATGTCCATTGAACAGAAGAATCATGTCATCATTTGTGAGCTACCACAAAACTGGTTAAAGCATTTTTAATTAAATTTCAGATGCATACAAAGAAAATACAAAGGCAAAATGATCACATTCTGTTTTGTAAGGTCGTGCTTGGAAACATATTTTAATCAAGTTCCTTATAAAGGAACCGGTAATTTGACTGGTGGTAACTTTAACTGTGAGGTGTTAAGGAATTTATGCCCATTTGTTAAAGACAAAAAAATCTAACTGAACATATTTCCTTTTAACTATTTTCCGCCTCCAGATCTTTATTGTTCTGCTCAGTGTCTCTGGCTTTCTAATGCTTTTAACACCACTTAATCCCTATCTTGATCAGCTTGTATTTAAAATGATAGCTCAGATATGTGGGTATTTGATTTCATGATGGGCAGACTTGACACTTGTTTCATCTTGTACTCTGCTCTGATTCTTGGTGGCCAAGCTGTAATGTGTTAGTAAATGTTTGTGAAAGAGCTAGAAGGATTTACAAATTGGCAGCCTAATCTATAAAGCAACAAAGGCACCAAACAGGACTATAAAACACACACACATACACTAACTGGCAACTTTATTAGGTACACCTGTTCAATTGCTTGTTAACACAAATAGCTAATCAGCCAATCACATGGCAGCAACTCAATGCATTTAGGCAATGTAGACAACTTGCTGAAGTTAAAACCGAGCATCAGAATGGGGAAGAAAGAAGATTTAAGTGACTTTGACCAGGGCATGGTTGTTGATGCCAGATGGGCTGGTCTGAGTATTTCAGAAACTGCTGATCTATTGGGACTTTTACGCACAACCATCTCTAGGGTTTACAGAGAATGGTCCGAAAAAGAGACTTTGGGCCCCTTAGTACCAATTGAGCATTGTTTAAATGCGACAGTATTGTTGCTGACCATGTCCATCCCTTCATGACCATAGCGTACTGATGGCTACTTCCAGCAGGATAATGCACCATGTCACAAAGCTCACATCTTCTCAAACTGGTTTATTGAACATGACAATGAGTTCACTCTACTCCAATAGCTTCCACAGTCACCAGATCTCAATCCAATAGAGCACCTTTGGGATGTGGTGGAACGGGAGATTCGCATCATGAAATCTGCAGCAACTATGTGATGCTATCATGTCCATATGGACCAAAATCTCTGAGGGATGTTTCCAGCACCTTTTATAAAGTATGCTACGAAGAATGAAGGCAGTTCTGAAGGCAAAAAGGAGTCCAACCCGTACTAGCAAAGTGGGAGTAATAAAGTGGCCAGTGAGTACAGTATTTTATATATATATATATAAGACCCCCAAAACTTAATTATTAATTTGGGGAAAAGAAAAAGCCTGAATATAAGACTACCCTATAAGAAAAAAGTCTTACTAGTAAATATTAATTCCCATGTAAACTATTTAATAAAAACTATAAAAAGTGCATTTTTTTGTTTTTATTTCCTTTTATTTGCCAACCTGCACCCAGTTATGCACATCTGCGCCCTAGATATGCCTTATACCCCCTATTTGCCACTTGGCACCCCTGGATATGCCTTATACCCCCTATATGCCACTCTGCCTCCCTGATATTCCTTTTAACCCCTATATGCCACTCTGCCTCCCTGATATTCCTTTTAACCCCTATATGCCACTCTGCCTCCCTGATATTCCTTTTAACCCTTATACGCCACTCTGCCTCCCTGATATTCCTTTTAACCCCCTATATGCCACTCTGCCTCCACAAAGCCCTTATACCCCCATATGCCACTCTTACCCTCCCCCGACTTACCAGTGCTTCTGATTCCTTGGTGTGTATTGGTGGGATCCGGTGAAGGTCTGCGCGATGTATGCAAACAACCTCTGCTGCTGCTGCTGACACTTCCGCCGTCATAGAAGCCCCAGCAGTAGTGCCGCAGCAGCGGAGGTTGTCTGTACGCATTGCACAGACCTCCACCGGCTGCCGGAGAGGAGGATTCAGGTCCCCTGCAATGCTGCGGGGGATCTGGTGAGCTCTCATTAAATTAGCCTGGGCATGTGACTTATAGAATGGGATGATATGATGAGAGTTAACATTTCTGATCTGGCCTCAATATATAGTCATAGAAGAAGGCCAGATGTCCACAAAGCAATCTGGAGGGGAAGCAGCCAATGGAAGGATTATACAAGTTTTGCACTAAAGCTATTTAGAGTCAGACCACATGCTTACATGTTGCTGTAAAGGTTAAGAGGTGGAGTAAATATTAAGTGGTGAATATCAAAACCAAAATTGACACAAACTAACTTATAACTTATAATTGCACTGAGGCTAATTGTGTCCACCACTCACAGCTGTGACTTGCATAGAACACTGTTGGTGAGAACAGAGGATTGATTCAGTATTGGAAGAAGCCTGTGAACAATTCTATAACATATTTTATAGAATTTATAACAGAGGGGCCCATGGTACAACTGCAGCCCCGTACCTTTGCCTGCTTCTCTTGCTAGCCCCCTTAGTGTTAATGGTGATGTATGGCTCAAAATATAACCGTTACAGCGCTCCCATTCCCCATATCATGGTTGTGTGTAAGAATA
Organism: Spea bombifrons; assembly: GCF_027358695.1. Taxonomy (NCBI): domain Eukaryota; kingdom Metazoa; phylum Chordata; class Amphibia; order Anura; family Pelobatidae; genus Spea; species Spea bombifrons. Next base: position 20,595,647 of record NC_071090.1, on the reverse strand, counting down.
GGGAACAAAACTTGGTTAGTCTCATTTGTTTTATTGCAGCTAATAAAAAACGCATATGGCCTCCATTCTGTACATGTTTAATAAAATGTTAAAATAAAGTTTATTTGAATGAAATTTCCCTATAAAGGTCTGGCTACATGTCAACATTTCTTCATTTTTTCCTTCTAGTAATAATGTGTTCAGTTTTCCATATAAACTTCTGTGCCTTTGGGTATCTTTCTATGAGATCTCTGTATTTTATTTCCTTGTGTAAATACCATGCCAGTGGTTTTAATATAGCTCTTATGGAATTTATCCACAAAAGCTTACAAAAGAGAAATATAAAAAAATTACTGAAAAATAGGTCGTTATTCCTTTGGGTACATTTTCTGAAAGCTATGAGGCCTTCTAATTCATTTAAAACCCTGATAGAAAAGCTGACAACACAAACTTTCCTTGAAATGCATAACTGATTCTTTGAAACTCAGGCGTCAGAGTGAAGTTTCCATCAACAATTAAAGAATATACTTGTAGAGCCTACAGACACTCTAAGAGGGCTTTTTTCCCACAGATTGCTAGATTAGGGCTAACTTGGTCCTCATTGCCTGCGACACTTGTCATTGCCAGTCCTTTATCGCACGGGTAATTGCAGTGAGATTAGGTTCACCCAACGAAAACAAAAAAGAAGGAGGTAACCCCAAAGGAAATTGCTGCTTCCAATGTAATTGTTGTACCCACACTGTGCCACCTTCTCTATAAATGTATCAATATAAAAGCTAAAAATAATACAAACAGGAAGATACTCTAAGACAGGGGCATCCAACCTGCGGCCCTCCAGCTGCTGCAGGACTACATCTCCCATAATGCTAACGGCCTGGCAGAGGAGTATGGGAGAAGTAGTCCTGCTGCACCTGGAGGGCCGCAGGTTGGACACCCTTGCTCTAAGACCACTATGGATGTTGCTGAACTTCTAGTATATAATTTGGTCAATTGGGATTCTAATTCTAATTCCTTTTTATTAACATAAGGTATACATTGAAGCACTTGTTCTAAAAACTCAGACCTCCATTAGCACATGGCAGAGGAACACAGCCTGAGTTTGAAAGTAGTGCCTACTATTAGATATTAACACAAATTGTTTTAAAACAGACTAACAAACACAGACACATCTAAGATACACACTGGATGCTCTTTCCAGTAAACAAAATGGTCGGCTTTATCATTAGTTAAGGCTGCGCTCTGCATCGCCCTACTGAGCAGGCATTAAAAAAGAAGTGTTTGTTTAATCTCCTTTTTTTTCTTTTGTGTTAACTTGCCGGGAATATTTGAGTCTTCAGTTTCAAAGAACAGCAGCTTACTCTAGTTCCATTCTGCCCGTGTTTTTACTATTTGAGCTTAACTACCAAAACAATGCAAAAAGCTGCAATCAATTGGCAATTTTGATGCGGTCAGGAGAATTAGAGAGACACTACACAGTCCAACCTTTTAATTACTGTAATTAAATCCCCGCCTAATTGCTGCCAGAACATTAGCTGGCAGATTTCCAGCCTACGAAAACCACCAGCCAATTAGATTAAGATCTTGTAGCACGTACGAAGGCAAATGAAGTATTAAGGAGGAGAGTAATAAAACACAGGTACAAAATAAAATCCTGTAAGATATTTAATAATTGTAGGTTAATTTATTTTATTTTATAATGTTTCACAGACTATTTCGCAGACCAGTGCTGAACCCTGTCCACTGCCGAAAGTGCCTACAATGGGCATGTGAGCATAATAACTGGACCATGAAGCAATGGAAGATGGTGGCCTGGCCTGATGAATCACGTTTTCTTTTACATCACGTGGAAGGCCGGGTGCGTATGCGTCGCCTACCTGGAGAACATATGGCACCAGGATGCATCCATTGAGGCCCCATCTTGCAACTTGGTCTTGGTGCCTGATACCACAGCACACCTTCAGAAGTCTAGTGGAGTCCATGCCTTGATGGGTCTGGGCTGTTTTGGCAGGAAAAGGGTTAACTACACAATATTAGGCAGGTGGTCATTACTTTATGGCTGAATGGTGTATATACATTATAAGAATATAACTACAAAATGTTGTTTACCGATGTGTGGTTAAATGCTCTTTTTCTAGTTAAGACATCTGGAAAAAGAACACACTTAATTTCCATTTTAATTTTCACAGTTTAACTTACAAACCAATACACTGATACAGTATGACTATAAAAAACTGCAATACACTCATACCCACCAAATATTCTTTGCTCCTAGAAATAAGGGACATCAGAGGAGGAAATAAGGATTTAGGTCCCAAAGGTCTGCTAAAAAGGGACTGTCACATCTAACCAGGGACACTTAGGAGGCATGCACAAATGCATAAAAAGGAAGCAGGCAAAGCCCTGTTCAGTAGAACTACCATAACCTATTTAAACCCGTCAACACTGTATGTTCTAAATGATATGTGTGTTTGTTTATATTCGCAGTTGTCTATTGGGTTTTGTATTTTGATTTTGATTGAAATATGATGTTATTACACTTACCCATTCAAAAAGAAAGGGCAATAGAACCTCTTATTTAATAAATCCCAAAACTATTAGTTACATAAATTTAGATATAGGTAAATTCATTCATAAAAGTATTTAACACATAAAGTCATATAAGAACAGCCAGTATAATTCACCTAATAAACATGATTAATCAAGCAGATCGATAGATAGAATAATAAACATAAATATAAGAAAAATATAAACATAGTGCTTTATCCAACAGAGAAGATTTAATTCAACCTGTCCTTCCAAAATCCTGCTGTAGATCAATTACACAATCCCTAAGCCTCACATCACCTTATCGACAGATATGTCCATGTTAATTAGATGATATTTGATGTGAAAGCCACTGGGAGTACAGTCATATGGAGCAGAAAGAGCCCAATTGAGCTGTTAGTTGCATAGGCAAGACATATTCTGTAGCCCGCTCAATCCCTATTTTTTAATATTGTAGAACGATGGTCACCATGATTGGATAGACCCGGTTGTTTGCTATAAAATATCCAACTGGTGTCAAAATGGGAGCATATAGCGCTTGTACTAATGGTAGTGGAACTTCAAGATTCTCTCCCAGATCTGTATACAGTACGGGCTATTAGCACAAACCTGCGATCCACTCATAATAAGCGGAAACCACTGTGTGTCTGAGAATTGTCCAGGAGATTATTTCTGAGATGCTGCCTTGTTTCTATAAACAAGATCATCATAATTCCACAACATGAGTGTCCACCAGAATGAGTTGCAGACAATCCAAACATCCCAGGGCCTCATCAACTCCACATAGAGGCAAAAGCCACCAAATGATCTGTGCTATATTGTGCACCAATAGCTGCTCCAAAGAATATACACTGGGCCCTTGTGATATAACATCCTGGTTACATAGTGTACCAATGGCTTTAACATCAAATATAATCTAATTAACATGGATATACAGTATCTGTCCATAAGGTTGTGTGAGGTTTAGGGATTGTGTAATTGCTCTACAGCAGAATTTTTTGAGAGACAGATTGACTACCTGTCCGTAGCAGGGAGTGGCCATTTACACCTGTGGAAGATGAGGCAAGCCAGGTGTTCTTTTTACTAGGGCTCCAATGGCCTGTAATCAAGCTAGCAGAGGGCTAGGTGTTATGGAAACACACCCCTCTGCCATCCAATTTGATGAAGGCCTCAATCAAGGTAGGGGAGTAATGGACACCTCGGATTCCAGTCTCCAGATCTACCCTCTTTGCTGGGCTACAGTATCTCTTTTGGATTACTTGGTGTTTGACCTCTTGCTTGTCTTCTGGATGACCCTGTTTGCCTTTGTTCTTGACCTCAGCTTGACCCTCTCTTTGAATTATTAACGCCTGCCTTGACCTTTTGGACTGTTCCTGATTTTGTCTGCTGCTCATACCCTTTCATTTGCACCCTCATGCTTCTGCTTCTCTCTAGGGGTCCTGCTTACTTACTACTGCAGACCACCTGATACGGGGTGCCTAGCACGAAATAGCACCTCTTGCATCAAGTTCCTACTTTAACCCTGACAGCAGCTGTATTTGTGTATATGTCTTTGTCTTATGTCTTCATAATATTGAACTATTACACATACCTTTCTGGTACTTACAGACTTAAATATTAACAAAATTGGGGGACATGTTAGATGGAATGACCACGGAATATCTGCGATTGTTTTTGATATATTATATATGATCTCTGTAAGCACTGTGGAAGCTTTAGCCATATGTTCTTCATTAAAAAATCATATTACAAATTTAGAGTTTAATAAAACTGTCATCCATGCTTAAAGCTGCAAGATGAATTTGATATTTTGTGTATATTAAATATGTTTTACAAGGCTATTTAAATAAACCTGCAATAAATACTGTCTGCCGTCAAATCAGACTTAATATTGCAGGGGTCTCCATATTTTTTCTGCAGTGGGCCACTTCATCAGAAATGTATGTGTACGTGAGCACATACTTACATATCCAGACACACTTGCCCTCGTGTCCCCTCTTGATCCATGAATGGTTGGAGATGTGGTTACTCCTGTGGATATTATGTGGACCGCACATCAATGTCTGGCGGGCCTCATTTGGCACACTGGCCGCATGTTGTACGCCCCTGTAATAATACTTTCTAAAGTTGCATCCTTGTGTATCAGCCTTGACTTTGCATTTTTTCAACTGAATGTTTCTGTGTTGTGAAAATTATTTCTTGATTTATTTTGCATGGTTTAACGTAAGGGTATGATCATATTTAATTTTTGGAGCCCTGAGTTCCTAACAGTGGAGCAGAAACATGGTGAAGATTGCAGGTTGACCTTTGATATAAGTGCTTGCAGAGAGCATCAGTGAATAACATCAGAGCCCCCAGTTGTTCAACCTTAAAGGCTATATAAGGGAAAAGAAAAAAAGGCTGATCTGTGCGGTTTTCTGGCATACCAGTAGACTAGTGGTTACCAAACCAGTCCTCAAGGTACTAGATAATTCAGACTTTATGGATTTCCTGGTTGCAAAGGAGTCATCCTAAAATCTTCATCTGTTAGGTTGCCGTCAAGACTGGGTTGGCCACCAGAGACATTAAAAACCTTTCGCAAAATCCTGCCCTTTCCATAGGAAATGTATTGATATGCAAGTGAGACACAGAGAAATAGGTATCTAGGAACCCCCATTTTTTTAATACCAATTTGCCACTTTTCTAAAATCCCGCATTTTATAGTTTTGTACAGTAAGTAACGTATTAAACATCACCTTTATGTGTTGACTATAGGAACAGCCACCTTAACTTCCTGTTCTTGGGACATTAATCTCTCCCCTTTTGATAAGTTGCTGATTGTTATTCATAGGTTCAGGCGGCCTGAGGCAGATGCAACATCAGGCCTCAAGACCTGTGCGGGTGACGGAGATGCTAAACTATATGCTCTCCCAGTTAGACTCCCAGCTACTGGGTCATGGTTATTGGGTGCTGCCACTGAATGTGACCCTCGCTCTTTATCCCCCCCAAAAAAGGAAATAACTTTTCTTGTACATTTATAAATTGCAGAAAATGGTTTACTCTGTATTGCATCCTGAGACAAAAACATTGTACATTTTGCCCTTTCGATTTAATAACACATTTGCACTGACATTTCTGTATCTTGGAGTAACAGCATAATATTTAATAGCAGAGGCTGAGTCCACCCAGCATGCCTGTGCCCTGTAATATGTTTCTGTGTGACCCGTGATCTAGACTGTTCAGCAGCTTAGTGAGTCAGAGGCTTGGTTTATTAACCCAGCTGCTGTGAGAGCTTGTGAACATATCTGTAAGCAGGGGTCACAAATATTGGCAGCCCCTTAAAAACAGAACACTTAGTATGTATAATAGAAAGCAAGTGTTTGCTCCGAAAGAGTTGTGATCTAGAAAATATTATCTGAAACCGCAAATCAGATCAGGTGTCATATACTCCGATTGTGCCAAATGTACTATTATGTCCTTTTATGTGCTGTTAAATACAATTTGCTAATTTAGCAGTGTAAAAGTTGTGACAAGGTGGTTAACTATTGGATTCCAATGTTGTGGGACAAACAGTGTAAGCAATCATGTAATCAGCCCATTTTATGGAATCCAGGAAAATTATATATGGGTCATGGCCATTGAAATTCTTTCAGTGGCTTTTTTCCCCTTGTAACTTTAATTCTAGTGGAGAGACCTGTGAAGGTCTTTCGTGACTGTGGGGAGTGGGCTTGGGATGTAAGGGGTTAAATTTATGTATCTGGGCGGATTAGATAGGGAAGTTGCTAGGGGGAGGGGCTTATGAGGTAAAGTATATGTCAGTTAGGTTTTAAATCAGAAATAAATTTGCAGTTGAGTGAGTAGGACCATTTAGCAATATAATTTTAACCCCCGTCCCTCCCATCCCTGTTTTAAGGCTTTACTGTGACGACGCTTGGCGGTTGGTCTTGCCTTCTATGTTAATTTGCTACATGCACGCTTGAGTGACAAGTGGCGGGCATTCTTTACACGCCCCCATTGAAGGTTGGATGATTTGTTGGCTACAGTGCGGGGGACGGCTTGCGAGAACTGTAGTTGCTAATGGGCAAACTTAATTTTGCTTGCAGGATAATGGCAATGGGGAGTTTTTTTTCTCATAGGTAGTATTTGGAAACTCAGGGGGCTCGGGCTCCTCATAATTTCATAAGGCTAACCAGGGAGCATAGAGAGGATCTTAAGGTATTTTTCTATAATGTGATAACTTGCTGGTTGGGTAAGGCCTTACTGTCACTGATCCGACTCCCGGCGTTGGCGGGCAGACTGCCGCTCGCAGATGTCGGGTGCTCGATACCCCGGCACCCGGCTCCGGCGGGCGGATCGCCGCTCGCGGACGTCGGGTTCTCGACTCCTCGGTTCCCGGTACCGGAGGACGGACTGCCGTCCGCAGTAGCCGGGAGCTCGAGATCCCTCCCCGGAGCCCTGTTGCCGGCGGTCAAAGTATCCGCCGCCGACACGGGACTCAAGGGATTGAGTCTGAGGATTCCCCTGGCTGGCATCGGGGTGGTGATGGACGGCTGAGGGCTCGGCCGTGACGTCATCTTGGAGGCGGGGTTTGTTTGGCGCCGGCTTTAAAAAGCTGGAAATCCGTTTCTCCTGCACCCTGTTGTGGTCCTTTACCTCGTCTATTGCTGAACTCCTGATCTTCGTTATTTTTGACCCTTTGCCTGCCTGACTACTCTTGTGTTTCTGTACCTCTGCCCGGTGATTCGTGTACCAGTTTGGCTCGTCTGACTACCCGCTCCGTGTCTTGACCCCCTGGCTTGTTTTACTACCTGCTCCGTGTACCAGTTTGGCTCGTCTGACTACCCGCTCCGTGTCTCGACCCTCTGGCTTGTTTGACTACCTGCTCCGTGTACCAGTTTGGCTCGTCTGACTACCCGCTCCGTGTCTCGACCCTCTGGCTTGTTTGACTACCTGCTCCGTGTACCAGTTTGGCTCGTCTGACTACCCGCTCCGTGTCTCGACCCCCTGGCTTATTCGACTATCTGCTCTGTGTACCAGTTTGGCTCGTCCGGAGATTCCTTCACCTGTCTACTCAGTACTTATATCTACCTGCCCGTACTTGGCCTCCTTACTGTTGGGATCCTCTAAGTCCTGGTTCTCTGTTACTTGGGGCCTCTCCCTTTGTATCAGGAGACTGGGCAGAATTACTCCTGCGGTAAGTGCCATTATACGGGTAGTCCTGATACTTACACAATAATTCTTTAGAATATATATACCGTATTTGCTCGATTGAAAGACAAGGTATTTTTCAGAGCAAATGTTTTATTAAATATGAAAAAATTGTTTACATGTGAATTAATATGTACTAGTAAAACTTTTCTTCCCTATAGGGTAGTCTTATATTCAGGCTTTTTCTTTTAAATTAATATTCAAATTTTGTATAAATATGGTGTGTTGTGTCATTCTTCAAAGGGGTCTTTTGGGGAGATGGGAGTTGTGTATTTGTGATAGGTTTACTATGCGTATGGTCTGCATCGCGTGTCCTTTAGAGCCCTCAATGTCATGAATCGCCAACATCATATAACTCATGGATATTGAGTTGCACCCCCACTCGTTCATTTATTTTCACTGTTGTCTTCATTTCCATGCACATCATAAACTAGTGATATTAGTTTCTATGATGGTCTCCTTTCTATATTCTGTTTTTTTGTATCTTCATAGGTTTACCCCACCTAGACTGTCAAATTATCCTTCCACTAAACTACCTTTGGGACTTGGGACTGATTAATGACGTTCTTCTCTACTGGGTCATTAGTTGAAATCTACAGACTAATCTGGTCTGTTACTGTGATACATTCATTTTTGTCCATGAGAACTCAAAACAGTCCATCTGGAATTAATGTAACATTTACATTTTTTCCTAAATTACAACATTATCACTGTTAATGACACTCAGTTGGAAATATCTCCAGCAGCAGAATGTCAATGTGATTCTTTCAAGAATTAGACTAGAGTATGCAATATTCAGCAATTAAGTCAAGCCAAGGCAGGAAATGGATCAGTAAATTGAAGAACTCTATTATTAATAAATCAAGGTACAGAAATAGAAAAAAAAAGTTGGTTGGGAAGAAAAACCAGATGTAAAGTATGCGACAGTGAAAAGCTGGGTAAGAGAACTAACAGGATCTTAGCGAAATACAAAGGGGTGTATACAAAATATAAAACTTCATGTGTTATCGTGAGTTGACAGGTTTTATCTCCCTGCAAAAGAGGCTAGAATGATCCTCTAGTCAAACTGGTGAGAAAGAATTAAAAAAATACACTTGTGTAACTTTGCATTGTACAGGACCACCGTGGGACCTCTTGAAGATTAAAAAAAAAACACCTTTCATGTTTTTTAAATATTAGTGGTGTCCCCTTGCAAATGTATATGGGGATCATGCAGCATCTCCTCATGTGCATTTAGCTGCCCCCTCTGTGAGTAGGCTAGCCCTGATTTCTTCAAACATAGCAGGTCTGATTTTGATCAGCTAGTGGAGGCATGAGTGGGGTCAAGTATCACGGAGCGGCAGCATGATCACATCAGTCAGCACATCCGCATCAGCCGGAAATGCTTGCGTGTGCGCTAGTGATGAGCAGCTGGAGGTGGGGCTTGCTGGGCGCCAGATTTAAAAATCAGCACAGCATAGGCGCCCTATTGTGGTCCTGCTATTCGGTATATTGCATTAGAAATTAGTGTTTGCTGTTATTGACCCCTGGCTTCCCTGACTTCTGCTTAGTGATACTGCGTTGCCCTACATGTGTGCCGTACCTGGCTTGTCTGACTACCTGCGCTGTGTACCAACCTCTGGCTTGTATTACTACCCAATTAGTGTACCAAAAACCATTTTGCATTAACCTGGCATTCTGTATTATCCATCTGTGACCCCAGTCTGCAAATTACCTATACAGGTTTCCGGATCTATCTGTGCATCGCCTACTACACTCATGTTGGGATTATCTAAATCCCTGTCTGCTTATCTTGGGGACGCACTCTTTGCTATGTGAGGCAGGGCTGAAGAATTTATGTAGTGAGTGCTCATTTGTGATGGTAGACATGACCCATTTTGAGGAACATAAAGTAGGCTACTTGGATCTCTTCCTGTTCTGAAGGAAAAAATGGGGAGAAATGGAAGTGTGGCTAGGTATGCCACCAATCTCTTTTAATGCTCCTAACTGATCATTAGATCAATAAATCCTGCCCATATTTTTTGGTTGTCTATTAAAGATTAATTGGTTAAGGCATATAAAGCCATCCCATAGCATATATTTACTCTGTCTAGAAGCCCTGCCATGTAACACACTTAGGACATCCTATGGGGTGCCTTGGCGTGAAAGGTGAGCTTAGGTGCTTTAGCCTAAATACAATAAAAAACCTTCATGTTTATTTCATGCATATATTTGAAGATTTAAGATTAAGCACTCGTAATTTGTGTTTTTATCATTCTCACTTGTATTTTATATCCATATATAATATAGACAAAGTTGTAAGAAAAAAATGTTATGTCATGTTTTGTGAGTACAGATATAAAATGCAACATCTGTACCGGGAAGTTTAAAATTACTTACCTTTTTTACCTATCTATTTTTCTTTGTTCCCAGCATTTCCTGTCTTGTTTTCACACTTGTCCCCCTTTCACACAGCTCTTTTGAGTGGTGTAACATTTACAGCTGGGCAACGCACAGGAATTTGCCCCTCAGCGTTTCCCACTGTCTGAGTAGAACAATACATCCCGCAGTATCCCAAGTAAATGGTGCCAGCTGGCATATATCTGGAAAAAGAGAGACTCTTCCCAATCATAACCTATTCCATCAGACATCAGTGAAAAGTACTCTATTTACTGTTACCTTACAGGAAACCAAAAGGCAGACCACATAGAGTTCCTTTCATGCAGATCTTCAATATTCCAGTTGACTGTAAGGGCTAATTCATAGTTGCTATGTTCCCACCACTAGACCGAAGAATGGCTCTTTTGGAAGCTGGGGCCGTTTCCCAAATCACAATGTGACACATTCAGATTGTGCTGTCGTCATCCCATTTGGTGCTAAATTGTTCCCATTGTGTGCTAAGTTGCTCTATCTTCACTTAAATGGAAACATTCACCTAAAGGATGATCCAACAACAATCGCCTACATAATAAGGGAATAAATAACTTAACATTAAAAAAAAGGGCTGGGATGTTCTTTTAACTGCATATTGGAGCCATTTTTTATGGACTCTTGAGTTGGTCCAGGCCCTCTTCGTTTCATTTAACGCCTCCTACAGCTTCCTCTACTGAATGCTCATGCTCAGTAGAATGTAGACAAGCTCCTTTTGACTCAATGGGAGTATGAGCAGCAGCCAATCACACTGTATATGAATCTTGATGTTTTGTTAACAAACTTGCAATTAGTTAATGCATATAAACAACAAGGTGCCAATGTAATCAGAAGCGTGTTTCTTAGGCATAGAAAAGGTGTGGGAGCATGTTTTTAATGTAAAAATTATTTAAATAAAAATGAAAAATGTGCTCATGTCCGTTCCTTTAATTTTTTTTCTCTTTAAGCAACATTCTTGGATTATAGTACAAACAAGTGTACTTAATTTAAGCAGTGTCTAATAATAAGCATTAACACTGTTTTTCAACACACATAGTCCTCACATCCTTTCTGTCACTCATACACACAGTTTCTCTAAATGTTTTATGAGTGTTGTTTGACAAGTGAATAATGAAATCAACATTCATTATTACAGAAACCCTCTCTAGATAAGAAAAAGGATGCATGCCTACATCTCAGCATTGAGTACTCTGAAAAGGCATATTTAAACTACAATATGCTGGATTATTTTGTTTAATCCTCTCTATAAATAACACAATATCCTCATTAAATTAGTAAATTCCATGTCTTTCCATTTTTTGTTTTACTAACATGCAGATAATAGAAATTCTATTAGTGGTCATATTATATTACTGTGTGTGTGTATATATATATATATATATATATATATATTGCCACAAAAGTATATTTAGACATTTTTTAATTGCTTAAAAAATAAAGTCTTTGCTCATATAGGTTACTCCTCTTTTCACTTAGAGGTGGTTAAAACACTTTTACCAGAGGATATCTCTTGGGCAGAGCTGGGCTGAGGATGACTATGTGTCCGTGTCATGGCCCTGACCAAGCCAGCAGCAGCCAAAGGACATATATGTGTCCACCGGCTTGAAATTTTTTTTTTTTTTTAGTGAGAATTGGTAAGTATGCGGCCCTATCTGCTAGCTTTTTTCTGATCACTGAAAGGAGGGATCACTTTCTCACCTGAGAGTCCAGCGGGCAAGTGGGTCAATTAATTTAGAAAGTTATTGATCATGGAACTGATCAAGTATCTTTGGTCTGCACACACCCCTTGTAATGTGGGAGCAATGCCTGGTTTATTTTTTAAATGACGGTAGCAGCTGCCCTTTAGGTACAAATGGGCACACAAAGGACTCAACGGGTTATGTCCTGATGGCTAAAACCTTTTTTTTTAATAAATATGCATCTACTGAACAATGTATACTCATAGTAGTGTGTTAACAGCAATCAGATTATCTCATTAGGACTAAATTATTTTCCACATTCTGCTTTACCACTTAATAAAATAGCCCTCATTTAAACATAAATCTGTACTATAGTCATTATTGAGATAAAGTAATGTGAGAATATTGTGAAAACACTGACCTTCAAGAAGATATAATCTGTAGTTTGAGCCAGATCTCAGGTCCTCCTCAGTACCATGACAAAAAACAATTACTGGCACACATATATAAACACAAATGTATACATGCTAACACACACACTTACTTATATTCACTAACACACATATACACTGATTCTAACACACACTCCCTCCCTCTCACACCACTTATATATACACATATATGCTTACACATACACATCTATGCTAACACACAGAAACGTACACATTCATGTAATACATACAATCCTCCAGTCGGGGAAGAAGATGTCATCGAAACTGCCAACTAAGGGCAATATGGTGGTGCTTGCTTACCAGTTCTTACCAGGTTATGTCCGCGGAGATGATAACAGATTCATGATTGAAAATTGAAGTGAGAAGATAGAAGATGAAAAAGAAGATGCAAAAGCGGAAGTGGTTGGAAGAGAAGGTAGGGAAACATTTAGACAGTGTAAGTGGCAAAGAGAGTGTGAGAGAGTATGGACCCACAAATTTTGGACAAAATGAGCTTTTTGATTAGTTTTCTTCCCATTTGTTTTCGTGGGCTTCTTACAAATCGCCTAAGTTACCAAAATTCAGTAAATTTGCAATTTGGATGAATTCAAATGCACAAGTCTAAAATATGGATACTCCTGCTCACATACATACAAACATGCATACATACCCCTACCTATCCGCCAACAATCCCTTACCTCTCATGCAATTTTCAGTTTAGTGCTCTCAAATTGTTTAGAAAGGGCCCATCCAACCTGGACAGGAAAAAATGGTGGGCACAAGCCCCTTGCAAACCCTGTAGTTACACCACTGATCAACAACAAGCGTATATTTCACACTTTACTTTTAAGTGCAGTCTATGTTGTTCTTCTAAAGTTGACTGGATGAACTAACTCTAGCGGGTTAATTGCAGCAATCTGCAGTAATAGTTCCAGGTTGCTCAACAATGACATTTTCCTGGACTGTGTTTCAGTTCTCTTGGATAATCACCTGACTTCGTAATTCCACTGAGTCCCTGCCAGTTGTGGTCTGAGTCTCAGATATTCTGTAACAGAATGTTTATTTTATTGAAACTCTAAGTCACGGTTGTCAACTTTGGTCCTCAAGGCTCCACCAACCTTTCAGTTTTTCAGTATTTCCTCACGTCCACACAGTCCTCTTTAATTAATCATTTATCCTGACAGACCCATATATGCCAATTAAAGAGCAACTTGGTCATTTACCAAGTTATCCAGGATCCTTGCACTGTTCAGGAATTTGAGCAGCAGACTTTAGGACCAGTGCTATAATCATATAACCACTCCTGTCACATTGACACATCAATCTCCCCTTAGGTCTTTACCACTCTGTAGTGGTGCATCCACTAGTAAATAATGTTATACATAAGAATTTATTTTTCCCCTTTTTTCTTTGGGCTTAACATTATAATGACATAACAATGGGCACACTTTTAAACACTGACCGACGTTTTTTTTTTTATTTTGGAGTGTGTAGCTTTCTTTTTGGATAATAGTTTATATTTGTGACGGAACCACCATCAGATTCTGCTCCTTAATCCCAGGACAGGAACCAGAAATCCAGCATACGAAGGGTTAAACAAATAGAGCTCTTTGCATACTACCCCAAGCACCAGACAGAACTAGTGATGAGGTAAAACAAGGACTGAGTTGAAAACACATCAGTATTTAAACAGTACAACCACACATAGTTCTCCATCAGGCCCTCTTTTGCACACTGCTCAGTATTTGCACTCGGCCAACCTCAACCCAGTAGGGGTTCGTTATTGTAGTCTTTGGGGAAGAAAATAAATACGGGCGGTTCTGACTTCTGGCTGAAACCTGCTGGATATCAGATTGTGGTACAAATAATCACCATAGAGGTCTCTTTCTTGTAAGTCCTTTCCCGATGGAGAGTAACACACCACACATAAAAACAGCCTGCTAAAAAGTCAGAGCTTCACAGTCTTTAGAGTCTCTGGTAATTGGGGAAATGTGGCACCTTGTACCAGAGGGAAGAAGTAGTCCCAACGGACCCCTTGTACCCACCTCCCCAAAAACAGAACCCCTTCCAGGGCCCATAGTCTGTAGGGAGCCCAGGGCACAGAGGCTACCGTGACAATATTGTTATGTTTTTGTTCTCGGTTTCTATCCTCTGAACCATTTTAAATGCTAATATAGACCTCTTTTGTAATCTGTCATGTATGTCACCACAATTTACACTCATCACATGAAGTAAACACAGAATACTTTGTCAGGTTACAGGTGTTGGCCAGAGTTAGTATCTACCTTACACAAAACTTGGTGTCTAGCTGTGACCATGTCATTCACAAAATTTAAACCCACATGACCTACAATTGAAGGTTTGGTTGTTCCTGCCCCTATGCTGTTTTCTTCACTTTCCTGATACAAACTAAGCATATCAAACACTTATAAAGGGCAGTACTGTTCAATAAAGAAACACATGACCATGCTATGCGGAACGCTATTTTTTATACAACAAAAACAGGACACAACCCACTGGATTTAGAAAAGGCCACAGTTGTGGATTAGCCATACACTCATTGGCCGCTTTATTAGGTACACCTTGCTAGTACTGGGTTGGGCCCCCCTTTTGCCTTTAGAACTGCCTTCATTCTTCATGGCATACTTTCTACTAGGTGCTGGAAACATTCCTCAGAGATTTTGGCAATGTTCTTCCGGTCTTCCAATTTCAGTGAGCCTGTGCGAATTGTAGCCTTAGTTTCCTGTTCTTAGCTGACAGGAGTGGCACCCGGTGTGATCTTCTGCTGCTGTAGCCCATCTGCTTCAAGGTTCGACGTGTTGTGCGTTCAGAGATGGTATTCTGCATACCTTGGTTGTAACGAGTGGTTATTTGAGTTACTGTTGCCTTTCTGTCACCTCAAACCAATCTGCCCATTCTCCTCTGACCTTTGAAATCAACAAGGCATTTCTGTCCACAAAACTGCCACTCACTGCATATTTTTCAGACCATTCTCTGTAAACTCTAGAGATGGTTGTGCGTTTCAATCCCAGTAGATCCACAGTTTCTGAAAAACTCAGAACAGCCCGTCTGGCACCAACAACCATGCCACGTTCAAAGTCACTTAAATCCCCTTTCTTCCCCATTCTGATGCTCGGTTTGAACTTCAGCAGGTTGTCTTGACTACGTCTACATGCCTAAATGCATTTAGTTGCTGCCATGTGATTGGCTGATTAGCTATTAGTGTTAACAAGCAATTGAACAGGTGTACCTAATAAAGTGGGAATACCAAAAAGGTATTCTCTACAAATAAGGGGCCCATGACAAGGTTGGTTGCCGCACCAGCAGAACGCATGTTGGGGCGCATGTGTTTTACTTTAGATTTTCCAGTATTTAAATAGAAAATGGGGATTTGCAGTGGATCCTTTTTTCCCAAGCTCTTCGCGACGGTCATGATTATGATTGAGCATCGCAAACTTTCATTGGGATTTGGATGGCAATTTGGGCAGACATATTTTGTAATAGTTATTCTAATATTTCTGGTATATTACCAATAGTTTGAATTGGTTAGGATGCTAGTCTCATTACCCAGTGTTTTCTTACTGTCAAAAAGCAGTCAAAAGTGTAACTTTTGCACACCTTTTAGAACTCCTGTGTGTTTTGTTTCCTGTCAAACACGTATACCAAGGCATTGCTGCCCCTTTACGTTTAGTGTTGATTGTGTGTTTGAATCCATGAAAAACATACTGTTGGGTATGAAATGCTATATTTAAAATGAAAGCTAGAAATCTACATGAAGCTCCTGCTTATAATTGTATTACTCTCTCCTTCACAGACTCTTTGTAGTTCAAAAGCTTTGGATATAAAAAGAAAAAGGGAGCACACTAGGACCCTGTAGTGTCCCAGTCTGACTTTTGTAGCTTTTCTTTCAAAGTGGAGGAACTGGGAGGGACTTCCCAATCTCTCCTTAAACCTCCCAGCACTGGTCAGATCGAGAAACTGATGCTACAACTGCTTCGATACTTGGATTCCTCTCTCACTTCATCTGCGGGGAATTTTGTGCCTAGAAAAGTTCAGGGAAGTATTCCAAAGTCCTGTCTGGCCAGGGGGGAAGAATAGTTTCATGCATCTGGCAACACTGCCACAGAAATAAGAGGGAAAACAGTTTTCCAACAATCTGTTATCATAAAAAAACTATGGATTTAGCTGCTGTTGTATTTTCTGGATAAAAAAGATGCACTTCTTCTAGTTTACGACTATCGTCCTTTTCCGAGAAGATAAACACTACAGTGCACTTGGGCTTCCAACCATCTTCTGCATAATTGGATTTCGACTTACTTCACTCTCCTGTTGGAATTCTAAACATCTGACGATCCATTCTGTTTAAAGCCAACCAGCAAAAATGAATTTTCTATCCGGAGTAAGTTTTTCATCTTCCATAGCTTAGTGTTTCAATGAGGAATATAAAGTGTGTAGAAACAAAAAACTTTGCTAGCTAACAACTCATGGTGTCAGGACACATGCCCATGGCAGTTTTCCAAAAAAATCATCCAAACTGCATTCAATCCAAAGGATGACTTGAAAATTTTATAAATACAAAGAGGCAGACTATTTCTTGATCTCTGTATTTCATGTTCATCGACAAAACATTTTTTCTTATGTGGTGTTGTGATGGTATATTGGCCTTTTTTCTGGACTTGGAAAACTTTGCTTCTTTTTGAGTGATGCCCCAACAGTAGCATTTACTCAGAATTTTATAGCTACCACAGCTTTCTCTACTTTGCCTTTGTTTTGAACCTTTAGAATGGCTGTTCACACTCTGACAGGGTTCTCTCTGGTTAGCCTGCTAAGTTTTGGCTATATGTCCTGGGACTGGATGAAACCTGCAGTACTTGGAGACAGCCCAGGTCTCCAGGATGCTCCTGCCAAGTTCCAAGCCTCCCCACCTTCACGACCTCCACATATCATCTTCTTCCTCACAGACGACCAAGGGTTCCACGACATAGGTTATCATGGTTCAGATATTCAAACTCCAACTTTAGACAGATTGGCTGCAGAAGGGGTCAAACTAGAGAACTATTACATCCAACCGATTTGTACCCCTTCACGCAGTCAGCTTATTACCGGAAGGTGAGTAAAATTAGCCAAGCAAGATTGGGATGTCATGGGTTGGCAAACACGCTATGGTTAGGAGCAGCAACTTGTCCTCCTTTTACTGATATCTGGGCATTTCAACATAGTTTAAGATTTTCCAAAGTTTACAAATCACAGATCACTTCTTGTCTGTATTGCATGGTTTTCTACGTACTAAACAGAACTGATTAATAGCAACTGATACATTTAAGAATAATGTAGCAGAGTCCATGGCTGATACACGGTTATTTGCCAGGGGTGGAAGGCTGCAAAAGAACAAAAATAGTCTTGTTTTCTGAATATCTCCTTTCATGGCAAAATGTGTCTATAGTAAAGTATGGAAGGCTTACATAACCGCCCTAAAGTCACTTTTATCTGGGAAATGGAATGCGTCAGTATTGCTGGAAAAACATGTTTGCAGCAGGATAATATAAAACAAAATATACATCCCTTCAAAAGACAATGACCCTGTTTATTGACAGAAAGTCACAAAAAGCAATCCAACCGAACGAACGCTTGCATTCCATCCATTCTTTTCCATACTTTTCCCTCTCCATCATTATTCTTTTTGATTGTTCATATGTTGCCATCCTCCACTTATCTATCTTTACGCCTAAAAGGCGATTCTTTAAGAGAAACCACAAGTAAGCCAAATGTTTTTCCTCAAATAAACGTTTATCATATAACAATTGTAGATTCAAGTATGCGGTTAAAAAATAATAACTTTTGATATTGTACATTGTAGGGCTGTATTAAGTTGAATGCAGTTTATTTTGTGTTTTGTATTAGTGCACAAAGGAATCCACCACCTTAAGATAACACATACAGCTTTCGATATCTGTTGTAGAAGCCTTTATACAAATGTATGAATACAACACAGGGTTATATACACAAAAGAACAGAGAACAAGACTACTAGGTTTATAAATAGATTTGCTTAGAAATAAAGATTAAGATAATTTGTCTGTAAATTGAACAATAAGCGGTACATTTACACTGGATTTCAATCATTCTAAAATGCTCCATCAAACTCATTTGCGTTATGGGACAACTTACCCTATATTTATGGAAAATATACCTGCCCGGTATAGATATTAAATCGTTTCAATTGTTATGTCTGTTGCATGTCAGGAAAACAAGTTTACAGTATAACAGTATCCCAAATAACAATAACGGCAGTTACTCATACAACATGTTTTTTGGCTTTAAATGTAGCCTTTAAGGTTCTCCTGGAAATTCAGTTGGCAATGGTCAAGCAATACACTTCCTAAAGGGCCATTTGACAGGGGCCTAGTGCAAGTGAAAAGGTAAACAAGACTCCTCTTGTGTAGGCAATGCTGCCTGCCAAGGAAACAGAGACTACTTGGCATTGGTCCCATTTTCACTTTAACCAGTGCGGTACTGGAGAAGGCAGCAGTTGTTTGAAATCTCAGGGGATGCCAAGTCCTTCTAATTTTAAATCTCTCTAGTTTCTTAGGGGCCACCACTAAAAGGCACCAAACGGCGTAGGTTATAGAAACATTAAACATACATTGTTCTTTCAGTTACAAACATGGTTTCTTTGAGGGATAAGATTTCAGCAGTTCCCTGTGGAAGGCACTTCCTGATTCCTAGAAAGAGGAGCTTGTATTTGCCTGAACAAAATCTTTATTTCTATTCAGTGCAATCAGGCTTCACAGGATCAATGCTAAGTGATGTATTGCTTGAGTTTATAACCCAAATGAATGCGACTTGTTCTTGTGTACTGCACACTTAAGAAAAAAGCCATAGAATTGCACAAGCTGTGGGAGAAGTGATCTACGTTCCATCCCGATATTGCCTTGTCAACAAGCAGTTGTGTTTTTTGCCATTTTTAGTTATGTTATTCCTAATATAACAAGAAATAATATTATAATCTCCTGTGCATTGCACACTCCATTATGCAACGTTTCAAATGTGTTTTGAAAAGGCCTAACAATGACAAATAAAATATTAACTCATTTTAACTAAACTAAGCCTCACATGGACATACCACATGGGCAAAGTCTTCAGAGCCTCAGAGCCTGGTCATCTTGAAAGTGCTGTGATATTTGTATTTACCGCTTATTTCCTAATTTACTTCAATTAGTTTAGTAACATAAAAATTTAGCTATTAGTTGTTTTGCCAGAGTATAATCCATCCATATTATGGACCTCTGTAAGCTAGTTCCGATCATGAAATAACACCAACACATACTCTTAAAGAACAGATATAGTTTATTGCATCTAAAATAACAGAAGAGCATATACTTTTGGTTACCTGATCAACAACATGGGGAAAGCCCATATCAGCATTAGCCAACACCCATGATCGAGAGTACCCTACAGCTGGACACAAACATGCAGGGGTTTCAGTCTTTTCTCTTTAGAAAGGGCCATGGTGGATGGACAGTCTGCTGCTCCAGCAAGCTCTGTGAGCAAAGACTATGCAAAATACTTTGTCTGTCACACTATGGCCGTGTGCCAAGACATGACTAAAGCACAGAGAATGATAAGAAAGATCAGAACAGCAAGGAGAAACAACAGTTGCATGAGCACTAAGGACCTATATAAAAACAACTCCCGTCACACTAATGTCATACCCTTTCAATACCTGTATAAATTGTTGGTGCTATGTAAATAAAACATAATAACCACTTCCTAACAATTCTGGCTTTATATTGCTTAATGTTCTTCAGTGCAGAGAAGATACCTTTTCGTTGATACGCAGGATGTTGTTTTTTCTTCTTGTTCTGTGTTATAAATCATCTAATCCATTTCTGACCAAGGAAACATTAACTAACTAGAGTTAGAGGAGGGGTATTGGTGGGAGTGCAGCTTTCATGGGTTAAGGTGGCTGGAATAGGCAAATTTTGCTTCTGCATACATAGGTCCTTGCAGATGCCCAGAAGAACATTTGGCAAATGTCTTAAGCTCCCCTGGGTGAATAATACCAGCGCTCCCCTGTTGCCTGTGGCATTTGATTGCTAAAGCACGTTTTCCATCCCCATGTTATTATTAATTAAGTTGCTATACTTATTTTTGTCTACATACATTTTTACTTTAGAAATTTTCATTTTCCATCTCCTATCCCTTTGGGAACAAAAGCATGCAACATTTAGAAAGCATGACCTTTAATGTTGTATGAAAGCCAAGAATAGCATGGATGTTATTCACGATATGCATATATTGTATCCGACTTACAAAATAAAGAAACAGAAAATTATGTTTAGCATGCAATGGTTTAGCAAACACTGTCTTATTTGGAAATGAAAGCAATGTAAACAACGTGTCAAACGAGCATATTAAATAAGCAAATGTAAATCTAACATATTTATATGAAATGACTCCTTATGAATGGATCTCTAGCATCATGAAAGCTCTATGTATGTTAGCCAGCTAAAAATCAAAAGCACGGCATGAGTCTACTTCAGGACCAAAATAACAATATTCATTTTTGTGTTTGGATCTCTATTACTTTGTAGGATTGCTAAATAATGTATTAGTTTAATTTGAAACAAGTGATAATCCAACTTGCAATCTAGTTTCTAGTAACTCTTTTAAATTTGGATCATGAGTGGACAGCATGCTCCATCATGGGATACAACAAGTTATTGTATAAAATGTATTTTTTCATTAGCAGTTCACTAATATCTCCTGTTTAATTTTAAAGGTACCAGATTCACACTGGGCTTCAGCATTCCATCATACGCCCACGACAGCCCAACTGCTTGCCACTACATCAAGTCACGTTGCCACAAAAACTGCAAGAGGCTGGCTATGCCACCCACATGGTGGGAAAGTGGCATTTGGGCTTCTATAAGAAAGAGTGCCTGCCCACCCGACGTGGCTTTGATACATTCCTTGGCTCTCTTACCGGAAATGTGGATTATTACACCTATGACAACTGTGATGGTCCTGGTGTTTGTGGCTTTGACCTACACGAGGGTGAAAATGTGGCCTGGGGTAAGGCTGGGAAATACTCCACGATTTTGTATGCACAACGTGTAAGTCAGATATTGGCTTCTCATAGCCCTCAGCAGCCTATTTTTATATATGTGGCATTCCAGGCCGTGCACACCCCTTTGCAGTCCCCTCGTGAGTATATATACCCATATAGGAACATGGGGAATGTAGCAAGGCGTAAGTATGCTGCCATGGTAACCTGTATGGATGCGGCTGTGAAAAACATAACGCGGGCATTAAAAAAGTATGGTTATTATGACAACAGCGTCATTGTCTTTTCATCAGACAATGGAGGACAGACATTCTCTGGTGGTAGCAACTGGCCCCTGAGGGGTCGTAAAGGAACATACTGGGAAGGTGGTATTAGAGGGTTAGGATTTGTTCATAGTCCATTGATTAAAAAGAAGAGGAGGACCAGTCGATCATTAATCCACATTACAGACTGGTATCCTACGCTTGTGAAGTTAGCAGGAGGAAACATTTCAGAGACGGAGGGACTGGATGGCTATGATGTATGGGAAGCTATCAGCGAAGGCAAAGAGTCACCTCGGACTGAGATCTTGCATAATATTGACCCTTTGTATAACCTTGCAAGATCTGGGTCTTTGGAGGAAGGACAAGGCATGTGGAATACAGCAGTCCAGGCCTCCATCAGGGTCAAAGACTTTAAGTTGTTGACTGGAGACCCAGGTTACAGTGACTGGATACCCCCACAAACCCTAACAAACTTTCCTGGTAGTTGGTGGAATTTGGAACGCCATACAGATGGAGCTCGTAAGTCTCTGTGGCTTTTCAACATTACAGCAGACCCATATGAAAGGCACGACTTGTCTGCCATAAAGCCTGATATTGTAAAGGAACTCCTGATACGCCTTTCCTATTATAATCGTACAGCTATCCCAGTGCGTTACCCTCCTGAGGACCCAAGAGGTAGCCCAGATTTAAATGGAGGTGCCTGGGGCCCATGGGCCAGTGAGGAAGAGGAGGAGGAAGAAGAAAATTGGATAGGGTTAGGTGGACATCATAAGAGTCCAAACAAAAAGAAGAAATGCAAGATCTGCAAACTTAGGTCCTTCTTCAGGAAACTGAACACTCGTTTAATGTCAAATCGTATCTGACAGGGAGACTTAAGACTTTAACCAGATGTTGCCAGGCACCACCCGAATTTGTGGTAGCCACTGGGTTTTTTTAAAGGCTACACCTCAAAGAGCTGAACTTTAATCAGAAAAAAACTTATTTCTATATTTCTAATTAGTATGAACAGTTACATTTGGTATTAACAAGCACAGAATTATATATCAGACGATTAGCATCTTAAAATTCTGTTATTCCGCGATATTACATATTGAACATGAACCAAAGAGACATTTAACTTGAACCACTTGTATTGGATACTAGACACATTCCACATGTGGGACTAAATGACCAAACAGCATATACATTACAGGTTGTAGCACGAATACTGTGACGCAGGAATACCCCAAAGGCATGTTTATGAAATCAGCACTCACAATGTCAACATTTTATGACATTTTATTTTTAAAAATTAAAAGTTTCTGTTACACTGTAAGAGCTTTCTTTTTATGAACATCAGTAATCTGTCTCTTATTGACCTTCTGTGTTTGCAATTTGAGTACTGGTAATTCGTATATCAGAACTGCAAACTTTGATGCTTCTGGTGTTGGAACGGAAGAAATGTGTTCACATGCAAAGTCCAAGAGATGCTTACAAAAAAGTAAATAACAAAATGATCCAACCTTTTCCCTGGTGTTCGGTTTAATGTGACAAACTGATCAACCCCTCAAGAAGATGTAAATGGCTTTAAATAACTTGGCTTTAGGACATTTGGAAATGTTTGCTGGTAGACCTTATGCATGAAATTATGATATCTATAGCTGTAAATCTAGTCACTTGACACCAAATTTTGGACCTAATTTAGATAGCTAAAGCTAAGACCAGATGCTACTACAGATACAAATGTCTATCAATATTATTATATAGACATTTCGTTAACAGTTAGGGAAAATGTTACTCCAGAAATGCTGAGAACTGTTTCAAAATCATCCCACTGTTACAAAGGCTGCCGGAACTAATCAGCATCAACCAAGGGTAAGCAGTAACTTAAATGTGGAAGTATAATATCATGGGGAGTACCAGTCATACCCAGTCCAAGAACAGGAACTTAAGATGTAATGTGCATATACACTGAAAGCTTATTGTGATTTATAAACACAATTACCCAGGAGAACGATAATGTATTCTTTTGAAGGAAAATATTGACTGTCACCAAGATTCCTCATGTTGCCATTTCTAGTAATTAATGAAGCATTAGTCATTGTCAGAACTATGGTTGTTCCAGATGGTAGAGCTACAACCAAAGTCCCAAGAAGTACCAGTTACCTATCAGTGTGGTGGTCTGTATCTTACCGCTCTTTGTAACTATACCACATACCATATCCTCCATGAAGAATCTCAAACATGGTGCCCACACCACAAGGTTTTGCCTTAGTATTAAGATGTAATATACAGAAGCCCTATAGCATTTTCATGTTTGAACTTCTCTACGTTGTGTTTTTAATATAAACCAAAATGACGTAGGTGCTTCCTGTCCCTGTTTACAGGTTTTTAAAATTTCTTAAGCTATAGTCTTTTTTGATGGGCTATATTGACATTTTAGTGCGAAATAGAAAAGATGCACATAATTCTAAAATCTCTTTGTTTCAATAGGTTGGCATGTGCATTATACAAAACAACTGCACTGCTTTTGGCCCTGCCTTTTCTTTACCTCTTTTGTATGCAAGCAGTCCATTATAAATACGATCAAGGAGTGCATTTTATTAGGTTCAAAGCAAGTGCATTGTTATAAGACTTGTTTTATTGCTCTGTGTTTAAAATTCTTGTCTGTACTGACATGTCTACCCTCTGCTGGCCATGAGTGGGGGAAGCCTGTGAATTAATGTGTATCTCACTGATTGTTTGCGTCGGTGTTTATTTGCAGAGATTAGGTATGCTTGCCAACTTGTGGTCCCTACATCTGTGTGCCTTGCACCTTTAGGAGCAGTATAACTTTTAATCAGTTGTAACTTTAAGGGAAAAGGCTTATCAATCGCTGTCTGATATACCCAATCAGTCTTTGATACACCCAAAGGAGCAGCTTCACTGGGCCCAGGCTTGTGTTAGGGCCTACGGCAGTTACCCCGTGAGCCCACTCAACAGCCGCCATAGTTTAGTGGGGGTCTGTGCCCATGTTTGCACAGACCTCTCTCCATGCTACCTTCCTCAAGTCCTTTGTATCGCCTGCTATTAAAAAGCACTGGTTATGATATAATCATACCTGGGAACTTTTTGGGCTCCGGCTACCCGGAGTTTTCCCTTGAGGGAAGCGGCCAGGACTGCACGCTGACGTCAGCGGGCGGTCCTGCTGACGTCGGAGGGCAGTCCCGCTGACCTCAATGGGAGTTCCCACTGACATCGGGGGCGTTTCTGCTGACATCGGGGGTGTTCCCGCTGATGTTGGGGCATTCCCGCTGATGTTGGGGCATTCCCGCTGACGTCAGGGGCGTTCCCGCTGACGGCAGCGGGAAACCCCCCCATTTAAAGGAAAATTGGGCTGGAAGCAGGGCGTGTCAAGACCCCGCTCCCGCGACCCAGAGGATTCGGGTCTTAACCCGGAGAACCGGAGGAGCAGCGTTAACCCGGCAATCTCCGGGTCAGGGCCCTCTACCTCATGTTTTAATCTAAATATGTTTGTCTAATTTTTTCTGTAACTTCCCTTCTTATGCGCTGTAAAAAAAACACTGCGTAAATTGTTGGTGCTATATAAATAAATGGTAATAATAATAATAATCATAATAATAATATGACTCACCCATAAAATGGAACATAGTCATGTGTATGGACGGAGACATCAAACAGCACACTCTGCTTATCTTTGAGAAACGATTACCTTAAACCAGCATATGGGTCTGAGGTCTCTGAACGCTTTTGTTTCGCCCAATTGATTTAAGGGATATCAGATTTATTTCACCCATTTTCACTATATACCATATCTCTACTCTCACAATAAATATTTGTAAATAAATATTTTTTTCCACCATGATTTCTCTCAATTATTATTACTGTGTAATAACACTCTTTTCTGTCTGTATAACAAGTTTCAGCTTCCTCTATCTAAATAACACTTTTTATATTTTATAAAACAAATACAGCGTGCAGGTGCCATTTCATCTATTCTGAATTTAACACTTTTGTAACTAAATGTGGCATTACAATTATTCCCAAAAACAATTCTTTAAACGTGTTAAAATTTTCACCCCCCCCCAACAGGGAAACCTTAATTGGCATATGACGCAAAAAGCAGACATTGATATGTTATTGCCATAGAAACTGAAAAAACCCTTGTTTTTATATGATTAACCCTTCAAGTGAAAGAATAAAATGACAGATATAGCAAGATTTGTTTGCTTGTACAGCAGAGAGGACAATTAATGTTTTATCTAAGTGGAACAGCACCTATATTTATCCCCTATATTCCCTTTCCCCATAGGCTTCGCAGTAATTTGCAAATTTCTAGGAAAAAACCTTTGGGAGTCCTTCACTTTACTGCCAAGCATCTCTTCCCAGACTTTTTATTTGTTTTGCAGTGCATTTTATAATTCAGTCCTCAGCCTTTTTTCCCTGCTATATTTCATGTTATGTGCATACTGTGCTAACATTATTCGGGATTGTTTGATGCTATGGGTTATAGACTACAGGTTCTGTAATAATTCACATTTAATGTGTATAGTATAAACCTGGAATTTGGAAGTAGAACAGGTGTAAATAAATTGTCAAGAAATAAATGCCTGATAAACATTTGCTTGTTTTTGTTTCTAAGTTCTGGGAAATACCGTAATTTTTAGCATGATATCCTCTGTCATTTTTTTCAGATTGCCTCTAAAAAAGAAAGTGTTGAGGTATATTTGTAACTATTTAAATACATTTTATTTTTCTTGTTACTATAATTAACTATATTTAACTTTTTTTGTGCAAAGAGAGCTGTAAAATAGACATAGACATGCAGCACAGATCTCAACTGCAGCTCCCACGTGACCACATGGACACTCTGAAGCTGAGCACGGCAAGATGGCTCCTTGGGTAAGGTGGACATCCATGCCTCCAGCCCCACCTGCTTGCAAGGCTGGCTGTGTGTTCACTGTTAGCATGCCTCCCTACCTCTTGCCAGCTCGCCCCCAGCACAGATGTCCCAGTTTGGACACCCCAAATATTGGGGGGGGGGGCTTCCTGCATAATGAAGAGGTGGTTGCTGTGCCTGTTGGGGTAACATAATTCCTGCAAGAAACTATATGGTACTCACATATCATAGAGATTAATCATATCTTATTTGGGCTTGAAAAAGGTTTGTCTCTGAGTAGGTTTTATCTTCTTCACCTAAGCAGCAAACATTGTCATAAAAAAATATTTACACCTTAAAAGTATTACCTTCTCTTTAATCTAAAATGTCTTAATTTATTCAAAAAGTATCAATGGTAAAGAGAAAAATGGGAGCATTTACAAAAAGAAAGCACATTTGAAAACTTTGATGATAAACACTATGATATTCTATGGCGTAGTAGCTGCACAAGAGCCGAAGATCACTATACATAATGCTAAGTATAGGTTGCAGTGGTGTAAAGCACACCACGACTGGGCTCTCAAGCAATGATGTGTTCACTGGAGCAGTGGCATACCTAGTGAGGGATGATCCACCATGGGTACCACTCATCAGGAGGGAGCCACACTGACCTCAAGTTTTCCAGAAATTCCCTATCTCTCAAGGTCACCCTACCTTCTCCACCCACCATTCTGTGTCCCTGTCTCCTTTCCTGCAGCTCTGCTTCTTCTCTTTTGCCTCTTCTGTCTTCTTTCTTCATCTGCTACTCCCCAGTATCGGTTCTGTCAACCAGGCCTCCCGGAGAACTTCCGAAAAAGGGCAACGCTACAGAGCAGACCACATGGACAGCGTCTTCCCTGTTGACAAAGGTCAAATACGCGATGACACATCCGGAAGTTCACACATAAATCATTATAAAAGAACAGACAGGACGGACAGAGATACTTACGGATTGCTGATTCTGCTGATACAGACAGAGACCCGCACCAATTGTTTTCCTGAAGAAGCCTGAGGGCGAAACGCGTAGAAAAAGATTCAATTGGACTTTAACTTACGCCTGTATATGCATGTTTATGCATGGAAAATATATTTTCTCTGAAGAATATTAAAAGCCTTTTTACAGTCCATGTTGATGGGTTGGATTTGCCTCGTACACTTGTGAGTGCAATATATTACTTCACCACTTACACTGAAGTACGGTCTGCACTATATTCTGTTGTTTTTTATTTTCTCCCTATATATGTTCCTGCGCCCCATACATTCCTGGTTTATCTTCCCTGTTCCTCCAAGCTTTGTGAGGTCTGATCAGTGGAAAAGGAGACAGGAACACCGAAGCGGACAGTGGAGAAGGTAGGGAAACATTGAGTGAGAGAGTGTGAAAGAGTGAGAGTATTTCAATGTTTTAAAATGTGAGGGGGTGAGGGTTGCCAAATATAGGATCCGCCCGTGTGACAAATACTCTGTACACTCGGGAGTGATAAATCTTGCTTCGCTATCTGGAAGTCTGATGGACAAATCTGGGTTTTTGTGGATGTCAGGAGAACGCTACCTACCGGAATGCATAGTGTTTACTGAAAAGTTAAGTGGAGGAGGGATAATGGTCCGCTGCGGTCACTCTAGGACCAATATATAGGCGGGGCACAGTCAAAACTGGGGGAGCATAATAAGTTCAACTACTAAATTATACCAGTGAAAAAAATCGCTTCAGACAAAAGCTTTGTTCTGTTTTTGCAGAGGTCCTTTCAGAAAAAATTCTGAGGTCTTTTTTTGATTCGGAACGACATTTGGGTGGTCACAAAAAGGGGAAGGTCCCTGACAGTTTCTGGACTCTCCTTTCATTATAGAAATTTAAAAAAGGGTCTCCCAGAGTAAGAACGGTCAAAGAGGTGCAGCAGCAGTAATAGTAGAGCACTGGCACATCATAGGCACAAGCAGCCCCTTGGAGCAGGACTGGATTTTCCCAATATTATAGATTTTTTTTTTTTAAAAAAAAGGGTCCCCCAGCGTAAAGCTGATCAAAGACGTGCAGCAGTAGCTGTAGTAGTAGAGTACTGGGCCTGCCAGGCGGAGAGTGGCAGATGATAGGCACATGCAGCCCCATGGAGCCGGACTGGATTTCCCCAATATTATATATTATAATGCCTAATTTTGTCATCAATAGTTATTTATCAATGAAGAATAATAGATGATAGAAAGATAAAATTGACTTGTTCACAAATTAGATGTTTGGATAGTAGCATAGTAGCTGTGCTAATCAACATATATTTCATATTTAATTACATGAAATATTAATTTCCGGGAAAATGTTCCTCTATGTAGAGTGTTTGGAGAGACAGTTTTTTAAGGTCTTCTAAAATCTTTTTCCTGGTTTCTGCTATATTTTATGGTTTCAAGTTCTTCTGCTTTGTATAAGATATAATCTGAGTACGTCACATGATCCACAGCAACATAGATTGCTTAGATTGTCTTCAGACTGCAAAAATTGTAAATGAGTTTGTGTAAGTAAATTACTTTGGCCTTGTCTTAAATGCTCAGTAAAATAGATAGAGTGCTTCCCATCTGTGGATCCTCATTAAGAGCACTTTAAATGAGCAGATCTGTGTCATCTATCGTACAAGGTCATACACTGATTTTATTGAAATGGTATTTTGCCGTTGCAGGTAGGAGTGGAAAACGTTTAAGTTACCTGTCTATGTCTACTTGATTACTTTAACAAAACAAGCGTTAACAGGATTTAATGGGATATTTAATATATTCAGGAAAACAGTGCTTTACTGTCCTGACAAGCTTACCCCAATAACAAGACAGAACTCGTATTTAGGTAAAACAGAAAC
The DNA here is from genome assembly GCF_027358695.1 of Spea bombifrons. NCBI lineage: Eukaryota > Metazoa > Chordata > Amphibia > Anura > Pelobatidae > Spea > Spea bombifrons. The sequence goes on along the minus strand of NC_071090.1, from coordinate 20,566,358 downwards.
TCTCTTCATTGAGGACAGCACAGATATTTATACACAAAACATAATAAGATTAGGAGTATAATCCTATCAACTACCACACAGCCTGGCCCCTACATACAGTTCTATGGCCCGCAATCGAGCAGCGTCAACCCTGGGGTACCAATGTAGAGTTTAGGGCCTGATGATGTTACGGTCCAAAAAGATGCGTCATCCGACGTCGGAACCCTGAGCGACAGCGTCAGAAACTTTCCTGGGACTAGTCTGCATGGCCAGAGTTCCATAGCCGCGGCCGGGTAAACCTCAGACCTAAAGATTGGTGATAAAACCAGGGTTCCCAAACGAACTCCCTCTCCGTAACCACCACAGAGTGTCGCCCACCACAAGCTTAATGCAAACTCAAAAGAGCGACGTGGTGGGACAATGGGGGTCCGTAGTGACGCAGTTCCAATTGTTGGCGGAAATCACCGTGATTCCTACCAGATGTACACTTCCATGAATTTGCAGCTAGGTCCTGGTCAGGCGTATCAAGTTTTATTGGCTTGTAGAGCCCCCACAGCCAGCTAGTTCATGGGAGTCTTGTTAGGGCAGACCAGACGGGGTTTCCCATTCATCCTGTGCCTCCCAATGAGCACAGGGTGACTTAGACATAAGAGGGGACTAGGCAGGTAGGTAAGGAGTCTCCTCAGGAATCCACCAGTGCCCCTCACTCAAACATACCCCCATGTGTCCATTTATCTTGTAAATGCCTGACCCAGAAATATAAAAAACTATGAATAGTACCAATAAATCACATAAGTGGTCCCTTTTAATGTTCCTGGTGCCCCCTTTGGAGATGTAGAACTTGCGCATGTGCCTTTGCCCCTTTCCCTGGCCCCAGTTAACAGTGGTGAAAGAGCTGTGTTAAGTTAACACATCCCCTGACACATAATATGCCAACCACCAGTCAGCTCCAGCTCTGGCTTGGCAATCATTCCAGGGAGTCTAACAAGATGCGGTATGCACATGTGCAGAAAGTGATCCCATTGATTTCAACGAGAGTGCTTTGCTGTCACTGATTGGCTGTTTCAAACCATGCACGAGGTATTCTGGAGCTGTAGCTTCTCCTTAAAGTATTTTATTTTAGCAAATTGCTTTCAAATGCATTCACTATTCAGAGCGGCTACCTGGGAAAGTGCATTATTATACATAATGGGTAAGATTTGGAGACATATACAGGGTTTCTAAGATAAAGACCTGGTCTTTACCAAGCTCTCTGTAGTTATTCCTGCCATTTAGTTGATAACTGATTACACTTATACTACTTTTTTATACTGTGAATTAGTTGAGGGTTTTGATCCAACAAGAGTCTCAGTTATAGTCTCATGAATGTGTAGGCATGGCTGTTAAACCTTATTATGCTCTTGGGAATATTAGATACAACTTTTGAAGATCACATCTTGTAAAGCAACCCTGTCAGTCAATGTCCTTATCCTCGAGTAAGTGTCTCAGAATTTATGAAACACAACAATAACTGACAATTTTTATTTCAAAATGACTGTGTTGCCCCAGGCTTTACTAAGTTTATGGTACAAAAATATCCCTATATCATGGCCTAAATTTTCACCATTTTTGAAGCACAGCCAAGTAAGCCCCCTTAGTCTACCTTAATGTATGTATATTTTTTTATTTATTTAATGTTAACTTTATTATTTATTAACTCCTTTTTTTACTGGGGGTGTTTTGTGCCTACAAAACTGAGACTTTTTCAGCATTTTTACATTATGTTTCTTTAACCATGATTTTAAGGCAAGACAGGAGGCTTCGTATTTTGCATATCTTCCTTTACTCTCACCAACAGCAGCAAAGAAAGAGTTAATAACACAAGTGAAAACAGCCAATAGAAACAGTACATAGGTGGTATATAAACTCCTTAACTATCTTCCTCTTCCTCTTTCTTTGCTGCTCACCAAAGCTGCAGGTCAGTCCTCTTCCTACCTACATTTATTGCTGATTTATTGAATAATATCTGTTTATTATTCATTACATATTGCTTTTTTCACCTAATTCTAGATAATTAGGTGGGTATGCACATTTATATACAGTATAGGTTTCTGATATAAATATATGTTTGTATGTATATTTTTTACTTGTCTTTCATTATTTATATTCATTGTTTCTTTGCATCTGTGCATCTTGGGAGGGATTTTTCCCTTCTCTTTTCCCTATCTGGGACCCCTTTTTGTGAGTTTTGGTCGCTAGTTTCTTCAGTTATTTTCTGGATCATTACAGTTATGATGTGTGTGGAAGTGATTTTGAACCACATATAGCTGGCATTACTCTAAAGGGCTCCTTCTTATCTGTGCCTCACTGGAGTGGTTACAGGGTGAGCCCTGCATTACTTTCAATATTCGTTGGGAATTTTCTGGAATTGCATCTCCCAGGCTGAGTCCATGTGGTTTTGCACATTATATACAGGCTGGGTCCATGTGGTTTTGCACATTATATACAGGCTGAGTCCATGTGGTTTTGCACATTATATACAGGCTGAGTCCATGTGGTTTTGCACATTATATACAGGCTGAGTCCATGTGGTTTTGCACATTATATACAGGCTGAGTCCATGTGGTTTTGCACATTATATACAGGCTGAGTCCATGTGGTTTTGCACATTATATACAGGCTGAGTCCATGTGGTTTTGCACATTATATACAGGCTGAGTCCATGTGGTTTTGCACATTATATACAGGCTGAGTCCATGTGGTTTTGCACATTATATACAGGCTGAGTCCATGTGGTTTTGCACATTATATACAGGCTGAGTCCATGTGGTTTTGCACATTATATACAGGCTGAGTCCATGTGGTTTTGCACATTATATACAGGCTGAGTCCATGTGGTTCTGCACATTATATACAGGCTGAGTCCATGTGGTTCTGCACATTATATACAGGCTGAGTCCATGTGGTTCTGCACATTATATACAGGCTCAGTCCATGTGGTTCTGCACATTATATACTGGCTGAGTGCATGTGGTTTTGCACATTATATATAGGTAGAGTCCCTGTGGGCTTGCGCATTATATACAGGTTGAGTCCCTGTGGCCTTGCACATTTTATACAGGCTGTGGCCTTGCACATTATATACAGGCTGTGTCCCTGTGGCCTTGCATATTAATACAGGCTGTGGCCTTGCACATTATATACAGGCTGTGGCCTTGCACATTATATACAGGCTGTGTCCCTGTGGCCTTGTACATTATATACAGGCTGTGTCCCTGTGGCCTTGCATATTATATACAGGCTGTGGCCTTGCACAATATACGGGCTGAGTCCCAGTGGCCGTGCACAATATACGGGCTGAGTCCCAGTGGCCGTGCACAATATACGGGCTGAGTCCCAGTGGCCGTGCACAATATACGGGCTGAGTCCCAGTGGCCGTGCACAATATACGGGCTGAGTCCCAGTGGCCGTGCACAATATACGGGCTGAGTCCCAGTGGCCGTGCACAATATACGGGCTGAGTCCCAGTGGCCGTGCACAATATACGGGCTGAGTCCCAGTGGCCGTGCACAATATACGGGCTGAGTCCCAGTGGCCGTGCACAATATACGGGCTGAGTCCCAGTGGCCGTGCACAATATACGGGCTGAGTCCCAGTGGCCGTGCACAATATACGGGCTGAGTCCCAGTGGCCGTGCACAATATACGGGCTGAGTCCCAGTGGCCGTGCACAATATACGGGCTGAGTCCCAGTGGCCTTGCACAATATACGGGCTGAGTCCCAGTGGCCTTGCACAATATACGGGCTGAGTCCCTGTGGCCTTGCACAATATACAGGCTGAGCCTCTGTTCTCATCACCTACCTTATACAGACATAATGTCTCAGGATACTGTTCCATCCCAGGATGCCTTTATGGCCTGGTTAGGGGCAAAGTCTTCTAACTCAGTGGAATCCTTTTTCTCTAAAATGTCTGCCAATTTGCCCCAAGGGCAGCCTCCTGCTCCCTCCAGACCAGAGGCAATACCATCGGAGTCAGAATCCGAGAACTTTGAAGGAGAGGCGTCCGGCTCCAAACGGCCTTGGACGGGCAGTAGTGTTTCAGTCGGCAAGGGTAAGGTACCTGCCAAACGCCCAATACCCCCTGACACTCCTTTGCATGACCCATTATCTATAGTGGACGTATGGCACGCGGATTCATCTAGTGTATCAGAGGCTTCAGCAAATCTGGTCTTGCCCAGAGATTTTGACTCGCGCTTCGTCCGTGAGTATTTGGTGGATGAGCCCCACCTAGATGATCCCAGGATCCCAGGTTGGCGGAATTGGGCCCTAAAGACCTAGGTGCAGCCACTTACTGTTTGGAGACACATTTGTCAAGGAATTAAACCGCCACGTATCCGTGATGACATCATGGAATAAGGCCAAACTGTCAATGAGGAAGATCTTTCAGACTGACCTTTGTTTTTCTGGGAGGGCTGGTCGACCGCCGGGCCGCCAGCCGTTCATCCACAGGCTCCTGGTACTTCCCTCAGAACCAGAGGTCCTACAGGACTCCGTTCCAACAGAGGGCCTTCAACCCACGCGGAGACGGTAGAGGCGCTTCTGGTTTTCCCAGGGGACGCTCAGTTTTTGGTAAGTCCGAATGCTTCTTGTCCTTCGTTCCCTTCCTCGGGGTTGCGGGCCATATATCATCTTTTTCCACGACTGGGTGTGGATTTCGTCGGACCCTTGGATCCCCCTAACGGTACAGGTTTTCAAGATAGTTTTTCAGCTCTTCCCCCCTTTCAAATACGCTGACCGCCCACATCTCAGAGGGCATTACCGATCAGGCCATAATGGTAGCAGAACTCCGTACCTTCCGCGACAAGGGGGCTATCCAGCGGGCAAAAGGATCAATCGGTTTCCTCGGCTCCTTTTTCCTAGTGTGCTAATGCACCGGGGACTTCCGCCCAGTGATCAATCTACGGGCTCTCAATGCTTTGTTTCTCGCCGCTTCAAAATGGAAGGGATCCGTCTCTTCTGAGACCTTAGGTTGGAAGGCGATTGCTTTACATGGTTAGACCTCTCGGACGCTTTCTCTCCGTCCCAATTCACCCAGATTCCGGGCGATTTCTTCGGTTTTGCTGGGGCAGGCAGGTATGGCAGTTAAAGGCCCTTCCCTTCAGCCTAAGTTCAGCCCCTTGGTGCCTTACAATGCTCCTGAAGCCGGTCATGGCTCTCTTCAGGTCCAGGGGTATCAGGTGTATAGTCTATCTAGACGACATTCTACTCTTCTCTAGCTGCCGGGAGACCCTGCTCGCCCAGACCGATTTCGTGGTGCAGACCCTTCACCAACTCGGGTTTCTAGTCCATTCTCTCAAATCCGAACTAGTCCCAAGCCGCTTTCTCTTCTTAGGCTTCTTAGACAGCATGTCGGCGGTTCGATATATCAACCGCTTAGGGGGTTCTCGGTCCAAGTACCTCAGAGGTAACAAAGGATGTTTTCGACTTTTGCCTTGCGTGCAACATACTCTGCCAGCAGGATACCTCCCGGGCGCCGAGGTTCTCTTGGCGGACGGGTTCTCCAGACACTGGCGGGATGCGAGCGACTGGAGACTTCTCGGTCGGGTCTTGCACCTGGACCTATTTGCATCCAGGACGAATCCCCAGACGGTCATTTCGAGGGTCATCCATCACCTGTGTTGGGACGGGGGGCCTTTGGTTCTGGTGACCCCCCCCGTGGCATGCTCAGCCGTGGTTTCCAGCCCTGCTGCAGTTATCTGCCCAGGATCCTCTGGAGATCCCATCTCTGTACTATCCCCTGACGGGCCCAGAGGTCCAGGTTCATGCGCTCATCCTGGAAAGACATCTCCTCCTGGTCGTATGGACGATTTCAGGGGACCCCGAACGGTCTCGGGCCTATTGGAGGCGGCTCAGTCCTTGCTCCGCAAATCTTGGGCTCCAGGTACCAGTATGTCATACCGGACAGCTTGGCGAGGCTGGGCTCCTTGGAGTTTGGGACGGCACATGGATCCCCTTGGCTCCCTTAGTCTGCCACCTTTTGCGTGGTATTCATTTATCCCGTCCTTCGGCGCTGCGCTACGGTTCTCTGTGGGAAGTAGCTGTCGAGTTAGTTTTCCATTCGGGATGGCCAGACAACGATTCACTCTCCCTCCAACAGTTGTCGGCGAAACTTACCCTTCTGTTGTGTCTCTTATGCTTTCGTAGGGTTTCAGATGTTAGCGCTTTGGATGCTCATGCTGTCTCTATTCTCCCCTGAGTTGTTCTCATCTGTATCCTATCCCTTTTTTCTAGACGACCCAAAAATGTGTCGCCGGGTGTGTCAGGACTTATCTGTCACGCACGACGTCGATACGTCCGGTCTTGACATCTCAACTCCTCCTCTCCTTTGTGAAACCTTTCAAGGCTGTTTTTCTTCTCCTACAAGAGCATCGGTGCTCTTTCCGTCAGGGGGGCTGCGGCCTCCTGTGCCCTTCGGGCTGGTGGAGCTTTAGTGGCTATTCTGCGAGCGGCGGATTGGTCCCGTGCCGCCACCTTTCGGGCATATTTCCGCCTGGTTTCTTCAGGGGCAATGGCGTTGGTTTCCGGCGTTAAAAATGCAAAATACGAAGCCTCCTGTCTTGCCTTAAAATTTGAAATTATTCTAGCCTTGGTGCCCGAATAATTATAATTTTAATAAAGACAGGAGGCGAGTATTTTCCCTCCCTACCCTCCCGATGGTTAGGTGTACACTCTGGGTAAGTAAGCCTGGTTTGAATTCGTTTTGTGTTTTCTTGGGGTTTTGTCTGCTCCGTTGCATTTGATGATTTGTGATGACTGTCAGTGATGCTCGTTCTACTGTGTTTTACCATGTTTGTGAAGAATTTGGTTCTGTTATGTCTCTCTCTCTTTGTTTCAGCATCTCCGTGTCATAGCGGTTCTGTTTCCCAGTTGGAGTGCATTGTCGCCTTGCTCTTGACTTTGGTTCCAGTTCGAGCCCCTGTTCTGAGTGTTGGGTTCGGTTTTACGTTGCTAGATGGTTTGCTGCGTTCTTCAGTTCCGGTTCACAGCGGACGAAAGAGGAAGAGGAAGATAGTTAAGGAGTTTATATACCACCTATGTACTGTTTCTATTGGCTGTTTTCACTTGTGTTATTAACTCTTTCTTTGCTGCTGTTGGTGAGAGTAAAGGAAGATATGCAAAATACTCGCCTCCTGTCTTTATTAAAATTATAATTATTCGGGCACCAAGGCTAGAATAATTTCAAATTCTCCTTTTTAATTTTTGATGCACCCACACAAATTATATATTGTTTTTTCAAGAACAGATAGCGCTTTCTTTTAGCACCATTTTTGGGTGCGTGGTCCGACAGTTGGTATGAATAATACAGTAAAGTAATGAAAAATGTTAAAATGCATTTTTTCCAATATTTTACGGTTCCCAAACCAGTTCAGTTGACCAAATTACAACACAATATACTGTATCTTAGGGTTTATATAGGGTTTTATTTTAATGTTTTTTTTTTTGAAAGTGCAAACATATATTCCGGCACTTTCGCACCAGAAAAGTGTGGAGCGCTATTTTTTTTTTTTTTTTTTATAAACCCACCCTTTATAAGTAGTCGCTGGGTGGTAACATGTAATGAAAAAAATCAGAAATACAAAAATAATAGTCCAGTATGTCTGTATAAAGAAATAGATAGTATATATATATATATATATATATATATATATATATATATATATATATATATATATATATATATATATATATATATATATATATATATATATATATATATATATATATATATATATATATATATATATATATATCCTACAGACTGCGTACCCGACAATCTAAATGTATAATTTGTCACAATTTCTAGATCGTTACTATAGTAACCACATGCAGTCATTTCAGACTAAAGTTACACATGGCGATCTTGCCACATAAGAACAGTCCGACTATTTGGGATTTGATAGGTTGTGTCCAAATGAAATGATACTTGCTTAGTGTTGAAAACAAATTAGTCAATGATATATACGACATTTTTGAGGTGGAATGATACACACGAGTTATGTTATCTTTATCTGATTTGATGAGTCAAGAAGATCACAGTATTTCATGTGTGTCTGGTTATGGACATGAGAGGATGGATACAACACTACAATAGTTAAGTGCCCAAATAAAGTCACGTTGACAGCAGTATCTCTTATACCTTTATATATAATGCTGTACTTCCAAACACTTTGGTGTCAAGGGACAGGAAATCCAATACCCTTGGAAAGCTTGAGTCAGAATATGAACAATGTGCAGTGTCTAAAAACCCTTCCCCAAAGTGCTCTATAACTGAATTGCTCAATTTGGACGGAGAAATGTGAATACAAGCTGCAAATATTTTAAAGTAGACCCATGAAAACCAATATGAGCTTACAGTTTTGTTTCAGGATTCACTCATAACTTGAAAGCAGGCTCTAAAGCATATTGTTGTAATGAGACAACTGGTACCTGTCCGGATTAGACATGACGATGGTTATTGTCATGTGAACACTAGCCCTAAAAGGAACCATCAAAGCCAGAGACAGAATATTCTGGCCGCTGCAGGAACCATTAAATTGACCCACTGATTTTTTTGGGCTTCCCAGCTACTTCTTATCTCCCATCTCCCATCTCCACCCCATATTTAACTTTGCACATTGGCACCAATGACATAGTAAGATGAAGGTGGAGAGTCCTAAAAGGTCATTTTAGGGATTTAGGGAGTGGTGGCTTCAGGTGGGTGGATCTAGGGGCTTGGTTTGTACAGATGATATGGAGTAGCATATATTTTGCCCCCAAAACAAGGACAGAAGATGTCTGCAGCATTAGTGTTAAATGACAAGCTTAAGGTCATGTCTCCTAATGCTCGCAGTTTAGGGAATAAGATTCATGAACTTGTGAATGTAGTGGCAACTGAGAATGTAGATTTAGTTTAGTTACTGACATATGGTATAACAAGAAAAATCACTGGGACAGTACCAGGGTACTCTTTATATACCCTGACAAGACAGGGAGGGCAAAAAATGGACAGAGGTGGCCCTATATGAGAACATAGTCACTTTGGGTTACATTACAATTTGGTTAACATACAGTAATTTGCATAGGTGATTTATAGACCCCCTGGACAAGTAGAAGAGCTAAGTAATCTACTAGTTGAGGAAATAGCTACACTGACAGCGAAGGGGGAAGTTATAATCATGGGTGACTTTAATCTTCCTGATGTTATCTGGAAAGTAGCTGGTTGTGCCCGGAGTGCAGATCTTCTAAATTCCCCACTGGGGTTATCTTTAAAACAAGTAGTTGAGGAGCCAGCTCATAAGGAGGCCATATTAAATTTAGTGTTCACAAATGGAGATTTAGTATTGGATATTACTTTAGGTGAAAGTTTTGGATCTAGTGATCGTCAGTGTGGTTTAATATGCGAACAATGAGTCACCACACAAAAACTAAAGTTTTAGACTTAGAAAATGAGAATTTGTGTAAAGGAGTCATTATCAGATTAGAGAGGTTTAAACGGAGTCCAGAAGAAATTGGGTTATTTAAAAGTTGAATTATTGAAGGTAACAGAAAATTGTATTAGGCTGGTCAGTAAGAGCAAAAAAAGAAAGAAACCACTGTGGTACTCCGCATAAGTGGCCAAAATTGAAAAAAAAAAAAAAAAAAAGTTTGCATTTAGTAAATACAAAGAAACCCAAAGTGAGGATGATAAACAGATCCAGGGGCGTACCTAGAGTATTCGGCACCTGGGGCGGATCCTATATATGGCACCCCCCCACACACAGACACACTTTAAAACTGCATAGTTTCTACCGTTACATACTGGCGCAGACACTGAAGGTGGTACAGCATTACTGTTATCATTATATACTGAGGCAGACATTGACGGTGGTACAGCATAACACTTATCGCTATATACTGAGGCAGAAATTGACGGTGGTACAGCATAACACCTATCACTATATACTGAGGCACACATTGACGGTGGTACAGCGTAATCCCTATCACTATACATTGAGCCAGACATTGACGGTTGTACAGCATAACACCTATCACTATATACTGAGGCACACATTGACGGTGGTACAGCGTAATCCCTATCGCTATACATTGACAATAGTGCAGCATAACTCCTATCACTATATACTAAGCCAAACATTGATGTGGTGTAGGCCTACCACTTCATTGTCTGGCTTAGGAATGCACCGAAACGAATTCTGGACTAAAACCGAAAATGCAGCATTTACCTGGCCGAAACCGAATATGACCCCCCCACACCATAAAAAAAATCTAACACTTTTATTTAAAGTAAGTAACACACCAAAATAGGACAAAACAATTAAATAACAATATATATATATATATATATATATATATATATATATATATATATATATATATATATATGATAGTTAACAGCAATCACATTCCTATCATGCCCAGGCATACCCAGATTCCAGGATGTACTCGCAGACTTCGCATGATAGAAGTATGATTGCCCTATCTACCCCTTCTCACTCCCTTCTCCTTATCTATCCCCTATCCCCCGTCTCACTCCCTTCTCCCTATCTACCCCCTCCTAACTATCTACCCTCTCCCTCTTTGAAGTTCACTTACCTTTCAGGAGTTTTGCGGTGGGGGTGCAAGGCCTCTGTCTCCCAGCTCTGCCACTGTATGGAACAGCATAGAGTGATGAGAGTTATGATGTACTTTAGAGCATAATTATATAATGAAAAATACATTGGAAATGGTGCAGCATAACACCCATCACTCTCACACACTTACCAATCCACACCTAAATACCAATCCACACATACACCAATCCACACATACACTAATCCACACATACTAATCCACACACATACCAATCCACACATACCAATCCACACATATACTAATCCACACATACACCAATCCACACATATACCAATCCACACATATACCAATCCACACATATACTAATCCACACATATACCAATCCACACATACCAATCCACACATATACCAGTCCACACATATACCAGTCCACACATATACCAGTCCACACATATACCAGTCCACACATACCAATCCACACATACACTAATCCACACATATAGTAATCCACACATACATTAATCCACACGTACACTAATCCACTCTCACTGTCACTCTCATGCTTTCCTACCTTTCCTCTTTTCTCCTTACAGCTCCTTTTCCTCCTCTTCGCTCCTCTTCTTCAGAGGACCGCCCCCCCCGCCCCCGCTAGGTACGCTACTGAACAGATCTATAAGATTAGGCAAAAAGAGGCAAAGCAAGTTAAAAGAACTGCTAAATCAAACACAGAAGAAAGAATTGCTCAGTCAGTAAAAAAGAGATATAAAACATATTTTAGATACATAAATGAGAAAAGGAAAGTAAAACAAGGATTACTTAGATTTAAAAAAAAATATGGAAGGTATGTAGAAGAGGATAAAGGTCTAGCTGACTGCTATGAATATTTAATTTTTTACTGTACAGATGAAAATGAGGGAAAGGGACCTCAGTTAGGAAAAAAGACTATTGAGCCATCTGATACATATTGGTTTATTGAGGAAGAGGCTCTACTTCAGTTGTCTAAGGTGAAGACATATTAGTTGATTGGGCCTGATGGGATACACCCCAAGTTATTAATGGATTTATTTTACCAATCATTGTTAATGGGAGTAGTCCCAGAAGACTGGACATTAGTGAATGTTGTGCCCATTCACAAGAAAGGCAGGAAGAGTCAGGCAATTACAGGTCTGTGAGTATTACATCTGTAGTGAGGAAATTAATGAAAACTATGTTAAAATAAAGGATTGTTTGGCATCTAAAGTCACATGGGTTTCAAGATAAAAAACAAAAAACAAAACATGGGTTTACTTCATTGATTTGGTGACTAAATAATAGATCAAGGTGGTGCAGTAGACATTGCATATCTAGATTTAGTATAGTGTTTTGACACTGTTCCACATAGAATACTTATCAATAAACTGCAATCTTTGTGTTTGGATCCCTATATTGTTGAATGGATCAGGCAGCAGCTGAGTGACAGACAACAGAGGATCGACACAATGGTGTATATTTGGAGAAAGGTCTTGTTACCAGTGGGGTACCTCAGGGATCTGTACTTTGACCCATTCTCTTTAATATTTTATTAGCAATATTGCAGAAGATCTTGATGGTAAGGTATGACTTTTTGCTGATGTCAGCAACAGGGTTGGTGTTCCTGGAGGCATAAATCAAATGATTTAGGTGAACTAAATGGTCGGAGCTGTGGCAATTGGCATTTAATGTGGATAAATGCAAAGTAATGCACCTGGGGCATAAAAACCCAAGGGCAGAGTATAGAATATTTGATAGTGTCCTAACCTCAACATGCGAGGAAAGGAATTTAGGGGTAATTATCTCAGAGGATTTAAAGATAGGCAGACAACGCAGAAGAGCAGCAGGTAATGCTAGCAGAATGCTTGGTTGTATATGGAAAGATATTAGCAGTAGAAACAGGGAATAGCTCATGCCGTTGTACAGAGCACTGGTGAGACCTCACTTGGAGTATTGTGTACAGTCCTGGAGACCGTATCTCCAGAAGGATATAGATATGTTGGAGAAACTTCAGAGAAGGGCTACTAAAATGGTTCATGGATTTCAAGATAATACTTACCAGGGAAGGTTAAATGATATTAACCTATATAGCCTGGAAGAAAGATGTGACAGGGGGGATATGATAGAAACATTTAAATACTTATAAATAAATACTACCACAACAACAGGACGTGGTCTTAAGCTAGAGAGGCAAAGGTTAAGCAATATCAGGAAATATTACTTTACTGAAAGGGTAGTTGATCCATGGAATAGCCTTGCAGCAGAAGTGGCAGAGATTAATACAGTGAAAGCATTTAAGCAAGCATGGGATAGACATAAGGCTAAGCTAGTTGGTTCTTATCTGCCGTCACTTGCTATGTTTCTATGTTAACCTCAGACTTTACGCAAGGGATACATGCGAGTAACCAAGGAAACAAGGAGTTCTGATTTGTTGGCTGGTATCATGATTACTATTTAAGCATTTATTAGTAATGCTTGGAATCAGAAAATCAAAGCAAATTTCTTTAAACAACAGGAGTACAGATAAAGCTCTATTATGAATGATTATTTATAGCAATTATTGAGCTTGGCTTGCTGTTCTCAAGGTATGGATATCCGGTTTTGCACATCTAGGCCAAACTAAGTCATAATCGCATTCAGTATGTTTGACATGTGTATATTTAATAATGAAATATTGATTATCAGCACCTTCTCTGTATGTTTTTGCCAATTTTTCTTGCTGATGGGTGTTTTGTTTCTTTGATGTTTTTTTAAATTTTTTTTTATTGTTTATTGTTTTATATAGCGCCATCAAATTCCATAGCGCTGTACAATGGGTAGACAACACATAACAAGTAGCATGTCACATATTTGCCAGATCATTCAGGAAAGAGGGATATAAATCACAAATCACATATCCAAAATCATCTCATGACATTATGTTTCTTGTTCTTTCATGTGGGCAGGAAACAGCCTGTGATTCTTCATCCTTCATTTACACCATTAGGTTTTAAAGACATTAAATGATCAATCCAATGATTCTTTTGGAGTAGTATTTTACCCACATCTCCTCCTCTTTGACCCAACTGTAACCTTTCTAAGCCCTATGCTTCTAGTCCTTCAACTTTTCCACCATATTTCTACCGTGTTTCTGTAAAAATTCTGCACAATTTATCTACACCCTTTACAAGTATGGCAAGGGAAACATCCATCTCTTGTACCCATCTCAGTGAGCTAATTTTGATGTGGTGCGGACCTCACAAAATGACTACGGACCAAAATGGACTTAGACCATCATCATTTTTCACCACCTTCCATTGTTTCTGTAAGATGGATCTAATTGCCGCCAACTGTTGATTAAATCCCGAAATAAATCTCACTGGCTCATTTACTGGATCCTTCTTTACGTTTCTGAGGGTGCTGATTTGGGATTTACGTTGCAAGGGTTTATTTTACCCCTTTATTTTTTAATTAGTTACTAACAGCTCCCAGCACTCATCTAACATTAAAAATGATAGGGGTTACTTTTGCAGCGATAATTGTTTAGGCTGATGTTCCAATAATAATCTTGTTTTTTTGTGTCCACTACTCCACACTTTCTTTGTGTCTTTTTCAAGTCTAGAGATGAACTGATTTAACTCTACATCACTGTTTTGATTAACGATCATGAAAAGTATCACACTCTATTGTGTTTTTGTATGTTGTTTATGTTAAGCAATATCCCCCAAGCACAGTAATACTCCATTTATTATGTTTTTATTTTTTAAGGGATTATGCATCACATATGCAATCACACTCTGTTGATTGGTGGGCTTTCTATTTTTGAATTCTACTTGAACAGGTAAAGATGAATTGAGATCCTTGTGTGGTCTTTAATAGTAATACTGGGATGTAGATCATATGTCCTCAATAGGCTGTTTTGATGAATGTAATACTAGTAATAATAACAAAAAAACACAGAATAAAACTCCTTCAGGACCAGTTTCTGCAAAATGACCAGAGCAGTTTTTGTGTTTTTGCTATGTCTTTATTCAACTGTGATTACCCACTAACTCATTTAGTGCACCCCAGGAAAAGTAGGGCTTTCTTTTGAAATAATAATTATATACATATAAACCACCGTTTAGTATGAAAAATATGTAAAAATACCTATAAAAACTATTCATAACCAACGCAAATAGATAAAACATTTACATGACAGTAAAAAATGCCAAGTTCGTCACAGAACCTATGAGCACACTTTGGCATGATGTCACCGGACATAAAGGGGTTAATGGCACATAAGAACCATTTGGTCCATCTAGTCTGCCCATTTTTCCTGCTGTAAAGAGTGAGACCTTATTCGGCCCTCAGTTATGTCTTAGATTTAGGATAGCTTTAGGCCTATTTCATGCATGTTAAAATTCCCTTACCACTTCTGCTGGGAGACTGTTCTATTACGATGCATTTTTCATATTTTTTATGTTTTTTAATATTTTTTATGCTACCCTAGTGTGGCTACAGCCACATTCCAGTGTCTAACGATGCCGTAACAAACCAATTCTGGTGGTGGCAGGTAAATGAACAGCCTGGGACAGAATAATCTTCTTTAATTTTGCAAAGCTTCATAGTCTAGCCACGAGATTTACTGCACTTCAGACACTCTGGTTTCCAACCTGGCAACTGATGGGTTACATTTTGCAACAGCTACTCATGTATAGCTTGCACATATCTTTCAGTTTCACCTACTGATGCTTGTATATATACACATAGGTGATAACACAAGCTGTCAGTGTTACCCACCCACACAAGCAACCCCCCAGCTACACCTACACACGCTGGCATTCCAAGACACAGTCACACTCACAGCTTTGCATACACCACTTTTCCCCTGCAATCAGTCCCTGGCTCCCCCGGTTTCACATTTATTCATTTTTTGTCCTTCTGTCACTAAAAGCTGTAATCCATTTCCTGCCATACTGATACAGAGAGGTTTCTGTATTCCCTGGACCCCCTCCATTTTGTCTGCACAGCACTCCCCCTCCCTGACTCCAAAAAACCTCTCTGTTCTCCTCCCACGCTCCACGTGCTGTGTTTCTGTCTCATTTCCATACAGAGAGCTGCTTTCTTTCTTTTTTTTTTGTGTGCAAACTGCACTCTACTATATAGGGGTCCCCAGGGGCCATGCAAAGCGTAGGATGGGCTTATGTTAACCTCTCTCTCAGCATTCGCAGAACTGGCTTACTTTTTTAATTCACAAATAATCATTAGTAAAACAGAAAAAAAGGCATTGGTCAATACTTATAACGCAAATGCAGAACATTGCAGGAACTGACAGTTTCAAGAACAGCAGCTGTAGTGTACTACAAGTCCCAACCATGAAGCCCAACCACTGAAGGGATGTTATTACACAGCAGCTGAAGCCTATCGTGTTATTGTTTTATCGCTATCATCCAGCACTCTAAAGCGTCTTCGCTAGTATAACGAGAAATGATAGGAATATTATTATTATTGCGGGGCAAAGCTCTGAACAATTAATCTTAGAAATATATTGGTAACATGATACCAATACATTGTAAAGGGCTCCCAGCCTCTCCTCTTAGTACAAAGAAGGCTTTTTTTCTATTACCTTTGACGATCTTTTGCTTGTTTGCTCATAATGTGGGTTACTTAGTGTATATATATTCATTGTAACATAGAATTTGACGACAGAGAAGAACCATTCGGCCCATTAACTAATGTATAGACTCAAATCTTAATCAGTCCTTGATCTTGTCAGATAAGTCTTGTAGATTCTGGATAGCTTTATGACTACTTAAAACTTCCTTACGTTAAGAGTCTGTATGCCTTTATATGGGGCAGGGATGTTTATGGGCACTTGCTGGGTTTGACCTGTAATATTCACGTAAACCAGTAGCGGGTGGCGGTCTGCCCGGGTGCTGCTCATCAGGGGGGTGCCACCACGCCCACACCCCTCCAGAGATGGACAGTAATGTCCACCACTAGAGGAGCAGGGTCGGTTGGAGAGCTCAAGGATCTCCCTCTAACCGGCTTAAAATCAATCAAGGGAGCGGGAGGTCTGTTAATGCAGAACTCCGATCCTGCTCCCTTGCGATGCGCGCGGCAACTGATGCTGTGCATCGGGATTTGATTCATATCCCGGGGCACAACACTGAAGCCGTGCCCACCACCTTCCACGCTTACTGCACCGGAAGGACACAGAAGAAGAGGAAGAAGAGCCAAGAGGAAGAACGAAGAGGAGGAGGAAAAGGAGCTGTAGCGGGGAAAGTGACAGTGACTGAGGAAAGGTAGAAAAACAGACTGAGAATGGATTAGTAAGTGTGGATTAGTAAATGTGTGAGAGTGATGGGTGTAAGTGGGGGGGGTAGCATGGCATAAGGAGGATGTAATCAACTCCTATCATGCCTAGGTTCCAGCATGTACTGGCTGCCTGTGCATGATAGGAGTGTGATTGCTGTTAGCAATTTTATATATATTATTGTTTTTGTCCAACTTTGGTGTGTTAACCATACTTTAACCACACTTTTATTAAAAGTAAGTAACACACCAAAATTGGACCAAAAAATTAAATAACAATATTAATATATATATGATTGCTAACAGCAATAAAAATCCTATCATGCCCAGGCAACCAGTACACGCTGGAATCTGGACATGATGGGAGTGTGATTGCTGTTAACAATCACACTCCAATCATGCCAAGTTAGCCAGTAGATGCTGGAATCTTTATAAAATTATAACAGTTATGCTGTACCACCGTCAATGTTTGCCTCAGTATATAGCGATGGGTGTAATGCTGTACCACCGTCAATGTTTGCCTCAGTATATAATGATAACATTTATGCTGTACCACCGTCAATGTCTGCGCCAGTATATAACGATAGAAGCTATGCAGTTTTAAAGTGTGTGTGTGTGTGGGGGGGCACATACAGGATCCGCCCCCAGGTGCCAAATACTCTAGATATGCCCCTGACATAAACCCTGTTGTCCTGGGTCTTCTGGGCTACATTTGGCTATGCCCACTTCTTCTCCTCCTTACTGTCCACTTATGGTTTCCTGGGGATAGCCCTTCACAAAAGATACTCTCCCAACAAGAGGGAGAGCCATAGCCTACTGTGGGAAGTTTGCATGTATATTCATGGTGTTTCCATGTAGTCATTTGGGCATGTGCTATGATGTTTTCTGAAATGAGGCCTGAAAGCCTAAATAATTGTAAAATGGGATGTGCAAGGTAAAAGAACAGTGTAGCAAATATGTTATAGCGAGGTTCAGGCAGTAGGGGATTGACCTGTAAGTCCCCAATAAATAAAAAAAAACTAAATATGAAATACTACTATTTCATATTCTTGCTGAAAGACTGATAAATTAGCTGACCCAATGTAATACCACAAAGTAGATGTCAGTGCATGTTTCTGTGTTTACCTTTCTTGAGGTTATGCATTATAAGACATCACACCTGGATCTCTTAAGTAATGTTTATCTTATAGATAAGCAGAGAGTAGGAGAAGACAAAAGTATTTGGATACCTCATTACACCAACAGGGACTTTTATGACATTGCATTCTAAATACAAAGACATTAATATGCAGTTGTCCTCCCTTTGCAGTTATAACAGCTTCTGTTCTTCTGGGAAGGTTTTCCACAAGATTTTGTTTCTGTGGGAATGTTTGCCCATCCCGTAGAGCATTTGTGAGGTCAGGCACTGATGTTCGACGAGAAGGCCGGGCTCACAATCTCCGTTCCAGTTCATCCAAGGGTGTTTTATGGGGTTGAGGTCAGGGCTTCTATGTTTCTATGTTCCTGTTTTCTAAGAGTTCAGAAAGTTTGGTGGATATGAGTGTCCTACAGCCCTAAAGGTAATAGCTATCAATATTTCACATTAGCCTACAAACCTCTTAGTACAGCCTGCCCACTAACCACACCACCACACACACCCACTGCTCTGGCCATTAGAAATGTTTGGAGGCATGAAGCACACAAAGATTACATTCAATGCTGAAGGCGCACATTCTCAAAATCACAACACATATTCCAAATTGCAACACTTGTAATACAAAGTACCGCATAAATGTGTTTTTTTCCTGGAAGAAAAGTTTTTAAAATATGGGCAAACCTTTTAACCCAGCTTACTACCTTACACATGGAACAGAATTTAGTGTAAACTGCATAAAATGTATAACATAACATGAGAATTTCCCTTTAACAACTAGTGCATACTGCAAAATACACCATACAACATCTCACACTGAGGCCTTTGTAAAACATAGATAAAGACTATACTGTGAGTCTAAAAACAGTTGCTGCATTTGTGGTGCAGTCCCACTGATGTAAGTTTTGAAAACCACAAAGATAGACTCCCATTCATCTGTAGGTATACAACACAGCACAGAAAATGACGAGCAGCTTCTGGTATTCCAACTGCCAGCCCTCAGCTCAGTTTGATAATGATCTGAGCTGTGCAAAAGGTTTACCTTTTGTAGTACACACCTAGTGAAACATCTTTGTTGACTTTAAGGTAGCATTAATTTATTTAAAATCCAAGAGTCCTAAGGAATGCTTTTGGGACTGGAAACTCTTTTCAAATTTTATTCAACACCTTTGGGAAAATATGTTCAGTGTGGAAATCAGAGTACATTTCTATGTTTATTCATGTAGCCTTGAGAGTTCTTGCGATACATAATGTGGGAATAACATGGGCACATGTTTAAACTAGAAAATAAAAAAGATTATATATCTTCAAATGTGTTACTCCGATGCATTAACATAAATTGGAGAAATTCAGCAAGAAACACACATATCCCAAGGGGTCTTTTGCTGTAGAGCAAGCACTGTTCAAAAGATGCCCAACCAAGAATGGATACTGTTCAATAGTTTGTCCTATGGGATGGTACCCACTAATTCCACTTGAGAGCTTCCTAAAGAATAGTTTAGAGGGTTCCCATGTGCCAATTGAGCAAACTGATATTAGCTGGTGAGCCTGGGTAAGATGCAACTCATCAAGACATATCTTTCTGGACCAGTAGTATCTAGTACATCAGTTAATAAATAAAATATATTATATATTATAAAATATATTATATTATAAAATAACAAGGATGGTTATGCAATTACCTCGGGCGCCATTCAGCAAAGAGAACCAAACATAGGGGGCATTAACATCCAGTAGAGTTTGTTGAGGACTTGTATGATCTTGCTGTTAACCGGCCTTGCAGGGTTTGGAAATAAAGTGTTAGTGGGATGGTCTGTGTCAGCATAGATCACGGTTCACTACTTCACTTTTTTAATGCTGCAGGGCCAGCTAGTAAGGAGGTCATATATTTCCCCAAAGAACCTGCTGGTATCCAGTAGGCAAGTCCCTGCTGCTCAACGCCCAGAATGCTAGAAACTCTAGAGTCAGCTGCATTGTAAGGTATGAAGCTCATCCAAGATTCCCTTTATTATGTCCAGCCAAAAAAAGAAAAGATAAACTAGGAATTCATGGCTGCCAATAGACAACCAAATGGCTGACATACTCAAATGAATGTGTCAGTCTTTGAGAGATGCTAAATAGTTTGATTTATTGTTTAATGTGAAAATATAACAGGACTCCTGAGGCAACTTTCTTTCCCAGGTTCCTCAAACCCCTCCATGAGGTCCATGACCTGTCGCTGCTGAACACAATAACATACTGCTGTAGGAAATAAAATATTACCTTTAATATTTGCCTTCAGGATATCCAATTAACCTACTCTGTCTCCACAATACATGATTAGAAAGAAATTAACCAGTTGTCCCTGAAGCTGATGAGCTAAAGATAGAGCGCTGTTATTTTATGGCCCATTGTATTTTCTGTTTTTTTTTGTTTATATTAAAGTTGAGCAGATAAAGCATTTTCAAAGCATCTACTCCCTGCATCATGGAGAGCAGCTGGACTTGACAGAATAAACCATAGAGAAACCATGGAGATGCCATGGAGCTTGAGTCAATAAGACATAATCCATTCAGTGATAACCATTTCAATGATTCAATGAAGAAAAGGCAACACCTACTGTGACATAGGAGGCAGATTTTTGAACATATTCATGGACGAGCGTTATAAAATGATAGCATTATTCCTAACTTTATTGCACTCCACAGTTTGTATATGTTTTCAAAATGCTTGCTCTTTCTCCATCCTTCAGATCAGTGAAATTTTGGTTCTTTATAAATAGATGATAATAAGCACCTTAATGTCCTATGTGGTCCTTTTGACTAATTTAAGGACATACTAATAAAACACAGGTCACCATCAGCATAAACAAACTCAACATAATCATAGATCTTGATTACTAATAAGTCCCTTTCTCTTTGTAGAGCATGTCATTTTTATTTTGTTACTGCCGAAAATATCATGAATGTATCATATATATCAAGTCCCTTAATGTGTCATTAAACCCATGTGATCTCTCCACTGTCTTTTCCAATTTTTTCAACTAATATCTATACTTTTTCTTTCTTCGGCAGTATAACATCAAATGCTTGGCCCTCCTCCATGCATTTATATTATTTTGGATGTATTCTATTTCGAGTATCAGCTGCATCTTAGAAAACTGTGGAATTTGTTAATTTAGCACACCTTAATTAGGGTAAAGCTGGCACATTCTCGCAAGTTAATTCAAGCAACTCCACCTTAATACACACTTACTCATATTGTCTTCTGAACTGCTTGCTCATTGAGCTGCCATGCTGCTACTCCATAGTAATATTATTACATGACCCCACTATACTCCCATCTCTGCAACTAGGCTGGCAACTAGGCTGGCAACTAGGCTGGCCTAGTTTGGGCCAGATAAAAAAGTCCTTGTCCTTAATGTTTACAAAGTGAAAAGCAGCAGATGTCATTAGTGCCAGCTTCAAAGGCCCTACATTTCAACCAAGAAGCATTGAAGTCCCCTTGGAGCCCCACTTCTCCATTGATGCTACAAGAGTTTACGTTACAGCCCTGTCTTCCCTGACATGTTTTATTAGGTAGTCTTCTGGGTTTCCTTTTTTTGCTTATGCGTTTCTTCAGAATACCTACCACAGGTACAGAATTGCTTAGTTCTGGTTTACATGCTGAACTTACGTAATCAAAGACTAATCTTCCAAGCTCATAAAGTTATGGGCATGATCCCCTCTACCAAAGTGTATAGGTTCAATCTTATCAAATTTTTTGTACCAGTACTTGTTACATAAACAAACATTGCTTGATAAATTGTGTTAGTATTCACCAAATAATTGGTTCACTTTTCGCAAATGTGTTTTAGTACTGAATACATGAACGGCTAATTCTTACATTTTATATATTCCTATATAAGTAGGTAATAATCATTTTCAGTACCTAAACCTGTTGTGGTTTTCATTACAATATTCACAATGCCCTAAAATATTACAATAAACGAAACAAATCGGCGTATCTAATATTTGAATTATCATAAAATGATGTAAATGCCAACATTTCTGATGTGGTATATAATTGCTGCCATTATCGATTTAGAACAAAAGGCAAGGAGTGTCCCCGGCCAAGAACTTGCAGTCAAATGAAACCAGGGGACATAAATGCAAAAAAAAAATCAATATCGTTTGATTGTTGTTTGTTAATCTGGTGTAATGCTTTGGGAAATTGTTGGAGTTTTTTTTTTAATAAAACACCTTCTTAATAGCTATGACCATACATTTTTTTCAGGAGATTTACTGATTTCTAAAAGAATCTAAGAAAAGTATGTTATTATATCACCTTCTTGAGATTCACGGAAGCACATTTAAGACACACACTTAGCACTTTTATTGCTATTGTACATTTTATACATGTATCAGAAGTTAGATAACACATTATTATTGTAATGGATAGTCAACTCTGTACCCGTATTACAATACATTACCATAAGTAGTGCAATAAACATATATTGGAAAACATACATGGAGTATGTTAAGCTGATTATGCATCTCACAGAGACATTTTATTAAAAAGAAACTGACATACCGTAGTTTCATAGAAAAATATGAAAATGCGTGTCTGTGTTTTTTTCCATGTGTGAAGGGAAAACAATTATTTTTGCATTGCGTGCCATAATATTCATGTAGTCTGTTTTATTATCTTTTGGATATAGATGAAATACATGTTTACAGCACCATAATAATTTACGAAACCAATGTTATATTTTGATCTTTGCAACATGGTTTTCAAGTGTAATCACCTATTTTTGAAGACCATGGGGTACCTTCCCTTGGAGTCTAAGCGATGTAGTAGGGAACACGGAAATCTAAGGTTGTGCTGGCAGAGATCAAGAGAACAAAATACTAGTTAGAGAGCCACAGAGGGCTGAGTTCCATGGACATGAGACCAGGTTGTTGCTATACTCGTTCTAAATTTTACTGCTAGGGCTGAACTGGGGATATAAATCGACTCTAGCACTTTAACGCCAATGGTTGATAAATTATGGACGTGAGGTAAGTGACCTAGACATTTGCCCAGTTTGCCAGATGTCCAGGATGGAGCAGTAAATAAATATTTATATTGAAAAATAGCATACACTTAATAACTGCTGGCATACTTTGTTTAAAGAGTAGTGAGGACACATCAAATATAAACTGCAGATGTTGAATGACTCTGGCAATCCAGCCCTGGCTGACCTAATGAGGGAGCAGAAGGATCTTTGTTGTCTCCAACCAACAATAGAATGGTCAATGGATGAAGAGCCACCAAGGACCAAAGTACTGAAGAGGCCTGTCAAATGGTATTTAATATAGAAGTTAACTTGGGGTAAGGTAAATAGGGAAATACATTTTATAAAGGGGAATAATTTGAGACAAGGCCAGAAATGGAACCAAATGGTCCATAGGGAGGAATAATTTGAAAGGGTTTAGAAAAAATGGTGGACAATTAATAGTACTAGCTGTAAACAGCAAAAGCACAGTGATGGAAGAGTAAACAGAATGATAAAAGGTACTAGAAATGAAAAGTTATAGATGAGAAAGCAAATCAAAGAGTATGGGCCTACTGAAAGCACTGAAGCATTTGGAGCAAGTGAGGATAAATGGGAGGAACAGGTTATTATTAAGAGAAAACAAAAATAGCAATCGGGTCCTCATTACAGTTTTTAAGAGGAAAAATGGCAGACTAGATGGGTTAAAGGTTCTGTGCTAATTTTATTTTATTTTAACTTTATTGTCTGATCTCTTTAAGACATTGCTTGTTGTGGACAATCGGTTTTGGTTTGTAACACAACACAAGGTCTGCAAATTGTTTCAGTGACTAAACTTCTGGTCTTATTTGAGATTCCCAAAATACAACAGGAGATTCAGATGGACACACCAAGATCAATGGAGTGAGCAGTTAATAAAGTTAGAACGAAACAACAAAAAATTGCTTTAGGTCAGGGGCTGTTCCATATGGTTAATAGGGGAGTGACTGCCTTCAGACTTGTGTTTGCGATTAGGGTGTCTTTTGGAGGATGGATTATCTAAGATTTTCTAAGGATCATACTAATGTTTTTTCCATGTCATCACAGTTTTTAACCCATCTTTTTTTGGTTACGCTTTCAAGTTCCTGGTTCTGCTTTAACAATATTTCCCAAATGTCTTTTCTCCACTGTTTGACATTCTATTGACTCTTAACTTTTTCCACTTTTTTCTTAAACTGCCGGCACCATCTGTTGCTAACATTTGGCACGTGTAGTGCTATTGTTACATTTCATATGATGTTCAGCCAACCAAATGGATGGCTGAGAATCATGAGATGTGCATTCCTCAACAGCTGCAGTACCAATCCATAATGATATAAAAGCTAACCTTTGGCATTCCAGTTGTGGAGTACTAACTTTTTCATGATGTTTAACATATCAGACTGGCCGAGAGCCATGGGAAATGTAATCTTAAAAGCTGGAGTATTAACTAATCCTAGCTGCAATACATGTGTGATATAAACTATGTTGTGTCTGCACCATGCAAACTGTGTTTGCCCAGGCATGGACTCTGTGTCTGTTAAGGAGCAGCTGCCAGAGTGAAGAGGAATAGACTACACATGTGCATTCGGAATTGTATGAATTTAAATTTTAACTACATTTGCCAATTTTACGAATCTCCAAAAATGAGGAGGGAAAGTCTAGAAGAGACCAGATATAAGTAGAGTAATAGAGCAGACCAAACCACCCCAGCAGGGGGTGTACAGAATTTATTAAAGCTTTTTTGCTGCACTCCCCTGACTTATTTAACCTAAACAGCCCTCGCTCTGAATTCCCATACCTATTTGTAAAGGTGCAGTTCCACTTAGACATAATTCTAATTGGGTCCTGTGGTATGTTAAGCAAGTTTATAACTGCAAGTTTATTTTTTCCTTTAATGATTTAATTGTATTAAAGCAATGCCAAAACTTTGCAAAAAGCTTTTTTTTCTATGGCATGTGCCTTTCTATGACTTTTGTATCATATGACAGTTCAGGGTTGAAGACAAATTTAGTTATAAAAGTGTCAAGCTTCAACAGTGTAGGTGGAACAGCACAATTCATTAACAATATTAACAGCAAAACAGTACACTGAACAGTAACATGGTGAAATTGTATGTTTTACTGTGCACATTCACAATAATAGTGAGGTGAGATTGTTTAAATGGAACCAAATGTAGGGCAGGAAAATTCCTGCACATTGTTTTCTATGTTTATTAATGTGCAACAAACGCAATCGGCAAACAGTTGGTATCACATTGGGGAAATGTCAAAGAAATTAGAGTAAGATGCTCATAGATAAAGTGATAATGCTGGAGATATCTACAGAGCTCCACTGTGCTTAAGGAAGAACAGTTTATTAGCAGGGCTGATGCTTGTATAGGAGAATGCTGCAGGGCAGCCCTAATGACTGTCATTGAGATACGGTAATTAGGCTTGGTAGAGGTTTGTTACACTGCAATTCTGTTTGTAAACTGCAGGCAGTAATTGGAATATCCTCTGGCAAATAGATTCAATGCTGATCCTTTTGAACATGGGGATGAGAATATCTCATGATGTGTCATCTAATGCCTCCTTCAGACAAGGGCTATGGCACGCTTTTATTATTAGCACTCAGCCCAATATATTTTTTGTCCTCCAGCTCACGCAAAATACTCTAATCAGGCTCTTCAGTGCATATGTAGACATTGCCTGTATATTTGGATGGATAGCTGCCAACAGCCTGGGACAGTCCTGACAATCTGGCTTATATATTGGCTGCTAGGTGAGGCTGCAATTTTTTTTCCAGGATACATCAAATTGTTACATTGTTGCAGATCTCCTGCAATGCTTTACGTCTTTATGAGATATGTATAAGTTTAATTGATTCCCTTTCTGAGCTACGAAAGTCAGAATAGCACCCACATATATTTGGAAACTATGCAAGAGCAGGGGCCTAGATTTCCAAAAGATCAGGGGCTAGAGCACATAGCACATTTGATAGCAATGGAGTAAAGAACCTCACAAAATGCATGTATCCCCGTCAGCACTGCGCTGGGCATGATGTCATATCAGCATACCTAGGAACTTCTGGGCTCCATCCCGTGCGGAACATGACCAGGACTGCCCACTGACATCAGTGGGTCCCTCTGATGTCGGGGTGGTCTCGCTGAAAAACCTCCCATTTTATGGGGAGATGGGCAGGGAGAGGGCCATTTCAAGACCCTGCTCCCATGACCCAGAGTATTCGGGTGTTGACAGGTATATTGCAGGTAAGCATATCAGGTGCGACGCTGACTAGCAAACACGCAGTGGAGTGGTTACAGATCTTTTTATGGCTGTGACCCCCCAAATGTTGGATGGCTGGCATCAAGACTGGCCCTGGTTAGGCAGCCTACCGGCAGCAGCTCATGTTGCTTCAGGCCAGATGTGGCCCACAGGGCGTAGTTTGGAGACCCTTGCTTTGAACCCAAAGTCTAAAGATTCAAGGCTATGGACTTGAGATTCGAGTTTCAGCCCCCATAGCCCCTCTCAGTGAGGCCACTGTGTAAAAGTATTACAACGACGTACAAAATGTTAGAGAGAGAAAAAAAGCAGTGACATTTAATGGTTAAAAGGGTGGGTTGAGGCTGATTACTGTCTCATGCTGATTATAAACTCCACGCAGTAATTGGAATATCCCCCGGCATATGGATTTAATGCTGATATCAACAAACACATTAACAGAGAGATGCATGCAGTCTTACATATCAGTCTCTGCCATCAGAAGCAAAGGATCATGGGTGATTGAAGGGATTCCATTACTCGCTTTCAATCTTTTGCCAAACACAAAATGCTTGATCTTGCCTGCAGTATCAATACATCAATACAGATACTGGAACTGTAAAGAGCTCATAGTCATAATAAACCTTAGTGGCAGCTTACCGTGACCTTCCCATGACCATATTTATTATAACATATGACCAAGCGACAATACTGGATTATGGATGTTATTGGGCAGAGATGCCCGATTAATGATCAGCAATGCCCATGTAACAATATAATATTTAGAAATACTTCTGCCCTAAAATAATGCAATCTTGTCAGCTGAAAATGTTATATTTTTGTTTTAGTAAAAAGTCAATTCTTAATAGAAGTTTTGTTTTTTTAATATTACTGGAGGAAATCTAACTTTGAAATCTCTACCCCATCTCACAAATAGTTAAATTATATTCCCAACCATCAGGGTAGGGTTGCCAAAAGCTTTATAGTGTGTCTTACCTGCAGTTCCAGATAAAGCTACTGAGATGTCTAGAGTAAGAAGTCCTTTAAGAAATAATGTACTTGCTGACTCCTAATCCTTTTTGTGTTTCTTCTAGGCATTTTATATCTATTTCCTTTCTGCTAACATGTTTTAAATCAGACTGAATAGTCAACAAGGGTCATTTTTGTCTTCAAAATAGGGCCGCTTTGGGTTTCTTTATTCCTGGGTCACCTGGCTGAAATGTTGCCATGCCACCATTCATTCAGTGAGTGGTAGTTCACTGACAATAAAAACAATGAATAGAAAGTTAATGGAAATGTTCTGGATGCAAAGCTTGGGTCACAACACAAAAATAAATCAGCAGTTTTTAAGATGTGTAATACCATAATTGTACTAAAATAGTACTGTTTCCCAGCTTGCACTTGCCTTAAGTTTTATTTCATTTTTAATGGATGTAGAAAGTTAGATGATGTTTGGCTCAAATTCCCATAGCATTAAAAACACAAACCCTTTTAAACTGTTTCACAAACGCTATAGCAACTAAAAAAATGTTTTTTTTCCCCAAAGGTTATACAGGACAAGCCAGCTGTTTCATTGCATGACCTGAGCCAACTGGATGTTTCTTGAGACAGCCAGACTTTGGATGCATAGATCCATGTAAGTGAGCGCAGAACGTTAGGAGAAGAGGAGTTTTAACTCACTCAATGTCCAGAAATACACGTGTGGCTTGTTGTACCTTAGCTCTTAGATGCCATACACTATATACTGTATACTGAGTTTGACTGGTGGTCTGTAGGCTGGATGTGACTCTCAAGGTATTTTTTCTATGGCATGTGCCTTTCCTGAAAATGTGATAGTTCCTGTTATATTTCATCATTATGCCATGTATACTGTCCCCCTGGCCCTGCTAATATTTTCCTTCTCCACTTCTCCTCATGGCTTCCCCACTTTCTCTCCTCTGATACCCCTTTGTTCTTCCTCGGAGATTTCCAGGTATATGGTTATATAGGTTTTATATCTCACAGAGCATACTAACTCCCCTACTCACGATGATCGTCACACCTTGGACCTAATTTTTTTCTAGCATGTGCACTCTCTTGAGAGATCAGGCATGCCAGGCACGTCAATTGTTATTAAGGGAATGTATTTCCGTGACATGCCTGGCAAGTCAATTCTTGTCAAAGGGGTTAATATTGTCTGCCCTTTAATGGTATGTGCTGTCCACGTTAAATATATTAAACAAAAATATCCTACAGAACACTAGTATGAATCTATTAACAAAATCTAAAGTCTAGCTAAGATGGCATGAAAGTGCCACAAAAATAGCTTACATAAGACATGAAAAGCTAATCTTAGTGTGTGTTTTGTCCCTCCTGGCCTTCACAAGAGGATATCTTTTCAAAAAAGTTGCTATCTCTTTATCCTTTTAGAAGACAACCAAAGAGTAATTTGTACATGACTAAATGTATCCTCAGCAATTGGGTTGATTGGAGTGTATTAGATTTTTTTTTATAAGTGCATATCCTGTAAGATACAATTGATTAAATGCATTAGGAACCGGAATCAAAATGAGCATGTGTATAACATGTTTTTATTTAATTCAGTATATTCCCTGTTGTAAGTGGTTTAGTCTGCTCTCTCCCTTTCCCCCTACCTGGAATCCTCCCCTTCACTCTGGCAGCTGCTCCTTCACAGACACAGAGTACCCACTTGGACAGAAATACAGTTTCCGTGCTGCAGTTACAAGGTAGTTTATTTCAAACATACATTGCAGCTAGGGTTAGTTAATACTCCAGCTGATGAGACTACATTTCCTGTGACTCTCCACCAGTCTGGTATGGTAAGCATCATGGGAAAGTCTGGAATGCCAAGAGTTAGCTTTTATATCATTATGGACTGGTACTGCATCTGCTGTAGAATGCTATCCATTTGGTTGGCTGAACATCATGAGAAATGTAATAACAGCAAACGTGAGTGCCAAATGTTGCAAAAGTACCAAGTGTCCTATTTTGGTTCTAAGCCTTTATGTCCCTTTTTACTACCCTCTAACAACCTTTTTTTTTTGTAATACCTCAGAATATTTGTTGTGGATCACAGAGCTATGCTACACTACACAACAATAATATTTCTTGACTTCTGCTTCCATGACAATGCAAACTACATTGCTAGTTGATTATGGGGATAATAGCTATTAAGTGTAGATTGGGCTTGGGGGGGGGGCTACACCAAGTTTATTGTACAAAAACCAACTTTTGTTAACTGCATGTACCATAATATTGAGCCAGTCATATTTCCAGCTGAGCTTCATAGGAATTGTAGTAGTGTATAGACTGGGGTGGTGGTAGCTTAAACTGCACACTAACTTTTTTATTGTTGACTACACCTCCCAATATATATAGTCAGCCATTATTGGGTAAACACCATAGGAATTGTAGACTGGGGTAGTCGTGGCTAAGCTTTACCACCTCAGCTATTGTAAACAAAAGTTATTAGGTTAGCCAACAAAGATAGGCAATGGGTAGAAGGTAAGGAGGTATTGGAGTGTGAGAGGGGAAAGGTGGGGATGATATTTGGCCCCCCACCTTGAAAAAATCCTGCTGAAGCCCATGATCAGCACAAACCTAATAACATTTTAAGAATTTGCTAATGTTAACTCAACTTAAAAGCCATGCCAGACAGAGACATTTTGCTCTTTCCAGCTCTTGGGAGTTGTTGATACTATGGTTGAAGCGGAATGATTGATAGATATGTACTTCAAAACATCTAATTAACATATACACATTGTCAAGCCCCTCCCTCATTCATCTTATTAATAGCTCCCCAGACAAAAACAAATAGCAGATGTAGATATTTACATATTTCACTAAGGGATCTCCAGTGAGACCATGTCATAACCAGCAACCATTGTATATCAACGGCACGCAACATGGAGTTCTCCAGCAGTGCTTAGAAATTATCTTGTTAGGGGAAAGCACAATTTATAACCCGACACTACCCTACGCCTCCATAAATGTAATAGATCAACCCCACACTCAAACGAAATGTAAGGCTTTAACTATACAGGCTATAAATCAGGTAGAAAAATGTGAAAGCAACAATGGTAGAACTAAAGTGTAGCTAAATTTAGCAAAGCTCACTTATGTCCCACAAATTAGCCAACTAGGGGAATACTGTTTTCTCAAAGTAGATGTTGAGAAGGAAAGAAGTGATATGACTGTTGTGTATACAGATATGCTCTTAAGCATACAATATTTCTAATGATGCTGATTTTCGCCAGGGTCATACCAGGTTGATGAGTCAGTTCCCTTTTAAAGAGAACTTAGCATGATGGCATCCATGTCTTTCCATGCTACCAGAGATACACTAGAGATTGGATGTTACGAATGCATCCAACAGCATAGAAACATAATTTAATGGCAAATAAGATATTACACAAGCTTGTTGCTGGCTTTCGATGCATGCCTGCTACGTGCTGCATTGCTAATATGTGGTTGGGATTTACAAATGTATCTCAAGTACGTGTAAATTATTTTAAATGGAATGGAGTGCTAATATTGGGGCTAGTAGAGAGGACAATGTTTGATTATGACCGGTTAAGAAACTGGCTGTGACTCTTTCCACAGCTATGAATATCATGTGGTGCACCACTGTCTGAATATAGTATAACATTTTATGTCAGGGTGTTTTGAAACACAGAGGGAACTTTGTTTAGGGATAACTTCACATCAGAAACAATGGTTCTCAACCAAACTGTTGAGGGGCCAAACTGTTGTCTCCCCATTTTTACACTGGGGACACATTGAGAACGTTCTAGAATTTGCTGCATTCAGAACTATTTCAGAAACCTACACAAAGACGTTCGGCTTTACTACCTTCTTAAAAGTACTTGTAAATATAGTATTTGGGATTAAGAAATGACCCTGTCACATAACAATAATCCCCACGCCATCCAAGAGGTTTCGAGCTCAGTTGATGCCTTCACATCACATAATGATTGAACAAGTGTTTAATAATAAAGCATGCATACAAAACACCCATTTAATTACTCCAAATGTCCTTTGCTATCAAATAACCTTTAAATCATTTGTAGGAAAAATATAGCGGAATTTAAAAAATTCCAGTTGTTATTGGGGCATTCAATGCTTTGCACACTATAGCTTTGGATGGAGAAAAAACAATTTTCTCCCCAATTCTTGTTAAGATTACGTGTGTGCTTACTCTGTGGATGAGTATTACATTCTTAATGGTTGTATCGCTTTTCAAGGACAATGTTTTATTTCTCTTTGTCTTGCTTTAGCTGCAATGTTGGCGGCTCAGAAAGAATTCAGTAAAAAAAAAAAGTGTTTTTTTGACAGTGGAAATGGTGCAATTAGATAAAAAGCACTTAATGTTAATGTTCAGTCCTCCTTCTCTCTCCTCCCCCACCTTGTCTCTATATCTCTCCCCCTCCTTTTCATTTCTCTGTCTTTCTTATACCACCTTCATGCTTTTTCTTGTTTCATAATTCCTCCTCTTTTTCCCTTCAATCTTTCTTTTAACCTCTTCATTGACTACAGGCCCAACCTAGCATTTAGCAGTAAGTATGAATGCAGATTTTTTTTCTTTGGGAAAAGCCACAGCAGGTAACTGGCTGGTGTAGTCAGTAGTCAGCATGGCAAGTTCACTACAAAACGAGCAGGAGAATACTTAAATAAACATTGTGTTGTTTGGGAAATATTATTATTATCTTTTCTTTATATAGAGCCAACAATTTACGCAGCACTTCAAACATGATTGTTTGTTAATGTTTGAGGGGTTTCTTCTAGCCAGAACTAGCCAGAACTAGCCCGCAGCTTGGCTGTATTCTATGTTACAGAGTGCCAGGATATGACACCAGATCCCTGCACAGGTAGTGTCAGCTCAGCACAGCCTGTATGGCGCATATTTAGGTTATTCGTACAAAGCCAGACCCCTCACGAAGCAGATGTAAACAAAGCCAAACGCTCTAAATTTTCGTACTAAATTCGTAGGCCCTTTCCCTCACACTCTCTAACACTCCCATTCTGGTTCCCTACCTTCTTGACCAACCACTTCTGCTTCTGCTGACCATCTTTTTGTTCTCCATCTTCTCTCTTATCAAGGGAGAGGACGTCAGCAAAAGCAAAAGGTTATATCCGTGAAGAGTGAAGATAAAGGAAAGAAGATAAAAAAACACAAGAAGATGCGGAATCTTTTAGAAAGTGTAAGAGAGTGAACCAGAATGAGAGTGTGAGAGAGTCAGTGACAGTATGAATGAGTGAGTGAATAAGGGCACCGAATCAAAAATGCCCCACGATTTTTATCCGAACTGAGCAAGCAAAACAAAATGTATTATGTCTAATGCATAATTCGTTTTTTCTGTTGCTACTTTTAATCTTTAAACAACATTACATGGGATTATGTACACTGAACTGTAAAAAGGCTAAATCAAAAGTGATATATCTGCTTAGAGGTAATTTTAAGGGAAGAAATGCCCTTTTTTTGTTCCACTCAGCTGCTGCCAGGTGCATTGCGCTTGTGACATTAGGAGTGTGCCAATGTCTTTTTAGCAGTCTAGAGTGCCAAACAACCCATGAAATGGACTGGATGGAGTCAAGTGGCTCTACATCTGGTAAAGGAAGGTGCTTGTGAAAAGGCGACATGTTTTTGGGTATGAATATCTATCTAAAAGTATGTATTGTTTATTAATTTATTATGTACTGGGGTGAAATCTTTTAGCACATAAATGAGTTTAATGCTAGTACAGTTTACCCTTTCATATTTGTTCACATTTTCCTTAATCTTTATAATGTATAATATGCCTTTGAATGCACCTATACATTGAATACCTTTACATTTTATCACATACACAACCCCCATCCTACCAATGTAATCTGCCAATGTAATTGTATGTAGCTTAATCTTAGAGGATGCTTTCCTAATTAGCTTTACAACATGAACGCATCTGCTTAATTATCCATATAGGTGCACTATATTCATTTCTGTTTGTTTGGTTCATTTATCTGCGTTCATCAACCAAGTGGTGATTCAACTATACGAACATCAGAAAGATGTTTAATGCATTGCACTTGCACTATCAATGTGTACAGTAATTGTTGAAAATGGCTGTCATTAAAATTATAGAGTGTTTGCATAAGGGAAATGAAAATCCACAGTTTGATATGAACATGCATGCAAATGGAATAATGGAACGATACAAATATGTACAGATAAAGAAGGCCCAATTAAAAATGAAACATCTGGTGAAGATGCAAGTTGGCTGCACTAGTATGAGGAATTTTGGTTACTAGCAACACAGTGACATAGATCACTTCATTAATCGTAATCCCATGTGCTGCTATTTACTGCACTGGATATAAAGTCATATCACTCAGACCATTGTCTTTAAAATGTAAAACACAGGAAAGTAATGCCAACGTCACATTCAATGGTGATTACCAGCTCTGATCACGAAACACCAAGGACACCAAATGAGGGGGACTGGAAGGAGTTTACTCTCCAGTATATTCATGGATGGGTCTCGTGGCCGTTAGGACCATTAAGCATCACTGTTTGTTGTCATGATAATCGCTCCAATAGTGTTGGCCATCTTCATGCCCCATGATCTTTTCTTAGTGGATAGACCTGTGCTATGAGCCATGTGTGTCTATATGACAAAAGCCTTAGCTTCTACACAATGACTAACTCTAGTTTGAATGTCCTCCACCATTTTCAACAAGCTAAGGGTAAAATAGTTTTTTGTGGTTGTCGTGATAATTGCTTGCACTGAACGTGTTTCTTTCAGTCACTATATCAATACATTTGATTTATGCTGTGGGGCAGGCTATCGATTCCTTATACTACAAGCCATTTATCCAAGTTACAACTTGAATAAATTCTGTAGGATTGGTGAAGAAATGCACTTTATGAAGGGTAAGTATGATTTATATATGTGAGAATTAGGTCATAATAATTTATATTGGTAAGTGTGTCATATCATGTGCGTGTGTGATCAATTCCCAGCAGGTCTAATTACATGAAGGGATGAACATGAACGCAGTGTGTAGTATGGGGTGTCCTGTTTAGTTATTTATAAACATAGTCCTTATTCTCCTTCTTATTATTTAATTATATTCTGTTGTTGAACGGAATACATCATAATTTTTAGGTTAGCCATAATCAGATGTTATGTACATCTTCGTTTGTGCCTTAGAGCAGTGGACGTCTGACCGGGTGGGTGTACGATGGAAAGGATATGAGACCTAGATCAAGACGTCAATCACAGTAAACTCGGAATGTTTGGTGAGGTGGATGAGCTGACCTATTATTAAAATATGGACTGCACCAGAAAATCCTAGGACAAGAATCCTTATCTAAACATGATACTAATACCTAAAAAAACATTAGTAGCCCATATACATTTAAATATCCTTTCGAAAGTATTTATTTTTAAATACAGTCAAGTACTTGCTATAAGCCATTGTTGCATATCGCCTCTAGGCTACTAATATTGTTAACATGGTTAAAAAACATATCTGATTCTGACAAAGTGTTTTAACATTATACTCTCAACCTTAAATCACAGACTTGGGTCTGTGAGCATTGTTTGCATATCTGTTGACTACTTATAACTTGCTGTTGGCTTTCAAATTGTTAAAAAATACTATATCTCTTATGCATTGTTACTTAACACACCCCATGTTTCAACACCTTAGTTACTGGGAGACATAAACTTGGCATCTCACCTCTGTCCCACTTCATATCAGTTTCTAAACACATCAGGAGGTAATAATATCCCTTTCCTAATGCCTCCTTTAATAATGATCTCTAGCATCAAAAATTGCAGCCAAGGAACCATTGTTTTTAAAACAATACCGCTAGAGATTTGACCTTACGTTTTGGGGTTCGTACACCAACCTTGCGGTCTCACTATTAATGGTTAGATTCTAAGCATTACACAATATGTATCCAGATGTGAGCCTAGCAGGATTTCTTTGGTGCCCCCTCCCCCCCCAGCAAGT
Organism: Spea bombifrons; assembly: GCF_027358695.1. Lineage (NCBI taxonomy): Eukaryota > Metazoa > Chordata > Amphibia > Anura > Pelobatidae > Spea > Spea bombifrons. Next base: position 20,531,122 of record NC_071090.1, on the reverse strand, counting down.
CGCACACTTACACTTACACACAGTCTGAAACATACTAACATGCAAACATCCCCACAACATACATTAACATCATATACTTACACCATATGCTAACACCCACGCACTCACACTTTATGTTAGCACTCTCTACCATAACACACCCTACCATGTTCTGTATTATCTCCACCAGCCCCTGCCATGTCCCCACCAGCCCCTGCCATGTCCCCACCAGCCCCTGCCATGTCCCCACCAGCCCCTGCCATGCCCCCACCAGCCCCTGCCTTGTCCCCCAGCCCCTGCCATGCCCCTATTAGAGAATGTATTGCCTCCACCAGCCCCTGCCATGCCCCCACCAGCCCCTGCCTTGTCCCCCAGCCCATGCCTTGTCCCCCAGCCCCTGCCATGCCCCTATTACAGCATGTATTGCCTCCACCAGCCCTGCCAGGTCCCCTCGGGGCCTGCATTATGCTCATCAATCCTGCCATGTCCTCCCAGCCACTGACATGTTATCCCAGCCCCTTCAATGTCCCAATCCGCCCCTGTTTTGTCCCCACTAGAAACTTTCATATGCCCCCAATTTGCCTACCTTTTTACAAGTTTAGAAACCACAGTAGATCTCACACGGTTTCTGATCAGCCATGGAGGACCTGCTGTGGCCTCACAGACTCCTGAATTTAAGTGGGACAGTGAATTGAGATCTTATGATCTCCCTGGCCTGATCCCTTCCTAAGTGAGCACCTAGTTGCAGTGTACATTGTGCACCTGTCATAGGGGGACCCTGCCCTACTGACAGAGACATCACAGTTATCTTCACTACAGTATGGGCAACTATTCCTAACATTCTTGTCATCTAACGTAATAGCTTTCATTAGGACTAAAGAGTCTCAACTCTTGAAAATTCCTTGGTGACACCAACATCATTGTAAGAGGTTTCAAAGCAATTTGAATGAAAGAATGTGCTGCATTATTAGCATAGGCAGTCCAATGTACACGCTTAAATGAACACTACATATAGTGACTATGCTTACCACCATGCTTGGTTTGCTACAAAATACAATTTTTTCAAAAATAAATGTCAGCTGCATATAATGGAAAGTTCTTTAGAGCTCTTGTGCTTTTTTGTAGCAAAATTCCTTAGTAGTGAACAATGCAACCTCTATGTGTTGTCCAATACATGCATGACGTTTCCACTGGGATTGTGTACTGGAGTCTCAAGGCATATACATTTGCAATTTCAATAGCAAAACTTGCGCAGTGTGGCAGATATAATAGATTCCCACTCCTACACATTCTCAGTGTGTAAAACGCGGATTACTTTATTATATATGAAAAAAACAAGTTACATTAAAACTCCCCTCATTAAACCGTGAACTGCTGTCAGCGATTATGAACGTGTAGAGCAGAATCGTATGAGGAAACATTATGGTTAGAATACAAAGCCCACATTTGTGTAAATAATTAAGCTGTAATATAACGGTCTATATAATTTAAAGATATGCAATGCCAGCAGATGTTATTATATATTGCATATTAATCCCACATGATCAGTAGTAGCATATGAGGTTTTCAATGATTTCATTAAAACATTTGTCAACAACATCTGAATGCAAAAGATCATCTTAGTATGGAAAAAATGCATTTTATGTATATACTGTATGCAAAAAGAATCCATCATAAGCAGGTAAAGCAAAGAAGAAGTTTAAAGAAGTTTGGACTGGCCCGGGTGGCAATTGCCCACCAGGTCAGACTGTCCCTGAATATAAGCAAACATCAAATGAGATGTTGGTCTGGAGGTTCAGGTTTCAAGCTAGGCTTGATTTTTTTAATTAACTTGGGGTCTTAACGCTCAACCCTTATGTCCTAATCCATGTACTTGGTTGCCAGGTGCTAGAGTTAAATGTAAAAACTAAAGGGGTATTCTTCCTTGGAATGGGAATTTCCACTGGGATTAAGGTTCCCTTCTTCTATACATGTTGAAGACAAGGTCAATGTTAGACCATGTTTCCATATGTTACAGAGGCTTAGATTTATGTATGCTGTGGAAATCTAAAATAAAATATTTGAAAAATGCCCTATGAATAAAATAAGCTAAATTTCGCTGAAAAATCTTGAAGGTGATTTTATAACGGTAGTAATGCATGGAATAGTCCAATTGACAGGGCCATTACGTTGTTTGCTGTAGATGTTCTACAGTACATTACATATGGCCAACTCAGCTCTTCCTGCCATGTTCTTTATAATGTTTCATGAAGAAGTAAGATGAAACTAACTTTCCTGTAAACTTGTTTTAGTGAATAAACCTGTTAGCTTGGGTCACAACACTTACTGCTAGACTCAATAATTTGCTGAAATTTGTTTTATGAGTGGAACAAATGACTTCACAACTCAGATATGCAATGATCGATGTGACTACCTTCAGCTTCATTCCATGCAACAAGCTCATAAACATATAATGACTTGTTTCATTAAAACTGTGTTTCTTGCATATAGCAAAGTTTATTTCATTTGATTACATAAACATGTTCATTAACAAAGCACAGAGAAACACTATGGAACACAGGGAAAATGGGCAGAGGTGGGCTACACGTTCAGGATCCAAAGGGAAATGGTAAGACAAACTCATGGCCAAGGCAAGGAACTGGAAACCGGTGCAGAACTAAGAACACAATGCACACCCAGCAATTAAAACTGGCCATGTGTTCTCCTTTTAAAATATAGGACAAGCATTGCATTGCTGAGTATGGTGCACACACGCCATACTCTGAACTACATGCCGATGGTGGTTCCTACAGGTTCACCCACAGCCACAAGGTAAGAACAACTGGCGTGCACTGGTGATCGGCACTGGAACTGCGCACATGTAAGCGAAATGACAGCTAAGTGTCTGACCTTTTTTCATGCATGTGTAAAAGTAGGGCTTCATTGACATGTTTCGGCTGAAGCCGCAACCCATAGACCACACACACTCTACCCTTGAATAAAATGTGTAACCGTTCCATTTAACAGCGGGGCTGCACTAGACCTAGGCCACGGTTTGTCGTTATCAATTTATGTAGTTGTTCCTATCTGCATAGTTACACAATGTAAAGTATTTTAACCTTGGTGTTTAGCCCCTGTTACCACTTCTATTATACTGCATTTTGGCTCAATAAGGTCACACTGATCACTCTATGTGAGATTGTATATATTTTATATGTATCTGTGTCAGAGCATAGTGCGATCTCCTTTTTTGTGAGCTTCTTCTATTTCATAGTGTGACTATGCCGATAAGGGAACATATATCAATTGAGCATCTGTTATCCTTATGCCGATGGAGGTAGATAAAATATGGTGCTAATATATGATAAAATATGGGAATATGCAATACGGGGCATTGATTTGGCTTGTTAACCAGTAAAGTATCTCTAGATTATAAAAATTAAACATGTCAGAACAATAGAATTTGGTTCTTGATGCTGCATCTGAGCTAACAGCTATGTATACCTCTTGAGCATCGCAATGATGCGTGCAACGTGTTACGTCAGTGGGTGTAAATTGTTGGTCCACTTTCACAAGAATTACAATGGTATGCATAGTTATTTGTATAAAACATTGTGATGTCAGGTCCTCAAATGATCCTGCTGAAAGTGTATGTTTCATTAAATGTCTCCCAGAAACAGATTGTGATAGATCATACTGGGCATACAGGAAGGCATTACTCGTGCTACTGTAAGTGACCACACAGTCCACATTTCCATATTTTTTAATGAAAATTATTTGGTGTTGATATGTTGGTAGATAATGTTATCTAATTTGTCTACTGGGTCAAAAAAGGTCTAAGGATAATGGGCTTATTTTAGATAACAAATATAAGTCTATCCACGTGAGTGGTCAAAATTACAAATCTCATGATTTAATAATTAATCGGTCCATTCAAAGGCATAAGGAGAACATTTTACTTTTTCCATCAGTTTTCATAATTTCTGAATTTTGTTAGCTTTGTGGAAGTATGGTTATCTTTAATCAGCACTACCATATAAGCATATCTGGGAACTCTCTGAGTTTTGTCCAGAGACTCAGGGTCAGGCTTTCTGACATGCCCTACTCCCCTAATTTCCCCCTTAAAAAACGGCATGTCCGCCCACCGACCTGCCCGCATCCCGGAAGGGGGGCTCTGGGTACCCAGAGTCATAAAGTCTCCAGGTAGTGGAAGAGCGTCAAGGTTTTATAATCTTAAATCACTCTGTGGCATAGTGCTGTTAAAACCCCTTGTTACTATGGTAACAGACTATCATCTCTAAAATACCATAGAATTCTCATGTCCTTCTGTATGAAGACTACCCAGAGGCTGGTGAATGATATGAAACTATATGTATTCATGTGCAGGAAAGTAGGGCTTGGAGTATCTTCCCACTACTTATGTTGACGTGTTGCAAGAGAAATACATTTACCTTATAAAAAAAGCTGCAAACATTACCTATAATAAGTTCTTGCACAGAAACTCATGCTGTTTGAGGAGCTGTGTACATTAAAAGGCCTCCAACCTCATCTTCTCTTGTGTATCCATACCATAATCAGCTTCTCTGGCTCACTCCCTTATTAACTACGGCTTTGGGGACAACTTGCAGGCACAAGATCCCGAAACTCAGTTTCTAGTAGGATCGAGGAGACCTTGTATAAACTCCTTATGAGGCGGTATAGAACTCCTTGGGTCATTGCTGGAGGTTCCAGGCGACAAGTGGGGAATCAAGTTTTCATAATAATAAGTGGGTGACTCCTCACCGGGAGATTCACCGGCTACAATTCCACTCCACCATGCTGTTGATTTAATTGACAATCTGGAAGGTTTAGTACTCAACTCTTGGGGCAACTGGGTCCAACATGAAACAAGATGGTTCTGCTGGCCCACTTTCATGATGTATGCTGACCTGAGATCCTTGTTATAACTGAACTTATTAATATGATTGTACTGTTGTATTTCCTTATGTTTTTTGGGGTATACCTCAGAAGTATCCAGAGTGTGGAGGCCTCCATCCCTGGGAGGCCTCCAATAGAAAAAGAAAAAAATAGATTTGGGCCACTGCTGGAATAAACTTGTTTGAGGGTGATACATGCAGAATAGGGGCTGTTGGAAATTAGCAACCTCTGTAAATGATGCTGAAAATGCAAGTTCTAACTTTTGCAGATTTTTATTCATTTATACTGATGTTCCTTCTAATCTGCTAACTTCTTTCCGTTGTGCAGATAATATATATTGAATTAACACATTGAATGCAACACATTGTTGTGCAAAATAATTATTTTTTATGTCATACAAGTTCATGTAAAGTACAAAAAAATGGGCAAAAGAAATAATTGCAAAAAGTATCTGTGCTTATTTACCATTTGCACCGATTTAGTATCTTAATATGAAAACATGAATCCATAGGAAATTAAAAAAAGATGTTGATGCTAAGTGTTTTTTTTTTTTCAAAAAACAAAATAAGCACAAGTCTCACATTGTGCCTTGAACAAATGATGCCCTGAATCTTAGCGTGTCTTATGAAAAGAGGGGGCAGATGCGATGTGCACCACGAAATTAAATTAACTCTTTACATTGGAATTTCAAAGCTAAAAAAGGATTTTTTTTTCCTGTATTTAAATTTTTTCGTTGCTTGTGAACTTACATGCTTCTAAAGTACTAAATCATAATATTTCTCTATTTTCATGTTTAGAATAGTGGTTATTTTTCTTTACAGGGTGTTTTTTCTAAGATCTAAGTAGTCACGGGTTTAAATGTATTGGTATTAATATTGGACATCACTGAAGTGTGTTTAAAGACTACAATAAGATTTAATTATCTGCTGTTCTGGGGCATAAAATTGAGCCTTGTGAAAAATTTACACTGCTTTAAGAATGTTCCTAGGAAACAATTTATACATGTCAATTGTAGGGTATCAGTTCCAGTCACCATGGTAACAACATCTTGTCTTTCTAGGGACCAATGATCTAGCTGTCGTTGCCATAGCGATCTATCATGCTGCACATCAATATATAATCCGGTTAGATCTGTGATATATAGTTTTACAGTAATTCATTTTTCCTATTGTATGGAGGACCCCCTATATTTAAGATTTTCTTTAAAGTGAAAAGCAGTGTGGAGGGCAGATGTTTGGGAAGTAGTTGTCCTGGCAACAGAGTTAGGGCGTTTCAGAGGGTGGTTGCCTGGGAGATCTGGATGCTGACGACGGCTGGTAAGGTTTCGGAGGACAGACTGGCTTCACGCTTATCCGCAGGCTTGTCAGTCAGAGACCTTGCCTTCCTCACCTTCAAGATAACACAGAGCACCATCAGAACAAGAAAAAAGCAAAATAGAGGAGAGAGAGAGGGATACAGAGAGTCAGAGAGGAAGCAAAATAGAGGCAGATAAGAGGGACTGAAAAGACGACAGAAGAACGGAGATAACAGAACATTTTAAAGGACAGATACATATATTAATATAAATATATATATTTAAGAAGGCATTTAGTGCAGAGAGTGAAATAAATACAGTGGAAGAACAGTAGAATACAGATTCCAAGAAAACTGGAAAAAGAAAAGGTAGATTGAAGGAGACAAAATCAGAAATGCTTAGAGGGATTTAAAGGGGTGATCGTTAATTTGTTAGTATTTAGAAAGGAGGGAGCACTGTTGCTAAACAGGACAAAGAGAGTCGTCCAGTCCAAGCACCCACTTCATCTGTTGCCTTGTGACATCTCTCTCCGACTGCAAGACATTGAGGGTCATTCCAGGCATGGCTACGATCACCTGCACTCGCTTCAGTGAGGAATACCAACTCTTCGAAGAACTAGGAAAGTAAGTTGAACATGGCTTGCGAGAATGGATTAAAAGTTGCTGGGGTTATGTTACAGGGTTTACAAGGAGGTGAGCACTGAAAAGGCATTTGGGGCTGGTGGTTCCCAAGCCAATATAGAGGAATGGGACATTTTGGTAACACTTAGCAAAACCAAATTATTTTTCTGATTCTTTAATAGATCAGTTGCCAACATTGACTTTGCCATTTATTTATCATGTACATGGAACTACACGATTTTAGTTGTTTTAAGGAATGCTTTTCAAAGAACATTTGCATTGTATGAAATTTCTAGGGTTTAAATTGGGTTTCAATCCACTAAAACATTTCTGGAGCCCCCTTCTTTCTAGACTTGAGGAATGCTTGATGGTTCCATGAGTTACTGCTCTACAGCATCCCCTTGTCATTGCTGCATCCTTTTCTATTGTAAATTGGAATCTTCTTTAGAAGAAAAGAACGATCAGTAGTTTGGGGTTTTAAAAACATGTTTCTCAGTCTCAATAACATGCTCTGTTGGCTGTGCTTTGTTAAAAGGGGGTGAACTCTCTTTTGATCCAAACCTATTGTTGCTGGAGGAATGCATTGCAGGTCTTCTTAGACACTCTAAGGCAATCCATTACCCTCAGTGAATTGTATCTGCTAATAGCAGCTAGAGTCAACTTTTCAAGATTCGTCTTAGCAAATTGTTAGTGACATATGGTATGGTATACTGGGAACTAGCTCACTTTACAAGAATCAAGGACACAATAACTCTTCCAGCTGGCAGCCAGCCAAGACATTAGTGTTGGTTTTTAAGGCACAGTGATTACGTTTTCCCAAATAAAATATACAGCGCTGAGAATGGACATATATTTCTGGCGGCATATGTAATAGAGCAGCATCATTTCTCCAAATCAAGAAAGCTCACATTGTAGGCAACGTGTGAACTGCAGTGTTAAGTGTAGTGCATACGCTTAGCAATGTGTATCAATAAGGGGTGTGGAAATCATTTAAGTCTGTGGGAGAGAAAAAAATAAATGAGGATAAAAGGAACATGATAATGGTACATAATTTAATTTAAAAGCACTGTGTTATTTGATAATTTACCCATAATGTGCTTTCTATTATGGTTGTTGAGGTCCTATAATATATATATATATATATATATATATATATATATATAAATAAATATATATATATATAATGCTATATGGTATGATTCTGTATATTTTTTGTATTACATTACAATTGTGCAACAAATGCAGTTGGAAAAAATTTGCGTGGTGTACAATCTATTGCATATGCCACTGTCTGGCTCTGAAAAGGTTAATGCACATTTCAAAAAAAGAGGTAGGCGAACACAGAGAAAAAGTGTGTTTGATAGACCCCCTCCCAGTGCAGTGGATGCACCCCCAACCGCCAGCACCACTGCAGTGTGTGTGATGAAATCCAGCACCAAGAGCTTTAATGGGAGACCCCTAGCCGCTCTCTACAGCTGCCCCCAGAGCTTTACAGGGCATCTGAATGGTACTTTACTGTGGCATACCTGTTTCATAAATCATCTGCAGTTTTTGTTATCTTAACCAGTTTAAGAAAAAAAGGGGAAAAATAACATCTAAAGGTTAAAGCTTTCCCCCCCCCTCAATCAATGCAACTGGATTTTAATTCATCAGAGATTTTTAAAAATATGTCATTCCTTATTTAAAGCTCTTTCATACTGCACTAGTAATAGTGGAAAAATATGTAACTTTATATAAGAATAAAATTGAGATGATGCTTTGTCTACACAGCGTATACAATTGATATTTTGAGTTGCAAGGGTTCAAGAGCGTGGCTTCGGAAGTCAGCTTTTCATCGGCCATTGGGAGTACATTCCATATGTTGTTGCGTGCAAGCTTAGAGATATTTTCATAGTTGGTTGTTGATCCAATGTTAATTACTTAAATTTATAGAAAAAAACTGCCCATAGGATCAGAGTACTGTATTTTATCTCATTCTTAGATATCTGTGGCATTGCAATGTGATTAGCCCTTTAAGATTTATAGCTCAAGAGCATGGGACATAAATAAGGCACATATTGCATCTGGCGAAATTAATAGCCTTTCTTGGGAAAATAGTTTTGTGTAGGTGGACGACATCCATCAATGGCTTTTATAACACCTTCAGTGCCAGATATGTGGGCAACTCACGGTTAAAGCCATGTCAGAAGGGTCATAAATAAGCCTTGCACCAGTCCTACAATACATTGTGCTTCAGATGGACTATAGACCATGCATTGTGGGGGTGGATGGATTTAATATAGATGCTGCCGGTGTTATGGACCCAAAATGTCAGTTGCAGCTTTATTACTATTGAAATGTCTAGTGGCATTTAAAAAGCTACTGGCTTATCGGAGCTCCATCCTTACAGCAGTATTCTTTTAAATTGCTTTCAATGGCTGTTATGTGTGATATTCTCTGTATCATTATTATTATTAGAGTCGGCGCGCCATCTCGGTAAAACATGCATTAACTTTAAAGAAAAAGCCAATTCTCAATTTGCAGTTTGCCGTGCTTTTATATAAAGCTGAGTTTACATCGGTTAATTTGAGCATTGACTTTAAACTATGGAATATTGGGGGGTTTGTAAAAAAAAGTTCCAAAGTGTTATCAAAACCTTAGCAACCAATATAATTATCCCACTGAGAAGACTTACACTGGTTGCTACACGATTCCTAATAGTATTCCTATTTTAACATAAATGCTATCATGTCTATTCAGGCAATTTCTTAATTGTGTGGGTATATATTCACTAAATAATTAGGAGACCATCTGTTTTGCTTCCATAGATGCCCATTACATCAGCATGGCACTATATTGATGATCAATAAATAATAATAAAAATTTTGAAGTTTTAAAATGTTCTTTTGTTCTGAGCTGGTATCTTCCACCTCTCCCACCCAACAATAAAACATACTGAAATCTTATATTACTGGATTTGAGTATTGTATGCCTATAGTTCTAACATAAAAAAAAAAGTAAATTACCTTCCAAATTAGTGGATCATAAAAAAAATTTGGTGCCAGGAGGTGTGAAGAAGTCAGCTTGATAAATATAGTTTCCTACTATGCCAGAATCCATACCTTCCAAGTGTCCTGTCTCTTTGGAGTTCTCACTCTCTCTGGCCAGAACAATACACTTTTCTACAACCTCTGTTTTTTTTTGGGGGGGGGGTTGCATTGCCTGCATTGTCAGAACATAGCAGGTTATCTCTTCCAGGAACGTTTTCCACGTGATAGAATAACGTGGCTTGGAGCTTACGCTATAGCCAAGTCATCTGAACCCACCCCTATACATATCACAGAACATTATAGAGCTGGGTGACATTGAGCTAGACCTTGTGAGAACTGAGCTGGCCCAAAACACAAAGAAAGTCCTTAAAGACACTTGGTAGAACCATATGTTGAACATGAGAAAAAACCTCAGCCAACCTACCCTTCTCTACAACAAAGCAGCTGTAAATAACTATAACAATTATTACCTGGTGTATTCGTTCCCACCAATTGAGGCCAAATGAGGCTTATATTTTGATACAAGTGGTGGTGTAAAGTGGTCAATTTATGCTCTTCCATATGGTAATGGCTTTATGGGATCAGCTGGTGCTCCATAAATCAACTTTGACGTAACTTGGTAAAGCTTGCCCAAAGTAAGATTAAACATTGGGGCCAGATTTGTTTTTTCCTCTGCTAAAAAGGAAAATTCTAGCACTGGTGAGATTACTTTTTACATTTCTGCAACTCACATACACTATATGGACAAAAGTATTGGGACACCCAACCATGTCTTTATGTCTTGTCTAAAATGTTTTGGAATTCCTCTTCAGCGGTCCAAGATATTTTGGGCAATGCTATTCTTCCAACTTTGTGGGAACACTTAGGGGAAGGCCCTTTTCTATTCCATCATGACTGTGTCCCAGTGCACAAAGCAAGGTGCATAAAGACATGGTTGGATGGGTTTGCTGTGGAGCAACTTGACCGGCCCACACAGAGCCCTGACCTCAACGCCATCAAACACCTTTTGGATGAGCTGGAATGGAGCTTGTCATAAAAATCCCTGTTGGTGTAACGGTCAGATGTCCCAATACAATTCAGTGTTTAGTGAGCAAAGTGCTGACTGGTGCAGAATGCACTCGCTTCCGTAAGAAAGTTTAACACAGACTGCCTCCCTCCTTTAAATTTATATAATGAGCTATTATAACAAGCATTTGTAAGTGCCAAAACAGTGGCATATTTGAATACTTGCCATTTAATAAACATACTTTGGGGATAGCCCTGTCCTTGAATGTGCCTAATTTTAAAATGATTCCTTATTTAAAACATATAGATTAAGTCAAGCAACTGATCAGTGATTAACACACCTGCATACAGGTGATAATAGCCTTAAAATCTGACCCTTGAGGTAGTTCATTTTGCTAAATTGAGACTGTTCTAAATGCTGGCAACCACCCCACCTCCTTTTGCATTTAGATTTGGCTCCCTACGGTGGGTCAGACAGCTCATTAGAACCTAATTCACAAGGTACTAGGACTAAGCTTTTCATATTGCTCCCTGAACACATTATTCTGACCATTTACGCTTTATAATAACTCTTCCATCACATTACACGGCATAAATTGCAAAACCTTTCGGAAGGCGCAACAGAAAATGATAATTCTCTGCAGAGGTGTAGAAAGCTAAAAAATATGTAAATGTGTTCAAGAGGGTTCTTTTTATTCCTTTCATAGTTACCAAGGTAACGTTTCAAATGTTTAATTGTAAAACACTTTTTTTCCCCAAGAATCAGATCATTCATACACTGTATGACCGAAAGAATGTGGACACTTGACCATCATACCTGTATGAGCTTGTTGGACACCCCATTCCAAAACATAAGCATTTATAATTAGCGGTCAAATAGTGTATCCTAAATATTATTTGTTTAGAGGCAGAGAGAGCAGGCATGACTGCAGACTTTGGGAAACAGACAGACCCGCACTGGCCATCTGGCACACTGGGCAAACGCTAGGTGGGCCAGTGGCCGACGGTGTAAAAACGTAGCATGCGGCTGCCCATATTAAGCTGTTAGCCACTCGTACATTATCAGGCAGTGGTTAGACTTAAAAAGTGCCAGTCTGGCCCTGGAAATATAATCAGTACCCTTAAAGTGTCAGTATAACATACTGACTACGCTTAAAATTACATTTAAGAGTTTACGTTGCTTTTTAATTAATCTTCAATGCATTTTTCTTACCCCTAGAAGTATTCGTATAGGTATGCTCAATGCTTGACACGTGCTACATCATTTTATTCCCAGAAGCCGTACTCCATATTTTACACTTTGAGAGAATAATATTCTTTAGGGGTCCGGTGCTCTAAATCTGGTATCTGTGAAGTATGGTAGGCGCCAGCAGTTTTCCTCATGGTAATATTCTATCCTTTGTATAGTATGGGAATACATTAAAGTTGTGTTAGTTCGGCATAACTACATACACAGCTAGTAAACTGACTTAATGGTCCTTCATAGACAGTGGCACCAGAGGAAAGAGACTTGGGAGTTACTATTGCAGATGATTTAGCAGAGGTAGCAGATATATGTATGCTGGTTGTGTAAAGATGAGCCCACCACAGAAAATGACCCCTCCTGTCTGGGACCCTTGCCAACTATATGTTTACCTTATATTGACAACATAGGTGGGCTGCATTATGATTTTGTGTGGCACCACCCTTACAAAAAAATACTGCAGTTTTTCTGAAGTAATACTGCAGTTTTTTGGACATGAAAAAACTGCAATACTGCACTTTTACTGTAGTATTACTTCACATTTACTGCAGTTTCACTGCATTTGTACTTCACTGTACTGCAGTTGTACTGCAGTTATTTTTGTACGGAAGTACAAATGCAATAAAGCTACAGCACATTGAAGTACAACTGTAGGTTTGCAATATAAAAAAAGTGCAGTAAATGTGCAGTAATACTGCAGTAAAAGTGCAGTATTGCAGTTTTTTCATGTCCAAAAAACTGCAGTATTACTTCAGAAAAACTGCAGTAATTTTTCGTAAGGGCATTGGTAGCCTCAAAAGATCTTTATCTTACATCCTACATTAGTATTGTCTATGGTAATCTACTTAAAGCACTCAGGTAAAAGATAAAGGGGGACAGGAAAAGACCACATTTTTGGAAAAATGTTATTGTGAAGAAGAAAACAGGCAAGGAAAATATTCAAAAAATGCTGTTTTGATTCTAAGTGTCTGGATTTTTATGAACAAGCCAATATTGCAAAAATAGCCAAGAGCAAAACAAGATGTTAATACTTTTGCATATAAACTCTATTTTTGCCTCTTTTTTTTTTTAAACAGCAGTAACGTATAACAACATGGAATGGTGAAGCATAATAACCCATAGTACTGTTTTATAGATAAGGTAGCGAATTTCCAGAAAAAAAACTAAACCTGTAAATTAAAGCAAGCATCATTGAATAATATACAGCACCTCACCATACAAGGCCTTCTGGTATTTTTTTGCTTCAGCACTGAATAGTTTACCTTATTTGATAATACATCGTCTTCCCATTGTCCTGATTCATATCAGTTTTGCTGATGCATTGGGGCTGTTCACAAAGTCCTTTGTATTGCGCGATCTCAACATTGATTTCTCTTTCACTTTACGTTACGCTTTTCTTTCCATTTTTGTGTGTAAATGGTTCTTACAAGCTGTGAAATTACACACTTCTATGTTTCTATGCTGTGGTGTAAGTCCATCATTATATTAATATAATATTATACATTATATCACACATATACTTTGTATTAGGGCAGTACATTTAAATATGTATTTTTAACCACTTCAGTAAAGAAAAGTTAAATAAAAAGGTTAAATAAAAAAAAAAAAACACCTTTACATTTTTTTTACCTTTTTTCTAGGGGCGCTTTCTCCATCGTCCGTAGGTGTGTGAAAGTTTTATCGGGCCAGGAATATGCAGCAAAAATTATTAACACCAAGAAGCTTTCAGCTCGAGGTGAGTGTGGAATATAAAGCATTCTTTTTGCCTTGCTGTTACGGACAAATATGTGTGAAATGGGTAAGAGGTTAGATAAGAAAGAAAATATTAGAGAAAGGTGTTTTCTTTAATTACACAAGGTCAAAGATATGGTAGATATGGATGTAATAGATTAGACAGGAAAATAATTTCTGGATCATCTCTTATACTTAGGTCTTTGGAGGAGATTAGAGACTTTCAGTCTTAGTTTGGATAGTTGAAATATGGGTCTAATTGATAGGTCATAGTCATCACAATAATAGTCCTTTGAAAACAGTTTCACTTCTAGGTCTTCATTTTAAGAGTATGCTTGTCCAAATTTCTCCTGATCATATAGGCCAGAGGTAATCAGAACTATTTGTCTGCATCTCATCCTCAAATGGATGCAGTCCTTTTATTGTCATTAGACTGTTCCGACATTTCTGAATAAGACACACTGGCCAAAAATTGTTGGCCTGTTAATTGTTTTTTTTGGTACACTTATTTCTGGAATGGCCCCTGGTTTTCAAAACACATTTATTTTAAATTGATATGTTAGCTGCATTTGGAAGATGGACTTACTTCACTGTAGAAAAGTCCAATGTTCTAGTCTTTTTGTGTGTATCTGAAATAAAAAATAAAATACTATATGAAAAATTGCCTTGTGTGGCTGCGATCAGAGATAAGCTTAATGCTTCCAAAGTGCTCTGCGGACAAATTCATCACACAGTTATGGCAATGCAAGATATTGAACGAGGCTATGTTTAATTCCCCCAAAGCAAGGCAGATGTTCAAAATCTCATGAAATATAATGCATGGAAAAATCTTAGGTACATCGGTGAAACCAAGTAATGGATCCCAGTCTGCAATGTTTGTTAGTTACCGTAATACTTTTATTTTTTTCTGATGGACAGATATATTGCATGTACTTTAAGACTATTGATAGTTTCCCTGCGGAGGCCGAGGGTATAAGTATGCAGATGACCTTTTGGAAAGGCAGCACACAATCTTTCACAACGTATTGCACCAAAAATCATTGCAATAGAATCAAAACCAGATACAGAATAGTGAAAAGGTGTCAGCAAAAGTGATAGAAGTCAGAAGAGATGCCGGTGAAAAGTCAGGAGTCAGTAGTCTCCGGAAGCAAATAAAACAAAGGGAGAAGACATTAATAGAGAGGCAAGTATAGAGAAGAGTAATGAGCTGGAGACAGAAGGTAGGTGAGTCACTGAGAGAAGATTGGACATTCAAAGGAAGTGACGGGGAGCATCATAAAAGCTGATATCCAGGAGAAAAGAACTCGGAGAATAGAATGACGATAGCAGAGCTGTCATGAGCAGAGGTGGTAGCCTGTAATAGATGGTCGAGAGAAGAGATTAGATGATGTTCCCATAATTTGTTTTAAGAGTTATTACCCTACTAGTATATACTAAGAAGATGCACTTCTGAGAATACTAGTGGAGATATAGATCCAATGTATTTCAGCTGCACGTTTACCTATCCTAGGCCTGACCCATGGCGGCGCACACAGCTGCCCCTCTGTGGTCACTGTCCTTACTGTAGAATGTAGGCATATGACTTCATAACCCAACGCTTCATGTCCTGAAGGCACACAGTGCCTTTTAATGCATTCTATAGACTGTCGCCCCCTAGACATGCCGCATGTCATGGTTCCACAGCCACACTTGAGATTTCGCCACTTTTGTGAGCTCAATTCCTTTTCACTGTGTGCTGTGGGCGGTTCTTTAAAACTCCGCCTTGCTCTTGGCTATATAAGCCTGCAGGATTCCATTGCCCTTGTGTTCCAAAATGGCTACCAAGTGTGTTCCCGTGTTCCTGATTTTCCTGTGTATACCCTGGCTTCGTGTGACTTCCCTTCCACATCCTGATTCCTGATACTGCTGACTTCTGTATTCCTGACTCCGGCTCGTCTGGCTACCCATTCTGGTTCCTGATCCCGGCTTATTTATCTGACTACGATTTTATGTTACATTTTTTTTCTAGAAAGGAATTTTTTCATTTTAGATTTTTTGTGTTCCTGTCCCTAGTCGGCCAAGGCCAGAATACGCCACTGATCTTTTTATACAATAATTGCTAAAAATGAAAAATAAACATTTTGGAACCGCTTTGGGAAGTTTTTAGACCTTAAAGTCCATCTCTTTTATTTATGAGTTTATCATATACTATTAATAATAGCTTAAATGTAATATGTAATATGTAAATGTTACCAGAGATTAGTACCGTTATCAACATCATATCTAGATGGGTTAGGTTTCCATATCTCTAAAAACATTATTTTCCCCCTGCATTTTCTCAATCATCTGACGCTACGTACTGAATAGATGGGTAACAATTCTTAACAAAGAAGAGAGCAGTTTAAAATCTTGGTGATGATAAGAGGGTAAAGAGATTGCATAAACTGTGAAAAAAGACCCAGCTGTTATACTATGAAGTTCCTCCCCTCATCCCCCTCACGTACATGTTCACAGCAGGGAAAACGCAGCTTCACTAATTTCAAAGCTATTGGCGAGTTAACGGCAGAAGGCAGCCCTTGGGGAAATAAAAAGGCAGAACTGATCAAACCTGTCAGTGTAGGTGTAACAATGACTCCTGATTCCTGACACATGGAACCTGAGAATGACAGGAAATATGACAGCTTGCACATTGGAAGATGAAGATTTGCCTTCTCTAACCTTCTCAAGAACTTTCAGCAGCCACGTATAGCTTAAATAGGGCATCAAATCACAACAGACTGAGTGCATCAAAGAATATATACGGTGAATTCACAGATTTATGGACTTCTTGATGCTAGCTTTCCATGATGAAAAAAATCAGGCATGTTCTCATCTGGGATTCGGAATACGTAACGTCCAAGTGTTAACAATAAACTTACAAACAGAATTTTCACCCCATGTGCTTTTTACTTAATTTAGATCTCACTATATTATTTGTAGCCATAGTTTGGAAGGCAGAACCAAGTTTGGAAGGCAGAACCAAGTTTGGAAGGCAGAACCAAGTTGGGGCAGAACCAAGTTTTAGCTTGGTTCTAACACTCACGGTACCTGTATAAGCGAGAAGGTATATGTGACAATATTTACAGAAATTAAATTCAAATCTTCACCTTCAATTGACAAAGGTTTGTATTTTTTTACCTCCCCACGCTTAATGAAAGATGAAACTATCATATCAAATGAAAAGTCACTCAAACAAGGCTTGAGCCATCACGTCTTCCAAACTGGCCCAGACTCGAGCCTTCGTTTACATCCCCACAATTGGTTTCTATTAAAAGTTTGGGCCACTTTGTGTTCAATAAATATTCATAACTTACAACAACCTCCAGGTCCCTCCAGGTTAAATGAGGGACTGTAATAATCTACAGTACTCTCAGACATGAACCAAAAAATACGATTAAAGGCATTTTTTTCATGGCTTTGAAATTTCCCCTTTCTTTTAAATTGATTTTAAGAAACTGCTCTATTTGAACCATTGTTCCACTAAAACCTCCTGCCAATGAGCAGTTAACGTGCTTCAGGGATACAATTGTTTCTGATTGTTCAGCTGTTCTCTGCTATCACCCCTACTGTTTCATTGCATGCTGTTCCTTTATGAAATTACCCTATCACTGTGTCAAAAAAAGGATAGAAGGAAAAAAATAAATAAAATGCAATACCTTAAAACCTTGCTGAAATTTGCCAGTTCACAGAACAAAAACAACTAATAATAATAATCATATCAATGTTTCAGATCAATTATTTTCAATCTTGTCCTCAAAAAAGAATTTGAATTTAAAATCACAAGTCTATAAAACAAAGGGACAGACATGTTGCCAGATCCACATGTGTTCATTTGTGAATATATTTAAAGTTGGATGTATTTGAGGCCAATATGTGCGGACATAACCCTTCTTTTTTAGAATTGTACTTAAGAAATATTTATATCTCTCTGTATTAACCAATATTCAATGTAACAGCTTCAGAAATGTATATATGAACCTGACACTGAATCAGGGATGTGCTACTGTGGATGCTGTGGGTGCATGGCATCCAGATGCCTGGTAGGATGCTGGTCAGATACCGTGTGTGTGTGTGTGTATGTACAGCATGTGTAAGTGTATGATGTTAGAGTGAGTGGCTGTTAAAGGGAACTTACATGTTAACATGTGCATGTATTTTACTTATGGTGGGGGTGTGCCGAAATAATACTAACCTTGCAGTTTAAACAAAGGGGTCTATTCACTAAAGGGAGAGTTATATTTCAACTCATTGACTTTACTATACATTATGAATGGTCAACCCCAGTGGGCTTCTACTAAAGGAAGAGCTTGACTGGCCTTATAAACGGAACTAGGGCTGCAGAGGACTGTTTTGGAGTTGTTTTCCCCCTGTTCCACCTTTTCCAGGCGAGTATAATCACACCCTTATGTTTACAGTCCCGTTGAATCCCTGTTTCCGTTGCCCTGTGCCTGACCAGGTCTTAGTCGTAATGCTCTGGAATTGTTTAGCTGCTAGGATCCGTAGGAGTGCCTGCTGACTTTAACCCTAAACATCTCAGATGCCCATGGCCCCCCAGAGCCAAATGTGTGGTGGGATACAACTGAGGGGTGATTGGGAAAGGGAGCTGCCTACACCCGGTTGCTTTGCAGACTGCCCTGGGGAACAGGTGCCGCTCAGGGTCCCGACCACAGATCGTGCCACTTTTTGCACTGAACTATCTAGGGACCCCAAGCTATCAAACAATACCCTGGGTTGATGTTGCTCCCTCAGGATCACCCCGAAAACAGTGACTTACTGTGTTTGGTGGTTGGATTGTGGCGCCAGTCTGTCTGGACAGGGTATTGTTTGGTTGATGTGATTATGGTTCTTATCTCATAAAGTGTTAATCATAAGGCTAGATGTTTTCTTCAATAAAGTCTTCCTGTTTTCTACCTCAACATTTTTTTTTTATGATGATTGGGGTGGGCTGCTATGACACTGTATAGCTACGCTCCGGATAGCCACAGCTCCATTATATTGCTGTCCTGCTTCGACTCCCGAGTACTAGTCTCATCTAGCGCTGAAGGAGTTAATCGCTGAAGTTTCATACCGAATGAAGCACAATTTGAAGTCGTCCCATCACATATAATATAGAGTTAAGTCAGTAGATGTAAAGGTCTTGTCACCGCGTTAACTATGCAATATCCAGGGCCAGCTCAGCCCTTTTTGCTGGAGAACACTGTTGGCTCTTTATAATGAACAGTGACGTCAAGGAGTTGAAATCACAACAATCCTATAAACTCTCCAAGCAGCTCTCCCTTTTATGAATGAACCCCAAAGATGCAATTATAAAATCAAAAATATACAGTGCTTGGACAAAAGAGCAGACTGAGCATGAATATTGGAAGAAAATATCATGGCCCCATGTCCCTTTTGCTTCTGTTTTTCCTTGCAAAAAGCTCTTAGTACTGCCCACAATCCACCAGAAATAATTATTTACTCATATATATTTTTGGCTTATTTATATTTTCTGTTAGGAAATCTGGTCATTTGACAATTTTTTTATTTAAAGAAATTCTTAAAACTTTATGCTGTGTGATTAAATCTTCAGACAGATAAAATGATAGCTATGTCGAACAACACCTTAAAATGTAAAACAAAACAAAAAAAGTAGGACCCAATGCATTCCCTTGTGGACTATGCTTTGGAACGTTGTAAGAAACACTGCCATCAATCCAACTCCTGTATTACGGAATTTAGTGATGTATTTAGGTTCTTACCTGCTGAGATACAGTCGGTGCAGCGGCAGCCCTCTGCAGTAGGTATATTGGTGGCTACTGGTGTTTCTGGGCAATGGGATGCGATATTGCTGCATTTAGAAGGATGCATGGCACGGGAAGCTATAAGAACTAAGCTCCAACCTAGTGTAAATGGTCCAGTTGGGGAGATTCTAATTTTTTTGGGAACAAGCCTTTAGACTGCAGACCATCGGTTATCCAGATTGCCCAAAACGATGATCTGCCTCTGGTGTTGCAGCAAAGGTGCTGTTACCCCCTAGACCTAGTCAGCTTAGTATATGCAGTTGAACGTATTATAATTAATTACAGGGAATCTACCTCTGTTTGCTATGTACTAGTCAATGAGTCTTCAAACTCGGGCCATGCAGAATATTTCACTCTCTACAAGAGCATGTAACACCGTAATTGATGTTACAAGTCGGCTATAAACAACAACCAGATGCCTCTGATTATTGTCTTTTAAATTTATTTTAAGGGCTACTATATTAATGGCTAACCTTGTTAATCTTGCCCTGTATGTGCAGCAGCTGGTCCATGAGTGTAAGTGATATTACCACATTGGGTGCCGGTAACACTAATGTAGTCTACCATTCTCTCTCTATTGTGCACAATAAAAGGGTTTTTACTATAATTCACAAATATTAGTCACTTCAGCCCTAATGTATTTTTTAAAATGTGGCTAAAATTCACACTGAAGAAAAATTGATCACATTTTTGTGAGATATAAATCCTCTGGTGATTATCTCTTACAAGGCTCTTTTAATACGTCAGCCTAGCATGACACATCGGATAAAACTGGAGTAGCAATTGATTTGGAGAGACAGAATGCAAACAAATCAGGCTATTAAAATCTATGTTTTTTATTTCTAAACTTGACAGATTACACACATTTAAATACAATATAATTCTGTATGAAGGTGCAACAACTAGCACAATATTTTAAACTAAAATCTAAAATAAAAGAAAATATATCAGATTGCAGTATCAATATAAAACCAAATTAAATCAGAATGTCCAATCATATATATTTAATTTTTTTTTTTTCCTATAATCTCTTGGCAAATGTAGGTAATCCATAAGAACGTCTGTGCTAAATGCACAAATAAAACAAAAAAGCTACAAAATAGGTGACTAAGTAGCATGGTTTGTAGTTTGTTATACATAGAACAACCGTATTTTACAGCATTGTTTCTCAGAGGATTTTTTGCTGTGGCTACCAACTTCCCCGGGCCGGTTTCTTGGAGCTCTCCCTCTCTTCGGGATTGTGCAGGGTGGGCTACTCTGCAAGAAGGCAGGATTAGATGTGTGTGCAGTTGGGCTTAGTATAAAGCTTGTGGTGGAAGGAACCCGAGTGGGGAGCAGGAGAAAGTGAGCGGTTAGTGGACATGGCCGCACACAACCACCTTGCCAAGAGATTAATGAAACTGCTCCAGAGACCTGGGGAAGCAGGGCTTCCCATAGAAGCTCTGGGCCGAACCTGGAGAGTTCCTAGATAACCCAAAGTGATGGTTGAAATATGTGCAAAGATAACCAGGTCTGCATGTTATTCCTTCACTACCATCAAGGTAGTGATCTCCCACAGTATACTTTGTGAATAAGGCGGTTTTCTGGATTTAATAGCTCACAATCTACATAATTATTGTTTTAATAATAATTAAATACATTTAGTACATACTTCCTAGATGTACTAAATATGTCTTCAGTTTAAGAATTTTTCTTGGTAAAATTAATGAAAATTTTATTTCAAACAATCTATGAATAAAATATTTTATTTTTGGGATTTTTAGGATTACATTTATCTGGCATCTAGAGCTCATAAGTGCCCAATTTTAAGTGACTCATCTGGCAACCCTAACACTCTCACATCGCTCTTTAACCTTCTTTCTCCATAAAAGCTTTGCTTTACTCAGTGGCTACAGCCTTTCTCATTTAATCCATTTTACCGTAGAGACATATTTTGTTAACAGAATGTTTCACTTAATTTTCACTTTTTTTTTTTTTTTAACAAATCTCAAAATATTGTTCCACAAAAGTGATCCCAATATTTCCGCTCATCTCTACTTGAAGGGAAAAAATATAATCACAAATGATGGGTGTATTTTTGAATATATTTATGAATTATTCTTTTCTATTCTTTAACCATAGCTAGCATTCAGTATTATATTAAATATGAAACCATTCACCATTGATTTAAAATATAGGTCAACTGGTAGATATGTCCCTGTCTACCTGCTTAGCTCCTATTACTGGTATGAGATTTGGATTTAGTATTTCCACTCTACTACTGAACAAGCTGTTTTTTGTTTGTTGTTTTTTTAACCCCTTAAGGACAATGGGCGGTCCCTAAACCCATTGAAAACAATGCATTTTGAGCCCGTACATGTACGGGCTTTGTCATTAAGGGGTTAAATCTGTTCTTCTTTATACAAGTACAGGGCTTTGCGTTTTATTGGAAGGAAACACGTGCTTCCTTGTAGCTGTATTTCAAGATACTTGCATTTTCATTGTTATCCCCTTGCATTAAAATAATTTATAAGCTGATCTATATTTCATGTTAACGTGTTTGACTTTAAGGGGGAAAAATCAATGGTTGACTGCCAGATTTACTGTGTGTATGGTAATAAGGCTACTTATGTGTTTTTTTTCATTTGCAAAAACAGTATGAAATAATCTATTACGGGATATACAAAAGCCAGTGGAAATTTGTAAGTTCAAATCAGTGCACATGCTGAATTGGTCCCTGTCCAGCTCAGCCTTTGTTTTTGTGCTGTGAATCTATTGACAAAAGAAGCTCTCACTCCTACTACATGAGCATCCCTGGGAACTTCCGGGTGCCAGCTCCTCAGAGCCCTCCTTCTTCGGGTAGGCCGATGATGTCAGTGGGCGGGGAATATATCACGAGTGGGTGGGGCCACTAATGTCAATGGATAGGGCCAGTCACAATGTGGGCGGGGCTAACCCCAACCGCTTTATATTTATATGGCGACGGAAGGGGGTTCTGGCCATGGGTACGGAGTGGGGCAATTCATCCGGAGTCTCCAGGCAAAAAAACGGCTGTGTTACAGCTTGAGCTTTTATCTAAAAAGCAAAGGAAGACTTTTAAAAATGTGGTTAGGTTTAGTTAAAGGGGCATTTTAATGTTCCTGACACCACCATTAAAGCAGAATGCATATTAAAGTACTCTGTGAATACGCACACACACCCTTTGCCGGAGATCCTAGAATTATTAACACCTCTCTGTTGGTAATTTTATAGCTCAACTATAAAGCATGAACATTTTTTATCACTGATCTGAAGCACATTGGTGGAAAGTGGCTATTTGTGCTGATGGCAAGATAATATATTATTGTCTTTTTCATCTATTTTGATCTAGTACAAACCACCCATGAGTAAAAATGAAAGAAGACACATTTTCTGCAGGATTCAGATGATACAGGATTGAATGTTCTCTCACTAATAAATTCTCTTCGTTAATGGAGTCTGCTTGATACATAACTTGGAATGAGGGTAATTCATCACAATTTACAGTGGATAACAAGTGCAATTCTGAGAGTAGCTTCTGTGTTCTTCTATGTTAGCTCTAATGCACTTTGATGAATCACCTTGTATGTAGCAAGATGTGTAGGTTGGCACAGATAATGTCCTTGCACTTCGGTTGCCATTGCTCACCTGTTTTCATGAAACTGACGGATTTTGCAGAGCAATTCCTTGTGTACAAGAAGGCAAGTAGGTAAGATTGTGGAGGAATGTTTGAGGGTGTAATTAGACTAAATAAAAGCAGCTTTGATGCCTCTTCCGCCTGAATATATTTATTGGACTGCAGACTCTGATAATCCTTTTGCAAGTAACTGTCAATGTACCAAGGTTTGTCAAAGACATGTTTGTGTAGGATGTTCCTGGCATTAATATTGCCCACACAGTGCATATTATTATTATATAGAGGATATTATTATTGTTATAAGACATTGTTTTGGAGTTTCTTTGCTCCCCACCTTTTCACTTTCAGTTTTCTGAGAAATCACAAGAATCAAGTGAGTTTATTGCTCGTGTGTTTGAATGTCTACAAAAGAAACTGTAAATGAACTACTATAACTTTCTTGTATTCTTCTTCCTTTATGTATTGTCAGATCATCAGAAGCTAGAAAGAGAGGCTCGGATCTGCCGTCTTCTGAAGCACCCAAACATAGGTCAGTGTCTATAGCTTTGATTTGCTTCAATGAAAAGCGCTGGATTTGGTTAATCAGGGATGAACTTTCATGTAAGGCAACCTAGAAAAATGTAAATGGTTTTGTTTATTCTACAAAAGTCAAAAACATAATTGGTTTCTGGACCTGCAATGTCCGGAGGCCCCTTTCTTCTGGGTGTGGCCATGATCAGGGGGTGGGGCCTAGCCATGCAAATGAACAAAGCTAGCCGATTTTTTCAAATAAAATCCAGAAAAAGTCAATCTTTCATCCTATTATATATATTATATTATATAATACACATATTGTATTATTAAGTACATTACATGATATGATCAAAATAATGGTATCTGAAGAAAGAAAAAACACAAAAATATTAAAACAGCCATTGTCACGAAGGGTGCAAAAAAAGCAGCTGTTTCTTTAAGGGATTAAATCTTCATAGTAAATAAAATAAATCACAGTAAGCTTTTATGGCCCAAGAGGAGCTTGAGTCCCAGAGGAATAGTGTCTAGCTATTCAAAGGTTCTTGATGTTAATTAAATTAATCTTTATTAAAGGAACTAGACTTTTTCTCTTTACATCACGTAGGTGTTTAAATGGTTGCAATATTGATTATTAAAATAATCATTATATTCAAGTACGCATGTGGCCACTGTGGGTACCTTCTATTTCTGATGTAGCGAAGGTTTTGGTGGTCTACCAACAATTCTCTCCATTTTTCATAGATGTGTATGTTCCACGCAGCTTTAGGAAAAGCCTGAAGTAAGGGGATATATGAATTACCTACTAACATAATGCTTATGGGTTTATTAGTCCATACCATTTTCTGGATTGTACTGTTCTACTCTTGGACCAAATCCATGTATTAAACTTGAGCCAATTCCAACTTTGGTATTTATTTGTTATATGTCCCCCCCTTTGCAGCTATAACAGCTTCCGCTCGTCTCAAAAAGCTTTCCACAGGGGTGTTTCTTTGTGAATTTCTGCCCATTTATCAAGTAGAGTATTTGTGAGGTCAGATACTGATGTTGAACGAGAAGGCCCAGCTCGCAATCTCTGTTCCAATTCATCCCAGAGGTGTTCGATGGGGTTGTACGGGCCAGTCAAGTTCTTCCACACCGGTCCCATCCAACCATGTCTTTATGGGCCTTGCTTTGTGCACTGGGGCACAGTCACGCTGGAATAGAAAAGTGCCTTCCCCAAACTGTTCCCACAAAGCAGAGCATTGTCCAAAATGTCTTGGAATGTGGAATTTTAATGCAATGTCATAAAAGTCCCCGTTGGGGTAATGGTCAGATGTCCCAATACTTTTTGTCCATGTAGTGTATGTTTAGGTATTGCAAAGTGTAATACCTATGATCAAACAAGAAGGAGCAGAAAGGCCTCAATACTACCCTAGGGCACATTGGATCTGATCATTTCTACCGTGATGTATCTGCAATCTGGCTAATTCTGATTTGCTCTCTTGAGCAAAATGTAAAACCTCTTTTATGTTTTTGATCCGTAGATATCACCTTGTTGCACTTAGTAAAACCTTTTTTTTTTTAAGATCGCTGTAATAAAAAAAAAAAAAACTTCAATGTTTCGTATGCAGAAACATAGTTATCGGCATTAACCCCTTCGATTCCAGTGCTATGGTTAGCTCTCTTCTCTGGAATGGAAATGGTTGAAGTCATAAGGAGACAATATAATTGTAATTGTTTTTGGAAAAAATGTCTGATAATCATTTCTACTTAATAGGAATACATCTTAAGCAAACACACCGAATACAATTTCCATGGCTCTCTAACAAACGAGCATTCGATGCACACATGCGCTGAGGTTATTGCAAGAGATTTATTAATGTTTCATACCATTTGTGAATGGCTTGTCAGGTTCAATCTGTCTCCATACAGCTCCATGCGAAGACCTCTGTTTATATGGGACAGCAGAACTGCCTCTTGCAGCAGGGTTTCCATGGCAACAAAATTCAGAGACTCACAGTAACACCAGGATCACCATTAAGCACATACATGCGCATGTAAACCTACTCGCAAACATACATAAATCACGGGACACTAGAGCGAGATCACCAGGATACAGTTTAAATAGGTCAGATTACTGGTATGCATCTGAATTATTGAGCCTAGCAATAGAAGTATGATAAGTGCATGGATGGCCTCGCTCATAATATCACACCCTCAAACGGTGGAAACAATGCTCCGAATAGGCTTCTTGATCCACAAATGCGCAAATTAATGCTAGTGCTAAATATATCTTCTTCTGCAAAAAATGATAGGTGATAGATAAATACATAGATAGAGATAGAGAGTTCCTTAATTAAAACATGGAATAAACATTTAAATTTTTAGAATATCCAGTAGTTTTATTTTGTATTTTTTTATCCACCAGTAATATTCTCTTTGAAGGCTACTTATGAAACCATTCAGGGGCGTAACTAGAAACCTCAGGGCCCCGGTGCGAGAATCCCCCCCACCCCCAACCCATCTATCCCTTTCTCACTATCTACCCTCTCCCTCCCTACCCCCTTCTCACGATCTCCCCTCTCCCTCCCTAACCCCCCTTCTCACGATCTCCCCTCTCCCTCCTTACCCCCTTCTCACAGTCTCCCCTCTCCCTCCCTACCCCCCCTTCTCACAGTCTCCCCTCTCCCTCCCTACCCCCCCTTCTCACAATATCCCCTCTCCCTCCCTAATCCCCTTCTCACAATATCCCCTCTCCCTCCCTAACCCCCTTCTTACAATCTACCCTCTCCCTCCCTACCCCCCCTTCTCACAATCTACCCCCCTTCTCACGATCTACCCACTCCCTCCCCACCCCCCCTTCTCACGATCTACCCGCTCCCTCCCTACCCCCCTTACCGTCAACTCCTGTGTTGGGAGCGTGAGGCATTTGTCTCGGGTGCCGGCGCTTCACTGCTGAGCGCCGGCATATGATGTCATATGCCGGCTCTCAGTGTGAAGCGCTGGCACCCGAGACAAACGCCTCACGCTCCCAACACTGCACTCTGGGCAGCGCTGAGGCAGCCGTTGGCGGTGGCGACGGCAGCAGCAGCGGAGGCAGCGGCAGCGGCGGGGAGATGAGGCATCCTCGATTTCTGTCAGTCAGGGGGGCCCAAGAGTTGCCGAGCGGTCGTTTTCAGCAACCGCTCGTCACCCCTTGGGCCCCCCTGACTGGCAGAACTCCAGGGCCCGGTCGCAGTCGCGACCCCTGCGATCCCGGTAGTTCCGCCACTGAAACCATTAATGTGGCATAGTTGCCAACAGTCTTGTATATTCTGAGAAGGGCCTAGAACCTGGGCTTATATGTCTACTGGACTTATGTTCGGTGCTAGTGAATATGATGGTGCTTTACAAATCACTACATAAGAATAATAATAGTAAATTGTGTAGGCTTCCATATTTCCATGCACAGTATCAGAAATGTAGGGCACGGGGTATGCCATGGATACCATATATTGGTCTATGTCACCACCAGCCAACGTAAAGTGGAAATTAATCTGACTACTATGAAGACGCTTTCTCAGATAGTGAGACCAACCCATAGGAAGCCCAGTGATTACAGGTGGACATCAAAGTTGACACCAAGATACTCTTTATTACCTTATGCCTAATGCTAACTAAAAAGTTTTTACAGGGCAGAAATTGGCATTTTTAGAACGTTTTAAATTTTAAACTTATGTCTATCATATATATTTTCCAGCTAGGGAACCTCTGAAAGTACTTAAGTATTGTCAGGTTTGATTTCTTATTGGGTCTAGGATCAGGAACATGATTAACAGGTTTGCCTTTGTTACAGACGATCGACTCAATGGTCTTTTATTTTTGGCCAGTTTATTTAAGAATTTTGGCTGCGTGATGATGGTTAGACAGTTTATGAAAACCTGAGCAGATAGTTCTACATATGTAGCACACCCTTTTAAAAAATGTACATTTTTATGCATTTAAATATATAAACCTGGAGGCATTTTGTGATAAACAATGCAAAATCATTCATAATCTTGGGTTTCTGCTGTGACAATGGCTTACTTTGCATATTGCAAGTCCCAGAGCATCTTCATATTCTTTCTTCCTATTTCCCACATACTAGCCTTCTATATCGCTGAAAATATTCAAAAATCTGTCATTTTATTTTTTTTACTGTTTGAATAATTACACTGAGATGACTCTAGAGAACAGAAGCGGAAGACTTTAGAGATGAACAAAGAAACACAGGAGACACCACAATTTGTAGAATAAGCAGTTGTTCTGGTTCTAGGCTCAAGGTCATTATTTCTGAACCATTTATTATTTCTGAATTATTTAAGAATTCTCTAATTAGACTTACAGAGATCCTAGGAGAAGTGCGTTTAACTGGTTATAAATGTTTCTTTTACAGAATCATATAGTGCCAACGAACTAACACAGCAGTAAACATTTTAGCAGAGTGTCTTTTTTTTAACATATCATTTATGGCACCATTAGGATTACATAGTATTTTCATAAGAGACTGTAAGCACAAATATTTTTTTTGGGGGGGGTGGTTAGGCATATAGCACATGGTAAGAAATTTTAAAGGACAGTAAAACGTCATGAAAGCAGGAGTTGGTTGGGAGATTGGTACAAGGAAAAATCTGATCTTTTTTTTTTTACAAAGATAGTAATATATATATATATATATATATATACATATATATGAATTATATGACAGTTTTTTGAACAATTTCATATGGTTGAGAAAACGGTAAATAATTAAGATGAAAATTCATCTTATTGCACTAGCAATCTAAAATGTTCTCCCTTCCAGATAAATGCACCTTGGATCTAGCGTGGGCATAATGTACAGCTGTTATAACACCTGCCTCTGCTTCCAACCCCCATATAAGTAGGTCAGAAGAGACTAATATCTCCCCATGGACCCGAGTTTAAATAGTTGAAGGCTTAGCTACCCTGTCAGTTTTAAAGACTGACAAACAGGCACCACCAACAAGTTTTGACAACTGCTCGGCAATGAAGGTTGGCGCTGATATTTACCTAGGCAGAGAGTGGGATGTTTGTCACTAAAACAAGAAAATTAGAACTTAAAACTGAGTTTTTATTATTCAACCAAAATAATATACTGTGTGTATATATATATATCATTATTATTATTATCTTTTATTTATATAGCGCCAACAGTTTACGCAGCGCTTATATATATATACAGTATATGTACATACACACACACACACATATATATATATATATATATATATATATATAGTTCATTATGAAGAAGGTCAGTATTTAGATTGCCTGTCCTTT
Source organism: Spea bombifrons (assembly GCF_027358695.1). Taxonomy (NCBI): domain Eukaryota; kingdom Metazoa; phylum Chordata; class Amphibia; order Anura; family Pelobatidae; genus Spea; species Spea bombifrons. The sequence continues at coordinate 20,502,082 of NC_071090.1, read as the reverse complement.
AGTGTTAAAAATAATATTCTGGTATATACAAGGAAGAAGTCAGAGAAAACAAACTGTTCTCTTGAGAATTAGATATTTTCAAGGAAATAATAATAATCGTGCTTTTTCCCTCTATCGTTTTGCCATCTACACAGTGCTGAATATAGGATTTTCAGGCACATTAAGTCCCTGTCTCATGGAGGTTAACATCTAATTTTGAAGCCTAATGCACATAGAGGAAAAAAGCCACTTGAAAATGGTCGCACAAAGGAACTGATGCTGGGATACGACCCAAGTTTGCAAGGTTACACGCGAGAAGATTATTGCTGGCACAAAAACTAATAAAACATAAGCCTTATGCCAAACAAAGTGCAAATTCTCCTGGGAGCCATGAGATTATGTGCTGTATATAAACAGGATTCTAGCTAGAAGAGATCATACAATTAAACTGAAATATTATGTTGGGAATAAGTTCTTTGGCAATTTTTGTAAAAAGACGATGGGCGATATGTTGTGGACACATAATTTGTGCAATAATGTACAGTTTATTTAAATGGATATAAATAGATAAGCAGGTTAAGAATTGCATGTATTTTTTGATGCTGTATGATTTTTCTATGAGACATTGATACATACAGGTAAGAGGAGTAATGGATATGGATGAACAATGGCCCGGTAGCTCTGTAAGCGAAAGTGTGCAGATGCATAATGGCCTCTTCCAATGCATCTACCTAAATACCACCGATATGAATGTGGGCACTAGATACTATACCATCACTTCATAGAACACCTATGATGTTTGTGTCTATTCCAGTACATTATGTTTAGTTCATGTTTTCTAGTAGGGGTTTTGGTAGTTGCTGTGGGCAGATATCGTTATTACCTTTTGAATGAAGTTACCCCAGGGTAAAGATAAGCCCCTTCACATCCATGATGATGTTCCATGTATCATGAACTTCAAGTCACATTAAGTCCCTCATGACAACATGGACTGACATGTCTCTAAGTGGGCAGACTATGTATTTGTTCCATAACTGTCTGGGTCCTGGCGCAGAGGAGTGTCATGCAAATAATAGCACTGTCCCTCAGTCTGCTTTCTCCCTGTCTTTTTCCGATCATGAGATAGGGAAAGAGTGGGGCAGCTTTTACTTTAATATAGTTTTATTAGTTACAGGTTGATGGACAGTTGAGTGGGTGTTTGGTTAGAGGGCGTTTAAATTTAAAGTTAAAGAAATACCCAATGCAATATGTAACATTTGTCTTATGATACTCTTTGTTTCAGCTATCGTCTAGAAATAACTGTTACTTATAGCAAAGATGCTATATGGAAAAGTCAACTTTTGGCTCTGTGGCCTTAAGAATCTACTCCAATAACCTTTTGCTAGTGTACAGTGCAGCCCATTAATATTATTTGATAAATAGGAGCAAAGAATGCTGTGAAAAAGTATCTTTATTGTTTAATCCTTTGATTTTTTTCTTAACAAAATATACAAAATACTCTGCTGTCATAGATATTCAAACAATTGCTAGCACAACACAGATTTACCCAAAAATAAATTGTGAAGTATATATACGGCACATATTGCTTTGTGCTACCTCACTTTGCCACGATAATAGCTCTGAGTCCTCTCCTATAATGCCTGATGAGGTTGGAGAATACATGGCAAGGAAACTCAGACTTTTCCTCCATACAGAATATCTCCAGATCCTTAAAATTTTAAGGTTGATGCTGGTGGACTCTCCTCTTCACCCCATGGGTTTTCTATGGGGTTCAAGTCAGGGGACTGGGATTGTCATGGTGAGACCTTGATTTTGTGGTCAGTAAACCATTTTTGTGTTGATTTTGATGTATGTTTTGGATCATTGTTCTGCTAGAAGATAGAAACCATTGCCCATTTTAAGTTTACTGACAGAGCCAGTCAGGTGTTTGTTTAATATCTGTTCATATTTGTTAGAATCCATGATGCCATGTATCTTAACAAAAACATTAATGAGCCACCACCATGTGTGTATCTCTCTGTCTGCACCAAACCCACCTCTGGTGTTTATTGTCAAAATGCTCTATTTTGGTTTTATCTGTCCATAGAATGCGATCCTATTTGAAGTTCCAGTAGTCTCTGGCAAAGTGAAGATAGTTAAATTTGTTTTGTGATGTTAAAGGAGAGGCTTTTTTTCTACATTGTAGTGATGCGGGATTGTAGTTTTGGAGTCTTTCTGACCCCAAAACACAACTAGCTTCTCCAGCTGTGATCCTTGGAGATTTTTTGGACACTGTGACCATCCTCTTTATAGTGCACAGAGACAATATAGACACCCATCTTCTTCCAGGTTCATTCATAACATTTCCAATTGACTGGAACGTCTTAATTATTGCAAGGATGGTGGAATGGGATTTTTCAGCTTTTGGTATTTTCTTTTAGCCATTCCCTATTTTGTGAAGCTCAACAGCCTTCACCAAGGTGTACTAAAAAGTGTTCTTTGCTCATATTTGCCAAGGGTGTCAAGATTGGTGGGGGGCACTGTAAGTATAGTGTACCAGATCACATTTATTTAATGATTACTATATTAAGTGTTAAAATAACAAACATTACAAACATGACAAGCATTATATCAGTTACCTGGAAAGTGTTGTTGTAAGCATCTATATATATTATAAACCTAAACCAACTCATGATAGAGCCTGTGCTTCCTTACATCAACTTAATGCAACGGTGCCACCTAGCAGCCAAGCTGAAGATTTGTATGGTCAGTTCTTACTAAAAGAACTAAATGTATATAACATGAGCAGAAGATGTGTTTCTTTTTTAGATGCAATAGCAATGAGGTGGCATTTAGGTTAAAAGAGTATATGGTCCCCATTTTTGACCAATTAAATATCTATTTTGCCTAATCTGAGTGTTAGGGTAGCCCTCAAGGTTTACATGGTGGTTTCCTTTAGGAAAGACATCATATAACACCATTCCCCTTCATGTAGATAAAAAACAGTGAGCATTAAGCAGTTTGCACTTGCTTAAGGTTGGTGGTTCTGATAAATATTCTTCATCTTCATAATCTAATGTAGAAGGCCAAAAAACTTTCGGAAGCATAACTTAGTGTGCAACCTTACTAAACTAATTATGGAATTCTTGTTACTTATGATCTTGGTTGTTATACTGTGCCTTATTTTTGTTATTATTTTTCTTTTTCAACCTTTGCATTAAAATTGCATAATTGCAACCCCCCCCACCCAAAAACTCAATATAATTTATTCAAAAAGCAACTTTTACCTATATATACCGATATATATATATATATATATATATATATATATATATATATATATATATCGGAATTATATGCATTACTGTACTTCCAATGATGATACTCTATCTAGCAGGTGTTTATAACTACCGGTAATCAGAAATGCAACCTGCTGATGTCATCTGCCATTACATTTATTCACATTGCTACCTATGTAAAGAGGCCTGGAGCTTTTTGTCTAATTCTCAGTTAAGGTGCTACTTTTTCCAGTCCCACCATGAGAGTTCTTACATTGATTACAGACCTTGATACATCTTTCACAGAGCCTTCATTAATGAACAACCCACACATTACAATAACTTGCTCTCAAACGACTGAAATTAATGTTGCTGATGGAAATATTGCTGTAGTTAATATTCCCCCCACTTTAATCCTAGGCAAGTGATTATGCTGCTTTAAATGTGAGATTGCAATAATAACTTATTTCAATTTATTTTTTGATTTGCTTCGTGCAAATTCTTTTCCATAACAGATCACTTTGTGCTGTTGAAATAAATTAAATGTGTTCTGGCTCATGGGTTCAGCAAATGCATGGACTCTGTATTAAGCAAAATCGTGTATCTGGGCACAAAGGCTGTAGATGTGCTCACCCAGACTAATAGGGATCATGCGGGCGAAACTCATTTTGTAAATAGATCCATAAGAGAGACTTATAAAATTAGAGGGTACTCAGTTTCCCCAAAAGTGTTATTACAATCTTATTTGATTCACTTGATTATTTACAAAACTAGATATATTTAGGTTATGATATATAATCAACATATTTACCAACATAGAAACATACCTTTAATCACACATTTTACACAAGAACAGACTTACAATTCTGTATGTTTATTGGTGGTTTGAGGGGCCAGATCTAGAGCAGATAGACTGTATATATATATATATATATATATATATATATATATATATATATATATATATATATAATGCTAGCTGTTCTTTAGCAAAGTGCAAACTTCAAACTGTGTAATAATTTCTCCTATAAGAATGCATTCAGCTGATTGCAAGCATTAGTACCTGGAGATTGCTCTTCAAATAGATGGTATGCAGGGTTTCATAGAATGGTAAGGACTGTATTTAGATTAATTTTTTCCAATGAACGCAGCATCTAAAATTGTAAAATTGAACAGGGTTATTTTAAGCTGTTTAGTATTAAAAGTAAAGCTAACATGGTCATGTAACTGGTGGAGAAAAGCATAGTATAAATAATATAATATATATATATATATATATATATATATATATATTCAGATTCTTAAATAATCTTGATATACTTAAATATGGGCATTACATAAGTCTAAGGCATTCAAAATAATCTCAACTTCAACTGATCCACATACTTTGGGTAAGGGTCGACCAAAGAAGTTGAGTGCACATGCTCAGCGTCATATCCAGAGGTTGTCTTTGGGAAATAGACATATGACTGCTGCCAGCATTGCTGCAGAGGTTAAACACTGCCGCACACTGCATCAAATTGGTCTGCATGGCTGTTGTCCCAGAAGGAAGCCTCTTCTAAAGATGATGCACAAGAAAGCCTAAACAGACTAAGGACATGGATTATGTCCTGTGGTCCGATGAGACCAAGATAAACTTATTTGATTCAGATGGTATCAAGAGTGTGGCAGCAACCAGGTGAGGAGTACAAAGACAAGTGTGTCTTGCCTAAAGTCAAGCATGGTGGTGGGAGTGTCATGGTCTGGGCCTGCACGAGTGCTGCCGGCACTAGGGATCTATAGTTCAATGTGGGAACCATGAATGCCAACATGTACTGTCACATACTTAAGCAGAGCATGATCCCCTCCCTTCAGAGACTGGGCCGCAGGGCAGTATTCCAACATGATAATGACCCCAAATACACCTCCAAGACGACCACTGCCTTGCTAAAGAAGCTGCGGGTAAAGGTGATGGACTGGCCAAGCATGTCTCCAAACCTTAGCCCTATTGAGCATCTGTGGGGCATCCTCAAATGGAAGGTGGGGGAGTGCAAGGTCTCATCCACCAGCTCCATCATGGAACAAGATTCCAGTGGCAACCTGTGAAGCTCTGGTGGGCTTCATGCCCAAGAGTGTTAAGGCAGTGCTGGAATATAATGGGCCCAATTTGGACATTTCCACTTTTACACTGTTATACAGGCTGTACACTCGCTACTTTACATTGTAGCTGAGTGTCATTTCTTCAGTGTTGACACATGAAAAGATATAATAAAATATTTACAAAAATGTGAGGAGCGTCCCCGGAAAACTAGACGCACGGAAAACATACAAATAGCCAGGTAAATTGCTCACTTCAGTTAGCTAGTGGGTGATTTATAAACCGTGGCTCTCTGAAGTGAACAGTTTGAGATCATTGTGGAAAGTACAAACCATGTTGTAATCTCTTGGTTTATTGTAACTTCTACTAAAAAAAAACTGCAAGGTTCTTTCATACGTTGTTCCAAAGCACGGTTATGTTCTAAAGTGCAACTGTTACATATTGTTGAAACAAAATGGAGACTGGTGCTTTTCTAAAAGGGAAAAAAAGATCTGGAAATAGAATCACAAAGGCAGAGCGAGTCCTCTGTTTTTAAAGTGTGTTGATGATGTTTTTGTAATTACTAGGGTTCTTTGTAGGTGGATTTTAATTCTACTTGCTATGTAAATGTAAACTGCATGATGAAGGAAATATACTGCAATTAACGCATTGAAAGTTAATTGCTGGGCATGGAACATACAATTGGGTGTCACGGCACAGAAATAGACCAGTATTCCCTTGTTAAATGTCTCCAATGTTGTTATTAAGTTGTCTTCGTATGGAGTCTTCCCCGCCAATATTCTTCCTTCACAGTGTGGGGTTTTCCAAGGTTTAGGGGGATTAATGCAGCTTAATTTGTATAGTGCCCTTGCAATAACATAATCGATGACATCATATCTCAGACACTGTTCAAAGTGAAAAATATGAAAAAGATTTGTGTTTTTTTTTAATGGAAACCTGTAATTTACAATCAAATAAGTATTATAATACATATATATAATTCTAATAAAATATGTATTATCATTTATATAACCTTTCATATAAACATAAATTTGGACTGAAATGGTTGTTTATGACAAAGCAGTAAATATGATTTGCAAACGTACAGTAAATATACTTTGTTTGCAAACAGGCTTTGCAAACCAAGGGCGATAAGTTAACTTAAGAACCATTTACTGAGAATTAGGTCTAGGACTTATTTTTGGTGTACGGCCTATGAATGTTGGGAATTTTAGTCTGGCTCTCAGATAAAACCCCTATATTTTGATGATCAAATGGGAATTGTATTCATAAACTATGTGTATAAATGTATTTAGTAGTTCTCGTTGCTATTTTTTACTTCATTTGCAGGTATTTTTACCATTTTTATTCAGGATGCAGCAGACACGAGTAAATTGTACACCAATTATTTTATATTATTTTGTACACCAATTATTTTATAAAATGCACAGGGAATGGGGGCAAAAGTGCATATGAAAACCAGATTGAGTGCGACCTTGTTCAATTGGAAGGTAGCCAGGAGGTGACTAACAGTGTCCATGATTGAAATGCTGGGCCAAGCCAGATGTTTGCTGTTAACAAACCTTAACCAGTTATCCCAGTCAAACTAGGCAGTATAGGCCCATACAGTAAAATACTAATAACAAGGGAGAGCCAAAACATAAAGTACTATTATTATACAAATGTTCTCTAATATTACTGAAAATACTGAAAAATACTGAAAATAAGGATGCATGTGAAGTATTAACGTGAAAGAAGAATTAATGGCAATCTGTTGTTCTTTCCCATAGTGAGGCTGCATGACAGTATTTCTGAGGAAGGACACCACTACCTAGTGTTTGATTTGTAAGTATATGATAACTTTATGTGAAGTGTTCTTTGGTAAGTACTCAGATGTCTTACATTCTGACTATATCCCTCGCGACATTCGAAAGCTCTCTGAAAACCCATCTTTTTTCGAGAAGCATACAACCTTTCTCCTAACAGTCTCAGCCATCACCCTGATCAAGCCATCTGAATGACCAACAATCTCTACAGATCATCCGGACCAGATCAACTCATCCCCATCTAAGCAGTCCTCTCTCACTGTTTCACTTCCCCCTCATCCACCAACTAGAGTAGAGTCGCAAGAGCAGGCCCTCTTCTCCATTTGTTATTTTCTCTGATTTTAAATTATATATATATATATATATATATATATATATATACTTCTGTATATCTCTGGGTAAATCCAGGTGTTTAGGTGGTTATAAAAAGACAGCAAAATTAGTGTGGGGTGTAACAACAGGCTCTTGCGTCTTATGAAGCCCTCAAGGCTTTTTGGCGCAAAAGCAGAACCTTTAAAACATTCCCTAATCTGCTGTTAATGAAGTCCATAATCTTTTATTTCCTCCTGCCCTCTAAGTGACTTCGCTAATTTTAAAAGTCACTATCGTAGCGACCCCTGGGAGTCATACTGGAGTAGGTGGTGGGGCTCCAACCACGCTTGCCAGGGTACATAAAAAGTAATCTCAAGCCTCTTCGCCCGAGCCAGATAGCCCATTGGCAGTAGAAAGAAATGGTTGCTAAAACTTTAAATAATTTGCACCATTTAATTTCAAGACATCACAACACCTTACATGGTTCATGGCCACAAAGGCTGGCATATCCATTTATTTCTACTGCTGGTAGTCTACTGGTAGAGTGAAGAGGCTCGCTCTGGTCCTTCTGATTTCTTTTCCTGCTTGCTAATTTGTTTGTTATGTGGATACTGATAATCATAACTGGGAACTTCTGGTCTCTGGCTACCCGGAGACTTCCCTTGTGGGACGTGGCCAGGACTGCCCACTGACATCAGCGAGTGGTCCTGTAACGTCGGAGGGAGTTCCCACTGATGTCGATGGGAGGTCCCCCTGATGTTGGGGGGGTCCCGCTGACATCCAGGGCAGTCCCACTGATGTTGGGGGTGTTCCCGCCACGGCAGCGGGAAACACCCTCTTTTAAAGAGAAAATGGACGGGAAGCAGGGTGTGTCAAGACTCCGCTCCTGCGACCTGGTGGATTCGGGTCTTGACCCGGAGAACTGGAGAAGCAGTGCTTCACCCGGCAATCTCCCATGTATGCTGATGATCAGCCACAAAAGTTTCCAGGATCCATCTTATCTATAATAAGTCATTGGTTTGTGTACAAAACAGCACTTCATAAACTAGGGTTATTGCTGAGGTCACAGATTGTACAACTAGATTCTCATTGTACTAGGGCTCACTGCACACGCCCGCAGTCTTGGGTTTAGCTGTGTGGGCCATAGATCACTACCATGCTGTTCAGCGACGGGTATGAAGTCAAATTCTGATGCTATCACAATAGAAGCAGCCTCCAAGGCAGCAAGGAAAAGAGACACACTGGGCACCAGATACAATGTAGGGTCATTGCTTTCCAATAATGTCGCCCACACATCAGTAGGTTCCCTAACAGATTGTTCAACAAGAACATATATTATTTGTATAACATGTGTGTCCTTTTAGCAAGGCTGTACCCACAATCTGTGCCTGAAGTTGAAATATCTTCGAGTAGGATTTTACATGTTAAAAGCAAACATCTTTCAACTGTTAAAACATATGGCAAAATGCATAAGAATCCTTATTTTGGAAGGGAGGGTTATTGTATTTTTTTTTACTCAGAATATCCATGTAAGCATCTGTTATGACACACTTTTTCAAGGCTTTATGCCAGATTTGTTTCAAAAACAAAATGTCAGGAATGATTATGCAAATAATACATTTTCTGCGAAACCGTGATGTCCACATTTTAATATGTTTGTTTTTATAGAACCTGTTATATTCCCACCGTTATGCAGGTTCAAATGGAAGTCCAATGAAAAAAAAAAACAATGTTCTCTTTGATACAGTGCTGTATATGGTACTGTAGGTTAGCCCGACAAAAACCTGATTTTATCTCATTTTTTCCTATAAGTTTCCTTTTTCTGCAGATCTGGAGGCTACCACTCAGTCAGGCTAATAACCTGTTTGTTTTTGTTTTTTAAATGCACAATATTTTAGATTTTTTTTTAAATCAGACAGTATTAAAAAAAAAAAAGGCGTGAGTTCCTCTTTAATTGCCTTTTATTCGTTAAGGCTCAAGCAGGTATTTCTTTATGCAGGGAACAGATAATATCCAGAAGATGTGATTAGCAGGTCTGGAAGACATCTCTTTATCTAGCCTAAAATGTATCAAAATATACTGCATATGTAGAAAATCTACACTCAGGAAAGTGTGTTTTGGTCAGCTGTGTAACATTCCCCCGTTGAGAAATATAACAGTGTCTAGAGTAGAATTTTGTAAAACGTTAAAATGTTTTGTTTTTAAAAAAAATATGAATTCACTTCAGCCTTGGCATTCTACATGACCCCAACTGTCTTGCCAGCGCTACCCCTTCACAATTACCGCAGGGCATCAAAAAAATAACCCAAGGATAAAAAGCAATTCTTCTTTATACTGTAGATGTTTTAGTATGGTTTTAAAAATACTACTACACATACTTATATCAGACTGACAGATAATCCGTTATCCTCATTGTAAAGATTCCATATCTCTTCAGTACGATATAATCAAAGCAAACTGTGGTTTAAAGTGACGCTAACATTGAATTAGAAGCGCTAGGCTTCTTCACATGGATCGGTCCTGTAGAAGGAGCTAAGCTAAGTCACAGGTTTTAAGGGCATCGACAAGTTCCATATCTATTACCAAGAGTGCAGTTAGTTTCACCAAGTCTCATCTTGGAGGATCAGTTTCAAAGATATGAAATGTAAGCATTCCACCTTCTCCGAGAGAGGCTTGAGATGTTACCATCCCATTAAAGATGGTGACCTTACACGCACTGTGTGTTTTTTTTTCACCCTACAGGGTTACCGGTGGAGAGCTGTTTGAAGATATCGTTGCCAGGGAATATTACAGTGAAGCAGATGCAAGGTCGGTGCATGCCACTGAGGTCAAAGGTCATTTTCACTACCTCATTAAAATTCAGTGACTACAGCCGGGCTGTAAATTAACATTCACAAAGATTCTTTGGTATGGGAAAAAAATTAATGTGTAAAACTTGATGATCTTTTGCATTAATGACAATCTCTAGAATGCTATGAAAATAAACTTTAGCAGATCTGTCATTTTATTATTTCCTCTGAGGGCTTAATTGAGGTCTTAAAAAGCTTTTTTTTCAGTTTCTATGGCAACAGTCTATCAGTGCCTATGTTGTGTCACATGAGATGTGTTTACAGCAAAAGTTATGAGGGATATTTTCCTCGAATAAAGAATGATTTCTGCAAAATGGTTTGCCCAGTCATCTGTACTTGGAATGATGTTTTTAATGCTATATTTAGGGCCTGACTGGGGGTGACTAAGCAGCCCTGGCAATGTAAGGCCCATGGGGTAGGTGTAGGTCAGCGGCCCACCAGGCATTTGTTCCGTGTGCTGGAAAAGCTTGCTTTAGTTACCTTTAATAAAATCAGTAGTGTTTTGTTCATCAAGAACCAATATGTAATATTCTGGTATAATAAGAGTTGAGAAAATTGGTTTTAAGGCATCTTTACGATTACAGGTAATTCTGCTAACCCTTTTGCCTAAATAGTCTTTTATATACAAGAATTAAATATACGCAATGACAAAATTACTCTTCTGGCTTTATTTTATCACAGTTTGAAGAATTAGTTTTTTAACAATAGATGTTACTTTACGTTAAACTTTTCCCCAAAAGTGAACATTCAAGTTATAACGTTATCTCGATAGTCTTCTAACTGAATATATATTTTATAGCTATTTTTCTCAGTCACCATCTTTCATTCTCATTTGGTTCCCTTATACATTTCCATTATTTATTTAATATGTCTACCATCTAATATCAGGACTTATCTCACACACATGAATTATAACAGTACAATAAACATTGTTTGATCTGCATCAATGGTTATTATGGATATTTTTTATTTCTATAATAATAATACATATTGTAAATAATAAAACCCTCAAAATGTGTGATAGCAGGAAAATAAAGGGATTAAACCATGTTCATGATTTAGCAAAAATAGTAAAATTAATACTATAAAATAAAAACACGTTTTAATTTGAAACCGTAAGTAATTATCTATAAATCACATTTAGACAGATATGATGGTCTTTTAAAAAAGATCACTTTCCCATTTTACACCATTTTATCTGATGACTAAAATAAGATATATATATATATATATATATATATATATATATATATATATATATACGTATAAAACCCTACCTTATGTGAATCAGTTCTGTGGATTTATAGAGTTACTTCTGTCCTTCTGTTAAGCTGCTCCCACCTTCCAGGGCTAATTTTGCCACCTTGTGCTGCTTTAGACTCCTTCAGATAAAATAGCCTTCTTACAATACATAAGATTGTATGCTTGCCTGAAGAAGTCTGAAGAAGTACATGTTTTTGTGAATATTTTGGGGCAGGTGAAAGCTTGAGGCTCAGTGGAAATAAGATCTAGAGATATTGGGTATTGAGTTTTTTTCATGAATATTGAAAGGCAAGTGAAACCTTGAGGTTCGGTGGAAATAAATTCTAGAGGCACTGGGCAGTATGAGTGAAGTCTTGTGAGCAGGAAAAGGAAGAGGTCATACAGTCATGTGAAACAGAAAGTACAACCTCTTTGAATTCTATGGTTTAACATATCAGGACATAATAACAATCATCTGTTCCTTAGCAGGTCTAAAAACCAGGTAAAAACAACCTCAGATGACACATGACATATTACATTGTGTCATGATTTATTCAACAAAAATAAAGCCAAAATAGACATGACAAGATCCAGGAGAGAGCTGTATTTTGTATACCTATAGAAGAAAGTCAAGAAGAAGGTTGTGATTGATAGTATCAAAAGCAAAAGAGAGATTCAGGAGTATCAGCAGGAAGTCATTGGACACTTTTGTTAGAGCCACTTCAGTAGAGTAGGGGGCCAAGGAGGAAATTAGAGGAGAGGAATTGGTGATTACAGCATACTTAAAGGTTATTGCTATAGTTCCAGAAGGAAGGAAAAGTTTAAATATGTGATGTACAAAGGGAGGAGGAGAGAGCAAGATGTGATGTGAGCAAGGGGACAGGTTGTTCGGTAAAAGGAAGAAAGGAGAGAGACTAGTTCTTCATGTGTAGAAAAAAAAAGCAGTGTGGCATGGGAGGAGTGATATGGTGGTGTAGATGAGAGTTGCAGATGGGTGGCAGTGAGAGAGGTTTATGGTGTGGAAGGACAAATAATGGAGTTATAGGATGGAAAAAGGTGGTGTGGGATGGAAAAAGGGTGGATACTACATATGTAGTAAATAAAGTCCTCACTAGCTTTGGATTTTTTAAAGTAGCGTTCGGCAGTGTGGCAGCAATTCGGACGGACGTATGCGTTTTTAGTATGCCAGGGTTGGGGTTTAAGCTATCAGGGGTAGAATAGGGTCAATGCTGTCAAGAGATGAGTTGGAAAATGGAGGAATGTGTTGCAGGCTTTATGAGTGCTGAAGGAGAGAGTTTTAAATATACTGTCCAAGTGGACAGGAGTAGATAGAGGGCAATAATATGAAATAAGGGAAGCTGAAGAAAATGAAACAGGCATAAGAGAAGGCGGGCATAGGCATGCATAGGCATAGCTATAGGGGCAACAGTTTTACTTTGACAATGTAGATACCACCATGTTACGGTATTAAAGAAACACTAATGGTACTCACGTCTAGAAGAAAAAACATAAAGGATTCAATGTGTGTAATTGACAAGTCAGCAGTGCATAGTACAAATACAATGATACAAAAGATCAAAGACAATTGACTTTCCTTTGATATTTGATATAATTATATTTGTCCATGACACACACTGGTAATTAGACATGAAGCCAGTGTACCTTTGACTTTTAGATAGGGCAAGTCTGTTTACATGGGAACTTTCTAAATGAGATGACCCTGAGACTTTCTGAATATTAACCCCTTAATAATCCATCACAAAGAGGACTCTAAAATGTGATTGTTTGCGAGCAGACAAAAACTTGCATTCATTCAAGTATATGGGAGTTTAAAAAAGCAGTTATTTGCAAGCAAAAAATTAAACCAGGGCCTCCTATTAACCAAAAATAACAGTTGGGTGGTATATGCATACTTATACGCCCCTCCAAAGAGGATCTGATTTATTTTTAACCCTCCCCCCAATAGCAAGGGGGGGGGCAAAGCTGCATCCCAAGGGGTATTTTTTATAGGTTGAGTAGGGGTCTGGGCCTCCAATAGGGCTTTTTACATTATTTAACATCCATGTGCATTGTTTTGTTTTTTTTTAAACATGTTTTTATTTTTATTTTTTTCATAAACGTGTGGGGGCCCTGGGGGCCTAATTTCAACTTGCATATTCTCCCATACCCTCACAAGCAGCTCACAGATTAGTGAATTTGTGAGTATGTTTGCGAGTGTTAGTATGTGAGAACAAGGGGTAGGAGTTAAGTCTACAGAAAGAAATTCATGGACTTTTGTGAGTTTAATGTGTAGGCGCTTGAAAAGATGAAATGGATACAAAGTTGACACAGTGACAGTCGGCATTACTTTAGCCAGTTTAGATTTTAAATTTAATAATCTACCAAATGGATTTTTCTTTCCCACTTCATCTGCGTGTTTAGTTATCTGGTTCATTATAAATGAAATATCAAAATCATAATATAAGGGTAGACCACCCACTGTTTTTCTCACTGTTATGTTCTCTATTGCAGCCATTGTATTCAGCAGATCCTGGAAGCTGTTCTACACTGCCACCAGATGGGGGTGGTACACAGAGATCTGAAGGTGGGCTTCTCCTTTAGAGATATTATAGAGACATGCGTTCACCCTGATGGATTTGTGGCCAGCCTATTCAGGAGTAAAATGGGAGTATTGGCCAAACATACCTTCTGCTATAATCCAGTAGTAAAGAATCACTCCCCAAAACTGAATGCTTGAAAGACAGACCTTGCTTATATCAAAAGTAAGGTTTGCACAATCATTCCCTTAAAAGTTTAATAGAAAATCACTTTACCTTTCCGGACGATACTTACTTCTGTGAGCCGGTGTCCAGTGCACATAGCACAGCACAGGAGCTAACTGTGTCCTTAAAGCTCTCTCGCTTAACAGTGATAATTTAAAGGGAGGTTTTAAAACATGTGAGATTTATATAATCATATATATGAAATATTTGTATATGAAATATTTGTAAAATTGTGTGGAAGATTATAATATATGTCAGGGTTACACTGCAAATAGCTCTTGCATATGCAATTGCTGCAGATATCATTTGTCCCTGGTTATAACTTCATGACAGAATATCCTTGCTTTGCGGTAAAACGTAGGCATATAGTTGAAGATTTTTTTAGTCTTTCAAATGTCTTCTATTCCAAAATACACAGTGAATGTACTACTGCTTTGTAGGTAAATTCATACATCATTTACCATCAGTTTATTGCAATCTTCGAGAAGAGCCAACAAAAGAATGCCTCAATTAACTAATTTCCCTATTAAAACAGACTTCACAGTTGTGGTAATTTTTTTCTCTTAAATAATTGAATGACGCCATCAACTGTAGAACCCATCATATCTTGACTTGCTTGAGTGGAATTCAAAATATTACTTTGTAGTAAGTCATATGCGGTAATATTGTTGTTGCGTTGTTGGGTTAAATGACCTGATAGAGCAATTCTCATTAACATCATTGAAGCAAGACAAGCACAAACGCACCAAGTTCAGCAGTAGGCATATGATTGCGGAATTGAACAATACATTTTGAATCAGGGGCATAACTAGTAACCACAGAGCCCTGATGTGAAAATTGCCCCTGGGGCCCCCCAACTTAACAGCTGGCATGTGCCATTATTGCCCCCAAGAAACTTGTCTGTGGCTTATTTGCCCCTTGCCCCCCTTCCAACATACATACTGGCATACATATGTAAACACACTTACACAAATTACACACACTTACTCATCTCACCCCACTTACACCTTCATACTCACACACAAACACCTACACACACACACGCACACAATTACATATCTATGCTCATACACAAATACATATCCATGCTCACACACACAATTTCACATCCATGCTCGTGTAGCCTTGGTTTCACCGTTGGGTCACGTGACATAACATGACCCAGATACTTTCCTGTGTCCCTGTGCCAGTTCAAAATAGTTTAGAAAGGGGCCTTCCAACCTGGGCAGCACCCGTCTTTGAACCGGTACAAGGAGACAGGAAGAAGTGGTCATAACGCGCAACTGCTGTGACTCCTGTAGTTCCGCCACATTTTGAATATTGTACATGGTTTGTGGCTGTACCCTGTGCACCTCAATCTTTTGATTTCAGCTTTTTCTTATGATGCTGTTTTCCCTAATGCTCCATTCATTTTGTTATTAAGCAATTCTTTCATTCTAATTCTCACTCCTGTCTTTCCAAAGCCTGAGAACCTTTTGCTGGCTTCCAAATTAAAGGGAGCTGCTGTCAAACTGGCAGACTTTGGCTTGGCCATCGAGGTGGAAGGTGAACAGCAGGCATGGTTTGGTGAGTCCCTTTGCTAAATACATTTCATATCATAGCATGCATTCTTTTATCTTAACAATGACTTATAAGAAGGATAGTCACATTAACAAGCTAATCCTACAATGTTTAATAAGCCTATATTTAAAATAGGAATTTGAATTTAATTTCATATTATTTTGATGTGCGGTTCACTTAGAAAAAACATTAATGTAGTTCTAGCATGTTCAGCAAATAAAACCTAACTCCAGTAACTAAAGAAAGCCAGCACTGATTAGTGGTAAACTGCACTGAAGGCTGTGTAAAATAGTCTCTAATATACTGTATCTATCTTTAAGTGTTTTTCCGCATGAGAGAGAATGGGAGAAAGTGTGTGAGAGGCTCAGAGTGTCAGTAAGAGTGAGAGTGGAAAAAAAACAATGAAATGCTAACAAAAATGTTGTTTTTGGGGTAATTACTTCTCCATATTATAACTTCACAATTAAAAAAAATCTAAACTGCCTTCTCGCACACAGGGTTTGCTGGAACGCCTGGTTACCTCTCCCCTGAAGTGCTAAGGAAAGACCCCTACGGAAAGGCTGTGGATCTTTGGGCATGTGGTAAAGCTCCATACAAACCTTTTATCTGTGCTTGAGTTAATACAAAATGTGGTTTCAGTAGGCTTTGTGTCGATCCATAACAAGAAGACAGAGTCTGTCCTAGCGGGTTTTGCCACCTTTACTGAAGGAAAAACTAAAATGTTAGTGTTTCTTCCACAGGGTTGTATTTTCAGATTTTACCAATAATTTTCCCAAATCCTTCACCTTGAGTATCCTGATCATATCTATATATTATTTAAATAACCAGTCCTTACGGTAGTTATCCAAATTTCTCTACCCATTTGCAAGTGACAGCTGCTATCTTGAATAATTATCCCAGTCATTTAACTTTCCCAGAAAATGGGAAGCATCCAACAGTTCCTTCTAAATGATTCACAGGTCTGTTAAGGTAAAATAATTCCTTTCGAATACAACAGATTTTAGTGCGGTATTTAAAAAATATTTCAAAAATATTGACAGCATCGATGGGCAACAGGTCAATTTTTCTCATTTTTTTTCTGCTGCATAATTTCTAAGTGTGTGGTGAGAAATTAAAAAATGTTCTTCTTTTTCCACCATCTGTGACACAGTATAGTAATTTCCGGCTGTTTACGTATATATAAATAGTGTGCACATGTTCTTCTTTGGATGCATTATGCATTTGGTGTCACTTATCTGCTCGTGTACGCTTGAGTATGTGCTCAATGACTCTTGTATGTTTATACGCACAAATATATCCACATTTTAGATGTTTGCAAGGCATGCAACAGAATGGGAAAAAATGGCCTCGGGCTAACTTTTTGCAATAAGTAAAACACATCTTAATTATTCATGAGACGGTGGTATATAAGTGGGACAGCCTCCCAGCATAAATGCTAGATACTAATACAGTGAGGGGATTAAAACATGGATGGGATAGGGATAAAGCTATCCTGAATCTAAGACTAGAGGACTGATTAAGGTCTGAGTCTTTTCAGGAAACATGGGCACACCAGATGGGCCGAATGGTTGTATCTGCCAACAAATTGTATGTTTCTATGCAACCGTAAGAAGTTAATGAGACAATGGGCTGACTTATGTTTTAAATGCATGGCTTTAGCCTCATCCACTAAAAAAGAAGTGTCCCTCTTTAGACAATGCAAATGTTGGGTGGTTTGAGTAGATATAGCTATATATTAACCTCTTCAGTGCCACGTGTTTTGGTAACTTAAGTCACCTAGCAATTTGCCATTTTTGCAATATGTCGGTTCAGCCATTATTCCCCTTTCCTGTGGATAGTGCATCTATGTAAACTATATATATATATATAATGTTTTTCAAGGAGAGGTAGAGCTTTCTTTTAATGCCAAAGATACAGGATTATCTGAATATGTAGAATGAGTAATTTAGTAAAAACTAGCAAGAAATCAGAAAACAACCCATTTTCCTATATTTTCAACTCTGAATCCTCACAAAATTATTGAAATTATCAGAATACACCCTCAAAATGTATCAATTCAGGTGTCCTGATTTCAGAAATATTTCATTTATATAGAATGTCCATATGTTTCCAACAGATATAGGAAACATATTATAGCGTGTACATAATGGATTCAAAATGGTGGAATTGCAGCACTAATTTTGAACAAAGAAGCTAAAAAATACCCCCAAAAGTATATATTTCTGTTAACCAGACAACCCAGAGTATCTCATCATGAACATTTGGACAATTTTCATGCAACCATTTGGCCACCAATTACTGCCAAAGTTTCCCGCAGCAAGAATTTCTTGCACTTCTGTGTTGCTTAGGATTTGTTACACAGGGTATGTATCATGGCAGAGAAATCCAGAAATCCAAAATTGTTCAGCCACCTCTCCAGATTACGGAAATACCCCACTTGCGTAGTTTTTGTTAAGTTAGAACATGCCAGTATATTGAATGAGGGTGTTTTGCTAGGCCTAGGCTATCTGTAAAGCAGCTTAGCAGCCCGCGGCAGAACATGTGCCCATAAAGGTATATATTTTTGTCACCAACACGTCTGTTTTTTGCATAGGGTTATGGGAGAGAAATCCATCAGAAATTTGTCAGCTGCATCTCCTGATTTCACAAATACCTGACATGCATTGGTTTTTAATGCATATGCGTTTTATGCTTTTTTTTAACATATGGAATTGGGCCAATTGAAAATGCCCCCCTTTACCCCTTTAAATCTAATTGACTACCCTGGTATGGTAGACCATGAAGCAACCATTGATTCAGAGACCTGGTAAAGAAGGGCAGGAAGGGCAGTGGTACCTGGAGTCCTTCCTAATCCACTTTTTTTTGTAGCAGACTCTGCATCTTTTTTGAGGCTTCTGTTTGGCACCAATGGGGGGATTGTGCAAGGAAAATGCCTGCTGGTAAGATGCAGGATATTTTCATCTTCCACATTTGGGGTGGCATCCTGAAAGAGGATACCACTCAGGATTTTTAGTTGGAAGTTGAGGAGGGTGTATATCTTCCCAGTTCCACATTTCTTTTACAGCACATAAATGTCGTACATGGCAACCTGGGTGACGTAGATGTCCACCTTTTTGTACCATGTCTTGGTCAACACCAGGTATAGCTTCAGACACTGGTCGGAAAGATCTACACCCCCTGTGTTTCTATTGTATTTGATGATGCACTGAGGTTTTAGCCTTCCCCTCTAACACTTACAGGTACAACTCTCATTGTGTAAAATGGATAGAATATAATTGTCTTCCTTGTCAATGTTTCTGAGGGCCAACATTTCATTATTGCGCAAGCACTGGCTGTGCCGTGCTTTTGATAGGGGTGGACCAACTGCTTGGGGAAACCATTAGGTTTCTCATCACAGTGCCACATACTGGGGTATCAACTAAAAATAAATCTGAGCAGCAGGTCCCATAGTATTTTCCCACTAGTGCCCACAGATTGGGGGGAGGCACAGCGATCAAGGTGACTGCTCTTCCCTTCATATTCTGAAGGAGACAGTATATCCTATAGTGCTCTTGCAAAGTTTGTACAATTTTACGCCATAGTGTGAGTGCTTTGATGGGATATACTGCTTGATGTGCAACACACCCTTGAAAAAGAATCAGGGACTCATCAATGCAACATTTTGCTTTGGTGTATAAGTTTCAAGGAATTTATTTAAAAAAATCAATAATGGACATTAATTTGTGTAGCCTCAAATTAGGGATGATTTCTAGAGGGCATTGGGAATTATCACTAAAATGGAGGAATCTTTACGGATTCTGGTCCGGGACATTATATGGGAAAAAAGGGGTGGATAAAATATGGTCTGTGCTCCAATAAGAACGTATGGTGGGCTTTTCTTTTTACTATTCCCATCATAAGGGTCATTGCCCAAAATCTTTGTATCTCATGGGGGTCAGTGGCGTGCCAGGCCTGGCTTCTGCCCCCTTGGTCAGCTGCCTGACGCTGTGCAGCACATAGGTTTGTTTGAGCTCCTAGGAGCTCAAAAAACAAAATGAGGAAGAACTAACTAAAACAAATTATTGGCTTACTGGCATCAATGTCCAATGCTAGGAGTCACAATAAAGGGGGGATTACTCAGTCTGCTATATTTGGGGGGAGCGGACATTGGTCAGACACAAGTTTTGCACACCTCACTTTGGCAGGTGGAACCTGGCCATCATCATAATATCTGGTGTGAGTATGTTCAGCGCTGTACACTTGCTCCATTTTTATTTTAGAAAAAATCGCTAACCTACACTATCCAATTCTCATCTAAACTAACCTAACACAAACACGCTAAAATATTTTTTCTCCCTAACACCTAAAACCCTCTATGCTATCTCGCATTCCCTTTAACCGCTCACCAAACGAATCAAAACTAACCCTAGACTTGTAAAAATTGAATATATATATATATATATATATATATATATATATATATATTAAACGTGAAAAAATAGATCGTGGAGGAGGCTAAATTCGGATAAGGTAATAGGACAGGGTATATATAGGTAGATTTATAAAAAAAATTGTCAGCTACACACACACAATGCTCTGTCTCTCTCCTGCAGATGACAAAGGAACGATCATGCAATCACACGACCTTACTGCCAATAATTGGCTTGCACAGTAGCACGCCATTGCATTTTGTATAGGACGTACTGATACATCCATAAGGGCATAACAATGCATTTTCTGGGCCATACCCGTTCATCCATAGAGGACTGAAGGGGTTAATTGGGTACTAACCATACTCCCGGTATTGTGGGACATTCAATTGACCATTTAAAAACCATCTCTTGAACACACATCTCCAACCATCAATACAGAAAGCAGAATTCTGGAAAGGAAAAGCCAAAACCTTGAATGATTATGGAGAAAATACATTTATAATTGCAGCTTGCTCACTCCTATTTCCTGTTATCAGGTGTCATACTATATATCTTACTTGTTGGCTACCCGCCTTTCTGGGATGAAGATCAGCACAGATTATATCAGCAGATCAAAGCTGGAGCTTATGATGTAAGTTGATCCTTGAACTAACTTTTGTTCTAATACACATTTTTGCCACCACACCAACAACGTATGCAATGAAATATGGAACAATGTAAGACACTTGGGCGAAAACTGTGAATGTGATGGATATAGTCAAACTAACCGAGTCTCAGTATGTGACAAAGACTAATGGATATGATAAGTATGTATGCAGTATCTATATAAACAGGTCATATACAACAGTTATTTTTACCTATGCTTAGTTTCCATCACCTGAGTGGGATACAGTGACCCCAGAAGCTAAAGATCTCATTAACAAGATGCTGACCATCAATCCTTCTAAGAGGATTACTGCTGCTGAAGCTCTGAAGCACCCATGGATCTCAGTAAGTAATTATGATATATATAATTTTTTTTCCTCCATTTTCAAATGCTGTTTCATAATTTATTTATTTTTTAAATTTCATCTTTTTAGCATCGGTCCACAGTGGCTTCCTGTATGCACAGACAAGAAACAGTAGACTGCCTGAAGAAGTTTAATGCCAGAAGAAAGTTGAAGGTATGAGTGATTTTATTCAGTGTGTATGTTTTCTAATGTGACCTAGAATCTAACATGGTAGGACTAACCCTAGCAAAGTAACATTCAACTGAACTGTGAACCACAGTGAACCTAGAAACCTAGCCCAACCAGAGCACAATCCCTATTTAAGTATGTGAAACTGAACAAAATTGTTTATCAAAGTTTGTGGTAGTAATTAATTACACAAAGAAAAAGTACCACAAACTTTGACAAAGTGCATGGAAAGGGTTAAAATACCAAAAATACCACTATTTCAAATACCCTGGGATGTCTAGTTTTCAAAAATATATGGTTTGATGGAGGTAAAATGAATTGGTCAGCTTCAAATGTCCCAAATAGGACATGGGCACAGTTAAACTGAAATGCACACTCAAAATTAATTATATAATTGTATTATTTAATTAATCAATAAAATTAATTTATTTATTTGGTTATTTTTTAATGTAATTATATATACTATATATATATATATATATATATATATATATGTATATATATATATAATAAACTGTATATATACTGTATCTATATACCGTATTGGCTCGGATATAGGCCGCCCCCGTATATAGGCCGCACCCTAAAAGTTTGGTGCAATAATTTTTTTAAAGAAAAAGTTTTTTTCTTTAAAAAAGCACCAAAAAACATGCTGCCACTCTGTCCCCCCCCGAGATATGCTGCCACTCTGTCCTCCCCCTCCGAGATATGCTGCCACTCTGTCCTCTCCCCCTCCCCGAGATATGCTGCCACTCTGTCCTCACCCCCCTCAAGATACGCTGCAACTCTGTCCCCCCCCCGATATATGCTGCCACTCTGTCCTCCCCCCCCGAGATACGCTGCCAGATAAGCTCAGACAACCTCCCGTGCCGGTACTCCCCCCCGTAGAAAGTGCCGGCAGGGGAGGCTGTCTGAGCGTATCAGGCAGTAGGATGCAGGTCCCCTGCACCGCTGCAGGCGATCTGTATCCTAACCCCGCTGCCTGCCCGGCGCCCGGGACTGCATGTCCCGGGCGTCGGGCGCTAGACCCCCAATATAGGCCGCACCCCCACTTTAAAGACTTAAAGTGGGGGAAAAAAGTGCGGCCTATATTCGGGCCAATACGGTAATATAAATAATTATATAACTAAAAATGTAATAATTAAATTAATTAATCATAAATTACACAATAATTTTTTTAAAAAAAATTGCTGCTGTCCAGTGGCAAGGGAGGGCTTAAAACCCCTTCTTTGCCAATGAATATGCCAATGAATATGCCAATGAACATCATTGGATGTTCCTGATTAGATGTTGCCATCAAATAGACCAAAAATACAGTGTAGATATGGTTAATGTTACACATGTAGCAGGAAATGGCTAGATTCTTTTGAAATAGCTTCATATGCGTACAAAAGATTGTCACTCTTGTCTTCTTGTATTAGCTGATTTAGGTTTACGTTTAAAAGCTAATTGGTCATTTTATTTACATATATATATAGATATATATATATATATATATATATATATATATCTATATATATGTAAATAAAATGACCAATTAGCTTAGCATATATATATATATATATATATACACACTACATCTATGGTTTCTATTGTCCTAGGTGAACTTACCCTAGGTAATTATTAAGGTTATTTTTTTGGCATGAATGCAAATTGATATATTTTTGTCACTTACCTAGGGAGCTATTCTGACCACAATGCTTGCAACGCGCAACTTCTCAGGTAGGTGGCAGTCATTCACACTACAATGTATATTCACTGGGGTGTGGCATGTGGAGCAGCATAGTGGATTTCAAAATCAAAAAGAATGGATAAAGATACAAAAATTGTTATTACACCCGTTGTTGAATGAGCGAACATACAAGCAGTCCGTCCACAATATGTTTGTTGTTGATAATATCTGCATGGTGAGAGTGAGCAAATTCTCCATGGAATATTTTTTCACTTGTACATTCCCACTAAAATTGGCTAGCACCATGTATAGGTGGATCTTGACAGTATATGCCAAACTAGATCAATCCAAAAGTCTGTTAAATGTGAATTCTGAAAGTGAAATGACAGCCATATTACTTACAATACATGGAAAGTATATAAATACGAGGATCATGACACTTTGGAAGTCAACTGAAGACACTATGTAATTGCCAACTATGGTATACTACAGTATATATATACATACCTCCCAACATTTCAAAATGTGATAGAGGGACACTTTTTTAAAAAATCTCGCTGAACTCATCAATACAAGCAATTGCACTTTACAATGTCGCACTTGCATCGCCACTTAAAACACACTTCGTTTTTCTCAGCATAGTCATGCATATTAAAAAAAACCAACACATTGAATTGAATTCCCATGAGGCTCAGCCAGACATTCTACTTCCTTGATGCTGGCAGAGCATAATGGGAAGTGCAGCAACAGTAAAACTGCAAATGCTAGCTATGAACAAAAATTCCCAGGATTCTCAGCCAGCCAGGTGTCCACCCTAATGCTGGCTGAGTATCATTGGAAGAGTAGTCCACAGCAGCAGAGATTTTTTAAATGAAAAAAGGCTAATGTTAGCCTCCCTCCCAGGATGCTTACACACACCTGCCCATAAACACACATATACACATACGCTGCCTTTACACACACATATACACTGCCCTTACACACACCTGCCCATAAACACATGTATACACATACACTGCCTTTACACACACACATATACACCTACACTGCCCTTACACAGATATACGCTGCAGAATCTGTAGGCGCTTTATAAATAAAGTATAATAATAATATATGCATGTACACTGGCCTTACACACACACACGTACACTGCCCTTACACATACACACATATACACGTACACTGCCCTTACACATACACACATATACACGAACACTGCCCTTAGACACACACATATACACGTACACTGCCCTTAAACACATACATATACACATACACTGCCCTTACACACACATATGCACGTACACTGCCCTTACACACACATATATATGTACACTGCCCTTACACACACATATACACATACACTGCCCTTACACACATACATGTACACTGCCCTTACACACTAACACATACATGTACATTGCCCTTACACACACATATATACACATACAATGCCTTTACACACCAGCTAACAAATACCTGTACTGCTCTTACACACATACTGGCCCATATACACACACAAGCTTACAAACACATACATACACATATACTGCCCTTACACCCCTTTCTCCCCATCTCTGAAGTGACAGACCTCGCGCTCCCTAATGTTGAGCCGACTAGAGGGAGATTGTGATCTCCCAGCTAGTCTGCAGGCTGCAGCTGCTGATTGGGTGGCTGTGCGCCCCCCCCCCCCCCGCAGCTGCACCTGAGGTGAGTACGGATCTCGCCTCACCCTTCCTCTGCCCATGCAAAGCCGGACAGAGGAAGGGATAGGCAGGACCGTAAATCGTGACTGCCCCGCGTAAATCGGGACAGTTGGGGGGCATGTATATATGTATATATATATATACATATAGTATAGTATGCTATAGTTGGCAATTAGTTAGTCTCTTCAGTGGACTTTTAAAGTCCCAGGGCCAACCCTTAGGACAAACACACTGTTCCATGCTTGTGAACTTTAATTGCATTTGCTGTTTCAATCCATTTGACGTCTCCCACATGCATGGTTATAAGTCCTAGTCTGTAGACGGGACTGTCCCAGCCAAATTTAGATATTTGATACCTATGCTTCTTCAGCTAATGACCTTACTGATTGAAGATAGGAGATGGGGGTTGCACCAATGACTTCACTTCCACTTGAATAAGTTATTCTGTTCCCATTTCAGACTGTTTGTTTAAAAAGCTTCAGAAATGTGCTGGGTCTATCTGTACAAGGGGTTGAGGGCAGAGCTGAAGGACAACTGTTTAGAATCCATTTGAGCAGCTGACTTCATAAAATATTTGCTTCAAATGACCACAGAATTATTAAGCAAGCTAAAATTAAAGAGGGACAGTAGAAAGGGTAGAGCTTAAAAGGCAAAATAAAATAAATCAGGAGACAGAGAGAGGGACATGTTCTTTAAAATCTCCAACAGAGCAAGACAGAGTGATAGAAGCGTCAGAAAGACAAGGAGAGAAGGGACAGAATTTAAAACGCCAGGGTGTGAGTAAAAATAGAAGACAGCCGTGGAGAGAGAGAGTGTATAAGTAGAGAGGGCAGACAGATAAGAAAAAGGCAGAGGCATTAATGAATGGAACTAACTGAAAGAGACACGCTTGCAACAAAAGTCACAGAAGACAGTGTCTGTTTATGAAATCTGTCATCTCAACTATATGAAAGGATTTTTTATTGCGATCTATGCAGGGATAAGCTACTGTCCTGGTCATTAAAAACAAAGTTATACAACAAAGATTGACTTTAAATTCTCTCCGGATCAGTATACCTTGCAGGAAGGATCTCGTTATCTTCCTTGTTCTTCTTTTTTTTTTGTTACCGCTATGCTTCTCCTTGCCTTCTGTGTCTTGGTGGTACCTGGCCTATGTATTTTTATTGCCTACATTCTCTTGCTAGGAGGAAAAAGTGGCAGTAACAAGAAGAATGATGGCGTCAAGGTAAGGATGTGACAAAATACAAAAAATATTCTATACACTATAGCCACTATTTTAGATTTTTCTGAAATATTCTGCTTTTTGGCAGTTATTGGACCCCAACTCCCCGGGGGACGCATTTAGTAGAATAGTCTTGTTTCTTTATAGAACAGGGGTATCCTACTGTTACCTAGGGCATATGACTATTTTAGTGATACCCGGTATAAATAGTTTTAACTTTTGCATGTGCAATAAAACTTTTGATTTTAGCCCGCGAGTAGGAAATTTGACATCTCTGACAGATAAACTTCTTAGCATTGGGCGGAACGCAACTTACACCCAGTCTATGAGATTTTTTTCTTTATAGAATCCACAAAAAAACAACAACATGTGACATACAAATATGTTTCCTGTGAAACAGAGGATGTTAAAGTGACCTCACGTTACCTGAAATGTAGTAAAAATAATATTCAGCAGACTTCATGCAATATGAAGGTCCAAAAAAATGTATTATGATGTTTTTTCCGACGCTTGCATTGATAATAACAAATGTGTATGTTTCAGTAGTCAAAAGTGACATTGTCTGCATTATCAAAGAAACAATATTACACGTTTAAACAATATACGTGATATTTCACAGTTGAACCTTTTTGTGATAGAACACATATCAGTTCATAAAATTTCACCTGTAACTTGCCTTTAGCTTAATCCACCACAGATATCTACAATGTATTGCTGCATTTCTGAACTGTATGGCTCTGAAAGAGTTAATAGTAACAGTCCTATTAGTATGTAGGAAGCCACGTCTTTTAATATACGGGAATGTCGGTGCTAAGCATTTATTTTTATGCTCCTTTGGCACAGAATACAGAAGGTCATTCGATCCGGTACTCATTGATTCACTGTTCTGTGATGTGCAATGTAACGATGGTTAACCCTTTTCATGCCGGAACAGGTGATTGAACCAGTGGAATAAAAAAAAAGATACAGGAGCTAACCAGGCCCCATAATGCTGTCACCATCACTTATTTTATCATGTGCTTATTTTATATATTATATTTTATATATATTTTATATATTCTATATATATTAATAATTATATATTATTATGATATTATGTTAAATCAACATATCTTTATTTTATATTAAGAAATAACAGTGCGACATTTGGGCATTGCACAAATTTTTTACACGGATGAAAGTTTCATTATGCTTAATTTACTGTGACGACCACATTTTGCTACACCACTGCTTTGTAATGCCATTGGATTAACCTATGTTAGAAGTTACATTTGTGTTCTTATGTCTGGAAAGTCGCATAGATTTAAATGACTAGTTTTAAAGCATTGGTGGAAACGCTTTAAAAAAAAAAAAAAAAGAACAATACCAGGCATAATGTGATTAATGTTTAATATCAAGTTATGAAAGTGACATTTTTCATTCAATTAATGAGCATCTCGTATTTGCCTTTCATGTTCTTCTTAGACATTATAAAAGTTCATCATTTTTAATAGGATAAAAGTTGTGTTATTACTGTTAATAGAAAGTCTCACTATTTTTTTATTGGCTAATTTATATGAAAAATTAGAATGGTCACCAGTGGGTTTATTCAGAGCCCACATGTAATAAAAACAGCAATTTTGTGTATACCCAAATTAATGTGACAATTCAGCATTCCTGGGTACTTTCTTAGTAACTGAAAGTAAAGGTATTATAAAGTCATCTGTATTGAAGCATGTGATATACCATTAAAATCTGGCATTATGGAGTATTTACCGTTTTTAGTGCTTCTAAATCATCATATGATGATGTTGATCATAGAACTCCAGAAGTGTCTTTGGGTATGTTAATGTGTGTGTGTTTGGGTGTGTTGCCCATGCATACATACGTTCCTGATGACGTGTCCCACTGGAGAAAAATCTTGGACACCCCTGTTATATAAGATACATAAAGTCTTCCTGTATTGATGCTTTAGAAAAAGCAGTATTTCTTAAGACCATGAAATTTGACCTCACCCAAGCCAATAGTAAATAAAGCTCAACAGCTACACTTGATTATATACAAGTGAAGATTGTCACAGTTCAAAACTATGGAAAACTTCATTTAAATTGTCTTCTCCTTTAAAGTGAAGTGAAGTAGTAGAAATACAATTATCCTATGGATCCAGCTGAAAAGAATTGTTCATAAGTACCATCCTATTACATATTGCATGGTCCAGTAATTCCAGACAGCTTAGACTTCTGGTGATCAAAGGGATAGGAAGAATCACAATGGTTTTCTCGGCTTTTTAGTAATTCTCCTTCAAGTAATGTTTAGTAAGCAGACTCCCTGAAGGATCCCACAACTATCCTCATAGTCATTAATTTTCTACATACCCTATGTCTGGACAGTCATGGGTTAGCTTTTATGAAAAATATTTTCTCTGATCAGGCCTAAGACAGCAACTCATATATGGACATTATATGGACCCAGGGCCGGCCCCAAGTCCTTTTTTTTTTTTTTAAAGCGAAAGAGCGAGAAAGGGGGGCCGAGTGGTTTTCGCTTACCAAGCTGTCAGTACCCGCTCGGCGCCCCTCTCTCTCTCCTCTGCGACGAGTCTCCCTGTTCGGACTCGGTGCCGGCTTGTAATGCTGAGTGCCGGAAGATTACCTCATTTCCGGCGCTCAGCATTACAAGCCGGCAGCGAGACCGAACAGGGAGACTCGCCGCAGGATTGCTGAAAGGTAAGTACAAGGGGGGGGGGGGGTAAGGGTAGATAATAGGGAGGGAGGGAGAGAAAGGGTAGATAAGGGGGGGGCATTTTAAAATTCACTCCAGGCAGCATTTTGCCTTGAGCCGGCCCTGTATGGACCTGTGGAATGAGGACCGAAGGAGCCAAGTTGCCATAAAGAGTAATTTCACTTGTGTTATTAAACACTGTTTAATACACATTAAAATGATTTATGTTACTATAATGATATTGTAAGCAATCATAAGGACAATGGGAGGAGGCTGGTGGTCTAACATTAAACCACACCTGTTTTCTCTCATTGCTTGTAGCAAGTGGCCATTGTCTCTTGTTGCAAATCCCGCCAACAGCACCAGCACTGGCTCCGGGAAACATCAAGAATATCCAGCCAAAAGAATCCACATAATTACAGAATATTCTTTAAATAATAAAAATAAATAGTGGATACCCCATAGAGATTTTTTCTTCACCAATCATATTCTTAACGTGTTTGTACTGAGCCATTCTGCAATATCACATTATCTGCTGTGAGGTGGACTGAGTGAATTAACATGTTTTGCATGTTGATAGGCGTACACAATATCAGGGGCTTAAAAATTATTTCAAAAGAACTTTGATAACTACAAGAATACACCCCAAAAATACATTACACACACAATAATGTGATAACGAATCCCTTATTTTGATTTCTCAGAAGACATTTTGGTCTTTCACCACTTAGCAGTGGCGTATTCTGGCTGTCCCAGGCAGCAGAACCTCTGCCGGTTAACCAGGGGCAGATGGCCTTATTGGGATCACGGCGCTCCACCGCTGCATGGACTGGTTGTAACCTATTCGATACAGCCTCCAGAGGCGAGTAGTAGGGGTTAATTGGGAAGCTGCTTAGTGTAAGGTCTAGGACAGCACCCAGCCAAGATAAGTATCTGTCCTTAGCTATCCCCTAGCAATGCCTCTGAAAACTGCAACCACATTGTTCTTATTATCGTATCTTTTTTCATCACTTTTATCTAGTTTTTCCTGGATATTTTTAAAAAAAATCATAGAATGTTTTACATGCTAAAACTGTAAGTTACTGTGAGAATATTATGCTATTGAATAATCATTACAGCTTTAGCTACTCTACCCCTTTTCTCTCTGCAGTCATGCTGTCCATTCTTATTTTGGCCTAGGCATCTTTTCCTAGCTGGAAATTCAGCGTTTTGTACCTTTTATACACTAAACCTGTATATATTAAATTCTACTATTCACTACAATTCACTATTGCGTGTATATTGGGGTACTACAACTAACAAGCTCTTAAAATCCACAATTCAAAAACTCTATGTGAAAGAGCATTTTGCAATATTTTGTGTATATACATGTATATCAACCCTTTCCAGAATGTAGCGGGTTTGCAATTGCTGGAGTAAATGTGCATGTGCCCCTGAGATACTGACCATTATAAGACAAAGCAGGAAATGTTTATTTCAAAATATTCTGTATTAGCGTGAACATAAACCCTACTAATTCTCTAAATGTTTTCATTATAAAAGAAATGTGCTGCTCACAATCAGAATTTTATCAAAAACTCAATGTAAGCTGGACTGTTACTTAAGGGTAAGCCTGTAAATGGAGTGATCAACGCTTGGTCCAGTAGGCATACCTGGAGATATTCTCAGAGTGCTTGTGGTGAGGCCTCCCTCTTCAAAGAGGAATCTGGAGGTGCAGAGGTGGACCAGAGGAGTCACGCCATAGGCTTTTCAGCAGGTCATAGTAGATGGGCTAAACAGTTCTTATCTGCCGTCAAATTCTATGTTTCTGTTTGGTTACCCACAAGACATGGGAACAAGGGGCAGGAAGTTGGTAAAACCACAAAAAGCAGTTGGGAGAGCCAACAGCCACCCCATACCGGGCTGCTCTGGTGAACTGGTAATAAGTTATAATAAAGGATCCTCATGGGCAGGTCCAAATAGTTCCCAGGAATGCTAAAAAGGAATAAAATTGCTTACTTGAGACTATACATCAACATAAATGTACTTATGCAACATAGAAACAAGGAGTTGGTTTGGTACTAAAAAAGACCATGAGCATATGATGGACCAACATAATCTTGCACATTCTGGGGAAAATAAATATACAAGTCTAAGTAGAAATGGCATATATGGCTCAGACCCCCTGGGAGCTAAGCAATTTAAAGATTATCATGGAAACAAGAAAATGCAATTTCAAATACCTTTCATAAAAGAATAAACATTCTTGCACACAGATTGCAAAATGTGACAAAATGCTCCTTCATGTAGATAACTCTTGCTGTCTCATAAAATCAAAAATCTTTCACCACACTCAATATTTGCTCCCTGCTCTCATGACCTTCATTGGTTAAATATTTGGTCGCTGCAATCTGTCTTCAATTGTTACCATATATATTTTACTTACTTGTGTTACTCACTTTTTTGTGCAGGTTGACATTCCACTGAATGTTAGGATGCATTTTTAAAGTTATGTCTCCCTCTGTGCTCCCACCTTTTCGCACCCACTTTTTGTGCTTAAGAATTTCTATGCTGCTGTAACACAAAGCTATGTATCAAACATTCCTTTAGAATATGAAGCAAGAACCAGCACCAAAATGATGCCTGGAATACCCTTTGATGCGCCTTGACTCATTTTTTTGGTGCAGCTTTTTGCCATGTAGTTGGAAACGCAACCTTAATAGAGAATGTGATACATAACCCTATGCTCTCCGCTACATAGGCTTGCAAACTCCTTCACTGCAGTAATTGTACTTCATGTTTTGTTGTTTGGATTGCACCCTATGTTACATACCTTAATGGTCCTTGTTTTGTGTTGCTTTCTGTGTTGGATCCGGTGCAAGTTTCCCATGCTCTTGGCCGCTTTCTGCTGTAGTTTGCCTTCTCTGTGCTGTCCTTTGTGCCTTTCCCTGTGGTCACTGTGCTTCTGGCTGTGTGTCTCACTCTCCTTCCTATCTGTTCTCCTTGTTTTTCCAGAAAAGAAAGTCAAGTTCCAGTGTCCAGTTGATGGTGAGTCTTTGTTTTGTCTTCTTCAGTGCTGGTTCCTCTAGAACCCAAGAAGGATCAAAGTTTGTTCAGACTGGCACAGATATATCAATACGTTCGCCCATATGACCTTTTGTGAAGAAACTCCAAATATTCACTTAGTCTGTGCCCAAGTATCTTGTTTTTGTATTATTTTTTTAATCACAAATAAGCCAAGATTACATGATATAGCTGTGATATAGGTGAACAGCAATTTAAAAAAGCACTTGAATAGTATAAAATGCAAGACCCTTTTATGCCACACACCAAAGTTAATGAACCAGGATTCATAAAGTAAGACATGGAGTTTAAAATATTTTCAGATGCAATATCCATTTTGTGTCACACACAAATAAAATCACCTCAGTAATTAATAAGTGAAAGAGAGTAAAATTAAAAGGCCTTTTACACCAGTTAAAATTAAATAGACCATTACCATAATGAGGGCTACAGCACATTTCAACAGTACAAACCAGCAAAAAAAGTCACATAAACCCTTTTCTTAGGACCCCTTTATCCCTAATAGTTTTCCCCAGGTATCCCCATATGTACATCGACAACTTTTCAACACCACAGAGCCGCCAGTTGATACAAAAAACTTTTTTTAAGGCAATTTGAGGACCAACTTTGACATCCCACAATTCAGTCCCTGTAGAAATAATAACATCTAGTCCACAATTCCACGTACAATTCTAGATCTAAGCAATTAAACTGTAGCAGACGCAAATAGTGTAGATCACTCTTCTGTGCCGGCCTGAGCAGTATTCACTTTGTCCTTGGACTGAACAGTTCTTTACTGGGCAAGAAGGGGTAGAAATTGAAAAATAGCCAGTGGCTACAGTGCGTCCGCTTCTTGACCAGCAGAAGGGCTCTACAAGTCTAAGCTTGGGGCTGACAGAGGAATAAGCAACTGTGTCTATAGGTCTGTGCACAGTCAGCAGGAGCAGCTGGTATTGGGTTGATGTCCTAAAGCACTGTGTACCCCTTCCACCCTCCAAATGGCAGACTGCACAGACTGGAAATGGGGATTTATGTATATTCATTTTCTCAGCATATGGATGAATACAGTCCGAGACCCCTGTTCTGCTGCCTCAGTCAAGTTTTCTAACATATCTTTTCCTTGGTGTATAGTGGTCAATATAAATGAAACAAAAAAACAGGGGCACCTGGATTGCTTCAAGATTCAAGGCATTGTGCAATGATGTATATAAAATTCTTCACCAGGATTGGGTGATGCTCCTGGGACCACCATATGAGTAACAGTCTGTTGGACTAACAAAATTCTTCCTCCATTTTGGTCTTTATCCAGGAATCTTCGGAGAGCACAAACACTACTATTGAGGATGAAGATACCAAAGGTATGTTATAAAACTAGGGTCATAGCTGGGGACACTGAACCCAGGAAGCAAGACCCTGTATTGGGCATTAGCATAGTTACAAGTCTTGCATGAGATGGCAATGATAATACAGTTGACTATTGACTTGGTGCTGCATTTCCTAACCTCGATTTTTTTCATTTTTGCAGTGAGAAAACAGGAAATTATCAAAGTTACAGAACAACTGATAGAGGCTATTAGCAATGGAGACTTTGAATCTTACACGTGAGTTTTATACCAGAATAATCCTAAAACAACAACAGATAACTTTCCTTTACTATATTTTTCCCTTTCTATTTTCTTTGTTTTGCAAATGATTAACTGATATTTAGACGATCTTCAATGTTCTCCTCTAGCACGTGAGATTTGAAGCGCTTCTCTGCTTTCTCAACACATGCTTTTACTGTCATGGCCTTAATTGTTTCAACTCTTAACCTCATTTTAACATGTGCATTTCTCCATCTCCGGCTGACCAGTAAGATGTGCGATCCTGGAATGACCGCATTCGAGCCTGAAGCACTCGGGAATCTTGTGGAGGGTCTGGACTTTCATCGATTCTACTTTGAGAACCGTAGGTTACCTTCTTAGTTTTGGTGCTGAATATAAGATTTTCATTGCAAATCTCTCCCCGCGAGAGTACTTATTATTTTTGCCATGGAGGAAACATGTGAAAAGACAGGATGCTCTGTACCTCCCACAGGTTTATCTATTATCTTTTAACCAACCGTCCCACTGGTAATGTGGTTAACAAGATGGGCAGTCAGGAGAGTATAGCTGGCCCTATAGCCACAGGGTTAATTCATTATACTCTACCGTACCTCACATGGGAATTTAACCTTGTAGCATGTAGACCCAATTGGGTTAAATAACTAAAGTAAGAGTTGGCAACAGAGTGTTCATGAGAGTTCTGGATTATTCTCTCTTTCAGTGTGGTCACGGAGCAATAAACCCATTCACACAACTATTCTGAATCCTCACATACACCTGATGGGAGAAGAATCAGCCTGCATTGCCTATATACGTATCACTCAGTACCTGGATGCTAGTGGAGTCCCTCGCACCGCCCAATCAGAGGAAACATGCATCTGGCACCGTCGCGATGGCAAATGGCAAAATGTTCACTTCCACCGATCAGGAGCCCCGTCTGTTCTCCCGCAGTAAGAGTCTTGAGTAATCTCATTCCTTCCTGATTTAGCAGGATGGATATTGGAAGGCCCTAATTTATGGGTTTCCAGTCAACAAAAGCAGGGAGGTTTCCTTTCACTGATCAATAAATGAGCAGGATATAGCTGCTGGTAGCTAGACCACCAGAGAAACTTCACCTATTACCCAACCAGCTCTACCAAATCCATGTCTAGTCTCTTTCCTTTCTCTTCCGATCCCTGAGTGACCATACCTGCTTGCAGCTGGCCCCATCTTTAAGCCTATGTGCCCATATTCAGTTAATATTAATGACAGATCTGGGTGAAAGAGATCTTAAGAACTTCTAGGAAAACTCTGTATTGTGTGGTATGCAGATCCGCTAGATCTCTTGTCAACCTGGTTAGGTTAAAATTGCACCACAAAACCAGTTAAGGGCAGGAATAAGTTATTTCCTATGAATGTATACGAGATGGTCTCATGAATGTGAATTAAAATGCCAAATTAGTCATCTTTTGTATTTTACAGCTGAATCTACTGCGGTACCCTGACTTTTATCAAGATAGAAGAGGAAGCCCCATTTAGACACATGCACCTACCCCTCTCTCTCTCTGCACAATTCTTATCTGCCAAGTCACGCCTCACTTTATTTATTTTGCCACTGAGGGACCTGCTGACTGGGCTTATCCGTTTTTTGAATGTCCATAACTCTTTGCCTGTGCGCATGCACAGAGTGAAGTTCTGATCTCCAACTAATAGGAGGTAAGGGAGAGAGAGAGGGTGTGTCGCCTCTGAATTATTATTTTTCTTTTCAAGATGGGTGTCCTACATCAGCTACATATTCAAACTACTGATGCCTAAATATTTCCCCTCGTTTTTGTTTAGCTTTTATCTTTGTAAGAATTGAGTAGATATCAATGTATTTTCACATCTTCAGCACGATGGACAATATCAAAGTTAACCATGACAGTATTACCCCTTTTCAATGGCCACTTGGAGTGAATTTCATTGTAAAAGAAAGCAGATACATCTTCTGTTGAAGAAAACTTGCTTTTTTTTCTTTTCGTTTCTTTTTTTTTTTTCTAGCACAAAAATAAAACGTCACCTTCTTATAGAATTCAAAAAGCACAAGTTTGGGGGTTTTTTGAGTATTTGATTCTCTAACCATTGCACAAGAAAGACGTATACTCAGTTCTGCCATTTTTTGACCCACCTCATTTGAAACAGGTACTGTAAATCATTTGCTCAGTTAGAGGTTACAGCTAAGATTGCCTTAAACACACAGCATCTTCAAACTGACGCCCAGGTCCCAAACGCGTTGGGACCTCAATGGCGGGTGTGTTACTGTTTCCTTACATCTTAATGGCTGTTTTGACAGGTACTGCCTCTACCTAAAGCTTTGCAGAGAATGTATATTTATATAAAGGGGCAGATGGCACTCTGCAAGGCTGTTGCGAACCACTGGATGGTAGTCAATGAACGGGTAACGATAAAATAACGCCCAATATAGACTGATAATGCAAGCTATAGTAATAATATCAATAATATTTAAAAAATATATACATATATATATATATTTTGTGGGAATACATCTGTGTGTTTATTTCTATTGCAAATCTATTATATGCATGTATTTTATATAGGTAACCCACAATTGTAATAATATTTTGCCACTATAGTATCACAATTTTGATTGTATTTATTTTTTTTTGGGGGGGGGCAATGATGTGTTATTTGGTGTAATCGCCTGTGGGCAAATTAGTTACTGCATAAAGTATATTTCTTTGAAACTTTGTTTTTATGCTGCTTGCTTTCAATTTTAAACGATGTCGGGGAAAAATGAGATGATCAGGTGGTTTTTTCCTGAATTTTGTATGAAATGTAGTATTTTTTTTTCTTTTTGCATTGATCTGCAGTTTCTGATTGCTACTTAGTCACTGCTTAAAGTGATTTCTACTTTTTTTCATGTGAGTGCTCAATTAAAAGACTGTTTTTGAGTGGTCTACACGTTCTGCTATGTTGTTTTCTTTAAAAAGAAAAAAAGATCCTATAAGAGAGAAAAGCCAGTATGCATGATATATAGGTTTTGTGTTAAAGTGACTGCTGCAGTGGTAGAGATAAGGTTGTTATATCAGCAGTCCTGTTGTCATAAGTCCTCAGTGGGATACATTTGGTTGACCCATGTCCTACTCAAAGAAAGCATTAGAAAATAGTTGTTCATAAAAGACTATATTATTCTGTTTTACTAGTTGGCCTGATTTTTTTGGAGGAAATTTAACTAATTCAGCGATCATTGAGTTTTCATGAGTCCTCTACAAAGAAGGAATACCAACATTTATTCCGAAGACGCCATATTGCAAAACGTGGATATTAAATCTTCAAGTACCTTCAGGAAAGCTACAGTGCCGTAAGCATGATCAGTTTTTGCTGGGACTTTTTTGGCCTCGGCACTCACCGGGATGACGCATTCAATTTATGAAGATTGGACATTCGAGATGATAAACTTTGGTCGACTTTCAACCGATTGACTGATATTATTTGGAATTGCGATCTCAAAGACTTAACATTTTGCTCCCACTTGCTTATTTCTTCCTTGTGTTGTTATTGGTGACCCATGGTAAAGTTACTTTGCCCTGGAAATGAAATTGAAATATTTTTTTTTAGTTGGCTGCCATGCTTTTTCTGTTGAACTAGTGGATTACTCTGTAAATAAGAAACGTGAACAAAAAAGGGAAAATTAATGATACTTGGAATGTATCCATATTTATTTATTTCTTTACCAGAGACTGAAAATCCTGAGTGATTGTTGGAAAAAAAATCGTCGGGCCAATATTTCTCTTTCAAAAATGTAATGTGGAATAAATGAATATTTGTCCCACTCGGTGATGTATTGTGTTACGGCCAAGCATGGTCATTGACCAAGCTTTTTATGTCCAGTGAAGTAATTTTTGCATGGTGTATATGATGTTGCCCATCTGTGGGTTGTGCCAAAAATCTCCAAAACTGGATAGTTTTGCAATCACTTTTTTAGGGATAAATTATGGGGTGGGATTGTTTGCAGAATGTCTTGTTTATAGTCTTCCGGTGTTATACCTCTGCTTCAGCATATACCTTCTCACCTGCTATAGAGTAGTATAATTCATGACATGAGTGTGAGGGTGCTTTTAGAATCTACGTCAGGCATGTCCAAACTTTTTTCGAAGAGTGCCAGATTTGATGAAGTGAACATGTGCGAGGGCCGACCTTTTTGCCTGACATTCTTTGAACCATTAAAATGAAATGCAAATTTAATTGGGCAACTTATTTGTGGGGCCTTATCAGTCTGGAGCGGCCCACGGGCCGGACTTTGGACATGCCTGATCCACATGATCTTTTCAGAGTGCCAGTATTAGAACTATTCCAGGCCATTGTATATATCATCAGGCTTGAAGATCTGTAGGAGTCATCTAGTATTACCAGTAAAGCCAACCATTTAGACAGGCGTAATCATTTACATTTTACATACACATTGCAATCTCTACTTAATTCCCAGTAGGAAGGACTGACTGATTCATAAAAATGTAAGACTGTCGAGGGTTTTTTATGGTCCTCAAATATAATTTCCTTTCCTAAAGTGATGGAGATTATTTTTCTCTTTAACATATTTGTACTTGCTGCATTATGGTGTGAAGAACACATTGCTACTACCCTTTAAATGAATGTATTTTCTTGAGTGACCAATTATAAGCTGCCTTACCTACATTTTCAATTTGAATGCCACACAAACATACTTTTAGTGAGTATTAACTAATTTACTAGAAACTATTACATTGTTTATAACCATTAGCCATCCATAAATCTAATATATTTATTTCCCAAGGTCTTTTGAGACTCATGTTAGATTTCAAAAACACTGTTCCCATTAACTGTAAAATGTATAGTTTATTATGCATTGCAAGACCCCCGATGTCTTTGGCAGCTTAAAAATATAGCATCCATGGTCTTAGATGGAATGAAACAGCTCTGGATAGTTTATTCAGAGATGATGCCCTCTCCCGTCAACCCCTGTAATATAATCTCATTATGAGCTCTGACACGTGAAAGGAGCCGGGAAAAGTTTAAACAATGTTATTTACACAACTATTATATTGCATAGGCTAATGCAGAAAAGTAAACTGGAAGATGGCACCCATAAGCTATTTCATTGTGATTCATTAACTAATCAAAGAAAATAAATTGCATGCATTGTCCACACATTACCCTACTGGGATTTCCCATCATTTTATTGTATTGTTTACATTTGAAACTAGCCTCAAAAGATGCCTGCTGCCAAAGCACATGGAGTCACATAAACTTGCCTGCGCGCCACACAGTAGCTGCCTCCTGACCTGTGGCAGATCTTGGTTGGCCCGGTCAGATATGTTATCCATAAAAAAGTGACAGCACCTTCTTTTTTTTAAACCGCAGAGTTTGATGAACACTTTAAGCTCTATAACAGATGAGAGGAAAAAGCACAACATTCACTCTGCTCTTGGCGAAAATTGTTTTCAAAAGGACTACAGAACAGCTATAAAAACATTTCTTTGTTTTGTTTAGTAACTTTAAACGGTGAGCCGGTGTAACTTGTTGCCAGAGTGTTTGTTTTAGTTTTATTTTATATCCTGTGGCTGTTACACTGGTTAAATGGTGGTAAATAACCTGGCAAATTCTTCTGGTTGTATATTTGAATCTTGATGTTTGATTTCAATTAAATGGCACAAACATAAATAAATTAGATTGTCTAACATGCAGTTGCTGGGAGTGTGATTTAATTTATGTCTTAAAAATAAAATGTTTAAAAATAATGTTTAATCGTTTCTTTTGTTTTTGAGTCTTGATGGTACAAATTTTATATATAATAGTATATAATAATGTAATACAAATATACAAGGCTAAGTAACCGATCCCTCCACCCTTGGTATTGCAAGGAGATGGGATGCAACACTTGAGATTTGTTTTTTTAACTTGAACTTACTATTTTAAAACAATGACCTTCCCAAGGAACTGGAATTCACCATATTTCACCTTATTGTGAAAATCTTGCATATGCTATGAAATATGGATCTATGCTCAAACATCTAATAAGCTTTGCTTTGACAACAAGGTAGAGATCACTTAATTGAGAGGAATATTCAAGCAGATCCTGAGGTCAGGAAGTTACAACAGCTGCTTCCATGGTATAAGGAAGGGGTCTACACATATAATCACCTAATATGTCATATAATGTACATTTATATTTAATAATTATATAATATTATCAATAAACATCATTACACTTAAGTTATAGAAATGTAAAATGCAGGCTTTGGGACAACAAAAAGGAAAGAGAATAAACCAAGAGGTATGTGGTCCCATATTTATAAATAGTAAATCTGGGACAAACACCTATATCAACATCACAACTAACAGAATCTTCTTGTTGATTGCTCCACAATTTGCAGAGAAATTGCTTTTGTGACCTCTGTAATGTTGTAAGAGTTGCACTACATGAAGAATCCTCTAGATGGCAGTATATGTACACAGAAGTCAGTATACCGCAGTAACTAAACGACCTTATTTAACCGGTATCCTAAGGTATATTAACCCATTAGACCTTCAGTTGAAGTAAGTGAATATGCTGTAAACAATCACATGCACAGACACACGTACACAAACTGTCAGCCTTTGTTACTTATCTGATAATAATGTTTTTATCATGTCTTTTGGGGTTAACTAGAAACAGATATATTAAGAGCTTGTTATATCATATAAAAAGGAACATCTTCAGTCTCTGTACTATAACCTTCTAAGTGTCCCAGTCTATAGGTGGTGCTACCATACATCTAAATGAATTACGCACCCCACATTAAGATCTTTGAAATATAAACACCGTATTATAATGCTGCATTGTTCTAAAACTAAACAAAGCTCCCCTCAAAAACACTATGTTTATTTTTTAAATATACATTTTATGATATAAATAGATCAATAGGTTTGCCACGGAAACAGTGAATGCTGGGTCTTCAAAGACAAAACCTCTCTTTGTCCCCTAGTCTGGCTCACATAGTAGCCTAGTAGTAGAGGTGTCTTTGTATAGGAAGCTTCCTTACTGTTCCCCAGCAACTCACACTCCATGTACCCGCTGTTTTAATATTCACTGTGTTGTTCTAGCAGAGGGAGCAGAACCTGAATCGCTACTTTACACAACTTCATGATGCACATCACCAGCATGTGATGTCATACCACAATGCACAATGCAATGGAGAAAATAATCATTTGTGCCAGATTAGTAAATGCTTCTCTTGTGGGCAGTGCACATGTGGCCTTTGGCATGGCGTGATCCAGGGTAGCACCAGGGGACAAGCGAAAGCTAGAAGCCCAATAATATAGTGTTGCGAAACCTATCACTAACAATAGAAACTGCAACAATGCACACCGCAACCGATCTAGCCATTCTTCTTAAAGCTGTTCTAACGCTCGACATAGTGGGTATATGTGGAACTGCAAAAAAAAACACACAAAAAAAGGCTTCTGGAAGTGGCCCAAAATCTTCAAATCAAAGCAGCCCACGGGCCATCCCCTCTCCCTTGCCTGGTCTCTTGCCATTTTCAAGGCATTGTTGTGGCTAACAATAGCATCAACCTTGGTCTACACTGTCTGGCTAGACCAAGGATTTATTGCTTTATTGGCAAAGTCTTTAATACAGTCCTAGTGTCCATTTTAACCTGTGACCGTAAGTGACCTGTTTGGTGTCATTCTTGTGAATCCTCCAGGCCCCAAACCACATTTATTAAAACAAATATACAGTTTACCTTTATAAATACGGTAAGTCATATAATTGTCATTACCTAAGACATTCCCATTTTCCACGCTACTTATCTATTATGCTCCTTGCATGCTCCCCACGTACCAGGTACAGCAAGGCTTATCTTAGTTGATAAAAAATGCATGCATGAGAACGAGCGTAATGAATGTTAGTAAACTGTTTCTTGGGATCAGTGAATTATGGTGATATTGAAATAATGGCTGGTAATAAAAAATAACCCAGCTTAACCTGCCAAAAGTATTTTCAGTTTATTCTAGCCAATTAGTATGCATGGCAATGGATAATTATTCGTTTCCCAAAATATATGTATTAGTGTCTTAGTGTTATCAGAACTTAAGTGCAACATAAATATTGGAAGAGATGCCTAAAAAGGTTTCGTGTAGGACTGGACTGGACACAGGACATTGGACCATTTGTGCATATAAGAGGATCTCACTCACAATATCACCCAGAATGAATG
This sequence comes from Spea bombifrons, assembly GCF_027358695.1. NCBI lineage: Eukaryota > Metazoa > Chordata > Amphibia > Anura > Pelobatidae > Spea > Spea bombifrons. The sequence goes on along the minus strand of NC_071090.1, from coordinate 20,460,511 downwards.
GCAAGGGAGGGAAAGAAGTTGATTGGTCAGTTAGGGAGTCGAGTTAGGGATTGTGTTAACTCTACTGACCAGACTCGACTAAGATTACATTGCCGCACATGCTAACACTTCTAATGCAGTAAAATAAAGGTTATTTGTGAGTGATTAGAAATTAAAAATAACGGAAAGGCATGTGTGTCCTCACGTCAAAGTCACAAAATTTGCTAATATACGCTTACATAATCTACAATTTTTTTCTCTACAATACAACATAGTGATATCATTATCAAATATAGAGCAACTCCACTGCAATTTTACTACTTTTCTTTATTCCACGTAGAATGTTCTCTGTGGTAATTTGTTTTAACTGGTCCACCCACATTTTGGATCTTTGGGGCTCCATTTTTCTGTTATCTTGTTGAACTAAACTATTAGTGAAAATGAATAAAACTCATGGGGTTTGGTTCAGAAATGATATTGTGAGTTTTATAGCAGCGGCTGCTCCAGGGATATATCTGAGTCACCGGAATCTATTATTAAACGGTTTCAAAAGTGCTCCTTTCTGACTGCAGATAATACTAAGAATCCAAAGCTACCATGGTGTTCAGCTCGTGATGAATACCGCAGGGCCTGTTAATTGGAACCCCGCTAGCTCTGGATATGAGGAAGTGTTAGGGTCTAAACAAAAGCCAATATACACCAAAACGAAACTACACAAATATACTCCGATTTTTTATGTTGGAGGTAATACTATTGAAGACACTACTAATTCACTGAAAACGGAAAAAACCCTGCATTTATAATGTTCTAATAATGGTACCTATGACTATGACATTCCCCCCCCCCGATATGAATAGGGAAGTGATATATTGATTCATGTATGTCTCAGCCCAACCCATGTTTTGTCTATGCTTGTCCCAGTGATGTTTAAATGTTCATATTCATATAAAAATCACATTTTGGAAGTCTATATGTTTCATAGAGAACACCTAAAAACAGTGATACTGCTATGTAAAGCTGGGATTTATAGGAATAGGCACCAGTAGGATGACTTAAAGTTTTGAGTGTTTGGAGCCAGTGGACCATCACTGGCTATTCTCCTATTGTTTTATGGAATAAAAGAGAATATTTGAAAATCAGAAGAAAGTTTGCCTTGGGTGTCCAGGCTATACTGTTGAAAGCAGATGTTATCTGAGAGTTAGAAAATCTTAATTAAAATACCTTAAAAAGAAGAAGAACATGGTAAATGTAAGATCTGCTTTCCAATAAGCTTTGAAGCTTATTTTATATAAAAAGATCCCCCACCAAATACCCAGTTTAAAAAAATGAACTTAAATTACACTATATGGATACAAATATTGGGACACCTGACCATTACACCAACAGAGACAGTCTAAATACATAGATATTAATATGAAGTTGATGTCCCCTTTTGCAGCTATAACAGCTTCTACTCTTCTGGGAAGGCTTTCCACATGATTTTTGGACTGTCTTTGTGGGATTTTTGCTCATTCGTCCAGTAGAGCATTTGCAAGGTCAGGCACTGATGTTGTACAAGTAGTCCTGGCTCACAATCCCCCTTCCAGTGGAGAGTTGAGGTCAGGGCTCTGTGCTTTTGCCCACATAGTGTATGTTCAACTTGTAAAAGTAAATTAATGAATGGCTTCAGGTCAGTATTTGGGCTAGTGAAGGGTTCCACAAGATAGCAAACAAAAGAAACTATTATTAAATTATTAGAGTAAATAAGCCTCGTCATTCCCATGTGTCCATCTTGGTGTAAAGACCAATCAGCTAACAGATGGCCATGAAACTGCCCAATGGCAGCCACCTGATGTGACTAAACTGTGACAAGATCTTCCAGTGTAAACAGCGCCAAGGTCAGAGTGAGGGCTTAATTCCACCTATAAATCTTTATTGCCTTTGCACTGCAATAAACCAAACTTTCCATAAACTATATTTTTATTGCAGGGTGCTAATCATTAAACCTTCCTTCCCTGAGCTACCATGGGTTCCCAGAGCCACCCAACACACACAGGCATTTCCCATCACCTCTTGGCAAAGAGAGAGCGCGTCTACCTTCCGCCTTTCACAATCTGCTGAGAAATGCAGTGTTTTCTAATTAAACATTGAGGAAGATATGTAACTTCATAGATTAACTGACTCATGTTACCTGGATTCCAGGCTCTCTTCAACTAACTCGTGATAACAGTAAACGCAGTGTGTCTTTATGAAAATATAATGTATAGATAGATAGATAGATAGCTAGCTAGATAGATAGATAGATGGATAGATAGATTAGATAGATATAGCAAAAGCCCTAAGCATTTCATTTCAGATTTTTAAAACAATTATAACTGTCAGCTGCACTTGATTGCAAACATTTATGGAGTGTGCAACATCTTCTGGCTTATCTGGCATTCTTGTGCTCCTTGCTCCAGGTCAGTGGAGATGGTTGATTATCTTCTTTCCAACCATCATAAGGTGCTGCCATGCAGACCTTGCACCTTCTGCTCTTCCATCATGGCTTATAAATTCATTCCCACTCAGAAACCAGAGACAAGATAGAGAATCTTAATGAAGCTATATCTCTATCATGTATTGTTTTTCTTAAATAGAGGATAATGTATAATTAAACACTTGCATTACAAATGGGACGCCCCAAATCATTATTGCTGTTAAAAAAAAAGCTAGAACTACTCCTGTTTTTTTTATCATGCTACTAAAACATAAGTCATCCCATGTGGTTATACCCTCAATTTATGCGTTTAGAGCCTATAAGAGGCTGAGGATGAGACTTGTTGTCGTTTGCGGGTCCTGCGACCCATCCTCGCACTTACCTTCGGGTGGTAGGCACTGAGCCCTGGCGGGTTGCCTTGTCTCCGGGACCCTCCTCGCCCAAGAGATTGCTCCTGCGACGAGAAACATGGCGCCGGTAGGCAAGCCAGAGGGCTTGTCTTGGTGCAAAATGAGGGAGAAGAGCCAAGCTTTAAAGCTCCAACACGGCCCCCCATGTGTCCTCTGGCTGGGCACTGGTTAAGGGGCATTGCTAGTGTCATCACACGGTAAGACATACCCACATGCCCTATAAAGCCCCAAGTGTCCCTGTTACCTATGCTCAGATATCCTGGTGCTACCTACCTGATACAGTGTGTCCCTACCGCTGTGCTTTTTGCCCTATTTACCCTTTGAACCGCTACCTGCCTCGACCCCTGGAGTGTTACCTGTTTTTGCTATTTGACTGCTGCCTGTCTTGGACTTTGGATCTTTGCTCATTTATGCTATTTGTCTGCTGCCTCGAACCCTGGATTGTTACCTGTTTGACCATAGTTTGCCTATTGACTTTTGGACTGTATCTAGACTTTTCTTGGAATCTTCTCACCTTTACCATGTTGCACCACGCCTGCCCTGGACTTCTATTTTGGATACCAAACCAGGTCCTAACACTTGTTCTTTAATTGGTACAGAACCATTCGATATTGGAAATACTGAAAAAACATTCAAGCCTTTTGAGAATTGTGTATACTGCGAATGATTCTCCTTTACGGTTGCCTCCTATATGGGTAAGGTAAGCCAGCTCAAGTCTCAAGAGCCCCTAAAAACCCAGGTTGGGGCGAGCTACCTCTAGGTTTACCTATGTGGGGCATATGTAAGCACAACTTACCTATTGTGTTCACCTGCATTAGGCCACAAGAATGTTTGTGTATGCCTACTGCCTACAGCACATGTCTGGAGCCGCTATCTTGGGTGTGGTAAATAAGTGTCTTTACTATCTTTGTTTTCACAATCCACACTTCTGGTAGCCAAATGTACATTGGATGGACCTCATCCCTCTAGCTGAGGAACTTAAAAATGGGGGAATAGGAAGGGTCAACTTTTAATGTTTAAAATAATGTTATCTCCCTCCATCCCACAGGACAGAAGGGAAAGGCACAAATTGTTCTATGTCTCTCAAAAGGGTTTATTGCACTGGCACAGGAGGGCATAGGTGGACATTCATCCATTTCACTGCATCCATTAAAGTTCCTTTAATCCAGATTGTGTAGAATCCGCAATGGCTTTTTGGAAAACAGCTTTTAATGACCTCTTGGTGCTTTTACCTCTCAAAATGAACACATATAGAAAAATGTATGTATTTAATGGGCTATGGTACCACACACAGTTCATTATTATTGGCTTCATTTGTGTCAATTCTAAAATAAAGATTTTACAAACTGCTACAGATATGATGGTAGGTGGAAAGTACTCGCATTCCCCAACTTCCTTATCCCTTTCCTTTACCATATTGTTTAGTTGCCCAACACTGCAATCCCGTGTATTTTCTTCTGTGTTTTAGTTCAGGTGCCCCTTAGTGCCTCTTCCAATCAGCCTTTCCATTACATTGTGTATCTGTTATTCCTATCTGTTACGTTAGTCCTGCTTTCACCCTTATTCCTGTACAAAATCACACATCATAATTTCTTGCATCCTTCAACCACTTTTTTCAAAAGTTAAACTTTAACATGTAGGAATTTCCAACAGTGAGGTCCCAGCAGCCTTTTTTGGATCCTACCATAACTTGTACTGCCAAAGAGAGCAAGGAGGTAGTGATGGGAGGTGGGTAAGTAAGGTCACTTTTTTCATTGAAACACACAAACATAATGATTATACAAACCTTTCTTTTCAAGTATAAGGTAAAAATACGGTTTTCTAGTTTATTGATGTATTAAATATATGTGAATAGTTTGTTTTTCTACCTTGGCCCTGTAAACTGTAATGCTTATTTGTATGTTTTACAAGCTCTGCTATCCTTACCTACCTCAGCTCAAACAGCAGACCAATATACATAATAAAACAACTACTTTTCATACATAAGAAGCATTCTGTGATTTTTTATGTCCTGCCAATCTTATGCATTTTAGGTGTGCTTAACAGTATTGGTGCAATGTACAGTACACAGGCTTCTATACATATGAATGTGCACAGCTACATTCAGTGGATAGGTAGAAAAGGGCATACTACACGCAGTTTTGTACCTTTTAATGTTTACCAGCGCAAGTTATTAGCTAAATGACCGCAAACCACTTTTAAAACATACATGCATGAATGAACGCAGTTGGGACCGTGCTATGCATACTTACCAGTCCACCAGAGACCAAACCCCACCTACCCCAAATAACCACAGACACCGCTGTATGGATGATAACAGGCTACAGCTTTATTAACTCACACATCGTATTGTATTAGCCTATTACCAAATACAACCTTCATATAACATCAACACAAACCATTAATGCATAAATAAATAACATAACACAACCTAAAACAGTACCGAAACCTAAACAGTCCCATGGGTCTGGGATGGATGTTAGTGCTATGTTTCTGAGTGTGTATGTGAGTGCTGAATGTCTAGTTGTGTTGGTGTGAATGTCTGGGTGCGTGCGTCAGTGTGAATGTCTGGGTGTTAATGTGAGTGCCCTCCCGAGGTCAGGCTCAGGATCCGCCCTTGAACTGTCCTTGCCAGTCCCCTTGTCCGTTACCTCTGACAGTTCCATACACTGTCCACCAACCAGTACTAACCACCAGCCGACCTTAACCTCGATGGGCATGGCCATAGTCATCAACCTTACCACATAAGAGGTTAGGGGACCATTGAGACCCAACTTACCAACTGCAACATCAACTTTCAATACCTTACAATCACTAACCGGCAAGGAAACCCCACCCACCTGCTGTGACAAAGAAAACACAAGTTAGCAGCCAATCACACAGCACTCACTCACACTCATACATGTGCCATGTATTATCCCAAGAAAATTAACTTTTGCCTGGCTACTTCCTAGCAAATATTGACAGGTGAGGAACACATTTTTTATGTGTATAAGGGACTTGTAGAAAAAGCATGAAGTTCTCTTGAGCATACCGAGACATTTTGAACAATGTGATGCTTCCAACTTTGTTTGGGAAAAGGCTCTTTTCTATTCCAGCATGACTCTATGAAGACATGGTTGGATGAGTTTGGTGTAAGAGAACCTAACTTCAACCTCATCTTTGGGATGAACTGGAACGGAGATTGCAAGCTCCTTCTTGTCCCACATCAGTGCCTGACCTCACAAATGATCTACTGGATGAATGGGCATATATTTCAACAGAAACACTCCAAGATTTGTGGAAGAGTGAAAGCTGTTATAGCTGCAAAGAGGGGGGGGGCAACTACATCATAATGTCTATGTATTTATTTGGAGAAGCCAGACCTAAGGATGTGGTCCAAGGTGGAAAATGGTGGTAGAAAACACCACTATTCCCTCTACCAAAGATCAAAGAACAGTGCCAGAGGCCTAGTAACAAGTTAACCTATTTTCTAACTGGCATTCAGGGACACTTAGTTTCCTACTTATTTACATGAGTGCATTGCCACAGGCGGTGGTATGGCATTACCCCTATCATTATAGAGTGAGCCAGAAAGAGACAGTGGTACAGAATGACTCCTACATAGTGAGTCATACACAAAAGGTGGTACAGCTTGACTTGTATCACCATATACTGAGCTAGACATTGTTGGTGGTAAAGCCTAATTCCCATCACTATATACAGAGCCAGAAACTGACAGTGGTACAGCATAACTCCCATCATCACTCCCATATACTGAGCCAGGCACTGATGGTGGTACACCATAACTTCCATCACTATATACTAAGCCAGACATTGACGGTGGTAAACCATATCTCCTATATCCCACATCACCATTTTTGTTTGCATTTTGTTGCTTTTTCAATCTCACTGACACTTTCTCACGCTCTCTCTTAATATCTTCCTTTCTTCTCCGCCGACTACTTCTGCTTCCCTGTCTTCTTCTCCTGCAGCTCAGCTTCTACTCTCGTCTCTTCTTATTTCTTCTTTCTTCATCCACTTTCCAGCTTCATTAACAGGCCTTCTGGAGCATTTCCACATAAGAGTGTAGCCTCTGTGAACCACCCGTGCAGCCTGTGTCCTGATTAGACACTACGTTGGCCTGGAATAAAGGTGCCCAGGACAGTTCCTCAAAATGTGTGATTGTCCCAAGGCATCCAGGACATGTGGACACCCTACCTAGTAGTTAGTTGCCATCCAAGTATAGGTTTCAGAGAGATTGCGGAACTATTTTGATAAGCTTTTTTTCCCTTTGTTTGACAGTCTACCTCGCTGCCTCAATATAAGCAGGCCCACCATTAGCTTAACTATAACGATTTATATACTAAATAGACCTATTGAATGTTGTTTACATTTTTTTTAAAAAAAATCAATATACACTACTGTTCAAAGGTTTGGGATCACTTAGCTGTTTTCATGGAAAACATAAAATGGTTTTCTAATGATCAATTAACCTTTTAAACTTAAACTAGGTTTAGCAAACACAATGTGCCATTGGAACAAAGGAGTGGTGGTTGCTGATAAAGGGCCATATGAAGATATTCCATTAAAATAATCATATTATTGTTAAGCAGCTGATTGGCTTTGCCAGACTCACCTCGCTTCCCTCTAAGGGGAGCAAGGTGAGGACTCCTGGACAAAAAGATAATGCTGGCCCAGTCACAGGCTGCTGCTGAGGTTAGTTCCATAAAGTTAACCTCCAAAACAATTACGCTGGTAAAGAAAATACATAAGCTCAAGGTAGTGTCAATTAATTAATTTAGTTGTTTCAAAAACTCTGATGCTTCACTGTAAAATCAACTGGAAATTACAAGTACTGTAAGTGACTGCGTTATAATATCTCACAACGATGACGTGAACAGACAAATTCTCAAAATAATCCGAAAGTCCAAAATAATAATGAGTATAATAAACATTTAATTAATGTGAAAAAAGAAACAGAACAGATAATTAGATTGTTCTAAACACATACATCAAAATATAATCTGATAATAACATAAAGGATATGTTACAGAGATGCCCATTCTGTGAATAAATATACACATATATTTCATGAAAATACTGTCCAATAATAAAAAAATAAATAACATTGAACTCGGCAGAAAAACACTCTCTGGATGAGGGTTAGGAAAGAGTAACTAAATAGTTATTTTATCCAACAGAATGTATTCCAAATATTACTCTATGCATAAAACAATATAATAAATTTAAATAATTTTTGCAATCCCAGATGTTTTTTATTGATAAATAAAGTTGATATCCTACTGTATTTTTTAACCAGACCTTTATCACAGAAATGATTAAAAATTATCTACAAATATGCAATGCTGAACACACTGAACTCAGCCAATGAAACCTCCACATTTTTAAGTTTGTTTTATAGTACAGTTGTGCAAACGAAAATTGCCAGTTCAGAAAATTCAGCATGATTCATCCATTCCTTGCCTTGTGTAGCTGCCACCGTTACAAGCCATTTTGGTGCCATTACAAGCTGTTTTGGCGCTCATTGATGAGGTAGGTGGGGGGGTAGATATCAATGACTGATAGGTACAAGTAGCCAAAATATGAGAGGTGGTCTAATTGATGGTAATTGCTTTGATCGGTGGGTCCAACAACCTGTGAGAGCTTTTCCTTATTTTTTTAAATCTGCATTTACAAGGGGAAGGGGCAAGCATTAGATATGTAAGTGTGCTGACGCCATTTTAACTTGTCAGAAGCAGCAGTTACAGACTGATGGGAGTTGGAGTGTGAGACAGTGATAGTTAGTTTAGCAGAGGCTGAGATTGAGTCTCATGGCTCACCTACCATACTGCCGGTTAATTAATAGTTTATTTTGGTGCAAAACATTTACTGTTGTAGGGTGCATTGGAGGAGATGTAGTGTCATCATCTGCCGGTGTCAGCCTGCCCAGGCCCTACTACTTCTGCAGCTCCTGCACCTCTTTGACAGCCCTAACTCTGGGGAAACCTTTTTTATTTATTTTTTTTAATCTATAATAAGACATGAGTCCAGGTATCAGGGACTTCCCCGTTTTGGAATACCCTTGAATATGAAAAAAGGCCCCCGAATTCTGTTCGAGCCTAATGGTCTGGAAACTAAATTCATTAGCTGAAAATGAACGCGGAAAAAAAGAAACAAAAATGCTTTATGGCATTTGTCTAGGGCCTTGCTTCTTTAAGATGATCAATTGGCAAACTGTTCTTCGAATGGGCATTGCACTACACTATTGCGTTGCCCCAGGGGGACAGGAACGCAGTGCATGGCTGGGTCCAAAATGATTTACAAAGGATTGCTCAGACTTGGACCAAGCTGTCCAGAAAGAAAACTGCAAGCGAGGTAAGGGAAGATAGTGGGAGGTAGTATTCATGAATGTATGTATGTTAGAATGAGGATGTATGTATAAGTGTGTTTGTGTGTTATCATGTATGTGTTAGTGTTTGTGTGTGAGCATGTATGTGTAAGGGTTTGTGTAAAAGCATGAATGTGTAAGTGTGTGAGCATAAATATGTAAGTGTGAGCATGCATGTGTATGTGTGTGATCCTGGGGAGGTTGGGTACCCTCTGGCCCAGAGGGCAAGTAAAGCCTTGTCCCCCCAACACACTCACGCTAACACAAACTTACACTAACATACAAAATGTGTATGTGAGCATGAATTTGTGTGTGTTTGTGTGTAAGCATGTATGTGTGTGAGCATGAATTTGTATGTGTGCTTGTGTGTGTGTGAGCATGAATGTGTTTGTGTGAGGAGGTGTGAGCATGAGTGTGTAAATGTGTGTTAAATAGGAGTACGTGTATGTTAACATAAACGTGAGTGTGTTGGGGTCCAAACAGCCCATGTGCTTTACTTGACCCCCGGGTCAGAGGGTGCCAGACCTACCCAGGATAAAAGTGCATAAATGTTATTAAGTCTAATACTGCTAGGGGACCCCAAATCACTACTTGGTATGTTTGTTACTGGGGTTGTCCCTGACATTTACTGGGGAGACATAGAAAACTTCAGCCTAAGTGGCACAGATCTCCCAAATGTACTATTCACCAATTTTTATGCTTCAACAATTACGCTTAATGGGTTATCGAATGGTTCACTCACCTCAGGGGACAAATACAAAGAGAACTGTGATGACAGTATATGGAAATCACAGAGGGTACATAAAGACCAGACTCTTGGAGCTTTACTACTGATTGCATCTGTACCTCCTGAGACCCCAGTAAACGAATTATGCAAAAGTCAATCTACACTTTAAGGTTCCTCTGAGCAACCATTACATGATGTTTAATTAACATGGCAAGAATTATTTTTCTCACTAGAATTTACATATAATATGAAACAAACCTTGCTGTTGAAGATGTCTTCCTCTCCATCTATTGCTAAACAAAATATCCCTAACTGTGAAACAAAAAAGTGTTACTTGGCATCTATTGTTGGAAGACTGTTACCAACGCTAAAGTACATACTAACATTAATACATAATATTGCTACAATGTTAAACATAAATTCCACTACCTCTCATTCCCACCTTCTAGGCTTCCACTTCCTCCTATCTTCCTATAATCAAATAAAGAATAAAGACCAAATCTTGCACCTCTTATACTTGTTTCTAATCTGTGATCTGGTATTTACGTAATACTGATAGACATACACTGGGTAGTAAAAATACGTACATTTAGTCTAGAAGAAAGGTATGCAATTTGTTGCGAAAAAAAAAGGTTATCCCATTCATCTTGCATGGGTTAGCTGCGAGGAATGAGAATGGTAGGGAAGTCTGATTTAGACAATTAGAGATCATGGCAGGATGAAGGCAGATAAAGTTAGAGCATTAGCAGAGCTGGACACTGCTATATCTGTCTGGAGCTGTCCACCCGGCAATTCTATCATGGAACCAGTCTGGACAGCTCCAAGGCATAATAGCTTTCTTCCAGTCTAAAGGAACTATGGAAATATGGGTGGGGTAACTACCTATGGTTCTGCTTCCAGCCTAGAAAAATATTTACCTGATAAAGCCCTTTGAAGTCATATGTTACATTCATATCACTAGGGACTGGTGCTTTTAAAAAAACCTCACCATGACTAAACATGAAGATGCAACAAAAAGGTCTATGACAAACATCTGCAAGTTATGTTTTGTAAAACTGGGTTAATTATTTGATCCCTATATCCGGACATTGTCTGTATTAAAAACTTTAGTAACACCATCAACACATTTGTGGTCACCTGTACTAATACATCCTAAAAAAGGACATTAAGGTAACAGGGGTTCACCCAAGCACAAAAACGTGTACACACAGAGTCACAAATTTTGTGACATTACCAAAATAGGACAACCACAAACCAAACAAAGAGCTACCAGGTGATAGCATGTTTTAATCTAAGACCTCTTTCTGGAGAGGCCAGGTTGGGCACATTACTAAGGATAGTTAGGTCCTTTGTATGGGAAGCATGATCCAGCCCTGGAGGGAGAGAGGCCTCATTATCTTACTGAGTTCCACTGCCTCACTCTTCAACATCACATCATGGATTCCTTTTCTATCTCTTTGTCAACTTCAATAGCTGTGTTCTCATAACTTGTTATTCCTCCATATTTCCGCATGTGGACCATCAGTGGTTTGGGTGACTGACTGCCAGCCAATGTGTTCACATACATGCCTGTCCTGTTTTCTTCAAGGGAAGGACCCCAGTCCATAGCTGGTCGGATGGCTTGTTGTATTCTCTGGGGGGAGAGGTCAACATAAATATGTTAATTATCTGAAACATTTATATATAACTTTGAAAGCATGCTGGGGGTTGTGGCCCAAAGAAATACACAAGCTACAGTTGCTCAATCTCCATAACGTTTATTAATATTTTTAAAATGTACATTTTGTGTGTCTCCTCTGTGTTCCTCGCTCTTTGTGCTTCTAATGCCTCTAGCTATAGAACCTACCACCCTCCTTACTTTTTCCAATGCTTTTTGCTTGTCACTAACAGAACAGTGCCCCAATGCTATATTCTGCCTTGGGATTTTTATGTTCCAAGTTCATTATTTTACATTTATCAGCATTAACTTGCAGCTAACACACCCCGACCATTCTTCTAACTCCAAAGTCTCTTAGAAGCTCTTCTACTGCTTGCAGCTGTGTGGTAAGTAATATAGTTATTTGTGAGGCCTTTAGCCCACCAAGAACTTGCATGAGAAGTGGTTAAGAGGTATAACAACTGTTTATAAGGGAACAACAGAGCCTTTTATCCAGTACAAATTAAAGGAGAGCAATAAAACACGCATAAAATAATTAATAGAAGGAATTCAGACAAGACAATAAAAATGAGGGTTTACAATAAATATAGGTGGGCCTATAGGGAGAGAGCCAGTTCTTTAAACAGCAACCAATCAGAGGGCCTCATACCTTTCCAATGTTATACTATTAGAATGGACTACCAATCATCTTGTGCTATTAAAGGGGGATGAGGCGACCAATTGGAGTAGCATCTACACTCTCCATATTACTCCTGGGGGCTCAGCACACACAGGCTGGCTTAAAGTTTATTTTATGCAGCTGCCTGATGCCAAAACTGTGGACCTGCTCACAAATGCTTTTGCTCCCATCACGCCTATTCTGCCATGCTATTTAAAGGTTTTGCTTGATTATTTTTCCTTGTTTCCCCTATTTTTTACCTTACTGCCCTTCTTTGGTGGCAGAGGAATTGCTCGATTTCCAATAACGATAGTATTATACATACAGCAAACTTTGCCTAATTTGAACAGTTTTGCAAATGCTAAATTACTATTTGACACTACTTAATTGTTCTATAAAACTATAATCTGTGCCCAGCTTTTGATAGGAACAGCAGTGCTTGGCCTCCCCCCTCCGTCTGCTTACAGCTTCTACAGAAGCTCATTAAAACCCGGCTACGTCAGTGTACAGACTCATTAGCCTCACTTACTGCTAAGTCCACCGAACATGTTACTGAACGTCCTGCTGTCTATTTATTGATTATCCCATTTAAAATAACGTTTCTGCGGAGGGATTCAGATGGAATTTTTCCAACAATGACAAAAGCTGAGAGTTAGCTGTGATAAGCTTCATCTATTCAAAAATATTATTTATTTTTTAATTCAACCTCCAAAAAATAATTTATTAAAATTACCTTTAGCTTGTGCTTTTTGTTTGTTAATCGGTGTAATTCTCCTCTACTTACTCATTCTAAAATCATCAACAATCAGCAATTTAACAATAAAGATTACATAATTTAATGAGGAGGAGTATTCAACCTAAGATTTCAAGGGCTGCTCTCATGATAAACACATGAGGTGGGTTTTTAACATTTAGGAACTGCTTACTGTAAATGTGATATTATTACAATTTTATATTACCTAAATAATAGTACAAAAGAATACTTTTTTCTGTTTTCACTGATGCTTTTTTTTTTTTTACGGACAAACTGACCATCCCTATGTAAAATTTTCCTAAGCTCTATATGATTGCATGTTATATGTTAGATTTCAAATATTTTAACCTGTGAACACCTTTACTTATGTTTTTTAGTAATCCATTGTTAGATGTACAAACCCCACAACATTTCAATTTGCCATTTTAGATTAGATGAGTGGCTAGAAATGTGGCTAGTCCAGGGCGCTGTTTTAAAGAATTGAAACTTGCTGGTTGTCCTGTGACATCATTGAGGCCTGTCTGTTTGCAATACACATCTTTACAGCTCTCAAAGTATTGGTGACCTAATGAAGCAGAATGCAAGGATATGATGTCATATCCTGGTGTTTTGCTTGAGTAGGTTGTGAAGTGACAAATTGGGATGAAAGGCCTGTGTTGCCGATGCAAAGACCCCAGTCATTTTTACAGATCAGTGGGCTGCTCGGGAGAAATCCTCGGACCTCCACAAGCAGCCCATTAACCACCACTGCAAATCAGGAAACCAAAATGGCTCGGCATAGAGGGCTGAAATACCTGGACTGTCCCACTTAAGATTAGACAGTCGGTATGAATATAAGATCCGCATTAACTTATCTAAAATCTTTCATAAAATGAAAAATGTTGCTAAAATAAAATAAAATAAAAAAAAGCATAAAAGTTAAATAAAGTTAATAAAGCACTAGTTATTTTCAGTGCCTTATTTATTAACAACAGGGCATACCATGATCACATATAAACCCATTTAACTGTGAAAGCCATGCTTGATGCGAACACATGGCTCTTGTACCAGCTCAAGAGGGGTACAAGACAGAACCTCACTCCTCCTTACAGTGATTACCTGCATCTCTCCAGGCTTTTGTAGACATGTCCATCCTTTATGGTTCCATTCATCAGCAAGCAGATTGCAAACTATTTTAAGAATACATATGTTGGTCTAGAAAAGCTATGCTTAGGATAGCAGGCCCAAGGGGGGGGTGCATATTAGGCAAAGAGGCTTCAGTTCAGATGTAGCTAGTGATTTTAATAGTATCTGGTCCATATACATAAGCCACAAACTCTTGAGAAGGCCTATGAGTCTCTATACATTCCAGGGGTCCTTGCTTCAGCTGGCGGTGATCTCAGTATTATCTGTCTCTCACACCACACAACCTTTTAAGGCACAGCCTCAGGATACAACAAATAAGTGCTAGATACTAGAGAAGCCCCTTCTCCAAGGTAAGTGCAGAGGGAGGAGTGGGGTACTAGCCTAGTGCAACTTGCTCCTATTAACATAAGACTGTATATACTGCTGAAACAGGTATTGGATACCACCAGAAAATACTCCTTTTTTACCAGTAACGAATATTTGATGTAGCCTTACACGTTTCATCTAATTTCAGAGCTGCATAGTGAATATCTGGTCCACTGGATTATTTCTGATCACAGATATTATACTATGGCTGTAACGTAGGAAATATATCCGGAGATACTGATCTGTCCGTAACATTGCGTGTATTGTGCTTTGAATAACAGGCAAATGATGACTCAAGACCTATTGGTGTTTGAGTCGCTCTGCATTCATGTGTTTCCAGAAATGCTCTTTAGATTAGACAGGGTTATATTTCAACGCTTCCTCTCTGAGTCTTGGTCCCCAGCGCAATAAGCAAGAAGCGATTAACTCTGTAAGTCACACTGTTATTATGATTCATAAATAACAAGAAATGGTAACAGAAGACTCACTAAATGTGTGGTTGCCATGGCAATGTAGCATGGAACAGCCTGCAGAAAAACGGTGTGTGATATATATCTATGGGGGGATGGAAATTAATTCTCCATATACAGGTAGTAAAAGGTGAATCAGCTGCTAAAACTCCATCTTATGTATATATACATGGCCCATATATCGGCATTCATTTTTACAGGGGAGGGATTTTCCTGTGCCCAATGCCCTTAAGTTATTTCAAATGATTAGCTTTTCTAAACGATTTAACCAAATTTACATACTTCTGCTCCAGTCTGTGGACCCTCAATTAACAGAATTCTGATTTTTTTACTGTTTATAATTGTCAAACCTTAATGTAATGATCATGAAAATAGAATTTTCGAGATTCTGACTTTAAAGGGACTCATTTTATCTTCTAAGCAGTATTTATATTTACAGCATTAATGTATAATATAAAAATGAATATGTGCAGAAAATGTAAAGATTAGTTAATAGAAAAATGTCATTATCATACAGATGGCATACACAACTTAATTGTTCAGATTTGTAGCATACATGGTGTTTCCTAATGAGGTACCATACAGGACAGTTAAAAACATGTAAGACTCATTCCATTCCCACAAGTTATACAAAACTGTGCTAGAATTAACATACATATGGGGAGATTACACCAGACAAAATTAACCAGATCTCTCGTCAGCCACCCAAATGCAAAAAGAGGCCCACAGTCCAAGAATAAGAACAAATCATGAAAAAACCTTGAAACTTACCTCCCAAAACGTTCCTTCTTCCTGTAGAACAGCAACCAACATCCCAATGGGGATCATCATGCAAGACATGAGCCCCATGAGAATACCCAGAGCTTCTGACCATAAAGGGAACTGGTAGCTTCCATACTGAGATGGTTGATATTTTATTATACTGTAAGCCAATAAGCCCTAAGGACACAAAACAGAATGTGCATTTCAAAACAAACAGAACTTAACTTTGTTTTCATGATTGTGTTTCGCAAGATAAGTAATGTTCTTCTTTGTTAATCTTGGCGGATTTTAACAGATCAAATGTGTCAACTACGTTGGTTAATAATGATGAGCTGCAACAGAAACTGCAGGTGTTCCAGGTAGGTGTAATAGAAAGAAAAAAGAAGGCCTTTTATGTTCCCAGTTAGACAATAATTTAAATAAATATTGTGGTGTGACCATCACTTTGCAATTATATAAAAGGCTTATGTAATTTTAGCCTGACACAGAATCATGTAGGTTGAGATGTACCTTATGGATCATTGCAATCAATGGAAGAGAGACACTGGTACAGAAAAGTAGAGCAAGAAGAAGAAGGCAGAGGTAAAACGGGGTTATATCAGGCGAGCGGGGGAAGGTGAGATTCTGTGTATGAGTCACAGTTGTTAATGCCCAAAAACAAAGTAAAATGATCTTAACACCCATTACCTGCTTTATGACATATTTAATCAATATTTGCAAAGATTATAAGACTCAATCTAGAACACCGAATCTAGGAGTCAGATGAGAAACCTGATCATATCCTAATGCTGGATATGGCACTTTTAGGTCAGAGAAGGGGATAAGTACTAATGTCCATAACATGACCTTATAGGTTCTATATTAAAAAAAAGGGATTAAAAATAAAGCTGTGCGTACAAAGCCAACAAAGTTTTTTTCAACCTTTACCTTTTCTAGAAATAAATCAATATTTGAAAGCAGTAATTTCTCTTTAAATATATTTTTGATGGAAAATTCTGCGCCACATACAAGCTGTTTTTTTTACATTTATTTACAATTCTATTGCACGGGGCAGGTTAAATGAGGACACAGATAATGTCAAAGCAAATCACTCTGCTCCACGTAAATATTTTCACAGAGAAGTGGTACAAAATAGGTAAATAAATGATAAAAATACAAATGATATTCACAAACACACATATTATTTCTCCAATACAGTAAATATAGACAGATGAAAGGCAAAGATTATATAAAATGCTGAGCAATGAATGAGCGCCTGCTGCTTTTCTGTAGATTATGATGTGTAAATGATGCAATTAACCAATCGTCCAAGGCAGAATGTATTTATAGATAGATATCGCAATGCGTTTGCCTATTCAGAGATGGGGAGTTCTTTGACCCAAGGCACAATGCAATCTGTCACACACACAGTTGAGGCTTTCCTAAACAGTCCTGCTACCTGCACACTTTTCTGCATCTGTCTCTCCGATTATATGGCATGTTCCAATCCGACTGTGTTTTTTGACCCTCCATCACTTGTGGATTCCATTCTCCATATATAGTCATATATCACCTCTGTATGAATTTATCAGATGTCTTTGTGGCCTCACAGACACCTAATGTGGGCCCGTAGCTTACCGCTGTGGAGTTTGCACACTGTACGAGTAAACACTATTTTCTCATCCAGGTTCCTGCTTCCCTTGGGCAATAAAAGAGAGTTTCCTCACACAGTGAGCGGGCACCACGACAGTAAGCTGTGGGCCTGTGTTATGTGGCTGTGATGGGGCAGAGGCCTACCATATCAATGTCTGGCTCAGTATATAGTGATGGGAGTTATGCTGTACCATATCTGTTCAGTAAATTTTATTTATTTAAACGTATTTAATTTATAAATATTTTTGCCAACATTATTTTCTCTTGTGGGTGTCTTTACATTTTAAAGTGTGTGGGGGGTGCCACATACAGGATCCACCCCAGGTGTGAAATACTGTGGGTGCGCCCCTGAATTTGGGTTCTAGGGCACTGGATGCACTCTGGGTGCAGGCGCAAGTCCTATGGGTGCCATCTGGATGTTGGGGCAAGCCTTATGTGTGCAATCAGAGTGCTGGGCATGTCCTGTGGGCAGTAGTATATTTATGTTTTGTGCTGCCATAGGCTTGACTAAATGTATGTGTCCCCTAATCTTAATTTGCCCAACCCTTTTCTAACTAGGACACACCTCTTCCAGTGTAAACCCCACCCCTTCCTCTATCTAGGTTTCAAGTATTCCTTGTTGTATATAAAGCATGGATACTGAGTATCTACTTGTATATTTTGTTGTTTTGTGCACCATTTCCAATGTTTATCTATTATTTTGGTAGATGATAATTTTTTATTAAACTATATAAGGAGTGCAATTTTTTATATTTGCACCAAGATCAATCATCCATGTCATCTATACTAGAAAGATCACAGATACCCAAATTAATGAGAATGTTTTTTTTATCAACAGTGTTGTTCCACCCACTCTGTTGAATGTTAAATATTGTGTCATTTTATTTTAATTTTTTAGCCACAAATAATAAATTGTCATGTAAAACAAAGGCAGCCACTGTTGCCATAGAAACACAGAAAGGCTTCTAAAAACGAAAAAAAATCTAAAATGACACATCTGCTAAGGTTATTTTGAATTCAAGATAGCATATCCAATGTTTTATCTTAAACAACCTTTTAAATATCAAATGGCCATATCTGAAGCTTACCAATAGTGTAACTGGTGATAGAAAGGTCCAACAAGCTTTGAAGTAGATTCCTGGCTTGAATCCAAGCATCATTTGGATATCTCTGCAAAAATTCTTCATTCCTGGAGGAAACACGTGAGCTGTTCAATTGCTTTTATTATAATAGAAGTTGTATAACTAGGCAATAATTGCATTGATTAATTGTACATATATGGATCCTAATATGGGTCTCCAAAAGGACTACAATCATAGAGAGTATATTTGACCAAAATCAAATCATTACAGCTCTTATAGTCAAATTAGTTATACCGGTATGTTTTTTTTTAATGGAATCCTCAAATCCATTTTATTGACTTCATTGTATTGACTACAACCATATATATAACACAGAGTTAATCTGAATTTCGCTGACAATAAATAAGCCTGTGGGTGACATTAAATGGAAAACAGAAAACTAAATTAAAGAGCTTGGGCAGATGGCTGTTCTAAGAAAGGAAACATGCAGGGGAAGGTGAAAATCAAGAAATATTCTTTCCGCGAAATGTGGGTGGATCAGTAAACCTGGGTCTCCCCCTTCTACGACTGTATTGCCTCGATGATGTTGGGCCCCAAGAAGTTTGACCAGTCAGTGGGTAAGGAATACACTAATATAGTGGCTTTGGAAAGTTGCGAAGTACGTCTGGAAATGTTTTTTCTCAAGGTTGTGTCCATTATCAATCGGCCGATACATACGGCTGGTGAATGCAGTAGCCTTTCAGTTATGAGAACTATCATTCATAGCCCTTTCTATCTTTAACCGCTTAATGACAAAGCCCGTACAAAATGCATTGTTTTCAATGGGTTTAGGGACCGCCCATTGTCCTTAAGGGGTTAATTCTGTATATAATCTTTTCTCACTGTCGGGCAAACGTGTCATGTGACAAGCAGGCATTGATAGATTGTTTTCATAGAAACTAGAAAGGCTTCTTAAGCGTTTCTGTGTTGATATTTTGAAATTATACCTTCAAGGGAAATAATACAGTGAGAGATCTGAAATATTTATTTGTTTAACCTACAGAGTGCAATAAATGAAACCACACATTTAAGTAAACATGAAATTAACATGAAGGGTTATGTTCTTACCATACACTCGAGAGACCACGAGACAGAAGGTGATTACTAATACCAGAAGGCCAAACCCGGCACTGTAGTCATCCAGCAACACCAACCAATACATTCCACCCTGAAGAGAGAAACAATTTAGAATCATGCTTCCATTCAGACAATGTACATTGTATAGTGTTACACTTTGTAATTTGACATCAAGTGGCTTGTTCAAGTAGAGGCCCTCTAAACACATATTAATTAATATGGAACTCTCAGCTTCTCTATGGCCTGTTATTAAAAAAGGCTTTTCTATAGAAGTAAAACTTACATCTGTTGTTAGAATTAGCCCTAGCAGGAACAAAATAATGCAGATAATAGCAGAAAAGAAAGCCTTCTTTGGTCTTAGGTAGTACGGAAATTCATCTGTGATGGCCGTTACAATGGTCTCCATGAATGCAAACTGCAAGGAGAACAAACAATTACATTGATGAATACAGCACATATATGATGAGATGTAGACGTGCATTTTCTATGAAGACTTACTTGGCTGTCCAAGCCGAGTGTTAGAAGCATGAAGAAGAAGAGGAAGGACCAGAAAGGAGAGAGAGGAAGCATTGTCATAGCCTGTGGATAAACAACAAAGGCAAGGCCAGGACCTACAAGATACAAAGTATTGCTTTCATTATGTTAAATAAATATCTCAGTGGGGAAGAGAACCATTAATAACATACACACGTATACAATTACACACACTTACTCATACTCACTAACACACATTCATTCTAACACGAATGCCATCTCACCCTACTTATACATATAAGCTGACACACAAACACTTACACATCTATGTTCGCTCACACACACACAATTACATATATCCATGCTCACACACACAATTACACATCCATGCTCACACACACAATTACACATCCATGCACACATACACACAATTACACATCCATGCTCACACACACACAGTTACATATCCATGCTCACACACACAATTACACATCTATACTTATACATATAATTAGACATCCTTGCTCACACAATTACACATTCATGCTCACACACATAATAACATATCCATGCTCACATACACATACACACAATTACACATACATACATACAAACACATATACATACATCCCCCCTCCCGCCGCTCACTCGGCTTTCTGTTTCCGCTGTGATCCAGATACATTCCCGTCTCCCCATGCCGATTCAAAATAGGTTAGATAGGGCCCTTCGACATGGACCACAATTTTCTAAAAAGTTTTGAACTGGTACGAGGAGACAGACACAAGGGGTCATAGGGGTCACACCCTGTAGTTTCAACACTGATTCTTCCATTTATGCATAATAACAAATACTTTTAGATTGGACCTCCGGGGAGGGGTAATGCAGATGTGGATCCCATGCTTACAGAGGCCGCAACAACAGCTGAACTGTACAAGGACCATATTCTTTTTAGGCGAGACAAAGCATTTGTAGAATATTAATATGTGTTAAATGAATTGTCTTTTGATATTTTTATTACATGTGGTATATGTATACCACCAGGTGGAGAACAAACTTACAAACTAATGGTTTTACAAAAGTTAAAAAGTTATTCAAGGCCAGTGGTACACAACTCCAGCCCTCAATGACCTTAAACAAGCCAATAACTATGTGTATACTTCCCTGAAAACTATTTGTTTAATAAATTTTTATTGAGATGCATGTGATCAAGCTGTGATATTAAAAAATGACAGCCTGTTTGTGACTGGTCTAGACCAGTCATTACAGGTTTATATAGTTTTTTTATTCTAGGTTAAAGTTTTACCATTTACCATTATTTCATCTACATATACATGAAAATTATAACTGTGGCTACACAATCCCAACATTTCAAATGGTCAAAGGGGGAAATGTTTCATAGTTTTGTAGCCTAATAATAGCTAACTAAAGTAATTTAGTAAGACATTATAGAAAAAAAGATGATGTGTTGTTTACGGTCATTTTTTTCTTCTTGTAAACATATTATTGCATGTCACTTTAAATTGGACAAGATGGAGATGAGGGCATGCAAGTTGAGCTCAACTCACATGCCCCCACTTGCAACTTGCACACATTTTTTAAGAAAAAATTACAATAATGAAAACATAATAAAAATTGATTATTTTAAGCAAGGGAGTCATTACTGGATGTCCTTCCTGGTGTCAACTTCTTTTATTGATTTTTATTTTTTGTAAATTGATTTTTCTTAATCAATAAACTCTCTCATTCGCATCTTACAATCATCTAGAAGGTACATGGATCTGCAAGTTGCCAACCTTTTTCAACTCAAATCAGCTTCACTCTCCTTCTAATCAGTGTATGCCAGCGAAGTGTTGTTTCTTTTGCCAGTACACATACACGTTTGCAATTGCAAAATTGCTAGATGGACGTCAATCCAACTTGTGAAACTTTGCTACAGTATACATCGTCTACAAACCCATATTTTAGTAAATAGACTTCACTATCACTGTGATTTTCATATTAAATGTGTTGTTATAATAGAACTCTAGTGATACCTATTTATTGAGTTTGTCCTTGCCGAAAATGATTCAAGATTCTTTTGTAAATGCATTGCTTTGATTTTGTACAAGTTTATGTGGGATATATTACACTATTGTTCCTAATATTATTTAATGTATTTATGAATGATGCTCTTATAAGAAATGGGTTTGTATATACCACCAGGTTACAGATTGCCCTTAAAAGTCCCTATGGAGAGACCCCCAAAATAACTATAATTCTATAAAATGTCAAATTTGATACATAGATATCAAATATCTTGATTTTATATATTTTAAAAAGTTGATAAAACAGGAACAAAACAAAGGTAGAATGATAATAAAAAGGAAGATGGAAATAAATCAGTGGGCTGTGTATTGGTGAGGTGTATATAATTTGTGTTGGCAGGCAATTAAACTGGGAAATAAGTTCTGTTTAAGTATGAAAGATTAGAATCTGTATGTACAGAATCTGTGTGTGATCATCAGTAAGTCAATCAAGGGCAAAAACATAATTAAGGATAATAATGGTTAAGGGAAACATAAGACACTTTTAAATCTTGTAAAATCTTGTAAAACTTGTAAAAGCCAAGACAAGAGTTGTCACGGTCAGGACTACTTGCCAAGCCGTGACTGTGTGGAGGGCATGGGCATGAAGGGGTTAATAGCACCAGGCCTCTGGATTTACTAACTAGACCCCTTAACAGGGCATAAGTTACACCAAATTAACCCCCAAATCCTGCCTGTATCCCCCCAGGTAGTCTGCCACCACTCACGATTTTGATACCGGATTCGTGAGAAATCCGAATTAGAGCCTTTATCTCTATATATATATCAACCCACCCCAGGCAACCAACATATATATATATATATATATCCTGTAGAACTCAATAACAATACGGTAACGTGTTATACTCTCTTAGGGTTCGTGGATATCGATACTAGAGCCCAAAGACAGACTTGGATTATGAATATTTTAATAACAAAAATACAAAGATTACACAGTGCCAGAATTACAAAAAACAAGACATACAAAATAAAAATAAAACAGCAAACAGTTCTTAAAAGCAAAAGGACTTAAACACAGGACCCTCACTCACGAGTTTCTCCAATAAGCAGGCCTGTGGGAACTACTTAAGTCCAGATGGTTTCTTACGATGTTGTTCTGATCAGAGTATATCGTGGAGTTCTGCTTTGAGGTCGCTGCATTGTCCCTAAATCAGACTTTTGCAAGCAAACGCCCCTCTGACCACATGACTGATTATATGACACCATCCCCAAGAATCGGGTCCCATCTTTGATGTGCCAATAAGTTATGGTGGGGTAAAGGTGATGGAAACCCCCCCACTTAAGAAAGGAATGGAATTCCTATAACTAAGGATCCTTATCAGTTGGGCCATGAATCACCACAGGGGTCCTTTGGGAAGATGACACCTCTAGCCAGAACAGATACAGAGGGCATTCACAAAGAAACACATTAAATCAACCTCAGATTAACTCATTGAATGTTTAAACAAAGAAACTAACCACCTCTGCTTGGTTACCCTTCCATGCATCCACTACATTATATGAGTTAATCATGACAAGAGTTATTTAATTAAATAGAAAAAAGATAATACAAAGGAAGGGATAGAACTATGAAAACATGGATTCAGTTTCCTCTGAAGTATAGTTATTCATCCAAATTATGTACAAGACAAAATTCTACACAATTAAATATTTGAAGTTTTTGACTATTTAGCAGTACTATGACTGATTCTCTCACTCTGCAGGTGTATATATTATAAAAGCACTAAATTCAGCAAAGTAGGTGGAAGGTTTAAGCCCAGATAAGCCAAATACAATGGAGGCCAAAATCCTAGGGCACCTTCCTACAGACCAATTGTATCTGGGGTTGACACCTTTTACCGTACCATTTCCTGGGCATTTATTGAAAAGGTATTTTGGGGGTAATCGGGTGTGTTAAGGGTGTGGTTAGCAGAGAGAAAGACAATATAGAAAAGAAAGAAAATAGATGGAACAAGGGAAAAGGAAGAGAAAAAAACGAGAGAGAAGACAGAAAAGTAGCAGAATGACAGAGAAAGGAGAGAGGAGGGAGAAGGAAGACAGAGAAAAATGATCCATATGATGAAATAGAAAAAAAACAGATGAAAGGAGAGAAAAAAGGAAGGGGAGGAGAGGAAAAACATTTAACTGGCAGATAGTGATGAGTTTTGGACACCCAGTAGTTTCATCAAAAAAATAATCTAGTCATTTTAACTTCCCGTTCCCTAGATTTCGTTGATTAATTATCCCCTTTAGTTCTTCTTTTAAGTTAAGTTACTGCTCCTCTTTGTTGGCAGTCTTTGCACACTTTCGTTGATAGTATTCTGTTTTTCTATGGAAAAACTAGAGTGATAAAAAAAAGTTATGCCTTGCCAGAACAGTGATGATAATAATGACATGTGGAACTCTAAATAATTAGAGCAAGAGCAGTGGAATTAACAGAAAGGAAATGTAGAGACTGCCAAAAAATGTGAATCCCAGCAGAATCCAGCATTAGAAGAAAGAAACCATCTGGCTAGTTGAATGTGTAACAACAACAGGCAACCCATGTGGGATGCAGACAGTTATAGTATTAAAGGGATAGTATAAGTATATGACAAGTGTTAGGAAATGGGTGATTAGGGGACTGGACCATGGTGCTGTAACATTAATGGTGCTCTGTAGCTAACTGGTGCAATCTGGCTCTTCAGGTAAGGTGGGCAGGTTGTTATTGTCCTGTTACCACACACTTTAGTCTAGGGCTCCACTCTTCGTGTCTCTTGTCACACACCACAACATAGGTGTCCCAATCTGTGTAAGAGGATACACTTAGAAGCTTCTGGACATCTAAGAGATCAAAACCTGTTCATAGTCCTTGGTTATAACTTGTATTACAAACCAAAGGTTCAGGCAGCTCTAAAGCAGGTAGATCCAAGCTGTGACACCGGCCTGGCTAGTTGAATCTGTACACCATCATACCTGCTAATGTTCATGAGGTCAAAGAGTAGCACTTGCATTCCAGGGCTTGTGGCTATGGGCAAGTGCTTTACAGAGACTTTTTGTCACGTGTGACCTATGTATTTAATTTAATAAGATATTTACATAAAAAATACCATATTTCATATTTAATTTCTCAACGCGTTTTGTGCTATTTCTTGGCTTTTATGTAGTGATATACTCATTTAAAAACCTTCAAAAAGATGTGGAAAAGGTATCTGGGTCCAAAAGATCTTTCCTCTATAGGAATGTATTACAGAATTTATACAGGCCTGTATATTGTTGTCCTGGGATCAGTTGTAACACATTTCCTTATTGCCAGAAAGATTTATGCATTTCACTGACTCTGCTGGCTTAATGGAACTACATATGGATTCCGCCTGAGGGCTCGAGAATCACGGTTATGAGAACTTCTGAACTTACAGTTATGAGAATGAGCTGAATGGCATTTATTGTGGAACAACAGAGCACTGTGGGAGGCTGCAGAGATAAACCACCTGCAGACAGCTTTAGCAACAAATGTGATGTTTGCTCAAGTGACAATAAAATATTCCTGTACAGAATAAAATGTCCCCACACCATGCACTCTCCTGTAGAGCCAGAAAGTAGGCTAGGTCCAGATATCAGCCAGGACATAGAATGGCAATTAAAGGTTAATTTCCTAAACCTGTGACTTTTTAAATTGCAATAAGTGCCTTTGTATAAATAGTCAATGAGTTTGTTTGCTCTCACGTGGATGCATTGAGTAGGCTATACACTGAGCCTTGGGGAGCAGAAAAGAACTGTCAAAAGACCTGCGTAACGGGTAATGGGACTTTATAAAGATGGAAAAGGATTTAAAAAGATATCCAAAGCCTTGAAATACCAGTCAGTACTGTTCAATAACTTAAGTAGAAAATTCTGGGATCTCTTGATACCAAGCCAAGGTCAGGTAGAGCAAGAAAGCTTTCAGCCACAACTGACAGAAGAATTGTTCGGGATACAAAGAAAAACCCACAGGTAACCTCCAGAGAAATACAGGCTGCTCTGGAAAAGGACAGTGTGGTTGTTTATAAAGGAGCACAATATGATGAGACCGGAACAAAAGTGAGCTGCATGGTCGAGTTGCCAGAAAGAAGCTTTTAGTGCGCCAATGCCACACAAAATCCCTGTTACAATAAGGCCGACAACACCTTGACACGCCTCACAGCTTCTGGCACAGTGTAATTTGGAGTGACGAGACCAAAATAGAGCTTTATGGTCACAACCGTAAGCGCTATGTTTGGAGAGGGGTCAACAAGGCCTATAGCAAAAATAATATCCATCCCCATTGTGAAGCAGGTGGTGGCTCACTGATGTTTTGGGGGGATGTGAGCTCTAAAGGCACAGGGAATCTTGTGAAAATTGATGGCAATATGAATGCAGCATGTTATCAGAAAACACTGGCAGACTATTTGCATTCTTCTGCACGAAAGATGCGCATGGGACAGTCTTGGACTTTCCAGCACAACAATGACCCTAAGCACAAGGCCAAGTTGACCCTCCAGTGGTTACAGCACAAAAAGATGAAGGTTCTGGAGTGGCCATCAGTCTCCTTAATATCATCGGCCAATCTGAGAGATCTGGGGCCTCAGACAACTATTACAAAAAACTGCACACTGAAAGATGTACCAAACATGAACTATTCCTGTGCTGAGTCATTTAGCATAGCTTAATAAGGAGTTACAATTACATCTATATTTTAAACTATTTATGCTAAATCAGTTGGCATACTGAGTTGGCATATGAGGTTAAAATTTAAGTTTAATACTCACAGTGCTGCCATGGCATCTTAAAATAATCTTATATATATTGTATGTATGTATACAATATATATCTATCTATCTATCTATCTATCTATCTATCTATATATATATATATATATATATATATATATATATATATCATGGCTACTAGATCTTTCTGATCTGTGGATACAAATGAATTTGTACGTCAGATGTTTGCTTTCCAAAGGATTTTATATAAACAAAAGAGCACAAGGTAAGCTAAGACAATTTCTATAATAACACTGGAAACCAGCATTTCTATTTTAGAGGAAACATATTGATCGAAGCTTCAATGAATACATTAGCTACTCCGAGCTTTGTAACATATTGTTCCATCACGTAAAGGCTCAAGATTTCTATTGTTCAGGCACTTCAGAAGACCACAGCCTATTTTTGGTAAATGAAGCTCAAGCAGGGAACATGCAATTTGTATTATTTACCGACAACAAATTTCCAATGTTCTAGTTGTATTACCGTATTTGCTTGATTATAAGAGGACCCCCCAAAATTTGAATAATACCGTATTTGCTCGATTATAAGACGACCCTGATTATAAGACGACCCCCCAAAATCTGAATATTAACTTAGGAAAAAAAGAAAAAGCCTGAATATAAGACGACCCTAAAGGAAAAAAGTTTTACCAGTAAATGTTAATTCATGTAAACTATTTTTTTTAATAAAAGCTATGATTGAGAAAAATATTTTTTTTGTTTTTATTTCCTTGTATTTTCCAACCTGCCCCCAGTTACGCACATCTGCCCCCAGGCTTGCCACACCAATATGGCACTGTGGCCCATGATATGCCTTTTAACCCTCTATATGCCACTGTGCCCCATGGTATGCCTTTTGACCCCCTATGTGCCACTCTGCCTCCAGAAATGCCTTATACCCCTATATCCCATTCTGGCATTTAGGGGGTTAAAATGCATATTATGGGGCAGAGTGGCATATAGGGAGGTATAAGGCATTCCAGGAGGCAGAGTGGCATTAAGGGAGTTAAAAGGCATTATATAGAGCACTCTGCCTCCAGAAATGCCTTATACCCCTATATGCCACTCTGGCATTTAGGGGGTTAAAAGGCATATTATGGGGCAGAGTGGCATATAGGGAGGTATAAGGCATTTCAGGAGGCAGAGTGCTCTATTAAATGCCCCCTTAACGCCACTCTGCCTCCTGAAATGCCTTATACCTCCCTATATGCCACTCTGCCCCATAATATGCCTATTAACCCCCTAAGTGCCAGAGTGGCATATAGGGGTGTAAGGCATTCCAGAAATGCCCTACACACACACACACACACACACACACACACACACACACACACACACACTTACTTACTTACCGGTGCTTCCAATTTCCTGCTGTATTGCCGGGGCAGCGGGTTGACGTCTCATTCCGCGGCAGCCGGGAGGAGGTGGAGTTGGCAGCGGGGGTTTGTATGCGTCCGTCGCAAATACCTTCCCCGGCTGTCAGCGATCAGGAACTCTGGAACTCTGATCTCTGACAGTCGGGGAAGGTATTTGCGACGGACGCATACAAACCCCCGCTGCCAACTTCACCTCCGGAAGCACCGGTAAGTGCGTGCGTGCGTGCGTGCGGGGGGGGGGGCGACGATAGGAGGATCCAGGTCCCCTGCAGCGGTGCGGGGGATCTGGATCTTAGTCTCCTAATCAGACCTCTATTTGAGGTCTGATTAGAAGACGACCCCGATTATAAGACGAGGGGTATTTTTCAGAGCATTTGCTCTGAAAAAAACCTCGTCTTATAATCGAGCAAATACGGTAATTTAGGAAAAAAAAGAAAAAGTCTGAATATAAGACTACCCTATAAGAAAAAAGTTTTACTAGTAAATATTAATTCACATGTAAACTATTTTTTCATATTTAATACTATGATTGAGAAAAATGCATTTTTTTATTTCCTTTTCTTTGCCAACCTGCCCTAAGTTATGTACATCTGCCCCCCGTATATGCCTTATACCCCCTTATATGCCAGTCTGCCTCACTGATATGCCGCTTTGCCACCAGATATTCCTTTTAACCCCTATATGCCATGCTGCCTCCCTGATATTCTTTTTAACCTCCCATATGTCATTCTGCCTCCCTGACATTCTTTTTAACCCCCTATATGCCACTCGGCCTCCAGATAACCCTTATATCCCCCCATATGCCACTCTTTCCCTCCCCCAACTCACCAGGGCTTCCCTAGACTTCTCCCCATGCTTCAGATTCCTTGGTGTCTAGCGGGAGCAGCCGGTGAAGGTCTGCGCGATGCGCACAGACAACCGCTGCTGCCGGCACTTCCGCCTGGGCTTCTATGAATGAGCACCAGAAGGTCATGTGACGCCGGTGCTACATCATAGAAGCCCCGGCAGAAGTGCCGGCAGCAGCGGAGGTTGTCTGCACACATCGCACAGACCTCTACCGCCTGCCGGAGAGGAGGAGCCAGGTGCCCTGCAGCGCTGCGGGGGATTTGGATCTTAGTCTCTCTCCACCTAATGTATCGGTTTTTCTTAGCGTAAATTGTTGGCGCTATATAAATAAAAGATAATAATAATAATAATAATAATAGTCTTGTAGTCAGACCTCTGTTTGAGGTCTGATTAGAAGGCGACCTCGAATATAAGACGATGGTTCTTTTTCAGAGCATTTGCTCTGAAAAAAACCTTGTCTTATAATCGAGCAAATACGGTAGTGCATGAACTTATAGGGGTTTTCTATACTAAGATCAAAACTAATGTAATATAGATTTCTGAGTAACAACCCATAACTTTCCCTAGACACACGACCATACTACAGAAGTCCTAAGTCATTGAGTCTCCCGAAAATGTGATTTTTTTCTCCCATCTCCCTGACGGACACAAGAATATCCCTGACGCACAGTGTCTCTCAATGTCTCCCTACCTTCTCTGCCAACCACTTGTCCCTGTCAACTTTTTCGCACCCCTCCCCCCGACCCCAAGAAGCCAGAATAATGCAGATGGATTTGCATTTGAGAAAGAGAGGTGGAAAAAAAGCTTCTATTTCTTCACTGATCCGTCTGTATTATTTTGGCCTTTTGGAGTAGTTCCGCAAAAGAGTGCAGCAACGGTGCCCCACGAGGACAGCCTCTCCCCGTTCTTTCAATGGGGAGAGGGTGTGCACGGAGGCTCCGCTCTTTTGAGGAAGCGTTCTCGGAAGCCTGGTTAACTGAGATGATAGCGGGGAGAAGCAAACTATGAAAGGTGATAGAAGAACAAGAAGTGAAAAGAGAAGAAGCAGAGCTTTTGAAGAGGACATGGAAGTGGTCGGCAGAGAAGGTAGGGAGACATTAAGAGAGAGTGTGAGAGAGAGTATCAGAAGGAGTAAGAGTGAAAAAAATTGTGAGACAGTGTGAGTAAAAAAGCAACACGCAAACAAAAATTCGTTCTCTGCTTCTTCTTCGTTTGTTTCTTTCGGGTTTCTCCTCGTTTTCAGATATTCGTACAAATTAATGAAATATACAAGTCTAATTTGGACTAAAAAATACCACATGCGATTCCATCAGGTTATAATATATAATACATATATTATATATACCATAATATACCATATATTCCATCAGGTTATAATATATAATATATATATTATATATACATAATATACCACGCTGTAACATGCAAACTTGTTATAACCACTACACATACAGTATGTAAATTTCTCTTCTCCATCCCCATACCTTCTACCAATCTCCCTAAAGCCAATTTTCCAAACTCTTGACATCTGATACTGGACTAAATACTCTACACTATTTTATTTAATTTAGAAATAAAAACATGATGCATGTGATAAAAGATGGTATTGCTTCTCCTTAATTAATCATTGCTATACACAGATCATCTTAAAGAGGCATAGTAAACAAGATGCACATTGTATTAACAAAATAAAAATGACTTAGTTAAGTTGTACAATTAATAAACTGTTGTAAATTAAAAGTTAAAGTAAAAATAAATACCTGCTTTTGCAACTTGATCAACAGGGACCCCAAGTTCCTTAGACATGTACCCCAACACTGAGAATATTGCAAATCCAGCTATTATACTTGTAAAGGCATTTCCAAGAGTAACAATGAACGTGTCTCTGTAATGTCAACACAAAAAAAAGCCCAGATTAGCGACCAGCACTATATAATTTTAGCACCACGTCAACACACAGGTGCTATCTGAAGGCAAATCTATTAATGTACTAGCGTAAAGAGCACATTGGATATTTTGCATAATGGAATAAATTACTCTGAATGTTAAAGACCTTAGAGAATTTGTTGAAAAATAATATTGCAATTCATTTAATCTACATTACTGCGTCTCCTGAGACAGAAATATCTTTAGTTATATTTGCCTGATTAAACATTAATTAGGGATTTTTTGTAAGCATTTTTTAAAATGATGAGCAAGTATTACCTCCCTTCTTCATCAATACATATCTGTAAACTTTTACATTGACTTTTGCTTTAAAATTCACTGGAATTCCATTAAATGTGAAGCAACTCTGAGCTTTGTAGTGTTCTACCTGTTCCAGTCATGATGGTACTCTCAGGATCAGTAGGGACATTTTGCTATCACTGAGCGATGAATAACTGTAATGTTCTGTAATTCGAGTGTTTTTCAGATTCTAAAAGAGCTTGGTACAGATGGAACACATTAGTAAATGATCCAGATGTTCAACTATACTACAAGTGATATCATATGTCACAACCATACCTGAAACTATCCAGTGAACCTCTGCCTTCTTGGGTCTCCCAATGACTTCCCCCCTACTTCACTTCCACTAAAGGGTGTCTGAGACTAGTCCTGCCCCAATATGTGAATAACTCATCCCTTGAGGTGGCTGGATGTGCCATTTCATGAAGGCACAGCCCCAAAGAGTAAAGAATTTATTCTTATGGAAGTTCCCATGTATGGTCAGAACATTTTACATAGATGTCCTGTATAATGATGGATACTGGGAAACTCCAGGCTATGATAGAGAGGCTGAGATAAGATTTTTGGACAGACAGGATTAGTCTCTATAATACATTGATATTACAGAGAATAACACCACACTTACCTGTAAATGTTCTGATGGAATGTGTTATATGAGGCAAACGTGAGAAGACCACCAAACCCGACTCCAAGGGAGTAAAAGATTTGTAGGGCTGCCTCTATCCACACCTATATCAATGACAATAAAATAAAAACCAGACCACTGAATTACAGACATCCTACCTTGGGAAAATGTTTAATTGGTTTAATGTCTCTCATTTACAGGACTGTATATTAAGTTCAAATATCTATAGATACTATAATCCTGCCTACTTCATTAAAAAAGAAATACTAGCGATAATAATCAGGACAGGCAGTTAATCCTTTATTTATAGATACATAGAAAAATATTCAAGCAACTTAACTTCTTTACTGACTTAGCCCTAAGGGATATTCTATCTGTTCCCAACGCACTCACAACAAGTACATTATTTATTTAGCTATATGAAATGGGATCTATCCATCACACCAATGTTTTTACCTTTGAAGACAAAAGGTGGTCAAACTGGGGGGTAAGGTAGAACTTAATTCCTATCCACGCACCATCTAATGTTGCTCCACGAATTAACAGCATGACCAGAATTAGGTAGGGAAAGGTGGCTGTAAAATAGACAACCTGCAAGAAGAAAAGGAATGAGCAAACTTCCACACTGTTCACAGCAATACATTTAGTACTATTTTGTATTATCTGTAAGGTGCCAGATATTCTGTGCCATATTGCAATGGAATGAAGGGAAATGCACACAGATACCATGATGACAACTGCAAGGCAATATCAGGAAGAAACTGTCTCAAGCCCATACGTGTAAACAGTGATCACTGCATAAAAAAACCCTTAGACATTAAGGTTAAAGGAGGCAATTATTTCATTTTGTAGCATTTGTTTGTTGATGTTTTGTACTGTTTTTACAACTACAGTCCTTAACAAACTTTGGAAAATTAAAAACTTAAATTATCCTTACCTTGCCAGATGATTTTACCCCCTTTAATATGCAGAGATACACAATGGTCCAGGATAGGAGAAGACACAGACACAATTTCCACCTAATCTGTCCTGGATCTCCAATTCCAGTGCTTCCTTGTATGTGAAGAACATAGCGACTGTAAAAAAAGCGATCACTGTAATGAGTATTAACAAAATACATAGGTAGATAGATCGATCTATCAAAAAATGGAAAGTAACATGCCACAACAAGGTTTGTGGAATCATTTGGTAATATTAGGCATTTACTGAAATGTCATTGCCAACAATGTCAATTGGTATCCACAATGGTTGATAGATAGATAGATAGATAGATAGATAGATAGATAGATAGATAGATAGATAGATAGATTGATAGATAGACAGACAGTATCCTCTGATTCCCATTAGGGGATATATCTATGATTATTCATGGTCTAGATTTCCAGGCAGAACCTCCTATCTCTCCACCACTCTCACCTCCAGTACTCCTCGCTGGGGCTTACTGTGCTGCTCATGTTGATTGGCAGCGCAGAGTTGCTGGCCCGGATTACATGGTGGTCCAGGCAGAGCTCAGTGTTCCACCAGTTGCCGCAGTGCTCCCAGGGTAGGCTGCTGGTCAGAGAGGCGAAGAGGTAGAATAGCACATAGGCTATTATCATGTTGTAGTAGATGGCCACCAGGGCCACAATTAGGAGCATTCCCATCCCAACACCTGTGAAGTACACAGGAAGATACAACAAAAGTTCACAAAATGTTCTTTTTTTACAAACTTTGTATAATTAAAGACATTTTGGAAATTATTACATTGTGCATGAAAATATAAATATATAGATTGAATATATGATTACATATCTATTTATAGCATGTACAATTATCAAAAATAGTCTAGAAATGTCTACAGTTGTATAAAGATCAGTATCCATTACCAATACCTATGCGGTTATGTGGTGAGGAAATACGAATTTTCACGAGCAAACTCACTAGTTTGACTCCAACGCACAAATTTACAAGCATACACTCTACTACAGGATAGTGAAGTTGATGCATATTAAAAAAGCAAGAAAATCAGGGATTCATTAACCTGCAAGTTGCAAAATCATACTGAAACCTCAAAAGGTACAGGAACAGGACAAGATTGGAGAGTTTTATAATATTTAATGATATTTAATGATATTTAAGTTACTATACCCTGAACCACCACACATGGGGGGGTCAGACCTTGTTTCATGTCAATGTTTTTGTGAGTTAAGAATAATTGAGTGCATTTACAATGATGCTTTAGTCCAACTCTTGTGAGTTGCTGACAGTTTAGTGAAAAGACCTGCCACCATGAGTCTCACCACAGCCCTTTGCTCAAGATGTGTGCCTATGAATAACTAAATTGGAAAATTGCATTTCTCTTTCATGGAGATTAATATATATATTTGGAAATTGAATATATTTGTGAAGTGCAAATCAATACTTAATATTGTTCTCCATGAAATTTTTTCCTGGGTATATAGAAGGAATGGATCAATTATGAGACTGCTTATCAATGAATTAGTGTATAATATAAACAAATGAGAGCAGAATAAGTCTCATTAACACACAAAACAGACTTATGAGCACCAATAAGAGGCTCTTCTTAATCAATTGTATTATTGTGTAGTTGGAAGCGGGCCAAATTTGATAGTCTGGTAATACAAATTTAAAGCCTTTTACTTAACTTTGATCATCATTCTAGAATGATGCATTAGATGCTCCTTGTGGAACTAAAACAGATAGGGTGGTGGCCAAAATGTTGAACAAATTTTTTGTCATTGTCTTTTCTTTACATGTGTACTATACAAATATTATCTAAATAGTTTACATAGTGTTCTTTTGCATGTTTTACTTTTTGTTTATTAACAGTTTTTTGGTATTTACTTTCATGGTTACATATACTATTTTAGTGCTTGCATCCAATTAATTACAAATTTTATTACATGTGTCACAGAAAATGTTCCTTCTACTATTACTGCAGCACACTTACCTTTGAAAAGTGGGCTTATCTTCCACACAGCCAGTGGCCCAAGACTCGAGAACTGCCCGAGAGACAGCTCCATGAAGAATAGAGGGATACCACAAACCGCCAGCATGATGAAGTATGGAATGAGGAAAGCCCCTGGAACATGAAGTAGACTTAGCAGGGATAATATTATAACATAGTAACTATGGAAGCCTTTTTGGCTTAACTAACAGGCTGTGGAACTTGTCTTTGTTTATACTTCAGCACAGCGGCATGAGGATACATAATACATTATCCAGCTATCTGCCTGTAATAGATAGTTTGTTAGCACAACTAAGTTGCTCCCATTCTCCAGGTTTGCCCATGTGGGGTCTCCCAAACCTAAGGCCCAACTGCAACAGCCCTTTTGCTCCACCAACTTCATATGTCACAACGAGGTATTTAATGCCTGGTATGTTTTCCTGATTACTCTTGCACACAGAAAAGCTTCACTGGTTGTACCATCAGATATACAATAACTGGTGTGAAATTATCTCATCTATTTATGCGTTTTCTACAAACAAACCTATGATAATTTTAAAATGTAATTGTACCAATGAAAGCTTAGAACTGTGAGGAGTTTAATTCAAT
Organism: Spea bombifrons; assembly: GCF_027358695.1. Taxonomy (NCBI): domain Eukaryota; kingdom Metazoa; phylum Chordata; class Amphibia; order Anura; family Pelobatidae; genus Spea; species Spea bombifrons. The sequence continues at coordinate 20,425,014 of NC_071090.1, read as the reverse complement.
CATCTGGAAATCTATAAGGAAAAATTAGAGCCATAATTGAAATTAAACTGCCTATGCCCAGTAATTACATGTTACGCATATGAATTTGTCTCATAGTCACATCTACTGTAGCATTGTCTGGTGGACAGTCAAGGCTTATTGTATTGGGTGGCATAGGTCCATAGCATTAGTACCTAGCAATAGAACAAGATCTATTGATTTTTCCAAGATTCTATATTTCATAGTTCTATATGTTTAAAAAATCTAAGTAGTGGCATTTACAGAGCAAAGCGAGAAATACATATGTATTAAAATGTGAATTACAAATGTACCCTGTATCGATATTCAATTGGGTCAGCCATCTTAACTTTCTGTTAACTGATTATTTCTCTCCAATAACTTATCCCATCTCTGTTTAGTTATTGTTGTTGGTTGGTTTAGGAATACTTTGTAAGGATGTGATAAGGAGAATCTTCTTATAGTGATTTTCAGGACAGCATACTGATTAGATACCATTAGTTGGGTGGCATTACCCCCAATGTGGTAACATTTAAATCTTTAAAATCACAGACTGGAGATTCTTTCAATAAAGGCTTTGATGGAGGCTACTTTTCTTTAAATATTAAGTTGCAAATTACATAAATATTACATTGCGACATTAGTACCATGCATTTCTGTCATTTTAATGTCTTGCTAAAAGGAAAATGCAACTCATTCAATGGTGGACAGAACTTCCTTATCAGAAGCAAAGCATTCAATACTGGCTACCAATTAGTTATCAGAGACTTAGTTCCACCAGGATCCAAGATGGCTGCTCATTGTCATGTTATGATTTATCAACTTAAATTGTCTAATTATTTAGGCAAAAAATCCTGTCATATGTCTGACAGCATCATTATATGAAATTAGTGGATGCCCTGATGTGGTGTAAAGATATATAAAATAATGTTTACCACTGAGGTATATTATCGCCTAGAAAAATCTCACAAACCAATAACTTGTGACTAAAGTGTATAGCCTTGTTGCTATCTGATTCACATATCCCTGCATGTTTTGCACACAATATGACACAGTCAGAGACAGAATTCAAGTATGATTTGACAGATAGTAAAACAAATTACAGTGGATAGCAATAAAATCATTATCGAAACTCTACACCCCTGGAGTAGAATCTAAGATCAGTTCCATGTAGATGCAATTTCCTAATAATCATATCACTGTGCCTGTACCACATTAGTAATAAATTATGTATTCAGGGAATAAGAACCATAGTTATTATGATTTTTCCTTCAGACTAAATACAAAAACTAATGTGTGTCACAAGGACATGGAAATTGTTTGATGGATATATTTTTTAGTCAATAGAAGGGAAACAGAATAATTATAAACTGTTTTCTTAATAGCTTTTAGTATAAATAAACTAATTCCTTTATTAAAACTACCTATTGGAGACTTCTGGGGTAGGACAGAATGGCGATGCCTGCATTTTGCAGAGCTCTTCCAAACCACAGGCAATCAATGATGATCTGTAGCTCTGCTGTCCTTTTTCCAGCTAACCCACCATCATGTCAGGCCCTACTGGGGATTGAACAAGCAGCCTTTCTTTTGGGAGGCACTATACCTAACCACTAGGCTAGCCGACCACTTTTGGGTTGCAGGTCTCTGCCTCTCCATTGACATTGGCTCATTGGCTGCAGGCCTGCCTCAGCTGCGACCTTCGCAAGAGCAAAATTGCAGCCAGAGGCCATCTTGGTCCAGGGACTCCCCTTCATCCTCTTGCTACAGCAACACTTCTCTCTGGTGCTGAACAAAAACCCTCAGCAAATCCTCTTTGATCCAGTGTACACAAAAACAGCGGAGACACAACTGTAAGGTCTGAGTAGAGTAACAACAGGCCTTGAGCCATGTGAAACACAACAGGGGATCACCTTCAGAACAGGATAAATACAGCTAGTCCCAAAGAACATCCCCTCCATATCATTAGTTGGAGCCTGCATTGTTTGGCCATATACATCTTATACAAGTAGTGCCAGAGACTTAACCTCCCTGGGGAACCCCCCACCCCATCTCTATCGGATCAGTGTATTCTGACTATCATTTCCTAACAACACTGAATAACTGCTAACATAAAGAATTGATACAATTACATGGAAACCGACCTCCAGATCTATATCATAAACTCAGAACTTGTTTCTGCAATAATAATCATCCAACAGAAATGCCAATACACTTTCACTTATTATATTAGTGAGCCACAGCTGATTTCACAGCTGATGTTCTGATTATACCTCCCTGACCTAATGTAAATGGTGCAACATATCTTACTGTGACAATCGTTTTGTTGTTTGTTTTGCAACATTGATCAGCATTCTAGGAATAAATGGTTAAAGACCACAATATTCACTACCATATCTGGCACCCCACGTAATGGTCCCACTCTGCTCCCGAAACTCTGAAACACGCTAAAACCCCTATGCTGCATAAACAAATACTTTCTAACATTACATCTAAACCTTTGACCAGTTCATTTTATTTTATGAACTTTATGATAGTTTTAGCAATTAGCTCTTCAAACAACATCCACTTACTATCCATTTTCCTACACATGCCTGTAAAGCATTTTATGTAAAAATACTTTTATAGTATTTGAATTAGGTACTGGTAGATTTTAAGCTTGGGGTGTAAATCCCTGAAGCCCTGACAAAAAAAATGTCTATACAGGTACTGTCAGTGATATGGCGGGTCACTTACCTCCTCCATTGGTATACGCTCTGTATGGAAATCTCCAAACATTTCCAAGGCCAACACAGTATCCAATGCAGGAGAGCAGAAAATCCAACTTTCCAGTCCAGTTCCCTCTCTCCTCTGGGTATTCCATGTCCAATTCATTCTCATCTCGATCACTTGGGCTTATCAGCAGATCTGGTGTAACCGGCTGTAAGGAAAGTAATAGCAATGGGAAAAAAGCATATTCGCAGCCATCTTTAAGGAAGAGCAAAAAGTTGGTCAGAACCCAAGCACTTCACTAAGGCCCACAGCAACTAGCTTGACAAAGGCCTAAATCACCCAAAGGCAAACTAATTCCAGAAACTGAGGCTTTAACAAGTAAGCATTGGTGGGAACAACTTAAAATTATAACATACAATACTCAAGAGCATCATTGTTCCCTTAACGTGTATATTTCCATTGTGGGATAAATGTCTTTGGTAGTCCCAGTCCTTGAGTAGAGGCATGAACAACATTACAGAGCGTGCTCATCCTCCTGGCACTCACAAGGTTACAACAGAGTCAACAACTACCTATAATTATTCTATTAAGAATCAAACAAATCCGTTTCCATAGCACTAAACAAGAGAGTCACATCAACAAAAACATGACATGCAATTTAATTCAAAAGTCAATTGAACCACAAGTGATACACAGGATAATTATGATGGCACACAAACTGCCGAAGACAAAATTGTGGGTGTATGATAAATAATTACAGCTGTTGATATTTTATGGAAATTCTGGGGGGGGGGTCTTTTATTGAGACTATGTTAATTAGCGTTTTTGTACAATGCATTATACCCTAGACAAACCCTGTAGAATACAACTGGCCTCGTGGCTAATGAACGCTGGGTGTTTTGATGTCTGTTTAAGGAAATGAAGGCTGTAGCTGGGACACCAGGAGAAAAAAATTGCTCTTGTCTTATTTCCTCTTTTTGATCGTTAGGCTGCCTTTTTAACAGCAGGTTGTGGTACAGCTGTGTCGGCTGCTCTGTTTCCATGGAAACACAGACATTTTCAAACAGCTGGTTACACACGTGTGTACGAGCAGTGTAACTGTATAAAATAAACCCGGACACTTATCTGTGCTAGATGACACAAAAACATAATTCCTGCCCTATTTGGCACATTTGATTCGTCCCCATTAAAAAATGAATCGTCTCCCCAGCCTGATAAAATTTTCACAAACAAAATAGTAGAGAAACAAAATCTTATCTAAAATGATTCCCTACTGCTTGCCTCAAAATCCTTTGTAAGGGTCTGTCATAACTATGCCCATTGCCATGGTCTAAATGACAAACAGTACCACATTTTCAAATGGAAGAGTTAGCAGCTCGGGTTGAGGATAATCAGGAAACGTTTTATGGATGCTGGGGAGGAGAAGCCGTGGTCTATGGCCAGAAGGAGATCTATAGCAAAGATGAGTTTGGGATGCTGTCGGTGAAGCTCAGTGTTTAGAGGACCATAGAACAACTGGTTGGTTGAGAGGTCTTTGATGTGGGTGGTTTGAAGTGTTTGAATGTATCTATAGTTCTCATCAAGTAAAGAGTGATTATTTCTGCTATCGGCAGGGCCGGCCTAAGACATTGTGCTGTCCGGGTTTGAGGATGAAATTATGCCTCCCACCACCACAAACACGCCCACCAAAATCACTCGCACAACAATTATATATACATGCTCATACACACTTAACATCCATGCTCTCACACACACACATCTATATCCATACATGCATGCATGCTTACATACTTTTTCACTCACCCCCTTACCTTAAATGCTGCTTTCCCTCCAGCTGTGAGCAGTCTCGCATTTAACCACAGGGTCATGTAACCTTGCGTTACGTGACCCCTCTATGTTCCTGGTTGCCCCGCAGTATTACTCTGCTCCTGCTGCAGTTATGCAAAAGGTAGAACTTCTGGGCGCAGCTTCTTCCCCCGTAGCTCTCACTTTTTGCAGAAGCGCATGAGATGCCAGAATAATACAGATAGATTCATGGCGAAAGAGAGATGTAGAAACTCTTCTCTTTCCCTACAAATCTATCTTCGTGCAGCAAATTACCACCCCTGTCAAAGTGCCAGATTCATTTTAAAATGAAGACATTTTACTCAGGACTGAGTAGATTATCCTCACACCTTGTTTACTTTTCCTTTAAAAATTTTTTTTAATTATTGCAAAAAAAAAACCTTTGTCAATCCCAACCTGCCAGGGGGACTTCCAGCTTTACAAATAAAATAAAGTGAGAAAGGTAATAAGGTCAAATAATCTTTCCCTCTTTTACATCATTGGTCTGCCCTGACCCATCGAGGCATGGACTCACTAGACCTCTGAAGATGTACTGTGGTATCTAGCAGCAAGACGCTAGCAACAGATCATTTAATTTCTGTAAATTGCGAGGTGGGGCCTCCATGTGTTCTCCAGGTAAGCGGCGTACATGTACCCGGCCATCCACTTGATGTAAAACAAAACGTATACAAAAAACAAAATACACTGTTTTTTGCAGCATGCTTACACCTGTTTGGTAGGCCTCGTATTATACATTTGTATTATTTGAGCCTGTGACTAGCTTAGCGCACCGACATTTTTTCTTTTCCCTGTAAAACAAAACGTGTTTATCAGACCAGGCCGCCCTCTTCCATTGCTCCGAGGTCCAGTTCTTATACTCATGTGCCCATTGTAGGAGCTTTCAGCAGTGGACAGGGCTCAGCATGGGCATCCTGACTACGCATGCCCCATGCGCAACAAACTGTGATGCACTGTGTTCTCACGCCTTTCCATCAGAACCAGCATTAACATTTTCAGCTGTTATGGCTGACCGATGTGAAAATAGGCCAATAAAGCCCTTCAAACTGTTCATTGTAAAATTGTCATATACAATTGTCCTAACAAACTTCTTTGGGAACCAAATCTCTCTGTCCCTCTTCACCTTTCTCTGATGTTCTGCGTCTGGCACTGAAACTGTTAAAGGACCGTTTGAGACAATTATAATTGTTTACATAACTAAACACATTTAATGGCATAGTAAGGTTTCAAGTCCATTACTCGATAATGAATGGCTTACATGTATCCCCGGAGCTAATCCTTCAAGCTGTGTTCTAACATATGATATAGGTTATCAGTGCTTTAACTTAGCTCCTCCTGTTGTACAAATGGGAGATAACATTTTACCCATGTAGTCTCTTTTTTAGTACTCGTCATGATATTTTCATAAACCTTTAAAAGATAAGTCTGTGCCAAATTTACTGGGTGCCTTAATATGATCTGTAATGGTAAGTGATCAATTTTCTTGGAATAGGTCTAGGTCTATGCTAAAACAGAGGTCCTTGTTTTTAGGAGACATCGAAACATAGAATTTGACAGTAGATAAGAACCATTTGGCCCATCTTGATACCCATCCCCCTGATGGAGACTTCTGTCTGTAATATTACTTTGCATCCCGAGTGGTCCATTAAGCCTAAATGTAAAATGTGTATTAATGCCATAAAATGTGTTTAGCATAATCAGTGCCATTATAAAAAACATATTACACAATATGTTCTGAATATTACAATTAAATTTGGGGTATATATCTAATTGAAACAAACATCCCCAAGTTCTAGTTAAACAATCTGGCCGATTAACTATGCTATACCAGGCCTGGAGTGGCCATCTGCAAACACCCAGTGGACCATTGATGAACAGAAATCCTAAACACTATCTTGGTAACATTTTTTTTCCCTTTCAGGTCATCGGAAATTAGAGTCGCCCAGGGTCATTGGAAGATATCAAAATGAGATAGAGCGCTGGTTTAAATATTCTCCACATTTGCATTAGCAACGCTTCCCTGATTAGCTACTGCAATAGCCAGATTGCAAATTTTGCTTTATTTTGACCCAAATGTCATCAAGCAACTCATATGGACATTACAGCAGATACACAGAAAAAATAGCATCCGTGCTAATTGGAAGATCTACTATCCTATGCAAATACCCCAAGGCTTGAACTATAACAGATTTGTAGAGGGACGGGAAGTATGATTAGGAGTGACATACTTGGGGCACACCTCTTAATTATTGAATTCAGGTGTTTCAATCAGACCCATTGCCACAGGTGTATAAAATCAAGCACATAGCCATGCAGTCTGCATTTACAAACGTGTGAAACAAATGGGTCGTCCTGAAGAATTCAAGCGTGGTACTGTGATAGGAGGCCACCTTTGCAATAAGTCAGTTTGTAAAATCCCATCCGCGGTCATATGGTATTATTGGAAAGTGGAAGTGTTTAGGAACAGCCGCAACTCCAAGCCACGAAGAGGGGTCACTGAGTGCTGAGGCGCATGGCAGATAAATCTTAGGTCTTCAGCATTCCAAGACATTTTGGACAATGCAATGCTTACAACGTTATGGGAAAAGTTTGGGGAAGACTTTTTTTTTATTTCGGTACGGCTGTGCCTCAGTTTACAAAGCAAGGTCCATAAAGACATGGTTAGATGAGTTTGGTGTGGAAGGACATGACGGACCCGTACCTCAACCCCATCGAACACCTTTGGGATGATCTGGAATGGAGTTTGTGATCCAGACCTTTTTGTCCTCATCAGTGCCTGACCTCACAAATGCTCTACTGGATGAATGGGCAAAAATCCCCATTGTAGACAGCCTTCCATGAAGAGTGGAAGCTGTTTTAGCTGCAAAAGGAGGACCAACTACATACTAATGTATATGTAGTTAGAATGAGATATCATCTATCTATCTATCTAGCCACAGAGGTGTGTTTACTTTGGGCGCTACCATAGGCCTTACCCACTATGGAGTGCCAGGATATAAAGTCATATCTGGGCACTCTGTGCCTTAATGGTACTCAGCACCTTTTTAAAGCAGTATATGGAGGCTGTGCCAACTCAGCACATCAGGAATCTCCCTTGTAACCACTCCATTGATCAGCTGCACCCTAAGGAGCCTGATAATTCAAGAGGGTACATGTTCCCCCTCGTTTTGAGGTGAGGGATTGTCATCCCTGGATCTCTCGGCCTAGGCCAAAATAAGTTGCTGGCTACCTACCTACAGTATCTATTAGTATCAGGAGCGTAAAGGAAAGAAAGAAAAAACATAGAGGGATGAAAACCTACCACTGCGCATGTGTGGAATTGATTCTCTCTCTTACGTGGCTATATTATAGAGCAAGTAAATGCCAGTTTTGTACTAAAATAAATGTGTTAATAAACACCTCTACTATTAACAGAAGTCCTTAGAAGATTGTGTCATTAGTGCCAAGATCAAGAAGCCTTGAGTCCTGCATAAATCAGGGACCCCTTGCAATACAGAAACTGCAAGGGTCTACATTACTGTGCAGGAGTAAAATAAATAAAAAGGAAATCAACAATCAGAACAATAGACAATACCAAATTTCCTTTTTAATTATTATTTTTTTATTTTTACAAAAACCTTTTATTTGTTTTGCCCCCTATGCTGGTATCATAGGCTCACATTTCACTAGTGTGTTGATTAACACTAGTGTGTTGATTAAATCACATTTAAGAACATGGCTAGTTAGTATCATGTGTTGTTCATTCACACACCTGAAATAACCCCCTTTCTGTTTCACTTCCAAAACAAGCCATAGGTTTTGTTATTGCTATTATGTATGTTTAATTACCTGTTGCCATGTTATAAATTGTTAGCCAATCTAAACATTCATAAAAAATCTATTCTCTTCAAATTGCACAAATATCTCACATGAGGATGCATGACTGACACACAAAATTGCTTCCTAACGAATACATAAATCAGAGTAATGGCTGTAAAATGAACATATAATATTCCTTACATTTTTATTCTAATCAATGCAGAACAGTTTCACACATGAATTTTAATAACCATGCATTGGTAATTGGATGTGTAGATATTTGGCTCGCGAATTATAGCGTCAATTGGCTTTTTAACTCTTTCAAACCAGATGGCTGAGCGACATAGCCTACTGAGAGCGTTAAACCAACTATCGGTCTACTGCAGATCCCCAATCTTACAATCCTAAACAAACCCAAATACAGGTTCGCTCTGTCAAGTATACTAACCACTCAATAGGCAATACAATTTCTGCTGATTTTACACGAAAAAAAGAACTATCAGTTCATATTTTTTCTTCCCCTATGACATCATTAGATTTCCAGTTTCCATACGTATATACGGTACATATATATATATATATATATATAAATATACAGTGTTGCAGTCATATGTTCATTTATACATGCATATCACATATGTATAAAGAGGTGTGTGGCTGAATATATGTATCTGTACGTGTATTAGTTGAATACAGAGGATCATCCCTTTGGGCTCATGCCTGTGATCAGATGAAGCTGTTTCTTCCCTACCTGCTGCAGATGGTCCTTGTACCTCTTCATCCTGTTGCTCTCTCCTTCGGATTCTGTCCCCGGCACTTGGAGATGCGAGAGCAGCTTGCCTGAAAGAACAGCTCCTGTTTCTTGTTCCTTGCTCTCTCTCTCTTTCTCTCTGTGTCTCTCTCACATTCAGGTGACTGACACAGAATGGGGATGAGCTTGTAATGTTAACCCCTCTTGTAATAGACTAAAAATATGCAGGCAGATGGATAGTGATAAGACAAGAGGCCTGTGCAGCAGGCACATCTAGAGAAGGATAGGGGGAGTCTGATCATTCACAGACCTATACTGAAGACTGAAGCACACTATGCACATGTATTCAGTTTTTAAAAGGATCATTGCATTCGCATTAATGCACCCTAAAAAGACATTCACTGCCAGAAATAGTAGGAACAACATAATTACATATGTAGATGTAAAATCAAAGGCAATCACAGGCTTACAGAGGTCATGTATTAGTAGCCACTTTGCGGATTTGCATACATATAACACCCAACAATGAGATTAAGTTATTCCAAACTCAAAGGCATTCAAATCTACAGTCTGAATCATAGAACCAAGGACATCCATTTATTCTTTGGCAAAACTGTAAGGGATGCTGGGGACTAAATATCCCACTTGCACAAATCTTATGTACAATTAACGTAAATATATAACTCACATTCCTGGAGTTACGTGCCACATAGATGATGCAAGTTAAAAACTGAGGGATTATTCTCGAGTATCTGGAGCTGACTTGAAAATGTGTTCCATATAGGACATGTAGTTGAGTTTATGCAACCTGGCAGTTGAGTTAACCAATTAACTCAACTTCTGACTTGACGTTTAATGAAAAGATCCCACTGGAAAACCATTAGACTGTTTATGTCCAAGGGCTGAGTTTGTTAGATGAGGATTTGTAGCAAGATTTTTTTGCTAGGGTGTGATTGTACTAACTTTTTCCACTCACTAACTCACTGTGTCCTGTGTAAGGCATTTACACAATTTAATTTATAAACCTGTTTTTGATTTAGACTTTTTGGATTGGATATGGACTGATGCAGTCTTCAGTCGAAGTTGATACCTATTATTGGGCCAACATAGAAAAATATCTAAAGTTACATAACTGCAAATTGTACGGCTGTAATAGACCGTGATAATACATTTTTTACACCCGCTAAAAAAATAAAAAATTTTAAAAGAGGGACATCAGTAGCAAAAAAGGATAAAGACTTTGTCCCAAAGAGAGACTGTATCTTCTAGTCAGGCATATTAATAAAGTAAAAATTATTTCCGAGGCTTGTGTTTAATTGCCAGAAACCCTTTTGAAAAAAATGCACTTTATCTGAATACACTTTTGTGCTCTATGTTATAACATTCTATTAGTGTATTCTATTTTAACCTGGTTCTTTGTGATCAATCCTGTGTACTTTGTCCATTCTGCATTTCTGTACTTGCTGCTTCTTTTACTCTCCTCCTTCATTCATTTGCAGCCACCTTGTATCAGCAATGTGCATGAAAAGTCTAATTAAAGAACTTGTGAATGACGTTATCTCTCGACACCTATACACGAAAGGCATTTGTGTGACAAATGGAATGCTGCCAAAGTGTACCCTCTGCTGGTGAAACACTGGTACTGCATGCAATCACATATTAGTAACAGTAGTTTGTCCTGCTTCAACAAAGGGCTTACAGACTTAACGTAATAAACACATATGATCTTTATAGGCACATTAAATGTTTAGAAGTGTGCCCCTTGAGCACTGCATGAAAATCAATTAAAATCTTTTATGTTTTGCATGGTCCATTCACAACTTTTGACAACTAAAATTAACGAAATTAATTTATTAAAATTACCTACAGTCTGGGATTTTTTGTTTTTCAATCAGTAAAACTGTTTTAGAGGTACTTGGGTTAAAGGGATGCGCCAGTCATCATATGGACTTTAATGCATATGATAGCTGTGTTCATCATTCATCAACTCCATAAAAACAAAAGGGGAGGAATCACATTTAAGCAAGGTATAATCACAATTGATTGGACCTTCCCAGTGTAGGCTACCTGGAACTTTCTTTCGCATTTGAGGGTCGCTTCTCGTGAAGAATGGGCTAACCAGATATGGAGGTGGGGCTAGCCACACATTGGGGGCTAGTCACAGATAGCCTTAGATTAGTTGGGTGTAGGAATGGAGTGGGTATGGCCAAACACCAATCCTCTGTTTAGGAAAAGAGTAAAGTGAGAAGGGGTCTGGGTAAGCAGGGTCAAACACAGGAAAGTTCTAAGGTATGATAATCCCAAATCCTAGGAAAATGAAATTAAGATTGCTCCACAGGTACGCAGAACATGCATTCTTACTAGACTTGCGCGCCGGCCAACTCTTCGTGTTCGTCTTCGTGGGGGGGGGTCTTCGTATTCCACGAATATTCGCCCGTTCCTGTCTTCTTCGTGTTCGTTTTCATGTTCGACCTAAGACGAATGCACAAGTCTAATTCTTACCACTATAGAGTTATTTTAATCTCCAAATATTTTACCTGGATTTATTTAATGTACTGAAATGTAAATGGTAGGATTTGGGAGTAGTACATCAGTGAAAAATCTAGCCTCGGTATCACCACTGGCCACATAGCTTGACACCCATCAAGTTAGCTTTACAACTTAACTATGGTTAGAAGATGTGGGACCCGAACAAAATCTGTTAAAGGGGCAGGATATTTTCACATCCAGAGCTCCTAAAGATGTAATATCAGGGGAGGAAAGAAATATAGAAAAAGGGTGTCCCAAACAGAGATACTTTGAAGCAACGCTAATATTCTTTAGGTAGGGGGAGTAGCAAGTTCCCTTTATGCATAAATAACATTTAAAATTGGTCCAGCTCCCTCAAAGGTCTGTTTTCAACTCTTTTGTAGCTAGATGTACAGATTAAATATTCAGCCATTAAAAAAAAATCCCTGATTGATCTACGTCAGACACATAATGTCATGTGTGCGGGAACATCAACTTTTCTTCCATTTCCTTCCTTATCGTAGATTTATTATACACTTGGCATCAAACAAACGTTAACTCTAAGCTATTACATACCGAACCTTAGCAATAAAAAACGTCCACCAATGTCTTTGCTTAAAAATAATCTAGATATCAAACAAAAAGGTTGTGGATCACTTCAGAAAAGTTTTGGATCCCAGGACAGTGGTAGTGTATTTAGTTGGCAGTTATCCAAACAAAGACAGTAAATATATAACCATAAGACAATATTTCTAAAGGTCTATATTTATAGTCAAGCAGTACTTTCCACTGTTCCTAGTTTTAGTCTAAGGGACACACTTTTTTTCTCAAGGTAACATTTTATGCTTTTATGCACTTGCTTCCTAGGGGACCACAATTAATAAAAACGTGGGCACCATTAGTGATCAGTAGATTACGGCTTTTTAAATATATATATTTATTGAGGGCAATCACTTCTGGTAGCATTTCAATGTCTATGTTTGATTAAATCAGAATAAAATACGGAGGAGTCAGCTCCAAAATATGTGGCTCTGAGTATCTGCTTATTGAGTGTATCGTTTTAACCTTTAAACTTGGGCTGAATCCCAGGGAGAATTCCCAGCACTGGCGTAACTTCAGGTTAAACCCCTTCTTCCTGTCTCCTCGTGCCTGTTCAAAATAGTTTAGGAGGACCCTCCTCTGACCTGGACCTCACCGATCCAGGTCAGAAGGGCCCTTTCTAAACTATTTTGAACAGGCACGAGGAGACAGTTGCATATCGTGGGTCACGTGACGTTACATCACTCCGCGGCAAAACTGAGACTGCTCACACAGCATGTGGTAAGCGGGGGCGGGATGTAGGCCGGTGGGATGTATGAATATAGCAATAACCTCAAACAAGCGTTTCTGGTAGCTGCAGATCACACCTGCACAATGTTCAGGAGGAATTTGAAACAATTCTTCCTTACAGAGCTGCCTCGCAAAAAAGTGGTGCCAATTAGAAACAAGTTCTTAAGAGGGACACTCTAGACAGGTATTGCATTTAACTATACAAGCAATGGAGCTCAGCTTACTAGTCGAAATGTGATTAATTAAAATTTTAAAAAAATACAAAAATAAGAAAAAAAATAGTTTAAAACAAAAAATTGATAAAATGTTAAAATAATTCCCCGCTGATGTCACCATCAGGGGAACTATCCAGTTTAAACATTTTTTTTTTTTTTTTTTAAAGTTTATTTGTAAACTTAGCACGAAATCAAGTCCTAAAATGAGCACTATATTTGAACAAAAAATCTTACATTTAAAGAGTTAAAATGCTCTCATTTTAAATGCCCAGTTAAAAAATATATTATTTGATGGGGTAAATCAAGTTGATAATTTTCAAAGATGTCCCAAATATACAACATGGGCAAAGTCTGACCAGATGTTGAAATAAAAAAAATATGCACACCTCGCTAAGGTGGCCTTTTACCTCCCAAAGAACCTGACAAACCTGTGCATGGGTACCATTGCACTCAGGAGATGATGCTGAACACACATTGGGGTGTTGTTTGACAGTGACATATACCAGGAATGGTAAATTCATACCTGAATTATGTGTATGAAAAAAAAATGACCACAAATTTGACAAAGGCTGGAGGTAAAATTAGTGCCTAGAAAGAGTTAAAATAGCAGCATTTGAAATACTCTGGGGTGTCCTGTTTTCAAACATATATGTTTGATGGGGTAAGCTGAATTGGCCAGCTTCAAAGATGTCCCAAATAGGACATGGAGGCTGAATCACCATATATGAAAAAAAGGTTTTGAAAAAGAAAGCCCTTTTTGTCCTGAAAAATCAATACATAACAGAAAATTATAGCTAAACACGAGCACCGCAGGAATGTTAAAACAGCCATTGTTACTAAGGGTAAAAAAATTAAATCAGCCATTCTCATGAAGGGGTTAAACACCTTTGTTCCTTCACGTTCCTGCTGGTCTTATAAAAATGGTAATACAAGCAGTGCCAGCCATACCCATATTAGAATCTTTTTTACTGACTAAAGGAAAAATATGTTGATCACGAATGCATCTCTGAAAAATATGAACTTTTAGTTCTTCCAATAAATAAAATTGATTTGCTCGTGGTTACTACCCTCATTTTATAGTTAGTTAGAAGTGTAGGTTAGGCGTGGGAATTTCCTTTTGGCTGTAACATATCTTTTGGTCAGCTAAGGTTCTACATTTCAATCTATAAATATATACAGAAGTACATTATAAATGCATAAACGGGTTAAACAAAGTACAGGACAGGAAGTATTTTTAAAAGGCTGATAATTGCTTGGATGAGGTCAAAGTCTAAAAGTACAGGGTTAGAGTCTTGTATGTAATATTAGTTCATTGATGGTGGATTAGTGGAATAGCTTTCTAGTAGAGGTGGTAAATGTTAAAACAGTCCAGGTGTTTAAGCCTAAACACCTAAAGTGTCCTAAAGATAGGCAGGACAATGGACTATTTTTTTAGGTTTACAAGAGATAAAATAACGGGCAAATTATTATCTGCCTTATATATTTCTATTGTTCTATGAAATCAATGGTATAGTATAATATGCTTTATTTGAGCAGCCATAGTGGAATTAATGCTCCCTAAAGTCAGTTAGAAGGAAGTAAGAATAGCAGTCATACCAATGGAACTAGAAAGACAAAGGAGTGGGAAGGGTCATTAAAATATAAAAGGAGGATAGGGGGAGTGCCACACATTCATGAGAGAATGTGGAAATTAAATAGGGATGGATTGAAAACACCGAAATGTCCACAGGGAATGAAGGCAGTAAAATGTGTAGTAAATGTACAGGACTAAAAAATGTTATCAGAAATAGTAATTATTAGACTTGTGCATTCGTATTCGGGCGAACATGAAAACGAACACGAAGGGTGCGTTTTCGTTGTACAGCCCGAATACCGAACATACAAACATGGCGGCGGCAAAATGTATACGAAGACAAAGACACACAACACGAAGAATCAATTGGCTGATGTTAGAGGAGGTCCCTGCGACCAATAAAGTCGTTCTTATGGCCCTTTAACTGCTGCCGAAAAACCTACGGATTTCCGCTCCCGTTAACCCCTGCCATGCTGCGTAGATAACGGCACCTTTAACTCTTGGAGCGGGGAGACAGGCCAAGTTCCCCATCAGGAATTAAAGGGCCGTGCAAGCGACTCTATTGGTCGACCATTGGTCTCCCCACTCAAAGAATTAAAGGTCCGTACGACCAATAGACTCGCTTGTACAGACCTTTAACTCCTGACGGTGAACCTCCGCCTGGGGAGTATGAGGGCACGGGTAAGCAGGTCAGGTAAGAGCCCAGTAGCAGGGGATATCAGAGGCTCAGTTTGTACTCCACGATGCATCATTACCAGGAGGTAGGTACAGACAGGCAAAATGAAACACACAGCAGGCTGGATCTTAATAAGAGATGGTCTGTATTGAAGAAGCCGGCATGACAGACAAGTACAGGCTGTAGACACGACTGACAGCCCTCAGGCAGGGCATACGGCGAGAAACCCTCAGGCCCCCAATATTCGGTGGGTCCTAGCACTAAACCCTGCCTACTGAATTTGTAATAGGCTAAAACTAAACATTAAATCTAAACACAGAACAGAGATAAAGACATACCTAGAGAGTGCAGACTGAGACAAACATAACAAATGGGTGTGGCACATATAAATATACAAACAAAAGAGGAGCAAAGAAACAAAGCAAGACCAGAAACACAGCAAGAAGGTAAACCTGGAGAAACCTCGCAGTAGACGTTACAGGGAGACCATTTGAGTTAAAGGTCTGTACGAGCGGACGGTTGATGGCAGAGGAGCACCCTACCGGCGACCAATAGAGGTGCTCCTACAGACTTTTAACTCCTGACGGTGAAACGCCACCTGGGCCTGCTCCAGGAGTTAAAGGTCCGTACGAGCGACCACATGAAAGACAGATCATGATTATTTCCCTTAGCAATAGGAAGATGTCGAGCAGTGCCACCATCTCAGCATTGGCAGACAACAGTGGGACCCTGGTTCACCCATCTACTATCTGGGGAAGACTTGCAGACAAAAAGCCATACCTCTGATGTGGAAACAAGGCAAAGTCACTGCAATGTTCATGAAAGACTATAAACTGGGTTCATATGCCCCCAAAGAGCCCAGATCTCAACAACATTGAGTGTGTCTAGGATTACATGAAGAGACAGAAGGTACTGAGGCTGCCCAAATCCACAGAATTGTGTTCTCCAAGATGTTTAGAACAACTTACCTGTGTGCAATTGTACCTAGAAAAATTGATGCTGTTTTGGAGCAATCCAATTTTATTTTGATGTTCATTCAATTTTGTAAATCATAGGAAAATAAACTATTAACATATATATATATTTTTTATTTTATAAAGAAACCCCTGGAGGCCTTAGAAGGAGCCTCAAATGTCCCTCATAGTCATAAGGGGTACATGGCATGGCCATGACTCCAAGCAGGTCATCTTTGGGTGGTGGGAAAAGAGGCCTATCAGGCCCTTGGAGACAAGTGAAGCGTGAAAAAGAGTGGATTTAAGTTTATTATAAATATTAGCCCTCTTCTAGTTAGCTGATTATTTTGAACTGTCCCCCTTCTCTATTTTATCAAGTTATTTATGAGGGTTGCAGGTGATGGTCTTGTTTTAAACATATGATTTTGGTAATTATAAAAAGTTTGGTGTTATAAGGGGCAGGTGAGCGTTTGAATAATAGAATATAGAATTGACCGACTCTGCTCTCTGCATGCCGCTCCGGCGGCGGCGGTACCCGCCGGCAAGGAGCAGCCTCCTTGACGGTTCGCTTACAGGAGTGACACGTATTTGTGACCTCGCATGACCCTGTCTGACCTCCTGTGCCTCATTCTCTGTCCCTACAGCCTATGTAAACACAAGACTTTCATTATTTTGTTACCTTTGGTTGGTGTAAGTTGTGCTTTGTGCTGCTGCTCTATTTTGATCTCATTAACCCGTTTTGACCCTCAGAGCTGTGGCAACTGGCATTTAATGTGGATAAATGCCAAGTACTGCATCTAGGGCATAAAAACCCAAGGACAGAGTATAGAATATTTGATAGTGTCCTAACCTCAACGTGCGAGGAAAGGGATTTAGGGGTAATTAGTTCTGAGGCTTTTAAGGTAATGCTAGCAGAATGCTTGGTTGGATAGCGAGAGGTATTAGCAGTAGAAAGAGGGAAGTGCTCATTGCCATTGTACAGATCACCGGTGAGACCTCACTTGGAGTATTGTGTACAGTACTGGAGAGCGTATCTCCAGAAGGATATGGATATGTTGGAGAAAGTTCAGAGAAGGGCTAATAAAATGGAGTGGCAAAGGTTTCAAGGTAACATCAGGAAAGGGTAGTGGATGCATGGAATAGCCGTCCAGTGGAAGTGGCAGATGTTAATACAGTGAAGAAATGTAAGCAAGCATGGGATAGGTATAAGGCTAAGCTAGATACAGGATAAGGCCAGATACTAAGGAAAGTATTCAGGGTTGGGCAGACTGGATGGCCCAAATGGTTCTTATCTGCCGTCACTTTCTGTGTTTCTATATTCAGTAGACCTAAATCAAGATGCATCTGTGGTGTAAAGAACAGAACAATAATGCAGGACACCTCAACTTATAATAAATGTAAATAATACGGTTATAATTGAGCAGTGGCGTCTCCAGCTTTCATATTTAGTGGGGCCCATGGGGGGACAGGGACCAAAGTGTGGAGGGGGGCAGCTATAAAACGCTACATATAAATATATATATATACGTTAGACATGCATTTTTAACTACATAATATGTACTTATCTCTTAGAAGTAAAGACCGTGACTGAAATACGATTTTTACAATAACAGCTGAACTGGCGGTTAGTTTTCATTCTTTAATATTACCCCCTGCTGCCAATCAGTGGCGTCTCCAGCTTTCATATTTAGGGGGGGCACATGGGGGGCCAGGGACCAAAGTAGGGGGGCCAATTATAAAACGGGACATATAATATATATATATATATATATATATATATATATATATGCGTTAGACATGCATTTTTAACTACATCATATGTACTTATCTCTTTGAAGTGATTGAAATATGATTTTAAAATAACAGCTGAACTTGCAGTTATTTTTCATTCTTTAATATTAGCCCCTGCTGCCAATATATATATATATATAAATATTAGACCCTGCTGCCGATATATAGAAATATTACACCCTGCTTCCGATATATATTAATATTAGCCCCTGCTGCGGATATATATTATTATTAGCCCCGCTGCGGATATATACTTATATTATACCCTGCTGCCGATATATATTAATATTAGACCCTGCTGCCAATATATATATATAAATATTAAACCCTGCTGCCAATATATATAAATATTAAACCCTGCTGCCAAAACATATATACATATTTGCCCCTGCCGCCAATAAAAATATATATATATATATATATATATAAATATCAGACCCTGTTGCCAATATATTTTATAGTGAAAAAATTGGACCCTACCCAAGCATTTCCTTGGGCCCCGCTCAATGCTCCCTTGCATGCAATCACTCCCTTCGCTACCACACCAAAAAAATATATTTGCCACACTGACTGCAGATCAGGGGAAGACAGTGAGAGTCAGTCCTTCTGACTGCACCATGACATTGAGAGGTCCTCTCCCCTGTAATCATCCCTTTGTCCCCTCATTCACTAAACCATTCCGCTCTTTTACTTACACCCTGTAGTTCAGGTATAGATCAAATAAACAACACAACAGAATAAGAAATACAAACCCTGTATTTGCAGGTATACATAAATAATGTATGGAAGCATAGCATAGCAGATACAGATCAACAGAATGACACACAAACCCAGCTATGCAGGTACAGATCAACTGGAAATCACATAACAACTAAGCATTAACAGTATAGATAAAACCCCCTAAATTACAGCATAGTTCACAGGATGCAGCTCACTAGCCCTGGTGTCCACACTGCCCACATAGAACCCGACCAGCACCAAGATAACATTAACAAATTACAGTCGAGAGTGAGTCAACTTTGTCCCCAAACAGCCCAGCGTGAGCCAATTTTGTCCCCAAACAGCCCGCCCTGACACCAGTACAGGCTCTGCAACACCGACACCCAAACACACACACCAGGACAGGCTCTGCCACACAGACACCCAAACACACACACCAGGACAGGCTCTGCCACACAGATACCAGGACAGGCACTGCCACGCTGACACCCAGACACACACACCAGGACAGGCTCTGCCACACCGACACCCAGACACACACACCAGTACAGGCTCTGCCACACCGACACCCAAACACACACACACACCAGGACAGGCTCTGCCACACAGACAGCCATACACACACACCAGAACAGGCTCTGCCAAATCAACACCCACACACACACACACCAGGACAGGCTCTGCCACACCAACACCCAAACACACACACACACACACACCAGGACAGGCTCTGCCACACAGACAGCCAAACACACACACACCAGGACAGGTTCTGTCACACCTACCCCCAAACACACACACACCAGGGCAGGCTCTGCCACACAGACACCCACACACACACACACACACACACACACACACCAGGACAAGCTCTGCCACACAGACAGCCAAACACACACACACCAGGACAGGTTCTGCCACACCTACCCCCAAACACACACACACCAGGACAAGCTCTGCCACACTGACACCCACACACACACACACCAGGACAGGCTCTGCCACACAGACAGCCAAACACACACACACCAAGAAAGGTCTTGCCACATCTACCCCCAATTACATCCAAAATGCTTTCCACACTGGTTTGCTGTTTGTTTGTTTTTCCCCCTTGTGTATTGATGCCCCAGCCAGCCCCCCCTTTGGTTTTAATGCATTTCCCCCCACACCCTTGTGTATTGCCGCATGTGGATTTGTGCCCCCAGCCAGCCCCCTTTGTACATTATGCCCCTTGTGTATTGCCCCATGTGGATTTGTGCCCCCAGCCAGCCCCCTTTGTACATTATGCCCCAACACCCTTGTGTATTGATTTATGTGATGTCCCCAGCCAGCCCCCCTCCCTTGTGTATTGATGCCCCCCTTTGCATTGTTAATGACCCATGTATATTGAACCCAGCCACCCACCCCCCACCTTTGTGTATTGATTTATGTGGTGCCCCAACCACCCTGTTGTGTACCCCCTAGCCACCCCCATTTTGTATTTAATTGTTGTCCCAATGCAGCCCCCCCTTTGAATATGGCTCCTATTACCCCAACTTTTTTTATTTTTTTTAATACTTACGTTTTTGCCGCATCCTTCACTGCTGCTGTCTTCCAACGTGCTCTTCTACCTGTCACGAGGAACTGTTCCTTGTGACTCTGCCCCCTTGAGCGGCCCATCACATTGACGATGTGACGTGCCGCTCAAGGGGACGGAGTCACACAGAACAGGACACCGGGCGGCACTGTGCAGGCACGCTGGCCGCTTAATGATTTTAAAGCGGCCAGCGTGTCTAACCGCCGCTTTAAGACTCGCAGCCACATCGGCTGCAATGGTGTGCCGGCATTAAATGGGCGGCTGCGCGGCCTTTTAATGTACTGCCTCCGCGTCTTAAAAAAAAAAAAAAAGATGGCGTTTCTATTGGGGGGGCACACGGGGGGCACAGCATGCTGTAGGGGGGGCCATGGCCCCCTCTGGCCCCCCCTGCCGACGCCACTGCTGCCAATATATATAAATATTTCACCCTGCTACCAATATATATTAATATTAGCCCCTGCTACTAATATATCTTAATATTAGCCCCTGCTGCCAATATATATATATATATATATATAAATATTAGACCCTGCTGCCGATATGTATCAATATTAGACCCTCTTGCCGATATATATATAAATATTAGATCATGCTGCCGATATGTATCCATATTAGACCCTCTTGCCAATATATATATATAAATATTAGCCCCTGCCACCAATATATATTAATATTAGCCCCTGCTGCCAATATATATATATATAAATATTAGATCATGCTGCCAATATATATATATATAAATATAAGATCCTGCTGCCAATATATATATATAAATATTAGACCCTGTTGCCAATATATTTTATATTGAAAAAATTGGACCCCAGGAAAGCATTTCCTTGGGCCCCGGTCCACTTTCCCTAGCATGCAATCACTCCCTCCGCTACCAAACCAAAAAAAAATATTTGCCACACTGACTGCAGGTTAGGGGAAGACTGTGAGTGTCAGTGCAGTCTCCCCTCCTTCTGTCACGACCCGAGTAAACAGTTCTGGCAGGAGCCCAGGTGCAGGGGATACAAGGGGTTCTGTCTTTACCCTGCGATGCATAATGACTTGAGGCTAGTTACAGACAGGCGCAAAGAAACAAACCACAGACAGAATACGCTGATATGATCTGTATTGAATATGCTAGCATGAAAAACAAGCACAGGTGGTAAGTCTCTTGGTAGGAAGCCCTCTGGTGGGGTGCACGGCAGGAAGCCCTCTGGATGGGGCGCATGACAGCAAGCCCTCTGGATGGGGCGCACGGCAGGAAGCCGTCTGGATGGGGCGCACGGCAGGTAGCCCTCTGGATAGGGCTCACGGCAGGTAGCCCACTGGACGGGGCGCTCGGCTTGGGAGCCCACTGGATGGGGCGCTCACTAATTCACACTTTCATTCACACAATTCATTCACACAAGCTTTTATTCTCTCACTCTTTCACACAAATTATTTACACATATTCATTAATGCATTCTCAGAAATTCATTATCTCACTCATCCACAGATTAATTCATACTCTCACACATTCAGACAATTAATCCACACCTTAATTCATACTCTCACTCATTTACACAATTCATACACACATTAATTCATTAATTCTCTCACTCATTCACACAATTCATCCACACATTAATTAATGTATTCTCTCACTCATTCACACAATGCATCCATACATTAATTCATTAATTCTCTCACTCATTCTAACTCTTTCTTTCAATATTCTTACTACCCTGCTTTCTCACTGTCTACCTTGTCCTACCTTGTCCTACCTTTTCTCACCATCTACCCCCCCTTCTCACTATCTACCCTTTCCCTCCCCCTTTGTTGTGGGAGTGCGAGTGCACGCTGCTTCATTGCTAAGCGCCGGAATTTGACATCATACGCGACCAAGACAGAGGCCTCGTGGAGGAGAGTGAGGGGCACTGAGCGGTTGCTGAAAATGTGTATATATATATATATGTTTTTTTGCTTAAAATACTAGAGTGGTTTCCATATGTACAGAGACTAAGGCAATGTAATAGGAAGATTTAAGTACATAAAGAGATTTAGCAAAGTTCAGGAAGGATGTTTATTTGAAAGGAGGAAAGGTGTTAGAACAAGAAGTCGTAACCTAAAACTAGATGGTCAGAGGCTTTCATGTGATGTAAGAAAGGTTTACTTCACCACAAGGGTGGCAGATAAATGGAATAGCCTTCCAGAGGCAGTGGTAGAGGCTCATACAGTGAGAGAATTTAAACACGGATGGGATAGGCATAAGGCAATCCTGAATCTAAGCTGAGACCTAAGACTGATTAAAGTTTGAGTCTTTACAGCAGGAAAAATGGTCAGAGTAGATGGGCCCAATGGTTCTTATTTGGCTCCAACTCCAGGCATCATTAACCCCTTAATGGCAAAGCCCGTACATGTATGGGCTCAAAATGCATTGTTTTCAATGGGTTTAGGGACCGCCCATTGTCCTTAAGGGGTTAAAAGACTCCTATCATCCACTCCTTCTATGTAGCACAGTTTCTGTAACTTGTACGTGCTTGCATGTGGGTGGAAAGGCAGAGAGAAAAACAAAATACATATTTATTGCTGTTTACATATCAGCCCATACAAGGGCACACACCTTGTGAGGATCTTGCCTATCGAAGGACCTTTGCCCTGGCTGTTCAAACATATTGTATCAGCAATACCAACTGCTTGCTATGATTTCTTGTTTACCCTAATGTTCTCCCAGACTAGTTCTAAGTGCTGAAGGCTTAACTAAGCAAATGTCTACCCAGAAGCCTTTTTGTAATGCAATGTTTAGCTACAATCCTTATTAATAGGCTGTGGAGGGATATTCCGTGGATCACCAGCCATGACTTGTGTTCAGCTGTTATCACCTCAGCAGCTTTAATGGTGTTACAAGGAAACCGAAAGCTGCAATGTTCTTGATGGTAAAGTGAGAAAATAAAGCAGATTCCAGATTACTTTAGCTCCTCAAGTTAGTGCTGCCTTCAGCAGTGTGAGGTGCATTTAATGAGTTGTTGATAAAAGGGTTGTCCCATGGAAACACATTTTTCCCAGCATAAAATGCAGTGTTCAATGTTCAGTAATGATGGTTATTATTGACAAAGGCCTGTTTTTATCTCACTTTATTCCAAATGCAGACCTGGAGGCTGCCATTGTTGTCAGTCATCTGATATTTTGGTTGACTTTCCCTGTTCAGGACAAGGACAGGTCCCAGAGGTGCCCCACATCTACCTCTACTAACCCATTGGTCTTCAAACGATGCTACATCCAATGCAACAGGGAAAACCATTCCAGGGCCTGCCAGCAGTATCTATGTGTGATACTCGCAGAGCTGCATCTCGGCATGGATATCACTGGCAGGCATCTGGGTTACTGTTGAAGCTGTATTGAAGGGATACAGCACATGAAACATGGAAAAAGAGAAAGAAGAAGTTTAGAAGGTCAGGAGATTACATAATACCCGCTTTATAAATGGTGAGCAAAGTGAGGGGGAAGCAGATTAAATTCAGTGTGGAAGAGTACAGATCTCCACTGCCCGGCAGATACAGGGTGATGCCGAGGCAGGGGTGCACGGGGTGCACAGCGCCCAGGCAGCAGGAAGCGGAGGAGGCAGAGGGGTGCAGAGCGGTCACAGAATGAGCGCCCCACTCTCTCCTGTGCTCTGTGCCGCCACCTGCCTCGGCAGACCCCTGACTGTGGTGGTGGGAGTGTGCATCTGTCTCACTGTTTCGTCTCGTTGTGAGAAGTGAGTTACATGTTACATGGTGAAGTCAGGGAGCCCAAAGAGGTGAAGTGGTAACCATAGGAAATGCTTGTGGTTAGAGGGGTTAAGTTTGTTAAGGGGAGGAGTTAGTAATAAAAAAATCAAGTCAGACCCATAGCCTTTGTCTATTTCTCTCGCTGGATGCGGAAAAAGCATTTGATCTCATACATTGGGGGTACATGAAAGAGGTCCTGGCGCAATACTAACCTATGTTTATAAATGCATGTATGGCTCTATATAAAAATCTGCCAGCGACATTAAATAATATGGGATTTCGATCACAGGAATTTGTAATATCTAATGGAATGAGACAAGGCTGCCCTCTGTCCCCTTCCCTATATGTCTTATCGTTCGAACTCTTATTGGCTAGCGTATGAGACAATGTCAACATTAAGGGACTTGCAGTGAGCGAGGGGGAAGCCCAGCAGTTAGCCTTATTTGTGGATTATGTATTGTTTACTCTTACAGAGCCAAGTACTTCACTGGATGGAATGAGACAAGGCTGCCCTCTGTTCCCTTTTCGAACTGGAGGTTGAGTTAGAACTCTCTCCCGAGGTAATGTTGCTGGACATGTTCTCTCCAGGCACTACTTTAAGTACCAGAAGGTTAATTACGCACATATTCTTGGCAGCCCTCACATGTACTGCTAGAGGTTGGAAGGATCCATCTCCTGCCACGGTATTAGCAGTCCAGAACACAAATAAGATTTATGAAGAGATGTCTTACAGACTAAGAGAAAGATGTGATCTCTTCTATCAGTCAGAAGGAGCTGTGCTGGGAGAGGCTGAAACTGATCGAGGGAAAGCTTTTAAATAATAATGGTCCAAAGCTGGGGGGGACTAACCAATTACCGTACTTAATGTTTGTGAGAACCAGTTTATTGGATATCCTCAACACAAGGACAACTGTCTCGGTTTCTGCTACAATTTTCTTTCCCTGTTGAGTCATTTTTTCCTTACTTGTTTTTAGTTAGCTTTATAAGGATGCATCTTCTGAACATGTATTTCTGATATATAATGTAATGTCTCACTTGCATTCATTAACAACGAAACATTTCCAGACATCTCATTTTTAACTTCGACGAAACACTCCAATGGAGCCACATCCATTTTTTCTATTCAATTACTTTATCAAATTGTAATTTTAGCCGCAGAAAGACACAAGTACAGAAACTTAAATAAATATATATTTATAGAAATAAAGTAAAACAGGAAAAAGAGATCCAGAAATCCAAGGATCATCCCTGAGTGGTCAATTTAAGAGCTGCCTTAAATGGGGTTCTTAGAATACTACAATTACACACTACTGTTCTACCTGTTCAAGTAAACTACTTCAGATCCATTCATAGAAGTACCACATATGGTGGTGACTGATCTACAATAGGGTATATACCGGATCATTTTTGGTCTAATGTAGAACAGTTAGAAATGCGGGTCTCCAGGCTTCAGAAATCCTTAATGATGACTGTTTAATTCCATATGTCTGTTACTTTACATCCTTGTGTTATGTCAACCCAATGAAAAGTATATACAATACACAATATACAATATACAAATACAGCAATATCCATTTTTCTTATTATGTTGACCGGTGAAATCCTAAAAGTGTGTTTGCAGTGCTTTATGTCACCATTGGAAAGCGATCAGATTGGTGGCACTCCAGAAGAATTTACAGCATTTATGGCCAATATAAGAAGCAGGGACGATTCTATTGTCCTCTTCTATTTTTATATGGATATTTTGAGCCTAATTTGAGATGATTGCTCTTTTAACATCTTGTTTGTGGTACTCTATAAACGTCCATAATCCAGTTTTTGCTATGGTGGGTTTAGTGCTGCATCTTCTTTCCATATTTGACCATTATTTATCATAAAACCCCAAGAAGCAAGCATGTAAAAAATTTATGTGGCTAGACAAATCTTAAGGACCATATTTTAAGGTTCCTGAGAGTTATTAACCTTTCTAAATTATATTGAATGGTAGTAGAATTGCGTGCGTTTCCACATAAAAATCGGAATTATGATGGAATTTGGTATTTTTGTTAGGCTTTTACAAAATAAATTCCTGGTATAGGAGACGTGTTATATTCATGTAATAAACACAATCCCTTAATTTTGATCTTATAATAAGTTTATAGATGTGTGTTTACCATAAGTCATGCCAAAGGAACAATTTATTTGCAATATATTTTGTGCTATGATCACAAAAAAAATAGGTTTGCTCACGGAATTGTGTGGTATGAGGTCAAACAGTTTCAACAAATATACTTTTTCAGTTTTAACTAATTATTTGACCAAAAAGAGAGAGTTTTATCATATTTGTGGCAGATCTTTTTCACTGGGCTCAAAAGTTGTGAGAGGGTACCTTTTATTCACTGAGTGTAGAAAATTATTTTTAAGTAGCATTTCTTAGTTGAATGTACTCTATGAAATATACCTGATATACTATTTTATTAAACAAATTCTAATACAACATAAACAATCAATCAATAGGAGAGCCTAAATTGCGCACACACTCACAAACCTTCTCCTTAATGCTCCATCGTATGTTCAAAATAATTCTCCATTTGGGTAGCGTTTTTTGATGATGTCACAAATGGGAAGTCACAGGTATATAAGCTATTTCTCTCTTTGTACTTTTATATCCAGGTTTTTGTTTGCTGTTCTACTGGAAAAGTCTATAATCTTTTACTTTAAGATATACATCCACTCAACATGTACTGGTCATCATCAGGGCAGGAGTTTAACTGTCTGATGATGGGCCTAACATTTCAAGTACATTCATTCCAACATTTCAAATAACCAAAGAAGAATGTGTTTGTTTTGGGTGTGTAAGTGATGTGGCCTGGCAGTTGACCAGTTGAGAGATATTTATGTGTAAGGTAATTACAGGCAAAACAAGGTTTTTTTAGATAGACAAGTTAGTTCATAAGAACATTTCTGCAGCGCAAATGTCCTGTGGGCAAGTGCCAAATGGCAAAGGTCCCTTTACTGCTGCTTGAACTGTGCGTCTGGTCCCTTGTTGTGCGAGATACATACAACTGCATACTGCAAGGATGTAAGAGCATAACATGCGGTCACACGTATCCAATGAAGGAAGGCCCTGCAAGTTGATGACATTGATGCGGTTTACGGCTGGATATGTGCAGCCACATGCTATATTTATGTGCTCACATAGCGTGCGGAGAGGGGGTCACCAGCCTGCCTGGTTCTAACAATATATATATATAATTCCAATCACATGAAAAATGATTGAACATACTTTTATTTGAGTATTAGAGAGTACAGTTGTATTAAGCATTATACTTGTGCATTTGGATTTGTACAATTTTGGTAAATTTGGCAATTCGTAGAAAGCCCCAAAAACGAGGCCAGATCCCCCACAAATCGATCGAATGAGGATTGTGTTCAGTACCATCAACCCACCAGCAGGGGTCACTACTCAGGGGGGAATGACCCAATAATAAATATGGTACGATGCAAACTCAGGGTCTTACTGACATTTTATGCGTGCATCCATAACACAGGTGCACTTTTTATAGAAGGCAGTCAGATGCAGGCGAGACTGGAACCCACTCAACTTTATTGCTGCTCATACATCAGATCCATTGCTTTAGTGCTTGGCTGTCTGTTGGATATTTGTGGACACACTGCAAGAGTAACAGGACCAAATACAGCTGCATGTTGTCATTTATCAGCCATTGCCTTAATCTGTCAGAGCCTATACACTACTTTGCTATGATTGGTCGGTATTTAATAGTGCACCTAGGTATGGCAATTTCTAGAAATGAGCTGTCAGTTACAGAGTATGAATAGTTGTTGTACTATTTCTAATACTTGGTTTTAGAGGTCAGTTTTTCTCCCTTCCAAGATTCACTCGTATAGGAAGCATACTCTTTAAATCATGATCCCACTGACCACATTCAGAGCTTGCACGATCCTCATCTGTCTGGTTAGTGCTGACACTGTCTAGAGACCAGGACACAATGCTCTTCCAAAGGGAACCCCACTGCCGTATTCCATCTGCACTCCTTGCCTTTCCTCTTCTCTTGTCCTTCATTTGTCCCTGACAGACCACCTGGAATCTAGCCACCTTTCTAAGGTAGACAAAACAGTAGAGAAGTACTGGTTCAACTCCAAAATAAAATACCACTGTGCCTTAGAGAGCCTACTAAATATTGTTCTACATGCTTCAACCTGAATATTTAAAGGAAAGCCCCCACTGAATTAAATACAGTGCTGTATACAGTAGGTTGGCACTAACAAAAAACTTTATATTTTATTTTGTTCAAATAAAAGTCTAAACGTCTAGATATCTTTAGACCTGGAGACTGCTATTGTTGCCAGTCATGTAGTGTTTTTGAGCACCACCTTGTCTGTCCCACTATAGACTTAGTCACCATGTCCAGCTGGGTAATTAACAATGAACCATTCTAATGCTTACCATAGGCAGTGAACTGAACTAAAACTGTTTATCAAAGAAAACATCACAATCATTTTGAAAATATATTTTTGCTTTGATAATAGTAATAATTTGGTGGGAGCTATACTTTAATTCACTCAATGGTGCTGAAATGTTATTATATATACAAAAGAAACCCTGCATACAACTTACTTGCAGAATGATATTAGCACCTGGATGCATCATCCAACCATCATGTATACTAGACTTTCGTTGTTCAGCCCAAATACCGAACATACGAACATGGTGGTGGCAAAACGTATACGAAGACGGAGAAACACAACATGAAGAGTCTTCGTGTTCGTCTTCGTTTACTAATCTCCCTGGTCCCTTCACCATCTAGCCTACCTTATCTACACAGCATCGCAGGGGTTATTGAGAGCGGAAATCTGTAAGTTCGCTGTCGGGAGTTAAAGGGCCTGGCGAACGACTCTATTGGTCGCCTGCAGGGGCCTCGAACGGACATTTAAAATCCTGGCACCAAAGCTGCTGTGTAGTGCATACCGCATTAACCCCGTATTAACCCCTTCTCCAAAAAAACCTGCAAAAAACGAAGAAAACAAAGAAACACGAAGAATGTACACGAATACAAAGATTTTTGGAATACAAAGATTTTGGCCGGCGCCCAAGTCTAATGTATACATAAAAGAAAGAGAGCCCACTTCAATTTACAAAACACTAGTAACACAGTCTCAACTCTCCCAGGATGTAACCTTAGTAACCACAGAAAAAACCATACGTATCCCCAATCATAATTGGGAATTGTGTGTTGATTGTGTGTTAAAAAAAAAGTTCAGGACGGGACACTGATCAGACAATGCTGGCCCTGCCACACACTGCCAGAAATCCTATATGTCCAGTGTCTTGGATGATTTGACCATTAGTAATATTTAAACATACATTAATATTTAAAAGAAACACGATACACCATGTAGACTAATGCTTATTCAGAAAAACTAGTTATGCTTTGTTGTTTATTGAAAGCATTTTTAAAGCAGCAAAATTCCCTCCATAAATGTGCTGTTTAAAGAATTATGAAGATGAGGCAGTGTTGAAACTTCCTGTTTCTTCTGTTCTAGGTTAAATACACAGAATGGTGGGGGGAAAAAGGAAGATATTCGTTTGCAACTGTAACAACTGCAATAAAACATTTTATTGTCGTGATTGGTGTGTTCATGTGATTTTACAAAATTCCCTTTTCATGAATAAATACTGTATATCTATCCTGATGCCAGCAGGTGCAATGTTGGATAATGAAAGGGGCGCTCCCTTAATGTTGCATACAGTTAGTAAGGAATTCCAAACATCGGGATGGAAATAAAATAGACACGCAATAGTACAGATAGTAATAATAAAAAAACTACTTGATGCTATTTATATATATCGCACTTACAGACGCAGTAGTGTTAAAGATCATGTCACGTGATCTTATGAGTCTACTAGTGCCTTCAAAATGAAACCATAGTGTAGCTGAATTGTGTGGCTTTCCTCCTTTTGCTGGTTTCATTTTGAAGGCACTAAAGGATCCATAAGATCATGTGGCCCATCCTTGAGCACTACTGTAAGCGCACTGTATTACGTTTTTTTTATCATTACTATTTGCGCTATTGTATTGCGCTATAGTGTTTCTGTTCTATTTTATTACCTTCGGTAACCGTGCTCCCTCCCATTGTTTGGAATTTTTATATTTGGAGTATGTAAAGGAAGTACAAACAGTGGCACCAAGGGAAAGCTTTTTATTTGAATTCATTTTTTTCTCCACATACTCACATTTTTGTTGTATCTATAGTCAGTAAGGAACCTAACAAAGTGTGCTAAGTAGGCTTTGTTACTTGAAGCAGTTACTTTGCACAGCCATTTTCCCAGTATATTCGGTGTTTGTACACTAAGGGGCAGTAACAGCCTGACCTGGCATCAAAAACGCTAAATGTGAATCCATATTATTGGAAATAAATATGCATTAAGATATTTGTCGGGACAATGGCAGGGGACCATGAGTAGATGAGTAATCATGTGAAACATTGGAATAAATAAAAACATTGCCCTTTATAAAACTTTTTGTAAATATTACATATATGTTCCTTACAACCATAGCAAAATATCATATCCATGGGATATTAAATTATGGTGGAAGGTCTTCTAAATCAGCCCCAGTGGCCTAGGCAGGGAGCTCTGGGGTAAAATGGACAGAGATAAAGTAAGATAAGGAAGCACAGGAAGACTTCGATGTTGACGTGAGAAACAGTAATTATGATATCTACCAATAAAACTTTGAGATAAGATGTAGATTGTAAGAAGTATAGTGAACCCTTGTTCATAAACACATAAGTGCTGTGATCCCGTCTCATTCTGAAGCATCAAAACTAGAACCTGACATGGAAATAGGGGACACTCCAGCAGATAAGTCACAATTCAGACAAAACGTTATTTAGTATAACTTACTGTAGGTATACTATAATTAATATACTATTATTAATTAATAATTAAAAATAATTATGAAAATTTGTCAGTTGGGCCAATTGGTTATTTTTTGCCATCCTAACATATATATATATATATATATATATATATATATATATATATATATATATAAACACTATATGGACAAGTGTATTGGGACACCTGACCACCAACAGTGACTATTATGACTTTGCATTCTAAACACATAGACGTTAATATGTAGTTGATGTCCCTCTTTGCAGCTATAACAGCTTCCACTCTTCTGGGAAGGCTTTCCACAAGATTTTGGAGGTTTCTGTGGGAATTTTTGCCCATTCATCCAGTAGAGCATTTGCAAGGTCAGGCACTGATGTTGGACGAGAAGGCCTGGATCGGAATCTACGTTCCACTTTATTATGATTTATTGTTGTATATTACAACAATATTAGGGGGATGTTCACAAAGGGTGGAAGTCCCTGACACCTGCTGGACTCACCTTTCACCAAGGGCAGCAGCATCTCAATGTTAAGGACGAGATCCACACTGGGTTTTGCACTGCAGGACCACCAGCAACAGCAGCACTGCACCACTGGACACACACATATAGCAGCATGCTATGGGACTCCAAAAATCGACTAGTTTGATTAATTGATCCCTCAGAGTAAGGGAGGTGATATAGCAGCAACAGCAGTAGCATGGCACTGAAAGGGGGTAGACACTGGCACATATCCAGCCCCACTGTACAGGACCCTGAATTTTCCCCAAATTTAGAAAACTATTTATTTATTCCTCAGCAGAAAAGCAGGGCATTGGCAGACGGACTGAAGCCCCCCCCCTCATATTAGAAAAAAGAACAATAAAGAAGGGCATTGAGGTGCAGGGGCAGGGTACAGGGCAGGGCAGGCCAAGCACTGGCAGACAGACACATCCATCCACAAGACTGATCCTACCTCCCATATTAGAAAATATAAGAATTGATCACCCAGAGTAAGGATGGTGAAAGAGAAGCAGCAGCAGAAGCAGAGCACTGGGCCTAGGCTGGCAGACACTGGCAGATGTAAGCCCTTGGAGCAGGACTTCCCCAATATTATATATAAAATATATTATAAGGCCTGTTTTTTGACCAATGTGTATTTATCAATGAAGAATAATATATGATAGAAAAATAATAATAATAAAAAAATTAGAGGTTTGGCTGGTATCGTAAATATATATATATATATATATTATATATAACACTCCCCTAATTATACCTCCGCAAATACTCCTTAGATCCCAAAGCGCACTGTAATAGAAAACAGACAATATCTACAAAGCTATTGGATGATAGGACTGGGTAGACATATGGAAGGAAAGCAGAAAAGACTCCATAACACAGTATAGTGTATCAAAACTCAGAATACAATTTATGATTAATTGTGATCAACTCACAAGAAACTTGGCACCAAGACCAGTTCAAGTGCTAAAAGCGCTTATAAAATTATACAGGTTACAAGTCTGGAGATGCTGCTCCAAATGGAAGCATGAAAAATCCCCTGGATGGCAGATAGGGTAATAGTACCACTGTAGTCACTTGTGGTCACACCAGACTGGAACATAACATCCATCAGCAACATGTTTTGTCTGCAGACTTCCTCAGGGATTTCTGTGGAAAGCTTCCATAAATGGAAATGGAAAAAACGCAAGGCCGGTAAATGCCTAGTTTTGTCATCAATATTTATCATTGAAGATGAAGAAAAATATATGATACCATAGAAATATAATACAAAATATTTTGTGTTCTCCACAAATTAGAGATTTGGCTGTTAGCGTAAATGGGCAACTAAACACTACTGAGGAATAGAACAGTATTTAATTTAATTTAATTTAATTTAACAACTAAAACCCACTGTGAGCAAGTCAAAGGCCTAATTTTGTCACAAATATTTTTTTTGTGTGTTGACCAAAAACTTGAGGTTTTCTCTTAAAATAACAGGGAGAAAAATGTCTGCTGCAGTCCCTGTGATTGGTATATAAGTTATATACATACACTACAGTAGTATACTACACCTTCTCCAATCCACCCCACAATCAATAATGAACTATTATTACTTTATCAATTAACTTTCAGTATTGTATATGAGAAATGAGCATCAATTTCAGCCCTGCTAAGCTATCACTGTCTTACACTCCACCTCTCATCAGTCTGCAACTGCT
Organism: Spea bombifrons; assembly: GCF_027358695.1. NCBI lineage: Eukaryota > Metazoa > Chordata > Amphibia > Anura > Pelobatidae > Spea > Spea bombifrons. The sequence continues at coordinate 20,391,739 of NC_071090.1, read as the reverse complement.
GACAAATCAAAATGGCGTCACCACACTTATATATCTAACGCTTGTCCCGCCCTCTTGTAAATGCTGAAAAAAGTAAGAAAAAACTCCCATATGTTGTTGGACCCATCACAGCCATAACCATCAGTAGGCCACCTCTCATTTTTGGCTACTTCTACCTCTCAGTTATTGTTATAACTGACAGGTAGAAGTCCCTTCCCACTTTACCTCACCAATGGCTTGTAATGCCGCCAAAAGGGCTTGTAATGGCAGCTACAGGTGGGAACAAATGGATGAATCCTAATGAAATTTTAAACATTAGAAATTCACGAAACATAGGACACGTTTCTTTGTGCGCACAGTATACAGCTGTCTTTCGCGTGGCAGAGGCAATAGGTAAATGAGTAATTATTCCCCTAATCTTGCATACTCCAGCGCCCCATGCAATGTTAGCGCCTTTCACCTTTAGTGACTTATCGTTCAGCTGTTATGTGATATCCCCTCTGCCAGCTGCTCCCACCGATATCTCAGAATGTTTAATGTTTATGGCAGTGGGATATTCAGTCTGTTAGCAGTCATAAACACTGATTAGGCTAGGCTCTGGGACACGAACTGAATCCAAAGAGTTTATAAGGGTTTGGCCTTGTTCTTTGCCCTTTTTCTGCTTTTTTTTTTTCTTTCAAAGCTACCTCTTCACACCTGTCTAACGCTTGTTTATATGCCTTTTGCTAGTTAATATTCTGCTCAGTCTTCAATACGCAGGTAAAGCACAAGTTCTAAAGTGAGACTAAAAACACCATAGTTTTCAGCAACAATGATTTAAAAGAATATGGGCATAAGGAGAAAGAACAGAGGTCTTCATAATGAACTTCATAGTGTAACACACACACACACTGTTTATACCTATAAAACCATGTACTCACAATAAGATTCATTTATATTTCATGTGTACCTGTAACAAAGTAACCCTGATATGTAGAGCTGATACCTGTAAGCAGGCAATAAGACATTTTTGCCCTGCTTGATTTTAATGGGCAATGCATTGGTTGCTTTTTCTCTTTTGTTCTTCCATCCTTCTATGTTGTTCTTTCTTCTTTCTTTCTCTCCTTCCTTTTCTTAGCTCTTAGAAGTGTCTTTCATGAGAATAGGACCTATTTTTGTATAATATTATTATTATTATTATACATTGTTTGACTACTTGCTTGCTCTGTGGTGAAAATGGGAATACAATATGACACTATATTTATGGTTTGGGTCCAGTCACAACTTCAACCCTTCTCCCTGGTGACCCAGTTTGGAGCAGGAATATATGGGTATTTGGAGCCATAGATCTACAAGTAGGTTTTTCCTTATTAAAGAAGAGGAGCAGAAAAAGACTTAGATCTTTGGTTTTCCGGTGTGATATACATATAGAAAATCCAGAGTTGGGTGTCACCTGCACACATTAAGAGCCGGTAGTACTGTTCACTGTTTTTGATACAATATGCAGCTTGCATTAGCTTGTTTAACACCATTTGTAACATAATATCCCGCGTAATATGTGGCACAATCAGACGTTCTTATTTCCAAGAGTTTTCCAGGTGGAATTGTTGGTAGGTGAGTACTTGCATGAAACAGAAATAAATCATTATGTTACTATCAATGTGACTTTCCACAACAAATATTGCATACATATTCCTTACACCCATAGCACAATAGCAAATATATTTAAGTGTGATGGGAGATTTCATTTAAGGATTAGTGAATAACCCAAAATGAGAGGACTACAGTAGAGAAGTTGGCAAAAGATCTATTGAGCAGCGCCGTAACTAAGGCTATTGGCACCTAGGGCAGAGGAGGAGGACCGTCACATCTGCTTCCAGAAGAGCAATGGGGTGAAGGACATTGCTGTTGGGCGGCTCAAAAGCGCCCTTTACCTTGTGGTACCTGGGGCAACTGTCCCTCTTGCTCCATAGAAGTTAGGGCCCTGTCAGTGAGGCATAGATTGTTCTTTAACCCCAGCTGAGTACCTAGAATAGCAGCCACATTCTTCCACCTGAGAAGGATAAAAGTGCGGACGAGGATTAGCAGCAAAGTTCTCGATTATGACCCAAAAAATAAAAATAATGTGAATTCACGGAACAACAGATATTAAACAAACGCACACAAATTAGTCTTTTTAGAAGTGAGATTTTATATATATATAGCAAACAACATACATTCTATGTAGTCTCCTCTGCCAGCAACATCGTATACATTATTATTTTAAGTCATTGGTGTATTTACTTGCATAGAAAAAAAAAAGACAAGGTTAAAATTTCTCAGATCCACAAGTGCAAGGAAAATGTTGCCACTGACATGCAGATCAGCAGCCTATTGGCAATAACGTCTACAGCCAAACATAGGTTGTCATTTTTACAACTTTCACCCACAATCCTCACCTTAACAAAGTCTTAAAAACCACTTCACATTTATATTTTGGAGCCCATTTTACATGAAAGCCAATGTAATTTTGCATGCGTATCAGTGTATGCATTCTGCTTTTGGAGTTAGTAAATTAGACTTATTTCTCATTTTCTCCTCCTCCTTTTTTATCTTCCAGCAGACAAAGTGGAGGAGAATAACACAAAAGGTACTTTTTTACCAAAAAAAGCAAGATCCTAACTGCAGAATTGAGGACTTTATTACAGGTTGTCCTGGCAAAGGGAAATCCGCAGTGATGGCTTTTTTTGGTTGGTTCGGGGAAATCTGATTTAGAGATACTTCAAAGATAATAATTGTATTACTAATAGTTATTAACATTTGTGCCCAAACAAATACAATGGCACTTCTTACCAAAAATAAGACATTTTAAGATTCTAGATTTACAACAAAAATAAATATATTTATTCTGTGACCTAACAAGGTCGAAGAGTAGTTAAAAACAATAAATGCAGAATTATAACTTGAATGTTCACTGGGGGTTTTTTTAAGATGAAACCAATATTGTTTTTTTACGGCAATAAATATACCTACAGAATTTAACTGTACTTTTCCATTCTTCACTGGTAATAGGGACATACCAAGCATTTTATTATGTGCTAAACAAGTTGGTAAATTTCTGAAGTTGTTGAACTGTGACAAATTTTGGCAATAAAAAAATGGATTCTAAAAATGTGAAAATATATGTCCCATAGGAGGGGGACAATCCTTCAATCCTTACTGGAGTCCAACTGGCTGAAAGAAACCTCCTTAAGTGTCCCAAGCGGGACATCCAAAAAAACTGGAAGTGGCATCAAAAAGACATCTTATTAACCCCATTCGTTTAGGTCTGGGGTGATCATGTTGCCAACTCCATAGACTGAAAGGTAGAAACTATAAAAATGGAAGATAGTCCACTATCAAGCCAAACTATAAAGACACTTAAACCTGTGAAATAGCAAACATATACACATAAAAGAGGATATCATATCGCTATGATTGACGCATTTAAAATCTATCACAAAAAAGGTGTTGCAGATGGGAGGATGTGGCTACATCTTTTACTCCTGTGGCACCGCTAAAAATGTGGGTCTCTCAGAAAGTGCCTATAGTACCTATATACAGCCCTATAGCCCTATATACAGCTCAACAAATTTGCTGGCTGTGTGAGTACCATCTGATTTTATAAACCAAGCTGCTATTTGATTCTAACTATATATTTTTCTCAGCTGCAAGGAAAATGAGATTTTACAATAATTTACAGAAAGAACTAGCCTTTTACCAAATTTAACCACAAATCTGCTCAATTCTAACCTCTGCGTAGACGCCATACTAGAGAAAATTATATAAAAAGGAATAGTTGAAATAGAAAAAATACCCCCTACTTTTAAGTACATAAAAAGATATTTTTTTACATGAAAAGTTTCCTTTTAAATATACAGTTACAAAAAATAGATAAGATAGTGTCCACTGATGGCCATTAAAACCAAAATACTAATCCAGATATTCTCTGTACGCATACATAAAATGGTATGACCAGTCCTCCAATGACTCCGTTTAAGGAGTGTTAAAATTGTGTTGAACATTTGAACCCCCTAAATGCTGCATAGACTTGAGATACAGTGGGCTCGTTCAGCAGAGAAGGTTTGATGGTTTACTCCGGAAAGAATCGGATACACTGAAGTTCCAAAGAGTTTTAGGGCTATACACTTAGCCAATGTCCCTTAAGAAAGATATTCCTCTTTAATAGTCAGTGCCGACGGAGATACCAAGTTACTGTTGCTGCTGCTGCTACTGCAAATCCCGCCCATTCCAGTGGTGGTGCCAACAGTCGGTGGGGTGGGAGTGGTGGTGCTGGCCTGCTGACTCTGCTGCTGCATCTTCTTCTTATTTACTTTCCTCTCTTTTGCCCTTCTGTTTTGAAACCAAATTTTTACCTACAAAAAACAGCAAATTGGAGAATTTTACATTGAATTGCCCATTATTTAGTCTAAGGCAGAGGAAGGGGTTTTTTACAGTAAGGACAATAAGGATGTGGAATTCTCTGCCTGCAGAGGTAGTTTTATCAGAGTGTGCAGACGTTTAAACTGCAACTGGATGGATACTTGGGAAAACATAATATTCGGGGATATAATCTTTAATTATGGGGAAACAGCTTATTGATCCAAGGAGAAATCTGACTGCCATTTTGGGGTCAAGAAGGAATTTTTTTCCCTGGTTAGTGCAAAATTGGAAAGAGCCAAACTGGGGGTTTTTGCCTTCTTTTTGATCAACAGCAACAAATAAGATATAGGAAAGGCTGAACTTGATGGACGCATGTCTTTTTTCAGCCTATGTAACTATGTAACTATTATAGTAGTTGAATTGGAGTAATGTGAACTTAACATACCATTTGTTTCATTTAAATCCTCCAAAGAGCACAATGCATATTTTTAATACATGAATTTAATTATACTTGAAGCTATGAGGGTTCTACTTATAGATTTCCACAGGTCAATTGTATTTTGCAGAATACCACTCCTAGTGGGCAGGGCTGGACTAGTGATGGTGGGGCAACACTGGCACTTTTAACTCCCCCTGTATCTGATGACGTTGACCAACGGCTAGATATGCATCGACATATGCTATGTTTTTATGTTCACTTATAGAGAACTTCACTGAAGAACCTGATCTGTCACTGAAGCGGCAAGTCAGGTAAGTGTGTGGCGCTGTTGCCTACAGGCCACTGAGCATTTGCCTGGTGCGACAGATGGCCAGTCTGGGCCTGCTAGTGGCTCTGTTTAACTGAAAGAAACCCCTGGTTTATGGGATTATATTTAAAGTTGAGGGGAGCACCACACTAATAGCTGCAGCCCACTGTGGGGGTGATAGATGATCATATATTTTATCACCACAGACATTGTCACAAACATAACAATTTTTCACCCCACGCATTGTAGATTACCTACCTGTCTCTCTGTTAATGCAAGTGTAGCCGCTAACTCAGCCTTCCTGCGGATTGTAATGTAGCGACTGTAGTGGAATTCTTTCTCCAGTTCAAGGCGTTGATGATCTGTGTACACAACTCTGTATTTATCTTTTGTTCTAGTTTTTCCTAGGAAGAAGAGGAGGTGCCATGTTAATTACATTTCTTTCCATACCCAAACCCAATAGCAACAATATGACAAAGAGTGAGTATTTTCTCTTCTCACTAGAACCAATAAGAAAACATGTATGTAATAATATTCAAGCTTTAATGCAGCCTCCTAAAGTGTAATATCATGTCATACCCCAAAACTTTGGCAAGCTCACAGGCTACAAAATTGTTTTTGTTCCACACAGAAGCCTAAGTAACCACGCTTACTTAAGTAGATACTCATCTGATCAGCTCAACCAGAGGGCAACCTTCCAGATCTACACTGGTGAGGGGCAATGTCAATGCTTACTTTTGTCGCAAGGTATCCTGTGGATTATAGACCTCAAACTCAGCCATTTTGGACACAAAATAGGTAAATGCTTAATGATATAATTCCCAGATTTCGATCCAAGATTTATACTTTCTCTTGTCCACTGGCCAACCCTTCCCTTGGGCCATACTCTTCCATTTAGAGTTTACAATGTTTATCTCCCAAAAAAAGTTTAAAATGGGCTCAGACATACAAAAGCATCTCAAACTTCTAAAGTAAGGCTATTGTTCCAATACAACAATGTTAATATAAATAAGCAATGATTTTATGTATAGTCTATTACATTTACCTGTAGGTAACTGCCTGGTTTAAAAATCATCGGGTAACAGATTGGGTACTTTACTCTCACTTACTCCAATTACTATCAATAGTACAGAATATGATTTTAAAAGGATCTTAACATTTCATTTATAATAAAACCATGGAGCATTCTACCTAAGTCCCTTTGTAATATAGCCCTGATTAAAATCTATTTTAAACTTTAGCATTATTTTACTATTGCAATGTATAAGTGTTCCCAAACTAAAAGAATCTTTATAATACCCACCAAGCACATAAAGCTTAGAGTATCTCCTGATTACTATGTAATAAATAGCTATCAATAGATGAAGGGAGATGCCAATCTCCATGATGTGATTTGTGTTATATGTGTTATTATTTTATCAAGAAGCTACATGCTATCAAAAGGAAGCTCCCCAGGCTGCCTTCTCAATGAAGAGTGATATTTATTTATTAAACATCCACCTTCCTTTAAGAGAGCTACAGTGAAATGCCTTTCTGTGGTCCCATTTGGGATTGTTTTTTCATTAGAACTGATCTGGAACCCACATTGGACCAGTGGTGACTACTGGTGGTGGTGAGTATACCACATGGGCACAACCAGCAGATGTGTTCAACTAGGCACATCACTTTCAGGAATAGGAGCTGAAACCAAGAAACAATTGTATATAAGGGAGTTCTAACACACTCAGCTATCATACGCATTAAAGTACATATGATGGTTGGAGGGCCCTTTTATGCAAGATATGCCTTTGTTATTTATTGTCAAAGATCGCTCCTTTTGAGTTCAATATCACAATGTAATTTGAAAAATGCTAATTAACATATTGAATAATTTCACAGATATTCCTGCACTTAAAATGAAATGTTCTTCTCTATGTATGCTTCTTTCCCGATAGGCGGTGATCAATCCGAAACATTATGAAACATGCTTGCACATTTGAAGAATCTTGTGGTTTAAAAGCATATGTATCATGAACATTAATGCGTGTTATATGCAGAATGTTTCGACAGTCTAATATGTGACACGATCACATGATGACCCGATGTGTTAACCACATTATAGTAATGTAACTATAACCCTCCGAAGTATATAAATGCTTTTGATATGTCAGATATGTCATGTTTGTCCGTGAAATTATTATTAAGTAAATTGTATATAGGTCTTAGAATAATTAGACTATTGACTGCGGTTATTAACAAATTAGTTTGCAGTCTGTTCATCACAGGTGAGGATTTACATGCTTGCTAAGTCGGAGGGTAAAAGGGGTTAACTGCCACCTTTTAAGATAAAAGCCTGTATTTTAACGTTTACCTAGCAATAAATTATGGATTTATCTTGTTTTAGCGGCATGTCCTGTCAGCTTACATCAGACTGTCCCTCTGAAACCTGGAGTCTACCTGTCTGAAAGGAGACTGTCATATACTATTAAACTTAAACAAACAACAAGACCAATCGATTAAGCTCTACTAATTATAGTGCCTTGGTAACGCTCTACCTGAAGCTGATTATTATAGGGTATTTTTACTATGTGTCACATTTCTGTTCTAAAAAAAAAAACATAGCTGTCAACACTCCCAAAGGTGCTGGGACAGTCCCAACAACAAAGCTTTCGTCCTGGGCATCAGCTGTTCCAGCAAGTGTCCCGTTTAGCAGGACTGCCCAAGGCTTAACATGATTTGGATACTATCAATGCTTGAGGCAGTGTTTTTGGGGACGTGGGTAAGTATAACAGGCATTTCAGTTAAGGCTCAATGGTTATCAAAAAATTATATGCTGGAACTTTGTGAACAATACAAACTTATACCTATATCTTAAGTTAGCGGATGTACTAGCAGATGCATAAGCCATGCTTTGCTCCAAAGAATGATATTTTGGCTTGGTTGGTATAGAGATAAAAAAAAAAAAAAACTGTCTGGTGGACACGGGTTGCACATGTTAGTGTCTACATGCCATGCCATTAACCTGGTAATTCTAGAACATGTTGCTAGTAATAACTATTATAAGTCATCCCTGAGGTGTACACACAATGCCATATCCTCTTTTTTAAATGATATACACACACATACATACATACACACGCACACACACATATATTCCATCCCATTTATGGTCAGTAGACTAATAATAATAATGAGTACATCAGGAGATTTGTGGTTCCAGGGCATATGGACAGCTGCATGTTGGTTGCCTCAGAACAAACAGTAAGAGAAACTTCACTCTGAATAGTTTTCAGGAGTGTCCAGGTAAGTGGTTTGTTAAACTCTACACATTAATAGGCCACTTTATTTCCAGTCCTCTGATGTTCTATGATTTACAACTATCCTCGTGATAAGCACATATATTAATTATCTGTACCAGCTGCAGACACCGGGCTAATCAGTGCAGGCTTTGGAGACCCACCTTTAATTGATTTACACAGAAGCTGTTAGAAATGAACTCATAAAAGAAAGTGGGCAATTAACCTCGTCGGTTAGGAGGTTACATTGTGCGAGGACACTAAAGAACTAGAGAAGCATACCTGAAACACCCAAATTCCAAAATAAACAAAATGTCAAATGGCCTCTTCTATTTTGGGACGGCCATATGGAATATAAATAATATATAAAACAATAAATAATATTCATAATGTAAAGCTTTGTGACATCCTCCAAAGTAGAGACATTGGGTAGGAAAATGATATGGTGGAACTGAAGTCCCAAAGAAGGATTAGCAAAAAGATAGAAAAACACTTTCTGGAATTTCACTAAATATCGTACGAAATCACTTGGGGCTATTTACATGTTTAGTGAATATAATGCCCCAAAATTGGTAACTATTGGTGATTATTTATTAATGCACTATGATAATTGTGAAGTCATATTTGCAACTTTTAGCACAGGAGAGTAGCCAATAAACTACATGACCAGGAAAACGCATTTGCATTAGTTATCTATACTGATTACTGCAACATCCTTAGCACAAGGTGACCTCACACTAGACTTTTTTAGTCATTTCCATACGGCAGACTAGACACTTGTGAAAAATGACACTTTAGTGGTGCCATGGTAGCGCTACTATTACATCATAGTGTGATTCCAAATCCCACTTAAAACCTCAACACCAAAGTCTTAAATACTTGTGAATGTCACATTTGGTGACAGTTTAGTCACTTCAGTTACCCATTACTTATTTGTACATATAGAAGACCTGGCAATAAATAAGAAAAACATATCTTGACAGAGAAGTATTCATAAGAAACCATGGGAAGAAACATGCAATTTTATGGCAGATAATAACCATTAGGGCCATCTGATGATTATTTCTGGTGTAAAGACCTTACTCAGTTGTTGGTTTCATATTAGATTCCGAATAGCCATATGTCTACCCCACGCATGTTTAAATTCCCCAACTATATTAAAATATATTACTGTATAGAAAGATTGGTAATATCTACATACGTGGATAGAGATGCCAAGTAGCTTATTCTCTATCTAGGCCTTTGGTCAAGACAAGCACCTTTCGTATATTATATTACTTTGCTCTACCATAGTTGCCAACCTTTTCATCAACAGGCAGCCATTCTCATCTAAAACGGAGGGATAACTCGCTTACTGCCAAATGTCGTAGCAGAACAAGCAGAGATAGAGCTTGCAGGCCCAACTCTGTATAAAGAGGCTCTAAATGAGAGCAGTTAGGGGTCTGTTTACTCAAAATCAACTTTTTCTGTCGTAACACCTCAAGAAGAATCACATCTGATATTCCCCTAAAATACAATAAGGCAAGCTGATATTGGTCTGCTTCAGCTTGGAAAAACTGAGTAGTAAGAACCAAAGCAGACACCATTCAAACGTCCCCTCTGGTTTTTGGTCCTTGTGTGTGTGTGTTAGTACAGACTTTTCTTGTCTCCCCCTGTTTTAGCTTTTGAGCTTGGACAACCCATCTCTAATGAAAAGGACCTAACCCAACTAGCCACCTGACATCAGCAGGATCCTTTGGCACTTGAGACTTAACTGGGTTAATGATATACTAGTGGCTGGATGCAAGATGAATTTGCTTCCAGTTATTAATAGCGGTTTTTCAAGGAGCGGCCAAGGGGATACAAGTTAGTTGAGTTAGTTAAAACCCCCTCTCCAAAGCTTGCCTGTAAGGTCTGCTTCTGTTTCTCTCTCCTGGCTCAGCCTGCCTCTGACATCTGCGCCTCCCCATCTGCCTGGCTCTCTTGGTCCTGGTGAGAGTCCGGGGAAGAAAAGTGAGATTTAAAGAACGATAGGTGGGTTCAGGCATACCTGTGAGTTAAGTAGAATTTACTGTAACAGCGCTGTGCTCCAAAATCGAAAGAGCACATGCACACATACAGGAAAATGCCTCGGAGTCCATGAAAAAATCAACTCCATTATGCATTACCAGCAAGCGTAATCCAGCACCCAGCGCCAAACAGCCACGCTTATCGCTATCCCGAATTAAGCTGACATTTACAGTGTAGAGGAATCTATGTACAACAAGAATCTACCACGAGAAGCACTGGAACCACTGCATGGCTAGCTGTTGTTGAACCCATCCAGGAACAGTTTTGCAACTTCCAGTCATGGCAAATTTAACCAAAAAGGCCAAAAACATCGGAACATATCAAACAAAATTCCCCAACAAGTTCACCACACACAGATCATTCTGAGGGAACACGTTAAAGAAAAAAGTTACAATGCGCTTTCGAAAAGAACTGGCCGCGGATCACATGCCGCTCACTTTAGGTAGCAAATTTCGCTTTAACTATGCATTGCGCAGGGCCAACTCTGTCTTAGCGCATGGCAATAATGCATGATTCGGGCAGATAGATGAACTATTTTAACTCGACTGTTATTTTATCTTATCTCCGAGACTCTATTGTCCGGTTGTATTTAGGGCAGATCCATACTACTTTCACATGCAATGCTTCTGTCTTTTCTTTAAGGAGCAGAAACCTCCCGATTTTAAAATTAAAGAATGGGACAACCAAAGATCAAAGCTTCTCCTTTCTCTGTTCCTCCGCCCTGGGACAGGTCAGAACAAAGCCTGGGTGCAATTAGATGTATCAATGTCCTTGTCTATCTCCTCCTCCTTCCTGGACAGGAGACTTCAGGAGATACCTAATTTACATTAGAAAAAAAAACCTTGTAACATTTAGAGTTCCCTAAAGGGGGGCACTTGTGCATCCTTTCATTAACTTTGTCCCTACTGACCTTACTTCTGTTGTTTCGGAGCTCATTGCTAATTTTTCTAGTAAATAATGGCAGCCGGTGAGCGCCATCATCTCTCTCTAAGAAACTTTGATCACATCTTCAAATTGTTATGTTATATACTACTTGTTATGGCCTGTCTACCTATTGTACAGCGCTATGGAATATGATGGTGCTATATAAAACAATAATAATAATAATTTGTCCTATGACATACGTCGTTAGTACAATGTGGAAGGGCAATGCAAGGTGTACGGTGTGGTTATATGAGAGCACAATAGGAGTAGAGAAAGAAAGGGTTAAGCTATCCTGTCCAACCCCAACATCCTTTGAACTACAATTTGCAAAACATGCTTATTTGGTTTTTCATGTGGAGCCACTTCCACTTTCTTAACATGTGAATAGATACCACCCGGCCTCGTTTGAATTCCCCACCCAAGTAGTGGGATTACGATCGCTCGGATACGGCGGGGAATAAGAAAAGTACTGTTTCTGTGGAAGCAGGTGGATGGCGTCAGGGTCCAAGATGCCCACGCAGATGACAGAATTATTGGTTAAAATGGCAAAAAAATGAAAACAAAAACTGCTTCTTACACCTTTGGCAGAAGCTACATTTAGATGTTTTGAGCTCTGGAAATGTGACACAAGACTCAGGAAAAGAAGCCAAGCAATGAGATACTCTTATTGGTAGAGTTTGGTTAGAGTGTAAGCTTTCAAGACAACTTAGGTCTCATCTTCACGTATGTCTTAAAAACTTGCACTATTATCATACTCAGCCTATAAAGGTATCTCATATATTGGAGTCAGCGTTGATACCGATAAAGATCTTCCAAGAAAATTATTTTAGCGTCTACATGACTATACCCTATATCCTGAATCCCAGAAATCTTTGGTAATGTTCTAATTCAGATTTACTGCAAAAACATACTAACTGAGCAACCACTCAGCATAAGAAGTCAAATAAGTATCACACTAAGTTTAAGTGACAGGATGTGTAAACCCATATTAAAAAAACTGATCATAAAAATCCTGAAGGACACTTAAAAAAAACCCCATACAAATTCAGATGAACTTCGTAAGGTCTCCCGATAGCTAAGTGGGAAATCTGAAAATAAAAGACACTCCTATTGCAGTAAAAGTGGACTCAACAAAGCACGGCATTTGCATGTTATTCGTATAAAATGGAAAATATAGAACTGGCACTCCTTTGTTTAGCCAACCTTTGCAAGTTCCGCATAAAGATTGTGGCGTAGAGCAACATGGCATGGAAGAACCCAACGAGGCTGCCTTTTTTCTACCGGCTGTAAAACCATATTTGCTCATGTCGCTGTATATTCACTCTTTTATTATTATTTCTTGTTTTGTATATAGCGCCAACAGATTCTGCAGCGCTGTACACAGGGTAGACGGGACACATGGACTTCTACCACTTCTGATCCAAAACGCTTCTACTTATCTACCGCTTCTGTTCAGCGATGGAATACTTTTTTGCATAACATAATTGCTTCATTTTACACTACGTCCTAGTGTGATTACGGGGACAGAAATATATCTAGCGGACTTGGTCTGTAAATCGCCTGGAAAAAAAGTGTGTCTTACTGTTCTAATCTAGCGGGTTTCTAAATCTTTATGTTTGACTTCATTAAATTCAAAATAAAATAAAAAAAAACCCTTAAAAAGTATAGATTGATCCACTGTGTTCCCAATGAAATCATGACAGATATTATATGGCTCATAAAATTACTCGATGGCAAATAGAGTGCAATATTCATTAGTGTGAACAAATGCTTTTACCGACATACCTACAATTAGTGTCTTCTTTTTACTCAGAAGGAAGCAGGGGTGTTGATTTTGTCACATTTATATGGCTATGAAACAACAAGTATTGTTTACTCTTTTTACAGAATAAACCAATATGCAGAATGTGTGTGTGTGAAATTATAAAAAAATATATTAGAAAAGTAGTAAAAACTATTATTTGTTATTAAATTATTGTAGTTGAATACCAGTTGTGAAGTCTGATAATTTTATTGCAATTTGAGAAAAAAAAAGTTTTTAAAGAAAATTTAAGGCAGCTTAACCAACGTACATCTAGATGAGCAACTTAGATTTCTTCGGGACTCTAAAGTTGACAAATACACACAACTTGTATCTGTAACTTGACCCCAAATTATATATATATATATATATATATATATATATATATATAATAATTAATAAGTACAATAATGTCAATACTTTAATAACAAGTAAATTTAAAGAAAAAAGTATTCCAAGACTTAACTCATTGAACCTCCATTGTAATCGCATTAAAAACTGCATTAAAGTGAATCATTAATACATAAAATTATATCATGATTATTTAATTTTTTTGTATTGCTGAAAATATAATAAAGTATTTTTTTTGTTTTTTAACTCATTATTGGCTTTTTCTTTTACTTCACTCGCATTTTTGTTTCAACTTATAAACTACGTATAAAATAAACAGATCAATACAAGTTATAGCGCCTTGCTATGTCGTTCTGTAGGGGGAAAAAAAGGACTAAATCCAGAACAGTATAGTTTATTAACTCGAGACAATCTCTGCGTGTAGATTATGTATTGGAAGGGAATTATGCATTAGTTCTTATCTAAATGAATAGCTGTATTTAAATATGGAGGAACCTTGCTTGTGGAGGGTATTACTAGATAGCACCAACAATTATACCATATCTCATTTTTAATTAGATTTTCTTCCTTGGTTATTCATACTATTTCTCCGAAACAGATATTATTGTCTTTGTTGACGGAACTATTGTTTTATCACAAAGGGGGCTTGTGGGTCAGAATAACAGTACATACTAAGCCGCAGCGGCTCCTTAAGTATTTTAGGATCTATGTATCATAGAAGGGTGGGTAGTTTCTTTTTCGATATAATTTACTGTAAGCCGTAAACATAACCAAAAATTGCAACGTTGCACAATGCATATGTGAATAAATAAAAGCAAAACTATGTAACGAGGCTATGTATTATCTACAGTCTCGTTACAAACCCTTACGGGTTTTCGTATGTTCTCACCTTTGTAAAACAATACGGAGAGTGCAATAAACATATTTATACACGGCATAACTCACTGGCGTGTATGTAGATACATACAACCATACACACATACACACATACAACCATACACACTTACACACATACAACCATACACACATACACACATACACACATACACACATACACACATACAACCATACACACTCGCTACTGACTATAAACAGTGGGGAAAATATTATAATACAGCATCATCAATAAAAAAAGAATTACAGAAGCTCTCACTCAAACTTGGCCGAAACATAAGACCCATAAATACACAATTTGACGGCTATAATGGCTCAAACCTTTATCATTCCTTGGTCTTGTTTTAGAATGTACCATTACTGTATTAACCACTACCATATCTGCCGGAAGATTATTCCACCTATCTACCACCCTCTCAGTAAAGTAAAACCTCCCTCCCGTGGTTCCATCCGTATATCTATTTAATGAAATAGTACCCCTGCAAGAAATGACATTTTCTGTCTTGATAACTAAAACTACTTAACATTTTTGTAATAAATCACAAGGATTCCATTGAGCGAATCTCTCGTGGTGTCAACCAAATGGTTCTACACCTGGTTCTGTATGAAAACCATCACTTGTCAGGAATGAAAGACGTTCTCAAATAAGTAACCTGTATTCAAGCAGGGTTTTCCGCTGTGATACCCCAATGAGATAAACAACACTTGGATGCTCAGATATCATTAAATCAGAATAGAATATGAAGGAGTCAGCTAGTTTTCCCCGGCACGCTCATAACTCGCGCAATAAGCATTAGTTGTTTTTTTTGTTTAAAAAAACTTTCACTTTAGGTCAACTACCATCACTGTTAATTGGGTTAATCAATCTGCTTTTACATGCTGTAATAAAAATAGTCAGAAAACTAGCCTGCTAAAACGCCTTCACATAACTCCTCAATAGTCCTTCTGCTAACCTTTTTGTAAAGTTTATATATATATATATATATATATATATATATATACAAAGAAATATCAATACACTGTGTTATCTGAAAACAACACTATCATAAACTTGTATTGTTATTAGGATCTGCAAACCTATAAAATCCTTATAATTATAAAAACTAAAAAGGCTGGCCCGTACGGGGATCGAACCCGCGACCTTGGCGTTATTAGCACCACGCTCTAACCAACTGAGCTAACCGGCCCTATACATGACTTCGCGCAAACAACTTTCCGATTGGCAACCTCATCTATTCATCTATCTATCTATTTATGTTAGTATCTACATATACAAATAAAGCATATTTGTTATCACAAATAAATGTATTTAAAATAAGCAACTCATACTTAGGGATACCGAGATATTTCAGACTCAAAAACCCTCCCTCTTGAATTTATGTTATGTATCCATTTCACACTGTTGAAACCTATATTAAAAAACTAATTATAATATATATATATATATATATATATATATATATCTGAACATGTGACTTAATAACGAGTTATATAATTGCATAACAATCATTTAGGTAACAAAGATATCAATAAAAATAAATGTATTTTAATAATTTGATAACACTACATTTTAAAACTATTAACAAGGTTATGTTAATTGAAATATGTACAGGTCTATTATATTACTTGAAATAATTAACATATTGTAGATGCGCTTTTAAAATTGTAATAGTGTAAGATAATATTACAATTATTCTAAGCATTGTTGGCATCACAAATAAAATTGAAAAAAAAAGTAAAAATAAATATTTAAATATAGCGTTTGATATCTGATATAAAAAGGAAAATACTATTTTTTTTAAGTACTATATGCATATAAATATAT
This sequence comes from Spea bombifrons, assembly GCF_027358695.1. NCBI lineage: Eukaryota > Metazoa > Chordata > Amphibia > Anura > Pelobatidae > Spea > Spea bombifrons. The sequence continues at coordinate 20,375,515 of NC_071090.1, read as the reverse complement.
TTACTTATTGTTTTAAATATAAAGGCACTATATGAATGAGCGTTAATACCGCAGTATTTATATATATATTACAGGGGGGGTTCCCGACCTCCCATTGTGAGGATCCATCTACTTACCATTGTTTGGGTTGGCACTGGGTACCACCGAGCGCTTCATCCAATCATAGGGGTTGCGCCTTTGCGCATTTGGAGAAAGAGGGGGCACTGAGTTGTTCATGGGTGGTGGTAATAGTCCAGAACCTGGTGGCTGAACCGGATTAAAATCAGTGGGGCTGAATCCTATTTGACCCGGGTTATTTGAAGAGGCTGCAGGTCCTGGTCCATAGGAGTGCCAGTCTTCTCTGCTTGGAGCATAAGGAGAACTCCAGGTGCTACCAGGTTGTCCATGATGAGGGTCACTGTTAATCCCAGGGACATGATGATAGCTGGCAAAATCAGAATATTGAGGAGGTGCAGGGACATAGTTCTGATGGTTAAGGTTGAGTCCTGGATGCCTTACTGGGTTGGGGTACATGTTGCTGTCCTTATCCAAGAGATATCCCACGTACATCTTTCCCACAGAGCCTTGTGCACATAATGTGCTTGGGCAACTGTCTCTTCTGTCCTGGAGTTTCCCTCAACTCTGCTCTACTGCTTCTTCTTCCTGGATGACTGTTCACTTCACCTTGGCAGCTCTGTACTAGTGATATGAGAGGCACCTCCCTGTACAAAGCCTTTTATTGGGCCACCAGGCATACAATTTGCATTGAAAGGCAGCTTTTGCATTTCAAAGGGATACATACTCAAGTGCCATATCAAAGTGGAAGCCACAAGGTGAATTCAAATGGTACAAATTGCTCAACAGATAGCTCTGGTGTGTGTGAGTGTGTCTCCAGGAAAAAGAAGGCACCTAAGAGACAATACCATATACACTCAATTAGCAAACCAAAGCAATTGTAATGCAGACCACATACTAAAGGATTTGGTATGCTAGGCTTCCATGCCCTCTGTTCACCATGCCACTTGCTAAACAGGTGGATATCTTACCAACAGCAAAACATACTCTTGTCAAGGAAGTTGTCAAATTACTCACACAAGTATCTTAAACGTATATTGACATTGACATATTTCTGTTGCTTTATTACAATATCTATAGGTTAGTTTGGTTTAATTATTTATTTCTTCATATCTGCTAGTCACATCACCTTTGGTCTAACAAATACAAGTGTCTGTAGTGCATGTTCATTCGTTTACAATATGTAACGCTGCAATGATTGTAATATAATGGCAGGGACAAGTTAAAGGGGTAAACAAATAATAAAGAAAAATGCAAAATAAATTATTAGTCCAAATAAAGCTGTTGGTGATTTAGCTGAGTTGTTGCGTACTTATTCCAAGTGTCACATCGTTGCATTACATTTATTTATAAAGCGCCGGCAGATTCCGCATCAGATATGTATTTGGTAATAGACATATCACACTTAATTTTTGTAACGTCTACGGACATCCGTAATCATCCAGGATATAAAGAAATCCAGCTCTCTGTAATATGACTTACTATATACATATAGTTTATATAAGGGAAGCTATAGTAATCCAATGCAAGGATTCTTTCCTGGATTCAAGTCCTGTTATAGCTTGTGTCAGGCTCCACTCATTTCTGCTGTCCACACGCCGAAGAAATCCTGCTGAGTTCAATGCTTAAAATGCACTAAACAGTGTTTAGTAAATAACTCATTTGTGTACGCTAAAAGAAACTTCAGACCATATGGTACTTTATGTCACTGGGTGATACACTTGCTTTCATAGCAGATCCACTAATGAGACTGTAGAATCTCATAAAAAATAAACGTTATATTAAAGATAATGTCACATATGACAGCCCACCCCTGTCCAGAGTAGACAATGGATATATGTGATATACTATGCATTAAATATATGTATATATTTCTACGTATTCAATGCCCAATGCATGGAACTGAAGTGACCATATTTTATTAGGGTGCTAATATCGACACCTTTTCTCCCAAACAATGACTGAAGGTCTGAGAGAGGTTGTCCCATAGGAGACCAACAGGCATACTGGTACATTGGGCAAGAGCGACAGTCCAGGCTTCATCCCCTGAAACCTCTATGGTTGCTCCGCTGATTCCACTTAGTAGAACAAGGTCTTCAAAATGCAACGTGACCGCGGCTGATATAATTCACAATAGCCAGTAGCTAATTAGAGTACATCGGCCCATACATGAAATATAGCCAGCTATTATTCTAATTATCTTGCTTGTTTATCCTGATTCTCCAAAAGTCTGGTAAAGAAAGGAAGGGTCAGTGGGATCTAAGCCTATTTAGAAATTTGTGGTATCACTTTTTCGCAGTGAAAGGAAGTCATTCATTAGAGACCCAACGTGTAAAGAAAGGATTATGTTAGAACAAGACAATTAATTAGCTTTTGGCAGATTAACAAATTGTTTAAGACTAACAAAAAACAAAATTACTTCAAGATATTATTATTTCGTTTGTATACACAAATGACAATGCAAGCCCCACCAGTGAGTTAAGTGAATAGAAAAATATACCAGGATTATTGATCCAAAATCTATTGTTCTTTATTTAGATTCTTTGAAAAAAAAACCTCTAATGGTATTCCATTTTGTAGTTTCCTAATAAAAACATCTGTCTCAATAGTATATGAAGTCCTCTACTAGATAGTTCACGAAGATGCTGCTTGCAAAATATATGCAGTTAATTTTGGATATATTTGATTTTTTTTATTTTTTCCTATAATATTTAATATACTTGTATAGAAGGCTGTATTTGATTGCTTCAAAACAATCTGTTAGTGAATTTTTCAAAATGTTGATGAAGTGATATGGCTATGCAAAGTCGAGCGTCCCAGACCAGAACTTATAAAGATGAAAAGTATAAATATCGAACAGTGTTCAATCCACACAACATATTTGAGGATTTCCACATGTGGAATGTGATTTAACAGTCACCCAGCACCCCTAAAGAGGAATGGGGGCTTGCGGAGGCTATAAAGGTGCATGCCCCAGATACCTGCTCCACTGTTATAGGAAAGACGTCAGCAATGGCAGATCTTGGACCAGAATTAACAGCAAAGGCCTATCCAGCAACCGTCCTTGGCATGTTCTTCCAATGGCACTTTTGTTTGCCAGCAGGGGCCTGGCTGCACTTCCCCATTATAAGCCAGGCTTGGATTTGGTCTCTTACCAGTTTTCACCCGTCCGCCATTACCGTCAACGTTGGGTTGCCCAAACCAGTTTTAGTGTTAATGATCCTACCTGGGATCCTTGAAAATGAAGTAACGTTGGGGAAATATCACAAAATGTATAGCATGACCTTTGTGTATTATGAAACCAGTGCTGCTGGAAACTCCAATGGGTTTAGCTTAGGTCTCTCCAATGTTTTTAATAGATAGCTCCATAAGTAAATGTAAGTCCTAAGAGGCTAATATGGTGAATGGGCACATTTTCAGGCTCACACAATCCGGATGCCTTTTCCCATGCATTACAAAGATGTGTTTTTTTGTTTTACCAGGATATCATTGAAAATTTAGTTTGGACATTTGGAATTCTCTGTATACAATGTTGGTGTATGATTTTTGTAAAATCTGTTTCCACCTAGCACTGGACTGTGTATATTTCACTCTGTATTTCTAATACATTAGGTTTTTTTTACACCTTCTTATAAGGAGCCAGAATTTTTACAATGAAACTAATTTGGTATCTGTCACCGATAACCGTAGTGTAGTATTTTCACACTTTTTACAGGCTGGCAGACGTCTCTGATATATAGCTACTATATGGACTGTGGTTACTGAACCATAAGAACATAAAATGGCGCCATAACACAAGTGAATTGGCCATAAACTTTCAGAGTTAAGATATGACCAATTATGTGATTATAATAGAAAATATGTAAAAGGTTTAACCAGGACAGGTTTATGAGAGTCTTAAGCTATTGAAATGTCTGTCGCCTGTGACTGTCGCCTGTGTGTTTCATGAGTGTTTTGTGTTCTTCTTCAGAGCTGTGTAAATAAGTCACTGACAGAACATTTTATAACTTCATTGTGCCAACTGCCCAGTAAGTGGGAATAATGGGATATATATATATATATATATATATATATATATATATATATATCAATAGAGCACCAGCAGATTTTATAGCACTATTAGAACATTGAAATAGCTTATATAAAAACTAACAGTAAAACACTCAGAACACATGATGGCCCCCTCTTATAATTCTTATAAGAACTCAAGCAAACCTAATTTTTTTTGTGTTTTTTTTTTTTGCAAGGGCTGATATATACATCTAATTTTCATAATTTCCAAAAGAGTTCCTATTTAATACATTTTTAAATACATATAATTTAACAGCTGTGTCTTGTTACATAAAGTCTATAAATAGTTTTAATAATTGTTTTAAACTGGAGCTTCTAAAACAGACACTCTTAGATCATATTGAAGCACTTTTGGTTAGTATATGATTCTGGATTACTAGAGCCCCTCCACATTAAAAAATAATAATAAAAGTTAGACCACAACCATTGGTTTCCAAGCAATCTAGATCTCTAACTCTCACAAGGGCTTATATAATAGATGCTTGCTTTTTGGGTAAATGCCCCTATAGCCATTATCTCCTTGTCATGGTGATTTCCAATAAACAAATCAGATTGAATTCATAGTACATTAAAATAAAATGCTTTCAATAATACAGGGGGGGGGGTTTGACATATTATTATTTTCTGTGAAAAAATTGATAGTTAAAAATTAAAGGGTTAACTACAATAATGTAATGACTGTCTATAACTGTAAATAGGAGCAGTTTGTTTTAATCAATAATATGAAAGCAATATAGACCTTTAAATCAGATATAGAAAGAGCTGGTCAAAGCTTTATGAGCAAAGGGCTTATTAGTACAATTATCTTGTCTACGAAACTGTAGTGTGAACTGCATTGAATCCACTAAATAAAACATATTCAATAAAATTGTAAGGGTTTATTTTATTTGGATGAAGATGAGTGATATTAGTTAGATTGAATTTTATACCCATGCCCATGATCATTATTACATAAACTGACCTATTTTCATCTAAGATATTATTAGTTAATTTTGTAAGGTATTTGTTTTAAAGAGAAAGCACTAGGGCATGTTTAATTTCATGTTTTATATGCAATATTGTATATTTGTTTATTTGTGATATGTAATTATAAAATCATAGTGACTATATACATTGTTAAAACTGCTTACACCATTACTTATGTTTACTAAACAGTAAAGATCTTCAGAGCATCTTCCAAGTAATGGAGAAAGACCTTTATGGATATGGTGTCATCAGGACATGTCAATAATGAGCATGGAAAAGAAGAGGGTAGGAAGATCCTAAGATCGCATTGAGTGACCTGGCAGTGCCTTAACCTGCGACATTAAAATCAAAGACTTGGCATTCAGGTGTATCTGTCAATTGCCACTTTATAACCTTCAATACACCTTAGCCATCTGCTATGAGGGATCCATCTGTGTGTCATGTACATTTAAATGCATTTATTAATATGGGAAAATCTGGGACTTTCCCCAAGCCCAGAATTAACCCTGAAATGTATCGACTAAAACAAATATATTTCTATTATTCTAATATATAAATAATCAAAATATATTTTGAATTATACTGAAGATTAATAATTCATGTATTTATTAAAAAATACGGCATTTATTGTATCCCTTTTTACGAGTTCATTCCAAAAAACCTTTAGAATTAAAAATAGCTATTAATACTTAAAAAAGGGGCTAGACTGTAACAAAAAGTTAAGCAAATAAGGAAAGGCGTCCAAGTGATTATATTTCCCAAATGGTAATAGAGTTATATTAAGAAAACATCAAGCCTCAACTTCTTCATAGATACCCACCATGTAAGAATTTCATTTGTTGTGTGAATTTTATTAGCAGTAAAAAAAATCCGACCCAGGCTCAAATGAATTTAATTTTGGTTTCTTTGTCATTTATTAAAATCTTCTTGTATTTAAAAAGGATGATTAAACATCTCTAGCTGATCAACTTCAGCATGGGCTTCTACCTGAAATATCAAAAAAGACAGACGATTTGGAAAGATTTTTTTATTAATTGTATTTCTATTTTCCCTACATGGTGATAAAAAATATATAAGCCATTTAACCCCAAACGTACAGACCCAGCTTAATGCATCTAGGTATTATATTGAATAAAAAATATTTGTAACCCAAGTGTGTTTTTTTACAACACAATAATATATTTAAGCATTCAACTGGGAGAACGATGTTTGCGATTTTCTGATTAAGATTTATCTAAGATTGTGTGAAGCTCTAAACTGAAAAACGTTTAATTTTTACTAAGGGCAAGATAGAGGCGACCCCAGATTATGCTTTCCCAAAGGAATGGGAGGCTGGGGGCTGCCACGTGCCTTGTGTATACCTTTTTTCTGCCCCTCTTCTCCTCCCCCCCCCAGCCATTCTGTTGTCCATTTGACCCTCCTACACGCTTATTCTTTTCCACCTTCAGAGACTATCAGGCTCCTCTGTATCTGGATCCTGTCTTGAGACAATGGGACCCCTAACCTTTATTCCTTGGAGACATGCTTTCATCCTCTGGTTCCACCTCACACCTCTGTCCTGGGACCTGCTCCACTACTATTGTCCCAAAGTTGCCGAGAATTAAAAAAAAAAGGCAAAAAGAAAGAAAGACAAAAAAAATACAAAGAGCCAACAGAATCCCCCAAGACCATAAAATGCTAAAACCCAAAAAGTCTCATCCCCTTGTCTGGTTCACACTGATTTCATTCTTTCACAATGGCTTCAGTTATACAATGAATTAAACAGTCCCGTGGTATTTCTATCCCCTTGAAACCTGTGGAACACATACCTATATTTAACTAATTATTTCATAATTTATTTTTAATTCTATGTTAAATATGTGTATTATATTCACTGTTTGTCCGTCTCATTTCTTTCTTTCTCTCTTTCTTTCTTTCTTTCTTTCTTTCTTTCTTTCTTTCTTTCTTTCTTTCTTTCTTTCTTTCTTTCTTTTTCTTTCTTTCTTTCTTTCTTTCTTTCTTTCTTTCTTTCTTTCTTTCTTTCTTTCTTTCTTTCTTCAATTCTAATTGTATGACTGTAATGTAATATCTAAATATTTCATACACATTGTATGCATACGAATATAATATTTTTCATGAAAAAAAAGTGTGGGGGGGGGAGGGTATGATTACTTTGTTGCAATTGCAGCCTAGAAGACGAGAAGTAACAATTTAACCTTTCAGGTTCTGACACCGCAGCTAAAAAAGAGGTAATGTAAGTACACAGGGATTTCAGGGTTATTTTTTTTTGTGCAGAAGAAGCACATTTTTATCAGCTTACAGGGTGGTCAAAGTATCAAAGTGTGAAAAGAAAACCACTTAACCATTGCCTAGCCGGACTGGGCAGAGACAGAACATTGCAGACATTGAGAAATGCACATTGCAATATGGGGTAATTCTTGTAAATATATATTTATGTATATATATATATATATATATATATATATATATATATAATCATCTCATTCCTCCTCTTTTTATTATTGTGAAATTAACATGACACATAGCAAATGGTATCTTTTTTAGACACCTTTGGGCAAGAGCTGCGGCTGAATTTCCTTTAGTATGGGCTACTACTATAGATTGATAGATTTAAGTTACACAACCTGCACACAGTGTAGCAAGGATTGAATGATATATCAGTACAAAATGGATATACAAAACATATTATGAGTTAAACATTATAGCGATATGTTCATTAGATCTGTGTTTCTGCTATAACTTTAGAACTCCCACATATAATATGCATATTATAACTAGCCAAACGAAATGTATATACCGTATATTCTTTTTTTCACTTAGCAAATATGTTGGATTTAAGAAAAAATATGTGGCAAATGTAATTTACAATGAATCCTTTGAAAGTGAAATAAACATAGTTCCTGGTGAGTATAGCTAATAAACATGATTATACAAGGACATTTATTGTTTTACTTTCCACCGCATTTTGATATTTGAAAATAGTTCCTAAAATTTATATGATCATATTCTTTTCATTTTTAATGAATTTTCATTTATTTATTTATTTCATTGAAATCCAACTGAACCATTACAGATAAGACACAGCTTTATGATGTTATCAGATATATATATATATATACTATTTGTAATAAAATGTTTCCTTTGTAGTAATAAATGTTAGCAATAAATGTTTCCTTTTTTCACAACAAAAAGGTCAAGCAGATTTACCTTTAAATTCACTTTATTGTGTTAAAAGGATTGCTTGAGTAACCTGCATTTTTCATTTTTTTTTGTACCTTTAGTCACGTGATTCCGTTCTATACATTCAATATTAAAATAATCAATAAAACTGGCTGACCAGATTCTTCTTTTGATCTTATAGTGGAGACTGGAGATAAAATCAGTGATAAATGTATCACAGGAAAGTTCAGACAATAAGCAGAAACATAAATCATTAAAACATTGCACAGAAAAAACACATTATGTCTAAATAACAAGCAAAGCTCATTCTATATGAGATTTAGATTATGATAACATTTTGTTAAGATGTTTGGATTCTTAACTATTTATTAAGAATTATTTAGTTTTTGACAGTTTCAAAAATATTAGTAATTCAGTATTTTTTTTATTGTTTACTATTATTTATTGATTTATATAGCACCATCATATTCTGCCGGGCTGTATAATTAACTAGCTTAGGCATTAAAGTGCTGCCAATTATGGCTAAATATAGAGCGACATTATGCCAAAATACATTCTCAATGCATTGTATAATGTTTATGCTGCTATTATTATTTGGGTAACTGCAGGAGTTTTTAGTATGGGATATTATGCTTTACAATCAGAGGGGAAGAACTCTGCTGTGGTTCCCTAGTGAATCATATGTCACAATTTGAAACTAAAACCGTGTTGAGTGTGGAAGTAAAAAGTGTAAGAAACGTTAAGGCAAAATAACCAAAACTTTAAAAAATCAAATACAATTTAACAATGCGATGCTGTAAAATGGATGTTAAACATGTCACAAATGGTGGCCATGAATGACAAAGGTGTCACGGGCTATTTTATGGGTCAAGGGGGAAGGAAGGGTAAGGATCATGATGAAATAAGAAGACAGGGAAAAAAGCCAAGTGAATAGGTTACCTGCTACTTTATTATCCTTATATTTGCACCTTCTTCAAAATGGCTTTGCAAACAAGAGATCTGGTGAACTTTTACTGGTGTCAGATCCCATTGAACATCTAGGCCACCTGCTTTATTTTATTTAAAAACACAAATTATTTCTTTTACTGGAGAGCATCTTTCTAAAACATCAAATACAGCATGGGTACAAGCATCAGTAAGTAACACTTTTGCTAGTAAGGTATCAGCCAATATCAAGATTCAGATATAAAATCCCAATACTTCCAACAATGTCTTCGACTTTGCAAAGTTCTGTAGCAGATTATAGGGTCATCAAAAAACTCTTTTTTGTAAGCCCCAGGATGGCATTTCCTCTTCACAGAGAACATGCGCACTAAATACTTACCAAATTCTTCTCTATACCCTTTAATCTACTGTAGCGAGTTAATATCTAGATTCTCAGCTGATCCTAAACCATTGTATTAGGTTGCATTTTCTCTTGCCTAGAAATGGCAAAATAAGATTTCCCCCTTAGTTTTAATATAATATAGTATAATATTAAATTAAAAGCAGATAACAAGCAGCCATGATATAATACAATCATGGCTGCTTGTTATCTGATTAAAGTAGTAACATTAGTTGCATAAAAGTAACAAATAGTAGCTTAAATTAAGTATTTTATTTTCATGTTGCATTTTAAAAGTTATACACTTGTTCTTCATCTTGGATTGTTCATTTCATATTTATTTCATCTTAATCTCTTGTACGCAAAATTCAAGAGGCTCACTAGATATGCGCTGCAAGTGCCCATAGCATTGTCACTCCTATGGTTATTAAGGGCATATTGACCATTCTTCCATTTTAATTATAATTATTATATTTTATTTATATAGCGCCACTAACTTGTGCAGCATTTCTTACAGTGCATGCATTCAAATCATGAAAACAAACTGATACATTAGGTAAGGATGGCCCTGTTCACAGGATTACTATGTATTTTAAATAAACTCTTATCACAACATTTGTACCTTATTGTGTAAAAATGATTCAGTGGTGAGTTCATGCTAACAATTTAAAACTAAGAAATAAATTAAGCACTTTGCATGTTGTATGTTGCCAACCGAATTTACCCTGATCGCAATGTCTGCCTACTGTACTTATACGACTGGAATTGTCCCACCTCTTTATTATACTGTAAACTGTAAAGTGCTAAGTACATCTGTTAGTGTTGTATAAAAAAAATATGCGTGCATACATACATTTTCCATTTTGAACTTCTAATCTTCCCTTTTCTCATTTGTGCACCAACAGTATCTGATTATTGTAAGACAAATTGGCTTTGGCTGCTGAAAGTCTGATTTGACTGTGAAAAGAACAATGAGGTTCCAATATTCCAAAGGAAGTATTTTTTTTTTCTCTTTCATGAGAAGAAACTTGTATAACTGCTTGTATTAAAGGGCAAGGTAGTTGTGTCTATGGGAATAGCTACAGGGGTGGGATGGGTATAGGATGTGACAGGTGGGTTTGTTTGAAGTGGCCAATCTACATTAATTAGAGTCGTCAACCCCTGGGTGACCTTCGGTCAATAAAAGCAGGAATACAGGGTCAGGCTGTGCTGTATTTCCTTCAATGAACATGATGCCATGAACAGATAAGAGGAAACCAGGATATGAATGTACCTCTTGGTCAGAGAACACAAACAAACAAACAAACTAAAATTTTGTATCTAAGATATATAGGTATAACCCAGTTTTATTAGCAGTAGGTGAATAGACTTATTTAAATCTTCTGTCTCATGGATCTCCATAAAATTGCTATGTTCCGATGGCCTTCTTTCACTGAGATAGCAAGATCTTCAAATCTCTGGTATAAAATAAGCAGAAGAAGCCAATTTATCGCCATACATTCTTTACAGTCATTGGCAACAATTGGGTTTGTGAAGGGCATTTCAATAAGTACGCTACAGGAACAAAGTCCTCCATCTTGTCATGGACACTTTACCGGCCCCTGTTTCCCTACATTGTGGAATGTTTTACACATCTAGATAGACATCATTGAAAATGGTCAATGTGAAGGCATTATTATTGGAGCATACCAGCAGAACAACTATGGAGTAGCCAAAGCAGTTACATTTTTATTTTGTCAAACTTTCAGGACCTCAGTGGTCTTTTCTTCAGATTGAAGAAATGTCTTCAAAGGTCCTGAAAGTGGTCCTGAAAGTTTATGCAATTTGATAATTTCTCTATCATACTAAAAAGTAGTCACGTATCCTGGCCTTCCCTGACTAGGCCCAGGCCTAGGGTGGCAGCTCCAGGGGGGTCCACCACTCAATGGGCCAGTTACAGGAGAGATCTTTGATCTCCCCAACCAGCCCATTTACACTATGAAGGCTGAGCCGACTTAGCGCACCCTCCATAGACTTAGTTTACAGTGCAGACCAGATGCAGTGCAGCCATTAATGTAGGGGCAAAAGCGGCAACTGCTCTTGGCCCGTTACAAATAAACATCGCCCTTACCAGAAGCAGCCTAACACTTTTAAAGACCTGGTTGCTGTAACTTTCCTTTGTTTTACCTGACACAGCAGGTTTATTCACTAAAGTTCATGGGAGTTGCACTTTAAACTGAAAAAACTTCTTTATGCAGTGGGAAGGGTAAATAACAGCACTTACTGTGTACCGGGGCAAATGTACCAAGGCTCAAATTATACAAACTGTCACGTGGCAATGGGGCATCCTAGTGACTAGTGTAAAGTGTAAACTTTGGAGAGAGCAAAACTTCCCAAGTTAACAGGTAATGGGAAAGCCCACAGACTGCCTGCTCCCTGGGCAGCTATCCTTTTTACCTTACGGCTCACTTTACTGCTAGGGAGGAGACGTGATCAAAAACACTTATTACCGGTATTTAAAAAAGTAACCCCAATTGGTATAAGTAATATGAGACTGTTTTGGCACAATCACATTTTGTGTTAGCTGAGCAACAATCACATTTACACAATGTATTGCTACCTATTTACACTTAATCAGGAACAGTGTACATAATTTTTTATTATAATAATTCGTTATTTTATTCTTTCTTGGGAATAATGGTCACACTGTAATACTATGGCTACATGTTCAAGGCTTGAAAGAAAAAGTACATTTACAGCGTTCACCCGCTTCAGAAAAAGGAAACACAAGAAGGCTTTCAGTACAAAGAATGTGTCTTTGGAAGTCATAGAACATTCGGATAAATAGATAAGATGGGTGAAACAGATCCAGTGAAGGCCAAATACTTTAACACACGGTTCCAGGTGCCTCTTCCTGTTTTTGGAGGAGCTTAATTATTAGAGTCCGTTTACTCTAGGCCAAAAACAAAAAATGAGGCCTTCAGACAATGAAGCCATAAAGATCCAACTGATACACTTTATTTTTTCATGTTTTGTGCATTTTTATTGCAGCTCATATAAGTGCTTGACAAGAAAACATTTGAAACTCTATATTTGCTCTTGAAAAACAACATACACCTTCAAGATGTTAAAAAAGAGGAAACATTCTTGTATACATTTCTATTGTACCTGTCTATGTTGTTCTGTTACATAGCGTAGGGCATAATCAAGCCATAAACCCATACAAACCACCCTCCACAGCACTTTCTTAGCCAAAGGATTAACAGTGAGTGAGGTGTGTGTGGGGTAATTGCTTCTTCCAGGATGTTGAAAAAGACAATATAAATTCCATATACTGAAATGCTATAATTATAAAACGTATAGCTATCAAATGTACCAAGCTTAGAACGGTAAGTTGGGATCAGCGATTATCCCGGGACACATTTAAACATCCCACGTTAATGACCCATACATGTAAAGCTGTGCCCCATATTCATACCCGAGAACTCTCAGGGTCTGACCGTAAGTCTCAGGGTTTTTTCCCAGATTTCCGAGTGAAGGTACGCTCTTGGGGTCACAAATAATTACAAGGTTTCCACAACAAAGGATATTAGAGCCATTTAGTTAACTAAATTATAAATTATTAATATTTCTCAAGTCTAAAGGTCAGCTCATTAGAAAGTTCCCAGGCAGGGCCGGCCTTAGCGGTGTGCAAACTGTGCGGCCCCACAGAGTGCCATGGCAGCAAGGGCGCCTGCCCGGGACTTAAATTAAAACATCGTTGGTTTTTTTTCAACTTTATTTAACATCATTCATGTTAAATAAAGTTAAAAAACAAACAAAAAAAAAAAACCTGATGCTTTAATTTAAGTCCCGGGTTGGGGCGCCAAGCAGTTGCTTGTGAAGTTTTCAGCAACCGCTTGACTCCCCTCACTCTCCGTGATTCGGTCGCAGTGCTGGCATTTCATGTTGAGCGCCGGAATATGACATCATATTACCAAGGTATAGTCTTGTGCCTAATGCATTCTTCAATTAGAACACTACTGGGTTGAATTTAACATACATACTGTTGGGTGCAAATATTACAGAAACATCCCCCATCATCCCTGGAAATATTACAGGAATTGTGAGGTAGGCTGACACATAGATGGAATAGGACAGAGCCATCCCATCTCCAAGAACACGCAAAAAATGGCAAATCTCTGCTTTTCTCAGTTAAACACAAACCAACTAGTATACAACCACTGCAAGGATCACAATAGCTTGACACTAAGATGTGAGATATTTTGGGGACATTGTGAAAACTACTGCCAATGGAAGTGACGTTATTTTAATTTGTTAGGTGTGACCTACATATAATAAATTATTTGGAATGTTATCTCCCCATTTGTTGATAATGTATCTTCCTGTAACATCTCTCACTGAATGACAACTAAACAAAAGTACTGGTGCCGGGGCACAAATGTCTCTACATTGTCATAAGTGCGCACAAGCTGGGCACCTAATGATGTCAAGCAAATGCACACAACCCGACTTGAGCATTGTTCCTGTTGGCCAGTCTGGGATGGTCATCTCCTGGCTTCATGTTATCCTGTTGTTTGTTGCCATTGCATTAAAAGCACTCTGTCTAGCGCTACATAAATAACACGGTCAGTCTAGACACAAAGGAGAGAAGATTTTCTCTGTCCATCTCTAAATTTGTGTGGTTATCTCGGTGGGCTTGTCTTCCTGGATGTGTCTCAATGCAAGTTTGTTACAATAAAACAGCATCTACCCAAGTAATCCTGCCTAGAATCATGTTTGCACATAGGGGAATTCTGCTTAACAATATCACTGCAATTAGTTGACTCTGGCCCCAGGAGGGCATGTACTCCTTAGTAAATCTGTGTCCAAATACCTTATCTAACTCTATTCAAACCACTATCATCCCCCACCTGCTTGTTAGACTATCAACACTTTGTAAATCACGGTAGGAGGCAGGGTAAATAAGATGGGACTTGGATGTTTTATCTCTGCTGATTCCTTAATGCACACAGCACATATTTAAAAAACTATTAATTCAATTCATACTCATACTCTAATTATGTTATTTAGGAGAAGAACAAGTTCAGTAAAAGTTAGTCTAGCACGTCACAAAATATGGTTATTTATGCTAGTTTTTTATATCAAATTACATTTATGTATTTAGCGACAGCAGGTTCAATAGTGCTGTTACAATGGGGGCACTGAAAATATTTAACTATATTTTGGTGTGCAGTTCAACCATGGTTATGTTTAAAATTGTGAGGAACAATGTACAATAGACCCCTCTAGACTGTAAGCTCGTTTGAGTAGGGCCTCCTCACCAGTTGTCTCTGTAAGTCAATTTGTTATGTTACATACTACTTGTTATGTCTACCCATTGTACAGCGCTACGGACATTGATAGTGCTACATAAAACAATAGATAATAATAATAATAATACAATGCGTGTGGTTTGTCCACGCGTCCCTTCTCAAGCCTTGCACCTTACCGGGTGCACTATGGAACCCCCTGGGGGTGAGCTTTTGGGAACTCTCTGCTAAAAGCTTGCTTTGGTGGACTGGGATAGGCTAGATATCCTTGAACGAGAACTGTACATCTGGTAAAGCTAGCGCTACCTGCATGACTAGCTAATTTCGTATTGTTTCCTTGAATGTTGAGGGGCTAAACTCTTCCATCAAACAGAAGAAAATTCTTACACATCTAAAAAAGAATTAGCCCGGGATATCTTTTTTTACAAGAGACCCATTGGAACGACCCTTTAACTAATACACCTAAAGCCCCCTGGATCTCTGATTACCTGTCAGCTAGCAAGTCAAGAGGGGTTCCAATCATATTCAGGGCTGGATTTCAGAGCATCATGGGCCTGGTGCTGAGGATTTGTGTGGGCCTTTTTTATGGAAATAAATGAAATAGACAGAATAAACAGAATCTTAACTCTTC
The DNA here is from genome assembly GCF_027358695.1 of Spea bombifrons. Lineage (NCBI taxonomy): Eukaryota > Metazoa > Chordata > Amphibia > Anura > Pelobatidae > Spea > Spea bombifrons. The sequence continues at coordinate 20,359,998 of NC_071090.1, read as the reverse complement.
GGCATCCATGTGTACTAGAAAAAAGATGACATCAGTGCTACTCAGATAGTATAGGATATAATCTTATGTAAAGAAATTGGGAGTACATCGGTTCACTACAAAAAGTAATCATATTTTTTTGTGTGTTTTAGGCCCTTTGCTATTTCTCTTAGAACCCAAGCAATCAATCCATCCACATTTATAAATTCTTGAGAGATTCAGACAGGCTAGAGGTTTTGTGATTAATATGTTGAAAACCAAGGCACTTCCCATCTTTCCACAAGCAAAATTGGGCTGGGGATCTCCATTATCTTTTAAATGGGAAGCCAATCCATTTAAAATATGTGGATATCCAACCTATACAATCTATATAACTAAACATAGCGCCACTTTGCGCAAGAGTAGAAGAAACATTTTGGAGTTGGTCAAAATTGAACTTATCTTTTACAGGAAAATGTACAAAATGGTATGCTTTCTGAGATTGTTGTACCTCTAACATTTGCTTCCCGTAATCATGAATCGGAATGATATGAAAAGGCACAATAGGTTGCTGCATGATTTATCTGGCAGAACAAAAAAGAGTAGACTATTACAATTTAAGATACAGCAGCCCATCACTTATATGAGAGTAATCCGCCCAATATACAAGACTATAATTTAGCGGCTAATAATCGCATAGCTACAGATTGGATCTTAAATCATGGCAGATTTGCCTGGCCTAGACCAACAATTCTCCTTGGATATCCATTCGGCTGCCCTCCTGCATCTTGTGCAACCCTATGTTGTCGTCAGACTGGAAAGCTTGAAAAATAGTCAGGAAAAGAACATTCTTTAGATTTGTACCCTTGATTTGTAATCCCATGGTCCAACATGGCAAGGTAGACCACACCTTTTGGTGTCTGTATAATCAAGGGAGAAGATTAGAACCAGGAAATAGTAGCAGGTTTACGTTACTTCAGCTAATGAAACAGTCCCCATCCAGCTTCTGCATTCCTTGCACCTAACTAGCTACATTACCACAGTGACCTCCTCCCTGACAGGTACAGATCACAATACCATAGCACCTTCAAGAAGCGGAAAACAAAGCACGCAGTGCACTTGCATGTCCTGAACGAAGTTAGGACCCACACAGTTGAAGGTCCGCATGCATTAAGTAAGAACATTTTGAGGACCCCATGTAGAGAGACTCTGAACTACAAATAAGGACACTGTAGGGCTCTTTTACGTAAACAGATATATTTATTTTAAAATATAAGATATTAACCAGCTTTTAATATCATCAAGCATATAATTACAGACCGCGAGGGAAATCAATATACTTAATAACACAGGGGCAGTGGATTGCTTCTTTCTCAGGCAAGAGTCCACCTGCTTTTTATTACACATACCATTTCTGTGAAAATATTACACTATGACTTATTTCTGTGTGTTCATATTGTGAAAAGATACTAAAGATTTTACATGCCAATATCTCTAGGGGAAGTATATGCTTTATTATTGCCTGGGTGATTTACTACTCTTATATTTAACTATAGATCATAATAACCCGTCGGGCCGACTCACACTCCTCAAAAGAACATTGCCAACTTCCATGTCCCAAACAATCCTTGACCTGGAAAACCATACAAAGCGGCTTGTGGCCTGGGGAACAGAACTTCCTGGCCTGGGGGTAGAGAGGATTATTGTTGCACGTAATTGGCAACGTTGGTGTTAATATCCAGGTCATTCAGTGAAATGTTTTTTTTTAAATACTGCATAAAGTTTATGTGCCTACAGATTTAGGGCACCAAATGGGACTGGAGACCCACTATAAATGCCTGAAATGCCAATCTCCAAATGCTAATTTGATGCATGGTGGTTCTGACGATTCATAGTTTTGGCGAGAGGTCTGTCATTATATCACGCACATTTTGAGGCTTGGCTTCTAACTCTCGCCTACGTGGGAGCTTTTTGAAACTCCGTCTCCAAAAGTTGTAGCCTAAGGGCTGGAGATAAAACGCAATGTTGGTGCAATGGATCCAGAGACAATAACCTGTTGTGAACTAACTCCAGCTAACTCTTAATGTATCTCCCAGATGGACTGGATAGAGGCTTCCTTGCATTAAGAATGCAAAGCCAAGTCGTTATTTAGCAAGTGGTTGACCCATACTTCAGTATTGGGTGGGCCTTCTAAACGCCTTATATAGGATGGTGTTCTTTGCAGGTGTAGTGTAGTGTATTCCCCTGGAACGAAATGGCATGTACACTCTTGGCCGGGCGGATGCATGGCCACACAGTTTCCATTCTAATTATGCTCCAACACTATTGTACTGTGATAACATTGGTGACCCTTGTATTAAACAGATACATATTCATAGAAAACATGTTGGTAGTAGAAAGCCTATTGTTAGGCCACCAGCTCAAACATATTGTTTCCATTATTGATGCATTGTATGTATATTGTTGAAAGTTCAGCTGCTTGCTGATGTTCATAATCTGCACCACATCACGATACCTGTTGATACAATGTTACTGTGCAACAATGGCGCCCTGTGCGGTCGCACAGGTTGCACACCCCTAAGGCCGGCCCTGATGACAATATATCTGACTGACAGACGCACAAAGCAAGAACACAATGGCAGACCAGTGCAAGTGAGGTAAGGGGGTGCGAGAGAAAGCATGTATGTTAAAAATGAGAATGTATGCATAAGTGTGTGTTAACATAAATGTGTATATGTACTTGTGTAGGCATCTGTGAGTGTGATCATGGATGTGTAAGTGCTTGTGTGTTAGCATAGATATGTGTTCAGGGAGGGAAAGATGGAACAGACAGGCGGTTTGCAGGGAATGGCAAGCTGTTTGGTGGAAAACATCGCATAGACAATCTGTTTGGGGGAACTGAAAGGATGTTTGGGGACAAAGATGATGACATACAAAGGTGTTTGGGTGCACTAAAAAGCTGTTTGGCGCTAAATATGGCACAGACATGATGTTTGGTTGCAAAGATGGCAATGAAAAGCTGTTTGGGGTGAAGGTGGTACAGAGAATCTGCTTTGGAGCTAGGATGGCAGAGACAGGCTGCTTGAGGCCACGGTGGCACTCACAACTATTTGGCACAAATTTGTCACTGTGGGGGGGTCCTGTGGTGTGTTAAATTGTATGAATTTAGTGAAAATTTTTGTTGAATATTGTATAAATATGTAGAGTTCATGCTAAAGTCAGGGTATTAAGATGATGAGGAAATAAAGGATATATATATGATGAGAAGTTATGTTAGGGAGCATGAAGATGGATAGGGATGATTGTGGTGTAATGTGGGGTGATAATGGTAGGGGATGAAAATGATAGTGGGGAGGAATATGATGATAGGGATATGGATATGGTGGTTGGGGGATAATGATTGTGGTTGGGTATTGAAATGAATTAGGATGTTATGGGTATGATGTACCTACATACAACGATCAGACATAACATTATAACCACCTGCCTAATATAGTGTAGGTCCCCCTTTTACCGCCAAAACAGCCCTGACCTGTGGTAGCATGGACTCCACTAGACCTCTGAAGGTGTGCTGTGGTATCTGGCAGCAGATCCTTTAAGTCCTGTAAATTGGATGCATCCTGGTGCCATGTGTTCTCCATGTAAGCTACACACACGCAACCGGTCATCCAGGCAATGTAAAAGAAAACATGATTCATCAGACAAGGCCACCTTCTTCCATTGCTCTTTGGTCCAGTTCTTATGCTCACATTCCGTGCATCAATGAGCCTTGGCCGCACACGACCCTGTTGCCGGTTCAGCACTATTCCTTCCTTGAACCAATTTTGATAGGTACTGGCCACTGCAGACCGGGAACACCCCACAAGAGCTGCTGTTTTGGAGATGATTTGACCCAGTCATCTAGCCATCACAATTTGTCCCTTGTCAAAGTCGCTCAGATCCTTACCCCCTTAAGGACAATAGGCGGTCCCTAAACCCATTGAAAACAATGCATTTTGAGCCCGTACATGTACGGGCTTTGTCATTAAGGGGTTACTCTTGCCCATTATTCCTGCTTCTTACACGTCAACTTTGAGGATGAAATGCTCACTTGCTGCCTAATATATCGCACCCACTGACAAGTGCCATGATAACAAGATTATCATTGTTATTCGCTTCACCTGTCAGTGGTCATAATGTTATGGCTGATCGGTATACATTCATACCGCAACTCTAACCATAAACACACAAACATATACACATACCCACTAACACATACATGCATGCACACTCTTAAAACATTTACACAAAAATACACACACAGTCACTCTAACACCATAGATGTATACATACATACACACACACACAAAGCCCCTTCAACACTATATACTTATACATACATACACATAGCCGCTCTAACACCATGCACTTACACTTATAAACATACATCCATACACGCACACTCTTACACCATATACTTAAACATACATGCAGACACAATATAAAACCATACCCTTATGTATACACACAGCAAGCTTTACAATATACACTTACACATATATACAGTACATGCACACATTCACTTTCTGTGATACCCCATACAGCTCAAACACATCCCCCTTCCCCTTACATTTTATCTAATTTTTAAGGAGAGCTACAAGTTTAAATGCAATGTGTATTACTCACTGTGAAAGTAATTTCTCTGTTGTAAATATCACTGTGTTCAGTAATTTATTTAAATAAAGTTAAAAATGGTTAATTTCATACTTAAGATTTTTTTTCGCATTGTACAAACTATACTAATGCACTCTCAGTTGGTCCCAGCACATTACATGATGTCATGGGCCACTATGTGTTTTCATATGTATATTATTTAAGACTTATTTATTTATTTATTTAAGATTAACACGTTTTTCATATATATTTTAAAAAGCAGAGTTTGTACCTATTCTAAACAAAAAATATTTGGGCCAGAACCTGACATGTGCAATGTGTCCAAAAATGGCACCATGAAATATGGTGTTGGTATTCTATTATTTTAAGGGCTGTCTGTGTAGGAGGAATAAAGCCAGGTAAGGAACCGCCAAACTCACTAACAAAGTGAGGTTGCTGAAGAGGTTATCAAAGGTCATACACCATAGCATGACTGAGCACAGCAACTAGACATAATACTGCATCAGCAAGGTCTCTGCCAGGCGGAAATTTCAAGGTAGACAGGGGTTTCCAGGTACCAGGTAAAGGTTTTGTACAATCCCTTTTCTCCTTGGAGACTGTTCCATTTATCTATTACCCTCTGAGTAAAGTAGAACTTCCTTACATTATATCTAAACCTCTGATGCTCAAGTTCAGGGGCGCCCAACATGCGGCCCGCGGGCCAAATGCGGCCCACGGCACCTCGAGGTGCGGCCCGCATGAGATCGGCAGCCAGGGCAACAGAGATTACAAGAGCCCTGCTACTTACCTGTGGGAGGGTCTTCTGTACTGCACAGAGGAAGCGGAACCCAGCAGAGTTCACGTGACATCACATGACTCTGCTCCAGTCCTGGTTCCTCTGTGCAGTACCAGAGAACGCAGAGGGAGGCCGCGTCCCCTGCTGAAGTCTGTGAGCGGCATCGAGAGAGCTGCAGTGAAGGTAAGGGGGTGGGGAGGATGTTTGAATGAGTATGCATGATTGAGGGAATGAATCTGTGAATGAATGAGTATATGAATGAATGAGTGTGTGTGATAGCATGGATGTGTAAGTGCTGGAACCTAGGCATGATGGGACTGTGATTGCTGTTTGCAATCACACTCCTATCATGCCAAGTCAGCCAGTACATGCTGGTACAGGGTGGCTGTAAGTGATGTGCAGACCCCATACTGCTGGCAGCATCAATACACAAGGGGGCAGCTAGCCAGGTTTCAGCATGTACTGGCTGACTTGGCATGATAGGAGTGTGATTGCTAACAGCAATCACAGTCCCATCATGCCTAGGTTCCAGCATTTACTGGTTGCCTGGGTATAAAAGGAGTGTGATCGCTGTTAGCAATCACACTCCTATCATGCCAAGTCATATTGTTGAATTTTATGTCCAATTGTGGTGTGTTACTTACTTTTTATTAAAGTGTGGTTAACACACCACAATTGGACAAAAAATACAATAACAATATTAATTTATATATGATTGTTGACAGCAATCACACTCCTATCATGCCCAGCCAATCAGTACATGCTGCAATCTGGGTATGCCTGAGATTGCTGTTAACAATCATAAGATATATATATATATATATATATATATATATATATATATATATATATATATTAACATTGTTATTAATTTTTTGTACAATTTTGGTGTGTAACTTACTTTTATTAAAAGTGTGGGATTTTTTTATTATTTTTTGGGTTTCGGCTAAGTGAACCCTGAATTTTTGGTTTTGGTCCAGAATTTTCATATCCCTAAAATAAATAGAACTATTTCATTTTACTTTTCCAGAATCCTGAATTTGTAGTCACAAAACATTCTAGGCCCAGAAATCAGTGAGAGGAAAAGTAAAGGTTTTGTGTCATTTACTTTATTTTATTCTGCATATCTTGTTAAAGGCCATATTTTCTCACAGTGAAAAATGAGTGCGGCTCTCGCACATATACAATTCTGATGAAGTGGCCCACTTCAGAAAAAACTTGGACACTCCTGCTCTAGTTTAAGACCATGACCTCTTGTTCTAACATTGCTCCTCATTTCAACTAAGCTTGCTCCTTGCACTTTAAGTATTTAATTGTTTCTATTACACCCCCTTCCTTCCTGTAAGTTATACATATTAAGATCCTTTAATCTTTCCTGATAATTCTTGCAAACCACTTACAATTCTTGTAGCCCTACTCTGAACTCTCTCCAATGTGCCAATAGCCTTTTGGAGATGGGGTCTCCAGAACTGTACATCATACTTGAGCTGACGCCTGACCAGAGATCTATATTCTACCCCATCTGCATGCCCCCAAAACATTTTCTTTGCTTCAGTTTAGATGAATTATTTCAAACAAAAAGCCTTCACGGAAAAAATCCACCCACGTAGAACTGAAAAGATGTATGGCAACCATCTGCTAATAAGAAAAACACTGGTGACTAATGTCTTATAATTCAGACTGATACAAATATTTGTAAAAATAGACAACAGTAGACAAAGACATTATGATCAGAACACTTGTAAACAAAGGTTTTTATTAACAAAATTACCCTTAACCTCTGCAAATCTGGACTCTCTATGCCATCCTGGAAGCGGTGGTACTTAAAGACCATAAGAACAGCACATAAAGACTTTGTTTAAGCAAGTTTCTGGTTCCTAATTCATAGATCTGCTTTCCAATTGATGCAGACGTCTAATCACCACTAATCACTAATCAATTTGTGTTTGTGGTAGGTTATTTGAAAGAATTAATTACATTGGAGAAAAACATATATACAAATGTAGAGATAAACAATATGTAGGACAAAAACACTACATGGCCAAAAATCACAGCACCTGCCAGTGCCAGAACACAGGCAACATGACCATATCCAGTGTAACAGAATTTAACATGTAAATCCAAAACCAAAAACAACAACAGTCAAGCACTAAACGTATAGCCCACAGAGGTTGAAATTGCGACCGGGCCTGCTACTCTAGTGGGCCCGGCCGACCCCCACAATCACTTCTGCAGTCTATTGCTTCCACTGTAAGAACAACGTCCCTTGTACTGCCCAGGGAATGCAGGAACCCCGCAGAGCCACATTACATCATGTGACCCTGCTGCGTTCCTGCTTCTCCTGGGAGGTAAAAAAGAAGTTGTTTGCACAGTGTGCAAGCAACGTAGAGGTAAGCAGCGGGCCTGTGCGTAAGTGTGTAAACGCCACTGACAGGTCTGCAGTTGAGGTAAGGGGGTGTATGAATGAATATATGAATATGTGTGAATATATGCGGCTTGCCCAGGGTCCAATAAATATTAAAGGCGGCCCTGGGGGTCTCAAGGTGACATGTTCTACGACATGTAAGCTCAATTTACAGTAGTAGCGGCTCATTGCTATTTGCGGAGGATGCCTTCTCTCTTTCATATCCCAACTTTTATTGGAAGTGTTTAATACTACACACACACTCTGACACACACTGTCCATCAACCAGCATGTAAGTATCCCAGATTGCTTACCCGTTCAGGCTTGCTCAAAGGATTCAAAATAATGCACTAAATAGAAAATAAGAATTAGTGTTATATAGATAACAAAAACACAAAAAGCATCCACATTAATCCAAGATTCAAATATAATTAAAGATCCAAGTAATCAACATTTCTAAATGTTTAGTACATCTGGGGCTATTCAGATCCTAAGTGTTCTATTTGGCAATCATTATAACAACAAATTCATTATTTTTTGTTTTATTGCAGCCAAATGTGTATGGTATGTTTTTCCATATTAGAAAATTCCCTTTAACGCTAAGGTGATAAGACTACTTTTTTTTTTTTTTTTTTTACTTTTGTTCCAAAACACTTTTTAGACATGTTATCAAAATAAATAGTACCAACACAGCAAAAATAATTCCCAATCACGTGAATGCTATGTAATGTCCAACCTGACAAAACTCAACAAAATGTCTAGATACTATAAGTAGTAAAGTCAAATGTTTTTACATGCAGCCAAACTAGACCACAGGGCGATTCATCCATTCCAGATACATTTTCTAGAATCCATCCAAAATAATAAACTACAGCTTGATCAAATTCTCACATTTAATGCATTTTCAAGAATATATCAGTAAGTACATATTAAGTTGATTTTATTATCAGTTCATAATTAGCTCGAAAAGCTTTGTCGGGCAGTTCTGGGAATAATTTTAGGCTGTCTAAGTGATAATTGCCTTACATCGCCACCTAGTGGACGTATGCATGAAGTGACGTTTCATTTACCTAATGCTTTTGGTATTTGTTGTGTGTATAACATGTCTTATGTTCAAAGTTCTGCATGCAGAGATAAGCTTAAAAGTGTACACAAGATTGCAGCTTAATGCGATAATCTAATGTACACATTACAAAGAGGGCATATCTATATCTTGTGTCAAGCTCATTTATGTAATTGTGTGTTTCACTAATCTTCATATTTCTGGCACTGCAATGGATAAAAGTAATGAAAAAAGAGAGAGAAGGACTCTGCGTGCATGTCATAGCTTTTATATCTCTATTGATCCGCCTGTGTGTCCATTATTTCTTAAGATACACTAATTATTATCAAAAGCTGTATTTCTCTAATGGAATTAAAGGCACACTAAAGATAAAACCAATTAAAAGGAAGCATGATTCATATGAGGCAGTAACATGTACCTCTAATACAGATCACAGAGCTTAGTTGTTAAGATTTGTTTCCACATATTAAGTTGCGGGCAAAGGAAGTCGGTGGCTTTTAAATTGTCGCTCGTATAAATCTCAATGTGAGATCAAAGGATTGGGAGCAAAACCATAGGTTTTTGGAAATATTGCTTTCACTATTGTCCTGTCGCTTTTGATTTTCTTTCTTCATTTTAAGAAATGTTCTTTTTGTGTGTTTAAAAGTCTAAACTCCAGGTTAGGTGTACACTGTGCACCGCCTTGTTAACAATAGAGTAGAGTAAGTAGGAAAAGATTCAAGGCAGGGTTGGTCCTACTCAGGGCACTGAGCTGGGGAGGGACTTGCAGGAGTGCACCTGAGACAAAGTTTTTGTTGGCAGTGGCGTCGGTAGGGGGGCCATAGGGGGAGGAGAGAGAGAGGCACTGAGCGATCACTTCAGCAACCGTTCGGCGCCTCTTCCTCTCCTCCGCGACGTCATATTCCGGCGCTCAGCAGTGAGTACCGCGGCAGAGCAGGGAGACAGAGGCCTCGCACTCCCACCGCAGGACTTCCACAAGGTAAGAGAACTTCAAAGGGGAGAGAGGGTAGATAGTGAGACAGGGGAGAGAGGATAGATAGTTAGGAGGAGTAGATAGGGAGTAGATAGGGAGAAGGAAGTGAGAAGGGGTAGATAGGGCAGAAGGAAGTGAGAAGGGGTAGATAGGGCAGAAGGGAGTCAGAAGGGATAGATAGAGAGAAGGGAGTGAGACGAGGTAGATAGGGAGAAGGGAGGGAGAGGGGGTACATAGGGAGAAGGGAGGGAGAGGGGTAGATAGGGAGGAGGGAGAGGGGGTAGATAGGGAGAAAGTAGGGTAGCAAGAATATTGAAATAAAGAGTCAGAATGAGAGAGATAATTAATGGATTAATGTGTGGATGCATTGTGTGAATGAGTGAGAGAATAAATGAATTCATGTCTGGATGAATTGTGTGAATGAATGAGAGAATTAATGAATTTGTGAGAATGCATTAATGAATATGTGTAAATCATTTGTGTGAAAGAGTGAAAGAATAAATGATTGTGTGAATGAAAGTGAATTAGTGAGTGACTGTAAAAGTGTTTGTGTAAATCATAGGTGTATAATTGATTTGTCAAAAAGGCAAAGATGGTATAAGCAGGATGTTTATGGGACAAAGATGGCACAGGCCGGGTGTTTATGGTACAAAGATGGCGTACGCTCGGCTGTTTGGGGACAATGTTGACTCATGCTGCGCTGTTTGGGGGCAAAGATGGCACGTCCTATGTGTGTGTAATTTGGGTGCTGGTCAGGTTCTATGTGGGCAATGTGGACGCCAGGGCTGTCTTTGGGGTGTGCAACCTGTGATCTATGCCTGTAATTTAGGGGGTTTTATCTATACCTTTAATGCTGAGTTTGTCTTATTCAGTTGATCAATACCTGGAGTGCTGTTTCCATGTGTTGTTTATTTGATCTATACCTTCAGTGCTGAGTTTACATGTGATTTCCAGTTGATCTACACCTGCAATGTTGGGTTTGTGTGTTATGTTGATTTATACCTGCAATACTATGTTTCCATACATTATTTATGTATACCTGAAAATACAGGGTTTTTATGTCTTATTCAGTTGCACATGCTGTTTCCATTTGTTGTTTATTTGATCTATATCTGAACTACAGGGAGTAAGTAAAATAGAGGTGTGGTTTAGTGAATGAGGGGACAAAGGGACTCTGGGGATGATTACGGGGGAGAGGACCTCTCAAAGTCACAGTCAGGGTCAGAAGGAGGGAAGACTGCACTGACTCTCACAGTCTTCCCCTAACCTGCAGTCAGTGTGGCAACATTGTTTTTTTGGTGCGGGAGCAGAAGGAGTGATTGCATGCTAGGTGACCAAGGAAATGTTTGCCTAGGGTCAAATTTTCCAATATTAAAAAAAAATGTTTTTTGTTCTTTCCTATATTTAATGTATTACATGTACATTATTTTTACCAGCATTTCAAGTTATTTATTATTGTACGTGTATGCAAAAAGAGATGGGGAGAAAGTGGGGTAGGGGATAGTGAGGAAAGAGGTATCTGATGGGGAGAAAAAAGGGGGTATGCTTTCCCATGGGGGTGGGGGAGGGTGTATGAACGAGTATGCGTGATTGAGGGAATGAGTATCTGTGAATGAATGCTAACAGCAATCACACTCAGGCATACCCAGATTCCAGCATGTTCGGGCTGACTTAGCATGATAGGAGTGTGATTGTTGTTAACCACATTTTTATTAAAAGTAAGTTTTTGTGTGTGGGGGGGTCATTTTTGGTTTCGGCCAAGTGACTCCTGAATTTTCGGTCCAGAATTTTCATTTCGGTGCATCCCTAGTGTCAGTGCGGCAAAGCCTGTCCTGGTGTGTGTTTGTTTGGGTGTCGTGTGGCAGACCCAGTCATGGTGTGTGTGTATGTTTGGGTGTCGGTGTGGCAAAGCCTGTCCTGATGTGTGTGTTTGGGCATCGGTGTGGCAGAGCCTGTCCTGATGTGTGTTTTTTGGTGTCACTTTACTTACCGTAGGAATAAATAGAATTATTTAATATTTACTTATCTAGAGATAAAACGCCCTCCTTAATTTGTAGTCACTTCAGAGGACAAAACTTACTAGGCCCAGAAATCAGTGAGAGGAAAAGTAAACGTTTCGTGTTATTTCCTCTATTTCAAGCTGCATATTTTATTAAAAATGATTTGTGGCACTAAATTGTGGCTTCAGGCGTCCCGTGTATGATGACTTTTTTAATATGCAGAGTTCCTCGCAGTCCCATCACATAAGATTCTATCCTATATTATCTGCCTCACACTAGTGTCATCTTTATCTGGTATACATCGATGCAGAGGAGTTAAGATTCTGTCTATTTTAATCCTCAGCAACAGGCCCATGATGCTCTCAATCTGCCCAAAAGATTCTAACAAGTATTTTGTTGTTAGTATAGGTTGTTGTGTGAGAAACTGAGCAAAGCTTCTTAAGTGTGTATTTAATGTTTTTGTTTAGTGGGACAGCACATTCAAGGTGTTTACCATACAGACCATTCTAAAGTGTGGATATGTTAAAACAGTTGCATTACTTTAAAAAAAAAAATGAATACAGTATATTAACGCAAGAAACTTAAGTGGAAATTACCAACTTTTGTGTTTGTTTGTTTTTATTCCTTCATTGCAGGTTAATTCATAAAGAGATCATGCACACTGGTTATACACTGCAGATATAACCAAACTAGTTCTTTACTCTACAAGGTTTTATATACAGGGCTGCAGAGTATGCATTATGCACTAGGAGTGCTAGGAGTTTTAAGTTCATGAATTGTGGTGCAGAAAGAAAGAAATACAGCTTTCTTACTCTTAGATGCAGTGGTGGACCCCTACAGTAAAAAAAAAGTCTACCCTTCACCTCCTTGTGAAGCATTGGTCTAATAACAGGTACATGTTTATTAGCCTTAATATATGGCCATCTGAGTCCATAGCAACATGCAGGTTGGTTGGCAGTAGTTGAAGACCTAGGTGCTGTTCAGACAGATCTTCATGCTTTCTTGTTAGACCACCAGCTGCTGGGAAGTGGTGCTCTGGTTGCAGCTATGACCTGTGAGCAATGTTGTAATTTCATATTTTTATAGAGGACTTTTTGTTACATTGCTCTGTTTATGTTTTACCCTTCCTTCTTCCTAGTTGAGGAGGGTTTTTAGGGCTGTGTCGTTCTGGCCCAACAAGGGAAAAAACAATATAGATTTGCTGCAAACCTTACTAGCAAAGACTCACAAGATGAATTGTATCCATAGAAAAAAATCCAGAGTTTCCCTATTAAGCTATGCTCCAGACAATGAAATAATACAATACAATGAGGAATTGGTGCTTCTATGTGCGCCCACAAACTAGACCAGTAGTCAAAGTCTTGATAAATACCCTCCTATTTATTGAAGAGATATAACGTATGTAGATAAAGTAAGACATACCTTACATACTTACATACATACTTACATAGTATATTTAAGTCCCAAAGTTTCCCTGGCAAGGTACATTGTTTGCCTCTCCTTCCCTCTGTGTTGCCAAGAAAGTGCATGCAGCACAGGGTGTTCCTTCACTTTGAAAAATGATATTTAAAATATAGGCATTTGAAATACCCTAGGGTGTCTAGTTTTCACAAGTACATGGTTTGGTGGATTAGCCGGCTTCAAAGATGGCCCAATTAGGACATAGGAGCAGTAGGTTCCAAGTTGAAAAATGTGCACTTCCCAAATGTGGCATTTTACCTCCCAAACAACCCAACAAACCCATGCATGTATCACTGTACTAGGAAGATGTTGCTGAACACATATTGGAGTGTTGTTTGGCAGTCACCTATACCAGGAGCTATAACGTCATACCTGAAGTCAGGGGCGTACCTAGAGTATTTGGCACCTGGGGCGGATCCTGTATGTGGCACCCCCCACACACACTTTAAAACTGCATAGCTTCTACCGTTATATACCGGCGCAGACACTGAAGGTGGTACAGCATAACACTTATCACTATATACTGAGGCAGAAATTGACGGTGGTACAGCATGTAACGGGTTCACCAAGAGAGCTGTAGTAACTCCCAGAGATCACCCACATGTATCTTCCTCTTGTCCCCGGAATCACTTCCAGCACCAGCCAGCATGCGCACCTTGGAACCGTGCTATGTGTACCCAATAAGTAGACACAACTACCTTGAACTGAGTACAGCAGGGATGAACAGTTTATTGATGTAAAACATAGACTGATATAGCCACAGAACTCATTAACATAAATCAACATTGATAAACAGGTACATGTAGACAACCCAACCTTTAATCCACTTTAGCTACTGAATATCCCCCTGGCAGCCATCCTGTTAATGGGATTACTTTACACAATGGAGTTCCTGCCTGTTTGGCAGCCAGGCTGGAGCCATCTCTTGAGTACCTTGGGCCCCTGTATGACAGGTCATTCTGTCACATATCTCCCCTTTTAAAAAGAAGACTGAACTGGGGCCAGACCGGGTCTGCATCCAGTTCAGTCGGGGAGCACAGCTCCGTCGCTCCTAGAGTTGTAGATGTAGGGGGCTGGCAAAGGGCACCTGTCCCACTAACCAGTCCTGGGGTGCACTTAGAGACTGGGGAGTTCGGGTCCCAGACGAGGACAACAGTCCCACTCACCAGGGCAGGGAGACAGGGTCCATAATCTGCGGGTAGCAGGCATGCTTTCAGTCCTCTCCAGGGGCCCCAGTGATGGACAGTTCCGTCACACACTCCATCACATATCTCCTTTTTCTGGGGGAGACTGACGTCTGATAAGACCCCACACGGTTTGACTCCAAAGTCAGTCTGTATATCCGGACCACCACTGCCAGCCACAAATTGGTACCCCCCAAAACAATTTAACAAAGGACCAGTACTCACCTAGCCGCACTCTGCTTCTCTCAAATAGTGTAACTGCCTCTGGGGAGAAGGGCCAAATGTGCCTTCTCCCTGGAGTCCTCTCAGCCGCTGGGGAGAAAACAGAGAGGCTGGGGTCCCTTCCATGTGGGGTTCTGGGCTGACTGCTCGGCATCTCTGGGGACTGCAGGTGGCGACCGTAGTCCAATCCACCTGCATGGTACAAATGTTTGTATGATCCTCGGCGAGGGGAGGAAAGCCACATGCATCCCCTCCTGTATACTCCATCTGCTGGGGAGAGATGTTGATCTGCCTCTCTCCCATTGCCAACACTTCTGCTGGGGATACAGGATCCATAGAAATCACTGCCTCTGAGCAACATTGGAGGGGTAAAGCCAATGGAGCTGGGGTCACAGAGGGGAGCGGGCAGATGCCCGCTCCCCTCTGGACAGCCTGAATATAAGACGACCCTATAGGAAAAAAGTTTTACCAGTAAATGTTAATTCATGTAAACTATTACATTTTTTAATAAAAGCTCTGATTGAGAAAAATATTTTTTTGTTTTTATTTCCTTGTATTTTCCAACCTGTCCCCCAGTTACGCACATCTGCCCCCAGGCTTGCCACTCCAATATGGCACTGTGGCCCATGATATGCCTTTTAACCCTCTATATGCCACTGTGCCCCATGATATGCCTTTTAACCCCCTATGTGCCACTCTGCCTCCAGAAATGCCTTATACCCCTATATCCCATTCTGGCATTTAGGGGGTTAAAAGGCATATTATGGGGCACAGTGGCATATAGGGAGGTATAAGGCATTTCAGGAGGCAGAGTGGCGTTAAGGGGGTTAAAAGGCATTTCACAGAGCACTCTGCCTCCAGAAATGCCCTATGCCCGCATTTAACACCCAACCCCCCACACACACACACACACACTTACCGGTGCTTCCAATTTCCTGTTGTATTGCCGGAGCAGCGGGTTGACGTCCACGTGATTCGCTGCAGCCGGAAGGAGATAGAGTTGGCAGCGGGGGTTTGTCTGCGTCCATCGCGCAGACCTTCCCCGGCTGTCAGAGATCAGAGTTCCCCGCACCGGTGCGGGGAACTCTGATCTCTGACAGTCGGGGAAGGTCTGCGCGATGGACGCAGACAACCCCCGCTGCTAGCCACACCTCCTTCCAGCTGCAGCGTAAGTAGACGTCAACCCGCTGCCCCGGCAATACAGCAGGAAATTGGAAGCACCGGTAAGTGTGTGTGGGGTGGGGGGGGGTGTTAAATGGGGGGGAGACAGAAGGATCCAGGTCCCCTGCAGCGGTGCGGGGACCGCTTGCATAAAACCATTGGGTATTTCTAAACTATGGACAAATAGTAGAATCTAGAATTTAGCAGGTTTTTTTATTAGCTTTCTTTAGATGAGTAAAAAAACAATTTTTTGCTTTTTTTCACATTTTTCATCATATTTCCATTTATTTTCATAGATGATATGATAAAAAAAATCATATTCGAAGAAAACCCTTCTTGTCCTGAAAAAAGCAATATATAACTTGTGTGGGTACACGCAAAAGTGGTAAAACAGCCTTGGTCACGAAGGATACAAAAAAAAAAAAACTGCCCGATCTTTAAGAGTTTGATAATAAAAAACCCTACCACCACAACCTGCCTGGGCTTCCCTTCCTTCTGGATCCCCTCTACATAAGATGAGAATCTCTCTCCGAGCAATACCAATACCTTCCTATACGTTTCTGATACTAGTAAAAGTGATTGTACTAAGATAGAAAGAATGCGTCAAAAATTGATTTTTATATATAACCCTTGTCTCTAAGTCACTGTGAATTTCCCAGATATATTAACTGATTTATTTTCTCAGGGACTGTAAAATTCTAACCACTGGCCACGTGGCAGGCATTTTTTACAAATCTGGTCACGGGACACAAACAGGGACATGTACAGTGCCCTCTACTGGTCTTCCATCGCTTGGGCTGTGATATAGGACAGGGTTTTCTAATGTGAATTTAGTTGCTATGATGGATCCCTATCCCCTATCCTAGTCTCAAACTGCAAACGGATCTATCGTATAGTATAATATGCGTGTTAGAAGGAAATTCCAAGGGAATGCCAGGCCTGCTATCTGGGACCCGTAGATTCATCAGGCTTTGTGAAGCTGCCTTAGGTTTAGAAAGACTAGTGCCTCCATTTTCTGTTGCAATTCATGCAAATCTTCTGACCTCAAACTGGCTTTGCTTAAAAAATGTTTTTTTCCGTTTATGAAACACTGGCATATTCTGTGAAACTGCAAAACTGAAAAATGATTTTTTCTACCATTAAATGTCATTGATTTTCAACGTACTGCCAGCTATAGAGTATTCAACTATGTCATGTTCAGAGAGAAAAGGAAGACAATTAACTTTTCATTCCAACCAACATTGTTTAATATTGCCATTAGGTAGAATAGATTTGTACTGACCTAACGTCATTGGTTACAGTGGTAATGATTGGTTGAAGTAGTCCTGCAATATTTGACAGGGAACCACCAAGACCACTGTAACTTCCCAGAATAACTAAATACCCAAATAAGACAACGTTGGGATTAAGGTGTATATTACACAATCATACAATCACATACAACTAAATCATGATGTGGAAGTAGTCAACATTAAAAACATTGAATATAAACTGTAACCAACAGGCCCCGGTGGTGACTGTCTAGGCATGCTTGATCATTTAGTTTAACATACTTGTGTCCCCCTGCACAGTTTGTGTACTCCCCAGGGTCATAACTCACAAGAGAGGTCCAACACCAAGCTCTTCTCATAGTGCAACCCAGGCAAAGATAACTCATCCACTTGAACCCCCCCCAAAAAAAGGCCACTTACTTGTGCAGGTCCTAAAAAAAGGATGAGGCTCTGATCACAGAGGGATATATATAAAAAACTCCTTGGGTGACCACATCAGCCATGTTTTCCAGGCCATGTATAATTTTTACATATTGCTGTCCAGCTCAGTTAAAATGCTGCTCTGCAGTATAGGGGATGTCTAACTGACTAATTGGTTCCCTTCCATAAGTCTTTATATATATCCCACATACTGCAGGGCTGTTTGGAATGTTGGTCTGCCGGCCGCCAGGCCCACGGACCTGCCGGCTCACCGGGAAATAAGCGAGACGGCGGGACAGAGACCCAAAATCGGGACCGTCCCGCCTAAATCGTGACAGATGGGGGGCATGCAATAGCTTGCTACAGAGGAGATCTTTGATATCCCCAACCGACCCATTAACACAAAGGAGGCTGTGACATCTCAGCAATTTCCATAGACTACTTTAGAAGGTGATCTCATATCCTAGAGCTCCATATCTTTTTCTTTTTTTATGATCTTTATTTTCTTATATATAAAAAAAACCAAGGACATACAACATAAATACATACAGTCGGTACTTCGATAAAAGTTGAAATAGAAAGACCGTTAGCATATTGTTTCCCCTTATTATTATCGAGTAGCCGTTGAACAGTAACTATATAAAACGTATGATGACAGTATAGACTTCGAAGATGGAGCTGGAAAAAAAAAAAAGCTCCATATCTTAAAGGCACAGCGCATCTTTTAATGCAATGCAGGTGGCAACTTTGGAGAGGGAGGCTGGAGTCCTGGTCCTAGGTCAAGCATATGGCAGCTGGAAAGGTAAATATTTTGCTGGGCCTAGGGCAATGACCCCTATAAATAAGCCACTGGTTAGATGTAGTTTCCCTTTCCCAGTGTGTCACTGTTAACACTATTCGTTGATTGTAATATTTTTTATTTTTTAGACTATCTTGATCCACTTACATCTGTGAAGTACAAAAAAGTAAACACAAAATAAGCAAAGTAGTAGATGCCTGAATTATTTGGTCTACTGGATTTGTATGTTTAGCCCTTAGATCTCTCACTCCTAGAGTCTCACCTCCTGCATCTTCCCATATTTTCACTGCCCCCAGGCATCCTCAGTTCTCTTTGCTCTAAAGGTTATGTCTGGGTTTCTTCTTGCTAATTACTTTTTTTGTCTCTCTACATTCCAAGTCACCGTTATCTCTTCTGTGTCTCCTTAAAGAAAGGGGGGGAAAAAAGAAATAGTTACACTGGGATTGCTGGCACTTAGCTGGCTGAGGTTAACTGGTCGTACCATTAAATAGATCCAGATGTTCTGGGAGGACTGGTGAGACCGGAAGACACTGTTATTCTTATCCAGTGTGAAGTTTGCTGTGGAATAAAATTAAAAAAATGGTTCTCATGCACTTTGGAAGCTTGTTTCTCATGCATAGGTTCACGAATGACACTCAGGGGTTAGGACACTCAAAATATCTACTTGGGGATGGAGGAAATCTGCTCTTGTTTAAAGAAACAGTAGTATGTTACGTATAAGAGAGCATTTTTTAGTTCCCACTTTATAAACAGTGCTGTCCCTTCTACATGTTTTACCAGACCTATGCATCAGTGCAATTCTGACCCTGGACATATCTGTTTTGTATTGAAAAAGCGCTTAAATCTACCCCTCTTTCTTCCTACAAATGCTGTCCCTTGGAAACTTTTTCCATAGTTCCACTATGGCTGGCCAGGTGGTAGAGGCGTATTCCAATAATAGTCCATGCAGTAGGGGGCATTAGAAAAAAATAGAACTGCTGGGTCAGTTATTTAAAACATTTTTATTTAATATACCTCCTAATTCACGCAAAAAAATTGAATTTTGATCTTTAAGAAAGGGGCTAAAAATGAATTCAGCAGAAACCATCCATTAAAACCAATGGTTTTACATTTACAGAATTTCAATTTTGGGACAGTTTGAATAAAGGTTCTTGGAACTTTAGGAGGCCTATCATTCTGGCCAGCAAGCAAGTTCACGTCAGCTGAACATACCATGTAAAAATTCAAACATACATAACATGTGTGTAGGAAGTGGTATTGTACATCACATGGCCAGAACTGGCCATCTGGCAAACCGGGTCGCTTTCCTTTACGGACTCGCTTGCAGCAGACCTGTTCCCTTAGTTTGTAGCCATAGTCTGATTACACTATGAATAGTGCAAGAATATAAGAGTGTGGCTGGTGCGTCACTTATGGACCACGGGCCTTAAATAGCCAGGGTGACTTTATTCCCTAGTCAAACCCTGACTGTCACTGTAACCTGTATCATTGAAGTTATTCATGTCATCATGTTGTTCAAATAATAGGATGAGATTGGTGGGGTAGACATCAGAATAATGTGTGGAATAAGACAACTCAATTCAATAGGATCATTTAGGACAGATCAGAATGGCCAAACTGGCCTTGAAATATGGAGGAAAAGCTAAACTCTCGAGATCCATCATTCATGTCTGTATCCCTGGGACTTGGTAATTGCTTCCAGAGAGATTCCATCTATGGCTGTCACAGATGTGTTGCGAAACCACAATGCTGGAGACTGCATGACATCAGGGGAGGCAGCCAGGAAGCCCCATGGGTCCAACTCCCTGCAGTCACATACTAGGAAAAAGAACCATTGAAGATGCAAAAAAGCACGTATTAAAGTGGATATATATATATCTATATCTATATATATAGGGTAGTAGATATCTATCTATCTATCTATCTATCTATCTATCTATCTATCTATCTATCTATCTATCTGTATATGGCTACTAGGACCCCACCTAGGTCCAGTTCCACAGACCTGATGTGGCACAGTGTATAAATGACAATCAGAGAACAAATATATGCATGCTTATGTTTTATGTAAAAAAAAAATATTAAGCTGAATAAGAATTACATTATACTATCTTGGCATAATAATATGGATCGCACCAATCACATACCTGTCAATATGTTCAGAATCTTTAATTGTCTTAGGAACCAAATTATTCCAACTTTTGTACTTTCATTTAACCCTTGAGGACCCATTGCAACAAACACAGTTACCAGGATTTAATGAGTTAATGGGAAACCAGTTACAGGAACACATTAACATCCTTGGAGTGATATCTTGGCCTTAAGGTCATCATGTTCTAAATTCTAAATAAGGACATGTTTGTCCACAAGTGCTTTAATTGCTTATTTCCCACCTTTTGCTTATCACACAGGCAGTAATGATAAGGAAAATGTCTCCGGACTTTTGCTGTGAAAGAGCTTTGAAGAATACTCAGTGAGAAGAGGCAAATTGAATTAGCCAAACACTATCTACTGCCGTTTATGAAATGTAGACGACATCTGATATGGAAAAGGCAATAGAAGCACAATGTGAAAAAAGGGATCACTTGAAAATGTATCTCACCACCAAGTCCTGCACACTTTTTTCTCAACCAAGTCCTACACACTTTTTTCTCATAGATCGCTCAAGGAAACTACATTGACTTTACTGCCTTCTGTATCTGCAAATTCTAGAAAGTGTTTCACTGAAGTATTCTGCCCAAACTCTATTCTGTCCTAGGGAGGACTGTGTTCATTGTGTTCCTTCATTTACATGTTAAATATAGTGATTTGCAAGAAATCCTTATTTTTTTTCTCTCTTGTCTTTTGCTTCGGCAAATCAAGTTGGTTAGGAGGGCCCAAAGCAGGACACCATATCTTGTTGCTTATACATATGTCCATACATTCAATTTATGGCTCTCCTTTTGGAAGGTGGGTGGAGGTATGATGACCAAGGAGTGGAAAGCTGCATCTGGAAGCAGGGATAGCCCCAATATACAGTAAACTGGCAGGCAGAGCCAAACACCATTACTCCAGAATCAGTGGCTGTCCTGGAGGACTGAAAATCTGTTTTAGCACAATGTTGGAGCTGGGGGGGCTGAGGACAATACAATCAAGTCATTTAAATGACTGACTAAGAGTAACAGTCCCATAACAGATGGAGATCTCCAGTAAATGATCAACCTCGTATAAAACAGTCTGGAAAAGTATACATAAAAATCATGTGAACTCAACCGGCTGATATCCAAGCAAAGACTCACTGACTTCCTTTATCCTGCATTTTTTCCTACTTGGTCAATTAAATTTACTGCTTTGGGTAGAATCATTTCTCCTGAAAACTATGTTATTTTTTTTTACAGTATCTGATAATGTTTCCATACAATTCCTTTTTTCATTTAATTTCTCTATTTGGTCAACACTTGCTTTCTTTAAAACGATAAGAGTTAAGCCTTTTCACTTTATAGAGCCAAACATTATTGTGCTTCTAGGTCAAAGGCAACAAATCCAAGGTTGTCTATCGAGCATGAAACTCATGATCCTTTATAGCCTCGCAGGAGGTTGACATGGGGAAGGATCAAGAACACTGAGTGAATTTTAGTACTGTTGTGTTGAATGCCCAAACACTTTTCTGACATAATGTTTAATCATGTACAGTTATTTGCCATAAAAACTAAAAAAAAAGCTTTTTAAAAGCTTCTGTGTTGATGTATGTGAATAAACATTCATGGGAAATAATAACATGACCATGGCATGCATACATTACAAGAATTCACTTAAAAATGATCAGTTCTAGTAAATGATGTTACCTTCTTTCATGGATAACTGTCAATAATGCACAGCCAGGCTTGTTCCAGCTGGAAGTATCGTGAGAACTATTGTTCCACGACATCCAGACTCTTGGGAGATATCTGTTGGCTTTCGTTGGGTAGGCTGAAGCAGCAACCAGCGCCATCACCTCAAATAAAAAATGAAATTCATTGCTTGGTTCTGAAATGCAGGGAGAATAGGGCTTTTTTTGTCTTACAACTATAGATTTTTTTTCTTTTCATGTGGAAGAACACATTTTTCTCTCGTTGCGTGCTCTGAGAATATTTTTTTTTGTTTTCGGAAGGCTTGAAACAAACGTTCCCTATCACATGCCTAATTCTCATCACGTTTTTTCGCACACAATTGATATTTGAAATGTGAAATCACTGTACCAGTGTAAGCCACATTGTTCTCTGTGTCAAACAGAGGTTGGCTGGAACAGAAGAGCACTGAATCAGCATCACAATCGTGGCACTGCTCAAGACTTACAGTATCTACCGCTTTCTGCGAACTACAATGTTCCTTTGTTCTTCGCTATCAATAACAAGTGTGGCATAGCTCTGGAACTGAAAATACTTCAACACTCATCAGAAGATGAGTTGCCAATAAGCAGGCCTACCATTTACTCTTTCAGTTCCAGCTTCTACAGTAATGGGTTGAAAGAAGAGTTAGACCTCCCTTTCCAGTTATTAAGCATTACACATTGGCAAGTGCATCAAGAGTATCTTCCATTGAAGAATACCTGCAAAAGCTATATTGATGAAAAATACCCTGTAAAAATGCTTCAATTCAGTTCATAAAATGCCCTTAAGATCTATATTTCCCAAGTTTCATACAATAGCTGTATCCGTATATTTTCTTTTGAAATAACATGCCGGTCTTGGGCAATATTTTTTGTTTGGTCAGAGACTTGCATATAATAAATTAAAATAGTTTTTTTTAGGTCTTTTGGGCACCCTGAATGTCTTTAGTGAGGATTTTTTAAATCCTTGTGTGCAAGTTTACATTTTTTATTTCCCACAGTGGTCAGATTTAAAAACAAGTGCTTTAGTGCTGTAGTGATATAGTGCTTTTTTTTTTTAAGTTGGGAATTAAACAGTCCAATGTATTATTATTTTTATTATAATTTTTTTTATATAGCGCCTGTATGGGACATCAGTTCCTTAAGCTAAAGTTTGGCTGTTAGAAGCAATTGTTGTAACTTTAAAGTATGCTACAGGGGTAAACAAAGTCAAGACAGTAGTTTTAATGTTTCATAATCAATGTTAAAGATTAATTGCTAATATGAGTACCAGGGCCGATAACAGGATTATCACAACCAGATCATTATTCCGATTTCGTTTTAATTCTCTATGGCATTTTTCCATGTATATCTCCATGTTTTATGTGGCTGCCTAATAAATCGATCAAGATAATATTTATTTATCGCCAGGAACTCTGCACTATACATCGGTAAAAGTCGAACTGCGTTGCTATTGTTGTATGAATTTGTGGAGTCAGTTTAGCAAAGTCCCGTCTTTAATAAAACCATGACTCAGCTGCTGGCATTGGAAGTGAATTTTCTAAACATCCCCTCATATCCTGAGAAAGAAAAAAAAAAAAAGAACAAAAAAAAAAAAAAAAAAAGACACAGAAAATTCAGCCAGAATTGAAAACAGACTCCCAGTCACACTCACACAGAGGGGAGAGTATTGGGAGGGAGAGGGGGGAGATACGTACACAGAGCTGAAGAAAAATATTGGGAACAGAGTAAGTCAAGCTGGATAAGAGAAGGAAACATTCTTCTGGAGTCCCAAGTTAGATTTTCAGAGGATTTCCTACACCTCTCGCCTTCATTATGTATCTTCCAGCTCAAACATTTAAGGCCAGCCTCTAGATTGTGAAGGGAAACTAGAGAAAACGTAGCTGTTATCCAAAAAACGTTTCGAACATCTCAACATCAGTTCTAACTCCCAAGGTCATCGTCACTTACAAAGGGCAGAAGAAGATTTTTGGAAAAACAATTGCTTGAAGATGCTCATGTGGACAGTTGTGCAATATCTTGCCCTGTTTGAAGTCTCCTAACCTTTTGGCAAAAGGTGTCCCTCCCTCTTGCGTTTACTATTCCTGCCTTTTTTTCTCATCTTAAACCCAATGGAAAACTTTGTGAAACATTTCAACCTTTCAGAAATTTAACTGCAGGACTTCAGTAAGAAGAAATCCAGACAAGACAGAAAAAAAGTAACATCTGAAAACAGAACTGTGTATGTCTGCTGAAGGAGACATTGAATAAGGTAAATCAAAACATTTAACTTTTTTTGTTACGGGGGGTTGTTCAGTTAATGCGTTGTCAAAAGTTAAAACGAAAGGCTGCCAAAGTGATATTGTCATAATTTTGTTGGCAAGTGTCTTTTCAAAGTCTACCATGCCTCTACAACTCATACAGGAGGCTACGGATAAATTAGTAATTCTACTGCAAGAGTGTTGCAATTGCCACAGCAACCAATTAGATATCCGTGCTAATTGCCCCACTTTTGCAATGTCGCTCTAGAATTGTCCTTTACACGTGACGCCATGGCTTTAGCTCACATTGTATTCAATAACGGTTTGAAAAAAGACAAATAGCTGCCTATGAACAGTAAGAACAGAATTCAAACGTCAGACAGCTTTGGCTAAGTGCCAACTTAATACCATGGTTTGGTACGTCAAAACAAGTGATATCCTTAAAGACACAGCAGATATTATTGAGTCTTCGTGCACGACCAGAGGTCAGTAGTGGGTATTATACAGCATTCCAAAATGGAGATTTAAAAGAGAGAAGCAAGTTTTATTTGCAAATCTGCTTAATACTTGGTAGAACAACCTGGAAAGATTCAGTAGATAATCATAAGTTAGACAAAGTTCTTAAAATTGTTTTCAACTATGACGTAACATTGCAGTGGTCACCCCTTTTGGTATCTCTGACAATCTCTGTAAAGATCGTTTACTATGATTCTATTTACGGCATTTGAAGCTCATGTATTGTATGTGTTCAATGACAACATGTAAACTGTGTGTATCCTGGCAACAGACCACTAGGTCTACCTGACTGCCATTGGATGCTGGGAATCTCACGTGCCTGTTGGCAGTAAACTCGATTTAATCTACGGATGGTGGCGGAGATTTCTACGTATAAACTCTGGAGAAACCAGTCCAATGCATGTAACTGTAATTTCAAAAACAAACAAAAAAACAACAACCACAACGCAATGCTTTAAACAGATATATAAAAGTATCAAGGAGAATCTTCCTGGAAATGTAATGTGTTTTGCCAACCATTTCAGTGTATGATAGGGTTAAGGATAGGAATGCACCACAGTGGGCAACTTTGTGTGGGAGGGGTTAAAAATCAAAGCCATCAGTCTGTTTACTTTTAATCCCTTATTTTGTTTCACCCTTACATACTCTTTTTACTTTAAACTATTAATGCCCCCATAGAATTATTGAAGATGTAGGTGACAAATCAAAAGAAACAAATGTCTTCCTCTTGTGGACACTTATGCACAGTTCCTAAAGTTTTTTTTAGATATGATTTGTATAAAGGGTTAACTCATTTCTATTTTAAGGAGCTTAAGCCCCCTTGACAGCAAAGGGTTTAAAATGAATATCTTCTAAAATATGTTGGATAGCTTTCCAGAAACAGGTTTTGGAAGTACAAGTTTTGCTTTTATTTAAGCAGATTGTGCAATACCATCTTTCCTCAAATAGTTTGATTTCCAGAACCCTGGAGATCCCCTATTTGACTCATTAAAATATTGAGCCAAAATTTTAATTGTTAAGGGCTGTCTCTCTAAGAGGGGATTATGGCTACAATTACACATCCGTGCTCACACACACAATTACACATACGTGCTCACACACACAATTACACATACGTGCTCACACACAATTACACATCCATGCTCACACACACACAATTACACATCCGTGCTCACACACACAATTACACATCCATGCTCACACACACACAATTACACATCCATGCTCACACACACACAATTACACATCCATGCTCACACACACAAAATTACATATCCATGCTCTCACACAATTACACGTTCATGCTCTAACACACAATTACACATCCGTGCTCACACACACAATTACACATCCATGCTCACACACACACAATTACACATCCATGCTCACACAGACACAAACAATTACACATCTATGCTCACACACAATTACACATCCATGCTCACGCATACCTATACATAGATATGCATGCTCACATACACACATATATACAAACAAACATACATACATAACCACCTTGAGAGAGAGGTGCTCCCACTAGAAATTCAAAGAGGCAGCAGGGGAGGGAGAAAAAGTAGCCTGCTTAGAGTAGGTTAACTAGTCATAGAGAACAGAAACAAAAACCTAGTGAGTGTAGCAAAAAAGCTTTTATTTAATTCTGTATGCCCTTGCTGTCAGAGACGTTTGGTCTGCTCTTTTCCTCTCCCTCTAGCTGATTTCCTCCCCTTCACTCCAGCAGCTCCTTTACAGGCAGGGAGTACCCACCTTGGCAGAGACACAGTTTACATGCTGCAGACACAAGGTTTGTTTCAAATATGTAATATTACTGGCTGAACACCATAGGAATTGTAGTCCGGGGTAGTTGTGGCTAATCATTACCGGCCAAGCTACTGTAAACTAAAGTTCTCATGTTGCACAGGTACATGATGGTCTATTAGCTACTACCACCACGGTTATATAATTTTTCCTATTAATGAGTAACTAGCATTTGCCTCCCACCAGGAAACCTTTTCTCCTGAGCCAACAAAGATAGGCAATGGAGAGAAGGTAAGGAGGTATTGGGGAAAATCATGTGGACACCCATACAAATATGTTTAAGGTCTGAAACATAACAAGATCAGGGACCAAATATGGTTTGATATCTTAAAAAAGACATATGAATACAAGATGGATATTGTACTGAATTGGTACAATTGTTTCTATACATTAATCATTTTGTCTCATTCATAATTAGAGGCAAATTGTAAATTATTAAATACCTGTGTCTACATCTTGGAATTGTGGTTATTTAATACATGGATGAGTCCTTGAAGGATGCAAGTACAAACTGCATTCATGGGTCTAGACCATAGTTATTTTAGTGCTGGAGATAACAGATGCTGCAGCATAAATAGGACATAGGGCTTTGCTTATATCTTCACACAGTTGTCTGAGGCTTTGATGCTTTGGCTCAAGTTCAGTTGGAGACTTGTGCTCTTTCATGCCATTTGCTTCTCCATGGCTGGTGCTGACTCCATGTTATGTGGAAGACACACGTGCACAATGAATGATACTCTTAGTGGGTGTAGAATATGACATTTTTATTAAAACTGGGTAGCCATTGCAGGTAAAATATACCATTTATGTTCATATATTTATCTGTCTGTCTATTTATTGCTTTACATTTTATTTATAGAGCAACATAACATTCTGTAGCACTATAACAACATGGGAGAGTACAAGTTAACAATAACATTAAAACTGACAATATAGAAAACTGACAGTAACATTAACATATGCTTAGACATACTAGTACAGAAAGAGAAGAGGGCTCTGCTCTTGTGAGCTTCTATTATCTATCCATCTATTAGACATCTATATTTATTTCAATAAGGCTTTCTTTAATGCCAATAATCTTAACCGAGAACTTTTAGGGTTTGACAAGTTAAGGTTTCCATGAGGAACAAAGTTGATCCTTGCACAGAAGCTTCATGATGGGCTTTTAAAGGGTATTATTTCAAGAGTCTCAGGGTCAGCTGGTTTAGAAAGTTCCCAGGTATACTGATAAGCGTTCATGCTCACTTCCTGGACATGAAAAGGAGAGTGTAAATGGGAACATTGGGTGGTGGAAATATCTTGTTGATGTCTAAATGAACTCATCCTGAGGCTCTTCAAATAGTAACCCTTTAACAACCCATCTTTGGGTTTCACAAATGTTGGCAACCAAGGGGTTCTAATAACAGTTAACATATGAAAGTCATCAATTGCCAGGAAGTAAATATATTCTAAACCAAGTCACTTGTATTCACGTTGTCATATATATATATATATATATATATACCAGTGAGAAAAGAACCAGTTTGGATGCTCAGGTTTCATTAAATCAGAGTAGCTGTAGACTGTATGACCTTTGGAACCTGCACATTTACCCTGACCAAGACAGGTCTGTGTGTATGAAGTGCAAAGAACCTATCTTTGTTCGTTGGGGCATCTCTGTAACTCTGATGTGAATCCGGCAATCAAGTTATGCCTTTGATTTTGTGTTCGCCCCACTGGAAACATTTTTGTGGAAGGTCACGTGACCTGGAGTAGCAACTGAAGAAAGGTGAGCGCCAAGCCTTACATTCAATTAAAATGCTTCAGTGTGTGCAGTATGTACCTAAAAACAAACCGTAACCACAAAAACTACTGAGCACAGACGTTATTTCACATATGTGGTTGGAAACATAATCTAATAAACATCTTCACACATGCAGGACAAGAACTGAACCAGTAAACACAAGCACTACATAAGCAAGGCAAAGGCAGGCAACAACATACAGTTCTCTTCTCTTCTTCTTTCTCTCTCTCCCTTCTCTCTCTTTTTTTTTTTCATTCTACCGCAGCGCAGACCAAACCAGTACCAAACATACAGTATAAAGCCAAGAATCCAAATGATACTTGTTATGATAAAATGATAGCATCCATTGGTCGTGGTTAAACTTTTTCTGTATATTTTTAACTGTCTTGAGTGAGTGGAGAGTGAAATCCTAATACTGGTAAAACTCGGTAAACTGGCACTGGTAAATCGCTACATTCATGTATGAATTGTTTGAACTGGCGAGACACACTGTCTTATTTGTACTAAAAAAATATGTTTGCTTGTGGGTTTGTGTGAAATGAGGCCAGGAAAAAAAGTAAGAAACTATCATTTCCCTTCGCATTAGAAAATGTTGTACAAAAAAGCTGAGTTTGCAGGACTTTATGCTCAAAGTAAGGCTGGCAAATAATCGAGTTTTGGCTATGGACAAAGAAAGCAAATCTGAAAGATATTTTGTGCTGTAACAACCGTCAATTCAGTTAAGAAAAAAATGAAAGTATATATTATTGTACAGTATAGAAAATCAATGTACTGTGCCCTTGGAAAAGACACTGCCACAGTGTGCTTGGTGCTGGGCTGCCTCAAAGTTTAATTGGGTGGCTCTATGTTTACATACTGGGAGCACCCATGCACATATACCATTAAAGCTCCTCGACTAGTCATTTGCTAACAGTATTATGGGCTGGGTATAGCTGGGAAGTGAATTGACATTTGTGAGAATTAAACAAATATTTCTGACAGTCTTAAACAAATTGTGTGTTGCCTGACGAGCGGCTTGCCATAGCGACGGTCAACGTCATGCGGGGGTTTCAGGACTTTTTCCTCTACCTAAACACACTTCTGTTCTTTCTTCTGTAGCCTCATAGTGAACCAAGTGATCTACAGGGTGACATTCTACAGGGTGACATTCTACAGGGTGACATTCTACAGGGTGAAATTGCTCTGGCTTGTTTTTGGACTTTGCATGTATTCAGCCTGCCCAGCAGCTATGTTTTCATGGTCACGGTGCCTGGAGCAACCAAAGGGGGGGATCATAGACAGAGTACCTTGTTTCTAAAGCTATCCCCCTTTGACCAATGGTCCGGCATCTGAAAAACCCTACGTTAAAGGAATTACTATATTACTATTACTAATGATTGCCATCTTTTATTGGAATTAAAGCCAAATGTAACCTAAAAAGAGATTGATATCAAAACTGGTGAACGTAGTTCAATAATTATATGGCCTATCATACCTATCATCCTGTCAGATATTGTTTTGCTGCACAACCGTAATCTAAACATAATCAAAAAGCTGAAATCAAACACTTTTTTCATGGTCATAAATGTCACAAATCACTGTAAATAATGACATTCTAACCTATGGGCTACTTAGTAAATTATTACATAGCTCATAATTGTATCCAGAGGCCCACCAAGTTTTACACATGCCTGGTAAAGTTATAAGAGTGACCAGCAGTTAAGACAAGGACCAAGCAAGGTTGGAGGTCATAAAGCAGAGAGAGAGAGAGGACAGGGATATTAAATCAGTTTATTGGCTCTTATGCATTGTTAAGTTCTATGTGACTTTGGGAGTTATATATATAAAAAGTGATTCTGGTGCAAATTTTAAAAAGCAATTTTATCACCATAGCAACAAATGGAATGTTCTTGGTGATTGGAACACTCCACTAGTTGCACAAGGATCACTATCTATACATAGTCTTTATATCCACATGATATAGGTATTTATACATATTATACACCATCTTAATCAGTGCTTTCTCATGATCTACATCTTGTATTTTGCACCGTTTTCTATACGTCTTACAGCGTATTACAGCGTCAATTAAGATGGACCAGAATTGTAGGAAAAAAGCTATTATTGTTATTCTTCAGGATAGTAAACGCGCCTCCACTGTTAATGAAAGGTATTTTTCCATTCTAAAGGCAAACCAGCACATGAAATATTTTTGCTACTATATACAATCCTCTTATGTGGTTCATTGTACTTGGGCTATTTGCATTTTCCATTTTTGTTGCCGAGCAGCCTCAGAGATACGCCATAAAAATAGCCACTGTAATAGCGTAATTAAGGTTTCCGCAAATGTAACTGTAATGGAGCTACCCATGTTATTACAAACTACTGTCATATCTAGCCATGTAAAACATGTATTTGCCTTCCTAAGAATCCAAAGTGCTCTATCACAGCACCTACAGCATACAATGTGATTTTATGGAAACCTTGCTTAGGGTTGCATTAAGAGACCACTTTGTTTATTTTTAACATAATAAAAAAATACAACGCCAGTTAGCTTTAGAAGCTGCAGCTCTAGAGCTGCAGGGAAATGCCCCTTATATGGTCCTGTTTCCGCACACCACTGATTGGCTGCTTGAAATCAAGGGGCGTACTTTCTGGGCACGTGCTCACGGAGCCAGAGCTGGAGCTGACTGGTGGTAAGTTTCACATATGGGCACAGTCAACGTGTTTAGCCAAATATACCTCCTGCAAGCCTAGGAACTTGGAAATAAATGGTTTCACTTATAGCCCAAGGTTAACTGTAATTTTTAACATTGCTTTAAATGTCCATTTTTGTCTTCTTCTACTGAGGTTTAATGTGGCCAAGGAAAGCAAATAAATTGGCAAATGGTTTCAGAGACTGGGCCAATAAAATCCCAAATCTCTTACACGCGCATTTTATTTTCTTCTCTTGCATTAGGCCTGCCTGATGTGTGTGTCCAGAGGGAGATTTACGGCACACTTCTGACTGTATGTGATTTGGGGTGTTTACTTTTAAAATTAAATGAAGGTTTTATTCCAGAATACCATGAAGTGTTCCCTGTAGGATAACTGGGTCTCATTTTCATTTGCTAGTGCTCTTATTCCTTTGTAAAACGTTGAGTTAAGGCAGAAATTCTATCCAAGTGTGTGGAGGAGGACTGAAGGAAGATAATCTATCCTACGCTACAACATGTTTTCTTAATTGATGCAGTGAAGAATTCTCCTTTTCAAAGATTTGCAAAGCTGTTGATAGCAAATTTGACATATATACGGTATTTGAAAAACAAGAATCTTTTTGGTGAAAAGTAGATCTAAACTTTTGTTTTGTTGGTGGGGCTGGATTTCTAAGTGAGTTCACTCATGGTCCAAAAAAAAAGTTAATGTTTTGTAGGCACAGAATAGAGCAATCTAAATCAATGATCTATAAAGTGGCACCAGAACATTTTTTTCCTGCTATTGATACCACTTCCTCAACCTAGCAGCATACTTGGCTTTTTCTGATGCTTCACTACACTGACTACTCGCCTTCTTCTTCATTAAAATCAATCATAATAACTTCTAAGCAGGGCCATCCTTTGTAAAGGGCAAATGGTCCCACACTCACATGGGCCTGGCTCTCCCACAAGCCCTAGTAAAGGTACCACACAAGATAAGAGGCAGTTGGGAAGGATCGAGAGATGGAGATCTGTGAGAAGAGAACTATAGAAGCAAAAGAGATGGAGAGCTGTGAGACAGGGAGAGAAGGAAAGTGAATTTGTGTGTGTTGTTGTATGGCATTGGATAGTGTGTATGGATCTGAATGGTGTTTGAGTGTGTGTGTTAGCATATGGTGTTAGAGTGATTGTGTGTGCGGGTAAAGCCTCGGAGAGGAGAGTCAGAGCAAGTTTTTGATGCTAGTGTATGGCTTTAGAGTAACTAAGGTGTGGGGGGAGTATTTCACTGCCCCCGTCCAGCTAGATAGGACATTGCAGAGACAGGGATGCATGAGCACCTCTTTGATCGGAGGAGTGAAACAAGTAAATTGAAAAACAGCTAGGCAAATTGGGCATAGGAAATCTTTATTATGCTATTTAGCTAGCTTTAAAGTATGTATATATATATATATATATATATATATATTTAGAGATGAATTACAGAAAAGGCAGTAAATGGACAGCACACAGAGATAGTATAATTGATATGTATAGGGCAAGTATTGTTTGGACTAGCTCTATATTACTTGGTCACTACGCCTGGCTTGTCAACAAGGCTCTCCCTTGCCTCCTCAGCTGCATCTCACCATTACTGCACACATACAGCCAAGCAAAATGGTTGCTCTGCTAAACAGAACATGTTATAAGATAGAATCTATTTATACTCCAATTTTCACACAGTATATTTCCCAGAAATCTCATATGGAGGTTGAATAGGCCATATGGAAATGGCTTTCATCAGAACAGCATATTGCGTTTTTTCAGTTTCCTTTCTATTAAAAGAATCATCCCCCAAACCCAAAGGAATACTATTTTCCCACAGAAACACTCAATAGATTTAGTAATCTAATTCTTATTTTGTATGTTTTTAGGCATGTTGATTTGACAGTCTGAAAAATTAGGGGCTCTCTTAAAATCAGAGTTATTTATGTACCTGGCTTCATGCCAAACATGTGTTTCATTTTACAGCTACATTAGCAGGACATTTCCCCAGGGGTTTCAGCAGAAAGACATGGCCCACTTCTTTAAACCTTGTGAACTCGGCAAGCTATATTTCAGTGTTTCCTCTATGTTTTAGGTCTCAGTGACATTTAGCTACATCTTGGAATATGTTGCGCCATATAAAGTCATCTTAAAACTTTTCTCCAGATCCTCATTCCTTAAAAGAGCATTTTGAAAACATTCCAAGCATGCGTTTGTGCAGACTTTAATCATGAGAATCTAATTTTATTTACTTTTTGCACATTATTTTGGGGATCATCCCCCTGTAGTAGGGAATTTGTTTTATCTGAAACAGAAACATGGATTTGTGGTTCTAATAAAATGTTGCGTTGTTAATATCTTACTTAATTAATAGAGGTTAAAACAGATGCAAGAACGGAAATTCTAGATAGCATGGTTTCCTAAATTTAAAAGCTTGGTTCAACACTTGAGACCTTCTACACCGATCATCCATTATGACCACTGACAGGTGAAGTGAATAACACTGATAATCTGGTTATCATGGCTTCTGTCAGTGGGTGGGATATATTAGGAAGCAAGTGAACATTTTCTCCTCAAAGTTGATGTGTTAGAAGCAGGAGCAAGCTTAAGGATCATAGTGACTTTGACAAGGACCAAATTGTAATGGCTAGATGACTGGGTCAGAGCATCTCCAAAACGGCAGCTCTTGTGTGGTGTCCCTGGTCTGCAGTAGTCAGTACCTATTAAAAGGGGTCCAAGGAAGGAAAAACGGTGAGCCGGCAACAGGATCATGGGGGCAGCCAAGGCTCACTGATGGGCGTGGGGGGCGAAGGTTGGCCCGTGTGGTCAAATCCAACAGATGAGCTACTGTAGCTCAAATTGCTGAAAAGGTTAATAATGGTTCTGATAGAAAGGTGTCAGAACACACAGCGCATCACAATTTGGTGCGTATCCGACTGCGTCCATGAAGACCACACATTGTACCTTACAGGACTTAAAGTATCTGCTGCCAGATACCACAGCACACCTTCAGAGGTCTAGTGAGGTCCATGCCCCGATGGGTCAGGGCTGATGTGGGAAATACACAATATATGGCTGATCGGTGTAGGTTGACGGATGCTTGTAGGAAATAACAGGGGATAATTTCTTTCCACAGTCCCATGAAAAATAAAACAAGTATTAAAACAAGTACTACTGTGAGCATTTGAAATTGGAGAGGGAGATTGTTTGAACCATGCCTAGCAAGAGTGTGGCATTAGTCTGGGCCATGCTAGCTTAACCAGTCCACACCAGCTCACCCAGTGATGATATTTCTGGGTTATTCAGCTAGTATAAACTTAAACTAATTAAACTTAGGTAATTAGCATATTGAACAGCTTTGCCAAAATTCCCCTTTTCTACAAAACTGTTTATGAATACACATAGGAAATACTTACCCTTTTAGTTTCTTGATGAGATACAACATTATTACATACTTAAAAAAGTACAGAGTTAATGCAGAATTGTCTGTAATTCACTCAAAGTTTTTGGGAATTTAGTGAAGGATATATATATATATATATATATATATATATATATATACATATGCACACCAAGATGTGACCCAAAAAAAGTAACCTTATAGGCAGGGACTGTCTCGGTGTATTCTTCTCCTAATATTTTGTTCCAAGGTATTCATGAACTTTCTTCCAAGATATATTGTGCCATATCTTCACAGGTATTGCTGTTGCAATAGGAGCTAATTTTGTTGAAAGTCTATCTTGAAAATGTATGGTTTTGCCAATTAGGAAAAGTAGGATAATCAGTTTCCAAATGGGACAGTTGGGGGTATGATTAAGATCTTCCTGATGCACTGTGTAATTTAAGATAGTGTTCAGTTGTATATACGAGTAGAAGATACAAAGTCCATAATGTCGCTTCTGATTTAGCAAAATTACTGATTTTAGTGAAACTATTTTCCAATACAGAAGTTTGCATGCTTTAATGGTCAAGGCCTATCTATGTCTTCAGACAAAACTATCATAGATACATAACAACAGGATCTCTTTCCCATGCCACCATATTCTTATATCAAACCCAGTTAGTTCTAGACTTAACTCTTTAAGTGCAGAGGATATGAGTAATAGATTATTATCAGTATCTTACATAGTGTATGCGATTTAAACATGAAAGAAATCAAATTATTGGCTGCAGTTTCCACCACCAAGTATCATGATAACCCATCCTTCAAAGCGTCTGTTATCTTTATTGTATCAGTCACTGAATTAGAAATCAAAGTCTTATAGCATCATTCTTGGTACATCACAGGGTAAAATCAGGGCCTGCCCCTTGGGATTCTAATGGGCTAGGAAGACTACACTTTCTTCTCCTCTTCACAGCCATTCCAAGAGTTCCCCCTCATTTGGTGTTCTGCTATTAATTTACATCCCCATTCAAGCGCAGAAGTTGTTGGTGGTGACATTTTCAAGAAGCCTACACACAGCTTTACTGCTTGAGTGAGGTTTAACCAGGTAGATAGATGGAGAATGATACAACAACAACATACGTACACTTACTCCTCTAAGACAGGAGAGCACCTTGCAGCCTCATACATGGTAGGGTTGGTCCTCAATGTCCACACAAGCACTTTAAAATTGGAAATATAACACCTGGCAGTAGCAATTGAGTTACTATGCTGAATACTAGACTTGCTTTAAGAAGGTATCTCATATAACATGAAATAAGAAAAAAAATCCAAAATGTAATGTTTGCATGATACATTTTGAAACAGAAATACACATATTATTGTATAGTCATGGGAGGGAGAATGAAATAGTAATATAATTATATTGTGCACCCCATGATTTTTTCTTTTTATATGCAAATGTAAAATATTTTGAAGAAAATGTTTCATATAACATAAACATTTACGATTTTATATATTGTTAACAGCCTCAACCTCCACTTCAGCTTTCCACCTTTGCACTTTGGAACTTCAGACTTTTATTTTGCCTTTTTATTGCCTTGTTCCAAAAGGCTTTTTCATCAGAGCTCATTAACAAATGTTAATGCTAATGTTTTCTTTAGCATCAGGTTTTTTTATCAGGCTGTTCTGTTCCATCTCAATAATTACTCTGCAGAACATACCCCTGTTGCGCCTCATTACGTGGATGAGTTTCTGCCAAGTTCCTGGAAATATGTCAATCCTTTCTGAGCTGTTTGATGGAACTTTCACAATACTTTTTTAAGAAATATCCCCTAATGATCAAACTAAGGTAGAAGTACTCTTCATGTTTGTATATAATATCTCTTTCAAGCACAATTCTTGCAGTTATCCTGGTTTTTTAACATAAGAACATAGAACATGACAGCAGATAAGAACCACTGACCCATCTAATGTAAAAACCTCATCTAGTTGTATATAGTTGATATATCCTATCCCATGCTCTACCACTTCTACTGGTTGGCTGTTCCACTTATCTAACACCCTCTCAGTTAAGTAGCATTCTACAATTATGTGGCTTAACAATGCTGTGCTAAAAACACAAATGAAAAACACACATGAAAATGTTTTGTTACCAAGTTGGGGATCAGCCATGTATGTTGCCATTATTTGTTGCTTTATATAGTGCCATCCTATTCCACGTCGATGTACAATGAGTAAACAAGCCATAACAAGCAATGCATCACATACTAATAGAAACAAAATAGGATGGGGGCCCAATCTAGATTCAATGTTGCCTTAACAGGCTGGAATTTCTATGTCATTTTTCATTTGTATTTCTGTTTGACTTCTGCGTCTCTCCTGGGATTAAACTCCCTTCTGGTTTCATTTTCCATGACTCTGTTTTTTGTCCTTAGCTGTTTACGAGAGTCCGTAGGCTTTAAAGGTCCACCTATGTCTGGACATATGCGCCAGTCAGCCAGGATGGGAAAGAAAAACATGAAATAGTTGTGATGGTAATCAGCCCTGTGAATAAACTCCATGTCATGAGACTCTGGAGACCCCGAGGACTGGATGTTGCAATTTCAGGAAGATCCAGGCAAAGAAACTGTTTGGATTTAAGGAGATAAAAGTGTTTTGGAAACATATGGTAGTGTAGCGGGGAGGCAACGGCACAGGGCAGACAGTGAGATATGTCTAATGGGAATTAATTGCTGGGAAAAAAGCCATATGATAAGTAACTAGAAGACCTTGTAAATAAGTCATATTTACAGGAAGGCTCTTCACACAGCATGACACGCAATGTCTTCTTATTCAACTTTCATATACTATTTTATATTTAATCAATAACATACAGAAATTTCAGTTTACATGTAGCATTTTGGATTTGAGTTACCTTTAACGTATGCCAGAATGCATTCCATGTGCTCATATGTCATGAGCACCGAACATTTATTTTGTGGGACATTTATTCTGCGGGATCATCCAGTACAAGAAATCTTATCCAGCAACGTATTTATCTTCGGTCCTGCTCTAGGCTTGGTCAAAGGAAGCGCTCCCAGCCATCTCATTAGCAGCCTTTCCATTCCAGAGGGTTAAATTATACTTGAGTACATATATGCAAGGCTTTACTTATCTACAAAGAACTCTTTCCAGCAGTAGCTGATTAAAATGGCAACTACTTATTTTAGCATATTCATTGAGACTTTTGCTGCCTGATCACATTTCAAGCACTAGTCCATCTCACTTATGATCCTCAAGGTCCCTGCAGTGCACTTGAAACGCCTGTCAATTCAATATATGAAAGGGGCAGACTCACTTATACTCAAAGGGTTACATTAGAATCCATATCATCGCACTTTCCCCACTAATCTCCCGTCATTTACGGGAATGCTAAACTCTTCATCTGTATGACTCCACTCATTGAATGATTCAGTTCACGGATAATCAAGCTGCACCATACATCCTCACACGCACATATATGTATTCACACGGACATGTACTAAAAGAATCCACATTTTAAATCACTTGCCATTTTACTATGCAAGATCCTTAACCCCTTAACGACAATCCCCGTACATGTACGGGGTTGCCGTGCAAGGGGTTAACGACAATGCCCGTACATGTACGGGCTGCCGTTAAATAGCTGCATCGCCGCGATCGCGGCGTTTTCGCCGCGATCGGCGGCTTTGCAGCATCCACGGAAGCCTCACAAGTGAGGCTGACCGTG
Source organism: Spea bombifrons (assembly GCF_027358695.1). Classification (NCBI taxonomy): domain Eukaryota; kingdom Metazoa; phylum Chordata; class Amphibia; order Anura; family Pelobatidae; genus Spea; species Spea bombifrons. Next base: position 20,321,645 of record NC_071090.1, on the reverse strand, counting down.
GATCCGGGGAGGGCAGCCCTTGGCAGCCCTCCCCGGAAGAAAAATGGCCGCCGCCGCACCGATCATCAAAGATCGCGGCGGCGCCCGGCTAAACCAGCTTAGGAAGCGATCGGAATCGCTTCCTAAGCATAAACTGTGTTGCTGACATGCCTCAGTATCGAGGCATGCAGCAACACAACCCCCCGACCCCCGATCGCCTTGTGATTGCTCCGAGGAGCAACCACAAGTGCCATCCTGTGAATGACGTTGCCGTCATTCACAGGATGGCATCAGCAATAGATATCAGTTCACAGAGGGTCTATTCAGACCCTCTTGAGAACTCTCGAGCTCCTCCTGCAGGTTGAATGCAGGTACTGCATCCAACCATGCAAGGTCAATGGAGCCCAGCTCACTAATGAGAGTGACTAGTAAGTAAAAAAAAAAAAAAAAAAAAAAAAAAAATTAAAAAATGTTTCAAAAAAAATGTCAAAAATATGGTAACATGTAAAAATCCCCACTGTCACCAAAAAAAAAAAAAATTTTTAACAAGCAAGTCCTAAAATTTTTTATCTTTACAAAAATTCCATTATGGAAAGAGTTAAAATATTGGCATTACAAATGCCCATAGGGTGTCTAGTATTAAAAAATATATGAGTTGATGGGGTAAATTGAATTGGCCGGGTTCAAAGATGTCCCAAATATGGGACATGGGGCAGATGTCTAAATGGCAAGAAAATACACACCTCACAAAGGCGGCCTTTTACCTCCCAAATAACCCTACAAACCCATGCATGGGGGGTATCGCTGCACTCAGGAGATGTTACTGAACACATATTGGGGTGTTGTGTGACACGGACATATACCAGGAGCCATAGATTTATACCTGAAGTACAACATGTGTGAAAAAAATACAAAAATAATTACTACCATAAAGTTTCACAAAGGGTAGTGGTAAAATTAGTGCATGGAAAGGGTTAAAATACCAGCATTTCAAATACCTTGGGGTGTCTAGTTTTTAAAAATATATGATTTGATGGGGTAAATTGCATTGGCCGGCTTCAAAGATACCCAAAATGGCACATGGGGGGAAGAATTACCAGATTTGGAAAAAAAAGGTTTTGAAATAGCAAAACTCTACCTGTAATTATTGCCCCATAACGTGCAGAAAAAAGCAAAAAAACATAAAAACATTGGGTATTTCTAAACTCAGGACAAATAGTAGAATCTATTTAGCAGGTTTTTTCATTAGTTTTTGCAGATGAGTAAAAGTTTTCTGTTTAAAAAGTGAGAAAAAGTAATTTTTTAAACAAAAAATCCCCATATTTTATCATTTTTTTAATAGTAAATTAGATGATATGATAAAATGAATGGTATCTAAAGAAAGCCCTGTTTGTCCTGAAAAAAACAATATATAATATGTGTGGGAGCATGAAATGAGAAAGAAGAAAATCACAGCTAAACAGCAACACCGAAAAACGTTAAAAGAGCCATTGTCCCACAATATACTACGAGTAAAAACCCCTATTGTCCTTAAGGGGTTAAAAACTAGCGCTTCGTGAAAGGAGCTGGGACTCATGCTGTAGGTATAGGATCTCTTCCACTTTCAAATTTTTTTTCTCACCTTTGTGTTATCTCAGGATTATCTAATTTAACCCCTTAATGACAAAGCCCGTACACGTACGGGCTCAAAATGCATTGTTTTTAATGGGTTTAGGGACTGCCCATTGTCCTTAAGGGGTTAAAAACTCCTGTATATGAACACCTATGCTATACATCAATGATCTCTACATGAAGAATTTTGTCTTTTGTGTAGTCCACATAAAATTCACAAAAACAGACCCTAAATTAGATTTTTTTCATTTCTTATTTAACGAAGACTCTAAACAACTTTTTCATCTTAAGAAGTCAAATTCTTTCAGCTACAACAATAAACAGTTTAGCCTAAAAACTCCCTCGATGGGCAGATCATTATTTTCTATAACTTACTGTTGCTTTAAACTCCAATGTTCATAAAGTAAGCTAGTCAATTTTTCAACACTCCTCTGCATATTCTTCGCCGTCCCCCACATGCTTATAATTATCTCTTCTTCCAAATCATTGACAGCACATTTCAGTCAAGGGAGGCTGAGACTCTACTGGAAGCTGACACTCATGTCTAAAAGCCGCATGTGTTATGTGAGAAAGAGGAAACATGATTTCTTTGTTACAATTAGAATGCCACTTAAGACAGGCTTCTCACATCATTTAATGTCTTCAAGTGTCTCAACCCACCAGAATCAATGGCATGTTTACAAACTGGGCAGTGTATTTAAGAGATAAATGACAGATAGACCAAAAGGTGGTAATCGTCGTGAATTATGACTTCAAATGTGTCCCTGTTCTTTGTTCAAGGGCCAAGGCCAATCTTCTGCAGCTATATGTGGATAAAAAAAAAACACTTTCTACAACTTTCTTTAACTAAGTACTACGTCCTTTGAGGCTAAACATGGTCACACCAAGGGTGGATACAGTGGATGAGGTTAAAATCAATGTCTTACTTGAGATGAGACTTCTGCATTCGTATTCGGGCGAACATGAAAACGAACACGAAGAGTGAACATGCGGTGACAAAACGGCAAAAGGCGCACAACACGAAGAATCTTTGTGTTCGTCTTTGTTACTGTCTCCTATCTAATCTCCCTGGTCCCTTCCCCCTCTAGCATCACAGGGGTTAACGAGAATCCGTAGGATCGCGCAAGGAGTTAAAGGTCCTTGTGAGGGACTCTATTGGTCGCTTGCAGGGGCCTCCTCTGGCATCAACCAATTAAGGACAGCTGCTGATGAAGGGCAGAGGGCAGAGGCCCCTGCTGACGACCAATAAAGTTGCTCGTATGGACCTTTAAAATCCTGGCACCAAAGCTGCTGCATACCGTTACCTCGTTTACCCCATATTGACCCCTTCTAAAAAAAAACAACAAAAAAACTAAGAAAAAAAAAAACACGAAGAATGTACACGAATATTCACCCGAACCGAACACAGGAACAGGCGAATATTCGCAGAATATTTTCCCCCATGAAGACGAACACGAAGAGTTGGCTGGCGCCCAAGTCTGCTTGAGATGTGATGTAAATCTGTCCCCAAAAAACATGATGTGGTAAGAAATTGGCCAGTAAATGCATAGGTGGCCTGTTATCTAAGCGTATAACAGCATGTAGGGGTCATAAAGATATAATCTATGTGGCTGTGGGAAGTATTCCATAGCATGAGTGCCTATATTTCCCTGGAACGTGTATGTTTGCCTGGAGCACTTGGCCTTTTGTATCTCACCCCATATCTTCTCTATGAGATTTGCTTTTATTTTGTTGTAAATCTCTCTGTGTGGTTTTACCCTTGTATGGCATTACAGAATATTTTGTTGCTGTATGAAAGATTATGATAATATTTACTGTTATTTTAGGAGCAAAAACTATTTTCTATTAAATACAATCTGGTTCATGGGTCAGTAATGTGTCCTCAGTAGCACCACGTAGCATATTCATATAACAGTATACGGTATATCGCTAACATGTCTTAGACCCTTCTATTTGGAAATAAAAGAACGCAAATATGTAGCTGTCTGGGTCAATTATTTGTTTATACTTTGTTTTCAAAAACAAAAAAAATCTGTGAAAATGTTTAATGTTTGATTTATATGATTCCAGTGAAGAATAGGCAAAGAAGTAGGACGTATAAAAACTAATTGGATGAATGAAATGTAAATGTGTTCGTAATAAAGAAAGTATAAATAAAAACAAATGTATCTGATATATACATAACATGAATACTTTTTATAATACTCAATATTGCTGATGTTATTTTTAATTTAAAGACAAAATAGGGTGAGACTAGCTCAGTCAAGAACAGACAACACTTAAACAGCCTGTCCTATGCTGTAGTGAATTTCTGCTAGGGAGAATCTTAATTTTTAGATTATTTGTGCCATTACAGCAGAAAAAGTGTCATCTGCATATTAGACTAATTTTGTCCGCAACATCAGTCTAGAACTGAAATGCAAGCCAAATGTCTTCTGCACAAGGGAACCAACAACCTCAGGCATCCATTTCAGCCTTAATGGGCCTCATACATAATGTATGGATAGATCCTTTTAGCAAATTTAGGAACTTCTCTGGTCAGGCTAGGCCTCCTGGAGCCCCCTCTTTAGAGGTAGTGACCTAGTGAGGGGGTTCGAGGCTCACCACGCACATTGCTTAAGTATGCTGCGTGAAGGAGAAAGCTAGACCCACATGGCATAGAATTTTATGGCACTAGGAGAGGAATTGTGCAGGATGTGGAGAGTTCTCCGGTGTTCCCTTTTAGCACAGTGAGCAAACAGCTCAATGCCTGGACCTCTACAGGTCACTATTTTTAAGTGTAGGGTTCAATACAATAAATTGGCTGGTGGGGATATGTATTGGCTATAGTCTAATAACAATTAAAGAAAGAACAAAGCAAAAATCGTAATTTTACTATACAAACACCATAACATGGGTTTATATAGTATATAGTATAGTATATTTTGTGTACATATAAATTTATAATGCGTTAAATGCCTTTCCCCAGCTTCCATCCAGAGGTACACCTGCTCCTCAAATGATGTTTGACTGTATGTCACCTTGTCTGTAACCGATCAATCATACCATGCTTTGGAACAAGGTTGCTTACCTTTGGTAAGCACTTATTCACAGATCTATATTTAAAACACAGGAATGTCTGCTTGGTTGACATTTGTTTCTTTGGAGAATAAAACATTTAATTCCTTTAACGTATTAGACATTAAAAATGAGTCAATAATCTAACGTTAATTAAGGTAAGTGACTTATCCCATACAAAAGGCTAGTACAGTACGTTCTGGTGTTCTTCAACCTGCAGCCCTCATCACCTTCCTAGCAGCTTTGCTGGTGGCCATATCCTAGATCTATAATATGTATACCGACACTGAGACGTATGTGGTAACGTCAGAGAAGTTGTAAACATTGTTTGTAGAGTCTTATCCCCCACTGTGTAGGAAAAACAAACCAATTGTTTGGAACCTTCCCCCCAGTTGTCCTACTGAAGCGTCCTGTGTTCCTCTACAAAACAGACCATGATCTTTTTACATTCCCGTTCTTTAACTACTTGTTTAGGCTCCATATAACTCTTTGTTAAATATTTGTGCATTCATCAGAGGGAATATTATGTAAAGAGGGAAAAACTCCTTAGAAAGAAAATGTGTGGGAACATTCCTTAAGTACATCATTGTGTTTCCTACGTGAAAAAAAAACATTACAAGAGGAATGTATTCTGTACATACAGTAACTCTATGGATAGAGGAAGGCAGTGAAACTTAAAAAAAGTAGAGTCAAGATTTATTGAAAATGATATTGAGGACAATAAAGATATTTGAAGATGTTGTAAATATGTAGACAAAGGGGAACATGGACAGGAAACGGGAGCTAAAAGCTACTGATTACATATAAAAATACAGCCAGTCCTTACTCTACTTGTAAATCATATTAACTTCAAAATGCAGTTATGTATTATCATAGCTACTTTAATATGTAACCACTAAACTAATGAATTATAAGGACTGTGTGAACAAAGTTTTAAATGAAAAAAACAAAAATTTTCACTGTGACATTTTGAGAAATATTGAAATACTTTGTATGACTTTTTCAGGCACCGGGCTCCCCAGTACCTCCTAAGTGTTCCTCTCTAGGCCTTGTTTCCCCTTCTAGTAGCTCCGAATATCTGCTGGGTATGAGTGAATCGCAGTGTTCTACAGCCCTTAAAGTCAAAATAATGTGTATAGAAACAGCGGGAAATGTATTGTCCTGTTTGTACTTTCTAGAAGTAACTCAGTAATTCGGGAAGACACCTCAAAAAATTACACTAAATCTCCTACCAGTGACCTCTTCAGCTAAACCAACTAAAACAAATATTAAAGTGATTGGGGTACAATGTGTTTACAGTGGTCTTAACACTATAACAATTCATGTTATGTTCCAGTCAGTAGGCATTACCACTTTTACTATAGTATTCCACACATTTTCCACAAGTATTTGCATGTGGAGCAATCTTACTACTTAGAATGGTATTAGAAATGACGTTTTCCATAGATATCTTTAATCGGACATTAGTCCATATAGAGTCTGTGAGGATATTGTATAATTTGAGAGCTTTAAAGTTCGATGGAAGCTTTGGACTCAAGGAACTGTGCGAGTCTAGTACTGTTCTTAAGTAGAATAGTTTCAACCTTTTTTGTAGGGGTGCAACACATTTAACACAGTGGGATTCTGGTACAGGAAACCAATCTAGCGAATGGAATTTTGGCACCCTGGCAGTGACATAAACAATTGCAAAATAATTGAGTTCTGTTAAACAACCACTGTCTGACCCACCGTTACTCATTCACTGATACCACTTATCTTGTCTGCAAACCCTTTAGACGTGAAGTAGAAAACCACAGATTTAGATACATTTTTATGCGAAAGTACTTCACATGGAAAATAAAGTCTCATGTATTCATTTTGTCCACCTTAAATGTTTAACTACCAAAGTCAGATTTCCTTGACCTGACTATAACGTCACAAAGGAAATAGATATATCTCAGATGAAGTGAAGAGATCATTAATGTGGTGTACTCAGGTCTGACATTTTTTAGATGTCGGTTCCTAATTCCCGTTTATTTTTATTGAGTTTCATTTGTACCATTGTCGTTGTTAGCAGTTTGTGTGGCGATGTCGTATTCTAGCACACTGCACCAGAAGTTGATGAGGTCCCGTAGGTGGAATCGTTTGTGGAGAGGTCTATGTCGGAGGTTGCACAGACCTCCAGGCTATGATGGCTGTCAAGGAAGAGCTGCCTTGGACTCCCTAATGTAAGCCTAGGTCTAGGGCAGCTGCTCCTTTTGCCCCTATGTTAAGGACGGACCTGCTTGAAACTTTCCACATGCTTCTCTAAAGCAGAAAAACTGGCCAATCACAGAAGTGCAAATGGAAAGTATTGGATAGAGGAAAATGCTGAGAATTGTGCTGGCCCTGACACAACCATTACTCCCTTAACAAGCCATCACAAAAGTTCTATTGTAGTGGCTCGCTGATGATAACAAAATGATCTTAATTACAGCCTTTATGAAAACCATTACTTGCCAGGAGACTACATTTTCTGAACGAGGTCACCTGCGCTCAAGCAGCCAAGCAGATACCATTAGAATAAAGAGTCAGCTCTAGAATGTGTGACTTATTCTCCCCATTAACCCCAAGACCCTAAACGTCAGAATTCCCAGTAGTCTTGCTTGTCTTTTGTCCCCCACTCAAAATTCTTTCCAGGGATACCAACATATGACATAATATGTACAGCTAATTTTAACATGTTTGTAACGCATAATATTGAACATATACGTCTTTTTTATTTTTTAAATGGCATATGTATTCGTTTAGTAAGGGAAACAATTAATTCTTAACAATTTCCTATTCAATAATGGTAGCTGTACAATTTCCCAGAGGCTCCCCCGTCCCAGATTTCTATTTTAATTGTCTTGGGCTACATGCAAGAAATATCACGCAATTTATTAAAAGCAGCCCAATCCTAGATAATATCAGCATCGGCATTCTTGCTGACGATTCTGCATTATATATATATATATATATATATATATATATATATATATATATATATAATTTATAAATGTCCAAGTTCACCTTAAAGCAAAAACTGACAATGCAACCAAAAATGTAACATCTGTGATTCAAAGAAAACAGCAGAAACGTATTTGTCTTTGATATCTTTCATATTTTCCCCAAAAGTATTTGTTTTTGTCTTTGATGTTTCCTTTTTTTTTACTCTAATGCTACAGAACATGGTTTTGGGTATGACTATTCTTATACTACAATATTTCAAATTGGTATTCAGCAGTAAATATGTTACAACAGAGATGTGGACTTTTATCTATCGCAATTATCAAAAAACTAAACACATTTTACCTTGAATTTCTCTTAACAGAATCCAACTTACCTACTTGGACTTTCAGAAGAATCATTGAAAATGTATTTGCAACTCCTAACAGGTAAATGTTTACTTTCTACTTCTTAGAGCCTTTCATATAAGGTTTAGATATATGTTGTCTTGAAACACTCAATTAGTGTAAATGCCAGGGAGATATTTACAAATTTTCAGTATTTTTTCAATATGTATGATGGGCGACTTGTAGGAGAAACTAAAATCCATCTTGATCTTTCCTTTTGTATATTAGGGTCCAATAGCTTGTTATTCTATTTATGCAAAGCTTTCTTGACATTATTATTAAATATAAAGTGGATATTCAATACATATATTTTTATGCTATTCTGTAAACACCAGTATTTATTTCACATGGCTGTACAATTTGAGATTTGAAAAAAAGATTTGCTTTAAATAATCTGAATTCTACTCATTTTATCTAAAGATAAAGAGCCAGGGCTGAAAGTGACAAGCACTCAATGGGGAGACTGAGGCTTGACCGATTGCCCCAGAAATTCTCGGTTTAATATATTAATAAAGGATCTGGGGAATGGATTTGCTCCACTAAGAGAAAAGGAATCTGACTTTAATGCTTCCAATCTACGTAGCTCGATTATGCCTTAGTCAGCCAGCATTCCACCTCCACCCATCACAGTTTAACCACTTGAGTGCTAAAGTAGAGTGTAGCTCATTGCAAAGCAATGCCGTACGCACCCCTTCGGCACGTATACAGTTACACCTACAAACCCCCATTCACCAAACTCCAAGGCAAACTATGCTGGCCCCATAAGACACCGTGTCTTGCTCATATAACACATTTCAATGTAAGCATCTGCGAGGGGCTCTGAGTCACTTACTTACTCAGAAGCTATGAGTAATGCTGCAGTTGCTGCTTATGAACGTCCTACTAATGAAATTTCAGATTTAATAATGTTTGAAAAAACAATGATTAGAAGATGAGAGGTGTTGTTTGAAGCTTTAAAATCCCCGTCTCTCCCATTGTGAGGTTGTGAGGTGTTAAAAAGCTAACTTAATTCAAAAACGCTGGATTTATTTACTGAAGCGGAGATTACAAGGAAGATGGACCAACCCCAGTGTTCTTCGACTTCAACCATAGCTTGGATGGCTCTGTATAAAACCTATTTAAATCATCATCATCATTTAAAATGGTTCCTATTACCATAGCAACCAACAGAATGGTCTAATAAATAGTATGAATTCATTGGTTACAGTAGTGGTAAAATCATATTTTTAAACCCGGGAATCTATTTTCATACATAGCACAATTAGTATAGCAATTATATCATCAATTATTTATAAGCATGCTGACTTATACTGATGTCTTATTGGAAGGCAGGGACCACATTTTGCAAAATGATTTGTACTGAGGCCAAGAAGGACCGACCATTCTGACAACAGCCAGGGACTGTTAATCTCTAAAACAGACTCCAAAACAATGTTGTCTTAGTGAATCGATGAACACTTATTGTGCTGTTTCTAAAACAACTATTTTGCTTTCCCAAGGTCTCTTAATGATCCTCTCCAAAAGCTTCTGTCTGAAGATCACACCACAGGACTCAGAGATTATCCTGAATATTGGCAGCAATTTCTTGCTAACCTGTACTGCCTCTGTAAAGACCGTGTGGGAGCATGAAGAACATTTCATTGACTCAACTCTGGAGAGTGAAGATGGGCTTTTCATTAATAAGCTCACCCTTTCTGACGTGACTGGCCATGACACAGGACTATATTCATGCTTATACAATCAAACCAATGGAGAAACAGAAAGGAAATCCGTCTACATCTTTGTACCAGGTTAGATTGCTTTGGCATAAAGTACATTGTAGCAGGATCTTTAATAATTATATGGAATAATGTTTTTGAACTTTGAGCCTCTGGCTACGTATGGAGGTTGGGGAGAGCAGAGCTGGGTCAAGGCAATCAGGGCTAGGGGGCAGAGCCAGTCCACCATATATTAAAATGGCATGTGGAGTAAGCCAATATCACTCAACCCACCTTGAGAATAAAGAGCTGCCAAGGAGGCCTAATGATCTTCTCTAATACCTAGAACCTAAAGGCAAACTTAGAGAGCTTCCAGGCATGTCTAGGAATTTCTTTATCAAATTTTGCACCTCAAAAAAACACACAGCAATATGTAGTCTGGTATCAAGATAGGTAAAACAAATGTAGAGTAGAGTGGTGACAAGATTTTTTGCAAATATATGAATTAAGACTGAATGGTCGAACAGATGGGTGAAACAGATGGTTTATTTCAGAATGATGGTTAAAAGAAGGCATATTGTATGCTTCTCTGAATATGTGGGTTGTAGAGAGAGTTTAAAGTTAGAATTGACGGGGAAGAGTCGGACATAATGAGGTAGGGAATTCCAGCATGGGTAATATCTTACAATTAGAGACTCCAAGCTAAGAACCGGTATGGTAATAATTCCTTCACAATAGTGTATCTAGGCTGGAGATTTTAGGTTTGTGTGGCATGAAGGTCTAACTAATAACAATCTAGACTCCCATCATAGACTTGGCTTTCCTGTCCCTCGGGCTAGAAGCTCCTAGCTGTCCTCTGGTAATAGATGAGACAGGATACTAAATGAAATGAAATTGGACCAGGAATATGAATAACTAAATGGGATGTGGCCACAACAGAGCTTGGTTAAAACTCACCTATCTCTAGTGACTTTGAGCTGTACTTAAAATGCATTACAAATAAAAGCAAAGACTAGTGTCTGATATTTCTTTTTTTTTCCTCCTGCCCATGAAAAAGATTCCATGTTGTTCCTACCAATCAAACAAGATGAGGAGTTTGTTTTCAAAACTTCCGACCGCGTGCCTACCATTCCATGCCGTGTCACCAACCCCGATGCCAACGTCACTTTGCATATAAGGAAAATGGACACAGAAATTGCTTCGGCCCACTATGACAGCAAAAAAGGTTTCACTGGACAGTTCGAGGACAACTCATACTATTGCAAAGCTTCTTTTAATGGAACTGAGGAGGTCTCCGATACATATCACGTATACACGCTGCATGGTAACATGGAATCACTGCTATTTTTATTTATCACAATTCTTATTGCAAAGAAAGCGAATGCAATAAATAAGTATTGCAACTTACAAAGTTAACAGTGATTAGTGATTAGTGATGTTGCATTTCCTAGTGATTAACGTAGAGTCATCCTATCCCGCAGTAATATACAATGTGTATGTATATATATCTATATATATATATATATATATAGATATATATATATAGATAGATAGATAGATAGATAGATATAGTTATAAATTCACTAACAAGCTTTTTCCCTCAGTTTCAATCCTTAATATGACCCTTGAAGCATCACAGACTCTAGTGAAAAAGGGTGAAACTATCAAAGTGATGTGCACTACTTACGGAAATGATGTTTTAACCTTTACGTGGGAATATCCTAATAGGGAGGTAAGTAACAATTCCAGGTTTGAAATTTCTAAATACTCAATAACCTTTAGACGCCAAACTTAATTTTCATTGCTCCACAAAAGCTGATACCTTAATAATTTGCCTTTATTTTGCACTATTCTGTCCATGCCAGGGTAATCGTATGCCTAGAACTTGAGGCATCTATACTACTATAAAAGTAATCTCCTTTACAACTTTGGTGGCCAATGCTTGCAATCTATGCTATTTCCTCTTCTTTTGCCCCCCCGTTATACGGCATTAATGTACTTTTATAAGGGGGGGAATTTCAGTGGCCTTTGGGGCAAACCTTGCTAAACTAATTATTCCATGCTGCCAGAACCAACCAAGGGAGGAAATCACTTGATTTTTAAGAAGGCTGCTCTGATTCACATACTTATATGGGGGTATGATAAATAGAGATTACTTTTGGGTGTCCATGATCAAACGTACTGCGGATTTGTTATGTATATGTTGTAAAATGTAAGATCTGGAATGGCGAAATTTTGACTGTAAAAATAGTTTTGCGCCAGACATCTCTTTTTTTTAATCCTCCAGAATAACAGAAGCTGTTAGTACCTTTGATGGTTTCCTGACTTCTGGAACAGTTTATCTGTTACCATGAAAGGACTAGACCGTCTGCACAAATTTATGTTTTGCTGTTATCCGTTTTTAAAGGTTTTAACTTTTCTGTGTTTAGAACATTCCAAGGCCATATACAGGGCAGTTTCACAGCAAAACAAATGATTTCCCATTAGCCATGAAAAGAATAGACTTCAATTCGGAGTGTTCCGTTACCACATACTGTGCTGCCCCCCTAACTGAATTTGCTTGGTGGGGTATTAAGGCATTAACATTATTAACCAGCTACTTGTATTTATTATTGACTTTTTTAAAGACATGTCCAGTTTCTTACACAAGTGGCCAGGTGGACCTCCATCTACTGTCCTAACCCTGTAATGAGCATTAGGTAAAACAGAACATCAATGCAATTGATAGCCCTAATGTACTGATAAAAACATATATTTGCAAAACTCTTTATCTCTTCCAAAAAAAAAAATAATAAACAAAACACGGGGTACATAAGAGCAACCGCATAACCGCATTATATAAAGACACAAAAAATCTAATCCAGTTACCCTAAAGTTTTTGTTCATGCTAATAGAGTGTAATTTATTAATGCAGTATAGTAGTGGAGAAAGGGGCATCTCTGCCTTGTCCCATATAAAATATATATCTTGGGTGATCGGTACCCTGTCATTTTAAGGCTTGTATAGGAAAAAGACTAAAGTCTATGCACCACATTAAGGAAACTGCCTTAAAAACAAAAAGCCTTTCTAAACAGTATTCAATTATAGTGCTAAAAGATCTGGAGTAACATTTAGGTTTAAAACCTCAGTTTTCGGCTTATTATAAAAAATAACCCATAAGATTGGATTATTTTTCTTTTTCTTTTTCCTGGAACACAATACATTGCTCTCTTGAGGCTATTCCTAGACATTATCAATGATTTCCTCACCTTGAACAACCAATCTTCTCTGTGGACATGTTCATTAACAGGGATCTGACTTAGCAACATAAAGTAAGAACAGTATACGTTTTCTTGTCTAGAGCCATTCAGATCTACCTATAACGTACTCTTTTTTTTCAGCCTCTGAAATTAATATCTGTTTTTATCATTTTTTGTTGTATAGGCTAGGTCATCGAGGGACCCTGATCTGTTATTTTTACCAAACAATGTCCTGCGTTCAATTTTGACAATTGAAAATGCCGAGACGGAAGACTCGGGAACTTATACATGCGATGCAAAAGAAATGTTTATTGGGGATTCTGTGGTAAAACACGTCAATATCACTGTTCTAGGTATTCAATTTTTCTGGTATCTTACAGCATTTAATTTGTCTTGTTTATTTAACCTGACGGCTGCTTACCTGTTAGTGAACAGCAAAAGTTTTGCAATTAATTTGAAGTGGCCAGAAATCTGCCCAAAATAACTAGTATTTAACCATACCAAAAATTTCTAGGGTAAGATTTCTTCTTGCCAACGACCATGTGACAAAAGCACACTGATAGGTTGAAATGGTTTGTTGCCATAGTAGAAGACAAAATTCTGAAAGGCTCCTGCGCTATGTTCATGTATTATTATTATTATTATTATTTATTGTTTTATATAGCGCCATCAAATTCCATAGTGCTGTACCATGTATCTAAAGGTATTGTGAGAAGAGTAAAATGGCAGGCCTGCTTAGCTTACTTTTCTGATATGACAGCTAAAGTTATCTTGCTAAACGCTTTTTTGTTGTATTGTTTATAGAACGAGGCTTTGTGACGCTCATTACAGAAGAAACTACCACTCAGTTTGCTGACCTGCACACAAGCAAATCCATTAAAGTGGTCATTGAAGCTTATCCAAAACCCACTGTCATATGGCTAAAAGACAATCTTACACTGGCAGAGGACAATACCAACCAATTAACAATTGTGAACAGAAATATAAGTGAAACCAGGTGATTATTTCAGTTTATTTATATTTTTTAATATGAACACTGCCCCCATGTGGTTATTAAGATAATGCAATCAGTAAATGACCCCAATGTATTTATACGGAAACACTTGAAACGATTGGGCCATATTTGTCAAAAAAGGTTTGGGGAAAGAAGATCACCCTTTGAGAAATAAAAATTGTGATGATAAACAGATTGAGAGGTCTGTGAAAAGACAAGCCACCTGCAGAGAATCCCATTTTTAGCGATAGATGATAGCACACAGGCTTACAGGGCCCTCTGCGGAGACTTCTTCTTTAAGGTAGGAGAACCATCGGTCACTGAAACTGTGGTCAGCAACGTGCGGAATGTGTATGTGCCCCTCAAAAAATGGCTTACATGGCAACCTTACTACCAAATGTGCAAAGGGTGACAGTATGTTACTCACCTGTGGCCTGTATGGCTTTGGGGTTCAGGGGTAGGCAGCAAGATTCTTTTAGGACATCCCATAACTCTAAATGCCACATAGACAAGCATGATTCTACCAACCTTCTCACATACACGTGTGTTCTGTAGGAAACTATGCCTGTAGGGCAGCACTGCTCATACACACGTGCTCTTCAATATAATCTGTAAATGTATGAGTACTTTAACTATCTTTGGTAGTGCTTCAAGACCATCAAATGATAGCACAAGCTGATGACTACTCTTTACAATTTATCTTACAGATACATCAGTGATCTTTCTATTGTACGAGTAAAAGAACAAGATTATGGGCTTTACACAATCAGAGTTTTTCACGAAGATGATTTTCAGGAGATGTCTTTTTACCTTCAGGTCAATGGTAGGTATTGAAAAAAAGGTATTAGAAAGCACAGTGACTAGCGATTTCAAGCGGATCCCTCCCTGTGCTGCGTACATCTAGTTCAGAAGTAATATGTCTGCTGGAAATATCTACCGTTTGGGTACACATAGCTTCATGCTACATTGTTACACTTTTGCAGTGTGGGGCGATGGACCTCAAGATAAAGGGCAGGATCGGCTGCATGATATTCAGTACATTTGTGTTGTTACAGCATAACTGACGCGCTCTTTCCCATTGGTACAGTGCCAGCAGAAATACTAGAGGTGGTTGACAGTCACCCAACGAGCGGTGGGCAGATAGTGACCTGCTTTGCCAAAGGATTTCCAGTGCCTGCAATAACATGGTACACCTGCAGTGAACTTAAAAGGTAATTGTGCGTGGTAATTTATTCCAATTTCAGCCATAAACCTCCAGGGCCTTTTGCCTTCATATTGCATCTCGCATTAAGGTGTTGCAGCAGTTCTTCACAAGTGCTAGAACATTGAGAGACAGATTTTGTTACCTTTGTGACAATACGTGGCTCACATAAGGGCATTTGGTGCCATTTGTGACATAAATACTTACAAAATTAGGCTGCACAATCGGTGTCATGTTCCAATCTCCAAGAGGCTTTAAAATTGTAGGAACTAGCTTTCTAGATGGAAGAGGATCATGGGTGGTTAAGTACTTGGGTGAAACATGGAAATACATGATAAGGTTACTATTAGATTTTACATATTACATGTACCGGTATATTCTTTACATCCACGGGACTATAATTAAATGATATAAAAGTATATCACAGCCTTGTAAAACAGTAATACTCATTAGCCATTTATTAATAGGCAACGAATATTATTTGCTCCCCATTACCTATAAGTAAATGGAAGCACATACCGTATTTGCTCGATTATAAGACGAGGTTTTTTTCAGAGCAAATGCTCTGAAAAATACCCCTCGTCTTCTAATCGGGGTCGTCTTCTAATCAGACCTCAAATAGAGGTCTGATTAGGAGACTAAGATCCAGATCCCCCGCACCGCTGCAGGGGACCTGGATCCTCCTGTCTCACCCGACCCCCCCCCATCATACACACACTTACCGGTGCTTCCTGCTGTGTTGCCGGGGCAGCGGGTTGACGTCTACGCGATCCGCGTAGACAACGTCCGCTGCAGCCGGAAGGAGGTGTGGCTAGCAGCGGGGGTTGTCTGCGTCCGTCGCGTAGACCTTCCCCGGCTGTCAGAGATCAGAGTTCCCCGCACCGGTGCGGGGAACTCTGATCTCTGACAGCCGGGGAAAGTATACGCAACGGACGCATACAAACCCCCGCTGCCAACTCCACTTCCTTCCGGCTGCAGCGGAAGGCGACGTCAACCCGCTGCCCCGGCTGGACGCACCGGTAAGAGAGGGCTGAGAGGGGAGAGAGGGGGGTGAGAGAGGGGGGGAGAGAGAGAGAGTGTGTGTGTGTGTGTGTTAAATGGGGGTATAGGGGGTGTGTGTGTTAAATGGGGGCATAGGGCATTTCTGGAGTGGCGTTAAGGGGGCATTTAATAGAACACTCTGCCTCCTGAAATGCCTTATACCTCCCTATATGCCACTCTGCCCCATAATATGCCTTTTAACCCCCTAAATGCCAGAGTGGCATATAGGGGTATAAGGCATTTCTGGAGGCAGAGTGGCACATAGGGGGTCAAAAGGCATACCATGGGGCACAGTGGAATATAGAGGGTTAAAAGGCATATCATGGGCCACAGTGCCATATTGGAGTGGCAAGCCTGGGGGCAGATGTGCGTAACTGGGGGACAGGTTGGAAAATACAAGAAATAAAAACAAAAAAAATATTTTTCTCAATCATAGCTTTTATTAAAAAAAATAGTTTACATGAATTAACATTTACTGGTAAAACTTTTTTCCTTTAGGGTCGTCTTATATTCAGGCTTTTTCTTTTTTTCCTAAGTTAATAATCAGATTTTGGGGGGTCGTCTTATTATCAGGGTCGTCTTATAATCGAGCAAATACGGTATTTATATCCAATACGGATAAGTTATCCGCATGTTTTAATTCTTTTACTTAGTTGAACAATGTTATAGCTGAATTCTGTATTTGAAACATCATCCCTAGTACTGTTGAATCTATCCTATTCCCAGAAATAATGATTTAATCAGTTAAGAAATTTACCTCGTTCCAATTTTTTGAGGAGAGAAAATCAGGAACTGATATGTTGTTGCCATAGAAATAAAAAATATAATTTTAATTGCCCTGTCTTTAACTCAGATGTAACAGTAAAGGTTGGGAGCCATGGATGCGTCTAGACAATGGTACCTCACAGCTGGATTTCGACACGAATTTGACTTCCACCCAGATTAAGGATCACGGCACTTACATCGTGAAGGGTGTGCTTCATTTCCGAAGTGTGGAAGACTCAATTGCGGTTCGCTGTTTGGGCCAGAATGCATTTGGTTCTTCCAATCGAGATGTCACACTTGTGCCAAATCGTAAGTAGACTTCATTTGATGAGAAATTGCTTAAAGGGATAGTAACGGCTCATTAAACCGGTAGATAGATAGACGGCACGTCAGAATATCTGTGTATTTTCAAGGAGAATGTGTTGCAATTATTAAAAAGATGATACAAGAGAATCTATACCGACCTCCTGAGGATTCATATTTATTGCTGATTTGTCCCAATAAAATAAATGACATACTGCAATAATAACCAACACCCATAGACATTTTTTCATAAGAGGCTCTGCACATTAAACCTGTTGAAGGAACTCAAAGATTGCAAAGTAAAAATGGCATGACTTACGGGCTTAAATTCATATTACAGGGAGACACACATAGGACAACGGAATAACCTTGTTTCTGCTTATATATGAATACTCTGATATATATCTTTCTTCTTATTGCAGATTTGCCCTTCAAAATTGTCCTTATATCGACCATACTTGCCTTAGGGGTGTTAGTTGTAATCTCCCTCATAATACTAATTGTTTTGTGGAAAAAGGTAAGCGATTTTTTTTTATCACAACCAATATTTGGAAGATAAATTAAATAAAAATGTATTTTAAGTATATAATGATCTTTTAATGACAATATGTTAAATTAGGCTACGTCTAGATCATCTACATTTGGACGCAAGAGTGGCCCATCTAACATTTTTCTCCAGCATGTCATAAAGTAACTGAAAGTACTTTTGCTCATTGTATATCTTTTTGGTTACTTCGTGAATAAACACAATTAAAGTAATGAAAACTTAAGACTACTAGTAACTATAATATTTACACATTAATTCTTGCTTAATATTGTCTTTTCTTATTATCTACAGAAACCTCGTTATGAGATTCGTTGGAAGGTTATTGAATCAGTCAGCTCGGACGGTCATGAATACATTTATGTAGACCCGCTCCAGCTTCCGTATGATTCTACATGGGAGTTTTCCAGAGACAAACTAGTTTTAGGTAAAATAAAAAGAAATAGGCTCTGTGGGTGTCCTTGTCAGAAGCCAAATCTCCATTAAAACAAGAATGACATGGCTGCAACATCACATTTACAGGCATAGTCACTTAGAGAACTATGGTGGCTAAGTTGTCCATAGTCCATCTTGCATGGACTGAAATGCATTTTACTTCATGTAAATTAGAGCAGGCGTGATTTCGTTATTGGGGTTAGAAAAGGAGATGTCCATCTCGTTAATGTCCTCCCTAGGCTGTGTCTACTGAAACCAGGAAGCATTGGCACATAAACATCATGCTCATGCTCCGTAGCTCTCCTATTGAAGTCCCAGAAGCAGCAGACAATCACATGTTTGCTCGCAAAACACCTGCGTTCAGATAGCAAATATGTCATTGACTGCTTCTTCTTTTATTGATTTCAAAGGAAAAATAATTTCCATGGACTGAATTTGGAGCCGTAACAAGCCTGTGCGATGGTAGTGAGATGGTAGTCTTCTAACGTCATTAACCAACGAAAGCCTGCACCTTTATTATAAGTTTAAAAAAAGTTTAAAAGCAAATATATAGCAAACATGCAATATCGCTCACTTTTTCCTAGGGTTACAGTGTGTATTTTTGCTATGTACGCAATAATTACAGCTTGCATAAAATATTGCTAAATGTTTCATGGCATTCAGTTGTTTATGGAACCTTTTGATTTCCATGCTTTCATATTCATGTAAAATGCTCTGCATATTTTAAACAATCTGTAAAAAGAGCATATGGCGTTGAAATTCTATACTTTACAAAAGTCACCCACCTAATAATGTGCCAAATCTTAATTTACTTAACATATGCCTGGCAAATGCTCATGAATTATGTTTCACATTAGTATAGTGGCAGGGCCGCCCATGATCAGATAAACCATGGGGCCGGTAGATTACATATAATCTCCATATACATACTGTATATTGTTTATATATATGCATGTGCATATAGATATACAGTACTGGGAAGATTAAATCGCCCCCTAAAAGCAACACTTGTTAACAATGTTAACATCTGTTATGATTTTTTTAAAAATCATGTGACCTCAATCATATTGATACAAATCAACACCCTGATAAATCTAAATAAGATTCCAATATTTTTGGCACTTTCGATGTTTTGTTCTTTCACTACTTGGCTTTGGTATTAGGAGTCAAACCAGACTGAATTATAATAGAAGAGAATTAGGGAACTAACCTGGATGAGACAGACTATCCAGGTGTATTAAGAGTTAACGTCACCACTATGTCTCCAAAGAAGTAATGAAATGTTTGTTTCCCCTTTATCTGGAATGACTGTATCCTACTGGCGGGAGTGAAATACTATCTGACTTTTGAACGAGGTATCCTATGTTGATCGTATAATTGATGAATACATACAAGTTATTTCTGCTCTAAGCTGCAATCATTAAAATCCACCACCTTTAGGCCAGTGGCGTATTCTGGCCTAGGCCTAGGTTGATAGATTGGGTGAAAGGAGGGCAACCATACTGCCTCAATATTCGGTCAGGTCACCATGTTTAGCTGATCCTCCTCCCATTCCTTTACTGAATGGGTCGCTTGGAGTGATCAATTATCTTTCTTGTAACCAGCTTATTTGCACTATGGTGGTCTGTGCCACAATAGCCTCCATTCACATCACCTCCATTTTCCTTCCGCCATATTAACCCCTTTGCCTTCCCTTCCATGTACCTTAGATGCATGCCTTCTCCCCATCTACTAGGGCTAGTAGCCATTGGCCCTGTGAAGCAATTGAACCCTGGGCATCTGCTTATTTGCCCTGTTGAGAAGCAATTGATGCCCTGTGGGAACTCATGCTTATCATTAGTGATTCTTGCAAGTAGCACGTGTTAATAATCCTCATGGGTATAAAGAATAACATTGTAGGGTCTATTTACTATACATTTACTATACTCTAATAATAATGATTATTGTATTTACTATTAAATGGTTTTATACAATTCAAAAAGTGTTTAAAACCTGAACGGATGGTAGCAATAACATGTTTCTAATAATGATTATGATGCCATTTGGCCAGATGGTGGCACTATAAAGCTTTTGATAATGATCATGATGCCAGAAAGGAAAGTTCCAGAACATTTGCCACAAATTATAGAAATGTAGGCTCACCTTAACATTCTACACTGATTTGATGTTAGCAAGCTTCCTCTCGTTGCATTTTTGTACTAGCAAGAGACCTAAAAATCCAACATGGTACTGTTTCATAGTGTATTGGTACAATCAGGATGCTACAACTCCTTGTGATGGGCTGTTAAAGGGTTAATATTTAAAAGAATCACAAGCCATTTTCTTTAGAAGAATCCTGGATAGTCACATACATTACATTTCCCTGTGCTTGGTGTAAGGAAAAACGCACGTAGGCTTGCAGGCACTTAAAATTCGACAAGCCATTTGAAAATACAGCCTATTGCCTAACTGCAGTGATGCGCTTACAGATAATTATAATTGACAATTACCTTTTTCTTTGAAAGCCATTAGTTTAAAGGCACATTTTAACAAGCAGTAAAGTTTGCTCGTTATACATTATGACACCTACTTCCAAACATAAATTAGGAGATTCTTTTTAACCAGTCTTTCATTGCACAGAGAAAGGGGATGAGTAGGCTTCACAAAAGTAACTGATTTTAGGCTTGTAGAAACATGAACAGGTAAATAGTGCCACCTAGTGGTCAGTATGTAGAACAACACTAATATACTAAATTACTCTTAACTTTCCATATCTGTCAATCTTTGCTACATCTTATGGCTGAGAAAATGTAGGGACCCTGATGTTGGCTTGCATATATAAACATACTGAAAAATCCTCAAACACGAGCAGATAAGCTTTATATAAATATATGACCCCTTATGAACAGATTATATATTTGCAATTTCTCCAAGACACGTATACATTTTACATGTTTCTGGCCAGTTACCCTGAAATATAAGGCATGTTTGAACTCACAGAAGTGGGTCAGTTACCAATGAAACATAGAACCATTCACTCCATTTAGCCTATTCATTCCTCTTGCTATTAAAGGTTTTACTTTACTTGTGCTTATCAGCAAGATGTGAACATATGTACATACAAATCTTGTGAGAGATGTATCTATGCATTACATAGGACCAGCACAGTCCTTGTATCAGACAAAGCTCACTGGGGATGGCCCTTCATACTTCCCAGTGAGGGAATTCACTCTACATGTCCTACATGCACTCCACAGCCAAAGCTCTCTTGGTAGGGAATCCGTCCTTGCATGATGCTTAGAGTGCAGTTAGTCTCTGATGTTGACTTAGCCAGACTATATCCATTTTATAGTGAAGAAGGATGGAAGGAACCAATGCCTCCCTTACTCCATGGAAAAGACAAAACTGTATAGACCCTAGCATTTTATAGCTAGGGCAATTTCTTAAAAATTAGCATATCAAATATGAACCTTCACAGACCCAAGGACGAGCTCCGTATATTGGAGATCCCTATAATTGACCATCAAAGCTCTTTTCAGTATTTCCTTCTTGTAATTTGTTGTTGTTTTTGTCCTTTAGGTCGTACCCTTGGATCAGGAGCATTTGGTAGGGTGGTTGAAGCTACAGCCCACGGATTAGGCCATGCCCAGTCAACCACAAAAGTAGCTGTGAAGATGCTTAAGTGTAAGTGGCTCCTTAAATGATTTTACATACTTGCTGTATCTAGTTGTGTTATATATGGTGTTGTCCTGGGCACCGCCTGTTTATTAGCTACAGTCATGAACAAATCCCCAATAATTAACCTTAAACAGAATATCAAAAATGTGCTGATCTTTAGCATAAAATTCATAAAATAAATCCCAAACCAAACAATTTATTTTGACGCATTGCGTCGGGGGTGTTTGGAAAAGCCAGATTTGCTAAACGTTCAAAGTTACTCGTCTGATTCCGCTTCTTTTGTTAACATTTCCATTGTTTTCACTGTAGCTACGGCACGGAGTAGTGAGAAGCAGGCTCTCATGTCGGAACTGAAGATAATGAGCCACCTGGGTCCTCATATAAACATTGTCAACTTGCTCGCAGCCTGTACTAAAGGAGGTAACCGTTTTAACGCAATACATTTGAGAACTACGTGTAAAGATGTCTCAAGTGCAAGAAATTTGCAGCGCCTAGAATCATTCTTGCATCATAAATATGTGTAATAGCAAAACTATGACTTTATACATAAAACAACAAAGTACTTGTGATCAGTGACCTATAGTGTCATTAATTATTAACCAGATAACAATTTCCTAGATAAAAAATATTGTAAAATAAAAATTCTGTAAATTGGCGTTTAGCGGTACAAGTTTAGGCCGCAGACGTTGATCAGGGAATCTGACCAATAATCGGTGGCCTAAAATGTCACTAATCAGGGATCCGATAGTAATCAGTCATGTAAGAAAATGTCAAAATAATAATAAAATATTACACTTTACTTAAAAGCTGAACTGACTGTTACTGTTACATTTTGATTGGTAGATACATATATAATATGTACATTTTTTCAGGCCCGGTGTACATCATAACTGAATACTGTCGCTTTGGAGACCTTGTGGATTACCTGCATCGTAATAAGCATACATTTCTTCAATATTATGCGGATAAAGGGAGAAAAGACGCAGAGTTGTATAACAATACATCTACTGGCGAAAGGATGCAGAGGTACCTGTTCTTTTATTTTACTTCTGTTCTACTCCTTGATGGTCACATGGATAGGAGCACGGAGAGCTATGTTTCTATGTCACATGTGTCCTTTACCTACTCCCGCTCATAGTCATTCTCAAAGTGGCATAAGAGATAAGACATTATAGGTCTTATTATAAGAATTAAATTCATCTAAAGTAATACTCAGCACTATGATACCTGTCTTTATCAGAGCTGGCGGTAAGTAGATGCGGAAGGGAACTCATATAATTACATCATTGAGGTTAGTTGGTAAGGGTTAGATTGGCTCAGATCTTGGGGTAACTCTCCCTTGACTACTCAGCTGTAACTCTGTATACCCTGTCGAATTGACACTGCTGTGTCCCTCAGCACCAGGGACCTTGCTAATTTTGATTGCAAGTATATTGTAAGGTCCCCAGAATAACCAATTTTATTATGATCTTGCCCATGAATGACTGCTAATTCTGCTTCCTTCCCATCTTTCTACTGATGCATCTATCTAGTTCTTGTTGACCTTATGGGTCTGTAATGGCAACCAAGATCACATTAAAACTCTGATTAACTGCTCACACAATAACATACCCTGACAAACACATGCACACACAAACGTACCCAGACACATAGACTAACATAACCAGACACACACACATACTAACGTATCCAGACACACACATACACATTATGTACACAGACACACATACCAGCATACCCAGACACACACATACATACTAGCATACCAGACACACAGATACACATACTAACATACCAGACACACAGATACACATACTAACATACCAGACACACAGATACACATGCTAACATACCAGACACACAGATACACATGCTAACATACACAGACAAACACACAAGCTAACATACCCAGACACACATGCTACTTACATACCATGCGAAGCTTCATCTTGTATGTGCTGTGGGGTCAAGCATCATTACGTGATCCTGCTGAGCCCGGTCTCCTATGTGAAATTAAGGCGATACAGAGATAAGTCTGGGACCCAGGACTAACCTCTTTTTCCGAACTCCCCTAGCACACCTCCATCTTTCTTGGGTGGCGGGTGCCCCAGCCTGCATACACGCATTGTATGGGGAAATCTGAACTTTCATCTTATTTAATTAGCTAAATTTACCTTTTTTCAACAAAATAATTGCTATAAACATAGAAATATATTTCTAGATGGAAACAGTAGATAAATTAGATCTCCAAATTGTTCACACGTTGTGTTAATGTTAAATGTGTTCTTTTCTGGCTGAAAAAAAAATAGGAATTAAAGATTTATCCCTCTTTTGTTTATTTCTCATGATATTCCTAAACTTCTTTGGAAAATCTGCTATTTTTTTCTCTTCTATAACTTTTGCAATCTGTTTTCTTTTGCTTTCATAAGCTTCGATTTACACCACTCCGACCAAGGAACATAAATTGAATCCTTGGAGTACTGTGCAATCGGGTATTTTCAACTAGATTATTGCAGCAAAATTTTATTTACGAAATGCAATGTATTGTGACGTAAATTCACCCCCCTAAGGCATTCTCAGGATGAGACGTATTCTGGGCATCTGCCTTACAGCATAATAGCTTTTATCTGGGAGAAAAAAAGATCTCTAACAATCATCAAGTACGTTGTTTTTCCTCGTCCTCAAAAGAGGTAACATAACCATGGCTTTCAGAAAGTTTTAGTTCTACTGATAGCAAAAGACGGTATGGGTTACTGAGGGTTCTACTGATTATGGATTTAAATGGGCTGGTTATCCCCAAATGCCATGGCTAGGAACCTGCGGTCCTTAGCAAAGAATAAGATTAGCTGTAGGGTATATATTTCCTATCCAAAATGGGACAGATTTTAATGATGTGGATTGGCTTCCTTGCAAACATGATTGACCTCCTGGTCAGTGCCCTCTTTTTGGAGTGGCTCTTTTTCTGTGGCATACCACCACCCCCTTTTTCAACCAAGATTAGTCCCCTCTCTGGCTGCATCAACTTGACTCAAGATTTCAAAGTACACTTTTATTTCAGATTAGGCCAAATGTGCTAAATTCAATTTTGATGATCATTTTCAGCCTCAAGTAAACAATAAGCATATCTGAGTGGAGTTATTAAGCCACTAGCTGCCTCAACATGTTTCCATTTTTTCCCCCCAGTCTTAACTCCTTCTCCATAGAGAGCGATGGAGGGTACATGGATATGAGTAAGGATGACCTCTATTACGTGCCAATGTTAAACCTACAAGATGAAATCAAATATGCTGACATTGAACCTTCTAACTATGGCACTACATATGAATTGGAGAATTATTCCCCATCAAGTGAGTATCCTTTTATAAGATTAACAAGACAGTCAGTATTGGAAGATGTTAAGTGATGGGGAATCTGCCTTTTCTGTTCGCTATTGCAAGAATTCTACAAAAAGAATGATAATTATTCAAGACCGATAAGACGAACAAAAGGAGGGCTCATTTTCTTTGAAATAATTGGCGCCACAAAATCAAATAAAAAGTGTAAGGCCTACTATTCATTGATTTAACCTAATATTAGTTATTATTAATGCTGCCTGATCTTGGGTTGGGTTGTTTTGTATGAAATGGACCGTCGTTTGGCTCCCTGTGCGACCCCATAAACTGTCAGACATAATTACCATCACAATTTACTTACACAATTACAATCATTTATAACCATGCTGGTTTTACATTAACAAAGGATCCTGTGGTTTATATATTGTCGGTTTACGTACTTTTGACTGTTTACAGTTTTGCCATTGGTTTATTTACTGGAGGTAAAGAAATAATGTGCATTTTTGGCCAACTATGTCCATTCGTATTGTATCAAAATAAATTGTCTCTGAAACCGGGCCTATGTTTAAGCTGGACATTCGTCTGTAAGTAAACACAGGGAAGGATTTATTTGTACTTTGTCACTAGACTGTGAGTGATGTTGGATTTGGCTAGACAACAGTTTTGAATTTGTTTAAAGTACATAAAAGTAGTTCTTTGAAAGACTGGGAAAGCTTAATGTGAGGAGCGGCTACGAGCTTCTCATGCTTCTCCTCTGGAACCTGCCAGATGAGCGTAGTTTTAATTGTCCGATAATCACTCTGTAATATCACGGTAGCCATCGGTAAGAGCGCCGCCGTCTGACTGAGGCTGATTTTTATCAGGGATTAAGCCAGATTAATGGCCGTGTTCCTTTAGGGGATGACTTTTTCCAGGAATAGGAAATGAGTACCCATTCTCAGTATTCCGAGCTACCCAAGTTTTATTATAGATCCCTCGCAATGTGTTATCCCCTGTCTCAATCAGTCATTTCGTTATTCAATATACCATCTCCACCTTTCCCATTGCCCGATGTCCCTTATACAAAATGGACCACATCTAGATTTGTTTCTTTTTGCATATTTGCACAACTAACAGAATCCTGGCTCTAGTTAATGGGATGGCTGAGAGTTATGGGAATGACAGCTGTGACACTATACCTTTTTTCAGGTCCTTCATTTTATTGACAACTTGAGATTTTATTGCATAATAATATATATTTTTTTTCTTAAGCTCCAGAGAGGACAAATAATTCCACGCTTATAAATGAATCACCAGTGCTAAGCTTTACTGATTTAATCGGCTTTA
Organism: Spea bombifrons; assembly: GCF_027358695.1. NCBI lineage: Eukaryota > Metazoa > Chordata > Amphibia > Anura > Pelobatidae > Spea > Spea bombifrons. The sequence continues at coordinate 20,295,111 of NC_071090.1, read as the reverse complement.
GCTACCAAGTGGCGAACGGGATGGAATTTCTGGCGTCTAAGAATGTAAGTAGATTTTTCCATGATTCCTCTGGTAGAAGGACATTAGATTCCTGTGGTCCTTTCTTGTAGGAAGTGGAAACCTGCATCCTAAACTACACCTGGTTGTTTTAGTAGCCTTCGGGGCTACTGACTGTAATCAGCCATGCATTTTCTCTGTAAAGTTATTACCAAATAATCGATCATCTATCTATCAATCTATCTATCTATCTATCTATCTATCTATCTATCTATCTATCTATCTATCTATCTATCTGAATATTCCCTTTTTGATTTAAAAAATATCATTTTTTAACTCAAATATATTTCCTGTTTGCCACATTTCTCTGACATTTGCTTAAAATGTTTCAGGAATTATTTTTAAACATGTTTTCCATTCGTTTTCGTTATTATTGAGTGATGCGGCTGAGAGAGGTGTAGCTGTTTTAGCAAGACTGGAAAAATATACCTGCCACTTAGGGAACATTTTTATTAACAAGTAGGAAAAACATTACTAGTCCACACAATGTTAGTAACAGAAACACAAAAATGTTTCCTCCTATGTTATATATCGTCACTTGGTTTCTATGTTAAGGTACCGAAGTAGCTGGCTATAGAGATGCATGGTTAACCCGTTTTAATTCACAGTGTGTTCATCGTGACTTGGCTGCAAGAAATGTGCTGATCTGTGATGGGAAACTAGTGAAAATTTGTGACTTTGGATTAGCCAGAGACATCATGAGAGACTCCAACTACATTTCCAAAGGCAATGTAAGTCCTTTTTCTAAATACAAGGTGCATGCCTGTCTTGAAAGGCTCCGTCTTGAAAGAATTAGGGGTTACGCTTGTGGAAGTAGGTGATGGGTCCTTTGACCATGTGGTGGTACCAACTGTGTTGCTGTTAGAAAAATTGCGGATTTTAAAGCACATGCCATGTCTCAACTGGAAAGCACGGGTGAAGTTGCTGATACATACAATTAAGTGAATATGTCAGTAAAAAAAAATGACATTAAGGGGCTTAATATCTGAGGTTTGCATTTTTCCATGAAAAGTGCCAGCGGTACTCCTTAAAGTGCCTAATGACTTTCACAGCCTTTTCCATGGAGAAAACTCATCGAGGTTCCTTCCAACCTCAGAACCAGACAAGCTGCGGGTAAACCGTCTGAAGTGTTTTAACGATGCCCAACTAATGTCAGCTTGAGACAGCTCACAGAATGTGGGTCCAGCGCAAAGTTAATTCACAGAACAGTAACAGCTGTTATTTCCCCCACACATTATTGCTAAGTTTTAATTAACATGAAACTAGAAATTAGCAAATAAACTAAATCATACTATAAATCATACTATTTACTGCACCTTTTCTATTTCTTCTACTTTGCCAATTGTCCCCAACCCAAAGTCAAAATCTTTATCTAGCACAGCAGCAGGCTCTCTTGAACATGATGTGTAGACAGTGTCTCTCTTGCAAATGCATGACGGGATTCTGCTAAATCCTCACCATATGCATTTGACACCAATCCACACACACATACACACACATACACATATATACACACATACACACATATATACACACACATATACACACACACATACACATACACACACACACAAATATACACACACACACACATTCTATTTTCTGTGCAGAAGGCATTTTCTACCAAACAGATATCCTGACATGTGATATCCTTACTGACAGTCAGTACATATGTGGAACGTACTCTTATTGATTACAGTAGAAGCACTTTCCTGTCACTGAGTGGCTGTCTCAAGCGGCCAATCAGTGGCAAGAATCATCAGAATATGCAGGTGGATGGGGAGCTGCAGCTTCACCCTAAGTACCCCTTTTCCTCTCTGTAAAGAATGCATATTAACTCATAGTATACTCTTTTTTTCGATGGTGCTGTCAGGGACTGTATCCTGTCCCTTTGAGAATCTTGGCAGTTCTAGGAAAAACATTTACAATAACGGCTGTGATATACAGTATTCTATACAGTTGGACAAGAATGTTGTAAAATGACTCTCCCTACAACAGAAAACTTGTTGGGAAGAAACTGTATAAATATTTACACCTACAATTAGGTGTTGGTGTGACTTTAATATCTCTAAATGAGAGCCTGTTTCCATGATACAATTAAAAGATGGAATATTGAGTTAACTTGTATGAATTCTATCATCATAATTCCATTTTGGGCTCTTTTTGTCCTCAGCATCTGGAAAGCCCCACTAATACATGTCTGAAAGCCAAATTACAACATGCAAACCAGGAAGTATCCATATTTAACATCAGAATTAAAGCAGAAGTAGAATTGCACAATCAGCATCCCCATGTACCTAACAGATTTTAAACAATTGTTCTTGAGACATCTGCAACTAGAGCTGAGTATTAAAAGGGCCAAATCTACAGTGATATAGTTGGAGATATGAAATGAGATATTCTTACAGACGCCAAGACTTGTAGACATAAGTATTCTGCTTTGTTAATAATCACAACATTTGGATTATGTTAAATTAAAATGAATTATAGATTATACAGGAACATACAGAAAGTTTAAATGGTATAGAGAAAAAATTCACATGGTTTGGACCTTCATAATGTACAGCTAATGGGGTAAGAAGATATTTTTACCATGAATCACATGACTCTCGCTGTCTGCCAGACAAAGCCTCAAAGAGGCAGGTATCAGTGAACGGACCATATGGAACATTCTTATACTGGTATCTGCTGCCTGTGTTTCGACTGGCACCATTAATTTATGACTACTTAGATTTTCTTTTTGTAACTATACCCATTATATACAGTTTCAAATTAATCTGAATTGTAATTTATATGAAAAAATGTAACTTGTGTGATGTTTCCATTGTAGACTTTCCTGCCTCTTAAGTGGATGGCGCCAGAGAGCATTTTCAACAATTTGTACACAACACTGAGTGATGTCTGGTCATTTGGAATCCTACTCTGGGAAATATTTACTTTAGGTAGGTTTAAACAAAGTTAAAGAGGTGTGTACGGTGGGTTCTTTTATTTAAGCAGTGTGTATGGACATGCTCACTACCTCCAAAAATTTCCTGCCACTAGTCCAGTTTCTGCCCACTAAAGGCTATCTCCGACTAGAACTGTCCCTACATGAAGGTAGCCTACCCCAGGAAAGCCCCATGTACTAGCATTGTATTATACTGAAGACTTGAGGTGTCTCCCATTGCAGATAAAATGGATTGAAGGGATTTCACTATATCTTAATTTTTTTCATTGTTCATTAAAGTTTTGTCAGTGTATAACAGAGAACCTTTAAACTCGTGTTAACGTAGGTATGTGCAGATCAGTTCCATATGGGATAGAAATATGTTTGTGTTTTTATTTTTTTCAATTTTTAAAATCATAGGTGGGACTCCGTATCCTGAGCTACCGATGAACGAGCAGTTCTACAATGCCATAAAACGCGGTTATAGAATGTCAAAGCCTTCTTATGCGTCTGATGAAATGTAAGTTTGAGCTACTTGAAGGACCAATTATAAATTTGGACCTGTAACTGACCATCCGACCCATATACTAGTAAATAGGTATGAGGGTCACCCAGTTTTGGCCATCACTTAGCATTGCAGATGCTTAGGTTTTTTGTTTGCTCACTTGTATCTGATCGGTGCTAAGGTCTGATAGATGACAAAGAGCGTATGTGAATCTCTAGCCAAAATACTAAGAAAGAAACTCAGATCCTTCAAACGCAATGCTCGCCATGTTCTTCCTAAGAGAAACAACGTTGTCAACCTAGAGTGACCCTGCTAGACAATCAGTACTGATTTGCACCGAGGTGGAGAACTTTTCTCCGGTGACAAGAGTCTCCCAAATGCCTTCTGTGAAATGTATTTTATTTATTGAGATCACTGGCTGCAGTGCAGAGTTCAGTGGTGAACAAACCCAGTCTCGAGGGCCATAAATAGGAATATCTTAGCCTGAAAACAAGCAGTTTTTCTGTTCTGAAGCTTGGATAGCCAATAATTATGTCTGATGTGTGGTCCTCAAAGCCTAAAGCACCTCTGTCTTTGTGACTAGTGCTAAAAAAAAGCACCAAGGTTTAGAAGTTTAAAACGGGAGGCTCTCAAGTTAATAATTGTTACAGTATCCAAGCTTTTGATTTTGAGATCCCATACAACCAGGGTCGGCCCTACAATGGAGCCGAGTGGGGCAATTGCCCCAGGGGGCACTTTTGAAGGGGCGGCACTTTGCCAGCATTACAGGCCGGCACCGTGGTAGAGCAGGCAGACTCGCAGCAGGACTGTTTAAAGGTAAGTACAAAGGGAGAGGATAGGCTAGATAATAGGGAGGGTGGGTAGATAATGGCATCGGCGAAGTTTAAAATGCCGCCCCCCTGGCGTCGGCAGGGGGGGGGCAATTTAAACTTCGCCCCAGGCGGCATTAAGTCTTGGGCCGGCCCTGCATACAACATCACTCTGCCGAAGTAAAAATGTTGTAGAAAGAGCAATAGTAATTGCTTCCCATAGATAGACCAATACTACTGTTGTTATTATTAATTGTATTATTATTATTCGTGTCAAGTGGCTACTTATTTTATACTTATGTTAATGAGTTCATCACTCCATATTAGAATGAATTCTACTACAGGTATACATTTGTGTATGTTTTATGTTCCCTTTAGTTATGAAATTATGCAAAAATGTTGGGATGAAAAGTATGAAAAGAGGCCTTCTTTTACTCAATTAGTGTCTCTCACCGGAAACCTACTAAGTGACACTTACAAGCAGGTATGGTAAACTTTCTACGTCTTTACATTATTTAGCATTATTCTTTATAAGCTATAAAGAGATTTGATGGAAGTGATAGAAAATCATATCTGCATCTGTTTTACTCCTAGTTTCTTTTTAACTATATTTTTCAGAGATACAAAAATGTGAATGAAGAATTTTTACAGAGCGATCACCCTGCTGTGGTTCGTGTGATGCCCAGAATAACTAAAACCAACAGCTTTGTACACGGGAGAGGCTCTGAAATTATAGCAAATAATATTCTGTATTCAGTAGTGGAGCCAATTGACAGCAACGACTATATTATTCCTCTGCCGGATCCCAAACCTGAGGATTCAGATAATGTTCTGAATGAGACTTCAGAAAGTCGACCAAGGTAAAAGCATATTTTTTTTAACTCGTAGGTCCTTTTCAATGATTCGTTTGATTTGTTTAGGTTATTTGAGGGGTATGGTGTTTAAAACTCCTATACATGCACAGTACTTGATTTTCAGTGAAGTTAAGCATCAGCCTTGGATGACAGGGCTCCCTAACTGTCTGTAGATTGTAAGGTTGGAAGCAGGGCCCTTTTTACCTAATGTACCGGTTTGTCCTGGACTGGTGTATGTATTGTAAGAAAGGCTGCGTAGATTGTTGGTGCTATATAAATAAACAATTATAAAAAATTACAGGTCTGCAGACTCTAGAATGTAGCAAGCTATGGATCTATACATTTAGGTGAAATAATGAAAATTCTAGTTGTGTAAAAAAGAATCATGAGAAGGTCACCAAAATGTATTTAATAGGTTCCCCGAAAGCTAAACACAGGGTTTCCTGGAACAATGATACATTTTTAAGAATCAGCGAAGCAAACATTGTTTAGGATATTTGCAACCTCACTCACCTCACTAAACAATGATTTCAGTTTAATAAATCCCTAATCAGATCACTGAACACCAGGTCAAGTCAGATTACACATGTAGTTGTAAGGGATATTGTAACCAATTATTGTATCCACCATGTATCTATTAAAAATAAAGACATGACACTCAACTTGGAATAAAACAGGCCGTGTACTTTTATTTAGCTTAACACCTTACAAATTAAAGAAACTCTTGGCCCAAACCCAGAGTTTACCTCCACATAACTCAACACCATAAACATATATATATACCGAGCCATCCGCCCTAGAAGCCAGAAGGCCGACACCATACCACCAGTTCATCCCAATAAGGGACAACTTTCACCCTGATAAAAGCACACGACAAAATAATAAAATTTGTATAACACATAAAATTAGGAAGGGGGGGTTGGGAGTTTCTCCAGCAGCAGCTCCATTCTTCTGCCCGTGGCTCTCCTGCACAGTCGAAAATACAAAAGCGAAAATGCGCGAGACGTCCTCGAGGCAAAGGCGGCAAACAGCTAAGCGGCGCGCGCAGCTTTTAGTTAAATAACTCAGCTATTTTCCCTATTTTTTTTTTTTTTAATACCCTACCTTACCTTTTTTTTTTGTACCCTACCTTACAGTCAATAGCTGACCTTTACATGAACCCAACCTCCTATCCCCACAACTACATGCCGCCCCGCGCTATTTAGGCGGCAGGGCTCTTCACTTTTCATCTAGATGTGTATTGTTATGTGTTTGCTGTGTGCTATAAAACAAAAAACAGGGCAAGGCTTCATGGTTCTGCGGAGTATTTCACAAAAAAACACCCTGCAGAGCTTACATATTTACTATAAAGTAGAAGTAATATTAAAAAAGTAAATCCTCATGACTGTTCCAGCCACTAAACCATCTCTAGAGCTATGCTTCTGGCTACCCCCGATTTTGTCCCGATCCTGGAGAGCTGACCCAGTATTCCTGCGCCCCACATTCCACAGACCGGCCTAATGACCTGTAGACGCTCACTCAAAGCTCCGACATTAACACTTCATTACCCATGACTATTTTTTATTACAAATCTACTATTGCAACTTTATTTTTATAGGAAGAAAGAAAAAAGCATTTCTCTTCATATTACAAAAAAATAGAAGTGGAAGTGTGGTTTCATTTTCCTGAACTTGATGTTTTACCCACAATAATGAAATAAATAATGAAAGAACACTTAAATGGCTCAAAAAAAAGTATGCAACATGAATTTGGAAACATAGGTCCATAAACTGGGAAAATAAAACCTTTTCTAAATAGGGCAACATTTATTCACCTTAATTTCACTCTAGTTATACTCATTTTGTTCAGTATCTAACAACTGTATCAAACGTATTTGGATACAAGCGGCTCCAATTTCTGTTTATGAGTGTGAAATATGGAAAAAAAAGGTTCAAAACTATACAGTTCTTGACTTTTTACACACATACTTCTTTGTAGTATACAATTATTATTGCTTGTTTTTGACTTCTTTGTAAGTTTATTTCAACAGAAGTTGATAACATTTTCATTACATATGTTTTGTTTTTGTTTTCTAGCTCTGTGTTACATGAAGGTAATACATCTTCAACAATATCGTGTGACAGCCCTCTGGAACAGCATGGCCAAGACATAGAAGGCGAAGTCTGCCAAGAAGATCAGCAGCAAGATACAGAGGAGAGCTTTTTGTAACCTCCATCATCATAAAGACTTTCAACGACAGCTCAGCTTTACAGCAAGCGATATGTTTCATTCCAGAGAAAAAGATGCTGAGAATATAGAAGCTAAATGATAAATTAGTATGCAAAGAAGTAACTGAGCGCCAATATTGAAGACAGACCAAAGGAAATACCAGCTGAATAGATACTATTCTATAGGCAACGGTTGATAACTATAGTTCTTTATTATTAAAGAGAGATGCATTTTCTATATGAAAAATAGATTGTAAGATGCCCGATTTGAATGACCCTATGCACACAAAAGGCAACAAATATGATGAAGAGTTGGGGGCAGATGTGGTACAAAAGTTTGGCTGATTCTTGGACTGGGTCGGAATGGACAAATCAAGTTCAGGTCCAACATATACATCAAGTTCATTGTCTTTATAATGCCCCTATCCTTTGATGCAGAACCCGACTGACATTATTTCCAAGGTATTTTGTATGGGTAAAATATCCATCCTTGTTTCAGAAGACATGGTCATTTTTTTCAGACCTGAAGGATATCACTATGGTCCACAGCCTATTGAGCATGAAGGGAATTTTGGTCCTGTGCAAAGCTGTAGATCCAAATTTTTACAAAGTGGTACTTTTGTTGAATACGTTTTTTATTCAAATTTTGTTCAGTTAATGCACAAAATCAAGTTGGTCTGAAGTGGCCATTCATGGATTTGTTGGGTACAGTATGTAAGATTGAGAGGATAAAGAGCTAACTTTAAAATGAAAGAAAGGTTGTTTGACATGGTATTAAAAATGGAACAGTCAATCTGTCACATTAAGTACTCAGTAAATCTAAAGTCATTTATGACATTTTGGAGATATTTGATAGTATAAGGCTAGTTTAACACAGCAAAGCTGAATTCATTTCAAATGGTGGCAATTACTGAATAACTAATTACTTTATGTGACAAATCTTCTTTTTCCATTTTTTTTAAATATTTTTTTAACCATAAATCTGGCTTAAGGTTAGCAGGTTCTTAACGCCTAACCTACTGAATACAACCACATTATTTTGCAATCAAATATTCATTTTAAACGTATTTTATTTTTGAGCTTGTTCTATTTTTAGAGCTACTTATGATTTTGTTCATTTAAGATGAACCTATGTGCAATATATATATATATGAATGAATTCTTATTATGTAGATTTAGAGAAAAATATGTTATGCACAAAGTATTAAGAGATGCACTACCACTTTCCTGCATATTATCTTTTTCCACATCCGTTTCTAATCTTACTAAGGAATACATCATTTCAAAAACAGAGTAGAAACTCCAGGTACCACATAAATTTGCCACAGATAGCAATTTATTTAAGAATATTTAAAAAGGGCCTTATTTCCTTTTTATCTAGGTTTATCTATAACAAGCACCGCGGCATTGATGTATACCGTACATATATTATGCAGAAACAAGTATAATAATTGCTTACAAAATAATTAGCCTTTTTAGTAATATAGTAGCATTTAGAATTTTTACTTAAATACACAATAAGGTATCTGGTTAAATACTTTTTCATACTCTCTAAATTAGCTGCTGTCACTGAAGGTGATAAGAGCTGTAATGTTTGTATGATGTGGAGAAACTATTTTCCCGCTTTAATACTTAGTCTATGTAGATCACTGCCTTTGCACCACATTATCAAATTATAAAGAGAAATGTATAATAATTTTTGCAACAGATAACCAGTTAACAGTAAAGACAGCTAACACATTTAATTGTACTAATACGCATTTAACTACAGAGAAAATTATGATTTTTTTCCAGCAAACAAGCAGAAAACATATTTTCAATTATACTATGATAATTATTGAATGTTCACATTTGGCATTTTCGAAAGCTTAATGCAAATCCTAAATCCCACATTTTACAGTTCCACACAATAAATAAACCTATTTAATGACGTTTACAGATAAAAATAAGTATTATGTATATGAATAATAATGTTATGTGCATACTATGTGGAAAAATTGCTCCCTGTTAGGTTATCTCTTCCCTGGTGTAGATTGGTACAGGCAGTCTTGTTAAAGATAGAATGTAATATAATATTTCTGCTACCGAACATACAGAAGATGGTATCATAAACCTTAAGAAAACCCTTTTTTAAAAAACATTTTTGTAATGAAAAAAAGCCTAAATCTTGTTTTCCCGCCATATATAAATATGTGCAGTGGTACAGAATTTGAAATTGTATATATTTGACTGAATCAAATGCATGAATACATTTTATACTATATCTATATTTTTTTAATAATCATCGTCTTTTAACATTATGTAGTATTTTGTATGTTACAGAAATCATGTTTGTATAAAGTTATATACTTGTACAAAAAGTTGCATGGAATCATGATGGCATTGCTGAATTTGGCTGAAAATTATTTTACCACAATCTATGTTCACTAAGATATACGAGCTTGTGGCAATAATATCTATTTCACAAGTACTATGACCCGAGCCAAAAATACATATGTTTCTACATTTTACCACAGCTGGCTTCATAAAGTTCCATGCATGTGTGATTCTCATTCACAAAATGGCCACCTTACTCAAGCATCTTTCTTTATATACAAGCTCAACAAGGAAAGTTTCTGTTCCTGGACAATAGTGTCCACGTTCATCACAAAGCCTAATGTCGCCTTTCCTGAGTCTACATGGACCTCACTAAGGTAGAGTAAGCATATAACGGCAAGAGGTTTTGTGAAGTATTAGTAGGGACTGAAGAAAAATACTACATGTCTTAAGACACGTGGTATATGGATAGCTTTCCAATAGAAGAGGACAGCACTTCGTTGAATACAATTGTGAAAGTATTTTGTAAAAAGCAATGATATATTGATATGAAAATGGGAACTTTAAAAAAAAAAATCAGAGCCTGCGGTAACTGGATTTAAAAAAACAAACAAAAAAACAGCTGGTTGCACAATTCTTACAACGACCAAAATATTGTGTAATTCTCAATTACCACAAGCCCAGCTCACTCCTTGCAACCATGTTACTGTCTAGTCGACCTTCGAATGATCAAACTGTGCTAAAAAAAAAATTTGGATACATTTATTGTGAATACAATTTCATTTTCATAACGTGGGCATTATAGCCCTTTCTGTGCCACAGGGTGCCAGAGGATAGAGGCCACAGATTATTCCTTTACAAAGCGACATTCTTCTTTTAATGATCTACTTTCTCCTGGGATGTCAACATGTTCTTATATAAACTGCACAAAGGAACTTTGTAAATGTGGGCACTATTTGTATGTTTTATATATATATATATATGCAGCATTTCACTGCCATAATTATACTAAAGCGGTACATTTATTGTTTCAAAATATTGTGGTTATTATCGAGGACTTGTTTAATGTTGTAATAGACCATATCTGATTGTCGGAATTATTGTCTATACCTTCACTAAGTCTAAAATTATGTTTGGTTACTGCCACACTTGAGTATTGAAAAGAAAGCTTTTTTTATACAATGCTTAGTTCCACCTATTTACTATTTCAGTTTGGGATCTCTAATGCAATTAGAAAGTTCTCACCTAAATAATTGCTATGTTTAAGTATAATGTAATTTCTATATATGATTCTATCTGTGACTGATCTCCGAAATATAATATAAGAGGAAGTAGATTTGAATTTACACCCTAATCACACACTAACCCCTTTTTACACACTAACCACGCATGAGTTATGGGACCTGCTAGCGCTCTATAGATGTAATGTAATACAATATTAATGTAATTTGTATATATACATACTAATCACAACAGCTGGATTTTGCAATAGATAATCAGAGCAGTATAGAAATTTACAAAATAAAATTCTAAGCTCTAGTCTGGATATAGTGAACATTTTAAAATTTGTATTGTAAAACCAGTTTCTCCAGAAATGTTATGGTTTATGCACAAATTGTAAAGATTGATAGACAGAAATAATATCCACACTTTTTGCTGTACGTGTGTGTAGCAAGGTGTTTGTTCCAATATTTATAAAAAAAATCCCATAAACTACAATATATGTATGATTTAAGGTATTAAAAAGAATGACAGTAAGGCATTTACCATTTACCATTGCTGAAGTTTTGACAAGTACTAAGATAAGTTGACATCATCAAGTTGACCTCATCAAACTGACCTGAGTTTATCAACCTCAGCAAGTTCATGGCTATTTAGGTCAGAGGAAGTCTGAATCTACACCTTGCAGATAAGTAAGTCCTATTTGGCAGTGGAACCAGTAATTACAACTTAAGATATTTGAATTTTAAAGTTAAAACCTTTGCAAGGGGGGCAGCTCTGGCTGTTCACTAAGGTGAAACAGTGCCGTATAATGATTCCAGTCTTTCATTCTTCTAAGCTTCTAGAATGGGGAGTCTATGGACGCTAGCAAACATTTTTTTGGCTCTGTGAATTATCCAATTAGTTTGCTGAGGATTACAAAACATGTTGCATTATGATGGCCTTGTGGTATAATGAATGGAACATTCCAGAACTTTGTGTAAAATATATTTTTAGAATGCATTTTAAATAAGAATTCACTATGGATGGATTACCATGATATACTATTATCTGAAAATGCATTAAATACCATTTAATTTGAATTAATGGAATTACATATATCCACAAAGTAATTAAACCAAGTGTCAAATATATCCTTTGACTGTGACAATGTTACGTAATTGTTACCTTTCATGGATATTGACCATGCCTGCACTTTAAGTAACAAATGCAACATTTCTGAAAATAATACAATACATAATAGTAAATTTTTCTGATATACATTTTGCTTTTGTTTTAATAAATTTGAAGTTAAGATGAAGTAAGGCTCTTAGTTAAATCATATTTTACCGGCTGGCCGGTGAATGCATAACTTGGGGCCAGCAATAATTGTTTTGAATCATTAGCGTGGCTCTAATTTCGTCCAGATGAGGCGGCGACCCAAGCCTGTCTGAAGGGTGATATGTCACATACAACTCATGGCCAAGCTACTGGTCGAGCGTTGAGTCATAAGTGGCTAACATTCAAATGTGGACTAGTGAATTGATTGAGGGACCACAAAGAAGATCCACTGTTTTCAATTCTGTTTAATACATGTAATGGACCCAATAACAAAAAATGATACCAAAGAAGCAAATTTTTGTTGCATCATGATTTTATTTATGATGGATATATGTCTTTTGTAATACTGCATACTTTTTATAAATGAAAGATTTTAATAAAATATTTTATACCGGTGATTACAGTTTCTGGTTCTAACTAAACGCAGGTTAAATATTTCAAATAAAGAGTCCTTCGGGCTGGCTGGGCAAGACTTTATTCTCTAGGATATGTGTAAAAGCCTCTTGTACTTATTTTAGAATGCTTGTGAGGTCTAAACTAGTTCACCTATACAATCTGCATTACTATTTACCTCTTAACTGTGAAGGTAACTAAACAGATTTAAAAGGCTTAGTCTTTCTCAAGTGTTTGTGTCAGTCTTAAGGGTCAGTTTGGAAAGATAAGCCCACTGCTAAAAGGTGGAAAACTAATTTTATATCATGTTAATACTTAGCCGGAACAGAAGAAAGTGTACAATTTTCGTAATGACGAGACTTCTTCACACATCTTACATGCCTCACACTTGTATAGTTTTTCACATTTCCATGCATGTTCCTGGAAATGTCACTATTTCAAAACGAGATGTATGAAATATGGTTTCCTTTTTTACCTAGAATAATTCTACAATGTACTAAGAACATTGAGATTCCTGTAATTATTTAGACTTTCAATAAGCATAGCACAGGGTTTCACTGCAATCACAAGCTGTCATGGAGGATGACCTCAATCATGGTATACACACAACTATGTTATCTGCACCTAACTGATAATACTTGGGTTGATCCGCTTTTCTTATAAAGACCTTATTGTTTAGTTACGAAATCACAAAAACAAGCAGGATTCTGAAAACTCTTAGATAAACAATGTAATGAATAAGGACCTTGGCATTTTTTTAACGTGCTAGGGTTGTAACAAAAAGTGTACCAGTTCTTTGTTAAATGTAGTTTTATTAAGCTAACTACAATACGTTGGGTAATGTATAAGACAAACCCAAATGAAACTTTCTAAAAATGTTTCGAAATGCTTGTGTATACTAATTTGCTTGCTTAGTTCATTTATAATCTTTCAATGCCAAATATGATAGCTCAATATTGAAATTTCAATAAATAAAACTGGCATATACAGCATCATCATGGAGTGGATGATCCAAGAACAGATGCACTTCATCAAAGGATGTCTACAACAAGTGTTCTACCACTTGCAGGACAGGTTAGACTGTAAGCCCACATGTTGACTGTTTTCCTTGTGTTTTCCTTGTGTATGGACTGTTTTTTTCTTTCTGGAACAGCGCTATCTGAAGCTCATCATCACAGAGATATCAACTGGTTTGTGGCACATTGGAAGAGGTTTATTTATTGTGATATACTTTATGCATAGATTCAGAACAAATTACACATTGACAGACAAAAACATAGGATATAGAATTTAATGGCGGATCTAACCCATTTGGTCCATCCAGTCTGCCTGTTTTTCCCGAAGCAAAGACTTAACTCTTAATCAGTCCTTGGTCCAATTTTAGATGTAAGTCATGCGCCTGCCCCATGCATGTTCACTCAGCGTATTAACCGCTACCAATGATGTTGTTATATGCCTTTGTAAAATCACTAAACTCTAGGTTTGTCTTAATATTCCAGATTACTGGCTGACATGTTATTTCTTTTGATTAATGGATGTGAGTGGATAACCTTATTTCTACAGATATCTATGGCAGAGCATATACTACAGACAGGCTAATAGTATATAATTATATATTTATATACTGCGGTCGTAGTCTCATTCACTCCTGCCATCATTCCATTCAATCTCATTATATTTAACATAGATTCCCTTTTCTTTTTCTAATATTGTCAAAATGTACAGATATTTTGCATTAGTAAATAATGCTAGTTTTTGCATTAAGTTTTGCATTAAGCAGTTTTGCTTTGTTAAGAGGCACTTAAACACATTTCATAAGATTTATTTCTATCTTCACCTAATGTATCGGTTAGTCTGTCAATTCTCGTCTTGTCATACCGTTTGAATATATGTATTGTATTAATCGCTGCGTAAATTGTTGGCGCTAGATAAATAAAATATAATAATAATATTAATAATAATAGTAATAATCCTGTCTACTACAGCATGCTAAAGTGCTGCTTTCTTTTTGGCTCATTTGGATAAGATAAATTGATGTTTCCATTGTGCCCAAGATAAAGTAGAGTCTTTACACACATTGAAAACTTTTATTGGGCCAACAAAAAAAAAAGGTGTTGAGTTAAAGTATGTTTGCTTTCAGAGCCTCAGAGGTCTCTTCTTCAGATGGAAGGTTCATTTGCACAATTTCCACATTTGTGGGGTGAAATCTTTAGAAAACAGAAGTTCCTAATCAGGACTGTTGCATCTGCAAAGTTACTCTCAGAACTTCCTAATCTCTCTAGCAAACAGGAGCTATCTGCAGAAGTCCAAGAGAAGAAGACAGGAGGGTGCGCAATTCAGAAAGGGCTAAAAATGGGAATAGCAGCGCTGGCCCTGCTAATCACAATAAACATTGGATATGGTAGGTTCCAAAATGTATATTATTTTTCTATTATTATATAATACGATATAGCTGTAACAGCAAACTTCTGTCTTTTACAAGAATGTTAATCTATATTAATTATCCTATAATATATATATAATATATATATTATATATATATATTATATATATTATATTATAGTATATTATATATATTATATATATAATATATATTATATCAGGATATTCTGTCTAATAATAATTGCTGTTTTTGATCTGTCATAAATGCAGATTTATTATTATTATCATTATTATTATTATTATTATTATTATTATTATTATACTACTGGTTTGACATTTAAAAATTACAATTATAATCTGATTTACAACAAAAGCAAGACATGCTATGCAAGAGAATTATGACCTGTAACTGATACAAGATACATAATAGTTCTGTGTGCTCGTAGAAATCTTTTTTTAAACCTAAATAGATGAAATTTACCTCTAATTCAATTAGTTGTCTCTGAAGACGAGAGAGGGTTTTCAGTGGAGAAATGAAGTTGAATCTTGATCCTTCTAATATAAGGCACCTGATTAGATCAAAGCAATAATTCAGAAACATTTCTCTTGCCAAGCTATTGAAAGTGTGGTCATGCATTAGTGACTCGTATATTAACCGAATAACAATTAGTACATCGCATGTGATATTACAACTGCTTTGCTTTCCAAAGGTAATGATCTTGGGTTTTTTTCTGCATCTCATCATTTAAGGGGGATAATTTTGTTTTAGGTTAGCTCTGTTTTAGCTGCCTATATTCCCATAAGCGTCCTTTATCTGCTGACCTGAAGGCAGCCATTGTTGGCCGTCATGTTGTTCTTTGGATGACACCCTGCTCCAAAACACCACACGGAGGGGACTTTCTTTAGTAAGAGCGTCATGCTGGGTAATTAATAATGAGCCGTTGTATTGTCTACCATAGGAAGTATTATAATTAGTCAGGGTGTTTACCTCTTAGATTGAGCTGAGAATACAGAGCTAGAACACTTACAAATGGCTAATATGCAGCTGTCTAAAACAACTATATTATACAAAAATTACAAGTAAAAGAGCACAATATTTTACATTTTTAATTGGATGCTAGTAAAAAAAAAAACAGTACAAGTTTCCCATAAAAATATATGTTTTAGAACAAGCTACATAACTTTACAAGCTGTGCTTAGTAGAGACGTGTGTTATCAAAGAAGGCATTTAGGAGAATAAAACGTTTGTTTTATCATCAAATTCATCTTATTTTTGTATCAATGTATCCCGCTTTAATTATGATTTGGTACAAGTGAAACTTGTTTTTTTTTGTTATTTAAATGTCGGTAACAGGTCGAATCATGTGCCTTAATGTAGATAACAGCTGGTTCCTGTACTGTTATGTAATGAGACGGACTGATCCCGCAACAAAGCGTTTTGGCAGGGCATGGATTTATTCAACACAATCTGGTTTACTCTATAGTAACTTTTCTGTACAAATAGTATCATCCTGCCTAAATTGTTACTGTTTGGCGAAATCATGAAGCTTGCTGACAACAGAACTCTTTTTGTCACGTTATTGAAAGAATTGTGTGGAAATTGTTAATCTTTTATTGAATGACTCAAGTTTGAGTTTGTTACGTAGTTAAAAACAAAATAATTATTCAATAATTATTTGAAAACCTAGAAAAAAAAAATCACGGACAATATTTACAATTTAACTTCTTAAAGGAGTAATTTACTAAATCTACATTGCAATATAAAAAAGAAGCATTTGTGCCACCCGTGCCTTTGTTTTCTTTGAATCATATATATATATGTATATATATATATATATATATATATATATATATATATATATATATATATATATATATATATATATATATGTAAGGAGTGCATGTTTACACATACTATAGGGATTCTTAAATGTTTACTATAATTATTATACCCCAATTTTTTTTTTTAAATGCACTTTTAGGTTGTTCTGATTGCATGGTTTGGAGCAGTACCAGAAACTGTTCATTTGTTCTAGTAATTTACTATATTGGTCCCAGAGAATGTAATCCAGTTGGGTTTCTGAAGCCTTTTAGCGGAGCAACATTCATAAAGTAAGATGTAAAATCACATAAACTTTCAAACCCTTTTTTTGGTGGAGTGAGGTTTGAGGAAGCTTAGTCTATTCGAGATCTTTCTCTGAGGACATTGGTGCCCTTGATGGACACCTCCAGGAGTTTTGCATGCTTCTGCAAAGTTTTCTTCTCTATCAAATCCAGTGGGTTTTCTGGAAGCGTTTTGGTTCACCAGGTGAACTAAGTTTGTTTCTAAGCAATTATGAAATAAGTGCTGTATGTTAAAACAAGTATACTAAAATCACGTCTTACAGTAGTTTGTGATACTTTTAGACTGTAAGCTTTACCTAATGTATCAGTTCTAGTTTTGTCATATACCCTTTGAATGTATGTACTGTAAGAAGCGCAGCGTAAATTGTTGGAGCCGTATAAATAAAAGATAAATTTTTTAGTAAAGAGGGAGTTTGAAGGTAGATAGACGTTCAAGTTCCCTGACTTCAGTAGGCATTACAGATTCAACCATTTATTTTGCAGGGCCAGCTCAGTCCTCATTACATGAAAAGCTTACTGGAGTTGGCCCTTCATAATGCATTATGAAGTTAGAGTTGAAAAATCCTAGCTCAGTGACTAACCCTTAAGTGTGTCTGATGAAAAAGGTACCTCAGAGGTCTAGAAGGTTCAGGTGATGCCACATCTTGTTATATAAACATGCAAGCCTACTAAAAGGTACTGGAAACTGCTAAAGATACCCAGGGACAAATTACAATCCCAGGTGTGTTTGGGCACAGTGATTAATGATGCCCCCACACTTATAATTGCTTTATACAAGGGACTTGTACACAAAATAGACAGGGTCTGGTCACATGAAAGGAGATGGGGTACAGGCTGGAATGGGCTACCTTTAAGCCTTCTTTGTCCTTCTGCCACCAGAAGTTCATGCCTAGTTTGCCTAGCAGGGGATACAGTCATGGGGACACTGCCAGGGCATGCACGTGTTCAGTGGGGCATGTATCCGTTCTGGGTTACTTTTATTCATTTTCAATGAAGCCGTTCAGACAGGACGTGATGGACTGGATAATGTACAGAGAAACCCTATTACTGGGCCACATGCTTGTGATTGCCAACTTCCCTTCCCAAACCCTTACCAGATACTCAGATACTACCTTCACCTATAAGGTTTAAACAAGTATAGTATACAGGTACAGAGTTATACCGTGTTAGCCGCAGAAGGAGAGAGCAAATTGGGTAAAGATAAGCTTCCGAGAGTAAATAGGTCTCTTCTTCAGACATTGCATACAGGAAATTGTAAAGATTATTAACAATCAAATTGGTTAGTATATTCTGGTTGTACAGCACCACATATAATACATAGTTATATTTGGCACTGGAGCCCTTAAAATAACTTGATTTTGGGGGCAACATAAATTATTGTTCATATGTCACAATATCGAAGCAGGAGAAACGTGGAAAATAAGGGCTGTGTAAATGTTTAAATGGCTGACAACACAAATAATCTCCAGGAGACCATGGAGCAAAGTTACACAACAAAGATATTGGCAAAATGACCAAATATTACCATAAATAGAGGAAGCGTGGCTTCTCCATTTTCCCCCCAAAACACAATTCTTTCCATGATGCAACCGCATGTCACGGCTGTGAGCGACATTTGTAAAAAGGATTAATAAGCTGGGCCATTCTAGTAGCTCTTGAGAAAACCAGAAATTTTATGACAAATACTGGCAAATATTGTAGTGATTTTTTGATCATTTCTGTAGCAGCTGCTGTTTAATCACAAACTGAATGTACTGTAGATTGTGTTTTCAGGAGAGATTCAGTTTGATAAAGAAATACCACGTGGTCTTATTGTTTTATTTATTTAATAGAAAGCAATCGTCCATGGCAACTCTGGGATTGCCTTTGTGTAACACCAGTCTGAAGGTCTCAGGGCAAATGGGGAAATGTATATATGGTATATATCATATATGATATATATATATATTAAATGGAATCGCTTTTGGCAATCGCTTATCCCTACAGCTAGACATACTGGATGAGGTTGAACACATGGGCCCACTCTTTGCTATGGATGGTTGGCACTCTATTACTTGTTGATTATAGAAATCCCAAACTGTGGAAGCATTACATACACTGAGGTCTGGATTACGTCTTGTACAGTAGTGTCTTTACATTAAAAGCGACTTGACAGGCTACTTTATTTGGCTGTGCATTTATGCTTGATGTATTGAATTACTACAACAATAACAATTGTAGGGTACGCTAAAAAATCAAGCAAAATAATATCCAGAGAACACATTCTTTTATCATACTAGAAATAGTTTATTACACAAAATGATTAGGTCCAATATTCTAGTACAGCGTACCGTGTTTATAAAATGAATCTCGCACAAAAAGCATCATAATGATTTCAGAAACAAAAATACAGCTCATGTACCATGAATCTGCCAAGTAAACACACCAGCAAAAGCGGAGACCCGACATATATCAACATTTCAGCCTTTATCAATTCAGTATCTGGGTAAGAGAAACAAATAAGCCTCATAGAAATACCCAAACACTTAACATCCCACATTCCCATTAGTCTTTCTCTGATGGCTGCCAGTCTAAGATGTAATGATGTAAAATGATGCATAGCGTCGCTGTGTCATCATTACTTACTGCTCAATTGTATTTGACGACTCAAATATAACCAAGCAACCTGAAAATAAATTAAAAATCTAATAAGGAAAATGACCTTCATATTTACAAAATAACATTTTGGTATTTAATAACATACCAAAAAAAACTAAATGTTTTACTATTCTCCATGATACTCCAGTATAATAGCAATAATACAAACAAAAACACATGTTTTGCTTTTTGAACCACTTAAGGACCAGGATTTTTTTTTCCTTCACAGGATCACAGCAATTTTTATGTTTTCTGATATGTCTTTCTTCAACTATTATTTCCCTCTTTCTTATTTAGGTTACGAACACATATTACATCAAATTATAATATCTTTGCAAGTATAAAAATTATACACAGCTAGTATAAGTGTTATAAAAATATTAAAAGTATATTCATTAAATTACCCTGATTTGAAAACCACCCATATTCCTTAATAATTTCATTTATTTTATGGTGTTTTCTTACACGTTTAGCATTATATTATGTATAATAATATGAGTAGCATAACTAGAACAAAACTACAAAAAATTGCCTTGTTTCCTGGGATGAAAATGTGTCCGAACCCCAGGCACTCAAAAGGTTAATTTATGTGCTTCCAAATAAACAACCTTACCACTTCCTTTTTATGAAACATTTCACCTGGAAAATTGTTTTAGCTTCTTAAGGAATATATTAAAGTGACTGGCCGTGGTGGTTAATGGAACAGATTAAAGAGCAATCTATTCAGTCATCATGGTGGAAAGAATGGTCTTAATCTTACACTGGCTCCAAGTTTTTTTTTAATGGAATTTTACACTTCTATAAAGAGATACATCAGTTCCACCGAGCAGAGACTAAGAATAAGTACATTATTTTCCCAGATGCTATTATCTTGGTATTTTAGGTACACTCAGGAAACTCATGATTTACAAAAATTCCTTTTGTAAACGGTCAGTACGGCCTGGTGACAAGGGGGTGGTTTAAACCTTTGATGTCTAACTAGCTGTACATCAGCACAATGGATTATTTAGCCCCATTCTGCCTTAAAATCTCACACGCTTTATTATATCACGTTGCTAATACACTATTGTTGAGGCAACCACGCTATACTAAAATAGTTAATAGTTGGACAAATACTGAATGAAACCCTGACATGTCAGCATATTTATGCCCATAGTATATTGTGCTTTTGACTGCCTATATAGGCAAAACCTCTTTTTGCTGCCCCCTTGACTCTACCTCTTGCATCCCACCCACTATCTGCCCTGCCCTTGGGGACAGATTCATGTGAGCACATCATACACATGACCTCCCCCAAGGCTCCCTTTGTCCTTTCCTTCACTGTGCTACACATTCCCCCATGTAGTTCAGGTATAGCTCAACACATGTAAATGCAGCATGGCAGGTATAGATCAACTGAAATACCACAAGAAAACTCAGCACTGAAGGTATAGATCAAATAAATCATCCATGGAAAAATAATTGCAGGCATAGTTCATGGGTCACACACCCCAAAGGCCAGCCCTGGCACCCAGATTGCACACATAGGACTTACCCAGCACGAGGCATTCTCTGGGAGTAGAGATAAAGAGGCAATTCGCAACACCTGGCCTTTCCTCTTTGTACTCCTAACTTTCTGGAGTAGGTGGGGTAATGCAACATCGCTTTGAGTGACCCCGCAGGGCAAGCTGGATCAAACACAGGCTGACGCTTTGTGGGGTGAGCTGCATGTATGCTGGTGACTGTTTGGGTATGTATGTTAGTGTGTGTTGGCCTGAGTATGTATGTGCATCTGGTTATGTTATTGTGTGTCTGCCTGGCATGTATGTGTGTGTCTCTCTGGGTATGTACACGTGTTGGGGTATGTTAGTATGTGTGTCTGCCACACACACACACACTTGCCCATAAACACATACATAGAAGCACTTTTATGCTTATCCCTACAAATAAATATCATGACTTACAGTTGACCTTGCATGCAAACACTTGTTTGTTGTAGCATACAAACACTTTCAAAACACACACCCTCACTCCCCTTTTTCATAATTTATCCCCTATATCATTATCTCTCCCTTTCAGTCAATTTCTCCCCATTCTCCTTATCCCCTTTTATCTCCCCATTTTCTCTTTAGCTGTAAAACCTCCATTTAGTCATAAAATTCACACCTGATATGTGTGAAAAAACTACACAACAAATTACCATCACAAACATTGATAAAAGCTGGTTTCACAATTAGTGCATGGAACCTGTATGTCAATTGGATTTCCTTTTGGACACAACAAATGATTATCACGTTTTTCATGTTTTTAGTCAACCTTTAAAAAAGTACAGTTTCAAAAACCAATGAGGGGGTCCCTTTGAATACAGAGCTGCGTAAGCCAGTGTAACTTTGAGGCCAATATCTGTCTATTCTCAGTTTGTGCAATGTGAAGCCAAGTCCACTAAACCACCTCCACCCAATCAATGTCCATGTCGTCACGTACATCCAGAAGAATACTCGTGAAATAAGAGTCTGGCCAACTCATCCATCACTATATCCATTGTTTATGGGGACAATAACAGAGGAGTGTGTGAAAGCAGAAGTCAAGAGGAGAGCTGCGTGTATTATTGTTAGGGAGAACGAGAACAAATGTCCTTAAGCAATATGTTTCCTGAGCCTTACGAAGTCTATATGTCACTAGTAGGTAACTTCCCCTCAATCCTCATATGGTTCTTAAAGTCTCAGTTCTCTGTCTCACAAAAAATAGATTTTTGCTGAATTATCAAAATATAAAAAAGTAGTGTTGTAGAAACTGTGGTTTTGTATTCTTGCTATTATTGCAAAATACAGTTCTGCATGCACGTTAATTGTTAATATGAGTCAAAGATTAGGCAATAATTATATACATAACAGTGTTTAATATATGTACTGTCAGGTTTCCAATTTCATATACGGTAATTCCTCTGTTTTAGCAAATCTGCTCAAATTATATGTTAACAGAGAAAAGAAAAAATGTCGGTGCGCTAAGCTAGTCACAGGCTCAAATAATACAAATGTATAATACGAGCAGGGCCGGCCTTAGGGGTGTGCGACCTGTGCGACCGCACAGGGCGCCATGGTTGCAGGGGCGCCTGACCGGGACTTAGATTAAAGCATCGTTTTTTTTTTTTGTTTTTTTTTTAAACTTTATTTAACATCATTGATGTTAAATAAAGTTTAAAAAAAAAAAAACGATGCTTTAATCTAAGTCCCGGTCAGGGGCGCCGAGCGGTTGCTCGTGAAGTTCTCGGCAACCGCTCGGCGCCCCTTACTCTCCGTGACTCCGTCGCGGTGCCAGCATCTCATGTTGAGCGCCGGACTATACCGGCGCTCAACATGAAATGCCGGCAGAGCGAGAAGACGGATGCCTCCCGCTCTTACCGCAGGAATCCGGCAACAAGGTAAGTGGGGGGGGTAGTTTGAAGGGGCAGAGGGGGGGGTAGTTTGAAGGGGCAGAGGGGGGGTAGTTTGAAGGGGCAGAGGGGGGGTAGTTTGAAGGGGCAGAGGGGGGGGTAGTTTGAAGGGGCAGAGGGGGGGGTAGTTTGAAGGGGCAGAGGGGGGGTAGTTTGAAGGGGTAGAGGGGAGGGGTAGTTTGAGGGGGGTAGTTTAAAGGGGCAGAGAGGGCGGGTAAGAAGCGCAGACAGTTTTTGTTTTTTGTATACATTGTACAGCCAATACACTGTTTCTTGCAGCATGCTTACACCTGTTTGGTAGGCCTCGTATTACACATTTGTATTATTTGAGCCTGTGACTAGCTTAGCGCACCGACATTTTTTCTTTTCCCTGTTTGCACATATTTGAGGTTGTTGGCTCCTCATCAGTCTGGTTGCAGCTTGCTGTCCAGGGGTTAATAGGGAGGAGGTTTAATTGCACCTCCCCCAACACATTAATAAGGTTTTGGTAGCAGTATAAACTGCTTTGTGTCCCACTATGTAGGAGGTGAGAGTAGGTTCTCACCCTATTGAGAGTGTGCCTTGACGTGGCGGGTGAGCTTAATTATGCTTTGGCCAATTCATATAACCAAAACCTCTCATTTATATTATGTTTATTTATTTGTTGCCAACTTTATTAGGGTAAGAAGCGCAGACAGTTTTTGTTTTTTGTATATATGTTAACAGATTTTGCTTTAGTTAATACAGGAAATGATTGAACACTTGTTATTAATATTTGCTATTCTTATTATTCTTATTATTGATTATATAATAGGCTATGCTTAAAAATGTGATATAGGTTCTGCATGTAGAATTATTGAACATGCAATATCCCTCCAACATTTAGCAAAATGCCTATTGGGTTTTAAGGGTCTATTTTTCATAGTCAGATGAAATTCACTTTTGTAAAAACAAAATTATTAGATACATAATGTTATTATATATATATATATATACACATATATGTATACCATATTTACTCAATTATAAGACAACCCCTCAAATTCTAAATATAAGACTACCCTATGAGAAAAAAGTTTTACTAATAAATATGAATTCCCATGTAAACTATTTTTTCATATTTTGTTTTCATTTCCTTTTATTTGCCAACCTGCCCCCAGATATGCCTTATACCCCTATATGCCACTCTGCCTCCCAGATATGCCTCTTGACCCCCTATATGCCACTCTGCCCCCAGATATGCCTTATACCCCCTATATGCCACTCTGCCTCCCAGATATTCCCTTTAACCCTCTATATGCCAGTCTGCCTCCCTGATATTCCTTTTAACCCCCTAAATGCCAGTCTGCCTCCCTGATATTACTTTTAACCCCCTATATGCGACTCTGCCTCACTGATATTCCTTTTAAACCCTATATGCCACTTTGCCTCCCTGATATGTTTTTTTAACATCCACTCTGCCTCCAGAAAGCCATTAACCCCCCTCCCCCATATGCCACTTTTACCCTACCCCTACTTACTAGGATCTGAGCACCTTCCTCACACTCATTGACACTTTACTGGTCAGGCTGAATTAGACATTAGGCTGCAGCCCACATTGGCTCTCCCACCTATAATTTAACCTATACTACGTACCTGGAATACTGAAGTTAGCTAATCATATCATTTTGGTAGGGATTTACCATCATAAAATGACTGAGGTTTTAGTGCACCCACTATATATAAAGCAGTAAAGAAAAATATATAAGGTAATAAATACTATGATAAAATAATTTTTTGCATTTTAAAACTTAATTGTTTACACATACTGTGTTTCAATCTTAAAATATTTACATATGTTTTTTCCCCCTAGGCCAGAGTACTCCAGTTATTGAACCTGCAGGAAATGAAATTGTTATTAAAGCAGGACAGTCTATAATTTTAACCTGTTCTGGGAATGACACCGTGAAATGGGACATTCAGAATTTACCAAAACGGTCAACTGTTATCCAAGGAGGCGTCAAAGCTGTGCTGACTATTACCAAAGCAAAACATACAGATACGAAAACCTACAAATGCCTCTACAGCAAAGCAAACTCGTCTGATAATGCATCGGTGCACTTATATGTGAAAGGTAAAGTGTAAAAAATCAATTTTGGCGATTACAATTGAAATGGTATCAAGAACTCAGTAGAAAAACAATATCTAATCTGGCTATAATTTTCAACCGCTTTGAAATTCCCAGCTACCTACACTGTTTCTCAATTCTTAATTGTAATAAATAATCAATTAATTAGTTCAAATTGCAAGATTAAGTCACTAGTGGCTGTCATTAAAATAATGTTACACAAAGGTAACGTTTGGTCATGTAACCAAACTCCTGCCAGAGATCATTATGGACACTTTGTTTTGTGATTATCAAGAACTGCACAATATGAGGATGCTAAATATAGATTATTATTATTTTTATGATTATTAATAATAAGAATAATAATATACTGGTACTAATACATAAATATGTTCTCAGATTTTTTTTTTTTTAGATTTCATCAAAATGACTAATATTTTCATAATTACCACATGTTTTAAATAAAATATTTGTATGATAATAGTTCACTTGAATACCTTTATAAAAATCAAACAGGTATTAAAATTGCAATATGCTGTATTTGCTGCTGAAGGCACATCCATCCTATTAATTACAGTATTTAGAGATGGTTCATTTTCTTAAAATGGTAAAAAACATATATATTTAAAATTCCAAATTTCTGTTTGTAATACCATGCTACAAGATGTTACCAATTGTCTGCACTCCCGAAAAGTAAAATACGCATATTAATTGCAATATATTACATACAAATTCTGACAATCAGTTTTTGGATTTTTTTAATTAGCCATGATGAAACACAATATGTTGTTTTGTTTGGCCAAACTCAACAGGAGAGCGATGTTCTCGCATCGGATGAAAGTTCCAATGTAACCCAGCATACTAATTAAAAAAAACAATTAGTGTGTTTATAAGGCTAGGTTTCCACTTGGGTTTTTGTCCTGCGTTTTTTTCTTGATGAAAAACGCCAGGAAAAACGCCAAGAAAACTGCCACTGCATTTACCTGCGTTTTGGCGTTTTTCTGGAGTTTTTTCTGGCGTTTTAGCCTTTCTGTGGAAATTGCTTTTTTTGACCTTAGGCAGTTTTTCCAGCCTTTACAAGTTAGAAGTTTCACCCAGCTAAAAGGGATTAGGATAAATGGCAAGTATCTGCCCTCTCCTGATGTCATTTACTTGGTATACCCTTTTGTCTCTTTTCTGTGGTTTGTAAGGCATGCTTTATTTCGAATGTCTGCTCCTCTGGGAAGATTGGCCCCAAATGATGGTGCAAATTGTTTGTTGTTGCTTTTGGCACGCAGGATCCAGTTGATGTGTCGCGTATGTTTGTTTGTAATGGCATGTTTGTTCCAAATGGTGTAAAATTCAATATGAACCAGTCCAGGACTTTGTTTTGTGTGAAACTGTTTGTTTTCAGCCTATTTCTCGTAGGACACACAGATACTGGGTCCATCCTCTGCATTGTAACTGTGGAAAAAAGCCATAAAAAACGCCAAGGCAATAAACCCACATGGCTTTTTCAGGCTAGGTTTCCATTTGTTTTTTTTTGCTAAAAACGCCTATAAAAACGCCAATAGCGCCACCTGGCGTTTTTTTTGTGAAAAACGGCTGCAGCCAGATGTTAGCTGTAATTCAATAGGAAATCGCAAAATGCCATTTCCATTTGGCGTTTTTCTGTTTGGCGTTTTTTCAGTCCTCTTTGGCGTTTTTCTGCTTTTTTGGGCTCTGTGGCAGTTTTTCAAAATCGCAGCATGTTGACACTCTGGCGTTTTTTGCAAGAAATCTTGGCTTTTTTTCTCCAATAGAAGTCTATGGGAGAGAAAAAACGCCATGAAAAAGCCATGTGGGTTTATTGCCTTGGCGTTTTTTATGGCGTTTTTTCCACAGTTACAATGCAGAGGATGGACCCAGTATCTGTGTGTCCTACGAGAAATAGGCTGAAAACAAACAGTTTCACACAAAACAAAGTCCTGGACTGGTTCATATTGAATTTTACACCATTTGGAACAAACTTGCCATTACAAACAAACATACGCGACCGGATTTTGCGTGCCATAAGCAACAGCAAACAATTTGCACCATCATTTGCGGCCAATCTTCCCAGAGGAGCAGACATTCGAAATAAAGCATGCCTTACAAACCACAGAAAAGAGACAAAAGGGTCTACCAAGTAAATGACATCAGGAGAGGGCAGATACTTGCCATTTATCCTAATCCCTTTTAGCTGGGTGAAACTTCTAACTTGTAAAGGCTGGAAAAACTGCCTAAGGTCAAAAAAAGCAATTTCCACAGAAACGCTAAAACGCCAGAAAAAAATGCAGAAAAAACGCCAAAACGCAGGTAAATGCAGTGGCAGTTTTCTTGGCAGTTTTCCTGGCGTTTTTCATCAAGAAAAAAACGCCGGACAAAAACCCAAGTGGAAACCTAGCCTCACTGTGAAAACCACCATCATGTTTTCTACATATTGTAAACAGAATAGGTAGCTCAACAATATAGAGGGTAGGACCAAACGAGAGACATTACCTCTTGATGTTATAATCAACTGCCTTGAGCATATTGTGTTATTTTAATAACCAGTTTTTTGTTTGTTTGTTTGTTTTTCCTCCCCATTTTATACCTATTTTATCATAACAAGATACCCTTATAGATCTTATAGGAAAGCTATTTTATGCAATTTATTTTAGAGTCTAGCTGCAAGGGCCCTGCAGCTGACCCTATTTTTTGTATTTATTTTTTGTATTTGTTTTAATAAATGTATCTATGTTTCTAAACCACTACACACAGTTTTACTGATTGGATACTTTTAAACATTCTATATCATCACACACACAACACCAGCTGTATTCTAACATACCATTCAGGGACCTTATTAGAGAACAGTAATAGTTTTTATACTCATTTTCTACATATTGACTGTTTATATGTTTAGGCAGTCAATACTGGCATACCCAAGAAGAGAGAGTACCAGCTGATGAAGGCACCGATGCTGTTTTACCATGTCTCATAACGGATCCCTCAATCCCAACATCTCAGATCTCTCTGCAACCCTCAAAGACCAGAGACAACCAACCAATATCTGCAAAGTTTAATGCCCAAAAAGGATTTATTATTCATAATGTGCAAATGGCATATGATACTATTTATACCTGCCAAGCAAATGTGTATGGGGTAATCCATAAGTCTGACGAAATTACTTTATCTGTAAGACAAGGTAGGTTCACCATGTTTGCCACCATAGAAATCCATCTTATGTGATTCATCCAATTATATATATATATATATATAATATATAAATATATTTAGCTTTCATGCACATGGGTACTGACAGAAAAAAATATTATATTTTCGGGGTATACAATTTACCAGGCAAACAAGGTAGCTTGGTGGATTTTTGCCCAGTTGGGTTAGGACAAATCATTTAAAGGGTTGGGAAGAGTGAAAAGTAGTTAGGGCCTACGTGGGGTTTATGAACACTTCTCCAACTGAGAGTTTGAAACAGTGACTTACAATTACTGATACTTACAAGAAATGAGAAAACAGATTTAGGGAAAATAAAAATCTGAAACAAAGAGGTTAGTGTGGAGCAGGCCCACTTGCTTTTGTAGCACAAGGACTCTAAATCACAGAATAAGTAGGAAAGCACCAATCCCAAGAAGCCTTTCCCACTGATTTCAATACAATGCAGGTCAGGATCTGAAAATAGTAGGTGCGACCTATTTAATAATGAGTTCAATGAACCCCCACAGTATAACTTTTTATTACAATACTAATAATATTATGAACTGTTCATTTTTACATTATTTTCATTTGTATTTGATTTTGGGAAATAGTGGAAAAAAGTCCACCTTCAGTTGTCCTGGATCATGAACATTATATCCGAACAGAAGGAGAAGAATTCAAGATCACATGCCGTGCAACTAGTTCCACCAGTTCTTTAAAAACAGATTGGGAGTATCCAGCAAAAAATGTAAATATTTGAACTTTGTACTGAGATTCATATATATGCAACTTTGAAATAATCAGGGATAGTCTGATATTCCAGTGTGCAATTTTTTGGACTTTGCCAGGGTCCACCATTAAAGGGGACCACAACTGTTGGGTTTATTATTGTCAACCAACACGTAGCGTCCATTAAACTTGGTATTATCAAAGTAGTTGATGTTGACAACCCGAAATGTTGAAATATTGTTGTAAACCTTAAATAAAATGCTTTGATTTTTATACCATAAAAGACCCATGATCCTTGCACTCCGGACTGAAGGAGGTCTGGTGCAGACCCGGCAGACTAACAGAAATGAAGAAAAGGTGCACTCTAGGGACTTGTAAAAAATGCTGAAGTTTAAAGGTTTTCACAGATGGACATTTCAGTCCCACACAGGAGGCTTGTATCTTTTTTTATAATTTCAGTTTTGGATATTTTTTATGAAATAGGTCTCACTAACATCTGATCTGAAATATGATGGGAAATGGACCGAAGTCTCTATTTTGAATGTCCCAGCTGTTAAAATAAAAGACACTGGAAATTATACGTGCATTGGGAAGAACAGAGTGGGTTCCAGTAGAAGTGTTACATTTCTACAGGTTGTAGGTAAGAAGAAATGAATAAGATATTATTTACTGATAATAATCTATCACAGATATCCATTTTATCTTTTATGTTTATTTTATAGTTCTTCTTATACATTGTTTATATTATTTTCAGAAAAGGGCTTTGTTGATCTGTCAACTTCACAGAACAGCAGCGTTACGTTGAGTCTGGGCGACTGCATAGATTTGGCTGTACAAATTGATGCCTATCCGACTAACCTATCATGGAAGTGGATCCATGTCCATAATAACATGACAAAAGATGTGTCATCCCTAGGAAAAATGCATTCCAACGGACGTTACAGGTTTTTAAAATTTGTTTAATATAGTGTTATAAGTGCTTTTGGATTTTGATATTTATTTTAATAGAATTAAATACAGCTGGTAATAAACATGGCAAATAAGCTAAAAATGTAAGAGGGAGGATGAGGGAGGGGGACATGTGTAATCATCATACAACATCCTAATTCATTTCAATATCCAACCACAGTCATTATCCCCCAATGACCATATTCATCCCCACATCATCATATTCTTCGCCACCATCATTTCCACCCCCTACCATTATCACCCCATATTGCACCACAATCAACCCCCCATCTTTATGCTCCCTAACATAATTTCTCATTATCTCTATACCCATCCCTTGCCTTAGCATACAATATTCAACAATAATTTTCATTAATTCATACAATTTAACACAGCGGCGCAGCTAGAAACCACAGGGCCCCGGTCGAAAATTGCCCTGGGCACCCTGACTTCACAAGGAACATGTCTCACATGTCTTCAGTGGAAGCGACAACCACAGCCACACATTTACTAATTAAGTGGCTGGCCTCAAGACTGCCCCCTTTTGGAGGCAGTCTACCCGTAAGTCTTACTCACACGCTCTTTGTCAGTGTCTCCCTACCCTCTCAGATTCTCCATCGCTCCGCTTCTTGTTCTCTGTTTCTGTCTCTTGTAGCTTCTTTATTCTGCCTTCTCTGGAATCTGCTTGCCCTGTAGTAGTTCGGCAATAGGTTCTGGAAGTATACCAGGCCAGAAAAATGCAGACAGATCTGTGGAGTAAGAGAAGTTTTGAAACACTAAGTTTCAGAATGGGAAAAGCCCTTTTAATAGAAAGGGGCAGGAAACAAAATCAGCCCATAACAAATAGATCAAATAGATACCATACCTGGGAATTTCCTGGGGTAGGCTATCTGGAACGCTCAATTCTGTGTGAGCGGCTTTGTGTAAGGACAGGGCTAGTCCAAGACACCCTTAAGTAGGTGAGGAGTGGGCATGACCAAACACTGCTGCCCTACCAGATTGCAGCAGAATAGATTCTATATATACAATGCGACTAGGTTCTGTTTGTTATAGTCACATCTCTGACCATAGAAAAATCCCTTACATGCAGTAAACACTTAGCCCCACACTGTCCTGGGGGTGGACTCTTAATAATCACTGTCAAATACTTTATGTTAGCCTTGTCAACAACCATCATTGTTTCCAATCATATTTCATGGACCTTGAGGTTCCATACCTTAGAAATGCACTCTTATCAATGTAAAATCTCCTTCAGTATATCGTTGCAAGTCCGTTTCTTAGCTTGACATTATAGTAAAAAAAGGGATCCCCAACTGTGGAAGAAAAGCAGCCATGGTTCTTTAAAGCTAGAAGCTACTAAATGATTCAGATTTGGCTGTTGTTTGCATATACGTGGCTACATGTTAAGCTCAAACTTACACTCACTGGCCACTTTATTAGGTACACCTTGCTAGTACCGGGTTGGACCCCCTGGAAATTATTATATTTATATTAGTCCAAATGGACATGATGGCATCACGCAGTTGGCTGCACATACATGATGCGAATCTCCCGTTCCACCACATCCCAAAGGTGCTCTATTGGATTGAGACCTGATGACTGTGGAGGCCATTGGAGTTCAGTGAACTCAATGTAATCTTCAAGAAACCAGTTTGTGATGATGTGAGGTTTGTGACATGGTGCCTTATCTTGCTGGAAGTAGCCATCAGAAGATGGGTACCCTGTAGTCATAAAGGGATGGACATTGTCAGCAATAATACTCAGGTAGGCTGTCACATTTACACAATGCTCAATTGGTACTAAGAGGCCCAAAGTGTGCCAAGAAAGAACCGTTGATACAATGGATCCATGCTTTTATGTTGTTTACACCAAATTCTGACCCTGCCATCTGAATGTTGCAACTTGAATCGAGACTCATCAGACCAGGCAACGTTCTTCCAGTCTTCCATTGTCCAGTTTTGGTGAGCCTGTGCAAATTGTAGCCTCAGTTTCCTGTTCTTAGCTGACAGGAGTGTCACCCGATGTGGTCTTCTGCTGCTGTAGCCCATCTGCTTCAAGGTTCGGCGTGTTGTGGATTTAGAGATGGTATTCTGCATACCTTGGTTGTAACGAGTGGTTATTTGAGTTATCTGTCATCTCGAGCCAGTCTGCCCATTCCCTTCTGGTGTCTGACATTAACAAGGGGTTTTCGTCCACACAACTGCTGACACCAACAACCCTACCACGTTCAAAGTCAAATTCTGAGGCTCGGTTTGAACTTCAGCAAGTTGTCTTCACCATGTCTACATGCCTAAATGCATTGAGTTGCTGCCAGGTGTGTGGCTGATTAGCTATTAATGTTAACAACCAATTGAGCAGGTGTACCTAATAGAATGGCTAGTGAGTGTACATGGCTGTTTGTATCCAACCAGTGGTTGCACATTAAAGCAAGAAATCTGCCTTGGGATTGGTAGAAAGAGCTACAACCTGCGCCATCATCTCACTGGGCATTTGCCTGGTTTGCCAGATGGTCAGTCTGGGCCTGACCTGAGATTTTCAAAGGTTACATGACTCTTCACCTTACTCACTGATGATCTGGGCCACTAAAAGGTTTTAGAAACTTCTAAAGAGTATCTTCTCTCGGACTAAAATAGTGTTATCTGCATTCTACCCCCAAAGGTTGTTTTCCCTTACCATAATTTGGTCCATCATAATGTTCCTTGAAATCATTTTATTTAAAAAAAAAAAGTTCACCTTTTTCATTTTGTAAAGTACATTTGCATGATCACGCAACATAATACATAAATACACCAGGCTGCCTGACTAACAACCTCTCTCATATTATGAGTGAGTGAGTGGTGAGATCTCATTTTCACTAAAGTATAGTGCTCCAAAACATCTTAATTGTTTAAAAATAATAAAATGTTTAATTCAGTTCAAATCTTTGTCTTTTAGGAACTTTAACAACTTGACGTTGAATCGTATGAAGGAACGCGAGAGCGGGACCTACTCTCTCTATGTAGAAAACTCAGAAGCCACTAATAATATTTCCTTTGAAATCATCTTTCTCAGTGAGTTGTGCCGTAAATGTTAAGGGGAAGTCCCAGGCAAAAACAAATCTTTTGATGGAAAAAACTTTCTCTATCCTCAGACTTGGAGGCTGCCATTGTTATCAGTTACAATATTTTAGTTTACTGGACATATCTGATTCTTTATAGCAATGCCATGACGTCTGTCTCCCCATGTACTATCATTATTCAGAGTGCCCGGCTGGGTGATAAAGACTGAGTCATTCACAAGGCAGTATGATAAGCCGTCAGGATGTTTGTCTAGTAGATTGGGCTAAATTAATCTACACATGGCTAATATGCAGCTGCCTGAAGATATTATATTATATATAGACAATAACTGTTCTTAAAAAAAGAAAACCTGATCCTAGTAATGGCGGGATTTTCCCTTTAACAATCAAAGTGTTTTTTGTAATGCCATGAAAAAGTAAAAATGTATGTTCTACCAACCTGTGTTGACATCTATGAGCCCAATGGCGTACCCCAAAATACTTAATGCCATCTCTGATGTGTTAGTATACTGTATTTAGTTAATATCTTTCCGATGTATCCTTTATATTCCAGGGCCCCCTGTGGTTGAAATAAGTACCTTTAAATTTAATGGCACCATAATACTCAATTGCTCAGCGTGGGGAAATCCTCTACCGTCCATTAAATGGCTCCAGTGCCTGGACGACAGGTGAGAAAATCAAATATTCATAATTTACACAATAAAAAATATATATGATTTAAGGAGCTGGCCCAGCCATCCATCCACTGCATTGTAAATTGAAGATGTTCATGTGGTCCAAATTGGGACCAAT
This sequence comes from Spea bombifrons, assembly GCF_027358695.1. NCBI lineage: Eukaryota > Metazoa > Chordata > Amphibia > Anura > Pelobatidae > Spea > Spea bombifrons. Next base: position 20,261,140 of record NC_071090.1, on the reverse strand, counting down.
TTCGTTCGTACAATATATGTTATTTATGTACTAACAATTACATTCAGATAACTGAATCAATTTAAGAGATTTTAATTTGGCCAGCAAAGGGGGGGCAGTTTTACTGCTCAGTTAATTCAATCTGGCATACGTATTTCAGTATTTTTAACTTTTAACTATAGTAACTTTTTTTTGATGTCGCAATAGTTACTCAACGAAGCTTAAAATTCCCATTCAGCTAGCATTCGATTGGCTGCCGCTACTCCCATTGATTTCAGTGGGAGCTCTGCAGCGCATGTGCAGGATCATTCGTAGGTATGAGTCTTACTTTCACTAGACTCAGCCAGGGGTGAAGTAAATTCAAGCAAATGTTCCATTTTCGAACTCTAATAGCAAATAAATGCAGGCTATAAAATGGTCTCCAATAGGCATTTTAGTGAAGTGTACCTGTAAGAGGTGCTGCCAAAATACTAAAATACCATGAACTTTACTTTTTTTTTTTTAACTGCTTTTAGTTGCGAAGAAAATGGACAAAAGGTCATATCTGACAGCAAAACCAGAGTCATTGAGACCAGAGTGGAAAGTATCTTAGCTGTTGACCAAATCCAGTTTAACTATAGCACCGTCTGTATAGCTTCCAACAGCGAGGGGATCGATAGGAAACTCACTCCATTAGCAACTGCTGCACTGGAAGGTGAGCAAACATACGCTAACGTTCAAACGTTTGGGGACACTTATAAAATATCCTTGTTTTTCAAAGAAAAGCACATTTTCTCTATGAAAATATCATAAAATGGATCAGAATTACAGCATAGATGTTGTTAAAGTTGTAAATGACTATTGTAGCTGGAAACAGCTGAATTTTAATGGAATATTTTACCAGGTGTACTGAGGCTGTTTATAACTCCTGTGTTCCAAAGGCATGCTGTGTTTAAACTTAAGATGGCTAATTGATCATTAAGACATTTTGTAATTATGTTAGCAACATCTTCTGCAACTCAGCCATTGAGTTATCTGTTCAACTATTTAACATCCAAACTTTAATACTGCAATTTATTCATGGGTCTTCTATAAGGGACGGTGGCAAATGCTTTACCGAAATCTACATAGATTATATCTACTGCTCTTCCCTTCCTTAAACATCTTCCCATCATGTTTACTTGCTTTCCTTACAGTGAAGAAGATTGTCCAACATGAGCTCTTCAGCCCATTGTTGGTGGTCCTTACTGCAATGGGAATATTTTTTTTCCTTCTGACCATATTCCTGTATTACAAATATAAACAGGTTAGTATTAATAACATTTTTAGGTTCCTTGCTTCTGTAATGTTGCACAGGATGAATTCCATTAGGGTTTCAAGGATCAGCTGCTTAAAACAATTGGTAATACGCTAACCTGCCACATCATGGCGTCCCAGGGAAGGTGAGTCCTAACGACAAAAACAGTTTTAGGCATCCAAGCCAAGTAAGTGTCTCTTATAAGAAAGACAGTAGGCTTTATTTGCCTTAATAGGGAGGTGACACCAAAGAAGCTAGGGACACATTATATCTGTGTTCACTTGGCATACCCCATCAACATTTTAGTTCTTTAAATCAGGACACTTGTGTAGAGGGTGGGGAGGGAGAGACTAGAAACAAAAGTGATGGAGATAGATGTGAGTGTGGCCAAAAAGACACCCTGTAATGCTCAGCTGCAGAACATTATGAAGAGGCCATCTACTGATTTCCCAGCTGCTTGGACTGGTCAGGGTAGATCAGACAATGTCCTATTCGGCCCTTGGGCTCCACGGCCTGCAAAAGCTTAGCAGTAGGAATGTTGGTAGGTATGCTGGGGGCATCAATGACTTGAAATGTAGCCATAGTTCAAAACAAATGACCTGTGTGCAAAACTATATATGCAAACATACTAAATTAAGATGAGGCTTTGTACCCCATGGGGCTTTGTACATCACCTTCAATGAATACATGGACGCTTAGATATGTTACAGTGTGATGGATTTTAGGAATGCTCTATTTTGCAAAACTTAAACGTAACGATGGGTCAAATTCATGAGAAAATCTGAAAGAGGTAATTTCCATCAAATCAATGAGTTTCAAAGATGCCTACAAGAGTTACAACATGATACCGTTGAGATAATTGACTCCAGAGAAACAATTCTACCAAAAAGAGGATGCAGCTTGAGAAACCAGGACACAGTGTCCCGGCTCTTGAGAAAACTCGGCAAAAGTGGTGATGTTGAGGATATGCAAAACTAGGCATTACAAAAATGGTTAAGAAAATGGGAACAGAAAGAAAAGATGTGTAATTCGCTTTTTTTTTAGAAATGTAAAAAGACAGTGATTATATCTTTACATTTCCTGATCTTCTTGAATCAATGGATAATGGGCTAGTGGTAGGAAGATGCACTATTTTTGAGATTGTACTCGTCCTCTTGCTCACAGAACATATTGCGTACCTCTTTGACACCAGACTGATCTTGTATGCGGGACCAATATAATGAACTCATTTATCTCTATCTGTTACTGTAGAATTGTTGTAAAGCATGTCTGTAATGTTCCATGTTGGTATGATACCAAATAACAAATAAACTTGTTTTCCTCTCGTATTTGCATATCAGAAACCAAGATATGAAGTTCGCTGGCAGATTGTGAAAGTCTCTGAAGGAAATAACTATACTTGCATTGATCCGACTCAGCTGCCATACAATGAGAAATGGGAATTCCCAAGGAATAACCTACATTTTGGTAATAGCCAAGTCCATCTGCTTTCATTTCAATGAGCTGCATTGTTGTTTATGGGGAAAATGGAATTTGCTCTGTTTCCCGGATGATTACTGTCTAATAATCATGGGCATATCTCTGGGTGTGAATCAACTCTTTGTGTTGATAGAGGAATTTGGGCCACTATCATCAAATCGTATTGTCTTGTCAGTTTATTTGTAACTTAGCATGTAGTTGCAGTGGCTTCTTCAGAAGAGGTAACACAATGGGCCGTTAACCATGGATGCTGGCAAAAATATACATCATATATCATTTTTGGAGTTTTGTATAGATAAATGTATTGTAGAACTTGGCTTTGTTTATCCAAAGATTGGTAGATTGCCAAAACACTGAGGTCATTCTTTATGGCAACACTAATGAAGTCTTGGTTATGTTAATAAAGTCCTTTTTTCTCGTAGACCTTAACTGTCCTTCTGGGTGATTAAGATTGAAATATTCTTTTATCACAAGCCAGTATGACTAAAGTTACATTAAGTTTTTCGGATTGTTATCTTGGCCCAATCTACTAGACAAAGACATTCAAAAAACCCCTATACAGCTAATACTGTATTTAAAAAAACAAACTTTGAACACAATGGTGGAGTTAGGGTGTAGCAATTTTAATACCAACCTTGAGAATACGTTTTCTGTAAGCAACCCATTTAAAAGGTCACCCTGGTCTAGAGTAGCACACAGACGAGGCGGCATTTTTACCATTACTGGATCATTTATTTCTTATTTGTATAAAGATAGTACACAGACCATTTTGAACTTGACTTTAAATGGTAGGTAATCTGTATGTCAGATGCATGACACCTCACATTGGTCATATGATTGGAATGAAGCGTGTGCTCCAAACCTACACTTCTACAAAACGACTCCTCCTTAATCTACAAATGATATTGGAGATTGATTGTAAAGAACTAAATTAGAGCTAAAACGTATCTTTGCTATTGCAGGAAAAACTCTAGGAGCAGGTGCGTTTGGGAAGGTTATTGAAGCAAAAGCCTTTGGAATGGGGAAAGATGACACCGCACTCAGAGTTGCTGTAAAGATGCTGAAACGTAGGTGGTTTTTGTGGCTAGCGGTTATCACTGGGATTTGGGATATAAATACAGTGCAATATTTCATGCACTTCAATGCACATTACAACTTCAACCTGCAACAGGCCTACAAAGAGTCCCAAGTATTTGGCTGTCCAGGTCAGCTGCTTATCATAATATAATGAATGGGGATAATAAATATCATTTGTAAATGACTTGGATGAATCTGAAATCCATTTTGGTTGTTGTGGGTGTTTGTTGCTTTACCCAATTTTTTACTAGTAGACATTTGATATTATCAGAAAAACAATTATCATTAATACTGCTGAAAAATATACAATGTAGGTCCACAGTATATGTGGCTAGATTATGATTTGTATGCATTCATATTCTTTTTTTCTTTTCTTTTAGCCAGTGCCCATACAGATGAAATGGAAGCTTTATTGTCAGAACTTAAGATTCTTAGCCACTTGGGGCACCATCAGAATATTGTCAACCTACTGGGAGCATGTACCCATGGGGGTAAGGTTGGGGTATTATCAGGGCCAGCCAAAGACATTGCGCTGCCTGGGTCTAAGAATGAAATGCTGGCCCCCGCAAAACCATACCCACCAAAAGCACGCCCACATCCATTATCTGACACCCACACTAGGACACACACAGACACTCACACCAACACAACCAGGCACTTAACACTAACACACACAGCCACATTAACATGCATGTACACAGTAACATACCCAGACACACACACTAGCATACACACACACACAGTCACAAACACTTACATACCCAGACACACACAAGCAGAAACGTACCCACACACACGCTGACAAACACACAAACTAACATACCCAGACACACTCACACTAACACATGGACCCACTTTGACCCATGCAAAGGCTCTCTCTGGGTATTATGTACGATTTATATGTCTGGGAAACAGACTAGTAATAAAGAAGCACAAACGGAAATTAGCCAGTGCTGACGGAATTGATAGGAAATCCATAAAAGCAGCACAAGGAGCCAGATAACATTTAAATGCCGTCTTTTTTTACACTAGATAATGGCAACATGTGGAATGGTGGTAAAATATTTAAAAACATGTATATGTAGACATGTAGAAAAAAGAAAAACACAAAATAGATATAGACTATTTGGTATCAATACATAAGAAAAACATATAGTGTTAAAATTGTAACAACAATAATTCCAGCTTTTTGTTAAATGCTCTTTTCTTTAAAAAAAAACAAAACACAACATTGATTGAATTCAACCATGAGAGCTAATATTTCCAAAGTTTAGCAAGTCATTATGTATTTTTTCCAGATTAATTAGGGATGTTTTTTTTTCTTAGACATTTGTCTGACTTTGTGTGGTTAAGTGATTATAAAACTTTTGGGTTTAGAGAAAGTCTACGATTCATTTAGTAATCCTCTTTTACTTAATGATCATAAATGTGTTCTGCCTTGATTAGAATATCACGAGGTAACCAGCGCTCTTTAAAATAAATAAATAAATTGTTGAACAAAATATGTTTTAAAAATATATTAGACACACATACCCAAGCAAATCTGTATGTTTTGTATGAATAATTGGGTGTTGCCAATAACTCTTTTGTTTGTGTGTTTTATTGTGTTAAAATCACCTTTTCTAATTATCTTATTTATTCCCATAACCTGTATTTACTATAATATATATGGCTGCTCTCAGGGTTTGGCAGGGTCGGGAGCAGGAAGAATATGCGGGCTCCTTGCTGAGTGTGTTTCTGCAACTGATCCAAATTATGCCAATTATCTGGCCCAAAGCTGTTTGTATTTCTCCAACAGGCCCAATCTTGGTAATCACTGAGTACTGTCAGCACGGAGACTTGTTGAACTTCTTGAGGAACAAGGCAGAGGCCATGAACAAAATGTTCACTGCATCTCTGGCTTACGGCAACAGTGACTACAAAAATGTGTCTGTGGAGCAGAAGTACACGGCAAGGTAAACAAAACTTGATTCATCTACTGTTATCACTGCGTAAGCGATGACTTGATGGTGATGGACTATGTTTGCACCCTGTTCCCCAGAATCAGTTAGCTGTGTGTTAATTTCAATATTTTCCATTCTACCCTTCAGTGACACCGGATTTTCAAGCCAAGGAACTTCCAACTACCTTGAAATGAAGCCTGTCTCATCTAACACAAATTCTGAGCAAGGTATGTTGAATGTTCATTATATATATTGAGAAGAGAAACTGAAAGGGTAGGGTTGTTGTGTAACATATGGCTATACTAAATCTTAGATGAGACCAAAGACTGATCAACGCTCAAGTCTTTACATCAGGTAAACAGGCACACTAGATGAACGAAAGATTCTGTAAAATTTTATGTTTCTATGTTTTTTATTAAACATATTCTAACTCTGATTATTATTTTTTATATGGGGCATTCAGAAGTTCGTCCTCTTGAAGATTCTATATGACTTTGTTAGAGTGCTCCCAGAAGGGCAGATTAGATTGGCCTTTATCTAAATTCTATGCTTATATTAGACAATATAATGTATATGGGCTAACTTTTGTATATTACCATTACTATAACACTTCTTTTTAAGGCAATTCTAACACTGAAGTAGAAGAAGACACAGATGACCATCTGCCCTTGGATCTGTATGACCTTCTGAATTTCTCATTGCAAATTGCCCAGGGAATGAACTTCCTGGCAGCCAAGAGCGTGAGTTCTGATTGTCTCCATTTCTTCCCTGTTAGTATAGAGAAAACCCAATTAAGTCTGTTAAGGCATTTCCAATTAGTCACCATTATTATCCTTTGTTTGTAGTGTATTCACCGTGACGTTGCGGCCAGGAACGTGCTTGTTGCACAGGGTCGGGTTGCAAAGATTTGTGACTTTGGTCTGGCCAGGGACATCGAGAATGACGCAAACTATGTTGTCAAGGGAAATGTAAGTATCAAATGTTCTTTGAAACAGTAAAGTATTAGATTTCAACCCTAAAATATTCATTTTTTATCTAAAATCTAATATTATAGTCAATATTAGATTTCATCATAATGGAAGTCTACAATATCTTATGCTGGGCACATGTGAAGCGATTTGTTTTTAGTGTTTAACAGAGTTTACATAGTAGTTTTAAGTCCTACTCATCTCATGTTATTGAGGTTTATGGATTATAAGTGGCCTGTGATTAACAATAACCTTCTTCCCTGACTTGATCCTAGAGCTTTAATTGTCCATGATACAGATTCAACAGATGTCCTAGGAAAATAAAGCCAGATGAGGGTGCAAAATACTTAATTAGACAATCAGTGTCACTCAAGTCATTGTTAGTATCCCAAATATTTCAACATTTTATACATTAAATAAACCCATGTATAAAGCAATATTAGAAACTCACATTATGTATATACCATGGGAACAGACCCCTTCCAATGCCTAGGCAGCTGCCCCTCCTGCCCCGTAGAAGTTACAACCCTGCTTTGAAAAGCTGTGAAGGCTACAATATCCATTTGTTCGATTTTATCTTTTTGGCCTAATCCATTGTAAACACTGTTTTTACAAACAATTCACTGTAACAGGCATTCACGAAGGCCACAGCAGCCTCCAAGCTCCCCTGTTTTCTTGATTTCAGGAAAGCTGACAGGAAATACATCATTTTCCAATACAAGCAAAAAAAATATAATATATTTACTGGTTGTCATACGTTTCTATTAAAATCAGTGTTTATTTTTTTGGTGGAAAAATAAATTTCTTGATTACTTGGTAATTTCATAGCATAAGCTGTTTTTTTGCGCAATTGCAAAAGCTGACATAGTGCTGATAGAGTAAATACAGGAACATTTTAGTTATTTATAGAGTGACTTTCAAAAACATATGTTAACCCACAAAAAATATTTGCGTTCTCATCAGTTGTGTTGTGTCCTAACCATGCTCTGCTGTATGAAGTCAAATTAAGATCACAAATGTGGTCCTTTAAAAATGTTCTGCTAAATAATGTACTTTTATTACAGGAAACACTATAATAAAACTGCTTTTATATACATCTCTAATTTAAAAAAATGGCCAATGGAAAAATGTTCTGGATTTTCTAACCTTCACATACTTATGACTCTAGGCTCGTCTGCCGGTAAAATGGATGGCTCCAGAGAGTATCTTTGACTGTATCTACACAGTGCAGAGTGACGTCTGGTCTTATGGAATCCTTCTGTGGGAAATCTTCTCCCTTGGTAAGCAAGGAAAATGGCGTGTGACCTCGTATGTGTGTTGTATGTGTTATTGCAAAAGTAAGGTCCTAGCGAGGACCTTCAAACAAATGGCAAGAACGGACTGAATCAATGAATTATTTAAGAGAATCCGGCTTTCTAAAAGCTGTGGAAAGAGCACACGTCTAATTGAAGTACTACATTGCTGTGGATCCAGAGATGAGGATGATGGTGTTTTAGAAGAACCAACGCAGATTAGCATATTTAGCAAAAAAGGGCTGAGATGGCCTTTGGTAGTGATGTCAGGGTATGGAAATGTTCAAATATCATGCAAACCTCTATCTTTGCTCTCTCTCGACCTCTCTTTTTTTTTTTTATTCGTCTTTTTTAAATTCCTCCCCAAAGACTATGATCCAGCCCCATACTCCCCAACACTATCTGGCAGCCCCTATCCTCCCAACATACCACAGTATCTGACAGCCCCCCGTCAGTGTGCAACTTCTCTGTCACACTGGGCTTGGCGTACAACAAAGATCCAACCATAGTGCTCTTTATTTCAACCTTGGCCAGAATGCCTAAAAATTCCCAAAGTGACAAGACTTTTATATGTATAGAGGTACGCAAACTTTCCAAATGAGATATGTCTTCATGTAACCAATATTAACATAAGATATAAGCCATTGTCAAGCTGAGCGTAATGTTTTCTTTAATAAATTGGCGACAATAATAGTAATAATACTAATAATACTAATTCGTATAGTCTGTTGACTCATTTTAGGCAGAAGTCCCTATCCTGGCATTCTTATAAATCGCAAGTTTTATAAAATGATAAAGGATGGATACAAGATGGATTGTCCAGAGTATGCTCCTTTGGAAATGTAAGTGTAATAACATTTTAAGAGAAAATAACAGATTGTTTTTCCTTTACCTATGTTTCACCCAGGATACTCCTTGGGTATTTAAAGCGTTCTTTATGTCAAATGTTATATCATAGAGAATAGTGATTAGGAGTACATATGGAGTGATGCAATGATATATATATATTTATGCCATTATTGACCTAGCTGCTGCTGACCTTTAGGTAACAAAATGATCTCTTTATAGAAAATACACAGAAATGTTATGTAAATGGATATGTAATTTGAAGCAGAAGTTGTTCAAAAATAACATGAATCACAATCTACCTGGGTGAAGCAATAATTCTGCCATCTGGTAATTTACTTGTAATTTAAGTATGTCTTTTCCTTTTTTTAGATATCACATTATGAAGGCCTGTTGGGACTTGGAGCCAACTCAGCGTCCGACATTTAACCAAATCAGTGATCTCATCAACAAGCAGATGAGTCATATCCAAGAACAGGTGAGGCAATAAAACCAATCCTTTTGTATGGGTGAAAGTAAAAGTGAACATATATCTTTTCAAATCCTTTTCAGTACACCAAATAAACATGTAGCTATGTTAACAAGTTTATATATTCATGTTATATTTTATTATGTATTAGAAAAACCACTTTATGTGAATAAAAAAAAACCCAGACTGGGTAGTTATTCCTCCCATTATGTTAGTACCGTATTTGCTCGATTATAAGACAAGGTTTTTTCCAGAGCAAATGCTCTGAAAAATACCCCTCATCTTATAATCGGGGTCGTCTTATAATCAGACCTCAAATAGGTCTGACTGAGACTAAGATCCAGATCCCCCGCAGCAATGCAGGGGACCTGTATCCTCCTGTGTTATGCTCCCCCCCAACTTACCGGTGCTTCTGAGTCCACAGTGCTTAGTCCAGGCAGCGTGTAGAGCTCTACGCGATTCGCGTAGACAACTTCCACTCAAGCATTTAGAGGGTTAAAAGGCATATCATGGGGCACAGTGGCATATAGGGGGTATAAGGCATTTCTGGGGCAGAGTGGCAAGCCTGGGGGCAGATTTGCATAACTGGGGGGCAGGTTGTAAAAAAAGGAAATAAAAACAAAATATTTTTCTCAATCATAGCTTTTATTAACAAACAATTGTTCACATAGTTTACATGAATTAACATTTACTGGTAAAACTTTTTTCCTATAGGGTCGTCTTATATTCAGGCTTTTTTTTTTTTCCTAAATTAATATTCAGATTTTGGGGGGTCGTCTTATAATCAGGGTCGTCTTATAATTGAGCAAATACGGTACTCTCCTTTTGCTAAAATCCCAGGTAGACCTCTGTACGGGTGAGTGAGCAGAAGACAGATAACTCCAAGACAAGACATTGATTTTATAGTAACTCTGCCACCCTGGGGTAAAATAGTCGTCTAAACGTATATACTGTATCTCCAAAATAAATAGCATTGAAGAGTAATGAATACACAAGCTTTTGGTTTCTGTAAATTAGTATGTATGATATAGGCATGTGGCTATTCTGCACCAAGGTTTTCAGCCACAATGGACAGACTTGATGGGCCTAATGGCTCTCAATATTTTTGTTGAACTTTTTAAGATATTTACTAGATTGTGTTTCAACACCACTGATAAGTATTGATGTGTGAAGGGAAGACTAAGGGATCTTTATATGTATAGCTTGGAGGATAGAACGGAGAGGGAAGATGTAAAAGAAACATTTGAATGCTAATAGGGATTTAGTCCAAGAGGGAACCTTGGTTGAAAGGAGGAAAATGTTAGAACAAGAGTCCAAAACTAGAGGGTTAGGTGTAATGTAGGGATGTTCTACTTTACAGAGGGTGATCGATCAATAGAACAGTCTCCCAGCAGAAGTGGTGGAGGCTAATACAGCGAGGGAATTTAAACATGCGTGGATTAGGCATAAATCTACCCTTAGACTAGACCAAGGACTGATTGGGGTTTGAGTCCTTACATCAAAAAAAACCAGGCAGACTATATGGACAGAATTGTTCTTATCTGCTGTCAAATTCTACAACAATAATATAATCATCACTATTCGATTTATTTTTCTAATGCCTGCAATATTCCCCAAAAAAGGATGCAAACGTTTTCAAAATCATGCATTGTGCAGTTAGAAGGACCTGGCTTGGCACATGACTGGAAAGAGTACAATCTCATCATGAGAGATAAAAACATCCAAAGGAAAATGATTTCACACACTAATTTTAAGAAAAAATAAAAAAACGAGCTGAAATACAAATCCAGTGCGTAATTTGGTACATGTATGAGAAGAGATTTTCCTTTACATTTTTTTCCTTTTTTAAGGATTATGCTAACATCTCCCAAGTACACCAAGAGGAAGAATGCTTGGACACAAAATGTGACCCAGAAGAGTCATTTATTAAAGGAAACAATTACCAGTTCTGTTAGCTTTGGAAACTTTTACAGCATCAAGGAGTCACATAAACCTGATGTTTGTCACCTGTGCAAGTTTAATGTTCCTACAAGAAGAAAGAAAAATCCTACAAGAAAAAAGATGGAACAGGGCATTTTACATATTAAGCTAAACTAGGTATTACACAATACCCTGTTATCCAGACAGGTGTAAAAAATGAAGTGGCATTAATAATAATAATAGTTATTTAATTTCTCAACATAAACTTTAAAGTCTTGCACTGACCACCATTATACTACTGACTTGTTGTTTGTATTTTTTATTGTTACAGAACCAGTCTAGTCCGAAACCTTTTTAATACATACTGAAGCCCACTGTGCATAATGTATTTTACTGCATATAAAATCGATGCAGGCATTCCTTAGTTTTTGGGATAGAAAATTATATTTACGTCTCATTCATCGTCTGCTTGCCTTTACTGAAACCCTGAAATGTAAGCAATGTAAGCACTTGCACGGTAGCAGTCCCAAATCCCAATAGTCAAAGGGAAAAGTGGTAGCCCACCATATGTATGCTACTCGTACATCAGCTAGCACTTGTGATTGGCTGCCAATACTGCAGTTGACTTCAATGGGAGTTATACTGAGCATGTGCGGGGAACGTTCTTGTATCTTGCGTTCAGAAGGCTAAAATTACAGAAGTTCCATTTACTAACTCCGGTAACTTAAAGAATTCATGTCCTGATTTGCATGCAGTAAAACGCACTAGAGCCCACACAAAATATTTAACTGCTTGTGTATGAGGTACATATATCCAAACGACGATGCCCAAAAGCCATGTATGGGGTTTTAAGACTAGGCTGAGGGCCAGGTAATGTTTATTTAAGTATATAATCAAACAATAGTATTTGAGGCCATATGATGGCCATATAAAAACCCTTGATGGTTGCATTTAACCAACCAATCCCAAACCTGCCATAAGACTTTATTAGACAATAGGCTAAGTGTTGCTTAACAAGTCGTGTGACGTTCCACCATATCATGACTCCATCCCGCCATCTTTTCATTCATTTTTGGTGGTGGCGGGTGGATCCACAAAGTATATTTTTTGTATTTTTACTATCCTTTTAATAAAACAAGTTAAGTATTTTCTTTGTTCAACATCCATGCATGGAAGCCGTTTACTTTTCTAATAAACTGTAGCATCATTTGTCTCTTGGGCGCATTCCAATTTCTATTTCAGTTAATATCTGCGAAGGCTCCAAAAACATCCAGCATGTATAAGCTTATTCTGTAAACTTGGGTGCGTAGCTCTGTGATTTAAACAGTGCTAACAGGTCAGAGATAAATGTATTATTTTGAAATATGTTCTATAGGTCTGCTGTTCTGAGGCTAAAGTGCATTAGTGATTCAAGTAATTCTAAGAACTATTGGGGACAGGGGGCCTTAACTAAATATCCACTAACACAGATGAACATAAACTTAAAAAATAGATAAAACAAAGAAATAAGCGAGGAAGCGAGCAGGATTGTAACAGTAGCTCCATGTCCGCACGCACACACACACCTATATATATATATATATATATATATATATATATATACATATAGTATACATATATACTATATGTATTGGGACACCTGACCATTACACCAACAGGGACTTTTATGACATTACATTCTAAATACATAAACATTAATATGAGGTTGGTCCCCCATATGCCCCATAGCAACGTCCACTCCGATTTCTGCCCCTTCACCCAGTAGAGCATTTGTGAGATCAGACACTGATGTTGGATGAGAAGGCCCGGCTCACAATCTCCTTAGCAGTTCATACCAAAGGTGTTCAATGGGGTGGAGGTCAGGGCTCTATGCGGGTCACTCAAGTTCTTCCACACCAAACTCATCCAACCATGTCTTTATAGGTGTTGCTTTGTGCACAACCATGCAGGAATAGAAAAGGGCCTTCCTCAAACTGTTCCCACAAAGTTGGAAGCACAGTATTGCCCAACATGTCCTGGTTTGTCCTTTTGGCTACCAAGACACTCCAAAATCTTGTGAAAAGCCTTAACAGTGGAAGCAGGGGACCATTTACAAACCGATGTCTGTATTTAGATTGCGATGTCATAAAAGTAAATTTTGGTGTATTGTCCCAATGCTTTTGTCCATGTAGTGTATATTATATATGTTCCAGTTTCTGGCCATTTTAGCAGGATAGGTCGATGTTGGCTCAGGTTGGCTCCTCTTGTGAAGTATAGAAGATCACAAGGTGGTGCTAATCAAAAAGCGCATTCTTTTTAATTTTGTTGAAATGTTTACGCAAAGTATTACTCTATATTATATAAAGTGATTCTTAATTTTTAATTCTTTACTAAATTGTATAATTTCCTAAAATCATTCATTGTATTACAGTGATTATGATAATGACATACATTATTCAAATTGCCAAAAGATTTTTTATTGATTATTGCAGTTTATGCTTTATTATTTCGGAATATTATGTAATCACTTAGTTACTTGGCAGCTATAAAATATTGGGTAAGGATCCGAAAGTATTTTTTATGAACGTAATATTAAATTATTATAAATGATAAAACTATCCCTATCTATCACAGAATTTTGCTTTGGTTTTTTGGGGATTTTTTATTTGGCATTTCTTATGGCATTAGCTTGGAAAGCCCTCCTGATTTTTGCATTATATTTTAAATGTCTTACAAAATTAAAAAAATCACGCAAGATACATAGTGTAACTGGAAATGTGTTACCAACATTATGTTAACATATAAAATATTTTCATGCTAAATTTACATATTAAGAATGTATTAAGAAGCCCTACAGTAAGAACATATATCCAAAATTCTCCAACCTAATCCTGAGAGTATCCAGAGAATATGTCTACAGATTAATTTAATGCTTTGGGTTTATGGATATACTGTAGTGAATTTATATTTTACATGTTTCACCAAATTTGTAAATCAAAAAAGCTTGCTTTGAAATAAATATAAATCATGGTTTGAACGTGTTCCTTATTACATAACACTAAATCAATACCTTGTGTGTTATTAATTAAAATAGATCATATTTGTTAATCATTGTTACATTGTAGATCAGACCATATTTTAAGACAGATTTATACAAAAATGCTGGTAATTTCAAAGGGGCTTACCCTTTTTTTTCTTGCCACTTTTTATGGGGTTACCTGACTCCTTCATTAAAGGCGACGGTAAATGGCATGGGTACAATTTTACATATCCCTGTTTAATTCAGCTCAGACATGTTGTGGCACGCTTATGTGGTGTCACCTTTAGATACAAAGATGGGGGATTATTTTAACACCAACCTTAGTACAACATACATAAAATATATTTGTGGCATTTACCAGCAGCATAATATGATGGCTTTTTTTGTGATTTGCATGATTATTCCTCCCACTAACGTTATAGTGTTCTTAAAACGTTGATTTCTGTTGATCAGACAGTGGATGAGAATGGACAATAATCTGCTACTGAATATGAATCGATCCTAATTCTGGAAGACATACCACTTCACACAAACAATAAGCATGTAACTGAAATGTTAAAACAATAATATATTAGGTGTGCATTATTTCATTAGTGTAACTATTGCTTTAAATTGTGTTCTTTTTTCAGCATAGACAAAAATAGGCAGTGTTTACACAATAGTTTTAGAAATATATTTCTTTATTCAGTAGATTTGTTACATCTTCTTTTTCATCCAATATTAATTTAAGTTCTGTGTAACAACAATTTGGGGCATTTCCCTTTGAGGGTTAATCACTCCAGAGGGCTCAGAAACAATGTATTACCAAACATTATTTAAAACTAAGAATAAGGGTGGAGAAAGTGATGAGAAGTGGATAATCACTTCACAGGTAGGGCAACACAGCAAAGTTGAGTGATTGTTCCAGGTGGATGAATGATTATGGCATGGCAAGGGTGACTTTAGCAACAGAAAGAGGTGATTGGGGGGGGGGGAGAGGTCACCGGCTGGGAGAAGAAAAACAGTTAAAGGTTGCGTACGGGTGTTGACTGTGAGGAGGTAAAAGTCATTGTGTGCATACCTGGGAACTTCCTAGAGTAGGCTACCCAGAGCTCTTCCACTTCTGGCCGAGTAGCTTTGTAGGCTAGCCAGTCATGGAGGCAGGGATAGCCATGTATGTAGCGGGGATAGCTGTGCATAGGGGTGGCAATGAATAGGCGATGCATTAAGAGATTGGGTGTGGTGAAATGGAGAAAGAGGACAATGATCCAGACACCCTGGGAAGCAGTTCTTCACCCAGGGACTCTGGATCGAACCAAGAGACTTCTCAGGTATGATCATGAGGAAGAGAGATGGTTCCCCTTTAACTAAATCTATGCTCAGACAAAACTTTATTATACGAAAAAAAAAATCCATGCATGCTTCTGACATTGACACAGATTTGATACGATATGTAACAAAACCTAAACATAACTGTATTAAGTTCTCCATATTCAATGACTGGCATGACACCCAAGGCCAAACTTTTTTTTAAAAAGGGAGCTTAGGTTCATGAAAATGGAAACTTGGGGACTACTGAAAATTTGTAATTGATGAATCTAAACTTTCAAACAATAGTGATTATGTGCAGAATTATTCAGTGTGAAGTACAGTACATTAAAGAGCAATAACATAACTTAAATATTAAACATTTCCTTCACAGAAGGTAAGACAATAACATTTTTGCATTGGTTCCTAATATATATATATATATATATATATATATATATATATATATATACACAACATAGCGCATAGAAATCATCGCATACCCCATAAATACTATTTTGGGGAGTCTGTCCCACTATATGGCCATATCTTTCTTAGCTCGCAGATATGTACCATATCGTTCATATATAGGGTTACTTAACACATCAATATCCAACATTTTATTAAACTCTTTTTTTAAGAGACAGGAATTCATTGGCTGAGATGAGACTATATAAAATAGCCTTTCTTCAGATATGTATTTAAAAATAATAACGTGACCATCCTCAATACTATTATTAGTGAATTTTCCGCGCAGAGAACATCATCATTCTGATTGGCTGAAAACCAAAAGGACACTAAAAAGGCAATGGTTTCATAGTTCTTCTATCCTTCTCTCCGAAACTAATGCTACCTGTGTTTCTTAAACACAGACAATTCAAACAAAGCATGCAAGCTTCGGAGTTTTGACATCAATAACTGAACTTTAATTTATATTTAGGTGTACCCATCGCCTTAAAAAAATCATAGCCCTAAGTCCAATGACACTCCAAGTTGAATAGTTATTTTGTTAACATATGGTGATAAAATAAATCAACATAAATAATGCTTCTAAAAATGTTTAAATTAAAAAAAAAAAAACATATTGTTTGGAAGTGAACCTTAAATGGAAGACACAAAATAAACAGACATTGGGGCGGTTTTAGATCATTAGAAACTGGCATTTTCTACACAATATAATACACAGTTATTAGATAACATGGCAAATGTGTCAGCTGTGTCATTTAACATTACTTTGTAAAAAATTAATTCTTTAGACAATTAAATGGAGTAATGCAATGGTAATAATAATAATCATCTTGTATTGAACTCATTTACAAATCCATGTGCAGAACATTAGTAAGTAAAACGCTTTGGTCAGAGAGTATAACTTGGTAATCATTATCTTGTGGTCTTAAAAAGTTCCATTCAGAATGGATATAGTGAAACCCAATGACTGTTAGATCTTGAAGGAGTGTTACACTGCAAAGTGTTGTTGGGTCTACATATAGTAAGTGTATTCAAAGGTTTTGGAGAAACGTATCAACTCTATGTATGAAAAAACTTTCAGACCCTATGGAAGTGTGTTTTAATCCTTTGTCCACACGCTTTCACCGTGAGAAAGGTAAGGTCACAGTTTGAAATATTTTTAAGTTACCCATAAACATTTCTGGCATTGTAAGCCATGGGGCTTCCTACGAAACAACAGCAACTTTTGATATCTGATGAAGCTATGCCTTATTGTAGGTGCAAAATACTCAATCACAACAGCCTATCGTTGACCCTATGAGTAAATGTAGACAGTCAAACGGCTAATGCCACCAAGAAACAAATACATCAACCAAAACAACTGCACTATGGTGATATATAGAAATGAAAAAGTACAGTTCTTCCTTATTTTTTTCACAATAAAAGTTCATTGTTACATCTTCCTGCTAGTATGCATATGATCATGGATATTTCTATCTCCAGAAGTGGTCGATAAAGCAAAGAAGATGAGCCAGCATTATAGAGACGTTTATTCAACTGCAGATTCATTCAGTTTTGATTGTCTGTATTATCTTTTAATTAATAAATATTTTGTCAAATGAGTGCAGGGTCACCCTAGATTCTCCTGTGCCACTTCCTCCTCAGCTTCATTGTCCAGGATTTCTGTTTTTATCTGTGCCACTCCCAGTCGGTACAGAGTGTCTCTGATGACCACCTCTCCTGGCTGACAGCTTTGTACAATGTCGTGGATTTGTCTGTTGACAATATCACGGCTTGTTAGGAAGTCAATGAGCCTGTTGTAGAGGAAATAGTGTGTGGGGTTCTCAAAATGAATAGGGAAGTTTCGGACGTTACTGGTCTTGCTGTCTCCGATGGCTGTAATGATTGCACTGTATGGTTCCAGCTCACGGCACAGAGTCAACGAGTGGTGTCTCGATGTGGGGTCACACGTCCCATTCTGCTCTGCCACAGCATGCACCACTCTTCTCGAAGCAGATTTGGTGACTGGGTGCTGAATAGACTGTTCATTGCCCATTATGTCCACATTGTAATGTCGGTCAAGCAGCTCTGGGCAGGACACATACTGAAATAAATAATTATTCATTAAAAATGTGTCTGAAATATGAAAAGATGCAATCAAATTTGGAGTCAATATTTTTACCCCCCCTTTTTGATATCCCACTCGTCACTGATATTCATACCATCTGTGTGGGAGTAGCATTTCATGGACTCTACAGAAGCTATGACAACCAGCTTCAACATTTTCAACTGCATCCATTTTAAATGATATGACAACAATTGAATAGTTTCAATAAACTGCTGACCTATAATACGAATGGATACTGGTACAAACCTTTGGTGGTTCTGAGGGATCAGAGAAACAGCCCTGATTCTTTCCCCACATCTGCTGGGTTAAGTTTGGGTAACACAGATCAGCACATAGAGATACTTGGGTTGCCATATCTACAACATATACAGGAGGCCAGTGACGGGAAGAGGCCAAGAGGTCCACATGATCACGCGGACTCTCTCCACGAACAATGTACTTGGATCCACAGACAACCTAAATTTGAAGAAAAAATGCAAAAAAAAAAATTAACTAGATATAGCTTCATGGATTCAATGACAAAAACTAAGAAGCATGGGGTTAGGCATAAGGGGGTGAAAAAAAAATATCTTCATGGCAGAAAATTGATTAGCTTGAACTGCCACAGCCTGCTGCATTAACCTCCATTAAGTGAACCCTTAAGTCCCTTACACGGCTGTTACTGTTTAGACCCTAGTGTCCGTGTCCACAAAAGATTCCCTTTCAATGGAACTGCTTTCCTTCCACTAATTGACTGCTTGTAAGAATTGTTGGATCAAGGTGAAGGAGGGCAGCTGCTGGTGCATGGTTGCAGCTTCTGCTCTAGGCTTTTAACATTTTGTGAAGCATGAATATAAAAGTGCTCACAGATTTATATATGCTTTCCTCTTTCGTGGGGGGTCAGGGACAGTAAACCATCCATTTAAGCAATAGCTAACTTTAGTTGGCTTAAAACACTAGTTCAAAAACATAGTTCCTATAGGAGGAGAACACAAATTAAGAATCAACCAAAATATTTTTTTCTTACCTGGTGGGGACACACTTTGTAGAGCTTGCCACCTGTCAAATTAGGTGGGGGTTGTTTAGCCTGAGTTCCATTTTGTACAAACTCAGAAAGAGCTAAGATGGAATAACACATTTGATCCTAAAGAAAAGACATATAACAAATTAATCATATTTGGAAAAATATGATAGCTCAATTAACAGCAAACTTCTTTTCTACAAAAATAAGATGCCTGAAAATATTGTTAAAATGTAATCCATGCCAAAGTTTTACAGATTGATTAATAACAAATGTTTTTTATCATTATTATTTTTATTAGTTGAGTCTGTCCACTAACAATTAGAATAGGTCGTATCTGAAGGCAAGCCTTAGACTACCTGTTGGGCACACCAGGCAAATGCCTATGGGCCAGTTCTCAACAGTGCCTCTGATATACCTTTCGTGTGCTGCTGCATATCAGTGATTTATTGGCCACTGACATTAAAGAACTATGGCCAACTGTACCCCTACAGTGTGAACCTGTCTGGAGCTAACTGTGAATATTTCCAAGTAGAAGTATTTGGGAAACAATAAGTTGCAAGGTAATACCCAAAGTGAATCAACCCAAGAAATTATATATAAATGGAAGACATATGGCAATGGAGGTGCTTACTTTTGTGTCTGTATCATCCCATGGAATTCCACAAAGTGTCAGGATGTTCTGCAACTCCTGTTTGGTTTTCAGATTAATCTCATCCAACTTGAGGGACCCTTCCTGAAACAATCTCACAAGGGTACTGCCGTTACCTAAAATCCCAAAATACGTCAAGTGTGATACCCGGTTATGGGATCATAAGAGGAAGCCTATGCTAAAGACAGTTGTTACTGAACATAAACGCAGGCCAACAAATCTATGATCATTAGACAAATGCTAAATACCAAAGAGTTGGAGAGCTGTAGAGAAGGATGTGGTTTAAATGTGCTAAATTTGAAAAGAGGAAAAACTATCCAGCACTGAGAACCACCTATAATTTGCATTATCTTTCTCCTCTTGTAGCTTTCCTGCATCAAAACAAACAGCCTGCTTAATACCATGTCAAGCCAAGCTCATTCAAGATAGCGAAGTTTTCCTGCATCATAACCATCAGCCTGCGTATTACCATCTCAAGCCAAGCTCTTGCAAACGTATTCAAAGTCATTTGGACCACTATGGCAGATCTGCAAGCAAGCTTCTTAATTCATATTTTGTAAAATGTAGCATGTTTTCCTGTGTATGTACCAGATGTATTTTGGGGATATGGTTTTTCTTCTTTTTTGGCCAAAGTTTGGTATTTACCTATTTGCACATATTTGATCCCCTCCCCCCTCCGGCCTCCTACAGCCATAACTCCTCCCTTTTTACTTTAAACTTTATCTCTTTTCATTATCTCTCTTTCTTCCCTTGTAGCTTTTTCTGAATCGTAACAAACAGCCTGCTTGGTACCATCTCAACCCAAGCTGTAACCCAACCTCGTCCCCTCTGTTCCTTGTATTTATACATCATCTTTTCCATGCTGAAACCGTTTAGCACTTATTGCTGCTACGAGAGCTACTTTTCCCTCATTTCACCCCCCTTTTTGTTCAATTGCCCGTACTATTCCTTTAGATTGAGTGGGGCCCTCAAAACCCTACAAGATAAGGGCCAGGAGGTCAAAATAAGGCAGACAAGATTGGCTGAGTGGTTCTTATCTATATTCTAGGATTCTATCAATGACCACATCCAGACATCTTTCTAAACTAGTAAACAAATGCAGAAAAGAGCAATACACAAAGATGTATTTAACTGTAAGTTAACAAGAAAACCAGAAATAGAAAATGTGACATGGTTTTGCAAATACATTGGATTTTCTTGTAACTGGCAAAAGCAGAATGGCAAAACAAGACAGAATCCAGCAAGGCTCACCTGGAACTTTCTGCACTTCCAGGTTCTTGAAGCTCTCACTGTTTACCACCACTGATGCACGCATAAGCGGCGGGAAAAATGGAGAAAGGATAGAGGCATCAAACTTGGTGATGGGAATACTGGAAGGGAAGGCAGCTTGTTCTAATACTTCATTCTCTAGGGTGGTCCAGAAATCCTCCATGCTCACTTCATTGGACGTTAGGAATTCTGGCCAAGTGAACTGGTGTGAGGACAAAAAGGAAGTTAATAAAAGTTCTAGATTTCTGTGGTATCCGATCATCTGAATTATGCAGATCTCTACTCATTCTGGTATTAACAAACTGTAAATTATGTGTGGTAAGAAAACCCACAAACAGAACACCAAAAACAAATTGTTCAGATTAAGTTTCCATCGAGAATTTGTCAAGGCAATCATTTATTCAGGTTCATTCAGCAGACCAAACAACGACCTCTGAAGGGGGAAGATACAAGAGCGATAACGTTTTACCTCAACATTTGTCAGCGTGAGGGTATTTTGTGTATTTCTTTGAGCTATCTCAACTTTGGGTGCAACCCCACACACTCCACAGATCATATCGTTATAGTCTCGGATGGTGAGGCATTCAAATGCCCAATAGCCACAGCTCATAAGCTCATAGAGTGATGTCAGTTCCTCTGGATTCAAAACTTTCTCTAAGAAAAAAAAAAGGCGATAAACATAAAACTAACTTCCCGCCTAATTTACATTATGATATATAATAATATGAATGGTCTTGACAGTCACTTTAAAGATAACCAGCGAGCCAGCAATGGAGCGGACTGGCAGAAAGTATATGATGCGCGAGACAATGTGTTCAACCAAACACAGAAAATAGCCAAGGAAAAAGGGCAAGCGCTAACTGGCATTTGCAAAGGAGACCATTTACGTTAGATGGTTATAGAGTACTATATAGACCAGCATACTGTAAAGGTTTGTTTTTCCAAGCGTTACCAAACTTCACCAAAATTGGAACTTTATTTGTAGGCACAGCTACATTTATGGGTGCAGCTTATAGCTACGGAACATGTATTTAGACTAATATAAAGAGAACTTAAAAATGATATGTTCATATTTAAGACATAAACCTTGTTGTGTGAAACTCAAAGATCTCTGGAAATGTAGGACTGCAAGAGAACTCAAATCTGTTCTTTTAATAAAAACACAATTTTGTTTGAAATGCAGTTTAATTGAAATGTAATATTCTATCCTTTTAACATGACCTGTACTATTAATTAGAAATATTTTTTGGGGGCTAATTATCTAGAGCTATAGCCTCCCATATCACGTTACCTGCTTGCTGCTGCACAGACTCCAAGATTCTGCTGATGGACCCTTTGGGGTCTTCTCCTAATCTAATTTGGTTCCGGATAGAGAAAAGGAGGTCCAGACTAACAAGAAGTTTGTTTCCTACGTTAAAGAGACCTTTATGAAACAGAAACAGATTTTGATCAGTTGTGGCATATCAGTTTGACTCTGTTAGCTATAACCTTGAACCAGCAATCATATTCTTCACGCTCTGGGCATTTCATAAATGTAACAGGCCACCTATGTCCCAATTCATACCATTTATAACACAACTTACACAGTAGACAATCAAAGAATTTCAAATGCAAGCTATGAAATATACAAAGGCTTTATTAAACATGTATTTAAGACATGTTAAACCATTTAAAAAAAACTAAGATAACAAGCATTTGTAATGTTTTACTGAATAATGTACAGATCTGTCCACAGGCTGGTCCAATTTCAAAGTGTCACGATGCTGGTATGCTTGCCAAGTGCTCTGTGTCTTATGGAACACAAGCTGTGCATTGGGCCGGCAATTTCCAAAGCAATTCATTTCACATAGTGTGAGATTTTGCCATCAAGGTTTGGAGTATATGCAATTAATCAAGCAACAGACAGCTGGGGTTAATCAATATACCAAGCCATATTCTGCAATTCAATTTTCTCTTTAAGATAAGGGTGGGTATAATCACTTGCTAAGTACCCCTTCAACCAGATCTGGATTTCATTAAATTGGAAAACCTTGTTAAATTAGAGCCTTTAAAAAGTCTATTCCTGGAGCAAATAATAAACCACATTTCCCCACAGCAGATCTGTTACTGAAGATTAGCCTGCAAATCATGTACTACAAGTCAAAGTGTACAAAACGACACAGCTCATTTCTGCTAATTTATGAGCAGTTTACACAAAGAAAACAACTGTTTATTTTATTATTCAACGTTTGTTAACATACTCCCCAAATTAAAAATATTTTTCACATATTGTTAGTGACAGGTGGGTAGGAGTGAACATATAAAATAGAAGTAAAATTTGTGATAAACAGAATGTTGTCACCATGTTGATTTTGAAAAACTGGTGTTCGTACCCAGGAGCTACTCAGAGCTCCTTCTCACCTTAGTGTATGGCTTCAACCAGGAGGTGAGACCACCGCTAGCTAGATTTATATAGGCAGTGAGAGAGTGGCAAAATGGTGGTAGTGGGCAGGGGATGGGTATTACGTGGATAGGGATTAAGCAGAGGGTAAGTAGAGGGTGTTGATATTGCTTCCTCCCTAGATATTGAACACATTGACACACAGTTCCAGGAATGCAATTCTTCACTGAAGACTCTGGGTCAAACCCAAATAGTTTCCAATTACGCCACTCCACATGGAGTGAGTGCCAGATGGAATAATGGGGTATTAAGCTGGGGTTAGTGACTACAGCAAGAGATATGACAATGATGGAAAATCCAAAGGTAGTGGGATACTAAGGAAACCAGGGGCTGGGGAGCCAAGGCTGTTAATAAGCAGTCTTCATCAGACCTTTCATGGACAGCAGGTGTGTATGGATTAATTAGGCAATGGGAAAGAGGATGTAGAATATTACGGTGTAAACAATCTAGTGGATGGTTGAGTGATTTCTGTTACTGAAAACATGTAGCAAGTGTTAGTGTGAGTGTTGCATGTCGGATGTATATCCAGACCCTGTGAGATGAGTAAGCCACTGCAGGGCACGAAGAAGAGCTTCATGGGCGCTTTTCTATAAACAGTGTTTAAAAAAAGATGCAGAAAGAGTGAACACTGAGCTGGTAACAACTCTATGGCTTACCAGTGTAAATATCATTAAAACTGTGCAAGGCCAGACACTCGGGGTTCAAGCACATCTTTATCTGGGCAGTCACTAATTGCAGACGAGTAGATGTTAATAGCCAGCAATCTTGAGGTCCAGCCAAGGAGCTATGAAACAGATGTGAATAAAGTAAAAATCAATTCTGGCAAGAGTCACAATGCAGAGCAGCAAGGTTTACTTGATGTATATTTGCATAAATGTGTATCCGCAGAATTTAGTTGGTATAAATTCAAACTAACACCAATGAGTCTTCACCTACTGTCACGTTACTGAAGTCAGAACAGTGATCGGCAAAAACTAAAGCTGAACCGTGCACTAATCTGAGCCATTATTTCATTTGCCTTTATAAACAAAGAGCAAATGGCCCTTTGCGGAAGTGATTTTTAACATACCCATGGACAGGTGAAAGAATAAGGTCAACGGAATGATTACAAGGAGGAATGGCTTATTCCACTGAATGATATACAAGAAGGCACAACCCATAGGCAGTTTCAACAAATTAGTTATGGTAAAAAAATGTCCCCTGTTAAATACTACACCCCCCCCTGTGCTCAACAGCAGGTTTCACATTTATGACACTTGTTTTCAATTTCAAAATGTAGTGATTTAAACAATTTAAAAAGGTAAATTAAGCTGATGAAGTACTAGTCAAATTGGTTGACAGAATCGAAAAGCACAAAATCAGCATATCAGTGTTACATTGTTCTCTAAAGACAAAGGAAGTCTCCAAATCAATGTTGAATTTGCTTTAGACATCTTTCCTGGCAAAAAAAAAAACATAACCAGAAAATCGTAGCTGGCAAAAACATAAAAAAGCAGAACTGATATTTACTCACTTCTTGTCACCTTTAAATAAGGTCGTTCCACATAGGAGACACCGAGTAGCTTGTGACTCATAAAAACTGGCCCATGAGGTTTGCTCAATAGTTACGGTGCCATCACAGACGTTGGAAAGGACAAGTCGAGAGCTGTTGAGTTCCTGTATTAGGGTGAACGTTTCTGAGAGGTCACACTCATTTTCAGGAATCTGCATGGTTTTACGGAGCAGCAAGAGTGTTGACTGGCGCTGGGTTTCCTTTTGAGATTGACTAAGGGAGTCGCCAATTCTGTGAATATTCTGGAAACAAATCTGGGTCTCCTGGAAAAATGGTCGACAAAAAGGAAACTGAGTTAACGCTATGGCATTTATAATAATTCTTCATATTTTCCGCCCCATTCTCTGCACAATGTGCCTTTACGGCACGGAGTCTAATGCAGACTGTGGGGTGTCTGTGTTGAGTGGGCACAGCCCCCATAGTGTAAATGGGCCCATTGAAGATATCAAACATCTCCTGTAACAGCCCCATTGAGCAGCAGGAAACCGGTTGGCCTGATCATCTGGTTGGCCTACGCCAGAATGCAAAAATGCTGCTAGGTCCATCCCCTATCTAGAATGCTGCCGTGCTGATGGCATGATGGGGTTCTGTTGGGATAAATCCAGAATCAATCCCAAAAGATCAAAGGGGGCACATGAAAGGTCACTACTACCTAACTGATCAGCGACCACTTTAGAACCATTCTGTAGTTGCAGGAGAGCACCTTCTAGCAGACCACTAAATGACTGCATGTGTTTTGCACATTATAATGACTAAATATGTACCTTCATAATATCAATCACGTTCTACACACTTACTGGGAGTCTGGATCCTTTTTCCACTTTATCTTTTGATAGGCTAGAACCACAAGTGGGGCAGGTTTTTGGCTTATGCCGGTTTGTATACATGAAACTGCACATTGGGTTCTTGCACCTTCCCCTGCCTCTTTGAGTAGCCAAGCCTAGGTCCTGGGGAAAGAGAAGAGTTGAATTAAACATTCTAAAATAGATATAAAAAGAAGGACTTTCTTTTTATTTTACTATTTTAATATTAAAATGCAAGGGACGCCAGATAACTGTAAAGCTTGGGAAATATGCTAAAAGTAGATGATGATAGAACTGTGCCAGATATCTAATATTAGAGATTTCATCAATTCAATGTGTTTATGGGTAGACCTCTATGTCTACAAGGGCAAAAGAACATGTTTACCTCATTAAAAGACCAAGCACCACAAGCATTGAGCACTTAAGTCTAAGCATGGAATAAAAAATTAGGGTGACCAGATCACGTTAGCCAGCAATCATTTGAGAATAGAGGGAGAAGTTGATGCAGAAGCAAAGAAGAGAAACATACTATGTTAAGGAATGAGGACAAAAAAAATGGAATCTCAGGGGCTAAGATGTAAAGAAGCCAAGCCCCAGGGGGTTGCAAAGAAGGCGAGTTCCGAAGGAAAATAATGCAATAAACCCAGATTTACAGGGCCTGAAAGTTTAATATCAACAGTACATCTGCTCTAGTGAGCCCTATGGATTTGTAGAGCTAATTCAGTCACACTTTCATGTCATTAGCTATGTAAGCTTTATAACTGCATACTGGTTTATTATTACTATACTTGTATGATAAACACACATTGGGGTTGGAAGAACATGTATGACAACGACACTAACACAGCCAAAACATCAAATTCTACATTTCTATGTTTACATTATACATCCAGAATCACCAATTTCATTAAAAGGTTTGTGTTATCTGATGAAATATGTTAATATATATATGCGGTAAATGTATCAATAAACACAGCAAAGTGCGACTCTAAGCCTACTTGCTCATGGTGTATACTGGACACTTTAAGATCTAATGGATGCACTTCTCTTTTTTGGCAAACACAAATGCTTAGTGCTTCTTACGTGGACATCATAGATTTGACCAAGGAATTAATAATTCTCTGCAGGATGGACAAAACGAATTATGGAATCCATACCAATTTCAGCAATCCCATCCAGTTTTATTTGTACGATGAGATAAGCAGGCAACATTTTGGTTAGGTGCAACTTGTCCAAGTAAGCTCTGGGCACTAGTTACAAGACGGCCTCTAGGTCCCTATAGTGTCACATAACAGCTGTATCTACCAATCTACAACCCTACCAGAAAATGTAATTTTCTGTATGCATTTCGCTTTAAAACAGAGATACGTACCAAGGTCATGAGGCTGCTGTATTTGAAAGACGGGAAAGCTTCAGACACCAATTTTAGTGGTGGCTGTGAAACAGGACCTTGGGGATCACTTCTTACCTGTATGCCCAAAGAAAGAACAAAGAAAGAACAGTCAGATAAATACAATACTGTCCCAACCTACTCAGAAAGGAGAGAGATAACTTCATGGGCAAGTTGAGGTGGCTACTTCTATTATAGGGCATATTTTAATCTCTAAATACTATGACGTTTATGTGCACTACATGTGCGTTTTAGGAAGAGTTACAAATCTTCAAGATACCGAAGCACTATGAATACATCTGAAACGAGGGGTACAGCTTGCCCTTGGGACATGCAATGCTCATAATCAAGCAGATCGTGATGTTTGTATATATTACCATTATTTCTTGAGTTATTGGCTGTGGCAGGACTGAGTGGCCAAGCTGTTTCAATGTGCTGGGCTTCAGACAGGAGGCTATGATGGGATTGTGTGTCTCTGTAGAAAACAAGAGTAAAGAGTGTGAAATGGTATAGAATTATTTGGTGTGTATTTGGAACAGTATATAACATGTCCTCGGTGTTCGGTATCCTTAGAATTGCAAGATTGTTTCTTTGTTCTTTTGAAGAATCAAAAGTATAACAGTCACTATGGTTTACGAAGGTAACTACACTACATGACCAAAAGTATGTGGACGCTCTTCCTAATTATAGAGTTTTGGGGTTTCGTCCACAGCCATTGCTTACAAGTTTTTAAAATCAAGGACATAGGTATCTCCATAGACAAGCATTTGCAGTAGGATAGGTCATCCTGAAGAGATCAGTGACTTTAAATATAGGACATTCATACGAAGCCACCTTTACCACAAGTCAGTTCATTCCATTTGTCTGCTAGATCTGCCCCGGTCAAATGTTGCACTATTATTGTAAAGTAGAAGCATCTAGGTGTAACAACAAGGCAGCCATGAAGCAGTAGACCACACACACTCACAGAGCACACATGTAAAATCGTCTTCTGTAGCATCACTTTCTACAGAGTTCTAACATCAGCACAAGCGCTGTGCGTCTGGATCTTCATTAAATAGATTTCCATGGCCAAGCAGCTGTACACAAGCCAAAGATCACTATGTACAATAGCCAAGCACCGGCTAGAGAGGTATAAAGCACGCCGCGCCGACACCGACTCACTGGACTGGAGTAGTGTAAACATGTTCTCTGGAGTGATGACCCAAGCTTCACTTTCTAGAAAACCGATGGACAAATCTGGGTTTGGCGGATACCAAGAGAACAATACCTACAGAAAGCATAGTTTGGTCTGGGGCTGTTTTTCAGGGTTTGGGCCTCTTAGTTCCAATGAAGGGAGATGTTAATACTACAGCATACACAGACATGTCAGACAAAGGTATGCTTCTAACTTTTTGGGGCCATTTTGGGGAAGGCCCTTTTCCATTTCAGCATGGCTGTGCCCATGTGCACAAAGGTCGATAAACAAGCTTTAGAGGCCCGCACAGAGCCATGACATTAAAGCACTTTTGGCTGAATGGGCACAAATTCCCACAAACACACTCCATAATCTTGTGGAAAGCTTCCCCATTAGGGTGGTGGCTGTTATAGTTGAAAAGGGGAGGGGGGCTCGATATTAATGCCCATGGTTTTTTAATGGGATGTCCAGCAAGCTCAAATAGGTGTGATGGTCAGGTGGCAACATATTTTTGATCATATAATGCATATTTTTGGGGGACCCACAATTTAAGTATAACCCCTCTCTCTTTGCATGAGATATGCTTGGTCAGAGCCTCTAATTTGTGGTGGTCCAAAAAGGCATCTACGATACTAATGCACTGGATGATGGCATTGGATACCAGGTTCTCGATCCACAGTAATCTATGTAGTGTCAATGAACAGGTTAAGAGACGTGTTCAGACAAGACACGTCTCTCGGCTCCCTTGCCATAGCATCAGGTAAGTGGGCTGCTTAGTGGCAGAATCACCATGAGACCTGTGCCCTAGATTTGGTTGATCCACCAGCAACATTAACCTCATCCTACTAACTGCTGTGTATATTTGACTATTCCATATTGGAAGAAGGTACTCTTGGTACATTACATTTAACACATTAAAGGAACACAATTCACATGCGAGTTTAAAAACATTACATTACCTAATTTAATGCAAAATCATTTGGCAGTACAATTCTTATAAAGGAACCGCTACATTTCATCTGGTTAGTGTAGACGCAAAGTTATTTTTATAGCATTTTTTGTACATCTCAGCACCTAAGAGTACATACATATACACTTCCACTGTATCTTCAGAAAATGCTAGATTGACATGTATACAGAACAATTTCTCATGGTGCACTGCAAATGTTTACACAGATGGTACTTAAAATTCTAGCTGTACAAATAAGGCAGTCGTACCAATCTCTGCAGATGGATGGCAGCAAACGGTAATCCTCTCCATTTATTTTTTGATGGGGACTTACCAGTTTTTATAATGGCCAGTCTGCTGCCAGCGCATTCCACACTGGCATTTCTGTTTGTATTAGCTGGGGCAGGCAGGATTGCCCGTATTGGCCTGGCAGCTGCCTGAGAGGTAGCCCGAGATTTCGCTGTAGGCTTTGCTTCCTGCCCTTTATGGGATGTTGATGGAGCTTGCGAGTCTACCCTGGAGAAATAGTATATATTTTATGAATATTTTTCTACTAAAAAAAAAATTCTACTTCTCAATACAAATTAAATTTTAGGTGGTTTATAGATTTTATTACAATTTTTTTTTATCATTTTATTGGCCTGTTTGCTTTCTCAGCAGCTATTTTACTTTTAAAAAAGACAGAAGCTCTAAGGATTTCTGACTAAGAAGATGGCTTCTATCAATTACATTTTGTACATGTACGTGTTACACAAATTGCATGAGGTGATGAACTAAGTGTTTGTAAACCTAAGAGAGCTGCTTGAGGTACGCTAGACCAGTGGTTCTCAACTCATGGGTTGCAACCCAAAAGTGGGTCGCGACCCTGTCTTCAGTGGGTCGCAGAGGGTCAGGGCCGGACTGGAGGCATACCGGGAAAATTTCAGTTTCTTGGGGCTGCCTAACATATTCTGGCGGCAATCCGCGAGCAGCAGGCTGTCAGGACCACGGCCGCAACGATCAGGGCCATCAGGCAGCCTCCGGTCCGCCATGTACTTTAGCATTTCTCCCCGACAGCAAAGCAAGTTGCTTGATTGGTTTGCGGTTGCTGTCTGCTCCTAGTGGGAGCTGAATAAAGTTATTCTCTGATTTCTCCTCCCCTCTTCCTGTTGCAGCCCACGGATAGCCTTTCCACGCCCTCATCTTTTCTGAGGTTATTTTTGGGTCGCGACTTAATGACCAAAGACAAATGTGGGTCCTGAGGATAAACGGGTTGAGAACCACTGTGCTAGACCATCTAAGACCATCTAAGGTTTCAGTGCTCCCTCATGGTGCAGCTTCAGTGATGAACACCAAGATATTGTACGCCATCATATCCCAGCATTAAGCACCATCAGCCGGCACATATGGAGTACTGAAAAAAAGATATGTATGAACAGAGCTCATGCTCTCTTTGTTTTGGGCTGGTTTGAACAGTTCAGTGTGATTGAGAGAATCGTCAGGGTGACCGACACCACAAATTGTATGGACACCTTGCCGACTCCTGCATAGAAGGTCACATATGCAAGTTGCTCAACGTTTTCCACCAAGGCAAACAGAACCTGACAAAGAAAACACATACTTACTGAATTCCACTCATTTTACTAGGTGCTTTGCCAGGCTGCTTCAACATAGTTTAACAAGTTAAATAGACAAGATGAGATAACAAGCTTACTTACGACATTAAGAACACTTTTTCTACCAACTATCCAGATGTGGCCTATCAGTGCTAATCTAGTGCATTGTCGAACAGTGCAATAACAAAATGTTACAAGACTGAACTTACTTTGAGCTGCTTAGCTGACGAGCTGTGTTCACAGGCTCATCTGCAGACTGCGTTTTACTGTTAGGGTCAACACTTTCCACCATTTCTCCGCTCTCAGCATCCAAAGACTTGTACTGTTCCTTGCTAATCACTGTATCTTCACAGATGTCCTCTACATTTTTATGCGTAACATGTATATCTGATATTATGACCTCTTCCCACTCCTGCTCATGCACTGATGAAGAGGCATGGAGCAGCTGGCTAACCGCCTCATTATTCTCTGTTGATTTGGGTCCACAGGTAATGGGACATTGATCTTGAGAGCTTGGATCAGGCTGCTGTGTTACAGTTTTGGTAATAGTAGAATGTTTCTCTTTTGCTTGCTTTGCCTAAACATAATTGAACTTGTGTTAATAATGATATGTCACACCTTACGACAAAAACACATGTTGTGGTTAACAGTCATAAGAACTACCCTTGCTTTTTCACAGACCAATTGTACCAATTGTACGGTTTTCCAAGTTCAGTTCTATTATGAAAATAAAATGTTGATCTTTACATAGAAATAGATATGGGAAACAAGACATATATGTGTATAGCAAACCTTTCTATGCAAATGAACACCTCCAAGTGTTGGTGTTTATGAAGATGGGTCCAGACCTTCTTTCTTCTTTCCTCCCTTGATGTCCCTCTCACAAAATTATTATTTTCAGTTTTATATTTTCTTTTACAGTATTTCATGTGGCCAACTTTGTAAACCTTATTCCTATATGCATACCTGGGAACTTCTGGGCTCCGGCTACCCAGAGCCTTCCCTTGCGGGACACGGCCAGGACTGCACACTGACGTCAGGGGACAGTCCTGTGATGTCGGTGGGAGGTCCCACCGACGTCAGCGGGAAACACCCCCATTTCAAGGGGAAATGGGCGGGGAGCGGGGCGTGTCAAGACCCCGCTCCCGCAACCCGGAGGATTTGGTTCTTGACCTGGCGAACCAGTGCTTCACCCGGCAATCTCCAGGTCAAACCCGGAGAGTTCTCAGGTATGCCTGTATGGACTGTATTTCCACACAGCTATTTTGTAAAGATTATCCATTTCTATGCATAATCAAGAAATATGCGTGCTGCATCTACTTGCCAGACCTTAACTATACAAGGCAGAAACAGATAACATTCCATATTCGTTTTTTCTGTGCAAATGCCAAGTAGCAACGTGAATCCTCACCTTTGGAATCCATTTCCCCCCAAGGAAATTGTTGCAAAGGGGACACGTGGGAGGCTTGTGCCTGGTAACGTAGGTATATGTGCAGCCGGGGTTGGTGCAGCTTCCACGTCCCCTCCTGGTGTAAGTGCTGGCCTGTTAGGACAATGTAAAATATTTTTTTTTTACATCCCCTAAATCAAAAACATGTTAGTTACAAAATATATATAAAAAAACACCTATAGAGAGATGGTACACAAACTGGTTGTGTCCATATCACTCAATTGGAGCCTCACTAAATGACTTTGCTACTGTTAATTCTATTGTGCTGTCCTAAATATATGTCAGGTTTATTTGAGGACTTCATGTATATTATTTACAAAGAATGATTCTGGTGTCAGATTTTAAAAGTAATTGTCCAATCAGCAGGAACATTATACTGGTTACTTTGGTGATCATACCATGTTTAAAACATAAAACAGAACTGTTTTATTATAAATAAACCCCTTATGTTCTAAACATTTACTCAGCGAAACATATGATTATTTATTAGTAAGCAGATTTGGCAGGTTTCTGTTTTGGTATATTTTGAACACTATCATCTTTCACCCAAAAGTATTTTTAACAACATTTCTCTAAAGGACACAGCTATGAATGAATGCATCTATCACCACTACAGAAATATGGCACCATAATGATAATTTCAGGATGGAAAATTAAGCATGAATGATCAAAGCAGAAAATTACCAAATCAAATTCCCATATACCATAAACAATTAGAATGGTTGGTTGAAAGCAAATATACATAGGCATCAAGTTAGCGCTCTTTTTGTTTACCAGTTTAACAGGTCGTGATGGCTCCAGTGAAGGGCAACTAGCCATGGGGACCATAAAATACTGAGAGGTGGAGGATGAAGTGCTGCTATCCTCTGAGTCCTATGAGACAAACACAAAGTTGTAAGAATAAACAGTGATAGCAAAGTACAATTAACATATTAATTAGCTGATCATTTTGACATTAATTGGCTAATTATGTTGTCTGAGTAGCTGTAGGAACCTTAAAAGGATTTCTTCTAAAAAGGTCAAAGTCAAGTCAAGTACAAGGTATACTCGCTAAATCAGTTCCAATATTCCACTAAGGACACATGCTAAGACATATATTGCCTACCGAAGGCAGTAAATCTACTATTGATTTCTGCTGTGGCATTCAGTACCTGTTTATGACATGGTTGGATGAGTATGGTGTTGAAGAACTTGAGTGGCCCACACAGATCCCTGGTCCACAATCCCACTGAATACCTTTAAGATGAACTAGAATGGAGATTGCGAGCCAGGTCTTCTTGTCCTACATCAGTGCCTGAGCTCACAAATGCTCTACTGGATGAATGGGCAAAAATTCCCACAGAAACACTCGAAAATCTTGCGGAAAGCCTTCCCAGAAGAGTGGAAGCCAGTATAGCTCCAAGGGGGGGGGGGGCAACTTCATATGAATGTCTACGTACAAGGGATGTCTGAAAAGTTTCCGCACTTTAATATATATATTTTATATTAAAAAAGTGCGGAAACATTTCAAACGTTCCTTTGTATTTAGAATGCAATGTCCTAAAAACAAACCAATCCCGTTCCCGGGATCAAAAATACCCTTATTATAACCCCACCCTAAAACATAACTTTTATTAATATGTTTGTTAAAAGGTTTAACCAAAAAAAGATTTTTAAAAACACCAGTGTCACCAGTCCTACCATGAAAGGTATACGTCACTGTAACATAAGGGCATATGCCCACAGTTGTGTAACACTAATAATATCAGATCATATATACTGTTGATGGCTGCAGTCCTAACAACAGAAATAATTGAATTATGACCAGTGACCCAGGCTTATTAAAAACTCAGACGAATAGCCCCCCTGACATGTTTCGCTCCTCAGAGCTTCATCAGAGGTCTGGGCTAATGTCCTAAAAGTCACTGTTGGTGGAATGGTCAGGTGACGCAATACTTTTGTCCATATAGTGTATATCCTATTTATGACATGAGTAAGTTACACACGCACCTGTATTGCCATAACTGTGAGCACTGACATGGCTGCTGGTATGTCAGAACGTGTAACAGCTATTCCACTGCTCTCTTCAATCACCATACTTGTTGCCTGAAAAGGACTTGTGGGCCCTATTTCCAGAGTTGCATCATCAAGTATAATATCACCACTTAGCTTATCACCCAACGGCCCTGTATAGTGAGAGAGAACTCCACCAGGAAGAAGTTCTTGCACTACATCTGTTGAACTGAAGTTTGTTCCATCTTCTGCTAGTCCCTCCATGTCAATGCACTGCTCTGATAGGGTGACCTGTCCAGCATCCAAAGACAAGAATTTATGTTCCCCATTTTGAGACACACCGACTGATGAAGCGACAACCCGCTGAGGTTGAGTCACACACAACTCCACCTGCTGTCGACCCATTCTATCTTCGCTCGGTGACCTCTTGGGTATCAGAATGTACTCTGAACGTGGAAGGATCTTTCTGAAGCCAGGAACATCTGAAACCATGGTTGGTGAGCTAGACTTAATATTCTAAACGGAAAAAGAGATAAAGTATTGGATGAAATATCATACAAAGGTTTTACATTTCCCAGTGGTCACAGAAGCCCAAGGACCCATAAGGGTCTATAGTCATAGGTGAACTTTTCTAGTCTACAGGAGTCCAAGCAGTAATCTTTGCACTATAAAGGCTATTAAAAAATGTCCCAAGTCATAGTCTCAGGTCTTAAAGCAATTCCACTAAACTACCAAACATTCACCATATTCAGAGAATAGAAAATGTATGATTTTTTTCATACAGGAAGCAATTTCACTGTCAAAAAGAAGTCAGTTGGCAATTTTAAGAGCTAAGTACGGAAATCAGCAGAACATGAGATCCGCAGCTGGTATTTTTTTAAGAAGATAAGAAAACACAAAACGCGGATTCCAAACAGCTGACCAATTACACCATTTCAGAACTTCTTTGATTGCAATTTTTAGATGGAACATAGCAAGCATTTCATTGTGTCAGCTGATGAATCAGCCATGTTTTAAAGGAAGAAAGGCATGTTTTGTAAGACACTATACATAAATATACACATCCTGAAAGGTGTCAGGTTAAAGTTTATACATCCTAGCGACATAGTCTGAAGCAGGTCAATGTGTCTGATGTCAATGCTGGCAAACTCTGTGATGATCTCCATTGCCAGTGTGATGGAAATGGAATAGTGTTTAAGGGTAATAGCGGGACTTTGGATATGAACGTAAACAAAGGTGGGCATAAGCAAACTAGAAGTATTGATGTGGTTTTTGGATAAGAAAAATGAATATAGTCATATTAGCCCAAGGGAAAATGTAGTCTTTAGTTAATATTGATATATTTCATTAGGCCAACAAGATAGGCCAATGTGGCATTGCATAAGCTTTTATGACCTCAAAGGTCTCTTGTTTAGATGAGGTATCAAAAGCGTATTTAAAGTTACTGTATATTTTTTATATATTTGCCTAAATAAAAGATAACGACTTTACCTAAAGACTTCAGTTATTTTTAAATTGCATCCAAGACAAACTAGAAAACAAAAAGCAGAGCGTTGAAGAAAGGAGATGGAAGAAAGAAAAAAAAAGAGAGAAAGACAGGAAGAGCAAATCAGAGCAAATCAGAGCAAATCAGATCAATCCGAAGGGAGAATGTGAATTATTATAAGGTAGAAAAAATACTGACATTTCACCTTTTTAATCACTTAATGCATGTGTTATTTACTTATGAATTACAATGTTTTCTAAGCAGGATTTACAATGGTTTTAGGTGCATTTGTGCTGTGAGAATGAACAGAGATTAAAAAAAGCTTGAAATTAGTTTTGGTGTATCATATATCTTTTACCTTCTCTTTCTTCACAGCAAATTCAATGAAAGCAAAACAAAAAACACAAAATACAAAAAAGCACAGCACAGAAAAGAGTTGAATAGATCTCATCTGGGAGAAAATGTATTACGTTGCCTTTAGTCTTCAGATCTCCCAGGCGGCCCATATTTTGCAATGCAATGGAACTTTTTATTTATTAGGAAAAATACTTCCATACTTTGTTGATCATTTACTTCATTAAACATATATTGCCATAGTGGTGTTACAATATGCTTCTATTTCCTATACATATTTTAACTGCTAATAAAACATTAATAGCCAGGTTCACATCTTTTCATTTGTCTTTAGCAAAAGTTCAATATAGAATAGGAAAGCTTAAGGTGTAAGATTCCATTCAAGTCTAAACATTCTCTTAAAATATCTATTTCCATCTTTAAAGGTAAATGTAAGCTTGTCACTAGGGCTGAAACAACTAATCGATAAAATCGATAATAATCGATAATGAAAATCGTTGTCAACGATTTTCATTATCGATTAGTCGAATCGATTTTATCCTTATATAATCCGACCTCAAACAGAGATCGGATTATAACACTAGAATCCAGATCCCCCGCAACGCTGCAGGGGACCTGGATTCCCCTCACCGCCGGTCGGTCTCTCACTTCCGTCTCTCTCCCCCCTCCCATACACTGCTCTGCCTCTCTCTCCCGACTCCCTGGTATTTTGTGAGCCTCCATTTCTGACAGGCACTTTCACTGCAGCTTCATAGAAGCCTCAGCGTAAGTGAAGGTGAGTAACGGAGGCTGTGCGGATCGTGCAGACCCCCACCGGCTGACAGAGAATCGAGGTCTTCTGCAGAGGATCATCCTCTCTGTCAGCTGGTGGGGGTCTGCATCGCACAGACAGCCTCCCTTACTGCCCTTCACTTATACTGCAGCTTCATAGAAGCCTCAGCGTAAGTGCATGCCAGCAACGGAGGTTCACAAAGCACCAGGGAGTCGGGAGAGAGGCAGAGTGGTGTATGGGAGGGGGGAGGAGTCAGAGGGGTGTATGGGAGCCACCCTCCCATACACCACTCTGGCTCCTCCCCCTCCCATACGCCACTCTGCTTCTCTACCCGGCTCCCTTGTGTCTTGTGAACCTCTGTTGCTGACAGGAGGCAGAGTGGAGTATGGGAGGGGGGGATGAGGCAGAGTGGAGTATGGGAGGGGGAGGAGGCAGAGTGGTGTATGGGAGGGGGGAGGAGGCAGAGTGGTGTATGGGAGGGGGAGGAGCCAGAGTGGTGTATGGGAGGGGGAGGAGCCAGAGTGGTGTATGGGAGGGGGAGGAGCCAGAGTGGTGTATGGGAGGTGGAGGAGCCAGAGTGGTGTATGGGAGGGGGAGGAGCCAGAGTGGTGTATGGGAGGGGGAGGAGCCAGAGTGGTGTATGGGAGGGGGTTGTCAGGATTCCACCCTACTAGCCCGGACCATGGATGATTTATTTTGCTGTAATGTCCTGTTGCTACCACTAGTGGCCACCCTCCCCCTCCCTCTGGAGTGCTCAGGATCAGATTACCAGGTCAGCTGAGTCTGATCACCTGAGTGAAGCCCTGCCTTTATTAACTTGCCCTGCCCTTTAGTCAGGGCCTTTGCATTCTGTCACGACCCAGGTAATCTAGTCCATCTAGGATGTCCAGAAGACTTTTGCATCTGGACTGGTTTTAACTAAATTTGCCAAATTACTGCAATTTGTACGAATCCTGAAAAACCAGGAGGGACCACATAACAGAACTGAAACTGTAAGGTTCTAAAATGGGCGCTCTGTTCAGGAATAGTAGTTAAAGATTCAAATGGCTACTCACAGAATCTAATCCCTCCTTCTCCAGTTTTGCTCGTTCCAGATAATAGCTTTTCTCAGCCACACTCAGAAGCTTCCAACTCTCACTTATCCTCTTGTTAATCTCAGACTGGGGCAGGTGCGGTACCTCCTGCTGGACCTTCAAGTAGATATCATAGTAATACAAAAGGTAGGCAGACCTAGAACACAGAACTAGAACTTAGTGTAAAGCAGTTACATAGTTAGATAGGCTGAAAAAGACATAGGTCCATCAAGTTCAGCCTTTCCCATATGTTTATTCCTTGCTGTTGATCCAAAAGAAGGCAAAAAAAAAAAAACAGTTTCCCCATAATTGAAAAAGTATATCTCTAAATATTGTGTTTTTGCAAGTATTCATCCAATTGTTGTTTAAATGTCTGCTATTGATATCCAGACAAAACAGTTAACAACACTATACCTCTGAGTAATGACCTCAACAGAATAGATACTCTCAGGGTTAACTTATAGCGCAGGGTCGCAGGTCGGACACCCCTGATATAGCGCCTTGGGTTTAAAAGATTAGTTTTCTTGCCATTGATGATTTAAAATCCAGCTTTGTTGGATGGGCTTGTTTTATTGTAACAAAAGGTATATTTTTCAAAATTATTTTTCCTAAAAAATAATTTCAAAATACTAGCGTATTCTTTATTGTTTAGTGTATATAGCTTAATACAACTTTCAAATGATGTCTAAAAAGTCCAGCAAATCTTTTGTTTATATTTGTTATCCTAGTCCATCATCATCAATCACCAGTTGTTGACCATCTTGCAACTGGTTGACGCGATGTCTAGATTCTCATACAAATAAACCTGGTCATTTCTGCGGTTCAAAGATTTCTCTTGGTTTACCTGGGTTTCTTTACCGTGTCCCCTTGTTCAATGCTGCCTTTGTATCGCTTTTTCTTTATAGGAGGTTTGGAAGTCATGTAGCTTCCCTCTGTCTCCTCGGAGACCACAGTCACCTCAGTGCCATCAAATGGAGCATCCATTTCTAAATGTAAAAAAAATCTTTATTATATCTATCTTTCAGAAACATGGCTACAAAACTAAGAAAACAAAACTTATATATTAAGAATAATAAGAATAATAAGAAATCCTAGAAATCGTTGCGGCCCTGTATTCCATATAAAACAGTGTAGTGATCCAATTGCATAAACTAAAAGTTTGAGGGAGGAGGACTCTTACCATTAAAAGGTACTCAATCTTACAGTTATCTGATATTCAGTTCCTTTAAACAATTAATCTCCAAACGGAAGAAGAAATGCATCCCTAACATTTTATTTGCCACTGAGAGGGTTAATGAGTGAATTTTGATAAGACGAGACAAATGTATCATTCAGCACATATCTGAGATGACTTTGATTCAGGTCATTATTGCTAATGCCTCAAAATTACCATAAATACAAAAAGTCTGTCATTTATCTCCTAATTTCATGCAAATAATATTAAAATAAGATGCATGATTACAAAAATAATGAAAGCTAATTTACTAAACGCTTCACTAGCATGAGATATGTATCTTAATAAAAAATACAAGTTTTCTTGTTTGATTGCTCTATTTTCATTCTGCTCTGACCATCCCCCTTAAAACAAACACACACCTGTCATACTGTCTTTCTCTGCTAAAAACATAGTAATTACGATCTCTATTTAATCCCTAAACAACTTCTAATAAAGCGAAGCTGGCTTCTCTATTTTTCTCTTCATCTTCCCTACTTGTCATGTCGAGTAAGCTAAGACACTGCATTCACTTTCATTGGTAGGTTTCAGCGGGAAAGACTTTCCTGTCCAAAAAGTCTAACTTGTCCTTACTCAGTTCTACCAACTTAACTTAACAGAGCCCCATAATCAACAAAATGAGATGCACGGTGAGTTCTGACACCTTTCTATCAGAACCAGCATTAACGTTTTCAGCTATTTGATCTACAGTAGCTCATCTGTTGGATTTGACC
Source organism: Spea bombifrons (assembly GCF_027358695.1). Classification (NCBI taxonomy): domain Eukaryota; kingdom Metazoa; phylum Chordata; class Amphibia; order Anura; family Pelobatidae; genus Spea; species Spea bombifrons. The sequence continues at coordinate 20,221,109 of NC_071090.1, read as the reverse complement.
ACACAGTCCAGCCCCCCCCCCCCCATCTTGCATCTATTTTCCTTCCTTGGACCACTTTTGATACTAACCACCCCACAAGAGCTGCAGTTTTGGAGATGCTCCAACCCAGTTGTCTAGCCATCACAACTTGGCCCTTGTCAAGGTCACTCAGATCCTTACACTTACCCATTTTTCCTGCTTCTAACACATCAACTTTGGGGATAACATGTTTACTTGCTGCCTAAGATATCCCACTCACTGGCAGGTGACACGATTCTCAGTGTTGTTCACTTCATCTCTCAGTGGTCATAATGTTATGGCTGATATTACACACGCACACATGAAAGACAACTGAAAAGCTCTGATCTGAGAGAGGAACAGACACAAACCCTGGGTTTATATAAAAAAAAAAGCATTACGTAAAATGCATGGAGTAAATCATAGCAGAGCCACAACGTTAGCATTCTGTACAATTAACATAAGAAAGGATAAACCATCATTAATTATGTCTTCCTACAAAGGCTGTAACTAGCAAACGTTCCTCATGATTGCTTAGAACTACAACGCAGAGCTGGATCTCCTTTCAAATACAAATAAATTGTTACATCTGCCACTGAAAGTTCATCCCTCATATTAACATTATATGTCGGAAGTGCTGTGAAACATCAGGGGATTTGGAATTTTAAGACACTCAGTGATGTTTCCAGCCTTGGAAAAATGGGATATGGTAGATAAAATTAAACTATTTAGAACAGAAAAATGGATATTGCTCTCTTAGATTCTTTTTAGTTGAAGTTGATGCTTCATAGAAAAATATATGCAAGCTTTCAGGATGTTCGGGCATTTCAATCCATGTAATGTGAAAACACTCACCTTGAGCCCTGTTACATTATATCATTCAACTTGGGGCCATACATTTTAGCTATAGCTAGCAGAGGGGACAGCAGGCCCTGTTTAAAGCCTGTTATCCAGTGCACAAGCAAGCATTTAGCCCTGCAGATCCTTAAAGAAACAAGACGTAATATAATGTCATTCAACTTCAACTGTCGGAATTATGTGACATGCTATTACGCCCACTGTCACAAGAAGTTAATACATAAATATTGCTTACATTAATATGTAACTATGACTGCTTGGGTTAGTGTATAGAGGTGTGAAATGTGGGAAAATATGTGAAATATAATGTAGGGCTGCAACAACTTATCGATAAAATCGATATTAATCAATAATGAAAATCGTTGCCAACGAATTTCAATATCGATTAGCTGAATCGATTTTCATCGATTATAAAATGAGGGTTTTTTCAGAGCAAACGCTCTGAAAAATACCCCTCGTTTTATAATCCGTTTCAGTGTGACTCACAGCAGCAGTTCCTACTTACCAGTCCCTCCCTGCAGTCACTGCCGATTGGCTGCAAGGAGGGACAGGGAGAAAGAAAGGGGCGGGGCCACGCCCATTTCCTATACATTTCCTATATTGTCCACATGGCTCAGGAACTCATCTAACAGCGAGTATAAAATTGATATTTGGGCTGCTGAAAGTTAAGGGAGGTGGGAGTTAATTTAGGGGTGGTTATAGTTAATGGGGTGTTTAGGGTTAATTTAGGGGCAGTTATTGTTAATGGGGTGTTTAGGGTTAGTTTAGGGGCAGTTATGGTTGATGGGGTCGTTAGGGTTAATTTAGGGGCAGTTGTAGTTGATGGGGTCGTTAGGGTTAATTTAGGGGCAGTTGTGGTTGATGGGGTCTTTAGGGTTAATTTAGGGGCAGTTATGGTTAATGGGGTCTTCTCTTCAGGATTAATTTAATGCTGAGGACTGAGGGTTAATTTAATTAATTTAATAAGGTTAACTTAAGGTGCAGTTAGAGGTAAAGGGGGGCAAACTGAGGGGGATCTAAATCCTGGGGGCAGTGAAGATTTATTTATAAAAGTATTGTGTCTGTGAACAGGTCTGTAAACCTCTGAGGGCACTATGACATATCAGGGGGTATACGGCATACCTGGGGAGGACAGAGTGACATATCTGGGGGTATAAGGCATATATGGTATATAAGGCATATGTGGGGAGGGTGGAATGGCATGTCTGGGAGGCAGTGTGGCACATCTGGGAGGCAGTGTGGCATATCTGGGAGGGAGTGTGGCATATCTGGGAGGGAGTGTGGCATATCTGGGAGGCAGTGTGGCGAGCCTGGGCTCAGATGTGCATAACTGGGGGGCAGGCTGGGAAATAAAAACAAGAAATGCATTTTTATCAAAGTTTTTTTATTCTGCCGTTTGTTTTTAACATTCTACGTTACTTTATTAAATTATTTTAAATAAATAAAAAATGTACATTTTTTTATCCGATTAATTGTTTAATTGAAAAAATAAATCGGCCAACTAATCGATTATGAAAATAATCGTTAGTTGCAGCCCTAATATAATGATGCTTACTTGGTTGCCCAGCTTCAAATAAGTACATTCAGCCTTACTGAATACATGGATAAATAAGAGCTTAAACTATTCACAAGAAAAAAATAAACTCTGGTTATTTTTTATATGCCTATTATAGAAGCATGCCTGCTTTGGATTCATAGACCACCACCCCTATATATAAAATCTCAAAGATTTCTCCAGCCATCACATGCTCTTTTATGCAAATGATAGAAGAGCGGTCTCTTTAAATTAACTCAGTGTCTCCTTTTCAAATTCATGGGAAGTAAAAAGGAAAAGTTTTTAAAAGGGAGAAGGGTCTATCCAAATGTCCTATATGTATGGGGCCAACCAGTAGCGTGACTTCTCGACCATGGAGTGGACATCTGCAGTTTCTTATTAACGTAGGTGTTTTGTTGTTTTTTTTTTTTAACAAAAATAAATATATAAAAAATAATGTGCATTCTTCTTTGCATAGGACATTAAACTTTCCCTTTAAGTAACTAAAAAATGATGGTGGTGGTTTATATAAAGCAAGCACAGAATTCACAATTTAAGACAATGAAGAAGGAAGGATCAAACTCCAACAATATAATATTTTTAGACCGTAATTTATTTGAAACTTTTACGTAAAGTAGCATGACAATACAGGTGATAATTTGAGGAGCCATCGTTTGTATGCAGTTACACGCATCTTGGTGTGTAATTATAGGCTGATGATTGTGAAGCGTAAATGTGCTGAAATAACTTGTACAATTATTTCCCATAATTATATAGCAGGAGAACACAGCTCTTATACATATTACATGAAGATACACAGAGTGAGAACATTTTATCATGTAGCCTTTTAAAATGCTCTCATTTTCAACCTTTTTAACTAGAGATTCAGGTACACTTCTAATTAGAGATCAGATTATGTGGTTTTAAATGGCATCACGTTGAGCTTTTGCCAAGCGGTCAAGAAGAAAAGATGTACTGCTCATTGTATCTTGGGCAACGCTACATTATAAATCATTAAATTCTGTCTAAAGTTAAAGTTTAAAAAAAAAAACACCACAATTGTTCCTTTATGGTAAATTGATCAATCCTTTGCTGCCCAGCTTTCAGCAAGGTTCTTGCCACTAGGGTATAAAGAACCTGAGCACAGACCTCGACGCCCGCGTAGTGTTGCGCGCACATCTTATTATTACTTATTGTTTTATATAGATCCATCATATTCCCTAGCGCTGTACAATGGGTAGGCAGGAGAAAACAAGTAGTATGTAACATAATAACTTGACTCACAGAAAGTACAGGTGAGGAGAATCCTGCTAAAACAAGCTTACAATCTACATCTTAAGGATATCTGAGGGTGTTGCCTGGCAAGAAGCACTCTCTGGTCCGGTGAACAGGCAGTGTTTCCGAGCGAACACTGCTCATGTCACTGAAAGAAAAGTCATCAGTGAGTCAAACACCGTAAAAAATGCATGGAAGGATGCTGCTGAATACCTCACCACCTCTCGCTATGCATTTTGCCTTACAGATGGGCTACGCCAAACACATATGCTGCCGCCTGCGCCCCCCACATGTACTCACAGCAGTAAGCGTCACAGCTGGTTCAGTGAGAGTTCTAGGGGGTCTATTTGGAAAAGCTGAGGAATGCATATTAAAGTACGTACACGTAATTACTTAAGTATTGTCTATGGAGGAATATGGCATTTAATTAGCTTTCTTTATATACACGGATCAGCCATAACATTATGACCAGTGACAAGTGAAGTGAATAACACTGATAATCTTGTTATCATGGCTTCTGTCAGTGTGTGGGTTACATTAGGCAGCAAGTGAACATTTTGCCCTTGAATTTGATTTGCTAAAAGCAGGGAAAACGGGCAAACTGTGATGGCTAGACGACCGGGTCAGAGCATCTCCAAAACCGCAGCTATTGTGGGGTGTTCCCGGTCTGCAGTGGTCAGTACCTATCTAAAGCGGTCCAAGGAAGGAAAAGCGGTGAACCAACGACAGAGTCATGGGCGGCAAAGGCTCATTGATGCACATCGGGGGCAAAGGCTGACCCGGGTGCTTAAAGCCAACAGACAAGCTATTGTAGCTCAGATTGCTGAAAAAGTTAATGCTGGTTCTGATAGAAAGGTGTCGAAACACGCACTACATCGCAGTTTGTTGCGTATGGGGCTGCGCAGACCAGTCAGGGTGCCCATGCTGACCCCCGTCCACTGCAGAGATCAACTACAATGGGAATGTGAGCATAAGAACTGGACCAAGGAGCAATGGAAGAAGGTGGCCTGGTCTGATGAATCATGTTTTTCTTTTACATCACATGGATGGCCGGATACCACAGCACACCTTCAGTGGTCTAGTGGCGTCCATGCCTCCACAGGTCAGGGCTGTTTTAGTGGCGAAAGGGGGACCTAAACAATATCAGGCAGGTGGCCATAATGTTATGACTGATAATTTCGTGAGTTCCCTTTAATGAATATTTGATTTTCTATTTATAAATATACATGGTAAAAACAAAAATAGCGAAACTGTTTTACAAATACGTTTTAAAAGCCGTTTAGGAAAACCAATATTTATGCTAAACATGGTGATCTGAAAATGTATTTTGCAGTAAAGCGCAGGGGGTGCTGATAACACTCCGCTAAGGCAAAAATTGCTTTTCACGATAAAGCATTTCTTGTGATTCTTGGTTATCAGGCTCTAAACAGTATGATAAATGTACAATCATTAATCAGTATGATAGAAGCGAAGGTGGAGATAAAAGCATACTATTCAAGGAAGGAAATAAATGATTATCACAAAGGACTGAAGCTTCTGTTCTGTGCGTGAGACTGGTGTTTTTCCACAGCACTCTACTTTGTATATCTTATATTCTACATTTTGAATATCTTATATTACATAGTTACATAGTTTCTAAGGTTGAAAAAAGACCCAAGTCCATCAAGTTCAACCCTTCTACCTAACCTTCCTATTCTTGGCTCGGTGTGTACATAAATACTGGTAATTATATCTATATATATATATAGTTGAGGCTTACCATTACATAAGTTATGGTGGGTAAAGGTGATGGAAACCCTTTCATTGAAATAATTTATGTAATGGTGTTTCTTAGCTACCCCAAGCCTCAACTATTAAGCCAGTATCACAACCTCATGCTGACGAGTCCCATGAAGGACGAAACAGCTGTCCATGAGTTGTGATCCGCCTATTGCACCTCTTCCCGAGTTTTGTCTAAAGGCTGTCCTGTACAGCGGGCAATTACTCTCAAGGGATCCATGTATAAAGTGGATAAAGCGGCAAAGGTGATAATTGTTAACCTTATCTGCATGCGCCTACCCAGAATCCCTTGTGGTTGTCAGCACCATGAGATTTCTGAGGGAAAAGCAAATTATATTATATATATAATATTTATTGTATTTTCAAACAACGAAGGGAGGGATACAGAAAGGAAAAAAGGGGAGGGGGGAGCACAGATAGCATCACAGTAGATTACAGAAATGGTTTCCAACATGTCATCGCGTAACAAAAGACGGTCCATGATGAGATACAAGAACAGTACCACACGGAATGACACATGCGAAACCAACGGAACAAGGGACCAGGTGCGCGTCCCCCAAAAAGAGGATACTGCATGGAGGGAACCAAAAGCACGTAGGCGAATGGTAACACAGGTCCCAGAACAGCAGGGCAGGTGGACACCATGTAGAAGTGGAACATGTGTGAGGCGTAGGAAAATGAAGGCAGTAACCGCAGGGTGGCAGAAGCAGCACAACCGGACCATGAGACAAGGTCCAGGACCAGCAGGTCAAGTAGAGGAGTGTTTAATACTACTTCTACTACCCCTTAAATGTAAGTGGAAGGGTCTCCATCATCTTTACTCACCATAACTTAAGTAATGGAATATATACATATATAGACACATATATATATATATATATATATATATATATACATACATATACATACACATACACATACACACACGACAAGGGACTCAATAATAATGCACGTATAAACAGCTGGAATTTCTACATAAAACAGTGTATATATATAAAAAAAAAATTACATAAATAGTTATCAGGAGGTCTTTATAAAGTGCCATCTCCTCTCAGCTCTGCCTCTAACCGCACCAGTAAAGCCTAACAGGTACCTCTTCGATCAATTTTTCAATAAAGCCATATATCTGATTATTCTCTCCAAACCGTTTAAGTGTGGCAACAATGCTTTGCAAATACCCCAGTCATGTAATCAATATACATAAAACGTGGAACATTTGCATGAAATATGTATATAGTAATTATTCCAACACGACCTATAAATCATAAACATTCTAAATTTGCTTATCAGTGTAAATTGTAAGCTCTTCTGCATAGACTCTTTTTTCACTTATCACATAAATATGGATGCCCTTTGACCCCAACCCCCCTCAACTGCCCCGTCCGCAAGACTATTTAACCCCATCTGTACCCAACTATCTATGTCTGATCTTTGTTAAGCCTTCCTCATCTCCCTGCATTCTCTCTTCCCCTCCCCCTCTGCCTATTCATGTGCTTGTATACTGAGTCTGGCACTCCCCAACGTCCAATGAGCGGCCTTCTTATTACTTCACTACCGGGCATTGCCTTTCTAAGCGCTTCTTGGCCCCATATATCAACTATGACAGATGCCCCCGCTCCGAGATGCCACCTGGATTCAGAAACCCAATAAACCTGCAGCTTACCTATCATCCAGGCGAAGCGCCGATGTTAAAGCCTCGACAGCTCCTCCATGCCCTCTCCAAGATGGCGGACCCGTTGCAAGGGCGGAGCAACCAATGGGAGCGAGGAATGAAAACAGGAGCGCCAATGAGTGCCGACGTTTTAGCCACGTGTGTCCTCGGGCACGGGTCTGTGATGTCGATTACATTAGCCATTGATGATGTAGTCGGAGCGCGTCTATTTAGCTGTGTAAATAGATGGATAAAAAGTAACAATATTTTGTTGTACGACAATAAATAAGCCCCCTGGGTCACGTGTGGCTTCAAAGATTCACAAAGCGAAGGTGTTAATGTTTGTTTGAAACGCCAAGTGTTTGAAGAGCAAAACTGTAATATGGAGGGTGATATTTCTAAGGAGGAGAGTAGTTGGTGCTGTCACCGTGGATTGTAGTGGTTCATAGATGTATTTTTTTTTCCTTTTTTTTCTTAAACCATGATTCTTCTTTGTCTGTATTTGATGATCGTGCACAAATTATACATTATTTTGATCAGAAGATGTAGGGCCTCCTGTTAAAATCATAGAAATGTGTTATAAAATGATATAATTATTATTGGTAATAGAATAACAAAACGTATGCTAAAATAGAAAACTTTTTTGTTTGCAGTTTTGCTTAAAATTTCTTTGCTGTGTAAGCGCCGCAGCTGAGCAGTGACCCCCTGAATGTTAAGCAACTTCCCCTGATTACCCCCCCTTTTTTTTTGTTGTTTTCGAGGGTCACATCCATCTTTTACATATAACACTATATTACATTTTTTTTTTTTTTTTTAGAATATTGGCTTACTTAAGAATATATATTTAATTTATTTTCACTTATTTTTTTTACTGCATTTTTTGGACCTCATGTGTTTTTTGATGCCAGTCATGGTGACATCACTGGCCTCCCAATAAATTGTATTTATTTATATTTCATTTTTACCCTATTGTATTATTTGTATTTTTTTTTTGGAAGAAGAAACTTTTTCTCTCCACTTCCTCTGATCGTCTGTGCTGATCACCCTGTTATCCGCAAACAGGGCTCCCTGCATTGCTGATCGCATTATCTGGGATCAGCCAGCAGGGGAGCGATTGGAGAGCAAAGCCGGTTGTGCTCCCCTTGGAAATTCATGGAGGCTGATTCACCCTATATATTTTTCCCTCTCCCATGCCCCCTTTCTGTTTGCAGTGCAGGAGAAGTGTCCAGCCAAACTCATCTGTTGACTCATGATATACTTACTGCCAATCAGAGCTGACTCTGCAAGCTTTCCCGAGGGGGTCTGATGAAACCTCACATGCACAGAAACCGCTTCATTTCAATGAGAGCAGTTTTCTGACATTCGTTACGTGTCGCAAACATAGGGCCACAGATGAGGTGTCCTGCTGCAGTTCTGAAGATAAGCAATTTTATTATTTTTAATGTTATACTAAAGTGCACCGGTCATTGAAAAATGGCAAGGTGTTACTTTTTACCTATACTTTGTGTTGACCAAATAATAAGCACATGTATGAGCGAAAAGTAGGGCTGCATCTAATGACTATTTTCATAATCGATTAGTTGGCAGATTATTAATTAATCAGATTAAAAAAAAAACTGGGTGTTAAAATAGCAGAATAAAAAACTTACATTTTACATTAACGTGTCATTGTAAGCAACACTTTTATCTCTTTATAACAATGGAATTTCTCTAATCGCCTTCTAATTTTACTGACATAAAAGCTATTAAACTAAATAAACTATTTTGTCATATTTAATAAAAACTATGAGGAAAAAGTTTTTATTTATTTTTATTTGCCAACCTGCCCCCAAGCTATGCACATCTGACCCTAGGCTTGCCACTCTGCCACCAGATATGCCTTATACCCCCCTATATGCCACGCTGCCCCCGGAAATGCTTATACCCCCCTATATGCCACTGATATGCCTTATACCCCCTATATGCAACTATGCCCCTGAAATGCCTTATACCCCCTGAAACGCCACTGTGCCCCCTCGGATATGCTACTCCAAATCTGTTGAAAATTTGAGAATGGCTGAGAAATCTTTCACTCTAACTGTTCTGTCCTGCAAAGGCTTAGAGGATGGTCTGTGGATGGGACCTCTAAGAATAAATTATTAATAACTTTTTGGGCCAGAACTTGAAGCTATATTTGGACGCGTTACTGGAGACGCGTTTCGGGTACCACAAAGAGGAAGTTTCCTAAGCAGAATGTCTCCTTTTGTGGCTTTAAGGCCCAACACTGGTCCAGAACTGCTTGCAGTTTGGAAAGCCTTGAGATTCTCGATGTACATTGTCAAGAAACAGAATGCGCACATTTCCTCAGACAACAGTACGGTAGTTGCTTGCCTAAACCGACAAGGGATCAAGAGTTTACATGCCTTGACCACAACCTTCCTCTTTATCACTACTACTTTTTCTTTACCTCACCTTTTTCCTATCTCTCACTCCTTTCTGTATATCTCACCTCCTCTTTTTCTTTCCTCCCCCTCTTTCTTTTTCCTTGTTCTCCCTGCTTCTCTTTCTCGTTCTCTTTCCTCATTGATCACCTTTCTCATATCTTCTTTTTTTTTATCTCATGTTGTGTCTTCTATTTTTCTTTCTCTTATGATTTCACTTTATCTCTCCCTTTTCTCCCTATCTTCCCTAATTCTTATTATTTCGCCCCTTCTCATTATCCCTTCTACTTATTATCTCTCTGCTTTCTCTTCATCTGTCTCGTTTCTCCTCATCTCTCATTATCTCTCTCCTCTTTATCTCAATCTCTCTTCTTTTTCTCTCCCTATTTATTTGTCCCCATTTCTCCTTTTCCCTTTCTCTACTCTTATTCATTATTATGTTTGGCATCTTTTCCCCATCTTTCCCTTGCCTCTCCCCCAGTAACTTACATACGCAGTGCCACACGTTTTCACGCACACTCTAACATTTGGACTTACACAGTCACGCCAACACACATGCACAAATACTCACTGGCATGCACTTACATATATACATTCATGGTCACACACACACACACACACATACATGCTCACACATAGATATCTATGCACACATACATTCATGCATGCTCACAAACACTTGCTGCCCTCTGGAAAAAATTGGAATTTTTTTATTATTTTGCTGCATATCTTTTGAACATCAGGATTTATTTTTTTACTTTTAATTTTTTCACAGTCCTTTTGAATTAAATACCAGAAGCAAATGATAGTTTTAAAAAATAATTCTAGCTATGCAAAAATGTGTAAATACAGCTGTTTCCTTATAATGTTCCAGAAAGCACTTCAGTACTGGCATAAATGAATTTTCTTTTCTGTTTTAGGGGTATGAGCTGTGCTAGTATCCAGCTGTTAGTATCCATTCGTAGTGTGATGTGCAAGTGTGCTGCTTCATCTAAGCTTTTGAACTACAGCATTAAGAAGCTCTTAAGTATACAGCATGTCTGTATATGTCTCAAAAGGAAATTTGTAACTCCGATAAGCACATTAAATCGTGCACAAACACATCCTGATGCCTTATGGATATCAAGGTCACTTGAATCAAGATATTCTATGTATTGGGACTATATATTCTAGAAAACAACACAAATTCCATAACTTTTCATTTTATTCCTTATTTGTACGGCATTTAAGTTAACAGAACAGTTAAATATTATTTTTTCATAAGGGACTTTATCGTTATTCATTTCTTATTACAGATCAGCTGTAAATGGTTAATATGAAGGTGTTTGGAAAAAATAGACTTTTATACATTAGGTGGCAACGTATCATTCTTTTGTAGACTAAGATGAAGTAGATATTTACTTTGTCCAAAAACATTCTAAGAGTCTCTCAATGCTAATTTTAAAATGGCACCAGTAAGGATTTAAGCAACAAAGTGATATAGTTAGGTATTTGCTATTGTAAACACAATGAAGTATTTATGTCAAGAACAAAGAATGTACTATGAAGAATATAAACAGTCTAAGAAATGCTCTCAGAAAAGCTTCTGTTTATTCCACTTTTAAATTACCATTTTTTTCTGTTTGTGTATGAAGATGTGACAATTTATTGTACCGTAAAGAGAGAAATACAACACAGGCCTTCATTCTGAGCCTCCTGCAATGAGTGACAGCTCATGGCGAGAAGCATTGAAGTCACTGCCTACGAAGCAGGAGATGATATTGATAATTACACAAGCGACTAGAGGGATCCACGATGTGCGTCAGATCGGAAGAATGGGCATCTCAGCCTTTCAGTTGTACTGGACTGCCGGACATTTGAGGCATATAGTGGAGTGGTCTCAAAATGCTCCTAAGCAGTGGGTCAAAATTGAAAGTACCCTTTTCCCTAACATATTTTATCTGTTCCGTGGTTACTGGAACAGTATAGTAGTCCTGTCAGCCATCCCACTATAGTTCCCACTCTCAAAATTCTTAAAAGACTCTTCTCCAAAAATGTCTTATTCGCTCCCCTTGTCCTATTCTCCCAATCACAAATAACACAGACTTCAATCCTGGCTTGGATGTGAGCCAGATGAAAACTCTTACTTCCAAATCTACTTTCACTGAGAATTTACCAGGTTCCACAGGGTGATGCCCTTAAACCCCTTTCGGGAACAATAGAATAACATTTTATTGAAAACACACAGGTGCAATATGCAGTAAAATCCAAGAATCTGCTTTTAAGTTGTTAACTCCTTGGTACAAAGTCCCTGCAGATCTTCATCCCTTTTACCGCAAATTCCTCCTAAATTTTGAAGATGCGGCTCTGATGTGGGATTCTATAACCACCTGTGGTGGACGTGCCTTCTCATACACCCATTTTGGCATAAGGTCATGGCGGTAATTCATCAGGTAGATGAACCCCTATTTCCAGGCCTTACTTCATCAGCCTTTGGCAGATATAGAAGATCTCTTTCTATACATTTCATTAATGCAGCATGAATTTTGTCCATGATCCCAAAATTTTGGAAACTTGCTGACACACTACCTATTTGTTGTGTATATTCAGTAAGATAAGAAGTCAGTGTGTTTGTGTAGTGTATTGGGCTGAGACAAGAACTATACCTGGGTCCTCTCTGTGTTTTACCTGAAGTCTCCGGGTGAAGCCAATTTCGTCTTTCTACAGGTAAGGGAGCGGCTTAAGGCAGTACCTACTCCCAACCACTAGAAATAGCTGGCCCACTCCCCACATAAGTGTGAGCTCCTGGTAGCCTACCCTGGAAAGCTCCCAGGAAAGACAACCTTTCAAAGCCTGCTTTTTATGTCAAATTGTGAATTTCTGGAATGGGCTGTTGCATATAACAGTACTAGGTGATAATGCTTCATTTAGTTACAAAAGTGCTTAATTCAGCAGAATAGGTGGAATAGTGCATTAGTTATCAAGGAGGACCTGGGCAAACCTTTGCTTGTAGACCACCCCAATAACACCAGGTTTCCATGCCCTGCCATCTGAAGACATCTCAATGACAACATCCCTTGTTTTTTAATCCATCTTCTGTTCTACCTATCTACAGGTGAAATGCTCTGGGTTGGTGCTACATACGCTATAGTTAAGAGGTTGGATTTGTCATCTCCCAGCAACTATCTGCTCAGTGAACAAAACCCTCTTGGAAGCTTTTTTTTTTATAATTGAGAGTTGTCGATTTTAGTATTAAACAATGATTCAAATTAAAATGTATGTCCTTTGCTATTTGTATTTCAGATATTAGTCTGTTCCCTGCTGTGAAGAGACGTGGCCTGCAGGTCCTACAACAACTTGCTTTATATTTTATAATTACTGCAATCTCCTGATAAATGGTGAAAAACGCATTTAGATTCACTATTAATATCATGCGGAGAGGCAAGTAAAATTAAAGCTGTGTTGTTTCGATTCTGATTATAATTTCCATTGCTGTGTCTGTAGCTAAAAAATAAGACATTGCTCTCACAGTATTAATTAAATTGAGTTTAAAAACACATTTGGGGGCAGTTCTGGATTTTGGATTATATGAAGAAGATTAAACTCCAGTTGATTTCTGTACGGGATAGTAAAGTCTCTAAGTTATTGATAAAACTTTGGGTTATTGGACAGATCATCTCTGACAGAGTTTAATGTGACATTTCAGTTATTATTATTATTATCTTTTATTTATATAGCGCCAACAATTTACGCAGCGCTTAATACAATACATAAGTTCAAGGGGTATGACAAGGCGAGAATTGACAGACTAAGACAAATCGATACATTAGGTGGTAATGTTTTGCGTGGAGGTAGGGCCAGATATGGCTATTAGGAAGGTGACAGTTTGCCTGTAGTATTAAGAAGGGGTTCACGCTGCGGGTGATTTGATGTACCAAGTGACCCACCGAGTGTACACATAACTACTCCCATAAAATGAATCTGCCATCTGCCACTCCATGCTGGAAATGTATCTTTGAAGTTTCTGATATGAGGTTAACTTCTGCCAAGCCTGAATGGTACTATACATCAGCGGGTTTGTTCTACAATGCACTGGTATTTGCCTATTTGTGGCATGTAACAGGTTATGTTATCATATGGCACAAATTGCTGGTCCCTCAATAATTCACTATTTCACTTTCGACAATCCAAAAACTCCCTTCTCCTTCGGAAGCATAAATTTGGGTAGACTTATTCTGGGTTTTCCTCCCTTCTATATGAATCTAGCCATATCTATGTTTAATCCATTAAGGACAATGGGCAGTCCCTAAACCCACTGAAAAATGCATTTTGAGTCCGTACATGTACGGCTTTGTCATTAAGGGGTTAATTATTAAAGAAAGGAATCTTGTGCCGTCTTTGGTAAATAATTGTTTAACAGATATTGGAATTTAACCCTTTCACCATCAGAACCAAGTCATGTGCACGCTTGGACCAAACCTTAGGGTTGAGGAGCCCCACCTGCCACACAGGTGCCTCATTAATGTTCAGAGGTGTCTAGAGAAGCCTTTAAATTAACTGTGAGGAGGAGCGAGATAATGAGAGATGAGGAGAAAGGAGAGAGATAGGCAGACATGTGAGAAATAATGAGCATAAGGGATAATGAGAAGCGGAGAAATAATGAGAAGTGGAAGATAGGGAGAAAAGGGAGAGATAAAGTGGGATCAGAGGAGAGATAAAGAAAAATGGAAGAGAGATAACAAGAGGCGATATCATGAGAAAGGAGGATCGAATGAAAGAGGGATCGATAAAAGAGAAAAGGTAGAGGTAGGGAGAAAAAGGAGAGAAATAGAGAAGGAATGATAAAGAGGTAAAGAGAAAGGAGAGAGAATGAGAGATAAAGAAAAAGGCAGGATGATAAAGAAAAGCAAAGAGAGATAAAAAAAGAAAGGGAAGAAAGAGGAGGAGAAACAATGAGAAGGGGAAACAGAGAGAAGTGGAGAGCAAAAAGGGAGAGCTTGGGAACATATGGAGATAAAGGGAAAGAAGAGTAACGCAAAAGTGCAGAGGGATAGCTAAGATCATGACAAAGGGGAGGATCAAGAGTCAACCTTAGGCTCTGAGAGGAGATCACTGTGAGTGCGATCTGGATGTGAGGTAAGTCCTGTGGGTTCAATCTGCATGCATTGGTCTACGTCTTGGAAGGAACTGGAGGTGTATCTGAGTTCCAGTGTGCTACAAGGTGGGCTGGTAGGAGAGATTAATTTTGGGAATCCGTTAGAAGTATATTCTGTTTTATTTTATACTGGAAACCAGCTTAGCTGACCAGTTCTTTGTTTGTTAGTCAGGGAAGACTACTGTACAGTAAGCCTCCTAAATAGGAGTAGGTTTTCCTTTGCGTGTTTGATTTGGTACAATAAAAGCCTGGAAACATATTGGCTCTCCTGCTGTCCCCACTGCTCTAGAAGTGTCCTAAGAGGTACCTTACTACAGTGTATGCATGTGTGTGTGTATGTATGTATGTATGTATGTACGTATATAATGTGCAGGAAGGAGAGGGGTTAGAAAGTGATAAGGGAAGGAGGGGGGGGATATAAGTAAAGAGTGTGAATTAATGTGTGGATGTATTAAGTAAATGAGGGAGAGCATGAGTTAATATGTGAATGTATTGTCTGAATGAGGGATAGCATGAGTTGTCTGAATGAGGATGAGTTGTCTGTATGAGGGAGAGCATGAGTTAATATGTGGATGAGTTGTCTGAATGAGGGAGAGCATGAGTTGTCTGAATGAGGGAGAGCATGTGTTAATATGTGGATGAGTTGTCTGAATGAGGGAGAGCATGAGTTAATATGTGGATGAATTGTCTGAATGAGGGAGAGCATGAGTTGTCTGAATGAGGGAGAGCATGAGTTAATATGGGGATGAGTTGTCTGAATGAGGGAGAGCATGAGTTAATATGTGGATGAATTGTCTGAATGAGGGAGAGCATGAGTTAATGTGTGGATGAGTTGTCTGATTGAAAGTGTGAATTAGTGAGTGACTGTAAAAGCGTTTGTGTGTATCATAGATATATAATTGTGGAAGGGCAAAGATGGCACTAGCAGGAGGTTTGAGCCTTGGGGACCAAGATGGCACAGGCAGGGTGTATATTTGACAAAGATGGCACAGGCCGGACTGTTTGGGGACAAAGTTGACTTGCATTCGGCTATTTGGGGACAAAGATGCCAAATCTTATGTGTGTTATCTGGGTGCAGCAGGGACTAATATTTATATATATATATCGGCAGCAGGGGCTAATAAATGGGTTTTAGATATTAGGACAGGGGCGCAATTGCAGTGCTTGCCATAGGCACTATTTTCAGTACATACGCCTCTGGCTCCCACCCCTGGACTCTGGATAGCACGTATATAGTGATTGCAGTATATGTGTAACAGTTCAAAATCTAATCTAGTGGACACACGCTGGGCTTGACCAGGCATATTCCCTTGAAGAATGTCATTATGATTTTCTGTTACTTGTGAGAATTCGATTAGATTCAATAACTGAAGAGGAGATTGGAATGAAAATAGCAACGTTTCACATTAATCTCCATAGCAATAAAGCTATGTCGCTAATACAGAAGCAGAAAGTAAGAGTAAGAGAAACAGAAACGTTTATCATGGGTTTAGAGGCCCCTTCCAGATTGCTCTAGTATTGGTACTACCAGGCTCGTTATATTAAGAGGTGAATGGAGGGAATGTACATACCTGGGAACTTCCTGGCCACCCGGAGTGTAGGGTATAAACCAAATGAAGAGAGCCTTTACACGTGTGCCGAAGAACATGTTTATCAAATTAATTCTCAGTAAAGGATTTGTTTTTATGAATTTACCCAATTAAGATGACTCTCTTCTTTTGGTTTGTAATTTCAAATACCTGTTTGGCCAAGCTCCTGGATGCAGCTGTTGGATATCCTGGATGTGGATGCTTGATGCTCCAGTACATTGTTTCTGGAGGTGCGTAGACCCTCAAACAGACTTTTAAAGCCCAAGCTAAACTAAAGTAGTTGGGGAATAGCTGAGAAGTAAGCAGGACCTGGGCAAGCAGTGAGTGTGACCAAATACCACTCTCTTCCAGGATACTGGGGTTGCCACCTTTCACAGACACTTTTTTAAAGCTTGCACCTGGTCAAATGGTAAGGCATGGTCATATGTGTGGTTTTACTGGGGACATTAAAATGTTTAGGTTATTGGAGGCACAAAAAAGAAAGGGAAGAAAGGAGAGAATGGGCTTGAGCTACAAGAAAGGAGAGAAGAATTAAGAAGGAGAGATGGGGAAGGAAGAGGAAGACATGAGAGACAACAGAAAAGTGAAACACGAGAGAAAGGGTAAATAGAGATTTGTGTAAGGATTTCAACAGCTAGCAAAAATTACATGCTATGTCCACATTAAATTTTTATTATTATTATTTTGATTATGTTTTATGCTTCTGCACATTTGAGAAAGGTAGTGTAACGTTTACAGTAAAAAAAAAAGTCACATTTCTCAGCAACACCGCAGTAATTACTAGAAAAAATAGGCATAGCACACATACATAGAAAAATAAAAATATATGTATGTGTATAACAGCTCATTCATCATAGAGATATTTTGCAACAGGAAAAGCTCTTCTAGGGAATAAAAAATCATGGTGGGTCTTGTCCACTTGTTCTCCCTTAGCAGCAGCCGGTGAGATCATTTAGAGCAGCAGGAACAGTGAAAGGTGTTCTCAACAGATAACATAGTTTGTACATTCCATATCTTGCGTTTTCGTAGGCTTGGGTGTAGAGTGTGTTTAAACGCCATGAAATCATTACTTGCAGTCCACATGAGCACAGATGTATTAGAGCAAGGAGAATGTCTACAGCACCAAGATAAAACCCATTTGTTTATGAATTCATTATTCTTTCAAGCCTGTTACATACGCTGTAATAAAATTGTATTTTAAAGGACATTAGCTCAGTTTGCGTTATTAATAATAATAATAATGTTATACCTACTTTGCTGAATTTTACACTTTTGTATCTAAATGCAGTCAAGGCACATCAAGAAACTGCTGGGCCCGGTGTGAAACTTGCCCTAGGGCCAGTGGCGTCTCCAGCTTTCATATTTAGGGGGGGCACATGGGGGGCCAGGGACCAAAGTAGGGGGGCCAATTATAAAATGGTACATATACACTATATATATATATATATATATATATATATATATATATATATATATATATATATATACACGTTAGACGTGCATTTTTAACTACATAATATGCACTTATTACCCCCTGCTTCCGATATATATTAATATTAGCTCCTGCTGCCTGTATATATTATTAGTCCCGGCTTCCGATATATATTAATATTAGCCCCTGCTGCCAATATATATAAATATTAGACCCTGCTGCCAATATATAAATAAATATTAGCCCCTGCTGCCAATACATATATATACATATATATAAACATTAGACCCTGTTGCCAATATATTTTATAGTGAAAAAATTGGACCCTACCCAAGCATTTCCTTGGGTCCTGCTCAGCGCTCCCTTGCATGCAATCACTCCCTCCGCTACCACACCGAAAAAAATATATTTGCCACACTGACTGCAGATCGGGAGAAGACAGTGAGAGTCAGTCCTGCACCGTGACAGTGAGAGGTCCTCTCTCCTGTAATCATCCCCAGAGTCCCTTTGTCCCCTCATTCACTAAACCATACCGCTCTTTTACTTACACCCTGTAGTTCAGGTATAGATCAAATAAACAACACATGGAAACAACACATGCAACTGAATTAGACAAAAAAAAACCTGTATTTGCATGTATACATAAATAATGTATGGAAACATAGCAGATACAGATCAACAGAATTATACACACTATTTGACATCCAAACAACTATAAATCATTTTTATCACATTATTAAAATCCCAGAAATCAAAAAAGTTAAAAGGCCCAAATAAATTAAGATTAGACATAATGGAATCAAACCAAATGAACAAATGAACACCTCATTACAGATAACACAATGCATGCAGCTGCATATAACTAAGCTGAGTAGCACTTGGTCTGAGAAGGCCTGTGAAACCAAAGGGGAATAGCGTCCTGTATAATGAAATCAAGAACTGAGTTTCACAAACTCTGAACCAACATCTACGTTTCCTTTTAATAATATATTCAGATTGAAATAAGAGTAAATAACACAAAACCTTTACTTTTCCTCTCACTGATTTCTAGGCCTAGAAAGTTTTGTCCTCTGAAGTGACCACATAATCTGGATAAATACAAATTACAAAGTTCTATTTAACCCTCTACAGCAAGTAAAGTGCCAGGAAACAGATGACCAAACACATATCAGGACAGGCTCTGCCACACTGACACCCAAATACACACCCCCAGGGCAGGCTCTGCTGCCACATGGACCCCCACACCAGGATGGGATAACCTACTAATATTACTAAGTATATACTACTACTAGTATAAAAATGCTTTCCACATTGCTCTGTTTGTGTGTATTGCCCCTTGTGTATTTGTGCCCCCCCAGCCACCCTCCTTTGTGCATTTTTGCTATACACCCTTGTGTATTGATTTATTTGATGCCCCCAGCCAGCCCCCCTCCCTTGTGTATTGATTTATTTGATGCCCCCAGCCAGCCCCCCTCCCTTGTGTATTGATTTATTTGATGCCCCAAGCCTGCCCCCCTCCCTTGTGTATTGATGCACCAACCCCTTGTAATGGTTATTATAATGGCCCCCATACAAATGTGTATTAACCCCCCCTGATGTGTAATTATGTCCCCAGCCTGCCAGCCACCATCTTTATGTATTTTATTTTCCCAAGGCAGCCCCCCCCCTTGTTAATGTGCCACCTCCAGTGAGATCTGGTGTACTTGCTCTAGTGCACTGCTCCTTGCTCTGACTTAGAGCAAATAACACAAATATTAAATAATGGCATTTTTAACCCAAACATATTTAATGGGGGTTCTCCTTTTAATTTCAAATTACATTTGAAGACCCTCAACTATTTTTATAAAATGAAATAATTACTTTTTTGAAGTCTTCGTTTTTCCGCCTTAACACCGCTGCTCTTGCTCTCCTACCGCGTGCTCCCTGTCATAGAGCATCAGTTCCGAAAGTGCCCGCCCCCTTGAGCATCACGGTGCATCTTCAAATGGGCGGGACGAAGAGCCTCAGCGATTGGCAAGCCATTAAACGGCCGGCTGCTGACAGTTTCAAAGCGGCTGTAAAACCGCTTCGGTTTTAAAACCGCTTCGGTTTTACAACCGCTTTGAAACTGTCTGAGCTGAAATTGCAGCCGATGCGGCTGACAGTTTCAAAGCGGTTTTAAAACCGAAGCGGTTTTAAAACCGAAGCGGTTTTACAGCCGCTTTGAAACTGTCTGAGCTGAAATTGCAGCCGATGCGGCTGACAGTTTCAAAGCGGCTGTAAAACCGAAGCGGTTTTAAAACCGCTTCGGTTTTAAAACCGCTTTGAAACTGTCAGCCGCATCGGCTGCAATTTCAGCTCAATCTGCCGGCACACCGGGAAATGTCCCGGTCTCCCGGCGGTGGGCCGGGTCAAAGCGGCATCGCATTTCAATTGGGGGGGCACACTGGGGGGCACAGCATAATGTAGGGGGGGCCATGGCCCCCTCTGGCCCCCCCCTGCCGACGCCACTGCCTAGGGCCCCCCAAGTTCACCAAGCAACATGTCCCACAGTGTCACATTTGCACCCAAACAGCTTGTGAGTGCCACATTTGCCCTAAGCAGCTTATCAGTGCCCCAAACAGCCTGCCTGTGCAATCTTTGCTCCAGCTGTCAGTGCCCCCAAATAGCTTATCTGTGCCATCCTTGCCCCCAAACAGCTTCTTTGTGCCATCACTGCCCCTTGCCCCCTTAAACATACATCATGGCACACATACAGTATAACACAATTACACAAATTTACACATACTTATTCTAACACACACTCAAGCCCTCTCATACTATTCATGCTAACACACGCTGCATCACACACATATCTATGCTCACACTTACACATCCATGCTCACACACTCTTATACTTCTACATCCATGGTAACATAAATGTATTCATAGACATCCCTTCCCACATTATTATTCTTATTATACTTTATTTATAAAGTGCCAACAGATTCCGCAGCGCTGTACAAGATGAAAAATTTACAGATAACAACAAGTACAATACAGCAATTGACATACAGATACAAGAGGAATGGAGGGCCCTGTTCCCATGGGAACTTACAATCTAGGTGGATAATACATAACCTTGACATCCATGCTCACATACACTTATACATATACATCCATGCTCACATACAAACATACATACCTCCTGCCTCCCATACCTCCTTACCTTGCATCTTGCATCTTTCAATTCAGTGAGCTTTACCGTGGGGTTACTAGAAGCATTAGGCATCTAAAGCTGCCCTTCACACTACCATACCTGGAAGAGTGTATACACTATATAATATATTCTGTGCACACAGTGTGGAATAGGGGTAAGTCCTTCCCTTTACTACAGGGCATTTAAAGATTCATTTTGCACCTGTTTAATTGCTTGTCCTGATGAAAGTCCACATGTTGGACTGAAACGTCGATATTTTAGCGTCTTGCAATAAAAGCTAAGTACTATTGAAGACCGTGAGTGCAGGCTTTATTACTGTTTGATTATATGTCTATTTCTATATATATATATATATATATTATAAGTGGCAATGTTTGCACTCATATATAGTGATGGATTTTTCTTCAGTCAACCTGAAGAGTGTGGAACCATAAAAAACAGAAAACATACTGTGTACTCCACCAAAAATAAAAACCTTATATAGTGTAAAGGTTCAATATAAGAAGGGCTATATAATTAAAGTATTGCACTCGTGTAGATGAAGACGATAAAAGCTCAAACATCATCTCATCAATCTTCTTCCTTTGTCAAATCAGGAAATTTAAAACCAATGTGTAGAAAATGATTTTCTTTCTTATTGAAGAAAGCAGCAAACTTAAAAAATGGGGCAGTTACCAAGAAATTCCAATAAATATCACCAATACTGAAAATAAAAGAATATACAACAGAATAAAATTGACGCTTAAAAATCCAAAAATTCCTTTTGGATTTAACAAATATGTTTATTATATTGTACACACTGGAGTAAGCAAAAAATAAAGTAATACCGTCAGATCAGCCTACTGCTACTGAACTATACCATAATTCAAATGAAGAATAAAAGCAAAGTGGTATGTATACGTATGCAGAAGATTCGTTGTCATATTTATTAACCTCTTAATGACAAAGTACATGTACGGGCTCAAAATGCATTGTTTTCAATGGGTTTAGGGACCGCCCATTGTCCTTAAGGGGTTAAGTCTGTAGAGCAAGGCTCCAGCCCTTCCTATATAAGGTAAAACCTTCCTAAATAAGGTAAAACCTTCATTTATTTATTGATTTATATACAGTATCTCACAAAAATGCGTACACCCTCACATTTTTGTAAATATTTTATTATATCTTTTCATGTGACAGCAGTGAAGAAATGACACTCTGCTACAATGTAAAGTAGTGAGTGTACAGCCTGTATAACAGTGTAAATGTACTGTCCCCTCAAAATAACTCAACACACAGCCATTAATGTCTAAACCTTGGCAAAAAAAGTGGAACTTTCCACACTCCTAAGTGGAAATGTCCAAATTGGGCCCAATTAGCAATTTCGTCTCCCCGGTTTCATGTGACTCGTTAGTGTTACAAGGTCTCAGGTGTGAATGGGGAGCAGGTGTGTTAAATTTGGTGTTATCATACTGCTCACTGGAAGTTCAACATGGCACCTCATGGCAAAGAACTCTCTGAGGATCTGAAAAAATTATTGTTGCTCTACATAAAGATGGCCTAGGCTATAAGAAGATTGCCGAGACCCTGAAACTGAGCTGCAGCACGGTGGACAAGACCATACAGCGGTTTCACAGGACAGGTTCCACTCATGGTCGACCAAAGAAGTTGAGTACACGCGCTCAGCGTCATATCCAGAAGTTGTTTTTGGGAAATAGACGTATGAGTGCTGCCAGCATTGTTGCAGAGGTTGAAGGGGTGGGGGGGTCAGCCTGTCAGTGTTTAGACCATACGCCACACACTGTATCAAATGATGCAGCACTGTACAAGAGGGAAAGCAGAACATATCAACTACAGCAAAACAAGAGGGAAGCCCTACTCAAACAAGCTTATGTTTAACAATGTGCTAACTGTATATTAATGCATACCACTAACATTTCAGGTGTCCACATTAGACACCTATGTTGGGGGGTTTGGCAAGGGGAGGGGAAGGCCTGTGTTGAAAGTCAAGGGACCAGAGGCATGGCCACTTTCCCGCCTTACCCAAAGAGACAACTTGTTGCACTCAGCTGCACAGCATTGCAAGATGTCCACATGAGAGCTACAATACCACCAACTTGTTGCAGCCCAGACCTCCATTGGTTTTACAGCTCTCCTCAGCTGATTAGAGGATCTCCCCAACCAGCCCATGGTCCCCTCTGGCTTCAAAAGTGAGGCAGCTATCTGGTACCACCTGGGAAAACAATGACTTTAGGAATGCATAATGTTTGTTTGAAGTGATAGCATTTCTATTGTTCAACAGTAGAAAGCACAATAAAAGCTTTGGTAAAAAGTGATAATATGGTAATACTGTCTTAAAACTTTGGGTTTCGGTAGCATCGAAACTTATGGGAAATCAGTATGTTCATATTGCACTAGCACTTTGGAAATATCCTTTAGCAAATTCAGAACTTCCCCACCTCTCCAAAACTTAAAGACAAGGCAGCACAGTGCCATTCCTTAAGGGTAACAGGCTTGGAATTTTGTCTATCCTCAGCTGTTGAGGGCAATCTCCGCACTAACACATGTCTGGTCACACCCTCTCAGCTAAAACCCATGCTTCCTCCCCACCAGTGAGACCTATGGGGACCAGCACTGGAAAGTTCCACGGTTTGCTAGTGAGAGGATGCATAGTTCCATCCGCAACATTGAGGTAGAAGGTGGTTTAGTTGGTTCGGGCTCCTAACTGACCAGGCCAATTCAGAAGATAAGTTTGAGCCTGCCCCAAGCCCACACCAGCTTGTTCTGCTTGTTCATTTATTTTGGGGCTTTGCATAATGAAACGGTAACCTTTATCTCATATTCATTGTCAGGTAAAGCATGAAAGTTCTAAAACGACATCACCAAAGGATGGGTTATCTGTGACCTGGCAGTCCTGTATAAACCTAAATAATCAATATAGGGTGAGCAATTCAAAATACATAGTAATCATTTTTAATTTTTTTTAAGATAAAGCTGTGTTGTGTTTGCAATACAGGTTTATCCATGAGATCAGAGTATTTTTGTGTATCTTTAGAAGAAAATATCAAAAGGGTAAACTATAAAGACAATTTTCACATTGCTCATATTTACCAAGGGGGCAGTATTAGTGGAGGACATTGTATAGTGATATTGATGTTGGGATCTGTATTTTGAATTGCTCACCCAATATTAATTATTTGGGTTTATTATTTGTGTTTGACAAGTAGGTGCAATCTCTGTTTTTATGAGCACTTTTTTCTGCACAGCACTTTTTTCTTCTTTTTCATTATTATGAAACTTAATACTGTATTAGAATGATGTTATTTACAGGTGTCTAAACTATTTTACAATGTTTCAGTTTTGATTTCACACAAGCCATGGATTCGTTTTTTTTCCTAATAATGCTCTTTTAATTGGCTAATTTGTCTATCAAAACAATACTTTGTCACGTACCACTTTCTTAAAAAACATTCATAACTTCTTAAAGAACATACGTCTCTCATTTATTAAGTACAGTCACAAAACAGCAAAAAAAAAAAACCATGGCCTCTTGTTACAGTTAGACCTCTGTGGGTGGCTGTCCATTTTCACCAGCATTGCGGAAGCTTCCATGAAACGTTGTAGCGCGGAAAGTATAGGAATGTCCTCGGAGTGATCCCTCGGCTTGGCAGTTCTTCAGTTTGTTCTTACAACCAAAAACCATTAGGAATCCATTCCTGTAGTTTTTATTCATCCAACCGTAAAGCAAAGGATTGGCAAACGTTGAGCACATTGCAATCACGTGAAAAATAGTGTAAAGAAGCTTATATTCATGAAAGACCAATGCCCAATCCAGGTCAATTGCCAACTGGAAGACATGAAATGGAAGCCAGCAAACTGCAAACACGACCACCATCATTACCAGCATCTTGGTAGTGTTCCTTCTTCTCTGGTGGTTGTCACTTCTGGGTGTTGGGCTGATGTGATTCTTCAGCTTCAACCAAATTCTGACATAGGCATAACAGATGACAGCAAGGGGCAAAACATACTGAAGAACAAGCATGGATAAACTATAAATAATTGCATCCCTACTGTTGTTTGAGGGCCACTTTTCAGTGCATACTGCAATCTTTAAATTGATGGATGGCAAGTCCTCATACCTATATTCTCGAAAAACAGCCAATGGAATAGCAAAGATGGCAGCTGCCAACCAAGTAACTGTTATAATTAAAACACTGAAATTCTTAGAGATCCGGCTGTTTAGGTGGAAGACAATACACCAATATCTATCTAAGGCAATTACTATTAAGGTAAGTGTGGAGACATTGACACTCATAGCCTGAGCGTAAGGAAACAAATGGCATAAGACCAATCCAAATTTCCACTCGTCTTGTAGTGTGTAGACTAGAGTAAATGGCAAACAGAGGCTGTCTACCATAAGATCGGCAACTGCTAGATTGGCAATGAAAAGGTTAGTAACAGTCCTCATGTTTTTGTATTTCACGATCATGTAAATAACCAGGGAGTTGCCAATTAGACCAAGAAGTATAATCAAAGAGTAAGCAGCAATGAGGATGACTTGGACTCCAAGTATCTTGGTACTGTCCATCATAAGACTACTGGAGCCAGGATTCAGAATTGGTTGGGTAATACTTTTTGAATGCCATCCTCTTAAGACCAGGTCTTCTGTTATGTTGCTTTGCTTTAAAGTTCCCATCATATACTTAATATTCAGACGTCACTTTTATTATACCTAAGGATAGAAGAAAATACAGTCTAAAAATTGGCATAAAATATAACAGTACATGGAATATATATAATTACATAGATCATAATGTCAACTTTCTTCATCGCCTAATTATTTTCAAACTTCAAAACCTGTTTTTAAACTAAAGACTAAGGATTAAGTAGCAGACAGGGCTTTGCCGAGGAGGGAGAGTGGCGGCGAGCGGATGCTCATGAAAAAGATGTCACTGACAAGCAGTTTGGGGGTAAATATGACACTGATGAACTGTTTACGTGCAAAACCGGCACTGTGGGAAGTGAGTGACATGTTACATGGTGGAGTCGGGGGGCCCAAAGAGGTGGAGTGGTTGCCATAGAAAATAGGTGTGGTTAAAGAGGTGTTATATTTATTAAGGGGAGGGATTAGCAATATTGCCACACCCACCTGGGGCACCACAATAATTTTTGCACCTAGGTATCAGTGACCCTAGGCTTGGCCCTGGTAACAGGAAAAAATCAATTTCGCTAAATTATCAACCACCCATTTATGTTATTAGTATTTGTTTAGAAAACCCCAGTGTGGGTTATTTATAAAAAGCAATGCTTATGCAAAGTTTTAAAGTATTGTTATCCACATACCCACCAAGAGAATTGTCCAATTTATCAAAAACATACTGTCAGGTCTGCAATTGGTGTCTTCAGAGCTGGATTTTATACTAGGTACATGCATACATACATCCTAAGCTTTTGGGGGGTCCAGTGCTTTAGTGAGCAGCACGACTTGTACAGTGTCCCATCCACAACATTAGCAGTCACTCACACAGACGTTGGATAAATATGGGGTGTTTTTTAGTGGGGTCAAAATCCATTTGCCTAGTGGCCCCGAAAGGTTAATCAAACCTTACCAGCAATTTATTGTTGGGGCACCTTAATTACATTTGTTTTGACCATCAATTTAGACATAATGACATGACCTCGTTTATATATCTCCTACTCTCATACACCAGGAGCCTGTAGAAACATATAGGTCTTATCTTACATATAAGCTAAATCCTAGGAGTGCTATATTAGGATGAGACTTCTTGTAATCAGAATTGGTTAAAAAAAAAGATGAAAGGAAATTACAGATACCTGCAGGGAATATTGCATCTGCACTAATACTACTGTATTTAATTATCTTCAGTGGATGTGATAACACACACAAACACCTTTATGAGAAGGTGTGAAAAGATTTTAGATTCATTTACAGAATAAGTGTAGGATATCAGCAGGGGAAGCCTCAAAGGGCTCTAGGAAAATTAGTTTCACTGGTTTACTGTTACAATGTCTCAAAGATTAATAAATGCTAGCCTCTGGCATCCTGTGAGTTGTAAATCCCAGAAAACACATTTGAATGTACCCCAAGCAAGAACACGGACATGCGGACATTTATAAAGGATTTTTATGGATGAGTTTAAACGATCCTGTTCATATCTCATAAACTATTTGATTTTTCTTTACAGGGTTATATTATGGCTGGGTTCCCCCAGCTTTCACATATCGAGAATTTACAGAACAGTCAACAAAACCCAACGGAGAGGCACAAACCTTACGACACGAATGAAGCCTGGAAAAAGAACCTCTGAGGCAGAATATTGATTTCTGTGTATGGTATAACTAAATAGCTGTTACACATCATCAGACTGCCAGACCGTCTGAACTTGTAAATGTTTTAAGTGAAATTGGCAGGTTAAATGGTTAATACTCAACAATCTTGGCTTTACTAAATGTCCCAAATATAATAATGACTTTCACAAGCCTCAGTATACATATCACCTTTTTTTACAGATCTAATGCATCACCATACCAGAGAATTTCCCAGTGTAGATTTTGGAGGTTACTCATAGTTTTACCTCTTCACAAGGAGTGGATTCATGGTGTTGGTTAACTGGATGTGGTGGCAAGGGCCAGACCCAGGCAGCCTTAAGTGAATTGGGAAGGGGCATGACCAAAAGGGGCATGACCTGCACTTGAGTGACCTGCACAAAGCCATAACCATAACCCCATTGAATGCCTTTGTGATGAATTGGAACGCCAATTGCGTGCCAAGCATTATTTTCCAACATCACAAATACTCTTTTGGCTGATTGGGCAAAAATTTTATTAGACAGAATCCAAAATCTTTTGGAAAGCCTTTCCATTAGAGTGGAGGGTGTTTTAGCTGCAAACAACTCCATATAAATACCCATGGTTTTGGAATTGGATGTCCAACAAACTCGTATAGGCATAAGGTCCACATACCTTTTGTGATATTGTGTACTTTTATATCTTTTTCGTTATTGTCCTATGGCTGTAAGACATATGTATGTAATATTTTCCACAAAAAAGTTCAATAGTAACTTTAGAATGTATTCCTGTTTCCTATGAATATGCACCTATGCATGATCGTCTGCTATTTTTTCAAGCTAGCCCTGGAAGACTCTTGTAGATGAAAGCACGGTCATACCAATCACATTAGTGTCCACCTAGGAAAGGCAACATTGAACTGTAGCAAACATTGAATTCACTGAAGATAAATCATACTGGGAAAATTGGAACTAAGGAACACCCATGATCTTCTGCTTTAGTTTTGGTCTTATGTAAAAAAAAATACCAGTTGCGACCCCTGGGACCCCTTGATTCTGTCTCCTCATACTGATTCAAAATAGTTTGAAACAGTTTAGAAAGGGCCCTTCCGACATTATCCTGCAATGATAACTCAGTTAGCAGACATTGTAAAATCAAACATTAGAGTCCTTTTTGGGTACAAAGGGTGCTTTGCCACATTGTAGTATTGAGCTGCAGTGGGGCAGCTGTAATCTCATATACGTTGCGTAAAGTACATGGATGTAGTAAGTTTATTTACCTGCACAGCCACACACCCTCAGGTTTATGTGGGGACAGCCAAAAATGGAAGTCCGGGATTGTCTGTTGAGCTCCCTGACCATTGGTGTTACATTCCTATGTAAGACTTAATTCATTAAGAAGGGACCATCAGTGGCCGGAAACTGCAAACTTTTACTTATCCTGGATCTATCTCAGGCTATTCAGCAAGATGTATTGATTAAGCTTGGGCCAAACCAATTAAATGCTGCAGGATATATTGGTTATTTATGAACAAGTAACATAACATAAGTCCGTCCTGCTTTTGCAACTGTTTGACACATGACATTTTCCATAGGTGGTAGACCCCTTGTCTTGCTCCTCCTGGCTTTGCTCAGCCAAGAGAATGTTATATTAGAAAAGGAACTGGCTGCTCACTTAGCCATAGTGAAAGATGGCATTTTTCTGACATTTGTGACCTCGTGGGAGAGGTAGCATAGTTTGGAAGGTGTGGGTTAGAGCAGTGATTTTTAAAATAGACACTGTGGGGGTCCAGCCACATGCTGTGAATGAGTGAACGTTGTGGTTAATGAAACAGATCATATAAATTAACACAAATATACTTAACCCATGCATATATGGTATACTACCACATCATCCTTCTCATACGTTGGAGCGACATAAGTTCACTGAGATTTTTACATCATTTTTTGCATTACTCACACTTCACCTATTATTCACATGATTTCATCTTACTCTGTTCAGAAACAAACTTTGAGCGCTTGGCAGGAAGCTTAGCTACAGTTTTCTCCATGCCCTCTTTCAATCATATTGGATATTGGCAGGACCGGGTGGCTTCTCGTGTTTAGAGACCTTAATCTAAAAAGATACATTATATGTATAACATTATGGGAAATGTGTGTCTCATTCCTCTCAAATGACCAATGGTGGACTTAACCAGCTCCTGCTTAAATTGTAGTACCCACACCTGGGAACCTCCCAGGCTAAGCTACCTGGAGCTCTCCTTCTACTGGTGGAGTGGCTTTGTGAGGGGCAGGGCCCCAGATAGCATTTAATGGGTTAGGTGTTGGAGGGGAAGAAGGAGCACCTCACCCCGAGACTCCATTTCAAAGATGGACAGTTCCCAGATATGGTAGTGCCCCTCTCAGATACATATTGACGCCTTGCGATCCTGTGACGCAGGTGTCATCTTTGCTTTGCGTTCATCTTCTACTGATAACTGCTATAAAGCTGTTGGCATTCACTGTTGCAGACAGTAACCAATTAAGGGACAATTGGAACAACAATGGTTCCAGTATGGTTTTCAGTTCCCTCTTACCCAAAGGATAGACCTATAACAAGTCATCCTTTACTTTGCTGTACTTTGAATGTTGTCAAAGATTTACCAAAATTCTTAATCTAAGAAAATGACCCGGAAATTATACCATATTCAAAGTGATGTCTGTTATGTATAGGGTTTCCAATCATTGACATCCCTTTTATTAGGAAGGATAAATACAGAATATGGCTCTTGCTGATTTTTAAAATATTGGTTTAAGTTCACAGTGAAAATCAAAGTTAATATTCTCCACGTCAAAATAAATATCCATTTTTCATCTCTCTAGTGATGAGATCAAAATTCTGATTCATATACTTATTGGCCTATCAAATTAAAAATAATGTGTACTGAAAAAAATGAGAAGTTCATAGAACTTGTAGTAACTAATAGACATGTACACGGTGAGCAGAATCGATTCGGACGAAATTCTCATTTGTTTTAGCTGTGTTCGTTTCCTGGCAACCAATTTCGTTTCCTGGCCGTTCAGCTGAGATGAAATTCGGGGGCTTTTTTTGATTCGAAATGACATTCGGGGGGGCGTTCCCAAAGGAGGACATCCCTTACACCATTTGGACTCACCTTTCATTATATAAACAAGTTCCCCCAGAGTTAGGATGGTCAAAGAGGAGCAGCAGAAGTAGGGCACTGGGCCTAGGCAGGCAGACTCATGCAGCCCTGTGGAGCAGGACTGAATTTCCCCAATATTATACACATAATATATTGTCACCAATATTTATTGTCCCCAATATTTACTTATCAATTAAGAATAATAGATGATGTGATAGATAATAAAAAAAATACAGGTTTGGCTTGTAGCATAAATGGCTAACTGTGTTCAACTCAATTCAGGAACAGGTTGTTGGACCCATCAGTCACAGCCATTATCATCAATGAGACCACCCCTCATTTTTTTTTGGTTACTTCTACCCATCAGTCATTGTATGTATCCTCCTACACACAGTTTCTCCCACTTTACCTCATCAACAAGAGCCAAATGCTTGTAATGGCCGCAAAAAAAGGCTTGTAATGGCCCCAAAATGGCTTGTAATGGCGGCTGCTATATGTGGCAACAAATGGACGAACCATGAGAAATTTTTGGAACTTTTGCAATTGGTCAGAGATACCACTCGTTTTTGTTGATTCGTACAAACGCACGGCAATTTTCATTAAAAATTTGTACGAAAATGAATGCACAATTCTTGTAACTAATGCAATTGTCCCACCAGATTGCCATTATAATTTGACATGCTGGTTAAGATAATGCTCCCCCTATATATATATATATATATATGTGACAACTTTGTCTTTTAAAACATAAACCTGTATTTACTAGAGAATATATTAAAAATAGCATTATGTAGAAGGAGTAATGAGCGGGGCTTACAGCTCTGATTTTGGATATTGAAATGTCACCAGAAACAGCAACAGGTTTATCACAATATATAAGATTAACAGGTAGATGTTATTCTAATATCAACGTGGTCCTTCCAGGAACTTGAGGGTGTTCATCTTACTCCTCCATTATATGACATTTGAGAAATGAGTATGCACAACATGTTATTAAATATTCAAGCAATGCTTGCAATTATTATTATTCACGTGGCAAAGAGGAATATCTGTATAGTATGGGAGTGTAAGAGTTACCCAGTTCTCTGCCACCCTAGACGCGAGCAACAGTACCTCCTGCTTGTGCGTCTCTTTCAGAGCCCGCTTTTTCTGTTCCTCACCTGCATGCTCTGTCAAGAGAGCTGATTTCTCTCATTAGTTCTATTGTCCTCGGATTCAATGAGCTGTTCTTGTAGTGCAATTACATAAAAGAGTGAATCCGCTGCAGCTTATATGTGGAGCCTTCATGTGCACTCTCTCCACTTGCCTATTATCTGCTGTGCCCAGGGTGCTACAGCAAACATAGCACATATATTTCTATATATTAACTTATCGCAGTAAATCTATTTACACCCTGGAGCCAAAACACTTTAAGAACGAAATAGAAAGAACAAAAAAGAAAAACGAAAAGACTACGAGGATGGATTTGGTTTTAACTCTTTGGGAATCATAAGATATGTTCGATGCATTGAAAAACAAGGTTTCTTATTCCTCAGGCAATAGAACTGGGTTAATACTTATATCTGATGCAGCTGTTACAATTTGTGCACTCTTTTTATCGTACATCTGTTTACATTCTAGAACAGACTAACACTAAATTCACAGGGAACCAGGCACAGATACTTGCGTTATTAAGCAACACAAGTAATCAAGCATGGCTCCAATAATACTGTACAGCACTTAAGCAATGTATAGCATGCTTGCGTGGAATGATATTTTTTTTTATTAAGAATACTAAATATTGATTTCTTTATAAAATAAGGGATTTTCAGCCTAATGATGTAGACCTTTAGCCAGTGGCACAGAAGTCCCACTGAGCATGGTAGCTCCATAAAACCCCATCATAATGAAAGGCCATATCAGCCTCGACTTGTCTACTCCCGCGTTCTCCATGGTCCTTGCACTAGTAAACATTAAAGGCACCATTAGTATGATGTCATGATACCTTAACACTTTTATTATACCAGTTGACTAACAATCCGCTATGTCATAGTACTTTATATCAAGGGACACTTGTTTCAGGCCAAATGGTTATTGATGTGGAAGGAGGCTTTTATGTGTCTTGAACCATCAATTGGAATTTTTTGTAACTGAGTAAAATAGCTAGAAATAGAATGTGTTTTATTAAAACTGCTTAATTTATAAATAGTTTTTTTTTCTGGTTTTTCTATATTTATACATTTTGAGACCTTTGGGAATGTAGAAATTAAAAGAAAAAAATTACACCCAGCAAACATTCCGAGCTCCTATTAAAAAGGAATATCGGGGGGGGGGGGTGTAGGACGGACAGAAGGACGCAAGGCACATGGACTCATTTCCTGACCGAGGCTTTGGTCAGCAATGAATGTGGAATGATTTGTATCATATGTTCAGTTCAGTTCTTCTGCAGGAGAATTATATGCCACCTGTAAGGTTTCACATAAATTATATGTTACTACAAACAAGGGATAGTCTTAGAAATAAAAAGAAAATTAAACTTGCCATAGTATAGAAATAAATAGTACTAGTAAATTGCTAGGCGTCTTTTTTCATAGGAACACTGTGTTACTAAAGCAGCACTTCTGTTCCTCTGCATCTCTTCCTTTGTTTAAATTGATCTCAAAGCATACTTGCTGTGATTTTGTTAACCATGGCACTTACAGTATTCTTCATTCCAATGTTATTTTTTCTGCTTATTATTTTCTGTGTGTATTAAAGATAATGGTTAAAAAAAGAACATGGAGAAGATGTATGAAGTGCACAGAAACACCTCTGATATGTACAGACTTGAGTAGTCATTAAAGATGAGGGTCATAAACCATCAAGTTTGAATTACAAGTCAATGACTGATGTCATACCTGGGAACTACCAGGAGCTATCCTTCTTCTGGGGGAGCAACTTCATTATGGGGTGGGGTAGTTAAATAAGGGAGTAGTATTAGCCCCAGACATGGCAGGGAGTGAGAGGGAACTGGGCAAGGAGCAGGTGCCAAGTGGGCAGCGAATGGGTGTGACCAAATACTGCCCCCTGCCCAGAGTAAGAAGAAACTGACCCCAAGACCATGGGAAATAGGGCATCCAAAAAAATTCCTGGTCAAACTGAGAGAGTTTCTAGGCATGATTGATGATACAGCATGATTTAATGAGTGGACGGGCAATGGGCAATTACTAGACCATGTCATCTTCTAAAAATAGAATTCCATTAGATGTTAGGGACGGCAGTATATGTCAGTTACAGAGACAAGTCCTCTGTAAACATTGGCCGCCATACAAATATCTACTTCATGGTTTCAAAGCCTATAAGCTCACCTATTTTTGTGTCAACAATAGTGATCATTCGCTGGACACCAACTGCTCTTACAACTGTCCTAGTCCAGAAATGGAGTCGAGGTGCCCGGAATGCACTGCCTTGCAAAATATAAGTATCCGAAAATCACAGTCTGTGTAAGTAGTCACAGAGCCAGGTCCAGAAGCACAGTATAGGAGGATAAACTAGAAGTGCAGTCAGGCGGTGCAGCTTGACAAGTGCCAGGCAGGGCTAAGAACCTACTTGTAGTTGTGAGATCGTATGCCAGGCACGACAGTAGTACCACCCTTGGTATCTGCCCAGTTTGCCTGCATGATAGGGTTGGCCATGGTTAGTGCATGATTTCACTTAGCATTAGGAATAACCTAGGATGCACTGAGAAGCAAAGCTAAATTATGTAACATACACCTGAAGCAGGACCACAAAGAATTACATTATTTAAATATGGCAGCATCATTTCTGTATGGGGTCTGCGTGATACTTTTTTTTAAAAAGCTTACAATTGGCAGTGGAAAGAATATATCTAATAATACACTTACATTATATTTTATTATTTTAAGCTCTTGATTTTACCACCATTGTTTGTCTTTTAAAATATCCTAATAAATTGTCGAATTAAAAATGAAGTCGTCGAACGTTATGTTGAAGATTGAAGCAATTTGTTGAAATAGCTAAGTTTCATTTGCTGCTCTAATTGCTTCCCTGCAGCAACAAGTAAGCTACCAATTCAACTGTGATGATTACGATCTCAAAGGTGGCCAAGGGTTTGATGTAATTCCAATAAAGGGAACCATTAACGTTACTTTACCATTATCAGTACTTTTTCTAAATGCATTTATATTGTGCTCACAACAAGCTTCTTAACATCTATACCATGTTTATTCGGGGCTGATTGAAACCCATAGGCAAAGTAGTCATGGTTTCGACAATTTAACGTCTAGTGCCAAATTTCTACTCCTAATGTATGCAGTACTTTCTCACAGAGATGAAAAGTGAGATCTTTCTTCGTCTTCGGGGAACTGTGAAAGCAACGCGCGCAACGTTCTGAAACTTTGTGACACAAACATGGAATTCTGCAGAAATTGCTACTTTCTGCCATTTTTAGAGCACGAAAGAACATTTTCACCAACCTCTGGTTCTTAGCTCCTAAGAAATGAGCTAGCTCCACCGTAAAATAAAAAAAGTATTTTGTATTTTAACCATTGTTCACCGCACCTCAAAAATAGTATGCAAGAACTGAACATTGTTAACAGAGGCAGTGGGGTGAATTTTATTTCAAAAGTTACCCTAGGGGTGGGCTTCCATTGTGTATTCATATCATCCAAAGTAGAGCCCTGCGCGGGACGGCTTTTTTAATCCCGCTCCCGCAGATTTTTTGCCCGCTCCCGCAATGTGGGTGTTCCACTCCCGCCCACTCTCGCCATTTGTGGCCAATCCCGCCCGCTCCCACCACATTTGTGGCCAATCCCGCCCGCTCCCACCACATTTGTGGCCAATTATGCCCACCTCCTTACCTGAACTGCAGAGTTCCGGCGCAGTCCTGCAAGGCTGCCTTCTCGTTGCTCCCTCACAGCGTCTCCTCTCTTGCTCTGCCCAGGAACAAGGCGGAGTCACGGGAAGTGACATCACATCACGCGACTCCGTTTTGTTCCTGGGCGGAGCAAGAAAGGAGACACTGCAAGGGAGCAGAGAGAAGGCAGCCTTGCGGGACTGCGCGGGATTACCGGGACCTGCAGGTACAGTGCCTGACCACCCGCTCCCCCCCGCAGCACCAGCAAGACCGCCCGCGCCCGCAAGTTTTTTGGCGGGTCTCGCGGGAGCCGCCTCCCAATGCAGTCCTCTAATACAAAGTACTGGTTATAGCTAAAGGATTGGTAGCAATGGCCACATCCTAGTGCTAAGAAAAGTTCATATATACCCCGTCAATTCATAGCATAAATCACCACGGATATAGACCAGGAAGGAAGAGAGAAAAAGAAAATGAGCTAAAGTAGGAAATTGTATACCAATATCACTAAGCATGCCAGTCGTTTCTTTGCTATAACATACACAAAGGTGTTAGAATATACAATGGCAGCAGCCATAAATAAATTAATCATTGTCTAATAAGAGGAAATATAATTGCATACTATCATTAATTGTCTCCTTTACTCATAATATTATTCTGTGACGATGCACAAGGAATAATTGCAGCTTTCAATTAGCTTCTTAGCACTGACTAGAGTGACACCTGAATAAGTGACAGGAGAAAGTTGTGTGAAATATACAGCAAGACGAAATATTTTTTCAGACAGATAAATGAAGGTATGCTGCCAGGCTAACTAGAAGAACATTTGGATAGTATGTTAAAGGAATGTTGCCCTAAACAAACCCTACCGAAGAATGGGAATTAAAGCACTGTGTAGGAAAAACATTATTCACCTCCCTTTCCGCTGTTTGAGTTTGGTACCTGTTTGAGCTGCTAGAACCTCCACTCACACTTTAATCAATGGGCGCACTTTCTGTGGATGGGCGGGGAGGAATCACATTAGATATCTCATGAGAAATCTCATGTAAGCCACCAATGAGGCTGGCTGGCATTGAGTATACTGTGCATGTCTGGTAAGCAGGAGATTTGGCCGGACACATCTCATGCAAGTCAAGGATCCTGGTGGGCAGGAAAGGCACAGAGGGGATCTGAGGAATCCATCCATGTGTTTACACTGTAAAAAATATTTAAAGGTGACTCCCACCTATCATATGCGTTAGAGCACATTATGGGTGGAGTGTTCCTTTAATTACTTCAGCTCTATATATTCTCTCAAGCACAAGGCCAAGCAAATCACAAATAATATTCCCTTCTGGACCAAGGTGGAACTACAAGCTATACGTTGTATCAAGGTGGTCAAGCCCTCCTTGCTCCATCTTAACGACTTGAAGGTAGTATAAGTATAAGTAGTAATATTATAATTGGTGTTGAATATTAATTGTTATTATGATGGCAGTGACATCATGGATGTGAAAGAAATTAATTAACACATCTGGATCAGTGGCACAGCTGGGTCTGTCTATCTGCTAGTGTATGTGTTTAGTGGTCATCTCATTATACATACAATCTGCATGAATGTCATGCTTAAAGCTTTGTGTCTGTTCTCATTTTATTAACCACATATAATAACCCCTAGCCTTCAAGAATGTGTGAATTAGAGCATGCGTTGTTCAATATGGGGCGGAACAAGAATAGAAGTAGGCGGATCATAGCAGGGAAAGGGTGGGGTTATTTAAGCCCCTGGCTTTTTGCTGGTCCAAGCCCATCTACAATACAATTTATAGGAAATCCAGGTCTGGATTACCTGCCATAAGGAGATGATGATCACTTAAGTGAAACAAATATATGGCAGCTTAGGGACCACTCCAAAGCCTGTAGCAAATGGGCAGCCCAGGAGTATTTGTGCAAATCAGGAAGGCCAGGTCACCATCTGCTTAGAAAGAGTCAGTTTTCCGAAGGAGGAGACCCGCGCTAGACGAATTTAAGCATAGACAAATTAAGTGGTTGAAAAAAGGATGGTGGAACATAGATGGGGATTGTCTGGAAAAGATGCAGAATTTAGGGCAACAGGTTCATTGTCGCTGTTTGTAAAAGAAACCCCTAGTTTTGCTAGATGATTCCAGACATCAGATGGGAAAACCAGCAGCAGAGCTGCTTATGGGTCTGGTCAATGGTGGTTATCTGTTGGGATAGCACAGAAATCTCTGCAGAATGGATCTTTTTTTTAGTGGAAAGATCTTTGTATAAAAAAGAAAAACCTTAAGATGCATTTATGGGCCTCCCATACATTAGTGGGGCCATATTCAGAGAGACCATTCTCATGGAAATAGTGGTCCAAGAGCTGTCTCGCTTCCGTGACCACCACCGAGTCCCACAGGAGCAACTCATTGAGCCTCCAAGTTGTTCCAGAAGACCAGGGAGTTACTGGCCCGCTGCCTACTCTGCCGACTCAATGGCTGCACTCAATGAGATCCAGGTGGTAGTGCTCTATAAAAAAAGGTGTCTATCTGCGAGTAAACCTTACGCCGCGAGGAATAGAATGTGTACCCCCTCTCCTACCGGTGCGATGCCCCAGCCCATTCGTTTTATCACTGGTCCTTTGGTATTGTATATGGAGCTACCAGAAAGTTCCTATCCTGCTTCTGGCTGTCAACTCTGTTCTTCCAAAGTCTATATCACAATCTATTAGTCTTCTCGAAAGCTAAATGATAACTACCCCAGTCCAACAATGAACATAACAACTGACGGATAGCAGGTAAACAGCCACTTGTGCAAGACAGCAAAGTTTTTTTTTTCTAATTATCCAACGCTACAAAATGTAATTGTAGATATTTATTTTTGGAATAATGACATTAAAGCAATTTAGTGTATTGTCCTTAACAATGTATACAGGCAATATATAATTATGTAGCATGCAGAGAAACCACTCAGTAGCTGTAACCTTCATAACCCATCTCTACCTAAATCAATAATACAAAGACAGCAGGAGCTCACTGGCGGCTCTCATTGAGACAGGTGTATGGAAAATATTACATGGATTATTAGTAAACACTGGAAGGCATTTTTTAAATGCTCTACAGCGTACACTGTATTTACGGCTTAAAAGCAGAGCATAAAACCATTGATCAATTCTGCTAGAAAAATGAATTGGAGAAAAATATTGTGGACTCCAGACACTTTGCGATATCAACCTGGTGCAAAGGCTAAATAATTATCTGTATATATATATATATATATATATATATATATATATATACACGGTCTACTGGTCTAATATGGTTAAACCCATTTACATACATATGTATATATCTATATATATATCTATATA
The DNA here is from genome assembly GCF_027358695.1 of Spea bombifrons. Taxonomy (NCBI): domain Eukaryota; kingdom Metazoa; phylum Chordata; class Amphibia; order Anura; family Pelobatidae; genus Spea; species Spea bombifrons. The sequence goes on along the minus strand of NC_071090.1, from coordinate 20,182,655 downwards.
TATATGTGGGTAAGTATATGTATTGTGTGTAGTTTTATACATAGGTTAAGTACTATTCCAAGCATTGAGGCATCTAAAAGGTTAAAAAGTGATGATGACACATGTGCTTTTAATCAACTTAAAGCAAAACGCATCTTTTTTGCCATAGCTTATCAAACTATGCTCCCATAAGACTATTTTTCTATCTGCTCCTATAGCTGGATGTACACACCGATGCATATGACAAGCTGAGCGGGTATCAATCACTTATCCTACGTTCTGTACCACGGGCATGTGCAGTGGTTTGTAAGCCAGCGTGTAAATCAACTCCTCTGTACCGTTATACAGTTTATTGAAATTGTGTTGAAAAGGGGATGCAGCCTTATCTATCCTTTCAAAATAATAGAAACAGAATTTGACGGCAGATTAGTACCATATAACCTGACCATTTTTCTTGCTGTAAAGACTTAAACCATAATCAGTCCTTGGTCTCGATTTAGATTCATGATAGTTCCATGTCTGTCCCCTGCATGTTTAAATCTCCCTGCTTTATTAGCCTCTACCGCTTCTGCTGGGAGGCTGTTGCACTGGTCTACTAACCTCTTAATAAAGCAAAAATAAATAAAGGTTAAGCAAAAATCCAATACAAAGGAAAAATACAAACACAACAGCAACACTTTTATTTTGCGTGAAATTATTTTCCAGTACTGCCACAATGAAACATGTTTAGGCTCTCCTTAAAAATTAGCTACAAAGTGTACTACGTTATTGGCCATTTTCAATGAAGCCTCTTAATAAATAGTTAAATGTTTCCGGGTCCAGTGAGTGTTAACTAAAAATAAGTATTTATCTGTCTATTCAATTATGTCAAAATAGCTCATATGCCATAGATTTTATATTAAAGAGTAATCTTTGTTAAGTGGCTATTACTTCACTATTGTTGACTACTGAGCACAAGAAAAATCATCAGCACCCCTGAATATATTGGTAAACTTAAGACAATCAACTGCTAATGTTACAGTGTGGTTACTTGTTATGTATAGGATTAGTTACCGCCTATATTAGAACTAGAAGCTTTAAAATTGGATTTGCTTAGATCCAAAACCCAGTTGCCATTAAGCACTCCTTTAACAAATATGTTTAAGGACATCAAATCAATACATTCTGAAACCATGTAATGTGTTACCTTCACTTTGTCTGCTCATAATGTGCTGGGAAATCCTCTACTGTTCTCTTGCCCCCACATCCATTGAGTGATCTCAAGTAGAAGAGCCTCAATAAAACAAGACAAAGGTTACCTTCCGGATTGCATCCTTGCCTGTCTGAGCTACAGCAAAGAATAGTTCCACTCTGCTTTTCAAGAGGCACAAAGCACATCATCAGGATGCACACATGTGGATGCTTAGTAAAGGAGAAGGAGGTGGAATCTCTCCTGATGCTGTCTGTATACTCTATGACCACACCAAGCAGTTAATCCTGCAGGGAACACATTCAAATGCTTATCTTCTGTACAACCCTCAGGATATGCAGTTGGTGACAGGTATGAGAATGACAGGGATTAGTGGAGCAGAAAGCACAGCTCTTAGGCGAATGTATAACATAAATTTTATGCAGTCAGGTTCCTTACAGGAGGTGTCATCAGGAATTGGCAACCTTTAGTGGTCCAGCTTAGCTATGGGGCAATTGCCGCTCTATTGAACTGAAATGAGAATGGCACCATTTGGAGGTCTAATAACAAAACAGGGAGAAAGGTGAGACAACTCCAGAATGCTGCCCATCTGTGTGCTGGGAAAGCTCTGAATTTAAACAGGGACTCAGTTTAGGGTCTACATACACTTTAGGAGAATTGAACAATGTTTCAAGGCAGCTCCAATCAGACTTGGTTGGTGGGGTCAGAAGATGAAAGGGACCTTGCATATCTTTCATCCCTGTGAAATCTGGAGTAGGCAAAACAAACTTCAAGACCTCAAGACATTTCTAATATTAAATCTTGGGGCAATTACCAGCCATTTCCCATTCTGCAGAATGTAAAAGGTTGCTTATTCCTACTCGGTTCCTACACTTGGTTCTCTACTGTACAAACTTAAATGCTAATGTTTAAAGGATCAAGTCTTTAAAGCGCTAATCATATGTTAAAGGGTTTCATTTTTGAATGCTATTTCCTTAGTTGTCGCTTAAGAATGAAAGATGTAGCAATACCATCTCACCAAAAAAAAAGGCTGTTTAATTTACTGTATATGGTTAATGTTTCTATAGTAACCACATGATTTGGAAATACCATGTAATAATTATAAATGTGTACATGTACACTTGTATATATTTTGCCAAGTAAACTCAATCATAGGAGTATGCAAGGGAGGGCTGCATCTTTTGGGCCAGGGGGTACATAAAGCAAAGTGGCCCCATTGACCCTTTGCCTCCATTTACATAAACACTGGCACAAATACTTACTCAAACATGCTACACATATACATACATTAACACACACTCCAACACACATGCTTATACAAACATACACACTCATGCTAACACACACCTACATATACGCAATCATGCCAGCATATACACTTACGCATATGCACTCATGCAAACACACACTCCCTCTAACATACACACTTTGGGTTCATATTAACACACATACATACTTATACTAACGCACACTCCTTTTAACACACACTTCCACACCAATGCTACCACACTTACATATATACACTCATGCTAACACACACACTTATGCATACTCACTCATTGTCAGGATTGGGATTGGGAGCGTAAGAGCAGAGGGTAGTCCAAAACAATGTCAGGAACAGTCCAATAGGTCAGGGGCCATCGGCGATCAGAGAAAATCGTAGTCCAAGCTACGGCCAGGAAACAGACAAGCAGGGTAGTCCAATAGGAAAGCCAAAGGTCAAGTAATGGAGAATCCAATAGAGGGTCTGTAGCAAGGCAAGCAGAGAAGAACGGGAATCTGGAGTCCACAAACATACAGGAACCAAAGTTCTGGAACACTGGAGTGCCATGGTCACAGTCTGAGGGGTTTTTATAGTGCTCCGGGTATCTACTCCTCCCCTGTGTTGAACAAGCTCCTCACTGGATTGATTCCACAGCACCTGGTTCACTGTTTCTGTGTGTGAACATTATTGGTGGATAGTTAATGGTGGAGACAGGCTTCACCTCCCCTCCACAGGTGTGCAACATTATGCTGATGTCTGGGCATCACCTGAGGTTTGCTGAAACTTTAGGCCGCGGTTTTGGCCTACTGTGCTACTACAGACAGCGGAGCTTTTGGAAGGCCTTCAGAGACCGAGGACAGCTGGGGAGAGCAGGTAAGGGTGAGAGGGGAATGACACTCATGCTAACACCTACACATTCACTCTAACATACATACATAATCAATCACTTCCTTCCTAACTCCCTTATCGTATCTATACCTCCATTGCCTTCCTGGAGGCTTCTTTCTAGTTGCATGTACAATGTGTGTTAGTAGCCGCCCATTCACAGCACGGTTACACAACATTGCTTCATGTCCGTGCGTCACGCCGCTGCATCCACGCCTCGACACAGGGTCGGCACAAGGTAGGTGCAGCCTACTGTGCCGATCCACTGGGGCCCACCACGCTCTGCTAGACTCACACCCTGGTGGCTGCTGTGTCCCAACACAGCGAAGAGAGGTGACGCTCTGAATGAGTGTGTGCCTAGAAAGCCATATGCCGCCCCAAATGAGCAATGCAGCGGTTAGCTAGTGTGCTGGACTGTTGCCTTTTCATTTAAATACGTTCTCCGAGTTCCTGGCTCTAGTTCCTCCATTTTGTAAAGGAGGAGGACTGGAGACTTAAGCACCATCAACCCATGGGGGGGGCGGGTCACGTGAATGATGTACTCATATGACTCCTCCCCCAAGTTTAATTTTTGAAATCTGGTAGAGGACAATCTGCTTCTCCCAGCACCTCCACTCTCCATGTATTAGGAAGAGTAGCAAATCCTCTTCCTGCTGATGACCTAGCTAGACCCTGCACAATCCCAGTAGGAGACAAATCTGGAAGTGCTGGATCAACAAGGTACCTAGTTTTTTATACATAGGCTGTCCCCCAGCTCTCTAAATAAAAATGATGTTGCCTCCCAAAGGTGATGCTGCCCCCCCTGACCTCTACATAAAGTTGATGCTGTCTCCCTAACCTCATACTGAAATGTATTCTGTCCTCAAACCTCAGAATTAAATTTATGCTGCCCCCCTCATCTTAGAATTAAATTGATACTGTCTCCTGACCTCAAAATAAAGCGTATGCTGTCTCCCTAAGCGGCAAATAAAGTTTATGCAGTCACCTAGCCTCAAAATAAAGAATGAAGAAATAAAGTGCTGCGCAAAATTTACAAACGACACCACAATATGTGCGGAAATTAAATAATACTTAAATTCATTAAAATGGATTCTTCAATAGGTTCCTCTGTTGAGAAGCCCATAGAGCCCCTTCTGGGGAATGGAGTTTCTTATATAAGAACACTTTAACGCTCCCGTGGGAAGGACCGGAATAATGCTGTGTTATAGCAGGAACAGCTTGGTTCTCTCAGGATTCCTCTGTGTCCACTTCCTCAATGGGCGTATTCAGCACAACGCGTTTCACCAATCGGCTTCCTCAGGTGCATTGCTCATGAGATTGACTTGGAAACATTGCTGAAGGACTTTGCTTATACTAAAGCAAGAAAAATAATTTTTTGTAGACCAAAAAGCCTTTGTGAAACAATGCTTGAACAGCTCAGAGATTAACTATTGGCGCTTGCATTATTGATTGCAATTAGCTTTGCACTGTTATATGTTGTGTTGCACTGTAATGTTATGATAATTTGCTCTGTTGTATTTTATTGATTCATACTTATTTTATTTTTCTTGTACTGTATTCATTGAGAGATGTTATATTGTAATAATATATATATATACCGTATTTGCTCGATTATAAGACGAGGTTTTTTCCAGAGCAAATGCTCTGAAAAATACCCCTCGTCTTATAATCGGGGTCGTCTTCTAATCAGACCCCAAAAAAATGGCTGGGGCCATGCTGCTTACCGGTCGCGAGCAGCGTCTCTTCCGTTAGAAGCAGGAGGACAGGAAGCTTGTAGCTTCCTCACAGAACTCTATCTCCCCCTCCCTCCTCTGGGGGCGGGGCCAGAGAAGTTGCTGGTACAGCCGGTCCCCTGCAGAAGTCTTCGAGTGAGAGATCTGCAGTTCAGGTAAGGGGGTGGGGGAGGGTTTTTGGGTAAGTATGTGTGATTAATGTGTGAAGTATGTGTGATTAATGGAATGAATGAGTATTTAAATGTTTGTGAATGTGTGTTTGTGTGTGATAGCATGGATGTGTAAGGGGGGTGGGGGTTGTAGCATGGCATAGGGAGGCTGTAATCCCACTACTATCATCCCCAGGTTCCAGCATGTACTGGCTGCCTTGGCTTGATAGGAGTGTGATTGCTGTTAGCAGCAATCACACTCCTATCAAGCCAAGGCAGCCAGTACATGCTGGGTTAAAAGGCATATCATGGGGCTGAGTGGCATATAGGGGGTTAAAATGCATTTCTGGACCTCCAGAAATGCATTTTAACCCCCTATATGCCACTCAGCCCCATGATATGCATATATACCTCCAGAAATGCATTTTAACCCCCTATATGCCACTCAGCCCCATGATATGCCTTTTAACCCCCTATATGCCAGAGTGGCATATAGGGGTATAAGGCATATCATGGGGCAGAGTGGCAAATAGGGGGGGTATAAAGCATTTCTGGGGGCAGAGTGGCATAACTGGGGGGGGGGCAGGTTGGCAAATAAAAGGAAATTTAAAAAATATATTTACATGAATTAATATTTACTGGTAAAACTTTTTTTCCTATAGGGTCGTCTTATATTCAGGCTTTTTGTTTTTTTCCTAAATTAATATTTTGATTTTGGGGGGTCGTCTTATAATCGGGGTCGTCTTATAATCGAGCAAATACGGTATATATATATATATATATATTGTTACAATATATATAATGTTTCTGCTTTTTTAAAAACAATTTTCACCATTTGATATAATGTTTTATATAATTTGTTTATATTGTATTTTATTTTTGGGAATATTGTTGATATATGTGCAATGCTGCTATGTTATGTTTTGCATATGAAAAATGTCTACAATTTAAATCTACTACTTAACCTTTTTGAATTATTTGATCCAAAAGCTTAATGGGAGAGGGCTGTAAAATATCCAAAATTAGCTACTCTAGTAAAGGTAACAATCATTAAAAGAGGTGGGGTATAGCTGAGGGAGGCACAAAGGGGGGGTACAAGGGGTAGAGGCAAGGGGGGCAGCAAAATAATGTTTTGCCTAAGGTGGTAAAATCTGTGCACCAGCCCTGTCTCCACAAGTGGGCCAGACTGGCCCTTTTTTAAGATGTTTGGAGGTTTGGGCCCTGGAGTAATAACGCAGGAAGGGACCCTTATTTACATTTCCCGCCTTTAGCAAGGTCTTTTCTCTCCTTAATCTTGCGTTTACTTTTTTTAAGTTTTTCTCTTTAACATCTGCAATAATGTTTTATGCCATACAAGCCCTTAACTATTCCCATGACTTATTGTACTTATTTCTATCATTGCTATTCCACATTTCTCATTTTATTTATCATACTTCATCTGAGTAAGCTAGTAACACTTATCTAAATTTTACAAATTGGAGACTGTTTATTACTATGCCTAGAATAATGTAAAAACAATCATCTATAAATATACATTTCAATCTGCACAGTTAAAATGAATTTTAAAAATACCTTTGGCCAACATAAATCACATTTTTCCAATATTTAATTTTTTACAGCCCCTTGAATGATTTCAACACAAGAGTATAATAACTGCATGTGTATCATCTGTAACGATATTATACTGCATACAATTTGGAATGTTTTATAATGAACACATAAGAGCATTCGAGTCCTTGGCTTGCAGGAGATGGTTTTAGCTGAACATGTCTTCTGTTTACGTTCTCACCCCCAGCCAGCTCCAATGCCGTCTCTCACAAGAGTTGCAGGTGGTCTAACGAGACCCCTCTGGACTTTCCTGCCTGTGTTTGACTCTTTTTAAAAGTGCAGAAGCGGTGGTGTGGATTGTTTTATGAAGGTATGTACCTTTTTTCCTTTTCTCATAGATAAATAATGCATATCAACATACATATGTTTTTTTTTTTTTACAAATGATCAGATGAAAGCAAAATATACTCAAATTTTACAAACTGCTGAAATGCGCTGTTTTTTTTAAATCAAAAATATACCATAAAATAGGAGTTTATGGTATAGAGACTTTCTTTAAGGGGAGGTCCTATGAAATAATATTTTTCTCCTTGAGCATAAAATATAGTGTTGCGGTGATATAGGTTAACACGAGACTTTTTCTTCTTTTTGTTCCAATAAACTTTCCTTATCTGCAGACCTGGAGGTTGCCATTGTTGGCAGTCCTGCTAATCAAAAGGACAGTTTAATATCCCAGACGGCCTCGCCAAAGAATAATGTATATTGTATTTTAACATCTTTAAAATGTTGAAAAAAATCTAAACACAAAAAAAACACTTACCTTATGATAAATCTGCAGCTCCCTGTCTCCTAAGTGGTCTGACGATTTAGCCAATCAGTGTCTGAAACGAGTTTGCATGGAAAGTGTGCGAGTTTGCGGGAGCCACACAAGTGGGGTCTAAAGAGAAACCCCCAGAGCTGGAGCTAACAGGTACTAAGTATATCAGGTGTCAAGAGATGTCTTTGGCCAAACACATCCGCTGCCCAGCAAATAGCTTGGAGGTGGGGAAAGGGGCAAATGCATAAGGCAGATTCTGCAGAATCCCCCCCATGTATCTGCGGGGGGGCATCACATACATTTAAAGGAACCACTCAACCATCGTATGCATTAAAGCGCATGGTGGCTGAGGCATCCCTTTAACACTGAGTCACTGTATTCTTCACCACAGGCAGCATCATAAGGGGTCCGGGTGTTTGTGTAGTAGACTGGGCTTAGATAATAGAACTAGAACACATGCAAATGCTGCCTAAAAGGCACTGTATTTAATGAAATATCTTCCTCAAGGACTTAAATGTAAATATATTTCTGAAGCAATCACTTTGAATCGGTTGTTCTTGGAAGGTTATTGAATATAAGGATACAGTATACGTTTCTGCAGTAGCCTTGGTAAACTCACCCCTTTGAATAATTCATTATGGCGCTTTGTTCTTAAGTACAACTACAGTAGCTATCATTATGATGTATTAAACTGAACCGGAAAACATTTAAATCCAGACTAACTGCCACCTATCTTGCCTCGTTTATAAACATTTTTATAAAAAATGTCAACCTACCTAGACAGTATGTCTCCAGCTCTCCACAATTCCAGAAATCTCCGGCCCACTTCCAATTATTTAATTCTTATTCCATAAAAGCATAAAAGAAAGTGGATCTAAATAACGTTGTTGCTTTTATCTTATTGTTATCTTTTCTTTGTGTATTCATGTTTCATTTTTTGAATTCTGTATTGTAAATGCTCTCTAGGATCCTACTAAAAATAGAGAAACATGCTAATTTTATAAATAAATAAATTATAAACAACCTTTAATTATTATTAGCAGTCTTATTTCTTGTGCATATTGTTATTTCAACAATTCCGTAAAGATCTTAAAGGGACACTCTACCTATCCTATGCACATACGATAGCTTAAAATGTTCGTGTTTTAACAAAGCACTCAGGGATTCTGTATCCAGCAAATGGCAAGAAATGTCAGAACATGGAGGTGGAAGAAGTTGCTTCGGCAGAATTTGAAACCTCGAGGCTAGGTAAGGGATTTTTGTATATTTTCATTTTGGGCTTAGTAAAGTCCCCCTAGGACGTACCTATACCTCCTTAAAACCTGTGGCAAGAAGCCCATTAGGACGCAAGCATTGCATTCCACAATGCACGTCTATGGAGACTTGCTTGGTGATCACAGTGTGATCAGTGCAGGGGGATTGCAGGGAGGGAAGTGAGAAATAAAATATAAAGTGTAAAAAGTAAAACGTTTTATTTTCTATTGTTTACAGAAAAATCACTAAAAATAAAAACATTAAAAAAAAACAAACAAACAAACAATGCATATGAAAGCACTTTTGAAATACTTTAATATGTATTGTCCAAATTGGGGAGGAAAAAGAAAACCAGGTACCAGAAGGGGGAAGTACAGATGCAGAGCTGCAGCTGCCCTCCTCATCTGTCCGATGATTCTTGGAGTCAAAGGGAGCGCTTTCCACACATGCATTCATCGAGCCAGCGATGGAGCTGACTGGTGGAAGGTATATCAACTGCAGAGAGATGTGTTCAGCTGAACACATCTCCTGGATGGAATATAGCTGGAGGGGGCAGGGAGGGGGCAAATGCATTTGCAAAAGCAACACTACATCAATTTAAAGGGAGCTCAGCTATTATATGCATTAAAGTACATTTAATGGCTGGAGTATCCCTTTAAAAAGTAGGATCTGAAAAAAGTAGGATCACCTTTTCCCCTCATCCTACATTTTATAGTTCTAGAAATCTATGTCATTGTGTTTATATAGTAAACTAAGCAATTTTTATACATCAAAAACCTACCACATGTGTATACCATGAGGAAAAGGATCTTTTTTTAGGATCTGTATATTCCTCCTCATTTTGTTATCACTGCCGTATTCTGAAGCTGCTGATTGTTGTTGATTGGTTCAGGCAGTTTTTGTAAGATGGTTGAAGAGTAGGGAGAAAACTCCAGGACAGGAAATCCACTGAATAATGTTGGTCGGACCACAAGCTGATTTCAGCCTCAACAATGTGAATACTGAATCATTTATGTTAAAAGCTGATGGTAACAGTTCTCCTTTAAGAGCTATAGAAACCTTACACTTACCTTTTGGCCGGGAAGTTAAATATAACCAAGTGGCCCCTCGGTTCCCCACCACTCACAATTAGTGCTTGCGTTTCTGTGCCTGGTGCCTGGATTGCTTCTTCTTACACACTGTGCGAGCTGCTCTACTACCACCATGGGGCCGCATTCAATCACACTACCTGACCCTACTGAGTGCCTGCCTACTACAGTGTACTGGCACAGTGTTACGGTCATGTTGGCACGGCTCTGCTTGAATAACTTGGACCAGGTGACCAGTCCTGTGTGGCCAGCATGTCCCTAGATAGGCAGATGTGGGTTGCAAAGAGGGACTGGTCTCTTGTGAGGAATGGGGTAGCATTTTTAAATACATGTTTCCTTTTTTCCGTTATCTTTTATAAAGCCTCTGACCAAATATCTACACAGAATTAAATTACCTGAAAAAGCATATCCTACAGGCATTTTTCCCAATTTGTAATTTTTATTATAAGGTCTTGAGATGGAACTCCTGGTGGCTCCTTGAAACTTAACTGGTTCTCAAAAACTTCTCCTGACAGTAATGCAAAGCCCTAAAGTCTCATGGGTTCATTTTTACTAAGTGTTTCCCCCTCAGACAGGAAACATAGTAAGGTCTCCATTTTTCTAAGTCGAGCTTCAGTTGTCTTATAAGGAAAGAGTTGGTTTATCCTGGGAGGATGCCCACTTAAACTTAACATTCTCACCATGTGTGTGTTGATAAAGGAAAGTTTATGGCTTCGCTCTTGGATTCATTTATTTTACAGCCAGGGAGCCCAGCAATTTCATCTTGGACTTTGTCACTGTGAGGAGCACATCATTGGGAAATAAGCTCAACTTGTAAGTCAGTTGTTATACATTTGATGTCTTGGTGCAAGCATTCTTTCTGTGCAAGGTTTTCAATACATAAAGGGAATAGCAAAGGTGATAGGGACATCCCAGGCGAGTGCCATTACTTTATGGGAAATCCTTATTGGAATCCTTATACCAAGATCCAAGGCTCTTGCCCGGGATTCCTTCCCAGGAACTCCTGGGATCCTGTATCTGTGAAAGGGCGCCCACATATAATCCCACCCAACCCTATCAAATTCTTTTTTTCTGTGTTGAAAGAGAGCAGCATAGACTCCATTGACAATACCTGACTATGCAAAATCAGGTGCAGCTCCAGATATTGTCTGCTGCCTCCCAGCGCAGAACGAACCTAACTTTGTACGGATGGCCATTGGGGCCAGACGATTAGCTAAAATATTGGCAACCATTTGAATTCTCATTTACTGTACCAACACAAGTTATATATTGTTTATTCAGGACAAAAAGGGCTTTTTTAGATATAATTTATTTGATCAAATATAATTTACTATAACAATATGGTGAAAAATTGAAAAAAGGACTTTTTCTGACTTTTATTTGAAAAATATTTTAAGCTACAAAAGCTAATGAAAAACATACAAATAGATTCTAATATTCATCTTGTGTGGCATCCTACCACAGTACCATATTTGAATTCACTGGGCTCTTCGGAATGACCCAATTTATTTCACACATCTTTGTAAATGCAGACTACATGGCTTTATACACCTGTGGCAATGGATCTGCTTGAAACACCTTAACTCAATAATTAAGAGTTGTCTCCCAATACTTTTGTCCATATAGTGTTTATATATATTGACCATACATATAAAGTACGGTCAAAATATTAAATATTGTAAAAAAAAATATATAATTCAATGATCAAAATCAATAACTGTTAAGACATTATTGGCTTTTAATCAGAAAATTAGTTTGATAGGATATATATGGTGTAAAAATCTTTTCTAGAACCAGGGATACTCCGTGTGGAGAGATTAGAAACAGTTGCTAGCAATATATGCGTAAACACAATATTTAACAATGGAATCTGCCCCTGACTAATAATAGATAATTAAACAGGGTTTGAAAACTTCTAACTCAAGAGAAGTGACAGTCTTTTGACAGATAATAAAGGTATTCCAATTAGGAGCTGCTAAGATTTTTGTAAGAATCTCAGTTCATTTGTCTCCACAGCGATATGCTTATTAGCGATTAATGCAAAGTATAGCAGTCGTTCTTTTGTTTTTTTTTTCTTTTTAATTAGGTTTCAGAGCACGGTTAAGACAATGTCACTGTACTAATGTCGACTTTAGGCGACTGATTTATTAAACCAGTAAATTTGTATCAGCTGACCCTTTATAGCATGGCCTGTCTTTCCTATCATGCGCAGAACATGAAAGAAAGCAACTTAACATTTTGAGTTTGGGGAGAAGGGCATACCACCCAAGTGTCCCTTTGAAGTAGGAACAGTCCTTACTTAGGACCCATATCTCTCTATCACCTGACATAATTGGATACCCCACTACATTTTTATAGAGGTTATATTGAGGAAAATAGAAAAATAAATAACATCTTAATAATTATATTATAAATACAGAAAATTAAAGAATAATAGTAAAACAAAATTCCCCAAATCCAGTGGTTTACTCACATTTTGTGCTGGTCAGGCCTGAGTTTTTTGCATGAGTTTAATGGAACATAAGGGGCAACGTCCAGTAAAATAACCTTTGGCATTCTAGAGGTTTTTGTACTATAATCTGTGCATAGTGCATAATGCATGTACAGGTGTTAAAGCATAACCCTCATCATCAGTTAGCCAGACATAGATATGATACAGTGCAGCTCACAGTGAGCCTGACATATGTGGTACAGCATAACTCCCCTTGCTATACATTTAGCCAGAGCTGAGGGTTTCACTGCATAACTTGCATCACTATGTACTGAGCCAGAGAATGACAGTGTTACAGCATAACTCCAATCATTGAACAGTACGCTGTATACTGGAAGTAGTACAGTATAACTACCATCATTATGCAATGATCCAGATACAAACGGTGGTACAGCATAACTCCCATCACAATATACTGAGACAGACATTGATAGTGGTACAGCATAACTCCCATTACTATAAAATGTGCTAAATTGTGCAGTATAGCTGTCAATATATACTGCTGCTGAGAACTGATGCTCAGCAAGTATGACAAAATACTTTTTGTTGGATGTGTTCTTTCACACTCTCACACACTCCCAGAGAGCATAAGTTGAAGTAGGGAGTTCTTTGCCCACTGCTTCCACATTCCTGTCTGCTTTCCCGCAGTTCCACTTGTCCACATGGTGCACACTGTGGCTTTTTCAGTAGTAAGTTTCATTCTCTTTATATGCGCAATTGATGCTCAGTTGATGTTATGGACATAGAGCTATTCTAAGGTGATAGCAACACTCTTTATATTTTGCACCAGAACCGTTATTTATAAATACCCCAAATATTTTGTATATCTTTGGTAAATTATCCCAAAACATCATCAAATTAACACATCCTTTAAGCTGGACATGTCCATGAAAAGCTGCAACTGTGTTCCGTTACCTGCCTATTGAGACAGCCTATGTACAGACAAAGGTTTTTTTTTGAACTGCGCAACATTTTTGCTGTTAAGGGGTTAGCATTGACCTGAATAGAAAATCAAAACCTAAAACGTCCTTGTTTTTTTTAAAAAAAATGCCTAATTTTGTCCATTAAAATAACATAAAATCGATCAGAAATACAGTGTAGATGTTGTTAATGTTGTAAATGACAATTGTTGGTCGAAACATCTGACTTTTAATAGAATATCTTCATAGGCGTACAGAAGCCCTTTATCAACAACCATCACTCCTATTTCCAAAAGCACACTGTATTTGCTAATCCAAGTTTAAGTTTAATTGATCATTAGAAAACCCTTTTGCAATTATGTTACACAGCTAGAAATATCCTTGTTTTCCATGAAAACAGTTAAGTGACCCCAAACCTTTGAACAGTAATGTATATATATATAAAATACACATTTTATGAAATAAATGTCTCCTAACAAGCAATAAGGAGAATACCCTCCCAGCAGAAGTGATTAATATCATGTGGGAACTTAAAGGTGCATGGGATAGGTATATGGCTATTCTGAATCTAAGACGAGACTAAGGTCTGGTTAAGGATTGATTGTTTATAGCAGAATAAAATACTGGATGGGTGAATATTTCATATGCAATTCTATGTTTCTCCTTAGAAATGATGGAGAATGAATAAATGGCAGATCTTTTTAATTAACCTTGTCTGTATGCTAAAGAAATTTTTTTTCCTCTGTAAAAAAAAACCTTTAAATGGCAAGGAAATATGTTTACAACCCTCCAATCTAAGGGTGGATAAGCAGATCACTGAATGTATGGATCAATCTACAACAACTAATCTATATATACTATATGGAGAAAAGTATTGGGATACCTGACCATTACACCAACAAGGGCTTTAATGACATTGCATTCTAAATACATAGACATTTATATGAAGTTGGTTCCTCCTTTGCAGCTATAACAGCTTACACTCTTCTGAGAAGGCTTTCAACAAGATTTTGGATGTTTCTGTGGGAATTTTAATTTATCCAGTAGAGCATTTGTGAGGTCAGGCACTGATGTTAGACAAGAAGGCCAAAGGTGTTCGATGGGGTTGAAGTCTCGTCTCTGTGTGGGTTAGTGAAGTTCTTTGGCACCAAACTTATCCAACCATGTTTTTATGAACCTTGTATGCACTGGGGCACATGTTGAAGTAGAAAATGGTCTTCCCCAAACTATTCGCATAAAGTTGGAAGCATAGCATTGTCTTGGTATGCTAAAGCATTAAGGTTTTACCTTCACTGGGTCTAGCCCAAGCCCCGATTAAAAAAATTAAGAGATACTTTTGTCCATATAGTGGTGCACAACGTAAGGTCCGTAAAGACATGGTTGGATGGGTTTGGTGTGGTATGTGGACAGCACTCCTAATTATTGAGTTTAGGTGTTTCGGCCAGACCCATTGTTAACAGATATATAAAATCAAGTATATAGGAATGCCATCTCCATAGCCAAACATTGACAGAAGAATCGGTCATACTAAAGAGTTCAGTGACTTAAAATGTGGCAAAGTGATAAGATGCCACATTTAACACAAGTCAGTACGTGCATTTTTTGCTCTTCTACATCTGCCCTGGTCTACTGTATAAGTGCTATTAATGTGAAGTGTAAGCGTCTATCAGTAACAACAGCTTAGCCACGAAGCAGTAGACCACCCTCACAGAGCATGACTGGCTAGTGCCAAAGTGCGTATTGAGTAAAAATGGTTTATGCTTTGTAGCATCACCCACTACAGAGTTCCAAACAGCCTCTGGTAGCAACATCAGCACCCCCACTCGACTCTGGGTGGAAACATATTCCTAAATCTCGTGGAAAGCCTGCTCATGCCCTTGCCTGCAAACACTAACCTCTCTCCAGCCCTTTGGTGAACAAACTGCCATCTGCTACAGCAAACAATTTGACATTTCGACTAATCAGTCAAGAGCACCTGCTGGCATGTTTACGCACCCTAGTTTGTGTGTTTTTGTGAATAGTTGAGTTGCTTGGCCTTGTTTCCACATCAGAGATATTGCTTTTTGGCTGCAAGTCTTCTATGAAAACCACTTCTGACCAGACTTCTTCAGGCAGAAGATGTGTTTACTCGGGCCCCACTGTTTTCTACCAATGCTGAGCTGATGGCACTGCTGGGCATCCTCTGATTGCAAAGGGAAGTAAGCATGACGTGTCTTTCATTTGCTGCATTAAGTTTCCTTGGCCGACCACTACATCTACGGTCCTCAACATTGTCAGTTTTTGGGCTTTTTCAAAAGAGCTTAGACAAAACATCTAGAAAACCCTGTCTGCCCTGTCTTGACTAGATAATGAACAGGTATTATCAGCACTGACCAAGTATATTTCTTCCTTAAGTATAAAGTAAAGCTTTAATTGGTCTTATTATATAATCTTGTAGTAACTTAAACAGAGGACCTAAAGAAGTTAATATATAAAATATACTTTTAGTCACAATTTGACTCCCTGTGTATTTTAAGAGGTGAGCATCACATTGATTTGAGCCCCTCTGGTGCTTTGAAGGTTAATTGGTTTCTTTTGTTGTAATGTCTTTTACAGACTTCAATATTTTCTCAGTTCATTGGAAAAGTTGCATTGGGAGTATCCACCGTAATTAGTAATGAAGTGTTTTACGGCTGTTCCAGGAGGTTGAGCACAGACATCATGCCCGTACCTTCAACATAACATTATAACAGTGTATTCCTTAGTCATACACTTGTTACTTACTGTGAAAATTCCCTCTGGCAATGAAATGATTCATTGCTTTGGGAAATGAGAACAAGTGCACTGCATGTCCTTCAGGAATAAAGAGGGTTAATCATCCGTGAAAGTAAAAAAGTAAATTACAGACGGTCCTTACTACATCCAAACCAACATGCCAGGCCTCCAGTGATAATCATCAAGAGTCTCAGCGGGGTCTTTGTATTACAGCAATTACAAGTCATACCATGTTTTGGTTTTTAGTTGATTCAGTGCGAGTTGTTAAGCGGTTTTCCTCATGGCGCCATTAATTGTTTATTGCACCAGTAAGAATAATCATTCCACCTTATAAACAAGCAATATACACAGATCAAGTCTATTTTTTTAACTATACAAGTGAATCCAATACAAATTCAATTGTTTGGGAGAGCAATTTTATCAAGAACAGTAAGCCAGATTTCTTTTTTTAACTTCAATCTACAACATTAAGATTTTAATCTCAATTTATTTTTTAGAATAACTTTCAAATGCAGTTTTAAAGGGCCAGTTCTCCACGCGACCCAACATTTCGAATTACCAAACCTTTGGTTTAGGGTGTGTGGTTAGAAGTGTGGCTAATGAGCATATCGCTACTGAGACTTTTGCATAAGACTTTGTGACCTATTGGTAGATATTTATGTAGCTGACAAGCTCCTAGAAAAGCGGGATGTACCAGAATGGAAAGAGGGATTTTGGTCCTAACGGAGGACAGCTACAAATAACATGTATACCAAAGAAACAGGGCGGTAGGAAGGGTGAGGCGAGAGAGGCAAATCACCTCGTGGGCAACTGCGAGCAGCTTCAGTCTGCATGACTGGTTGGGGAGATCACAATCCACCTCTAACCAGCTAAACATTAGGGAGTGCAAGGTCCGTCACTTCAGACCTCAGCTTCCGTGCTCCCTAATCACTATGCGCCGGGATATGACATTATACACCCGCGCTCTGCATCAATAGCTGGCGCATAGTGATGAGGGCGCACGGAAGCCAAGGTCTGAAGTGACAGAATTCGTGCTCCGACAACAGGGTGGAGGATGAGAAAGGTAAGAAATGGGGAGAAGGGGGTGTAAGGGCAGTGTATGTGTATATGTGTGTTTGTAAGCTGGTGTGTGTAAAGGCGGATGTGTATAAGGGCAGTGTATGCGTATATGCATGTTAATGGGCAAGTGTGCGTAAAGGCAGCGTGTATGGGCAGGAGTGTGTAAGAGCAGTGTTGGTATTTGTGTGTTTGTAAACTGGTGTGTGTATGTGTATTTGTGTGTAAAGGCAGGCGTGTGTAAAGCCAGTGTGTAAGCGCAGTGTGTCACAGAACTAGGGCTGCAGGAGACTGTTTATCCCGTTTGTAGTTGTTTTCCCCCGTTTCTTCATTACCCCTAGGAGTTTAATCACACTTTGATGTTACCAACCCGCTGGATCACTATTTCCTGTACCCTGCGCTTGACCAGGACCTAGCTGCAAATTCATGGAACTGTACAACAGCTCGGACCCGCGGCGATACCAGGGTCCCAAAGTCGGATCACATCTCTCTGTTGGTACCCCGGGATTGACGCCTCTGGATCACCCCAAAGTGGTGACTTGGTCGGGTGGGAATTGCTGGCCATAGAACTATATGAAGGTATTGTTTTGGTTGATAGAGTTCGGTATATAAGGCTGCGTGTTTTCTCAATAAACAGCTCCATTGGATTGGGGTCCTGTTTCATCTTGTCAGGGCTAGACTTGTGCAGCCCTGAAAGGGTTAACCGCAGGTACATGATCTGATGGGTGTACCCAGTCGGGGTACAGGTTGTCAAGACACACAGTGTAAATAAAATAACCTATATAAAAATAGCTCTCATATGGTTGGAAACAATCCAATCATACCGCTCAAACAGGTTCAATGAAAACACATGACAAAATAAATGTTTTACATTTTTTATTTTTTTATACTAATATCATTTTCCAGTCCTTGGTCAAGGGGATAAGCAAATTACATGTGAATATGTTCCCTGGGATTTTTTTTTTACAGAATAGACCAGAAACATGGATAAAAAAGGTTACAGTATGTTACAAAATGTATCTCAGGAAAAGAAGACAGCTTTTGGAGGAAACCTCTGGGGGACTGTGGCTTGATGACCTTCCCTATGGGCTTTAAGAAGCAAATGCATGGACTTCAGTGATATTTATTGTTAAGATACAAAACCATATGATACTTATCTCAGCCAACATTGTAACTAAAACATAAATTCCTCTCAATCCATACCAAATCCATACCACCTAAGTTGAACCCCATACCAAAGCCACACAAGCAGGTGATGGTTATCCCCTTGTGGAAGCAACGATCTCTGATAAGGTAGCTAGCTGGAGTTACCAGCAGAAACTTGCTAGAACCTCCAAAGCTCAGATTTGTGTGGGCCCACTTTATCTAATGTGTTGGCTTGTCTTCTCTACTACATTCAGGGAAAAGAAAAAATGTCGGTGCGCTAAGCTAGTCTCAGGCTCAAATAATACAAATGTATAATGTGAGGCCAATTCATATAACCAAACCTCTCATTTATATTATGTTTATATATTTGTTGCCAACTTTATTAGGGTGAGAAGCGCAGACAGTATTTTGTTTTTTGTCTACTACATTCAGAAATATCTGCAACTGTGGAGCAATTCCTCATGTCCGAGATATGAGATATATTACAAACGAAAACATAGGCAACTATTCCATTATGTTATGCTTGCTACATCAAATTCAGTAAAAGCATTTATTGTAGTACTTGTTCATGGAACTTGTGCTCTCAACATGCAAATCAATGCATTGCAAACCTTTATAGGACTAAAAAGTGGTTAATTTCCTGTAAATATCCTGGCTCTATAGCATATTCTGTCCCTTATATGGTTAATAAACGCATGAGATTTTCTGGGTGCGTGATCAGACTGAGATGAGTCCAGAAGCAGGCAGAATGAGATAAGGGCCGAGTGTAATTATAATGGAAATCAGCCAGAGACCCTTTGACATACGGGGGAAAAGAAAGACTTTGTTCTCCACAGCATGAGAGGCATATCTCTGAGGGTCTCTTAAAAAGACGTGGGTTGTCACACTCAATTAACAGATGTTAATAAACAAGCTAGAATTGTAATTTTGATTTTTTTTTAAAAAAAACACTTTAATGGAAAAATACTGAAGATTTTCACTAAAAATGCCTTTGAAATCTATGATACTCAGAATTCTTACATTGAGATTCAGTGCATGTTAGTGATAATAAAAGAAAAAAACATTGTGTAATTATATCACATATCATACTATTTGAAACGTATGTCTTCAGATTAAATCAATACTTGCAAATCTAACAGTTTTTCGGAGAAAAGATAAATGTGGCAGGCAAGAACACATTTTCAGGCAACATGCTTAGGGTACATAATTTAGTCCGGTTCAATACGCATTCAGCAAAAGGGACTGCATAGAAAACCAATTATAGGAGCACAGAAAGTACATTTTGCCAACATTCTGTAAGCCCTGGTAGTTTTATATGTAACTGCAAGCAAAGCACACAAGGCTTCTGATAGTGGCCCAAACTCTTCATACCAGAGCAACCCAGGTACTTCTGCAGGCAGTGGGCATCAGAAGATCTTCCCTAATCATCCCACCAAGCTATGAAATTGATTGAGGACTGAGCTGAATTAACTTTGATTCAAAGAATAGGCATGTCCTCCATATTTTTTTTCCTTTCTTTCTCTTTCTAAGAGTGCAGTTTGCTATTAAACATACTATGAAACTCGTGGGTGGTATGATATGCTTTATTCGACTATATTAAATATAAACCAATTAATAGTTATATATATATACATAGGTAACACATCAGATGCAGAATGATTTAAGTCAATATAACGTTGATTAAATCCTATGTAATGTTGCACGATAAGAAATTTGGATCGAAGCTGCAATTTAAGTTGGTAAATAATGAAACCGCTATTAGGACTATGGAGAAAACAAAGGGGCAAATTTAAAAATAAATATGGACTGAATAATATGTATTGTCCTGTTTTGTGTATTTATGTAATGTATAATATATGTATTTATTTATTGTGCAAAATAAAAAAAATATAAAAAAATAAAGAAGAAACGTGCTATTATGGGCACAGGGTACCAGTTTACATGTGTTAGTCTGCAGTATGTGAAATGTATATGTGGTCACCCCATATGGCATGTATAGTCCTCAAAGCTGCAACACAGGGTGGAGCAGTATCAAGTAGAAACTGCTCTACTGGTTGTGTTGGCCATGAAGAGCTGTTCATAGCCTCTGGGTATAGCTTTTTTGAGTAGGAGGTTAGTTAGGAGAGGCATGGCTTCAGTGTGTTCCAAGGTGGCCACTTGTTACTGGCAATAGAGGTCTGTCCTGCAACATCAGAAATGAGGACCAGAGTGAAACCATAAAAAACCCAAATCAAACTTACCTGTTTGCAGCCACCTCGTAAATTACTGAAGCAAAGTACATATGATGTCATATTGCAGCTCTCCCCTTCAAGGGGTTGAAGTCCTCAATTGTTTAGTGAGCCAGTCTCCTGAGATCAGGGGATTCTCTGATCTCCTTAAATGACTCATGGTCACAACCGCCTTAAAAACAAGGATAGATAAAGTGTCCGTACGAGGAGACCATGTTCCATAAGAGGAGACCAGTGTCCGTACAAGGAGACCAGGTTCCATACGAGGAGACCAGTGTCCATAGCAGGGTCTGTGAAGGTCCATAGAACATCATTAAACTGTCCACCACAGACACCAGTAAATGTCCACTATGAGCAATGCCGGTGCCTACCCCTGCTTCAAAAGCGGCTAGCAACACACCTCATGCATCACTCTTTACCAACATACAAAAAATATTAGGAGCAATGCAGGTTTTTTCATAGTACTCTTCATAGTAGCCCTTTTGTGTCAAAAAGAATAAAGATATGTAGTAATCACAGGGAAAAGGACTGCAAGCCTCTGAGCCACCCATTTTCTCAGGTATATAAAATTTAATGATGTCCTACAACTTACTCTTTGTTGGCAGTCTCGTATTTAAAGTGCATTAGCAGGGGAGCGGTGTTGGTTTAACACTAGAAATCTCAATATATATCAAGCACTGGAAGTTCTGATATTAATACGCAAAATTATCAACTTTTTTAAGGTTATTTCACAGTGTGTCAGATTGTTTGCAGTACTCATATATATTGTGCAGCTCTTGGATACTTGGATTCATTCTAAATGAGCTAACGTTGGGCTTTAAATATTAACCCTTTAATAGGCCACAAAGATTCTCTTATAGTGACTTTCTAATCAAATGCTTAATATAACAGCCCATATGAAACCATTACTTTTCAGGAGGTAAATATATTCAACCTGTATTAAAGCAGGGATATCAAAAGTGATATACCAGTATGAAGACCCCCAACTGGGTTGCCAAATCGTATTGCGTGACTCTAGGATTTTTAGATTGACGTAAAAACGCTGAGTTCTCAGATGAAGCTGCAGGGCTTGTTGATGCTACAGTGAAAATAATGCATTTGCCCCTTTTCCCCACCTCAGCCTTTTCTATTTGCTGTGCCTGAGATGCGTTTGGCCGGACACTGAAAGAGTTAAAATGTAGAAAACACATTTTCTAGAATACTCGCTGCAACATACAGAACGTCGTCACATGATCTGAATTGCAGATCTTCCTTTAAGCTCTACACAAACAGCTCTCATATGATTTCCCTTTCAAGAGAGAAAGTCTCTTATTTGGCAAGTTTTACACTCTATCCCATAAGGAGTTAAAAAAAACCTTGTTTATAATGAAAACACCCAGACACGTGATCCAGGAAAGTTGTAGCGAAAGTGGAGTCATGTGAGGTGTGATCAGCCAATAACACTGAGTCTTGAAATACAAAGGGTAGTTTTGATTGGTCATGGTTTTGTCAATCACCTCCAAGTTGTTTCTGATTTCCAGCTCCTGGGAAGGATACTGCAGTCTGGAGGGAGGTTGGTGAGAACTGTTTTCAGGGGGAGGCGAGGGTCTACATGCTATGTGTGGGTGCATTATACACAGGAAGTATCTATTAACCCTTTCAGACTGACATGTTATAGGCTAGGTACCTGTGTCCTTATATGTATATATATAGAGAGAGAGAGAGCGCGAGCGAGCAGATGCTGTGGATGTGGATGTTATGAAACGTAATTTACAGAAGAAATCACTTGATGTGGGGAACATCTCCTATCCCACTACGTTGGGATTTATACCAATTCTAAAACCGACTCCTTGATATTCTGCAGGGATTCAACAATATTTTAGAATCCCAGCTATAATCCCTACTTGAATACAGGTGATTCACAATAGCCTTTGCTCATCATGGTGTTTTTTTTTATTTTTTATAAGGGCCATAGATAGTGAGTCGCTTTAACACAATTGTGATTGGCTCTTAAAGGGTTAATGTTTTGAAATGTTTCAGGGTGGTTTTTCTTTGGAGTTTCACCAGCAATGCTCGTCGTCCTCAGTCATCCTACTGCAGCGTTATTAAAGTATGAGCAGCAGTGGAAAGATTAACGTGTAAACTTATATTTCTGCTCAACGATTAACCTGAATGTACATCTTAAGAATGTGCAATGTAGAGGTATTCTAGATAAGAACGTACTTGTCATCGTTTACAAAGGCTGATCGAGGGTCAAAGAGTGGCATGTGACTTGGGAATCTCTTGACGTCAGGTCCTGTTTAATCATAAGACTGAAAGCGGCGGCAGGGAGCATATTATCATAATTTGTATGTTTACTAAATTTTCTATTAATATACATTTTTATGATGGGGTACTTTACAAATACATCACATTTAAGGACCATGTCCAGGAGCTTACAATCTGTCGATCTGACATTGATTCAAGGCTTACACAATAAAGGAAATCATTGGGACCTTTGTAGAAAGTGAATGCTCGACTAGCTTCTTTTGATTGATCTGGCCCCCGAGGTGTTATGGATCAAGGCATCAGTTGGTGCTTTGAACCTCTGCACATGGAAGAGTTAGCGTAGCAGCGTGGCCTGGATGAATATGAATACATAATACACTAGGTGGGCAGACTGACACAGATGGGCAAGTCTCAAAACACAGAAGTCCAGGTAGACTTCGAGCTGGCTCAAAATCAAACTCCTTCGATGGTGACTAACAAGTCTTGGTGGTTCCTTATGAATCCATAAGTACCATGTAGCAATGAATATCAATTGGTTCCTTCACATCTAGATGATGCTTCAAGTACAAAAAGCGCAAGACATGATGGGAATGTTATGATGCTTTTTCAACAAAGTATCCAAACTGAGTGCCTAGACATTGTGTCCATGTGCACGGTTATTGGTTTTGGACACGGATTGCCGTGATGGTCCTAAATCTTTCCGAAATCAATGGCATAGTTTTTAGGCGGCTGGATTGTTTGCTGTTTCTTCTCTCCCCATTAATTCTAAAGAAATTTATATATACATAAATATATAATTAGTGTTATTTTTTTTTCTTGGCCCCTTCTGGTTTCAAGTTTCCATCGGTGCTGGACTTTTATAATGTGGCCGCGTATGGTGCTATAAACACATGGCTGGATTCTATCAAGAATTATTGACAGCTATGAAATATAGCTATTTATTTAGAAAATGTTTTATCAGGTAGAATACAGACGTTTCCATCACTTGCAAGTATGTCCTACAGAGCATTTAGAAATATAGCAGTGTCGTTACAAGGTTTACGTGTGAAAGCAAATATTTACAAAGCAATAAAAAAGCATTCCGTTATTGCAGTGGGATTTTGGCACTAAGTACAAAGCGGTGTATATTTGCAGGCATCTGAAACTGGTAGAAGACTTGAGGTCTACTGGAAGGTAATTCTACATTTTAGGAGCTCTGTAGGAGAAGGTGGCCTGAGCTGCCTCCTCATAACCAAAACTAAGTTGTTGGGAGGCAGCCCAGAGGTTATAGGAAGTGTGGAGAACTGGGGTAAACTGCGCAGTTTACCTAGGGGTGAAGCGTACATCTGGATTTAAGCAGTATCCAGGTTAGTTATTTTACCCTATCATAGTGATGGCTTCTGTAATCACACTGGAGAACCAAGAGGAATGGAGAGTTTCCTCAGTGTCAGGTTTTTCAAGGTTAAGTTATTAGATTTCCCTTTAGAAGCATTATGTTCCTGTTTTGAATACTGTTAATTTCTATATGCCTGCCTGCCTGCCTGCCGGATTTTGCTCCCTAAACAAATGCGTTGTATGATACCGACCATGATAAAAATGGTAAAAGTGGCTTGTTTGTGATTCCAGGGTGATAGAACACAACAGTAATTCTGTTCTTTTCCAAATTGTGTTTTTTTTGCTAATCTACAGTGTCTGCTTCTTCATAGAATTCAGTGGTAAGTTTATTATGGTACACAAGCCGTATTTATCTTAATCCTCTTTGTTTATATTGGAGCCACTTCCTCATAATGGAGTTGTTTGTCCTGCTTACTGTCACAGAGCAGGAAAACGGTTCAAATAAACCAGTTACAGGGTTGCTTAACGTTTTTTAAACAGAATGAAAGTTTGAATTAATTTTAATGCATATTGAGGAAGAAAAACTAAACCACAGAAATATGCATATTACAGCACAGGCCGATAGAATAACAAAGTTTCGGTTTTCTTAACCCCTTAAGGACAATGGGTGGTCCCTAAACCCATTGAAAATTATGCATTTTGAGCACGTACATGTACGGGCTTTGTCATTAAGGGGTTAATAATCTCCAATAGTTAATGTATCGTAGAAGCAGTCATATGGGGCGGTCGGTGCATATATAGTGTGGTAGAGTAATGCAATAGGAGGAAGGTACAGGTGTGCCAGAGCTCTTGAAAGTACTATAAAGACCTTCCTATTTGCCATATGACGATATACATTTTTGTACTTCAAGAGATTATTAAGGCATGAGTATTAACTTAAAACAAGACCTTTGGGACAGAAAGGTGCTAAGGACATGTATCTTCCTTGTGATAGCAGACAATGGGTTCGCATCACACAGTGTTCACGTAAGACTAAACAATTCTAACAATTTCACTACAGTCCATCTGTTGGGACTGTCTCTACAAATTAGGGATATTTAGAAACTATATTTAAGGGTCATAAAAAAAGTCATACGCGAAACTCAACAAAATTGCAGACCGTAACGTATTCTGTTAACTCCTATTCTTTTTCCCAATTACGGTCTTCTGTGCTAACTATCAACAGACATGGCTACTGCATTTCCCTCCGAGGCTAGCCTTTCCGAGGAGCTGACGTGTTCTGTGTGTTGTGAGCTGATGACTGACCCTGTGATGCTGGATTGCATGCACCACTTCTGCAGGGGATGCATCATGCGCTTCTGGAACACCTCACCAAGAGAACCTAGTTGCCCGCACTGCCGCAGGACAATACCCAACAAGTTTGTAAAGACTAACCATCTCCTGAAAAAGGTGGTTGATCTGGTCAAGAAGTGTAGCACCTCAGAGTATTACAATAAAATTCAGGTAGGTTTCTGTAGTGATGGGCCAGAGTCTTCACAAATGTACCGTATTTGCTCAATTATAAGATGATCCTGATTATAAGACGACCCCTCCAAAACTTGAATGTAAGACTACCCTATGAGAAGTTTTGCTAGTAAATATTAATTCTCACGTAAACTAGTTTTTCATATTTAATAAAAACTATGATTGAGAAAAATTATTTTTTTGTTTTTATTTTTTTATTATATTTTTATTTCTTGCTATAATGACCCACTTTTCTAGAAGCCCAATGACCCTTAACTAAATGAATTTAGTTAAGGTTTGCAATATCTGTGAAAAGTGGATATTTTATATTTTTTGTATCTTTGAATACTTGTGGTTCCTTTGTATTTTTCTAAATGGCCTATTTAAAAAAAATAATGTTCACTGATAAAATTTATCTGCTTTATACAGAATGATTTAAAGGAGATGTTAATGTCTCAGGAGGGTCAAGTGGAAACTTTGGTTCTGAAGAAAGAAGAGACAGAGAGGAAAATATGCCGTGTACAGGTAGTCGGGGGTGCCGTTTATTTTGTACCATAGGATACTTAAAAACATAGAATTTGATGGCAGGATGATTACCCCACCAAGTCTGCCCATTTTCCCTGCTTTAAAGTCTGGAACCAGTAGCTCTTTTGTTGCTGTTGAATTACATTTCCCATAACTAATAGCCTACATATCCCAGTCAAATATTGCATCAGTGGAAGGATGTTGTAGCCCCTCAACAACTGTTAAAGGCCTCCTATTCCTTATACTCTTCATGTATGAAATGTATGCGCAATAATATGGCCTTTGGACATGCCTCACAGCAGATATTTAGGTTTTTATAATTAAATTACCATTACACAGGAAACCGGCAATGACATTCGGCACCATATTGTTTCTGAATTCCGACACCTTCATGAAATTCTACGGAAAGAAGAAAAACAGTTATTGTCTTCCGTAGACGAGGAACAGGAGAAGACTCTAACCCAGCTGAGAGATATCGTGCACAAGCTGGAGAAGCAGATTGAAGCTCGAGCTGGAGAGATTTCTTTCATACAGGAAACTCTCACCAAGTCAGGCGACGCTTTCTTTGTCGAGGTACGTTGGTCACATGGTGAAATTAAGTGGCTGCGGCAGGAAATCTTCACATGCTGACATATATGTAATATTTTTTTTTCTGTTTGCAGGCAGAAGCTGTGAAGAGACGGTAGGTATCATATACAAATGCTGAAATCAAATATTTTTTTAGGAGGAAATTCTATCTGACACCCAACTTTTATGCTGTTTTATTATAATATTTAGGGAATTCTACCAAGCTGAAGTTTAATGAATTCACCCTGTCTGTATTCATTTATAAAGTAATGTTTCAATATTTATATTCCATATACCCAATACTGCTTGCTCTACATGGAAATCCTGGAGGGGGGCTGAATTGGTCAAATGGTTCTGATCTGCAATCAAATTTTATGTATGTTTCTATAATAGCTTCTATTCTGCTAAAATTGTTAGCTCTCTCATAGTATAGTTTGATTTTTTCATAGTGTTTTCAGTGGAGACATTGCTGGCCCAAGCATTGTATTGCTTATAGCAAGATAAACTAGAGATCTAATCTTTTTTAATGTATATTGACATATAGCGGTGTTACAACAATTTTAGGCTTTTATGTAAGCTTATACAAACAAATAAAACATTGTTTTTCATGTAAATTCTGCACATATGTTAATATACTATTCATTTAGTATACATGGTACTGGAAACCTAGTGCAGGCAACTGGTCCATAATTACCAATGTCTTTACATATTAGACAAACATGTCATGTTCAGTGACTTTAAAATGAGGCACTGTCACAGGATGCCACCTTTTGCCACAAGTCAGTTCATGAAATTTCTGTCCTGCTAGATCTGCCCAAGTCCACCGTAAGTGCTATTATGGTGAAGAGGAAGCTGCTCCAGCATGACTGTGCACCAGTACACAAATCAAACTCATCCAAAATCGGTGCCTGACCTCACAAATGCTCTTTTGGCTGAATGAGCACAAATCCCCACAGACACACTCCAAATTCTTGTGGAAGAAGTGGCGACTGGTATAAAAGGGGTGCTAACTCCATGTCAATGCCCATGGTTTTGGAATGGGATGTCTAACAAGCTTATATAGGTGTGGTGGTCAGGTGTCCACATTCTTTTGGTCATATAGTATATACATAATTTATGTTATGGATGCCCCCCAATATTTTTTTTGCCAGTATGGGTAGGCAATTTACTGTCCTTTGGTGAAATCTGATGGGTATTGGCAGAGGACGGAGACAACAGGAATATTTTTAATCATGTCTGTCTTGGCACTGATATTTCCTCTGTTAAAGTTTTTAATACCAGCTCTTAAACCAAATAAATCTAAAGCAAGGTTAGGACTATATTAAAACTATTTTGTCACATGCAGTGCTGGTCTTCTTAAGTGCAAATATTGTCAGTGGTTTTCATCTCCTGGCAACTACCCAATGTTTTCTTTACCGCTTACAACAAATCTTATTGTTTTGTGCTTTATCTTTTGTACCTTCTCTGTGCTTATGGGTGGCACAACTTGCTAGGTTTTTACCATCTGCTCAATTTAGGCCAGCTGTGAGTTTAGACTGTCCAGTCCTGGACAACTGTGACCTGTTCTACCACAAGCACAAAGGCCCCTTTCAATACATGGTGTGGAGAAGGATGCTTAAATCTATCCACCTTGGTGAGTTTTTATTCTGACTCAATATAGGTCATTCCGGCTTAACGCTACAAAATTGTCTTGTACAACTGACATTCTTCCCGTAGTGTTCCAGAGAGACAAAGTGTGAAGTAATGAAAGTGTATGATTTTGTTCAGTTCCAGAAGCTGTCACTTATGATAAATCCACAGCCCACCCAAGCCTTGTATTCTCTAGCGACCTGAGAAGCGTAACTGATGGAGACAAAACGAATGCTCTTCTGATAGGGGACAAATCTCGGAGGTTCCTGCAGTGCATCAATGTCCTTGGGTCTCAGGTTTACCACGGCGGAAACCATTATTGGGAGGTCTGGGTGGGAAACAAGACAAAGTGGGATTTGGGAGTGGCTTCAGATAATGTGGATCGTAAAGTCCGTGTCAAGCTGAATCCAAAGAATGGCTATTGGACAATACGCATGATTGACGTTTGCCACTATGTGGCAGCCACCGACCCATGGACTACTCTTAAAATAAATGGTCGTCTCAGGAAAATTGGGATATATTTGGATTGTGGGGGACAGGAAGTGATCTTTTATGATGCTGATAACATGGCACATTTGTTTACCTTCACTGATGTAAAGGCTGAGGCCTTCTGCCCTTTCTTTAGCACAGGTTTTCACGATGGTGATAGAAATTCTGAACCAATGAGGATATGCCACATAATACGATGAGCCTGTTAAAACTATTGGAAAGTCGATATTTTGTAGGTAACTAGATTAGGTTCCAACACTCTTCTAGCGTTCAGCTACACAACCAGAAGTCTTAGAAGAATTCTATAGTCGTATCTTTTAATCAGGATAGAGATGGTTGTTTCCATTCACTTATCAGAGATTTGGCACATCGTTTCTAATTCGGTTTGGTAGAAGCGCAGGTCTTGAGGTGGATTATTTGACCGCTTTGCAGCAGTATACAATCATGTCTGTAATTGTTTGTTATGGTATATGATACTTTCCTACTTTACCTTTTTGTAAAGTGACATTATTTTGCTTAAAAGGCAGGATCTTAAACCAAAATGCAGTATTGCTAGTTTATAAATGATAAATTGTAATCTCTGTATTTTATTTCCCCGTATCGTTATTTGGAGGAGTAATTTAAAGCAGAAATTTCCTAGAATCATATTTGCAGTACTGTTTCTTTTTCTTTATTTTTTTTTGTGGTCTGATATGTAATTTCAGTATTTTCTACCCATTACAATTGCACCGGTTAATATAAGAAATGATGGTTGTACTGTAATTTAAAAAAATATATTTTTAATTTAAAGAGGTGTTTATGGAGGAGGAGACAGAATGCACCGTGCACAGACTCTAAGACATGGGATATACGGTGTATGTGTGTATATAATATATACCGGTATGTGATTCTGGACCAATGTTTGTAGAGGAGTCTTGATTTTGTTTTTAAGGAGGTTAAAGTATGGGGAAATGGAATGAGATGAGTTGTCTGTTGTTCATTTCTTAATGTCTTATCCTTCTAAATTTCATCCCTAAAGATTATATTTTATTTGTTTATTTTTGTAGTGTATAGTGTGCTTTTGTTTAACACACTTTATGGTTTCTTTCTTATCATTTCACTTATTTAGTGTTTATATGATGTTTGAAATATTCCAGGTCAACAGGTTTCCATGAACCGTGAACAAATGTTTGCTTCTTATATAATATAATATACCTCTAGTTCTAATACTTTATATTCTATTATTGATCGATTTATTTTGTCCTAGAATAGGAGAAATGTACAATCTTTTTGTATTTCTTTTTTGTAATTAACATTTATAGATTAATCATATGAAACTTTAATAAACTGTATTTTTGTGTAATTTTATATTAAAATGATTTAAGGAATAAATGTTTGGCATTTTTATCACTGCTTTGGCAATACAAGGGTTACTAGTTTTACTTGGAATCTTGACACATAAAGTCAATCTGTCCCAACATTTTACCGTTCCATACAGGTTAAAATAGGCGATTTATATACACAATAACAAAACTCGCCTTAAATGAATTACACAGGGAAAGATACCTCAAATTCTCAAGATTTGTGCGAGCACAGACCTCTGTTATTTCCACTGAGGTATAGGAGTGAGGTATCACGCCACATCCTGGTGCTCAGAACACAGAATGCATGGGGCAAAGAACAATGCTAGCTCTTCAAAGTACGGTAGGTGCTCTGGGTCCTACTGCAAGGTACCAGTTTAAATTATTGAGGGCACCTGCTTACCAGTCAAGAGAGAAATTGATATGGTTTCAAAAGGAATCCTTACTTGTCCCCACAAAAAAACAAAAAGAACACACAACATATAATGTGTCTGTGTGTATGTACACTAAATGAAAAAGAGGAAAACAAAAGTTGAATAACCACACACAGAAAAAATACAAAAATTACTTTGGCCCAGTATGGCGTATAAAAATGTGTATCCCTTGGAAAAACAACACTCATGTATTGCTTTTTTTGTCGAATTTGAGACCTCTCTGTTATTGAAGCATATCACCAACAGAGGGAGATGTTGGCTTACAAGAGATTATAAAAGAAAGTCAGTCTATACATGAGCACACATATGACACAGGGCAGCATGTTCCCTTTCATAGCGTGTGTTTCCAGTATAAGTAACATGCTATGTAAATGCTACCCGATTCAAGGCATTAACAGCCTGAATATTCTTACCTGTCATTAAGGCAAGGATTAAGATATGTTTAAAAAAAGTTCTATTAATTTAAATCCAGTTTACATTTTTTTTTTTCGTTATTAGTTGAATGCTTGGCGGTGTTATTCTGTGCTGTTCATTAGGTTTGTTGGTTTTAAAATGCTGTTAAATGATATCAATTGATCACGTTTATATACATATGGCTGATCTGGAGATGCCAAAATGTGGATGCTTTTCTGTTTAGTTTAACCATTTAACCAAATGTGGATTTTTAGGTGTAAAAATAACCTTTTTTTGCAATATTAGCTCAGCTGTGTGATTTATAAAGGCAGACACTTAATAAAGGCAGACACTTGTCAGTAATGTAAAGTGGCGATACTTTTTACCGGGGCAAGATGCATTGCGTAGGAGTCTCACAAGCTTTTAAGAGCTTAGAGGCCCTTTCGGCCATTGCTCTCAGTCCTGCTTTTCTTTGTTATTCAAAATATATAATTTGCCTGTTCTTTAGGTATTTACATTTTGGTCTATACATTTTGGTAGTTCTTGTCGACTATGACCTCTTCCTCTGCTGAAATAAACTGCAATATTCCCTCTTCCCTGATAACGTTTATGCTGCAAACCATTAACCATATTATAAGTCCTTCTCTGAACCCTCTCTGGAATATTATCTATATCCTTCTGGAGATGGTCTATCCAGAACTGTACAAAGTCATAGCCACATCTGTCTTTGTCCTACTAATGATTCAAGGGTTTTGTGCAGTTGCTTGAAAATGTACTTGTTTAAATGCAGGGAGAAAGGTGCAGTTTTGTTAACTGTTTTTTTGGAATGTTTGGCGTTAAGGGCAGGTACCTCTGTTATCAATTCTTCAAAGTCTGGTCGGGGTTTCAGTACACGGAATGGTATCGCAGGCAAGCAATAATGGATAACACCCCAAGGAGGCATCGGTCATGCACATATACAGGATGTAGGGTCAGGAGACGGTAGAACAGGACAAATGACGGGAGATGCTGAGTTAATAGGTTTTGTTGGGTTTCATGTATTAAAAATTTCTATCACTGAAGCTATAAGCCAAAAGTTGCAACCACACATGACCAGCCTTGGCATCTGTTCCTTTGCTTGGATTGAAGAAGATCTGTAGGTGAAAGGAAAAGGACAGTAAATTATATGAGATCATTGAATCACTCTAGTCCACAACTTGTCCTTTTCTGTAAGTGACACGATGTGAAGAGACATAATGCTCGATCTGCATTTAATATATGAGACTTTCTTTGATGTATTCTTTTCCCAGTTGCGTGTGTAACAACCATTGTCCTAAATAAAAAGAATTTTTAAAAATACACTTGTATAGCTTAATTAAATGCTTGGGTGGAAAATGGAACCCTGCTTAAATCATGATTTTAACCAGAAATGTAATACACTAGAGCCATGCTGACTTTGACCATTAAAATCCAGCATTTGCATGAGAACTCTGGCACTTCGCTGTTATTTATACTGACATATCTGTAGCCAATTTTGCTCATGTTTATAATGCAAGCGTTGACATTTCCATGCCTTTAATTCTAATAAACATCGGAAAGGATGCAGGTTTTCTGTGAAGCATCAGGAGAAACCAATTGTCAGCTTCCTGCCCGCAGGACATGCAGGAGAAGAGGAAATGGCTGAGTGTCTTTTAGGTACTGAGTAAGCATTATACAGGAATTTCTTCACTTGGGAGGTCTAAAGGCCTACACGCACTGCATGTCCAACATATTGTATTGTTCGCGACTGAATTTATTCATCTTTATGGTTATTCTCCTAAATGCAAATCTAACAGAAATCACAATGGACAACATTTAAAAAAAATACAGTAATTCTGGTACAATCATAGCAATGAACAGAATGCACCCGGCGACTGCTCCACATTACTGCATGCTGTTTTACAGGAGTTAGAAAATTAAGAAGAAACAATAAAATGACAGGTGCTAAGGTTTGTTTGTTCATCATACTTAAGAGTGAAATTAATGTTTTGTGTAACTGGAAGAGGACCTTTAAAACAGCAACATGATCTTATGTAGTCAAGGTCCTAGATCCGCCTGATGTCAAAGGTTGCTTGTCTTGTATCTCCAGATGAACAAAGTATGTGAGAGAGCACAGTGCTGTTGAAAATCATTCAGCAAAACCATAAGATAAGGCACACTGGTGCATGTTGGCACAGAGGCGTTTTTTGTAATTTTTCAAGTCTTCATACACATAGGTGATTTTTGACAGAACTGAACATGTTTATAATGCCATAGTGAGATTTTCAATAGTAAAGGTCATCCTACATGTTTTACAAATGGATTTCATTTCTGACGGCAAAAAGCACCAATCATAAGTATTAATATGTTAACAACATAAAACCTAACGATGCCAACACACTGATAAAATGGCTTTTTAATAAAATAGCATTTTATAATTTATTCAGAGTTTATAAAAAAAACATATTTATTATTATAATTCATGCCTTATTCATGTTCTGTGTTAGGGAAATAGAATTGGTTGACGTAGTATGAGTTTTGCCTACAAGATTGAATGTACTACAAATTATCCCCCCTCTTTCTGCTGTAGTCCACAGCACATGCCTCTTCATATCATATGCACTTCTTATACTCTCCCTGTCTGATTCTCAACTTGAAAATTGAGGGGAATTATGAGGCCACTGTCAACCACAAGAAAGGTCTGACCCCCTAGTTGCAATTTTGGCAGAACTTCAGACTCTTCTTCACTAGTGAGTACCTGTGAGGGAAGGAAAGCTTGGTCCTCTGGCCTTGAGGTCAGGTTGCAAGGACCTCCGAGGTCGCTAAATGCCCCATGTCTGGGTGCAGTGCGGCCCCCAAAGAAAAGAAGAAGAGGACCTGGTGTCTATTGTGGCCTTATCTTCACGTTTTTGGCACTAGGAGCATCTTTTTTTAGTGGAGTCACTGAACTTTGGATTTCAAGATAAAAAAAACTTCAGACTTTTACACGAGGCCATTTACACGAGGCCATTTTTTCCATAAAACCTATACATTTCACATATTGCCAATCAACTCAACTAAAGTGCCGACTTCCACTAAAAGTATTCTGTCTTATCTGCCAAAATATCTACAAGTACAATGAAGCTATGGGCAAGCAAATCAAGCGAGATCATGATATGCCATTTTAAGACACATGGTGGTCTGAAGTAAAAGAACAAAGAACGAATGTAAAGTTATAAGGCGAGAATCAGTTGAAGCAAAGGAAATCATACAGATAGGGGAGTTGAAAGGCTTATCATCTAGAATATTTGTGCCCATCATTGGAAACATTTCTATAGAATTGTTGCCTCACACTACTTAAAAAAAGATCAAGAAAGCTGTCCATTTATATTCTTTATATATATATTCCTATACGGTCGCCAAAGATATAAAATAACCAAGGATATCAAGCAAACCATGTGATTTTTGCTATATGGGTCAAAATATCTATTTGGACCATAAACCAAAATCTTCAAACAGCAAAATGCTTCTCATTAAATACAGTGGATGTCCCTTATTTTACTGGATAAACATGTAATCTTGAAATTGTTTTTATTAGATGAAATGTTTTCAAAAATATTGTGCTATTTTCTTTTTTTTAAAACACAGTTTAGCATAATATAATATTCTCGGGCATATTAACGATGTGTGTGTGTTCTATCACTTGGTTTGACCCCGAGCCCCAGGGTAAAGCACCGCTTGCCTGAATCTCCGGGACACCTACCACTTTCCATGAGAAAGGGAGCATGTTGGGCCATGCCTACTCCATGCTCATTTCCTCCTCCTACTCCTTGATAATTTAAGGGTGTCCATGCCTAGTCCTACCTCCATGTTAAACCTCTGACTTTGGCCTTTGCTTTGAAGTATGCTTATCATGGTGTTTGCACCAAATATCACATGACAACTGTAGCCTCCAGGTTGGCAGATATGGCACTATATTTTATGCTCAAGGTCATTTTCTTACATGGGATTTCACCTTTAAGATTTTTTGGTACCTCAGTTGAAAGCACATGTTAGCAGCCATAGTGAGCCCATTGTCAGAAAACAGAGATATTTTATTTTAAAAAAAAACTACTGTGACACATAACATGTTTTCAAGAAGAAGAAGAAACCCATAAAAATGACATCTATATTTGTCATACTCAAAATTGACATATCCTCTGTTTTACGGAGACCTTTTCACATTAACTTCCTCTTTTCCCCGCGCATACTTCCT
Organism: Spea bombifrons; assembly: GCF_027358695.1. Taxonomy (NCBI): domain Eukaryota; kingdom Metazoa; phylum Chordata; class Amphibia; order Anura; family Pelobatidae; genus Spea; species Spea bombifrons. The sequence goes on along the minus strand of NC_071090.1, from coordinate 20,147,482 downwards.
TCTTTGCATATTTTTACTGCCATTTCTCTTTTCTGATTCACCATCTTTATAGACTAACAAACATGGAGATTTGAGATTCTATTCACTAAACTTTAACTGAATTGAGAATTCCAGGGTGTCACGGTCTCTCTCTTCCTTGCATTTAACGTTTTCAGTGCCGCAGTGTGTGTGGTCATTTAACGTTTTAAGTACTGTGTGTGTGTGATCTCTTAACCTTTTCAGTGTCCCCGTGAAATACAACCATGTATGTGATATTTTTACCTTTTCAGTACTGCAGTGAAAAATGTACATGTGTGTGATCATTTAACCTTTTCAGTGCTGGAGTGCAAAGTTTCCATGTGGGGAGCTTTTACCACATAGATTAAGTGAAGTCTAGTCAGGAAAGAGTGTTTCTTACGGGTGGTAAAGTATGTTGAAGAGAAATGCATTGCTCACACCATTTACATAATAAATACACGCTAGATTTGTAAAATGTGCTTTTGGCATATGAATTCAGATGCAATTTTACAGAAGGAAGGTCAGATGAGAGGTAATACAGTTTAGTGTGTGTGTGTGTGTGGCTGAGTTGCACCAGTGTAGGTGAGAGTGGTCCATATGAGTATGTGTGAGTGTGGCTGAGAGAGGTCAGTGTGAGTGTGTGTCCTATTAAGAGGTTGTAGGGTATTATGACGATGTTGGGGCCAAGATGGTTGTGGGGTATTTATTTGAGGCAGAAAAACTTTTTTTGTGGAGCTTAACACCATATTTATGTGCTCCACTTTAAAGGAACTATAAAAGTTGGGGTTGATGTTCAATTGTTTCCAATTGTCTGGTCCTGCTACATATTAAAATCAGTTATAGATGAATACATTAGAAACACACACATATATGCAAATATACATCTTACTCAGTTAATCACTAAAATCTATTTAGAGGTTAGAAAAAATGTATATACCGTGTATACTCTCAGAAAAGCTCATTCACAGATAAGCTTTCCACGAAATGTCAACCAAAATACCATGAAAAATGTGTTACACACAATACCAGCTCAGGAACATTATAAGCAATGTTATTACCATGTTTTATTTATATAGATTTTTAACCTTTTTCTGTTTAATTGTTACAGTGATATTTAGAATCCTGTGGTTTTAGTCTTTGGTTAAAATAAACTGACTTTCAGTAGTGATTCACCCTGAACTAGTCTCCATGACAGTGATTTAGGAAATTATTATTATTTTTTTTATTATTATCTTTTATTTATATAGCGCCAACTATTTACGTAGTGTTTCTTACAATACATGTATTCAAGGGGTATGACAAGACGAGAATTGACAGACTAAGACAAACCAATACATTTGAAAAGCTATTAAGTCAGAGTCAGTAATATGAGACAAATAGACTGCAATTCATTGACACTAGACACTAACACACAAACACACACTCACACTTACTTACCCAGGCACTCACACTAACACAGCCAGTCACTCTCATAAGCACTCAGACACTAACACACACCCAGACACACACTAGCATACCCAAACACACACACTCGCTTACATACCATCTGAAGCCCTTGGCCTGTCTTCCATGCAACACATAGTGTGAGGAACCATGTTACTACTGCAAGGTCATGTAACCTTGCTCAACCATAACTACTCCTATAGCATACCTCTGCCTTTCCCATTGCCCCCCATCACAGATCTGGCCATGTAAGCCAAGTTTTCGAACCGTGAGTATATATGGTATATAACATGTGACATATGACTATATATATTGTCACCCCCTGCCATGGACAGAGCATGAAAGGGATCCAATGAACTTATTTGCAATTTTATTCTTAATCTTTCTTCTGGCAACACTTGGAATTACACAAAATCTGGTGATACAATGGTTCAGCTTTTTTTTTTTAAAGCAAGCAGCTGTCAGCGCTCTGACACATTTACCAATCCGCTCTGTCGTTCTTTTGTCCAAGGACCTTGGCTCAGATGACTGCGTAAGTCATCCACAGACATGCAGATGATCTACAGAGAAAAGAATGCTCAACAAGGTTAATTGTGCATAACAAAACTATCTTTTCAAAGAATAGTACAATAAGCCCAAAGTAATATTTATTCAGGATATCTGGGGTGATAAGAATAACAATGTTATTGGCGTTTGACTTCAATGAATAGTCAACATGTAGCTTTGAATTCTAGCACTACTAGGAAAGAAAATATAGCAGTATGATACTTAAAGGAGCACTCCAGTAATCATGTAGACTTTAAGTCATGTGAAAGCTGAATGTCCCTTTTAAATAACCATTTTGTTCACCTCAAACATGCACCAAGGGATTCTGCAGAATCCACCATACCCATCCCCAGCTTCTTAGCGTGCGGGGGGGGGGTTTGTTCTGCTTGCCCATGCACATGTGTGCTGTGCTCACTGACAGACATTTACAGCTGTGCATCGTGCAAGGGGACCCCTCCACGTGCAAACAAAGGGATCCCATTTATTTAAATGGCTTTCCTGCCACTGATTTTCTGCTATAATTAGCCACAATTGGTGAGAAATCACCATGAAGGGGGTGGTGCGCTACAATAGACGAGGGACTGTAGCTTAAATTGCTGAAACAATTAATGGTGATTCTGATAGAAATGTGTCAGAATGCACAGCGCATCACAGGTTTTTGTGTCAGTCAGGGTGACAATGATGAGCCCTGTCCATTGCTGAAAGTAGCTACAAAGGCACATGAGCATAAGAACTAGACCACAGAGCAATGGAAGAAGGTGGCCTGGTCTGATGAATCACGTTTTCTTTTACATCAAGTGGATGTATCCATTGAGGCCCCACCTCGCAACTTATAGGACCGAAAACAATATTAGGCAGGTGGTCATAATATTATGGCTGATCGGTGTATATGGCCATATATTGCTTAGCCCGCCACTACATCAAAGTACCCCAAGTTCGAAGATTCCTTTCTCTAATTTTTCATGGCTATATTTCTTACCAAGGAGCTCAATCAGTGGGACTACACTGCATTTTTACCCACATAAGACTGGTTGCTGCTAGAATAGTAATGACCAATAAGTACACAAAACAAAGCAAGAATTCACCGTACCCAGTAAATACCATCTAATGCATACATTTTGGGGATTCCGTCACACTATATGGCCATATATTGCTTAGCTCACCAAAGTCAAAGTACCCCAAATTTGGTGACAAGTATATTTCTTACCGATGGATTGATAATTGGTGGGGCTTCATGGATCACAATACTGTCCCTTTAAATAGAAAGTATCACTGTCACAGCTATAGTTTGTGTTTTTTGTTTATCAATAAGAGTAATTTTTGTTTTAACGTAGAAAGCTAAATATATCAAAACTAGTATTATATGATCAGTTTCCTATGTTGAAGTTCTCTACCTTCTCCTCATCCAGCCATTACAAAGACTACCAGAACCAATCAACAGCAATCAGCAACTTCACAACAGGGGAGCAAAAACTTAATGTGGAGGAATGAACAATCAAAAGTCAGATTTCGAAAATGTACTTTAAGTGCCTTTAACCATAAATATTATTATATGAGCATTGAATAATACATTTCCTTTAAACCTGCAGCTACAGCACAAAAATATGCAATATGTGCTTTTCTATGTACTATGCACAACTAAACTAAAGGCACGATTCCTTAGCAAACCCCTAAGCTCCAATCACAAAAAGTGGAGCTGCAGAGAACTGCTTCCTGATAAGTTAAACAAAACAACAAAAATATGAAATCATAAGAGTACCCTATACTTACAAAAGAAATATCTCGGGCTTACAAAGACCCCACGCAAAATTGTAATAAATCTAAATGTACCCTACCCTGTAGAAATCTTGAATTTAAAAAGCCCCTTTGCTGCCCACCAATCAAAACGCATTAAAACATTAATATAAATTGTACATTGTGTAAGGGAGTGGATATTGCTTAACTGGGTTTCTTATTAGCAAAGGAAAAAGATAAAGATAATATGCAAAATGAAAAAGTTCCCAATTGGATATTTTATTCTTAATATTTGTGTTTTATGTATAAATATGTTTTCAAAAGAAAGCCCTGCTTGTCCTGAAAACAAATATCGTTTGTGTGTGTCCACAATAATTGTTCTGGTCCTGGAAGTGTAAAATAACCCTGGTACGTTATGGGTTAGTACCGTACAGTAAAATATAGGGTGGCCCTCGTTGTGGTTACTTTGCAAAATAGTATGCATAGCTCACTTCATAAAATGAAAATATTACTCCAAATTATTTTATAAATTGTTCCAGATTTGGGATAAGAGCTTTACCCATCTGTGAAATTTGCAAACCATTATAAAGTCATATATATATATAGCCTGGTTATTTTCTCCCTGACTACACAATAATTTATCATGTATATTTCTTAGATCAAAGGCTATCATTTTAACTTTAATTATGTACAAAATCACAAAAGGGACAGTTATTGATTGATTTTGCATGTACTTTATAAAAAAAATCCTTATAATTTCCTTATGTTTCTATGTCGTGTTTGCTTGGAAAGTGGTTTTAAAACTATGCAGAGCTGCCAATGGTTTTACCAATGTGGGTACCATTGATGGCTGACATAGACGGGGCCAACAGGATGGTCAAGGTACCCAAAGGTTTGCTGTGCATATACTTACACCCAGAACAGCTGTCATTGTAAAAGGCGAAGCCTTCCTTGTGATCCCCATTGTAGTGCTTGTTTATTCAGTACCAATCAAGCCATATTAATGAAATGTGTTATTTCGGAATGAAGACTCTTTAAGTAAGTAGCCTCCCCTGGGAAGTTCCCAGGTATGCATATGTGGATGTTGTGTATTTCTGTGTCACTCTTTGCCCACATTCTATTAATCTTTTTCTCAATTTTTTATATAACAACAGTTTAGGAATTTTTTATTAACGTAATACTAGGCTGACAATTCAATAATTATCTATATTGCATTTGATTGAATTTGAGCATGTTAAAGCTAAATACCGGGTTCATTTTTTATTATGAATATTATCTTTTATTTATATAGCTCCAACGATTTATGCAGCACTTAATACAATACATATATTCAAGGGGTATGACGAGATGAGAATTGGCAGACTAAGACAAACCGATACATTAGGTGGAGAGAGCCCTGCTCGCAAGCTTACAATCTTTGGGGAATGGGGTGAAGACAAACATAAGGCACAGAGAAACATATAACATACATTTAGGCTGGAGAAGAAATCAGGGGCAAAACTCCCAGTACGGGGACTGTCTCCTGAAAACAGGGAAATTAGGTCACCGTATCAGTGGCATTGTATCATTTCTCATTGTGGCCCAAACCACCAGACTCCCCACTAAACTACTAGTCTCTTTCTCACATTTCCCCCTTCTCGTTACTGCCCTAAACATATGCACCAGTACACTTAAGTGAAAACAATGGCGATCCCCGACAAAACTAATGAAAAGGAATGCCAAAAGTTTCTAAAATTTATTAGGATTTGTTCATTCATTGCCACGTGTAGCTGCCACCATTATGAGCCATTTTGGCGCCATTGCAAGCCGTTTTGGTACTCCTTTATGAATTAAAGTGGGGAGACAGGGGGCGATCTCATTGATTGTTATGGCTGTGACTGATGGGTCCAACAACCTGTGGGAGTTTTTCACTCTGGCCAAACAGCATTTACAAGGATAAGGGTCAAGCATTAGATATATAGTGTTGCCCATTTGCATTACTAGCCAAACCTCTAATTTATGGACATGTAACTTTTTAAATGTTTTTATCATATTATATATTATTCTTCTTTAATAACTAAATATTGTTGACAAAACCTGGCATTGGGGAAAGTCAGTCCTAATCTACCGAGCAGCATGTGCCTATCATCAGCCAGTGTCTGCCTGCCCAGGTCCAGTACCTTACTACTACTGCTGCTGATGCACCCCTTTGACCGTCCTTACTTTGGGGAACCTATTTTTTAAAATTTCTATAATGAAAGGTGAGTCCAGAACGTGTCAGGGATATCCCCCTTTGAGAAGCCCCCCCCCCGAATGTCATTCTGAATCAAAAAAGGCCCCCTAATTTCGTCTGACCCTAAAAGCCAGAAAATAAATTTGTTGCACAAAATGAAACAAAAATGTCTTCCGAATCGATTTTGCTTCCCGTGCACAAGTCCAATGATTAGTTTTACTTAACTTTCTCTGCCTCTAGTGGAGTACTGAGCAGCCTTTTTATACCATTACCAATGTATGGCTAAATAGATTGCAAGCTGTTTGAGCCAGATTGCATGCAATTTCTTATGAAAAGGCTAAGTAATAATTTCCTGTTGTTTCCTGAAATATGAAATTGATGAGAGAGGCATCTGTAAGCTCCTGATGGTGGTTTACCCATTATACCCTGTTTAGACCTGGTGATTATTGTCCACAACTTATATATATTTTAGATAAGTGCAAACTTCAAGGCGTGTATGAGATTTAAAGTAGCCTTCTGTGCTGCAGTATTTCAGTTTTTGTTTCTGATTCACATTCCTTCCTATACTCTCTGCGCTGACCTGATACATAATCTCTGGCCTTTTACCACCCACATACAAGTGACTGTCTGTCTTTAACTTCAAAACTCCTTTTATAAGTTTAACAATTGAATAAAACCCCATCTCCTGGGCTCTTTCCACTTTCTCACCTCTGAGATCCCACTAAATCTTTAAGACTTTTATTGCAAAGCTAAAACAGCTTTAAAAACATTGGTCCTTTCACAAACACATAGAAAAATATGCAAAACCCTAATAAATAAAAGAATCTCAAAGGAGTCTCCTTCGTAGGAATAATTAAATGCACATTAAATCACGCTGCCGCTATTTCGCAAAACCTTTGTTTAACAAAGAGTCAGTAACATCAACATTCCATAAATCATTATCCCAGTTTATCCAGTAAGTCTGTCTAATTCTATATACTTTAGTGATAGTTCATGCCATTGTAGCCAATATACCAGGTTTTATGAATGAACCCGACTAAGCCATTATCTACTTTTTTCAAACAGGAATTGATTCAGAATCTGGGGACATGATAGGACAGCGTTGTCAGTCCACTAGTGTACAGTATTGCTTTGCTGTGCATTTCATGATACGAGGCTGCCCTAGGTCAGGGGCAGCACCCCCAGCCTTCTCCACTGCACCACCATCATATCTCTGAATACCTGGATATGATGTAATCTTTGCCTTTTAAGCATACTGTGCAGAATTACACTACAGTACTGTGCAAACGTTTTAGGCGGGTGAGGTCGTTGTCATGCTGCAGAATACATTTGGGGAAATCAGAAGCCTCCTTGATGGTATTGCATGATGGATAATTAGCTGCCTGTACCTCTCAGCATTGAGGAGATCAATCATTTTGACCAAATCCCCAACTCCATTTGCAGAAATGCAGCCCCAAACTTGTAAGGAACTTCACCCATGCTTCACTGTTGCCAGAAAACACTAATTTTCATACAGCTCTACAGACTTTCGGCAAAGAAACTGCCTTTTGCTACAGCCAAATATTTAAAATGTTCACTCATTAGTCCAGAGCACCCGCTGCCATTTTCTGCACCACAGTTACTGTTTTTGGTGAAGAGTTGAGTTGCTTAGCATTGTTTTCACATCAGAGGTATGGCTTTTTGTCCACAAGTCTTCCATGAAGACCACTTCTGATCAGACTTCTACGTACAGTAGATGGGTGTATTAGGGTCCCGCTGTTTTCTGCCAATGCGGAGCTGATGGCGCTGATGGACATTTGATTGTTAAGGGAGGTAAGCCTGATGTATCTTTAATCTGCTGCAGTGTTTCCTTGGCCGACCACTGTGTTTACAGTCCTCAACATTGCCAGTTTCTTTGTGCTTCTTCAAAAGTGCTTGAACAGAACTCCTGGAAACCCCTGCCTGCCTTGAAATTTCTGCCTGGGATATTGCTGATGCAGTATAACTACCTTATGTCTTGCCATGGTGGAGGCCTTCTGCAACCTCATCTTGTTAGTGAACTTGGCAGTTCCTCATCCAGTTTTATTCCTCCTACACAGCTGTTTCTGTTTCAGTTGATGGTTGTGTTTCAGCCTACATATTAAACTGATGATCGTTGGCCAAACCTAACTATATGCCTACAAAATCCCTGACTTTCTGCACGTCAGAAACAATTCACAACTATTTTTGAAAGCATTGTTACTTTACAGTAAAGTTCACACCTGCCTAAAACATTTGTACAGTACTATAGGTAGGCTGTGCCAACTTAGCACAGTACTCCATAGTCTCAATGGATCAGTTGGCGTGATCGGTGATCTCCCGTTTAACAGGCCCATTAAGCAGTACCACTACAGGGAGCCTGATATAGCTTATGGTTATGCAGCAGAGGAGGTTCTCATCCACCTGGACCTGCTGCTCTAGGACTACTTTACCAGATGTGGAGGCAAATGACAATATCGACATAAATACACCACTTTAGATTGGTTTTCTAACTCCAGTTTCTCTTACGTCTTGTCATTACTGCTCCTTTCAGCTAGCTTGTGAAGGTGTCTGACATGCTAAAGTTTTCTTGACATTTTCTTTAATGTGGATACTAAATGTAAACTAACTTTTACTCGTTATTGTATTGTTGAGCCTTTAGGATAAGAGAAATTGGGGATATTAACATTGGAGACAGGAGAATAATGGCTTCTACAGATTTTCCAGTAAGAAGTTATTTATTACAGAAACTTCCATTTCCTTTCTGGCTGATGTTCGCTTATCATGCTTGAACACAGATGATGTCCTGAGAGATATTTGGACTGAAGACCATGTAGTATGTGCAGCACAAACTATGTTTAATTAATTTCATTCAAGTGGTGTGTCCATCATCCAGAGGCTGCTTCCATACGGAATCCGGACAGCAGATTAGGTGGGGGAACTTGTTGCAATTTTAATAGAGGAGAGGCTGGCAAAATTCTTTCACAAACCATTTTTGCCAGGTTACTTGCTGGGTCTAAAGGGAAGTGGGGCTAATTGCAGTGACATCTAAGGGAACGCACAGCAATGAACTGCTGAAAACGCTGGTCATTCCCACAATCATAAAACAGTTGGGAACCTAACATGTAGAGAGCCAAACTATACTGTAATAGACCTTAGGAAGGGTAGCATGTGTGGTAGCATAGCTGTAGCCAGAGATATTGGTGCCTGGGACAAGGTCAGGTGTTGCCCCCCAGGCTGATGTCACATCTGTTTTTAGGAGGGAAGGAGATGAAGGAGCATAGCTGCCAGGCACCTCAAACCTGTCCCTCACTTAGCGGCACTTAGTGAAGTTATGGTAGTATGCGTTAGTGTTTAGTCTTTGCAGGGCTCTACAATACATGTTAATGCCATTGATTTTTTGATTGGATGACTAAAATAATCGATCAAAGTGGTGCAGTAGACATTGCATTTCTAGATTTCAGTAAGGCTTTTCACGCTGTCCCCACATAGAATGCTTATTAATAAACTGCAATCTCTGAATATACAGTAGATCCCAATATCGTTGAATGGATTAGGCAGTAACAGACAACAGAGGATTGTAGTCAATTTCGTATATTCGGCGTAAGGTCTTGTTACTATTGGGGTACCTCTCTTTTATATTTTTATTAGAGATATTGCAGAAGGTCTTGATGGAAAGATATGTCTTTTTGCTGATAGCATAAAGATTTGCAACATGGTTGATGTTCCTGGAGGGAAAAGCCAAATGGCAAATGATTTAGGTAAACTGGAAAAATGGACAGAGCTGTGGCAACTGACGTTAAATTTGGATTAGTGTAAAATAATGCATCTAGGGCATAAACTATTTAAAACTATGCTAACCTCAACATCTGAGGAAAGGGATTTAAGGGTGTAATTATTTCAGAGAACTTAAGGGTAGGTAGACAATGCAATAGATCAGCAGGAAATGTTAGCAGAATGCTTGGTTGTATAGGGAGATGCATTAGCAGTAGATAGAGGAAAATGCTCATGCCGTTGCACAGAGCAAACAGAAAGATATAGACATGTGAGAGAGAGTTCAGAGAAGGTCTACTAAAATGGTCCATGGGTTGCAGGATAAAACTTTCCAGGGAAGGTTTAAGGATCTTAACATATATAACCTGGAAGAAAGACGTGACAGGGGGGGCATGATAAAAACTTTTAAATACTTAAAGGAAATCAACATGATAAAGGAAGAGAGTTTATTTAAAAGAAGAAATACTACCACAACAAGAGGGCATAGTCTTAAGCTAGGGGTGCAAATGTTTAAAAGAACTATCAGGAAATATTACTTTACTGAAGTGGTAGCGGATGCGTTGAATAGGCTTCTACTTTAATATAGTGAAGAAGTGTAAGCAAGCATGGGATAGACAAAAGGATAACCTGGATATAAATTAAAGAACCATTCAGATGGGCTGAATGGTTCTTATCTGCAGTCAATTTCTATATTTCTATGTTTAGAGTAGTTGATTGGTAACCACGACTGCTTTGAGATTTTTCACAGCATGTTTTTCAACTATCGAACCACAGACGAACAGGATGTCGCCGATCAAAGAACTGTTTGTTGTAATTGGTTTGTCTATATACCCAACGAAATACTTTATCATACAACTAATTACATATATCTGTATTTCATCTAGAATTTCCTGATACTGTGGCCAAGCTGAAAAATGAAAGATATCTCCTTGCTGAAAATTATTTTTTATGTTCCAAACAGCCGGCTCATTCTTTACAATCTATTTCTGTGGCAGCTAATGTCCTTTGTTACAAGAACATTTACTTTTGGCAGCAATAAGTACTTCAGATCATATTCTGGATTAGGTGATGTTTCACAAACGCCTAGTAATGCTTAGTATCCAACCACCTCCCCTTTTAAAGTATTGTTTAACATTGCAGTAGAGACCTCCTTTAAAATATTTTTCTTATAAAGATTCAATTCAAATGTTTACTTATCAGGTGGTGTCCAGTAGCAGATGACCAGGAACCCCTAGGCAGAGGCGGAGGCACAAGGGTGCAAAATAGAGATTGAGCAATAGCAGGGGCGTACCTAGAGTACTTGGCACCTGGGGCGGATCCTGTATGTGCCCACCCCACACACACTTTAAAACTGCATAGCTTCTATCATTATATACTGGCGCAGGCATTGATGGTGGTACAGCATAACTGTTATAATTATATATTGAGGCAGACATTGACGGTGGTACAGCAAAACTGTTATAATTATATACTGAGGCAGACATTGACGGTGGTACAGCAAAACTGTTATAATTATATACTGAGGCAGACATTGACGGGGGTACAGGATAACTACTATCATTATATACTGAGGCAAACATTGACGGTGGTCAATCCCTATCACTATACATTTAGCCAGACATTGACAATAATGCAGCATAACCCCTATCACTATATACTAAGCCAAACATTGATGTGGTGTAGGCCTACCACTTCAGTGTCTGGCTTAGTATATAGTAGGGATGCACCAAAATGAAAATTCTGGACCGAAACCGAAAATTCAGCATTCACTTGGCCAGAAAAAAGAAAAAATAACCACACTTTTATCAAAAGTAAGTAACAGACCAAAATTGGACAAAAAAAATCAATAACAATATTAATATATATATAGAGTAGAGGTTGTAGCCGTATTAGTCCAGTGGTGACAATATCAAATAACAGATGAAATAAGTATCTTGTGATAATACCTTTTTTATTGGACTAACAGAATTTTGGAACTACAAGCTTTTGGGAGCTCTTCTCCCTTTCTCAAGTCTAAAACATTTCTGAGCAAAATGACACATAGAATTCAATGTTGTGCGGCAGGGGAGGGGGCTTACTCCCAAGTAGTACCCTTGTAGGTACTCTAGATTGCTCTGATCAGTGTATATTGTGACTGGATGGTGAGCTCCCTCCAAGAAATGCCATTTTAATGGCTAGCAGCTGCCTGTCCCCCACGGCAAGTAAGCTCGCTGGCATATAAAAAGATAGATCCAGAATATAATACCTCACTATCACCTTTCTGTTGTGATAATGTAGCTTTTTAGATTGTGCACTCACCTTTTTTGATCTGCATATTTACAGGTTATGATCAAACCTTAGGGTTGAGCAGCCCCTCTTGTCACGCAGGTGCCTCATTAATGGTATCCAGGGAAGGGTTTTTTTTATTGCTTGAGAGTCTCTTTTGGGTTAAAAAGCAAAGCAGTCCCACTGATTCAGCTACTTGGCTATATAGTAACAGAGTCCTCAATATTTTCACCTTAGATATGTGTTTTTTGAATGCCATTTGCTGGGTATGCACTGAATTCTTGCTTCACCAGGAAGCAGATCTATTGGGCAGTCTTAAGAGTGATTGTGGTGGTAGTTTGTTAGATATGAAAGGGTAATATCCTTATAGTTAGGATTTATGATTTGTATCAATACATTAATGCATTTTCAATATTAGTCTCGCAGTGTACAAAATGTGTATGCACACTATGGCCACATTTATAAAATTCATAGCTGAAGTTAAGAATTTATTTTAAAAAATGTGGTGTGTGTATTGGTATTTAACATAATTGCATTACTTAATATACAGAAAGCCTTCATATAGGTTCCTGCCGTTAGACACATGCAATAATCATGTTCTATAGTCTACCTACCCAGAGCCTACCTTCTCAGGCTCATCATAATGATGTGTATCTAGTAGCTATCTGTGCAATTCCCTGCCTCTCTCAATCACACTTCCCAAATACTTGTGTTTTCTGAATCTTCAAGCCTTCATGGACAGTCTGCAACTAATTAGTTTGTCTCCAATCCTAGCACGCTAAGACTGATGGTAACTGGGCTGCCTTTCTGCAAATGCTTATCTAGAAGATTGCATTTTACCCTACAGGTGGTGCTACCATTTATTTGATTAATCTTCAGGAACCTTAATGTAGCACATTTGCATCCTCAGATGGAGGGTGACAGTGGTCCATTGGGTCAGTGGGAGCACTAAGCACCTACTTAACTTGCATATGTGGCTGAGCAATCTATGCCTTCGAGCAGCGTGAGTCACACTGGATGTAAAATAAATGGATTCCTGTTTTTGGAGCCTGTGTAAGTATACCATTACCAGAAGTAAAAAAAAAAAAAACAGTCAAACTGTTTAAAATTATTGATAACATTGTGTTTATTTCTCTTGTTGAGCCTACATTTCTAGACTGACATTATAAACACACGTTCTTGGGTAAGGATACACAAAGTGCACAGTGGAATGAATGTTCAGCATTTTTTTCACTAGCCAACAATGACCTTCAAAATTCTTAAAATGCCTCAATCCGACAAGTACTGGAAGGACACAAAACTTATTGAAAGTGTTAATCAGTGGCATGCACACCATAGGGAATTTATTTTGAGAGTCCAAGGGATTAAACAAGGTTTGATGGAAGACATCAGAATGACATCATTGACATTCTGTGGACTTCAAGAAATACCTTGATTACATTTATACAAACAAAATAACACATTAAATGCACAATGTTCATTATATACCTACATCTACAATGTTAAATAAACTCATTTTGTTCTTCAGTGTTTTATTTTCCTTCCTAAGTTCTTTGGGGATTATAATGCCCAGAGAGAACATGAATCCCTTTTCTAAGTGCACTATTCTATATGAGAAATAAAGCAGATCTGATTGTTTTCGTTAGTTAACTCCCAAATCAAATGAAAATAACAGATGAAAAAGGCCAGATTTATTTCACTCTTCAGAGTCTACACTGAACTTAAAGTGGACCTGTCACCTTTATCCAATGTTTTGTTTATTCAAATATTTTTTATATATAAAAATTATTTTAAAAATATTTAATATATATTAAAAATATTTTTTATATATATATATATGTATATATATATATGTATCTAATTTCTTTGAAATATTTAAATTATGTCCACACATTTTTAATGTATGCACAACTACATTAATAAAATACATATAACACCATTGAATGGCCAGAAAGTAGGAACCATGATTAAGGTTGGATGTAAACTTTGTACAAACTTTGGAACAGATATCGCAGACTGTTCAAAAGAACTGGCAAGCCACAGCCTGGTACCTTTCTTTTCAACCATCTCATGATATTGTCTCGTAACCTTGTCTGTTATGCACAGATGATGTAGAGCAGGGTTAACCTCCAACCAGGTCAACTTCTTAGTGTCTAATCAATTAACCAGCTAATCCGATAGGACTACCTTGTTAAGTATGAAAGTGTGTGGCTTGTACTGAAGCCTGTAGTCTTTATGGCAACACACTGTGTATAGTTTAAGCACATACAGTAATACAATACAATGTAGTGGGAGCCTTCTTGGCCACAAGGAATTGAATGGTCACGGAAATGATTCCTTTTAGCTATCAAAACCAAGAATGTCTACCTTTAGCTTAAAGTATCTCATTCTGTCCTCCTTCTGCTATGATTATTCTTCCTTTGGGAGTCCCATAGATACAGTTTAGGATTAAGATAGGAATGCTATTTATTTCTAAGTAGTACATCTTGCCATCATCCATACAAATTTCGACATTCCCTTTTGAAAATGATCATTCTATTTAACGACTTATGGATGTGACATCTCCCTAATGCGTTAAAAATGTTTTAATACTTGAGGTAACTAATTTGTTGCAGAACACACACAACAGAGGTCTCTCTCTAACTTGACTCCCTATTATCTCATGAAGCAGGTATTTACTGACCTGTCACTGGCTTCCAAAGGGACGATCACTGCAAGTGCTGGAGTCATCAAAGGTTCAACATCACTTCTATAGTGATGTTAACTGGAGGACATTGTTTTGTGTGGCATTGATAGATCGGTACTTTGTTAATAAATATATACATTTGTTTTAATTATGCAATGCCTCTTAAGATAGCTTGTGCTATGTGTAAAAGCGGAAATCAATGCGTTGATTGTGTCGATTTAACCAATTTAGTATATGGCTTGTAGAATATATTAGAATGTAAGCAGTTAAGTCAGGTAATCCGTTCATCATCAAAGGTTTAAATGCCATTCTATCCAGCCTTGACTTAAAGTCTTCTCTTTTCGTGTGGGGCGGTGTGTGAGGGTAAAAGAGAATTCCACTTCCACCTCAGGAATCTCAGGCGACAGTTCAAATATAATGAGCGTTCTCATAAGTAAATCTTGTACCTTAAAATACCCAGATTTACATGCTTTGGTGAAATAGCATAAACATGGATGCACATCTACAAATATCCACATGTATGCAAATCCAACATATAGGGACATACTGTACGTCCAAACAAAAAACCCCCAATTATTAACAGATCCATTTTTTCATTTTCCATGATGGGTCCTGTCTTCGTAAAATAACTATAAATTCAATTTCTTGGAGACTAAATGACTGCGAAAGCAATGCACCTTTTAAATATAGCGTGCAGTTAAGGTGTGGTCCATAGGCCCGCGTCCAACCTACACTATTTTTCAGAAACTGTATTTTTTTAATATTTGTTTTAAGAGGAAGAATCAGATCAATAAATCATGGACAGTATATGACATAAAAAATGTCTGGCACCATTTTATGCTGAGCTGATACTTATTTAATTCTGTGTATAATGAACAGCTAAACTTTTCCTACCATAAATCAAATTACAAACATGAGAAGCTCTTCTGAAAACAAATGACTCCTCTTAAAAGGGCAGAGCAATGGCGGACTTCTGATTTGTAGTGAATTAAAAGCCCCTGCATACTAGCCATTTGTTCTAGATGTGTAATTTTAGTCCAATGTATTAGACAAACACTCTGATTCCATATCTTACTGCCCGTGGTAAATAATAGAATGCCTTGGTCTCTATCACCCAACTCTACACTCTGACCAATGAAAGTCAATGGGGGGAATGAACTTTATTAGCATTTCCACAAAGAATCACTCGAGTGTAGTGTTTGAGCAGGAATGGTCACCCAAAATATCACATGACCGACAACGAAGTCAGGCTCCAGGTCTGCAAATAAAGGAAGTTAATTGAAAAAAATGATTTTATGCTCAGGGAGAAAAATATTTTTTGGAACTTTCCCTTTAAAGATTTGCATTCTAAGAGAAATTGTAACAGAGAAAAAAACACAGCTGTCAATGATTTGAGATCATAAATTCTTAAACTTTCTGCAGCAACAATGCGATCAAAATGAAGGAATATAGACTGCAATATTAAAATTGTAAATTATGTTGATTTATAAATACATGGTTTTTTTTAATAGGAATATCAAACTAAAACAACACGAACGATATATCACTCCAGACATGACATTGGGTCATGACATTTAAACACTTGGAAATTTGGATTTAAATCAGTTTTAAATTATTGCCAAATCTACATGAATCATGTTGAAGGACACTACATTGTCTTTGAAATATAACATAATTTTGTATACACTTCCAAATAACTGTCCAAAGAATAGATTCATCACTTTCCATAGAGTAAGGTCTTCTGGAAAGTTACAATTTCTTCTGTTTTATGACAAATAAAAAATGTATGTAAAGTGCATGGATTTATCAATTATTTAATATTGTTTATTAACAAAAAAATCCAACATGACTGCAGAACTAATAGATAAAATATTTAAAAATATATTAAAAATGTAAAAGTAGACTTGTCACAAAAAACGTTTTATTGTACATCCATCAGTAAACATTTACAATGTCCTCTTTAAAGTTTTTTCAACAGTTGAACAGTTTTAAGATGTATATTAAAAGTACACATGGGTGCCATGTTTGGTATGTATTACCCTAATTGTTCATAATGCCTTCTTCTAAACATGTTAAGCGAGCTAAAAATCTATAAATACATGTTTCGCTATACTATTCCACTCTCTCTGTCAGCTTATTGTCACCGCATACTCTTTATAGCTTATTTTTCTATTTATGAATTTTTTCCCTTCTGACACTCCCCCGCCCCATCAGTCCCTCTCCATCTGAATGTATCTGTCACTGTGTCAGGATTTATTCCCCTCTCTCAGCACCCCTACTGTTAGTGCCTCTCCCTCTCACCCTGTTTATCTGCTCTTTGATTTATGGAAGCCTCACATACACTTCCTCCAGCTCTTTCCTCTGTCCCTCACACTCTCATTCTTCTTCCCTTTCTCTCTGTATATCTGTCATTTGTTACG
The DNA here is from genome assembly GCF_027358695.1 of Spea bombifrons. Taxonomy (NCBI): domain Eukaryota; kingdom Metazoa; phylum Chordata; class Amphibia; order Anura; family Pelobatidae; genus Spea; species Spea bombifrons. Next base: position 20,130,408 of record NC_071090.1, on the reverse strand, counting down.
CTGCCTCTCCCTCCTCTCTGCCTTTGTCTTTTTAATCTGACTTCCTCTTCCCTTCACATCACCTTGTTGTTTGATGAGTTTATATCTGTGATGCTCTGCCAATATACTAGAAAAAAAACCTACACAATGTATCCCATGTTGTATCGGTGCTAAACAAAATACACTTGTGCTGAAATTGAGCAAAACGAAACATCGATTTCTCTTTTTCAATGGAGCAATTATTCGAAGGTACAAAGGCAACCAAGAAATAGCTGTTAGCTCTCGGGATCTCAGAGTTCTCTTCTTTCAATGCAAAAACATCTTCTAGAAATGTATTTGACGTCATTAAAAGTTGTTTCTTTTTCCATACCTGAAAACTCTGAGGTTTTAAAAGATTCTCGGGGGTTAAACAGTCCGAAGGGGACTACTTCATATTCTACTCTGATTTGATGCTTCTTCTGCTTGAATACAGGTGACAAAATACAATATAATGACACATATTGGTTTTATTAAGAATTGGCTGCGACCATTAGCGAGTCTCTAGGTACTTTATAGTATACATCCGAACACCTTTTTGGAGCCTCGTAGGTGGCTGCATATCCACTGATCCATGGAAACTCCAAGCAACACAATATGTTAAGATTAGGAAGGACTCGCCAAAATTGGGATACTTTGTTGTGGTGGCGGACTAAGAAATATATGGTCATATAATGGGATCAAAATTGCCAATTGCTTGGGACCAGTAATCTTGTCCCGTGCCACTTGGATGCACTTTTGTCAAAAACGTTAACTTTGGACATTACAGCCACTGGTATATGAACAGTACCGCAAAGATTTCTCTTCATTTCTACTGCCTACAACACAAGAGATGTCTTCCCAACATTTTCAAGAAAAAACAAGCAAATTATATACAGTAAGCTCAATGTTCCTGTGTAGAAGTCAGCTGCAGACACAACAATTCTCATTGACTACGTCACTGTAACAGGAATAGACCTAATGAGGTGTGGGCCCTTTCACTCTCAATGTCGCTGCTGGAAGGACAGACACAATGACTCATTGACCCTTTGTTTCAGTGCTGCTGTCGGAAAAAAGACACAATGTGACATAGGTTTCGTAACGCTATTCCCTGCATCTCTTGTTTCTCTACTACTTTTTTTCTGTCCCTTTCAATCTGGGTGCAGCCCTGAAGTGGTTTCCTGTTTGAGAGGCCACTCAGTCACATGACTGACCTACAAGTGATGTCACCCATGTGTTATTTGTTCAGTTTGACGGTACTAACACCCCTTGACAAAATATGATATTTCTCCCTTGGGGGGGTGTGAGGGGGGTACTCGTCTAATTGAATGTAAATAAAAATGAAGAATTAATTCATTTACAACAAACTCTTGTAACTGTCAGATCCAGGAACCAGCGCTGAGAGGAAAAATAATCCTTGTTTTCCTGTGACTGCCATATGCAGTGGCATTGAGAGTGACATCACTTCCTGCTGTAGAGAAACTAGCTAAACAGGAAACAAGTACAAATCTGTCATTTTAACCTTTGTATTCTTTTCTTGGGAGATTTTTAACTCTTATGGTACCGGTCAGGCATGTTCTGCCTCAACTTCAAAATGATAAAAATTAAACATATAGAAAACCAAGAATGAGAATGAAATACAGGGCATGTAAGTGTGTCGCTGACTGGACCATTCCATTGGTTGCTATGGTGATAATTCCACTTTTACGTTCCACTTTTTAATACTTTTAAAACAAATGCTGTTTCCGTTCTAGGGCCAGTTTGGAACAATGATTATTGCTACTTTAAGCATTAAGCATTTTCAGACAGTTTCAGACACGTACCTTCTGATTGGGATTTTAGAAATAAAATCAATGATGTATAAGAAATTATTCAAAAGCTTAAAGTGGTGTTATCACCATAGCAACCAATAGTGAGTTGGGCCATTGCTTTTTTATCATAACAAGACCTCGTTTCAAACTATTTGCTAGAGTCGGTTTTTATATATAACCACTAGTACTTTCTACACACAGTAAATTTGATAGTTTTTAATTTAATAGATTTAATAGTTTCCAAAATATAAATGCATACACATTTACACATTTTATTTTGCCAACCCGTATTTATTTCATTCCACTTTAGCTTTAATAAAACATGGCTGAAAACCATATGCACTACATTGTCTTTCCAAACTTTTACACAGAACAAGAAGCACCTTCTAATTCGACAATCCAGCACACATTAGAAGTAGGAATTCTTAGTATGGTTTGAATTAAATCTATTTACTTACACTTTATTTAAACTGCTTTTACATTTTTGTATGTTTTGTGTGAGCCATTCAAATGCCAATAAGGATGAGAAAAATGCTCATTAGTTAGCACCAAAAAAGGTTATATTCTATTTTTTCTTATTTTGTGTTAGAATTAGAAGATACCAAAGCCACATCTGGGGCGGGGGTTGGCTTGTGAACCATCTATGGTCTCCCAGTAGGGGTCCTTATGGAAAATGTTACTAAAATATACATAGTCAAAGTTTGTAAGCTCCTTTGAGCAGGGCCCTGCTCGCCATATTGTTATGTTACATAGCACTTGTTATGTCCTGTCTACCCATTGTACAGCGCTACAGAATTATATGGCGCTATATGAAACAATAATAATATAATAATCTCAATAAATACTGTATGTCCATAAGCTCATTTAAAAACACTACAGTTATGTAACATTATGTTGGAGGTTTCTCTCCCCCCATCTTCTGATGGACCACCTGTAGATCAATAGGAACCCTATGGAGTGCTTTAATCTGCTTATGTGATAGCACCAACTATACCAGCATGATATGATATAGCTATATGATATATATGATATGATATAGCTATCATACAATAAACATTCAGCTCTTAATCAACCTTTAACTATGTTTAAAATCTTAATTCTTCTAATTTTCAAACACTAGGCTTTAATGTGGGTTTTACTGGATTTTGCTGGGTTTGGTAGGATCTGAAGGTAATATTGGATCTGAAGGTAGATAATATTTGAAATAAAACATTGTTTAGGTCATAAATTTGGTTATTTAGTAATTTAATATTAAATTGTGTGATTTTATGATTTCTCTTACTAAATAACATATTTGGAAAATGTGTAAAAATTCCACAAGTGTTTTTTTCACCAATCTCCAATCTCTCCAGAATGATGCTAGGTTTATATACTGTATATGACTTTTATGCAGTAGCACTGCACTGATACTATTGAAATTCTAAAATTCTACCCCCCCCCCCATACATAGACACTTTCAGGAAGATGGAGGAGATGGAAGATACAAAATATAAAAAAGTATTCACACTTACTGTGTATTTGACAGCAACAACAAAAAGCCATAGGTGTTACATTTCACTAGTTTTACTTAGGAGAAAAGATACGATCAAATGAGGTCATGTGGTTTAGGAGTAAAGATAAAATCAGGGTAGGTGGTCCAAGTGGTTCTAATTTCTTATATCATTTTCTGTATAAGCCATTGTTATGTTTTATTAGTTTATCTTTAATATTGTTTATGAGTCTCCTAAGTTTTGTTTCTAACACACATCACAAATAGTAACCATATGGCCAAGAGGCTGACTATATTTCCACCAACTGGGCTTGCATCTATTAAAAAGAATAGAACTACTGTGGTATAGCACTATATCAAGGTGATGACAGACATCAAAGTGATGGCAGACAAAATATGCTTAAATTAATAGTAATGTTTAAGGCAGTACAGGATATTCATTTTACTAGAAAAGACCCCATTTACTGCCTATGGGGGGAAGATAATTATTTTAAAATGTTCTTATTAACTATGGAGGCAACAAATTGGCAAATTTATTTCCATCAAGTTGTTCAGTGTTGGTGAGTTGTGCAGACCAGAGTGGCCATTGACTTGACCAACCTTTGAGTTCTTATTGCGTTCCATCCTTCTGGGAGTTGTTAAAATACTTTTTTAAGAAATCCATCAGGCTCCTTATTGTTGAAATACTTCAATATCAGCTGTCTTGAGTTGCTTCTAGATTCAATTAAGCAATAACTAAAATGATAAAAGTTTTACTCCTGGGGAAACTCATCATTTTCCTCTCAGTTTGTGTTTTAGGTCTACTTCATCTTGAATACTTTTTCCTAGTTATGGAGATATGAAAAAACATTATAAAACCAGTTAGATCAAGTCTAGTAATCAATAATTTGAACACTCATGGAATATAAAATTAGCCTGTAGTAGGAACTCTACAAATCCAATGTAAAATAGTCCTATATGCCACACGTAAGATAAACAGTAAACAACAATGTATTTTATGACAACAGCAGACTCATGTCTGGAACCTAATGTGACTCTACTCTCCCCGGAAATGTGAATGTGGATTCAGAGACAAAGACATATGTGTATGATAGGAGATTGTTTAAAATTAGACTTCATGGCATACGGAGAGAAGATTTATTTAAAAAAAATTGGAGATGCTAGGATTGCCATTTTAACTACACTTAGGTTGTATCCAACAATAAAACAATGAAAAATTTAATGAATATTGGCACCTTTGCAAAACAGGAAATTATACAACCATGTGGCTTCATTTGAGCATAAATATGGTTGTACAAAAATTAAGACGGATTACCGTCCTTTACAACCATCTTGGCTTGGTGCAAGTCTTAGTCAACCCAACAGGGAAATACTACATCTTCTATTTCACCTTTTATTGTGCATTTAATCCCTAATGCTTTATCCTTTATGGAAGAGAGCCTCTCCCAAATTATAATTTATTGCTTTCATTCCTGGAACACCTTCAGTAGGCATCTGGGAGAGAGAGAGAGACTTAAGCCTATAGGAACTGCAAATTCATCTAGGCACAGAGTTCCTGCTAAAAGTTTTGTAAATCACATTCAAAACAGTTGAACTATAGGTTTGAATATACCAAAATGCATACAATAAGATGTATGTCTTATACATTTTCATCACAGCATTTGACATGAATTCTCTAGGATCTCATTGAATTCAGCTCCAATCAGGGTTCTCCAATGCAGATTCTCCATATGGGAATCCAGACACTTGCGTAGTTTTAAAGGGGTACCACAGAGAGAAAAAATCTAGTTCCCCATATCTTGTCTAATTTGCCTAATTTGCTTCCATTTTGATCTTGCACAGCCTCATCCATACCTGTATCACTGACTGTAGTATGTGTGCCTACAGGAGGCCTGGAGATCCAACCCTAACACTGTCAATGAAGTTTACCTCCTGAATATCTATTAAAATCTCCCACCTGTTTCTATATCATAATAGACTGTCTAAGCGCACATGTTTAAAAAGAGTATGGCAAAACAAATCTGCAACATTTATGGTTTATTAATGCAGAATAGATTGTCGCACCTCTGCATGGCTACTAAAACGCATTGTCCTCTTTTGTATTCTAAATCATCTTCTCCACCACTGCTCCTATCTATCTAAAAGAACATATTACATCACTTAAAATCAAACTTCTGCACCCGCAGACTATTCCGTGGAGGTGTAAAGGTGTAATTCATACTTCAAGGGTCATTTTGCGTAATTTCCAAAATTTGGATATGCAACCAGTTTGCAAAAGTCCTCAGATTCAGATTTCAGGCTCCCCATGAGTCACCCCCCCTCCTCTCTTCTCCTCCCCAGCTGAGCAGAGACAGAGGGATCGGGGAGGTGGGGGATTCATATCCCAGTCTGTAGCAAGCAACATAGATTAGAACAATAATAAATACATTCACACAGGAACCTCTCCACTCCCCCCCATCCTTCTTCGCAAAAGTGCTGTTCTTTAAAGTTTTTTTTTTTCCTGGCAGCTTGATGGAAATAAGGAGAGCCCTTTCTAATAGCAGGGATAGGAAGAGGAAACTGCTGCAAATGCATCCTCATCCCTGTACACAAAAAGTTTTCCCACTTCTCATTTAACACACCCTCGGCTACAGGATAGAGGAGAAAAGAGAGGGCATTTCTGGATGAAGTTCTGCCACCTGTGTTCCGAGGCTAGAGCCGGACTGAGGTCACTACAGCGTGGCGACGTGGGTGACAGTTTTTCGTACGCTGGTGGCGCTGTTTTTATTTGTTTCTTTCTTTTTTATATTTTGCGAATATTTTGAATTTTCGTTTCTTTTTTGACTTTTATTTTCCTTGGGAATAAAATTGTCTCAAAAGATCCTTTTTTTTTTTTCCCTGCGGTGAAAATACAATCTCTACGGAGGGGAAATCTGGAAATGAAGAGAGTTCTCTGTGTGTTTTTCTGTGTTTGGCTGGCTGCTCTTGAAAGGACAGGTAAGAATACGAGGTCGTTCTTTTCTTTGGGGGGGGGGGACTGTAAGCTGGATATCTTGTTGAAATGTTCCAGGACATCATATTTTAAGATTTTTTTTATATAAGCGGCTTCAGTCTTTATTGGCTTTTTGGGACAAATTGCTTTTGCTTAATTTTGCAACAAAAGTACAACGTCTCGAGCAATCACTATAAAAAAAGAAATGTTAGCTCCCATTCACCAGACCTTCTCAATAAATCTCTCGCCGTTTTCTCTTCAATGCATAATAGTAACGGCATCTGTGTTATCATTAATCAGCCAGCTGGTTCTAAGAAATATTCAGTTTTTCTTAAGTGTATGTGCTTTATGTACACGAGAGAGGGCATAATCTGCAAATATGTGTTTTAATGATGGGTTAGCAGAATAACTGATACATGTCGCAGACATAGCAAACCCAAGTAAATTAAAAACATTATAAATTTGCTATTAAAGGGAACACTAGAATCCATTTAAACCTAGAAAAATAAAACAAGAAGACTTTGCTGTTATCAGGAATAGGCAGATACTTGCTGCAGACTACAACTCCAATCAGGGTCAGCCAACCTAAGAAAATTGTTCCATCAAAAGTTGACTTACTCCTGGTCATAATACAGTATAAATTAAATATACATATACAAAATCAGCAACATGTTTTCCTGTGTATAATAGGAGTGGTAGCCAACAGAAGATTGAAGGCTAATGTTTGCCATCCTCTGGCCATGCAATTCCAGAATTGTAGATTACAGAAGGAAACCTGCTTGTCATGTGTTTCATGTTTAAAAGTTTTGTAAGAAAACTTTTTAGCGTGTACTTTGGGGTAAGCACATACTACATATGACTGCGAAATTATAGCACACATCTATGTGTTACACCCAATATATAAACAAAGACGCTGTCTGCCAGAAGCATGACTTAATACTCCAACTGCATGTAATAATATGTTAATAAATGGAATATTCTTTGGTCTTAACATCTGTTGGTGCACTCGTCTATCAATTAACGATGTGCAATATGGAAACATACCATCTGACGGCAAAGTGGACAGCACTTATTGTCAATCTTATCTAGCGTTCTTGACAATAACTCCCCGGCTGGAAGGCAAATCCATCAAGACAATACTGTTTCTGTAAATGTAAAAAAAACCCTTATTGTAACTTAAAAAAAGGTAAAACGGGCGCAGGCACAGTTTAGATGTGTTAAAGAGGCTGTAACCAGACCTTAGTTATGAACATACTTTTCACGATATATATATATATATATATATATATAGCTATACACTTTTCCTAAAATTTCGGCTTAATGTAAAGTGATTCATGTCACAGTGTTCATGTAACATTCATATGGAGAGAGTTAACACAATTGTTTCATAACATGCATTCTGCCTAATTCTTCGCTATCACTCCATCTGACCTTTTCGTCTACTTAATGTTATCCTGTCTAACCTTTCCAGCCCCCCTATCAATCTGAATGGCATTTCCCATCTACCTTCTATAATTCCACTGCACCTTCCTAACTTGTCATTGTCACTTAACCTGACCTCCTTAACATCTACTATCACTCTCACTAATCTATTCTTCTTCCTGCTGCCACTATTCCAGACCCTTTTTACACTGATCTGTAAAACGTTTTACTGTTGTATTCCACCTCCTGCTGCTTGTCAAATGTACTTTCATAACTATCACTATTCTACTCCCCCACAGTTATTATCTATGGATTTTCCAACCGTTGGATTCTACCTAACCTCTATCACATCACACAGCCTTCCTAGATATCCATTATCATCCCACCTTATGCTCCAAACATCCCTCTATAAATTTTTAGGTCCCCTTTATCATTAACCGACACACCCAGATTTCCATTATCACATTATCCGTTCTCTTTTCATTGTTGGAGTCATCAAGATAAGACCCTCCTGTGGGGAAGAGCACCTTGCTGGGAGGACTCAACTGGAAGCCATTATCAATGTAATATAGTCTAATTATCATTCACAATGTCTCCAGTTTCATTTCATCTGATTTAATCACCTCCAATACTGTAAACTCTCCATTTCATTCCTCTTGAAACCCCACTCACTCTAATATTTCCCTAGACATTCCCAACTCTCCACTGCCAATTTACTTGACCTAACCAACTTTCCAATGATAGCTATAACCAAATTACTATTTATCATTCTCTGCAAACTCATTTTTAGATAAACGTCCAAATCCTCTTTAGGCAATCTACTTAATCATCTACTCTAAATGTCAGTCTACCAAATCTTGGAAATTGTCCTCCGTCATCCTAACACGGCCTTCCAAACTCTTCCTTCTACTCTCCTCAGTCTTCAAATGTATCTGCATATTCTATCTGACATTCTACTCTCTTTATTATCATTCTCTCTGAACCTTCACACTCCCCATTATTATTATTACTTTTTGCATTGATTATGCCATATCCCGGCATAGGAATTACACTTGTGGTATGGAGCAATGTCTTTTTATTTTAGTGTACCTCAGAAAGGTATAATCTTTCTTTACTTGACTATCCTAACTCACCTCTTCCATTCTACCTGACCTTGACTTCCCAATAAGCCCTTGACATCCCATTTTACCCTTATTCCTAAACGTCAACTCCTATTCTCCATTATCATTCCTATTTATCTACATGCCAGATATAAATCTGGTTTTCAGGGCAAGGTCAGTATCCAGGGCTCCTTTGTCCTTAGAAAGGCACAAGCAAGGCTGCTGCTCTGCCTTGTACTCTTGGCTTTGGTTTCACTGGGAGAAATAGATCACTGAGATGTGAGATCATCTCTCTGCTGTGTTTCACTCACAACCGGAGAGACCACATGCGTGATGGAGAGCGGTAAACTGCTTAACTGTTGACGCTCCTCAGTGCGAGGCCCAGAGTGAGAGACCTACTTCCCCCTTCCTAAGGCTGCTTGATTTCATCACCAATTCTACATGAGAAAAACACTTAGAATTTGGACTGTTTTTCTATCTTTTCCCATTGCAGAATTTCACCTGATCTTTATATTTTCTTGTACATCCTTTCATGGTATTAAGGCAACTGATCCTGACAACTTGACCTTACCATCTCCTTTTTCATGCTATCTGAACATCATTCTGAACACCATCTAAACTTTACAAGGTTTGGTCCATCTGCCTATTTTGCAAGCATAAATCTTTTTGAATTCCTATATCCATGCAAAATTTCACATAATTGATGCGGAACTCTTTCCTTTCTTTCAGTAGGGTTCTTGGACACACCATAAAAATATCCTCGATGTCACAGAGGTGCTGTTCCACCTACTTTGCTGAATATAATAATTTTATAACTAATCACATAATTAGAAACATCATCCCTGGTACTGTTCAAAACTTTCCCCGAAATTATTCTTTAATCCTGTTACGTTTCGCTTCATTAATATTTGTTGCCAGGAGTACTTGTCATGTGACACACAACTAAAAAGTCTCCATATTGTGTTTACTTGATTAACTCTTCAGAAGAAGTGATAAAATAACAGATCTGTCAAGGTGAATTTGTTTGGCATACTGGAGAGTGCAATGAATGTTTACGGAGCTTTAGAGGACATGTTGTTTGTACAATCCTTGCTGCTTGCAGAAATATAGGCTGACGAGTATTTTACCAGACTATGTTACCCAATGCAAGGAATCCATCTCTATAAGAGCCCGACAGCTTGCATCTATATTGACATATGAAGTATGTGGATACTTACATCTTCTATACTGTAGGTTGGATGATCCAAAATTTTAATCTCCGTGGTCAGCATTATACAGATTTTGAATAATGGTCCACAAAGGGGACCGCAAACTTTCTTCTGGTAGCACAAAACACATAAAGTTATTCAGGAGTTATAAATCTTCCCATTGCTTCTGAGTAGTATATTTGACCCTTGATAACATTATAACCCACTGAGTCAGCGACACAGAAGATCCATCCGTGTATTGCACATTATACATATGTTTAATCAGTCTTTTAAAGTGTTTTAAAGAGGCATTTTGGTGTTTTTGTAGAATTGTAAAAGGACATAAAGGAACACCTGGCTCTTAACTCTGGGAGTTAGGATTCATTTATGGATGGGGAAATCGTTCACGATATCTGTAATTCATTAGACGCGTAATAGCTTAAAATACTATTTAAAAATAAACTAAAGAGGTAAAATCCTCTTAATACCCCACATCTGGAGAGGATTTCTTATAAAAGTGACTTTTAGGATACATGAAAAAATATCAGCGCTAATAAGTATGAAAAATAAACTTAATTTAAACATCAAACAAACTTCAAACTCAGTCTCCAGATGTTCACATGACAATCCTTGTGAGGGCAGGAACTTCAAATTTAGATACAAAATGATAATTGTGCCTTTTAACAATATTACTTATTTATAGCATAACTAAAGGAATATGGCTTATTATGAATGTAACTGACATGCTTGCCTAAAGATATAACAAAAAACAAGAACAATTACCATTAATGCTCACATTTAATGTAGAGACATAGTTATATATATATATATATATATATATATATATATATATATATATATATATATAACACATAATGTTCTCTTCTCTTAATGTATCTATTTGTAGTAATGTATATTTGTGATGTGTGTTAACTGTACAGTGCTGCAATATTGGTTGGCCCTTAATAAATAAAAAAGATAATAATAATCACACTAAACAGGCTAACTACAAGTTTTATTTTTCCCTGAATTCAGCTCTAATGTAAGAACTGATTGTAACAAGCCAGACGGATGTATTTCTGTCAGCGGCTAAGACTCGCTATATTAAATATCCCTCATTGAAACTTATTTTCTACAATGCGCCCGAGTTTCAGCTGTTATTATAAGGAAGGGTTATTAAGTGATTAAGAAAGCCATGTCGTTAGCTTCAGAGACACTGCTGGAAGAGAAACAACCTCTATGTAATTGGTATGTAAATGGTATGAAAAAAGAGAGTCAATGCTATTACTAAAACAGAAGAAAGGCCTGCTTATAACTGAAAAATGATTTGAAATATAAAACATTCTGAGCGGACAGGGCAGTCTTTATACCCCAGACGGGTCAGGACAATATTTGTATCCCAGAGTATGATAGAAAGGGACAAGGCAGTCTTTAGACCCCCAGAATATGAAGTGAGGCGACAGGGAGGTATTTATACCCCAGAATGTTATGTGGGGGGGGAGCAGTCTTTATAACCCCATAATGTGAGGAGACGGGACAGGGCAGTCTTTATACCCCAGGGGATGGACTGCAACTGGGAAAGGAAGGCCCATGCCCCTTTCCCTGTTCTGCTTGCAATTCCACATATTGACAGATATACCTTTATTTTGGCCATTTGGCTGGATTTGCCCCTCCTGTGCCAAATACTGTTATTCCTCACCACCCACAGAACATGAGGTGACACAATATTTGTTAGAATTTGTCATCTGCATGACATCACCCAATACAATAGGCTGGTTTCATGAAGTGCCAGCACGGATATAGGCACTCTTTGGCACCCCATCTACTGGGGATAACGACTCCCATGATGATTGGCCGACCAAGAATGCTGGCAAGAGGCATGCCAGACTCATGTGATAAATAATCCACCACAGCTGGAATGCCAGAGGTTGCCTGTGTGCCAGACATTCCTCCAACCACATAAAGCAGAATTACTAGCAATTTGGCTAGCAGAACGCAAAATCCATTTCTCCTTCGCTATTACAGTCTCTACTATAATTGTTGAGTGACATGATCCCTTTAACCTTTGTTGTGCCAGGCTCACCATTTAACATTCTATTTCCAATACATTTTCAGACGACTACTTACGTAAGTGACAAAAATCTAAAAGCTATTTTATATCTCTTGTCCAGGAAACGACAACTTTGCTTTTTTTTTGCACATGCTCTCCGTTTGTGTTTTTGAATTCTGAGCATTTAAATTTAAGTTACAATATACAAAATCCAAAAAAAGGTTATTCCCATGTGTCTCATTAACTCCAGTACAATTGTAAGCCATATATTTTTTACTGTGGCACAGTAAACATGAAGCATTGATTACAGGCTTCCAGCTGGAATGCTACTAAAGCCATCATTCAGGACTATATAAAAGAATAGGGCTTTTGTGAATTTCTACCAAACAAATGTCATTGTATGTACTTTCGATGAAGCCTTGGAAAAAGAGTACATGGGATGTTGGGGTATATTTTCAGCAATTCAGTGGTACAAAAGAAAAGAAAAACGTAGTCTATGATACAAATTTGAAAGCCATATAGTGATAAAGTTGGTTTGATTGGTGATTTTTGGCTGTATTAAATTCACTGTACATGACTTTTGCATTTGAAAGTAATTTTGTGCTGGAAAAATTTGTATTTGTTACTGTTTATGACAATTGTTGCCATACCAAAGGCGTATGTGATACCTTAAAGTGTACCAGCTGTCATAGCTTAAGATATGGAATCACGTAATCTTTCAAGGACCTCAAAGGTTTATCTGATGAAGGGGCCTTTGATCTCCTGATTGTTTGGGGCAGAGTGGCATCACATACTTACTGGATAATATATCTGACAAGCCCCAATTTTTGGGTACGTTCTGAAACCTGAACATCAGTTCATTGATATTATGAATTTGACAAAAGACAAATTGGCCAGGTAGAGAAGATCCTGCCAACAAGCCTATTAATGATGTTTATGGGTTGACTAATGTGTTTGTACATGGGGTGTACACAGAGTATGGTGTTAATCTAGTAGTTACATACATTGGAACTCCAAGGATATACACAGAATTTTTGACCACCCACTGTCCCCTTACTCCCCACCCAACAAAGGTTGTCTGGGACTTGCCTGTCTCTATGTATAGCAAGCCCCATTCCTTTAGGAATCCACTCCCCAAGAAGAAAGAGAGTTGTAGGTAACCTACTCTGGGTTTCCGGGTATGCTCATGTGAGGTACATAGGAGATTTGTTTCCAGTGCATGTATATGTCAAAAGATCAGTTGAAACATGCTATACGCAAATTTGTATGAAATGAGGTTTGCCTTGTTCTATATACTATATATTTACAGTACATATATGGCTTTTCAGTAAGCAGGGAAACACTATTTTACATCAAATTCTTTAGCACTTCCTGTATTCTCTGAGCAGGATACTGATATGACCCATTAGGAAGTGTATAGTGCAAACGATAATTGCTTCCCCCAGATGCCTTCAATTTGTGTTTTTGAATGTGTGAAAAATTTCATATGCATACTTACATTTAAATATATATATATATATATATATATATATATATATATATACACACACATATATATGTGAATGAGAAGCTTTAGTCAATTTCCATTTCTTGTTAATTACTTGAAAGTCAAATATTTTTGGAGTTATCTGAACAGAACAAAGACCTTTTGGTTTACGTTAAAAATATATTTATGCAGCATTGTAACATTTGTGATTAATACCTATGTGCAACATCATGTGTTACAAAACTGTGCCAATGTGACACGTAAATGCATCTAGAATAACTGCATTAAATTCAGTCCCAATCCCTGCTGTCAGAGCTCAAAGCACAATGTAGTGTGATATACTCCATAATTCCCTGCGCTTCTCAGCAAGTATTGTATTGCAGAGCACTGTGAGTCACATCATGTACTTTATAATGCATACACCCTGGACTGCAATGTGTTCTGAGTCATTTGCGGCCATATGGATTACAAAGATTCCTTTTGTCAGTATGGTGCATTCCACATCGCAGACTTGATAGTGTAATGCGATGAATAATTTTAAATGCCATATTTTCTTCTCACATAATAAAAGTTTAAACTGCAAGATATAATTTAATTTATTTGTTGGTTATACACTTTAGTCTGTAGGGAATGATATTAACTAAACCCTATTTGAAAAGTTTGCAATTATACTTAAATATGCCATTACGTACTAATCATAATTCCATGTGTCAATATTTTAGGTCATTGTGACCCTTTGTGGTCCCAGAGGGCATAACTAGAAACCACAGGGCCCTGGTGCGGAAATTCTCCCGTGGCCCCCCGACTTCACAAGGAACATGTCCTGCAGTTCCACCTTTGCCCCAAACAGTTGTGAGTGCCACATTTTCCCCAAAAGATCTTATCAGTGCCATCCTTGCCCAAAACAGCATTTCTGTGCCTTCTCTTGCCCTAAACAACATGTCTGTGCCATCTTAGACCCCAAACAGCTTGTCTGTGCCATCTTTTCCCCAAAACAGATTGTCAGTGCCCTAAACAGGTTATCTAAGCCACTTTTCCCACCAAACAACTTATCAGTGCCCCAAACTGCCTACCTGAGCCATCTTTGCCACCAAACAGCCTGTCTGTGCTATATTGGCCCCTAAACACATCCATACTAACACACAAACACTTTATGCTGACGAGGCAGCAAGCAACTGATTCGTAAACTGCGGTGCCTTGGCATGCAGGGAGAGCATTTTTAACTGGGGAAAGTGGTGCAACCGTGGTGGTTACACCACTGGTGATCCTTCTGTTTCTGATCTTCTCCCCTGATGCTTCTCTTTTCTGCTCTGAATGTCTGCTGGGTATGTGTCTATCCCAATATTCTACAGCCCTAAAAGCTACAATAATGTGCAGTGGTGTATTCTGGTCTAGGGCGGCAGATCCATTCAGTGGCAGCACTTCTGCGGCTTAGCAGGGAGCCTGATTGCACTATTTTGTCGTGGGGGAGGCTGAGGGCAATATGTAAAAATCTAAACAAATACCTCAATCTACTTCTAAATCCCACAGTTACAAAATTAATAATTCACAAAAATTTAGTAAAGACTTGTCTCTATCTCGAACCCCATCAAACAAAAGTGTCCCTTTTTTGTTCATTAGAAATGCAGGGAGCCATGCTAATTCCATATCTGTGATGTATTTTTGGAGGACCATTTTCAGGTTACGTGGTAGAGCTAATAAACCATTATGCCAGCATTGTGGTTCCTAGACTCCTTAACACATATACAGTGGATATAAGAGAGCTGCTAACAACTGTTTAATTGTGTCTGTAAGACTGATTTACTTTTTTTCCAAGACATAGCTTGTGTTGATCCTGTGTTGTTGTTTATTCCATTGTAATATATTTTCTTCCAGTTATATTCAGGGGCTTTCCTGCTATCAGCTGTTTTGTTGAATAGAAACAAAGCAAATATTTAGTTTCCAGTTTGAAGTCATTTGTGAAAACAGTATGTACCTACGGATATATTTTTAGAAGGTACATAACTGTATCTTTTGTTCAATAACAAGGTATTAGTCAATTATTTCATGAGTCAGAATGTGGTATGGGTCGTCATGTGTTAATAATAATTATCCATTTTACTTTATATGCTTCAAAAGCACTCGTATATTTTGTTGTGCTTTCCAAGTTTGTAGTACACCGTGGCCTTTCCTGGGGTTTTGCGAGGAATAATTCTGCATGTAAATGTGGTCTCCATCTAGAATGCAGTCTTTTGGTAACAAGGGGTTAAATGATGTTGCAGGTAATGCAGAGGGGCTGCAATGCCATCCTTAATTTTTATTGGTGGAGGTCAGACCTGGTGCATGGGAAAAGAAAAATTGGCAGCTGGAGCGGATGTCCTGACCCCCTCCCCCCTTTCTTCCTGCCACCTCTTCATCACCATTCTTTATTTAGCCCTCCTAATGGACAGGAGGAATCAGACAGCGGAATCTGTCACTGGCTGATAACAGATCAGGGGACCCTTTATTATAGACAGGGCAAAGGAAGACTCTTTCAGTTTTGGATTTTTTTCTAGGATCTGTATTGTCGTCAATGACATTTGTTGTAATAGCACAATAATATTTGACCTAATAGTATTGTAATCACTGGAACTGTTTTAGATTAGACCGTTCATGTTGCAAGGCTATATAACTCCTGCTAGTGATGCTGCTGGAAGCTGCATCTTGGTACCAATTATTATGTTCGATTGTCTTTTACTGGAGTGTGGCCCCTCCTGTCCTCCATGCTTCACGCAGCCTGCTGTTGTTGTGCATGCACACAGCAATATAGGGTTCAAAGGACAAACGCTGTCCATCAAGATTGATAAGCCTGGGCCCAGAGCATTAGTCCATTTTTGCCCCACATTAAATATGGCCCTGAAAACTGTATAAGTGGAGAATTCTGCATGAATGTCCCTTTTGAATGCAATGGTGATTGGACCAGTGTTTTTACCTTTTTGTATTGGTGTCGTCCTTGCCTCATTTATTGTAGGCTAAGTGTTAGTTCTGTCCTTGGTGCTTCTAGCCATACTTCCCTGATTCTTCCCTTTCCACTTCAGTAATTCTTTGACGGAGGTGCTCGGTGAGTAGGTTGGAAAACCAGGACAGTGGGGTAGCTCAGCAGGACATCAGGACTGTGCCCAAAAATTGGGACTCTCCTGCTAAAAACATAGACACATGGGAGAAATGATGTCACATCCATGGAAATGTGTGAGCTAACAGAATAGTGTGGGGTTCAGCTGAATAAAATAAACGGTTCTACCAGCTAGCACCAGTCTGTAGCTTTAATACAGCCCATTTTTATAACAGTTGATGTTTATTCAAAGAACAAAAAAACTTACTAGTTTTCAAGAAACAAATTTGTTTGGATTTGTTTCCTTTCAAAGACACACACATACAAAAATAATAATACATAAAGACACTTTTATATATTTCCAAGCACTTTGTAATAAAAATGTTTAAAAGTATATTATCTATACCTTTTTATTATCGTTTCAAGGAATTTATGAAAACACCAGATACCTTGCTCTGTAACTCCCTTTTTTTGGTGATAAATGATGTAAAAAGGCCTAATTTATTCATTTAGACCCTATAAAGAGCCAGGTACTTTCACATCCTCTTGAATGTTTTATTTCTGTCTTGTATTGCGAAGGGTTTCTGTCATTTTTATAACCAGGGTAATTATGATGTGCATCTGGTTTATATACTGCTCTGGAATAAGCCTAGCGCACCCGTGAAATAGGTTACAGACAGCAGTTGAGATCTAAACTCACCTCCCCTGTGTTCTGGCAGATTCACGCAAAACGCTGGCTTCCAAAATGTAATTGATCTTTATTAAAGTGGAGAAATGTGCTTCCCTTGGTTCCTGGGGCAGATTGGCTGGCACTGTGCGATTTCATCATTAGACTCTGGTTTCTGAAAATAAGGTTCCTGAAATAAGATCCTATGGGTACTAGAAATGAAGTGAATGTGAATTCCAGATTTAAGCAGCTGCTTGCATCCAGGGAATCAAAGATGTTGTCTTTATTATCAGATCATTCAGGTTCTGGTAACTACACATGGTATATTAGGGTAGGGGTGCACACAGCATTAGTTAACCTTAAAGTTGTGATATACTCAATGTGAAGGCAGCCGAATACTATGGAGGTTCTATACATACAGACAGGGCCGGCCCTATAATGGGGCAGACTGGGGCAATTGCCCCAGGCGACGCTTTTTTCTGTTTGTTTTTTTGAAGCGGAGGAGAGAGAGGGGCACCGAGTGGTTTTCGCTTACCTGCTCGGCGCCCCTCTCTCTCTCTCCTCTGCGACGAATCTCCCTGTTCGGTCCCGGTGCCGGCTTGTAATGCAGAGCGCCGGAAGTGACGTCAATTTCCGGCGCTCAGCATTACAAGCCGGCACCGTGGCAGAGCAGGGAGACTCGCCGCAGGACTGTTTAAAGGTAAGTACCGGGGGGGGATCGTAGATTATGGCGTCGGCGAAGTTTAAAATGCCGCCCCCCCGGCGTCGGCGGGGGGGGGCGGCGTTTTAAACTTCGCCCCAGGCGGCGTTAAGTCTTCGGCCGGCCCTGCATACAGACGTGGAGCCAGCAGTATTAAAAACATGCCTGCCATCTGTCCTCAGTTTTCATGACTCAAATGAAATTTTGTTGATTCTCGTTTAAATTGATAATATTCACTAAGGGCTTTGGACAAACTCAGTAATTCTCTAGGAAAAACATGATGTGTCCCTCTCCACCTGAGACCGTAGTGCATCTCGATGAAACCATGAAAAGGATTTTTATTTTCTTCACCAAGTGTAATTTACGGAATATCAGGGCAATCTGACGGCTGCAGAATTCCATCAAGCTGTTCTTCTGAATCTATTTTTGTATTTATACAATGAGTACTAAACCTGCAGCTATTTCTGGAGGCAAGTAGTTAGTAAGTGGGTGGTGAATTCAACAAGAACTCCCATCTTCACCAATAGTGATTTTCTGCAAGCTTGCTACAATTTTTCAATGGATTCAATTTAGGTTAAACAAGGAGATTAGTATATTCAGACCTTAAAGATCAAAAGCTCCAGGCTGGGCCAGGGCACACTGCGTTTTGTGGAGCATTTCTAAATCTGGACTTCAAAGGGTATTTGGTTCTAGATGTTGACTTGGGAGAAGTCCATAGCAGATGTGCTTAACTTCTGCTGAGGTTTCATTAGAAACTCACAGCTCCAGATGTTATAATATTTTGGGACAAAAGGTTGTCTTATCACCTTAAAATATACAGTCTGGCTTTAGAGTCTTTGGGTCATTTCAAGTTAACAACCTGGCTTCTCTAAGGGACAACAAACCAATGGTTGAAGCTGAAAGAGATCAGTGTCCTTGCAACGCAGCAAGATATTTACTTGTGTTCACCAGCATGCATTAGAGTCCATCGGTGATCAATCACATGGTGGTACTATGCATATGCAGCACTGTGTAACATCCAAACTGAGAAGACCTAGTGCCTTCACAACATTCATGGGACCCATCACAATGCAGTATGACATATTCAGTTGTGGAAAAGTTGTTCTGCATTTTATCCCTTAAAATTCTAAAACAAAAATATATTATATCAAGTTAGAAGTTTGTAAAAGTATACAAGTGAAGTAATTACCTAAAATTCCCTTCTAGAAGCAGAATTCCCATGTATAATGCTCTTAATGAATTTAATGTTCTGCAAATTAAATAATAACTACTAGTCAGCTGGTTGTTATGTCTTTTTTCCTTTAATTATGCAGAAAGCCACATAAACTTTTGAGAACCCTTTTCAGATTTTTGGCAACAACCTATCTGTACCTGCTTTTATGCCACATGACAATTAAGTGTTCTTTACACAATTTTACATGAAAAAAAAAAATCAACTTCACTAATGGGAAATTGACATTTATAGCTTCATGTAATCTGGTGCATTCTGTATAATAGAATCTCTACGCGGTCCGTAGGTCTACAGTAATGTGGGTCTTTTTTTATGTTTTGTGTAGACTGGACCAAGCTGTTTGGCTTCTCAATGTACCCTATGAAGCCTCAATAAACATTAGAAGCCACTCCTCGTCCTTCCTTTTGCAGTCCTTGTATTTACTAGACGGAGCAGCAGCATACCTCCCAAACGTCCTTTTGAAAGCATGGTCTGTGTTTGGGACTTGAATCCTCCTGTCCCTTCCTGATGTGCTCCTTTTCTAGTAGTACGTTAAAATGTTTGAAATATGTATGAACATATCACCAGGAGCAGTTTTTGAGTGAGATTTGTGCATATTGTTCTGGAACATGCAGGAGTAAGCCAGTTTAGAATGTTTTACAAAAATAAAGAAAGGTCGGAAAAACAGCAATTTGTCTCATCAAACACTTTGGCCTGCCTGCGAATTTGGAAAATATGTTTAGCGCTCATGCCTAAGGATTTTAGGATGCAAATTGTTCCCTGTCTGCGGTAACTGAACTTCGCAGAAATGCAATGAAAGTTTATGTGAAAAATTAAATATATGAAAATATATGAAAACTTGATATGTAACTTATTGCATTCAGCAACATAAATCATTCTAGATATAGTTATAGAGTAATATTAAGGAATAAAAATATTAAACCAGACAGCAGGCTAGGCTGTACTGAAATCCAAATTGATTAATTTTGGTGACATGTTCAACTGATGAAATCTATGTGATTGACGTATTTTTAAGTTAGTTTATTATCAACATGAGATGAAACATCTGAGAAGGGGTTGATTTCCTAAATCCCCTTTGTTTTATGTGACAGGGAGCACCAAGGCTAGAGGAAACAGCTAGTTAACGACATGCGTCCACCATTGTCATTGAAATCAAAACAGTCAAGTGTTGGCTTTAAGCGTGATTGCCTGCAATTAGGTCAGCCAAATACATTGTAAAAATTGTTTACAAAATCAATTTCTGAAAGGGATTTGGAAGTAGCTCATCAGATCTTTTAATTAAATCCATTAACAAGACTGAGATAAACATCAAACAACTTAATGGAATTATCAGTGGTTTTTCGGAGATGCTTGCTTCCCTTGTTCTGTTTCCTTCAAAAAGATTTTGGAGGCAGTAACTAACCACAAAGCAAAGTGCAGTGTCCCTAACTAAACATTCTCCAATCTTATTCAGTACAATAAAGTCTTCTGAAGTCTGATGTCAGTTTGAGCTATCATTAATTCCACATCGTTTATAAATCATATTGTTATTTCTAAGACAAGATCAAGGACACAATGTTTAAAGTGGCTCCCATAAAGGCATTGTTAATGCTGATGAAGCTCTCCCTTTTGCCAACATCTGCTAGAGCAAAGCTCTAAAAAATAGACAAGGAATGGCTTGAGTTTTGGACTCTAACTTAGCACTGTGTAAGATTAGGTTCCTTGCCTGCTCAGGCACAGTAAAGTCTGATGTTTGCTGTGGGGAATATCTACCTGGCTCACATAAACAGGAAGTATTCCCCTTCAACTCCAACACCTGCCAGGTTCTTCCTAAAGATACCATCGCCAACCTTGTGTCCACCTGCTGGAAATCAGCACTGACTATATACTTACACATAAGAAGGTGCACGTTTTTTAATCAAATTGGCCTGCATCTTTTTAACCATTATTATCCCTCAAGTTCCTAAAGATCTTTCAAACTTTTTTTTGGTTGATTAAAATACAATCGACTCCCCCCGTATTTCCATCTGTATGGGGCGGAGAGCCATTGGACAGTGGATTTGCTAAGAGTGATTTTGTCCAGTATAATAGGACACCTGGCAATACTTTATGGTGTCCCCCACCCATCACGTTAATGCAAAAACAACAATATACCTGCCGGTATTTCCTGCATTGTATCGGTGCTATCAAATACAATGGATGCCTTCAAAAAGGGTGTGGAAAGCAGAACGTACAAGGCTATAAATGATAGACTATAACCTTAATATTTCACAGCTTCTTGATCACAGGAGACATCTGATTGCCTTTTGGAGTCAAGAAGAATGTTTCTCCATAAGTGGCAAAAATTTGAAAAATAGCTTAATTGGGGTTTTTTTTTGCCTTCTTTTGCATCAAAAGCACGAAGGATATATTGAAGATTTGGGTCTTTTTCAACCTGAATTACCATGTTACTAAAAATGACTAATACATATTGTGTTGATCTTGCAAAAGAACATCAGGTTAAAATATATATTTTTATACAGTGTCAATATACATAAAAAAAATCCAATTATTGTTTGTGTTTTAGTTAATAATTTTATCCTCATCTCTTTCAGCTTTTAGTAGAATGTAACCAACATCTGGTGTTCCCTAGCATTGAACCCCGTGGCTCTGCCTTTTATTTATTATAAATTTGCGATGGGACACCACATGTGGTTGGCTACCATCACATAGAGCGCCTCACATATAGCAGTGTTTATGAAAACTGCATATAATAATTTAATTTTAAGTAATATTATTTTTATAATACAGAATTTTTGTTTCATCATGCCAAAGTTTTTGATTATAGTTACATAACTTCAGTTATAAACTATTTCTAAATCCAGTACAGTGGCTTTTAGTGCTGTAGAACACTGTGATTCATTCAAACCCAACAAACCTCCTACAAAAGAAAGAGGAGAGGAATGAGGGACAGAAGGATTAGGGTCCAAAAAGAGGGACGGTGTCTGCAAAAAAGACACTTGGAAGGTATGAATAAAATGTCATGGACATTTTCAAGGATAAAATAATATTTATCTTTTTTAATGTTTGTGTATTTCATGTGTGACTAGATTTAGAGCTGCCAGATTCCTCCCAAGTTCTATGTCAGAACAATAATGCCGACAAAAAAGAAAATCACAATGTTTGCTGCCTCCAACTGTTTAGACAAAACCGGAATAACACTTTCAGGACAGATCTTAGTGTTATTCCCCTGGGTTTCCATTTGTCTTGGCATTTCCCCAAGCCAGGCTTCCCCAAACTAATAAAAATATTTTCTCATCTTGTCAGCTGCCATCAACCCCATGCTAAGCACAACCTACAAAGTCATATCATTGATATTCAACCAGTTGATAGCTGGGTTCTGTATTAGAAACTGGAATAGACATGGCTGGATTGAATTATGCAAATTATATAGCAGGTTACTTGCCAATGCATACAAGATGTAGGAATTGATTACTTGTCCAATTTGTTCAACAAGGAAAGCAACGTCTAAACTATCCATTTTCTTACTTTGTCCAATTATTAAATTTTTTTGGGGGGTGTACATTAAAATTACACGTTTTGAGCCTGCCAATATCTAGATGCATGAGGTAAATCAGGGCAGTCTGCCATCTTGTTATGTTTTTCAATCATCCAATATTAAAATCCATCAGCTGAATGAAAACCTGAAATTTCCAAGGTAGCAGCCATCTTTACTTAATAATAAGTGTTTGTTTAAAGATGCCAAAATATGTTACATTGGGTCATTTTACCAGCTACAATTTTGCTGATTCTAATGTATATTGCTAACTCCAAAACATATTTAAAAATGGTGACTTAAGCCTTAAGTCATGAGATTGCATTTGATATACAATAAGGAAAATGTAACATATTATTACCAACCAATTTGCAGTTTTTAGTACTTTTTTAACTAAATGTCACATTCTAAACATTATTCCTAGTACTCTGGAATACCCAAACCTTTTCCAGAAATAATTATTTAATTATGTAATTTTGGGTTGTTGCCATAGAAACTGAAATGGCTTTTTAACATTTTCTGTGTTGTTTGTGGTGATTAAACCTTCAAAGGAGAGAATGAAATATCAGATCGTATTTGCTTAGTATACCAGAGACTACAATTAATGTTTGGCTAATTTGCAAGCTATGATTTATGCGCTGGCGTTATGTGTGACATCACTGGAGAACATGCTTTCACACAGGAGGAACCAGAGCAGCCAGGAGCTGCAGAAGTATCCATCCAGTTTATGGACAGTTGTCATATACTTATGGTTTTATACAAATATTTTTAAATAATCTCAATTTTAAGTTTTCTGTCTAGAATTTTCGGTTTTTGGTCACTTTTTTGTGCCGTTGGGTTGATTTTGGTTTAGGATGACATGTGCACACCTCTCTGCCTAGTTTTTCATCTTCTTCGCATTGAGGTGGCGTATACTTCATGGCCTTGGGATGGACCTACATTGTTGTCATTGTGTTCCAGGGTTTTGTGAAGCTTGATCAAGGTTCTGATAAAGTATTCCTAGGGTAATATATAAGTCAATTACAATTAAAATAGATTTTTTAAAACATTAGGCTTTAAGTACACCAAAAAACCTATATAATAATACTTTTAAATAAAATATAGATTTGTATCAGAGACCTAAGGGAGCAGCAGTCGGCCCACTCTCAGGATCTGCATGATTAGTCCTCAATGTCAAGTTTGTCCCTTGTTAAGTTGCTGGTTGTTGTCAATTGGTTCAGGCAGCCTTTTTAAGGAAGGACTGAACACCAGGACAACAAAAAGTACTGATTTGCTTCTTTTTCCACCTTTTGTCAGTTTCCAAGAGGTAAAATACTACATTATGGTAACTAAATATCTCAAAACCAAAAAAATAATTAAATTAAAGTACGTGTTAAATGTGCACGCCCCCTATAGCTTTTTATTAGTGGTGTTTTACTTAAAACCATACACCAAGCTAACCCACATTGTGTACTGCCTTGGGTGCTGAGTTGGTGAGGGGCACTGTTATGATGTCATTTTCCTATGTTAGCAGACACGAGGCGATAGAAACTTCACCTAGAGCATAAAAAAGTAGCTACAATATACAAATATTTCAGGCAAACACATATTTTACATTGGGTTTTAATGCAACATATTAACTAAGATTTTGTAAAATTGTCTTATTATTATTATTTTTTATTTATATAGCGCCAACAGTTTACGCAGCGCTTAATACAATACATAAATTCAAGGGGTATGACAAGACAAGAATTGACAGACTAAGACAAACTGATACATTAGGTGGAGAGAGCCCTGCTCACAAATTTACAATCTTAATGTATTCTTATCTTTTTGAGAAAAAAAGTTGCATGCTGTTAGTTTTGAATTGCTTAGTAAAAGACCTTCATGTACTTAGCTGGAGGATACAAATTGGTTGACTATTGCTACATCCGTGTTCATGCATGCTGTGAAAACATGGTAATTTGTTGTGACATCCATAACGTTAGTTGGAGCTTTAGTCATTGTAATATACGTAAATCTGCTGAGATAGAGATATGTCTGTATAAGTCAAAAAAAAAGCATATGGATGTATTTATCATCCAGCTTTGTTTCTTTCATAAATATGGTGTGCTTTTGACTCTAAATGTGCTACAGTTGTAAAGCAGACTGGTGATAAGTACGATTTTGTGTTATTTATGTGTTTCTTAACGTGTACGATGGCACGTACAGGAATCTCTGCCTGTGTTCTACAGTGACCAGAATAGAAGAGAATGCTCCAGATTCACATCTTAAAGACCTTTGATGTAATTATGGTTGACGAGATAAGAAAAACAAATTAATGTAAAAACAACATTCACCCGGCATGTCCGTAAAACCTAAATATATGATGATGGGAGACAAAATGATCACTAGACTATTAATCAAGATTTAGCAAATTGCCTAGACTGAATATCATATGATGTTTTTATCCCTCCATCATATAATACCCATGAAACATTTGAAAAAAAACTATAATATACCAGCTGTTGGTTTATACAGTTTTTGGAATAAAAGAAAAAACTTATGATGGTAGTGATGACGATGACGATGATGGAGATAATGAATTGGAGTCACTTTTTATTTATATTTCCCATTCTAGGCTAAAATCCTCTTTAAAGATCTTTTTCAACTTCAATGTGAAATACAGTGTTGTATACAGCGATGTAGGTTAACTGTGGCCAAAAAAATGGTTTTATCTCTGCAAACCATTGTTGTTAGTCACGTGTGATTGTTAGGTGCCTTTCCCTGTACAATCACCACATGAGCTAATTCTTTATAGCGGTGCTATGAAGTCTTTTCCAACCTTTAATTAGTAATAGTGTTTGTTTAGTAGATTGTGCTACGATAACAGAGCTAGAACACATACACGTGGATAATACGCAGCTGCCTGAAGATATTCTAGAATGCAAAAACCAGAACTATTTTAAAATAGAAAACTTAATAGAAAAATTGGAAATGTGTTGCTGAATATAGATATGATAGGATAACATGAAACTATGTGGAGATAAAGTCAAATGTGTTTCTGGATATGGTTTGCACCGCGTCCAATGTACATACCTGGGAACTTCTGGGCTCCGGCTACCTGGAGCCTTCCCTTGCAGGACATGGCCAGGACTGCCCACTGATGTCAGGGGGCGGTACCATGATGTTCGTGGGAGGTCCTGCTGACGTTGGGGGTGTCGGGAACGGGAAACACCGCCATTTAAAGGGAAAATAGGCGGGGAGCAGGGCGTGTTAAGACCCGCAGGATTTGGGTCTTGAACCGGAGAAGCGGTGCTTCACCCGGTAATATCCGGGTCAAACCCGGAGAGTTCCCAGGTATGATTATGTAATTTGTAATCATAGTATTCTACGAATATTCGCCCGTTCCTGTGTTCGGTTCGGGCGAGTACTCGTGTACATTCTTTGTGTTCATTTTTTGTAGAAGGGGTATATTTTCATCGGACAATATGACTCGGTAACAATTGAAAGTATCAATGCTCATGAAAGCAATATAAACTTATTCCAATAACAAATTATAGGGCTTTTGTTTATGAGGGTTATATGACATTTAATACTTTATGTTAATCTGATAAAACCAGATATATTATTATTATTTTTATCTCATGTCAAAATGTGTTTAGAAAAGATTATGTAATATTCAATATATAACCGTCATGGTCATGGTGAAGCTGCTCTGCTTAAAAAATGCCTCCTACAGGCCATTGTGAAAGGTTGTAGAAATAATTGTATTGCCCATGTGTGAAATGTGGATACAGTGACGCTTGGCATTTTACTTGGTGATGCGAGGCTTGCATGCAGCTGCTCAGCCATGGAAATCCATTCCATGAAGCTCCTACCACATAGTTTTTGTGCTGATATTAGTGCCAGTGGAAGCTTGAAACTCATCAGCTATGGAATTAGCAGAGCGTTGGCGAGGTGCACCATGAACCTCAGCACTTGGTGACCGTTGTCTGTGACTTTACATGGTCTTCTGCTTTGTAGCTGAGTTAATGATGCTCCTAAATGCTTCCACTTTCCAATATACCACTTACAGTTGATCGTTGAATATCTAGAAGGGATGAAATTTCACAAACTGACTGCAAAGGTGACATCCTATCACAGAACCACCCTTAAACACATATAAAATCAGGCCACTGGTGGAGATTCCCTTAAAGTGAACTTACCGTGACCCTCAGCATAAGGAGAGATTTATTCTTCAAGAGAATAAATAAATAGATCAACATTTAAAGGAATGTATCCATAATACTTCAGTGGGGAAAGGTGAAAGATCTTTGACCTGTGCTTAAGAAACCTAATTTATTAGCAAATTCTTCTCCACTCCCTGAGAGATGGGCATTAATCACACAAGATGGATGAAAATCGTGATCATAAAGGGAAAGGAGAAAATGTACAGTACAGAGGAGATTCTAAGAACAAAGCGTTTACTGTTATTTCTAAATGAAAAAACATAAAAACAATTCTGCTGTACATTTATTATAATATGTGAAATAGTTTATAGTTCTATACCTTCTTAGACATATGTTATGTTTTTTTGCAGATTAAACTCACTTTTTTAGTATACTATTATAGCTAGCTTGGCTCTGTCTTAAACATCTCTTCTCTCCACAAGCCAGGCTGAGATAGACACTGGGCTTAAACGAACACAGTTATATTTTGGGTTAGGGCTGGGAACATAAGGGGAAAAAACACTGTGTCAAGAAATTAATTGACATGCTTGTTCTGCTGCTTTCACAGCTCTCCAAATAATGGTGTAAAACAGACCCTTCATTTTAAACAAATAACCAAAGCTATTGTTCTGAAGAAAAAAAAAAATGTAAGCTACATGTAGTTTTAATAAATACATTTGTGCAAAAAAGCTATGAAGATTAGAGTTACTGTTTAAAATCGTTTTTTTTTATTTGCTTAGACCAAATTCCCTCTATTTCCCCTGCACTTGTAGCTTTATGCATGTTAGGCCTGCTTTCCAAATCCATAATCCTGTGACCTCTTCCTCCCACAACATGGCTTTCCAGGCAGTGTTGGCCTATTGAGGTCTTCCACTTCCTGCTCTTGAGACAGAGGATGCTTCAGCCATCTGTGTTCCCGGTTTCCTCAGAGAAACTAACAAGCTAAGGATTGCTTCCGCTCACTGCTTATGGACCACAGGCTGTTGTTAGAGACGTGCTATAGACTAGAATCAGGGAGACAGTACCTCTCTTTTATATACCTCTGGAAGCCTCCTTAATGCTGTCATAGTGCTTATACAATTAGGGTTTATACAAATGACTGGCATTCTTAGAGTGATCAGAGTCATTGGACTAGCAAGATATATTACACTAGTTCTTGCTTTGCTAAGGTTTACCCTTTTTTGTGGGGGGTCCTTTTTTTAGAATGATAGGTTTCTAAAAAAAAGTTTCTGTTTTTATTTGATTAACCTTTGAGACAAAGACAAGATTTTCTGAAGGCTCTTAGGGCTCTTTGTAAAAATCAAAAATGTACCAACCAAGGAGGCCACTAAGGGCAAAACGTACCTGGGTTTTGGCTCTCTCAGGAATGAGACCTCACATTTTGGATCTGGTTTTCCCTTATGGGATTAGTTTGAAACGTATTCGTCTATAGTGGCACAATGCATGCACTGCCAAAGAAATGTATGTTTTTGTTAGTTTTTATCTTAGTAGATTTAACTTACTCACACGGTTGCATTAATAGATATTGTGTATTTCCTGGATGTGACGCAAAAGATAGAATATGTAAAGGTATATGGTTTCTGTAAGATTATTAGGAAATCCTACTGTATATGCATGAAGTTTATAAGACCAAAATAAAGCCTTCTAATTTGAAGCCAATAACTGTACTAGATTGCTGTATTCTGTTTAGATTACAATGTATAACTGTGTGAATTCAACCAACATCATTGAAATAAAAAACTTCTAAAACTATAGTATATTAACAAACAAACGAGATCAGATCCCAGTGCACGTCCCAGTTTAAGTGGACGCTCTAGGCTAAAGGGTTCTAATTTGTAATGTGATGTGCTACTTATTTCTCCGTTGTACAATGCTCCGGAATATGACTATATCAATCGATAAATAATAATGATCTGTCATAAGAAAAGCCCAAATCAAAGTTAAGGTTACAGAACAAATGAGCAGAGAAAATGGGCCAAGGAATGGTTTGTGTTTGCCATCAAATTCCTATCCTTTAATGATATTCATTATATTTGTGCTTGAGTATTTAAATAGTATCCCATG
Source organism: Spea bombifrons (assembly GCF_027358695.1). NCBI lineage: Eukaryota > Metazoa > Chordata > Amphibia > Anura > Pelobatidae > Spea > Spea bombifrons. The sequence goes on along the minus strand of NC_071090.1, from coordinate 20,101,483 downwards.
TTCTGAAACCAGTTTAGATTTGAGCTGCCAGCTGAGCCTTTATTCCAGGGGCGTCCAACCTGCGGCCCTCCAGCTGCTGCAGGACTACATCTCCCATAATGCTCTTTCAGCTAAGGGGCTGGCTAAGGAGGATGGGAGATGTAGTCCTGCAGCAGCTGGAGGGCCGCAGGTTGGACGCCCCTGCTTTATTCACATGTGTATAACTATGTAAAATGTGGCGCTAGACATAACTTAATAGAAAACTAAAGGTTAACAACCCTGTTGCTCAAGTCCTGGTTACAGGGCTATGTATATTGGCGTGGTAGTGAAGGGCAGGGCAGAATTGGCTCATCATTATGGAAGGGAAATGAGCAGGCCCCTGAGATGCGCATCCTTGTTTTTAAATGCCCGGGGGTGCTGGCAGATGTTGCTGAAAGAAGGTCTGCAAAGCGGCCCAGTGACCTCTTCAATGAGCTTTAGACACGTGAAACGCTGCCTAAATTTGGCACCCATTGCCTCTCTTTTTCATTTTTAGTGAGTATGGGGGGTAGATGGGAGCGTGTATATGTAAAGCTTGCAGTACAAGAAGGGAAGGAAGGAAGGACACAAAGCTAAACACACAATGTCCGTCTGGCAATTGTAGTGTATATAGGGGGATACAGAAAGGGAGGCTTGGCGGGGAATGGGGGATAGTTCAGGGAGGGTGCGGAAGAAGAGCAAATCTGAAAAAGAAAAACAGGAAGCAAGATCAGTGGAGGACAGTAAATATCTGACAGTTCCTGGGCAGGGAAAGTGGGAAGCATCATGAGGATGGTCCTACAGGAAAAATCAATAGTTACTTTATTAGAGGTTATCTCTTGTATGGACATACCTGTCAAGCCCAAGGTTGTATTCCATGTTTTTTTTAGGTTATTTTTGCTGTAATGGTTTATGTGATTTACTGGGGAATATTCATTCAATGTATTTCTGGGGCAAAGTGGTACAATAATCAACAAATGGAATGTTATTACTGACTGCACTTTAGCACTTTACTAGAATTATCTTTCTAAAGATTATGTGCACTGCTTCAATTGTTTCCATTCTGGTCTGCTTTGATTTTATTCTCTCTCAGCTAGTTTTTCTCACATCCAACACAAACAAGTACACTGCATATGAATGTTTTGAGGACCCAATTATTACATTTTTTGACATGTGATGGGTGTTCAGCATGTGAGCGAGAGCGAGGGAGGGGAGTGCACCTAGTGGTCCTAAAAGGTTTCTGGCTCTGCACTGCCCCTAGGACTTTTCCAACAGAGTTAAAACTGGAAAAGGTTTTGCATTACACAGGGACAGCTCAGCATGTGCCCAAGGTGGCTTTCGAGCACGCTGGACTAGTAGAGGGTATTGTCAGCTGCTTTTTCCTATGTAAGTGAGAAAGTACATCTAGGTGACCTCAGAGACACAGGGCATATGAACACAAAGGAGATCATTTTCTGCCTCCCCCAACACATTAATAAGGTTTTGGTAGCAGTATAAACTGCTTTGTGTGCCCACTATGTAGGAGGTGAGAGTAGGTTCTCACCCTATTGAGAGTGTGCCTTGACGTGGCGGGTGAGCTTAATTATGCTTTGGCCAATTCATATAACCAAAACCTCTCATTTATATTATGTTTATATATTTGTTGCCAACTTTATTAGGGTAAGAAGCGCAGACAGTTTTTTGTATACAAAGAAGATCATGGAAAATGGTCTAGTAATCTAAGGTAGTTTTGTTATGCCGATGTTGACATAAGTGTTGTTTTTGCTAGATACAAATACAGTAATAGGCATGTTCCATTACAGAACTATTCCCTAAGGGTCTTTAGCCATTGTTCCAAAACACTTTCTCAACACATTATCACTTATATTGTTTTCAGTATATAATTGAATGTTTCATGCATTTTACTCCTGTGACAGCAAAATTTAGATCACATTACTGCGTCACCAAATATTCAACTCCTTAAAATAAGGATTAGCTTTTTCCCTGTAAGAAAAAAAGTATAAATATCACTTTCATAGCAGATAATCCTGCACATCATCTATCAATCTAGTCTGTCAGTGTTGCATACTCGTCCATTAGTGCAAGTTTTGAGGATATCCACATGTGTGTCATTCATTCTGCCATAAGTGAAAGTGATTGAGTAGCTGATTATCCCACCTGTGCTCTATGCGGATATCCTGAAACCTGTGTTATGTGATGGAGGCCTGATGACAGGAGGTATGGGCAGGGGGGAAACGTATTATTGAACAGTACTAAAAGAAACATCCTGCAGATGAGCACTCGTTTCAGTGCATATTTTCCATATGGGTCCCCTGAGTATGATCCAGCTGCCCTATGAACTCATAGTTTGCCACAGAAAATGTTGTTAAAGAAGATATGTCATCTACAATTGCATTGGTGACAAGATCCAGTTCAAGTCGGGAACAAAATGGGATACGCTGCGCTAATAAGCTTCCCTTCCAGTAAATGCTCTGTTCTTCTTCTGCAAATCCACTATGACCAACAATTTATGCCCTCTCCCTGTTCATTTAATTTAATGACCAGCAGGAAGAAGGACTGGGAAGTTTTTAGTTAAATACTTTGTAATAGATTAGGACCAGCCCATTTGCTTTTTTCCCCAATGTAACTACAGCAACATAAGGATTTAGTACGTTTTTTCCCAGTAGACAGAGCCAGTTATACACAAATATATTAATCAAATAATGTTTGTGACATTAAAATGTAATGGATGTTATCATTTGAAGTTAAAAAAATATAATGTACAAAAAGCGGCAATAAAAATATAGTATAACAGCCTATATAGTATAACATAGAGCAAAAGCTCTCAAATATCATGTTAGTATATATCCCAACGTTGGGCTCTAAAAGACACGTATTAACTAAATTAATTACTTAATGAATTAAAAAGGTGATTTTTCAAACCCCATCTCTTGTGACTCCCTAAAAACCTTGGTAATCATAACCCCAGGCTGGTATTTGTTTCTAAAGATGCCGCTGTGATTTTAAAATAGGGTAGAGCTTGTATATTGAAGAAACACGGTCATAAAACCCATCAGTGGTACATAGTTACAAAGTGACGACGCAAAACTCTTAGCAATCTGTCTGTTCTTCTGCACCTATTTACTTGGTGAAAATACCTATAAATGTTGTTTTTATTGGATGTAAAATCGGCATCTGATGTTAGATACATATGCGATTATTGCCTCCTGGCACTGAACATATTTCTGGCAGACCTTTTTTCAGATATACGCACATTCCTCAATAAACTATAGTTTCACATAGAGCTTTTAAGCTGCCAGATGGCCTTTTGCTGCCAGTTTGTAAGGGGACGCTGCCCTTAACGCTCACACAGTCATACTTATAGGCAGACTGTGAGTAAGTTTAGGGGGGGTTACATAAAGCATCCATTATTTGATTTACCCGTATAAAAAGTGTATTTGAAATATGTCATAAAAAAAGTGGCGCTATGGAGAAAGTATGGAGGTACGTCCAAAAAAGAAAATCAAAATCTAAGCACTTAGGATGCTGCAACAGTCCAAGCTGCCAGCTTTGTCTGTATGACAATTTGTGTTTGTAGGAATGCTCTGGGCCAGACTGAATATGACCAAGGGGCTCTAGCAACTTAAGGCCAGCAGCCGCCAAATGACTCATGTTTGACCACCATTGAAGCAAAAAAAATTAAAATAATTTGCTGAATAGAAGACCTTTAGTCAAAGGTGAATCTTGTTATTGAGCCTACATAGAAAAAGCTAGTTTAAGAAATAATAACCAATATATATAGTATATACTAGTGTAGCACAGAACAGAAGAATATTCTTTTTATTATTATGACATAAAAATGTTTTGTTGACCTGAGGGTTTGTGTTTTAGGTGTTCATGTGATACGGTATATGGGACCTTAAATCATTTTCCTAATGGGTTGGGACCCAAACAAACGTTGTTGGGTCTTCATCAGTTAGGTGTCTTTTACAATAATGTTTCACAGAAGCGTTGGAAATTGATTACATTTTGTACACCACATGTATGAGACCTTAACTTTTATATGCTTAATCTGAAAGCAAAATAGCTTGCGAGATCTTGTGTTACCGCACAGCACATTTGGGGTTGCAGATTGCCAAATAGTTAGGATAATGTCTGAGAGGCATTTTTTGCCAAAAAATCTATGGTTGAGCACCACTGGGACACATGAGCCAAAGCAGACTCATATAGACTTTAGCCAAATGGCTGGTGGTTAGCCACTCCATCATTCCTAGGCTTTGCAGACCATGTCAAGATATTAGTGTTATGCCAAAGGACCTATTGATGAATGACCTAGCACCAGTCTGAGAAATAATACCAGTATGAAGTTGAAGAAGCATGGTCAAGTCATGCACAGAATGTTATTTAAAATATACCGTTTAATTCAATATATAATCACTTCAATATACTTTAGATATTGTAAAGAGTAAGTTAGTATTTCTGAACGTTTAGTGATAACCCCACATATTGATTGCATGCAGTCATCTAATCTGTAGTTCCTCTATTAAGGGCTAAGGACTCTATTTGCAGTGGTCCATGGTGAGTGAGTTCATAAATGAGTAAATACAATTCCATTTTAGAGCAGGTCCAAGTTACCTTATTCTATAGTTATAATGTTTATTGAACAGACACAAAGGAACACTATTTAAAAGATTTGAGTTTTTTATCCTAGAATTGTTCATGGAGAATAGAGCTGCACCAGTTAACCCAACATCCTCAACAACAGCAGAATTCGAGATTAAGGGCAGAAACATGTTAAATCTCACATTTATCATCTGCACTGGGTCCCTCAAGGCACTGCACCTCTGCAATGAATCATACTTGCATCTTTGAACTGTTGAATTGTAAACCCCTGAGATTACGTAAAGCCCTGTGACCTGGTATTAAAGTTAGGGGTATAGATCGGAGGGGTCCCTCAATGCTTTAAGCCATTGAGAGCCTTATAGACAAACAACACAGTGATATAATGTATTGGATAACTAGAAAAAACTCTACAAATTACTGTAAGCTGTTCTTCTGGGTTGAGTCCGTGCCGACCTCAATGGGGACTCAACTCTGGGCAATTCATGGAAGCCATGTGGTGAATTTGCAAAGCACTCACATTTGAGGCATCTGAGGTTTGAAATAAGATACATCCAGATTTTCAGGTCTTATTGAATAAATATAGTGAATGGATTTATCGTGCTGGTCAGTCTGGGTTAACAGTAAATGTTAGCATACAGCCTCGTATCCTATTCCCAGATCCGCAATCCCATTATCCCTCTACCACACCCACAGCTGTTTTCCTTCATTCTGTTCCACGCTATTATTTTCTTGCTCTCTGCAGCCAAAAGCGTCTTTATCATTTTTCATCTCATGAGCATTTACTTTTAGATTCATATCATACAAATATTCAGCTTTTGTGTGGCACATATTGTACTTAACACGTGCATTTACAGTTTTCTTTGTTGAGTGAAACAGGCTTAGGATACCACTTAAAGCATGTTTTATCAACGTATTTGGTTTACCCCATCCCCACATCACGAGAGAAATGATATAGTTCCGGGACTGTACATGTCACTTCAAAGCCAATGGCAACATGACTGGTCTGGTGGCCACACCTTAGAAATAGTGTTCTGTAGACCATGAATATAGTCATATTTTGATCATTTTGTTTAAATTACCATTTTCCCATTTTAAATGCATGGAGGGAGGCAAGCCCCAACTTCTTCATTAATCAGGAACCCCATAATTATGTCATCTACAGTACTGGCATCTCCTTTTAGTACTATGAGAAGCAACACAAAGGAACACATACAAGTTAAGTCTATAGATCTATCAGTGCCTCTTATTATTATTATTTATTGTTTTATAGAGGGCCATCATATTCTGTAAGCACTGTACAATGGGTAAACAGGACATGTCAAGTAGTATATAACATAACAATTAGACTTACAGAAACAACAGGTGAGGAGGGCCTTGCCCTTGCGGAAAGAATTACCATGCAGTAGTAGCAATGTTCCAATAGAGTCCCCATATTTCTACCACTGTTTGCAGCTATAATAAATATGCCCACTTGTGTTTTGGGGTATTTTTTTGTAAATATAGAAGCAACTCTGTTCAGCTATCTGTTCTCACCTAGTTAAAGCCGTTTTAGCTGCACTCCTTGTTACACCTCTTAAGTCTATGACTCCTGCATCAATCCAGATTTATTTCATGTGGTGGGTTGGAAGGGGAGAGCTTATGGTCGGTCACGATGGATAACAGGACCATGGAGACCCTGTGATTTAATGAAACCATGTGGAAGTAAAACATGAGGCTAATATCATCATTGGATTTCCTCCTTTAAAGTTAAAAATGTATTGATGTCTTGAGGTCCCATGAATATATTTAGTAGTTACTGGTCCCTTTTAGTGACCCACCATATTTATATAACGCAATGTAGTAACTCATTAGTGTTCATCAAAATCTCAGAGGTCTCTTCTGTGAATATTTTAGTCTGAGTGACCTCTGAGGCACCGAATGCCTGTTTTATGAATATCTATGAGAGACAGCGTTGGTTTATTGGAGCTAATGAGTCAGGGTCCTTTTGGAATCAATTTTAAGTCTTTATAGGTGGGCTGTAAGCGGTAAATGGAATTAGTATTTTCAAAAATGGGAACAGCATGGTGTAAAATGTTTCTTACAAAATGGTCATAGCCACAGGAAACTACGTAGATTTTCTTGTAGAAATTCCCACCACCATCCAGTACCCTATGCTTGTGAAACGTGTATGTTAACTAAATTATTAACTGCCTCCACCTTAAATGAGAATGGTTAAAGTCTCAATTTTTACCCAAATTAAATAAACACAAACGAGTAAACTATGTATGCATATTTTTTAATTTTGTTTTCCAATCAGTGTAATAGTTTTGGTAAATGTTTTGTTTATCCCACTGCCGGCTATGTATATGGTACATGGTAGGCATGTTCCTGCATACGTTTAACGTGTTCATTAAAGCATGGGGGATGTCGGAGGCTCCATCAGGCTGCAGTCCTCCAGGCATTAGCCAGATGCGCTCAAAAGCCAGTCCGGATCTTAACTTAATTGTACTTCCATAATAAATGTCTATTACAAACCCACTTTATGTGGGTGCATCTGTCTTCTTGTCCCCAACATTTTTATTATTAATTTTGTGGTTAAGATACTGATAATAAGATAATAAGATCTATATGCAAAAAAAAAAAAATTAAAAGCCCACTTTAAAAGCCTTCATCTTGATCAATACAGTTAGGAATATCCTGGAAAGGAGTAATTGAATGACCTTACTGTATTTATTCTTTCAACCGAAGTGTATTCAATTTAATATAGTGCATTTATGTAATACTATGCTGTTTTTCCGATAATTCCTTAAAGAAGTAACCTGATCGAGGGGGAATTCTATTTTAAAGCACTGATTTAAAAAAATATATTTTTAACATGGCTGTGTCTTTAAAGTGCTATGTATTTCAAACATTTACTTTGATGGATAGAAGCAGTTATTTAAGAGAGATTAAAGAATAAAATAACTTTTAATTGCAAATACATTTCAAAATGTAAAATATTATGTAAATCTTAGTAATAGCCAATCATTGAATAAAAACTTCAGCAACTCTATTTAAGCTGTTCTCTTAAAAGCTGTGGCATTGCTCTTAAAGAAATAGTCACGTCAGTTTTTAAATGACTTTCCTGTTATCCTTAATCCCCTTGCCTCCGCACGCTTCTGTAGTTACGCCGTCAGGCTACTTGGCCATGCCACTTTTCATTTGATGGCATATTAGCTTGCTCAGCAGTTTAGTTTGCCAGTGGTATGAATGGGTCACTCTGGATTAAGTTCCTTTGCCCGTAAGCACGGCAAGCTGGAATTTTTTTTAAAAAGCATTGTTTTAAGTAAAATACCATATGTTTACCTCTGTTTGCTTAAGACAATGGGCGGTCCCTAAACCCATTGAAAACAATGCATTTTTGTCATTAAGGGGTTAAATAGTGCCAGAGAATTACTGCCCCTTTAAACCTCATTCTTTTGGTTTATCAGTAGAGATGTCAAACAAAGGAGTTGGAATGATGTCACAGTGCTGTAATCTAATTAATAATTACTATATGCCTTTCTGTCTATTGGTTTAGTTCCTGGAAATAAGATATATTATCTCAGTGCAAATACATCATTTAAAGTTTCCATTTTAAGACTAATAATGTTTTCTCAGTAAAGTAGGTGACACTATAAAGACCACTTTGTAATCTAGAGTTTTTTCAGCATTATGGACTAGAACAAAAAAAATATTTGTTAATGTCTCCATTGTTCCAAGAGAGGAGCCCCTCTTTCGGGTACAGTGTCTCAAACTAACAATTCTGTTGCTCAGGTCCAGACATGGACATGAAATTGGTCTAGATATTACCATCATTACCGTGTGCATGAGTCGCATCGTTCAGAAGGACATCTCAGTCCTTCCCTGACCACAGTTAGTCTCAGTTAAGATGAACTAGAGCTTCTGAATGGTGTTCATCTTGTAGATGTGAGAAAATACAACAGTTTCTACTTATTTTTCCTCTTTCCACAACTTATAGTTAATAATTATTCCTTTAGTAGTAAATCAAATAGCGACACTTGCAAAGTGAAAGAAGTTCATGGTTTGTAAATATCAAAATGTTTATTTGTTATCAGAATAAAGGGTAGTGCTTAATATAAAGCAATGCATGAATTCAATCCCAATTTTGTGCCAATATTGGGGATCCCTTTCAGGGGAGAACAGATGACTCTTTATGCCACACATAGATCCATATGCTAAACGTGAGGAACATCATGTCATCGCTATACATTAGTTCCATGTTATGTGAAATATTTTTGGAAGAGAACGTCCCCTTTTCACAGGTACCGCTTTCAATATTGGCCATCGTGAATACACAGCTGTTAGCCACCCAGATAATCAGAGTAATGGCTGGGACAGTCAGACACTATACTTTACAGCAGTATACTTGAGACCGATGTCTCAGGGATGGATTGACTGCTCCCAGAGCTCATGGAAAGTGACGTTCCTCTACTACTAGTTTCACTAACCTCGTATTATCCTGCCTAAAGCCTACACTTGTATCCGTGAAAGGGTAAATCGTGCATAGAGGATCGTCTTGTGTGTTATGACACTACTGAGTATACCTGCCAGAGGCCTCTGATGAAAAATAATAAGAAACAGGAAATCCCTCCCCACAATACAGTGTTTCCTATTTTTGTTTAGAAGGCATTAGTCGTAAGCCTCTTAGGTCAGCCGATCTACTTTTTGGCAACAAGTACAATTTTTTTTTTAATTTCTTCTGTAAACAAGCATTCTTGTGCCATCATATAATTATATTTTAGTCTTCTTGTTGTCACATGGGAATTTTTAAAAATGAAGTCCGCTCTACCTCCAGAGATTCTTTCAGCCTTTGCACCAGAATAGTTTTTTTTTTTTTTTATATATTAGCCCTATGGAGTTCTGTGTTATGACCACACCTGTCAGCCTAAACATGAAAACAGTCAGTATGGCTCATTAGAAGAGTCTCATTAATACGTGAGTAATTTTAACCCCTTAATGACAAAGCCCATACATGTATGGGCTCAAAATGCATTGTTTTCAGTGGGTTTAGGGACCGCTCATTGTCCTTAAGGGGTTAAAGGAGTTCAGCTCCAAAAGTTACTTTTAAGTTTTAGCTTCCCTTTAAGAGAGCGGGAGAGATAAATAGAAAGATGAGGCAATAAACAGAAAGGGGAGAGATAGGGAAAAGGGTGAGGTGAAGAGAAAGAGGAGGAGAGATAAAGAGAAAAGGTGGGGAATAAGAGGAGCAAAGAGAGATTAAAAAAGAAAAGAGACATAGGAGAGGGAGAATCAAAGCGAAAGGAGAAATAAATAGAACAGAGAGATAAGGGGTAAGAAAGGAGAGAGATGTGCAGAAAGAGAAGAGATAAAAAGACCGGGGAGAAATTATGTAAAAGAGCGGAGAGAAAGTGTGTTTTTGTTTTGAAAGTGTTTTGTAAGGGCAAGTGTGAATGTGCATGTATGTATGTGTGCATGGGTAGGCGTATTTGTATATTGGCAGGCATTGGCAGGGTAGATTATACGTGTGTATCCATCACCGTCACTGGTTTGGGCCTAGGATATAGAATGAATAAAGGGTGTGGGTGAGCCTGATTGAGAGGAGTCCTGACTGAGAGGAGACCTGACACTATGAGAAGAGTCCACTGTTGGTGTAATCTGGGTCCTGTGGATGCAATCTGGCCAAGTACCGTGTCTATGTGTAATCTGGGTAATGGGTCCAGTCTGAGTGGTTAGTAAATCCCATGCCTGTGTGTAATCTGGGTGATGGGGCAAATATTGTGGGTGCACTCTAGGTGCTAGGCTAAATCCTGCGGGTACAATCTGGGTGCTGGGGCAAATCCTTATGTGCATATTACATAGTTAAAACGGGATAACTAAAGCAGCTAGACATATGCATATTTCACAGAGGTTGTTAATTTATAAATGTTATTCAAATATTTGTATGTGTAAATATATATGTATGTACATGTGTGTGTGTGTGTGTATGTGAGTATAAATATATATATATATATATATATATATATTAGACCTGAAACAACGAATCGATAAAATCGATAATAATCGATAACGGGAATCGTTGTCGACGATTTCCGTTATCGATTAATCGAGTGATGGATTCGTCGTTGGAGCGCTCGGCTCCTTTCACTTACCTCCGCCAGCGTTCCCCCGTTTCTGCTGCAGAGCTCTGTAGTGTCCGTCTGCTTGAAGTTACGTAATGACGGATGTGACGCGCGTGAACGATGAAGATTTGAATAAAGTTTTGCGGTTGAACGTTGGAAGTGGAACGATGCGGTAGCGGAGGTACGGAGAGAGAGAGAGAGAGAGAGAGAGAGAGAGAGAGAGAGAGAGAGAGAGAGAGAGAGAGAGAGAGAGAGAGAGAGAGAGAGAGAGAGAGAGAGAGAGAGAGAGAGAGAGAGAGAGAGAGAGAGAGAGAGAGAGAGAGAGAGAGAGAGAGAGAGAGAGAGAGAGAGAGAGAGAGAGAGAGAGATTGCCGGGTGGGAAACTGATGGGGCAGAGTGTGGGTGGGTGCAGGGCATTTCATTAAATTATTAAATATTGTTTTTTTTTTATCCGATTAATCGATTAATCGAAAAAATAATCGGCCGATTAATCGATTATTAAAATAATCGTTAGTTGCAGCCCTAATATATATATATATATATATATATATATATATATATATAAACTGTACGCTTTACATGCATATGGTGGTATCGCCATTGTCATGGGAGCAGGCCTGCTAATAAAGTTACAATGAGTGGGAGGAGTCACATTGGTAACTGACTCCAGAGAGAGAGTAACTGACAGCAGCCATGACAGACACTGCCTGTGAGTTATGCTAGATGTTTCATGAATAAAGCAGTTAACAGAAGATCTACTGGAGTGTTTATTTCATGACATGGTGTCAGAAGTGCTGTTTACCCTACATTAACAGTCTGCAAGTTTGCCAACATGTCCAAGTTTCAGCCTCCTGAACCCTTTGATTTCTCTCAGCCTGCAGCATGGCCAGCATGGCGTCAGAGGTTCTCCCGGTTTCGCATCGCTTCAAAATTGGATAAGGAGAGTGGAGAGGTACAGGTTAACTCACTCTTGTATGCCATGGGGAAGGATGTAGAGCCCATATATAATGCATTCATTTTCCAGGAAGGGGAAGAATATAACTTTGATATTGTCATGGACAAACTGAGTGCCCATTTTGTCCCACGGAGAAATGTAATCCATGAAAGGGCCTGTTTCTATAAACGCAGTCAGCTAGCAGGAGAGTCTGTGGAGTCCTTTGTACGCAGTTTATTTGAAATGGCAGAGTACTGTGAATTTGGTCCTGCTAAGGAGGAACACATCCGTGACCGAATTGTTATTGGTGTAGCTGATGCTGATGTGTCGCAGAAGTTGCAGCTGGAGCCTGAACTGACACTAGATGTGGCTATCAGAATGGCACGCCAAAGCGAGATGGTAAAAGCACAGAATGTGACCATGAGGTCTGAATGCATGGTGAATGAAATGCAGACTACCACACGTTCTATTAGAGAGAAGCATAGTACGGGCAGTAGGCTGCAGACTGCAGAAGGGCTGAAATCACGCTGCTCTCGCTGTAACCGCATTCATGGACCGAAAACCCCCTGCCCTGCTAAGAATAAGAGATGTAGAAAATGCAATCGCATGGGTCATTTTGAAGTTACATGTAAAACAGAGATGGTAAAGGAAATTGAAGTTGGATGTGAATCTGAATGTACAGATGAACTATTCCTTGGATCAGTATCACAGTGGCTGGACACCGATGACTGTTGGAGTGTGGAACTCCCTGTGATGGGGGCATGCATCAAATTCAAGATTGACACAGGGGCAGATATCTCTGTTATGTCTGAGAAAAGCTTTAAATCATTACCACAATGCCCCATCTTGGAAGCTAGCAGAGCATGTGTCCGCAGCCCAGGAGGGCGTGTAGACTGTGTGGGCAGATTCCTCGCACGCAGTGTGTATAAATCAAGGCACTTCACCTTCTGGATCTATGTCATAAGAGGTCGGTGTGGTAACAACCTCCTTAGCCGCACAGTGGCTTGTAGATTAGGCCTTGTCTCTAGAATTAATGAAATACAGAGTGACATGTTTGGAGACATAGGACTATTAAACTGTGAACCGGTACGGATTCAACTGAGACCCGATGCTGTTCCTTACAGTTTGTCTACTCCTCGCAGGATACCATTTCCTATTTTGCCCAAGGTAGAGGCTGAACTGAAGCGTATGCAGGCTCTAGGGATAATTGAGGTGGTGACGGAAGCAACCGACTGGTGTGCACCCATGGTGCCGGTAACAAAGAAAAATGGAAAAATCAGAATTTGCGTGGATTTAAAACGTCTGAATGCGGCAGTAAAAAGAGAACGGTATGTCTTGCCTACACTTGAGGATATTGCACCTAAGCTGGCGGGGGCACGATTCTTTTCCACACTAGATGCCTCTAGTGGATTTTGGCAGATCCCCTTAGATCCAGGTAGCCAGAAATTAACTACTTTTATCACCCCTGTCGGGCGGTTCTGCTTCCGCCGCCTCCCTTTTGGCATCTCCTCGGCTCCAGAGATCTTCCAGCGAGAGATGAGTGCTCTCTTGAGGGACCATGAAGGCGCAGTAGTTGTCATGGATGATATTCTGGTCTATGGCTCTACAGCAGAGGAACATGATCACCGTTTGGAAAAAGTGCTACAGACTATCAGACAGTCTGGACTTAAGCTGAACAAAGATAAATGTTGCTTTAAACAATCTGAATTGCGCTATTTTGGACATCTTGTAAGCAGTCAGGGCATAAGGCCCGATGAAAGCAAAGTACATGCCGTCACAGAAATGAAAAGCCCTGCGACAGTGCAAGAACTTAGGCAGATTCTGGGTCTTATTAATTTTCTGGGCAAATTCTTGCCAGATCTATCAACAGTTTTGCACCCGGTGACCGAACTGTTAAAAAATGATGTTGCCTGGTACTGGGGTGAGCCCCAAGAGAAGGCTTTGGCTCAGGTGAAGAAGATGTTGGTGTCAGCACCAGTATTAAAATTCTATGAGTCTACCAGGACAACAGTGGTGAGTGCAGATGCAAGTTGTTATGGGCTTGGCGCCGCACTGCTACAGGAACATGATGGGGAATTGTGTCCAGTGGCCTTCTGTTCACGGACCCTAACAGATACTGAAAAGCGGTATGCCCAAATTGAGAAAGAGTGTCTGGCGGGTGTGTGGGCCTGCGAGAGATTTCAACGATATCTAGTGGGCCTGGATTTCTTCAGCCTGGAAACAGATCATAAGCCCCTGGTGCCTCTGATTAACTCATTTGATCTGGATAAGGCCCCAATTCGCTGCCAACGGCTACTAATGCGCCTTCTGAGGTTCAATGTCAAAGCCATACATGTTCCTGGGAAGAGGATGGTGGTAGCTGATACTCTGTCAAGACTTCCCTTAGAAGACAGTGACTTCTCTGACTCTGACTATGAGGTCCAAATGTTTGTGGACTCTGTTATGTCTTCACGTCCAGTTTCAGAAGCAAGACTAGAAAAAATCAAACAAGAAACCTTGCAGGATGCTGATCTCCAGGATGTTATCCGGTTCATTCGGGAGGGTTGGCCAAGCTGCCGATCCGCCTGTGTGTCCCTAAGCAGGTATTATACTGAGAGGGCTCACCTCTCTGAGGTGGATGGCCTTATTCTTTTCCAGGATAGGATTGTCATCCCAACAAGCTTAAGGCGCGAGGTGCTACAACAGCTACACCATGGCCACCAGGGCATCACAAAGTGCAGAGAAAGGGCTGCGCTATCAGTTTGGTGGCCTGGCATCAATGTGGATATAGCAGAACTGATCTTAAGGTGTGCTTTCTGTCGTGATAATCGGCCTACTCAGAGGAAGGAGCCCCTGGTAACATCCCCACTGCCTGGGGGCCCCTGGCAAAGGATTGCTGCTGACCTATGTGAGATGAGGGGTAGGAGATACCTGATTGTGGTAGACTACTACTCAAGATACATTGAAATAGCACCTCTCACTGCAATGACTAGCCGAAGTGTCATCTCCCATCTCAAAAGCATGTTTGCTAGATGGGGCATTCCACTGGAGTTTGTGAGTGATAATGGCATGCAGTTTGCCTCTGATGAGTTCAAAAAGTTCAGTGAGGAATATGATTTTCGGCACACCACGTCTAGCCCACACTACCCGCAGTCCAATGGGGCTGCTGAGAGGGCCGTCCAGACTGCTAAGCATATTCTGAAACAGCAGGATCCGTACCTAGCCCTCATGGCTTATAGGGCCACACCGCTGCAGGCAACCGGTACAAGTCCAGCTCACCTCATGTTGGGCCGCCACATGCGTACCACTGTCCCTCAGTGGAATCTCAGTGTACCGGCAAGTGATGACCTTCCATGGGCAGTGAAGGAGAGAGACGAAAAGATGAAGACGTCTTATCAATTCTTCTACAACAGAAGACATTCAGCACGCCCTCTGTCTAAATTGTCCCCTGGCCAGAGTGTTAGGGTGAAGCTAGACCAGGAGACAAGCTGGAAGACCCCTGCTACTGTTATATGTCACTCTCAAGACCCACGTTCCTATGTAGTACAGACCAACACAGGTGCTGTGCGCAGGAACCGCAGGCATCTCCAAGCTATTCCAGATTTAGACTGCGGAGAACAACCTGGGGAACACTGCACTGATACTCCACTGGCAGATAGTGGACCATGCCCAGTTTCGCAACCAGAGCGTAATACAGTTGTTCCAGGAGGTTCCCAGGTCTCTGCTGCCTCCAATAACTTCAAGACAACTTCCAGCGGCAGAGTGGTGAAACCTCCAATCCGTTACAGGGACACAAACTGTATAATGTTTAGTTAGTACAGTAACATGAAGAATGGGCAGAATAATCCCTATGTTACTGGGGGCTAGGGTAGTCTACCCCGATGCCCAAGTCAGGAATATGTTGTTGTTTAGTTTAAAATATATGCATATTACCTACCTCCCTGCTGATGGTACCTTTTATATTGTTATGTATTGCTGGTGTTTGTTCTTATTTCTTTAAGGAGGAAGATGTCATGGGAGCAGGCCTGCTAATAAAGTTACAATGAGTGGGAGGAGTCACATTGGTAACTGACTCCAGAGAGAGAGTAACTGACAGCAGCCATGACAGACACTGCCTGTGAGTTATGCTAGATGTTTCATGAATAAAGCAGTTAACAGAAGATCTACTGGAGTGTTTATTTCATGACAGCCATCTCCCTGATTTAATTTGACTGCTGATTTAAGCAAATACATTTTGGAAAAACCAAAAGTGGCCCTGTTCCCTTTCCTGTAAATTGTGTCTGTTCACAGCGAGGAGGCCTAAGCGTGCCGTGACTGCTCATTACCAGAATATTTAGTTGCTTTTTCCTGTTCTGCTCAACCCCATGTGCGGGAACAGGACACACCTGCAGGAATCATCCTGGCGGAACCAACTTTCACATACACTCGACCTCTTATCTTCTCCCTTATTTCCATTAACCCTGTCAATTCACCCATCTCTTCTGCTTATAGTTATGCTTGTTATATACAGACGTTCTATCACTGCAGATTAGCAGACATACTGATCCTATTCGATTGGAAAAGCTTTGTGCATTCCCACTGCAAACAAACAGTTAAAAGACTGTGCTGTTTATGCCACAAAATATCTAGCACACAAATTGTGTAATATCCTTGAAATGTTTACTGCTAAAGGCATGACGCCCTAGATTTTACATATAAACGAGTAATGAAACTATCAGCATGATATCATACTAAGAATTGTGGATAAATATAATAATGGGGCACATGGCCTTTGTAGGCACAACTCATCTTGCTTTTTTTGGTAGTCCTGTTTATTAAATTATATATACAAACGGATGAAGTGCAAAAGTGACAGCTGCCCCTGGGCCCAGGCCAATCAGGCCCCCATTGTTGTCCCCATGTGCAATATTAGTGTGCTGCATTGAGAAAGGAGGTAGGAAGTGGTTACTGAGTGTCACAACAGGTACAACTAACGTGGGGGGCACTCGGTAGAGGAAGGTGGACCAGGGCCCCATTATCAGATGGCCTTAGATTAATATAACTATAGCTCTGCTTTGGTAAAACTAACCATACTTCATGCAAAACATACCTGGGAACTTCTGGGCTCTGGCTAACGGGAGTTTCCCCTGATGTTGGTGGGAAGTCCACCCCCATTTAAAGGGAACATTGGCAGGGGAGCGTGGCATTCAGGACCCCGCTTCTGCAACCCGGCAATCTCCGGGCAAACCCGGAGAGTTCACAGGTATGCATATGGGATACAAAGTTGGCCATGAGGACCCATGAAGCCAGTCACATAACCCTTTTGTGTTGTGTACTCTAAGCCTTCCTCTATGCAAAAATGCTTTCTGTAGGGCAGGGCGACTGGATCCTGAGCTGATCAGCAGCGCTTCTACCATCTTTTAATACACTGAAGCCTTGCGTGTATAAGGTCCCTGCATGTTGGCATTTGATCATCATTAGATCACCTTGCCAGCAGGCAGAAACAGTTACCTGATCACTGTTAAACACTGTGATGTTACTGCTGACCCCAAATAATAAATAATAATAATAAAAAAAAGTAAACATGGCGTACACGTGCAATCTTCATGTATGTACAACTACATATATTTGATAATTGTACTAAGGGAGCTGAGTCAATGATTTTAAGAAACATTTCATTTTTGTTATTGTTATTATTAGGTTTGGCATTTACAGCAAAATAATGAGGGGAATCATATTTTTGTTTGCATTGTTACTACTATATCATGCAATGTAATGAAGGATTTGCTTTAAACTTTTATACATTTATAAATAGCTTAACTTGTAAAATGAAAGCAATTCATAATGTTGTCTCCAAAATGTCATTATAGCAAAACTACATAAATTGTCTTGCAATTGTCTCGCAGCCTAAAAAGTATGCAATGAATAGCAGTTATGTGCCGGGATAGTAGAGAATGTGCATCTCTGATACAATAGTACATGAATGATGCTTCTAAGGATGTATTCGGTTACATTAGTGTAGGTGGAACAGCAGCTTTAATGTTCCTCACATGTTCTCTTGACTTCCCTTCCACAGCTGGGCAATCTGTGTCCCTTTTTACCCCTTGACAATACAAATACACACAATACATACACAAAATATGAGTAGCAAGTCTGTACAGTTCTGTCAAGTGCGTGTTAGAAAATATTATTGGCTGGGTGAATGTTTCAATAATGTCTTGAATATGAAACACCTACATTTTAGTGCGGTGGAGGAGAGGGTTTTTTTAAAGAAATTAATTGACTTATGGACCATCTGTGGTATTAGTATAACAGATTCCAGTACAGCTGTATTGCAGTATGTTTTCACAGATATCGTAAAAGCATCTGTATAAAAACTCTAATAATAATAATAATAATGTTTAATATTCCATTGACAGGCAT
The DNA here is from genome assembly GCF_027358695.1 of Spea bombifrons. NCBI lineage: Eukaryota > Metazoa > Chordata > Amphibia > Anura > Pelobatidae > Spea > Spea bombifrons. The sequence goes on along the minus strand of NC_071090.1, from coordinate 20,083,468 downwards.
TGTAAAGCTCTCTTGCCCGTTTCTACAACAAATGAGTTATTTCACTTTTTAAAAGCTGTTCTTGGTCAGGGGGCCTGTGGGGTTATTAAGCACTGATTGTGTATACAGTGGACGTGTGAGCACTATTGATGACCTGTTATTTGAGATATTAAGATTTACTTACATTTAAAGTGTTCAGAATTCCTCTTTGCGTACAGCGTAAAGTTTTAAGAGAGGCAAGAGAGGTTTATCTGCAATGCGCACAATCCCCCATTAGCTATGGGAATTAAGGAATCAAAATTTCAGGACGTCACCATCAGCTACATAAAGCACTCATTGTTCCTGTAATGTATGTTTAATCTTTGATCGTGCTAATGATTTTTCATCTTGGATGGTTTAATGGCCCCTAAGAGGCAAAATGTCTGGCTGCAATCCAACTTCTGTAACTTTTGGAATTTACAAAGGGGTAAAAAAAAAAATTGCTTATTTTCACATGATTCGAGTCCAGAATTCAGAATGAGCAGGTTGCAGATTTTATCACTTTTCCTCTGGTCCCTGAGTTTGGCTTTCTAAAGTTTCATCATTTCCAAAAAGCTTTACAAAGATAACACACCTCAGATTTCCAACGTTCTCCAGCATGGAACATGCCTTAACTCGCCACACCGATGTTTTAAAATGTGCTACGACTGACAGATGTCATTACGTTTATGATGAAAGAGGGTGGTGGGGCGAGTAGATCATTTTTAGGAATTGTCGAGGGTGCTATCTATGACTTCATTGTCCCTATTGGCTTCGTTGTGAACAATAGTGATGGATATTTCATGATGTGTTTGATGAGTACATCGTTTCTAGGGGTTCTTTATGGAATCGCGTTGAAACCTGCGGGAATATGAAAAATTTGTCTACAAATTGGTCGTTTAAAAGCCTTAAACCCTAACAACCTACTATGTTAAGCCCTGTTCAAATAGAATAGTACAGTAGAATTGGTATATTGGAGTCATATTTTAACCACTTAATGAAAAAGCCTGTACATGTACGGGCTCAAAATGCATTGTTTTCAATGGGTTTAGGGACCGCCCATTATCCTTAAGGGGTTAAAAATAAGGTTTATATTATTCATTATGGCTAATTCAATTACATTTTCCAATTCAGTTAAGTACCTAGACTAATTAAATTAAAATACCGCCTATCTAAACAAGAGGTCACCCAGTCCAGGTTATGATGAAGTGACAAGCGGGTAAACTACCCCGTAGGCTGCTTTGATTTGGATATGTTTGGGCCACTACCATATGCATCTTGGTTTTATTTGTTATTTTGCTTTTTACTTGATTCTACTATCTTGAATAGACAGCACGGCCGGTTCTGCTTTTATAGGAGAAAATGTTTTAATGCGATTTAACTATAGTTATGGGGGTATGAGTTGGTGCGTATTTTTAGACATAAATTAGAAAGGATAGAAGGAACCAGAACTTTTTGATTAGTATATTGTAACATTATCAATATCATTGAAATAAACCTCATGCTGAATTACCGTCTTAAAACCCAATTTGGATTCAAATGAACTAGTAGAATAACTCCATAAGAACCGTTTTCTACAAACAGTCAGACCCAGGCACAAATCCATGGTTACGCTTTTGCCGTTCAGATTTAGACACAAGTATATTTTCATAATTAAGCCCTAATGATCAAATCTAGGCTCAAATGTACCCTGTTTAACCCTCTAGTTGTTATTAATTTACAAACTCTGGCAACCATGAGCAAAACATTTTTTTCATTTAGTAAATTTCAGTGTTCGCGACAACTGACCCGTCCAAGGAGGAGGCTATACTGAGCTGAATAAAGTAGTTGAATGAGACAGAACTGTAATTTTCTGACTCCAATAACTAAAAATTGCTGCCACCAATTTGCATGCAGTGATATGCATTGGAGGATTTGCACAATGGAATCCAATGAGCATTTAACATGAAAATAGGGCTGGAATGCTCCTTTAATTGAATGCCGGGCACAGAAGGTCTCTAAACACTGGATTCTTCTCTATATATATAATGGCAAACAAAAATATATCGTCAGAATTAGGGTTACCTTAGAATAACCTCAAAAGAAAAAATGTTGCATATTTGTGTTCTAATCAGCTTGCACCCAAGGATCTGAAAATATTTTGTTTTAATAAATGTTATTACATCAGAGAGGGATTTCACTAAAAATGCTTTCATTTAGTTTTATATCCACAGGGCACATATTTCTCCTTGTCCTCCGAGGTCAACTTTTACAAATAGTAGTTAGTACTCAGATACTATTGGCCCATGGATACTTTCTTAATGCTGATGGAACACACACAAGAATTTAGCAACCCCGTAGTCTACTTCATCTCCGGCCCATCAAGTTTGGATCTCCTGCAAAATCTCTTTATTAGTGTTTTTTTACCTTATTGTTGAAAATATTCTCTACTCTATCGCAATGTTTTGTTTTCTCTGTAAGCAATGGAATAATGATTGCAGTACTAGAAGTAAGATGACTCTCCATATGAACACTTTATCTTTCTGTAGTCCATAGTATGGCTGTGGGGCAGGATTGAAAGCCAAAATGTAATAGGGTATATTCACAAATGCTTCAGCTTGCATCAATTTGGAGATTGTGTCAAGTTGATCCGGTCAATTCGACTGATCGGGCTAAAGTCGGCTAAATTGCCAACTTAACCCCAATTGAATTTGTCTTGACTCCACTTGACTGGTAATGCATAGTGGGTTGTTAAGAAAAAGATCTCAGCATCAATCATTGTATCAGTAATGGGACAGTTGTTGAGTGCAAATCTATAGCAATTTGACAGAGACTCCCAATGTCTAACTTGACAACTACTCTGTAACCTGTCTGACAACATGAATCTTAGTGAATAGACCTGCCAAGTGTTGGCACAATATTAGACACAAATATTTTCTAATAAGTATAGTATATGAACTGAGATGCAAGCAATAAAAGTCAAGTTCTCAAGAAAGTTGTGTTACCTTCAACACCTATTATATTTCCATTGGTTATAGTATACCTGCTAATTTGCTCCTCTAAGCGGTGGTACTATATATAGTAAACACCCACCTAATACTTTTAGTATTTGGTAAATACCTAAAAAAAAACAATATATTGTGTCTTTTGTAGTAAGCTAGCCAGGTTACATGAAGTATGTCTCAGATAAACAAAAGTAACATAAATTATTGGAAAGTTAGGAAACAAAAACAGAAGTGTATATCAGCACCCCACTTAAATATCCTTGTATGTATCATAAGGAACAAATGAGGCCAACTGGGAACTCTCCTGGTGAAGATCTGCTTTGCAGGGTCTCCAGAACAATGCACAAAGTCTTCGGGTTGTATTTAGGCACGACCCACACCCCTCCACCCCTTCCCTCTTACCCCTTATAAATGCAATGCATTTGGGGTTAGCCCCGCCTGCAACACCATCACCCCGCCCACTGATTGGAGCAGTTCCGCCCACTGACATTAACAGGCCCATCAACCCTTAGAGGGATGGCTCCGGGTTCTAAAATCTAAGAACCCAAAGAGATTATTATGGGAGCCAGATATTATCTTGATGAGCAAGTGTAGATACATATCATGACAGAGTTGTGAGATTATTTTCTGCTCCTAATTTTTTAAGATGCTAAATAGCCAAATCAGTGGTTTTAAAAACATTTCAGAAATGTATGTAAAAGTACTAGTTAGCAGTTGTTAGGAGAAATACTTCATCCTGTCTATTAAATATCAATCATCTACTATTTCTATTTTAATTAAGAAAAATAAATATACATGGCCATCTCCCTATTTATTTGGAAGTGGCACGAACTGATTGTTTTTTCAACACATTTTTCATGAAATGTAGATGGTAAAACTCATTACACATGTTTGCGAGTCAAAACATATCATTCCATTTTAAATTAACATTTAAAGAAATGCATTATAAAAATCATAACATATGTGAATTCATCCATAGTACGTTTTGCATAAAGACAATATATTTTTCTGATCATGTGCTATACATCTGTTAAAGATGGAGTGACGGGATCTGACATAATATATCCGCAGTGACAGTGGGTTAGCCCTTGGGTAGCGCCGAAGATAAATACAACACTGGTTTGAAAAAGATTGTCTATTTTACCAGGCACCATCAAACTTCTGCTTACATTTAAAATAAAACTCCAAAATGTATTAAACCACTTTACAACGTACAACCTGTGAATGAAAATAATGCAGCGTCAAATTTTCTGCCAAACATGTCAAGGCAGAATCATGTTGCACAAAGCAATAAACCGTATGTCTGTACTTGAGATGTCTTTCTTTGTGTTTGTCTATCACCTCAAAAATAATCAAGCTGTGAAGCATTCTTCATGTCAAGGTGACTGAATTCTGTTACTTACCATTAAACTTAATTCAAGATTCCTTGAATGTCAGCTCACAAGAAAAAACATAAAAATATTTATTGAAATTGAGTACAGAAACAGAGCCCCTTGATTGAAGTTGTCTGTCCAGATGAAATAAGTCTCCAACTTAAAAAAAAACAACTCAACTCAACTTGAAGGTGATGACCATACCTGGGAATTCCTGGTGCCTTAGTAACATCTCCAGGTCAATTCTTGCATAAAGAATATTGTCAATTATTTATGCAAAGCCTTTGACTCCCAGATCCACTTCCTGCCTACTGAACCCACTTCCCACCCACCAAAGCCTGTTTAGAGCTAGTCCTGCTCATACTCACAGCAAATCACACCCATATGTGTGGCTTGCTCCTCCACTGTCCTTGAAGAAGGAGAGCTCCAGGTAGGCTATCCAAGGAAGTTTCCAGATATGGTGATAAACCAGAATTCCATTAAACTCAATAGGACTGATAGCCTTGATGAGCGACTCAACTGTCAGCTTAACTCAGTAACCAACTGGCAGACTCAATTACAACCTGTGCTATTGACAGACTCGAGAGACAACTCAACAGTAGTGATCGTAAATTCAATCGTGACCTAGGACAACTCAACCATGTGGTTTTGACTAACGTAATTCAAGATAATTCTATGATTCAACTTACAACTTTATGGTTTGTTAATAGATTGGTCAACTGTCTACCTGTTCTGTGTGTTGACCATCAACTATATTACTATTTTCAGTTACACTTTCATATATGTCCACTGATTGTAGGCCACTAATCACCATGACTGGATTCTTTCAGTATAGTGTTTCTAATGTGTTTAGTTGGTCAGTGAAGATTCATCTTAGACTAAATTTGCTTTTGGTCGCCTTGGTTGGGCCTGCTACATGATTGTTACTCTGATTTAGTATTTTTCTGACAAACAGTTTCTGTAATTATTTTGTCAAACAACTATGGCATTCTACATTCAGTGTGACACTTATTTGATGAATGTATACGATCTTGTAGAAACGGTGATCCTAAAGGGAATTTTGTTATTAGTGGGAAATTCAGTCTGACAAGATAGCTGCACAAATTGCCCTAAAATGAAAGAAAGTATGATTTTGCTTTGTAAGTGGGTTTTTAGAAGAATTTGAAATGCTTTTATATGGATAACTAAAATTCCTTTTCTAACCTAGGAAATAGCATTAGGGAAATAGCATCAATGCTAGTTTAGCTTCAACTTTAAATAAACATTTTAAACTTTTCAAGTGTCAAATGAAAAAATGAATTTAGGAAACCCTTTTCTACTCAATTAATTATATGGACATAGCTAAAGAAGAATATCTCAAATGCTTTCAAATGCCTGTAGATATGTAATATCCAGGGATATGACTGAGCACTGCCATCTAAATAATATCTTAATTATAGGTTGGACTAATACTCGAAAAGTTAGAATTTTTGTTGACATGATTTAATTTTAATCATGTGACATAAAAACTGTCCCTGATCATTATATTGCTACAGAAATCTCTTTGTTTTTATGTGAATAAACCTTCAGATGAAAGGCTAAAATGAAAGATCAGCTTACCCTGAATTGGTATGAAACAATATTACATAATATCATCAAAAACACGTCACCAGTCAGTGCTGGTAGAGCTTTAATAACCCCAATATTAGATAAAGAGCAGACTTATTACCTAGTTTGGAGTATATCTGAACGCATAATTCTTGTAACACTTGTTTTCACCATTGCAAATAAAAATGTCTCCATGGTTTCATGCCAAACAGTCTGGTCATCACATAACCAAAGGCAAGAAAAGTAGGATTTAGGTCCAAATGTGTGTCAGTTCTGAAGATCGCGGGACACTTTGCATTTGTTCTTTAAAAAAAATGTTGTTCTTTTGATTATTTTTGATTAAAAGCATTAGCGGGGATGTAGGGTGTTATATTGTGTCTTTGTGTCCTCAGCTGTTTAGTATACGTTTTTGTTGAAGAAAAACTCCCTTTTATTTATTTATTTTTTTTTTTACATTGTACTAGTTCAAGGCACAAAAACAACATTGTTTTTTTTTCTTTTCTAAAGTAGGCGAATACGCCCATGAATAAAGCCTCATTAATCACTATTACCTACACAAATGTCACCGCCAAATAATTTGCATGTAATGTGGATCTCTATTTAATAAAATACCATAAAATTAGGTCATTTTTAGTATTGATATACAGTGCCACCTTGAAAATGTCACTGACACTCTATTTTGTTTCACTTGTGTCAGCTTTTCAGTAACGGACACACTGTTTGTACAACGTGTACTGAACGATTTGTGTCAAACGCACAGTTTATAAATCAACTGCAAGGAGCATAGATACAATTTATGGAAGCTGCTACAAATGTCAGCTTGCTTATCAGCCTTGTTACTAAACATTTAACAAAATACCATCTTAAATGTAATTTACATTAAGGGTTTTTTCCTGGGGTACTGACCAGACCAGATAATAGCCCCCCATTTCAGAAGTCAGGATAAATAGTATAGCACTAGAACATTTTTTGTCCCTGGTTAGTGATGTCGTCATGGAGGAGTGGAAGAGGACTCCAGTGGCAACCTGTGAAGCTCTGGTGAACTCCATGCCCAAGAGGGTTAAGGCAGTGCTGAAAAATAATGGCGACCACACAAAACATATTGACACTTTGGGCCCAATTTGGACATTAGGGGTGTGCTCACTTTTGTTGCCAAGGTTTAGACATTAATGGCTGTGTGTTGAGTTATTTCGAGGGGACAGTACATTTACACTGTTATACAGACTGTACACTCACTACTTTACATTGTAGCAGAGTGTCATTTCTTCAGTGCTGTCACATGAAAAGATATAATAACATATTTACAAAAATGTGAGGGGTGTACGCACTTCTGTGAGATACTGTATATATATAGCCAGATTAGCAGGCAGAAAGCCTGTAGGTAATGTGAAATATCCCTGTGGGTGATTTTAGGGATTGGGAGCAATGGTGTCAAAATGTCTGTGGCTTTTAGCTCCTTGTAGCCAATACAAAGATGCATTGTAGAAATGAGAGGTCTTGTGGTGACATCTCTGTTGAGGTTAAGTTATCGCAAAGACTATTATTATCTTGTCTGGATTAAGATGGCATGGGGATTGCTGGAATGGGGTAGTGCTAAAAACAACATGGAGTCAATTAGGGGGAAGCTAAAATACTGCCTTTGGATTGGCTTATGTTTCTATATTCAACCAATAGTCCTGCCTAAGACTGGTGGTACCTTTTAAACAGAGGACATTTGAAAGAGGAGCCCTTATTGAGTTCTAATAATTCCAGCTGTAATTAATTAACTTTTAAGTGTCTCAATTATGACAAATCTCATCTGATGTGGTCACATCAGCAAACGTAATCCTTTTACCACCCGCTGTCAAGGAATAAATCTGTATTTTGAATATAAATGTCATCGGATACTCGTTCCCTCTGCTCTTTGTCAAAAGATACAGAGTTACCTAGTGTTGAAATTCTGCCAAGCTTTCTGTTTTGGTTCATTTAGTCCTAATTGTCTTAAATGGTATATTTTCAAAGCCAACTTGGAAAAGAAAAAAACAAACGACCAGGATTTTTAAATAAGTAAGCTAGTCAATTATTTCAGGGGTTTGTGTAGCAATCAAATACAACACATGGAATAATTAAGGTCCCACCATTGACACAACGAACGTGATCATAAATGCTTCCAAGAAAGGTTATTAGAAGCTGCCTCGGCTTTACTATGAAGTCCAGAGCCCATGCCACATTGAGTTTGACATAACACATTCCCCAGAGTTTCTGCCTGAATATGAATAGAACATTGTTTTGCTTTCTTGAAGATGTTGACACAGGTGGGAGGTGGGTCATTTGCCAACTAAATGGCCGGGACTTCATCTTCAATTAACTACAGTGATTTGGGATGTGAAACAAGACTCTGACTTTGCTTCTCGTTTTCTTCTCAGATCTGGTGTGTGGATATTCTATGATCCCACCTACTCTTAACATCTCAGAGGAAGAACTTGTCATCAACTCCAATGACACATTAACCATTAGCTGCAGGTAAGAAATATTTAAAAAGCATAAAACCTGAATATCTGCTAAAAATGCCAATATCATAATACCAACCAAGTATTATTTTAATGTATTGCTTAATAATATATTTAGTTATATATAGATGCATACACATGTATGTAGAACATTTATATATTATTATTATAAATTTTTTAAAGATATTTCTGCAGGGCTATGGATCAAAATAAAATGCATAGTTTATTTTATTTTGTTTTGCTTCAGTGTACCCAAAATCCAACATTTGCTTTAACTGGCATCTAGTATATATATATATTATATATATATATATATATATATATATATATATATATATATATATATATATACATATATACACACACACACAAAATACAGAAGGGGAAGCAAACCCTAACATTTTTTAACCGCCACTACGTCTAAGTACCCCAATATATACTGTACTGTAGTTGTGGGATTATTTCCATAAAAAACTTGATGACTGGTAAAACTTTATAACAATGACTCTATAATAAAACTGGGTATAGCCATCTTTGAACCATGTCTGCTTGTCTACATTGGCATTGGAAAATACTAGTGCTCAATATATGCGCTAACTCAGCGGTATGGCAATCCGGTTGTTTTAGAAGCAGATGATTCCAGACAGTTATTGATAAATGTTATATTTTACTTGTTTTGGAGGATCTGAACTTTGGAATTCCAATCCTATTATTTCTGTGTGCAGGACAAATAACAAAAAAGCAAGGTACACTAGCAAATATGAACTTTCTGTGCTCCAAGTCGTCTTTTAAGATGCACGCCTTGATGTCTATCTGTTGATCCTAGCCCCAGGATTTAATATTTGAGAAGCAGAGGAAAAATGTCTTTGCTAATCACATATGCCTGTCCAAGATCCAAAATGCAGGGCACTGTTTTTCTAGCTCTATAATGAATTGAATTTGAAAATGTTCCCAGTTTTCTTTGGAAATGGAGCACTGGATGCATAAGTATTGAAAAGCTGAATTTGTAGAATTCATCGAGCTGGAGAATTAGGTCAGAATTCTTAGCCTGACTTTTAAAAGAATATTAACAGCTTTATATCACACTATGTCTAACTAGAGGTGACAACAATAACTAAAATGGCAATTAAGAATACGTTTAGAATATAGTGTTTCTTGATTTGCATAATTGCAGAGGAACGATTACATTCCAAATGATCTGTGATCGGAACTTGTTATCCCCATTTACTGTCCAGCATAGTAATCACATTTAACATTCCTTTGTTCTTAATTAATAATATAAGAAATATTTTTTAAGAAGCAGCAAATACTTTTCTTACACTTGTAGAACTAAAATGTTGTGTCTCGTGCAGTTTATAGCATCCCCAACGTAGTGTTTATTTGTCATCGATCCAGTAGACAGTGGCGTATTTATCCAGCCTCCCTCTTCATGCCGCAGTCCTTACTACTGGACATTGAGATATAACATCAAATCACAACGTTTTTTTAGGACTTACTGGGCTGGGCGAAAAGAAACTATGGAAGACTGTGTCCACTGGGCACAGTCCTCCATAGTGTTAATGGGCCCATTGAGTGGCGACAATTGGCTCCTTATACAACAGACCTGCCGCTATAGCCCTGGGCTAGAATACGCCACTGACATTAGGGTGACCAGAATGTTTTTTAACAGAATAGCTTATAAGACTGCATTGTGCAGGACACAATGTTTTTAAAGGTATACTCTAGTCCCCCTCTGCACTTTAATGTAAATGATAGTTGAGTATTAATCAGAACTCTCTGTATACATTTGGCATGTTTCCCTGCACCTCACCAGTCCCTTGAAGGAGATCCGTTTGGTGGAACACATTTCTTACACATAACTACACTTGTGTGCGTTACTCACCTCCATCCAGTTCTAGCACCCAGCCAAAACTGTCTAAAATCATGGAGAGCAGAAGGGACGTTACCATACCCTGGACATTTCAGGCGCCCAAAAGTGGATACCTTTGTTGGGGTGCGTGATTAGATGCAGGGGGCGTGTGGCTAGGAGCTGGGCCGGGACCTGACACCTTAACAAATTGAGATGCATTGGAGAACGACAGGATATGATGTCACATTTTAGCACATGGCTCAAGGGTGAGACCGCATGGGAGCATGAGGTCTGTATTCCAAAAGCATAGACTTCGATCGATTTCACAACCGAAGGCCAGTTAGGGGACAGCGGGGCAGCTCAGCAAGACCGGGCAATAGTACCCAAATCAGGACTTCACACGTAACTTTCTATACTTGAAGTAAAGATGCTAATGCAGAACTCAAAGAAAAATGGATAGAGAGGAGTACAAATCAGTGTCTGAATCTTCACTCCTTTATGAAAAAGAAATAGTTTGAGGGAGTATTTAGACTTTTCCCCCATATGTAGTAAAGCTGAACTTCACCTTTAAGTAGGATTACGTCTTGTGTTCATATTATGAGTCCCAGGCACCCACACTCTAACTGCAACATCAAAACAATGAAAGTCATTGACACCAGACTAATGACCACAATATAAAAAGTTTAACGTGCTTTTCTGGGGGTTTAACATATGCTTTTAGACTCCGAGGGGCAATATTCCAAAACCTTAGCTAGTTAAAGGGATAGTAAAGTCTTGAAACAAATAAACCTCATTTGAAGTGCAATGTTAATGCATATTTGCTTAATGAGACTAACCTTGTTTCACCTCATCCTTCAGACTCCTTTTTTTTTATACAAAACGCTCAAAAGACCTTACAATTTAGAGGATAGAGATTAGATGCAGTAGGATGTGGCAAGTGGCTGGATATGCCCGGACGCACTACCATAAAAGCATAGCGGTTGTGTATATGAAGCCATCTGCCCCATCCAGGTCATCAGGTGGCCACTGGCCTTAACGTATCAGGGCCGCCACAACATCGACAGTCCAGTCATGGTCTACAACGAAGGATAAACAGAGGGGTTTATTCACTTAACATTTAAGTTGCGGCTGAAGAAAATGACGCCAAAGTATACCCATCTAATATTTTGTAAATACTGGCAAATATTACAAGGTAGACATTACCAAGGCAACCAAGGTAACGGCATATTCCCACCATATTCCCGAAACCTTATGTAACTTTAATTTCCTTTTTTTGTATGTGCCCATGAAAAGGTATTAATTTTGGGTAAGGACACAGAAGCAGTTTTCACGCAGTATGCCTTATGAAGCCGTTTTTCCATTTTTTTAACTAAAGGAATCCTTTGTAGAAGAGAAGAATTGTTCTTAAGTGAACTTCTAAAAACTGGCAAAAATACAGTAAAAACCCCTGGGTTCAAATTGTTTCACCTTTTTTTTCTCTTAACAATCTGTCAGTCACTAAGCCTATTATTCACGCAACCTCTAATATCCACATGTAGCTAGTTCCAACACATTGTTTGGAATTAAAGAGAGCCGAAGCTGGGGCTAAGGACCCTATTAAATTTACTCATAATCGGTGGGGTCAAGTGATATTGCCTTTCTCTCCCTCTAAGGACCTTTAGTGGAAATACATCCAAACCTTTTCATCTCTCCCCTTAGAGTCCTTATTCATTCCCGTCTTCAATTCTTGAGTTTCCCCTGCTTTTATAATTAAGTCCAGCTGTGTCATAGAATAACATAACTGTGGACCACCATGAAAAAAAGTACATAAAATTAACCGGCTTTACCACTAAATCAGCGTATTGCAGGTGCCTCCTGGAGATTAGGTTGTCATCAGGCAGTGTGTTACTTTGAAAAGTACATTTTATGATAAGATACACAATCGTAATTGATTAATATGTCTAGAATAAAGAACTAATGATTCAACACACATCTCTCCATGAACTTGGTTCCAGCCTCGGAAACATCCTCTAACTGAATTGTTTTTATTTATTTTTTTTGCTGAGTAAACTCTGCAGTAGTTCACACCACAAACAACTTTTGATTTTCATTACGCTCTATTACAAAAGGAGATGTTCAATCAGACTCAGATCTCAGGGAAAGAGCTCTTCGGTTATCTTTACATGCAAGCAAACTATAACTTGTCATACACCAAGGTCTGATCCAGAGTCTCCGGCTGAAGCCCTGCTTCCTCAGGTCTCCATGTCAGTGTAATTTTTCTTTGGGCAGGGTAGCAACATTTGACCACCCCCTGCCTACTCCCATCCTCAACTATGTTCAGGTAGCTCCACACCTGTGCATGGGTAGCCAGTCCCCTAGAAGAGAGAGCTCTGGGTAGCCTACCTTGGGGAGTTCCAGGTATGCAAATTATACAGCAATATGTTATATTATGACAATACAATTATAATGCCTATACTTTTTTTAAATATACATATTCAATATTGGTGTATGACAAGACATATTTTGCTTACATGTAAATGACAAAATTATAACTTATAACTTTTATCTTGTCCTTGGTAGGGGACAGCGGCCCCTGCAGTGGTCGTGGCCCGGGGGCTCTAAAGACACAGATATCGACACAAAATATAAAGACGCTGGGGTGGTTGTAAATACCGGCAACGGACGCACGGTGACAGAGGAAGAGTGTGACGGTGTCGCAGGCAAGCCTTACTGCAAGGTGTTTAAGCTGGTTGGTGCTCGAGCTAATGACACCGGCTCTTACTGCTGCCACTACAAATTCATCGATGCCAAGATCAAAGGGACCACTGCTGCCAGCATCCATGTATTTGTGAGAGGTAAGAGGACCAGGGTCATCACAGGCTGTGTTGACTAAGTCAGCTAAAATGTTTGCACAATGTGGGCCTGGAAATACAGTATATATAGACGTTTCTATCAAGTTCATCTAAAAGAAGAAACATATGTGCGTACCAAGGAACTTGCTGAGTTTTACTTGGATTCTCAGGGTGAAGCCCTGCTTCCCTAGAGCTCAAGGTTAGCATATTCAAGCTCCAGGTAAGGAAATAGTGCTTGGTCATGCCTATTCCTGCTCACACACACCTACCCCCATCCACTCTCCACCCCTCCAAAGGGTACCTAGGCTGGACCCACCCCTATATGATGTTACCCCTGCCCACTAATCATAGCATGTATCGCATGCATACATTTTGAGTATCATGGAGACTCTCCCTTGATTGGCTACTTGACAGGATTAGAGTGCTGTTGCCAGTTTCTTATTTTCTGTGCCATGTCCAAGAGAGGGAGTCCCCCATGCCTTGGAGTCCTGTGGGTGCAGGATAAACATTCTAAGGAAACAGTAGCTTGGAGAACAGAGGGAGAGTATGCGTAACAAAGTACAAGAGGGAAGGATATTTAAAAGGATTAGAAATGCTAGAACAATGCTAGAACAGGAGACCGTAGTCTAACACTGTGAGAATACCAGAAGAAGTGGTAGAAGTTAAAAGGTAGATTTAACCATGCATTACATAGCCATAAGGTTACCTAAATCTGAGACAGGGCAGAAGACCAAATAAGTTTTGAGGTTTTTGCAGGAGTACAAAATGAGTGGACTAGATGGGCTAAATTGATTTTATATGTTGTCAAATTCTATGTTTTTAATTTGTTCCCCCATAATACACCACAGCTCAACTACAAAGGGGTCTTCGGCCAACGTGCTATAGGTGTAGTGCTTGTGCAGACCTTGTGGCACTGTCCTGCCTGCTCCATTGTGACCAATCAAACTCGGACTAACTCTGTTTTATGAATGCAGTAGATGTCTTCTTCAGGCCTTTTGTTATCTCCTCAGATTGGGAGCAGCCTTTTATAAACAATCTCGGGACGCTACTAATTACTAAGGAAAGCACCAGAGTTCCATGCCTCGTATCAATTCCAGACCTTAATGTAACACTGTACACGGTAAGGGCCGAAAATTGCTTTTATTTCTCAGAAGCTTTAGTGATATTTTCAACATAGCACATCTGTTAATTTACAAAATAATATTTTATATTTTACAAAACAATATGTAACTATTTTTTTTATTTAAATAAATTAACACTTTACAGCTCAAAGTAAACATTGTTCCAGGTTTAGTTTGTATACGGATTTAATAACCAACATGAGCTCCTTAAAAGCCTAAAATATGTGATTAAAGCTGATAGAGTAATCAAGGACTGTCTTCCTTTAGCCAAATTCAGTCATTAAACCAGATGGAAAGAGTGTTACATGGGACAATAAAGAAGGAATGCTGGTTCCTACAGAAAGGATAAGAGATGCCCTCCTACTGCGGTGTAGAACTGTCATTGACAGAAAAGAGTTTCTATCCAATTACTTTTTTGTCCACTTTACAGGTAAGAAAGTAAACATCAATATATTTGACTGCAAAATTTGCACATCATTTAGTAATTTAGTACAAGAGGGAAGTGTATTCGAAACAAGGAGAAATGTTAGAATCAGAGGTCATGGTCTAAAACTTTGAGAGTCGAAGGCTTAGATTTAATGTAAGGAGGTTTTACTTCACTTAAAGGGTGGCATAGAAGTGGTATAATATTACAGCAGAAGTGGTAGTAGATGACAATTGCAATGGCTTGTACACCTGTTATTGTTTGTGAATTATTAAATGAATGTGGATTGATTCCCTGCGGTGTTCTCTTTGCATTTTAATACACAGCTAACATGGATCAGAAAATCTAACATATCGGAAGGCTTTAGCTGCATGCGTCAAAAACAGTGCATTTATGGATAGGAAAAAAATCCCAAAGTGCTGAATGTATAATTCCTTTTTAATTCAAGTATTGAAGCTTTGTCGTGTATATTTTGTGTGCTCATCGCAGGAATCCAGTTCTATGATATGCAACTGATTCCAAAGAACACTGTGGAGTTATTGGTCGGAGACCAGTTAGTTTTGAACTGCACCGTGACAGCTGAATTCAATACCCCAGTCAACTTTAACTGGGACTATCCTGGTAAAATGGTAATGATTTTCTTAGCATTTCTAGACATGTGTACAGCGCTTTACAGGTTACTTATAATAATTATTATTGTTATTATTTTATAGAAATTTGCCAGAAATTTCGGAAACCCCTGGAAGCTAGAAACATAGGGACTACCCTGCCAAATAAACTTATAAACATTTGTTTTAGTATAGCAATATCCTGCCAAGCTGGTTCTTGGAGCAATGTTTTGAAGACCTCTAGATCTTCCCCTCTGCCCATCCCATGTATTACAGCAGAATTTGCCAATTAAAGTGAGCCATGACACATTAGAATCTGTAACTCGCATCCAATGTAACAGCTTGTCTGTTGAAGGCCGTGTCCTGCTCCTCTCTGGTAGGTTCTCAAGGTCCGTCATAGGTGTAGCAATGGTACAAATTCATGGGTGAATCAGCTCAACCCTAGTCCGGCTTATTTAGAGGAGTATGTGGTGTGACCTGCACTTAGTAGGCTATCTGGCACACTGGGCAAATGCCTGGCTGGCTGGAGTCCAATTGGATCAAGTACTTACTGATAATGCCATTCCAGCAGATGAGGTCCTGGAGTGTGCAATACACATTTGGATACATCTGATAATGGGCATCTGCCTCTTTCTAGCCAGGGGCCTCATTTGGAAGCTGCTGTCATTAATGTACAGGTCCATTTAGACATCCCCAGTCCGGCCCTCCTTTGCTGCATTCATTTCCATATAGATGAGGACTTTCCAATATATTTATGCTTATAAGATGTCATGCAGCTGAGCTGAACAAGTCATAAACAGTCAACTGCTAAACCACCATGCAAGTATCATCTTAACAGTTAATATTAAAATATCTTCCCCCCTAAGCCACTGCTTCACCAGTGCTATCACTATGGCCAGGAAACCGTATCTGTGCATTGTAGCTTACTGCTCAATTTCTTTTTGTAGACTGATCGCTATGTGATCGAGAACTCCGATCGACGGCCACAGCAGGACCACACCGAGATGTACAGTACACTGACTGTGCCTGACGTAAGCCAGGCAGACCTGGGGAAGTACGTTTGCCATGCTATCAGCGAGACGTGGCAATACCAGGAGAGCTGCGAGGTCATTGTACATGGTACAGAATGGTAGAGAATTGGGAAGGGTTAGGATTTGATGATACGTTTTTTCTGGATTCACTGTTTCTTATGCCAAACAGTTAAATGGATTTTGATAAATCTCAACAAGTGCCTGCTTTGTGGCTATAACAATACAAGCGTTTATCAATTTTCCCCTTGCAAGACCACATAAAGCACCTAAAATGTTATGATTAATGTTTAATTAATAATGCTATTATTAGCTATTTAGTTTATTTTGGCTCCTTATTTTTAGCTAATCATAGTCTATTGTCTTAGTAATAAGTAATGTGATAATTCATTATAATAAATGTCATATTCTTCCACCCTTCTATACTTTTGCTGTTTGTATTTGCTTGAAATCCCCATCTAATTGGTGTTGCCGTCTTTTTTCTCTTTTCCTAGAAAAACCTTTCATCAGTGTAGAGAACAAGGAGAAGAAGGTGATAGAGGCCACAGCTGGAGAAAAGATAGTAAAGCTGTCGGTTAAAGTCTCGGCATACCCACCTCCCTCATTCCAGTGGTATGATGTGTATTCTGTTTGTTATTGTAGTGCATTAACTCCAAGATTTTGAAGCCATGTGTTGGGAGCAGCTTAGAACATGAGCTCTATTGTTACTTTAGATCAGGGATCTGATGCCTTTTATTTCGTGAAAGCTACTGGATTAATGATTAATAAACTATTTTCTATGAAAATATTGAAAAACAAATGGCACTTTAACCCCTTAAGGACAATAGGGGTTATTACTCGTAGTATATTGTGGGACAATGGCTATTTTAACATTTTTCGGTGTTCCTGTTTAGCTGTGATTTTCTTCTTTCTCATTTCATGCTCCCACACATATTATATATTGTTTTTTTCAGGACAAACAGGGCTTTCTTTAGATACCATTAATTTTATCATATCATCTAATTTACTATAAAAAAAATGATAAAATATGGGGATTTTTTGTTAAAAAATTACTTTTTCTCACTTTTTAAACAAAAAACTTTTACTCATCTGCAAAAACGAATGAAAAAACCTGCTAAATAGATTCTACTATTTGTCCTGAGTTTAGAAATACCCAATGTTTTTATGTTTTTTTGCTTTTTTCTGCACGTTATGGGGCAATAAGTACAGGTAGCGTTTTGCTATTTCAAAACCTTTTTTTCCAAATCTGGTAATTCTTCCCCCCATGTGCCATTTCGGGTATCTTTGAAGCCGGCCAATGCAATTTACCCCATCAAGTCATATATTTTTAAAAACTAGACACCCCAAGGTATTTCACATGCTGGTAATTTAACCCTTTCCATGCACTAATTTTACCACCAGCCTTTGTGAAACTTTATGGTAGTAAATTTTTTTGTATTTTTTTCCACACACGTTGTACTTCAGGTATAAAATTATCGCTCCTGGTATATGTCCGTGTCAAACAACACCCCAATATGTGTTCAGTAACATCTCCTGAGCGCAGTGATACCCCACATGCATGGGTTTGTTGGGTTATTTGGGAGGTAAAAGGCCGCCTTTGTGAGGTGTGTATTTTTTGGCCATTTAGACATCTGATCCTACTGCCCCCATGTCCCATATTTGGGACACCTTTGAACCCGGCCAATTCAATTTATCCCATCCACTCATGCATTTTTTAATACGAGACACCCTATGGGCATTTGTAATGCCAATATTTTAACTCTTTCCATGCTGGAATTTTTGTAAAGATAAAGAATTTTAGGACTTGCTTATTAATTTTTTTTTTTTTTTTTGGTGACAGTGGGGATTTTTATATGTTACCATATTATTTTTATTTTTTTAAACATTTTTTAAAAAAATTTCTTTAAATTTTTTTTTTTACTAATCACTCATTAGTGAGCTGGGCTCCATTGACCTTGCATGGTTGGATGCAGTACCTGCATTCAACCTGCAGGAGGAGCTCGAGAGTTCACAAGAGGGTCTGGATAGACCCTCTGTGAACTAAGATCTATTGTTAATTCCATCCTGTGAATGACGGCAACGTCATTCACAGGATGGCACTTGTGGTTGCTCTTCGGAGCAATCACAAGGTGATCGGGGGCTAGTGTTGCTGATATGCCTCGATATCGAGGCATGTCAGTAACACCATTTATGCTTAGGAAGCGATTCAGATCGCTTCCTAAGCTGTTTTAGCCGGGCGCCGCCGCGATCTTTCATGATCGGTGCGGCGGCGGCCATTTTTCTTCCGGGGAGGGCTGCCGAGGGCTGCCCTCCCCGGATCCACGGTCAGCCTCACTTGGGAGGCTTCCGTGGATGCTGCAAAGCCGCCGATCGCGGCGAAAACGCCGCGATCGCGGCGATGCAGCTGTTTAACGGCAGCCCGTACATGTACGGGCATTGTCGTTAACCCGTTGCACGGCAACCCCGTACATGTACGTGGATTGTCGTTAAGGGGTTAAGGGTACATGTTAAGCATTCCATTCAAGTTATTAAAATTTTTTATGTTTTGTATTTTTTTTTCCTTTCTTCCTGTGGCTTAGATGTTCTAGAGTAGATATACTTCCTTTTCCAGTTTAGTGATCATTCAAGCCCTACTCAGCAGTAACCTGAAGCCCACCAGGCGCTTAACTGTAATTGTCCTGTGGCTATTCATACAGTTGCAAGTGTCCTAGGGTCTTTCAATCAGAGTAGCTCAGTGGACAGTCACCCTTATGTCCACTTTGCCAGTCGTCCTCTGGCAAATGCCTTTTACTCCGACTACCTACGCCGAGCTAATGTAAATTTCTATAAAGTGTAACAGGAGACCAGTCCCCTACTCTTGACACTTCATTGTTGCTCATTCATTGACTCAGCTGGGACTGACATTATACTCAACCTAAAATAAAAGACCAATAATCATGTTTCATTTGGGGATTTAAATTAGTGTTTGGTTAGCCAAGTATTTTTATATGCTATGAATTGATATGTCTATCAAACAACTCTCTTAGCTTTAGCGTATTCCACAAAGGCTTTAATATTTGCTACTTTAGGAGAAAATTGAATTTTCTCACTATTTTCTTAACTTGTATTTCATGAACCATTCCAAGCTATTGGCCATATTCCCCATAGTGAAAAAGCTGAAGCCAGACAAAATATTACCTTTTATCAGACACTTTGACTGCTGTAATATGGATAACATTTAAATTGATTAAAGATATTGGCAGCCCCCTGCCCCTTACAAGTCTCTTTATTATGAATATTCATGACCAAGGGATCCTTTATCTTGAACACAAGACAAGGCCAAAAACCAGATGAGGTTTGATGATTTACAATAGTTAGAAACATTGGCAGACTAATTGGGCTGGACACTGTCGGGCATTTTTTCCCTTTATTTTCTAAATAATGAGTGCATTTTAATATTTTTGCCTCGTGTATCCATTCAAATATAATATAATTCCATCTGAACTGCACTAGGTTGGGCCCTGGCTCCTGGCTCTCTCTCTATAGTTTTGTTGTTAGATTACTTTCAAATAGAAGTCAGAAGGGCGTTTGGCTTGGGTGAGATTTTCCCCATGGAGCTTTTTGAGTCATAGCCAACATTAGTCAGGCTGCAAATGAAGACTAAACTGATAACTGAGACACTAATTTTGGTTATTAGACCTTAATATATATTATCAGCTGAGCCAAGACATAACAAAAGGCTTATTGGCTACTAGCCAAAAGGGGCCTTGGTTTAATTTTGACATCTGTTTTTCCAAATGGTTCACCCGCTTCTCCTGAACACCTTACCTATAAAATGTTCTATTCACAAAGTTACATGTAGTTATTGTGCCTAGGAACACCTGCAATGCTAATAAAACTCCTACAGTTAGTGCCAAGTTGCTCCTATGCATTACAAATATTTTGATATGTTCTGCTTCTCTGTCTTAGGTTTAAAGATGGGAAGCTGATACCATTTAGTAGCATCTACAGCAAGTACCGTCAGGCCCAGCATGCTTTGCAGATCCGGGATGTGGTGGAGCTGGACGCAGCAACATACACGCTGGTGCTAAGGAATGAGCAAGCTAGTCTAGAAGAAAGAATAAGCTTGCAGCTGGTGGTGAATGGTAAGAGGAATACATGATAGAGTTATATTGGATTCCATTTACAAAATTGCCTTTTATAAGTTATTGAAATATTGATGTTATTACGCCATTTGTAATTGCATTGCTGGGTTTCAGCAAAATACTAGACCCCAATTCATTTTACAGCTCCCCGGGCCGGTCAGGGGAGAACAGAGGGTTCTTAATGCCTTCAAAAGCAGTTACTCTGGAAAGTGCCAGAAAATTAGGACTGTCGTGCAAAAACGTAGTGTGCTTCATGTCAGTGTCAGAGAGATCCGCCTTAAAGAGGGACGTGAGCATTTGGTAGGATTCTCTAAAACCAGAAACTTTTGCGTACCTCCTTGAAGAGTTGACAGCCAGTGATTTCAAGCGTTGGTGGTCCTTTTACACGCTTTAGCAATTAATTGCCATGGAACACCAAATTCATACGCACAAGGGTCATTGGCGGTGAACATTTTCAAGGTAACATACGCAAAACATTCCCCATAATGACATAACTGCAAACTTAGTGAATCAATTATATATTATTAAGACAAATTCAACTTTCATTGACCCTGTGGAAAGTTGTAATGTACACGTTTTTTCATGCTTCTAGCTGATCATAATAGGTAATTCTAGAGTCTATTATTTGTAAGGCTGATAATAATTTGAAACATTGTGTAAAATATCTACTATTCTTACTATATATTGCATATACATCGATGTGTGTGCCATTGTTTAAAAAGTTGGATAAGTAACACTGATTTTTCCGGTGTCTCGTAGTCCCACCCCAGATCCATGAGAAGGAAGCTTCGTCACCTGGTATTTATGCTCAAGGTAGTCGTCAAGCCCTTACCTGCACTGTGTTTGGGGTTCCAGCTCCAACATCTATCCAGTGGCAGTGGAGGCCGTGGACTCCATGCAAAATGTATTCTCGCCGCAGTGTGTATGTTCTAATAATAATCATAATGCCTTTTTTTTTAACATTTAATTACTCAACTCCATTCTCTTACAAAAAGTATGTTAACATTTATACCCCAGACCAGGAATTTGCAGCTCAGTGAAAACCATGGTGTACTTATGTATATGTTTCCTCCTAAGATTTTTTCTAGACCTAGTAATTATTAACAAATTTAAAACATTAAAAATAATCTGAAATGATTAGTTAATTAAAATGTATTAAATAATAAGCCATCAGTGTGTCCTCTTGTATTTCCAAATGTAAGGATCATGTATCACCATTATTGTTGAATAGATTGAAGATGTATTATACAACAGTTCATCAGAGACATAAAAAAGCGGCCTAACGCCTTCTTTTCCATCTTGCAGAGCAAGGCAGAGGTCCTCTCGCAGACATCAGCGTGACCGAATGCCCGAGTGCAAGGACTGGAAAGACGTAACCCCGGATGGGGCGGTAAACAACATTGAAAGCATTGAGACTTGGAGCGAGTTTGTGGAGGGGCGGAATAAGGTATCCATGTGGTCTCTGGGTGATATTCCCTGATTGCATTGCACTTCCTAAAGTCATCCTGCCAGGAACAATCATGAATTATTGGGGAAGTCAATTATCTACAGTGCAACAACAGCAACTGCCTGCAACTCAATCTATTTTCCAATCAAGGAAGTACCCAAAAAAAACTATACTAGGAAGAAATATCAGTCAGCTGATTATCCTAGGTTAAAAGTTCATCCATAGTTAAAGTATATGAGTTTTAACTTTCCCAGTGCTAGAGGAGAGAATAACTCATAGAAAGATTGTACTGCTCAGCTGAAAGAGTTAATATTTTCAGTACAATGCAGTATTTTTATGTCACCATTCAACAGTAAAATATGTATGGCAGTAATTACATATGGTCATATTACATCATTTGTATCATTTTGCTCACAAGAACCAAAACACAAGCATAGGGCGTAAGAGTCTGACTGACTAATGGGTGTCCCAGGTGGCCGTAGAGGCCACAAGTAAAAAATATTTTTTTTTGTTTTGATTTTACGTAATGGTGATTGCATTACCACAATTTTATGGTCTAATTGCTTTATCCTCATCACTGCCCTATGAGTCAGGGGGATACTAATCAGCTTATTAATCAGCCAACATGGTAGCCCAACCCATGTGGGATCCTCCATGCCAAAAGCTATCCCTTTATAGAACTTCAAATGTTTTCACTATACTAATTATACGTCTTTCTGAATTGTAAATGAATTCTGATTTTTTTTCTGAATTTCTGGATTATAAATCATTCTGAATTGATGGATGACATCACAATCAGGCATCTCTTTTATCAGAATCAATAACAATAATATTAAATAACAGTAGGTCTGTAGGGAAGCATGCTTCCTCAAATATCCTTACCTTTATTTAAAATTTAGGGCAGTCTATTGACAGTTCAACAAAGTATACGGAATATTTAAAGTGATTATTGATTACACATTTATAAAAACGCTGGTAATCATTTAACTAGGAATTTATTGATTTATCTTTGACGATTTCAAGTACTAACGTGGGAGGAGATCCTTGATGCCCATTGCATTTATAAAATATTTCTAGGCGAAAAAAAGAAAGTTACACTGTTTTTGTTGACATCTACTCTATAAAGGTGCTGTTCCACTTACACACAACATTAAACAGATATGGCATTTTATTATTTTTCTCTGATGACGGAATCACCTAAAAACATCATGGGAAACTTTTAAGGACTATATTTAACTCCTACAGAAAAAATCTCTGCATGCTTTTGTGTAACGTGACAATTAAGTGTAATTTTACATGATGAAATCGTTTCCTATGTGCTAGGACTGTTGCTTTCAATGTTGAATATAACTACAAAAAAAAAAAAACAGACTCAGTTAGTAAATCTCATCCACAATATATATACCAAATAACAAAGAACATGTGGCATATAAAATAAAAAAGCAAATGTACCGTATTCTTTCAATACAATAAGTTTAATATGAATGTACATTATATTATGTATTAATTTATTATTTATTAATATTATTAAATTAATCAGTACATAGCTACACAGCATCCATTTCCCTAGGGAGGAATCTAACGTTCCTAATGGTCGAAATACCTGCTAAGACATGTGACTAAAACACTAACCAACTTCCTGTTTCCTAAAAAAAAAAAAAAACACCTTTTTATTTATTTATTTTTAATTATGTTGAAATTCTGTTATATGTCACTTTGCAGACAGTTAGCAGGCTGGTGATCCAACAAGCCAACATCTCCATCATGTACAAATGTTCTGCTTCCAACAAAGCTGGGAGAGACGAAAGACTCGTATACTTCTATGTTACAAGTAAGTGACAGTATGAACGGGATGGAGCCTATTATGGAAAATTGGCACATGGGGGCCAACAGACAAAAATGGAATTGCATGCATGTAAAGATGCTGTTCCACTAAGACAAGGCATAAATGGCACCCACCACTATGTTAAACAAAATTACTTTAACAGATGTGTCATTTTATTCTTTCTTCTTAAGGTTTAATCACATGAAAATAATGCATTTTTTGAATGTTTTTTAAGCAACATTTAGTTCTTAAGAGTGTAAACTTCTAATTTCATATATAAACATTACACATAAAATCGTTTGACGGCAAATTCTATACTTCCATGTTTTAAAGATCATATGTGTAATGCTTGTATGTGAAATTGGAAGTTTACACTTTCTAGAACTAAATGAACATGATGACCACATAGCCCTTCTCTTCTTCTTTTTTTTGAGCAGGAATTGTAGTTAGTAGGATTGATAGATGGCTTATACTGTTGAGCCTTATGGAAGCTGGAGTCAAATTAGCTGACCTGCCAACCTTGCCTATCACTGATTAATATATCTTTAAAGTTTTGTCTGCTCAGTTATCTAGATTTTGCCTTTAGAATGCTGAATTAAACTTAAAAACCTACAAACATAAACATAAAAAAAATTCTGATTACATAGAAATAGAATGTAGTTACTTCCATAGGTGTCCATTTGCCTAGTATGATTATTATTTATTGTTTTATATAGCATAACATGTAAATACCAAGGTAGATTGGTATGTCGCCCCCTAGTGGTAAAAATGACACGAACTTCTATTCCTAACATTTGTTATATTGTTATTACCTAATAACTTGTAGTTAGAATTTGTTATTTTGTATCTCAAAATGAAAACAATTCATTAAAATGGCAGAAACAAGTTAAAATACCTAATATAACATTCTGAACGATCAGGTTTGACATTTGACGAGAATGTGCCTTCCAGGCTGGTTTTCACATACCAAGACAAATCAAGAATAACCAACAGTTTTAACATCTGTTTTAAAATCATACCAAAGAATTCAAGTGCTAAAAAATGTAGGGCTTGTATGGATAGTGCATGTACTGTGGGAGAAACTAAGCTAAGGAGATGGCAGTAATAGGTCAAAATTCTTTGTTGCTATAGCAAAAGAAAACCGTTCCTATTTTGCAGTGGAATTGCTGGATACATTAACCTTATGGGTTATGAACTTTCATTAACATACAGGTCAACTTGTCAATAACTTCGCTCTTTTCCATAGCAATCCCAGATGGTTTCCGAATTGAGCCTCAGCCTTCAGAAGAGCCAATTGAAGGCCAAAATGTCAGCTTGAGTTGCCACGCGGACAGCTATACCTATGAGAACCTTCAATGGTATCGCCTGAACCTCCTGACCCTGGATGATGCAGAAGGAAACCCACTTATGCTGGACTGTAAAAACATTCATCAGTATGCAGCCAAAATACAGGGAGAGCTCCAGCACAAATCAGGCTCTAATAGTGCCGTCCTGGTCCTCAACATTCCAAATATTTCCCTGGATGATGAAGGGGACTATGTGTGCGAAGTGCAGAATCGCAAGACCCAAGAGAAGCACTGCCACAAAAAGTATATCTCCGTACTGGGTGAGTTAAATAGCGCTCTCATTCCATCATTATACCTTGAAACACTGAGATTTAGATTACCCCCAACATTTCAGATGGTCAATGAGAGGGAGTAGGTTGTAGTGTGAATATGGAGCAAGATTTCATGTTGACCTCTTGATGCCTGCCTTTTTGGGGGATGCCAGTGTCACGGACAGGGCTATCGGCCGAGCCGCGACGTGGGAGTACGGGCGTAACAAGGGTCAAACGCCAACCAGACTTCCGGCGCGTTCGGTCACTTTCCCCGCAGGGCACCAAGCAACCACCACCAACCCCAACCAGTCACCCCAAAACTCCCAGTGTAAAACACGCTGCCACCACCAAGAACTTTAAAACCGGGCGTCTTAGGTTACCCAAAAACAATCAGACTGCGATAACTACACAATCCCCAAACTGATATCTATATAGTTAAGCGCTTAGTAACGTGACTTATATGTATACAAAAGGCTATCTCTAGGCTGAGTTCGATTAGAGAACAAAGACAGAACTGATTAAAAATGTTTAATCTGAGCATAAAATGGGTCACAGTGCTGTTATACAAAAATGCATATAAAAAGAGACATAGACTAAAATAGTACAAGTACAAACAGTATAAAATAAAAGGGATAAAACAGAGTATCATACCACACTTCCTTGGAACCTTGATGTTGTCTCTCTGATGGTAAAAACAGGCTCTCCTCCATTACCAATTGCCCACCTTTTTATCCCCCCCCCAAGACCGCCCTTTTCCTGTTACCTGAGCAAGGGGATGGGAGTAGGGGGTTCAGAACTATGACCTTCTGAAGGCGGGGTTATATCTTCTCAACTTTGGTCTGGGATCAGAAAATATGTAATATGACGCCGGCCGAGCTTGGCATAATTATGACACCAGGATCATCATAATTCTCTGGGCCTAGTGATCATTTTCATACCAAACTCCACACCTGTATCAGTTGGCACAAGGACACATTCGCATAACACTTGCTATGGACATGCCTGCATGGCGTGTTTGGTCTCCCTGAAACCAGCACATCACAGACATAAGGATGCAATGTACGATAGGGCCCAAAGGTTATGTACTCATCATATTTTGGACATTATACATTTAATAATTTTACCCTGTGTCTATTGATACCCTGTCTCCACACCCCAGGGAGATGTAGCCAGCATGTCTGGCCCTTCACTCTTCCACAGGAATCCTTTCCTGTCCAAGGTGACAATACCCAGCATGGGGTAATCAAGTTTTATTTTGGGTTCTGGCTCCAAAAGGAAAGGTGTGAACAAATGTTACTGGACCTAGCATCAGTCAAATCCCTTAACCCATTCAGTGCCAAGCTCCAGTTACTCATGCCATGGCATGACACCTCCCCCTTTAAGAGGGTGGCCCAGAGATTAAGCCACAAGCTTATCTCTGCGCCAACCTACTCTTTCCCTGGGTAACAGTTTCCGGCTTAGATAAAGTATTTCTTTGGGAAAACCCACCCTGCGGAATATACTGAGCAAAGCATCAGCTACCTTATCTGCTCTGCTACAGGATAAGGCCATTGTCTCAGGGTACCCAGGGGCATAGTCCACCCCCTTAATAACAGATTGTTTCTTCATGCAGCTCGGTATAGCTACAAGCCCCAACAAATCTACTTGATGGGTAGCTAGGGTGTCCCGCCCTGCCTTTCCAAACCAAGTAGGCCCTACGTAAGGGATAACAGAATGGTTACCAGTTTCACCCTCTCCCTTGTGTCCTGACTTTGTAGTCCCACAGAATACGGGCACAGGTGCACCAAAGCCCTCTCTCTGTCCCCTATTATGGGAAGACTGCTGCCAGGTTACCACAGTTATGGTTGAAACATCTGTCACTCCACCTGTTCCACTCAAAGGAGGCATACATACAGGACCCCGGGAACCAGCTAATCCTGACACAGAGGAACACTCACTCACCCTCTGCCCTTCTCCACAGTCAGGTGGCCTCCTCACATCTTCACATAGCACCTCAAACATCCCTGGCTCTGGCACAGATTCACTCTGCCCTCCCTCCCAGTGATGCAAAGCCTTCAAATTCTCACACGACACCTCCAACATTCTGGGTTCTGGCACAGACGGACATTCACTCGTTCCCTGCCCTTCTGCACAGTCGGGTGGTCCTCTCACACTTTCACAAAGCCCCTCAGACATCCCTGGTTCTGGCACAGATTCGATCTGCCCTCCCTCCCAGTGATGCAAAACCTCCACATTCTCACACGGTACCTCAGACACCCCTGGTTCTGGCACAGATTCGGTCTGCCCTCCCTCCCAGTGATGCAAAACCTCCACATTCTCACACGGTACCTCAGACACCCCTGGTTCTGGCACAGATTCGCTCTGCCCTCCCTCCCAGTGATGTGAAACCTCCACATTCTCACACGGCACCTCAGACACCCCTGGTTCTGGCACAGATTTGCTCTGCCCTCCCTCCCAGTGATGCAAAACCTCCACCTTCTCACATGGCACCTCAGAGACCCCTGGTTCTGGTACAGATTCGCTCTGCCCTCCCTCCCAGTGATGTGAAACCTCCACATTCTCACACGGCACCTCAGACACCCCTGGTTCTGGCACAGATTCGCTCTGCCCTCCCTCCCAGTGATGCAAAACCTCCACATTCTCACACGGTACCTCAGACACCCCTGGTTCTGGCACAGATTCGCTCTGCCCTCCCTCCCAGTGATGCGAAACCTCCACCTTCTCACATGGCACCTCAGAGACCCCTGGTTCTGGCACAGATTCGCTCTGCCCTCCCTCCCAGTGATCACATTTCACAATGTCCCCCAAAGTTTCACACAGAACTTCAGGTGAAGCAGGGCTGTCAGTCAGCCCTTCTGGCTCGCAAGCAGTGTCCTCTGGAGCATAGTGACAGAGCATCCGGCCCAAATCATTCCCCAAAAGAACATTAACAGGGATATCCTCTGAAACACCCACTTCCCGCAAACCT
Source organism: Spea bombifrons (assembly GCF_027358695.1). NCBI lineage: Eukaryota > Metazoa > Chordata > Amphibia > Anura > Pelobatidae > Spea > Spea bombifrons. The sequence goes on along the minus strand of NC_071090.1, from coordinate 20,055,216 downwards.
TTCCCCACACCCCAATCCAGGTACACACGTGCCATGGGCACAGCAGGGCGCACACCCCCAATTCCTTTGATGGACATGGTTCTTCCAGGGATTATGTCCTCCGTATTCACCACTTCAGGGCGCACCAAGGTGAATGAAGCTCCAGAATCTCTCAGTCCCATGGTCACCCGGTCACCCACAGTTACACTCTGCAGGTTATCCTCCTTTCTCCCCACAGGCCCACCCACAAGCAAAACTGATGGTGCCCCTTCAGGGGCGCTCCCACCCCCACGAGCAGGTTGGGGTGAATTTCTAGTGGGGCAATTAAAGCTCAGATGCCCAATCTGGTTGCATTGAAAACAACGGCGGGCATGTGATTCACCAGACCTAGCCCTTACCCCATTGGCAGTTGGTGGTGCAGTCCTCACTGCTGATCTTGTGGACGATGATGGAACTGTAGCCCCTCTCCAGGTGGAAGTGCCAGCTGACACAACTCCACGCCTAGATGCACGAATGTCGGCGTAGTCATCTGCCAGCTCTGCGGCATCCCTAGCTGTTTTCGGCTTTCTTTCTAAAATCCATTCGCGTACATCGGGGCTCCGGGTCTGTAAGAACTGTTCCAGGATCATTAAGTCATTAACAGCTTCATAGGTAGTAACTTGTACCCCAGTAACCCACTGCTTGTACGCGGTTTCCAATTGTGCAACATATAGAATGCAGCTGGATGACGCACTCTGCTGCATGCTCCTAAACTTTTTCCTGTAAGCCTCAGGAGTAAGGTTGAAAGTTTTTTGCAAGGCAGATTTGATTGCTTCATAATCGTTATCAGTCTCTGAGGGAAGGGACACAAACACATCCAAGGCTTTTCCTTTCAGTTGGGGGGTTAGATATCTCCCCCACTGGTCTGAGGGTATTTGGTGCTGCCTGCACACTTTTTCAAAACTTTTTAGGAACACATCCAAATCAGTCCCTTCTTCCAGGGAGGGAAAATCATCCTTGCGGAGCCTACGTGTGCTGGGATCGGATGCATTACTGTTCAGAGAGGACTGAACAGTGGACTGCAGCTTGGCCATTTCCAGTTCATGTCTCCTTTGTGCCTCTCTTTCTGCCTGCCTTTCCGCAGCTTCTCTTTCTGCCTGCCTTTCCGCAGCTTCTCTTTCTGCCTGCCTTTCCGCAGCTTCTCTTTCTGCAGCTTGCTGTTGAATCATCACCTGCATGGCCTCCCGAGGATTTGAAGCCATTAGTTGCCGAAATAAATCCGTTGTGCAAACGTCCATAGCACCTTGAGGGGTACAACCACTGGGCATTCCAACAAGTAGCGCTCCTGCAGTAGTAGGGAGTTCTGTAACGCTTTCGATGTCCGTCTCTGGCTCTACAGTGTGCCTGTCGGTCTCCATAAGGTCAGCAATAAGTTGTTCCTTGCTCTTGCCAAAAGTTTGTAAATTCCTTGCTTGGCACATCAATTCCAGGGCCTCTTTGCGTTGTTTCCGATAGGCCTCCATATTCGGAAATGGTATAGAGAAAGAAAAACAAGAGTAGGGAGGGGAAACTGTTTTGTACTTTGTATGTCTTTTTAAATCAGCACTGAGCTCTGTCTTTGGAAATTACACAAAAAGGTATGCAATTTCTTCTAGTGCTTCAGGCAAATCCAGTCAGCACTAAAAACCTCTAAAAAATATATATATCCATATATCTATCTATCTATCAATCAATAGATCTATCAATATATATCTATCTATCCCACCGCTATGCCACCAGTTTGTCACAGGCAGGCTATCGGCCGAGCCGCGACGTGGGAGTACGGGCGTAACAAGGGTCAAACGCCAACCAGACTTCCGGCGCGTTCGGTCACTTTCCCCGCAGGGCACCAAGCAACCACCACCAACCCCAACCAGTCACCCCAAAACTCCCAGTGTAAAACACGCTGCCACCACCAAGAACTTTAAAACCGGGCGTCTTAGGTTACCCAAAAACAATCAGACTGCGATAACTACACAATCCCCAAACTGATATCTATATAGTTAAGCGCTTAGTAACGTGACTTATATGTATACAAAAGGCTATCTCTAGGCTGAGTTCGATTAGAGAACAAAGACAGAACTGATTAAAAATGTTTAATCTGAGCATAAAATGGGTCACAGTGCTGTTATACAAAAATGCATATAAAAAGAGACATAGACTAAAATAGTACAAGTACAAACAGTATAAAATAAAAGGGATAAAACAGAGTATCATACCACACTTCCTTGGAACCTTGATGTTGTCTCTCTGATGGTAAAAACAGGCTCTCCTCCATTACCAATTGCCCACCTTTTTATCCCCCCCCCAAGACCGCCCTTTTCCTGTTACCTGAGCAAGGGGATGGGAGTAGGGGGTTCAGAACTATGACCTTCTGAAGGCGGGGTTATATCTTCTCAACTTTGGTCTGGGATCAGAAAATATGTAATATGACGCCGGCCGAGCTTGGCATAATTATGACACCAGGATCATCATAATTCTCTGGGCCTAGTGATCATTTTCATACCAAACTCCACACCTGTATCAGTTGGCACAAGGACACATTCGCATAACACTTGCTATGGACATGCCTGCATGGCGTGTTTGGTCTCCCTGAAACCAGCACATCACAGACATAAGGATGCAATGTACGATAGGGCCCAAAGGTTATGTACTCATCATATTTTGGACATTATACATTTAATAATTTTACCCTGTGTCTATTGATACCCTGTCTCCACACCCCAGGGAGATGTAGCCAGCATGTCTGGCCCTTCACTCTTCCACAGGAATCCTTTCCTGTCCAAGGTGACAATACCCAGCATGGGGTAATCAAGTTTTATTTTGGGTTCTGGCTCCAAAAGGAAAGGTGTGAACAAATGTTACTGGACCTAGCATCAGTCAAATCCCTTAACCCATTCAGTGCCAAGCTCCAGTTACTCATGCCATGGCATGACAGCCAGTAAGCCTACATCTGGCCTACATATTTCCTTTTCTAGCACAAGAAGCCCCGCATCTGAGACAGGACCTGACTGACAAGATGGTGAACGTGAGTGATTCCATGGTGATGCACTGTAGAGCTGATGGAACCCCAAGTCCCAACATCCTTTGGTACAAGGACAACAAGCTTGTTGAAGAGGTCTCAGGTACACAAAATTCTGTGATGTTCTTTAAACGAAAAACATTTTTATGTATGTATTTATTGAATGCTTAAAGTAGTCATGTCACTTATGTAGCATTTAGCTGTAAATGCATTTTAAGTGTAAATAATACTGTTTTATCTGAGTGTTGTTCTTCTGCATCAGAGATAAAAAATCTTTGTTTTACTAGGCATTGTTCTAGAAGAGCTGAACCAGACGCTGAGCATCCAACGAGTCAGAGAGGAGGATGCCGGGTTGTATCTTTGCAGAGCCTGTAATGGAAAGGGTTGCGTGAACTCTTCAGCTAGTGTGTCAGTGGAAGGTATCAACAAACAAGCCGGTTCTTTAGTGCCTGTTCTTAAGGGCAATTAAAGTGGAAAGAAGTATTTGGAACATCAAAAAGTTTGATTTTAGATAATGGGGATGTCTTACTGTTGAACGTAGATATATTATTTTACCATTAGCTTAAAAAAATAGGGTATTCATTCAGGTAATATATACAATAGGGGTATATCAGCTGTTCCCACTGAATGAACCATTGCCAGTAAATGCCACTTTATGCAGATTATACTTAAGGATTTTATATTAAATATCTATATATATATATATTGTATATTCGACTTTAACATCTTAAACTCATATAGTGTAATGCCATTGTTGTCAATATTCCTTTTTAACGTTTATCTTGTTCACCTTGCTCAGGAATGGATGACAAAACAAATGTCGAGATTGTCATACTCATTGGAACTGGTGTCATTGCTGTTTTCTTCTGGATCCTACTTATTCTTATATTCTGCAACATCAAAAGGGTACGCATATAAGCCTGTTCATAGACTATATTAAATTGTGTAAGCAATAAGCATCTTATAGGACTACTTGATAAAGTCTTCTAAGCATGGGAGTAGACAGGCAAGGGCTTCTGAAAATATTTCTTTTTCACAATTATACATTTGTCACTGTAGCCTAACCACAGTGAAATAAAGACTGGATATCTATCAATCATCATGGACCCTGGTGAGGTACCTCTTGAGGACCAGTGTGAATATCTCCCGTATGACTCCTCCAAGTGGGAGTTTCCAAGAGACAGACTAAGGCTCGGTAAGACAACCTTTTATCCAGGATTTGGACAATAATAGCAATACGCAAATCATTTCTAGTAATCCTCCATGTGATTTTGGTCTGAGACCTTTTGCTTCCCAGAGTTCTAGAGTGTTATCAATACAAAATGTGCGTAAACTGTTCCACTGGCTGGTGTGATGATTGACCCAGAATTGCTCAAGAATTTCCCATGGTTAATGGAACCTCTTAGGGAGTAGGTTTTGTATGGTTAATAGGAATGTATATTTTACATTATTTGCCATAGGCTTATGGAATCTGTCACTAAAGTAGGCATGGTCTGCGGTGGATTAAGGTGGCGCATGAACAACTTGATGTATAGCCATCTTTCCTATTGCAAATTATAACATCTACCTTTTAGGGCACCCACCAAAGAGGAGATTTAGACACAGTGTGGGATCCCTTGTGAAATGGCCATGCCTTTTCATACAAAATAAATTCTAGGCCTAATATAATTGTATGTCAAAGGTGAATAAGATGTAACGATGTGAGTTACCTGTGGAGAGAAGTGTTTTTATCATTTTTCTACCCTAGGCAAAGTGCTGGGTCATGGAGCATTCGGTAAAGTGGTAGAAGCTGCAGCTTTCGGAATAAGTAAATCCAGCAGCTGTGAGACGGTGGCAGTAAAAATGTTAAAAGGTATGTGTTTTGAAGATCTTAACCTGTTTTTAGGAAGAATGGTTTAGGAAGAAAGTCTACAGTTCTTTGTCTTAGATAACTGGATGAGTTGTAGTCCAACTGAGCTGTGCATGAATCTTATTTATAATTCTTTATATATTTTCAAGCTTTGTCCTTGAAGGCAAAAGTCGTGTTAGATAGACACAGCATTTCACCGTATGGGTCAGACGCACTAATCTCTCTAGTAAGGTTATTAGCTGGACATGTCGGAAACATTGTGTGGTTCATTTTATGTCTTTCAGAGGGAGCCACCGCCAGCGAACATAAGGCATTGATGTCTGAGCTGAAAATACTCATTCACATTGGACACCACCTCAATGTAGTAAACCTCTTAGGGGCATGTACCAAGTCCAATGGTGAGTGTGGTGGAGGTGGTTATCTCTGCATCTGTTAAATAGTGTGACTGTATTTGTATGCATGGGTGGTGACGGTAGCTCAGGAGGCAGGAGGTCAATTTCCTCCAAGGCTGCTCTGAATTCTTCAAGAAGAAGAATTTTTCTCTGGATAATGAGTGCTGACGTGGGGGTTCACATAATGCAATGCTATGTAGCCCATCAGTAGTAGATTGTAGTAGTAGTAGTATAGTTGTTTGTGTGTGTTTGCACATATTTCGGTGTATTGGGAGTGACAGGTAAACTCATATAGTGTGGGGTCAGAGTGAAGGGACAGGAGTTCACTTCGCTGTAATAGACTATTTGACTGTACTTGTCCCCCTACCCGCAACTCTAAAGATCAGTAACATGTTAAATCTTGTACAAAAAAAACAGCAAAATGCAGTAGAACAATATGGTATATCACTTTAATTTAAACACATTTTCAACACAAACAAAGACATTGTGTGACCAAAATGTAGTTTATATTGTTGTTTATACTATATATTGCCTCACTAACAAAACGAAAGATCATTTTTTTTAAAGGAAGGCCTTTTAAATTAAGTGGCTTTTTATGTTAGCTTATAAAGGGATCAAAGGAGATGTATTGGCAAATCTGGCCACATCACCACTAATGGCTTTCTGCAAACCAAGTAGTAAAAATGTGAAAAGCTGCATCTTTTCCAGCTTGTTATCAGCTCCAAGGTTCTAGTGTAGCAGGGGCTTGCATTTCAGCTACAGTTCTTTTTTAAAGCAAAGTTCTCACGTTTCCCCTTCCACCTCCCCCAGTAAATCATCTCTGACTTCTTAAATCACCCTATCTTCCCAGTGTTATGGGGCTTGGACTCTCATTTTAACCATGTCCTCAAAAACATTCATTGCTTGCCTGTCTAGTTTGGCTTTCCTTTAATTTCTTAAAACCCAGCTTGCCCTTTGTGTAATATTTGACACTTTTAAATCATGGGATTCTTCATGTGACATCATTACTAATTTGTAATACATTCACAGGAGCTACATTCCATGCATTGCTTAGATAATTTAGATACAACACAGAATTGCAAGGTTATCAAACATATAATGATTTATATATGACCCTGTTCTAATTCTTTTGCTGGGAGAAATATGATAGCTATTTCAGAAATTGGAGGGGGCATTCTCTCTTTATTCAAACCAAAACAAAATTGATTTATTAAAAAATAATAGTAGTGATATACTGAAAAAAGACAGACTCTTCAGCCAAAAAGCCTTCTAAATCTCCTGATGTTTTTTCATCAAGTCTGAAAAAGTCTGAAAACATTTTGTTCTGTAGGGTTGCCACCTTTTCCTCAAAAAAAATACCGGCCATGGCTGTGGGTTGCCTGGGGCGGAGCTATAAAAGGGTGAGGTCAGGAAGGGTGGAGCCATAGTGCAATGGGTAGTGAAGGTTTACCTGGAAGACTGGAGCGCTGGCACATATGCACACAGCACACCATCCAAATATGCATTTGCATATTCTGCTAGCTTGTCGCTCGCTAGATGACCCCCTCTCCGCACCACTAGAATTTTCTCTTCTACTTATCTTTTTTTTGGTGGCAAAGATGACTCAGACAAGCCATTTGGGTGCAAATATGACGCACACAAGCCGGTTTGGGAGCACAGACGTCATGGAGGCTTTGCGGGAGACTAGTGACACCTCAGTGAGGGTGAACACGTTATATTTCAGGCCTTTTTTTAATCGGAAACATGTTGCACAAAAAATGCCTCTCTCTCTGTCCCATCAGTCCTGCACTCTGTTTTCTGATCTCCTCTGATCTCTCTCTCTCTCTGCATAAGCACCTCTCTATGATAGGTTAGTGTTTTGGTTGAGATTTTTAAAGAAAATATTAATAAGTTTAGTTTTAGAGTGGAATTTTTCAGCATAGAAATCTCTGGCCTTGCAATGGTTAACTATAGCCTTTTTTTCTTTTTCTCTATGTAACCTCTTGCACCTTGCTTTGCCTGTTTCCTTGCTGTACCTGTGACATTTATTGGACTCCTGGACACTTTAAATCTTAAACATATTTTCTGGGAATGCTGCCAAAAATGCTAATCACAGCTTATTTAAGCCTCTATGACCCATCTTGTAATTACTGGCAACCATCCCAGAAAATGTGTTAGAGGGAGAGATGACTCTGCCTAGTGTCCCCACTGCACAAAAGAACCCACTTTTGCATTGCCAATGTTTCACGTGCTCCAAGGGTTGAGCAGTCTAGCCCTCATTTGGTTTCTCTTGTCAAGGCAGGAAGGGGTTACATATCCTTTTGGTGAGTGTGGCCCTAGAATATATATATATATTATTCCTTTAAACTTCTATTAATACTTTTTACAAAGTGATAGAATGTTTGTTTCTACATTTATCTAAAAAATTATCAGTAAAGATGGAGTATTCTTCTAAAGGAATTCATCTGTTGATGGTCTGAAAATTAAATTCTATACATATTTAGGCTTTAAGTCATCACCAACATTTGAGGTAGAGAGAGTCCCACTAAGAACCAGAGTTATAGAAGAAGTTATACTCACAACAACATTATGTGTTATTATTAACGTATTGAAAAAGTAGCAAAATCATTTGAATGGAATTCTTGGAATACAAGCTATATTGCCTGTTTCATGAAACTGAAGACTTTTATAAGGTTACAGATCTAGACATTATCTAACATAATTTGTTTTTCTAATAGCTAATGGAAAAAAAACATGTAAGTACTTTATTGGAATAAATAACGGCCGTACCTTTAACACTTGTGTGTATGAACGATGGGTGAAAAAAAAGCAAACGTCATTATAGCACATTTATTTCAAAAATAAACCTATATCATTTAAACAAACTATTTCCACGATCATTCCATGATCAGATTAAAAAATAATGGAATACAGTGTTTAATAAAATAAAAGAAGTGAGAAATCTAGAAAGAAAAACTACACCACAAAATGTGTTACAAAAACATGAAACCACATGGTTACACGTATTTTATTTGGCAGCAAAAATAACATTAGCAAGAAACTGGAAACAGTAGGATATTATATGTAAAAATATTTTATCTCAAATATACAATCAATATGGAATGGAAAAAGGAATTTATTTCAATAATGACAGCATATCTCTATTAATGAAATCTGGCATGGAGTAGATGCTGATTAATGTTAAGTCACTGTATTATAGACAAATAAAAAGTAATACAAGTAGAAGCTACTGGTGTTCTATGTATTTTCATGTTCTTGTTTTGTTTCTATGTATGCTTTTTCTTGTGTTTTTGTTTGTATGTACTAAAAAACACACACTTATACTTCTATCGCTTCTTTAGCAATGTTATATAATATTTAGGATGTTTAGGATTCCAAAGTGCAATAATATTTTGGGTCATTTTGTGTGTAAAATGCTTTTTACTTTTGTATAAGGTCTGTAAAATAAACAGGGGGAGTCTTTTAGCAAATGGTTCTTCCTGCCAGGATGCTATGGAGATCTTCCAGCCAAGTTGCCATTGGATTTTACATAGTCACAACTGCATTAGAGATGGATTTGCATTCTAGGAGCCCCTATGTGGATGAAACACAAAAAGGATTGAGGAGCATGGGCAAAATAGGCTGGACACATGCTATAAAAATGGTGCTCTTTCTACGTATTTGGTGTAACTCGTCGGCAGTCCAACTCAGTGGACCTTGTTGACTTCTAGAGTACGGCCAAGATTATAGGGACAGGGAACCACTCAGAGTAGGTACACAACAACATTTATTGCAGATTGGATTACTAATGTAGTAATTAATATTTCATTTATAGGACCCCTGATGGTTATTGTGGAATTCTGCAAATATGGAAACCTTTCAAACTATCTGCGGACCAAACGAGATGGATTTATTCCTTACCGGGTATTTCAAACATACGTCTTCCCTCTACCAATCTATCCTTCCATTATCTGTCATTACTTTTTCAGTATTTCTTCCTTCCCAAATGTTAACATCTGCTTTTAATTGAAGAAGTGGGAAATAAACTTGAAACGGGTGAAGGAAGTGTGATTCAAGAGTAAGATAATTACGTCTCTGTCCCAAATTGCAAGACCAATAGAATTTTTACATTGCTGTGCTGCACTTTTCTTAACATTGTCTGTTAGAAATGCCTAATTTTAATATTTTATGATAAACAGACTTCAAACAGATGTTGCAGATGAATATTTAACACTATCTACTTTGAATTCAGCTAGAAAACAGGGATCTTAATATCAAAATGTATCCATCAAGCTGCCAATGTGCAAAAGAACTAAGACATTTCTACTAGTTTTTGTTTTTTTTATAATTTAACTGTTAAGTTACCTTCCGAATCCTGACAAACCATTTATAATACTGAATGTATGAAAGAAATCTGAATGAATTTGGACCTCACAGGTGACCTTGATCTGTGACCCTTCAAAAAAACAGATTTTTAACTTAACTTAGAAAGGGGGTTTCAAGAAAAGAAAAGTAAGCAGGTTTGTCATGTTTTCCCCCTCACAAAATGGTTAAACATGTAAAATGGCATAAAAATGTAAAAGTTTTTTTTTGTAAAGTTCAATGATTGGAAAGCCTTACATCTGTTAGTGCCACATCACTACCTCCTGGAATTTGTCAGACCCATATACTATATGAATGGTCAAAATTGCTGAATTATTTCTAGACATCTTTATGGAATTTAGAAATTAAAAGTCTAATGTTCCTCATATTATCTGTAATGTAAGCACAAAACTTCTATATTCAGTACCGTTGGTGACATAGCTTCTTTGAGATGTTTTAGGTTACCACATATTACCACGTACGATATTAAAGAATTGGCACAATAAGATTACATAAAATACATTTTTTAACCCATCCAACCTCCACCAGGCCCAACTATCCTGACCCTGTGAGTAAAAATTCCAGAGCATACTCTAAAGATGTGAGTCCTCCATATATATAACTGGGCACAAGTAGAGTTCTACCTGCCACCAGTACCTGTTGGGTTTGTTTGTTTTTTTTAAGTTAAGGGGTGTTTAGTGAAAGATCTTTTTAGCACATTTTCAGTAATCTCCATAAGCATTCCTGAAAGGAGGCTTTGGTTATCACTGTCTGGGCCTAAAAGGCAGCTCTTTATTTTCTGCTCACTACTCGCCTCAGTTATGATTTAATGCATGCCAGCCATGCCCAGCCGCAAGGGAGAGCTATGAATAAGCCTAACCAAAAGTTCACTGCTATTTACATTTGCAAAAATGTATTAATATTGGTGCCTATAATTTTGCATTTCAAGATAACACAATATATGTACATATTGTGTGTGCATATTTTACATTTGGTGAAGCACATGCTGTAAAAAAAAATCCCTTTTTTAAAAACAGGAAAGATCACCTCGGGCTCAGAGTCAGGTTCGCTCACTGGTCGAGGCAGTAATAGCAGATCGGAGGAGCCGAGAAGGGTTGAATGAAGGAGTTGTGTTCAATAAGCTGATGACAACCAAGAACCAGAGAACACCAGAATGTGAGTATACACAGCATACAGGTATACCTCCTAACATATATAATACTCCCTGATATACAAAGATATGCTACCTATAACTCATCAACAGATGGACTAAGGGTCACAAAACATCAGTCATAAAGGTTTATCTTTAATTATATACAAAAATCTGTACGCTTTTATCTACCTTTAGCTAAGAATATACCTGAGCATTTTAGGAAATTTAGCCCTCGGCAGCTGGAGTATCAAGTTGTCTATCCCTGCTGAGCATGTTACTATCATATTGTTGCGATAACCATAATTGTATAAGATGAAGAACGTTTATTGAATAGCCTTAATACGAAACACCCCATAAAGAGATGATAACGCTTCCTGAGGGGTGCTGTAAAATGAATGGCTTGGGCAAAAAGTTGGATACTTGCTCAGGTAACCTTCATACAATAAGCTTTATAGGATTTTCCTTCTTAATTATGAGGGCTTGTAAAATGTAATTTTTATGAAATTAGCCAACATATCTCATCATTTTGCTGACCAGATGGCTCCTTTAACCGGGGACGCCAACAATAAAGTCCCATCCTTTGGCAGTAAAGGGATGCAGTTTCCTGGGCATACTACATTGTCTTTTACATTTTACTTGCAGTGAAAGATTTGTGGCAGAGCCCTTTAACGATGGAAGATCTCATCTGCTACAGCTTTCAGGTGGCTCGAGGAATGGAATTCTTGTCTTCCAGGAAGGTAACGTTCCTCCATTTATCAAGACAAATAAAAACTAGTCATGAGTATTCCACCTAGTTGAGAAGATCCACCAAAATGCCGTGCTTTCAATATCTACTCAAGTGCTTTAACCTTATATTCCTTCCATATATGTTAGTAAATGCATCTTTTTATTGCTGATGGAGATCTAGTTAGAACAGATTCTAGATATCCAGGTAGTTAGCCAAAAATGTCATGAAAAATCATATGACGTTTAGACGCATACGATTTATTTGGCCTAATAAGACTTCCAGAGAGAAACAACTTTCTGGGTACATTATTGAGTTTTGTTTCCAAAAAAACATTCTAAAAGTCAGCACAGTTTTCTACAATTTTGTTTGAAGACTGAAAAAAACACAAAAATGCATAGACCAAGTAACATGACCATTTCACTTAGGAAGAACAAATAATAAGTATAATAATGCAGTCTGTCTTAGTCACTGTTATTAGGGTTTCTCTGTCCTCAGATGACATTTCTAGATTAATATATTATTTTTCTTGCCATTTACTATTAGGGTCCTCTGCTGGTCTACAATAATATCATTTGTAGATAAGGATCTTTATTTTGTTTTCTTAACTTATGGTAAAAATTAAGAAAACTTGGCCTTTACCAAAGAAATGAGCAGTGACATCTTGTGGCCAAACTTCAAACCTTATATGGGAATTAATTTGTGGTTTTAACAGTTTAAAAAAAAAAATCTAAATTAGTGTAATCCTGGCAAACATCAAATAAACAAAGATAATGTTATACTCCAAGTTTTACAATAGAGTGTTCTAATATAATGTAAATATTATCAATGGATGTATTATTTATTATTTAATTTATTATTAGCAATTTATTTCATATAAAATGATTTAGCAAACATACTTTATTTACAGGGAGGTGACACTAAAATGTGAATGCATGCAAGTTGTCAGAAACTGTGCCGTAGCAAACTTGCTCGGGTAGCACTAAAGGAGAGTCTAGTTGATGCTAGTTGAAGAAATCAAGCAACTCGCAGAATTATTAAAACTAAACTTCAATTGACATCCCCAATGGCATGCCTTTGCAAACAACTTAAATGCCTCTTTTTTAGATTAGGTTTATTTTTGTATCCTTCTGCGATAGGCTACAATTACCCCAATGCTTTGGCGATCTCGTGGTTGGCAATGCCTAAAGGGAATACTGGTGGACAGCTCCTGTAGCGTTAGATGTTCTGTCCAAGAATTTGTCCGTTGTATGTTCTAAAGTATTGACTAAAACTGGTTTGTTTCGTGTAGTGCATTCACAGAGACCTGGCTGCAAGGAACATTCTACTGTCAGAGAACAATGTTGTGAAAATCTGTGATTTTGGGCTGGCCAGAGACATTTATAAAGACCCGGATTACGTCAGAAAAGGCAGTGTAAGTAGGCATAAATTGTGTTTTATTTACTATCCCTAAGTGAAATGTGTTTGCCTTTAACTTTAGAATTTAGAATGATAGATTATTTGTATATTCTCAGAATGGATAAAGCTTTAAAGAAAGAGGATTTTGTAACATGGCACCCTCTAAACTTCAGAGGCAGGGGTGAGCCTAGGGTTAGTGGTGGCTAGGTGCAGTATTTCTCCAGTGCCCCCTTAACTAAAACATGCTAACTAACATGCAAACTCACACCATAGACTTTTTTTATACATACAGACAAAATCTTCCTCCCCACTCTCCCTCGCTAACCCCACACTATAGCACCATACACTGACACACGTACACACACTCTCATGCTAGTTTCTAATGCAATCTCTAACAGCATATGCTGACACATACATCCATGCTAACACCCAACCACACACGCGTGCTAACAGCAAATACTAACACACACTCACGCTTACAAACACTTTAACACCACACACACATGCTAACAGCATCCGCTCATACAAATGCTCACACGCAAATGCTAACATGATATACTAACACACACACACTACCATCATACGCTCACACACACATGCTATCACCATATCATAACATACTCTACCACCACAAACATTCTCACTCTCTCCCGTCATCCATACGGCTCACTCAATATTCCCTCCCTCTCTCCCTTACTTCACACAGAGCCATGTCTACATTGCAGCTTGCACTAGGCTGCTGCTTTCATACTACCACGGGGGTAACATGCGTGACCAGGGCCGGCCCTACAATGGAGCCGACTGGGGCAATTGCCCCAGGCGGCACTTTAGAAGGGGCGGCACTTTGCCGCCCCAAGCGCTTTTTTTTTGTTGTTTTTTTTTGAAGCGGAGGAGAGAGAGAGAGAGGGGCACCGAGTGGTTTTCGTTTACCCGCTCGGCGCCCCTCTCTCTCTCTCTCTCCTCTGCGGCGAGTCTCCCTGTTCGGTGTCGGTGGCGGCTTTTAAACTTCGCTCCAGGCGGCGTTAAGTCTTTGGCCGGCCCTGTGCGTGACATGACCCTTGGTCACACTAGGTGCCTCTGTTACTAGGGTGCCTGGGTGACATGCACTCCCCTGATCAGAGGTATTAACTGAGGCTAGATGGCAAATTGGAAAATGTGTTATTTTTATTCAAACTGTCTATTTTGCCCAACCTGGTAATTGCTCAGTTGGTGATTTTCTGTTTACTAGTATGAGATTATCTTTTAGAAGTGTCTACTCATTGATGAGGGAGTTTCTGGTAGAATTAAACTTTCCAACTCCCTACAATCCAGGCAAATGCCGGTGGGCTGCTGGTAGTTAGCACCACACATTCATGAGATCTGCAGCTAGGCATCCATCTCGGCCCTTCTTACAGGAGAAGCTAACACTTTTTTCCCGTGTTCTTAATGTACTGTATAGTGATACGGGAAGCTGAAATACTCAACTCTCCTGCAAACTCAACTCTTTAGTGAACACAGTCTGCAGGTGGAAGTGTGTAAGACCGCCGGCACAAACCTCTTTAGTAACGCTTCCGTGTGCTTGCCCATCGTATAGGCAGTTGTATAGACCTCCACCTCAGGTGTTATTGGGCTTTAGGGGCAAGTAAAGCTTACCGCAATAAGTATAAAGATGGCCCTGACCTTACTAGCACGTGTTACTGAAATGTTCAAGGTCTGATAAAGTTTTGGGAGTGCTGGGGTAATCTATCTATGCCAAGATCTAAGCAATCAGTGTTGTTATTATCTACAATTACTTGATTGTAGAAAAAGATCAGCCTTGTATGTTAGAGTCTGCCTGAAACTGCAGAATCTCAAGCTTCACAGACATTTTGGCAAAGTCTACAGGACAAAAAAACTGATGTTGCAGATGTGTGTGCGCGATTTAGATGTTCGATTACAAACAAAACACTTTGGCTTGTTAAAAAAATGCACAAACCATTAATCAACATGCTAAAACACGCCATCATTAAGATTCGGTCTAAGAGATGCAAGACACGGGACATAATACGCTGATTATGGGGTCAGAATGCCTGGTTCTCATGATGATTTATGTTTTTTAATGCTTATCTATAATTTATAATTACGGTCATTCAACATTTGTATCAATTTGTGACGGATCACTTTCTGGGGAGATTAAATTGTGTTGTTTCATACTTAGCAGCTTTTGGTGTGCCTTTCCCAGGACAACCAGAGCATATATCACATCACACATGCCGGCGTCTGTCCCAGTATGTCTAAGACTGTTGGAACCTATATTATTTCACTGTAATTCAGAACAGGTGACCGTAGTTTTACAAAAAATGTTTAGTACCTCTTTACTAAGTGATGACATTATGAATATTGCATTAAAGTGTGACATATTTGACATAATTGACAGAGAGGGACTGACTGATACTTAAGGTAAAGAAAGACCTTCTTGCAATAGTACCATCTAAATTCTACTGCTTGATCTCTTCTTTATTGGAGCTTCATAGAAGTCAATAATCTAAAAGGTATTCACAGTTTCCATTCATAGTGATGCCTGGATATGCTCCGCAAAACAAAATTAATAGAAAGGGGCCCACACAAAAAAATAAAGACTGCTGAACTTTCAAGACAAACAATTGGGTCTTTATTTTAGTAAGGAATAGGTCCATTTTACCATAAAAAATTCTCAGAAGCCATGTCCACAATACTCTGTGTGCAGTTTGACATTTTGTTCTTCGCCTAAATGATAATATATTCTTTTCATAACACTGTTGCAATAATATTAATCATAATCTTTATAAAATAACAATATTACAGGCCCGTTTGCCACTGAAGTGGATGGCACCAGAAAGCATTTTTGACAAAGTCTACACCACCCAGAGCGATGTTTGGTCATTTGGGGTACTGCTTTGGGAAATCTTTTCACTTGGTGAGTTTATTAGCAGCTTGTGTATGAGAGTTTTTGCCAGTAAGTCTATTTTATTTTATTTGCCTCCTTGGGTTAAGACTGTCACAGAACTGTCTCAGTTGACTTCAGTGGAAACGTGGAACAGGATATCAATTGTAGGTTCTTTCTGGAGACTTCAGCTGCCGGCAAGATTATTTGCTGTGTTGACCTTGGAATCATCTGAGATGACTCCTGTACATTTTTTACTTTAGGAGCATCACCTTACCCTGGGGTTCAGATCAATGAGGAGTTTTGCCAGCGCTTGAAAGACGGGACACGCATGAGGGCTCCAGAATATGCTACAACGGAAATGTAAGTGAATGCATTTTTTCTTAGGTTAATTTAAACTTCACATGTTCTCATTCTGAAATACAGTACTGGCACCCACATTGCACACATAGGACTTGCCCAGCACCTGTGTAGTCTCTGTCCCCAAACAGCTTGCCTGTGCCATTTTTGTTCCGAACAACCTACCTGTGCCATATTTATCCCTAAACAGCCTGCCTGTGCCATATTTGAACCCACGTACACTTCCAAAGCCATACGCATACATACAGTCTTACATAAATACACACTCACTCACCCAGACCTATTCATTCACTCATTCACACATATTCATTCACACATATCATCTATTATACACATATTATTCACATATATCCAAAAACTGTTACTTGTTTACAGCCCTCAAAGACAGGAGTTGTGCAACACTGGTTTAAACCTTTCTGGTTCATTTTGTTTATTGCTTGCACAACCATGTAATAACCGCACTTTTTGCGCAGTTATCGCATTATGCTGAGCTGCTGGCATGGAGATCCCAAGGAGAGGCCGACCTTCACAGATCTGGTGGAGATACTAGGAGATCTTCTGCAGGAGAATGTGCAACAGGTGAGCTGGACATTAAAAGGGCTTCCGATGTTCATGAGGGCATTAGTGGCACATAATCATTTTACGTGCATCTTTAAAATACAGCACTCCAGGATATAACGTCATATCCCAGCGCTCAGCATAAAGGACAGCGGCCCGGGAGGTAGTGATGGGACAACTGACGCAAAGCCTTGGGTAATCCCTTACCGGCATCAAGAAGGTGTCTGGCTTCTGTTCCCTGAGGATTTTTCAATATGTAGCATTTTTTAACAATGACACTTATGCCATGGAGACATGATGGTTCTGTTGCTCACTGTGACCCCGAAATCAATAATGCATAGCAAAGTTTATATGTGTTGTTAAATATATTCTTCATATCTCTGTTTCCTCTCCGGTGTAGGAAGGAAAAGACTATATCCCTCTGAATGACTCCCAGAGTTCTGAGGACATGGAGTTCTCCCAAACAGCTATCTGCCCGCAGCACAACTCAGATGAGGAAGAATGTGGCATGAGGCTGCACTGTCATGATATGGCTGTAAGGTAAGAGTAGTTGGATAGCAATCCATTCAATTGTTAAGTGATGCATTGCATTATCTACACCTATATTAGAGATGATAGAATCTACAAAATCTAACACTAACTATTCGCTATCCAATTATATTGGATGGCTCATATCACACGTCACCTAAAAAATGACAATCTATTATAATGTTCTATATTTGATAACACATACCAACTAAATTCTACTTAAATTACGTCACATGCTTACTTTATGACATACTAAACCCCAAAAATAGAAAGAGTTGGAAGAATTTTAGCCAACTCAACTAGATCCTCCTGATGAGATGGATGGATGGGCCAAACCACACATAATGCTTGAACTCAAGCATTCTCAGCAAATCTGTTAATCCTGAATAAAGAACACTGATGTATTTTGGAACTACATACCTGTGATTTGTTACATTTGCAATAGTTACGGAACTGTATAACTCTGCACAGAACAGGTATATGTACATTTAATATGTATAAATTAATCGGAACTTCTTTTTCATGTTAAAACAGATACTATAATTGTGTTTCATTTCCCGGCTGCTTCACTGGTGGAAACCAGATTCGCTGCCCATCAAGACTGAAGACCTTCGAAGAGTTTTCTATGGCACACGTGTCATATAAAAATCACCCGGTAGGTTGGTTTTAAAGAACGTTTAGTACTTGGGTGTGAGGAATGGGGAAAATAGTTCCATTGGCTTTTCTCATCTAAAGATCTTACAGATTCTGTTTTTTTTCTTCTTGTGATTGCTTGTGATGTAAAAAAAATGTTATGAGCATGTTTCGGATTCTTCTTTGTCTAAATAAAAAGGTAGTTCCCACTTGCACTTGCAAACCCTTGCATATATATCATTTTATTACTCTATGTGACGATTAAATCAAATAAACAAAACAAAGCTCTTAAGAAACTGCTTAGGATTCTATGTCAAGAAGCTATCAGTGCCCGCTCTTGTGTCAGATGATGTTTAAGTTTCCTGGCAAAAATGCAAATGAGGCAAAATTGTACTTATCTAAATAATTTTTTTTCTATATTAAAAAGTAGTATTATTGGTAAATTGGAGTTTTCCTTATAGATTGTATATCAATGTACGCTTAGGAGAGTATATTAATGAACACGTCTCTTTTTCCTGCGACAGGACAATCAGACAGACAGTGGTATGGTACTGGCATCAGAAGAACTGGAGAGGATAGAAAACAGACACAGGACAGAGGAACAATTCAGGTATTTGTGAAAGAATATTAGTATGATATACCCCTCATAGGGTGACCACATCTGCCATGCTTTCCCCGACAGTATGGAGGATTTATAGATGACTAATTGGTTCCCTTCCATAAGTCTATACATCCAACATACTGCAGGAATTATCTCTAGAATTATCACTATTAAATTCTTTTTCAAGTTATCCATTGCTTTCAAATGCCACTAGATTATTTTTGAGACACTGATTAGACACTTAACAGGACAAAGTATTCAAATTAGTTTCCTTCCTCGAAATTCAGGACATGGTCATCACACCTATGGCATCTGATTCTATAATACTGGATCAGCTGTGGGGCATTGAGAGACCCATGTAGTGCCAGAGGTTTCTGGAGCCTACTGCTCCGAAGATAGGAATTTTAATTTTATTTTTAATGTGCTTTCTCAATGGTCTTCTCCACCATCTCCAGCCACATCCATGTGAATATTCTCTCCTCCCCTCTTCACTATAATACAATCCTAAAATATTTTACATCTGTTTCTTCTCCAGCAGTAAAGGTTCCCGTCGGAATAAGGAGCTGACACCAGCACACTCCTCGCCTCAACAAAGGAGTCAGTCATCATACGCGCCGTGCACCGGAGGCCAGACGTTTTACAACAGTGAATATGGAGAGTTATCAGAACACTCAGAGGGGGACAGCTACACACCTCCTGCGGGGTGCACCGTACCAGGTCTCAACCATGATTCCTTCTTCTCTGATGAAAACTGAGGATACTGCTGATGGGAAAAAAGGCTTACGCAACTCCACAGCAACATATACTCCTACGGTTTAACATCTATTGGAAAACAAAAAACACTGCACAAATAATACAGATGGGATGGTGAGGATCCCACAGACTGGCTGATAGAGAGATATTTTGGACTTCTCTTCTTCTGCAGCCAAAGAGTATCTAATGGAGTCAAAAGGCTACATATGGACAACACTGAATTTATAATTAAGACTACAATAAAAAGACAATCGTAATGAAGAAATTGAATCAACCATCTCATTGGCAATACCTAATGGGCCGCGAAAAGGGGTCATGTTGTGATATTGGATAACAGAACCTCTATGTTATGTGAAAAATGTTAGGTTATATAATGTTAGGTTATAATAATAATATAAAAGCACATACATAGTTTATAAACAGTTCTAATTAATTAGAAACAAAAACATGTAATTTCTAAGCAAATATTTTAAATGTCCCTGTCCTATACACCATTCAAGCATCTGAAGCTTTTATTTTGGTAATCAAAATACTGGGTATATTCTGGGAGGAAAAAACACCTTGTTTCACCCATATACGATGCTGGCTCTCACAATAAATAAGAAAACTTTGGCTGAAACAGTCAACCAGTGGAACTTATATGCCACCGACATGACTGAGCTTTCCAATGGCTTGCTATGAATATTTAAATGTATTCCCATGTTGTATATTGTCCTATTACTGGCTAAATATGCAACATTAACATAAAAAAGGAATTTCTTTCGAAATAACCACTTCCATTAAACTCAGACAAAATACAAATATCTACCTACTTGTAGGGGACAGGTTTGTCTGAAAGCCAATAAAAAACAATATTGACCCGACTGCTCACATTTTTCCATTAGTGCAAAATTAACTATATATCTTGTTTTAATGTATTGACATCATGAAAAAGCATACATCTCTGACTGGCAAGAGAACAATGGGGAGTAAATACCCCCTGGACTGCTCTTGTTTAACATTTTTTTTTCTTTTGATGACCAGGTTATTCCCAATATAGGTACTCTTGTAAATTAGGATCATTCTATTGATGGGTAACATCGAACACATGTTATGTAAATCATAATTTCCTGTTGGCTGGAGCAGCATCATGGGAGTTATAGTCCTCAGCAAAAAAATGAAGAGCATTTATAGAGGATTAAGCCATGTATACATGAAAACATTTAACTTGTTAGAAAACATTGTCCAAAAGCTGCAATACTTATCATGCACCCACTAGATGGCGCAATTGTCCTTATTACAATTCTAAGCTAAAGTGAAGGCAATTTATATTACACTGGGTATGCATTTTGCTGTTGTTTATATCTTTCTTTATCATGTTGTAAGAAACTAATTTTAGGAAGTATGCTTTCATCAGCTATTATTGTAAAGTCATTGTTATACAATAAGATGATGCAGAGTTGTTGTTTTTTTCAGAATACACATACAATGTTATCTTGATAAGGGACACACTTGTGCATTGTCCACTGATATATTTTTTCAAGCTAGCCATGGCCAAGCACAAATGAGCCATCTCTCTTCTTGTTTCTGAGGGCATTCTTTTTTTATATATAGACTAAAACATTTTTACAACCTTACCTGCCCTTTTAAATTCACCATGGCTAAGCATTGCCAAGGCAAGAAGGGCAAGTCTCTTGTCTATGCCCTGTGCCTTGGATAGGGCTAATATTTCTGTGGATGTTCATAAGCATAGCTCAGAATCTCTCTGCAATAACATTTAAGCCTTTAGTAAAGGGAATCCAGTTAGCCACAACAGGGGCAGTCATCAAATATTTCTGCTATTGAACTACAACTCCCATTACACTTAGTCACCAGCAACAGCCAAGATGTTTAATCTCGTCAGCCTTGTCTGCGGCTATTATTTTGGCAAATTTCTGTGTTCTCCTTTTTATATAATATAGCTTTATATATAAATATATATTAGTTTGCATACATATATTTTTCTATTGAATGTTCCATGTCTTTTTGTTTTATACAGCCAGCCCCTGTCCCATGGATCAAAATATCATCAGGATTTTATGTATGCTTTTAAACCAGTTTCTCTGAGCCCTTCTGATAAGTTTGTAAAAATGTATGTATGATGTCCTTAAATTATATGAAGTCATTTGTGTTTTTGATCGGTTGTTAGCTAAACAGCTTCCATAAAACATTAGTAGATGCTCCAGATAATGAAAAAAATCTAAAGGATCAGTTAGCAGGTCCCAGGAAGTATTTATTTATTAAGCACACCACCTTTATTTTAATTTCCCGTTGTTCGTTATATTATCCAGGAATATTCTTCTGATATTAAACTTTATTTTTAAAGGGTTAATAAAACCTTACAGCAAATAAACATGTTATTAAATGCAGTGTTCGTGTGCCTATGTGTTCAAAAATAAGCTTATTTACGCAAAGCAGCTTTATTGCTTACCACTTGGGCAATCTCATCGACTGAAACACAGTGAGCCGGGGGGTGGGCAGCGTCGCGAGCCAGGACAGGACTATCCCTAGGCATTGCTCAGCAGTTGTGAATGAACCAAGTTAGACCAATCAACACAATGGACTGTGCTGAGCAAAGTAAAGAATACAAGCTTCTCTTTGCAAGCACTGCTCTTGCCAGTGCTGGCTTGCCAAGCTCCAACCAATCCTGGTCTGCCAAGCTCTAGCCAATCCTGGCTTTCCAAGCTCCAACCAATCCTGGCCTGCCCTGCTCTAGCCAATGGCGGCATGCACAATGCCATCTCGTCCAACTCGTCTCGTCAGCTTGCCCGGCTCCAACCAATCATGGTCTGCCAAGCTCTGCCTAATCCTGCTCTAGCCAATCCTGACCTGTGTCGCTGTAGCCAATGCCGGCTTGTCCTGCTCTAGCCAATGCCAGCTTGCACAATGCCAGCTCTCCCAACTTTAGCCGATTCAACTTGCCCAGCTGCAACCAATCCTGGCCTGCCCAGCTCTAGCCTATAGTGGCCTGCTCAGCTGTAGCCAATGCCAGCGCGGCCTGCTTTAGCTAACTCCAGTTCAACGAGCTATAGTGGAAAATATTAAAGGGGAGCTATCACCAATATCATATGGCCTGAAAGAACCTCCTGCGCCAGCGAACAAACCCAAGAAATGTTTTGTATTTTAGTAACGGCCAGTGTTTTTACACTAGTCATAGCCTGACTAAAAGTACTTCCAGTGTATGGTATAGAACAGGAAGCTACGATGGCTGCTCCCTTGGTATATATACAGTATAAGAGTATTTTTTAGTGCTTATATAATGATTAATGAAATCTGTAAAAACGAATGAATGTGTAAAACTGTTAGGTGATCTCCTTTCATGTACTATCCTGTTTCTGTTTAATTGTTAAAGATTTCTTTAAATGTTAACCCCCAGTTACATCAAACAAACAGCCCTTGGTAGTAATTAAGTCTTTGTGATTAACATACAGTAACATATCCGGTATAATGATAACATATATAAAGGTTACTTTCAAACACTGACCTTCAGAATACCCTAGTGTTGAGGGCTCGGTATTCTCAGCGTGTCATTCCAATGTACCTATTACACAAATCACAAAGCACTGAGACAGCTGGTCCTAATTTAGGGTGATCGGATGGCCCTTTAACCAAGGAGACATAACAAAGCGTGTAAGGGGATCATTGACGTTAAGCCGTGTTATGTATATTTTCCATAAGTGGAAATCTAGTGGCAATACTAGAAGAGCATCACAGGGAGTGCATATAGTCAGAATGAGGCAGATTATAGAAGAAACATATAAACTGATACAGAATTATAGGACTAACTTAGAAAACGTATAACTACGGCTACCTAATTAAAAGAGCAGTCAGAGCCAAGGAGCCAAGTTTTCCAAGGAGACAAAGAAAACCAACTGTGCTCACTATTCTTCTGATATTAAACTTTATTTTTAAAGAGTTAAAAAAACCTTATAGCAAATAAACATTTTATTAAATGCAGTGTTGGTGTGCCTATGTGTTCAAAAATGATGGCCATGATTGCTGATCCTCTTAGCAGGTCCCCCCCTCGTTTTGTGCACACGCGCCGGTTCATTAACACAGGATGGGTTTGGATGCTATAGAGAAGCGCTTTTTATAGAAACCATTTACACGACACAGAAACCCTGTGAACAGTTATGTAAACAAACTGATATGTGTATTCCTGTAAATAAGCAATTATGGAAGATGACCTTGACTGATAGAAGATAGAGAGAAGACAGAAAGTTTAGCGGAGCTTGGGTTCCAACAATTGCCCATGTCTTGGGCGTTCTCTCGCCGTTCTGTAATCACTCCCTTAATATTTATTTAGTTATATAGCACCATCATATTCTGCAGTGCTCTACAATAAACAAGACATAACAAGTAGTCCATAACATTCTGACTTACAGAAACAAAAGGTAAGGAGGGCCCTGCTTAAGGAGCTTATGATTTAGAATGAAAGAATTATCCTAAAAATTATTGCTGACATTTTACAGTGTCGTGTTGTACCTCTAGATGGCACTGTATACTTAACAGTGTAAGCAAATCATCTGCCCTAAACAGTTTGCATGTAATACAGTGGCGTAACTACAGGGGGCGCAACAGTTTCAGCTGCGGCAGGGCACGTGCCTCTAGGGGGCCCGGTGTGACCCCTGCGACCTCTTGTTCCTCTCGCCTCATACTGATTCTAAATAGTTTAGAAAGGGCCCTTTCTCAACTATTATGAACTGGCAGGGGGAGACAGGAGCGTCTCGGGGTCATTGGGGTCACATTGCACCACGTGACCCCGCGTGAAACTGAGGCTACTCGCACAGTGTGTGAGCGGCTGGACAGCTAGCCACATGAGAAGTGAGGTAAGAGGGGGCAGGGGCTGTTCGTATATGTATGCATCCATGTATGCATAGATGTGTAATTGTGTATGTGTGTGTGAGTATGGATGTGTAATTGTGCGTGCGTGTGTGTGTGAGCATGAATGTGTAATTGTGTATGTGTGAGCATGCATGTGTAAGTGGGGTGAGAGAGGGGTGTGTGTTAGAATGAATGTGTACCTTCTGTATATATACAGAAGGAACTGTATTTTATTTTTGGCAGTAAAGGATTTACATTTCATATTAAATGTTCTTGATCCAATGATTATTCTAACAGCACGTGAAATAATTTTTGGGTTTGTGTTGGCCTCCATCTGGATCAATGAAAATAGGGATATCTGGAGTGACTTATGTTTTCTTCAGCCTTACTACGTTTTAACATAGCATATAATTTTTCATACACATACAATTCATCAGTCTTTGTAGATAAAATAGTTCAATTAGCAACTCTGTAGAACAAACATCAGATTTATTTCTTTATCCCTGCATGAAACACTCTGATCCACAATACACATGAATGCACAAGGGCTTTTGATGAAGCCTCTTCCTTCACTTCCTATTATCACTGGCTCATCATACTTTTTATTAAAAAATAATTACTTATGCTACCCAAAGAATAAATGAGAACACTAGTATTGTATCACACATGCAGTATCTCACAGAAGTGCGTACACCCCTCACATTTTTGTAAATATTTTATTATATCTTTTCATGTCCCAACACTGAAGAAATGACACTCTGCTACAATGTACAAAGTGAGTGTACAGCCTGTATAACAGTGTAAATTTGCTGGCCCCTCAAAATAACTCAGCACACAGCTATTAATGTCTAAACCTTGGCAACAAAAGTGAGTACACCCCTAAGTGGAAAATGTCCAAATTGGGCCCAAAGCGTCAATATTTGACGGCACAGTGAGCAGCACAGTAGAGTCATGTGTGTCTATCATGGAGACCAACGTTACGCTGAAGACTACAGTCTTACCCTTAAAAGTAGAACTCTGCAGAGTCTTTGACGATTGGATATGGTTTCTGGGTGACACAGAACTAATCAGTGATGTAGCACAGTTTGAACTGTTTGATTACCACCAAGTTCAATCCATTTATACTACTGTACCTCACCTATAAAAAGAGATGTGTTCACTACCCTGACTCTACAGTAAACTGCAGAATATAGCCAGAAGCCATTCGTTAGACAAACCGCTAAATCCTTACCGCCCGTTATTTATTCTTTGTGGGCCTTTATTTATTTTTCATTTACTTAAATGAAAGGAGGGGGTTCTTATTAATCTTTTTTCTGCTTGGACTTAGCAATAGGAACAGGGTATATTCACTAACTCAAGGCTGTGATAAAATGATAATGGGGCCCTAGACAAGCTTAGTGTCCAGAACAATAGATAATTTTGTAAAGATCCAAGCATTCAAAGTCTTTTAACTATTTTTTTGTCACAAACAAATCCAGAAATTAATTTCTAGATTGACACCAATGTATTTCTTATACTTTTTACAGCTTGCTAAAGAATCAAGAGAAAAACTGACTGTAGTATTAAAATGCTAGATAATAGGAAAGAAGTCTGGAAAGAAGGCCAATGGACCCTGCAGTGCAGTTAAGTGACCCGATTCTTCCTCGAGAAAGGCTGGGATGTATGTCAGGCTATTTTCAGAACATTATTTACCTATGTTTTTCTTATGTGACTCTCCTGCTTTTTACCAGGGTGTTAAACAGCAATAAATTATCTCCACAATCTCCTCCCTGTGGCTGCCAGACAGGTCTGGACCGAGTACCTTGTTCAGATTAGACATGTTTCAAGATTCTGGAGGGGAGATAAGATCTAGAAAGGCATGCTGCTCTGCAGAAAGCAAGATAGAGGCTGTGGCTGCCATTAGTATTCTTATTGTCTTATTTATTCTTATAAACCGGTTGCAGGGGTCTATCACTGTAGGTACGCCACTGATTATGAGTCTACGATTGAGTTTTGGATAGGACAAAGAGCGTCGGATTTTCTCCTACGCTTAGCTTTATACTTCTGTGCTTCAGAAACTAAATAAATCTTTACGGATTGTAAACTATACTCGCAGTAGAGCATGTTTTTTTCACTTGATTTCTATTGGACTTTGGTCTCATGGTTTGAGAAGCTTTTTTATGCACCTGTATACTGGGGGTGAGTCACGTATGCACTATACGCCTTTAGCACTACAGCTGTCTATATTTTGTATTATGGTATAAATTCAGCGGGTTTTGTAAGGTTTTCACTGATGATGGCGTAGATGACCCAAACTTCAATTTGGACAGGAGAAATGAAGTGTGGTTAAAATTAGTTAACCTGAGCCCCCTCTGCCAAAAAGCCCTTCAGCCAGATGTTTCTGGGGTCACCTATCTGCTTATAGAGGTTTGATAAATTTTACATGACCCTACTGAACTTAAATAAATGGGAACGCTATTGTTCAGGTGTGTCTTGTGTATAATTGAGGAGACAGCGGGAAAGCGCTTGAGTGACGCACGGACAGAGCATGAGAGACGCACGGACAAAGTGAAAAAAGCAATTGACGCACAGACAGCGGGAAAGCGCGCAAGAGACACACAGACAGTGGGAAGACACGCGATAGACGCGCGGACAGCAGGAAAACACGCGATAGACGTACGGACAGCGAGAAAGTGCTTGAGAGACGCAGACAGCAGGAAAGCGCGCAAGACACATACAGCGGGAAAGACACACACAGTGGGGATGTGTGAGTAGTTAAAGTGAGACACACAATTGGTAAGTGTAAATGAGGCAATGGGGAAGAGGTCTGTGAGACTGACAGTGGTACAAGTATGCACTATGGTTCTTCCTTGAAATGTGTGTGACACAGAGACACACAGTGGGAAAGTGCATGAGACAGACACACACAGTGGGAAAGTAAGTATGAGACACACACAGCAGTGGGAATGTGTGTGAGACAGACACACAACAGTAGGAAAGTAAGTATGAGACACACACACAGTGGTAAAGTGCGTGTGAGACGCAGTGGGAAAGCGTCAGAATACACGAGTGGGTGCATTTATTTGTCTTCTCATCAATGGCCGCCACACAAGGGATTGCAGCTGCACCGACCGTTCTCTCCTACTGACTTGAGTCGCCTGCACGGCTGCTTCCTACAGCTCAGTACCACGTGACCCCCGGAGTCACATGACCCGCTGACATCAGACAGCTCCATCAGCAGGAGGGCTGGAAGCCGTCAGTACGGCAGCAGCAGCCCCGGAGTGCGGGGAGCTGTCAGTCATCTGCGTCTGACTTCGCCTTCTGTTACCGCGACAGGAAGCACAGATAATAGCCGTGCCTTGGAAACAAAGCATTGCAGCAGGGGCTGGGAGGTCCCGAGAGAAGCGACCCCTTTAGCGTTCCAGCTCTGCAGCCCAGCTGTCCGGGATACAGGACGGCAGCTGTCTGCCTGCATTAAGTGTGGGCGCCCCGGAACACCCGCTCTGCCCTCCGCTTACATCTGCATTGTGCTGCTGGACCTGTTTGGAAAGATGCCACCCTGTGTCATTTTGAATCCCGACCATCGTCTTCTTCCAAGACCCCATTAGGTGATTAGGATGCCCACCTCCTACTGCACACAGGCAGACCCCCTCCAAAGCGTCCATGCCTAATGCTTGCTGTGGATGTGGTGCAAAAACGCACAGGAACCAGTGGAGATGAGCGAGGGGCTTGTGTTCTCAGTGTGTGGCTAGTGCTTAACCCATTAATAGGATTATGAAGATGCATTAAGCAACATTCCAAATGTATATTTAACACAGACCTGCTTTTACGTCATCAGTGCCAATATCTCACTTTTGTCTTATTTCTTGTTGATTTGGGACTTTGGATTTAAGATCGAATAACGCAATAGTCTTGTACATTGGTAAAGAAGATATAGCATTTTTGCACTTTTTTTGGTTATATAGAAAAACATTGTTTTATTGATTCGTACAGGCCGGTCGAAGATGACCCACAGACGTTCCCTGAGATATCTGAACTGTTTGCCTATTCTGGTCCTTTTGCCCTGTTCTCTTGTCCAGAGTGGGTCAGATACCACCAACGTGGATTATGTCAATGCCGCGGTCAACATCACCATTCATGATCCCAGCAGCAACTCTGTCCTCCAGAGAATTGACAGTGGACGCTATGGTCTGGACTCCCCCAAAACGGAAGCTAAAGGAATCCTTCTTACCCCATTGCCCATCCATGGAGGTAATTATAAACCAATACTTTCTCAGCCTCATCTTCATTGTTATTTTGTGTCGACCGCCTGCGAGAAACATGTCGGTAAACGTTATCATATTTGAGAAATAATTCTATAGTCAAATCATATACTGTCTGACAGGTGTATAGGATACATAGTTAAAATAATAAGTACAGCTGGTAGACCGGTTTAGATATCTAGGATCCCGAAACCCGACTGTTTTATTATCCATTGTTCTAAACAACAGAAAAGGATAACGTATTGTTTTGTCCAATGTCACATGGATCTAACAACACACGCCTTTTAGATATGTTTTATATATGTTTGCATGTAGCTCTGCATTACATATAAAAGCTGATAATACAAAGGCAAGGAGGTTTTTTTGTGCCAAAGCTCAAATGGCATATACTTCTATGTCCTTTTTTGTGTGTTTTGCACCATTTCTTTACTAATTTGCTATCCATGTAAACACTTCTGTCTGTCCTCCATGGTGAATAACTCTTTTCTGTCTTAGCTCTCTATAGCAAGACCCCTTTTTTATGTCTATAGAAGACCACCCAAGTTCTATAATTCATACCTGCCACATTTGCTGTGGTAGACTTGGCCACCTGTGCAGATACTGCCCTCCCCACACCCCGGAAACACACTACTACCTCCACAATTTGCAACACCAGGCCTTACCACCCACATCCATTATATCACTTTTACGTCGTATCAATAGAAAAAAAGAGGCAAAGCCCTGGTGTGTATATGAATGTTTGCTTCTATCGGGGTTCCACGACAGATTGATAACGTAAGCTGATAAAAACCACCTGCGCTGAGAGACAATGGGAGCAGAGACCTGCTAAGCTTACACATTGAGAAATAAGTGGTGGGTGGGCTGTCGAAATGTTTACGTCAAGTAAATGTACTTGGTGCTGCTCTTGGTTTTGGAACAAGAAACTGTACAGGGCGTAACAAACCGTATCGTGTAGCTACGGCCTATTTGTGTCATCCAGGAAAAATCTGGATACCGTGTACGTATCAGTTACATATCCGATGGCTCCTGATGAGGGTGGCTGCTTGTTCTACAAATATCATGGAGGAACAAGGCTAGCCAACTGGTAGCCCTCACTTCATGTAAAATGGTTTACTGGCCAAGCTAGTCATCATCGAAGCTGTAGCTCCTCAGTGGCGGGACAGCTCCGTGGAGGTTCTGAAGCACTTCATGGGGCTTAATGCAGGTAATTATTATTGCTACTTTATTGGCCCTGACATACAAACTGCGTAGTTCCCCTCTAGCAATATATTTTTGTGTATACAGAACGTGAGTTAAAATGGCTTATGTATAAAAATAAATCACTTGGTCTTATCACCATAGCAACCAATGCAATCTCTGCAGCTACTTGACGATTACATTGGTTGCTATGATGGTTGCCACTTTTGAAAACTTTGCACAAGATTCTCTTGTATACCCCGTTGTGTCTTGCTTCCCTCTGAGATGTTGGGGTGTGCATCAGATGAACTTCTGTGATCGGCAGACGTTGCAAATAAACAAGTTAATCATTTCCCGTACAATCCATGTAACGAGTTTAAACATGGATGTGAGGCAGGGGTAGCTCTTGTTGTTAATCAGTGACTCCGAGACTAACACCAATCCAACACCTTTCAGGTTATATCACCTTAGACGCAAGCAATAATTAGTTATTTTGGGGTTGATCCAGAAGAAGACAAAATTGCAGAAAGAAAAAAAAAATATTCTGGGGATAATCACCCCAAATTAGAAAAAAAAAATGTTCTCAAGCTTTAGCTTGTCCTGCTTCCGTTTTCACAAAACTTCCAGCTTATTTAGTGTGGAGGCTTGGATAACTTTCAGCCCCCATCAAATTGGCTGAGGCTGGATGAAATTGTGAAAATATGTCGGTCGCTGGTCGAATCTCCCAGCCTATACCTAATTAGCATGTCGGATTGTTGCTGTATTTCTATTTCTATGTATTTGTTTTGCTGCATAATTTGTTGGCTCTTATTAAATAAAAGGTAGTAATGATAATAGCAGCAGCTTAGTTTTTTTTTGTTTTTTTTGCACCAGTCATTTCAATTATGTAAGTGTATATTTTAACATGTTTTTTGGAGAAAATATTTTTGTAATGTTAAGCGCTATGTGGCACCTTCACACCTTTTAGTATAACTTAGATGCGTTTCTGCAAACCACTTATAGCTTGTTTTTTTGTGTTTTTTATTTTTAAGAGTAAGAGATTATTTTACCCCAAGGCAATGGTGACCTACGGCAAATGTTGCATTTTCCTGAGTGTTTTGCCCTGTAATGTCTGTCCTTCTCCTCAACCCACCTTTGCAAGGCACAGTTAAGAAATCGCTAGATCGTACAGGTTTTTGGGATTCTTAGAATTCACAGAATGTTCGTAGAAAAAGAGGAAAAGCCGGCCAGAATCCAATGTTCCATCAGTTCCATCTGCTGTGGTTTTGTTTGTATTGTGAAGCCGCACGTAACCTGTTCTGTGAACTTTCCTGATTCCAACAGCCTCATTGGAAATCTGTGTGTTTCTCTTCTACATAACAAGGTCAAACTGAAATACTGTTTAACGAAGCACGCCAGTCATCATATGCTCTATAATGGTGTGCTTCTCCTTGTTTACGCATGGGGGATTCTGCAGCCCCGGCTCGGTGATGGTTGCAAGGGTCAATAAGCAGCCAATCACTCAGTGGTACAAACAGGGTATGGGGCTGCAGCTTCTCTAAAGTTAAGAGGTTTAGAGGTTAAGAGGTTTTTAAGAGGTATAACGAATGCATGTAAAGTACTTGCAAAGTACTTCAGTCTGCATTATAGGTTGCCGATGCTGCGTTTTGGGTTGATGACGCTGCATGGTGGGTGCTGTCCTGTCCAGTGCTATGTGAAACCAGTAACAATGAAACCAGAAAGCCCGCTGCAACTGTTTCCCAGTCCACGGATGCCGAGAAACTAACAGACTTTCGTGCTATGAAAAATGTTTGTGCTGTAATGAAGCTGCTATGTTAAGCATGACTGACACCATTGACACCATGAGATAGCATGCATGTGTAAAATACTGTGTGGTATAAAGTGGTGATAAATAACTAGACAGCTCCCCATTGCATGTTTGGCTACGTCCGTCCAAGAATTCACAAGTCCGAGACCCATAGGCAGACAAACGTAGGATTTGTTGTTGGCGAACATCTGGAAAGCAAAGTGTTGCCTACCACCTTTTCGGGATTTCCACTGAAGAACCTATTGAAAAACGCTAGTTTTTAAAGTGCCAGCCCTTTGCCCTTTCCATTGCTTAGTGGAGTCCATTTCTCCAATCGACTCACTAACTCAGGAATTTGTGAAATTATTATATATTTTAATCGCCTGGCAATCCACTCCAGGCACTGCTTTAAGTAAAATTCACATTGGAGGCTATTCTAAGTCCCCAGTGCATTTTGCTGCGGATGCGTGCAAATTATCTCATTTTCTTCCTCCCTTGCCTGCTTTTACTGAACTCCTGCTGTTTTGTACCGAACTTAAGTTATGTTTATGTTGCTTAGGTTGATACTGATTAATCAAATATTGTATAGTTTATGAAAGATCTGTGAGTTTGTGCTTCATGGTAGTACGCAGAATTTCAGAATGAGTTAATGGGGCAGCCAATGCGAAATGGAATGCAGATGCGTATTAAAAAAAGAAAATGTCACTTTAAATGGTTACCTTAAGAAAGAGCCTGAAGCTAAACATCTCTTGGAGCTCTGCTATACTGCTCCAGATTCATTACAGCATTTAACAGAGCCATATATAGAAACCATTCTGGATTTGTTTAGTCTGGAGGTCTACGTAGCAAAGCACCTATACTTGCAGCTCATGTACTTTATAATTTAATAGCGAAGTGTCCGGAAAAATTAAGAATTACCTAATAAACTCTCTGCAGAAATCTTTTCAGGGGTGGGAGGGTGGTGGATAAATGGACCAGTCTCCAATTAGAAATGGTAGAAATTCTATGTGTCTATTTGTGAAAGAAAAAAGCCTTGCATTTAGTTGTCTAGTGTTTTCATGAAATATATATCCTATAGTTAACTTTGTGTCTTTTAAATTTCTTACATAAAATCTTTTTTTCACTTTTTTTAATTGATCAAATAGCATTAAGTAATAATAATAATTTTTATGTTCACTGTTTTTTGAAGAATGGTAAAACAAGATACTGATGACCACCCAAGGTCATGAGGTGAGGCCTAAAATCATAGGGCTCCCACAAGAACCCCATACAGAAACTGCTTATTAATACAAACCGGTTTTATAGAACGCTGAGGATTTAGTCAGGTCTCTATTTCAAACTTTTTTCATTATTAGGAAGGCCTTGCTTATGATATCTACTTGCCATTGTATGAGACATCATGTCCATAGTTTGCATATGGACCTCACTGTCATGTCTGCTTTGCCGCTGTCAACATGCACCCTGGTAATTCAATCATGGGGGTCTCACAGGTAATGAACATTCAAGAAGGTTCATCATTTCGAACACTTTGAGCCAATACAGCCTTGTTTCATATTTTGGCATTTCTCATAAATTCCAAAACAAAAAAAGCTTCTTTTCCTGTCATTAAAACCACATTGCAGTCTTGTAACACTACTGCCCGCACAACGAGTGTAGGGAAAATGTTTTTCAATGCAATAACAAATATGGTTTGACTGTTCTCTCTTGAATGTCTGCGAAGAACTTTAGAGCAGATGATTGTCTTCTTCTTTTATTCATCTATATCTGAAAAGTCTCCAAGCCCACCATGTAATATCAAAAAAGACCTTTAAGCATTTCTTCAACATTTTGTTTTCCAGCTAGAAGATGTAATCTTCTTATCAATAGGCACTGAAACCTATGGGATAAAATATTCTTTACCTTAAGATAAAAAGAATGTGAACAATTATATATGTTGTGTTTTTTTGCATTATAATATGTGTTCTAGCTCTGTTATCTTTGCCCAATCTGCTAGATCTGCTAGACAAACACGGTGACTCCGTATCCAGGGCCGGCCTTTGGGGTGTGCGACCTGTGCGACCGCACAGGGCGCCACACTCCAGGGGGCGCCGCCGCGCGGTCCGCCGCCGCGGGGTACGCTGCCGCCAGTAGCGTACCTAGCGGGGGGGGCGGTCCGCACCGGGTGCCGCTCATCAGGGGGGCACCCGGCACCCCTCCAGAGACGGACAGTAATGTCCGCCGCTGGAGGAGCAGGCTCGCAAGGGAGCGGTGTCGGAGGTCTTTAACAGACCTCCGGCTCCCTTGAGTGATTTGAAGCCGCGCCCACCGCTGTCTGTGCCCTCTGACCCGGAAGAAGACAGAAGAACTGAAGAAGAGGAGCGAAGAGAAGGAAGAGGAGCTGTAAGGAGAAAAGAGGAAAGGTAGGAAAACATTCAGTAAGAGTGGATTGGTATATATGTGTGTGGATTAGTATATATGTGTGGATTAGTATATATGTGTGGATTGGTATATATGTGTGGATTGGTATATATGTGTGGATTGGTATATATGTGTGGATTGGTATATGTGTGGATTGGTATATTTGTGTGGATTGGTATATATGTGTGGATTGGTATGTGTGTGGATTGGTATGTGTGTGGATTAGTATATATATGTGTGGATTGGTGTATACGTGTGGATTGGTGTATACGTGTGGATTGGTAAGTGTGTAAGAGTGATGGGTGTTATGCTGTACCATTTCCAATGTCTTTTTCATGCTCTAAAAGTACATCATAACTCCCATCACTCTATACTGTTCCATACAGTGGCAGAGCTGGGAGGCAGAGGCCTTGCACCCCCACCACAGGACTCCTGAAAGGTAAGTGAACTTCAAAGAGGGAAAGGGTAGATAGTTAGGAGGGGGTAGATAGGGAGAAGGGAGTGAGACAGGGGAAAGGGGGTAGATAGGGAGAAGGGAGTGAGAAGGGGTAGATAGGGCAGAAGGGAGTGAGAAGGGGTAGATAGGGCAATCATATTCCTATCATGCCAAGTCTGTGAGTACATCCTGGAATCTGGGTATGCCTGGGCATGATAGGAATGTGATTGCTGTTAATTATATATATATATATAATATTGTTATTTAATTGTTTTGTCCTATTTTGGTGTGTTACTTTAAATAAAAGTGTTAGATTTTTTTTATGGTGTGGGGGGTCATATTCGGTTTTGGCCAGGTAAATGCTGCACTTTCGGTTACAGTCCAGAATTCGTTTCGGTGCATCCCTACTACTAAGCCAGACAATGAAGTGGTAGGCCTACACCACATCAATGTTTGGCGTAGTATATAGTGATTGGGGTTTTGTTACAAGTTTTGTTACAAGTTTTTATTCCTTTCTTTTTTTGGGATGGGGGGGCGCCAGAGGAGTAGTCCGCACAGGGCGCCAGAACACCTAAGGCCGGCTCTGTCCGTATCATATTCCCTTGTGGTAAACAGCAGGTTTTGTTATGTGTGTGATTTTTAGGGGACTTCCAAAGACACCTTTTAAATCACAATTCTGTCGCAATTGGTGTCACATAAGTACCTCGCGGTAACAGTTTGTGGAATTATTCGTGTGTTGTCGAAATGTTGTCAAGGTCTTTCGGGTATATGTAGGAAGTATGATTTTCAAGGCAACATGATCAGTTATTATTCAACTGAGACAGAAAGGTATAGATATAACACATCAAGGTTCACGCAAACCTATTAAGGAGATAAGAAAAAGTGCTGTTTAACCCATTCTAACATGTTTTGAAAAATGAAAAATCACTCCTACTGTTGGATGCTTAAACCTTTCTAAGAAATAATTCTTCAATTGAGTAAAATGTTGAGTAAAATGCCACATTCACAGTGTTTTGTCCTATGACATAAAAGCAGGCAGTGATTGGTTGTTGCCATATGTTGTTTATAATGAGGAGAAAGAACATGCAGAACCATAGAACAGGAAGTTAACATGGCCGCCCCCACGGCATACAAATTAGGTGGGTTTCCATTACATATCTCATTTATTTAATCTGTAAACACTGTGTGTATACGGAAAAGGTTTCAAAGATATATCCCCAACATTTTCTGTTATTTTCCTACTGGTTTCTTAGTTTTTTCCTTAGTTTATGCTTTTGTTTTTATAAATATAATGAAAAATCTCCATTCTGTCAGTTCCCCCTCCCATACAATGACACACGTGTATATAAGTGTGAGACACGGATGTGCAGTGAGGAAGGAAGACCATAATCTGAAAAGCATATGTGTCTAGGGAACCCATAATTTGATTTCCTTAAATCGCATGTGTATCTCTGCAGAAGGCTTTGTTTTGACACAGGGTAATCATGCATGGGAGACAGGCATTGGTAAGCGTACGGTGCATTCTCTGTGATCTGCTTACTAGAAAAAATAGCTTCGTTGTCGACCCCTGAAAGCTAATGCTTAAAATGTCTTTGACACTAAGCAGGGCCTCGAGCAGGTCTGGATTTTTGGATGTCTTGACTGGAGCAGAGACAGCTCAATCAATATGTTTCAAATGGATTACAACACGTGTGTTCAAACAGGGAGACACAGAACTCCTGGTCTGCTTGCAGACCTAAGATGGAATTGAACATCCCTGCACCAGAGGAACATGGTCTGGATCATTTCTCCTCTGGAATCCGGAACGGATAATATACTGTAACAGAAATTTTATTATCGCAAGAACAGTTTTGTAATTTATTTTGGGAGAAAATTGCACATTCAAATTAAGTTAATATAACCAAAGAATCAAAATAATTACATCGGGGCCACCTCAAGCACTATTGGACAGCAAATGTCAAGAGTGAGGCAAGAACATGCCCCAAGTACCAGCGTGTCTTAATGTGTGTTAATGTCACTGGCAATTGTATGTGTTATTGATACGTTTATATTGTTTTAATGGTATTGTTAACTTTGACTCTCCAATATTGTATAAGGACTATGGAATCTGCTTCTGCTCTATCGATAAAATGCTTGTTGTTCTTACCTGTTTCTGCCTTAAATACACTTATAGCTGCTTGGTTGAATATTTCTGTTGGGTTCTTTAGGAGGTCATTTTCTTAAGATCTTCCTCAGGACAGCAGTTCATATTTTGCTTGTTTGCGTGTATCCTGTTGGGCTTCTATTTTCCTTTATTGGCTCCATTGCAACGCCAAGGGCTCTCGTGTTGATAGATATATCACGTACTAATTTTGGCTAAAGTATGATTGTTAGATGCAGACTCTGGTAAGATACACTGTATGTTTAGGCTTTCTGTTTTTCATATTACATTGACTCCTGTGAATGACCAGATTTTTTATCTTTTTTTAAATGTTTAGTCAGATTTTCAACTACCCTTTTTTAGATTTGGCTCAAATCTCTCTACTAACCTTGTTCCTTCAAAGAAGGCCTTTCACTTTTCCTAAAGCCTATGCTTCATGGTCTTATACATAAAAAATCCTACTTAATGGTGCTTATAGATTGATATAACCAGTATCAAAAAACTGATTTTTGTGTGTGCATCGGGAACAGACAATTCCTGTTTTCAGTAACCCTATTAAGTGAGATCCTCACCTGGGAATTCTCTGGGTTTGGCCTGGAGAACTCTTCTTACAAGTCATTGTCAGAAGGAAGCCATAAGATATAATTATATAGCAACACAGCATTGTACCAGTCGCATAGTCTAATAAAGAAGATTCATGAATGTCTATT
The DNA here is from genome assembly GCF_027358695.1 of Spea bombifrons. Taxonomy (NCBI): domain Eukaryota; kingdom Metazoa; phylum Chordata; class Amphibia; order Anura; family Pelobatidae; genus Spea; species Spea bombifrons. Next base: position 20,018,298 of record NC_071090.1, on the reverse strand, counting down.
TGGTAAATGTCTGCTTCCTAGCTAAGTCCTGCACCTCTATGACACCATTATCGTGGAGAAAAGGATTCTAGGTAGTTGACCCATTAATATCCACACCAATGTGGACCTTTCTAGACTGCATTTATTTGGGGCACATTTTATTGCTCCTGCATAAACAAAAACAAGATCCTACGCCAGAATATCTTTCTTGAAACTTGTTTGTTGACACGATGACTGTACGACTGCACCATTTTAGTTTATTCGAACGACGTAATGCCGCTCCCTGGGTTTTCCTCCTGGGTTCTTGGTATTTGGCATGTTCAGTGCGGTCCAAGAATGTGATCTTACCTAAGCAGATGCACTTCTGGTTATAGCAAGTCATTTCCCTGTATCATGTTTTGCAGCTTCCTTTGTAAATACTGTACAATATACATTTGTTGTGTTCAAGTCCATTGAATGGAACAGCCTCCGATCCGGAGTGGTAGAGGTTAATGACACCCAAATGTCATAAATATAATTAATGATATGTTTGGATGCCAACCCTTTGTAGTGCACTACGTAGACTTCTGGACTGACATCAGTAATATAAAGTAACGGAAAGGTGGCACAAATTTTGAAATGTAGCAACCAATATATATATATATATATATATACTGACTGCAACATTCCTTTGGTTACTATGAATCATGTTTTATGCTTCTATTCCTCTTTTGACCCGCAAAGTTGATATCTAAAATGCTCTCCAAAACATCTTATTAAAGATGCAGTGCCACCTATCCTACTGAATTAAATACTTTTTGTAACTAAATGTAGCATTAGAAACAGCATTCCTATTGCCTTTCCCAGAAATAATTCTTTGTATCATGTAACATTTTACGTCATTGATATTTTTGGCTGGTAAAAACAAATATGGTGTGATGCTAATGTGGGCACCGGTAGATTCTTGCCATGGAAGCTGAAAGGCTCATTAACCGTTTCAGCATTTTCTTTAAGCGATTAAACCTTTAGAGTTCAAAACAAGTTTAACAATTGAGTATTGTTTGTCTAAGAGGAATAGCACCTTTAAGAGTAATGAAGCTCAGTTTATTTAGCTCGTCCCACAAAAACATTGGGGATTTTTTGTTCCGTGAAGGGATAAGCCTGCGTGTCCTGAGTAACTGGTTTTCTATTTGCGTGGTTAAAGTGTACATAAGTCAGAAGGGTTATGTAAGTATATTAGCAAATAAGAGATAAGACTGTTTAGCAGTGATACCATCAAAAGTATATAATGTCTTTGAGATTGGAACCCTGATCTGGTGCTCACATAAACCTGTAGCGGTGACACCCTTTAAACACCTAGTCTCATAAATGGAACCCCATTATACCAAATTGCATAAATAATATTGTTAATCATTAATACATATCCATCTGACCCAAATAGTTGCTTCTTAAAAGCTTATGCATTCTTTAATCAAGACGGCTCATCACTTGCACAGCTGCAAACTCCACGGTTCGAAAAGAGAAATGGAAAGCCAATGGCGCAGTATCGCAATCCAAAGGTGCAAACATGGAAAGAAACACAAGAAGTGATGGCACAATATGAAAATGAGAGTGCCAAAGCGCTAATGATTCCATTACAAGACACGGACTTTAGGTATTGGACAAGTGCAATATAAATCTTTATATAGAAGCGAAACGCGTAGTGGATTTGTTTTGGCAGCTACACCGTTTGCTGGGCTTACATGAACGTTTTGGAAGCCAGTGGCTTTTTATTTCTGTTTTAGAATCGTGGATATTGAAGTTGTACAATTGATGACCCTTCTTGATGAAATATTTTTGTGAGTGCATAAATATACTCCCATATTGCTCCTTTTTTTAAATTGTATTACACTATTTGTTTGTTCTTTTATTATATACTGTACCTTACATTACCAGTTTGTTCCGTAAATTCAGTACAGTTTTTGCGCATGTTGGAATTTTTTTTACATAACGCTAGACCGTATGTTGAAACTACTTAAGTCGGTCCATCTGTGACTTAACATCGAAGACAAAGTAAAAAGTACCCTCTCTGTGGATACTCAAAAGCTCAAACATCTCTGAAATTGATTGCGAACTATTGTGCACACTCCCACAATGTATCTACATTATTTTTTATTAATCTCTATGCTTATTGTAACCAATGTATAATAAAAGAAGTGATATAATGGTTTTCTGTCCCATCTAAAAATGCATGCTTGATATTCATTAAATTTAAAATAAATCTGCCAATTTTATCAATGCTACATTTTGCAGGAACCTATGTCATGATATTTCTATATTAAAATAAACCATCTTTATGTGTTAAGGCATTCAAGAACAGGAGAATCATTAATATTCAAGTCCTGTCATCTTTTGCCACAGATCCCAACTTCCCTGAGATACAATTATTCTTTTATGTTAAACCTAGTGTCCCCAAAACAATTTCAATGGTTTGCGTACTTACACATAATGCATATATATACACATGCTCACACAAATACACGCACAGACTTACACATTTACACTAATTCTTATACTGCTGGTTGTCGCAGGGAGCGAAAGAATTCATGGCCTCCAGTTTGACCACCCTGCTATAGGGTAAGCATGTTTCCCTTTAAATGGGGGTGCATACGTATATTTCAGGAATGCCTTAACGTATAGCAGCCAAGCAGGCTTTATCTGTTTTTCTTTATGAACCATCTGGCTACCTAAATTCATAAACAAATGTTTAGAAAACTTATTTGGCTTCCTCTTGCAGACGTGCGAAAACACATTTTATATGCCAAAGCCAAGGTGTTCAGTTTATTTTTGGGTTGCGAATACAGCCTAAAACATGAGATCAGTGTCATGTAGCAGCTTCTGTTAAAAGCGATACCAGTTCAGCATTTGCTGCTAAATTATTCAGTAATACAGTGAATCTTCAGTGGATTTGCATGCCATAAAACCATGTATGTGCAGATTATGTTTGTCCTCTTCTCGGTTCTTTTTGTTTTCGGTGGGGAAAAATATGAATAAAGTGTTCCCTGCATAATATTTCTTGTTTGATGTTACATCAAAGTTTAAAGGTACTGTCCAATTTAGGCTAACTACTAAATGTTCTAGGATGTTTAAGGTATACCCCAGCCACCATATACACATTAATGCACGGTCCTTATACATTTGTGGGTTGTCCATTTTGCAAATGCATTTGCCCGTTTCCAGGAACCCCTGCTAAATACCCTTCACATCGGCCTGCACGGAGTTGGTGGTGTCCCTGAAAAGCAACGCTTCACCCAGAGTCTCTGGCCAAAACCAGGAGAGTTCCCAGCTATGCATTTATATCCAGCTGGCGGCCACACCGAAGGACCATATCTGTAGTGTAGGTGCTTTATCGTAATGGCATGGACCCCATTATAATAAATGTTTCACCATACCCAAGTCCAGTCCTCCACCCTCTACTCTCTACCATCAATCAAATAAATATTTACAAAGGTACAGAATAAATAAAGATTTTTTTTAACAAGTAGATATTTTGTTAGGGCATAAAATAGCTGAACTGTTTCCAAAAATGAGTATTTAGTAACTAGGACCGCGATGGTGTTGCTTAGGATGTGCGAGCTGGTAATTAAGGTAATAGAGTAGGAAAGTAGATTTTTTTTTCATCCTAAGAAAATTATAGTGGATGTTTATTGCACCTGAATAAGCACTTAATGACTTGTTCTCTCCACCCTTAAGTGTTTATAAATCCTCCTAACAGAATAGGTGGTGCTGCTACACCTGAGTTAAATGGGCTTTAAATAGGATTAAATGGGTTACAATCAATTGCTTGTGCATGCAAGTCTGCAGCAGGAATGTCATTCTGGGTTAAGCTATGTCTCAGACGAGGCAGATTTCATCTCCACCTTGTTGGCATTGTACTTTGGCTAATCCTACGTAGATGATGAGTTACCCCATAGTGGTCCAGATGTTCATCGCCTCTTGGTTATCTCAAGTGTAACCACAACTGCTGAAATGCAGGTTGTCTCCTTTACTTAGCTTTGTACACTTGCTAAGTAAAGGAGACACTTGCCAGTTCCTGATGATGATGATGATGATAACAACATCGCCTAACATTTGGGTGTTGTTAGATGTATGCCCAGGGGGCAAAGCTTTTCCAAGACTTTTAGAGAATTGTTGGCCTCTATATACCGATAAATGAAACAGAATATAGCATTTAGAAGAGGAATAATGTAATTTATTTACAAACACATTTTTAGACATAGACATTATTTTAGGGCTGTAGAACACTGGGATACTCAACAAACATTTTGAGATTATAGGAAAGAGGGACATTAGGGAAGAACAAGAATGTGGAGGGTGAAGATAGCATTACAAGGGTAGGTAGAGAGTAGGTTCTGGGCAGGGCTTGGCTTTGGGAAGTTGGGAAAGGGATGGTGGGTTTAACATAGATACAGGAAAAGCTAAACCACAACATGACATATGGGTTGAAAAATAGCTTGGCGGTAATGTGTGCGAACACTTATCAATTAGAGAATAAGATCACTGCACTTACTGCATTTTAACAAGTGACAATGTGAATTAAGAGGTTACTGAGACCTGGTACAGCCACTATCTGAAGAGGCTCCCTTATCTGTCCCAGTTTGCACGTTAAATCATTCTACCTTCACGGAAAGCCCAGTAGTCTACATCTTGCTAAATCTAAGTGCTTAGCAAAACATTTGGTCAAGCAGAGGCTTACGGGAATTTCCAGCATTCACCATTAACATGCAGTTTTAGTTCAACTACTCTTACATGTTAACTTTTGCTGTGTTACGATAAATACATTCTGAACATCATGTCCCATTTAAATAATTATATGAAATTGATTTTGATAAAAAAGCAACTTTTTCACTTTTATTTGAAAAATCATCTACAAAACATTAATAAAAAAACCTGCTAAATAGATTGTACTATTTGTCCTGAGTTTAGAAATACCCAATCTTTTTATGTTTTTTTTTTTTTTTTGCAAGTTCTAGGGCAATAAGTACAAGTAGTGTTTTGCTATTTCTAAACCATTTTTTCAAAATTTGGTAATCCTGTCCCCATGTTCTACTTGGAACATCGTTGAAGCGGACAGGTGGAAGGGTCACGGTGCATCCGGTTTTCCGGTGTCGCTGAATCCTTCGCTATGGAGGCATTTGAGTGTTACCGTTTAAGCTTAGGAGGCATATATTGTCCATATTGGAGACCTTACTGGGTAGCTCATCCTTCTCTTTTTTCCTGTTCACAATTGTTTTAATTCAGCTTCATTGGAGGGTTTCGAGCATGAACTGCTTTTTTTAAGGTCGTACCACAGCATCTAAATTAAATTAAAATCAGGACAAATTAAAGCCACTTCAAAACATTAATTCTGTTTCTTTTGAGCCATTTAGTGGCATGCTTCACATCATTGTCCTTCTTCATAACACAGCTGCGATTGAGCTTTAGCTCACAAATTGATGGCCAGACATTATCATTCAGGGTTTTTCGGTAGTGACCAGAATGCATGCTTCCATCAATTATGGCAAGCAACCCCCAACCATCACACTCCCATCACCGTGTTTGACTGTTTGTATGATGTTGTTATCATAGAATGCTGTGTTGTTGACCCATGTCTTCCAAAAAGTTTCACTTTTGGCTCAACAGTTTACATAATATTATCTAAAATGTCTTGGGAGTCACTAAGATGTACCAATGTGAGAAGACACTTTGTTCTCTTTTTGGGCAGCAGTGGTTTTTGCCTTGCAGCTCTCCCACGGGGCTCATTTTTCCATAGCCTCTTTCTTATTGTGGAATCACTGACCTTAACTTAGGCAATAGAGGCCTGCAGTTCTTTATATGTTAGTCTGGTTCTTTTGTCCTGGATGAGTTGTCAGGCAGCCACTCATGGGAAGGTTTTCCACTGTTCCAAGGTTTCTCCATTTGTATATAATGGCTCTCACCGTTGTTCACAAGAATCCCAGAGCCTTAGAAATTACACTGTTACGCTTTCCAAACGGAGAGATCTCAATGAATTTGTTTCTTATCTGTTTTTGAATTTCTTTAGTCTTCCATTTCCACTTAGGGATGTACTCACTTTTGTTGCCAAGGTTTAGACATTAATGACTGTGTGTTGCGTTATTTTGAGAGAAAAAACAAATTTATACTGTTATACAGGCTTTAGACTGACTACTTTACATTGTAGCAGAGTGTCATTTCTTCAATGCCTATGGTGAAGGGCATGTAAAACACTATGATGAGTCCCTTCTTTGTTCAGTGGGATCTGCTTGTGATCCTAGTTAAGAAGAACTTGTAAGGATCTTTCCGTAACATGGATTTTTAAGGCTGTCAGTCCCTGCATTAGCTTGAGTTTTTACTATATCAGCCCTGGTCCTTGTTCTGGCTGACATTCATTGTGCTTTATTCTTTTGGACTATATAGTTTCTCAATAAAGCAGGCCATTGAATAAACGATCTGATATTACAATTTTACAATAAAATATAAATGTATAAAAGGGTTTTAATGGTAGTTGAATAGGTTTTCTAGCTTTGTTTGTGAACTCGTATATTTCAAAGAAACCTGTGTGTTCTTATTGAGATGGAACCACTTTTTTGTAATACTTGGCTGTCCTTTGGGCATGAAAACTTTGTGTAATTTCCTGACAGAATGGAGACATTTCCTTGTGAACACTGTAATGCAGTCTGCAAGACTTTTAAAATCAAAACCACAAGGTATACACAGAAAAAAAGTAGGGGGGGGGGACATGTCCAACATATATAATGAATATATAGCAACAGGGCTGGACAGGGGACGATGGCCCTGGCACTTTAAGGTCAGCAGCAACCTAATCCAATAAGTGCAGCCACCGTCTGAATATGCATAGTTACGTTTTAATGCTTGTGTAGCGTGCGGCCAGGCATACCCAGCCAGCACTTCCGCACCCAATCTGCATGTCAAGATTCCCATTGCATTATATGAAATCAATATATTTCTTTGCAGTCATTACATACCTTGTGCTTTAAAAGGTACTAATGATTTCTTTGCCTATTAGCTTATTTCTGCATTTTCTGTATGTGTATATATATATATATATATATATATATATATATATATATACAGCAAATGTGGTTTTTCTAGATTTTAAAAAAGCAAGTAAACCCTTTGGAATTACCAAATGGTATTTATGTATAAATCTGTTCATCTTACGCACAACATTATTTACTCTGTCTAGTAAACAAACCATGGAAGATCTGTCATTTTTCTTTCTTGTTCATGTAAGGTTTGAGGCATGAGATTTTGAAAAAGGCAGACTGGTTTGAGCAAATGATCATCGTCATCATCTAGATACCATTCCTGTATCTTCTACAGGAGCTTACAGTTAGCAATGAATGAAATTGGGTGGTTTGCTCAGGTAAGGAAGAGTTTTGAAATGGCTGCGATTTTAATAAATTGCATGTTGACCATCAGTGAAGGAAATAATATCGTATTTGCTCAATTATAAGACGACCTTGATAATAAGACAACCCCACAAAATTTCAATAGTCATTTAGGAAAAAAGAAAAAGCCTGAATATAATACGATCCTATAGGAAAAAAAGTTTTACCAGTAAATATTAATTCACATGTAAACTATTTTGTCTGTGATTGAGAGACAATATAGGGGTTAAAAGGAATATCAGGAAGTCAGAGTGACATATAAGGGGTTAAAATGAATATCAGTGAGGCAGAGTGGCATATAAGGGGTTAAAATTAATATCTGGGAGGCAAAGTGGCATATAGGGGGGGTATAAGGCATTTCTGGGGAACTGTAAAGAGGCCTGAAGTTCTGTAGAGAACTTCAGGCCTCGCTTGCCTCAGTTAAGGTCAGTGTTCTCAATTCCACAATAAGAAAGAGGCTGTGAAACAATGTCATCTGTGGGAGAGTTGCAAGGTGAAAACCACTGCTGACCAAAAAGAACACAAAGGTTTGTCTCACATTAGCCAAAAAAACATCTTGATGACCCCCAAGAGTTTTGGGATAATATTCTGTGGACTATTGAACTTGAAGGTGAACTTTTTGGAAGACATGGGGCACGTTACCTTCTGGTGTGAATTGTACACACAGTCATACACAGTGGGTGGTGGTAGTAGGATGGTTCCGATTGAGATGCTGTGGCATGGCTTTAACAAGGCAGTTCATGCTCAAAAACCCTCCAATGTGGCTGAATTAAAACAATTCTGCAAAGAAGAGTCACCAAAATTCCTCCACAGCGATGGAAAAGACTCATTGGCAGTTATTGTAGACATTTAATTGCAGTTGTCGCCGTCAAGGGTTGCACAACCAGTTATTAGGTTTAGGGGGGCAATTACTTTTTCACATGAGTGATACAGGTTTTGATTCAATAAATGAATTAATGATTTTAAAGCTTCATCTTGTGTCTACTCACATTGTCTTTAATATATCACAATTAGATTGATGATGTGAATGAATCTGATGTCAAATATGCAAAAGTAGAAGAAATCGGAAAGGGAGCAAATTTAAAAAGCAAATTTATGAAGTGTCAGAGATGCAGGTAATTTTAGTGTGGTTAGCTTCCTTTGAAAAATAAAAGTGTTTTTTTGTACAGATTTTCAGCTTTTCCGAATCTGGTATAGTTAAACGCATAACAGCTCTGCTTATCCCTGTGATCCCTCATTGTAATTAGTTAACAAAGAACATTTTATCTTTGCTGAAAGACTGAGAAGTCTTATCTCTAGAGAACATCATTTTTCTTTTTTGCTTTTCTTATAGGCGTAAATCTTTATTCCCAGAACCTTGGCAGAAAAAAAAGAAACAACTGTTTAAATCAATCAACTTGTATCAGAAAATAATTGAATTCTGTTTAAAGATACATCTTTGAGGTCTATCTATCTTTGCTAGATACAAATTTAATGGGGCTGTTTATCATTCACTGTGGTCAGATAAATTTAACTATCTTGACACTCTTATTTAAGAGGCTCTCACATTCTGCCTATATAAAAATTAAATATATACAATTACTGATGATGATGTTATGGTGTGATTACCATCTACCATTTTGTAATATTAATAAAAGAATAAAAATATATTTTAACCAATTTAATTTTTAAAAAAAAAAAAACATTTTGCATAAAATGTTTTCATGCAACAACAAAAGCCATTTGTAGGTTATCTTAGCCCAGTCTACTAGACAAACACCCTGTTTCTTTAGCACACTGCCTTGTGGTGAACGATAGAATGGCTCAGTCTTTATCACCCAGCTGGACTTTGTCACTAATGAAATTCTATTAAGGAGCAGACTTCATTAGCATTATCAGCTCATTGGTGTTTAAGAAGAAAAATCACCCAAAATATCACAACATAGGTAAAACCAGGTATTTCTCTATACTACCCTACATTACAATATATAGCACTGCATGTTATGCTCAAGAAGAATATTTCTTTCCATGTGGCTGCTCCTTTAAACTTACCCTAAATTATTTGTGGCTTTAGAGAGAACTGTATGAATGTGGTTATATACCATGCCTGGCACTAAACGCTAGGGAACCATTATTATCTTATGTTGGCTAGTGTGCTTATCTGTATATTGACCATAGGAGGCTAGGTTTTTCATCTCTACATCTCTAAACCTTTCATTATTTCAGATAGATATTGTACTCATCATATTACAGATTCTAACCCCCCCCTGTCAATATGACAGGGAAACAACACACAAAACAGACAAGGTTGTTCTTAAAATAGCTGTTTTACTGGATATGGAATGACCACATGATGGAATTGGTTTCTAATGTTAGGGCACAGAAATAACAATCCACTTTCAGGATATATATATATATATCCCGGATATATCAACCAATCTCCCAGCAAATTAAAAGCATACGAAACCACTGATATATCAGCTATCTGTACCAAGCAAACAATCTGAACTCCTACATGTGCTGCATCCGGGGATACAGGAAGGATATAGGGATTGGGACTTTTCCACCTAACACCGTGACTCTTGAGAAGTCACATTTCTCTTGACATGTCCTTTGGCACGTTGGTTCACTGAATGTTATGTATCACGTGTGTAATATTAAAGCAGATTGCCTGTGCCTTTTACTCTGTTCGAAGGCTTAGTCATTCCAGTCACTGGGAGCTCTCGCTTATCTCTATTGGCAAAACACCCTTGTTTACTGACTCCCAAGTATGTGATGACTCTGCTAATTACAGGGCTTGAAGCAGAAATCAAAAGTCCTCTGCATTGAAAGTGCATATTTAACGACATGTACATATGTTGTCATACACACACGAAATAAATGTTTCAAATCGTGTAAATGTTAAAAACCTATTATTTAAAACTGTCTTATGACAAGGTAGTGCTTACCAATGTGAATGCTGGCACTCAGATTCTTGTGCTATACATTGTACAGGGTACACTTATTATTTATTATATATAGCGCCATTATATTCTGCAGCGCTGTACAGTGGGACTTCTGGAACACTGTTGTGAGCCGGCTATGGAGCTGGCTGGCGGTGAGCGTAACATGCGTGTGCTTTGGCAAGTAGATGTGTTCCAGCGAACATATCTCCCGCAACCCTAGAAGCTGGTGGAGGGAGTGCATAGGAGGTGGGAGTATCTGCAGAATCCCTCCATAAATTTGCAAGGGGGGGGTGTTTTGGCTCCTGAGACATTGGAGATATATAGTGTAGATAATACATTTATATAGACAGTGCGGTATGTAATAAATTGACTAGTTGGGATTGCTATAATGGCAATAACTATACTACATACTCTTTGATGATTGAGAAAGCAGAATACCATGTTCATTTTGAATTAGGTTCCAAATGGCTTCTTAGGGCAAATAATTGCTAGGGGCAGATGTCTTCATGAGATCACTCTCCTCTTATGATGGACATTTGGGTACTGTACAAAACTAAGATTTAGCGTTAATTGAAAAAGTTCACAAACGGCATTGCCTTCACCTTTCCCCACACATCAAAATTAACATTATCCGTATACCATGCAGTAACAGCTCAGGAGTAAGATGATGGAAGGCGTGCGTTTTCTGAGCTGTGCACGTTGAGTACCCAATATGTGTTTTCCTTCCTGCTGTTCTGTAGAAAGATCATTTGACATAAAGAAGTCTAGCAGGTTTAGCAATTTCTCATGTTCCCAAAATAATCTATCTACAAGAACTAAGGTTTTTTTAAGTTTACTGGTGTTGGAAATATATGTTCATAATCAAAATAACATAAATAATTGTAATAAATTAACGTAATTATCCTATAATCTTTATCATTGTTAGTCCCCTTAAGCACATTGGGGGTTATGTATGGAAAGTAATTTGTACGGTGATGAGACCTCTTTTAAAATCTGCACCAGAATCCTTATATATATATCTATATATCTATATATATAACCTCCATTGTATTCTGTGCTGGAAATTCAATATAAGGTGTAACAATCCCAGTTTAAAACCTGACAGACTGCAATATTGTATAGTACTGATCACATACCCAGGCAGTGCGTGTAGTATTTAAACATGAAGCAACTTGCCTTGGCTGTTCATTTACATCTTGACATGTTTATCTAGTTTCCCTTATGGCAAAACAAAGAAGAGTTTCAAGACTCTCTCAACCGGTTCCTCATCTTGTGGAAAATGTAGAATGCTCCAAACAGTTTAAATAAGTAATTATATATGTGCTACGTCGAATTTTCTAATAGTTTAATGGTATATTTCTGAAATCAATCCAAAACAATGAAGGCCAGTCTCATTTAATGTTTTCTTCTCCTTTTTAACAAAAAAGCATGTTAACTTAATGGGGCGTGATGATCTCTAGAGGAAGTTGACATGGTTCCTCTCATGGAATACACATAGTATATACATTATATACTGGTGGGTTTCTTCTTTCATAAGTCAGATACAATCTGTTCCCTTTCTTCGCCATTTGCTGCCTATCACCAGTGGGTCTACTAAATGTGTGCAAGCAATACCCTCAGCTCAATAATTAATTCATACAAGGCATAGTCCATCCCTCATATACTCTTGCATAAACAGCCCATTCTTTAAGGGGGTCAGACCTTTAAACAAACAATGAGGAAACCCAACTGGATTTGATCCAGCAAACACTAGTTTTGCAAGGTCAAACATCCATGTCATGTGTAAGGACAGTCGCCCTGTGAACCTTTAACATGATAGAGTGTTATTGCCATGCTGCCGAGGGTTAGAGCACATTACTGTCACTCCAGGCACCATTTCATCTGTGCAAACAGGGAAAAGAAAAAATGTCGGTGCACTAAGCTAGTCACAGGCTCAAATAATACAAATGTGTAATATGAGGCCTACCAAACAGGTGTAAGCATGCTGCAAGAAACAGTGTATTGGCTGTGCAATGTATACAAAAAAACAAAAACTGTCTGCGCTTCTTACCCTAATAAAGTTGGCAACAAATATATAAACATAATATAAACGAGAGGTTTTGGTTATATGAATTGGCCAAAGCATAATTAAGCTCAGCCGCCACGTCAAGGCACACTCTCAATAGGGTGAGAACCTACTCTCACCTCCTACATAGTGGGCACACAAAGCAGTTTATACTGCTACCAAAACCTTATTAATGTGTTGGGGGAGGTGCAATTAAACCTCCTCCCTATTAACCCCTGGACAGCAAGCTGCAACCAGACTGATGAGGAGCCAACAACCTCAAATATGTGCAAACAGGGAAAAGAAAAAATGTCGGTGCGCTAAGCTAGTCACAGGCTCAAATAATACAAATGTGTAATATGAGGCCTACCAAACAGGTGTAAGCATGCTGCAAGAAACAGTGTATTGGCTGTGCAATGTATACAAAAAAAAAAAACTGTAGGAGATGAGAGTAGGTTCTCACCCTATTGAGAGTGTGCCTTGACGTGGCGGGTGAGCTTAATTATGCTTTGGCCAATTCATATAACCAAAACCTCTCGTTTATATTATGTTTATATATTTGTTGCCAACTTTATTAGGGTAAGAAGCGCAGACAGTTTTTGTTTTTTGTATACATTGCACAGCCAATACACTGTTTCTTGCAGCATGCTTACACCTGTTTGGTAGGCCTCATATTACACATTTGTATTATTTGAGCCTGTGACTAGCTTAGCGCACCGACATTTTTTCTTTTCCCTGTTTGCACATATTTGAGGTTGTTGGCTCCTCATCAGTCTGGTTGCAGCTTGCTGTCCAGGGGTTAATAGGGAGGAGGTTTAATTGCACCTCCCCCAACACATTAATAAGGTTTTGGTAGCAGTATAAACTGCTTTGTGTGCCCACTATGTAGGAGGTGAGAGTAGGTTCTCACCCTATTGAGAGTGTGCCTTGACGTGGCGGGTGAGCTTAATTATGCTTTGGCCAATTCATATAACCAAAACCTCTCGTTTATATTATGTTTATATATTTGTTGCCAACTTTATTAGGGTAAGAAGCGCAGACAGTTTTTGTTTTTTGTATACCATTTCATCTGTGGACAGGGGGTGTTGGCAGTAGTACCCACCTCACCTCTGTTCTGTCAAGTCCCCATCCCTTTTATGTCTCAAATGGGTAGCCCACCACACTATCTCTTCCTGCCTTCGATATAGTGCAGAAGAGTAATAGCTCCTAGACTAAGTCTTATGGTTACAGTACGCTCTCCGGTTAATCAGTTGCACTGATCACATACATCTGAAGGTTCTCAGAAGAGAACATGGTTAAACAATTACAAGGGTAGAGGAATCATTCCTGTATAAATATTTAATGTAATAATCTTTTTTCATCAGTTAAACTTTAAATGACCAGTATAATTTTCCACTCCATAGAAAATTGGTGCAAAAATGAAATATCAAATGCCATAGCTAATGTGTATTTCATAACTACATACAATTTTTAAATTACTTGCTATACACTAGTGCCAGTGATGCATTTACTTTTGGCGCTGAGCAGCACCCCCAGCTGCCCATTCGGCAGCCTCCATCCTCACTGCCTTTTATCGCATCCTCCACAGCATCAGCTTGACACACTCCTTCAAAGTAATAGGGGAACCTGGTTGTAGGTTGGGGGTAATATGACGTCATGTTGGTCACTCAGCCCAATGACCAGCAGGATGGACATCTGTCATGTTTGAAAGGAAAACGCAGCAAATTAGTATGTATATGTCAATACAGATTAAAGGGACACTCCAGCCATCATGTTTACTTTAATTCCTAAATTGCGTGGTCCCTTTTGGGTGGTCTATTTTGGAAATGTGTTGTGGGATTTTTTACAATCACTCCAAATGCATTTGTCCTTTTCCCACCCAACCCCCAGCTAAATACATCTCCATGCATGTGATGTGCATGTGATGTGACTTGGATACGCCGTGCCAGATGGTGCCAACAAGTGTGCCATAGTGATAAGAAGTTTAAATACCGGCAAAAGTCACCAGGCTGCCAGGGTTGGGATACCTTTTGGCGGTAACTAGGTCTGGATGGTATTCCCGACATCCTGGCCCTATGACACTCACATAATCCTGGGTACTTGACAGTCCGCCAGAATTAATCCAAAGGATTGTAGAAATCCCAAATTCCTGGTCCATGAGCCCCTCTGCAACCCAACCTGTCACATGGTGAGCTCTGCGTGCAGATTTCAATGGGAGCAGTTTCCTGCCACTGACTGACAGCTTCAAAAGCCAATCAGTGGCAAGAAATGTTGAACCATGGAGGAAAAAGACAATTCTTGTAGCATGGTTGCAGCTTCTGTGCCAGTAATTGCTTTATTATTTATTTTCATTTTGGAAAATGTTCACAGAATACTTAAATATGCATTCTTCTATAGTATGAGTGTCCGGGACATCAGAGCTGAGAAGTATTCCTTTAACAACTGGTGCATGGTTGCTAACATTCAAGCGTTGCCCACCTATTCCGCAGGCTTACTTATTACACAGCAATGAACAGCCCTCTGAAAGGTTATATGGGAAGAATGGCCCGTTTGTATAAATATTTACCGGGTATCATGCAGCCTCTAGCAAATTCTTACGTGTAGATCCACCCAGCCTGTGCTAAACATTACCTGTCTAACAGCCCTCTTAGGGGGTAAAAAGTAATGAAGGCTCTGCTTGCGGGGTCACTACCAGCACGCTTACAAGTCAAGGGCAGACGTATTATTGACGGGTATCTGGTGCCTATTAAAATGTAGTATGCATTGATCTTAATTACGTCAAGTTCTGCTTAACATTTTAACGTTCATGCATTCCAGAACTGATAGTAATCAGCAAACTTAACGCCATTTAAAATAGCAAATTCTCATGCTTCGTTCGTACACACGCTCCTTAAAGAGGAAGTCCCATGAAAAATTATATTTATTTTTTTTTGAGCCTTACAGTTCTGACTGTAAAGTAGTTAAGATTTAAATGAATTATTTAGTAGTCAATTTAGTTTCCTACTATTCCTTATCTGCAAGCCTGGAAGCCTCCATTGTAGGCAGTCATATTTGTTGATGCTTAAACACCATGCTGAGCTGTTTTTTTTTTATGGCAAAGCTAAAGGAGTCCTGTTAACTCTTTACACTGTAGACTTTCACTGGTCAGATTGTCCAGCTGGATGATTAAGACTAAGCCATTCAATTGTTTACCACAAGGCAGTATGCGTGTCTAGAACATGGTTCCACGATAACAAACATATACACTACTGTCTGAAAGTATGGTGTTAGCTAAAAGCTAGAGTCATCTTAAAATAGAAAATACAATGTTTTTGAAATCTGATTTTTTATCTGATATTAGAAATAAAAAAAATCGTGGACATTCTACTTTAAAGAGACTATAGTAGGGACTAACGGGTTTTAAAAAGGGACAGGGGCTGTTCTTCCTAAAGAGGCGCACATTTGGGTCCTATATATGAGTTACACATGATAATGATGAATTTAACATATACACATTATAAATATTTGTATAAATATACATGTGTGTTTAGACTGTATTCTGAAATTCCTAATACGTGGTAACTTTCTGAGCAAACTGGCCCCTGAGACTCTTGAAGTATTAACCCCTTAATAGATCACATTCTAGTGATGCAATAATGCTGACATCCAAATGTCGAGCATGGGTTTCAAATGTGGTATGACAGTGAGAAAAGTATCCGTCGTTAGTTCCCGGATATCATTAACTCAGAGGAGAATACAAAGGCGTCAGCTTCAAAATGTATGACCTCGGATATTTGCCCAATTCGCCCTGTCATTGCATAAAAACCATTAGAATCTGGGGCAAAACTGACAGATATGCTAATACTGGTCTGAGAACAAATTAGCAGATAATATGTTGGTCTGCGGATTTTGATTTTAGTCTTCCTAAAAAAACATGAAAAGGAAAACAACCGGTATCCTGACTGGAACACCTTCCCTTAGGGGTAATCGGGACACTCGCCAAATCAGCTTCTTCAGTATAAGTGGCTCATGTGCTTAGAACATTTGCCAGCATGCACTTGACCTCCTCATGCCGATCGATTGCAAGATAACTTTTTTGTCTAACGTTTTACAGCCTCTCCTAAAAGAAGGAAAGAAGGAGGGTCAGATATGGCCCAGAACATCCCTGCATACCTTCGCAGGCATCTATGGCCGTGATTTCCCTGACCGGGGCATTTTTAAAAACATTCTTAAAATGTAGAAACTGCATTTTTAAACTTGTCATTTAATGTAAAATGCACAAAAAGTGCTAATATATATAGGTATATAGGGCTATACCACACTACCTTTGTCATCTCCAACCCCAGTATCATTCAGCTGCTGGATTTGAACATGGTGCCCTCCAGGAATTAACGGCTCAAGGGCACTGAATGGGTCACTTAAATGTTACATGTACTTTCCAACCCATAGTGATGTGGTTGTGATGAAATGCATTGCGTGAGGTCATAACGTCCAATTATGATGGCTGCTAATTAACATCGATGTCTGATTGCTCGGTTTATATATGGATCTCTCACGCTATATCGCTCTCTTGAACCCTCTGTCTTTCTTTTCTTGATCTGTATGTAATAATGTAATATATGTAATAATGTTTATAGAATTACATTCTGTAAATACATTATTGTGTGTCTAATTACATCAGCAGGTGACAAAGACACGTAGTCTTGATAAAGCTCTGTCCCCCAGTAAACATTTGGATTATATGTTCAAAATATTTAATGGATACCTATTAATACATATTATTTAATAAACACTGTTTATCATATGTTTATAGAGTAGGTTAACGGGATTGAGAGCTGCCTTATAACTCTTAGGGATATTTTTCCAAGTTATTTGCATTTACATTTCACAGCCTCGCTTCAAGTCTAAAAATCTAAAAATGGTGCAAGAACTGTGGAAAGAACAAAGTGTGCTCATACATTGAACAACGCAAATAACGAAGTGACAATGAAGATAAAGTAACCTAGAAAAATCCACAAGTAGTTTCTCAGATAATTTAAAGAAGTGAAGCAAGACAGATACGTTGGCAGCGAGGAAGTGAAAGGGGAGCTACGAGGTTTGTAACGTGAAGAATTAAGAATATTTTGATATAATTAACCACCAGTATTTTTGTATTATTTAATTTAGTCATGTGCATGGAAGCTACTTCTGTAGTTGATAATGATGGTCCACAGATTGTTTGTGGTCCCCAGAATAATTCAAGGTGGTCTTCAGGATCATATGACGCACTCAAAAGGTAGATCATAGGTCTTCAGAGCCTTTTACACACGTTGTAAAACCAATGGTTTAAAACATACGTTGCATTTAAACGAGTGAGGATGTGGGTGGGAGGAAGGGAGATTTTTATCATTTATATTAAAATGGGAACTAGTAAACATACCACAACCGACTGTGGGAAAAGAGACGTGAAGGAATTCCCTGTCAAGTCTTCTAAATGCTTGTAAATCACCCATATTATATATCTGTAGAGTATAAGCTTGTAAACTTAATGTATTGGTTTGTCTTAGACAATTCTACTTTATATATGTATATATGTATATATGTATATATATATATATATATATATATATATATATATATTGTGGTAAAGTGTATGGGAGAGTGGTTGATGGGATATATATCTCACCTGGTTACCTCAGCCAGGCACGGTAGTAAACCCAGGTGCTCTCAGGTGAGGCTTCCTAAGCTCATTACTGGGGAGGAAGCCTTAAAAGAGAGGGCTGTTGGGTTTGCAGAGGAAGGAGGGACTGAGGCAGGGAGCAGCTACAGCCAGCGCTGCAGCCCACCAGGTATGAAGCTTTACCCATGCAAAACCTGTTACTTTGCTTTGTGCCAGACCTTAGGCTTGTAGAGAGGTATCCGGATGTTTAGTTAGAGCTGGACAGGCTTAGAGTTTGTTTTCAAGGTGCTCTGTGCCTACATCTTCTAAATAAACACGCTTGACTTTTGAAACCTGTGTGAATACAGTCATTGCCGCCCCATATGTGAGCTGTCCCCTAAAATATATATATATATATATATATATATATATATATATATTATATATTTATTGTAAAAAGTGTTGTGTAAATGGGTGGTACTAAATAAATAAAAGATAATAATAAAAATAATAATAATAATAATAAGCATGTGGCCAAGAAGAAATCCCTTTAGAATCCAAATTTGTGGATTTTCCATACCCTGTTGCACCCAACATTTAAAACGATATGTTGATATTTAACTTTTAGAAACAAAATAATGTATTTATTTACACAGTTTAAGTTATCAACACATTCTCTGCCGTTTCTATGCCCATTATTGCATTCCTATAAATTTTGGACATGTGGTCACAAAAGATATAAGAGGGTCAATTTCTCCTGCCGAAAATCTCTTAAGCATCAAACTAAAAATAGAGTTACTACCAGGAATACAAGCTGAGCATCCCTTTCTAATTCGTTTTGCAATTTCAGTTTTTCCGCAGGAACAATAATATTTTTAAAAGCGCACGCAAAAACAAAGGGAAAGAAATGGGTACCTTACAGGCCAGGAATAATTTGTTTCGCAGAAATGCTGAGAGAAAACAAGCAGAATCAGTGCGTGTTAACTCCAGCGTTCAGCCTGAAAATGAGAAATTACGTGGTGAGAGAGAACAAGCAGCAGCCATAGGCTGAGCATGATCCGGGTCTTAATGTGTTTCTTTTAGTCTTATCTGTCCCGACGCGCTTCGCGTGTGAGATCTAGACTAGAAGAATTGCTTGCATGGAATTCCTAATTTATTTCTTTTCATTTTTATGCTGTGCTGCTCAGTCACTTTTGGCAAACACAAAATGTTACAGTATAAACTAAACGAAACCTATGGCATGGTGTTTTAAGACTAAAATAATCATTCTCGTATTAGATTCAGGACAGTCATATGCCTATCCCATGTTACGTTACATTACATTACTATATTAACCTCTGCCGCCTCTTCCACTAATCTATCAACCTCTCAATAAAGTAAACCTCCTTACATTACTTCTAAGCCTCTGATCCTCTAGTTTTAGATGATGAGCTCTTTTGAGCTCTCTTCCATCTCCCAGCTATACATATTGAGATCCCTAATAAATAATGAGGAGCTAGAGGAGTACTGAACATCTGTCAGTAGAATTCAAAACCATTGAACGGTGGTCCAGAAGGATAATTCATCTTCGTCAAGATCATTCACATCATTCACTGACGTTGGTGTTACATGGGTTGGATTTACATCCCAGGCAACACTATTCACTAGGATCAACATCAGCCATTTCTTCCGGGGCACAAATAATTTTCACATGTGGCTGACCTGCATGAATAAAGTGCTGCCCTAGTGGCGGTTTTTAGGCACACAAAAGATGATCAGTTAGTGAATAATAATACCGGTGGGTCTGATCTCAGCAGTCCTGTTGTCCAAGGCATAGTTGACCTAAGCCTGAATACACCACTGTACCACATACTGCATGGTAGTACGATATATGTGCTGCTTAGCAGTGGCCACCATAATATAGGCATAATTACTACTGTCAACCCCCACTGTGGCCCAATAAAACATGTCTGTTACCCTGCTTTGTCTGCTGCAAGACCCCTTAAGCATCATGCCCAGTCTGGGGAACCGGGTCCTAGGTAATACCGATAACATACCTAGAAAGAGAATATTTCTGGCTCTCAAAAGAACTGAAGGGGGCTGAGCGGGGTATGGTTAGTCCAATCCCCTGTTTTCCCACATTATATACATTGACCTGAAGACCTGCAGCCTCTGGACAACATTTGGTGAGTCCCGGGTGTTAACTCCCTAAACGCAAAAAGAAGATTTTTTAAAAACGCTTTTATATTTCAGCTATTATTGAACTTTGTATTTTCTGATGAGACTATGCTATTCTGTTTCATATTCTATTACAGTGATTTACAGTTGTTTTTCTCAAACATGGTTCATTTTACCCTCTTTCCATGATCTGTAGTAAATAATTGATAGGTGCCTTTTCATATATTCTATGTTGTATACAAATGTAAGTAGAAAAGCCATAAACATAAATAATACAAGTTGATTTTTTTTAAATGTATAAAGAATAAATCAGCTGAATTGCAATAGATCATTAAAAGCGGCAGTTATATTGTACCATGGGAGCAGTTGCCTCTTCTGATCACATTCTTATAGAATAACAGATGCATAATAATGTCAGCTTCTGTTTCCTCTATGAAGGGGAGTCATGGTTTATCTGGTCTGTGGAGCCAATTCCTAACCTAAAAGAAACCATAGAGGAGTAACTTCAAAACGGTGACGTACCGTATTGGCTCGTATAGGCCGCACCCTTAAAGTTTGGTGCTATTTTAAAGAAAAAAATATTTTTAAAGAAAAAATACACATTAGTGGAATGGTAAAACAGTATTTTGTCTAATGAATGAACAGGAATACATGTATTTTAGCATTTTTGAGATCTATCAGTTTGTCAGCATATGTTATATACAGACAGAAAACCAACAGCCATTTTAAGGTCCCCTCCTTAATTCATAATGCACCTTACTTATAGATAGGCCCTTCTGCCACCCCAGATATGCAACTCTGCCCCCCTGAAATGCTTTATGCCCCCTAGAAATGCCCACCTGCCCCCCCCAGATATGCTTTATGACCACTAGAAATGGCCACCTGCCCCCTAGATGTGCCGCTCTGCCCCCCTGATATCCATGCATGTATCGGGCGACACGAACTGCGCATTCCTGCGCAAAACCCCGAATATAGGCCGCACCCCCACTTTAAAGACCTAAAATGGGGGTGGCCTATGTTTGGGCCAATACGGTAGATAAGAACCGTTCGGCCCATCTAGCCTGTCCATTTGTTTTCCTCCTGTAAAAACCTCAAACCTGGATCCTTGGTCGTGTCTTATATTCAGGATAGCCTTATGTCAATCCCATTCATGCGTAAATTCCCTCAATGAAATGTAGCTGCCACACTCTTGACAATTCTTCTAATTTACTTAAATCGTTAGTCATTCGGCTTATTTGACCAGGAATGTCTTCCCGTTTGCACACTTTTGGATGATTGATGAATATACATACCTCACCTTCCAGACCGTTTGTAATATGGCTAATAAAAATAGTAAAAAGAAAGTGTCCAAATACAAATCCCTGAGGTACCCCACAGGTAACAAGACTTTCCTTTGAATATACCGTTAGATACAACCTCCTGTCTCTCTTGTCATTAATGGGCGACAAACATCTTACTGAAATCTTAATATAGGCTGTAAGCTCATCAGTGGGGCCCTCATAAGCCCACCATCCCTGCCTAGAACAAAAGTACCATAAGGCTAGATGGCAAGCTCCTCATCTCCTGATGTGTCTATGTATTAATGTATATTTGTAATGCATGCGGTAATCAAAAAATGAAGTAGGTTAGTTAGACAAAAACTAAAACCTTGCTGTTAATCCTTTCCTTTAACTTGGTTTCCTTCTAATGATGTCAGGCTTGCTGGTCTGTAGTTAGCAGAGTCTTCACGGCTACCATAAAGATTACTTTATTTTTCACTGAAGCTTACTGTATGGTATTTCTGTACTCGTATAAGTCAAGGACACTTTCTTCCAAACACCTAGGGAGTCGACGCACAAGAGAGTTTTAAGTTCTCAGCTACAGCGGCAAGAATTCTTAGAACACTAAGTCTTTATAAAATAGCAAAGCCATCAGAAAAAATGAATTCTTTTTTTGGAGGGAGAGACACAGCTCTATATCGTGAAACCAAGTCATATGTAAGTCTGTAATCAAACATTTCGGATCACTAAAACATTTTTTTATTTGCTAATTTAATAGCCTTGCATGTTAATTTCCTTTTTTTCTCATTACATTTAATATGAGATAAATGTTCAATGAAGGTACAGAACTTTCATTTCAGTAGTGAATATGCTGTCATTTGACAGTTAGCTGAATATCCGCATGTCAAATCACAAACAAGTGTTCTCTTTGTCGCCGCTGCCCCAAACATCGAATTAATTTAATCACTATAAAAGCACTGCTACAAAGGGAGAAAGAAAGCCTTTCTTCTCTTTTATTTTGTTCATTTTACGTAAGACGATGGAGCGTTGGCAGGTTGTAGGAACAAAAAGGGTTTCCATACTTGCGGTGAAGTGTTTATTTATGTTCGCGGGGATGGAATTAGTTTTCAGATAAATCTATTGCTTTAATAACGCACAAATGGGGCCTTCGATTCACAGCGTTGGATAGTTTATTGGTGCGCAGAAGTCTGACTTGAAACCACTCTGCCGGTAGCTGTCTCATGCCGTGATTTTTAGCCAGGGGCTAATATGTGTTTTCAAACATCGTTCCTGAGTATCTCATTAATATGTTTGTGTATACAAACCACAGAATGTGTGCAGCGAGTGCACTGGTACACTAGCAGATGGCTTTTCAGATCTCTGTGGCGAGAAGACTTTCAGCTCACCCAGGACCAGACTGGGATGTAAAATTGTCCCCATCACTTTTAAGCCATTTGACTGCATGCTACACTTTTATATTGCCTAGAAGTGCAGTGTGTGGCTGCCAGAGGGGCAATAATAATGGGTTGGAGGCTAATGGGCACCACCTCAATAGGCAACCACCCAGTGTGCCTGATGGCCAGTCTGAGTTCATCGTCCCATACTGAAGTATTCCACATTTGACTTAATTGACTTACTTTTACCTGGTATGTATGAAGCAGCCTGTATAGGTAACTTTATATTCTAAAATGCTATTTTTAGTTGTATTTTTATTGTATAATGAAGGGCCAATTCTGGTGAGCATCTTCAAGAATTGTATATATCGTTATAATGCACAGTTAAATTAGTAAGATTCTTTAAAGAGAGCTCACTAGTTAGATTATCCATTATTCAAGGCCAATCAACCTTCTAACAGGAGAAACCTGTTTGGTGTCACTGGTGGGGCTGAGGAGTTGACCCACAACTCTTCTGCAAACTCACTTTGAGTTGCCCTAAATTTCATGGATTTTGAAAATATCTCAGTTAATGTTCATTTCTCTCTCTTGTCTTCTAGTGATAGATCGACAAGGCTGTGACCCTCAAACCCGTTTCCACGTGCCCCCAAACACTAAGCACTGGATCGCATTTCTACAGCGAGGGAATTGTACGTTCAAGGAAAAGATCCTACGTGCTGCCTCTCACAATGCTTCGGCAGTTGTCATCTATAACAACAATTCCAAGGAAGAACACGTGACAATGACCCATGCAGGTAAGTTGTGTAGGGAATTGCATTTATCATCAGGAAGACACCAAGCCTGAAAACTGTTGTAGAATTTTGAGGTTTATGCACTAAAGCTGTGGTGAATAAACATTTCCACCACCTTAACCACGTATTATGAAGAGCTTCCTACAGAGAAACCCCCAGGTGTCGGCCCTTTATAATGCATAGCTGATACCTGGAGATAGACTTCTTCCTCTAGAACTGCAGGTATGGAGGAAACAATGAAGATTTTTATTTGAAGCATTACATTGATATACAGCAGTAGTTATTCATCCAGTGTCACAGCAAAATGACTTGTAACCATGTTATCGGCATCATGTAGATTGTTGCTATTCGGTTTGAAGGTTTTGCAAGTCTGTGTTACGGTTCCTGCATTTGCTTAGTACTGCAAGAAAAAAAAATTAAAGAAAAGTAAAATCTCTTTGCGACATAAAAAAAAATTGTTGAACATAATTTTGGGTAAAATCACAAAGGAATAAGTGATTTATATTGACTGTTCAGAAGTTACTAACTTGGAGTCTGCAGGTTAAGAGGCAGCTCTGTAGGATGCCTTTCATTTCTGAATCAGAGTACCTCTCTAGGCGTGAAATTTAATTGAAGATTTCTTTATCCCCAAAAGGGGCATTCAAAAAGAAGGCAGTTATTTTCAGGAAATAATGTTAAAATGGGAGGTATTTTTATAATTTGCTACATTGAATCTTTTATGTCCCTCTTTTCATTTTAAATATAATTGCTCATCAGTATACTTGTCTACATGCTCTATGAATTTGGGCATTAAAGTTAAAAAAGGTGAACAAAAATAAAAAAACAAATGAAAGATGCTATTCGGCATTCTTAATCTGCACTCTAAACACTTTTTTTTGCCTAATCTCACTTCAAACAGCTAGTGCTATATTATGCTGGATTTACAATCTACAGTAGTAGAATCTTAGTCTTGCTTTGCTTCTTTGATTGATACTTGGTAAAAGCGGTGTGGCTGGCCCTTTAAAAAAACAATAGTGTGAACATGTGCACTGTAATGTGAATGAATGTAGCAATCGATAAGGTGCAAGAGTATAGACAAATGAATCAATATTCAGTGAGATATTGTTGTGGGCTTGGGTTTGACTTCCGTACCACACGTAATAATAGGAGGCCCCAGGTGTTATACCATGGGCCCAATTTGGAGAATATAATGAGTTACTCACTGACAAAGGTCTGAATTAATAATGATTTAGCTCTCCTTCACTGGGCACCATATGTAGGGATCAGCTTTTAATTCCTGATGGAGTAAAGCAGTAGGAGGGATTTTGCATGCTGAGTCCCACATATGCTGCTGGAAAACAATGCAATTCTTATGACTTCCTTGGGTTAACAATAAAACCATCAGTTTCCAAAAGGGTTAATGTGAACCATTATACGAGGGAGGCCTTCTATCAGTACCATGGACAGCAGTGGGGACAAAGCATGGCTGCTGGCTATCAACTGGCCAGCCTACTAATTGCCCCAAAGCATAGCAATAAAACTGTCGATTTGAAGGAGTGATGCACTTTACCTCAACACAAGGCATCTGACCTCTCCTGACACTCTTTTTTTTAAGAATCCCCAGAAAGACCTATTTCAAAAGTTTTTTTTTTAGTGTTTACACTTGAGGTTGGTGCCCCATGTTTAACCTTAAAGCTTCTATAGGCACCTGCCTTTTTAGGGAATAGAAAGAACTCCTGGTTATGACATACAAACCAAAATAAAATTATAAACATATAATATATTCTTTGTGATGTCTAAAAGACTAAAGGAAAAACGATTAGTCTGAAAATGTGTACAACCGCAGAAGTAAAAAAAATTCAGCCATGACCCGCAGACAAGACCTTGGACATAGAAGCTAGGTTGGTTAACGATTAAACAAATGACTTTATGTCTGTTAAAAAGTATCAAATGCGTTAGTTATTTAGCTAACATGTTTTCTCTTTAATTTCCCCAAGAGCGGTCTGGGAAGTAAAGGTGCTGTTCCACCTACTCTACCCGAATTTAACACATTTATAAATATGGCATTCGAAACACTACTCTCGGGGCTGTGGAATCCCCAAAACCTTTACAGAATGAATCCCTTAATCATGTCAAATGTACTCTCATTTATCATTTTTCATGGAATGTTTGAATTGTCATGTGACAGAAAAGCTGGCACAGATACAGTGTTGCCATAGGAACTGAACCAGATTCGGATTTTAACCGATTAAACCTATAGAGCAAGAATGAAAATGACAGATCTGCTAGGGTGTGTTCACTGAACATACTGCGACACACGATACTTTGGTGTAAGTGATGCGTTTTTTATACAAGGGTTAATCTATCTTCTGGTGGCATGGAGCATAATTCGCAACCTCAGCACAACATGAATTTATATTAACCCTAATCTTGTCTGCTACTAGGATCTAAACACATGGAGACCATACCTTTTTATCAATCTTTAAGTGCGACGGATCATCTTACACGGTGGGATGCGGAGAGTACTAAAAAAATGTATAACTTTTTTTGGTAAAGCGGTTTTAAAGAGCTTTTAGACGGCTCCCTGTGGAGTTGTGTATTTGTTGTGCAACGGCACAAAGACTAAAGGGAGCCCACGACGGGGGTAGGATTTTCATGGTTTTTCTGCACGTGACCTCTGGCAGACCTTGAATCTGGAAGGGCTACACACTTAATGTGAGCTGGGAAAAGGGAAGGCTCTCTGGAGGTCTTCATATCTGACTTTCACTATGTCATCGGCGGCTCTTTACCAGTCGATTCTAGATCCAGGTTATAGTAATGCCATATCTAGAAATGTAGAGGCTATGTATGACCTTGTCGCGACATAATGATTTCTATACAGATCTACCAGCCTTTATGCAGGTTCAGTCATGTGAAGAATGTGGTAACGTCTCTTAGAATATGAAAGTTAATTAGGGAGAAAAAAAACCCAATTAATATCTATACTTAATGTGCTCTGCATTTAAGGTGGGATTTTGTATCTTTTTCTTTCACAGATCTAATCTTTTGACATGTTTTGCAAAAAAGTGCTTTATAAAGTAACAGTTGCAAAATTCCTACACGTTGGTCTTGAGGAACCTTTATACATTGCATCTGATAGCAGATAAGAACTATCTGGCCATCTTAGCATGATTATTTTTCTTCGTGTTGTAAAAAATGTAACCTTATTAAAGTGTCAAATTTTTTCCCCAAAATCTTGTGTTATTGTTCTGTTTAGTGATAGTTTTATATATTAAATAAACCAATGTAATGGTTCTGCTGCCCCATCCTTGGGGAACTGTCTCACTCTTTAGCTAAGACTAGCTCTTGGTGAAGGGGTGATGATATTTAAGCTCTCATCAAATTGTTTTACAACTAGTATCAGAAAACATCTTCTTGCTTTTAAATAACAATTGTAGGTTTTGCATGATGTAATGTTTCCAGACAGCAGCAGATTAGCATAATCCCTTGTGGTAAACAACAGAATTGTTCATTGTTAATACACAGGCCGGACATTGTGTGATGAATGTCCAAGGGGGGACGGACTTCATTAGCATTGCCATAAAGAAACAGCTCAGTGTGGTGTTTAAGCAGGAAAAGATATCATATATTTTTCGTCAACGCCAGTGATGTATCCAGGCTAGGAGGGCAGATCTAGCTTGGCGGCAGTCCTTCTATTACAAAACTCTGTGGCAGATCAAAAAAATGGTATCTGAAGAAAGTCCTTCTTGTTCTGAGAAAATTTTTTTAAAACTCGCGTGGGTAGTGGCATCGATTCTTAAATCTGGGGCTATTCTATGTGCGTGTGTGCACAGAAGGGTATTCCATTCACCCGGAACACTCTCCGAGCCAGCGCTGGAGCTGCAATAATTGCATCATGCAAGTAAGTATAATTAATGCCAAATAGCTGGAGCATGGGGGAACTGCCAAATGCTTATGGGGATTTCTGCAGAAACCTTGTGTGCAATTCCAACGGGGACTACATGAAAATTTAAAGCGACTGTTAAAGTCCATGATGATGGCTGGAGTGTCCCTTTATAGGTGGACTACCACCGCTTTTAACCTAAATAAATTACATAATTAAATCTATTTATAGTTTTGTAGTGTTTTCTGTCAATCAGTGTTTTGGAGATATTTAGGTACTTAAGATATTAAATGTTAATATCTTAATATTAATTGTGGTTCTAAATTAAGTAATACAAAGTGAAGTAAGAAATACTTAATGTTATCAATGCAGGGTTTTAACTCTGACACAAAAGTGTTACTAACAAAATAATTATATTACTTTACACTAGTCATTTATTAGATCTTTATGTATATAGCATGGGCGCAGCCACTATAACTTCCTGCTGTGAGGATCTGCATGATTATTCCTCCCTGTTGTATTTCCTGTGCCCTTACACTCACACTAACACAACTAGGCATTCGACACTAACACACACGCAGACACTCACTCAGACATAATAACACACAGACACTCAATACTAACAATAATGCACATTCTGATGTTTCCACATAATTGCCACAGAGATTCCACATAAACATTATCGCGACTGTGGCCTATGTTCACTGCAGATTTTGGATCTAGAACATATTTATTTTCCCAGGAAACGGTATTAATGAGAAGACGTCTTCCAAAATGCAATTCAATTGTTCTTGTTTGGTAAACATTTCGCCGCAATGTTTGACATTTCTGACAGAAATTAGAAGACTCATTTCAATAGCAAAAGTTATTTTTTTCTCGCAGCTTTGTCGGCTTTCCAGCGATGGTGGCAACCACCCAGAATTCTCTCTTTGGCCAGAAAACAAGACAGCAAGAACAAATGAAGATAACGTTTTAAAAAGCATCTTATGAGACGCTTGGCAAATTTCAGCTTGTACTTCAGTAGCGTTTTTCCCAGTACATGGACGTGCATATGTTTTTTCTTAGCTGCTCATGCAGTTTATTTGCACAACTGAAAATAAACGGGAATACATTGATCTTGAAGCTGTTCCAAGGCCTACATGTTATTTGCAAAAGTGATTATGTATTTTAGATTCACAGTAGCTGGCAGAATAAAAGCGCTCCTGAAAAGGAACATCCGGCAAGCGTTACATGGCTACCCATTAATAGTGCATAAAATAGTTTTAAAGGTACAGTAGAAGTATGATTCCCTAGATTAGTCCCAAGGAAATATTAACTATAAACCTAAAGCCTCCAACCAGGATTTCGTTCTGAAAAATACAATGTATTAAAAGGGATGTTCCAATACCAGCATTTTAATGTTGTAGCAGCTGTGTCAGGGTCCTATTTAGAAAATGTCCTAGGGAGCTATTCCAAAGAATAATACATCTTAAAGTTTGTTTTTTAAAGAGAGAATTCTGAGTAGTTACCAGCAGAGCTGGAAAGCCAACAGAGCTGTGAGAAAAATAACTTTCGCTATGAGTCTTCTAATTTCTGTTAGAAATGTCAAACAGAAATGGCAGCTCCCAGCCTCCCCCATGGTCCGATGATTTTGGCATGGAAGCGCTTCTCTTGAAATCAAACGCTCACAGGGGGTCACCCTCCCCACACTGGAGCTGGTTGATTCTAAGTATATTACGTGCCAGGAGATGTGTCTGGTTGACTAGCCCGGAGGACATCACAAAAATTGAATGGAACGACTCATACGCCTTAAAGTGCATATAATGGCTGGAGTGTCCATACCACTCAGCTGCCCCATTTGCCACATTGTCCTGATGATCTTCTCCACAATGGGGATTCACAGTTTACAGCGAGCTGTAACATCAGTGGAAGTTTGTTCTATAGTCTCCGGTTACACTGGCAACAGAGGTGTTTGGACACCTACATTTTTTGTGATATGATTAGGGTTAACCCAGCTGACATAACTTACGTTGCATGCAACAACTCGTAAAACAGCTAGCATGTTCATTAATAAAGCAGTTAGTTTTGAGTTGACATGAGTTAATGGAAACTTCTGAGTTGCTGACAAGTTGACGCAAGTCAAGTTTTGATTGATCTGAATGTAATTGCAAGTTGGACTAAGAGACTATACTAGTTGCAAATGTTGTTCAATGTGTACGAATTTTCTGCTCAAGCTCATCGTGACTGCCAACTTGCATACACTCGCCTTTTATTTATCAGACTGGTATATGTGAGGAAAGCAAAGCATGTGAACACTGGGCGAAACAGAAATGCAGACAATTCACCCCTAAATTCAAAATAATTCCAATGGCGTCAGTATCATGAACATGATGTCGTCAAACATTGCAGTTACCGTCCTGTCACATAAACAAATAAAAACTTTTAAGATAGAATACAATTTATGAAACATTCTATTACTGATGCTTCATCTTTAAGATGATGCTGTTCTTTCTTCCTATTTGCATCTGCATAATTGGCGCAGTCATCTCACCGAATTTAATGTCCCTCTGATTTTTCCAGAAGTATCAACTGTAATCACTCCCAAATATCCACTGACGTCAAAAGGATCAAAGGTCTATTGACACAGAGTAAAGGTCTGAAGACAGTGTTCCAGAATTTCTACTATTTAATCAAAAACCTTAAAGGCAAAGTTCCATTGGAAAAATAATTCAATTGAGCTTAAAATACAGGAAATTTGGTTTTATTCCATTTTGTTACAAAAAATGTAATCTTCAAACCTGGAGGCTGTCGTTGTCAGTCAGATGAAACTTTTGACAAATTTCTTGCTCAAACAACACACTGAACTGATTCTATATGGCTTTGCTAATGAAGTGTGTTCCTCCATAGTCTTTCATTATTCAGAGTGTCCAGCTGGGTGATTAAGACTGAGCTATTCTTTAGTTTACCACAAGGCAGTATGATAAGGGGCCCGGGTATCTAGTAGCTTGGGCTAAGATACAGAGCTAGAACATGTACAAATATTCAGCTGTCTGAAAACATTACATAACACAAAAAAACTAGTTTGACAGTATTTTTAAAACCATTTTTAATCTAATACTAGTAAAAAGAAATTGGGTGGGAGCTCCCCTTTACCCACATTGTTTGCTTTATGACCACAAAGCTCATAAATGTCCTTTAACATAAATTCTCTGGAATGAAAGCTCAGAAAAATACATAAATGTATACATGCATTAATGGTAGTCATAAAAAAACAAGTTTTCTAAAGGAACAGTCACGTCAGATTTTTGGCTTCACTACACCATGGGCCTAATTACAGAAATTCCCCACCCGCCACCTTGCTGCTGCATCGCATTGAAATTGCACTAAGGCACAGTGCTGAATGTGGAAAAGTCACTATAGAAACCAGTGGAATGTTCATGCTGGTAGATAGTCCTGGGATTGTTTTAAATAAATATGACCCATTATATATATATAGCATTTTTTTAATTAAAAAACGCAAAAAGAAGAAGAAAACACAATTCACCATTCTACTTCATGTTGCTAAGATACTCACCTTGTGGGTCTTTGTGATAATGAATAATTACAAAAAAGTCAAAGTCAAGAACCACTTATTGATGCTGAGGAGCATGTGAGAAGACAACAAGCCCGCTCTTGGGAATTATTTTGTGTTTAATGTGTTTTACTTCTAACATGCAAAGATCTGGGATATAGAAGATCATGTGATGGAGGCAGCCACTACCGGGTCATCATTTCTTAATACATACCTCCCAACAGTCTTTGTTTTCATAGGACTGTCCCAATTTTCAGGTAGCTCATGGTTGAAAGGATTTCTGATCTCCCCTGACTGGCCCAAGGAACTGAAAAATCAACGGAGGCTGTGCTGTCTCGTGGGGGCTATAAGGCCAGCAGTGGTCATTCTCATCTGCTTCCAGGGCTGGTGCCCACCCTCTCCACTTCTTGTCACACCGCCCCAGCACATGTGTCTTGATTTGGACACATACGTTGGGCACATATGTTGAGACGTGTGCTAATATGACTGTGGGACGCAACATTTCATTTTCAGACTCCTTCAGATTAATTTTCTGTTACAGCAAAATGACAAGTGATTACTTAATACAGCTAAAAGCTTCCAAGGTCTGCATCCACAACATGAACAATCTCTCCAGCTTTCACAAATATCCATCAGTTGAGGGGCACAATAACGTTACATAGAGAACAATACAGTGCAGTACACTCCAAAAAGTGCTAGCGCTGTATAAATGCAAACACTTCTACCGTGTCTGGCGCATCTTCCCACAGCCATCGCTATTATTTCTCATCTATTGATGCATTTTCTCTCACATCAGGACCCCCGAATGGTTTGGGCACTTTGCAGAGTATATCTTGTAACATTTTAACATTTTAGTATTATTGTTATTATCTTTCATTTATATAGCAGCAACAATTTACTCAGTGCTTTAGGGCTCAACAACTAATCGATGGAATCGATAATAATTCATAATGAAAATAGTTCTCATTGATTTTCATTATCTATTAGTTAATAGTTTGATTAGTTGGTCTGGGTGTAGCACGCACTATTAATGTTAAAGTTGAACTCACTTCAGACAGATGTTACTTTGGAGCTGAGTGGAGAAGATGTGCCAGACTGCAGGCTGCTGTAAGGTATATATGCCTCCCATACTTTGGTCTGATCTGGTCCCCAGTCTTTCTGACTCTTATCCCATCATTAACTCCCCTGGTCCCCTCATTAACCCCCTCACACCATTTGGTCTGCAAATTAACCCCTTAAGGACAATGGGCGGTCCCTAAACCCATTGGAAACAATGCATTTGGAACCCGTACATGTACGGGCTTTGTCATTAAGGGGTTAAATAAACTCTCTCTCACCCTTTGATCTGATCCGGTCCCCAGATCCCATCATTAACTTCCCCGGTCCCCTCATGAACCCCCTCACACCATTTGGTCTGCAAATAAAATAAACCCCCTCCCTCTGACCCCTCGGTCTGATCTGGCCCCCAGTCTCTCTCTCTTGTACCATCATTAACTCCCCCGGTCCCTTCATTAACCCCCTCCCACCTTCCGGTCTGCAAATTAAATAAACTCCCTCTCACCCTTATTTCTGATCCCATTCCCAGTTTCCATCATTAACATCCCCAGTACCCTCATTAAATTATTTTGAATAAACCAAAAAATTTTTTTTATCTGATTAATAAAAAAAATATTAAAATAATCGTTAGTTGCAGCCTTACAGCCCTTCGTTACAATATCTACATTGAAAGGGTATGACAAAGCTTGGCAGAATAAGACAAACATTTGGCAAATGGGATCCCATTTAAAGCTCTCAACTATCATATGAATTAAAGTGTCTGCCTTTTACACTTGTGTCAGGGTCCACAGCAGAGACCCCGACGGAGCTACTCACCCGACTACCCGCTGACCGTGGGTAACAGCTCCCAGTCCACTGTTGCCGCTCCTACTCCACCGGCTGTCCTCCCGGTGGAATCTATGAGCGTGCGCGCCCCCGCCTCTCTTTATTCATCCCTGAGTGGAGAAGGCGGGGTATGCCATGCATGGGGGTGGGGCAACACATGGCGATAGATTTAAAAACCAGCACTGAGTACCACTATTCTACGTTTGCTATTGCTACTTATCTGACTCCTGTTACCAACCCCTGGCTATTGATTATTGACTATGTTGCTCTCTCCAATCGTGACCCCTGGCGATTGAGTATTGGACTTCGTTGCTCTCTCCAATCCTGACCCCTGGTGATTGATAACTGGATTTTGCTGCTCTCTCTACCGTGACCTGCTTGGTTTTCGGTATCAGACACCGCTCTATTTAGCTGATCGGTCCTTGTCTGTTTGTGAAGCATCCTCCATACCGGGTTCCTCATCCCATCTCCTGAAAACCTGCCTCTATACACCATGTAGACCTCAGAACACCTAATCAACACGTAATCAACAAGCAACCCAACTCTAGCAAGTGTCTTCAAAAAAATTTTTAAGGTTATGAAGAAGACCTTATACCATATCTTCCAACATTTCAAATAACCAGAGACACTTTTTAGAACATGTGGTTAGAGATGTGACCAGGGAACACAGCTTACATAGACTTTTTATGTGCCACTGTGACCTATTAAGAGCTGTTTATGCACTTTCATTTTCATACAATTTCCTATACATACATACATATATCATTTTGGCTTTTGTGGTTGTAGAACACTGTAATACACCCATACCCACATTCTGAGCTCCTAGAATGGGGCATTCAGTATAGCAGAAGTTTGTTTTTTTTATTATTATTACCTAATGGTTTACATATATTTCAATAGCGTTTGCATTATTGTTACTTGTGCATAGAATGCCCATTCTTCTTGATTGGCTGCCTGTTTTGTTTGGCTTGCTTTAAACATTATTAGTGAAGTTGTTGAAATAGAACTCTTTCCCGACCTCTGGGTTATAAATTAGATTGCGTTACGTTAAGCAAATAGAACTGGTTACCTTTGCAGTTTGCTGGCTCCACAAGTAATCGCTGGTCATCCTGTAACTTGCGTGGACATTTTACCGCGCCTTAAATCCTGCATGCCTATCCATGGACTCCAGCTGGGACTATAATAAGATGACATTAATTGAATTTGGTTCTTTTGTTTCCAGATGTAGAGGAGGAGTGTGGGAGGGAATGTGCGCTGGAAATAGAAAGAGGCCGACATGATGTAGATAAAAATATACTGTACACGAGAGGGATTTCAGCCATGCCTCAGACAAGAACCCTTTTCATATTTTAAAATAAAATGTGAGCTACAGGGAAGAAAATAAGCACAAGTAATAACACCGTACAGTTCCATGCATCCATCTTGTGTCAACGACGCGGCACATAGCCTAAATAAAATGTTATGTGAAAGAAGGTCACTTTATGGACCTTCAGCATCCCTTAGAAAATATACTGCAACGACAGTTAAAAAAATAAGTGAATAATTAAAATAAAATGTATTCTTTTCTCTGTTTTTGCCATTTGGTAATTTCCAAACGGGTTGGTGGCATACCTTGGTAGTATTCACAACCTGTTATATACAAGGTAAGGAGTAGGGACCTAAGTTTTTTGACAATGAAATGTAGTTTTTAATAAGACAGTTGCACTCCCGTATTTGTTTTTGAATCCACATTTTATGTGGACAAAGCAGGACTCGTGTTCTAGGGGTACGGTTACAGGTCTGGACCATGATGTGGTATACGGATGAATGAACCTGTCTAGAGGATGTATAAGTCCATAAAGCACGTGGAATGTGTATCTCGGAGAGGAACAGAAAATGT
The DNA here is from genome assembly GCF_027358695.1 of Spea bombifrons. Classification (NCBI taxonomy): domain Eukaryota; kingdom Metazoa; phylum Chordata; class Amphibia; order Anura; family Pelobatidae; genus Spea; species Spea bombifrons. The sequence continues at coordinate 19,983,552 of NC_071090.1, read as the reverse complement.
TTCTTTACACCCAGGCCCCGAGATCTCCAGATTACAGGTCTACCTCTACCCTGATGATTTGGAACCAATAATTGGTGGAGCGTAACAAATATCTTCAGGTTGCCCCAAACGATTTAAGAACTGAAATAAACCTAAACTAAAGATATTAACCAGTAGCCTGGGAAAAGCAGTGCTTATCTTGGAGACTCCAAGTGAAGCTCGTTCATTTATGAACATTAGAACCATCAGCTTAGAGTTGACATATGTTTTTGCTATTTTATTTATTTATTTCTTCTGCAACATTTTCATTGTAGGTATGATGATTCATGGGATTGTTAACTTGCTTTTATACTCTAACCATGAGGAAGCTTTTCTTTTAATAACATGACAGCTTCATATCAAGGCTGACCTACCTCTTAGAGCATCTTGAGAAGTCTTTAGTGTATGTCAACATATTTCACAATATAATACACAAGCCATAAATCAGTCATGGATTGAATACAATGCTTTAGATTTTCTTGTTCTGTTTTGAAGCTTGTCAGGGCTGCATTTCAGACACAGTATAGCTTTGTTCCTACCTGCTACATGGTTTTAGTTTTACGTTATTATTATTCAAACCATTAAGCACCAGAGAAACAGTATCAATAATGTGTAAGTATGTATGCATACAGGTTGTTAAAGGGTCACCAGCTAATAGAAATCGTCAGATCACTGACTCCTGGGAGAAACCAATGTTCCAAACATTGTCACTGGGGAGAAGCTACTTGAAACACACAAATACATAAGACTTTGTCTTTATAATGATGATGCTTACACGAATGCGCACACAAACATTTTGTTCTTCTTGAATATATGTAAAGTAGAACTGGCAAGTTCCAAAAATCCATGATCCTAACTACGATCGCTGACCCCTCCATACCTTTTTGTTTTAGTTGGTTGTTCTGTGATGCAGTAATTGCTATATCTTGTTTACCCATTGTGCATATAAATCAGTGTTGTTAATTATTAATAATAATGGTTTTACATAGGAACTATATATTTGTAAACAATGTCTACTACTTCACTCTCATGTGCAGTTTACTGCTTCCTACTTGGGATGTTTCTAGGAGTCTAATGCAGTTGGCTCCAGGGCATCATGGGAAATGAGGGGACATTTGAATAAAAAGCCCTACTTGCCTACTGTTCCTTGGTTTGGGAGCTTGTCCCTGTACTTCAGTGTCCTGGAACATATCCTGGGAAACAGGCAGTTGAAGGTGGTGGGAGCAGGGCCAGTTGGGGAGATCACGAATATCTCTCTTACCTGCCCAAAATTAAGGGAGCCTGAGGTCTGTTCTCCTTAACAATGTGTGCCGACGATTGATCATGAGCGCTGGGATATGACGTCATGTACTTCAGCACATAAATATTTCACTGTCTAGGCTTGTCCTTGGTGGACCTTTAAGAACTCTGTGATGCAATGTGGTGTTTATCCAGGGGGCATTAATAGAGATCTGTTCTCAATAATGCCCAATTTTTCTGAAGGAGTATGATTCTGATGCCACAAATTACACATTTTATGGTTTCCCCATGATTTATGATCTTGGCAGATAATGGCATCTCTAAAAAGGCTGCATGGATGTTTTGATTTTCACAATTTGTGAGATGTAAACACATATAGAAGGAATAGAGCATTAAATAAATAACACCATTTTAAATATTAAAAACGTCTAAAGAGCAGATTAACTGAATAAGAACCCTTGAGTAATAATATCATTTACTTACCCTGCACTTTCTCCTGGAGGGAGTCAAGCACTTTACAGAATATATAATATCTACTTTAAAAAGAACAATTGCACAGCCATATCAAATGACTTTGGAACAACAGGAAGGTATGGTTCAAGAACCCACAATAATGATAATTTCATTAAACACTTGGTTGAACACATAAGTTTTACTTTCTTAAAATATGTAAGACATTGTAACACTCATGGGAATTTTTAAGCCACGGACCGGTAAATTTTGAGAAAGCTTAACATGCAGATTTTGATATTAAAACACAGGCCGGCAGCCAAAAATTTCCCCTATAGCCAGGATTACAGATCAGCTGTTATGTGGCTTTGGGCATGGACGCTACAGCATATACTGGCCCTATTCGTCAAGGCCTAGGGCAGAGGGTCATATGGGGCAATCAGGTTCCGCAGTCCACCTCTAAACCATAGGCCAATCGAAAAGCTCTGGGATCCCCTTATAACTATTATTGTATTTAAATATCACCTTCCAGAAAATATTACAACATATCTCACATTGAAAATGTAGTAGTTAAGCAATAGACGCACCTCAAGTTTTACTAATCATGATTAAATATGATATTGCCGTTGCAGAATGAGTATATTCCAGGTCTGCTGCATTTAATCTAGCAAGCTACTTTGTGTAATAAAATGGCTGCCTTGAGATGAAACGTACTAATTATGTTTCTCGGCATCACTCAAGTAATCAATGTCCAGAAGTTGACTTCTCTGCAAGAGTCACCCTAATGGCTGCCCACAAACTCATCATGGTGCGGCCTCTTCTTGCCGTCACCACAGCACACAAGACAACGTCTGTCTGTTTCCTCTTACATTTACAGAACAAGCCTTTGTAATGATTTACTGATAATAATACGGGACAAGACAATTACTGTAATAGAATATCAAGTCACATGGGGAAAAATAGGGTCCTTTAATACTTACTTCCTGCAAGGGATTTAAGAAAAACTATATTCCTAGCATCCAATTACTTATATCTACTAAATTATAAATAGACAATCTTAAGCCGTTCAGGATGGGAGCATACCTAAACTTGTGTCTCCAATTCAGAATTATAAAATATTATTGTCCACAGAATGTTCAGGTAATGGAAATGTAATATAAAAATACAGAGTACTTGGAGATAAATATAACTATTGGCATTAATGCAGAATTGTATGTGTTGTTATACTTTACCTAAATTGTTAATGTTATTTAAAAAAATATATAAATTTTTTTTTTATTATTATTATTTTTTTTTTCAAAACGTACATTGAATGTACAATTAATGGCAATTAATCATTCTAAAAATACATTTAAACTGCCAAAATTCCATACAGAGTTTTTGAGTACTTAGAGATAAATATAACTATTGAAAGAAATTTAAAATTAACAAATATGTCATGCCTGAGAAGAAACTGAAACTAACCTATTGTTTGTGTTATTATTATCTTTATTTAATATTAATATTGTTATTATTATATTTTATTTATGCAGCGCTAAACAATTCACACAGCGCTTCTTACAGTACATACATACAGAGGCGATGACAAAACTAGAATAGACAGACTAAGACAAACCAGCGGATTGGGTAAACACTCAATTGTTCTAGTTATTCACATTTGTATTATCCAGCTCTGACATCAGTTTTGGCCCTTTTACCCTTGCCCCAGATTTTCTTGGACTTCAACCAACAGTCAATATACTCTAGTTACATTTTCTTGGATGTCGTCCAACAGTCACTTAACTATTGTTACATTTTATTGGAGTCATACTTCTCAGGGCATTACTGAGGAGAACCCCTTTGGAGTTGTCTAAGCATAAAGAGGGCATAATCTAGCCTGTGGTGGGGCAAAAATAGAGAGGGCTGGCTTGTGGGCTTGGCTGGTTTGGAATTTAATAGTTAGCTAGCCAGGGGCTACTTCCTTTTAATTTATTATTCACTAATAGAGTTATTGCACCCACCCTCCCAATTTATTGGCTTCAGTTAGGAGCAAGCGTTGGGCTCCTGCCTTTGTAAGAAGGCGTTTTGGGGGGCCATGTTTACCCACCTGGGCTGGAGGGAACCTAGATCTGAGGTTGATTGGAGCAGGTACTATGGAGAGGGACGATAGTTGTGAAATTCTGGTGGGTAGTGCTCGACCTACCTGTTGGGGTTTGGTTACGGCCAGTGGTGTTTGGCGAGTTACTACTATGGAGGCTGCTCAAGGAAGGGTTATTTTTAATGTTCAGATTGTTGTGTTTTAGATTAACCTTTTAAGGATAAGGTCTATAGAATGTTATCATTTTTAGTACATTTATACATGTCTCAAAGTTTCATAAAACCCTGCAACCTTTAAAATCCCCGTTTTTTTTTTACCGTCAGTTTTGCCAATTAAACAGATGTGAAGTCAAGTTTGCAGAGGTATCATTGAGAGAGACTAAAACGCTAACGAATCATTCACAAATTTACATTTTGATTATGCGAGCCACGTGTCCACATTCCTGTCTAGTCCCGTTATACTTATTAGCAAAACTGTCAAATGCAGAGTAAGACTAAAGTAGACTAAAAAGAGGGCTGCGCAGCGCATAAAACATACAAGTAACAGCACATGCGCTAGCATTGCCATAAAGAATGAACTCAGCGTGGAACGCCCTTAATTTTTTAGGGCTCATTGCAATGTACTCATATCCAACATGCGTCTATGCACAGTTAGGTCCGGAAATATTTGGACACTGACAGAAGTTTTGGTATTTCGGCTTTTTACCAAAATAAATTCAAGTTACAGTTAAATAATGAATATGGGCTTAACGTGTGTTATCTCAGTCTTAATTTGAAGGTATTCACATCCAAATTGGAGGAAGGGTTTAGGAATTACAGCGCTTTAATATGCAGCCCTCTCTTTTTAAAGGGACCAAAAGTAATTGGACTTTTTTTGTTATTTATTCATCAATTTAGCAAGTAAAAGGTTTGGAGTTGATTCGAGGTGTGACATTAGTATATGGAAGCTGTTGCTGTGAACCCACAACATGCGGTCCAAGGAGCTCTCAATGCAAGTGAATCAGGCCATCCTTAGGCTGCAAAAAAAGAAAAAATGCACTTCCATTGCATCTCGGTTGTTTCATTTCAAATCCATTGTGGGGCCGTACAGAGCCAAAATTATGAAAATTGTGTCAGTGTCCAAATATTTCCAGACCGATCTGTATATATTTACGTTCCACCCAATATAGTGCACGTTTCCTGTTCCGTTGCTTGTAACTTCATGGAAACATATAATTATACAATTAAAAATATCCTTGGTTAGTTTATTTTAGGGATCAACCGTCAAAAGGTAAAAAAAAAAAACACAGGCCACATCTCAAATTTGTGGAAGAATGAATTTGGTTCTTCCGGTTCTTTAAGAATAGTTTTGGCCAGCATAGAGAAAAATGAATCCATTTTAAATGCTACACTAAAACCCATGTCTTTGTGGAAAACTTATCAGTGATGCATGCAAATCACACAGTTATCCATATTGATCTAAATAGGATTAAGTGTGCAATATTCATGCCTGGCATGCACTGCACTTAGGCGGTTTCTGGCAGATGATATATGTTTATGCACACTATCTTAATTGGTGAAATAGAATTTTGTATGGGTTGTAAAAATCTATGAGAGGACTCCTTAATTCGCAATGAAGATATTTTCTTTTCAGCGATTTTGTGTGCAGCAATCATCTGCCATAATAATTGTGATGCAAAGATTCATTTTCTTAATTAAGAATTTACTCCCCCCGACATACTGTATGGGTAAGGCTGGGGGGAGGTTGATTAGGTCTGCTGCTGATTGGAAGAACTTTCACTTTATATATTATTTAGCCACTATGCATCCAAGTTAATTTTAAAACCCATCCCCAGGATCACGAATGGTCCTGGATTACAGAATTGCTCAGTTTTGCCTTGAGGGGATGTGTATAACGCCTTGTTTTAGAATTACTGATCTAGATTGTAAGCCTCAGTTTCATAAGGTTTATTTTTGAGCTATGTCTGTAGGACCACACGCTGATCCAGTCTCTCAAGGCATGTCGTTGACTGATTATCGAAACCGTTGGGTCCAGAGAGTCAGAAGTAAGGTAGGGAAGATTGTTGGCCCTTTACCAGTTTGCAGAATGGGAGAAGTAGGGGCACTTGCGCCCTTGGAAGTTAACCGACAGGGTCACCCTCCTCGTCCTTTGGCAAGGCTTATATTTTGTCATCTCCAACATCCGGAAAGATTACTGTGGATACTTCTACACCATTTACCATCAAACTCTGTGTGTCTGTCACCATAACAGCTCTTGGCATGAGTACGTTCGTCTGTTGGACCTACCTGTAGCTTGTGTTTTTTGCTTGTCAGTAAGTGTAAATGTTTTTTGGGATATAATAGTCCACCTCATGGAAACTGAAATAAGTGGCAGTCTGTGGCAGGACCAGTATTATCTAATGAAATCAAATGAATCAAGTTATTACCCTTCTCACTCGCCCTTACAAAGGCTGCCTGAATTAACAATAATCAGCAACAGTAGGGTAGAGATAATTTAATGTGGAAGAAAAATCACATAATTACTATTGTGTTTACTGTTGAAACACATGGTTTACATGGTTTATTTAGAGTGTGAATCTCTACATTGTAGGATTTTGGTAAAAAATGACACATCCTCTTTAATGTTGAATACAGTGTGAGTGCGGACGTTGGTTCACAGTATAGGGCTCTCATTTTATATTACACAGAGAATAGCTTCAAGGTCACCTTTCATGCACAGTACATCTCTGTTCCTGCTCATCGTCTGTATTTTGTGCTCTCGCATCTTTGTGGATCACAATGTGAAATTGGTACTCACTTGTGAAAGGTTATATTGAGCAAAGATATAGACGGACCAGATGTTTACAGCAACAATAACTCAGTGGCACGATAACACAGATGCCTGGTAATAATTCCGTAAGTCTTCAGCGGCAGATTAGTGCAAGCTCTGGAGATCTGTGACCTCATGTTCACTTAGTAAAAAAACACCCCATCAATTCATCAACTAATCCCTACCAAGTAGTATAACGTCAGCTGCACTTACGATCGCAGTAGAACGCCTTTCTTATGTCGATACTTGCCTTATGTTGGCTAAAGAAAAGGAAATTAATTTTTGGAAGATGTTTTTGGAAAAGTTAACCTTCATAAACTTGGTAGGGCTGATGAGATGGGGTCATCAACAGGCATTTCTGTAAAATACAAATACTGTAGGGACGCCAAGCCGTTTCTTTCATAATGAAAACAGTATATTAAGCAAGATGATAAAAGATGAGAGAAAACTTTTTTTAAGGAGAAAGCATTCAAGATTTATTTTAGAAATGAGTAGGTATTTGACTAAAATATTTTTGAAGATATATTTGTCTTCATAGCGTAAATGGTCCTATCTTTTTTTATATATATTGTGAGCAGGGTAATTTACTATATTCTAAGCCGAGTTAAAGCTGCGTGGCCACCAAACCCCAAGGACTCGACCATATCTGTTATATTCGCATATCTGTCACTTTTTTCCATGAAAGGATTAAATATTTTTTAAAAAACTTGCATAAGAAACCTTTTGCAGCTTCTTTCTGCTGCTATGGCGACGGGGCCTTTCCTTTATAAGCTTGATTTTCACATGAATACAGACTAGTGAATTATCAGCTCTTAAGCATAAATACGAATTAAATAGAAACCGGACACCGTTAAAGAGCCTGAACATGAAACAGAAATAATGTGTCTCTGTATTAGAATTTCCTTACTAATGTGTGCAGAGAGAGAAAAAGGAATAACATAACTTTTACATAATAAAAGGATAACTAAATGCCAAATTCCCCAAACTCTATATGCAATGTTTCTATGTATAAAATTATGCACATTTACAGTTTTTTCCGAATATGACACTAAAATGATTACGAGATACATCAAATGTGTGAAAGAAAAAAAATCCATGCATTTAGGAGATATATTGTTTTTAAAATATATCCCAACTCATTGCTTCAATTTTAAAGTGAGAATGACCCCTTTGTATGTGTTAAAAAAAATGGCGTTTTTGCATCCATAAAATGTTGGTATATTATTTGTCTTCTTCATCAGAAATGTTTTCATTTTTTTTAAGGAACGGGAGATATAGTTGCCATAATAATCTCCGAGTCAACAGGTCGAGATATCTTGAGCTATGTCGAGAGGAATATATCTGTTCTTATGGCCATCGCAGTTGGGCCACGTAATCCTCCTAAGAATTTCAGCCGAGGATCGCTGGTCTTCGTTTCCATCTCTTTCATAGTCCTTATGATTATTTCATCGGCCTGGTTGATATTTTACTTTATACAGAAGATCAGGTACACAAGTGCTCGTGATCGGAACCAGGTAAGCCATTAACGCTTTATAAGCCACCTCTCCATAGAAGTACTTATGTGAAAGAAACACAACATTCGCCCTACTAAAGTAGACCTGCCAAAAAAAATATATTGTTCAAAATGTTATGAAAACATTGTTTAAATGTCATTGTATATGTTTATAGAGGTTTCTGCTGGATACCTGTATGTATATGGATGCAGAAAGTTTAGCAAAAAGCTTTCATATGCATTAAAGTACATACGATGGCTTGAATGTCCCTTTAAGGCCTTGTGCTACAGGAAGGCTGCGGATTGCACCTCACATATGTTCTTACACTGTTTTATGTTACCATTAATGATTGTGTACTATGGCTGGCATGGATATTGTTAAGCGGACATAGAGATCTGTCATGGGCCGCTTGGGTCATACAGTTTGACATGAGTATAAAATGGCAGGTGGGAGCAGCTGCTGGTGGTTGGACTGTTGTGGTGTAATATATATGGGAAGCATTAGATAAACGTGTTTTTTTTTTAAACATTTAAACATTTCTGGGACCAAAGAGCAATCAAGACCACAACTTCTATGTCTCCATAAATAGGTTTATCTGTTAGAACAAAGTAATATACATATAGCACTAAAGCACTAATTGAAGAAAGTAGTGAGACAATTGTTGTAGGTACTGTAGGTTCTGTATTCTTGAGAAGAAGGAGACCTTGCCCTTCTAAGCGTGAGTTTTTATACCCCTTTACGTTAACAGTTAGGGTACAAGTTCTACTTTATATGGGCAATATGTGAATTTTAGGAATCCTATTGGACCTTTCATATGATACACTGGCATTCCAAAGAGCGCCCTCTGACAGTTACGTCACGTGATCCTGGCACTCGTTGATGCCTAAAGTGTGTATATTTCTAGGTAAGGATGGCTTTAGAGGAATGACAGGACTCTAAAGACAGTTTCTAGGCAACTGTAGTATTTCAATACATTTTAATCACAGCTTTTAAGAGACATTAAAAGAGAAAAACAAAATGACAGACAGCTTTCTTTTACTTCTCTCTACATGATGAAAAACTTATGTGGCTGATATTTTATGAGGCTCCCTATGTGGAACAGCTATTAACAATCCCCTTTTGGGAGCATTGCATCTTCTAAGTAAAATAAAAAAAAGTAGAGATGCTCCAATATGTCTATGATTCTTAAAGTAAACTGACATGGTCACAAGTTTTGATTTTGGTCTTCTACTTAACATAAATAGTTTGGAGAAATTTACCTAAAAACATGGGGATATTGTACGTTATGGAATCTTAGATTGGTGGCTTTGGATTTCCTGCGATGTCCGGCCCTGACCGGAGGTATTATCTCTGCCCTGTCATGGGGAGAAATAGTCATCAAGTTCCTGTGATTAGGAAGTTACAGTTGCCACTCTCACAAACTTTTGTTCTATAAACAAGATCACACAGGATTATGAGGTGTATTGAGCTGTAAAACGTAATATTTGGGAAACGTAACATTTCCAAGTTAAGTTACAACTACCTATTCAGGCCCCCCTTTCATATAGAGCTCAACTAAAATGCATGCTTAAAGATAAGAGCAAAATAATTGTTATACATCAAATTTCATTTGTTATAATTATGCTTGATTTTGCAGAAAATATATTAAAAGCATTTCTATACATTTGCACTTTTTTTAAAAAGGGAAATCAGTCCTGTAGATGCATTATTATTATTTCTTGTTTCCATCAGATGGAAAATCTCAAAAGAACAGCAGGGAAATTGCAACATATGTACAACACAACACAAAGAAACACTCTGGCGCACACACACACACACCAACCCTCAAGAAATGAAATAAGTCTCACACATTAGACGAATTGCCATGTAAGAAACGACCTTTCTTTTTTCTGACTGTTTTCTAAAGGTCAGGCGAAACTTGATGAAATTTTTATGTGCTGAAAAAGCTTCAGCCAATGAATGTTTAATGAGAAGGTGACAGTGCTTAAAAATCTCTGTTTGAAATTCTCAGATGTTGTAAAGGAGAAGACGGAGCTATTAGCTATGAGAGCTCCATTTGGCGTATTTAAAACCTGATCCCGGCAAACAATTTTTTTTCTTTTCCTTTCATTTTTTTTTATCTGTGTGTAAATAGAAACTGTGCTTTTCAGAAAGCTTTTCTCTAAAAGTACTCTGTAAAGCATTTTACTGCCATGTCTATTGGAGGGCCGGTACATCAAGCATTCACCGGCATCATTACTTAATGCCTATTGCCACTGTTGATTTTTTTTAAATACATTTACATTACATTACATTTATTTATAAAGCGCCGTCAGATTCCGCAGCGCTGAACAAAAAAACCTTTCTTCCGCCTTTATTCTTCCCAAAATAAATACATTGAGATTTTAAAGTGTATTAAAAGATGCACATGCAAGTTATTGAGCTGATGACATTAAAAGTATAAAGCATGTAAGTTGACCCTTTAGAATTACCAGCATTTATGTATGAATTTGTCTTAGAATATGATATGATCTACATTTAAGTCACAATAATGAACATAATCTGTTTTAACTAATAACACACACATTATTATATTGTTATTGACTACTTTGAATACATCATTCAAATATTCACAGTGTGGGTTAGTAAAAAGTATGTGAACTCCTAGGCTATCACTTCAACAAAAGCTAGTTGCAGTCAGGAGTTAGCAAACCTGGAATCCAATCAATGAAACAGAATTGGAGGTGTGTTTTAGAGCTACTTTGACATAAAAAACATTCAAACATTTTAATTTTGCTATTCTAAAGAAGCATCTTCTGATGTAAACCATGCCTCGCAAAAAAGAAATCTCTACCTACAATCAAGATTTGTTGATTTGCATAAAGCTGGAAAAGGTTACAAAGTAATCTCAAAGAGTTTACATACTCATCAGTCCATAGTTAGACAACTTGTTTATAAATGAAGACGATATAGTAACTCTTCCAAGAAGTGAGCGCCCAGATAATTCCAAGGGCACAATAGAGCTAAAGGTTTGAAGGAATCATTGGAACTGGTTAACAATTCTGTACATGAGCCTGCCATACACAAAATGCATGGAGTCCATGGCAGGACACCACAGAGGAAGCAGCTGCTCTCCAAAAAAAATTGCTGCATGTCTGAAGTTTGCCAAAGAGCACCTTGACAGTACACAATGCTACTGGGAAAATGTTTTGTGGACTGATGAAACTAAATTAGAATTTTCCGGGAAGAACACTCAGTACTATATAAGTCGTAAAATGGGCACCACATACCCACATGAAAACATCATCCCAACGGTAAAATACGGGGGAAGAGAACATGGTATCATGCAATATAATGTCAGGGTGGCTGTCTGGCAGCTGAAGTTGGGTGATGCATTAGGACAATGACCCTAAACACCGAAGTAGATCTACAACCATGGTAATAGGAAAAATCTCTAGTATTGTGAAGAATTGTGTACAATACACCTTTTATACCTATTTCCATTATAACCATGTTCATACGCATTAGGCCTGGAACACTTACATCACTTATTAATTGAACCTAAACCCAATCCAAGTGTGAAGTTCACCTGCTTAGGACTTTTTCAAAGCAGAAATCCGAACCTCTCTTTCCTTATTGATCCTTACCGTTGGCTGCCAAGGAACCGTTCCTTAACCTTCGTGATTCTTCATAGTCTGTTTTTTGCAGTATTGACAAAACAATAGGACACAGTAAGCAGGAAAAGGAAATTGTAGCCCAGTCCAATGCACAGAGGGGGCCTGGTTTCCATCAACTTGCTAACGAGCATAGAATGTGTCTTAGAAATAACTTATGTATCCTTAACTCACTTAAGGAAAAAGCTTGTAACAGATCGGGATTCTATTCTGTTGCGTGCAAACCTCTTAAAGGGGAACTTTTCAGTACTTCACAGCATTTACCATGACTTAATTGATTTATCAAAACTATCTGTAGCTAGTTGCAAATTTTTTTGGAGCAATTTCGTTTAAAAGGCACACAGAAATCCCTGTGCTTCTTTGCGCTCCACCCTTATCAAGGCGGTCAAAACCTAAAGTCCATTTTTGCCTAATGAAAAAAAATATATATGAAATACAATAAATAAGAATAACCATACTAATCCTGGGCTGCTGCCTTGATATATACATAAGCTCAGTTTTTAATGCATTTATGGTTTAATTGGTAAACAACACAGGTTAACATAAGGCGCCGAGCTACAAAACGTAGCGTTTGGGAAAGGGCTAATTGATGTAAATTAAGTAGGATTTCACTAAAAGAAGAATGTTTCCTTCTTTAAGGGACTGGAGGCAACAAGCTAATTAAAGGCTGACCTTCATCAGTTTTGATGGGAAACATTAGGCTTGACCTTTTCTCTCCTGTTGTGTGCAGCTTGGACTGGATTGATATCTGGACTCGGGATTGATCTTTTTTGGCTCTTTTTAAATGGTGCAACTCTTTTTATTTAAAATATATTTTTCAAAGGAATAGGACATTTCTACTTTGTTCTGTGCACCCTGGGGTCTACTGCTCTTGGTCTGAATGTCAGGGTGATATAATATGCTACCTTCGTATATATAGTAACTTGTTATTTATTAAAGAGAGGCACTTAAAAGTCTTGCTCTCCAGATCTTTATTTAACCTGTTTTTTATACTGTAGAATGGGATAAAAGTAAAAGTGGTACATTCACTGCAACTGGTCTGTTAGTGAGTATACCCCGCACATAGTTACATAAAGATTTATTAAAAGACACTTTAAGAAGGTTAGAGACAAGAGAGGGAGACATCAAGCTAATTTGATATTTCTACAACCTTCCAGCTTACATGATGCAGAATAGCCCCTTACTTTTAAACCCAATATGTCTAAAACAAATAAACTGACAAACAAGTGCTGGCTATGGGTTCAGCAAATAAACACGGTTACACTAGAAGCATCAGTAATAGTGACAAGAAACTAGTCCCAGCTAGTATTATTAAATGTCCTCAGCAGCAGAGGCCCGACCCAGGGCAGCGCCCATAGCCTCCCCGTCCATGGCCACCATCCTTACTGCTCCAGGACATGACGTCATATCACGGCACTCTGTGTTAGTGAGGGGGACATCTCCTTTTGATGCAGTCTATCCATAGTGTAAATTAGCCACTTGGGGAGATCAGAGATCTCTCCTGTAACCGGCCCATTGAGCATCAGCACACAGGGGGCCTGATCACACAAGAGGGCCACATGCTTATCAAATGTCTCCTCGTAATGCCTGGTAGGCTAATGAAAGCTAATAGAGCCATTGCCTAAGGTGTGGCTGCAATCAGGGGGTGGAGCTAGACCCAGAGGGACCCTAAACACCACTCCCCTCTCTGGCTTCGAACCTGGTGGCCCGCGAAACCAGACAATCCGGGTGAAACCATTTACTGTTCTGTTCTCATATTCTGTTTCAATTTGTGATTCAGTTACTAGTACAACACTACTAAAATCCCTAATAAATACAGGCGACCTAAATCACAATGACTACCTTTTCAGAAACTATTATTATATGAAGAAAATTGTCCACTGCTAACAGTGAGTTAATACATACAGTATTTATGATGGGTTGCTATATGAAGCATCTCTGGATCATCTCATTTAGAATGCCCCCAAGTATACTTGTTAGTGTAAGTGACCATGCCTATTAGATACAAAGTGGTCTAGATAGCAGTCCAGTGGGACTGCCTTTCCTATGAGTCCTAGCACATTTAATTGATGCAACTTCCATTAAGATAATATTTCCTCCTTAAAAATCCCATTATTGCAATCATTTTCAAAGCTGCGACAATCCACGTGATCTAAAATTACAAGTACAGCTAAGTACTCATCAAAGAAATTAAGATGTGCTTTTGTATGAAGTTAATATATGAATTAACACAATGTTTCTCTTTGATAAAGTGTGTCCTTCAATTAGGATGTGAAGAGGTTTCCTTATAAGAAATGCTTCTCCATATTAGTTCTGTGATGTCATTACATCATATGAAGAATTTCTATTCCAGTTTTTACTGCACTCTGTTTCACATTAATCTATATCCAGGAACATTTCATGCTGTCAAACGAGATCCATGTTTTCTTTTTGTCATTTTGAACTTGTCCAGTTTCTTCTGCCTAGTCTTCCATATTATTTATTTTTCTGATTTTATGTTTTTTCCTACAGCGTCGCCTCGGGGACGCAGCTAAGAAAGCCATCGGGAAACTGACAACAAGAACAGTCAAGAAGGGAGATAAGGTAACTGCCTTCAAAACTACATAGAACTTATGATTCAGTTTATTGAGATGGTCATACTTCATAACTATGCCTGAGTTCAAGTGCTATGTTGACAAGATTGTGGCTGCTTACCAGTAGTGTTCTTTTAGACAAAACATTAATTGCACTCGAACTGAGGAAGGTTTAATCACATAAAAACAGAAACGCTGACTGTCATGCAAACTAATATGTTAGGTAGGGGTTAAAAAATATATAAAAGATTAGAATGAATTTTTCCCATTTGTAATAACAATATACTGTAATTTAAATATAAGTAGAAGTATGAATAAATGTTTTATCATTTTATTTTATTTTATTTTATTGGGGCAAAATAATGTCTTACATATATGAATATGGTTTTTAAAAAGCCCTAGTTTTCCTGAAAAAAAAAATATAATTTGTGTGGGTAAACTAAATGTGAAAGAGGTAAATAATGGTTGGAAAGGACATAACAAAAATTGCTCTGGTCCTGTACGTCTGTGTTACTGATATAACACATCAACTTTGCTTAGGTTGCATTATCTTTTCTAGGGAATGTATATTATGTGTAATTCTTCACTAGTAGCTAGTGTTGATTTTTAAACATGACACGTGCATGTGCGGTAAGCCGCTGACTGTATCCCGCAGCCCTTTTGGATGCAGCACAATACTGAGAAGATGGCAGAGCGTAGTTCCACTTCTGCTACCAGAAGGGGTCCCTTTGAGGGCTGCTGTGACCTAGAGGTCACAGCAGCAGAGGATGAAGGTGAGGGGGTGACAGGTTGGACAGGTTGGCTATCCTGAGTATAGGAAAAGACCAACAACCAAAAAAAAGGGCAGACTAGATGGACCAGTTTTTTTTATGGGAAGAGCTATAGCCAATGTATTCCATCTGAAACATGTAAAAAACATACCTAGCTGTGAAATCACTTGTGTGGGGCATGAGGTGAAGTACTCCAAACATATAGCTCTGTGCAAACCTTCTTTATGTAGAAATAAATAACTTGCATATGCTTCTATAAGTATTCAAGAGTTAATGCTTAAGGAGAGAAACACGTAAACTGGTCAATAGGGATCATTTCCTAGAAGTAGTTCTCAAATAAAAAATCAGATCTTTAGCAGTCTTTCTAAGGCACGCTGTGAAAGGGACACCTGGTGTGCATCTTATATTTGTGCCAAATCTCCCTTTGCCTCAGGCACTAAACGAACGCTAGATGCTCTACAGGACTGTGGCAGCCATATCACAACAACAGAAATGTAAATAACGAGTGTTACTTCCACCAAAGCCAAGTTTATGTCAGATGTTTTAAAGGGAAATCTGGTCACTGTAGCTTTTAGTAGCAAGGTAAACCAGAAACACTGTATATTTAAATACGATCAGATGATGCTACTAACTAGCAGCTGGACAGACTTCTGGAATATGTTTTATGTAGCAAACGCCATTTGAAAAGCTATAGAATATTGTTGTCTACCTGGAGGCCTGTGGATTGGATGTAGTTCTCATGGAAATTTGTATGCACCCCACTCCTTTCCAGAACAAGTAGAATCTAGAAACTGGGGTGGCTTTCCAGTGGCATTAAAACCTTTACTAGGGTTATCAGGCAGACATGAATTATACACCCTTTGACAAGTACAAGCCCATAAGTTTGTGGAATTTATATACAGGCCTAATTTAATTCATTTAGTGTATGATTTCATCTTACTACCTGTCACGGGAACCAGGGGTCTTAAGCCGTGGTCCTTCTCAGGTCCTGTGGGAATGGCCCTACAAAGCTACCAGAGCCAATGTTGGTAAGCTTTTCCTAAAATCTAAGATTACAGTGTGTGTGGAACCAAAAAAGTAACTGTTTACGTGACAGGAGTGGACATCCACAAAGCCCTATTTATAATCCTAGAAAGCATCGAGTGTAATGTATTTTGATCCGTGCTTGTTTTCAGCAATTTCGCTAAATCCATTCAAGCAAACTTGAAAAAACATCGTAGCTCACACCCATCATTCATCCCTACAGACACATCAGACATGTCTACATGTGATATTGACCGCCTGCTAATTTAGTTCCTGCTGTGGTTTCTAATGCCCTTGCCTTTTGTACTTCACATTTGTCAATAACGCCACCTAATTTCAATGGAGAGCTTTTAGTTACGATTCAGAGATCATGTCTGATGCGCACGTGCAATCAGCTACTGTAAGTTGCAGTCTTGCAGCGTTGTATCACGAAATAGCCAACGTTTACTCAGCAGGTTGCATTTCACGTGGAGCGATAATATCTCTTTAGGAGCTATATCTGTCCGACTCTCTTTCCTACCCTAGTTAGACAGATTAAAGCATTTGGCTTAAGCTTTAGTTCTCTAGCTTGAAGATTTTTGTTGCGGTGAAGTCAGAAGTGATGCCAGCACAACTCTCAAGTGTCTGTTTGTTTCACAGGACAGTTACGATGTTGTGCACCTCAAAGTGGCTCTTTGGCCATAGTGGGTGGTCCTTCCCCTGACTATGACCCCTGCTGGGTGCAGTTACCAACCTCCCTGCCTCTGACCTCACCCCAACACATATTTAGAGTATGTAACATATAAAGCATCTCTCATTTAGAAAGTTCCAGTGTATGATGAGTAAATCAGATGAGAATATGAAATACCGTATTCAGTTCCAGACTATGTGGGCTCGTACGCGGTCTGCTAAAATAATGCTGATAGAATTGAAGGATCGTAGCAATGATGGAATATGTGAATGATCAGTGAAAAGCCTAAACATGTAAAACATAAAGTTGGAACAATAAATAAAACTGATACATTCAGTGCTGGGTCGAATTATTACTTTACTTTTAATTACATTCTTCATCATTACTGTAGATTATGAGGTCATCCATACATGGAAGGTAAGGTTTTTCCCTGTGTAGCATTTAAAAACTCTTAGATTTCAACAATATTTCAAAATAAGTGGATATAAAAAAGCACAAGAAAGGTATACAAGTGTTTTAAATGATGCAAATAAATAATGAGCTTATTTGGGAGAGATGATTAGGTCCATATTGGAAGTGCTAAGTGATTTTTGAAATTCTTATTGACGTTTTCCCTTTAATCATTTTCAGCCATGGGTAAACAACTAGATGTTAAAAGAAATTTGAGAATTTACATTCTAAACAGAAAAAAAAAATCCACAGTGCATAAAGATAGAAAGGCAATGCTAGCAGAATAATGGCACACTGAACTTGTGAATTAACTGCATATATGTTATTTTTTCCTCTGTTTAGGAAACAGACCCGGACTTTGACCACTGTGCCGTCTGCATCGAGAGCTACAAACACAATGACATTGTTCGCGTCCTGCCATGCAAGTAAGTTGCAACATAGATAAAGATAAAGCTGTACTGTGTGCCCCATGGGCTGTTTTTGGACATTCAAACCGGTAGATGCTGGTAGCATCTGTTATTCATTAAAGGAACACAGCTTCCCAAAATAGTGAGACCATTAAACACAGTTACTTACCCCAATATTTGGGGATCCTTTGATCCATGAGTGGAGGGAGAGGTACTTTTTCTACTCTATCCTGTCTATTGTATAACATACACAGAGTCAGCCTGACCCTGCAGGCACGATGGATCAGTGTTACCAAAAGCCAGCGTGCCATCTGAAGAAAAGTCCTCTGATGGCCTCAATGCTTATTTTTTACATCTATGTTGGCCCAATAAAAGGTGTCAGCTTTGACTAAAAGTTCTACTCTTGGATCAATACGGCTCATTTCCATTTTTCTTTATTTAGTGGAAATGCATTAATGATCACACAGAATACACGCTAATGGTAGCTGAATTAACACTCAGGAAAGAAGACTTCTTTTAGCAAGAATTATATATATATATATATATATATATATAAATATATATATATTTATTATTATTATTATTATTTTAACGCTTTAATATACTTGTGATCTTTATAAGCATAAATGCAGAAGTACTTTATACAGTGTTTATGCCATACCATGCTTCATTCTTTTCCTTCTGTTTTAAAATATTGGAATGCATGTTCTCAACTCTTACCTGTTTACGCCAGCTGTACTGTAATAGGATTGCAGATAATACCCAAGCATTATAAATCAGTGTAACGGGATCTGCTATGAAATTTCAGAATCTTCCACCTCCTGCTCATAAATCTGCTTGAAACATGAGAATTCTTCCATTATATGACTCATTTTTTCCCCTGCATAATATATTTTTAGATAGGTTTTTTAAAAGAAAAAAACAGGAAAAAGGCAAATGCCCGGTTGGCCAGTGGCCATTAGGCCTAAATACTTGTCTACCGGGAAGTAGTATTTAAGATAGAAATACTTTTTATTGAATGAACAGCATCAAGAGGGCAAACCCTGCTTGTCTTACTCATTCTAGGCCGCCTAGTCACGCCATACGCTTTTGAACTTCTCTCTCTCATATATAAACCCATTTATATTAAACAACTGTTGAGTATAAAATAAATTTGTACATAAAATTCTTGCTTGATAAATTGGTTGAAAATAGACTTACACAATGAAAGGATTTGGAGGGATTTTCTAAACTATGTCGAGACATAGGAGCTGCTATGATTGTGAAATAATCTGAGTTCTTTGAATTGTAAAAATAATACATCACAGGTATCTGTTTTGAAGCTGTAACTCTGATATGGGATGAATGAGAAGATTAAAATAAGCTGGGATTTTGCAAACAGTAGGAGACAAAGTAAATGCACTACAATACAATCTATTCTCACTGTTCCATTGTTTGGGTCAGCATGTGTGTGTGTGTTATATAGCAAGCGTTAGCGTACAGGTATTAAAGGGGAAGTCCCATAGAAAAATACATATTTTTTCTTTACGCGATACATACAGTGCAGCATCCAGTAATGTAGTTTAGAACTGAAGAAAATGCTGTTTTCTACCATATTTGTCACTTATGTGATATTTTCCTGCTCATACACCATACTTTGCTGATTCTTTATGGCAATGCTGATAAAGTCCATTCCTCTATAGACTCTTTCATTAGTTAGAGTGTCAGGTTTGATGGTAATGACTGAGCCATTCTCATACCTCCCAACTGTCCCAACAGTCTGGTTTCTGCAGGACAGTCCTGATTGTTGTCCAGGGTAGCTTGGGCCAGTTGGGGAGATCCTATGATCTCCCCTTACCAACACAAGAAGATAAAATGTCTATGAAGCTCTGTGCTGTTGCAGCACAGACCTCCTTTTCGGTTTCCATACAGTTTCTGAGGCCGGCTCCATCCTCCCTGCTTCTTATCACAGCCCTTAACACGGGTTCCTGATTCGGACACCTGAAATGTTGGGGGTATGCATTTCGTTGTTTACTTCAGGCAGTGTGATAAGGAATCAGGGGCCAAGATGACAGAGCTACAACACATGACAAATACACAGCTTTCTGAAAATATTGCCTTGTATATTGCATATTACTGACTTAATGGGTTAGGATGCTCAGTGCCCAGTGTCAGGAATTATGTGACACAGTATGATTATTCCACATTCCGCTAATGAAATTCTCAGGCATGGTTTTATACGCTCTCCTAATGATTGCTTCCAGATATTTTACAGTATCGCCAATGAATTTCAGTCAATCAATAAACAGATCTCATCTCTGCAAGAGAGAATTGAAAATCAATGCCTAATGGGATGAGTTGCAACTTGGAAATATATTTTCTGTGAAAGGCGGTATAGTTAAATTTTAATCTGGGTCTCGCATGTGGCCATGTTCCTCCCCACCAAACCAACCTTGATGAACCTACAGTAAAATGAGTACATTCCAACAGCTCAGAACTAGATATAGCTTATTGCTTCCTTTTGGTGCTAAGTTATTATTCACCTTTGAATAGCATTGCTATGCCACTGTGAGTAATGTCATCTTGTGAATGATAAAATCTAAGAGATGTTTATTAAATCTGCTCTTGATTAAATCCAAATCCAAATTTGTTTCTGTTATGTGCAGCTCCATAGCTTATAAATGCAGTTAGTGCTGGTAATTAAATTAAGTGGTAGATGCCCATAGTATGGTAAGATGCCACATCCCAAAATAGTTTTTTTACATTAGTTTAAAGATTACTGTTCTACTTTAGGCAACACATTATATAGACTCTAGTATGATACGCAAGTAAACCTTATTAGCTGTTTCATTTTATTATTTCCTTTGGTTGTTTAACCACATACAAATACTACATGATTTGAGCATCATTTACAGTTTATATGTCAACAGGCTTATGATTAGAGAATAATTTCTGGGAACGTTTCGAGCATTCAACAGTACTTGTTTCTAATACTGCATTTAGTTATAAAAGTGTTAAATTCAACAGAGTAGGAGGAACAGCAGCTTTAAATACTGAAGTCCCTTTAGGTAATCAGTGCTCTGCAGTGTGTTACAGTGGGAGCTAGACAAAAAAGTTGCAGACCCTTGCAGCACCCGAGTTGCCACATGGTGCACATTTCACAGTGAGACTTACAGTGCTCTGAAAAAGTATTTGCCCCTTTCTCGATTTCTCCTATTTTTGCACATTTGCCATACTTAAATAGACTTTGAAAGCAAATGGTCTATCTATAAGTCTGGAAAGGGTTACAAAGCCATTTTAAAAGCTCTGGGACAAACTACAGTAAGGTTTATCTACAAATGGAGAAAACATGGAACAGTGGTGAACCTACCCAGGAGTGGCTGGCCTACCAAAAAAGGCCAAGAGGAATCGACTACCCGACCAGGAGATCACAAAAGAACCCAGACTAACATGTAAGGAATTGCAGGCCTCACTTGCCTCAGTTAACATCAGTGTTCACGGTTCCACAATTAGAAAGAGGCTATGCAAAAACGGCATCCATGGGAGGGTTGCAAGGCAAAATCCACTGCTGCTGACCAAAACAGAAAAAAAGATTTGCCTCATATTTGTGAAAAAAAACCTCACAATGACCCCCATTGATGACCCCCAAGACTTTTGACATAATATTCTGTGGACTGATGAGTGAAAAGTGTCACTTTTTGGAAGACATGGGTTCCATTATATCTGGCATCAAGATAGAACAGAACATCATATCAACAGTCAGACACAGTCGTGTTGGTGTGATGGACTGGGACTGCTTGCCATAATTGATGGACACATGAATTCTGCTATCAGAAAACCCTCTCAGTTCACGAGCTAAAGCTCAAGTGCAGTTGGGTTTAGCAGCAGGACAATGATCCGAAGCACCCACGCAAGTCTACCTCTGAATGGCTCAAAAGAAATGAAAGTTTTGGAGTGGCCCAGTCAAAGTCCTAACTTTAATTTGATTGTGATGCTGAGGTATGACCTTAAAAGGGCAGTTCATTCTCGAAAACCCTCCAGTGTGGCTGAATTAAAACAGTTCTGCCAAGAAGAGCGGGACACCCACAGTGATGTAAAAGACTCATTGCCGGTTATCGCAAATCTTTGATTGCAGGTGTTCCCAACCAGCTATTAGTTATAGGGGACAATTGCTTTTTCACATGGGTGATATAGGTTTTGATTAACTCTTTACCTTCGATAAATGAAATGCATTTTGTGTTAACTCACATTGTGACAAATAAGCAAAAACAGTAATTGGAAAGGGGCAAATACTCAAAGCACTAGGTCAGATTAGGTAACCATTACCAGCAGTCAACATTCCAACATTTGTGTTTTTCAAGAATAAATTTAGGTCTAATTTTGTCTAAAAATATAGTTGGGATTTGTATGACGGGGGAAGGTTTATCAAAACCTACCAATGTGATAAAGAAGCCCTGGTGACACATTTTCTCATTTAGTCATATAGTATTATATTGTTCTTTCTGTCTCCTTGTCTAGTTTACTCCTTCCTCTTTTCTCTCTCTGGTTTTCTATTTCCATTTTGTTCTTTTTTCTTTTCTACAAAATACTTGTTCTAGCTTCAAATAAACTCATCAGCCAGTCTGCACATTCTGTGCCGTCGTATGAACAAAGCTTGTGTGTACCGAAGTCTAAGCCTCTCTCCGAGCGTTCAGTAATGGGGTTCGGAGATGCTGTGCTCTCCACAGTAATGATTTTATGCCTGGTTCTATTCAATTATCTGTGGATACTGAAACACTAAGACAGCAGCACTGCTGAAATGGATGTCAATGATGAATGCTGTGTCTGTATCTGTCCATCACTTGAGGCATGGTATCAGGCAATTATGAGATCTATAGGAGAACGCCCCATCAATCCTTAATTCCTTTAGTTTATTTCAAGAGTAATCATAACAGTCATTTGGTACTTGTTGTTGTCACTGTGAGGGGATCTTCCCTTGGCACAAAATTATCGACATCAGGCCTGGAATGGATTTTTCAAACAAGCCGAGAAAATCTATAAGAAAAAAAACAGAATTTTTAACACTAAAAGTTCCATCATCTGTAGCAAGCTCGTGGTAATTAAGCATGACATGAGTTGAATAGCTGTAACAAAGTGTGGAAAGGGTGTTTTAACATTAATTTGTCTGTCTGAGGCTAGGTTTCCACTTGGGTTTTTGTCCGGCGTTTTTTTCTTGATGAAAAACGCCAGGAAAACTGCCAAGAAAACTGCCGCTGCATTTACCTGCGTTTTGGCGTTTTTTCTGCAGTTTTTTCTGGCGTTTTAGCCTTTCTGTGGAAATTGCTTTTTTTGACCTTAGGCAGTTTTTCCAGCCTTTACAAGTTAGAAGTTTCACCCAGCTAAAAGGGATTAGGATAAATGGCAAGTATCTGCCCTCTCCTGATGTCATTTACTTGGTAGACCCTTTTGTCTCTTTTCTGTGGTTTGTAAGGCATGCTTTATTCCGAATGTCTGCTCCTCTGGGAAGATTGGCCCCAAATGATGGTGCAAATTGTTTGCTGTTGCTTTTGGCACGCAGGATCTGGTCGCGTATGTTTGTTTGTAATGGCATGTTTGTTCCAAATGGTGTAAAATTCAATATGAACCAGTCCAGGACTTTGTTTTGTGTGAAACTGTTTGTTTTCAGCCTATTTCTCGTAGGACACACAGATACTGGGTCCATCCTCTGCATTGTAACTGTGGAAAAAACGCCATAAAAAACGCCAAGGCAATAAACCCACATGGCTTTTTCATGGCGTTTTTTCTCTCCCATAGACTTCTATTGGAGAAAAAAAGCCAAGATTTCTTGCAAAAAACGCCGGAGTGTCAACATGCTGCAGTTTTGAAAAACTGCCACAGAGCCCAAAAAAGCAGAAAAACGCCAAAGAGGACTGAAAAAACGCCAAACAGAAAAACGCCAAGTGGAAATGGCATTTTGCGATTTCCCATTGAATTACAGCTAACATCTGGCTGCATGCGTTTTTCACAAAAAAACGCCAGGTGGCACTATTGGCGTTTTTATAGGCGTTTTTAGCTAAAAAAACCCAAGTGGAAACCTAGCCTAAGAGTGTAATATGAAACAGCTAAAGCATTTTTGCTTTGATCCATACTTTGTTATGATATCATGGTAATGACAGACTGGGAGGCATTGAATTGAAGTTCAGACAAAATAATACAGACACAACGGGCTATATTCAATGCTCGAGATAAATCTGTCACTAGTATTTGAATGGCAATTCATGCATATATTGCAATGGGAAAAAATGAGATCAAAACAGTGATATGTTTATCTGAGTTAGTGGGTTGGATTTAATGCCGTAGACAAATCTATTACAAGTAACATAATAGAAAAATCCCAAGCGACTGTAACAAAACAAAAAAACGATTTATATATTTGCCTGGATTAATTGAGAGCAAATGTATTACTGGTTTTATCATTTGTGTTCCATTGTGCTCTATGGATTGTTGTTAAGCTAATTGTAATAGAGTTGTCACGGGCATTAAATCCAGCCGATAATTTTTTTTTTCCATTGCAACCTACTTTAGGATTGCTATTCGATTACTTGTGATATATTTATCTCAGACATTGTATGTAGCCCAATAGTTAATAATTAGCAGAGCAGTGATCATGCAGAAGTAATGATCGTATGTGGAGTGAACTTAGTTTTGCATTATGCTGATAGCTATTACTTTCTCATACACATCAATAATTATGCACAGTGCACATGTGTATGACACCCACAGGAACCTTTGCGATTGGCATGTCAAAAGTTCTTGCCAATAGAAAAATGCCATTCTTGTCTAACCACTACATACCGTATTTTCCCAAGTATAAGACACTCCTTAATTTTGGGGGACGAAATTTAAAAAAATATATATTGCATAAAGTTATTGTACTGGCTGCCTGGGCATGATATGAGTGTGATTGATGTTAGCTGCTAGCAATTGTTAGCAATCACACTCCTATCATGCTCAGACAGCCAGTACTTGCACTTCACTTTCAGCTTCCCTGCGCCCCCTCCCTGTGCCCCCTACACACGCATCCATGTTATCACACACACATATTCATTCATTTACTCCCCCACCTTACCTGAACTGAAGATCGCAGACTTCCATGGGGGCCGCTGTTTCCCTCTGCGTTGTTCGAACAGGAACAGGAACGGAGCGGAGTCATGTGATGCAATGTGCATTCACGTGACTCCACTGGGTTCCTGTGCTGAGACGCTGATTAGCAACACAGGTAAGCAGCAGGTACCCTTTCCGGTAAAAAAAAATATTATATATAAAAAATCTACCACCACTGTATAAAACGCACCCAATTTTTAGACCCCAAACTTTTCTAAAAAAAAAAAAAAGGTGCGTCTTATACATGGGGAAATACGGTATATGGTTTGACATAAATCATACCTTCCAAGTATCCTAGTTTTTGCAGGACAAACACAATTTTCAGACAGTGTCCTGCTGCCCCATGTAGCTGCACAACTGTTGCACTTTTGCAGGTAGTAGGGATCAAGAACCAGTGGAGGAAATCTCCATTGACCAGCCTAGGGATCAGTAAAATAAACAGACACGTGACCATGTCGCAACACTCTGAAGGTAAGTGCCATGAGACGGCTTTCCAGATTAGGTGAGAAGGTTATCTCATCCTTACCTTGCCCCGTACCCGGTCTGGCCATCACCATGGGTCCAACTACACATCCTGTCCATCTCTATCCAAATACCCCGACACAGATATCCCGTTAGGATAGCTGGTTAAATGCCAGACTCTCTACTTATTACATTTTATTTATAGCGTGCCATCTGTTTTGTATGTTTTATGCAACCATGTCAAATAATCTAGTAAAAAGAAATTTGCAAAGTTTAGTGATGGCAACATGATGTTTTTTTCAGAGGGGGTACTTTGTAACACAACTGGTTTGACTGCAAATAAAAATTTGGAGTGTAAAAATAGGAAACTATTTTTATAAACACTGAACTAGAAGCACAAGTAAACCATTTTTTTTATTTTCATGATAGTGTATTTTTAAATTCCAGTAATTTGAAATGGTTTTATTTTATGAATTGATGCCATTCTGTTCTTGTTTGGGTCATCTAGCTGTGCAAAGTCCATCTGCAAAGTCCATTTATAAATTATATATTAGATCTCTTTATTTACTCTTGTTTACACTTTGTTAGAGAGTTTATGGTTTAGAAGAATGTGAAAAATCTTTGTTCTTCAGGCTAAAGTTTTAGTAGTATATAATCCAGTGTAGCCACTCCATCTCCTACAGTACTTGCCTGCAACTCCACTCCGTGGTCCATGTGGCAAAGCTGATCAGGGGTCCGCACTGGCCACTGAGTGGAGGGGGAGTTTATTTGTGCATAAAGTTTTAGCATCTCTACTAACACACCACAGCGCAGTCATACCAATCATTAAATGTTCAACATTCTTTCAAAGAAACTATTTAAATGTGTCTTGAATAGTTTATTGGGTCATTGTGTGTGCAGCTCTGTAGGTCTGTAGGTACCAAAGTAGCCCACTCTTTTTAACAAGGAACTTTGGGTGGTCCCCATGACCTTGGAGCCGACCTGGATGGAAGCGATTGGTTTAATGGTAACATCATTGATGTTAAATGAACATTGACATTTGGCTCATCATTCGTAGAGCAAGAGTAGTGATCTTTCACATTGAGTTCATTCTGCTGAAAATCAAAACTGTTAATAGAAAAGTATTAAAATATTACAAACTGGAAATGTGGGGAGTCTGTTGGAACTATGTTTCATATCTCTTTGTGGGTATCCCATTGCGTAGATAGTTACCCCTCCCCTCTGTACAATACATCAAAAGCACCATTTGGTTGCGTTTGACATCATGTACCAAGCTCTCATTTAAATCATACTGCTTTTGCTGTCAGAACATTCCCACGACCCAGGATTGGATTATTGGCAGCAATCTTAATGTTCCCAAGATAAATAAATGCAATAGACAAGACTGTGTTGAAGTGGAATAGAAGCTGTGTTAATCATGTCCTCTTACAAACTAAACGGGTTGCCAACATTAAATACACAGACAGAGAAAGGTCTGTGTCAGAGCAGCTCACATGGGAAGGAAAACATGTTGTGTCAAAAAATTCTTGTGTCTGAAATCCAGCTATGGCGCGAGTATAAAAGGAGAGCTGAATTGGTTCACATCAAGTAAATATTTGAATAACTCAATGTGCCTTTTATTTACTAGCAGCGTATACATGTGTTTGGATGGATGGATGAATGGATGGATAGATATTGGATGATAATTACATCTCACAGTTATGAATTGTCGTTGCTATTGTTTTATTTTTAAGGCATGTTTTCCACAAGCTGTGTGTGGATCCGTGGTTAAGTGAGCACTGCACCTGTCCCATGTGCAAACTGAATATTTTGAAGGCCTTGGGAATTGCGGTAAGTTATAAAACTCTGATAATATCCTGCAGCTGCCTATGACCAATCTAACCCAACTAACGTCTTCTGGCTGAAATACAAATTGTGTACATATCAATTTTAGAGTGTTCCGGACCCAGTGTTATGATATCAAACACAATTCATGACCTCACAGGATGTTCTACCCACACGATACAGAGCATTAGCCAAGTTGTTAAAGCAATCCCCACAAATTTGAAATTGCTTGTTGGTTGCTATGATGTTGCCTGTAGTCTGTAAAGTAAAGGAGGTTGTAGACTGCACCAAATAGGGTGCAGGTTACCCATCAAATGCCTTGAAAGAATGACCTGTCCAACCTGTTTTTGTCATATGTATTGTCAGACCTTGGAACCGGGGAACACTATCTCCCACTCTCTACAAAGTGTAGGCTGTGTGTCATTCCCTTGTAATTTTACATTTATTTTGGGATTCAAGCATGCTTTGTGTGCCAGACAGAGAACACAGGTTGGGTTCCAGTGTTCTTCACCTTATCAGGGCACCAAACAGTCAACACCCTACAGGATCTGTTATCGCTCTGTTTTTTCTCCCCATGACAAATTGCAGCTGCCACCGATGCTGTGAACTGTTTGCTGGCTCACAGCTGAATACCCAGTCCCTGCGTCTGCCTCTAGACAGCTCTGTTCCTACAAAACCACTGGCAGCTTGGCATGTCCTGAGACTCGGTATCTTTTAAAAGAAAATCGAAGAAGTTTGACAGCGGCTTTGTGCAATAGTTTGTCTTGTTTTGTTAGTGTAACTTTATCCAGTGACAAAACAAATGAAACTGAATTGTGTTGTCATGGAAACACCTATATATTTTAAGGAAATAAATATGCTAAAGTAAGAAAGGATGATCGCCATCCTTACCCTGCAGAAAGCTTATTATCTTAATTACCCCACCAACTCCCTTCTCCCAACCCCTCCCCCCGGGGCTTGCCCTCCATCACACTATTTCCCCCCACCATATAAATAACCTGGCCTTTTTCATGTAAGCTTGTCTGCTAGATTAGCTGTTTTTTCTGTTAATTTATCATTCAGAAATCTTGCTTTTTCCAGTAATTAGATACCTGCCGCAGGCGATATATTGATCTAATTGATGGGACAAATCCTGGCTCAGTCCTTAGACTATCACAGCTACGTGTCTGGCATCGGGCATGTTAATGTATTATTTGAGTTCATGTAAAAGTATGCCAAAGTGAACTAATATGCACAGGACCCTTATTCAAAATCGGAACTGGCCGTATCAGCAAGGCATCTTGATAAAATAAATATTCTGATAAAATAAATGCCCATAGATTCTGTTGCAATGATATTTTTTTATTTAAACTTTTCTCTCTTGGTGGTTAAGAAGACAGAGGGGTCTTAGATGCCCATCCATAGCTCAGAGAACTGCCTCTAGAAAGACAATTGGGGGAACCCTGTGTATAGGTTGGGTGAGTCTGGGTCCGCTTGCCGCAGAGCAGGCTCTCGAGGATGGGATCTGGCTCATCCGCCATCTCTAGTTTTATCATGCTCGAAAGCAGCTTAGCAATTCTTGAATCACATTTAGAATTAAAATATTATCAGCCACTTACAGCTATTGATTTTTTCTGAAGTAAACAACTTTCAAATCCAGTATAAAGTTGCTATCCTCCTACTACCAAATCTAGAGAATCTGGATTATTTGAAAGATAAGAGTACTTAAGCTATCCTAAACATCAAAGCTGGCGAAGGCAGCAGGAATGTATTAGTGCCGGGTACCACAATGAGGGAAATTAGTCTATGGGGACAGCACAACTAAAAAAAAATGTTTAAAACATTATAAAAGCCATTAAGCACACATTACTTATATTATTATTAATATATTATATTTCCTTTAAAGTTTACAGATGTGTTTTTGCACATGTAATATTTCTGTATCCACATACAGCTATCCTGTTCCATGAATTAGAAGGCCATACCTCCCATTGCACCAAATGGCCCAAGAGGGCCTTCAGAGGGACTTCAGATAGACAAAAACAATTTCTAAACTAATTTTCTACAATTGAAACAAACATATTAGGGCTAGTGTTATAAACTCACACACAAAATATTCTGCACTAGTACAAAAGGGGGACACCTGGGCTGGACAGAAGATCATTTGAGGTCCAGAGTGGGAGAGTTCTCCCAGACAAATGTGCTTTATTTTCATATTTGGAACCCAAAGCATTCTAAAACCGATCTATCTCTTTCTGAATGCCTTATTGTACATTTCTGTGATTTGCACACTTCCCATTACAATCAGTTTGGTTCGAGAAATATACCAAAGGTTTTTCCATCTGCCAATTTCTCATGACCATAGCATAAGCCCAGCCATCCTAACTCCAAGCTGACTAAAATGTGCAACAAATAAAGGATATTTTTCTGTGCACGTTTGGAAGAATGATTGTGCATTTTATTTATACAATTTGATTTACAAATACATTTTCTGATGTTTCTATGCACATATTTATTGTGACTATTAGGGCTGTAGAACACTTTGATACACTCATACCCAGCTAGAAGACTTTGTTTGCCTTCCCTGTTGGGATGTCACAGCCTTTATATATGCTCACAGATCACCTGGCAGAAAGGTTCCGTTCTCAATCCAGTAGAATCCTATCCAATAGACAGGCAACATATTAGGTTCTGGCTACCAACGTGTCACATTAAAAAAAGCTATTGTTCAGTTTTGTTTTATTGAGTTGTATTGTTTTTTATATCCACTAAAATGATTTATATTAAGAAAAGACTGGCTAAATGCATATATTAAGTTGAGTTCCCCATTATGAATTAAATTGAGAAATGTTTCCTTCTGTGCATCGCACATTATGGTTTAAATTGAGAAATGTTTCCTTCTGTGCATGTATTTCCAGACTAACGTGCCATGCACAGACAATGTAGCATTCGACATGGAAAGACTCACCAGGGGGCAGTCCACGACCCGCCGATCAGCACCCAGCGATCCAACGGAAGAAGGAACTCTGATCTTGGAATCTCTAAGGTCCTCCGTAGTGCTTCCTCAGGATGGAGAGGTCACTCCAAGGACAGGAGAAATTAACATCGCTGTGACAAGTGAGTCTGGTAACAGAAGAGATCACATAATTATATAGAATTTCACCCGTTCACACGCTTCTAAAGATGGCTACTTCCCTAAATGTGATTTTGAGAAATATTTTTTCACAAACAAAAAAAAAACATTTTCAGACCTACATTGTCAATGCTTTATATTTGATTAAATGGGAGCCCACACGATTCTGCCAGACAGAGTGACTCTACTTTCTCTCGCTTGTATCTTGTAGCTAAAATAATGAAAGCTATTCCTCAATGTTCTAAGTTATTTAATAGCATTTCACTCAGTGGATTCTTTTGTCTACCAACCTGCTTCCGAACTCAAGAAAGGTAAAACATGCAGAGACCACCTCTCTTTTCTCTGATTAAAAGGATTCAACACCACCTTGATGTCGGCCCACGATACGTTTTATTTATAATGGACCTAGAACAA
Organism: Spea bombifrons; assembly: GCF_027358695.1. Taxonomy (NCBI): domain Eukaryota; kingdom Metazoa; phylum Chordata; class Amphibia; order Anura; family Pelobatidae; genus Spea; species Spea bombifrons. Next base: position 19,952,987 of record NC_071090.1, on the reverse strand, counting down.
TTTGGCCATAATTTTGTTATTTAAAGCAAATTGCAATTTTATTGGTAGCTGATAAGTTTACGCGCGTTGGATGTTTACTATTGTCAGTACACACGGTTTTGACTATGCCAAAGTTTATAGCACATGTAAGTGAAAGATGAAAAGTTACATGGAAACTAATTAAAATATTTTCTTGTATGTAAAATAATATTGTTTTATGTCCAGGCTGTCATGTTTTAACAGTACCCGAGCTGTGTAAACCATATGACGTGAAAGATCAGGCCTTGGCCTCCCCTGGCCGGCCAAATAACAGAACACGCTTGCGAAAAAGGGGGGCTGTCACGTACTGGATTATTTCTGGTCCCAATTCTGACATTTATATATTTTTTTTCCATTAAGTATTAATATAACATGAATGTCTGTTACCTTCTGTTGTTTTGTACGTCGTCTTCTGTATGTTAGCTGCCATCATGCTGCTCTAACTTAGGTTGACCTAAGATAATTCTGGTAATAGCTTTACAGAGGTTATAAACAGATTTATACACAGCCTGTTCAATAGGATTCAGATATAAGTGAACTGAGGAATTTGGGGAAATCATGGGAAATTTGCATACTAATACAGAGCAAGATCATTTAAACTAAACTCGCGCGTTCTGAGATGATTTGTGGTTTTATCTAGGATGTGACAGCTCCTCTTTAAATATACACATTGCTCACACAATCCGTAAGGATCAGCACATGATAACTCACAATACATTTACCAAATATGTATGTATGTATGTGCGTGATGTATATATACATGTATGTGTCTGCGTATGAATGCTGAAAAAATACACTTTTTATACAGACCTTTAGTTACAGTTTACCTTTAACTAGCTTAAATAGTTGCATTACAAGAACAATAAAAAAAAATAGTTACATGTTCAATGTTGTGTTTTTATTTATAAAATTTACCTCTAGTTAGTGGAATTTGTTCTTTAAAAAATATATATATATTTCAAGAGCCTTAACATATTTACTCATGAATTAAATTTGTGCAACCATAGTACACAGCCTAACACAATCCCAAATGCCAGGGCACCATGATTTAGGAGATGTGGGTTAAATGTGTGAAACTCAAAGTGCCCCATGGGGTTCTCGTTGTGCAGCACATTTCAGATATATGGACTGAATTAATTGCATCGCTGCAGTGTCACAAAGTAATGTGTGTTTTAAAAAAAACCTGGATGACCCATGGGTAACAGAACAGTGGGATTCGCCCTTCCAGATTCACCAGCTGACGGCCGAGCTTCTGAGGCTTTTTAGACCACCTATCAGACCGTCAACTTCTCCCATTTGGCTTTTCATCACCCTTTGTCCTCTCCAAATACTCTCCACTGGGAGAAAGGTAAAGATGCCACCCCAGTGAACCACCAGTGATCAACACTTAAAAGGATCTGCCAGCTTCAAAGAATTTACCATAACTAAATTATTTACTACATCTACCTGTGGGTTCTGTAATTAAATCCATTGCTGAAATCATCTACTATTTGTGTTCTAATTATGTTATTAATGTTTGATGATTATGATATTTAACAGATATTCAAATTACCCAGCATCACATTGTGAGTTCCCAGGCTAGCAAACTGCGCAAATGCCAAATGGGCCGTGACCAATGGTGTCGGTACAGTTGAATAAGCCGTGAACGTCAGAAGCCCAATGGTGCAGACCCTTCTTCTAAACGATGGGGGTTAATCACACATTAATTCACTTGTAAACCGCTTTGAGTATCACATGAGTGTGCAGTAACTGCAGTTAATTTGTCTCATGTGCCCCCTAGCACTCAATGCATTATGGCTGAAGGACTAGTGAGCCATTCTTCATTCTACTTCACAATCAAATTTCTAAGCCTTCTAGAACACCTCAACACCCCCCTCTTGATGACATGGCTCCCATACATCTGTGCGGAAATCAAACATGCGCACATGTTTTCTCTAAATTCAATGCCCTGGTATCACTGTATAGTACTTAGGTGCGGGAGGACGTGAAAACCAAATATTAATACCAAAAAACTGAAACATTTGACTACTAAAAGACGTAAGGATAATTGCTACATATTGTTTGTGCAGCAGAGCTGTTCATATATGATCTTCCGAGTGGTTACATATAAATAAATTCTAAATTCAGTTAATGAGTGATTCTTCCAGAATTAAGTCAATTCAGTTCCTGGTTTGGATCTTTTATAATAGTAAGGAAATAAAAGGCTAGTAGTTCACAGGATTTATGTGATATTGTTGAATTTATTTTGTTTGTGAAGGAACAATAAACTGTGATTTAAAGGTTCGATGTCTTCTTTATATTTCCTTCATGGCACCTAACTTAATAAGAGCTAAATGGAAGGCTTTAGCATTGTTTGTGGTTAACAGAGCAGTGACATCCATTTTTCAGGAATTAAAGCTAGCTACATTTGTTAAATAATGTTCGGGAACTTATTTGGAGACTGATATCAGCAAATATATGCACTTATTGCTTTTCTCCTTCGAGACTAGTTTTATACCTGCTTAATGCAAGCAATATGTGTCTAGGGGCAACTAGGTTGTAGCATGCCTCCCTAGTGTCCATGGAGGTAAGTCTTCCAGACTTATACGCCTTTGTCCTTCCACATCAAACAAACGACAATACATATATTAATATTTGTTCTAATAAACTTAATGCTTCTACATAAACAAGTCCCTTAGAGGATAAACATGCAGGGGCAGATCAAGGTGGGTTCCCAAGGGTTGTCTCCAACATAAGGTTGACCAAAAACATCAGCCCTTTTTTCCACCACTAAAAGACAAAAGCAGATGTAAAGTGTTATCTGTGGAATACATGTAATGGATCAACTCAAAGGGAAAAAGATCCCACATGCATGTATGTGCTAGTCACCAACATGTGTATGTATCCTGGGAAAAAATGGCTGATGTGGTCAAGACCCAAGTAGGCTGGAAATGCCACCTAAACCTTTACAATAAAAATCTGGACCTCATAGGGCCATAGAAAAAGCATTCCATGCTGGAAAAGGCAAGCAATAGAGGAAAACATTGTTTATAAAGCTATCAAGACCTTAATTCACAGCTGCGCCTGCATCAGTATAGAGCTATACCATACCAATATCCACAATGGCACAATTCTCCTCTCTACCTACGCCAGAATTTCAATATTAAACGCTAACTTTGGGGTCTAGGTACGTTCATTCAAAAATCCTTATACAACCTTATTTTAGCAATTAGAACTTTTATAAGTAAAAGCACCTGTAACATACTTTGTAAAACAATTAACCCTAGAAAAACTGTCAGATATGTGCATTATACGTGGTTGTTACACACTAATCATCAGATTTGAATTATATTTGCATTTATTTTGAGTTTTTTTGCAGCTATTTATAAACAGCAGTTCTTTTGCAAAGTTTTAAAAGCATCACTATAGAAACCAATTGAAGGTTCATGCTAATTGGGCCGTTCCATGTGTTGCTGTGGTGATGAAGCTACTTTTTAAATCTTGCACCCCCAGTTGCTCTTTATACCCTTTCCTTCTTAAATCAAACTTACTTAATTTGTAGAATGTCAGTCCATACGCAGCCAATGGGAGATGGAATCTGTGTGCTGGTTTCTCATTGGTTGCATGTTTGGTGAATAGGGAACACTTATGACACTGACTTGACATATTGATCGTAGGTTGATTGATCTGTTAGCAACTGGACAATTTGTTTATGGAAGCATAACTTGTTCTTGTTTATGACATACATTATGAATATAAATGTTTAATTAGCGAATGATGAATGCGTATTTAATCTTATGACAGCTGAATCTGTAACCTACTCTTCCATGTTCTCTGCGGCACCACTTCATCCTTCCAAGTTGCTAACTCTTTGACGTGCCTTAGAGTTCTGCCTCAGCTCCTATTGCTTCTCCTTGACGTGTATATTATCATCTTCTCTCTAATTTTCTTGTTCTCTTTCTCCGACAAGTAAAGCTACTAATCTTTGCTTTCCATCCTGGTCGATCAGGCCAGGTCTGTGAGTGCGGCCCTTTCTGCCACCTTGTTCTTTGCCCCTTCATCTCTTGGGCATGCGAGTGAAAAAAATTGTTGGCTTCGCTGCTGAAATTGCTACAGAGTGTGACTTCCCCCCATTTCCTTTGTCAACAGAAGAATGGTTTATTATTGCCAGCTTCGGCCTTCTCAGTGCCCTTACACTGTGCTACATGGTCATCAAAGCCACCGCCAGCTTGTATGCCACAGAGTAAGTAACAATGCCTTTTCTGTTCCATCACCTCCTTGTTTATTTCAGTGGGATCTACGCTTTTACAGCATGTAATAGAAAGTTTACTTTGCGGAACTTATTTCAGGAATCCCGATGTTGTATTGTTCCATTATAGGAAAGTCTAATTACTGTTGGAAGCTTAGTCAAGGGAAAAAATACTGCAATACCCTGTAATAGGTGAAATGAAATGTGGCGCATATATAGAAAACATTCTCCAAATACTTTGAGTGGCTTATTTCAGCATATAAACATGTAATAAAAAAATAATAAACCCCCACACACAGACAAATGTGTGATTTTAAATGCAATAATGTATATGGAAGCCATTGAGATTACACTCACATGTGCTAGAGCCACTGAAAAACCGGCACATCTCCCAATATAAAAACCATCAAAAGATAATCTAGCAATGGCTATTAAAAACAAACGTCAGGATAAACAGACGTAACGGATATCATTTACTGGCCCCTAATAGTAGTAGTCAAAATAGTGTAAACGGAGCATATCTGTAGAAAAATTTGCTTGTGGATCATAGTTGTAAACTTAACTCTCCATAAGCGGACATCCGAGATTCCATATACCGGCAAAGTTTCTAAGTATTTGGGAGAGTGTTTTCTATATATGTGCAACATTTTATTTAACTTTATTTGACTTTTGGTTTTTTTATATTCTTTACTATAATAGATTTTGTGTAAATGAGTGTGATCCCTGACCTTTAATTCTATATTCTTGAGACAACTCAGTATTGTATAGCTATGTTTATGTTGTCGGCTATACTTACGTTTGCATCTTGTCTGTATTGTATAATTTAATAATATTTTGATATCAAAATATTTAAATGTGGGGGAGTCTGCCAGTGGAAATGTGGGGGAGTCTGCCAGTGGCCTTGGTAAACAACATATGGCCATGAACACTTGTTGTGATCCCCCAGTGATTGTAAGGGCGCAAAGTTGGGGGTCACTTATTCATCCTATATGGACCCATGAGTGCAGCTGTTAAGATGTTAGTCGATATGATACTGTGTACTAGTCGACACATAGATTTACCTATATATATATATATAACTATATGTCATGTATATATAATATATACTGTATTTAACGTAGCGTGCAGTGAGACTAGACTGCTAGAAGACCTTTTTAGACCAGCTGTTTGAGAGTAAGTAAGAGGAGCTGTCATTACCCATTCAAATGAATGCACATACGTTGTCTATAACAGTGCACTTTCTGTAGTGTCAGCCATGTGGCTTCACTTACCAGAGTTTGTCATTTATGAATTATAACCCATGCTGTCCATACGCTTTAATGATAAACTAAAGCAAGTCCATCAGAGTTATTATATTAGAGGATCAATAAGCTGTACTGAACGAGTCCTTGTTCTGAGTGCATATACACTAATGAAATGAGCTGTCCATGGAGATAAAAGCCATTTGGTCAGTTTTTCAAAATAACATCATGGACCTTAAAGATCGTGAATAGCACTGGGCCTAATGTGCATGTTCCTTGCATCGTCGCAATAAATGTCACAGGTTATTTTAAGGTGCATTTACTCCTGTGTACAAACGCAAGAGGCTCGTGCTCTGAACAGATATAACACTGCTATGTAATAAAGCCAGGCTTTAACTGCACTGATGTAGTTACAGGCTTAAATAATACACATTTAATTTATAAGAAAAAAAAGGACTGTAAGATTAGCAAAAATGTGCAAAATAATAGTCTAAATTACATGTGCCTATTATCTACTGGTGGTATTATAATACCTGGAATACCCTGAGAATCCCGAAGCAGTAACCTTCTAATGGAACGTATTCTATGTAGTTATACCACAACAGCAGCAATAACAGTCCAACAAGAAATGTTTGTTTTGTCAAAGATATTGTGAATTAACTCACTTTATATAAGAAGGGATTTCAAAGGTGATATACCAGTAAATAAATCACAAGATGAGATGCTTAGTTAGGGGCTTGGTTAGGCTGCATGGCACCCAGGTGCCAAGAGGGGGGGTTAGTTAACATGCATTATGTGACCCTGTGGTAGTAGGGTGGCTCACATGGAAAGTGGGAGCTGCAGTGAAGACAGGGCTCCTCACAAGGTTAGAGGGGGAGAGTGTGTATAAGTATATATGTGTAAGTATATATGTGTAGTTGTACGGTGTTAGAGTGAGTTTGTGTGTTAGTGTATGGTGTTGGAAAGTGTATGGTGTATGTTATGGAATTGTGTTACCAACTTTTTGTGTGAATGTATGGTGTTAGCATTAATGTGTGTTACTCTTTAGTGTTAGAACATCTGTATTAGTGTATGTTGTGAGTGTGTGTCAGCATATAATGTTAGGAATGTTATGTTAGTGTATGGTGGTAGCATGTGTGTGTGTGTCAGGGTGTGATTCTAGGGGTTTAGGGGTGAGCCCAGGGTTAGTGGTGGGAGGAAGAGGAAGTAAGGAGATGGGGGAGGCAGAAGAAATACTGTACCCAGGAGCCACCCCTGCAGAGTAGAATATGGAGGACTCAGCATGTACTTCTAGTAAAAAATATAGATTTTTCCCCATGTATTCATATTATACTTAACATTTTTTCTTGTAATAGACATTAAGGGTTCTGTTTCCATAATTTGGTCAAAATCTTATCAAATAGGTCTACAACGTAACCATACCTCAGAGCCGGCCTTAGGTGTTCTGGCGCCCTGTGCGGACTACTCCTCTGGCGCCCCCCCATCCCAAAAAAAGAAAGGAATAAAAACTTGTAACAAAACCCCAATCACTATATACTACGCCAAACATTGATGTGGTGTAGGCCTACCACTTCATTGTCTGGCTTAGTAGTAGGGATGCACCAAAACGAATTCTGGACTGAAACCGAAAGTGCATTTACCTGGCCAAAACCGAATATGACGCCCCCCACACCATAAAAAAAATCTAACACTTTTATTTAAAGTAAGTGACACACCAAAATAGGACAAAACTATTAAATAACAATATTATATATATATATATATATATATATATATATATATATAATTAACAGCAATCACATTCCTATCATGCCCAGGCATACCCAGATTCCAGGATGTACTCGCAGACTTAGCATGATAGGAGTATGATTGCCCTATATACCCCTTCTCACTCTCTTCTGTCCTATCTACCCCCTTTCCCCTGTCTCACTCCCTTCTCCCTATCTACCCCCTCCTAACTATCTACCCTTTCCCTCTTTGAAGTTCACTTACCTTTCAGGAGTCCTGCGGTGGGGGTGCAAGGCCTCTGCCTCCCAGCTGTGCCACTGTATGGAACAGTATAGAGTGATGGGAGTTATGATGTACTTTTAGAGCATAATTAGATCATGAAAAAGACATTGGAAATGGTACAGCATAACACCCATCACTCTCACACACTTACCAATCCACACATATACTAATCCACACGCATACCAATCCACACGCATACCAATCCACACGCATACCAATCCACACGCATACCAATCCACACATATACACCAATCCACACACATACCAATCCACACACATATACCAATCCACACATATACCAATCCACACGTATACCAATCCACACGTATACCAATCCACACATATATACCAATCCACACATATACACTAATCCACACATATATACCAATCCACACTTACCAATCCACACACATACCAATCCACACACATACCAATCCACACATATACCAATCCACACATATACCAATCCACACATATACCAATCCACACATACACTAATCCACACATATACCAATCCACACATATACACTAATCCACACATATACCAATCCACACATATACACTAATCCACACATATATACCAATCCACACTAACCAATTCACACATATACACTAATCCACACATATATACCAATCCACACACATACCAATCCACACATACACTAATCCACACATATACCAATCCACACATACACTAATCCACACATACACCAATCCACACATATACCAATCCACTCTCACTCTCACTGAATGCTTTCCTACCTTTCCTCTTTTCTCCTTACAGCTCCTTTTCCTTCTCTTCGCTCCTCTTCTTCAGTTCTTCTGTCTTCTTCCGGGTCAGAGGCCACGGACAGCGGTGGGCGCGGCTTCAGTGTTGTGCGCCGGGATCTGACAACAAACCCCGGCGCACAGCAGCTGTTGCCGCGCGGATCACAAGGGAGCGGTATCGGAGGTCTTTAACAGACCTCCGGCTCCCTTGAGTGATTTTAAGCCGGGTTCAAGGGAGATCCTTGAACCGGCTTAAAATCACTCAAGGGAGCCGGAGGTCTGTTAAAGACCTCCGATACCGCTCCCTTGCGAGCCTGCTCCTCCAGCGGCGGACATTACTGTCCGTCTCTGGAGGGGTGCCGGGTGCCCCCCTGATGAGCGGCACCCGGTGCGGACCGCCCCCCCCCCACCCGCTAGGTACGCTGCTGGCGGCAGCGGTAGCTATGGTGGCGTCGGACTCCGCGGCGTCGGCGGCGTCGGACCCCGCGGCGGACCCCGCGGCGGACCCCGCGGCGGCGGCGGACCCCGCGGCGGCGCCCCCTGGAGGGTGGCGCCCTGTGCGGACGCACAGGTCGCACACCCCAAAGGCCGGCCCTGCCATACCTGATATTGTATATAAGTCAGCCAATATAACCAAACATGTTATATTTCTGTGGGGAGCAGAGGGGTGTATTGTTTATCATAACCCATCTTACTTAATTATGAAACCAAAAAAACTTTTAGACAGAAAAATCACTAATAAGCCCTCGTGAATTTATTCAGAAAAGTTAGACTATTGTCATCGAAGATGAGCGTCTATGGGCCGAGTCATTAAATGGATTAGATTTGTCTATTATGCATCTTTTTTTTCTTATGTGTTTTTCTGCTTATTTTATAGAGTGGAATGGTCCTGAAGTGGCTTTACCTGAAACGAGAAGATAAGGAAAATTATTTTTACAAGTTGCTTAAATACGTCTATTTTTCTTAATTTGCACGCCAATAGTGCCAAAGCACCAATAAATATGTAAATCTATAATTAAAGGAATTTCCTGTAAATGGTGTTTGGGTGGATTTTTTCCTGATACAAATTTTGAATGCATGCCTCTTTGCATTAGACTCCAAGTGGTGTGATTTGGAAATAAGTGTTACACTTGGACTAGGGTCATGATTTGTCCCTAGTTGATAAGTTTAAACAAAGAGGCGAGAATCCCCCTCATGCATTTGCAAGGGGGAACTTCACAAAAATGTAATGGGACGTCTCAGCTATCATGAGAACATATGATGGCAGGAGTGTTCATGCCATATATACTTTTTATGTCTCAGATATATGTGTAACTTTGAGGTTAGGATCCCGTTGTTGAAGGAAACACCTCTGAGGTCTACCATAGTGATAAAGAAGCCCTGGTGGAAAGTGACACCGTAACATAGAAAAATATTAAGAGTCACGTACATTTTTGACACCACTTAGGTCGGTTCTTCAGATTGAATGACACACTAAAGTGTGATTAAATTGCACTAATGAATAGATTTTTAATCCAGTCCATATCTGTGGAGTATGGCTTGGGTAGCCTCTATTGATAGATGACATGCAGACTCTGGAGAAGAGGCCTCTGACTTGAAAGCTTGTGTGACTTAACATATTTTTCTTTGTTGGCTAACTAAAAGATATCAACATTTTCTCTTGGGCTAATACCTTTTTTTGAAGAGGGAACCTCGAACTAATGACAAAAATGTACAAAATATCACACAGCAGGGATTTAATACAGGGAGCCCATATATTTCCTAAAATCTAGACTTAAGCATTCCTCTCATTATAGCACTAATGACATTACAAATTATAAGAAAAACACCGCAGAACAATTTTCTAATTAAATTCCCGATGACACAGTGTGAGAATGCGCCACAGAAATTAACTTCTCTACAGTGCGAGTTGGTAATGGTAACGGTGGATATATTTTTAAAGCAAAAGTTTTAATTGTTTTATAGCTAAAATGTTATGTGAATAATGTGCAGTTTCCACCAAAATAAGGCATGATATTAGAAAGAAAGCTATGTTATTTGAGGTGAATGAGACATAATGTACCACTGTTATATATTTTGGGACACAGCCACCAGATTCACATCAACTGTACATCCCTGTCCACCAGGGGCTTCAAGACCTCTGCTCCCAACTAGCAATAGTCACACATATTGGAGTAGTAGTTGTACTATCCGCCCTCCTCGCTGTGATCTGTAATATTCTAAAGAATGTGCTAGAGGAGACCCTGCCCATACATGATCTACCGGACATAAGGGATTTTTAATATATGATAAAGTTGCTCCCAAAATGTGATTTTCCCTTTGGCCATGCATCCTCAAAACCTTGGGTGCAAGGGCCCTTAACATATAACACAGGTGGATATACAGCAGGCATGTCCAAACTTTTTTCGAAGAGTGCCAGATTTGATGAAGTGAACATGTGCGAGGGCCGACCATTTTGCCTGACATTCTTTGAACCATTAAAATTAAATGCAAATTAACTATTTTATGCAACGTTTATTGAAAACGGCATACTTTTCATTTTGTGACTTGGATGACAAATCTAAACAGGTGTTAAATCACTCTGCCTTTAATATAAAAAAAACTGATCTATATTTCGGCAACTTATCTGTGGGGCCTTATCAGTCCAGAACGCGGGCCGCAATTGGCCCTCGGGCCGGACTTTGGACATGCCTGATATACAGGATGAGGCGTTGCCTTGTTCTGTTTCACATAATTCTGGCAAATTGATGACGGTTGTATAGTTCCAAACTGACAGAGCGTCCCTGGTTTCTTGCCCTGTTCTAGACATCTGAATAGCATTAGGGACATGTACGCAATTTATGTACAGATGACATACTTAGCTGATGGTTTTAATTCCTATGATCTCTAATGGAAGTGTAATGATGTAATGGAGTGAACAATATCCAGCTTAAATATTACTGCATTAAGATCCTGATCAAATAAATGCTGATGGGTTTGTAATCCAATCTTTTATAGCCTTGTACTGTGTAACGAGAGCTCCCTCTGTGGAATTAAAGGTTACTTGTCACAGACTTTTTTCTGCCTGGGTTTCTCTAGTGTTCTTGTTCTTTTACAGACTGTAAGTTACAAAACATATGAGGTTACGTTTAAGGAAAACCCACAAATGATCTATGTTTTAAAGGTGCTGTTCCAATAACAAACAAAAAAATACAGTTGCAATATGTATTACCTTAAGGAAGTAAACGTTGGCAGGTGTATTTCTCCTTTACTGTTAGGGTTTAATCACATAAAAACAAAATCTAGGAAGCTTATTAAGTTTCTATTGTAACAATCTAAAAATGCCTGCTTTTGTGTCTCAGCAATAAAGCATTTTAAGCAGAAAAATTGTGGATGAGGCTTAATTTTACATGACTAAAGTATTATGTCTGGGAAGGGCAGTTTGGGCGTTCAGTGATACTGGGGATGATTTTTCTGATGCCACTCTTACACAAGCCAGGACTGGAGCTGGCAGGTGGTCAGTATAATGTATGTGTGCAGTGGCAAGCAGGAAGACATCTTCTGCAAGCCAAGGAGCTGGGGGTGAGGAAAGTGGCTCGAGGAGGTTCTGCTGTATCCCTCTATGCCTTTGTAAGTGGGAAAAAGGGCAGACAAGGTCTATCCTTTTATGTATGTATTAACGTGCATATGATGACTGGAGTGTCCCTCGTTCTAATGTTCAACACTTGTCAAATATTGTAATAATTTCCATGACAGGTAGGATGTATGGTAGTGTTAAAAGCATATTCAAAATAACTAAACAGAAAAAAAAAAAAAAAAAAAAAGGTTAATGTATTTATTTTGCAAGCCCACTTGGATATGTGTATAGATAGTACTGTGAAAAAGCTTAAGGCAGATGTGGAAAAAATGCTGTAAAGTAATGTTTTTTTTTATGATTTAACAAAATCCAAAGTAAGTGAACAGAAAAAGAATCTAAAGGTGTGACCACCTTTTCCCTTCAAAAACAGCAGAGTTCCCAGCTTCTCCTGTGTGCCAGGGCTTCATGGAATGGGTTTCCATTTCTGAGCAGCTGCATGCAATCCTCACATCACCGAGAACAATTTTAAGCGTCGGATCGAGTCAGGGCCGGACTGGCCCACCGGGATACCGGGAAATTTCCCGGTGGGCCGGCAGGTCCGTGGGCTGGGACCAGGGGCGGGCTGGGACCTGAGCGGCCGCTGGGTGCTGATGCGGCCGGCCGGCGCTACTATAATACTTTTTTCTTAATTTAATATGCTAAGCTGGTATATATGGCATATATGGGTATAAGGCATTTCTGGATGCAGAGTGACATATAGGGGATTAAAAGGCATATGATGGGACAGAGTGGCATATAGGGGAACATAAGGCTTTTTTGGAGGCAGAGTGCCCCATGATATGCCTTTTAACCCCCTTTATGCCACTCTGCCTCCAGAAATGCCTTATACCCATATATGCCACTCTGTCCCATGATATGCCTTCTAACCCCCTATATGCCACTCTGCCATATAGGGGGTTAAAAGGCATATCATGGGACAGAGTGGCATATAGGGGTATAAGGCATTTCTGGATGCAGAGTGACATATAGGAGGTCAAAAGGCATATCTGGAGGTATAGTGGCAAAAAGGGGGTTAAAGGCATATCACGGGGCAGAGGGGCATATAGGAGGGTTGAGGCATATCAGGGAGGCAGAGTGGCATATGGGGGTTAAAAGGCATATCATGGGACAGAGTTGCATATAGGGGGGCATAAGGCTTTTCTGGAGACAGAGTGCCCCATGATATGCCTTTTAACCCCCTTTATGCCACTCTGCCTCCAGAAATGCCTTATACCCCCCTATATGCCACTCTGTCCCATGATATGCCTTTTAACCCCCTATATGGCAGAGTGGCATATAGGGGTATAAAGCATTTCTGGATGCAGAGTGACATATAGGGGATTAAAAGGCATATGATGGGGCAGAGTGGCATATAGGGAACATAAGGCTTTTCTGGAGGCAGAGTGCCCCATGATATGCCTTCTAACCCCCTTTATGCCACTCTGCCTCCAGAAATGCCTATACCCCCCTATATGCCACTCTGTCCCATGATATGCCTTTTAACCCCCTATATGGCAGAGTGGCATATAGAAGGTTAGAAGGCATATCATGAGACAGAGTGGCATATAGGGGTATAAGCCATTTCTGGATGCAGAGTGACATATAGGAGGTCAAAAGGCATATCTGGAGGTATAGTGGCAAAAGGGGGGTTAAAAGGCATATCACGGGGCAGAGGGGCATATAGGAGGATTGAGGCATATCAGGGAGGCAGAGTGGCATATAGGGGATTAAAAGGCATATCATGGGGCAGAGTGGCATATAGGAGGGTACAAAGCATATCGGGGAGGCAGAGTGGCATATAGGGGGGCATAAGGCTTTTCTGGAGGCAGAGTGCCCCATGATATTCCTTTTAACCCCCTTTATGCCACTCTGCCTCCAGAAATGCCTTATACCCCTATATGCCGCTCTGTCCCATGATATGCCTTTTGACCCCTATATGGCAGAGTGGCATATAGGGGGTTAGAAGGCATATCATGGGACAGAGTGGCATATAGGGGGTATAAGGCATTTCTGGAGGCAGAGTGGCATATAGGGGGTTAGAAGGCATATCAGGGGGGCAGAGTGGCAAGCCTGGGGGCAGATGTGCATAACTCGGGGGTAGGTTGGCAAATAAAAGGAAAAAAAAACATGTCTCAATCATAGCTTATATTAAATATGAAAAAATAGTCTACATGAATTAATAAAGAAACAAAAGTTTCTTACCAGAATATCGTGAAGAATAATGTGATCAGTGTTTTGTTCCACTGAACTTTTTCATCTAAAATGTTCGCAGTAGTAAATGTTTTGATCCCATTATGTGTAATGTATTTAATTTATTAGGGCCTTTTAACACTTTTGCTTTCTGGCATTTTAATACAAATAATGAGATAAAAAGAATGGCGAATAGTGTGAGTCGGGTGTGTATAAGGGGTGCGTGTGGTTAAAGAGCGCGACCGTGAGATAAACTATATGGGGCTGGTCTCCAAATTTTTCCAGGGCTGCTTTTCAGTCCCAGTCCGGCCCTGGATCGAGTGATATAAAGCACACCGCAACTGGACTCTGGAGCAGTGGAAACGTGTTCTGTGGAGTAAGGAATCCCACTTCTTTGTTCAGGAGTCTGGGTTTGGTGGATGCCAGGAGAACATTACCTGCCTGATTGTATTGTGCCAAATGTAAAGCTTGGTGAAGGAGGGATAATGGTATGGGGCCGTTACTTCCAGTGAAGGGAAATCTTAATGCTTTAGCATGCCAAGACAATTTGGACAATGCTATATTTTGTGGGAACAGTTTGGGAGGACCATTTTCCATTCCAGCATGTGCTCCAGTGCACAAAGCAAGGCCCATAAAGACATGGTTGGATGAGACTGGTGTGGACGAACTTGACTGGCCCGCACAGAGCCCTGACCTCAACCCCATCAAGCACCTTTGGAATGAATTGGAGCAGAGATTGCGAGCCCAGCCCTTCTCGTCCAACATCAGTGCCTGACCTCATAAATGCTCTAATGGATAAATGGGCAAAAACTCCCACAGAAACATATTTTGAAAAGCCTTCCCAGAAGAGTGGAAACTGTTGTAGCAAAGGGGGGACCAACTACATATTAGTGTCTGTGTATTTAGAATGGAATGTCATAAAAGTCCTTGTTAGTGTAATAGTCAGGTATCCCAATACTTTTGTTCATATAGTGTATACAGTTGAGTGAAAAAGAAAGTACACCCTCTTTGAATTCTGTGGTTTAACATTTCACAACATAACAATGATCTTTTCCTTAGCAGGTAAAAAAAAAGGTTAATACAACCTCAGATGATCAAGAATGCGTCATGGTTTATTCAACAAAAATAAAGCCAATATGGAGAAGCCATGTGTGAAAAACTAAGTACACCCTATGGTTCAATAGATTGTAGAACCACCTTTAGCAGCAACAACTGTTTTACTGTAGTAATCATTTTCTGTATGACTTAGGAATGTCATGTATGTAGGAATGTTGGCCCATTCTTCTTTGCAATGTTGCTTCAGTTCACTGAAGTTTTTGGGCATTGGTTTATGCACATCTCTGTTAAGGTCCTGCCACAGCATTTCAATGGGGTTGAGGCCTGGACAATACCTTGATTATTTTCCTTTTGAGCCATTCTGTTGTAGATTTGCTGGTGTGCTTGGAATCATTGGCTCAGAATCAACCATTCTGTTGCATGACCCAACTTTGGCCAAGGTTTAGCTGTCGTAAAGATAGCCTCATATTTGACTCTAAAATTCTTTAGTATACTCAGGTGTTCATGGTCGACTCAAGTAAGGCTGCAAAACAATCCCAAATCATCACCCCCTCCACCACCTTGGTTCACAATTGGTATGAGGTGTTTGTGTTGAAATGCTGTGTTTGGTTTTCGACAAACGTGGCTCTGTGCATTATGGCCAAAGCTTGGTCTCATCTGTCCAAAGGACATTGTTCCAGAAGTCTTGTAGTTTGTTCAGATGCAACTTTGCAAACCGTGCTGCTATGTCTTTTTTTTTAGAGAGAAGATGCTTGCTCCTGGCGACCCTTCCAAAGAGTTCTTGTTCAGTCCTTTTCTAATTGTACTGTCATGAACTTTCACACTTAACATGGTAACTGAGGCCTGTAGAGTCTGAGATGTAACTTGGGTTTTTTGCAATGTTGTAGGTGTGGCTGACAGCTGCAAATGCGCAGCCACACACAACACTTTAGCTCTTAAAGTCTGAGATATTCTGTTTTGTCTCATAGTCATCACTAAATCTATAATCACCTTTACTCTGAACCAGGATCGTATATCAGTGTTAAGTTTAGACGGAGCTGTCACTGAATGTGGGAAAAGCAATGTACATTTCTTCAGTGGCTGACACTGTGCTTAATAAAGCACTGCCTTTTTCACACTTAGATTACATCCTTTTAGAGGTTTTTAATATGTCTGTATTTTTTTTTATTTTAAAATTAACTGTTACAATACGTAAGTGGTTTATTAATACAGTTCAGCCTGACTTTGGGGGTGTAAAAAATGTAATTCTGGTGCAAGCTTTATAAATTATGTCTTATCACCAAAGCAACCAATGGAATTGTCACTGGTTCCTAGCGACAAATTTGGTTTGGCTGTAATTGGAGCCAACTATTTCCCTACTCGATTTTATTGTGAAAGCAACTCACCTTACTATTGAGGGAAAAAAAAACATGTCTCAATCATAGCTTTTATTAAATATGAAAAAAATAGTCTACATGAATTAATAAAGAAACAAAAGTTTCTTACCAGAATATCGTGAAGAATAATGTGATCAGTGTTTTGTTCCACTGAACTTTTTCATCTAAAATGTTCGCAGTAGTAAATGTTTTGATCCCATTATGTGTAATGTATTTAATTTATTAGGGCCTTTTAACACTTTTGCTTTCTGGCATTTTAATACAAATAATGAGATAAAAAGAATGGCGAATAGTGTGAGTCGGGTGTGTATAAGGGGTGCGTGTGGTTAAAGAGTGCGACCGTGAGATAAACTATATGGGGCTGGTCTCCAAATTTTTCCAGGGCTGCTTTTCAGTCCCAGTCCGGCCCTGGATCGAGTGATATAAAGCACACCGCAACTGGACTCTGGAGCAGTGGAAACGTGTTCTGTGGAGTAAGGAATCCCACTTCTTTGTTCAGGAGTCTGGGTTTGGTGGATGCCAGGAGAACATTACCTGCCTGATTGTATTGTGCCAAATGTAAAGCTTGGTGAAGGAGGGATAATGGTATGGGGCCGTTACTTCCAGTGAAGGGAAATCTTAATGCTTTAGCATGCCAAGACAATTTGGACAATGCTATATTTTGTGGGAACAGTTTGGGAGGACCATTTTCCATTCCAGCATGTGCTCCAGTGCACAAAGCAAGGCCCATAAAGACATGGTTGGATGAGACTGGTGTGGACGAACTTGACTGGCCCGCACAGAGCCCTGACCTCAACCCCATCAAGCACCTTTGGAATGAATTGGAGCAGAGATTGCGAGCCCAGCCCTTCTCGTCCAACATCAGTGCCTGACCTCATAAATGCTCTAATGGATAAATGGGCAAAAACTCCCACAGAAACATATTTTGAAAAGCCTTCCCAGAAGAGTGGAAACTGTTGTAGCAAAGGGGGGACCAACTACATATTAGTGTCTGTGTATTTAGAATGGAATGTCATAAAAGTCCTTGTTAGTGTAATAGTCAGGTATCCCAATACTTTTGTTCATATAGTGTATACAGTTGAGTGAAAAAGAAAGTACACCCTCTTTGAATTCTGTGGTTTAACATTTCACAACATAACAATGATCTTTTCCTTAGCAGGTAAAAAAAAAAGGTTAATACAACCTCAGATGATCAAGAATGCGTCATGGTTTATTCAACAAAAATAAAGCCAATATGGAGAAGCCATGTGTGAAAAACTAAGTACACCCTATGGTTCAATAGATTGTAGAACCACCTTTAGCAGCAATAACTGTTTTACTGTAGTAATCATTTTCTGTATGACTTAGGAATGTCATGTATGTAGGAATGTTGGCCCATTCTTCTTTGCAATGTTGCTTCAGTTCACTGAAGTTTTTGGGCATTGGTTTATGCACATCTCTGTTAAGGTCCTGCCACAGCATTTCAATGGGGTTGAGGCCTGGACAATACCTTGATTATTTTCCTTTTGAGCCATTCTGTTGTAGATTTGCTGGTGTGCTTGGAATCATTGGCTCAGAATCAACCATTCTGTTGCATGACCCAACTTTGGCCAAGTTTTAGCTGTCGTAAAGATAGCCTCATATTTGACTCTAAAATTCTTTAGTATACTCAGGTGTTCATGGTCGACTCAAGTAAGGCTGCAAAACAATCCCAAATCATCACCCCCTCCACCACCTTGGTTCACAATTGGTATGAGGTGTTTGTGTTGAAATGCTGTGTTTGGTTTTCGACAAACGTGGCTCTGTGCATTATGGCCAAAGCTTGGTCTCATCTGTCCAAAGGACATTGTTCCAGAAGTCTTGTAGTTTGTTCAGATGCAACTTTGCAAACCGTGCTGCTATGTCTTTTTTTTTAGAGAGAAGATGCTTGCTCCTGGCGACCCTTCCAAAGAGTTCTTGTTCAGTCCTTTTCTAATTGTACTGTCATGAACTTTCACACTTAACATGGTAACTGAGGCCTGTAGAGTCTGAGATGTAACTTGGGTTTTTTGCAATGTTGTAGGTGTGGCTGACAGCTGCAAATGCGCAGCCACACACAACACTTTAGTTCTTAAAGTCTGAGATATTCTGTTTTGTCTCATAGTCATCACTAAATCTATAATCACCTTTACTCTGAACCAGGATCACATATCAGTGTTAAGTTTAGACGGAGCTGTCACTGAGTGTGGGAAAAGCAATGTACATTTCTTCAGTGGCTGACACTGTGCTTAATAAAGCACTGCCTTTTTCAAACTAAGATTACATCCTTTTAGAGGTTTTTAATATGTCTGTATTTTTTTTTATTTTAAAATTAACTGTTACAATACGTAAGTGGTTTATTAATACAGTTCAGCCTGACTTTGGGGGTGTAAAAAATGTAATTCTGGTGCAAGCTTTATAAATTATGTCTTATCACCAAAGCAACCAATGGAATTGTCACTGGTTCCTAGCGACAAATTTGGTTTGGCTGTAATTGGAGCCAACTATTTCCCTACTCGATTTTATTGTGAAAGCAACTCACCTTACTATTGAGGGCTGAGCGTCTGCTTCTTTATTTTGGATTTATTGAAGGACTTGGTGGTACCCTGGCTCGTGCACCATTTCACAACTGAGTGCTGTATTCCAACCTTTGTTTCTTTGTCAATTTTAGTCTTCACTTTAGATTATCTGGATACTGACTGGTACATGTGCATTTTTACTCTGACACTTGCAGAGGCTTTTGACATTTTAAAATGTTATTAGTATTGTATAGCATCTTCCCTATAGAAGTGCTAGCATTCTACTGGCAGTGGTGACCTGAGGCATTTTGATGGCTTTGGAAATGTATATTTGATTAGGCATTGCAATGGGAAATTCATAAGCTAATTATATTTTCATTTTTGGTTGTTCCAGGTAGCCTCTTCTTTCATCGCAATTCTCTATCTCCGAGGAGCCTTGGTTATGAGACAGAACTATCAACCATCGAACCTTCACTTGACATGTTCGAAGAGAACAAAACTTGAGTTGTCTTCAGCCCACAGATCCTTACTCTTATAGTCAGTTCCTTTCTCTCAACACTTCATTAATCATTTTTAACGCCCTGTTGTGTGTTTTGTGTATTAAACGAAGAACTTAACAGAATATGAAAGCACAGTATCCCATCTCTCCCATCAACATTTTGGATGCTTCAAAACAACAACAGTGGAAGGTCTGGAGTTTTTATTCATATGCTACATGAAGAAGCACAACAACACAGAAGACATCCCTAGTTTTGTTACATCAGTTACATTTACAGAAACAATATCAATCTCAATTAAAAAATAAACACCATCCGGAATAATAACACTTTAAGACCTAATGTATGTGGAACTGGGAATCCTCTGAAGCAGAAAATGTGGTGGTTCTTGGAAACACTAATATAGAATGACAATTTATACAAAAAAAGGAAAGAGAGTTAGAAATCATGGAAAACTTTTATGGACTATTAACAAACATGCTGTTTCGTCAGTTTTAAATGGATGTATTAACACTGTTTTTTGGATTTACACAGTACTAGTGCTGGAAATGGGGGGAGATGTTATCTACATAGTTCTACCTGCGATGTAAGAATTCCCTTTATAACCAGGGCTTCAGCATCCTTGTAGCTAGTTTAAAAACAAATCTAATCCTGGGAGTCAAATGCTTCTGCTTTTGCCCTTATGACTGTGATGTGGTGGCAACACTGGAAATATAGAATATGTGGGCAAGCTGTGATACATTCTAGGGCAATTCAGACTGTGGACATTATTAGAATTGATCATTTGGCTTGTGTCTAGGTGTAAGCTTTGCCTAAAGATTCTTTTGTGGTATAGCGCAGCAACGATTTAGATTTATTGTATATGTTTTTTTAATTTCATGCTCTCCAAACTTAGCAATATTTTCTTTGCAGCCAGCTAGTGATTAGTCACTAATTATAAAGACATTGTCATTGTCCAGTGCAATCCAAAATATTGTAATATCATTCCTGCAGACACAAATATTCCTGTTTATGTACCTGTACTCTTCACATTCTGGTTTACATGCTAAGAATTCAATCACCCACATCTGACACTATGAATCTGCTAATTTTAGAACATGGAAAATATACGCTGACAATGCATTGTTTTTCTTGTGTTGATTTTGAATATTTAACGCCACAATGGCTCAATTTTTTACATACCCTGGAACATTTGTGATTATAGATGAACACAGCATAATAACTTACCAACTTCTGAGTTTTCCTTTACTAGGACACATGAGGGCTTTTGACATCATGCACAGATCCACCCATAGTTCATTGGTTACAGGGGACTGTATTTAGGAATGTAGGCAGCTATTAGTTGGCTAAGGCGACTTCCAGCTTTTCTATGGGTGCCATTGCAATATATCTTAATTGCTACAGGATACCTAAACCCAGTGAATAAACCTTAGTTAAGTTCTACAGCTCTAATTACCAGTCTGCCTGGTGGCGATTGAAGCAACTTTCTCAAAATGCCTGGAGATAAGGAGATTTGGCGGCTTGTAAATAGCTGGACTATCTTGTATCATTGGTAGCTCCAATTAGGTGATATGATACAGGATCATTGGTAGGGGAAAAAGCTGGTAAATTGCCCTCTAGGCTGCACTTGGATTATCTATGAAGTTTTGAAGCATTATGCTGACTAATTGTACTTTGAGATGATATATAATTGGGCCATTTGTCTTGCTTTTCCATATGGGGTGAAATTTGCCAGCCTTCATTGATACACTTCATTGATGAATTGTCATTTATTGCAGAGAAAATATATAAGGATTGATTAGGGAATAATAATTGTGGGTGTTTAGGATATACTTCAACAGACTACAGGAGCCATGTGGTTTACTGCTATCAATTTCCATAACTGACACACTTATGTCTTCAACTCACCTCAGCCAATCCAATGCCTGCTGAAGTTGATGAATACTACACTAACAATATTGGGGATAAAAATTACCATTTTTGTTCTCTTCTTACTTGAGAGGAAGGAAGTTTTGCCAACATGGCCCAACTTGAGTCGTGCTGTTATTAGTGAAAAATTAAGAAGCTGATACAATTACTGGGTTTGATAATGGAAGGGCGATATTATTATTAATTTCATATTAACACTGAAATTGGTAACAACTGTGAGAAAGATACAGGCCTGAATAATTACAGGTCTAAACTTTTCTGACCTGCTTTTCAAAATCACCCAGAAAGGATTCTTGCAATTTGCAGCACAGCCTGTAAGCTGTTAGATAGATTCGAGAGATGGGTGGGAGTCTTTACTTGCACAGGCAAGCAAGATCAATTCGGACAAAAGTTTTGTTTTTGCTGCATTCGTTTTCAGGGAATGAATTGCATTTTCCAACAGTTTGGTTCAGACGAAAATCGAAGGCCTTTTTTATTTAGAAAAGGAATTCACAGGGCGTTGTCAAAGGGTGATGTCCCTGTCACTCTTCTTTAATCATCTTTAATCAAGTTTAGGAAGAGATCCAGACTGGATTTTGCACATCCAGCAGCATGCTATATGATTTTTTTCAAAAATGTTACCATTTTGATGACGATCCCTCAGAGTAAGGAAGGTAAGAAGGCAGCAGCAGCAGTAGAAGTGAGGTATCGGGTAGACACTGGCAGATACACACATCCAGACCCATAGTACAGGACACTGAATTTCCCCCAAAATTAGAAATATATTGAAAACATTGATCTCTCAGAGTAAGAAGGAGATTGAGCCACAGCAGCAAGGCCAAGCGGGGGGCAGGCACTGGCTGACGTATCCAGCCATATTGTACAACACTGAATTTTCTTCAATATTAGAAAAAAAAACAAGAATTTACCACCCCGGAGTGAGTAAATAGAAGAGCTGTAGTAGTGAGCCATGTGACTTGGGCAGGCACTGTCAGATGCTCGGTGTAGGACGTAACTTCCACAAGAACTTTCCCTAGAGGAGACTGAGGAGCAGCCACATTAGGACACTAAGCCTGGGCAGGCACTCCCAGACTGATCATCCAATCACATGGGACAGGACTGAATTTCCACAGTATTTCCCTCCTATCATTATACAGTGATCCAGACAAAGATGGTGGTGCAGCATGACTTCTTTCATTATGTAGTGAGCCAGACACAGACAGTGGTATAGCATGACTCATATAATTATATAGCAAGCCAGACACAGAAGGTTGTACAGCATAACTTCCATAACTATATACTGACCCAGGCACTGACGGTGGTACAGCATAACTTCCATCACTCTATACTGAGCCAGATATTGAAGGTGGTACAGCATAACTCCCATTACTATACACTGAGCCAGACATTGATGGTTGCACAGTAAACTCCCATCTCCCATCATAATTTTCGTTTGTATTTCATTGCTTTTTCACTCTCACACACTCTTACTCACAGTCTCTCACACTCACTCTTACGCTCTCTAACACACTCTCACACTTATGCTTTCTCACACTTTTTCTTGCTCTCTCAAATGCTCTCACCCTTTCAATGTCTCGATACCTTCTCTGCTGACCGCTTCCGTCTCCCTGTCTTGTTTCCTGCAGCCCTGCTTTTCTCCTCTTTGAGCTCTGTTGACCAGGTCTTCCAGAGAGCTTCTGCATATGGGCAGAGCCTCTCCTTCCTAAGAGCTGCCAAAATTGTGAGATGATGTGTGCTGCTCATCCATAACCTCAGCATGGAGTAGAAAAGACCTCTCTGCTGCCCTTCTGCCCCATTTCCACCCCTCCTGTCATTCTCTGTGCCTACACAGCTACAGTGATCCTGTCCTACAAATACTTGGGCAGCCACCAGTGTGCCGTTAGAGAAAGAAAGGCATGCTTTGCACTAGTGGCGCCAAGGACTCCAGGGGCCACTAGACTGGTAAAGGGAGAGCACTACAGTCCTGTTGAAGGTGGTGTGATAGAGGAGGTGGTAGACAGGGGTGAAGGCCTTTAGCAAATGCCTTAAGGGCTCCCCCTCAATCATAGAGAACGAAGCAGTGCAGTATGGTAGATGAGGACCAATCTCAGCTTCGACAATGTAACTGCTTCTGTCTCACACTCCAACTCTCATCCGTCTGTAACTGCTACAAGTTAAAATGGCGTCTGTACACTTATGTATCGCATGCTTGTCCCTTCCTCTTGTAAATGCTGATTGGCCATTCCCACTTTACCTCATCAAAGAGCGCCAAAGCGGGTCATAATGGTGGCAAAATGTAGCAAATGAATTAACAGATCTTAACAAAATTTCAGAGACCTTGCCATTCACTTTCTTTGGTTTGGCAGATTTTGTTAAAAAATAACATTTGCACGAATCCGAATACACAAATCTAGTGTTTACCAGAGACAGCTGCTGCAGGTCACACATTCAGCAATTACCTGTCAGTTATTCAATAGTCTCATTATAAAGGTATTCTGGAAAAGGCAGAAAGCTTTCAATTATGTCAGCAACATTGTGTAATGTGTTCTATAATTGAAAGAATTTTTCCTTTTTGTTAAATGTCATCATGGGAAAAAAAAAAAGCAATACAATATATGTGCACAGAATTTCAGTGCAGGGGCTGGTAAAGCATTAAGCCTTACTCGTTTTTTTTTTCTTCTCATTCTTGACCCCTGTTATCATATCCACCTACAGAAAGAAATATTATTGAAAGTAAAAAAAGGGAAAGCCTCAGTGTTAATACTTAAATTATCTACTGGTTTATGAAATAGTTGAGATTTCACAGTTACCAGAGGTTCCATGTAGTTTGAGACTATGCTGAAAATGCTTGTTAAATGTTGATGATTTAGGGATGGCCAAGGGGCTCTAAGTGTGGTACATACACTGTGGTTTCGCCGAATACACAATGTAATGTCTGCCAATATTCTGTCCCATGTTCTCATCAGTGGTTGGGGTTGTAGTATTATATCAGGTACCTCATTACCACAGTACCAACAGGCTTTGTACTCTGCTGATTCAGCCAAGAAACAGGACAGTTGTCTCATACACAATACCCTTCATTACACTCCTTTCTTTTTGATATTCATATTACTCGAGAGTATGTGTAAACTATGGGTAGAAAACCAAAAAGAGTATGTCTTAAACAAGTCCATATTGGCATACAGTGTATTTATTTTGCTTTCTGAAAGTGATATGTAATACAAAATCAAACCCTGAAATTATCCTAATTTCAATATACAGTCTCTCACAAAAGTGAGTACACCCCTCACATTTTTGTAAATATTTCATTATATATTTTCATGTGACAACACTGAGGAAATGACACTCTGCTACAATGTAAAGTAGTGAGTGTACAGCCTGTATAACAGTGTAAATTTGCTGTTCCCTTAAATATAACTCAATACACAGCCATTAATGTCTAAACCTTGGCAACAAAAGTGAGTACACCCCTAAGTGGAAATGTCCAAATTGGGCCCAAAGTGTCAATATTTTGTGTTGCCACCATTATTTTCCAGCACTGCCTTAACTCATTGGGCATGGAGTTCACCAGACCTTCACAGGTTGCCACTGGAGTCCTCTTCCACTCCTCCATCATGACATCACAGAGCTGGTGGAGCTTCCTACAGATGCTCAAGAGGGTTTAGGTCTGGAGACATGCTTGGCCAGTCCATCACCTTTACCCTCAGCTTCTTTAGCAAGGCAGTGGTCATCCTGGAGGTGTGTTTGGGAGCGTTATCATGTTGGAATACTTTCTTGTGCATCATCTTTAGAAAAGGCTTCCTTCTGGAACGACAGCCATGCAGACCAAATTGATGCAGTGTGCGGCGTATGGTCTGAGCACTGACAGACTGATCCCCCATCCCTTCAACCTCTGCAGCAATGCTGGCAGCACGCATTCATCTGACGCTGAGCACATGCATTCAAGCCCGGCAAAGCCTGTTCTGAGTGGAACTTGCCCTTTGAAACCGCTGTATGGTCTTGTCCACCATGCTGCAGCTCAGTTTCAGGGTCTTGGCAATCTTCTTATAGCCTAGGCCATCTTTATGTAGAGCAACAATTATTTTTTTTCAGATCCTCAGAGAGTTCTTTGCCATGAGGTGCCATGTTGAACTTCCACTGACCAGTATGAGACAGTGTGAGAGCGATAACACCAAATTTAACACACCTGCTCCCCATTCACACCTGAGATCTTGTAACACTAATGAGTCACATGACACTGGGGAGGGGAAATGGATAATTGGGCCCAATTTGGACATTTCCTTACGGGTGTACTCACTTTTGTTGCCAAGGTTTAAACATTAGTAACTGTGTATTGAGTTATTTTGATGGGAAAACCAAATTTATACAGAATGTATACTCACTATTTTACATTGAACATAGTTATTGATTAACTAGTTCCAAAAATACATTTCTCCAGAGTTGTATACTGGCCCAAGACAACAAGGCCTAGAGTGTCAGGCCTGGGGAGATGGTAGCCCTATATTACAAAACTTGGGACAATTTCCTTACCTGGTTAGCTGTTGCCCAGTCGGCCAGTTCTAAGATTAATTTCTGGAAATTTGAGCCTTGCTAGCATAGCCTCCTGAGTATTAAATAACAAACACTAAAGATCTTTCAAAAGCACAGCACTGAGATTTAAGGAAGAAGGCCCTGGGTGGCTATTAAATGCACTGCTCTGGGTCAGGCCTAGACTGATGGCCAAATTAAATAAACTACTGACCAAGAGAACAGTTGTCTTAGCTGTCTGTTAACAGGATCGGCAAAATTATTCTCATTATTGTTCCCCTGTTATTAAATTACTGATTGTTCTTTATTGGCACAATATTTTACAAAAGGAAATTGATTAGATAATATAAACTAAACAAACAAGAAAATTAATTCTACTCCAGTTTAACATTCAGAGGACTAAATTTTCTCCCTAATTTCAGCACCAGACGCGTTCAGAGGCTGCACTTTATACCTGGCCGGGTAGGGTAATTAGTCTCACCTTCAAAATGATACATCTAGGCTATTAACCCCATCATGCTAGGGACAGATGGTGTTCCAACCTACAACTAACATGTCTCCCTAAGTTTGCCATATGCCACTGAACTAGAACACAACTTGGGATATTCACAAAGATGACATAGCCCCAGACAGAACCACGGGGCACTCAGGCATGGACTGAGGGCAAAGGAGAATCAGGCGCCCATCCACCAGTGGTGTAGTTAGTGGTGGTGTTGCACTCCAAGTGCCACTAATCAATTGAGGGTCAGTAGGGCCCTGTGGATGAGCCCCTCCAGAGACGGACTATACTGCCCACCACTGAAGGAGCAGGGCCAGAATGGGAAATCATGAATCTCCCTCTGATATACTTTATGCCCCCCCCTGATATGCTGTATGCTCCCCAGATATGCCACTCTGCCCCCCAGATATGCCACTCTGCCTCCTGATATCCTTTATGCCCCTTGCCCCACTAGATATGCCACTCTGCCTCTTCATATGCCACTCTGCTCCCCTGATATGCCACTCTGCCCCCTGATATGTTTTACAAACAAATGCACCCCCAGACTCCCTGGTGCCTTGTGGGGGCAGCCGATGTAGTCTGCGCGATCCGCGTAGACAAACTCTGCTGCTGCTCGTCACATCCACCAGGCTTCTATGCCGACGCTCCGTCATAAAAACCCCAGCGGAAGTGCCGGCAGCATAGGAAGTTGTCTGCGGGCATCGCTCAGACCTTCCCCGGTTGCCAGAGAGGAGGATACAGGTCCCCTGCAGGGGGATCCTCATCTCTGGCAGCTGGGGGAAGTCTTTGCGATGCGCTCAGACAACTTCGGGCTTGTATGGTGGAGCACCGGAAGGTCATGTAACACCGACGCTCCTTCATAGAAGCCCCGGCAGCAGTGCCGACAGCAGCAGGGTTGTCTGCATCGCACAGAAGTCCACAGCTGCCGGAAAGGAGGATCCAGGTCCCCTGCAGCGCTGCGGGCGATCTGGATCCTCATCCTGCTGTTTGCCTGCAGCATGGGCTAAATCAAAAAGAAAAAAAAACACCGGCCGGCGCCCGGAACTGTCGCGTGGCCTAGTAGCTTATAGGTCCGCGGCTCAGTGGTTGGGGACCCCTGGTCTAAAGAATGTTTCATTGATTTGTCTGTATGCAAACGGTAATATCCAAAAACTGTGACTTTTACTTAATTACAGCTCAACTGAAATAGAACTCACACACTAAAGGAGACAAAGCAACATTAGTGTTTCTTTTACAGATCGAACGGTAAGATTTTGTAAACAATATTGACTTGTTTTAAAGCTAATGTAATTGCTCTGAAAGCAAATTATCCATTATTGCTCTAGTTCATCAGGGATTCACAATCTGCCTGTGACGCAGGTATTAACCCTGCAAATGCCAGGTTTTCAGAAAGTGGGGGTGTGGACGAGCAGTGCCCCCAAGAACACTTTGAGTTCAATGGGAGGATGCTGCACCTTTTTCTTTTGCTAAAAAGCATTTTAAATAATTTAAGAAAAATACTAAACAGATTTCTATGTTGAAAATCGATATGCTTTATCATAGTGCATTTCTTAATGGGAATCTGTCATTAAAATGCTGAATATTCTGGATTTATGTTTCAATGTTGATGCAGAGCAATTTTCGGTATTATACACTTCCATTTTGCATGATATTTAAAAAAGTCTCAATAAATAAATGTATAATATAATAAATCTGAAAAGGTACAAATGAGGAGGTCTAAATGTACTATGACCATTCATAGAGAATGTACCGCTAGGATGTTCTTAGGGACTAATGATAGCGTCTAACTAATAAGCTTTGTTACAAAAAGGTAATTAGTCACATGATTATTTATTACTATGCTATAGTTCATCACAATGCAAAATATTTCAATGCTGGAATGGAACCTTGCAGAAATGACAGTTTAATTTAACAAACACAAATCAATGTAGATTTTAAATGTCCTAATATAAGAGACACAATTCAGATCTACAAACGGGATACATACAGAAACATAGGCACTTATATTGTGGTATAAGCATCCCACAGACCAGAAGGAGTGCAGAGCATTCATTAATAACGACTTTCATCCAAGCTTTTTTTTTTAATATAGAAATGCATTTTAAATAAAAACATATCTTATATAACTTATATTATATTTACATTTATTTAACAAAATGAGGGTATGTTATATTAAACATGAGTTTGTTCCAAAAAAGACCCGTCTTAAATATCAAGGTGTGTTCCAGACCCCATTAAGCAATATTTAGAGAATGTTCAATCACTTTGTAAACTCCAATCTCAATTATAGAAACTCTTTCGCTCTACAAAATATTGCCAGTATATAGTCCCAATGCTTATACAGTATATGTAATGATATTAATCCAGACCTTCCATGTTTATTTTATAACTGATATAGGTCTTTAGTTTGGAGCCTCCTTTATAGTCAAGCAAGAGTCAATTCCTTTTTTCATCATTTAATTAATTAATGTTATTACCGAGAGGAACGTTTGGTGCTTTTCAAGGGAGTGGTCCAACGTGAGTTGTGCTTTGTGTGTCAGGAGTCTCAGGTTTTATACAGTTTGGAGTCCCTTCTGCACACCAGCCAAGTAGAAAAAGTTCCTCATTGTGTCCTAAATCTCCCTGTCTCTCTTTCATCTCCTGATGTCCCTCTTTTCTAGGGCCCTGTAACATTTGATGGGTATGAGTGTATTGCAGTGTTCTCCAGCCCTAATACTTGTAAATTAAATTATGGAAATAAAATACATTATGCTCCTCCTAAATACCTTAATTAGCAAGATAAAAAGTCTGACAACTATTCCAAGCATCCTAAAACAAAGGTTTCTTTGGCAATGAGAAAATGTTAAAATGTATGCACGCCAACCATCATAGGAGTAAACTTCCACATCCCCTGGAGTGATACCTGTTGATACACCCAGGCCTGACAGTAAGAGTAAGAGTTAGTTAGACCATTGCATACTGTGGCAGCTCAATAACAGTGCTAAAAAACTAATAGGCAGACAGACCCACGTGCAAGTTTGGCTACTGGAGCCATTTTGTCCAGAAACATGACTGACCTAAACAATACGCAGAACATTGAGGTTAACTCTCTGGAAAAGGAGATTCATAGTTGGGTGAAGTGCCTTTTCCTATAACAGGAAAAACAAACAAAGAATCCCACTGAAACCCAGGTGTTACACATGTAAATCACAAACAGGATGAATTGGGTTTGATCGCAAGGGCAGTTTTCCATAATGTGAATTCTGCATTTGCAGTTCTTTCCAAGATTGTGAAGAGCTTATGAAAGGCTCCCGTTGCTCAAATGTAATTATACTAGGCTCAGATCCAGACCCGGACAGATGGGCAGACCGTCCGAGACTTTGCCAAAAACTGCTCCTTTCTCATGCCAAAGCTCTGCTGTCCATGAAGTCATTATTCTTCTCAGCAGGGCCCAATATTTTTTAAAATGAACCTGGCCTTACTGCTTGAACATAATTCATTTTCCAATTTAGTTACACCTGGG
Source organism: Spea bombifrons (assembly GCF_027358695.1). Classification (NCBI taxonomy): domain Eukaryota; kingdom Metazoa; phylum Chordata; class Amphibia; order Anura; family Pelobatidae; genus Spea; species Spea bombifrons. Next base: position 19,923,056 of record NC_071090.1, on the reverse strand, counting down.
AAAGAATGAGTTTTTCAAACTAATTTGAGATTGATTTTCTTACACCAATAATTAATAATCTAGAAAGGACAGTTTCATGTGAATAACCTTTTACTTTGGTCTACTAGTTGTAGCCAAACAGCTACCAAATCTATAAATTCAAGGATAACTATTATTTTTTCATGCCTTTATTGCATAACTCAGCACTGCTGCTGAAATGCATTCCGTTCAACGCATGGAGAATGCTTTGAGTGAGTCCTTTCCATTGCATGCTGGCAAGAGCTCAGAAAACAGAGCTCCTCTTACCCTGTGCTTTCTATTTTTGTGATAAAACATAGAAGGAGAAATCCGATTGCCTCTTGGAGTCGAGAAGGAATTTTTTCCCCTGATGGCAGAATTCGAAGTACCTTTTTTAGGGATTTTTTTGTCTTCTTTTGGATCAAGAGTAGGAAGCTTAGGTAGAAGGGTTGAACTTGATGGACTTAGGTCTTTTTTCAACCTTATGAACTATGTAACTATATATAACGATGTGTAGTAGAAGCCTGGAGTCTTTCGTAAGTAAAAATGATACTGTAGTTTCAATAATTCTGCTACTGTGGATATTTTTCTTGAACCCTGCATGATTTTGTGTGATGCACTTTAGAAGGTATATGTTCAAAAGATGAGATCAACGAGTTCTTCCAAAACTTCACGTGTGCAGTTCTGTCATAGATCAGGACCCTCTGGAGGCTATTAGGGCAGGGTCATAAAACATTTACTTTAATTGACCTCGCTGACAACCAGAAACAGGAGACCCTGCGGTAAGGTTACTGCCAGTGTCTTACTGGTGACTGGCTTATTCACCAAAGAACCAGGGGCCCACAGAACTAAGGGGAACCTAGGTATATGCCCAGTGGGCCTAACAGATAACCCATCTCTGGTGTGACAAAATCTTATTGGCTCACCACATGTACCCTTAACAAGGGCTATCTAAGTGTTAATATTCTTCATGCATTCATGGTCATCTCATTTTTTTTTTTTTTTTTAAAGTCCCTGATATCCCTATTAGTAACTCAATATTGGCATCCAGACCACCTATTAAATTACTCCTTTCACCTCACATATGGTGGTTTCAAAGATTAGTATGTGTTAAACCCTTTGTCTAAAACTAGGTCATCGCTTTTATCACACTAATTAAAAGCGCGACCATTAAAGGCAACATGAAAGAAAGGAACGCTGTGACATTTAAGTTTTTGCCTTAAAACCGTTAATAATACCTCTAATTAAAATATGAAATAGAAAGGCAGGTCTTTTAAATGCAATGTTGTTTTTAACTGTATTTTAGTCATTTCTTGAGTTAAGCAGCAGCTGTATATAAACAGGGGTTAGAGTACCCTCTGTTGGTGTAAAGGGATCATTCTTAAATGCAGACATACGTCCTCATATCTTCTTGTGCTTTTGTACAAATTGGAAATATGTCAGTTCACTGAGAGTACAGGGCACATGATAAAAACAGGTGCTAATCATCAATGTAATATGTAGGTTGGAACACAATCATTAATTGAAACTGAAACAGATGTGTAGGAAGAATAAAACTGGGTAAGGAACAGCCAAATACACTAACAAGGTGAAGCTATCCCAGCCTCTTACTTTCGCAATGGGAAGATGTCCAGCAGCGCCATCAGCTCAGCATTGGCAGAAAACAGTGGGACCCTGATACACCCATCTACTGTCCAGAAAATCTGGTCAGAAGTGGTCTTCATGGAAGACTTTTGGCCTAAGAGCCATACCTCCAAAATGGACACAAGGCCAAGCAATTCAACTATTCACAAAAACACAGGAATATATTGGCCATGATCTGATCCTTGCCAGACATTCACACTTTGGACGGATTCTTACTAGGTCCATCGTATTTTGAAAGACCTAGACACATCTGTAGAGAACAGTCTGAAGAGATACCGTCTCCTCTAGTTTCCTGACGGTATGGTACTGCAGATGGTTCACCACCAGGTTCATCATCACTGAACCCATTTGCAAGGAAGCATTAGCATGCAAAGGAGGAGGGAGGCAATATGGAAAAATCTTCCCATCTGTTTCATACATTCTTCCCCACACATATATTTATGCATTGCATCACCTAAAGACATTGGACTGGGTACACTGAATCATGATCAGTTCAGTAACTAACATATATCCGGAAGGATAAGGACTGGCACTAATAGTAGAGTTCTGGGCGTCTTGGCGGATATTATATTTTACTAACTAAATGTGCTCTTTGTTTCCAAATGCAAAAAAAACACAGAAGAACAGAGAAAGCTGCTCCAGGGTGCAGTACAGTTTACCAATGCAGAAACCCATCTTCCACACAAAGCTGTGACCTTCACCATCTCTGTCCACATGCAGCTTGGCAGCTCGCCCTGCATCAGCCGATATTTTGGTTCACTGCAGTAACTGGTGGGGAGGGGGAGATGGCAGAGCATTACCATATCACAACATCATTAGCCAAATGACTTTGCATTTTTTGTGATCAACAAATTAAATATTTTGAAACTATATTAACTGATCTAGATGTTCACTAAAGAATGGCGCTAAACAAATAGGACAGTATCAGACCACATGGAGATATAAACAGAAATATTACGGTAATAATAAAAATAATCCCATGTACTATTCATGTTATAAGGCAATTCAAAGAATCTTGTTGCATTTTCTGTTTTATTGATTACATCTACCATAGGCATACTTGCCAACGTTTGCTCCTGGTGTCCCAGGTCATAAAGGGAATTGATGGAACACTACCCCAAAAAACACACAGCAAAACACAGTAAATGCGCAGCAAATACAGGACTTTGGTGGGTATGACCGTAGGACACTGCGATACACTTATACCCAGCAAACATTCTTAGCTCCTAGAAAAAAGGGACAGACAGGTAGGGGCGGGCTGGGCCGTGGGGCAATTGCCCCCAGGTTGCCCTAAATCTAAACTAAACAGCCATTACACAGGGCCGGATTAATTTAGGGGCTGCAGCTCCAGGCCCCTACCTGAAAATCGGCCCAGCCAGGGCCGGGGTAGCCCACTGGGTAATTTCCTGGTGGGCAATGTACTGAAGTCGTCGTTGCAGCCGCACGACCGCCAGGGCCCTCCTCAATGCGATCGCAGGGGTCCTTCTACTTACCTGTGCATTGCTCGCACAGTGTCCCTTGTTCTGCTCAGGGGAAGCAGGAACCCAGTGGAGTTACGTGAATTTACGTCATGTCACATGACCCTGCTCCGTTCCTGCCTTCCCTGGGCAGGACTAGAGAAGCTGTTCGCACAGAATGCAAGCAACGTAGAGGGAAGCAGTGGCCCCTGCAGAAGTCTGTGAGCGGCACCGAGAGTCCTGCAGTTCAAGTAAGGGGGTGGAGGAGGGTGTATGAACGAGTATGCGTGATTGAGGGAATGAATGAGTATCTGTTAATGAGTGAATGAATGAGTATCTGTAAATGAATGAGTATCTGTAAATGAGTGAATTAAATATGTTAGCTCGTAGTTGTGCAGATTGGACACAAATGTCATGTGTATCTGCTAGACTTGTGCATTCAGATTGATACGAATTGCAAATTTAACAAAATGTGCCAATTGCATCAATTCGGCCGAACAATGCATCTTCTTGTTCTTCGTTAACTTGTTCTTCTCTCACCTTTCTTTGTCCACATCTCTTTGTACAAACCCCCCAGCGAACGTCTGCCTCATGGAGAGATTGTGCAGCAGGGGAGGATCGGGGACCAAAGATAACATTAGCCTCATCGCTGAAACTGCCTATGGAGCAGTTGTGAAGCTTTTATTCCAGGGGAAAAAATCCCCTGCTATGTAAGCAAGCATTTTCAGTGGCTAAGAGCTGCTTATCGGCTGGGGAGAGTGAAAAGGGTCTCTGTGTACAACACACATTGCTGGCCGTGGAGGTCCACTTACATAGCTGGCACTCTAAGGGTTAAAGGCAGAAAGTAAATTGCAGTATTAGGATAAAGAATAAGAGAATTAAGAAACCAAGCTGTTTCTTTAATATTCTTACAGACTAGACTGAAAAGACAACCAAAATTTTAGCTACTTCTGGACCCAGAAAGTTATTCCAAAGCACTTAGGAGAGGAAAACCCCCTTTAGAGGAAACCTCTGGGGGACCACGACTTGAAGCACTGTCCTTCCAGCTGGGCTTTAAGAAGCAAATGCATTGACTTACTGTTAAGATACGAAATGATGTGATACTTACTTTAACCACCATTGTTCACAAAGTGTATATTCTCATATTCTGTTAATTGCAAGGTTTTCACAATTGTCGGAAAGCACAAACGTACTCTTTGGAATGAGCATTACAGTAAAAGGTTGTGTCAATGCCGTTGTTGCCTATGCACAGTGAAATCATCCAACAATTTCAATGGGGTAGGGTTACATCCCCATACGTTTTCATCAAAATATGGGTTTTTGTGAATACACATGAAAAGGAAAACAAATTGAAAAAAAGGGCGTCCAAGTATACCCGACTATTCCTACTACTTATGACCATATCATGGGCTTGTTTTTGTGTAAAAGTGACACCCTGAATATATTTGTTCCATATAATATAATACCAGTTTGAACACGTGCAGTAACATTACACAGCACACAGCTATGTGGGTCCACAACATGTTACATACATGGAGACATTAACCACTTATTAACACACCTTATTGTTTTTGTCTTTATTGTAAGTTCTGCTATAAAATCTATGAGAAGGAGATGCTTGTAGTCGTCGCGTTTCTCCAGCAGGTGGCGCTGTTTGTGATGAGCGGCGTCCGAGGCCTGCGGTTTATGCAGTACAGTCAGGGGCGGCAGCCGCGGCCGGTGCCTGATCCGCGGGCCTCATAGGCGCTGTTGGCCGGCCGTCATCCAGCTGTTCTCACCCGCTGACCCCCGGGGGGTCCCTGGGTCCGCTCAGGATGTGGCTGAACCCGGAAGAGGTGCTCTTGGCGAACGCGCTATGGGTGACCGAGCGAGCCAACCCTTTCTTCATTCTGCAGCGACGGAGGGGCCACGGCAAAGGCGGCGGCCTGACAGGTGACAGGGGCCACAATCCGAGGGGGGAACACACATCACGGAGCAGTGAACCGGACTGGGGGCCACGGGCACCTCCTGTTATTGTCTACGGAACTGCTCACGTTGTGTTATTGTTTACACAGCTGCGCTTTTGTGTCATTGTTGTGCACGCCTCGCCTTAGTGTATTGCGCTGTAAGGTAGTGTGGGTGAGATTGCTTTTGTGTTAGTGTGTTGCTCTGCTGGTGTTGTGGTTTTGTTTGTTTGGTGTGTTATACATGTGTCAGTGTGTGCCGCTGTCATGGTAGTCTGTATAGAGCTGGCTGTAGTGTCTCTGGGTAGATATTCCCTTATGGCAGGATTTATAGATATATTTATATTATATCTTTAATCTGTTACCCCGCTGATTGGGGATCATCAATTCTGTTCCACAGCAACAAAATTCAGCTTGTGGTCCCTTTTTTAAAATTTCATGGCGTCCCCCTTTCAAATACACGGGGGCTTTTGGCCCCATGGGGAATTTTACGTTTAGGGGCCGAACACCTCTCTATGCATGTGATATACTTCCCTCCGGCCAGCCCCCCATCAACAGAAAGAGCTCCCGCTGCTTTCAATGGGAGCGCTTTCCTGCCGCTGATTGTCTGCTTCAGGCAGCCAATCGTTTCCAAGAGGGGGAGGGTATCTGCGGCTCACGGAATTCTTTATTTTTTTTATGGATATTAAGGTACTCGCAGAGCCAGTTTCATCTTCAATATTACCCACTCTAGGACTCTTTTAAAGGGATACCCCCTTAACAAATAACGCATATGGAAGTATTTTGTGAGGAGGGGCGCTATGTAAACATAAAGGCACCTCTGAGCTGGCACATGCATTAAAGTGCTTCAGATGTCCCTTTACGTTAAACTGAATAAGGGATTTGAAGAAGCAGCGTGAATACATGAAGCATAGGATTGAGATGAGAGCACACAGGATATCTATTCTTCCCTACCTTTATGTCTAGTTTTGTTGCAATTTTTTCAGTGATTACAATAAACAAAGTATTACAATAAAACAAACCCCTCCTCTGTGTTTCTGGTGGCTAGGGAATGGCGCGGGGTGATTATTAAACTGGCTCCCGTTTGTGACTAGTTCACATACGCTGTTCTTGGATTACCGGGCGTTACAAACACGTCACATGATCCGCTGAGTAGGGAGCGTGCTGTAGATTACTAATTGTTCTATATGTCTTGCGAGTTTTAGGTTTCCCCGAGTATTAAGTACAGCCCGAGGATGTAGTGTATTCAGTAGATTAGTCTGAGTGACCCGTGGCATGGACAGAGACAAAATTCCTGAGATTCTGCATTAAGCAGCATGTTTTCCACAGCACTTTGTCACACATGTGTGACTCGGTCACGTGCCTATGATATATTCAAAAGCAGAAGTCCCTAGGATTTAAAGAACGTGTTTGTACTTTATTTTGTATCACAGATTGATTGCAAAATGGGACAGTAACAAAATGCACTACTGTGTATAGAATTGTGGATACACTCTACAATGAGATGTGTAACTAGCAATTTTAGTAGAAAACGTAAAACAAAAAATGTACTGTTATATTTTTTACATGCCCGTTTATCAACATATCTATTGTGGGGTTTTTTTTTCTTTTTCTAATATTTGAATTCCTTCCTATGAGCAAAGTAACCACTCATGGATCTGGCATCATTTATATACATTTATATATCATTTATATGTTCCGATAAGAGGTTATCAAAATCGGTTACAATAGGCAGAAGAAAAGACCTCTGAGGGTCTAAAAGCTTATTTTTTGTGTTAACCCATTGATCACCTTGAGGACTAGCAGGTCTTTGTATGGTATCTAACAGTGTAAGATATGAGTCCTTTATACACGGTAAAGCAGTTGGATTTAGCCTGTACTTCAACTAAATAAGGTATAAATACGGTAAATATTGGATCACTTTGCACATTTTGTTCCCCGTTTTAATAATGGCTTGTTGTTTCTATACCCTGTAGGTCTGTTAGTGGGAACGCTGGATGTTGTGTTGGACTCGAGTGCTCGAGTGGCTCCATACAGAATACTGCATCAAACCCAGGAATCTCAAATATACTGGACAGTAGCTTGTGGTAAGTGAGGCCAGAAACACAGCGGATGTTATGTATATTAAAAAAAAAATGCCCCTCCTCCCACCTCTGTGCCCAACAGGATGGTGGTTTTAGAAACCTTCAGAATCGATATAACTTTAATTCAGTAGAAATGTGCAGATTGTAAATACTCTGATTACTTGCATTTTGTTATTATTCAACAATATATCAATATTTTAATGAAAGACATCTTTTCAACCCCTTCTATACATCGTAACACGCACCTCCGTTGGCATTTACCCCTTTCCCCAACTCCCAGCTGCTATTTCTGAAGTCGATGTGTTTGGCCGAACATATGTCCTTGCTCGTGATATACTTGCCTCCAGTCTTGACTCGGAGAACACTGCGGACGGGGGATCTGTTCAGACCCCCGTGTGCCGAACGAGCTCCCGCCGCTTTCAGTGCATACTTGCCTAGCATCATTAGACCTGTTTTCCTCTCGCACCCCCCCCCGTCCCACCTCACCTTTAATATTTGCACAGTCATTTCAGCTGTCACTTTTCTAGAGATATGAAGTTATTGTATGTATATTTTTCCCCTTCTTCAGGATCCACCCGGAAGGAGATCACAGGGCACTGGGAGTGGCTGGAAAGTAATCTGCTTCAGACTCTATCTATATTCGACAATGAGGAAGATATCACCACTTTTGTCAAAGGCAAAATTCATGTAAGACATTAAAACAACACAAAGTTTATCTGCCTCTGTCCGTTTTTATATTTCAGTTCTTCGTTTCTGTCATTGTTGCTTTGGAAATATTCCTTACAATTCTCTAAACGGAATGATGATCAGCGATTTAAATGTTCAAATCATAACAAGTAGTATGCGTTCCTAGGTCAGGTCTCGGTTATATATTTTAGGTACGTGTTATTATGTAGGATAGAACTAATGTTCAGGAAGCTGCTGCTTCTGCTGTTTATTGTATTTTTATGATACCTCAATCTGCTAAACAGGATATTTCACAATATCCTTAATAAATTTCTCTCAGAGTTCCAAGGGAAGCCATAGCCATCATGTAACACGGGACCTGTTTACTATTTAAGAATGTTTTTTGTTATCTGTATGGTTCTTTAAAAGTAATGTTGCATACAAGTGGCGTGAGTCACCGTGCAGGAGGATCTTGTGTTTATAGATTTTATGTCTCGGTTTACATTGTGTTTATTTAGTGTCCATTTTATAGGAAGCAAAGGTCTTCATCACTCTGTTCCTATTCTTGGCTGCGCCTCGCTCATGTGTTCCAGATGCAGAAATATACCTCGAATGGTGTTTTCATGAACACTAACCCTGCCCCAGGTGGCCTTACATAGACACACTATACTGTTACAGCTGCACACGGCCAAACAAGGGGGCTTCTAAAGTCATTATCCATACACATCCTGTAATCGTTTCCCTTCTTGGACAATTCTACTGTCAAATGCTCTGTATAGTTAACTGCTTCGAGAACTTTAAAACTAAGGTCAGTTGGTCCCAAATTTGTTAGGTAAGGTAATAACCCTTCCTATAGCGCTTCATAACGTCTGCCTATGACTATAAAACTTGTCAACTTTTCATCATTCATAGGGAATCATTGCAGAAGAAAACAAGAGCTTACAGCCTAAAGATGAGGAGGACCCGGGCAAGTTTAAAGAGGCCGAGCTGAAGATGAGGAAGCAGTTTGGAATGCCAGAGGTTGAGAAGCTGGTCAACTATTACTCTTGCAGCTACTGGAAGGGGCGAGTTCCCAGGCAAGGCTGGCTGTACCTTACTGTCAATCACCTCTGCTTCTACTCGTTCTTGCTGGGCAAAGAAGGTATGACCCTGTGATACAGGCATATATGTTAACTTGTGTCAGTCCCTTGTGTTCCCAGATGTATATGTGTTTCTGAGCATTCTATTCACAAACCCCATTTTCATCCGGCAGTTACCTTGGTTATCCAGTGGCTCGATGTTACCCAGCTTGAGAAAAATGCTACACTGCTGTTTCCGGAATGCATTAAGGTCAGCACACGGGACAGTGAATATTTCTTCTCAATGTTCCTCAACATCAACGAGACCTTCAAACTCATGGAACAGCTGGCAAATATCGCAATGAGGCAGCTCCTGGACAACGAGGGTTTCTCGGAGGATAGAAATCTTCCAAAACCTACCCGTTCCCTCAAAAACATCTCTGCCCTCAAAAGGTCTGAATTATCTATATGCTTGTTTTGTTGTTGAACAATTTTTTTTTTTTTTTTTAGCGCATTCAGAAATCATTTGCATTTTTAGCTTCAAATTCAAGGGGAACATACAATACAGCTGTATTTAATCAGTGCCAGTTGTCAGATTTTGTCATGTTGTTTAACTGCTACTTTTTCATTCCCTGTCTACCATTTTAAGAGCCTTACTTTGATGCATTCCAAAAATGTGTGTGTGTGTGTATTATTATTATTATTATTATTATTATTATTTATTTATATATATATATATATATATATATATATATATATATATATATATATATATATATATAATCACACTTCAGTGGATTGCTCTTTTGAAAAGTTTTTTTTCAAAACATCCACACTTCATTTTAAAGCGGATAACCGGTTTTATCTATAATCTTGTTGGACCTTTTTTTTTATGAAGTAGGTCTACAGTAGCTAACTGATCACTTTAGCCTGGAAATAGACTGACAATAGCAGGTAGATTTTTAAATTGAGACCTGATGAAACTGTTTGGATCATGTGCATGTCCTCTCCGCTTGATGAAGATCTTACCCAACTTTCCTTCATTTCTCGGTGTCACCAGAGACCTAGATGCCCGAGCAAAGAATGAACGGTACAGAGCAACTTTCCGACTACCCAAAGATGAACGGCTGGATGGGCACACAGACTGCACGTTATGGATTCCGTTTGCCAAGATGCACATCCCTGGTCAGATGTTTGTCTCCAATAACTACATATGCTTTGCTAGCAAAGAAGAGGAAGCTTGCCTGCTGATTATTCCCCTCCGTGAGGTAAGTGTTGAGTTTGTAAGCATACAAGGACCACCTAATTGGCCCCCTTTTCTGCCGGTTTCAAAACCCCAAACATTATTTGGTCTCTGGCTTTGTCATATAATCTGGATTGAGTGTATGTATGTGTACATTTCATCACATTAACCAAATTTCCCTACTTGTCATCATTCTTGTACTCCATAGAACATAATTTCATGTTCTAAAATGCACTCATCACAAAAAACATAGGAATACACCTTACTTCAGGTGATATTAATATATTTTCTGTGACATATTTCAAACTACAAAACAAACCAATCTCGCCTCAATGAAGCAAAAGTTTTAAAATTAAATGTAAAAGAGGGATCATCATAGAGACAAATTGTCCTTGTGTTATTGAGGTATGGAAGTCGTTGCCTACACTTTATGGAGTCTTGCTGCATTAACTGTGATTGCTGTGGTCTGAGAAGGTCAAGGTGCATTTGAACACAATCAACATGGTTAGTCGTGGTCATTTTATATAGTAAATTCAGATTGATCTAATCCATACTAAACGATCGGGAGAAAGTATTGGTTCGGTGATAATGCACAATATCGAGGTGTGATTTAGTCATTGGTTTTTGCAGTGAAATAATGATCTCTTTTGTATCTTGTCCCCATTCTGCACTCCACCGGTTCCATTGGGTCAGGTTTTCAGTAGCATGATCAATCTTTGTGCTATCGCAGTTGTGCTGGTTGGTATACACCAATGTGGTCTTTTGTGGGCCACAAGCAGGCCACGGTTTTTGGATATCCTACCTTTGAGCACCGACAATTACAAAGTCATGAAATCAGACGAATGTACGGACAATTCCTGGCTTGTTTGGGGCCCTCTGGAATTAGAATTGAACATTGTTGTCTCTATTCTATCTTCAGGTTACCATAGTTGAAAGGGCCGATAGTTCCAGTGTGCTCCCCAGCCCACTGTCAATCAGCACAAAGGGCAAAATGACCTTCCTTTTTGCTAATCTCAAAGATCGGAACTTCCTGGTTCAGCGCATTTCTGACTTCCTGCAGATGACTTCCTCAAAAAGGGCTGGAGGGGACAATGGTGGGGAGCAGAAGGCCCCTGGCCGTAAAGAAAGCAGTGGAGACAATGGATATGAGGTGAGCCAGTACCTTCTAATATGGAAAGGTTCCAAACATGAATCCAACAGCCTGTGATATTCCAAATAGCAAATGTCTTTTTACGTATTTAGGTGACATTATTTAATTGGATGTTCTGAAATTTGTTCTTTGCAAGAGCAGTTATCCGTTTATGATTTTTGATCCTGACCCTTGTTTCTCCCTATTACCCAGGGTATAATCCAGGCATCCTACACTGACTTCAGACCTTTGACAATAGGATTTATCTGTAATTAAAACACCTTGTTTACCTTACATTTATTAGGACGCTACAAAGCTCTCTCCGAGCAGTCCAACTGCTGTTGGTTCTACCCACTTCATTCCCCAAAGCTATGTCACCATGAATGCTCCCACCACTTCTCAAGGCCTCCTGAAGTTGTTTCCCCGAGAATGTACAGAAGAAATGGGTCCAAAGTGGGTAGGTGCTGTTCAGTGCAGTATTTGTGATATGCCTAAAAAAACATGTTTTACTTCCTCATTCAATACTTTTCTTTTTAAAGAAAGGTGATCAGTGGCTATGACAGCCATGGCGGTGTCAGACTGAGATAGACTTGGCTGCCAACTATTCCTTGCTCATCCTACTGGTCATAAAGTAACTGCTAATTGTACAACTGATGATGTTATTAGAAACCTATAAATCTAGAATTTGATGGCCGTTTAGAACGGCTAATCTAGTCTGCCCATTTTTGCTGATGGTAAAGACTTAATCCTAAATCAGTCCCTGGTCTCATCTTCAGGATAGTCATATTCTCCCATGCATATTCCCTCACTGTATTAGTCTCTACCACTGCAGCTGGGAGCCTGTTCCACTTATTTATCATGCTGTCTGTCAAGTGAAAATGCCCAAAAATAATATGTATCATATAATTCTTTTGTATGTTTTACTTAAATGCTGTACTAACTCTTGTCTGTGAAATTATGTGGAACATAGGAATTCATAATTTTACCTATAATAGCAGGTTGAATGGCACTTAAAGACATAACTGCTCCAATACAGTATTTGACTTTGGAGTTTATTTATTGTAGGGTTGTACTCTCCATGTATGCAATCTCAGCTTTTTGTATTCTTTTTAGGCAAAGGAGAAAATGAAGGAGGAGTCTTGGAATATTCATTTCTTTGAGTATGGACGCGGCATGTGCATGTATCGCACGTCGAAGACGCGGGAGCTGGTGTTAAAGGGCATTCCAGAGAATCTGAGGGGAGAACTCTGGCTCTTGTTCTCAGGTGGGCTTCTCGTAGTTAATGGTCTGTTAATCTACATTGGTAGGTTTTGCAATTGTGTTTATAATAACCAATAGTAAATAATGAATCATATCTTGAGAACCAGCTGTGTAAGTTAAACTCCTATAACTTGTAAAACAGGATCTAGGTGGCCAGTAGCAGCAGATCTGGACACAAGCACACCGTGTTCCTGTCATTTCCCTAGGAAGGTTGGCAGATGTGGTCCTTCCCTGTTTTTGTCGTGTGCTGTTTCAGATGTCCAGCTATTTATTAAATAAGGCAGAGTTAATAACCTGGCCAAGCGCCCAATAATGTTTATATGTGTTGATCTGCACCCCTCTGTTGGATGGTACTAGAGGATGGAATGGTAGGTTGTGCCTGGTAGTTTTGGGGAAATTTCATCAAAGTGAAAATGCATTTAAGAATTTTTGTTTTTCCAGGGGCATCAAATGAGATGGTGACTCATCCTGGTTATTATGCTGACTTGGTGGAGAAGTCCATGGGAAAATGTAACCTTGCAACAGACGAGATAGAAAGAGATCTCCACCGCTCTATGCCAGAACACCCAGCCTTTCAAAATGAGTTGGGCATAGCTGCCCTGAGACGGGTTCTTACAGCATATGCTTTCCGAAACCCCAACATTGGGTACTGCCAGGTAACAGTTGCATATGTTGGCGTAAAAACTGATAAACATGCAGGCTTTGCATTAACTTGCAGATTGAGACCATATTATCTAGCTCAGTGAAGTTTGTTGTTGTGACCAGGTTGTTGTTGTGATTACGTTGAGGTCTGTGATCTGAAACAGATTATTGCCTTGCTTCTTTTGTAGGCCATGAATATCGTAACCTCAGTCCTGCTACTCTACTGCAATGAGGAGGAAGCGTTTTGGCTTTTGGTGGCACTGTGTGAGCGCATGCTCCCTGACTACTACAATACAAGGGTGGTGGGTAAGTTCACGTAAAAAACCATGTGCAGTGAATTTTAACTGGTGTAAGCAAGATAGGATGTCCTAAGGCATTCATTGACTTGACTGGCATGCTGAAATGCGGCTGGTGTAGCTTTGACGCCAATCTGGACATGTTAGAACTCTGTGTTTCATTTATGAGGAATGCCTTGTAGCATCACTGTTTTTACAAAGAAACAACTGGCAGATCAGTTACTTTTAAAGCATGAGATTATGCCTTTTACTTTCACAATATGAATGTGATGGGATGTAACTTTTTTTTTTTCTATGGTTTGTGCAGGAGCCCTAGTAGATCAAGGCGTGTTTGAGGAATTGACTCGGGAATGCCTGCCCCAGCTGTCAGAAAAGATGCAAGAGCTAGGAGTGATCTCTACAATTTCTCTCTCCTGGTTTCTCACCTTGTTTCTGAGTGTCATGCCATTTGAGAGTGCAGTGGTGGCGGTGGACTGCTTTTTCTATGAAGGAATCAAACTGGTTTTGCAATTGTCATTAGCCGTCTTAGAAGCCAACATGGAGAGCCTGCTAAACGCCAGTGATGAAGGGGAAGCCATGACTATCCTTGGGAGGTACAATGGTTGTTGAGACTCATTTCATTCATGACTGTGTGCTAGGATGTGGTGGTTATGATACTCTGTAGCAAACAAATATAGACCTTGACTACAAAATATTTTGGCAAGATGCCCCCTCCTATTTTACTCTACATGTTTTCATATGTCTGAAAATGAATAACCTACCATTTCCATGTGTCCCTAGATTGCTACAGGGCTTTCACCAAGTCTCAACTTTGCCCAGTCCCTTATACTTTTGACACTTGACACAGTCTTACATTTTTTTTTGTCAGGTACTTGGACAATGTGGTAAACAGGCAGAGTGTGTCTCCTCCGATTCCACACTTGCATGCGTTGCTGACTAACGGGGATGAACCCCCTGTTGAGGTTGATATATTTGATCTCATCAAAGCATCATATGAGGTAATATACTATAACATTTAATTTGCTTCTTTGAGAATGTATTGAAGAGCTGTATATAGAATCTGTCTGAAAACAGGCTCTAAAAAGAGCATTGTATACAGCACATAGTAATTCCATACATTGTTTCTTTAAGGACATGCATACATTTTACATGTTGCTGATCAGCGAATGTAAAGTGCTGCCAAGGTGTATGGCCAGTAGGACAAATCCTAGCCTGTGTTGTGAAAGTACATTTAAAATGTTACAAATTATTTTTTAATAATACCTTTTCAGCTATTTTGTTGTGTGTAATAATGTTTTATCTGTTTTGCTATTTCACAATTCTACTACAAATTTGGATATTTAGCACATATACCAATTCCTGTTACATTCCTAAATGACTGCACAGATGTTCACTCTTTAATTTGTTTATTATAAAATATATTTATTATATTTTATTACATTTCTTAAATCTTCTGTTTTAGAAATTTGTTAACCTGAAAGCTGATGACATTGAGCAGATGCGATTTAAGCAGAGACTGAAAGTAATCCAGTCTTTGGAGGATACAGCGAAAAGGAGTGTGGTAAGAAACTGGAGATGCTGTTAGTTAGTAGCAAAATTATATATTGTATTTTTCCCCCATATTAGAGGATCGTGGATCACCGGCCATTTTCTTATAGACTTGGAAACATCTATCTCAAGGATTTGTAAAATATTTAAGGCTCCACTGAAACACTTAACATCACAATGTAGTTTTAAAGATGTCCATTTACACAGGTAAACATTGTCACATTGGTGACCCTAGTAAGTAACTACTGTGTAAACACACAGTTTAGCAATCTTTCCATTGTTACCCTACGCAGTGGATGATGGAGCCTGCACGTGTCTGTGTTTTTATTTTTTTATTTTATTTATCGTTAGGTCAGAGCTGTCGCCACTGATCTTGGCTTTTCTATGGAAGAACTTGAGGATTTATATGTGTTGTTTAAGGTTGGTATGTTTTATGGTATAATGTTCTATATAACTTTTTTTTATTATTATTTTTATGCATCTTTAACAGTTAAAATTACACCAGTATTGAGTTGTAAAGGATCTCTACAGGTGATGATGTATTTTATCTTCCCATGAATAAAGACAACATATGGTGATTTATTCATTGATAGCAGCACATAAATGCCTGTAACGGTGAGCGATGCACAATTGTATGCTCCAGCAACAATGTTCTTTTCCCTACTTGTTTCTATTTATTTTCCTTTTAAACAATCTGAGTATGGACTGTGACTATAATGGTGACACGAATTCTGTTTAGTGCGATTATCCATACTGGAACTGCAGGTTCATTCAGATCCCAGGATTGTGTGACTTATTTATTTATTTTTCTCATTGTTAATAATGCTGATTATTTTCCGTGAACTTCTTAGACACAACATTTAATGAGCTGTTACTGGGGAGGGAACAGAACTTCCAGCAGTCGGCATGACCCCAGTCTGCCTTATCTGGAGCAATATCGTATCGACTTGGAACAATTTCAGGAGCTTTTTATTCAACTGACCCCGTGGTCCTGTGGCCAACACTCCACCATCCTAGCAGCCCGAATCTTCCGCTTGCTAGACAGCAACAAGGACTCTCTGATAAACTTCAAGGAGTTTGTAACAGGACTTGGTAGGTTTTACACTGATGATTTGCATCAGTCTCTCACCGTAACATATTTGATAGGTACTATACACACGTTGCCGTTGCTGGCTTATCTAACCCTCCATACGTTTGATGCATTGGCTGAGATTATTACAGTGGCATTTTTAGCTGCAAATGTAAGTATTTCAGAAGCTCAATATTTTTGTTTTATTACTTTGATCTTCTCAACATAATTTGGCAAATGTATGGTCTCCACAATACAGAAGCAACTATGTCCATAAAGCAGTAAAAGAAAATAGTTTTAGTGGCACTTTAATAAGCACTAGTCTCATGAGCATGCATTATTATCCGGATTATTCAAAGTCTGAATTCTTTTTGTCAGGGGGAATGTATCATGGAGACATGACGGAGAAACTCAAATTTCTCTATAAGCTGCATCTTACCCCAGGTGAGTAGGGAATTATTTAATAATCATGTCTGCTTAAACTATTCATCCAATAAAGTAGAAGCTTACCTAATTGCTACATAAAGTATGTGGACGCCTGACCATCACACCTACATGAGCTTGCTGAACATCCCACTCCAATTAATATGAAGTTGCACCCCCTCCCTTTGTGCAGCTACAACAGCCTCCACTCATCTAGAAAGGCTTTCCACAAGGTGGATTGCTTCTGTGGAAAATTGTTCCTGTTCAGTGGGGTAAAGTTTGGGACAGTCAAGTTCGTCCACACCGAACTCATCCAACCTTGTTTTGTGTATGGGGGCAAAGACATGCTGGAACAAGAAAGGGTCTTCCCCATACTGGTGCCACAAAGTTGGAAGCATATAATTGTCAAAAATGTATTTTTATGCTGTAGCATTTACCTTATCCTTCACTGGAACTCAGGGGCTTACCCCAAAACCTGAAAAACAGTCCTAGACTTTTATCCCTCCTCCACCAAACTTTACCTACCGGACTGCATAGTGCCTTCTGTAGAGTTCTGGCATTCGCTAAACACAAATTCGTCCATCAAACTTTCAGAAAGTAAAGTGGACTTTGTCAACCCAGAAAACATGTTTCCACTGCTCCGTAGTCCAGTGGCGGTGCCCTTTACGCCTCTCCAGCCAGTGCTTCCCATTGCACATAGCGGTCTTTGGCTTGTGTGCAGCTGCTCAGCCATGGAAACCCATTTCATGAAGTTCCCGGCGCACAGTGATTGTGGCGATTGTTGCGTGTGCGTGTTTTACTAGCACATACCTTACGTTGTTTCCTTTTTTATTTTACTATAGCTCTTGGCCCTGAAGAAACAGAATCTGCTCTGGAAGCAACAAATTATTTCACTGAGGACCTAACCCCTGAAGGTAAATTGATTCTTTCTTGGGCGGGCTCCTTGACTGTTTTTTAAAATGAGGAAAAACAAACGATTTTGCAAACAGTGTGAATAGCATCTACTTTGTATCGGTAGTATTTTGTTAAATTTGAAATGTATATATTGCTTTTCTTAGAGCTTTTTAAATACAATGTGTGATAAAAGATAATAGAGTCAGCCTTTTAGATAGATATATATGTGTTTTATTTAGCCTGCATGGATAGGTTTAAGACTTGGCAGCTCCCTTTGAGTTCTCGATTCAGGGCTACGTAAACTGCCGCTTTCTGGCAGATGAACTGCGACTGTTATGATCATCCTCGTTTATTGATGGGAGGAGGATCATGAGGACTTTTTCATCAATCACAAGAGAGCTGCAAGTTGCCTACCTCTGCCTCAAATAAAGGCATCCCTCTCCTTTGCACGGACCTTTAACTCCTACCTGTTCTCTACTTTCTTTCTGCATCTTGTCTTCTTTTCTTTCTTTCTTTCTTGCATCTTCAACTTTTTCCCCCTTTTTTCTGACTGCAGTATCTCCTTTTCTGTCCGAACTGGATCTTATTCTGCAGTGTGAGTTCCCAGGTCAGTTTAAAATATGTGTTGAAATAGTTGGGTTTCGGTGAATACATAAACCAACCTACCAAACATATCCTCACACTTTATTATTTTTTAGACATTTGTACTAGGTTTCAGAATCAAACGGGTACAACACTACATTGACATATAATTATGTTACTTTGTCTGGAATGTTTTTGTGAAAAATGTTAAGTACATATTTTCCTAATAGATTCTGAAGGCCAAGGAAATGGATCCACAGCTGTTCCTGGGGACTCCCAAGATAAGAAAGGTATTGGCCACTGGTCTGTTTTAAAATGGCATTTCCCTTAAAGGTCTAGCTTTTTAAAGCCCAACGTTACAAACATTTGTAAATAAGTATAATAACATTCATCCTTTTAAATGTTTTCAAATAAGGACAACTGTGAATAATATACACAGTATCCTGCGTGTATCCAGGTGAGTTTATTCTGTAATAATATATTTCCATTGGAGTACTTTTTTCAGGGACGAACACAATAAATACATTTATCAGAGAGGCTGTTTTGACTTGCATTTTATTTCTTGAGCTTCAGTGGATTTTGAGGTACTATTATGAGAATGGAAAAAAATAAAATCCACAGTAACTTTAACCCATACTGGTACAGAAGGAGAAGAGGGCCCTGCCCTTGAGAGTTTACAGACTATTAACCAATATGACCACTCTATTTTAAACCTAATCGCTTATTATGCCATACCATGTCTAAATACTAACTTTATGATGTTGCATTTCTGTAACAATCACACTGCATTATGGTTGGGCTTTCGATAATAATGATTGTTTTATAATATTAATTGTATATGTATAATGATGTCTACAAATGTTAATCTATCTTTTGCGTAACAAATAGTCCAGGTTTTTCTGCGACAGGGTGGGGAGAAATCTTAAAAGCAATTGAAAAGTCCACAAATGCCTTTACATTCCAGATGAGAAAACAAGCACTGCTCCAGACTACAAGTACTACCTGCGGATGTGGGCTAGTGAGAAAGAGCAGAAGAAGGAGACTATTAAGGACTTGCCAAAAATGAATCAGGTAAAAGCAGATCATTACAGGCTTCTGAGACCATTCCTTCTAGGGTCAGCAGCAGTTGAAGATCGCTTCAATGTCACAAATTACTTACAAAGACCACCAAATAATTAATACATGTGATGCCTTCCCATGCAATTCAGCCTTTCTTACACAAACTTATTTTTGATTAACTTCTTTCAATTATCAAAGTGTATATACAGCGATGCATTTACTTTCAGTGCTGCCCTTGCACAGTACCTTCTAATGCAGACTATGGGGTCTGTGTTGAGTCGGCACAGCCTTCATAGTTGAAATGGGCCAGTTGAGGATATATAACATCTTCTTTGTAACTGGCCCATTGAGCAGCGGGAAACTGGGGGCCTGATCACCCACGGGTTTGGCAGCAGGACTGTCGCTTCCTTGGACCTGCCACCCTAGGCCATGCCTAGTCGACCTAGGCTAGAATACATATATGTGTTGATACAGAGAATGGTGTTTACAAGTTTAAATAATCGTTTTATGTGTATGAGAAATCCACCATATATTTAGTGATAGCAGCCACTAAAATGTGAAAGTGGTAGTTCCTCCTTAAAACGGACATCATTTCTTTGTAATGCTTTCCTAAAAGTTTTCTTCTAAATTAAACATGGGTGGTGTACGTGAGTGCATATTATGCCTGGGGGTTTGCTTTATGTGGCCCATATTGGTGTCAATAATCTCCAACCTTTTGAGGAGTACAATTAACAGGATCAACATTGATGAACTTGCAACTCACCCCTGTTGTTTTTCCTTCTCAAAGGAGCAGTTTATTGAGTTGTGCAAGACACTCTATAATATGTTCAGCGAAGACCCTGTTGAACAAGAGCTATATCACGCTATTGCCACAGTTGCCAGCCTCCTGTTGCGTATCGGAGAGGTGGGCAAAAAGTTCAGCAACCCTCCCCTCAGAAACGCGGAGAACAAGCAAGCAGATATGAACAGGGAGCCGTCTAGTGAAGAAGAAGAAGAGCAGAGCTTAGGACTGGAGACGGTGCAGCAGGTGACCGTGGAGCAGCTAGAGCAGGCCGAGGGAGGCATCCCAGTGCCAAACACACACACAGCACTCTCCCAAGAGGAGATTCAAAAACTCCGAGACAAAACACGAGGAGCAGAAGGAAGCAGCCCCCCTACTCAACCAGGCTCGGATGACGAAACTAAGGATGACACATCGGTATCCTCGTATTCCATGGTCAGTGCCAGCTCGCTGCAATGCGAGGATATAGCGGATGATACTGTTTTAGTTGGTAGTGATGTTGCCAACGCAGTACCTAAATATGGTAGCACCATTGACACAGAATGGTCAATCTCCTTCGAACAGATTCTGGCCTCCATGCTGACAGAGGCCGCCCTGGTCAGCTACTTTGAGAAGAAGGTAGATATTATTCAAAAGATCAAGCAGAAGAAAATTGAAAGGCAGATTAGCTCTTCGAGCGAACATGAGCTTTCCTCCGTCTCTGGCTGATGATGTGGCAAAGGAAGATTGGAGGGCAAATAAAAGCCATCTGGCCTAGCCTCCTTTTGAAGAAATCAAAGTTTTCATAAACCATTTCTTCCCTGTCCTCTTTACGGAGCTCAGTGTATTATGTGTTTACCAATATCTAATTCATGCTGATAACGTGAGGAAGGCAAATTGGAATCATCTTGCACTTTGAAGAAACTACTTTAAATTGAAATGTTATCTCAAGCTTTTAATCACGTCCGCCAACGATGCATGCGTTTCTTCTGATTATATTCTTTTTAATGGACCTTTTTATATGTATATGCACCTGCACCTTGTCCAGCCGTATATGTATCACTGGGCACTTGCTTTGGCTATTGATTGGGAGAAATGATTCTTCTTCTTCTTCTCTCAGCCACCCCGCATTAAACCCTGTGAGTGTCATAGAAGTGAGTGACAGCCTCAGAATATTAAAACTGAGTATTAGTTGCCTTTTTCTATCAGGTTTCTGGTAGCTCCTAGCCTATCGGTGTTAGTCTTGTGCCCAAGCGATGTAGAATCCCAGGACACTAGCATCGCTTAACAAATACTGTAATAGGCTTGTTGCTTATGTGCAATATTTTGGTATACATAGTAGTACCCATGCAATTTGTCATTCGTTTTTCTCTCTGTTCATTGTCGTACATCTCTTCATTCATCTCGCACTTTGGAATATACTATTTTGTTACTGGTACCCAGAACCAGTTAGAATTTTGATTGTGAAAAATATTACCATGAGTACACTAGACAACCTTATCCTTGGTATATAACAGTATGCTGCTGCCTCTGACCATTTCAACTACTAAACTTCCAGCGTGTTTTTATTTTCACTGCATTCCAGCTTCATAGAATAGCCCCTGACACATTGAATCTGATAGACATAACAGGTCCCAGAAGATCTGTGACACTGGGCTTACGGTGTTTGTAATCGACTACAAAACAGTGAACATGGAAAGTGACCTGGATAAGGAGAACGTTTCTTCACAATAGTGCATTAATAAATGTATCATTGAAGGAGCCGGGTAAGAAAAAGATCTTTGTGCACTTCAATAGTTTAGTATATAGTGAATTATGTGTGTAGGTTCTCTCTCTTCTCTCTCACCTCTCTCACCTCTCTTTCATTATATGTATATATATATATTATACACAAATACAAGGAAATAACTACTAGGAGGAGGGGGTGGCTCTAACCAAAGCTGTTGCTGCCACATTGTGTTATAAGTGTGGTGGTTGCTTCAGGTTCAAGAACCTCCACGACTACTAGGTTAACCCTTACATTAGCTGTGCCTATTACAGATTCCACGGACACCGTGTTCTGCCTGTTTCAGCCAAGGGAATCACTATTGTTACACGGGGCTCACCTGGGTAACCAAAACTGTGGTTGTAATCACAGGTTACGAAACTACAGTACCACGATAATTGTTACCCTGGTGGCACCGGTCATTGTACCAGAGGTGTTTACCCGAGCTGCAGAATTATTACTGTAAACGCGCTTCGGTTGAGAGCCGGTGCGCACGAACCCAATGGGCTAAGCCAGCATTGCCCAGTTTCTGGTATGTACTGGTCGAGTCGATATTTCTCTGGAGGTAGACCCCAGATTGAAGGTATTATATTTTAAAGATGCCCTGTAACCATTTACCATGGGGCAGTTATTAGGTTTAACCGTTCATTGTAAATTTACCAATATATTTATTTTTTGTTGTGCTTTATCCCATTTCTCTACTGCCATAAAATATATCTGGAAAGTATTACAACTACATTTTACGAGTAACCTGTATTATGCATTTAAACATAACGTGCTATTAAAAAAACAATGTCCCTGTACTCTTCTAGTGAGCTGCTGGTTTCAAGAATAACGTAATTTACTGTAGGTTTCTCACCTCTTAAATCTAAAATAACTTATGTGCAGTTTCCTGATGGCCAATTGTGTACAAGGACCCCGGCGTTTCCTTTTGTGTTAATGTTACCGTAGGATGTATCAAAGCCCCCATTGGTTTGCACTTGTGTACGCTGCCGATGGCCCGCGCTGATCGTACCATAATTTATTTCATTTTTTTAAATCTTAAACATGATAAAACATATGGTTTTAGTCATCCTTTTGATTTGTTTGTGTATTCAATAAAAAAAAAAACAATGATTAACAGTTGTAATTATTTATTTTTTTACTCTGCCCTCTGTTACCATTTCATTAAATGCTGGCCCATGCATTGGCTAATTAATGTTAATTGACGAACACGTTGAAATAATTTAGCGATCTCCTTGTGTAAAAGTCTTGCTCGCTTGTTGCGCCCATCATTCTCCCAGCACTGATCAAGTCCCCCCCTCACAATACATGAAAGAAGAGGGACGGGCGGTATAGCTAAAGGTACAAAGATAATAGTAATAGATCCTCCATTGGCTTGAATGTACAGCTATAATGAACATCATAGGGCGTATATACAGTATATTTTGCTCCAAAGGGTTAAGCTAAGTTTTACAACATTTTCCCCACAAGTTGCACCATTTGAGTGCCAAGAGGATGCACAATGATTTTCACTGCCCATACTCTAAGCACCCTACAGATGCTTACATACGTCTCATCACATGAATCTCTTGCATTCCAAAGGATGTTGGGGTAAACGCCCAGCTCACCCCAATAAGTTTTATGCCTTAGTGAATATTTACTGTGGTGTGAGATGGGGGAATGAGGGGTAAGGGATTGGCATGAGAGCGTGGGACCTGTATAGTTGAAACCTATGCCCCAAAAGCATTTTATTCACCCACAACGGTGTGGGGGGTTTGAGGTATGAATGTTTTCTTTTTTTTTTGTAAATATAACACTGATGCACACCTTAGAAAGAAAAAGGGCACAGGTGGATTTGAGTCCTTAAGAGGAACTGTTCCTTCCTTCCAGACAGCTCATTAAATTACACTGTAACAGTGTGTAAGGAATTCTATTGATTGGGGGGGCGTGGCATAATCCTAAAATCCGTGGTAGTTAAGTATTTTATAACAATAGCCAGCTTCATTTAACCTATTCGCCAGTCTTTCATGCGCACTAGGGAGTGAAAAGGCGGGAAGAATTAATCGGAAGCCTCACAATACCGCAGCCAATCAGCAGAAGTATGTTTGAACTACATATCCCGTGACGCTCCGTAGGCTTTACGATTGAAGAGGCTCATGGAACTTGTAGTTCTGCGACATCCGGGGAATTAAATCGCGATCAATATTTGATTCTAGTTTGTGAATTAGTCTCTCTCCGTCTCTGCCACGGAGTCTGCGGACATTGTACATGTCCTAAAAAGCATGGTGCAGGAATTCCAGGTTCTTAGGTGCTTCTCCTGCCAAACTTTTCAAGTGCATCAGGTAACATCTCATAACGTCCCTCCATAATAATATGTAAAAAAACAAACACGTATTATTTTATTATTCCCGGACATAAAACGGTAGACCGGGACTTAACTGCGTTTTCATATTTTATGAAGGTTCTATTTTTAGGTAAAAAAGAGCAAAACATGGAATTGCAAACTGTGTGGAGAGAAGCAGTCGCTGCTAAAGGTGGGTGATTATGGGAGAAGGTGGAAGTATGAGGAAGACTGTTATTATTATTATTATTATGAATAATAATATATGTACCTATTTTATTGCAATGAGATGTAAAGTATCATAGTCATGTTTGAATACAAACAATCTACATTAGAATATGCACTGTTTAGATAAATTAATATAATAATAATAATAATAATATGCTTTTAGGGCTGGGTAATATGTGTAGAATTTCGGAGCCAGGTAGAAAATATTGTTTAGCACCTAGAGGTATACTAATAAACATCCATATAGGATACATACTGACCAATGATACGGTTTGCTTTCTGGGGGACCCAGGACCAAATGAAGTCATCAACAACATACCCACATTACATAGACAGCAGTATGACATTGTGGCATGTTCTGTCCCCTCATGTACATGTGTGGTGTATACCTCCCAAGAGTCCAGATTGTCTTGTTATGCACTACCTGGCATGCCATTGTACAATACTACAGACTATGGTGCTATATAAATCAATTATAATATGTTTTTGCCTCTGGTTATTTGACCTGTTGGGAGGAATAGTGTAGGAATTGTGTCTCTGTGTATGCCCACCTGCTGGCAGCGCTGCCGTATTTATTTGTGCCCAGTACAAACCTAAAGTCCATGATCCTACCACTGCCTCGCCCCATAGTCTGCCATAAGGGGCCAGTGGGAAGATCTGCAACAGATCAGGACCTGGGCCACACGAATACTGGTTGTATCTCCTGATGATGTCCCTGATCTGTTGTCATGACTGTCCAGAGAAATTCAGTGTGGTCGGCTGCTGTGTAAGATACTGAAATACCTAGGTGCCAGCAGTTACATTTTAAGAGCCATGCATTGTGTTCAAAATGTAATGTTTTAAACCAGAATATGTCGTCGTTGGCAGTGAAAACCACATTCTGTGTGACAATCTGGTGATGGAAAGTAATAGAGTTAAATCTTTTATTAATATAGGTGTATGGACAAGGTTCTGGAGCAGACTGCAGACAGCATGTGCAGAAACTGAACCTCCTTCAAGGTGAAGTGCAGCAGGCAGCTGAGAAAGCTGTCAGGTAAGAACTTTGTTTTCATTTATAATAACATTATAGTATGGGCTTGACTTCAGATTACCTCCCAAATTATCTCTAATTAGTTACTCTGCAGTCTTCCTTCCGTGCACAGCTGAAATGTACAGCACGTCTGTGTGGTCATTGGATGAGTAAACAAAGACAAGGTATCTCAGAGAGAATATATTCTTATACTTGTTATAAATTGTTCCCCTTAAAATTCCAATACCTCCCACTGAAGGTTTGATGGGCAAGAAGAAATCAAAGAAGAATATAAACCTGTTGAAGATACACCAGTAGGAACAAGTTTTTCTCAGGTGAGCTATTGGTCTTTAAACCGAGCACATGTATCTTAGTATGAAAAAAATAAATGCATAATTTCAAGTGTTCCTTAAAAAAGCCAGTGATGTGTGTGTGTTTTTGGTGTCAGTGTGACAGAGCCTGTCCTGGTGTGTGTGTGTTTGGGTGTCAGTGTGGCAGAGCCTGTCCTGATGTGTGTGTGTGTGTGTGTGTGTTTGGTGTGTCAGTGTGGCAGAGCCTTTCCTGATGTGTGTGTGTGTGTGTGTGTGTGTGTTTGGGTGTTGGTGGGGCAGAGCCTGTCCTGGTGTGTGTGTTTGGGTCTGAGTGTGGCAGAGCCTGTCCTGGTGTTTGTGTTTGGGTGTCGGTGGGGCAGAGCCTGTCCTGGTGTGTGTGTTTGGGTGTCAGTATGACAGAGCCTGCCCTGGTGTGTGTCAGTGTGACAGAACCTGTCCTGGTGTGTGTTTGGGTGTCAGTGTGACAGAGCCTGTCCTGGTGTGTCAGTGTGACAGAGCCTGTCCTGGTGTATCAGTGTGACAGAGCCTGTCCTGGTGTGTGTGTTTGGGTGTCAGCGTGGGAGAGCCTTTCCTGATGTGTTTGGGTGTTGGTGGGGCAGAGCCTCTCTTGGTGTGTGTGTTTGGGTGTCAGTGGGGCAGAGCCTGTCCTGGTGTGTGTGTTTGGGTGTTGGTGGGGCAGAGCCTGTCCTGGTGTGTGTGTTTGGGTGCCAGTGTGACAGAGCCTGTCCTGGTGTGTGTGTGTTTGGGTGTCAGTGTGACAGAGCCTGTCCTGGTGTGTCAGTGTGACAGAGCCTGTCCTGTGTGTGTGTGTCAGTGTGGGAGAGCCTGTCCTGGTGTGTGTTTGGGTGTCAGTGTGGGAGAGCCTGTCCTGGTGTGTTGGTGTGGCAGAGCCTGTCCTGGTGTGTGTGTGTTTGGGTGTCGGTGTAGCAGAACCTGTCCTGGTGTCTGTGTGTGTTTGGGTGTCGGTGTGGCAGAGCCTGTCCTGGTGTGTGTGTTTGGGTGTCTGGCCCTGCCGCCAGTGTGCATCAGCCATCTTAAATCCAGCTTGTACCCACAATGTGCTCCAGCCTTGTGCAGTTTAATTTGGCTAAACTTCTTTTAAATGGTTTGGGAACTGACTTTGTTTTACTGTTTAAGTAATTCGGTATTGATAGAATGACATATAAAAGTTGATCAAAAAACTTTTCCACTGCTTTTTTCATTATCGCCAAATTAACCCTGTGTTAATATGCAGTATAAAGCTAAAAGGCCATATTTTCTCAGTGAAAAATGAGTGCGGTCCACGCACATATACATTTCTGATGAAGTGGCCCACTGGTCACCCCTGGGCTAGCATAAACACACACCTAAATATGGATCTGTCATTTTCCCCACATTTTGCTCTGCGCAATGCATAGACAGAGCGTTTATATTTTAGTAATGTTGTCTTGCAGGTATAGTTATGTATAATTCTGGACCAACTTAGCCCTTCTTACAGGAGAAACTCACCAGGCTGGGCCACATGATGCACAGTGAAGTCAGTGAGTTGACATGTATAAGTGCATATATATTTTTTACAAATTGATTGCATTGATTTGGTTCCTGCAGGAAAAAGGAAATTCTGTGAGCCGCTGGAGTAAATATCTGGTTCAACATGAAGAGGAACGAGAGTATGTGACGCAAGAAAGTGAAGAAAAGAACCACACTTACACAGACGAAGAGTTGTTTTTATCTCAGACAGAAATGGCATTAAAGCCCAGGTTTGTGGTTCTTCCTAAGTTTTTCTTGGATAAGAAAATGGGAACCAACCAAATATAACTATTAGATCAATAATCATGTTTTATCAGGATTAATAAATTCACTATGTTGTGCTCTTTCGCACTCACTCGTGCTCTCACACTGTCTCACAATACCTTTATACCATCTCCACCAACTGCTTCTGCGTCCTGTCTCCTTTAGCACAGCTCTGCTTCTTCTCTTGCCTCTTGTTATTTTGTTTTCTGTCTTCTTTCTTTGCCCGCTTTTCCCCATGTCTTTCTTAATCCTCTGTGTGGCACCCCCATCGACCCTTTGCGTGCCCCCCACACACAATTTTACACACTCAGGCTAACACACATACTCCCTTTCACACACACACACACTTAGACATACACAGTCATGCTCACACATAAACCCTGGTAACTGACACACATTTGCACAGACGTTACATGACCCCGCTACCTTCCTGCCTCCTTGGTTCCCCAGCAGTGTGCCTCTTCTTCTGGTGCACTTCTGCAAAAGGGTGGAGATTCTGGGCACCCCCTCTTCCCCCGATTGGAAGAACAGGTTAGAGGCTGTCCCTGTGGCTCCGCCTTTTTTGCAGAAGTGACCGAGAGGCCAAATAATACAGATTCAGAAAGAACATGTCTTGTGGTTGCAAATTTCCTCCCCTATCAAAGAACCGCCTTGTTCCCATAGACCCACTGGGACCCATGTAAGGGCCAGCACTGGGCAGTGTAATATTCCCGGTTAATACTAATGCTTGGAGAAATTAAATGTGGATACCCATATAATTTCTGACAGCACCATTCCTTTTTTTCATCTGCTAAAATACAATTTATGATGATTTAGAAGTAATTTTTTTTTTACTATTAGAATTACTTCTAAATCATCACAAATTGTATTTTAGCAGATGAAAAAAAAGAATGGTGCTGTCAGAAATTGTATGGGTATCCACATTTAATTTCTCCGACAGCACCATTCTTCTAGTAAAAAAAAAAATCTGCGTCTTTTATTTTAGAAAACAAAAAGAAAGTGTGTCCAAGGGCTGTGGATTTGAGGACCAAGAACAAATATACTCCACAAACAAAGCAAAAAGATTCAAAATGTGTGAGGTTTGTATTGTCAAAAAATATGTCTTGGAGATTTTGTGTAGGTTCCCTGGATGGTTTGTATAGCTGCTTCTTATTTTCCGTGAGCTCCTGGACTGGAACTGGTTCTGTAACTGTGTAGAAAGTAGGGTATATTTGCTGTAGAGTACCCAAAATACTTCTTATTGCTATATTTTTGAGCTACCTTGATACAAACCTACTTGGAACCTGCTAGAGTTTCACTAAGGGAAAAATAACACTACTTTTTTGTATCCATTTATAAATGAGCTTTTTTTCATGGTTTAGTATCATAT
This sequence comes from Spea bombifrons, assembly GCF_027358695.1. NCBI lineage: Eukaryota > Metazoa > Chordata > Amphibia > Anura > Pelobatidae > Spea > Spea bombifrons. Next base: position 19,894,503 of record NC_071090.1, on the reverse strand, counting down.
GCAGCGACACGTGAAAATGTTTAGAAAATGTGCAAACACGGCTGTCCAATAATAGTAATATAAATCACATGTACGAAAATGTCTGATATTGAATGCCATTAAATACATTTTCGTTTAGGACTGTATAGTTTTTGTATTGTGAAAACTGATTTCTAAAGATATGATACAATGCTAGCTAAGAAAAGAACACGGGGAAAGAACACTTTGGTGCACCAAGTAAAATAACTTCTAATTTCTCTTTCATAGGGCAGGGGAAGGTCCACATCCATAGAAAACCAACATTCTGCCTCCGCAAACCAGTTTGTCTCTGGTAAGTCTAAATGGGGGAAGTTTCTTTCTACCTCTCCTGCCGCCGAAATAAATGAAGGTGGTACCTGCAGGTTGGCAAACGTTGACAAGGAAGAATCTAGTGTGTCAAAGTTATGGCAAAAAGAGGAGGAAACCGAAGAGCTTGTTGAAGCACGATTACCCATCCCTAAAACTAGAACGGATGGGACTGTGCTTAGCAAAGCCTCAACTACATCCCGTCTAAACACCCAGAGTGATTTACAAGGTGCGTGGAAGACTCATGGAGATAACAGGTCACTGGATGCCCACACAGGAGAACATTGTGCCAAGCAACTGACCCGATTCAACATCTCCCCATCTCTCACCAAGACTTCTGCCTCTACTAACATGTTTCAGACTGACGAAGACTTTGATGATAATTATTGAGTACCATTCTGTATTGTTCTTTGCTTTCTCTGCATAGGGAAAAATAAAACTTTCTAATGAGTATTTATCTTAAAGGATTAAAAACCACATTGGTATGGTATGCTAAATTATTACTGCAACCTGTCAGCAGAACACCTGCAGACTCCAAATTGGTTTTGATTGTCATGTCTGCTCACCAAAACAAATGCCCTGGCTTTCTGTGATGCCTCCTTGGGTAATCCCTATAAAGTATGGGGGTTAGACACCGCTTTTCCTTTGCGGGGAAAGTATGCTGAACTTCCCTAGTTAAGTTGAATCGCAATGTTTAACTGTAGAGCAGCCATTGTTCATATAGAAGTCTCCCACAAGTCTAGCACTGTAGCACAAACTGGTGTTTTAGTGAATATGTTCTATCACTGCACTGTAACCATACAAACTATTCTGCTTCCACCGTCCTCTGTTTGTTGTAATCTCACACTCTGCGACACTTCTGCATTCCTGTTCAGTCATCCAAAGGAAGTTTGCAGCTTTATATATAATATGTGTGTAATACGGTGCTATTCCATACTTGGGTCTACATGAGTGTGTGAAATCATTATAGCTGCCTCCATCTGTGATAAATGCTCGCATGCAGGGAGCGCAATAAAGATATTGTATCTCGAGGAACCCGTTTCCCATTTTTCATACATATTACTTTACATTTTCCACTCATCATTGTACTGTATTTGAAGCCAGACTCAAAGAAGAGTCCTCAGGTATAACATTGATATGGAAGTAACATTTATGTGGTTATCTCTGATTTGTTGAATTAGTGATGCTTCAAAAACAGTATTTAATTAGATTAGATTAGATAATGCTGGATAGAACTGTAGCAAGCATGCCCCATTAATACATAATGTTAAATGTGTGATATTCTGCTCTTCTTTCTATCCTGTCATCTTATATCCTTTTAATTTGGCATTTTATGTTGTCGATGGACACGAAAAGGACCTGCACCATTGACATTAAAATACCTGATAATATACTTTGAAACTTACTGGCCATTGATATTTAGAGATTTTTATTTCTCTTTAGAAATGTGATATACTGCGAGTAAATCATTGTGGCTGCTTGCTTGATCTTAATTTGTACCAGAGATACCAGCTCTGCGTTTTCTTTGGATTATAAACCAACAGAGCCTGTTCCAGAATGAATGGATGGAGGTGGGATGGCTGCCCTCATCCCTCAACTAGAGTCTTGTTTAAAGGACAGAGATGGCCCATCAGTAGCTTTCCGGCTCTTGAGGAACTACCTATCCCAAAAGCACTATGCCTGTTAGTAATGCGGGCGTAGAAATCCTTAGACAGCCCGCATGTGGTTGCGTGCTTCTGGAACTCTGCCACAATTGACCCTTTAAGACCAGAAATTAGGATAGTGTGTACATTTAAGGTTTACATAAATAAAATTAGAACATAAAACCAAGCAGGATTATAATATTTTATTGTCCCTGCAATAATAACATCAGGAGGGACATGGCTTGCTACAAGATGCGCCTCAAAAGTGCGTAGTTAGAATACATCATAAATGTGTTTGCCAAGCAATATGACGTGAAAATAAAGGATGAAAGGTTATCTAAAATAAAATAAAAAAAGAAAAATAGTGCAGATGTTAGGGGCGAGGAATATGCCGCACAGACTGCATGGTATCCAGGGCAGACCCTATGTCGTACTGTTTGGCCTGCAGGAGCCGAGTAAGCCAGCCACCCTCATCTGTAAAGCCCATCGAAAGCATCTGGGACAAGGATTCTATGAGACGAGGATCCGCATCTATAAGAGAAGCATATTGATAGCTGTGTAAGTAACAGTTACTACATACATCAGTTCTGTCTACATTTATCTATTTAAAAATATTGCTTGTATGTATGCATGTATATACATAATAAAAAACTCCCAATGTAATATACAGACAGGACTGTTTATGCGGCGTGTTTTGCTGTAGTTTACTTCTCATTTACTGTACCCACGCGTATATATCGAATTTGGCAGTTTAAAAAAAAAAAAAAATTGTGCTGTTTTGCATGTTATATGGCAAGAAGTACAAGCAGTTTATTGCTATTTCAAAACCAATTGCCTAGCTTGCAATATCTGTTCCAGTACATCCTAAAAGTGTACGATGGGGGTCGAGGTCAGAGCTCTGTGGAAGTCAGTCAAGTTCTTCCACACCAAACTCATCCAACCATGTCTTTATGGGCCTTGCTTTGTGCACAGTCATGATGGAATAGAAAAGGAGCTTCCCCAAACTGTTCCTACAAAGTTGGAAGCATAGCATTGTCCAAAATGTCTTGGTATGCCAAGCGCGGAAGGGGCCCAAATGCTGGAAAACCAGCCACATACCGTATTGGCTCGAATATAGGCCGCACTTTTTTCCCCCACTTTAAGTTTTTAAAGTGGGGGTGCGGCCTATATTCGGGCTCTAGCGCCCGACGCCCGGGACATGCAGCGGGGTTAAGATACAGATCCCCCGCAGCGGTGCAGGGGACCTGCATCCTTATCCCCGATACGCTCAGACAGCCTCCCCTGCCAGCACTTCCCACGGGGGGGGGGGGTGCCGGCACGGGAGGTTATCTAAGCGTTTTACCTCTGCCCCCCCCTCCTCGACTTACCGGAGCAGACTCCCGGGTGTCTTGCGGGGCCGGCGGGAGACATTTACTCAATACGCTCATGCAACTTCCGGTACCGGAAGTTGCATACGCGTATTGCGTACATGTCCCTCGCCGGCCCCGCAAGACACCCGGGAGTCTGCTCCGGTAAGTCGAGGAGGGGGGGGCAGAGGAGGACAGCGGCAGCGGATCGCGGGGAGGGAGGACAGCGGCAGCGGATCGCGGGGAGGGAGGACAGCGGCAGCGGATCGCGGGGAGGGAGGACAGCGGCAGCGGATCGCGGGGAGGGAGGACAGCGGCAGCGGATCTGGGGGAGGGAGGACAGCGGCAGCGGATCTCGGGGAGGGAGGACAGCGGCAGCGGATCGCGGGGAGGGAGGACAGCGGCAGCGGATCTGGGGGAGGGAGGACAGCGGCAGCGGATCTCGGGGAGGGAGGACAGCGGCAGCGGATCTCGGGGAGGGAGGACAGCGGCAGCGGATCTCGGGGAGGGAGGACAGCGGCAGCGGATCTCGGGGAGGGAGGACAGCGGCAGCGGATCTCGGGGAGGGAGAACAGTGGCAGCGTATCTCGGGGAGGGAGGACAGAGTGGCAGCATGTTTTTTGGTGCTTTTTTAAAGAAAAAAAACTTTTTCTTTAAAAAAGCACCAAACTTTTAGGGTGCGGCCTATATACGGGGGCGGCCTATATCCGAGCCAATACGGTACTTCTCCCCAAAAGTTACAGTTGACACAATTCAGGTAACATTCTCCTGGCATCCGCCAATGGCAACGTGCTTTACAGAACTCAATCCGACGCCTGACATTGTACTTGGTGATGTGAGGCTTGCATGCAGCTGCCAGGCCATGGAAACCCATTGCATTAAGCTCCTGACACACAGTTTTTGTGGCGATATTAATTTTTGGAACTCCTCAGCCACGGAATCGGTAGAGCGTTAGCGACTTTCACACACCATGCGCCTCAGCACTCGGTTACCCCCCCTCTGTGACTTTATGTGGTCTTCCATGTCATGGTTGAGTTGAAACTTCCTAACCTGACTTATTGCAAAGGTGTTATCCCATCATGGTACCACACTTGATTTTTTCACAAATGTTTGTAAATGCATACTGGATTCTGGTATGAATTAACAGCTCCTGGCACATGTTACAGCCACACATCACCCCAATATGTGTTCAACATTTGCTAAATACAGCGATACCACCCATGCATGGGATTGACAGGTTGCGTGGGAGCTAAAAGGCCACTTTTGAGACACGTGTAATTCTGTTCTTCAACATAGAGTTCTGAGGTTACCCTGAGCCCATGACATCTTTGAGGGTGGTCAATTAAATTTCATTTTATTTTTTTAATGGTGAAACTCTTTATGTCAAGTTTCATTTAATTTCCAGTATTCTTTTAGGTTTTCTTGGCACTGGATGTTTTCCCTTATGGTAACATTATTACCTATTTAATTTTTTTAACTTTACTGCTCACAAAGATTAGTAACCTGGGCTCCACTGGCTGCGGTACCATTTTCAGGAGTGTCTTGAGAGACCCTCTGTTGAGGCATTGCAGCAACACCAGCTGAGCGAAGAAAACTCATCGCTTGTTTAACCTCATGACGTGCCTGGCACATCAATTGTCATCAAGGGGTTAAAGAAGGCAGACCTCGAAAAGGGGATTTTCTTGAAAAGATGATGGATACAGTAAAGTTAAGCATTGAGGAAAACCTGGTTTTACAGGATTGCCACTGTTAACCAAGCATTGCTTACCTGCTGGAAGATGTGGGTACAGAGCGGCCTCCCTAAGCCCTGTAGGTGCATGTATGGCTTGACTTTGGTCCAGGGAGAGCGGCTCATCTGTCTCAAGATGTTGAAGCGACTGAAGTTCACCAGTGGATGGGTCGACCTCTTTAGAGGAGACATGAGTCCAGTCGTCATCACCCACTGAAGCACTGCCACTGCTCTCACCTTGTTCCTTTTGGTAAAAGAAGAACCAATTTAAAAACCTTTCATAAAATCTGTTAAAGAAACATACATTAAATTGCGCTCCCATGACAATGATAGGACTATTTTACCTGTACCTCGTTTTCGAGAAAAGTCTAAATCCTTTTTATCTAAAAATTTAAAATTACATCTGTAGATCTATGTAATGGGTGTTGAGTAGACGCTGTATTCTGTTACTGTTGTATTCAGAATACACACTAGGAAGAGCATTACAATATATTAACTAATTCATGTTGTAGGCAGGTAACTAGAGCTGAAATTCCAGAAGAATTTGTAGATAAATACAGTGCTTACGCGTTCTTGAGAATTTAAAGCAATGTCTTTCATCCGTTCTGCAATATTGTCAGTTTCCATGTGGTCAGATTGCTGGCTGTCATCTTTGGCCTGAGGATTCTGAGGAGAGGAGGAGGTACTCGGCTGGGAGTCTTTGTTCAGAGAACTAGGTTCTGAAACTTTGCTTCGTTTGCCACCATGCTCAACATCAATGTCTACATCAATACCTAGAGAAATACAAGAGAAAGTTAAATTGACTCTTATATGCAGTATAAAGGGTCATAGCGCCAAGACATGTCTTCTGGGCAAAACAGTGGATGTCCTTTCTTATAAATGTTATACAGCAAATGAATGTCTGTCTATGAATGTCTGCTTGACTGTCTATCCAAAAACTGACTGTTGGAATAGAAAATCCGAATTTGTGTCTTATGCCTTTTGTTTCGGCGCTCCATTATTTTTGTGTATTTATGGTGCTATGCATATTTACAGGTTCTGACCAAACCTTAGAGTTGAGCAGCCCCTCCTGTCACACAGGTGCCTCATTGTGTCCAGAAAAGACTTTAAATTGCTTGAGAGTTTCCTTTGGGTTAAAATGCAGTGTAGTCCCACTGATTCCGCTCTTTGGTAAGCAATATAACCATTAAAAATTACATAGGACTCACCAAACTTGGGGTGCTTTGATGTAGTTGGGACGCTAAGCAATATATCGCCATATAGGGTGACAGAAGCCCCAATAGTTATGCCTTAGATAGGGCGTTTTGAACGCTATTCACTGGGGATGTGCGGAATTCTGGTTTTGTTTTTAGGACCGTGCCTATCTTTTCCTGCCCTTTCAGTATTCTAGGCACCATGTTGTAGACTGCATCTTCTGTAATGCAATCGGCCACTGAAGTAACCCGCTGTCACATTTTGAATGTATTGCCCCTATCTCTCCTTTTTAGGTTTGCTACTCGGGCATGTTAACACAATGAAGTGTGTATGCAAGGTAATGTACTATTAAGGGACCTTACTACGATCAGAGGAACCATAGTTCCATTTCAAGCAGAGAAAGGCATTCTTCACTGTAAACCTTTGGAATCCACCGCTTATGGCACCGGCGACTAAAGATACTGTAGGTGCTTCAAAATATGAAATGTATTCCTTTGTGTGGAATGAAAGGAATACTTTACCCTCTTCTAGAAAAAAAACTCGCATGACATCGATAGAATAAAAAGTATAATACAAAGGCTGAACTTATGTCCTTTTTCAGCTTCACTATGGAACATGTTTAAAAAGGTGACAGAGGGAGCTCTGGGCACATGTAGAACGACGGAAGGAGGTTGCCCATCAAGCACCACCGCTAAGAAGTATAACAACTCACCCAGGGGACTCAACATAGCCGCAACACTCTCTCCCACAGACTTCAGGAAGTTCACATTGGAATCTTGGGATGGCTGTGAGGGACTTGAATCAGCAGCTTTATTTGGTTAAGGAAAAAAAAAACATGGCATCAAGTAAATATTTTAGAAACATTCTGGAAAGTGCCACACTAGAAAAAGGTGAGGTTCATAAAGACGAAGGTACACCATCCTTAACATTAACCCTGCCTCTCAAATACATCCGATTCTCAATGGCAGTCTTTGTAAGAAGAATGCAAGTATAGTTCTGTTTGCCATCTGAGTTTCTCAGTCATGTGTGATGGAGATGCACCCATTCTTTGAGACAGCCACCATTTGTATTAGTATTTGGGTATGCAGAACAATCTTGCACTTTAGCCTTTAAATGTCCAATAATGAACCTGAACTATGGCTTTTTGAGTGGAATTTCTACTGAAACACAATCTCACCTTTTTCTGCCCCAGAAGCAGGCGGATTCTGAGAAGGTGCGCTTCCATGAGCTTGCTGGGAGTTTGGGCAGGTGAAGGCCCTGCCAGGAAAACCCCAGCCAGGCATCCATGAACAGGGTGGAACCCCATGGTGCATTTTTCGGAACCATCGATTACGTGGGAAAGCCTGCAAAACATTTTTTTTTATTCCTCAAAACACATGTAAAAAAAATAAAAACCCAACCAAGTTTGTGCTTTGCAGTCTAACCGAACCTTACCAAAGGAGTAGAGAACATTATCATATTGTGCTCCTTATGGATTCCCTTTGCCTCGCAGGTGCTGCACAGGTCATAATCTGGACAAACCAGGCACTTGTACCTGTTCCCCACCACAGGTCCATCACATCCATCACAAGTCACATTTGGATGAACCAAGTTTGGCATGTTTTCCTGTCCAGCATGTGAACGATGCTCACGCTTGCCATCTTTCTTCTCTGGAGGAGAAAATGAGGGGGAACAAATACATTTACAAAATTAAATTTTGTCACTAACAAAAATTGGGCCTTTCATAATGCGCAATGAAGCTAGGAGTTGAAACTGCAACCGTAGAGTTAGCCTTGCTACTCTCTAGTACACATTTGATTTAAGGGGGTTTTTATCACCAAAAAACATGTTTAACTTTTAGCTATTGGATGTATGAGGTTCTCTTCAGAGAACTATATAACTCAAAACACAAACAGTCATCTGCTCCGTCCACGGACAGCGTCAGACCATAAACCCGAAACACACTGTATACCTTTCAGGTAGATACGGAAGACATCTTCTTTCAGCCCCGACAAGGCCATATTCAGTTCTTCATCAGTGGAGAAAGCAACCAGATCACCTTCTTCATCTAAACAAAATAATAAAATTTAAAAAATGGCCACAATTTCAGATGCGAGGGGTTTCTAATGGGTGTCAATCATTCTTATGACTATCGTTTCTTGCTGAGAAAGATAACATTTTGGAAACGGTTATTCCTGTTCTGGAGAAGATGTCACATTACTTCTGCATCTGCCTGATACATGGCTAAGCCAGAGACATCCCTATATAGTCCCCATTATAGATTCTGAGCAGATACACACCTCGACAACCTTTGTTGTGATGCAGGCAAGCAATAAACGCATCTGTCTGCGCTAAATGAACTAATATTTTTACAGTAACCCAGCTGCTTTCCTCGCTGCTGATCACCGGATATGACGCTGGCTTCAGCTCCGTAGAGACCGGCACGGATAGGGACAGGCCTCCGCTGTGTAAACGGGCATCAGGCCCCCAGTTTTGTGGCCCCTGTCTCAAACTTGCCCCACTAAGGCTTAGGCATCGACTGCAGCTACCTACTAAGAAACGTAGCGGGCAAATGCCAACGTGGCATTCTGATGACCCACAACCAGAGATTAGTTGAAGCTGGCGATGGGCATTAAGGTTGCGTTGTTTGCATTCCTGGCAACTTACAATTAACCCTTAACTGTCTGGGGATGCAATTAACTACTGTACTAATCAGGAATGAACTGGCCTATTTCTCAGTAATCCAAAGGGGAGGGGAAAAAAAATAAAGAAAAAAAAACTGACTCGACCTTCCCAAAGGTCACAACAGCTATGCCGTAACATTAAACTTGTTGAAAAGAGAACATTTTGTTTTTATGGCACTTGAGAGGAAATTTCCACTTGTCCTGTCCAGGCAAACTGCAATTTGGGTAGGAATTTTATCGAGTTAACGTTATCTGCGTGTAATCTTAAAGATGTCGAGTTTTTCACTGTGAATAAAATATTCAGATATCAAAGCATATGACGGGCTACGTATACAAAAAAAAAAAGTCACTGCGATGCAAACTTTGAAAAGTGGTCTCATCGCCATCAGCATGAATATTCTATGGGTTGCTATAACGATAGCACCAATTATACGAAATTACTACAGGCCCTAACGAAGGGGTATATGACACTAGCACAAGAGCGGATACTGAAGACATACAACTAACTACACCCCCATACCACTAAATACCGCTGATGTCATTAGCTGCCATTCATTGGACCTAGATGTAATGTTTCGTAAGCTTTCAGGACCTCGGAGGTCTCTTCTTCAGATCTCCATTACGAGACTGTACATTGTCAGAAATGTTATTTTGACAGTCTAACCCAGCAGCAAGAATTTAGCCATATTATGGAAGCGACAGGCTGCGCCTTCTATCTGCAGGCTGTATTAGAAGGTTTGTGGAGAGACACCGACATTCTACGAATTACCCTGAAACACTTATGCTTCTCTAGAACACTTCTTCATGGCACTTAAATAGTTAGACAGACCGGGTCTTAATAAACGCGGTGCCAATCAGGACCATCCTGAGACAAGAAGTCAGCTCCCAAGACACAGTAGCTCAGTTTCAGCACAAGAGGTTGTGCAGCAGCCGCTAAGACACAGCCAATTAAAATACGTCAAATACAATCAGTGGCGGTCTAGTAACCGCATGCCATTCGATTTATTGCTCAGTGGCAACTACCATCACCCTCAGCCAAACAGCAACGCCCACAACCCTCAGCTGAGAATATTGGCAGTTAAAGAGTTACACCTGGGTCACCCTTGGTTACAGATGAAAATATTGCTTTATTATTTATGAATGACAGATTTTGATGATCAGGCCCAGGAAGGTGCTGCTGTCATTAAGAAGAATGGTCCCGGCTCACCTCTGTAGAACATCTGGAAAGGCCCTCCTCTGAGCCCCTGGAACATCTCTGTCACCTTTCTGGACAGGTCGTCACACATAGAGGTGGCATTAGCCGGTGCCCTCCCCGTGCCCGCCGGTAAGGGAAAGGCAAAGCGGCGGATCTCCTTGTGGCTGTCATCCTTTCCCAGGAGATAAGCCTTCACCGTCACCGACATGGCTGTTACAGGCGAGAGTACAACAACAGCTCACTTCCTGATACAATGACGCAGCTACAGCCCCTCAGCGCACACACAGCAAAACAACGCAGACACTTTGTATCCCGTGACTGGCGCTTCTCAGCGGCAGCCCCTGTATATATACGGGAGTCCTGGGAAAGTCCCCACCCCCTCACAAGGTACAGCCAAACCCCGCCCCTTCTCAGACATCTGATGTGCGAGCCAAAGAACGCTCCTTGATCCCTGAACCCTGTAACCGCGCCTCCATGAAGTGTGATGTCACAATGAAAAAGCAAAACAAAGGACCTTTCCGAAAACAGATAGGGGGTTAAGGAGGGTTCTAGAAATATATATATAAAAAAAAAAGTGTCTGGGCTAAGTTTTTTCTCTCTTAAATACATATATGCGATATATTGTGTACCAACAATTATAACATGTACATGCATACCTTCTGCTGTGTTGACCAGAGATGTCATTAGCCTAACGCAACACCCCAGCTGTCCCCAACAACCCAGACCACCATCCTCTCTACTGAGTTATGATGTCATATTGTAAACGGTCAGGTTGGGGACATCATAGAACTCCCTTGTATGTGGTACATTCAGCAGTTGCTCACCAACAGGGCAATCAGCCCCTGTTTTACAGTAGAAGGCGTGCATTCCTAGGCCTAGTCAGTCTAGACCAGTGTCTGCAAAATCACAGTCACAATAACCTTCTTCTCAGAAGACCATGGATGATATCATTACCTAAAACCAGGCTAAGCTGTCACCACCAACAATTTCCTTTATCGTTACCAATGCCAGTATCATTATTCCAACTCTCTGCTGATTTCTGTATGTTTCTAAGATAATTGAAGACATTGGGGAATTAGCAGGACCATATCATTGGATGTTGCTCCACACTACAAATGTACTCTTCAATTGCTTTCTGTAAATAAGGCATTCTGACGACCACATCAAAATATCACCCTAATATATATATATATCACAAAGATTCTACCAGATTGTAGCAACAGCATGAGTCTCATACCGGGTTCCTCATGGAAAACCCTAATCAATCTGGCCATTAATATATCCTTAACCGGTTCACCTATATTCAATCATTAATGTTTGCCACAAGATAGCAAGAAAGGCACCCATTTAGACACTCAACATATCCATGTTTCATGTTAAGAAAAGTACAAATATTTTAGATTCTTACAAAGAGCATCTGTGATCTACATGAGGTCCATGCTGCCCACCTGTGAAGCACTCTCAGTAAACTGAATGACCAATGTACTAAATTGGAGGAGGCTTTAAAACCAACTGTACCCTGTATTACTCTCGCCTTTTGATAAGCTGAAAAGAGGCAAATGTTTAGATTAAGCCGATGTTAACTTGCCCAGCTATAGGTGGAAAGGGTTTACGGTTATGGAAAACATTGGCCAACAAACATCACCTTCAGCAAAAGACTCCATCTGCTCTTGGGCCAATACAACAACATCAATTGCCCTAATCCAGGTATGAATAAGAAAGAATAATCTTAAAACTGGATGCCCTGCTTATCTTCTAGTTCACACCAAGGCCCGAGGACAAAAATAATTTCAATATTTAGAAATCCTTAGAAGATGCAAATACTGATGTTGTGCCATTGAATGCCACAGTTATGTATGTGCTAAAATAGCCAGGAGGCATTCTCTGCTGAGTCACGTCACTCCATGGCTATAACACGCAACTACGCAAGTTCATGCAAGAACCCCCCTTGCAGGGCCCTTTTAGAAATGTTAAAGTCAGCTGACAGGTCACATGATGCTTCAGACAGTGAAGATAGAGCAGTAGCTGGCCTTATGGGTGTGAGAGGCTCAGTACTCTTATATTCCATTAGTCATGCCTCTGACATTACATACTGTGCTGAGTCACAACCAACATGATCGCTGAATGTAAATGAGCCGGGTCTCTCGATTTGATTGGAAAGTACAAAATAATAATAATGCGGTCACTGAAACCATGTGACCCTTAACAATATTAAAAAATATTAACTAAATTAAAAACATTTTTCTATTATAACATTTATATACACATTTAAGGTTATCAGTATTTTCTAATACACATTCTTCTGTCAATTTCCAAATCAATAGCAATTCTGGGAAAAAAGATTATTTTATATCTTATTTTTCTCTAACCAAGCTGCAATTTGGAGTGGCTTTGAGATCTAAAAAATAAATGCAGGTGAACTTATATCTTTAAAAATACATGTGGGCTTTTTTGTCCTCACCAACCTTCTTAAATTACATTATTGGTGTTTTCCATAGTCAGGGGTCCCATAAAAATCCCCACCAGCTAATTTAGTTTATTGACTGCCAGCAGGGCCACCATTAGGGTGGTACAAAAATTCCTGTTGATTGACCCCCGGCTAGCATGGTGGCCAGATTCCCTCATTTATCACAGCCCCCCCTCATTGGTCCTCATGGCGTGCTACCTAAGACAGGGCTGTTTTGGCTGATGTTGCTGATCCTGGAGGGTGTTGATATTGGATGGTCCCTTATATCATGGTGCCATGGGGGATGAGGTCTGGAAGCCAGGTCTCATAGGTATAATCAAGCAAGGAAAAGACTCCAATACATACCAGTACTGGGCGGTGAAAACCTAATGCCCTATGTGGTGGTGCATTTCTTTCACATTTTTTGGTTTAACGCTCATATGTTGAGCTCATGTTTATTTTGTCCAGCTACACAGCTTTATCTATTGTGGTATCTGGCACATATTTCTTTTGTATAGATATAAATGGGGCTATAGCCAAGGTGGTACCTTGGGCAGAGAAGTTTGCAATTTTGGGGATATCTCCGAACATGAAAATCAAAGGATTCTTAAGAACTGGGGTCGTAGAGCCTGTCTGTTACTTTATACATAAACCGTTCAAGTATTTAGCAATTTTCACATAGTCTCCTCTTAGTCCTCGATCTTTTTCTTGATGGCATGGACCTTTTAATTATGGGGGTTAATCTAGGGGTGACTATAATGGACACATATAAAAATATTCTTGGAATGCAGAGCTCATTAAACCCATCGATGCCTGGTCGCCCTTCTAATAGCTAATCAGACATCTGAATGTAAATTGCGGATTCACTGATTGCTTTGCTTCGTCATCTGCCAGAGGTGCAATATCACTGTAGGCTTCTAAAGTTACCTGTGTCATTCTAGGCCTCAAGTGTATGACTTCATCATAATATTGCACGTGTGTGGTTTGTATAACAGCTTGGAGACTGACAAAATCTCATTTCCTTCACTAGGTGAAAACTGAGTCAGCTGACTATGAGTCACCATCACAAGTATACCATCGGATTCTGACCTTTCACTGGTTTCTGCGAGTTTCATCAGCCTTCGAGAATCTGTTATTATTATGGTGATGACTGATCATAGTGACTACTCGGACTAATGCCAACTTTAACAGTATTAAAAACAATGGAGTGTGTAACTTTGTTACGGACATATTATTTAGGTCCAGATTGACTTTTGACCTGCTCCAAGCCTGCAGTCAATCCGCGCTGCTGTGTTATTAACCCCTTAAGGATCCGGCTGGTTTTTATTTTTGTACCCTTCGTGACCATTGCTGTTTTAACACTTTTGTGGTGCTCATGTTTAGCTGTAATTTTCTCCTCTCCCATTTAGCGTACGTTCACAAGTTATATATTTTTTTTCAAGACAGGGAGGGCTTTCTTCAGATTTTCTTGATCATATCATCTAATTTCCTATATAAAAAAATAAAAAATTGAAGCACTTTTTCTCACTTTTATTAGATTTTTTTTTACTCGTCTACAAAAGCTAATGAAAAAAACTGCTAAATAGATTGTACAATTTGTCCTGAGTTTAGAAATACCCAATGTTTTTATGTTGTTTTTGTGTGCTCTGTTTGCCCCAGCACCCAGATTACACACATGGGACTTACCCCAGCATGCAGACTGCATCCACAGGACTTGCCCAACACCCAGATTGCACCCACAGTGACCTCTTCTTAAGTCAGGGATTCTTTTAGTCACGCTCACCCGCACCCTTTATTCATTCTATACCCTTTAGGCCCAAAGCAGTAACAGTAATGGATAGACTGTCAGAATACACTACACTTACAAATGCCTGCCCATACACACACACTCATACTTTCTCTTCCACATACACATCCTGTCTCACACTTGCCCTTGCATCCACACACTTGATTTCTCTTAGACATTCTTGCCCTAACAAACACTTTCAAAACACAAACCCATCTTTCTTCTATTTCTCGTAATTTATCTCAGTATATCTACTCTTTCTCATTATACCATCTCTCTTTATTTCATCTGTCCCTTTTCTCTTCATCTCTCTAACACATTCTATTAATCTCTCTCCTTTCTAGTTATCGCTCTTGATTCTCTTTATTTCTCCGTTTTCTCCCTAACTCTCCCCTTTCTCTTAATTTCCCCTCCTCTCTCTTTACCTCACCCTTTTTTCCTTATCTCCCACCTTCCTGTTTTTCTCTCCCCTTTGCCCCATATCAATCTCCTCCTTCTCCCCATCTCTCATTTTTCTTATTATCCTCCTTCTCTCTCTCTCGGCTTCCTTTCTTTCTCCTCTTCAATATCTCTCCCCTATATGTTTCTCTTTTTCGCTCCATTTACTTACTATCTCTCCCTTTTCTTGGTATTTATTTGTACCCTTTCTCACTACCTCTACCTCTCTGCTTTCTCACAATCCACATACACCCCCTTGTGGTGGGAGAGGAAGGCCTCTGTATCACTGCTCTGTCGCTGTGCGCACGGCTTCACTGTTAAGCACTCGAATATGATGTCCATTCCGGCGCTCAGCATCAAGCGCCAGCACAGTGACAGACAAGTGAGACAGAGGCCTTGCGCTCCCACCAGTTACAGCCGCACCTAGGCGGTGGCAGCAGGGAACGGAAGAGAAAGAGGGGTGCCAAGTAGTTGCTAAAAACTTTTTCACAAAGCCCTGGATGCAGGACATTGAAAAACTGATGTTCTACTATGCTGCACCTGTGTTACATGACAAAGCATTCAAGTTGCGTCAAGTGTTCATTCTAGTGTTTTTCAATATGCATGTTTGGGTATGTTTTGAGATTGCCTCCTAGACTACCAGCTCAGCTGCACTGTCAGTTTTGTAAGAAAAACACACTTTTGAGGAACTAAAGTACCCTCACAATCATTGATTGGCTAGCAAAGCATCATGATCATTACAGGGGTATTACTTTCACATTAACAAGTACCTGTTGTCTACCCCTATACACTATGTTAAACTTAAAACAATATATAGTAGTGGTTTCTTTGAATTAGAAAGAGTTAAAGGAGTTAGAGCAAGGATGTTGTGAAAATGCTATAATGTAAAAGGCCTTTGCTCTTGCTTGACACTTGTGCCTTTTAATCATTCATTTTTCCAACATAAATGCAATAACAAAAGTAGACAGAAGATGGTGCTATAATCCCAATCCTATTAAGTGACTATCCCAAATCCTACATTTCACAGTTCTGCATACTAAAATAACATATAAAATGGTGTTTACAAATTTAAATAAGTAAGATATACATATTCATTGCCCACATTATGTGTATACCATGGGAAAGGTTTGCAAAAAGGAAGGCAGCCAATGAAGTGAAATGGTGTTCTGATGCAGAAATCCAATGGGCACAGCCTCTCTATACAAGACCTTAAAATGGTCTCAAACATACCGTATTTGCTCGATTATAAGACGAGGTTTTTTTCAGAGCAAATGCTCTGAAAAATACCCCTCGTCTTATAATCGGGGTCGTCTTCTAATCAGACCTCAAATAGAGGTCTGATTAGGAGACTAAGATCCAGATCCCCCGCACCGCTGCAGGGGACCTGGATCCTCCTGTCGTCGCACCCCCCCCACACACACACACTTACCGGTGCTTCCGGAGGTGAAGTTGGCAGCGGGGGTTTGTATGCGTCCGTCGCAAATACCTTCCCCGACTGTCAGAGATCAGAGTTCAAGAGTTCCTGATCTCTGACAGCCGGGGAAGGTATTTGCGACGGACGCATACAAACCCCCGCTGCCAACTCCACCTCCTTCCGGCTGCCGCGGAATGAGACGTCAAACCGCTGCCCCGGCAATACAGCAGGAAATTGGAAGCACCGGTAAGTAAGTAAGTAAGTGTGTGTGTGTGTGTGTGTGTGTGTGTGTGTGTGTGTGTGTGTGTGTGTGTGTGTGTGTGTGTGTGTGTGTGTGTGTGTGTGTGTGTGTGTGTGTGTGTGTGTAGGTAGGGCATTTCTGGAATGCCTTACACCCCTATATGCCACTCTGGCACTTAGGGGGTTAAAAGGCATATTATGGGGCAGAGTGGCATATAGGGAGGTATAAGGCATTTCAGGAGGCAGAGTGGCGTTAAGGGGGCATTTAATAGTGCACTCTGCCTCCTGAAATGCCTTATACCTCCCTATATGCCACTCTGCCCCATAATATGCCTTTTAACCCCCTAAATGCCAGAGTGGCATATAGGGGTATAAGGCATTTCTGGAGGCAGTGTGCTCTATATAATGCCTTTTAACTCCCTTAATGCCACTCTGCCTCCTGGAATGCCTTATACCTCCCTATATGCCACTCTGCCCCATAATATGCATTTAACCCCCTAAATGCCAGAATGGGATATAGGGGTATAAGGCATTTCTGGAGGCAGAGTGGCACATAGGGGGTCAAAAGGCATACCATGGGGCACAGTGGCATATAGAGGGTTAAAAGGCATATCATGGGCCACAGTGCCATATTGGTGTGGCAAGCCTGGGGGCAGATGTGCGTAACTGGGGGACAGGTTGGAAAATACAAGAAATAAAAACAAAAAAAATATATTTTTCTCAATCATAGCTTTTATTAAAAAAAATAGTTTACATGAATTAACATTTACTGGTAAAACTTTTTTCCTTTAGGGTCGTCTTATATTCAGGCTTTTTCTTTTTTTCCTAAGTTAATATTCAGATTTTGGGGGGTCGTCTTATAATCAGGGTCGTCTTATAATCGAGCAAATACGGTAAATGGAGATTCTTCTCTGCAGAGCACATGACAAATCAGTTAAGGCCATTGGTCAACTTCCACTTCCTCCCCCAGTGCAATGTCCTTTCACCTTGGTCTCTAAGGGTCACCGGAGAAGAAAGGTTACCAGGGAAGTGTCCAGCAGAAGGAAGACCTATTGTGTTTATAAAGTCCTGATATATATATATATATATATATATATATATATATATATAATCATACAGTAAATGTTATTCAATAATTACGGTAAGATTCATAAAATACAGACCCGTTTTATAACACGGTTACTTAACGTCCTTTTGTCTAGACCTGCATAGTTATTTTAAAATACATTGTTTAGTTTCTAGTAGTAATTAAAGAATAATTTAGACTAAATATTACCGTCTAGCATGTAAAGCCAATAATCCTTAGCAGAACTGACATTTCATTGGGTGAGCTGGAAGAGGGAGATCTGTAGGTAGCTTTTATATATATATATAAAACCAGATCGGACATGACTCCCCTTTTATTGTGCTTTCATTTTTTGGATTGAATCGGGATTCAGGATTTTAATAAAAAGTGTTTACGTTTCATGCAATAAAATTTTATAATAAATGCTACCAAAGAGAGCGCTTCAAATAACAACATTCAGTGATTATTCTCTAGCAAATTCCCAAATAAACAAACAATGCATAATGCATACAAACAGAACACAGAGAAATTATTACAGAGAACAGAGCTGAAGTTAACCATCTAAAATCATGATTTCCATGTGACTACAGCAAAGCAACAGAAAGGAATGCGACACAAATATACAATGTATACAATGCTTCTTACTGTACTGTTACAGGAGATGCAGAAACTGTGTGTTTTTTTACCAACACAATGTACTTTTAAAGGTATCCTGATATGACATAGAAGCACATACTCAGCAGCAATCGTAGTTTTTTCTCTATGCCAGTATAGTAACGAGGGGGATAAAAAATTGAAATATTTCCTATAATGTTCCCAATTGGCTAGCACAAAATATAGCTTAACATACCCTGCAGCCTTTCAGGCCTGTATTACGGGGTATACTGTAGCAAGAGACAGGGCAGGGCCAGCCTAGGAAATGGTCATGGGACCAGCAATAGAGGTCTATGCTATTGCAGTGCTTTTTCACCTCCCTGGGGTGATCAGGGAATATCATTGGATCTCACCAACCGGCCTCACTACCTGCAAAAGTGGGAGCTACCCAGGACAGCAGGACAGTGCCAGAAAATCGTTACACCTTCTCATTTTTCAATCAGGCTCCTGATTAACGGCGTCTGTTTTTCTGCCCCCAAGAGAAAGGTGGATTGGACATAAAGTACTTTTCTAGGCTTGTGGAAGACTTCTTTATGTGCAGGGATGCACTTACCCATCGAGGACTGAGGGCCCTCAAGGGTCCGGGGGGCTGTGCACCACAGGTGTACCTAGGGGGTGGTCCGCCCCAGGTGGGCGCACTTCCTTAAGTGGACAAAACCGCCTGCCACAAGGAAGCGGTAAGTCATACAGACCTCCGTATCCTGCTACCTTGCGATGCGTGCTGGCTACTGATGCTGAGTGCTGAAATATGATGTTATATCCCGTCGTTCAGCACTAAAGCCACGGCCACCGAAGGGAAGGCGGAACAAGAAGAGGAGGAGAGCAGGAGGAGGAGGAGAAAGAAAAAGAGCAGATAAAGGAAAGGAGATGGGGACATGGGAAAAGTAGGAAGACATTGTAATAGTTGAGAAACTATGAGTGTCAGGCTCAGTAAAAAGTAATGGGAGTTAAAGTGTACCATAATCTGTGCCTTGCTCAGTATAAATTGATGGGAGTTATAGTGTACCACCATCAATGTGTGGTTCAGTATATAGTGATGGCAGTTATGCTGAATCAATTCTCCATTTATTGAAAAGAGTAATGACATAGACAGTTTGCATTTAATTTGGATCATATTGTAGTGGTACAATGGTCAGTGTAAGGTTACAACAGTATACATCAGGCACAAAATATATGGTCAGCATCAATATAAAACATATACTTCAGTCTTGTATGATATACAACAGATTGGTCGAATCTATTACATAGTGTGCTATCTTAAGTGTAGGTCAATAACCAAATTCAGTACCAGTACATATGGTTACAAAGTATGATATAAGCATGGAGAATAATCATACAGAACAACCAAACAAAAAGAATGATGGATGGTGCTCCGCCAAAAAGTATCCAGATTAGCAATGTGTACATAATTACAGCATGTAGATAACATAAAAATGGCATGAGGTCCCTCCATGTATTGCAACTAACTTCATGAAAGGGGTATGCACATGCTTCATACCTAAATTCAGAGCCCAGGAGGATCTCCCACAAACCCACATAAAACAATGTGAGAAGAGGTGGAAATAAGAAATGCCTTTTATGGTAGCCATTTCAGCCCATTTTTAATATGCTAGACCCTTTTGAGGCCATAACCAAATCTTCCATATGACACGTAAAATGAACCCCTTTAAGCCAAGTTGATATGGAAAGTATGGTTTAACAACGGTTTACTGGGCCAATACTATTTTACATAGTCTTGAAAGGAGATGAGACTCTTAAGCAGTATCCACACATATAGTTTCGAATGGTGTAAGTGACCTACCCAAATTGGTATTTGGAATCAATGAAGTGACAAAATGTTTAATTTGATGAGAAAGGAAGCATGCTCTGAAGGGCATAGGGGTCAAGTGAACCATCTCAGGGAGTGAACGAAAAGTATCCCCCCGGAATACATGGGACACATGCAGGATTCTCTCATGGGAGTTATGCTGTACAACCACCCAAGTTTGGCTCAGTATTTAGTGATAGGAGTTATGCTATACCACCTCCAAGGTCTGGCTCCATATATATATATATATATATATATATATATATATATATATATATAGTGATGGCGGTTAAAGTGTACCACAATCAGTGCCTGGCTCAGTATAAAATGATGGGGGTTATCGTGTACCACCGTCAATGTTTAGCTCAATCTATAGTGATGTGGCCCTGCAAGATTCAAAAGTATTTCTATTACATCTCAAGCTATGTGCTAGCCACCTTTTGAAACCAGGCCCCTGCAGGTTTCAAGAGGTATTCAGCGACAGTTGGATTTCTTTTTAAATATAAACTCCTTTGTTCTGATCCCGTCCCTCTCTGGCCTCCTACAAGTTATAACTCTACTTAACAAAAGCTCTCTTATGTCACCTCTCTCTTTCTTGTAGCCTTTCTATTGCCTCCCAAGCTGTGCTAGCCACCTTCAGAAACCAAGCACTAACCTGTCCGCCCCCTGTTCATTTTATTTATACATCCTCTTCTGCATCGTAAAACTGCTCCGCCCTAATTACCGATACAAAAAGATACTTCTCCCTCTTTTCACCCTCCTTTTGTTTTAATTACCCATACTACTCCCTTAGATTGTAAGCTCACAAGCGTGGCCCTCAAATGCCCACTATTCCCGCCAGAAACTTTGTGTAAAAGTACCGTAAGGCTAGATGGGCAGGGTTCTCAATGCCTGATGTATCTGTATGTAGTAATGTATATTTGTTATCCGCCCTGTTTAAATTGTACAATGCTGCATAATTTGTTGGTGCTTAATAAATAAAAGATAATTATAATAATAATAGTAATAATTGTAAGTAGTGATGTGAGTTAGGTGTACCACTGTCAATGTCTGGCTTAGTATAGAGTGATGGGAGATAAGGTGTACCACAATGAGTGCCTGGCTCAGTATATAGTGATAGGAGTTATGCTGTACCACTATAATTATCTGATTATAAATTATCATTATCTATATAACGATAGGAGCTATGCTGTACCACTGTTAATGTCTGGCCAATTCAGTTTACCCCCCTCAAACCATTTATTTTTTTAAACTAGACACCCCAGTGTACTTCAAATGCTGGTATTTTAACCATTTCCATACACTATTTTTTTGTCAAAATTTGCGGTAGTAGCTGTTTGTGTTTTTTCTCCCACACATTTCAATTCCGGTATGAATTTACAGCCCCTGCTATATTCCACAGCTAAGTGTTCAGCAACAACTCCGTAGTACAGCGATACCACCCATGCATAGAGTTGTTGGGTTGTCTGGGTTCTAAAAGGACACGTTTAGGAGGTGTATATTTTATTGGGGAATTTTGACATCTTGACAGTCTGTGTCCATGTCATATTTGGGAAATCTTTGAACTTAGCCAATTCGATTTACCCCATCAAACCATACATTTTTGAAAACTAGACATCCCATGGGTATTTCAAATGCCAGTACTTTAACTACTTCAATGCAAGGATTTAAATGTCAGTATTCTAACTATTTCAATGCAATGGAGATATAACACTAATTTTGAGGATTTGCTCATAAAAAATAAACTTTTATATGTATATACAGACTTTTTTGTACATTTTGTTGGAACTGGATGGTTCCCCTGATGGTGACATCACCAGATGATTATTTTTACGCTACCACATTTTTATTAACTATTTTTTAAAATATATTTTTATGGGCTTCAATGACTTGTATGGTTGAATGCAGTACCTGCATTCTATCTGCAGAGTTCTCAGGAGAGTCTGTGAAGACCCTATTTATTTTAATATGGAAAGAAGCATTACGTCATGAAGCTATTTTTTTAAATATATTTTTATGGGCTTCAATGACTTGTATGGTTGAATGCAGTACCTGCATTCTATCTATCTATCTTTGTCTGCCTAAAAACTATTTATTTTAATATGGAAAGAAGCATGACGTCATGAAGCTATTTTTTAAAATATATTTTTATGGGCTTCAATGACTTGTATGGTTGAATGCAGTACCTGCATTCTATCTGCAGAGTTCTCAGGAGAGTCTGTGAAGACCCTCTTGGAAAACTTTTTTTTTTAATGGGCGTCCCCATCTTGCGAAAGGCAAGATCTATCGATATGGTGCTTGTGATCGTTGATCGTCTCCTAACCTCTTTTAAAGCAAGTATCTCTCCGGGGAGTGATCAGACAGGGCCCTTGGTGCAGTTTCCAATGTTGTTGACACAATTTTTGATCGCTTTCTAAACCCGTTTAACCTCATGACAAGCCAGGAGTCAAGGAGTTACAGTATCTTTTTTTCTTTACTACAAATACTGAAAATTTAGATATGTGGGGGTGTAACCCTAAGGGAGAGGCTTAACTAGTAAGAGTTGTAGTCGTGTTAGGACGTAGCTAAGAGAAGGGAATCGCCATGGAGGCCATGACTCTTTGTTGCCCGGTGCCCTGGATGGTCTCAGTCCACCTGTGTATGTGTCTAACATTCCACCCTTTGTCTGCCTAAAAACTATTTATTTTAATATGGAAAGAAGCATGACGTCATGAAGTTATGTTACATCACAGGCATTTTCATGAGGGAGAAAATTCTCTCCTCAGACCCTCACCACCAAGTAAAGAATACAATTATGCTTAAAATTAGGTAAAGTAATGTAATAGATCTGTCTCACAATGATGAGCAAACACATATTTGAGCCTCATTAAATTTTCAAGAGAAGCAATTAGTATGGCACCACTTGTTTGTAAGACTAACCACAAAACGTGTGAGACTAATTTTCCCCATACAAAAGGCATTGATGGAAGTATTTCCAGTACATTCCAATTATTATTATTTATTGTTTTATATAGCACCATCATGATTCCTGGGAACTCTCTGGGTTTCGCCCAGAGACTCAAGGGAAAGAGTCATTTCTCCGGGTCAACACTTGAATCCTCCGGGTCGCAGGAGTGGGGTCCTGACACACCCCACACCCTGCCAATTTCCCCTTTAAATGGAGGTGTGTCCTGCGACATGTGATGGCTGGTTGGAGGGTATCAAAACATCTACAGCAAAATATTAGCCCCTCACTGCATATTAGTTGGGGACAATTTTTAATTATTATATCTGGAACTGAGTGTTATGATTTTTTTTAAATTCCTTGTTTGGAAGTATTAATTACGTAAGAAACCTATGTCAGACTTGGTTGACTTGACAGTAATAAGGTTTTTATGTTCAACAAAAAATAACATTTGCATTGTCTATGAATAAAGTATCATAAAGCAAAAATGTACCTGCCTGCCCATAATTAATTAGAGCAGGCAGATATCTGTTTTGATAAGCGTATAATTGCCAGGTGGCAGACACAATTTTGGTAGGCACCCAGGATGCCACAGAGATACCCGTTCTTAGTCATTAGTCACTATAAATCAGGGATAGACAAGGATATGGTTCATGTCAGACATAGTTACTGGACTCCGTGAAGGACACTATAAATCTATTTAATGTAAAACAATACTAAATAGGTCCCCTTAAATGTGTTAGACTGAATTATACCTATAGAGTCTCAGTGGGTTTAAATGAAGTGCAGATCCACTGATTCAGTTCCTTGGTAAGCAAGATAGCCATGAGAAATTAGATAGGACTCGCCAAACTCGGGGTACTTTGGCGTGGTGGCCGGCTAAGCAATATGTGGCCGTATAGTGTGACGGAATGAGAGTCAATCAGTGGTAGGATAGCATTCACATTGAAATCAATGAGAGAGTCATATTTATTATTAATTATTCTTTTATTTATATAGCGCTTAATACAATACATATATTCAAGGGGTATGACAAGATGAGAGCCCTACTCGCAAGCTTACAATCTTGAGCTATGCGTAAGAGTGGGGACCCGTTAGTCCCTCTAGAGATCTTGCGGGAGCCATTGCTGGAGCTGGCTGAAAAATGAGTATCCGCACGTGTGAATTTTTTTACAAACAGCATTCTGATGAATCCCTCAATACATCTGGATGGAAAAAAATAGGTGACTTCCCACTGTCATATACATTAATGCATGTGTGCCTTTAAATAGATATGAAATGTGTTTCAATGACTAAATACTTATAAACAGCCATTGATAAAGATACTTGTCCTTGATTGAATATGGTCATTACAATGGCTCCTGGTTAGTTCATCCTACTCCTATTTCTACATCATTCACTGAGAACTGGTTACAGGAACACTAGACTAATCAATGACTCATTGCTAATACTCGTCCGGTGGGGCTACTAATATATACTGCATGTCGATATTATGTAACTAGATGCAATGAATAATTAATAAATTGCTATTGTAGTGTTAAGTTTTTTTATTACAGATTTACACGTATATACTATGATACGGCATTAAAAATACATGAGCATAATAAATGATAATTAGACTTTTGTGTGCTAGAATTACTCTTTATAATATTATTGCCTCACTTGCAAAATGGAATATGAGTCTCATTGTGTAGTGCGCCATACTTGAAAGAATTTGGTGTATGAGGTATAAAAAAACCAGTTATTTTAAAAAATGGAAGGACAGACAATAAAAATCACATTATTCATTCCCTGTCGTTACTAACTGGAAAACCAGCTACAATAGTCCTCCGCCTCCACTGCTAGGTGGCGCCATAAGGCTTTGAGAAATTATCACTAACAAACAAGCATCGTCCATCCATATGA
This sequence comes from Spea bombifrons, assembly GCF_027358695.1. NCBI lineage: Eukaryota > Metazoa > Chordata > Amphibia > Anura > Pelobatidae > Spea > Spea bombifrons. The sequence goes on along the minus strand of NC_071090.1, from coordinate 19,869,709 downwards.
TCATGATCACTAACTTTTGAAAAACTTTTAAAATCACTGAACAGCTTTGGTATGTTATGATACATGCCAACAGCAGTGTCCCTTTCCTATTAAACTGAAGGATGTGGATCTGTCCACAGTATGACGTCAACAGACTGCCATGTCCAGGACCAGACTTACATGCGGTCGCTAGATGGATAAAGGCTTTTGCAATGTGGTGGCCACAGACTAAAGGATAGGATTTGCCACAATAGGGGTGATAACAGTATATGGGAGGTGCCATCAAGCACCTGTCCATAGGGCATTTTCCTAGTTTGCCTGGTGGCCAGCCTATTATTGGTCTATAATACAACACTATGGTATGCATTGCCATTGTGCGTAGCAAAAAATATATAATATATTATATAGAACATATAATATATAATTATATATATAATGTATGTATATATACACATTCACATGATTGTGACAGTACTGGGGAGGCTTATTAGATACCATACTTCTATTTTTATATTTACAAACAAATGTTAATGAAAAAAAAATCCTACAATATCGTGTAACTAAAAATAATGGAACTCCTGCTATATACGTAGATGCCTACGCACTTGAGCCGTGTGGGTGCGATGAGCAGCATCTGTTCTGGATGCGTGTGAGAGATGGTAGGTGAGATACTGATGTCATAGCGATACCAGAAGTGTGACGCATGCTTCTCTATAATCACTATGATGCGTAAGAATATATTCGTTGTTTTTCTAAAGTACATGGATTTGTATCATGATAGCACCTTTCCGCCTGACAAAGGGTCCTATTTAATATTTAACATAAAACGCCTGACATTTTCGCTCATTTGAGTTTTAATTCTCAAAGCCAATTCAATCTGTCATCATTATGTTACTGCCGGAAATAACTATGTAAATAATTAAGCGTTTCAAAGGTATCATATCTTGACATATTTCAGTTTTTTCCACCAACTACAACGTCCAGTCAAATGGTTCATTTATGTCCTTAATTTTTAAAGAACGAGAGGAATGTCCACCACACAAACTATAACTCCCACCATGTTCAGCCATGTTTTTTCCATTTACTTATGCGGGTTTGCAATGCTCACCAAATGGGACATCCTAATTAAGGGCTGTTGAAATACATTGCTTGTCAGAACGGGGACTGTGGATTTCTACTCCCATCATGCACAGACACGGAAAAGGCTATCAATGTTGAGTGAAAAGGGAAAATCCAAAGGCATGTGTATGATATAACAAAGCAATACAGAGGATTCTTTAAATATACTTGGCTCATCTTCTTTGGTCTTTTGCTTGCACAGTGGAAATAAAGTAATTTTATCACTCATGTCACTGAATGCCTTGATTAATGAAAACTTGAAGGACTGAGGCTGGAGAGAGCTGGCGTTTCCATAAAACAGAATGCCTGTCAAGGTGTATGTTCTAAGCCATGCTAAATACAATTTCATTAAAGACTATTAGGTCATCGCTTGGGGCGCTTGGGCTTTCCGCACCAGCCAAATATGAATTGAAGAGTGTGCATAATGTGGTGCCTGGTTTAAGAAATGTATTTTTTTACAAAAATTGTTGCCACAGCTCTATTTAGCAGTGTGGGTAACAATGTGCCACCGTTGGCGAGGCAGGCCGATCCAAAATTAATTTTAAAAAAGGGCCAGTCCGACTTGGACAGGACCACTCACAGCTGAGGGGACATCGTGCTGCATGACCCTGTGGTAATATTGTGGTGGTCACACTAGAAAAACAAGACTCTGAGTTAGGCAAGGGTGTGATTTAGTAACAATGGTTAGTGTGAGTGTGTAGGCGTGTTTTTTTAGAGTTAGAGTGTGTGTGTATATTAGTGATAGCAGGGGCCAGATTGTCAAGTGATGGAGGTGGGTATGTTGTGATGTCAGCACTCTCCTGGTGTGCCAGTTGGCCAATCCAGGGCCTGTGTGTTACACACCTCTTACCTTTACCAAATGGCCAAAGAGGGACAGCTTTGTTTTAGGGGGTGGGGTTACTTTTTTGTGAACTATGTGACCTCTAAATCACATGTATGTTACCGAGAAAGCATTTAGAAGAATACTGTATTTTATTTACACAATTTAATTTATAAACACATTTTATGTTGTTTCTATACACATTATTGTAACTTGTAGGGCTCAGGGATACCCGGACACATTCATACTCACCAACAATTTAAGATGGTAACAAAGAGGGACATCACAGGAGGAAAGAGGGGCGTTGGCCCAAAAGAGTGACTGTCTAAGGTACTAGCCATGTGTGTATTCGGTATCAAGTGTGACTGTCTGAGGTACTAGCCATGTGTGTATTCGGTATCATGTGTGACTGTCTGAGGTACTAGCCACGTGTGTATTCGGTATCATGTGTGACTGTCTGAGGTACTAGCTATGTGTGTATTCGGTATCATGTGTGACTGAGGTACTAGCCATGTGTGTATTCGGTATCATTTGTGACTGAGGTACTAGCCATGTGTGTATTTAGCATTATGTGTGACTGCCTTAGGTAAAACCCATGTGTGCATTTGGCGTTGTGACTGCCTTAGGTAATAGCCATGTGTGTATTCGGCATCATGTGTGACTGCCTGAGGTAATAGCCAAGGGTGTATTTGGCGCTGTGTGAATGCCTAAGATACTTGCCATGTGTGTATTTGGCGTTGTGTGAATGCCTAAGATACTAGCCATGTGTATATTTAGCGTTGTGTGACTGTCTGAGGTTCTAGTGTGTATTCGGCGTCGTCTGACTGCTATGTGTGAATGTAGGGCTGCTTTAGCCCAGTGTGTGTCTTTTCAAGCTGTTGTGCTCCTGTCACTGGCTTCGCGTGACGTCACTGGAGGTGTGAGCGCGCTCTCCAAAACCGCTATCAGAGTGGTCCACGCGCACTCGCGCGCCCACCTTATTCTCTTCCCGATGGGCGCATGACCCGGAAGTCCGCGGGCACGAGCCCCAGTCTCTCGGGTGCGCGCCTCTGTGCGCTTTCCGAAGGTCCCGAGGCCGTGTGTAGTTCGCTGTGTGTGTTTGTATCTCAATTTACCGGCAGCCGTCGTTACCACAGAAGCAGCGGATACAGGAGGAATTAAACCCGGAAACCTTCAACCCCCCCCCTCCTCTACCTTCCTACCCCCTGTCCCGGACATGCAGCCGCCCCCGCCGAGGCTGAGGAGCCCCAGGAGGTGGAGATGAGGCTCCGCAATGGCACTTTCCTGACTCTGCTCGCTTTCTGCTTCTGCATCTTCCTATCCCTGTCCTGGTACACGGCTTTCAGCGGGCAGAAAGGTGAGGGGATTCAGCCATCTTTAATGCACCCCACACCCTGCATGAATACAGGAGAGGGGGAATGAAAGCGCCCCACACCTCTCCATATGACCCTGACACATTGAATCCAAAGCAGATGATGGCTGCCGGGGATCCCACTCCAAGGTCACTATCCATCGCTTGTCCGCCAGTCCCCAGCTGCTTTGTTGTCTGTACTGTGACGGCTGTCACCATGGGTGTGCGGTGGGCACCTTTACTTTGGGGCTGTCATAGTATTCATCTCTTAGCACGTTCTAGATCAGAATCAATAACTTCAAGCTATCATCTGCTTTGGAATACAGCCCACATCACCCTCAGTCAGCTTCCACCACCACTTGGGTTTGGATATCTGTCACCTGGCAGCGGCACAGCTCTTAGAAAAAGCCAACGAAGAGAGCACCAGGCATACCCAAGCCCAACACGCCTTAGTAATTATCACTGCTCTCATCGCCCCACGTCAGCTGGCTGAGAGTGATGTTTGTTGTAATCCAACAAGATTTTTAGGGCTACAACTGCTCATCCGTAATCTGTGTAGTTCTGGTGTCAGGGTTCGCACATGGGTTCTATCCCATCACCTCTGGGACAGAGCATCCACGAGTTGTAGCTTCAGTACTCTCTTATATGTGTGGGGCAGTGGGGGGCATTCTTGTTGGGTCCTTGTGAGAAGTAGTGTGGTTTCTTTCTTGAGGTTGACAGTAACACTATATTGGCCTGTTATAACCCGATTCATGCTCGTTATATGTATTGTGGGGGTTGCTATGGTTACTGGTGGTCTATGATCTGCATTGTCTCTTGTTTCCATACACACACCATTGCCTATCCAACTCTTTGTATGCTTTGTAATAATAATAATAATAATGATGATGATGATGCTACAACATGCGCAATTCCTCTGTGTGATCCCACATTTACTCCATTGTCCTTTCTACACCTAATTAAATGGGTTTGTCATTGCCATCTGACTGTATTGTCTATACGTCTATACAATATATATATATATATATATATATAACGGTATATTAGTTTATAGTCTAACGCCTTGTTTCCTTAACTCACCTTTGTTGATTTGCTGTACTTTTTGTTCAGATTATTCTTTTTTACTTTGTAAATATGAGATGTTGGTGCTAAGTGCCTCATTATACTGTGACACATTATCCCTTACGTTCTGTTATTTGTCGCTGTAAGATGTTTATGATTTATGTCCTTGGCAAGCCCAATATAATTCCAAAGGAGGAATTATTGAGAAGCTGGATATTCCCCCACAAACTCTAGTAATAAATAACATTTATCGAATGAAGTTTTGAAAATGTGTGGAAATGGCCGGCCATCACCTTTACCCACCATAACTTTTGTTACAGAAATGGCCGGGGCATTGAGCGTGTGAGCGAGGCTGCAGCCTTTGTAGGTGATATATTTCACATGTGTTGACGTGTGCTTGTTCTTATCATATGTGCCAGAGCTTATCATCTCCTGGAACACAGACCTTCCGGAGCACCTTCTCAGAAAGCTTTTTAAATTGTTATAGCCTGGAAATGTGCTAAAATTATCTGCTGTGCGTTCCCAAGTTTTTGTTTATAATTTCGGTGCTAATTTGTACGTATCGGCATTGATCACATTTTAAGTTTCTCTTTTTAACCCCTTCTTAGCGCATGTGCCTAATTGTATGGCCATGTGTCGCACCCTGGTCTGGCTTTGAATGCTTTACTGTAGATGAGGCTACTGCTGAAATGATCCGAATCTGATGTTGGAAACGTGGACTAATGAGGGGTCATCATCCAGCCTGTATCTCGCCAGCAGGCCTGGAGAATCTGGCTTCACGTCTCTGTTATTTATGCAGATGATAGCATTGTAGGGGTTATTATTTATTTAAGAAAATGTGTCAGTCCTGTTTTATGTATACATAATTACGAGATACAAATTTCCAGCAGAATTGTCCAATTTGGGTTTGTATGTTTATTATTTAAACACAGCAAATGCTAACACTGCCTTCGGTATTCTATTGTTTGACGGTTGCGTCCGGTGATTGGGATGTATTGTAATAACGGTGGTTCTGTGTACTGTGGGTTGTGTAACATCCAAATGCACCTAATTTGGAGCCGCTCCATAACTGCACAGTTGGTGAGCGGCTGGGTTGTTGATTTCATTAATTTTCTTCATTACTGGGCGAATCCCAAAACACATAGCATCTGACCACGAGTGCTGTATTGTCCCACAGTCCTGTGTAGGAGGGTATAATATATTTCAACACCACAATAAAAAGCATCAGAATAGATTATGATAATGCCACAGGTTGTATTTGTTAGGAGTGCCATAACCAGGGTCCTCGGTGCCGGGGGGGGGGGTGAGGTCATCCTGATGTCACATCCACGTATGGAAGTGCAGGGGCATTGTCCTCCTCACCATGCACCACCTCAGGGAGCGGTCTTTCTTGCCCCATGACACGGCCCAGACTTAACCACAACTCTTATACTAAGTTTGACTTCTTTTATTCTATATCATTAATACTTTAATGCTGAATTTAATGTCTTGCCCTCTTTCTGTATCTGAATTTCTCTGTCCCTTCGCACTGTCTAAAATAAAGAATTCATGCATGGTCCTGCTTGAAATCCAGTGTGATTTTTTTTTTGTTTTGTTTTCTAGTTTACTGTTTGTAACTATAACTTTAGGTTTCTCACAAGGATGCTTGTCTTTGAGGGGAAAACGCGGCATGAAACAATTGACAAGCGAATTCGTTTTTGTAGAACGCTTCTATCTTCTCGGGATATCGAATTCTGTATTTACTATAAGGAGAATGATCTGTAGAAACAGAATTTGACGTCAGATAAGACTCACTTAATCTGTCCTCACTCTTGTCTTTGATTAAGGATAGCTGGACGCCTATCCCATGCATGTTTTAATAAGCTCCTGTATTAGTCTCTACCTCGTTTCCGGGGCGGCTCTTCCCTTTATCTACCACCTAGGTAAGTTAAAACTTACATTATATAATCGCAAAGGTATAATTTAGGAGAATGCAAAAGAATGTGAAGTGCCGATTTAAATATTCCATTACGATTTAAAGAATTTCTCCCTACCCCATGTGATCACACACAATAACCCCAGTGTTTACATTTCCCCACCTAACGGGACTCGAGTGGTAATACTGAATATACAGTGTTTTCCAAGCTGACGTTTTCACTGAGGTGGCTCTGTAAGGGAACAAAAAGTGTTTTTCCATCGATATTTCTCTAGATTTACTGCTGGTGGCTTCAGTGGAGAAACACGAGGCTGGGATGATAAATGAAAAGTAAGGGAGAAAATAAGTATTAGAGAAGCAGCAATAATGTATCACTCAAAGCCTTTTAAAACACAAGTGCTGAGATAATGTTTAGACCTTTTCTGTCCTCCCTAATCCACCGTCGGTGATATTAATAATCTGTCGGCATCTCAGACAGTACTTGCACCGAGGCGTGACGGATCGCAACTAAAACTTCACACTTAACCAAATTGCCATGTATCACGCCATCTTTTGCTTTGCATCCTTCCAATTGGATATTGCAGGAACAAGTCGTTTAATTTAAGCAGAGAATAACCTGGCATTTAGTGAATCCTACGGCGCGTTCCCTATTCAGGATGCCGTCGGTAACGCAAGATACTCATCTCTAGTACATATATACACAAAAAACAACCTGGAGTATAAGTACTACTAAATCAAACACCCCAAATATAGTATATTCTACATAACCGTCAAATACCACCACCCTTACATGAATAATTCTACCTCCCAAATCTCGATGCCGTAATGGTATTGTATTTTGGGAGGGTGGGCAGTGGCGTAATGCGGCAGATGGCCAGGTAATAGATTGTGCCTGTGGAAGTTCAGTCCCAGATGGCTTAATGGTGGGCTACTGCTGTTCACCCGTGAGACTAGACAATTGTTTCACATAATCTTAAACACACTCTGTATCCGGGAGAAATTCACCTAAAGATTGTTTATGTTTGACCTTTAAGAATTAACCGCTGGGATTTACTTTTTAAGGAGCTCCAAGACATTTGCCAAAATTGCCTTGGCAGTAATACGCACTTAAATAGAAGGCTTGAGGACAAAAATCCAGTCTTGATAGGAAAACAAATATTTAATATAGAATTCAAGACAGACAGTGCCTTTCCAATCAGTACTGGGACCCAACGGGAGGAGAAGTAATAAAACCTATTATTATTTATTGATGTATGTAGTGCCATCCTATTCCGCGGCGCTGTTCAATAGCAAGGTGTTTGCCGCCAGGTACTTGTTTTGCGCATGACACATTTCAGCACTCATTTAATATTAACAGAAGAAAAAAATATTTTCAGCAGCAAAAGAATAGAAATCTAGACGAGGCCATCTTTCATAATAAAACCCTTATCATGCTCGTACTGGATGCCGCCTGGAAAGCTGGCCGAGGCATACACACTCGCTGCGTCTTCATCTGAGCTGGGAATGGTGCAGAGGTTAGTGAGGAAAAGGGGGAAAATAGGGAGAGTTAGTGAGGAAAAATAAAGCTCCTGGGGAACTCGATGGTGATATTTTATTACGCTTCTGAAGCATATGGATCTCAGTAAATATTTTATAAATTATATGTCAAAACATCATCCTGCTAGATTTTAAGGTTTACATCTTTTGAGGAGTTCGAGAGCCTCACAGATGCTACGTTTCCTTTACTCCCACAGCTTAAAACAGCAATATGGCAGCGTGGATTGTGTACTTTTTGTTATGTTAATGAAGCTCTTTTGTAGCGCACACAATGGATCACTGATTTAAAGTCACATTCATTTTTATTGTCTTATTTATTTTTAAATGCTGTGGAATAACTCCCGATGTGTGTAAGTGGCGTTAACTAACGACTCGACAACTGTTTTTCTTTTAAAGACTACTTGTGTTTAAAAGTCTGTGTTATGAAAATCCACCAGAATATTCTGGTCATAACACAGTGCCTGAGTGCGATGGAAAAATACTGCTTCCAAGAGAAATCGTACATCATGTTTATAATGAGCCGCTATTGTGGGGCAATCACCGTGGACACCAATGGATGTTCTTGCGGATCGCTCCTTACTTATCCGTTTGCCCCAAAACTGCTGAGAGCAGTGGTTGCCTTATTACACTCCGGGACTGGCTGCAACTACTGCTATTGATTTGTGTGCAGTTAATGATAATAATAATATTTGTTATTGTTATATCTTTTTATAGCCCCAACTATTTACAAATGTAATTGTTGGTGAAATAGGGAGCCGCTGGAGGGCTTCTTGCATTCAGCAGAGGCAGCCATGGGGAGCATACCTGTGTTTATTTACATGCAGCCCAATTAAAAGTCCATGTGCAACACGCTTTAATATGTGTTACATTATTTGGGGGACTAGACTGTCCCGATAAGATGAGACCTTGCTGGATTCATTTAGCTGGTGGAAAGTTTTACGCCTGCCATGGGCCAGGAAATGCATGAAAGCATGCTGGCAGGGTAAGAATGCGTTGGAAGCATGCACCAGCATGCGCTACCAGCACAGAATACCCACTCATGCACCCACACAAATAATATTTGTTGTTATATCTTTTTATAGCCCCAACTATTTACAAATGTAATTGTTGGTGAAATAGGGAGCCGCTGGAGGGCTTCTTGCATTCAGCAGAGGCAGCCATGGGGAGCATACATGTGTTTATTTACATGCAGCCCAATTAAAAGTCCATGTGCAACACGCTTCAATATGTGTTACATAATTTGGGGGACTAGACTGTCCCGATAAGATGAGACCTTGCTGGATTCATTTTGCTGGTGGAAATTTTAACGTCTGCCATGGGCCAGGAAATGCATGAAAGCAAGCAAGCGGCATTTCTGAATGCTTGTCTAGCTCTTTGCTTCTCTGATGCTTGAAAAATGTACGGCACGGCACTCTGGTTATTCCATTGCAGGATCTTGAACAGAATAGTGGAGTAGATGATGAAGTTGTTGGGATCGCGTCGCACGGACCATCTTCCTGTACCGTGTTCATCTCACATGGTGGAAGAAAAGATTTAAGTAGCCTTGATATTTTATAATCTAATGGCATTAACGTAGCCATTAAAGCTATCCTAGTTGATATGTTGTCCCCACTGCTCTTCTAAACTTCTTTTGCTTACTTCTAGTTAAATGTTTCTTTATTTAGTAACCAAACATAAGCACTATTTTTATCTGGGATTATTTAATGGATTTTTTTTCCCCCTACATGGAATTAAAGTCCATGGTAGCTTTTCGCAAATCCACTCACATGCCATTCATTATTGTGTCACTTTGTCCGACACACGATGTTCTCGGGACTGAATGCTTTGTGAGTACAAATCATTTTGAAAACTCTGTGAACGGTGGAATCGATGCTTACGGTCTGCGGGTTTATCTGCGTTTCATACTCCAACAGAGTAGTCCAGAGCCACCTTTGGCAAGTTACAACCAGTACCCCTGGGGTCTAGTTGAGTAGGGGGCTGGCCTCCCTTATCTGTCATTGTCCCCTGGAGCCTGCTACCCGTATCTGGGCCCTTGGGGCCTAGATGGCGCCCTCCTGGGTATTAGGGTGAGACAGGCAGGGTTTTGTACTAGGCCTCAAGATTTCTCATGGCGGACCTGGAGTTATCATATAGAAAATAATATAAAAAAACCTGTAAAGCAGTTCAAGAGAGTATAATGTTCCAGGCATCTCATCCACTTTATACAATCAGCTAATACGTCTCCCAACGTCCTTGTTCCACATTAAGCAGAGGAATATTTTTTTTTCTCTCTCTCTCTAAATCTTTGCTCTGAAAACAGTGTTGCTTCTCTGTATTTAGCTTTGTTTTTTTACTTGATAAATATAATAACCACTGGTAATAATGCTGAAACGTAGGGTTGTTGAATTCCCAGCCTTTTTGCGACTCGTCCATTTGAATTACTGAATAAAAATTTGTGAGCCTTTCCCCCACCCCACCCCCAGTAAAAATAGAGCGGTGTTACATTGCCACGTTCTGCTGGCCGGAATCCATATCGATTTCTCATGATAGTGGTGCGACACTGGAGTAAACTAATGTGAGGCGAGTACAGCATAAAAGTAAACTAAATTCCGATCGCATTCGTTGGCTTTAGAAATACTTAACACTGTCCTCTCGCTCCCGTTTTAAATCATCTTAAATGGTCTATACCCTGACACGGAGCCTCGTGCAGAGGGTTCTGTACGTATCGTCTGCATAAAAGCAGTTTGAAATGCCGTTTTTGGTAAACTAACCAAGCTAGTGAAGGCATGGCGGATGAAAGGCTTGTCCCGCAGGCAACCTTAAAGACAATAGAATGGATCTTTTTCCTTTCTTGATTCAGGTCGAGCTTGCAGGTTAACCAAGCGTTCTTGGGTGAAAAATGTTTAATCACAGATGTCAAAATATTTATCTAAAGAAGACCTCTACACATATGCATTTCCTTTAACCCTTTAGAGCATCTTATAGCAACCCAGTGCTTCCCTTTCTGTATATTAAGTGAAGTGCATTGGTGCCTTAATTCTGTGTTAGTTTGATGTTTGTCCTTTACGTCATGGAAACACGTGCATTGACAAGAACTACACCGTAACACTTTTGATTTCTCACTGGACAATGCCGATGAAAAAGGTTACCACCACCTAACTGATATGTTACAGACAGGCCATAATAAATTTAGCAGATTTATGTATGGAAGCAACATGTCTGTTCTCAGAACACGGCTTATATAGGTAGGTTTAAAGTAGATGTCGGTGCTTGGGGTGAACTTTGAAACACCATCATATTTCATAGCGCTGTACAGTAAACAGGAGATGAATCGCATACCAGTTAGGAATTAAGGAAATAGAAGGTAGAGAAAACCCACTGAATGTGCTTACAATCTAGAAGAGTAATTTTTAGATTAATTACACTGATTGACAGGCAAAAAGCACAAGCTGTTGGTTTTTTCAGTAAATTAATTTACTTATTCTGAAAAATGCGACCGCAACAATTGCCCTTTAAAACTTGGTATTCACCAGCTCGCAATGCTAATTGTTTAGCTTTTCACAGTAGAAAAATATTTCTCTCTCTTTTAGTCTCAAGGACGTTTGATCATTGCTGTTGGCTCCCACACGTCATCATGTTTATACCGATTGTCTCCCTAATTTCTTTGCAGTAAACACTATTATATAAAACCATGAAGGAGAGAGGTGCTGTAAATAACTGAATAGAATTTACTAATATTTTATTAATTTATAATTGCCATCGCTTCCTGACAGGATCAGACAAAGTGTCCGTATGAGGCCAACAGTGTTCGTGACAAGGTTTGTGAAGGTCCATAGAACATCATTAAATTGTCTACCGTGAGCTATGTTGGTACCCAGCCCTGGTGTGGTACAGTGTTGTTCTGACAACGCATACATGCAAGCACTCACGTTGGCATGCAAGCAAGCACTCGCATACATTGGCATGCAAACACACACTCACATTGACTGGTAAATTTTTCCAAAATTAATTGGTAAGTTGGCAACCTGGTCACGTGCCCCAACCAGGGGCCTTGGTGTGCCCGTTTTGTAATGCATGCCATAGGTTTGAAATTGCTACTTTATTCTTCTCTGCTCCTCGGTATGTCTTCTGAGCTGTCTTGTGAAAGTTTTCTCTCTTGCCTGAAGGCATGCATATTTCCAGTGTGTGTATCATATTGATAATACCTAAACTAGATGACGCATTATGTAATTATGAGGAAGAAGAAATTAACTACCACCCACACCTTAAAATTAATGTACCCCCCCCATAATTATGTCAAGAAGCATTATGTGCCGGTTGCTGTATGGTCATATGGCTGAAATGTTGATTAACTTAGCGTTGTTAACTGTGGAAATAATGATTAGACTACATCTATGCCAAGGAACAGTAGTGCTGTTCAGAAGGTGATGAAAGGACTTCTGGGGGACGGGGGACACAACTGCCGGCAACTACAGCTATATTCATAGCAACATTCCACTGCTTTTATGTATTTTATTCACTAAACTGCAAGCTGAGCGTTTCAACTCACTGACTTTATATTATAAATGATGGAGGGAGGTTACCCCACAAGAAAGCCCAAGCAGGGTTCTCTAATACATTTTAAGGAGATCTCTTGAGTAGGGCTGCAACTAACGATTATTTTAATAATCGATTAGTTGGCCGATTATTTTTTCGATTAATCGATTAATCGGATAAAAAAAATGAATGTAAATTTTTCATTTATTTAAAATAATTTACTAAACAAATGATCTTAAATACAAACAGCAGAATAAAAAAACTTTGATAATACATTTCTTGTCTTTATTTCCCAACCAGCCCCCCAATATATGCACATTTGAGCCCAGGCTTGCTACGCTGCCTCCCAGACATGCCATGCTGCCCCCCCACATATGCCACGCTGCCTACCACATATGCCACTCCACGCTGCCTCCCACATCTGCCACGCCACCTCCCACATCTGCCACTCCACTCTACCCCCCACATGCCACTGTGCCTGATACGCCTTATACCCCCTGAAACACCACTCCATCCTCCCCAGACATGCCACCCTGCCCTCCCCACATATGCCACGCCATGCTGCCTCCCACATCTGCCACTCCACAATGCCTCCCACATATGCCACGCTGCCTCCCACATCTGCCACTCCACGCTGCCTCCCACTCCACGCTGCCTCCCACATCTGCCACTGTGCCTGATACGCCTTATATCCCCTGATACCCCACTCCATCCTCCCCAGACATGCCACCCTGCCTCCCAGACATGCCACTTCTCTACCCCCAGATATGCCACTCTACCCCCAGATATGCCTTATACACCCTGATACACCACTCCGTCCTCCCCAGACATGCCACACTGCCCTCCCCACATATGCCTTATATACTGTATATGCCTTATACCCCCAGATATGTCACTTCACTGCCCCCAGGATTTAGATTCCCCTAAATTAACCCTAAACTCCCCATTAACCATAACTGCCCCTAAATTAACCCTTAACACCCCCTTAACCACAGCATCTCCTAAATTAACCCTAAAGACCCCATCAACCACAGCATCCCCTAAATTAACCCTAAACACACCATTAACCACAACTGCCTCAAATTAACCCCAAACACCCCATTAACCATAGCTGCTCCTAAATTAACCCTAAACACCCTATTAACATAACTGCCCCAAAATTAACCCTAAACACCCAATTAACCATAACTGCCCCTAAATTAACCCTAAACACCCCACTAACCATAACTGCCCCTAAATTAACCCCCACCTCCCCTAACTTTCAGTACCCCAAATATATATATATAACATACATATATACACATACATATATATATATATACACACATACATATATATATATATATATATATACACACACACATACATATACACATTATTTATATATATATATATATATATATATACATACATATACATACATATACTTACAGTTAGATGAGTGTCACAGCCATGTGGTTCTGGCCTGGAGAAGGAAGGGGCGGGGCCAGTTGTCACGGTGATTACAGGGAGGGGGAGTAAGTAGGAGCTGCTGCTGTGAGACGGTGAGTCAGACTAAACGGATTATATAATGAGGGGGATTTTTCAGAGCGTTTGCTCTGAAAAAACCCTCATTTTATAATCGATAATAATCGATTCAACTAATCGATAATGAAATTCGTTGCCAACGAATTTCATTATCGATTATTATCGATTTTATCGATTAGTTGTTGCAGCCCTACTCTTGAGTTATCTCACAAATTTGTTATGGGGTCAGCTGAGCCCTTTTTGCAGATGTTCACTGAGGTTGGCCCTTTATTTAAATAATAAAATAAAAAAAATATATGTAGTGAAATTGGTTTCAAGGCATTTAGCAACAAGAAATCTGAAGAACCAGAGGTCTGTTTAAGAGTCGTTTAGGAGGAATCAACAAGGCTTAACGGTGTCAGTGGAATGGTTTGATAACGAGGCATTCAGCGACACAGAAAACCCACCCTAAGATGGACAGTGACCGCCCTGGAGAGCGGGCAGAAGCGCCATAGTGAGAGAGTTTGCCTCTCACAAGATGGCGCCCATTAAAAAATAAACAAGTTCTCAAGAGGGTCTCACCATACCCTCCTGAGAACTCTGAGCTCCTGCTTCAGGTTGAATACAGGTACTTTATTCAATCGTACAAGTCATTGGAGCCCAGCTTACTAATCACAATAGTAAAATAAACAAAAAGAAAACTAATAGTTAAAATGCGGCAACAAGTTTATTTTTATGAGCAAGTCCTAGAATTAGTGCTATATCTTGACAATAATCCTTGCCCATAGACCCATGGGGTGTCTAGTTTAAAAAAAAATATATGATTTTGATAGAGTAAATTAAATTGGCCGGGTTCAAAGATGTCCCAAATAGCTGCAAACTAATACCAGAAGTAAAATTTGTGTGTGGAAAAAACACAAAAAGTTACTACCACGAACTTTGGCAAAGGCTGATGGTAAAGTTGGAATGCCCACTAAAAACCAAGCTGATGTCTAGCGTGCCCCTGGCTCAGCTTGTGCCTCCATCAGCTGGCAACCGAAACTTGTCAAAGTCCAGCAAGCGTGTTCCAACTTCCTATGTGTGCTGACAGTAAACCGATAAATGGTTTCCAGTGCTGGATCTAGTAATGGCTTCATCTCATACAGGGCCGTCCCCTTGTAAATGGGATGATTTTGTCCACCACTTCTAAGCATTGTTTGTTGTGCGCTTTGTGCAAGGACTCATTTTTGCTGTGTCGGTGCTGTGCTGGCTCAGTAAAACTTGTTTGTTTTGAGATTTCAACACTTTTTTCCCTTGTGAAATATCCAAAGAGTAATAGCCGCGAGGCCCCTTCTGCTGCGGCAACGCGAGGTTTTTATTGCAGGTCAAAAATACGCGGAACCACTTGGCTCCTTGCTGCCGCACGCGCGATGCGTAAACTCCGCTCCAGCACCTTTTAAATGGTTGGATGGGATCGGAAGCAGGTGTTTGGGAAGCAGCATCCTCCTTTTGTAGCAAACAATATAACTGTATGAATGTTAATGCAATTTCACCAAACAAGTTCTCCGCTCACTTTGTCCCTAATATTGATCTCGTTTGAGACGACGTCCTCCCTGGAATTCCTCCTAGGACCGTACTTTGCTTTTGCATTGGAAAGGCTTCAGGATATTTTTCTTTAATAAAAGTCGACACAGCTGTATTTATTGGTCTCAATGAGGATTTCTTGGTGCTACGGACAGGGAGCATGAATACACTGTCTACTATTATGTATAAAGTATTATTCTATTCCCAGTCTATGATTTTAATCACCCATTAACACACCCCATTTCTTTTTGCTGCATTCTTTTATTCTAGAACAGTGATGGGCAACCTTTTTGGCGTGGTGTGTCAAAAATCGGCAAAATATCGAGCATAACTCGCGTGGTGTGTCACTTCGACAAAAAAACATAATTTTGCGCAATTTATAGTTTAAACTACAAAAATCTATAATTGCAATATATAATTGTTTTTAATAAACCAAAAACAAATTATTTAACATACCTGCTTAGTAACTACTTACCTTTCAGGAGTCCCGCGGTGGGGGTGCAAGGCCTCTGTCTCCCAGCTCTGCCACTGTATGGAACAGTATAAAGTGATGGGAGTTATGATGTACTTTAGAGCATAATGAAAAATACATTGGAAATGGTACAGCATAACACCCATCACTCTCACACACTTACCAATCCACACACATACCAATCCACACATACACCAATCCACACACATACCAATCCACACATACACCAATCCACACACATACCAATCCACACACATACACCAATCCACACACATACACATCCACACACATCCACACACACACACCAATCCACACACACACACCAATCCACACACATACACCAATCCACACACATACCAATCCACACACATACACCAATCCACACACATACACCAATCCACACACATACACCAATCCACACACATACACCAATCCACACACATACACCAATCCACACACACATACCAATCCACACACACATACCAATCCACACACACATACCAATCCACACACATATACCAATCCACACACATATACCAATCCACACACATACACCAATCCACACACATACACCAATCCACACACACATACCAATCCACACACACATACCAATCCACACACACATACCAATCCACACACACATACCAATCCACACACATACACCAATCCACACACATACACCAATCCACACACATACACCAATCCAGACACATACACCAATCCACACACACACCAATCCACACACATACACCAATCCACACACATACACCAATCCACACACACATACCAATCCACACACATACACCAATCCACACACATACACCAATCCACTCTCACTGTATGCTTTCCTACCTTTCCTCTTTTCTCCTTAGAGCTCCTTTTCCTGCTCTTCGCTCCTCTTCTTCTTCAGTTCTTCTTCCGAGGGCACGGGGTTCAGAGGGCACGGACAGCGGTGGGCGCGGCTTCAGTGTTGTGCGCCGGGATCTGCCAACAAACCCCGGCGCACAACAGCTGTTGCCGCGCGGATCGCAAGGGAGCGGTATCGGAGGTCTTTAACAGACCTCCGGCTCCCTTGAGTGATTTTAAGCCGGGTTCAAGGGAGATCCTTGAACCGGCTTAAAATCACTCAAGGGAGCCGGTGGTCTGTGAAAGACCTCCGATACCGCTCCCTTGCGAGCCTGCTCCTCCACCGCACCGCCCCCCGCTGGGTACGCTACTGCACGTAACCGCCCCCCCCCTTTTTTGGGGGGGTGACACGCGCAGGATTTCCTGCGATTCATCCTCGGCTCCTGCACGGCCGCCGAGGATGAAAGAATCTGCGCTGGAGGAACGGGTCCTCCAGCGCAGATTCTTTCATCCTCGGCGGCCGTGCAGGAGCCGAGGATGAATCGCAGGAAATCCTGCGCGTGTCACCCCAAATGGCTACGCGTGTCAGCACTGACACGCGTGTCATAGGTTCGCCATCACTGTTCTAGAAGGTTTCGACGGATCACTTTCTCTTGTAATATAAGATATAATGAGTGTTCCCTTTTTTGTCAAATTAAAATTACATTTGAAATAGATTTTTAGTCCTCAAAAATGATATAGTAATTTATGCATGTATTTAAAAACAAATGTGAAACATTTTACAAACTTTGTTAACCTATTATGTTATGGTAAGCCTGGGAATGCAGGGAAAGCAGCGATGTAGAGATAAAGATACGTGTGATGTATTGATGACCAGAATCTGCTTTCCAGTTTAATTTATTTAACATTGCCTCTGTTTTATTTCCTCGTATTCACTGGCTTTAAAGGGTGGTAGGGGCAACCAGTGCCAGCACTTTCATATCTCCTTTTAAACGGATCCGTGATCAAAATATCATTTGTGAATGTGACGCTGATTACCATTTACGTTCTGGCAGAAGGTAGACAATCTAAACCCAAAGCCAGAATTGCTGAGATACCAGCTGAGCAGGGAGCTCCTGGGGCGTCCGCTGTCTCTTTAGGAGAACGCATTAGCTGCCTTGGCTGCACGTCTAGATGCCCATGGGCTTTCTGTTATCGCGGTTGCTTGAGGGCTCCATGTCTTTGTATAACATAATAGATTCAAGGCCCCTTCTGCATTGGCAATATCCATGGCTCACTTGAGATTGGGATGTCCAAAACTACAGATAGCAAACATATGTACTGCAGGATAAGTCAACCTGACTTTTCTACAAGGCGACAAGGGATCTATCTGTTTTGATCAATATGAGATGGAACAAATGAGTTTTTAGAGCCATAGCACCTGGTTCCCGGGGTTTATTTAGTCATGGATGGGTGCAAACATGGGGTTTAACATTTAGCTTGGCCTGTTTAGATGCAAGTGATGGATATATATTTTGGGATAAATATACAGTGGGGCCACCAGTAAAGGTTCAGGAGCAACGTCTTCTGGAATCTCTCGCGTTCCATGTTGTATTTCCATGTACAAGCAAGATACGCGGGATTACTTTTTAAGCGGTGATTGCAAGCAGTGAGCTTGGTGTCCTTTGTTTGCACTTTTCCAGTCTTAAAAGTCAGAGACAGCAGCTCTGCTCTTGTATCGCGGATATTATGATCTAATTGCCACCAATTGATGTATGAATGGAGTCTATTGAGAATGAAAAGGCTTCTTAAAACACATCTTGGATTTATGAATAAAAGGCCGTCAGAAAAAGGGATAAAAAGAATGTACAATGGGATAGGGAAAGCAGAGCGTTCTCTAATTGAATAATAGGCCTATAGAATCTTCAGCTAAACTCGTGTAAATACAGCTAATGTGATTAGCTTCGTTTTTTCCTTTTTAAAAGGGAACTGTAAAGTTAGCTTTCCAGTTTTGTGTGTTTTCCTGTTTTTGTCTTTCTTTAAAGATAACCTCTATGTACGCGTTTCAGAATCTTGTTTGGAAGATTGTTTTCTTATTTAACCTCATATCTTTTGTGACCTTGCAATAACCTTTTCCTTTTGGCTTTCAAAATATGCTTTCGTATTTTCCTGCAATTGAAAAGCATTGTTGTGTGGTGCTGGGGCACATAAAGTAAGTAAAAGGATCATTATGTGGGTTTTATTGATGCTTGTATTGGATTATAGTATTCGTAAATACGCAAATTTAGGATTATGCCTTTTTTTATCAGATAACTGAATTGCATTAGAAACTATGCTTACGTTTTTAAGAAGGATTTTTTTTTAGAGACAGTTTTAAAAAGAAAAACAGCATGTTACGCCAAGAATTATATTGAAGGGGCGCTCCAGTCTTCACATAGACCTTAACGCATCTTCCTACCCCCAGCTATTTTCCATGCAGGAGAAACGTTCAGCTAAACACAACTCCATGTTTACCGCCAGTCAGCTCCAGAACTGGCTCAGCAAACGCCTGGCGCAGGGGTTTATTGAGACCCCCATGCGTGGAAAGCGCTCCCATCAGTTTCAATAGGAGCGCTTTCCTGCCAGCGATTGACTGCCCGTCAGGACTCTTTAATATGCACTCTTCTTTAGTGGCGCTGTCAGGGACACTAAACTGTTATATATGAGGTGTAGAGTATATTTAAAGTGTGGATTGGAATATAATATGGAGTGGTCAAGGTCAGAAGCTTACATCCTACTTTTCATTTCTAGTATAAAGTAGAGAGGGGGACGTAGAAAATGTGTGTTGTGGATTTTTGTCTCAAATCTATTTGACAAATATTTTGATTTCCTCACCCCATATATTACACTTAGAAACGGATGGAGCTTAGCTGAGGAGTAGAACAGATGGCACGTCTGCTGTAGAGAAGATGTTTGTGCTAGCAAAATGTAGCTTTCTGTTTTCTTTGTGCGTTGCATATATGCTCACGGGGCACTACGTGGCAGCCCCCTGATGTCCTGCTGCGGCTCGGTTTGGTGACAATGGAGACTGGCTTATTTATGCCATGGAGGCTCTACTGACTTCATTAAAGCGCTTTAAGATACAGCGCTCCGTTTCTTAAAGACGCGTTTCACACCGATTTGTGCTACCGGTAGAGACCCGGTTCAGCACGAGAGGGGTTAATTTGATTGTATAGGCATGTGGTGCCATAAGGTTTCCCAACATGGATTTCTCTTTTGAAGCTGGGACGCCAGTCCGTGCCCTCTGCAATTTGTCAATTGTTACAGATGAGTTGCCTCTAAGTCCAGCTTCATTATAAACTGGCTGACTAATCCACCATATGCCTGTATCCCCTCATACATTAATAATAACCCACGCATTAATAATCATGCTTCTTTTGTGCGTATTTAGAACGTGGAAAGCACACCCTACAAAAAGAGTACAAACATCGCTGGGGCAGCTTAAGCCGTTTGGAAGAAACGCGCAAGTCCTTCGCTTGTACTGGAGATCCCGACCACAGAGGTGAAGGACGTGTGGACACTGACCTGTGTCAGGCCTAGGGGAGCCCCAAAGTTATATACAGCACTGTACGTGGGGTCTCACCTTACTTGCTGACGTGTTGCACCAGTAGCACAATGGCACAAAAATGGTTTATTGCTTTGCTCTACACAATGTTTAGAGCGAATGATCAGAAGTACCTGTCCTTAGAGCCGTTGGATCCATATTGTATGAGGTTGTTATTTGGTCCGGCTCGGAGATACAGCTGTAAGATATGGTTAGGAGGACCATCTCTTATAGAATGACTGACAATAATTGTATATATATATGTGTGTGTGTTTTTTTTTGTATAATCTGTATATTACGTCTTATTATGTATGTGTCTTGTCTGCCTTTATTTATTTGAATTTGTCATACTCCGTGCAACTCGTACCATAGTAGCCACCACTGCTGCTTTTTCACAAATAATAATAAAAAAAAATCATCAGAAAACTGATTATGGAGCGTCCAGCGCCGGGCACGCTGTACAATATTATAATGCTTACAGCTGGTGTTCTGGGGAAAGCAGCCAACATGTAAATTGTTCAAATAAATAAATGGGTCACAATGAGATTTTATTTTTTATCTATCATGGGATCAGACTATTCAATCTGTTCATCGTGATTATATCTTGAACTGGTTGTCAGGTGTCGGTCAAGCTTTGGGGCAAATTTTCAGATGGTTCTTTATGTTTGTAACGATTGGCTGAGCTTCGGGTTGTGTCGGACCTAATTTAGATGTAACTTAAAGACGCGCTAAATGCAATGTGGATACATTAGAATTAGATACTCCTGCTACTGTTGTCTACGATACAATATTACAAATGGAAAATGTCACAGTTCCTTGATTGTGAATGCTCTTGGTTTTATCACAAAGGGACAGGCTCTGCAAGTTAAAGATGGACAGAAACCCTTCAAGTGATTAGAGAACCACGTTGTTGTTTTGGGACCAGAAAGTTGTATATATTTCGCGTTGGAAGATCTTCTGTATGCGATCATACTTCTGTATGGTAATATTTTCTCACGACCTTTAAGAAATTTTGTTTTGTAGGATGATGATGTGCATCATCTTATGATCCTGATATCATCGTTATTTATTTCCTCCTATAAGAACTGCAAAACAGGGATTATTTACCCCAAAATGTCTGCGTGTGGCAAATTCCATGTAAAAAAACAAAAACAAAAGCCAACAATCCAGAACCCAGAAGTTGCGTCCGAGAACATATGAACAACGTCTAAAGTTGGAAAGATACTCTATATGTAATGCATTGACAGCTGTATATAGCCACAAGAGCTTGTTTTTCATCTTTATGACATGGAAACGCAGTGTGTAATGTAACACAAACATCTGTTGTAAGTCCAGATGTGACCGTGCCGGTGGGGCCCCTGGATGTCCTTATCTGACCAAGACTGTTCCTAATCACAGTGAATCGTAACACGTCCAAGATGCGGTAATGCTCCGAGCGCAGCCCTCTCTGCCAAATCCGCATTGTTCTGCAACGTATTTACATCTTGGACGTTAACGCAAGAGTTCCAATGAATTTGGCGTATCGGCTGTAACATTTGAACTTTTGTTTAGCTGTTTTAGCTGTCTTTTTAGTTGATGTTAACACTCTTTATTGGATCAATGTAGAAAGAGTTGTCACATAAGCTTCCCGGACCTCAGGGATCTCTTCTTCAGAGGGTATAAAACGCCAAATGTTTGTTTAATTTGACATGTTGCCGTAGAGTAAAGACTCCTATAGACGCCTATATGTATCTTGATTATTAACCTGCTGGGCTGCTTAGCAATGTATTCCTTTGGCTTGGGGATGAGCTTAAAGGTTTATACATTACATTTTTTTGTGATTTCCTCCATGATTCACGCTGTAACACTCACCCACTGTCCTATAAACATTTAGACATGAAGAAGCTGGAAAACCCCAGGCTCTTCGGTGTCATTGACAAGGCCGTGTATGTATTGCAAGAGTTGTCTGCACCCTACAAATATCTCTAGCTGTAGAATGGTGTGCAGTGAATGGAATTCTATATTCTTGGTTACGTTATCAAAAGGTATATTTTATGAAACCTGTAAGGTGGCTTGACACTCCCTGCTCAATTCTCTTGTCCCTCTCAAACCATTTCATGGCACTTGGAGCTAGCCCCTTAACTCCCATGGCTTATCTTGTGAGCCACTAGACCACCCTCATGTGTGACTATCCCCATTCCCTCAGAATAGCCAGCCCTCTGAAGTTCCCAGGTAAGTTACTGATTATTGATCAGACAGCCTTTGTACATTTGGTGGAGAAGAAGGAGATAAATCCAGGGCACCATATTGTTTACATAATGAAGATCCTGTCAGAGGCTTCTGCCGGTTTTTACCTTCATGGGGTAAATGTTTAACTATCTGTTATACTGAAGGATGTTTGGCTGACAGAATTGCCATTCTTAGGTTTTCTGTCACTTTTCCTCCTCTGCTCTCATAGCTTAATATTAACCCCATCTTGTTGCATAGATAAAAGATCATCAAAAATGTATGACTGGGCGTTTGATGGAGCTGAATTTCCACCACTTGGCAGCCGGTGGACAAAGAACCCATTCCTGCGCTAGATAGCTAGGACTCAGACTTTTTTCTTTAATTCAGGGCTTCTCGGCTAGGACCCACCATATTGGAACATTAATAATAGAGGAATACTAATATAGCACAGACACTGCTCATATATTTTCATGAAAAAAAATGATGACCTGTAAAGCAGGACCAAAAGAAGAAGAAACCTCAGTAGGCTTGAAAGCTTGCAATCTAGCTCAAATCAGGAGGCTACTAAAGCTGCCATCATTACCAAATCCACGCATTTGAGGGTGCAGGGTTGTCACCACGGACATGTTATATTTAAAGGAAACTTCAGCCATAGTATGTACTTTAACACATATGATGGCTAAGTTGTCCCTTTAAATTTATAGGTCGGCCCTACTTGCAAATACACGGAGGGATTGTAACGAATCCTCTCATATGCAGGAGCTGCTTTCCTGGTCCCGGCTCCTAAGCTGTGTTTGGCTGAACGCATCTCCTGCCTGCTAAATTGCATGCACGCTATGCTTACTGTGGGCAAGCTGCAGCGCCGGCTTCGGTGAGAGTTTAGGGGTCTTGAATGAGACCGAGTACATGCGCTTTGACTTCGATAAGGTCACTTCCCTCTTGCTTATTGGCTTTAATAGTATTTGTTTCTAATACTTATTAAAAGCAGGGTTTTTTGACTGCCCAGCCATTATTTTCATTCGATTCCAACGTCAGCACTTCTCCGTCTCATTTTCTGTCTTGCATGCCCCATTAGCGTGCAACTGTCTGCTGGGTTTGTGTTAGCTTTGCCATGACTGAGTTGGCGATGCACGGTTTCTCATCGGAGTGTTTGATTCCTTGACTTCTTGACTTCTCGCCTGGGCTTCCGTCCATTGGGCGTCTTTCTCTGGTGTGCATTCCCTATCTGCGGGGACGGTGTCGCTTCGCATTAAGAGAGAGCAGCCAGACGCTCGTAGAAGCGGGAGCGCGATTCCCAGCGTGTGCCGTCCCTACCCGAGAGTAATTATGTGCGAATAATGAGCGTTCTGCACGACATGTTTAGGAGGCTCTTTAGTATACGCGTAATATATATACGCATAACCGTTAAAAAGTTAAGAGTCGCTTAGAAACTTCCTTTTTTTTTTTTTTCTTTTTGAAAGAAAAGCACATTTAAAGTAACGTGAAATGGATGTATCTTCATAGATGTATAGAGGCCCTTTCATCACCCTCTCATCACTCCCGTGTTCCAATGGCATGTTGTGTTCGCTAATCCAAC
The DNA here is from genome assembly GCF_027358695.1 of Spea bombifrons. Lineage (NCBI taxonomy): Eukaryota > Metazoa > Chordata > Amphibia > Anura > Pelobatidae > Spea > Spea bombifrons. The sequence goes on along the minus strand of NC_071090.1, from coordinate 19,845,679 downwards.
ATAAAGTTTAAAAGGCTAATTGATCGCTGGAAAACCTTTTTTTTTTATATATATATATATAATTATGTCACGCAGCTTCATTTCATTGGTTTCCACAAAAACAGCTAAGTGACCCCAAACTTTTGAACGTGTATCTGGCGTTACTATAGAGATCTAGCACCCCCCCTAAGTGTTTTGTCTGTCCCAAATCTGTACAGTAAGTCTATCACAATCATGCTCTTGTAAAATAACACAATCACGCCTGTATATAATGGTTACGTTTAATGCGCATCAATAATAATGCCCAACGGCTACACGGAGCCCTCGGCCCTGCTGTGTATCTGTGGCTGTTATTTGGGGAGCTCCGCTTGCTGATCCCAGCAAAAAGATTTGGTTATTTACCCTTTTGTCCTTTTTTTTTGTTCCGATGGAGTCGCTCCCGTTAGAGGGAAGAGGACGTGGGAGTAAATTAGACCCACAAAAGAGTAATAGGCTTTGGAGAAATGCTCTATTACATCTTTACTGTGCCGTAACGTCTTGCTTTTGGAGATAAGGAAAACGTGGAGGATTTAAAAGGCAGGATTATTATGACAAGATCTTTTATCGCAACTCTGCCGGTGCGGTGAATTTTCCACATATTAGATTTATAGGGGTAATAAATACCTGGTGGAGATATGACATTTCCAGGATTTCAGCACCACATTAGAACGAGATGCTTAATCTGTCACAAAGGCGCCTCTTCCCAACTTAATATGCATCTTTCATTTTTAAGGCTGCAGTACTAGATAAGGGTTTTCATAATTCAAAAACGAGTCCGACTAACAAAAACTAAAAGGAAAAAAAGAAAGAAGAGATCTGTTTTGTTTTTCTCTGTTCCCGTTCTCAAGGTGAAAGAAGCATTTAATGCTTGAAATCCCTCCTCCTGCTCCGTTACTACTTCAGACATTATGGAAATAAATTCACAGAGGTGAATATGTGTGGTTTTTGTCATCAGAATTCTCTTCCAGCAGAACGCAACATCATTAAGCTCAAATGCGGCTAAATGGCTAGGAGCTGACCTTGTCGATGTAAGGACGGGTGCGATATGTGTCGCTTAGGGATCAATTCACTAAACTGTGAGTTGAACCGTTTACTAATACACTGTATAAAGCTTTTTTTTAAAATCTTAATTTTTAGCATGCAGGGCCAACAATGTTCTTGCAGGAGAGCTCCCCTCAGCGAGACAAAATGCTTCAAAACGCTGTTTAGTTATTAAACCCCTTGTTTTGCGTACATATGTGAAGAAGAGGAGAATACCTAGCTTAGATCATTTCAAATAAATGCCTTTCAGCTGATTTGAACAGTGGCTCCTGTGATACTTGTTTGTGCCATTGCTTCTGTAACACAGAATTTGTAGAATATTTTAAAACTTGCCAATATCACGCGAATTGATTGTTGTGTTTTCTTTTGTTATTTCTAGATGATTCATGTATTATACATACCTGGAAACTTCCAGGCACCAACTACCCGGAACTGTTCCTCTTAAGGGTAGAGTGACTTTGCTATTCACATATATGGGTGGGGCTAGTCCCAAACAGCTTATTTGTATGGGAATAGGAATAGGTCAAGGAATGAGAATAGGTCAAGGAATGAGAATAGGTCAAGGAATGGGAATAGGGTGTCCCTAATCATAGCTCCTGCAGAATGTTCCCATCCGTGTTATCAGGTTACTAGTCCTATATTTTTTTGTAGTTGTCACTACAGTTACCAATGATGATCATTTTGTTAGGCAAGAACTAGTAATAACTCTGCCAAAGCAAGTACTCATAATGGCAGCTTTAGTACCGAGTGTGTCTCTCTTTTTTAAATCTTTAGTCTGATAACGTCCCGTAGCTGGTTAGTTGCAGTTTATGATGTAGAAATGTTGAATTGCTGGTGTCCTGAATACTTATTTAGAGCAGAATCTTGCCGGCAGTAATCCAGTTGTATGATATTCCGGACATTCTGCAAGATAAAACTGGGAGGCATTAAATGCCACGAATAGCCTTAATCACTTTAGTAAAATGATTTGTTTTTGCATTGAAGAATAACTGTGACACGATAGACATTTGTTTTTGTTGTTGACGGCTGCCTTGTTTAGTTTCATGGCCCCTGTCTGCGGGTCCTTGATCTACATTCTTAAAAGACCTCTTTTACGGGCACACAGCTTAGAAGGCGGATTTACGCGTCGATCGATACAGAATCCATAATTTAAATACAGCTACAACTAGACGCCGCAGAAATAAATATCGTTAATGCTTTCTTTTGGCATATCCATGATCAGCAGGTCAAGGACACGTTTCAGGTCTTAATATTTATTTTCTATTCTGGATTTGCCTCGTTGGATATAGGTTAAGTCATATAAAACACAATTCATTGGTTTTCCTGCTGGCGTGTTTCCGTCCGAAAGTAAATGTTAAGGATTAACGCAGTTTGTTTGACCAATTATTTGGCAGAAGTAAGACAAATCGTTATAAATCAACTTAAAATGTACTAAAGTGGCAACAGTCCAACTCTGGGAAATTAAGTGCTAGTCAGCTGTGTAATGCATAAAAGTATAAAATTTACGACCGAAAAAATATATATCCAGATGGCAGAGAGCACCGCGCCGAACAGACGGTCTTCGGCAATTATGGCTGGATAGCTTTTAATCAAAAGCATAGGCATATTTTTTTACATTGACTTGAGGTAAGTAGGTCTATAGGGTAGTTACCGCTATTTGCCCCTCGGTTTTTACAAATGAAAATGAAGGAAAAGGACCTCATTTAGGAAAAAGTCATTTGAAATATGCGAGTTTATCGAGGCGGAGGTTCTACTTCAGTTGTGTAAGGTAAAGACAAATAAGTGGATGGGGCCTGATGGGATACACCCCAAGTTATTAAAAGAGCTTGGGGTGTTCTAGCAAAACCGTTAACTGATATATTTAACGAATCATTAGTAACGGGAATCGTCCCAGGGGATTGGAAATTAGCGAATGTTTTGCCCATTCACAAAAAAGGCAGTAGGGAGGGTAGGGAGGGGTCCGGCAACTACAGGCCGGTGAGTCTTACATCTGTAGTGATGAAATTAATGGAACAGGATTGTTGAACTTCTGAAGTCACATGGGTTTCAAGATCAAAAACAACATGGGTTTTCCTCAGGAAGATCTTGCCAAACGAATCTTAATGATTTTTTTGATTGGGTTACTAAAGTAATTGATCAAGGTGGTGCAGTAGACATTGCGTATGTGGATTTAAGTAAGGCCTTTGACACTGTGCCACGTAGAAGACTTATAAATAAACTGCAATCTCTGGGTTTAGATCCCAATGTTGTTGAATGGATCAGGCAGCGGCTGAGTGAAAGAAAACAGAGGGTTGTAGTCAATGGCGTATATTCAGAACAAGGTCTTGTTACCAGTGGGATACCTCAGGGATCTATACTTGGTCCCATTCTCTTTAATATTTTTATTAGTGATATCGCAGAAGGTCTTGATGGAAAGATATGTCTTTTTGCTGACGACACAAAAATTTGCGACAGGGTTGATGTTCCTGGAGGAAGAAGCCAAATGGCAAATGATTTAGGTAAACTAAATGGTCAGAGCTGTGGCAACTGGTATAAGGTAAGCCATGGACTAAGAAAGATATATTCAGAGGTTGGGCAGACTAGATGGGCCGAATGGTTCTTATCTGCCGTTACTTTCTATGTTTCGTTTTCAAGTGTCATTACAGTTCTGTGTGAATATCTTCTTCTAAAATATATATATTAGCCTAGAATATAGACCAATTTTCATGTTTTTTTTCCAGTTGTATTATACTTACACAAAGTCTTCTCGTACACTTAGGGCTGGCTCTGTTCCAGCTTAGAAAAGACTATTCTCCGTGGACGGCCTGAAAGTGATCAGTCCTTTAGGTCACAGCTGCATAATGGAATATTAACCCACCTGGCTGTTGGACTAAAGCACTTGCCCACCCATGTCTATATCCACATGTCTGTAACAGACCTGTCCACAGGCTGAACTTGATAGACTTTTTAAATAAACCACTGAATTATTGGTTTAATAGGTAGGCAGTTGTACATTCATACCTTTTTTTTCTCACCATACATCATGCACACAAGAAAGAGGACATTGTAGCCTGAGCAGAAATCCATGTAATCTCCTCCGCTGATGCCCCACCTCATTCTACAGTACAGAGATAATTCCAGTAGCGATTGAAACAACAGAAAGCGAATAATGCCGGAGAGGCAATCCGCTTATTGAATGCCAGGACACGGATGAAACCCTATAATGGGATAAAGAGGGATCCAGATAATTATCTCAGCTGCGTGATCTCTGTAGGTTACTTGTGCCTCATGAACACAGTTTGCATGGAGGACAAAATAATAAGGTAATGGTTCCAAGGATTTCTTTCGACGAGATATAAAGGCTTTCTCTAATGTACACGCAAAGCTTCACCTTTCAGATCCGTGTTCTGCCTCCTCACATCTGCCTTGAAATTCCTTCATCTCATTTACATTTGTTTCTTGTTTCTCCTGCTGCGAGAGACTTTCTTTGTTTGTCTCATTATGGCCAGAGAAGGAAATAAAGCATTAATTCCAGCCGGGTACTTTTTTTATGCAGGTGTTTGTTAATTTTTGATCGGCTGTTCATGTGCTAAAATAGCTCAGCAAAGGCCGGATATATTCTTGCAGAAATAGATTTTCCATCCTTAAAGTTAAAGATCGTGCCAGGTGTTAATTCATGCACACAAACAACGCAGGTTACTGAATGGCTTTCTGAGTCCTTTCTAAAGTAAGTAACGGCGTCCCTTGAGAAATAGATGATGGACTGCTCTTGGGAGATTGCGGTTGTACCACGTCATTTGTCGCGCGCAGAAAATGTGTTATTTATTCCCTTACTCCAAAATGCCAATTACTTGTAGAGACCCACTGCGGATCATAGTCCAAATATAAGATTTCCTAAGAAAAATGACCTGCAATATTCTCAGACGTGTTATATTGAATACTTGATATTCCTTAATGCAATAATCAGCTCAGTGGGATCTAGTTACGTTTATTAAGTCACGCGGTATAGATCCTATACTATGTTTTACCGCTCCTCTGTGTCTTCTTCCTACACAGTCCCACGTCTGAAGAAATCTACAGTTTCTACTTCATCTCAATCAAAGTATGCACAAAATACGAATTGGGGCTCTAGAAATCAATCATTGGAAAGTGAGTTTTAGGGAACCCACTTTTCAAACAAATGTATATGACCACAAAATAACCTTAATTACTAGTTATTTTCTGTATTTTGTAAATTTTGTGAATAATACAGGAAAGTGAAGCGCTCATGAATTAGATGTTAGATTGCGTTTCATGCGTTTCATGTGCAGCCTTTTTTACAAAAGAAGGATGTTGAAGAAAATTCCGATCTGATATTAACTAGGAAGAATAAGGAGCTACTCGTTTGTGAGAAGAACATTTATAAAGAAATTCTTACACAATATCATTCATGTTGTTTAATTTTAATATCTTATACATTTATTGTGAAGGAAAATTGGGGACACCTGTCGCTGGCCATAATGTTATGGCTGACGGGTGCATGTATGTATGTATGCATGTATGTATGTGACAAAATTTGATAATCATTATGTTATAGTTATATAATATTAGACTACGACAGTATTTGAATTGGCTCTATTAATTAAATACCAAAAAAGTATCCCTTACGTGGATACTAGACTAGTAAAACCTTCAGTAAGATAAAAGTAACCAGTTAATTAAGGACATCACTCTAAATTTAAATGTGTGTGACTCAAAACCAAAAATGTGATTGTTTCCACTAACATAATTCAGTGACGTCGTAATGTTTTTGCTCTGGTCGGAATGTGAAGCCAACTCCTTATGTTTTTGCCCCACTTCCAGATCCAATGACACAAACAGTGATTACTTATTCATTAGGATAACCTGAATATACAAAAGCGTTTGCCTGAAACTTGTAACCAGGGAGTCTCAAGACTGAAATGCTGATGTAATATATATGAAGCATCGTTGGTCAGGAGACAGTACTGATGTGCGGGTCATGACCTAACCCTGTGGTTCTGAAGCAGTCTTCCAACTTACAAGTTGTCAACTTTACTCAAATACTTTACTTTAAATCACTTTTGTATTTTTAACTTTGCCCCGTGGTTTTTTATTTATAAGCAGTCTGCTGGTAAAAATACTGTCTTGGTGGCAACCATACTGCAAACAACCTTACAACTAGTAGCATGATTTTGTGCTGCGCTTCTGGTATATTCAGTTTATAAGTTTCGTGTACCCTGTCCTGTTGCCTGATAGGACGAACAGCTTTAATTGGATGTGGATCGACACTATTAACATAATCACAGTTTAAAACCTTCCAATGCCTGTTTTAGAGTTGCTGGGTTTTCTGAAATCCCATCGCTGCCACCAATTCAGTATATCTTCTGATACCATAATTATCAAAAGGGACATCAGGGCAAGAAAGGGGGATTTGGATGCCCACAAACGGGAACCCTTCAGAGGTATAAGCCGGCTTTGATGGGGAATACATTTGTATTACTGGTACCCAGAGCTGTGTTTCACGCAGGAGCTAGATTAGGATGTGTAATCTAGCTCACAAAAGGCTCGAGACTCTGCTCTTCTTCTGTGGTAAACTCTCCAGGACATTTCGCTATCTTAGATCAGTCTCGTTAAAGTGTCTCACCTCATTTCCACGAGTTGCTCAACTTGCAGCAACTCATCAACTGTGAGTTTACTGTGACATGTTCTTGTGATTTCAGTCGGCGTGAGGACTAAACACACAGCACGTGGGGAGGATCCGCATGGCGAGTGATAGATTTCTCTCCCGTTTCTTGACAATCTAGAGTTCTGAAGAGTTGCTGAGTACAGACAATTTACTCCTTGAGTAGAAACAATTTTACCGTTATACTAGCCCCTTTGATGTATGTATTTGTTAATCTGATTTATGCGCAGCACATATGTGTGCTGCAATACATGTAGGGATTGGCATTTATTCAGCTTTGATGTAGTAGAAACAAGTTGGCACTAGCCAAGTAAATGCAACTATTAAAGTGACTCACCTCGGGTCATTTTTTTAAAAATGAAATCTAACAAAAAAGCGAAAATTCTCCCTGGATTTCTGATATTTTGGCCATAATAACATAAATTATTTTTTATATATATATATTCAGTCAGGTTGATGAGCTGTGAACGCAGAGGGAAATAAATTGCCACAATTTCCAAAACGTTTCAGTATTGCACAAAGCTTAAAATCATCAGTGCGTTCCATTTAATGTTTAGAAGAATGGTCAAGTAGAACATTCTTTTTCTTTTTTTTTTTCCTCATCAATTTTTTTTTAATATGTATAATTTTATTGAAATTTCAACTTCTGCAGTAGTAAGTTGAAGATTCATAGAAACTTAGAATTTGACAGCAGATAAGAACTATTTGGCCCGTCTGGTAGTGACATTTTTTTATGGGACTAGGGGGGTAATTCACAATTAACACTAATGTAAACAATAGAAATGCTGATACAGCAGGATGAGATGATGGCCATGCTTGCGTGAGTTTACAGTCTATTAGGATTTTTGCACATACACGCTGCCTGTAAACTGGCAAGCGTTTCTATGCACATGTAAAACTGCTTGGTCCTGCTTATTTCCATCGTGTCATGCCAGCCTTTTCATCGGGATGGGTTGCGCATGGATGGGACACAGCTGGATTTGATCTCAGTGTAGCAGATCCATCAGTGCTGCTTATCAAGTGGTTGGGGAAGTATTTAAAGGCGACATTGCTGGAGCAAGCAGTGTGTGCTTCATTCATAAATAGAAAATAAAATATCACCAATGTGTCCTTTTAATAGGGCATATATATATATATATATATATATATATATATATATATATATATATAATATACAATTTTTGTTTTCTGTTGGGTAGTGATGATGAGAACTAGACATTTGGCTCTCTTATGGACGTGTAGATATGCCTGAATCTTCACAGTCATTCATGGCTCACAATCCTATAAGCACAGCTGGGAGCTTTCTGGGTGACGTGCCGTGTCTCTGGGCATGGGGAGCAGCATTTAGCCACGCCCACACCCAGGCTATTTTCCCTCCCATTGAGGTCTGTCTGGGGCTAGCCACACCCAGGTGTGCAGATAGCCCCACCCACATAGCTGGCTAGTCCCACCCCTCACTAAGCCACTCTCCAGAAGAAGAAGAGCTCCAGGTAGCCTGTCCTGGGACGTTCTCAGTTGTGGCCCTGAGCTTGCAAGTAATGGACCTTATTTTGCCCTTGAATGTGAGGCAGTGCCTCATTTCAAGATTGTGGGTTGACTGAAATAAAAGCCCAGCGATCCATTGTATTGCAGTTGAACACGCTACTTCCATACTTAACCACATTATCAGGACTTTTCAGGTAGTAGCACGTTGTAAGCTACATGCACGGTCAGTTGCATCCCAGCACAGCGGCTACTTGTTGAGCACGACACGGCCACTTTTAAAATGCCGGCGTCAGGGAAGGGGAACGGTAGCCTAATTAAGATGCATGCCTCTCCTGAGAAGTCTAGCGTTTTAATGGAGGCTGTTAACGGCAGAAAAGGAAGATGTGACTACTCTTCATTTTCCCAGGCCCAGCGCAAATTAAAAGAACAAGAAGATAAAACCAAGACAAAAAAGAAATAATAATTTTATGCTGGTTGAACATTATTACCGGCAAATACAGCAGACCGTTTCACATCTATTTTGTTTCTTTATTTCGGTCATGTAGTTGCAGGGACCCGGACTTGTCAGATAATGGAGCAAATCAGAAGCTCTCGCTTCGTAGGGAATGCTCATCAACATATAAATAACCCTTATTTTCATCTGATTCATATCCCCGAATCACTGTACAACTTATTCGTCTTTTTTTTTCATTGCTGTATTTTTTTATTTTATTTTTTATCCATGTCTCTTGTGAATTTGAAGAAGATTGAGCTATTTCCTTGGTAACAATTAAGAGCAAACTATTTACTTTATATTCGAGCTAACCTTCAGTGTGTATTCACGGTGCTAATTTTTTTTTAATCAACTTTACATTGTTCTTTTTTTTCTCAACAAAAAAATCTGATTAACTTCTAACTGTTCAGCATCTGTTGCTAACCCTTTTATCTATACCCGTGGAGGAGTCTCCTCGGAGATAATCATTTCGTTGTGATGCAAGGAGTTTTGAGAGTTGAACCTTAAGTTGACCTCTTTTCTCTCTGATCTGCTTCTTTGTAGAGTCTCCTCGGCCCAGGGGACGCGATCATTATGTGTTGATCCGACCCCTTGTTTATTAGTCGGGAAATCAGATTTATGTATATGTTCATCCACAAGAACATTGGACAACAGCAAGATTTAGGGAACAAAAGGGGCACGTGTAACCTATGGTTTCTAGTCGTTTACTACAACTATTTGCGCATACATTATTAGCCCACGATTTAATGTCATTATATTTTTGTTATAATTTATTCGTATAACTGCGATATGTTGAAGGTATTTCTCTGTTGCATTATTTTAGCACATGTCCCCATGTTTTACTAGTCTGATTGCAGTCGTTTCTACTGCCTTGTACACTTCCACTCAAGTATGGATCAAATGACCTTTCTTTAATTATTAGCCACTTACCTTCTTGAAGGGACTTTGGCAGATGTACAGGTTTTTAAAGATGGTGTTTGGAAGGTACCGAGATCTCTGGAATGCTTCTTTGTGAATCTCTCTGAGATGTCTCATTTGGGGACTTCTAAAATAACCGTTCCTTTGTAAAGGCAGCGCACCAGCCATCTCATATAGCCTACGTGTCGGCAACTCTTTCTGTGCCGATTGTGACATTTTATGAAGGAGATATTATTTGTTAGGGCATTTTATCTCCTGGTGTGTGTAAACAAAAAAAAATAAAACAATAATAATAAAAATAATAAAAAATAAAAATTTTTGAAAAAAAAGGACTTTTAAACAAACAGAGTGTTTGTTGTTACATCAGTTATTTTATCTTCTGGTATAAGGCAGGCACGTTAAATGCGTATCAGGGGTCCAGAGTACAAGAGACCCCGGGGTCATATGGGAACCCCAAGGGTGTTTCAAAGACGCAGATCCGTAGTTTTTTATATATATATATATATATATATATATATATATATATATACTAATCGCTTTGTTACTGAAATAGCTGGAAAGTTTGCTAACCGAATATAAACAAAAAGTGATCCAGCATATTATTCATTACGGCCAATTTCTTAACAGTGATTTGAATGCCAGTATTCTTGAGGATAGTGTTTTTTAACCTTTCCCTCAGATTAAAGAATTAATTATATGTTCTGTACAGCCTCATGAGCTTTCTCTGTAGCATTTACGGATGCAAAAATATTAATAATAATAATATTTTAATTATTGTAAGTATATAGTACTGTTCTTCACAAATAATGTTCTCTTGCAATACATTGGTGCCGTACAGCTTTGTCTGTTGGTAATTAAAGGCTTTCTGGCACTGAACAAATTTAGAAAACTAAATGGAGTCTTAATTTCACTCTTGTTTCATACCGGAGGGAGAGCCATCAAGCCCTGATGAAACAAACAGAGTGCTCTGGTAGGAGCAAGAGAAAATTGTAATTAAAGCTGTCAACTGACTCCCAGGTTATTACCATGTTTTCAAAAAAAAATAATACTCACTCTAATATTCGTCCTCTTTTACATGGTACGCTGTGGATTATTTTATTTTTTACTTCGCGGGAGTTTAACACAGCTTGATAATTTGTCGTAAAATTCCCGAAAGCAAATGAAAATATCAAATTATTATGTATTAATATTGTTATTTATAGCATTTTTTTAAATGTACTTTTTTTTTATTTTGTGGGTGCTAGATTGTGAAAGTAATTAAGCTTTTGAGGACAGATTATAATATAACGTACTAGTTATGCATTATTATTTTTGTTAATTTAACTTCCGTAATGAAAATTCAATGGAATAAAAATATGGAAATATGAGGGGGAGGGGATCCATGGAAGTGTATATCATCGCCAGGGGCACTGAAAAACGTAAGAAATCTCAATTTGAAGCAGGGCTATTACGTTGAATAAACAGATCAGCTGTTTAAACATTGAGTTGCCATTGAACTGGAGAAATTACCGTGAAAAAAATAACAAGGCGTTGCTGCAGGTTGTAAATGTTAATAGATCTTGTAAAGCACCTGGTTACCTGATTTTCACTAAAGTTTCACTAAAGTTCATGTACTAGTACATGGAATGAGAGATTTGGGAGAAGTACCATATCTTATTGATCGTATGCCCAATAGATTGTAGACGTGCGGAGCAGTGTCCTGTTCTCCTTCTGTACCAATACATGTGTTTATTGTAATGTTTATATTTTCATGTTTTTTGTGTTATTGCTCATTTACACGCTCACCTATTGTAATAGTGTCACAGAAATGAAATATATCATCCATGACGTACATACGGTGCAAAAAGTAGGGGAACCCTTCTCTTTTTTCTTCTTTCACCATTCCATTCCTACTTTTTTTTATCTATCCTACTAGAAGCATGTTTTCATATCTGTTAAACTAAAAAAAAAATGTTCTTTCCTTTTCCAGAATAAATTAATTCACTTTAAATGCTTAATGTAGGTTTCATGGATTTTGTGAACGCCGTAAATAAAAAAATACGATTAAATGCACGCGGGGTTTTAAGTGAAACTCAAAATTGCAAAATGGCATTTTAGTCAGCGAATTTAAGCAAAAATATAAAAAAAATATTTGTTATTCTTCTGTTCGCTTACTGAGCCAGTTTCCGGCTTGATTATCCAAAGTCACATCAAAGAGGCACAAAAGCCGAACTATTTTTATGATAGATACAGTTCTAGAAAGTATCAGTTGAAGCTTTGATGTTTCTCTGTGTGACGGTTTTTCTTAACACGTTCTCTGAAGATTTGGAGTGCACCTCGTTTTATCGAAACACAAGGCTGTTTCTTCTCAGTTGCTTGGGAGGGAGCAGAAATAACATCATCATTCTCTACGGACCTATTATAGTGAAAATCCAGCAAAACAATCCCAACGATTGAGAAACAGAATCTGGAATCATATAGCTTTGTCTCTTCAGGACCCGATCTGTGCCGCGGCTGTAACTAGACTCGCTTTACCTTCTACTAGAAATAGTCGTAACTAATGAATTCTAAAACGGATATTGCATATTTACATTGACTCCTTTTACTTCATGCATATCGGTGAATGTGTTCTTTAGTTATTGGAGTAACATTGCATTTTATGCATAGAATGCCAGATTTTATTATTGCAATAGAGGAGACTGAACAATAACATTGACAATATACACAGTCTACAATTACAGTACCGCATGGTAAGACATACTGCCACAGGGGGAGATGAGGGCGCTGTCCTTGGCAGCATACAGTGTATTAGGATGTTCAGGGGCAAATACGCTGACATTCTGTCTAATTTTCCTCATCCCCTGGCTGCCTCTGCAGAATACAGGATATGTACTTGAGTATGCTTCCTGCTCAGGTAAGCAGTGTGCGAAGATTCTTTTTCCAAGATGATTACCTTAAACTTTTTTTTTTTTTTTTTTTTTTTTTTTTTTTACCATTTGTTCGAAGTGAATAATATTTTATAAGCACAGGGACGTTGTCCTTGTGGGGAATGGACACCAGTGAATGTAATGTGAATGTAAGAAATGTCAGTGCCTTGTATCCCTTTACTTGGATGTTATTGAGGCGGTTGTTCTCCATAGGAGTCCTCTTCTAATCCCTCTCCTGGCCGTCTATTCTGGAGCAGATTGTTTACGCAGAGGGGAACTTTCAGCAATTATAAACCGAGTACCCATCTTCATAAAGACTGTCTTTTTGCAATATTAACCTGTTAGCAGCCGGTAGAACCTTGGTCCCAAACCAGGAGTATTTCTACTGAAACCGCTTAAAACCAGTTACTTTTAAGCCTATAATGTATCCGGTTTTAGTTAATGATTCATTTCTTGTGTTCCGCTTCTACATCATTTTAAACTATGCGAGCTGCCCTGCTTTTTCTGCATTTCTTTTCCAGTTGTCGATCTAGAAGCGATAAATCTGCATTAACCCGAGTCATTCTCTTTTGACGTACGCTGGATATTCTGAAGTTGTGTTCTGGATGTCATGTTAAATGCTTCCTTTTGTTCCATGGGTAAAACTTCTTCCTACCCCCCCTTTTGATGCAGCTGTCAATCCGCAGGAAAGCTATGTATAGCTCACGCAAAGTTTGAGGATGTAGGCAAATGAGGACAAGGCCGAGAAAACAAGAAAATGTCATTTTTTTCTGTGATGGTTCACGTTTGTTTTCCAAACTGCCTGAACTCATGGGAACAATACTGATATTCTTTTATATTCATTTTGAAGTCTCTCATGTGTCATGCTTTTTCACTTTCTGCTTATCACAAAATCTCACCCTGGGCTAGTTTATTGAATGTGAGATGAAGCATGGAACCGTTTCTTTTTTTCCCGCCTCTCTTCATCCAGTCTTATTGATTAGCAAACTGGGCCAAGATAATCACTGCAATGCAGTGCAGGAACCGGCCTCAAAACGCGGGAGCCAGGAACTGCCAAACTACTACTTTTGGGTCAGATGACCTCCTTGTGCGCCCACCTTCTGGTTATATGAATCTGCTATGCACAGTATCTTGCCAAAGTATTCACCCCTCTTGTCATGTTTCCAGTTTTGTTGCTTTACAATCTGGAATTAAAATTGATTTGTTGGGGGTTTGTATCATTTTATTAACGCAACATGCCTACCGCTTTGAGGATGCAAAATATTTTTTTATTGTGAAACAAACAAGAAGACAAAAACCAGAAACCTTGAGTGTGCAAAACTATGTGCTCCTCAAAGGCAATACTTTGTAGAGACACCTTTTGCAGCAATTACAAGTCTCCTGGGGTACGTCTCTATAAGCTTGGCTAATCTAGTCACTGGGATTTTTGCCCGTTCATCAAGGCAAAACTGCAAAACATCCCCACGGCACAAGGATGGTGTTCTCAGGGGTGATGAGAGGAGTTTGCAGAAAACACAGAGTATTCCTTGATGGCCAAAAAGCTCAATTTCAGTCTCATCTGACAGAGTACCTTCTATATGTCTGCGGAGTCTCTGGCGAACTGCAAACGTGTTTGATTATTTTTTTCTTTCTTTAAGCAATGGCTTTTTTTCTGGCCATACTTCCATAAAACCAGCTCTCTGGAGTGTACTTAAAGTGGTCCTATGGACAGATACTGTGGTGCTTTGCAGCTCCTTCAGAGTTATCTTTGGTTTCTTTGCTGTGTCTCTGATGAATGCCCTCCCTGCCGTGAGTTTTGGTGGGCAGCCCTTTCTTGGCAGGTTTGTTGTGGTGCCGTATTCTTCCCATTTCTTAACAATGGATTTAATGGTGCTCTGTGAGCTATTTCAGATATTTTTATAACTCAACTCTGTACTCTACTTTTCCACAACTTTGTCCCTGGCCTGTTTGGAGAGGTCCTTGGTCTTCGTGGTGCCCCTTGCTGGGTGGTATCGCAGACTCTAGGGCCTTTCCAGGCCTTTTACAGGTGTGTGTATATACTGAGATCATGTTACAGATCATGTGACACTTAGATTGCTTTGCACACAGGTGGACTTTATTTAACTAATTGTGCGACTTCTGAAGGCTATTGGTTACACCAGATCCTATATAGGGGCTTCATAGTAAAGGTGGTGAATACATATGCTCACACCACTTTTATGGGTTTTTTTTGTTTGTCGAATTTTTTAAACAATTCTACAATTTTCTTCATTTCACTTAGCCAATTTGGACTATTTTGTGGATGTCCATTACGTGAAATCCAAATAAAAATCCATTTTAATTCCAGATTGTAATGCAACAAAACAGCAAGGGGGGTGAATACTTTTGCAAGTCACTGCATACAGCCGTTTCCTGTCCTCAATAGGTAAAACCTTAGACTCGGTGGGCAATTCGTAGTCAAAATGGCACCCAGATGCCTGGAATTTGCATGAAAGTAACAACAGTAGACCATTCAGATTCAAAAAATATTCTCCAAATGCATTTCTGGCCCTATAGTACTATCTATGTGGTAGTACTTTTTTTTTTTTTGAGGGCTGCCATCCTCCAGTGACCACAAGAGTTCTACCTCGGAATGAATATGGAAATGTGTTGACCGTATATACTGATGGTTGACGTACATTGAGGCATCTCAGACTTGGCTACGCATTTACATCACTGGTGACTTATTAGTTGGTAAGTGGAAAGATAGACTAGAAGGATTTGGTCTAAACTGATGTCTGTAAAACCCTGAAAGCACAACTATTCAGGCAAGCACCTAGTCTTTAATTTGTTTGTTTAGTTTTTTTAAGCTCCAGCACAAGAATATCAATCATACATTTACATTTTTTAAGGGATTTGGTCATACTGCTATAGATTTCTACATTCCCCCCCATAACAATTGGATGATAGTTTCCTTTCTTAATTTTACATTTTTTCTAATGACAGTGGGGTACCTTAAACTGGTGGAAAGTATTATCATTTGTCCTATTAAGCCCACAACCTGTCAAAATGGTGGAGCAGTCCAATAATGTAGTTTGTTTAACGTACACATTCTGTATTCCTCTGGGCTTTGTTAATTACGTATTCGTTTGCTGTGTGGATGTTCTCTGTACAGGTTTCTCAGACCCATATGATCTGTGCGTTACCTGTAATTACTTTCTTAATCGCCTCCTTGGCTGCAATCATGAAATCTAATTTGCTCATTTTCAAACGTGCAGCAAGCTTACCTGTGGTTTATTTTAATAATAAACCGGTAGCCTGAAAAAAACCTATCTATATGTAAGAAGTGTCATGCTTAACAGCAGCGGACTTTGTCATCTACACACTTGCGGATGACCACTCTATTCTAAAAGTTGCCAGACACTTGAATGTTAACGAGCCTCGTAATTTCTTCATTATTGGCTACAGCAAGACTTCTTTCTTCGAGATTAAGGAAGCCCTTTTATGTCAGATTATTTAACAGTCAGAACATATGGCAGCTCATAAACTGCAGGCGCCAACGCATCTCCCTGTTCTGAAAATCGTTAAGCCCTCGTTTGCGTAATTGATGTAAATTACGCAAAATATTTGGTATCAGGGACATAATTGGCACAGCTAAATTGGAAATGCCACGCACTTTCTTTACGAAGACGAAGCGCACGGAAGGTAATTTTCTGTTTTATGAAAAAGTTGCAGCTGTATAAAATATCAGCTGTGAGCCGTTCCGATCTCCCAGCAGAGCTAATTAAAACGTTAGCAAGACCCCTTTTATGCTGCAATCCATCACCGTGCAGAGAAGGTGCATGCGCGGTAATATTTGGCTTTCTAAAACTTAATCTTCGGGGACGTGGTGAAAGTTTAGACACGTGGGAACTAGAAAATTGATCCTATATTTATAGTAACGCACAGTAAAGGCCCTAAAGAAATCAACATAAGTAGGGGCTGGATTTATAAATACATCGGAGGTAGTTAAAGTTCGTTGACCACAATTAATGCATGTGGTAGCCCTTTAATTGTTTCATGGTGCTAAAAGCGCTAAAAATATATATTTTTTCCATTCGTTTTTTCTTTCAAGGATCCAGGGCAGTGTTTGTTGCATTCGTGTTCTTGTTGGCTCAAAGAATTCCTGGCTGATCCCATAGGATTAATTACCTGTTTAGCGATTAACTCACCTCTGCTACCTCAAAACAGCCTCAACAACATTGAGGCTTAGTAAGAACTATAAAATGCATATTTTTTTTATCTGGAAGGACTTTATTTTGTGAAAACGCTGCAGTGTAAAGCCCCCTCCGCTCCTGACTAACTCCCACCAGATCAATGGGAGCGCTAAATGCTAGGGTTTCTTTCGACCCTTTGGAAATATCACTTGAGCCAGTGCTGGAGGCCGCTGGCGGTGAATATACACACATGTACATGGCTACACGGGAAATCCTTTGACGAATTACTAAAAACAGCGTAAACGTTTCCGAAGACTTTGGGATTTATTCACTAAAGACGTTTAGGCAGCTGGACTTAACTTTGAAGGCGCCTTGACCAAGCAGTTGCATTATCTTCTGTTACCAAAGTTAACCAAGACCAACTAGGTTTCACAAGAAGAGGTATCCTTGGATGCCATTCCAAAAATCTTATCTGCTTACCAAAGTAGAGCTCTGCCTTTTTATTTTTCCACGCGCTTAGATGAATTCTCTCTGAGACATACCTTCTCGATATCTGCCCTGGAGCGTATCTCGCAGCGAGTGCTGGTGGATCAATAAGTGATAAAGTTACTGGGAGAAATATCCACCTGTGCTTGTTTTAGAGCCAACTATACTCATTACACATGACTGATAATATGAGATAAGGTAGGAGTCTCTGGGGGATGTATAAAGAGAGATTCAGATACAAGCTCTGAATGGAATTCTTCAATTTGTAAGGACTTTCCATTTGTTGCCATGACAATAAGGCCGCTTTTCTATCTTTTTTTGCGACACAAGGCAAATAATATTATATTTAAAACCTTTGAATGCAGTGGTATGACACAAAAATCTGAATAAAATTAAGAAACTGATCTGAGTGTCCCAACCCTACAGAGCGCAATAAAGATATTTCCCGATGTTGTGCATCTGTAGCTGTAAAGAATACTGCCTTTATCTGTTCTTTGTTTCCCCTAATGTGCCGATCTCGTCATCTGGCATTTAAGCGGGGCCAGTAACAACAGTGTAAGCATATGTTCCACCAAACAACCATAATTTGCTGCAATCGCCATATTTTCAGTGTTACGAGATGTTCCTTTTCATTCTCTTGTATGTCCCACTGATAGAAAAATGAATTGTTTCCCATAGTAGCGGGTTAGCTATGGAAGGAATATCTGCGATCACTGATCACGAAGCAGAAAAACGAGGGGAAAAGGCGTCCACTTAGTATAAGGAAGTCTCATCTTCTTGATGCAGTTGGGCTTCCGCTGGCGCAGAAGATGGAAAGGACCACTTGTCACTAGAATTATGACAACTCCTCACCAACAGCTACGATCATGCTAAATACAGACTGGCGCTATCGCTGCTATGCTTACTCCTTCCTTTTGTTATTAAAGAAGAATGGCACGATGGAAGGAGATATTACCATTGCGAAGTTATGGATTGGAACAAAGGATAAATGCTTCATTGCTTTATTTGACCCATAAACAAACAGATGTCTGGCAAAAGTAATGAAAGCTGGGAAAAGATTTGGTAATTAAAATGTTTCCCATGTAGTGGACGGGGTCGGTGCGTGTTATCCCATTAGGGATTTGCGGTCGTGCAAGAAATGGGTTTCACTGTGTTTTATATGTACCCTTGCCCTTAAGGATATATTACTAGTGAGGCATTTCTGGTCTGGTTGAAGGTTATTGGAGATCAGTGACCCGTCACCTACTGGAATTGAGCTGTATAGCTCTTATTATTGCCATCCGTGTATGGGGTATGTGATTGGCAAAGTGAAACTAGGAGGCATATCCATGTCCTCTACCGACGATAGAGGAAAGTAGTAGCAGGATATCGCAGATGCCCCCCACCTGTGGTCCGAGGACCTTTTTGTCCACAAGAGTGAGTGCGCCAGAAATGCAATAAGAAATATTTTAACTTCGCCAATACTTTAAGATGCCTGAAAATCATCCACAAAATGTAATGTTCTTCCCTTTGTAAGTTTATGATGTTATGACCGGGCTCCTGATCTACTGATGTAGATCAATAAGATAATAAAAACACGGCACCAGTTTATATTTTTTTGCACTGGAAAGCCACAGTTAGAGGAAAATTCCACCAAAAATGACATGTTTATAGAAGTATAAAATTCTACCCTGTTAGCTGCTGAAAGAAAATGAGCAAATTTAATGCTACTTTTATTAGCTAACAGAAGTGCATCGGATTGAAAGCTTTTGAGACTACTAGGGCCTCTCCTTCAGGCGTATTATACATAGTTTTGAAAGCTTACAATCGAATTCAGTTTAGTTAATAAAAGCAACACTCTCCAAAAATATGAGTTATACATTATAGTTTTTTAGTATACTGTATTTGTCATAATGCAGTATATGCAGCTGCTTTGCGCTGTTTGTGTCTCTGTGTCGACCTGTGTGTTTGCACGGTATGTGTCTGGGGTTTATTGCCTAACACGTGGGCTTGTAGGTGAAATCATCAGCTTCAATTAGAATTATGAAGTGGCAACCCTGGCAAGTTTCTCTTACATAAAGTGTTGGTTTTGTATAATCGACAAGCAAGTCGGTATAATTTCTTGACTGTCATCTCACAGTTTTAAAGGGACACTCCAGCCATCAGATGCACTCAGTATATATGACAGTCACGTGGTCTCTTTACATTTTTGTAGCGTTCCCTCTTGCACATGCATGGGGATTTCTGCAGAATCCCTCTATATGCACTTGCCCCAATTCCCCATCCCCAACTATTTACTGTCCAGGAGAAATGTTTGCCTGAACACATCTCCATACAGGTGAAATGCTCGCCTTCAGTCAGCTCCGGCTCAGCAAACGATGCGGACAGAGGTCTGTTCAGACCCCCTGTGTGCATTCATGAAAAGTGCTTTCATTCATTTCCTTGGCGTTGCTTCCCTGCCAGACTGGCATTTCGTAAGCATAGGGCGATCACACAATTCTACATCTGTAGGCATCTCTTGGTTTCGGAATGCCCCTCTTTGGGTCTTTCTAGAGACAGAAATGTTCTTACAGCTTCACTCTTCTCCCTTTTAAAATATACCCTGTGCTCTAGGATCCTTCTTTACATGGTAGCTCAGTTATTTCTGAAAACAAAGTTTTGGTTCTCTGCATTATGGTGGCCACAATCTAAGTCCGTCGGGGACACACGTCCAACCAGCTCTTTTATAGGATAAGGGCTAATTTTCTAAAATAAAAGGTACCAGGTCACCCTGTTTCTGGTGTTTCATGAGACCGTTGATGTCCGATGCAGGAACCATAAAAGCCCCATATAGGCTACTATTCAATACCGAAACGCTGCATTTATGTCCCACTGCATTGGGACTTGTGAGTGAAAGAGTTAAGCAGTAATCAGAGCTGCATTTGTCTCTGCCCCTCCAAAGATTACAGAGAGAAGTTATTTCTGAACCAGTGAATGGTATTATCCAGACCTCATCCATACAGCAGGTCTGCAGCTGCAGATGTGGTGTGATTGTTGTCCTCTTCGGAAAGTAGCTCTGTTTTGCTCCGGGGTTTTGAAGGCATCTGTCACAGTATAAGGTTCAGTGGGCCTTGTCCTAGGTCATGCTGTCCAGTGAGTACCACCCCAGGACAGGCTTAAAGTGCTACTGATCCATATGTTGTGTATATGAATGTGTGTGTGTATATATATATTTGGGTAAAACAAAGACATACACTGTACTATACCGTACACTATTGTTGACACCTGACTGTCACACCTCTATGAGCTTGTTGAGTATCCAAAAGCATGCGCATCAGGGGCGTACCTAGAGTATTTGGCACCCGGGGCGGATCCTGTAAGTGGCACCCCCCCCAAATGTAAAGACATCTACAAAATTATGTTGGCAAGAATATTTATTGCACCAATTTGTAACCAATTTGTAAAATCTGAAAAAATAAATTAATAACTTATAAGTAAAATAAACATGTTTAAATAACATTTACTGAACATATAATAGAGCTTTCTTTAATAACCCTCCAAAAAAAACAGCGTCCACATTGCCCACATAGAACCTGACCAGCACCCAAATTACACACACATAGGACGTGCCATCTTTGCCCCCAAACAGCCCAGCATGAGTCAGCATTGTTCCCAAACAGCCGAGTGTACGCCATCTTTGTCCCATAAACACGCTACCTGTGCCATCTTTGTCCCATAAACACCCTGCCTGTGCCATTTTTGTCCCATAAACACCCTGCTTATACCATCTTTGCCTTTTTGACAAATCAACTATACACCTATGATTAACACAAACACTTTTACAGTCACTCACTAATTCACTTTCATTCACACAAATTATTTACACATATTCATTGTTGCATTCTCACAAATTCATTAATTCTCTCACTCATTCACACAATTCATCCACACATTAATCCATTCATTTTCGCTCTCTCATTCTGACTCTTTATTTCAATATTCTTGCTACCCTCCTTTATCCCTATCTACCCCTTCTCACTCCCTTCTCCCTATCTATCCCCTATCCCCCCGTCTCACTCCCTTCTCCCTATCTACCCCCTCCTAACTATCTACCCTCTCCCCCCTTTGAAGTTCACTTACCTTTCAGGAGTCCTGCGGTGGGGGTGCAAGGCCCCTGTCTCCCAGCTCTGCCACTGTATGGAACAGTATAGAGTGATGGGAGTTATGATGTACTTTAGAGCATAATTATATAATGAAAAAGACATTGGAAATGGTACAGCATAAGACCCATCACTCTCACACACTTACCAATCCACACTTACCAATCCACAGATTCCACACATACCAATCCACATTTACCAATCCACACATACCAGTCCACAGATTCCACACATACCAGTCCACAGATTCCACACATACCAATCAACATTTACCAATCCACACATACCAATCCACAGATTCCACACATTTCAATCCACAGATTCCACACATACCAATCCACAGATTCCACACATACCAATCCACGCATACCAATCCACAGATTCCACACATACCAATCCACAGATTCCACACATACCAATTCACACTTACCAATCCACACATACCAATCCACAGATTCCACACATACCAATCCACACTTACCAATCCACACATACCAATCCACAGATTCCACACATACCAATCCACACATACCAGTCCACAGATTCCACACATACCAATCCACATTTACCAATCCACACATACCAATCCACAGGTTCCACACATACCAATCCACAGATTCCACACATACCAGTCCACAGATTCCACACATACCAATCCACATTTACCAATCCACACATACCAATCCACAGATTCCACACATACCAATCCACAGATTCCACACATACCAATCCACAGATTCCACACATACCAATCCACTCTCACTGAATGATTTCCTACCTTTCCTCTTTTCTTCTTGCAGCAGTCAGCTCCTTTTCTTCCTCTTCGCTCCTCTTCTTCTGTCTTCTTCCGGTTCAGAGGGCACGGACGGCGGTGGGCGCGGCTTCAGTGTTGCTTCAGCAGCAGTTGCCGCGCGGATCGCGAAGGAGCGGTATCGGAGGTCTTTAACAGACCTCCGGCTCCCTTGAGTGATTTTAAGCCGGTTCAAGGGAACCGGCTTAAAATCACTCAAGGGAGCCGGAGGTCTGTTAAAGACCTCCGATACCGCTCCCTTGCGAGCATTTTCCTCCAGCGGCGGACATTACTGTCCGTCTCTGGAGGGGTGCCGGGTGCCGGCAAGTTGGCACCCCCTGATGAGCGGCACCCGGTGCGGACCGCCCCCCGCTAGGTACGCTACTGATGAGCATTAATATGAGTTGGCCCGTCCCAAGTGGCTATAACAGCCTCTACCTGTCTGTGAAGACTTTCCACAAGATTTTGGAGTGTGTCTTAGGGAATTTCTGTCCATTCAGCCAAAATAGCATTTGTCAGGCACTGATGTTGAACGAGACATCCTGGCTCGCAGTTAACGGTCTAATTTGTGCCAATGGTGTTAAATGGGGTTAAGGTCGGGTTCCTCTACACCAAACTCATCCAACCATCACTTTGTGGGCCTTGTTTTATGTACAGTCATTCTAAAAAAGGAAAAGGCGTCCCTAAACTAGTGCCGCAAAGTTGGAAGCATACAATTGTCTAAAATGTATCTGTATACGTTAGCATTAACATCACCCTTCACTGGAACTAAGAGATCCCGAGAAACAGCCAGATGGAATCCATTAAACTCTGCGACCAGGCTGGGAGCATTACTACTATATGTTTTTATACAGTTTTAATAATTGTTACATCAACTTTAAAGCTGTAACAAAAGGCTTTAAATACCCTAATTTTTGGTTGCTTTCCAAATCTGAAAGAAAATTGGGTTATTGAATGAGGAACTGTTATTTGATTTGAGCATTGAAGAAAGGTAGATTTGCTAATGTTATGCTTATCTGCTCACTTGGAATTTGCTGTTGTGTGATATATAGTGATTAGTGCCTAATTTTAAAAGCCTGGTTATAGATTTGTATTAATAAGAAACACAGTAGTGGCTTTAAAAAACATTCATTGCTTTTCACTATATGTTGCTTTCATAAATTGAGGGTTTTGGACAGCTTGCTATCCGTTACCGTAGTTTCTAGGTCAAGCTTATGAATTCCTGTAGGTGAATTTGTTCTCATTTCCCTTCAACAACATTGTAAGCCCAGAGAAAAATAAACCCCTGTAATGACTCTGTGGTCGCCCTTGGAGCTCTGGCTAATCATTTACCAGGCATGCTGCGTTTTAATAAACTTTCCCCGGGTCTGGCGTGTTTGCTCTGCGGATTGCCGGAGCGCTTACTGTGCTCGCTGTCGCTATGAATCCAGCCCTGAGCTGTCATCTCAAGAGGAGGCATACGAGAAAAGGCCTTTGGTAATTTAGGGAAATGAACCACTAGAAACATCTTCAATATTGACGCCCAGCGTGCATCTCCTTAAAAAACTCTGTTTGACGATAAATGCAAAGTAAATCCCCTTTGCTAGAACCGGATACCAGTTATTGCACGGGATTATCATTTCCGCTATTTGGGCTGTAATTGGTGGTTGATATTATTAGGTGCGTTATGTTCTGCTCATTGGGTGAGATTTATATTATTTTTGGTAAATATTAACTAGAAATCCTTATTTAGCATTGCTTGAAGGAGAGCACATCTTATCTTGTAAAATCGTATAGGAGTCTCCCTGTTAGTTTTTAAAATATAAATATTTTAAATGTGGGGACCAGCAGTCATCGTCTATATCTAGAGGACCAGAGGCTTAGTTGTAAAATGTAATATAAGGGCCTGTAACGTCACTGAGAGCCTGGTAGAACATCCTTCCAGGAGACGTGGTGGAAGTTCAGTGATCATATGTAAACGTGCTTGGAATAGGCATAAAGCTAACCATATCTGAGATGAGACCAAGGAGTGAATAAAGATTGAGGTTTTTACAGCAGGAAAGCAGATTAGATGGGCCAAATGGCTCTTATCTGTAGTAAAATTCTGTGTCTCTATCTCATGTCCTTTTTATTCCACTTGTCATCCTGTCCTCTATATTCTGTCTTTTTTGGGACGGAGAAACTCTTGGCTTGGCAGTAAGAATGCTTTCCTGCCAGTTATTAGCTGGCCAAAACTGAGCATGTCTCCCCCATCCCCCAGCTTACCGTCCTTTGCAGGAGTTGGCCAAACATATCTTCTGCCAAGGACTGCTTTAATGCGCGGCACTCACCTCTAACCAGCCTTAACGATCACTCCTATGAGATTTCCAGGGGATCGAATGACATTTTTTCTTGTGAAAAAAAATTAAAAAAATCCAAATTCAATTTCTTACTAAGTAATTTAATAAGCATTCATGTTTTGGTTTGGCTGTAGACTAGCTGACCTGTGGTCTTCTTACTCTTTACCTAAGAGCCAGGGAATAGGTACACGCAGAATGTTCTTTGGGGGCCATGGTTCCTGAGATCCCACCCGCCTATTCTTATTATAGGAGGCACTATATGATAAATGGTAGCATGCTTGTTGGTCCCTGATACTGTACAGTAAAATCCCTGATTTATGATTTCAGCCTAGTTCAGTTTGCCATCATCATTTTCTGGAATCGGAAGCTGTTTAATACTACTTCTAACATAAACTATTGCTTTTATTGAAACGAACATTCGATTGTTGGTTGGGATGTGCCACCACCTGCAGTATTCAGCCTTAAAGATGTGACCATTAAACAAGCCATTGAATGCTCTTTCTAGTATGTTAGGGACATTTTGCAGATCTCTTAGCAGATCTGTCAATTTATCTTTTCTCCAGACGCTTTAATCACTTAAAACAGTGTTTAAGAATGTGTGCAAGAAGTTAAATAGAGTGGGTGGGATAGCGTTTTTAACGTTGTACCACCCTAAGGAGATCTAAGGCCAAGTATTTGTTGCTCCACAAGCCTCATGTTGTTATATTGTTGTCCCGTTTATTGTACCTTAAAATGAAGAGGCCCAGTAATATATTCCACTCCTGGGTATGTTCTACATGCTGCAAGCAAAATATACACTATATAGACAAAAGTATTGGGACACACCTCTTAATTATTGCATTCCGGTATTTCAATCAGACCCATCGACACAGGTGTATAAAATCAAAATAAAAATGGCTCATTGAATTCTGGCGTAGTACTAGTATAGGATGCAACAAGTCAGTTTGTGAAATTTCATCCCTGCTAGATATCCCATGGCCACCTGTAAGCGGTATTATTGGAAAGTGGAAGCATTTAGGAACAGCAGCACCTCAGCCACGAAGCAGAAGACCATGCAAAGCCGCACAGCGCAGTCACCGAGTGCCGAGGCGCGTGGTGCATTAAAGTCACCAACGCTCTGCTGATATGTGAAGAGTTCCAAAACTTCCACTGGCATTAATATCGGCACAAAATCTGTGCAGCGGGAGCTTCATGGAATAAGTTTCCATGGCTTGGCAGCTGCATGCAAGCCTCGCATCACCAAGTAAAATGCCAAGCGTCGGATCGAGTGGTGCAAAGCATGCCGACTCTGGACCCGTGGAAACCTGTTCTGTGGAGTGATAAATAACACTTCATTATTTGGGAGTCTGATGGGTGAGTCTGGGTTTGGCAGATGCCAGGAGAACGTTACCTGCCTGGTGGAGGAGGAATAAAGGTATGGGCAATGTTATGCTTCCAAGTTTGTTGGGACAGTTTGGAGAAGGCCCCTTTCTCTTCCAGCATGACTGAGCCCCAATTCACAAAACAAGGTCTATAAAGAAACGGTTTGGATGAGTTTGGTGTGAAAGAACTTGACTGACTTCCACAGAGCCCTGACCTCAACCCCATCAAACACCTTTGGAAGTGGAACGGAGATTGCGAGCCCGGCCTTCTCTCGTCCAACATCCGTGCCTGACCTCACAAATGCTCTAGTGGATGAATGCGCAAACATTTCCACAGAAACATCCAAAATCGCGTGGAAACCCTTCCCACAGGAGTGGAAGCTGTTATAGCTGCAAAGGGGGAACACCTACATATCGATTTAGAACCTGATGTCCTAAAGGTTCCTGTTGGTTTAACGGTCAGGTGTCCCAATAATTTTGTCTATATAGCGTGGTTCCATTTCTCTTGGGTTTTTAATAACATGGTATTATTTAGAAAGGGTATGAACGCTGGTTGAATTAAATGTGACATCAAAGCACACGACTATGCAGTATATCCTTCTTCAAGCCTCACTGCACGGGCTCATTTACAAGCCAATGTTGCTTTAGAGATATAATATTGTTTTTCTGAAATGTCGTGCAAATGTGTTTGTAAAGGTTTAATCGCATAAAAACAGCACAAACTTCTAACGTACCTTTATATTACAACATATTAACTCCTGCCTGTCACATGACAATTAAGTAATTCTGGGAAGAATTTGAACATTTAACAATACTGCGTATGATGTTCCTTATGTTGTATTTAGCTATAATAATATATATATGGTTTTTCTTTTTTCTGTGTGAGTGTGTATATATATAATATATATATATATATATGTGTGTGTGTGTGTATGTATTTATATATGTGTATGTATTTATATATATATATATATATATATATATATATATATGTGTGTGTGTGTATATATGTTTGTGTGTTTTTATATACCAAGCCACTTAGGCTTTATTTAATTTGCATACCCCAGATTCTGACGTCCTCGTAGGGAAGTTGGGAGGAGTGATGTCTTTGCAGTTTCTAAAGCAATTTATCAGCATCCAAGAATGAAAGGAAGGAAAGGGCCGGGCCATCTGCTACTCGACTTTTAGGTTGCATGGTCCATTGAAAAATACACCGCAACCTCAAAGTCAGCAAACATTTCAGCTGCTCATTTCCTTACTCAAAAGAAGCAATTAACTGTTTCATGTTCAGCCGCTTCAGTAGAAAATTCCCAGTGTGATACTTTCAGCACACTAATCACGTCACTGATGAGAAAAATCTTTGCACGGCACAATTCATCACCACCTACAGTGGTCCCCAAAATTAGTTTATTATTGGAGTTAGTGAATTAGACTTTTTAATCTTATTTAATTCCTCACATGGTTGCCTCTACTAAAATCAGTTGCACTCACAATAAAGTCACCGAAGCCGCAGCCAATCACATTTAGATAACAACATTCATGTTATTGGCTGCTGCTGCTTTCATTGATTTCAAAAGGAACTCGGCTCCCATTGGCTAGAATGGAAGTGATATGGCATACTGTAGAATGCTCCCTGCTTGGAGTATACTCGCCTATGGGGGGAGTTAAATGAGACAGAATACCATATGGGGGGAGTTAAATGACATAGAAGAACTCCATTAACCAGTGAAATGTGCCGGAGTCCATATAAAACTGACCCCAATATGAATCTAACCAGCAATGTATATGCCAGGTTACGTCACTGCCTTTCACATGAAAGCAAGGCTGAGTGCTACTATATCAGATACGTTTTAAAAGAGGTTAAAAGAAGAAAATTATGGTGTTAATTAAGGGGTTTATTCACTAAAGTGAGACATTGCAGGTGAGTAGCATTTTTAGATCTCGTGAGCATTTGTGAGGGAGTCAACAGGAGATATACTATATATATATATAGTAATATGCAAATGTTTAGGCAGGTGTAAAGAAATTCTGTAATGTAAGAATGCTTTTCAAAAATAGACATATTAATACTTTATTTGTATCACTTAACAAAATGCACCTGGGTGAACAGAAGAAACATCTAAATCAAATCATTATTGCCTTTGCCTTCAACACAGCATCAATTTGTCTAGGTGCACTGACAGTCAGCAATTCTGTAGGCATATAGCAAGGTGTACAATAATGTTTTTTTTACCATACAGATGCTGATGATCGTTAATTCAATATATAGGGTGAAATACAATCAGTAACTGAGAAGAAAAAACAGCCACGTAGGAGGAATAATACTCTGTGAAAAACATCCAAACTAACAAGGTCAGGTTGCTGAAGGTAATTTAATGTGAAGCGTTACGCTATGGCAAGACTGAGAACAGCAACAAGACACAGGGTAGCTATACTGCATCAGCAAGGTCTCTCCCAGGCAGACATTTCAGGGCAGAAAGGGGCTTCCAGATGTTGAGGACCATGGTTGGCCAAATCCACAGAAGAACTATGGATAGTTCTCCAAGATGTTCGTAAAAAACCTACTTGTTCATTAAAAAAAACCGTGTGCAAGTGTACCTAGAAGAATTGATGCTGTTTTGAAAGCAAAGGGTGGTCACACACACACATTCATTTGATTTAGATCTTTATTTTGTTTACTTTCTTTCTTTTGTTAAATAACTTACTTCATAGCGGTTTTTCACACCTAAGAGTTTTCCACAGTACTGTATGTATCAAATAATGAAAAGGAACATAAACAAAACCTAGTCTCTATTAAACAGATATATTCCTCAATAACGAGGATATCAACACCATGCAATAAAAAGTTACAATCGATGTATAGATTTGAACAAATAATAATCCAGAAGGCAAAAAAGGTCCATAAAGTTTGCAGCTCGTGTAAGGAATATCCCCCAAATCCTGGAACCGTGTTACTCTAAACTAAAACACGGAAGCACAGCACAAGACTGCCATAGTGTAGTGTTTTAATATGAAATTTAGCCCCCGTGCCCCAGTGGGCTACTTAAAGGAAGCATCAATATTAAAATCTTTAAAAGAAATGAGGGGAGGAATCGGCAGAGCCGGCGTGTGATGAATGCAAGCCGTCAGTCTGCCCAAAACACCGGAAGCCGAGAGTAGCGCGATATAAGAAACCTAGGACCTTGTCTAAGATAAATATTAGTTGTTTGTAGATGAAATTAACTCTTTAAATGCATTTGTTGTTCAGGGGGCTTCCTGGGACACCAGAGTGTCATTTTCATTGACTGTAATGAGATGGCTTTGGCAAATCAGCGTTACAAGCCGGTTTCATTACTTATCGCGCACTTTAATATGAAAAGATGGCTTTACTTCCCAAATGAATCTGGCCGCGGATAGATATCCAAACTGTGGCTGCCCTTTTAGTGCCAGCAGTCGAACAAACATTCCACCGATGCAAGCGACGGACTGAGACGTGGAGTGCGGTCATTATCATCGCATGTGCGGAATGTAATAACGAGTGTAGAGCGGCCAGTTTCAGACCTTGAAAGTGTTTCATTATTATATCATTCGAAGAAAAGGAAAAAAAAGCACCAAAAGACATCTGATGGGAAAGTATGAATTCTACCCTTTGTAAATATTTCTCGTGCCCTAAATAATTTCACATCGTTGTAGGGCACGTCAGCTGTGAGCAGTGGCCAAACAGGCAGAATATCATTAGCGTGTAGCCGTTAACCCTTAATACTCCCCAATAAAGACGTTGCAGAGGTATACTCACAAGCAGTATATATGTATCAGAAACCCACCTTATTTGAATCTGTACACACAATTATACGTTGATTCAATTTAAAGGTTTTATTAAAAGTGTAACCTTATTTATTATACTGGGTGCTTTGTGAAGATTAGCCATAGATGACATGCTTTACAACATTTGAAATCCCGGTAGACAAAGAGAAGCACTTTTGTTTTAGAGCTTTAGTGAATTTGTGACCTAATAATGGCAATTTTCTTTTAAGAACACTAGACATTAAGGCATTTAAGCAAAATACATTATTAAACATATTATCTACTTCTTCTATTCACCCTGACTGGTGAACGATGGTATACACGGCACGCATTCCAGAAAAGAGGTTCAGGAGGCTTTGGGTCAGGGACACTTGGCAGGTATGGAATAATGACAGCTGGGGCTTGCTATGCAGCTTGGCCTGTCTTCATCAAAGATAATTACAGAAGAGTTTGGCGTTTCATATGTAAATCTGTGGCGGGTGCAGAAACTTACCAGCTCCCGTATTATACAGCAAGTGACCGCAGTTCCCTGTATAGTGTTTCCATAGGGTGTTCCTGAGATCCCGATTGGAAGACTTGTATGGATCTTGCTATAAGCAGCTTTCTTTTTAACATCTGGCAGGCACTTGCGGCAATATTAATCTCTCACGCTGTCTGTATGGCAAGCTCCAAACCATTAGGAAGCCACAATGTCACAACTTACATACCGACTGGGAAGTGAGAATTAATGTTACTGAACATTACATCCAGCTACATGGCTAGGAAAATAATTAAGCTACTCTGTCAGCCAAGGAGAGTTCACAGCGTGAGAAGCAGAGTATGCAATCTCTGCAGTCCGCTAGGAGAATCCCAAGCAAATGCATAAATCAAGAGTAAGAAAATGGGATCATTTGTGGGCTCTGTCACATTATATGACATCGCCACGTCACGCTATGAGCAAATGAATTGTTCTTCATTGTAGTGATAATATTGCTAACGCCAGGTAGTCCAAATAAAAGAGAAACCCTGATTTACACATTTGCGTCCCATTCTCCTGACACGATATATAGATCATTTTGTATGCATGTGCCAACGTAACTGCTATGTAGGCGACTGTCACTTTAAATCGCTTGTATTGTACGCAAACTGCGGGGTACGCCTTCAGCTGCATTGAAGGGCAATTGTGCATCTGTAATCACATCAAGTGTCTGCTGGAGCGGTCATGTCTGGTTGCCCAGAAACGCTGCATGCGCAGTGCTTTTAAATTCTATGTCAAGAACAAGCTTTTTTATTTTTTTAGTACTTTGTTAAACAAACATTCGTACGATAGGCTGACTTTAAATGGACACTCCATCCATTATATAAACGTTAATGCCGGTGATAGCTGTGTGATCTCTTTGGGTGGTGTTCCACTTGCAAACGCCCGGGGTGATTCTTCAGGACCTCCTTATGTGCCTTTGCCAGTTTCCCACCCACAGCTATTGTACATGCGGGAGATGTGTTTGGCTGAAGGCATCTCCTGACACATATGACTCCTCGCTAGTCGTCGCTGGCAGTGGTACATTCTCCCCTGGGGCAGCAATTCCAGGGGCGGCAGCCGCTCTGCCACATAACTGGGTGCGGAGATCCTTTGTAACCAGCCCATACACGCCATGGAGCACTATACCGGCACAACATACATGGTTACCTTATTCTTAGTCACTGAGATGTGATGTCAGGCCTAGGACAGCGCCCAGCCCAGATACAGCTCTAATTGCGGGGGGAGGGGGGTATTGAGCAGGGCAGAGCTTCAGCTTCTCCTTTAGGTAGGTAATGGATTTTTTTTTTATTACTCACAAAAATATGTATTATTGGTGAATAGAGTGTGCTATCTCCTTAATATGCTACCCCATGGACCAAAATGCTAAATTGGGCAGGAGTGAGTGAGCGAGTGAAGCAAAAGGATCCTTTTCCCCCACCCACAGATTAAATGCTGCCCCAGGGACCCGTTAACCAGCTATGATTGCTGGAGCCCCAGGGCCAAACCTGGAGAGTTCCTAGGAGTGCATATCCCCGGCAACTGAATATATATAGCCTTTTACCCAGCACCTAAAAAACCAATGTTTGTATAAGCTAATGTTCCAGTGAAGTTAATGCTTTCAATATAACATGCGGTACGTTGAAGGACACGCTTGTAGAGCAGAGTTTGAAAGCAAGTGCGATGTTTGAAATATGGCGTCATCAACAACACCCAGAGGAATGGGGTGGAATTGCTCCATGAGTTCAGCTGGCGATAATGCCATAGATTTTTCACAAGACTTTTCATTTTGTATGCTTTAACCCCTGAAGCTGCTGGTTTTCTCTCCATGGGTGGTGCACTCATCCAGAGACCCCCTATACGTGTAGATGTTGTATAGGAACTAAACTGGTAGTTTAGGCTGAAATATGATCTAAGCATGCTTACAATGTCCCGGAACCCCCGTGTATCCTCACTGATTCTGCAAAGACAAAAATCCCCTCCAACAACATGAATCGGTAATGGATATTCTAAGCGCTGTCCCTTAGATTACCCAGACGCTCGGTGCGCATAGACATTCAAGGAATTTCTAGAAGTAGCCCTCGTGGAACAGAAGAATGCTAGAATTATTTGTTTATACAGACCCAAAACTCAAAAAGAACGATATACTATAATTGTATTTAAGGTAGAAAGCCTTAGTTGTGTCTGCTCCACTAGAATTTCTTGGGGGCCATGTTTTTCCTGTAAGTAAAGTTTGCTTAATTGATTAAAATAAATGTTTAGCGGCCGTCCTTTATTTCTGCATGGTAAGCTGTGCCTTAACGCAGTGATCGCTAGATGTAATATTTAAATGTACTTTGGCCCGACCGTCAGCGCTACTGACTGTGTATTAAAACCTGCTGTTCCGAGGCGAGGGCGACACACGAGAAATAAAAGTGCACCCAGCCCTGGGGGGGCGATCAATATATCTATTTCTTGAGTTATCTGTGACTATTGGATACGCGCTGCATAGATGTCTTAGCAAAAGTATAGCGGGGGATATTTTCTATACGTTGAAATTTACAGCTATTATGCTTCGTGTCAACCCTGGGGACCTTTTTCTGCACGAAAGGTGTGAGGTGGTCAGTCGTGATGCATAGTCAATGAGGTGAGACAGACCTTGCCCACACACCCTGTTAATGAATAATCCCCAAAAGGTGTTTATTCACTAAACAGGGACTTGCATGGAGAGTATGCTGGAACGGTGCAATCTCATTGACTTAATTGACTGTGTAGTAAAATAGCTTGGTGGGCTCTGGATAAAGCATACAGTAAGATTGTTTGAAATTGACCTCATTGATTTGAACTATGAATTATTCAGGGCCGGCTCAGCCAATGATGGCCCTTTATGTTGCGTAGTGAATTTATGGTGTTGAAACCACAACTCTGCTGCCAAGTCCTGCTTTAGTGAATCCTCAAAGCTTCTTTTCTGTTTATAGACCACTAACGAGTAAATAAAAGTAGGACCGACTTAATTAATGGCCTTTGACCCCGGTGCTCCTGACTGATTCATCATTTACCGCCCCCCCGCGTTTGGTGGTGCCGGTGTATCACCCCGTAACAGCCTTCCAGCAGAGGTAATTGGAAATGCGTTGCATAGCACAGGGTACATCCTCGTCTATTACGGCGGTGCTGTTTAGGGACACTCGATCCCGTCTTTTCGTGTTCATTTTTTTGTTTTTCTCCCGGAGAGAAATGCCATGATCTACATTTCAATAATGAAAGTAAATTAGCGCATAACAAAGTGACAAAAGATGACTGGAAGAGAATAAAGCAGTCTGGAAGGGAGGAGGGCTGCTCCATTCAGAATGTTACCGAGCATCTTGGTATTTAGACCGCCGGAAGTTTTGACTGCTCAGAACAAAAAAAAAAAGATCTTGAATTGACAAGTCATTTCATGTGGGATTTAATTATTTAGTGTCTGTTTATCGGCTTCACGTCACGTGGCAGGAGCAGAACTGTGGATTTAAAGTGAAGGAATTAAATGAGTCTAGTTAGTTTTCTTATAAATGTATAATATGAGAGCCATTCACTTATCTTGTCTGCCCATTTTTTCCTGATGTAAAGACTCAGACCCTAATCAGTTATTGTCCTAATCGTAGGTTCGGGATAGCCGTATGCATATTCCATGCGTTATTGATTCCCATTACTGTATTAACTTCTACCACATTTGCTTGAGAGGCTGTTCAGCTTATCTGCCATCCTCTCAGTAAAATTAAAGGTCCTTATATTACAAAATTCTTAAAAGGGAATCATGGTCACTTATGTTTCTAGGGTCTGGTGTTTGCCTCCTCCATTAAAGCACACTCCAGCCATCATAGGCACTTTCATGCATCTGGTAGCTGTGTGATCACTTTTGGTGTTGTCCCTTTTGCGAATGTGTAGGGGATTTTGCAGATATGCCATACAAGAGATGTCCTGTATCTATCTCATCTCCCTCAACCCAATACACTCGCTTCCAATTAGCTCCAGCTCCGGAGCGGACAGAACACAGAAAAACCAGCCATGGTACGGTCCATGCTAAATAGTGGGTTTTGCAAAACTTGACGAAAACCACTAAAAATAAAAGCAGAAAACCATCAGTAGGGCCCAAAGTATCTAAGTTACAGCAACCAAAGGACAGTTGTCCCCTTCTGTCCCCAGTGCCACCAACTGTGTCTATTTTATCATTTTTATTATTAAATAATCCTCTTTTTAATTGGATTTACATTTAAAGTTCTTGGTAATGATTCATTTCGCTTCTTTATAGCGTTCATCCGGTATATTGCCATCTCGAAAAGAACAGAACATGAAACAAGGACCCTTTTTAATCTTTTGCCTCTAGCTGGAGGTATTCCAGGATGTCAAAGGAAGGCCTTTGATGTGACTGACGGTACTGAAGAAGACCCTGTCAGTTCGAAATAGGGCACTTGCAATAGATCTTAAATTACATGAAGTTGCGCTTTAACATAATCTGACTCGATCTAGACATTCCTGCCTGATTTTGTTGGCCTTTTGCTCTGTGTACACTACTAGTTCTGTGGAAGAATTAAGCAATGTTTATCTCAACTGATTTGACATGAAGGGTATTCCCCCCCCTTTTACATTTTGATCAAAATCTTATTTTCTACCCTCCTCATAGCAAATAGTCTTAGTGACAAAGAAAGAGCGTTCTAATCTTACAAAGGTTACACTGGTTTTCCATTAACCCTTGCACTATAGCTAAAGGGAGAGGGATCATCTTTTCGAGCTGCTAGAAATATTATTTATTGTTTTATATAGCGACATCATATTCCACATAACAACTAGTATATAACCTAACAATTTGACTACAACAGGTGAGGAGCGCCCAAATAGCGGGTAACAATCACACATACATAGGAATGTATGTGTTAATGGAAGATACGAGTGAAGGCTTTTGGTATTATAAAAACTAATATAGATATTGCGGTACTGGCCACAGAGGAGAAACGTCAAAGGACGCTACGATGCCGTGAGTAAGAAGGAGGGTCGTGTAATATCTTAAAACCTCAGTAGTCCCTTAAGATAGACTAGTTACAATTTTGAAGTAGATTTTTAGTTCTTGCATAAGACAAAAGTGTTTTATCTCTTACATTCAGAGTTGGTTTTCTTCCAGGGATCTTCTAAGTAAACACTTGCACTTGAAGCCATGCTGTCACTTCTCAAGCCGTTCCAGCTGGAACTTAATTTACAAATTGAAATCATACAACTAATCGCTTTTAACCGTTGCCGTCCAAGATCTCCCCATTCAAACAATACCTGGTATTAAGGGAGTTGAAGTCCTTTTAACAAGACCACTACTTACGGTATTCTTCAGGGGCAGCTCCTCGCCCATTACTGTTTACTTCCCTTCAGACTACTTTTTCTTCTTCTTCTTGACACTTTCAGAGACTATGGTGACTCCTCTATAGTAAAACGACTTCTTTTAGTAGAGTTACATAATTACTTGTTAAAAAGTAAAACCTCTCATTTACCTTTTCTCTTGTCTGCTCCTAAAATCTCATCTTCCTAGCATAGCATTCTCAATGGATCTTATCATTTGTTAGGAAAGTTCTCTTACTAAACCTAAGGACATTTTGAGCTCTTAACAACCTCGGAGTCGCCCTGCCCTTGCATCTCCCTGCACGAGACGCCTTAATAAACCTGTTGGGAACACTAACTGGTGTTACTTCTAAGAGCTCGGTGAAAAGCCCACTGCGGGTGGCTGTGGAGGAAGTCATTAAAACCAGAAGTATTTCATTATTTTTAGTTTTTGCTACAGCAGCCACACGAGCATCTCCTTTTGAGCCTAATGAAAAGTGTGACGTTTATGCTTCAGAAGCCAGGTGTACCGCAGGATTAGGTAGGCAATGACATTTCTCTCCAAGCCGTGCTCGATGTGCCGTGAAAGAGAAAATTAAAGTACTCCTCATCTTCAGTTGGTCTTCACTACATGTTTAAAAGCCTGGGCATAGCTGTCTCCTAAAGCTAATTTTTAATTTTGCAAAGTTTGAATTCTGTATTTTTGGTCACCTTCAGTCTGTATCATTTTTGTTCTGTTTAACAGGCAACTAACACAGATTATTTAAATTAAATAAAAAAAATCTTTGTCATTAAGGGGTTAAAAAAATATTAAAAATACTTGATTTTTTTAGTAAAAGAAATTGTTATATATATATATATATATATAGATATGTCACACTTTCTAGTGGTAGGGTATGTTTTAAAGAGTAACTGCGACCCTCACAGATCTTGGGTTCTGTGACAAAAGGCGGCAGAACTGTGTAACGTCCTATCCTGGTGTTATGTTCCCTGAACAAAGCAGTTCCCGCCGAAGACGGACAATAACTTATAAAAAGTGGAGAAAGTTAAAATGGCTGTTCCTGAGATTTATACATAAAGTGGGTTTCCGGTTTATATATATGTACAATCTCGGGTTATTCTGCCCTATAAAATGTCATAAAATGTGATTTGGTTTTAAAATCTGTTTTGTCTCCAAAAACATGCCCAAAGAATTATGGGAGTATTCTAGCATAGTACATATTTCCTCATAACGGATTTGTGAACGTGTGTAATGCTGAATTCATCTCTAGGGAATCCAATCCACATTGTCTTCTGCATTCAAGCAATTGTTAGGCGGAGATGAAATAATCAATGTAATGGATGCAGAGCCGGCGTGTGGGGGCTGCTGGTCGAAACTCAAGTGATTTATTTACTTTCTCTTTGTTCTGTTTTATAATGTAGAATGTCAATCTACCTGCCCTAGATAAAGATCCCAGCGGAGACCTGTTTGTGTTTTAAGATTTTTTTCTTCTTCTTCTTCACCCAGCCTCCTCACTTTTGTTTCTACCACACGATTTGACTCGAGAACACAAGGGGACACATTTAATGGGGTCCCGGAAACGAGGGCTGGTGTTTAATGGATCTTCCATTAGTTTTTCACTGGTAGCATAGTCGTGTAGCCAGTAGCAGCCATGTGGGATTGGTTGGGAAATGTGCCCAACGTTTAACATGGTTGCCTCTTTCAGCCAGAGGGGTGACCAGATGGAGCGGTGCTATTCTCTACTGATGCCAGACACCCGACGTGAAGCTGCAAATTGCCAAAGCAAGGCCGTGTTTTGTGGCCTTTTTAGCAATACATGGCCTCCAAATGGGACAAAGAATGCCATTTACAGCCACTGTACGTATGTGATTAAGCTGCATGTGACATGAACATACCCAGGAACTCTCCGGGTTTTGCCCATAGACTATGGGAGAAGTGCTGCTTCTCCGGGTTGCGGGAGTGGGGGTGACATGCCCCACTCCCCACCCATTTCCCCTAGAGAGTAGAGCCACTTGGTTAACACATTTAATGAGTCACTACATAGAATGTGCATGATGGGCCATTAAAGGGTTAATATTTTTTCTTAAAAGTCTCAGGGTCGGCTCATTAAGAAAGTTCCCAGGCATGGTCTTGTGCCCTATTCTACAAATCACAAATTAGCTTTTAGTAGTCTTATTTTTTATTATTGTTATTTGCTTGATAAACATAAAACAGGGTTTTTAGGAAAGCAGAGATTTCTAGTGTCCCCAGCCTCACGAAAGATTCTCTTTCTACCAGTGCTTCCACGTGGTACAAAAAAATGGAATTTAATTTCCTACTTGAAGCAGATCACATTACCCGGAAGTTATAGGTAACGGACCCACGTGAACTGTGGCTGGAATACGCCAGGTCTTGTGTTTACGTGCGAGAATGGTGCTTAAAAAAGACTACGGGGTTTATTTGGTAAGCAGACGTTTGTGGTGGGATAAAACCTTCATCACATTAACTACGCATTATGGGCTTACCCATTCTTTTGAAATGCATTGATCAAAATACATCTTTTCTGTTCTAACGATGCAGTTCTTCTAAAAGGACAAACTCTGTGGATCCTTGATGGCGTATCATTAAATCTGTAACATGAAACATGTCATCATCTTTCTACAGCTCAAAGCTTAGTGAATATTGCACCATTGTTGAGTCGGGTTTCTCGGATTCACCGAAGATCAGAAAGATTGGTCCTTTATTGCTTTCATTTTAATTAGCAGCTCATCTCATAAGGTTTCTATCTTCTGTCTACAGGGGATGTGGTGGATGTGTACCAGCGGGAGTTCCTGGGCCTCAAGGATCGGCTGCATGCGGCAGAGCAGGAGAACCTGAAACGCTCCAAAGAACTGAACCTTGTATTGGATGAAATAAAAAGGGCCATATCCGAAAAACAAGCCTTACGAGATATCAACCGAACGTGGAGCAGCCTGTCTGGTAAGGGATTCTAGGAACTAAAAAGTAATCTCTGAAACGCCAAGGCTGGTTACAGGAACCAGAAGGATAAATGCTTTTGCAACACTTTAAAGGACACTCAAGCCA
This sequence comes from Spea bombifrons, assembly GCF_027358695.1. Classification (NCBI taxonomy): domain Eukaryota; kingdom Metazoa; phylum Chordata; class Amphibia; order Anura; family Pelobatidae; genus Spea; species Spea bombifrons. The sequence continues at coordinate 19,807,267 of NC_071090.1, read as the reverse complement.
TCGTATGCACTTTAATATATATAGTGGCTGCATGACCCCTTTGCATTTTTATGTGGTCCATTTTGCAAATGTATGGGGGTACTGTGCAGAATCCCCCCAAATATATGTGCCCCTTGGCTCACCCCTAGTTAAATGCCCTGCAGGAGGTGTTTTCGTCCAAACACATCTCCCCTGCACTCCCCCTCCACCAGTCAGATCCAGCGTTAGCTCTGCCATATGCACGCATATGTAAAGTCTTCCCATTGATTTCATTGGAAGTACTTTCCTGCCACTGATTGACAGCTTAAACAGCCAATCAGCTGCAAGAAATAAGACTTGGTAGAATAGCTGCCAATTCTGTGTCGGGTAAGTGCTGTCCCTTTATTTAAAATTTCACGCTCTTCCTTTTAGTGTTTTTTCCTGATGTATGCCGCCTATCACGTTACCAACGTTGGACAGTCCTAATCTAGGCAAAAAAATAATGATTTGATTTTAATGATCAAAACGTTAAAATAACGCACATGAAATGGAAGACCGAGGCATCTCAAGGTGCCCTCGTTATTCAGTGCACTAATTCTGTCTTCCGTGTTATATGAAATAGTAATTCTAATTCTGTCAGCGCTGTTAAAAGAGCAGTAAAGTGGCATAGAAATGTGTTAAAAGGCATATAAAAAAAGTGAGTGTTCCTCACAAAGAGCAGTTATTCAGAGAAATGAGAAATAAGGGATGTTTATTGTCTTTGTAACATGTGTAGTGTTCATTTGATTAACAGCATCTGTCTGCTACTTAGCATCTTAAGTCATATGGAAGCGGTAAGGGCATACTTTCACACATGGCTTCTCCATTTTGGCTTCATTTTTGTTGAAATAATCATGACACGGTGTGATATGTCATTTGTTGTTGTTCATCTGAAGTTACATATGATTATGTCCTAATATGTAAAACAATAGAATTCAAAGAGGGTGTTCTTTCTTTTTTTACCGGACTGTATGTATGAAAAGGAAATTTGGTGCAAAATGTTAAGTGTATTCTGCTCACCTAAGGAAAGGTCCAATCAGCAAAATCCTTCCATGGAATCATATGGTGACAAAGAACGGCATGCATTCTTTTACAGTGCTGTATTACGTGATTTATCTTTAATTAAAGATGATTTTCCACCTAGTGGGCCTCTAAATATATCCCCAGATAACTGCTGTGTCGTGTAGAGAGAAGTTAAAGAAACCTGTCTGTCAATATTTCTCTCCTTAATGTTCCCTGTCACTTACACAATTATTTTTAAAAGTTTATCTGAAATACTAGAGTTGCCTAGAAACAGAGTTCCGTCATTCCTCCCCTACGTATTACATCACAGCAAGTCCAACTGCTACCCACTGATCGTCAGCTATGTCTAACTCATGTTTTTTTTTCTCATCTCAAACTTCTTGTTCAAGATGAAACAAAGCTAAAGCTGTGGAATATCACAAATAAGAATGTGTTGCATTTGCCTACTATCTTCCATCACTTGCCACACCTGCTGGCCAAGGAGAATAGCCTGCAGCCGGCTGTGCACGTGGGCCAGGGTCGGACTGGAGGTAAGCATTTTCATCGGTTCTGTTTGAAACATAGGTGAAGCTTAGCATTATATATATGACTAATATATATGAACTAATCAATGCCGCTAGCAACATAGACGTTTAATACAGTAACAGGCCTGACATTAGAGAGCTTAAAAATAGGATATGGTTGGAGGCAGCTGTTATTTTTTTTTAGGGTTTTAAAACTTGATTTAGTGCAAGATGTGTACTCTGTAATTTAATATTTTGCCTTGCTTGACCCTCAGTGTCTATAGTGATGGGGATCCCCAGCGTGAAGCGGGAAGTTCACTCCTATTTGACGGACACCCTAAGCTCGCTGATTTCCGAGCTCAATCAGCAGGAGAAGGATGACTGCGTGATCGTAGTGCTAATAGCTGAGGTACCGCGGTGTTTTGCTAACCTAATCCATAATGCTTAATTTATTCTCCATCCTTCGTTTGGTATCACAGCTTTACAGCGGACATTGACTCATCACTCAACCTGACTACAGATTATAGTTGCTAGGTGCCAAGATATCTGTTTGAGTTGAGGCAGCCAAGCTTTGTTCTGGCAAATACTGATAAGCTCTAACCTTTTGTGTGCTTGTTTATTTTTGAGGGCCACGGGCACAAAAAGGCCTGACACTGGAATTACGGTAACATGAGAGCTGGTTATGCAACACGTCGCTTTCTTCCTGCTATCTCTCTTACGTGTATAAAGGTTTATTTGTCTCTGTCTTCTGCTGACAAGGTCCTCTTTTGTTATTTTATAGTCCAGCTGATGCGTAGGTGTCCATGGGTTTGATTTTGTTGTTTGGGTAAAAAAGCAGGAATAAGAGATAGCAGGAAAAAATATGAGTAGCTTAAAAAGAAAACCATAAAACAAAGTAACACTAGCGATGGTATTTAGATTTAGTTGTAGTTTGAGCTCGGATGAGACTGTTCCTGTACAATGCAGATTCGGGAACTAGACAGTCTACCAATGCAGAACGCCATCCCAAGCCATTGCTATTAAGTAAAAAGAGATAGAAAAGAAGGAGAGAGTCATGATCAACGGATCCAGCAGCTCAGGAAAGGGAAGGGAAAATTCAAAAACAGTTTTTTCTAGACAAAAAAAATAATAACTCACATTTATGGGGGCTGCTCAACATCACCATTGTATTCACTAAAGAGGGAGTTCACAGGAGAGCTGCAGTTTCATTCACAGATTGCATTATGGTTGGCAAGCCTTAGCAGTGATCTTGTTGATGGGCCGAGCTGGCCCCTTGTAATGCATTGTTCAAAGTAGGTTTTAACTATGAATTTTGCAGAATGTTGAAATTTAGGGCCTTTGATTAAATCTAATCTCCGAATTTTATGGTCTCACGGTTGGGAATTGTAGAATAAAAATCTGGCAATTAACAGTCAACTAATAAGCGATCTCTAGCGTTATGAGATCAGTATTGTCATTTATTTAATACATTTTGTCCGCAGAGAGCTGTAGTCGTCTACAGCTGATGAGTTCCTTCTGGCTTGGGAATTTGTCGAATGTGACACCTTGCATTTCTCGTGCCTTTACAGGACTACGTCCAAGCTAAAACTATTAATCGCAAGCCTAACAGAGGTTAAAGACTTTATACTTTCAATCATTATGTATTCTTAGTAGCTTTGTCCTGATTTTTTTTCCTCTGTCCTTGGCTGGAGAAGGAGAAAACCAATAGCAATCTAGGGCAGATAATGATGAGCTAGCCTAGTTCCCGAGAAATTGAGAGCGCTCCTGAGAATTAATCTACCGCTCTCCTGTTACGAGACGCCGAGGTGGAGTCCGACATATCTCCCGTTTAGTCTGGCCAGGCATTGGCAGGTAGCGTTTGCATTAACGCTGCAGTCGCTCCATTGCAAAACTTGCTTTGGCGGCAGAACAGATAATTGGAGCCCACCCAGACCGGTCGAAGTTCAGGACCGCTGCCTTTGTTTGCTGTTCATCACCCAGTGCAAATATTTATTTTAAATGGCGGTGGCCTCAAGTGACCTGTTTTAACGAGCTTTTAATTTAAATATGGTGCGTCCATCTGTGCCGATAGAACGGTTTTCCTGTGATGTCATTCTAATAGAAACTGATATCTGATATATCGAAAATTAGGGCAATTCTTCTCTGACATGTGGATTCGTGTATTTAGTGTAATTTAACCCATTTTGCTCCAACTGGGATGAGCACAGGTGTAAAGGCTGTATCTAAGTGTCATGATTTGCGAACCCCTGTGGCCGGTGACCTGCGCCCCTTAAAAGATTTGAGTTTTATATGGAACTTAAAGAGCATTTTTATTTGGATTTCCCCTGCTATTCTCTTAAAGCATGCAATCATATCAAATCCCAGGTATCATGGTTGTATTACTGCGAATCTGCCAAACAAAAAAAAAAATGTTTTTATGTACCTAAAAATAGATAGAATCGATTCCTTGGAAAAGTCATATAATTGCATCAATTGAGATCCAATTTTTTGTGAGTTTTTCTAGCTTGACGTGGAGAACAACACAATAGTAGGAGCTCATCCACCATTAAAAGAAAAATATGTTTAATTTGTCATATATATATATATATATATATATATATATATATATATATATATATATATATATATATATACGGTGTGTGTATATATATATATATATATATATATATATATATATATATATATATATATAGGGTAGTAGTTACATTTCATGTGTTTTCTGTATTATTACTATAAACTCTGCTCAAATAACAGCGCTCTTTAAACTTTAGCTATTGTCTTGTGAGAATATAACCTTGCAATTTAAGTTTTAAAATACCCTTTTCTAACACTACTGTGTATGGTTGATGCATTTAAAATGTTACATTGTACTTTCCACCAAACCGGGGAAGAGATTTTCTCGCGGTGGAAACTTTCAGGGCAGAGCTCAACCGAAGAACACAGCAGGAAGAGGAGAGCAAGAACTTAAATCTAGCTCCTCGCTGGGTGTTGGAGGCACACAATGTCAACGTGTCTCGGTGTTTGTCACTGCTACATAATCTTTTTAGTTGACGTCGGTATTTGGGCTGTAGATTTCATTTAACCATTTAATGCTTCGAGTTCACCCCTCCTAGAACTAAAATGATTAAGATAACTTCATCTCAGAAAGTGTTAAATCTAGACAAGAGTGCAGTTATAATTCAAGGCTGCCAGACTGCATTTATTTTAAAGGTCAAACATGGAGCATGTGTTAGGCCGTTACTGGCCATCATATTTATGTCACGGGTCATGTATGTATTTATGTATGTATGTATGTATGTATGCAGAACAAGTATGGTATATAAAGTTCCAGACTGGGAACCTGGAAAAAGTAATAGATAGGGTACTCTAGATCCATTGACTTCCTTTTGGGCAAACCCATTCTACCGGATACGTGCCACGAATCACTTAGTTTGATTTGTGGTGCCTGATATAACCATACGTCCCAAGTGTCCGTATTTAGGAAGAACAGTACCGTTCCCAGAGTACCAAGTCTCACTGGTGGAGCTCTGCCGCGGGTCATGCATGGAACAAGTGTGTCCCTCTTTGGCTATTTTAGATGTTTGGAGACATGTTTGACCGCAGGTAAGCCAGTCTTGCTTTAACATCGCGAAATACAGAACGGTGTGAAAGTCTGATGTGTGTCCCCGAGCTAAGGGTTATTTAACCCGGGAGAAGCGTTTTTCCCACCTCCCACCTCTCCTTGGCCTCTAAACAAAGAAAACCAGCGTCAAACATGAATTAGACGCTGCCAAGAGTCCGGTCTTTAAACCTCTCTGAGAATTTATCGGCCAAGGATTAATGGTTGCCGTTTTTCCTCGGTAAATATAGCTGTGCAAACATATCACAGAACTGAAGTATTTTGGGCATCCCCGTCAGTATTGCCTTAAATTGTCATCTAACTCCGGGGACTTTGCTTTTAAACATTCCTCCTGTCTTCAGCAATATGTGTCAAACATAATTCCGGAGCTTTTTTGCTCTTGTAACACTATTTGTGGCTGTCGCTTGCAGCAGCGGACATGAGTGATACGCAACATCGCTCAAAATCTAAAGCCGCAACATCGCTCAAAATCTAAAGCCGCGATATATCAAGAGTTTGAATTTAAACAAAAATACAGAGAATGTTGCTGGAATATAAATGTTACTAATAAAGGAAAATGATGGTAATTATGCATGTATACTTTTAATGCACATTGGAGTTCATTTTGCACGGACTCAAGTGCATTTCTACGACATGAAAATATATTTTTTTTTCTTTTTATCTTTTTTAGTTGTAGTTGGGGAAAAAATATTTCTGTTTAAAGAGCAAGTCACTGTTTTTTTAGTTGATGATGTAGTTCCGAGGTCAGCAGGCTACCTAGTAATGGGCAGTACTATCTTCCACTGACGTATGGGATGTTAGATGCCATTTATGATTATATTTATATATATATATATATATATATTTATATATATATATATATATATATATATATATATATAATGTGATTATGCTACATGCTGTGTGTCGCATAATTGCTATAGTGTGCAAGGTCAAGCTTGGAGAGTAGCATGGGTAGGTGATTACTCTTGTGAAACATTAAATAAAATTAAATTATTATGGAGGTTTCAGATAAAGCATTAGGAATGTATTATTTACATAATGTTATATTAAAAAGCATCGGGTTATTTTTCCTATCATTCTCTCTTTTTAACAGTTTTTTTTTTCCTTGCAGACCGATGCTCAGTATGCAACGTCGGTGGCAGAAAACATCAAAACCACGTAAGTCTGTTTTCTTTGGATGTAACCAAATCCATTTATATTTCCCAGGCTGTAGAAACCTATAAAATCACAATACAACGGAAAAGCGGTAGCTAGGCCAGGATTGGAAACAACGCTCAAAAAACTTTAATTTTATTTCAATATTTGTCCTTTTCAAGTTTTTAATGCGTCTCCACTGATATTGGCAAAAAATATGGGTACATTAAAAAAAAACATTTTGTTAGTTAAAAAAAAAAAAAAAAAAAAACTTTTTTACTTGAATAAATGTTTTTGCTTTTTTGTTTGTTGGTTTTCTTCTTAGTTGATTTGTGACACAATCGATACATCCTTAAAACTGCCCTGAATGGGGGGGGGCATGGATGCACCGACGTCTCCCTTTCCGTTTGCAGGCATCGGAGAATTGTACATGCTACTGATGTGAGCGCGTGCCACTTAGCTTTACTTCTGTATTTATACTATTTATAAAAGCTTGTATGGACATGGGTCATAATTTCCATCTTTCCCTCATCAAAAGAAAGGTGCCATTCTTATCCATGCAGAGTCGGAGCAGCTCTCATGAAAAGTGCTACACCTGGAACAAACGGCATAAACATTTCATAGAAACCAATGGGATGTCTGTTAATAACTCCAAAATTAGAGTTATCCCCCAATTGCTTTAGTTTTGTGCTGTTCAGGTTATTATTAACCTTTTGTGATTGCCACAGGGGTAAGCATGGCTTTCATAGTGATGGTTAACACTGTGTTTGCCTGGGGACCATGCAGACAGCATTTCAAATGATCCGTCAATCTGTGTAGTATGTGAGATTAGGACTCTCCATCTAGATACAGCTATTCACTGTAGGATGAAAAGGCTCAGAAAAACCTCTTGAGACTGAAGCGTAAGCACAAAAGGAATCGTCCTTCGGCCCGGGGCCCCACTCAAAGAGTAGCAAATGCATCTTCTGATGCGACGGGCAGTTCCTGCCAACACGCAGAATAATGGACGGCTATCAGAGGATAACGGGCTGCTTCTAATGGGCTCATTGTGTAGCGGGGGGCTGCCGACATTACCACGAGATAACTTCAAAATGTGTTTTATGCCGGCTGCGTTGCTTCTCTTGATGGACAGGCCATCAGTCAACGTGTACTTAATGTCTGCCTCTTAGGTATAGCCCGCTGATCCCACTAAACCTTTTTATTTCACAATCACCTCGAGGGTTGAAAAAGTATTGTCATGTCTATATGTATACATGCATATAATATATATGTATGTATTTCATACTATGTTTAGGAAACCTCTGCGGTGAATGAAGAATAATGTGGGATTTACTTATTTCAGGGATAGCCTGGATCGGATAGTTGAGCATTATTTGGAAATACATTATTCAGATAGGCGAGCTTGCCAGTTCCTGAAAGTGCCAGTTAAGTTTTTTGTTTCCTCAAACAATGAAGCAAACCTTATTATATGTAATGTTTGCATAATTATATACTTTAAGAGAACCCTCTTTTTATTGTCTTCCATTGCCTACTGATTTTTAGTGCAGAGCCAGAAAAGGCGGAAGTGATCATTGGGGTTAAGTAAAGGAGGGTATATCTTAATAGAATTATTGTACATGCCTAACTTTGTATGCAAGTAAGGTTTGCTTAATTGTTTTCTCAAGAACAGCTAGAGAAGATCGTTCTCACGTTGGACTGATGGTACACCCAACGTCATGTGTACCGTATGCTTCCTTACAGCTGGAGAGTCCGTACTTACACAACATATTCCATTAACTCTTCTAGGTGGTTTTCTGGAAACCGTAAGCTGTTGGGAACAATAGAACACGCTGCACTATTGTGTCTAGTGACTCTCATGCAGTAATGTTTATGCTTGTTGTGTTCTTATGCGGCTTTCTCATTTGCACACAATGTGCTTCAGACGTCTTTACTTGCAAACTCTATTTTAAGAAACGTGTGGTAAATGTGAGGTAAAATAATTGTCTAATGTTCAGCCAACCTGAACAGCAGTAGGGCATCGGATTTGCCAGACCTATTTATACATACACAATAAAAAGGTGTAGCGAAGAAACGCACAAAATGTACTATTTATGCCTGGTATGTTTTGTGTAGGAGTGATTATACATCTGATTTAGTGAGTTACCTTATGTAATACTAGCAAATCCACGGATTTAACTCAAATCACTTTGTTATTGATACATTAGCATTGTTTGTGGTTTATTTGGATTATGTGGTGTTCGTATTTAAAATGAAACTTAAAAAAAAAAAAAAACACTGAAATTGTAGGGTTGCAGGGCTAGAGTCCACCGTAATAGGCGTCCATTGTCCCCGGAGACTTCTTTAAACCAGATTAGTGGGTTGTGGTCAGTCAGGGGTCCGGCGATGGAGCTGTAGTCGGGGACGAACCGCCGGTAGTAACCGGCCATACCCAGAAAGGCTAAGACCTGTGTCTTCGTTTTGGGGGTGGGACCTCAGAAACCCCTATCGTGCACTTGTCGGGCTTCAGGGTTAGACCCGCAGTCCTGATGCGGTCGAACACAACCCCCAAGTGAGGTGTTCATCCCAGGTGTTGCTATAGATCGGAATGCACAAGCATAATCCTGCAGGCCGTCGAGGAGCCGATCTGTCATCCGCTGAAAGGTCGCCGGGGCATTCTTCATCCCAAATGGCATAACCTTAAAAGTCAGCGGGCAATTGCTTGGGTCCTAGCCGAGAAACAGTTCCAGAGGATTATGGCCAGGACCTGGTCAGGCAAAAAGGGCATGTGATACACTGGTGATACAACAGGGAAAACCACATAACAATAATTAAAACAAACGGATCTTGTATTTAATTTTTTTTTTATTATTAAGTATATTTGTTTTAATTTATCTAGGTTCCCGGTTGAAATACAGTCTGGCCTTCTGGAAGTTATCTCTCCATCACCCAATTTTTATCCTGATTTTTCACGACTTAGGGAATCTTTTGGTGATCCTAGAGAGCGTGTCAGGTAATTTTTTTTATTATTATTTTTTTAAATGTATGTATGTAATATATGTATGTGTGTGTGTGTGTGTATATATATATATATATATATATATATATATATATATATATATATATATATATATATAGTATATGTGTGTCTTCTACCATTTTGCATACTGAAGAATTTGCTGATTCTTGAGTTAGCTTGGCAGTTATTATCCAGAACGTACGTTGTTTAAAGCAAGACCCACTTAAATTGACTACAATTGGATTCCTTGTTTTTCCCAGTTTCAATGTTAACCGCTTCATTGAGGAATTTTCCACCCTCAGCACACTACAAGTGACTACGGTTACAAAAAGATAATAGAGGAGCCCACACAAACACAGCTTTGTTTTCCTTTTTTTTTTATTTGAGATAAATGTTGTGTGTCTTTTTGCTAGCAGTGTTTCGGTTAGTTTCAGGTATAGTCGAAGGTGTTTTGTTTCTCATTTCTTCTTGTTTATAACATACTTCTGAAGCACAACAACTTGCACCATCCTGATTCCTTTGTTATAAGCGTTGTTGGAATGTTTTTCTGTTTCTCAGCCTTCCAACAGAAACAGCAGAGTAAAGACAATTAATACTATTTTAAACAGATTGTTGGCCAAATCAGCTACATTCGGGGAAATGTTGGCGCTTCTTTGGGGCAACACCTCAACCTCAAACACACACACACACATACTACTACTACTACTACTACTACTACTACTACTATAGGGTCATGTAAAGTTGTGTGACAACACTGAGCTCCTGTATGGTGGCCAAATTCAGACCTGCTCCTGGTCTCATTTAATTAGTTTTTTTTTCTAAAAAAATAAAAAATAAACACTAGTGTATGATACAAACAGTTATTATAGGACTAAAGTCACAGGAACATTTTATGTATGGGGCATGTTATTGTGGACCTGAACATTACCCATAAAGCAGTACGTTTGCAATTGATATATGTTGTAGTACGGCAAGAAACCCCCAAAATGATCTGTGTTTGTTGTGCCCACTTATGCTTTAGAGCTTTATATAGCAAAAGCCAACCTGTAAGGGCTCACTTTGTAGCAGCCTATGCTAAGGAGTTCATGTTTAAGCCTATTAAGTGAAAATCTAAAGGATTTGGGGAGGAGGTTTCAGTAGGTAGTGAAGGGCAGTGCAGTTTACGAAGAACTGTTAGGCTACTCAGCATCTCAGATATGCAGAATTTATTTGGAAAACGTGACTGTTTTTATCAACCAACTTTTTCCTGGACTTTACCGGTTTGAAATGTGACCGAGGGCGAGGTTTGTTTGTTGTTCTGTTTGCTACGTCTTTGCTTTTTAGGTCTCTGCAATCATTATCATATAGTTACATTGTTTAATCTACATTTTGTTCTAAAATAGAATAAATATTACAAGGTCTTGCGATTTTGAAAGCCCTTGGCCAAAGCACAAATTCTAGGAAGTTCTTGGTTACCACAATGTAAAATTAACACATGAAGACTCATTCTAAAGAGAAAAATGTCCCATGTAAAACGCTCTATCTAGAGTTTCTTACTAAGGACCATTCCATTCCTGGTATAGGTTTCTATCATTCCTCCCTTACATTCTCATTGTGCTTGATGCCAGATTACTGACCATCACTGCACACAGGAGACCTCTTCCAAGTGAGTGGGTTGGGGTCTAGGCATGGCATGCAGCCTAGTCTCTTCCAACCTTGACCTGGCTCTGCTGGAGGGTTCTATAGACATTATTAGGCTGTCAAAAAAGAACACATCCAGACTTTCTCCATCTATTTACAGTTGGTAGATTTCCCAGTCCTAATTTCTGAACTGTTTCTTGTATATTGTAACTTAATATGAGCTCTACTTTGGAAGGTAGGGAAATGCTCCTTAGTAGTTGTAGAACTGGACGGTTAGATAACTGCTGACAACTTTGGGACTGAAATAACCTTCATCCTTTTTGGAACATAAAGGCTGTCTAATTGCAATCTTAGAAAGCAGATTGACCAAATGGGTTGAGCAGCAAATGTGTAAAAGCATGTATAATCATTGCAAATATTGGCATAGTGATTTCTGGGGCAGCCAGTTGGCATATCTAAGACCCATAAGAAGGAGAGGGAGGACATAACCCCATGATTACCATTTAGTTCTGTGTAGCTCAGTAGCACTTACTGCTGGTCCAGAGAGAATCTTCTGCTTGCATGTAGGCTTCCAAAAAAATGAAAATGGTGCGGGTGAAATTTAAATATAAAAAGCCACTCAAACGAAGTGCCGGAGCTCTAATATTCAGCTGCATAACAATAACCACCAAAGTAATTAACGCTCCACCTTACCCAAATTTCCACCGGAAATTAATCTAACTGGCTATTTGTTTTGCAGATGGAGGACAAAACAGAATCTAGATTATTGCTTCTTAATGATGTACGCGCAGTCTAAGGGCACATACTATGTTCAGGTAAGTGTACCTCCGGTAAAAATTCATTTCACATGTAGAGCTGGGGTGATGCATGGATGTGGTTTGGAGTGACGCAGGTTGTGATGGGGAAGCTTGCATGTTCACCCTTGTGAAGACTGAAGGTAAGTGGTGCATGGTAGTGTGCGATTCCCAATGGAGAGAGCTACGTTGTCTGTTGCATTTATGGCCCCTTGTCAATTCCGTAGGGTTGAGTATAGTTACCCAACCTGCATAGAAAACTTTATTCACTATAGTATATCTACTAAGCCCTATGCTTTTCAGATACAGATACTTTGCGTACATGCTTAGTATTTCCCACCCCTCCTAATAGTTATGTCGGCAGCTGTTTTTGCCCTGGCCTGGGAGGTAATGTGCTTTTATGAAAGATTTGTTTCCACAGCTGTGCGGTGAGTGGGCTGTGTACCAGGCCTGGGTCATTCTTACTGATCGTGGCTGTTTTTCCTTTGAATTGTCTCTTGCAGCTGGAAGACGATATTGTCGCCAAACCTAACTATCTCAGCACCATGAAGAACTTTGCCCTCCAGCAGCCCTCTGAGGAGTGGATGATTCTGGAATTTTCCCAGCTCGGCTTTATCGGTAAGTTTTGAAAGACTCTGAATTGTGACGTGGAATGTTGCCGATGTTTGTTTTCTCTTCTCTATAGAACATATTATATCTCCACAGTAGATTTTAGCATTTGGTTATACTTACAAATCAATAAGACGTCCTTAGCATTAGCCATTATAATAACATAATCAGTCATACGATTGGCCATATTTATACACCTGGTAGTTTTCCAGCGGTGATCCTCCAGATGTCTCCTTTACCCTGGGAGGAGGCAGGACAGCACTGAGCTGGGAAAGCGTGACCAGTCATGGCGGGTTGCAGCTAACTCACAGTTTCGGGGAAAGGGGATAGTAGTGGGCACCACCTGGGTGAGGGATAGGCAGTGCCAAACACAAATGCCGTACCTAATGCCCGGTGTGCAGTTCTGATTCCAGAACCTCCAGGACAATGTTTTGCTGAAGAGTCCAAGAGCTCCTGGTCTATCCCTAAACTGGATCCTTGCTAATCCATTGATTCTAAGAAAACAATTGTTAGTTACACCATTTACATAACTAAGGAGTCATTTATTAGCAAGAACAAGTACATTATATACAGACTCTTAGAAAGGGGCCATTCTTAGTCCAGAAATCAAGCCCAGGAACAATATTCACTAGTGTGAGACCTCTGTACATATCATCAAGGTCAATGTAACATGACCACTTTTATTTGCTTAGGTAATTCTGAACTTAAAAATTATCTTCTGTCCATTTTCCCATAATTGATGTGAATCATTTTTCAGTTACATATACTAAATATGCAAAGCTATTTACATATAAAAATATAAAATAATATTAGAAAGCCAAATCATTATTATTACTGATATTTATTTCCTGCTCAGGGTCTGCATGATTATTCCTTTCGATTATTTCTCCCTGATTGTTAAGTTGCTTATTTCGGTTCAGTAGCCCATGTAAGAAATGGGTGAGGTGGAGAAGGTTGGGAACTTCAGGACAGATGATTTATTAGATAATACTGGCTCTGCGACATCCAGCCACTGATCTTGGCTTCGATGAGATGACATTTAAAACGAAATATCGCAGATAATATGTACAGATTGAATCAAAGTCACAAAGGCTACAGTTAACTTTGCAAAATATATATTAACCGCTGGGTGTTTTTTTCCCCCGTCTGTAAATTATGTAATCATTGGATTAACATGCTCATTTTCTAAGAAAAAAACTTGCTTCAGTTGCATTTTGCTTTTTTCCCCGGCAATTGGAGTGTTTGTTAAACCGGAATGTGTTTACATTTCATTGTAAGTGAATCACGCCAGTGCTGTTTAAAAAAAGAATATGTCATCAAAATTCTGTAGAATCTCATTTACATTTGAATACATTCTAAAGTGGCGACATTTTCAATGTTATACATGTGCCAGTTTGCGTGATGATATGACTTGGTTTGTAATTCTGTCTACACTGTAAAGGCGGGGATCTCTCAAACCATTTGTACAGAGTATCACGTGTATGTGTTTCCATTTTAATACCAGTAAGGACATATTCAAGCCCAAACCAGGGGCAATCTTATGGTTTTCATTGTGACTTATTCTCTTTTTAAACTTTTCCTGAAAAATTCCCTTTTTAATTATGGCCTCAATAATATTTAACTTAAAAGTAAACAGGATCCGCAAATAAAGTAATAATTAAATTAATCGGGCTCAGTATATAAAAAAAAAAAAAAAATAATAAAAATGGACTTAAAGTGGAGCCACCACCTTGAGTACCGCAAAACAACTAATCCACTCCCTCGTAATCTCCCGTCTAGACTACTGCAACAACCAACTTACCGGCCTCCCTCTCTCCCGACTATCCCCCCTCCAGTCTGTCCTCAATGCATCTGCCAGACTAATCATTCTCACCTGACGCTCTGCATCTGCCGCACCTCTCTGCGAGTCCCTCCACTGGCTCCCCATCCATAGCAGAATTAAATTCTAAATACTAACTCTATCCTACAGAGCTCTCACTAACACCGCTCCCCTCTACCTATCCTCCCTCATCAGCAAATATACTCCAGCTACCCTCTAAGATCCAACAATGACCTGCTCCTTGCATCTTTACTCATCACCTCCTCCCACGCCCGCCTACAGGACTTCTCTCGCGCAGCACCAACCCTCTGGAACTCTCTTCCCCGTGCTGTCCCACTCTCACCAACTCTACCGTCCTTCAAACGCTCCCTAAAAACTTTTCTCTTCAGGGAAGCCTACCACTGACATAAACATCAACACTTCCCTCTCACTCACTTACAACCCTTATCCCGCTCTACATTAACATCATTCACTACCACGCAGTCCTCACCACCTCTTTCTCACCCCTTATCCACCTAGATTGTAAGTTCCTGCGGGAACAGGGCCCGCCATTCCTCTTGTATCTGTATGTCAATTGCTGTATTGTACTTGTCGTTGTCTGTAAGATTTTCATCTTTGTACAGCGCTGCGGAATCTGTCGCCGCTTTATTAAATAAGGTATAGTAATAAAACTAGAGTCTTAAGGGTCATGAAGCCTTATTGAGACTTGAAGTTACTCTAGCTGTAAGCTGTAAAGTACAAGATGCATTATTTCGTACACTTTAGCAAGCCAGGGAGCAGGGGTTGGGGTCATGGGGTTCATATCATGGTTGGAGTATGCCCTGAGTTAAAAATGAGTTTAAAAAAAAAATCGGTTGTTTCCTTTTTTTAAACTACATTACATATAGTATATAGTACCAGCCAATTCCATAGCACACATTAAGCTATTAATGTGATTTAAAATCTTAAACTGCAGGGTTTTCCTAATGTTTTGTGACATTGTATACAATAGTAATGTTCCTGGCTGATCTTAACAGGAAATGTAGTTTTACAAACATATTGCTTCATGAAAATGCAAATTGCTTTGATTTTCTCTGTATTTTCCTCGTGCTTGCCTAAAGTAGAAATATTGCGGTAGCACCTTCTATTGTGGAGCACAATCAGCCCTAGAGAAGAGCATCTCAATCACATTACGCTACAAAGCTGCATATAACTGGGAATGGAAGCCTTGAAGGCTCCTCCTGCATTTAACAAGTCGAGGGACTTGATCCGGCACATGCACACTGCATAATGAATGGAGCCGTGGATAAGGTTACACCATGATAAAATATATAAGTGTAAATTCAAAGGCTTCCTTTGTTATGCAACCGATCTTCCACGTTACAGCTCTGATGTGTTCTTTGGAAAGCTTTCCATAATGGGCCGGGCTTCTGAAATCCTAGCACAAATGAGGTATTCGATCATCTAATTTGTTGGCAATTTCAACCCATCTTGTCTGACTTTCTTAACCTGCTGTAAAATTAATTTGGGCTACGTCTACAGTAGATATATCTGAATACATTACACTTATGAATAAAGAAACATATAACAAGAATAAAAATAATTCACCCCTTCTAGTCATGCTCATGTTTCTGGTGTAAAATCCTTACCTGGTCCTTGGGTTTATATTCAGAATAGCCTTTAACACATGCTGTTCCACTTCTCCGTGAGCTAAAACTTTATTACATTACATCTGAGCTTCTAGTTTAAGACGATGAGTTCTTGTCTTAATATTACTACTACATTAAAATATACCTCCCTCCTGAACGTGGTTGAATCCCCTCTCTTGTTCCTCTCTTCCAAGCAATGCAGTTGTGTGAAAAAGAAAGTACACCATCTTTGAATTCTGTGGTTTTACATACAGTGAAGGAAAAAAATATTTGATCCCCCTGCTGATTTTGTACGTATTTTGTATTTGACCCCTTTGCACAACATGACTTAGTTCTTGGTGGCAAAACCCTTGTTGGCAATCACAGAGGTCAGATGTTTCTTGTAGTTGGCCACCAGGTTTGCACACATCTCAGGGGGGATTTTGTCCCACTCCTCTTTGCAGATCCTCTTCAAGTCATAAAGGTTTTGAGGCTGACGTTTGGCAACTTGAATCTTCAGCTCCCTCCACAGACTTTCTTTCTATGGGATTAAGGTCTGGAAGCTGGCTAGGCCACTCCAGGACCTTAATGTGCTTCTTCTTGAGCCACTCCTTTGTTGCCTTGGCCGTGTGTTTTGGGTCATTGTCATGCTGGAATATCCATCCCCGGACCATTTTCAATGCCCTGGCTGAGGGAAGGAGGTTCTCACCCAAGATCTGACGGTACATGGCCCCATCCATCATCCCTTTGATGCTGTGGAGTTGTCCAGAAAAACACCCCAAAGCATAATGTTTCAACCTCCATGTTTGATGGTGGGGATGGTGTTCTTGGGGTCATAGGCAGCATTCCTCCTCCTTCAAACAAGGCGAGTGGAGTTGATGCCAAATAGCTCAATTTTGGTCTCATCTGACCACAACACTTTCATCCAGTTCTCCTCTGAATCATTCAGATGTTCATTGGCAAACTTCAGACAGGCCTTTTTGAGCAGGAGACCCTGTGGGCGCTGCAGGATTTCAGTTCTTCACGACGTTGTGTGTTACCAATTGTTAATCAAATGCCATTGAATAATTAAGCCAAAGTTTTAGCAGTTTGCTTGTCTGGTGGCCTTCGGGTGTGTGTTAACACATTGCCGAGGAAGAAAGAAATCGGCAATAATCTTAGAGAAGCAATTGTTGCTGCCAATCAGTCTGGTTATAAAGCAATTTCCAAACAATTTAAAGTCCATCATTCTACAGTGAGAAAGATTATTCGAAAGTGGAAAAATATTCCCAGGGGTGGATGTCCAAGCAAATTCACCTCAAGGTCAGATCATGCAATGCTCAGAGAAATTGCATATTAGTTACATCAGACTCTACAGGCCTCAGTTAGATTGTTAAATGTTAATGTTCATGACAGTACAATTAGAAAAAGTATGGTTTGTTTGGAAGGGTTTCCAGGCATGGATTAGGTTTGCAAAGTTACACCTGAACACACCACAAGGCTTCTGGAACAATGACAGACAAGACCAAAATGCAGATGTTTAGCCATAATGCACAGCACTACATTTGGGGAAAATCAAACATCAGCACAAACTCCTCATACCAACAGGACAATGATCCCAAGAACACCGGCAAATCTACAACAAAATGGCTGAAAAAGAAAAGAATCAAGGTGTTGCAATAGCCCAGTCAAAGTCCAGACCTCAACCCAATTGAAATGCAGCTTAAGAGAGCTGTTCATAAACAAATGCCCTGCAAACCTCAATGAACTAAAGCAAAGCTGTAAATAAGAGTGAACCAAAATTCCTCCACGAAGATGTGAGAGTCGTACAGCAAGTCATTGATATAATTAGTAATTGATATTCTATTGAATCATAAGGTCTACTTAGTTTTTCACACATGGCTTCTCCATTTTGGCTTTATTTCTGTTATATAAATTACCAGTTTTTCTTATTTTGTGACTATCTGGGTGGACGGGTAAAATGCTAGAATGGGCTCCCTGCAGCTTGGGCCCTTGGGACATGTCTGACATTTACAATACTTACAATATGTCACAGTGCATAAATACATTGCTCTAGCATACATGTCCATTTTTCCTATTCTGCTGTTTTTCGCCCCTGATTTTTTTCACTGTAGAGTAAATTATTCTGTCAAGAAGTGCAAGTGGGATGAAATACCACAGACGGAGGAAATTACTCGTTTCCAATTATCCCTAGAAAATGAGCACTAAAGAACAAATATAGAGAGATTTATAATCATTGCTTAAAATATTCAACTAATTATACACTATTTCAGAAAACATTGCAGGCAAATAAAATAAAATGAGTCGTTTAAGAAGTTGTTCTAAATTGGTTTTTACTGTAACCCTACGGATTTTTATTACGTAAACATTTCATCCTTTGGTCTCTTTGTATGCAAATATCAGCCACTCATTTAATATTTTTCACATGATAATCTTTTCTTCACAGTCCCCCCCCCCCCAGTTTCATGTCATTTTGTATTGCATATTATAGCCATACAAAATATACTTATTTTATTGGATACAACCTAAACTGTGTGTTAAATGATTATTAACAAAGCATTCCTTATGGCTGTTCAGTTATGTTAGTGCAACACATTAGGATATTTAACAGTGCCAACCTGGTATGAGATATGTGGTTGGCCTGGTGGAGCCAGGAGACTGACCACTTATAGGTGATGGCGCTCTAGTTCCCCCCCCGTGGAAAGCTGGCCTGTTGGCTGGTGAGTCATTGGGCAACCATATCTTTCACATTGCACGGAGACTTCTGTTTTGTAACGAAAAACCCTTTAAATTGCTCTGATCAATCAAAGGAGAACGCTGCTGATGAATAAAACTTTACTTTTAATTGTACACCAAGCCGGCATGAAGCCGGTGAAACATGCATCGGGTTGTTTAATTGTTTAAGAGGCTTAATACTGTGTTTAGGGGTTAGATGCCTCAATTGAATTTTAGATAGCGATACTACTACTAGACTATTTTGTTGCAGACATTGGAATAATTTTGAATGACTGCTATCTATTTTAAGACAGGTGGAGGAAGGATTGAGTGCATGGGGGATCCAGTGAGTTTCACCTTCTCCACCAAGTTTTATATCTGAGAGCTTGTATCTTACCTCTCCTACCATGGCTGGTGTCATACAGAATTTACATTCCTTTTTTTCTGGTGCCCATTTTTTTAAGTGTCAAATTAAAAGTTAAGTTTTATTCATCGGGGAGTTAGACACATTGACCCCTTTACCTCTGTATTGCATAAAGAGTTAGATGCCATCTGTTTGTAGATTACCAGTCTTCATTCTGTGAAGGTGTGAGTAGGGTACCTTTTAATAAGAGGCCAGTACTCATGCAACCATGTGCAATACACTAAGCATTGTAAAAAGAACATAGCCGGGCCTACATGGCTGATGAGGTCCCTTCACTCATCCTGTGTTTGACGGGCAGTAAGTATCAGAGCAGCATTTCATACCTAAGTGCTACTTGAATATCAGAGGGAGAGTTTGGTGCATCTGTAATTCCTTTAGAAGTAGACTGTCCCTTTAAATGATGAATAAGGTTCTTTTTTTCTTGTTTTCCTTTCGTGTATAGGGATATGAATTCCAAAATGAATCATTAGTGGAATGTTGTGTAGTCTGAAAGAAATTTTATTTCTAGGAAACCGCTTCTTGTATCCACTGCAAGGCCCCGCATGAATGCTATTCACAAATACCTGTGTATATTTATTGCTGGTAAAATAAAATCTATCTGAAAACTGGATCCTAAAAATAAACCATACAACTGGATATATATACTATGTTTTTTTCTTCTTACAATATACTAAGCAAAGCTCCCCAACCCCTGCTGCTGGTTCATTCCTCATTTTATAATAGGCGTCAAGTCTTGCTACCTCTGTTGCTATGGCAGCCAACATCCAAATGCTTTAGAATGAGATGATTTGAAGAAAAAAAAATGGGGCTTAAATTGTTGTAGCATCAGCTTTTGAGGTTTATCTAAACCACACTGGCATAAATGTATCTTGTTACCTCTCATGAGTGACACTAATTTGGCTATTGTGGGTTCTGTGGCCTTTCCAAAACATGTTTCCCGCTAATGAGTCGGTGTACGTGAGCACACATAAAAGCATTCACATGCTGAATTCTCAGCGCGCTGCACGTCTTTCAGATGGAAACATTAGTTAACCTTTTGCTTGCTGACACCCAAGCTTCTGGCTGAGCGTCTTATAGCTCCTTGTCTGTCAGCTATAAAATGCATATACGGTAATATCAATATTAATAAAATAGCAAATCTGGCACACAATCAACCTGTGTACTACTTTTTTTTTTTTTTACAAAAAAATTTGCAAATAAAACCTTGGAGGCATTTACTGAGAATTTATATACATTTTTCGTTAAATCATTCATGCACTGCAGTTTTGCATAATGTTCAGTAAAACTGCTAAGAAGGACAACTTTGTGTATAATAATATTCTAAGACGCAGAACAAGCATCTCCATATTGACTAGTTTTTCTTTGTAGAAATAGAGGCATGAATGTATCAGCGGTTTTACTGGATAGACTAACAGGTAAATGCTTATTTTTGTGCAGAATTCAAAACAAGGTAACATTTATGTAATTCTTTTCCCGTGATTAAATGACCAAAAAACTTATAAATTATACTTGGTCATTAAATTTTCAATTGTTTTTCTTTAAAGACACTTCCCGTGAGACGGGGAGAAGGAATATAATTTATTGTAATACACGGTGGTTGACAATCTTCAAGCGTGTTGGTCTGGGTATGTAAGCCTGTGTGTGTGTCTGCGTATGTTAGTGTGTGAACATGGGTCTTTGGGTGTGTGTGCGCGCATGTGTGTTATTGTTATAAGTATCTAGTTTTGTTTAATGTGTGTGTTAGCGCTAAGTGTCTGGGTGCATGTGTGTCTGGATGTGTGTGTTAGTGTCTGGATGTGTCTTTCGGGATGTGTGTGTGCGAGTGTCCCATGCCCCAGGATCTGCCCTTACCTCCATCTGTTAGTTTAAGAGAGTGCGGATCCAGTAACTACAGAGCAAGGAGGGCAGCAGCTCCATCGCCTTTGCCTGCATGATCATCAGGGGACTGTGTTTTGGATTGGAGAACCCAACCAATGCCGACCCAAAGATCAGGGAAAGGTTCTCAACCCTCCTATCATTTCCATTGTTGATATCAACAGCATCCATGAATTTGGAGTGCAGGGAGAAAGTGAGCAGGGGTTCTTGCAGTTTGTGCTACAGACAACTTGAATATCCTCTGTGAAAAAACTCTGATGTTATCCCCCCTCCACTTTGCGCATTCACCTCACGTGAGGTCATGCGTAAGAATCAGAGAGGGAAGAAGAGAAGAGCGCTAACATCAGAAGCACAGGCTATACCCCAATCTGCAGTCTACAGCCCTCTGTATAAAAACAGGGTGATTGGTTAGGTTTACAGCCCACTCAACCTCAGTGTACCCCAAGTGTACTCCAGTCTGCCTGACTTCAGCCCATTACTGAGCGTTTTATTGCTATGCAGCTCTGTAATATGCAAATTATTCAGTTTTATGGGGTTCTGTGATACACTCATACTACATATTATTGTGAATTTAACTACTGGGGTCTTTGTGATACACACACAGCACATTATTGTGAGTTTTGTGTGGCTCTGTGATACTCATACTACATATTATTGTGACGTTTACTACTGTGGGGCTCTGTGATGTATAGAGAGAGCCTCAACCAACACCCAGTCACCTATCCCCAACCTAGAACCAGAGCATGGATGGAATATCTTTTGGATTCATATTATTAGCGTCATTAGCCATATAACTGACGTTGCTAAAAAAAAATCTCATCGATAACTAGCACATCTCTGATTTACGATGTTCCTTCCGACAACACCGTCACGGGCCATCTAAGCCCTGATGGATTTATGGATTCATTTAATCTCCATTGGTCTTACCCAAGCTTTACTGTCTCATGTGTTGGGTGGTTTTGTAAAAAGAAATCACGTAGTGAAGCTGTGAATGCCAGCGCTCAGAACATGCTTATACACAGAAAAGAAATCTGTGCAGCTCTTGAATTTCCCAAACAGTAATTTAACCCACCAAGTCATTGAAACAGGAAGAAGCCGTCATGGCTTCAATCGCTATATTACATAAAATACTGCTTACTATGTATGGGAGCCAGTAACGTAAAAATATACGAAGCAAAGACATTATTTGACTGCCGAGTGGAGATATCTTTCTTATGTCATTGATGATAAATATCATGCATTTCCTCTGTGTACCGTAAAACCGTAAATCATTTTTTGTTGCTAGTAAGCACCATATTTTCTAGGGCTGCTTTCATACTAGTTATGACAGATACCATATGAAATCTATATTGTCTAACTTCCCAAAACAAATAGGCTACCTTTGCTGGGTATGAGATACGCCTTATTGCAACCAGTGATCGCTTATGACAACTTCTTCCTTTGACCATCACATTTAGAGGGGAATCTTCATCTTTACAGCATAAAGTCATTTATTAAAATAGAAAAATGTTCTTCTGTTCAGACTACGTTGGATAAAGCTGAGCTCTTCAGTATCCAATATCACAGCTTCTACTCGAATGCTTAGTCTAAAGCCACACATCACATTCCTCTGCTTTCTAAAATGCCAGTGGTTGAATTAGACATACTGCCAGCCAGAAGGCCGAGACAGGTGGCCAAGTAACCGCTTGCGGTATATTTAATTGATACTGTAGCCACAGGGGCTTTGAGATAAGAGGATGATAAGAGTATTGCTTTAGCAGATGTCCTGTCTTGTTCTTTAGCACAGTAGTGAGGCCTAGAGGGAGATGAAGTGCCTGTGATCTGTTCCCCCGGGTAGTCTTGGATATGGTTAATATGTCCCAGCTCTGAGTTCGCAGAGTAGTTGTATAGATCTCTCGGATGCTTCTGGACCTGCAGGCTTTTTTCTTTCTTTGTTTCTGAGAGTGTTCAGTCCAAAACATACAGTTAACAGTGATCAAGTGTGAGCAAAACCATTTCTGGTGCGTCTGGCTTGTTTTCTTGTGAACACATACACAATACATTTTAGGCATAAAGCATTTGCCGTTCGATGGTGCTCATTAACAAAATTATTTTGCAGAGATAATGAGTGGGTATTTTGTCATTTCATGTTCCCGCCGATTGAAAAATTCACTTCAAAGTTCTGGCTTTTTAACTGACCTGCTCCTTTTCATCATTAATCACATTGTGCTTTTCATTTAAAGACTTTCTGTAGAATCCCCATGTAAACTTTGCAGATAATCTTCCTTTATCTCGGATGTTACGCTAACGCTCCATTGATCCATACCATAATGAAGGAGCCTCTTCTGTGACATTGTTAGACGTTTCTAATCTTATGGAAATTAGTTTCACTTGTAATTGGAGGACCAAATTGCAGATGTACAGGCCCAAATATGGTCCTCAAACGTCTCTTTATCCTGAAGCAACGCATTATTGGTTTTCTTGTATTTTGATAGAATTCACTACCACTTTCCCCCCAAACACCAATCGTTGTGTTGTGTATCTGTCATTCTGCAAAACTTGTTGGCGTTTTAGCCCTTGAGGACTGGATCTAAAGGTGGTCATAGAGCAGGTTGAAGACACAGGGGCCATCTCTGCATACCTCTCGGTTTTGCTTTTAATCTAACTGCATTTATTCTTTAAAGGTTGATTTTGTGGGTGAGTTGAACATTTTTCTCACCAAATTGCATGCATCCATCACTTCCTAACACAAGGCGACACATTGTCCATGCCCTTATAATCTCCCACTTCAATTATTATAACTCTCACAGCTGGTCTACCTCATACCTATCTCGCCCTCTACAATCTACCATGAATGCTGCTGCCAGACTTATCCTCCTTCATCGCTTTACTAACACTTCTTCCCTCAGTCTTTTCACTGGCTGGCTGTGGGCTCCAAGAGTTAATTTCAAAATCTTGACTATTATTCAAAGCTCTTCATAGCGTTTTTTAAATTGTGTTTTTCAAGATTTTGGGGTCTTATTTAGTCTTAGTTACCCCATTACATTTGTCCTTCAGTCTTGATTGCTGTCATTGACTTTTAAGTGCTATCAATTTTGTCAGATATATTTGAGATGTTGTATTATTGAATTATATCTATGAAGCATTCAAACAAAATGCGCTTTTTGTTTGCTACCAGGAAAGCTCTTCAAGTCTCTGGACCTCAGTCTGATTGTCGAGTTCATCCTTATGTTCTACAAGGACAAACCCATCGACTGGCTGCTGGATCATGTCCTGTGGGTAAAAGTCTGCAACCCGGAGAAAGACGCTGTAAGTAATATCATTATTATAGCAGCAGTAAAGTGATACTGACCTTTTGGAATCTCGACAAAGTAAGAGTGCACACCTGCCAGCGCAAGTTAACTAATGGCGAGAACATACACACACTGCCTTAAAACCAAGAGACTTATCACTGTACGTTACTTAAAATATAGGGTAATAAAATTGATTTCACTCCAAGAGGAATTTCAAGCTTCCAGTTTCTGGGCTAATTTGTAATTTGCAATTTATATATATATATATATATATTGCACTCTTCTGAGCTCACTAGAATAATTCTGAATCCCAAGTGACCTTTAAGGAACAAATCCATCATGGAGACTTTGGTAAGTGGCATTTGGCCAACAACATCCTTAAATATGGAAATGAACAGCTAGGAGCTGTAAATGTGTCAATATGGTATATTCATCATAAGTCTGGAGAAGAGAAGTCTGAGGATACACACGTTGATTTAATAATTAGACACCGAACTGACTAAGAAACATTCTTAGAACCTTTGTTGTGTGATAAAACCGATCTATCAGAAGTATCTGTCACTTTAAGCATTAGTCATTTTAAACTTATGATTAAATGTGCCAACACATCTTATCCATTCACATAAACAGATAATGTTTGATGTACGTTTTTATTTTGATGTTTTCATTTCTTGGTCCATCTAGATTTTTGTAATTTGCTATAGATACTTCTGCGTGAAAAGTATCATTTATTGTGAGAAAAGAGTGACAGATTTATTTACCACAAATGTATCAAAAACAAAATAATGATTTCATTCCACTCCGTCTGTAGCGATACAGATTCTAGTGGGAAACGAGAAATCATGAAAAAAGGAAGGCACCTTAAGGGACACTTTAGCCGTCATAATGCACTTTGTGTTTGATAAATGTGCTGGCCGTTTACATCTCCGTGGTGTTCCTTTTTACAAATGCAATGGGGCTTCTGCATATGTATTTGCCCCTTCCCCACCCCCAAGTTATTCATTTTAAAGAATCCATATTCAGGTAGTGACAGAGCCTTTAAAATGCATTCTTCTTTAGTGGGAATGTCGGCACGTTTATCCATTATTTTGACCCTACCACCTTTCTTATTTTGCAACTCGTTGGGTATATTTGGTAAATTATTGGAAATTAAAAAAAAAAAAAAAAAAGCATTAACTTACTATTGTTTATACCGTGTGGTCAGCTCACAAATCACAGCAAACAGTATAGTGCGTGTCCCAACTAAACCTACCAATAATGCTTCACGGGAAGAAAACAAATCGGTTGGTTTGCTGAATGTATTATGGTGTAAGCCTGCAGATCAGGCAACTGTTATTTTGAATGGGCCAGTGCCTTTCCAAAAGAAGTCAGTAGAGATGACGTTAAAGTCGTCTAACATACACTCACACTTGCACTGTCTAACACTATACACATATAAAAATACAGACTATGACGCACAAACACACTGAATCTGGAACTACAATACAGTAGACATACTGAATATGACACTATACATATACACACTGACTCTGAAGCTACAGTATACTCACTCACACTATACCCCCTCCCTACCCCTCTCACCTCGTAGAGACCTACCATGCTCCCGTCATGAATCCGGCACCCTGTGCTTTCCTGCGGGGTGCATTGAAGCAGGCATTATGTGACTCTGCTGGGCGCCTCGCAGTACCCGATTCACTGCACCCCTGCAGGGAAGCACGGGGTACTGGATTTATGATGGCAGTCATGGCCAGTTTTTTTTTTTTTTCACCCCTTGTCCTCCAAAAACCTGAGGCTTGTCGAGCCCTGCCCTGGCTATTCTTTCCATTTGCTGCCTTTTGTTACATTATACTTTTAGAAGGATAGCCACTCAGAAATTAATAAAGATTTGAGAGAAAC
The DNA here is from genome assembly GCF_027358695.1 of Spea bombifrons. NCBI lineage: Eukaryota > Metazoa > Chordata > Amphibia > Anura > Pelobatidae > Spea > Spea bombifrons. The sequence continues at coordinate 19,781,362 of NC_071090.1, read as the reverse complement.
CTCATGTTTAAGAATCCTCCTTTAATTGGTTTGGTTTTCTGACGTGCCTACCTTTTCAATCAAATATGAGGAAAAAATGCCATAATTTAAAGAATATACCACAGCCTTTTAGACCTACTTTCATAAAGGTCATTACAGTACAAGCACTTTGGACACTCTACACCACACTAGCTATACATGAGCTACTTGATGTGAAGATTCAACAGTGTTCATCATGTTCAGTCAAAGGAGATAGGTTCAGCCTAGTGGTAAAGCAGACAGTATACTCTGTGCTCAGTATCCAGTACTGTTCAGCACACAATTAACAAACAGTCCAAACAATATAACAAACAATATACCTAAAGCATACCTTCAATTTTCTTTTCTCAGGACAAGCCCAATTTTGAAGCTCCATCACGATGTTCAGTGTAACTGCCCCACTGTCCCACTAGTGGGCACTTAGGCTCCAGGGCTAGTTGGGGAGAGCGTCTGATCACCCCTAACTGGCTTAAGAAGCAATAAATTCCGTGCAATACAGACTTCCATTGCAGCTCCATCACGGCCACCTCCCAAAGCTCTGAAGCGGAGAGCTGCAAGAGTTAGCTCTTTGGTAATGGTGACCAGGTGGTCCTGCCCTGACCGTGCCCCTCCTGTACATTGGCCACACAAGCTTCCACGTCTGTGGCCGCCCACCCCAACACAGGTGTCTCAATTTAGATACATGGAATGGTCGGGGTATCCTAAGACCCTGGTGACACTAAATGAAATTGGCTAAAATCATATTATTATTATTATCATCTTTTATTTATATAGCGCCAACAGTTTACGCAGCGCTTAACACAATACATAAATTCAAGGGGTATGACAAGACGATAATTGACAGACTAAGACAAACTGATACATTTGTTGGAGAGAGCCCTGCTCACAAGCTTACAATACCTCTTATCTCTGAATGCTGCCAGTCAGGAAGAGGCAGTCACCTGTCCATATTTTGTTCAAAATATACATTATTTGTTTAGTTGAGATTACCATTCAGTCTTACAAAAGCATGTGAAGCATAAATCAACCTGTGCATCCAATATCATGGAGGTATATCCCCCCCCATGAATCCCAAGATGTTTCACTAGAAGCTGATTTTTCTAACCTTCTTCTTGTCTTCAAACGGTAGATGAACTTACTTATCAGTTAAAAGCAACCATTTTTATATGTTTCTGGGAAAGTTGTTCGGTATACAATTGAATTTAGGACTCTCAAAGATCTCATCTAATTCAACAAAGAAAAATAGATTGATTAATTAAATAGGTGCTATCTGTGCCAAAGCAGGTTACTGGAAATGTTACAGTGATAAAGTCTTATACGCTGCTGGCATTAACATTACAAGTGACTTTTAGATGTGTTAATGCATCACATAGACCATTTTATGCCTGGTTAATTTAAAGCTATTCTGGGGTCATGTTCGCTATACCAAATGCTCTTACAGAAGCATGTTAATAGTATCTACGTGGTTTGTACTATTCGGTCCTTCACTGGCGTTGGAACCCAAAAAATTGTGGTGGAGGATAGAGATTCCCTGCTCATGGAAAGTATCTACAGTCATGTAAAATAGTACACCCTCTTTGAATTTTATGGTTTAACATATCTGGACATAATCCCAATCACCTGCTACATAACAAGACCGAATCATCCACCCTCCACACCACCACTGTGCTTGACAGTTGATATTCTGTGTTTGGTTTTCGACAATTGTGGCGCTGTGCATTAAGTCCAGGCATCTCCACTTTGGTCTCTTCTGTCCAAAGGACATTGTTCCAGAAGTCTTGTGGTTTGTTCAGATGCAGCAGAGCATTGCACCTTAGGGTGAATTTGCTAAGATGTCTCTTCCTGGGAAGATTTGCTTCTCTAAGATCATTGCTGATGTACTTTCCCCTTGGCATTGTGTTAACACACACCAGCAGACTTCTAAAAAGTCAGCTTTTCTAGAGGTGGTCACACTTGCTGATGATCAATTAATCGAGGGTATTTGCTTAGCAGCACCTGTCTGCTACTTATCATCTTAATTCCTTTGTTTTTCACACATGGCTTCTCTATTTTGGCTTTATTTTTGTTGATTAAATCATGACCTAGTGTAATATGTCATGTGTTGTCGTTCATCTGAGGTTATATTTACCTCATTTTTAGACCTGCTAAGGAACAGATGATTGGTTTTACATATCAGGAAACAATAGTATATAATTCAAAGAGGGTATACTTTAGGGTGGCCATGTTTTCTAGGACACACTTAATTTTTACATATTGCTGATCAACCCAGATAAAATGCTGCCCTGCAGTATGTGGGATATTTATACTTTTTTAAGGTATGTTTAAGGTGATTAAAAATTAGAGGTGCAAAACATAACCACCTTGTCAAAAGTTTGTAATTAGTTTAACTATATACAGCCAAGTGTACGCATTTACATAGAATGTAAAAGAGCAAAAGTGTAGCCGAGTGAGTCTTGGTCATACACAGCGATGATGACCTACTTCATCAAGGAAATGTGCGGTTTGAGTTACATAAGTGTTTCTACAGTTAATTCCTCTTAAAACCAATGTGGCCCTCTTTAGCCCCCAGTGTTGGGGGCTATGTCATGAAGAGGTGTTAATCATTATATTTCTCAGTTTATTGGAACCTTAGGTTTTATTGTATTTCTCAAATTAGTGTTTCTTAAACAGTTATCTTAAGCACAGGAAGGTTATCGGAAACATAGACTGGTATTATAGAAGAGGGAATGTCTGTGTTTGTTCTCTCTCTTTTCTGATGCTTGTTTCAACCTTCTAAAATTAGCATAGCATCAGCTCCGCTGGTAACAGGATCAGCGCAAGTAGAATTATAATTCTAGATTAATTTAGAATACGCTTTTAGGGAGCTTTGTATAATTGCCTTATTAAATAATAGCAGCCTTGTCAGAGCTAGACTGTAATAAAATAATAATGTAATGATGATGGTGATGTACCTATAATTTAGTACATGTAATATCCTTGCTGCTGATGGCAGTTACTGCAGGGCTGCTCTGACATCATTCTTATCCACAGCAGCTGAATTTCCTTTGTTTTAGCATCGACAGAGACGCTTGCTGAAATGCGTAAGTGTTTTCAACCACTATTAAGTGACGTTAGAATATACATTATTATATAGTCATGATCTATGGTACCACCACTGCATGTCACAGTGCTAGAATAATTAGTAGTTAATTATTGGCCAGAATTGGCATCCTTTAGCCTAGTGGTCAACTGCTAAAGACATAAATATATGTGATCTTTCGCTTCTCGGTGCCAAAGATGACCATCCTGCATCTTCTAAAAGTGATCCACTCAAATACCAATATGTATTTGTGGATCTCAATGGCTAGACATTTCTGCACACTTATGAAAGCAGTCCTTACATACATAGTTATTTTATGGATTAAGATCAATGTGCAATTTCTGCCCAAGTAAGCCGGTGATGTGATGATAAATCTATTTTTCAGGAGTTACTATAAGCAGCCTTTCTGTGATTCCTCTTAGATCGATCTTGTCTTGTGTACCTTTTATATTCATGAGAACTTCCCAGCGAGGAACATATTCTTCCCAGTCTCCTGTGATGCTACTGGGTACCATGGATGTGTTTTTCCCTATCACTTCAACTTTTTCAGCCTCAGCTCATGGAATGTACTTAAACGTGCTGTAAAATCGTGTTTTACTGCTCAGTAATAATTCCTGGTGGTTTTATGTGAATGCAGTTTACAGTCAATAACCCACAAGGTTCTGCAGAAGAGGATTTGTGATGAAAATCTTCCTTTCCATATTACTTTCCTTCGGCATCTCTGGTGCAGCTTGGGGGTCAGGGTGGGTCACGTCGTTCATTGCTTTTGTGAATCTCACGCTCCATCTCCTTCCCCGGAGAGTTTACCGTAAAGCCACTAATTTAAACTCTTGCTTCCAGAGTCTCAGGGTAGATAATGTGTAAGCACAAGACTTAACCCTTTAGGCCCCAAAAATTAATAATGGTCCCCAGGCCTAATTTTAGTCTTCTATAAAAAAAAAAAAAAGCCCTGGAAAATCAGATTAAGGGCCAAATTAGTCACAGGGTAGCATGGGAGAGAGAGAGAGTTGGGTTTGACGTTTCCACAAGATGGTGGTCCCCATTCATGATCTGCCCTGATCCCTAATTCCAGCATTTGTTGTCTCTTAGTCCAGCTGAACAAATTCACTGGTTAAATAGAAAAGCAGTTTTGCAAAAGTCAAATACTGCACTGTGTTCCATGATTCTAAACAGCTAATATAATACTGCAAAAAATAGCACATGTAATCTAGTTTCCTTATATAGAGCATAAAACGAAAGTCTGTTGTTTTAAACCTTAAAACAAATATGGGATATGCTGGTGGCCAACCTGTATCTTAGATGATCAGCACTCAAGGTATTTAAGCAGGCAGCTGTGCGAAAATCTCCTAAATCGATTACAGTACGTTTTTATCCAATTAAGGCATACATGGGGATGTTTCTATACTGAGCTTTACTTAAACATTGAGCTGCTATTAATAGCCACAGGCTTTCCAGTGGTCAAAAGGCCCACATCATGCAAGATCACAGGCCATGCTGATTGGACCAGAGACAGGTCTCACGATTGGTATATTGGGAGGTATTGCGAGACCCAAAGCAAAGGGCAATTTGCCTTAAAGGAAGGATCCCTATGGTATTGATTAAAAACAGTGGTCTTTGTTTACGGTGCCGTTTAACTATTGTCTGCATGTGCTGCCGCATAACAGATTTATAAGCCGAGCCAGAGAGGTTTTGGTCTCTTCCAAGGGCTAGAGTAACATCTGTAAAAACTTTTATTTCAAAAATAATTTTACTCACTTCCATAACTTTTGGGGGGTTTTTTTACCACCCACTACCAGTGTTCTTTAATTTTTCCATCCCCAATCATAGTGAAGTGGATGTGATGACGTGTTGTTACCTTTACACATTAAGCTGGGTCCAGCATGTCATTTACATTGAATGAGCAGCTAGGCGTGAGTCTTCACTGTTTGCCCAGCCCTAGGCATACATGCAGCATCGCTCTTGCTTGAGGTATCATCTGGTTGTGTGTGTTACTGTGTTTCGCCTTTACTTGTTGGTAGCATGTAGCCCCATGTTATTGGCGGCCACGGGGTTAAATCCCTATTCACACCTCCCTGGTTAAATTTGCAACTTGCGCGCTGATAACGAGAATTCTATCACGTGCGTTTTCAGATAATTAACACTGCATGAAAGATTATGTGCTGGAGCTCATTATGGAATATTGCATTAATTTCAGTTCATGATAAACAGACTTTTATGTGACTTTTATTATTAGCTTACTTGTAAATTCCCAGAGCTGCTCTTCCGGTGAGTGACTATAACTCCTATTAATCACAGCTATCTCTGTTATGGTGATGTGAATGGCTCCTTGGTAGCATATTGATCAGTGGAGATTGAGGTATTTTTTTGTTGGCTTCCCTATCATTTTTAATAGCTAAATGCAGCTATCTAACCCTATAGGTTTTTTGTTTAATTATTGTAATTGTGTTGTTTAGAAATTAGATCATTAATTGTGATTTTAGGATTGGACTAAGAGTATTTACCCAAAGCAGGTACAGAGAGACTGTAGCAGAGGGACCCGGCAGACTCCATCCATGAGAATTGCATGTTATTTACAGCTCTGCAGTCGCTTCCTTCATGCAGTAAAACACTAAGGCGAAGCATGCTGCAACTCACCTCAATTCAGCAATAGAATGTGGCACGTTGACTAATTAAGGTAGATTTGGTACCCAATATGCCTTCCTTAGGTGCTAGGTAAGAAGGATTAGACTTGGATATGAAATACTGCAGGTGCCTGTGCCCATGGTGCTATCAAGTCTACAGAGAGCCCCAAAACTCTGGTTGGGGCAAGCAAAAAGACAATTCAGCCATGTTTTACACCATTTTCACTTGTTGCTGACCAATACAGGAAAATTGCTGCCCCGTGCAGTATGTGGGATGCAGAAACTCAAAGAATGTAATACGTTACTTAGATATTCATGCCCCTTGCCCCATGCAGGGCACAGTGCATTACCTCCACGTGAACAATAATGAGTGTCCTGCAAAGAATAACCAGTATGGTCATCCTGTTCGCAAGCAGTGATTGTGAAAGGTGGATTCAAATGAGATGTGTGTAATGGTGTACACATGTTCGAACACTACCGCCTTGTGCCAGATGCCCGCAGAAAACTAAACAGTACCAAAATCAGCTGAAAATATGATTCTTGTAGTATTTTTTGTAGTCTGCCAAGTTTTGTGAGGTGGACAATATATCTTGGATTATGTATATGTTTTAATACAAAAAATAGAAAGAGGGGCTGGATGATAAACAGAATAATGAGTACGGGGATATCCCGTTCAACAAGATACCAAAACTAAAGAGGAAATAAAGGGTTCAAAGAGCAAAAGCCAGATATAATAAAATATAACTTTTAATTCATAAAGCTAAAAAAAAATGAATGGAATGAAACCGTAACATGGCTTTCTCCCCTCTTGCCTACCTGACCCGTCGGTTTCTTCTAATTGAGAATTGATTTTACGGCAGTGCCCTTGGCAAGACAGTTTGATAAATCCTCTCGCAGCCCGACGCTGATGTGCGGTCTGATGTCCGGTACTAGATACTTTACTTCTGCATTACCGGTCATTTATCTATTTATTTACTTATTCATATTGATACTTGGTTTTGTTACATATATATGTTACATATATTTCTTCTATGGGTTGGTTATGGGGATTCATAGTGTGCTTTTTAGTATTTGCTTTTTAACCCTTTAAGTGTCTTATGGCAATGTAGCCCTGATTATACACTGTGCATTTAGCACATTTGTTATGTCAGTGTCTATTTATTTTATACATATTAGGGGGTGGTTTATTCATTATTGTTTCGTTTCATTAAGTTATGTTTAGATTTCTGAATTACAAGTTCTATTTTATTATATCATTTACACCTGTATACATTTTAATTATGAAGCACCATTAGATACTATAATGCTATGACGAAGAGAACAAAATTCAGAATAACATTAAAAGGGAACAATATACCAATTGAACAATGAAATATATTATAGCATTTCTCTTTCCAGTTGATTATTCTAGTTTTTAGGGTTTTTTTGCGGTCACATTCTTACTGGCCTCTAGAGAACATTCCTTTCTCTAGATGGCATCTCACATCCCAATGTCTACTGGCAAGAGCATTTGGCATAATACACCCCTCTAGCAAAAGTCTGAAAAAGTAACAAAACAAGCTCCATTCTGTGTCATAGTAAGTATAATCCTTCCAGAATAAATACTAAATGGGCCATAATCCACCATGAAAAGAACATTTACTGCCAGTTTAGTGATTTGGGCTTTGGTGCAGCATGCCAATTTCTAATCATTAAATAATTGGTCTGTAATGGATAGATTTTTTCCTAGAGCGAAATCCTAACATCTACACCCCGGTGTAGCTGTGCATAACTTCACAGTTTCTTGAAGTGCTTAATAAATTTCATATGAGCAGAGATGAGGCAAACGCACAGGATGTGGAGAATGATTCACAAGTGCCTTATTACAAAAATAATTCCAGAACATGGTAACTGGTACTGCATATGCCAGAATATACATGAGCTGGTTTCATTTTAAATGCAACTTTTTTGTGTGTGTATATATATATATATATATATATATATATATATGTGTGTGTGTGTGTGTGTTCCAAAGCCATCGAATAGGAATATAAGAATTCTGTATAAAGGCGGTTGCCACATGGCATGAAAGCCGGTGAAGCTGCTGCCGTCTGGAGCTTGAAATAATAACGGTTGAATATACCTTTAAATGAAGTATATGACTGTTAAGCAACAGTGAACATTTGCTAGCCAATACACATATGGTAAAACATTTGCTGTGTTATTTTTGCTTTTTAGAAACACTGCGATCGTCAAAAAGCTAATCTGAGGATCCGCTTCAAACCGTCACTCTTTCAGCATGTGGGGACCCACTCCTCTTTGGCAGGAAAAATACAGAAATTAAAAGTAAGCAACCTCATTTAGTTACTTCTATTAAAAAAAAGGTATGAGCAGACCTCAGGTGAGATAAGTGAATGCTGTCTGCCCCCAACTAAACAATACAGATAGGAGACCAGTGTAGATATTCCATGTGTGTGTCTTATTCCAGGATTCCCATGCAAAGCTGCTGTGAGAGTTTTATGTTCAGTGGACTCATTATGTGACCTTCTAATAATTTGTGTTTTTACCGCATTTACCATCTTGAGAAGTGTTGCCTTTTATCATTGTCGGTGTGAAACTTTGCATTATTCCCAGCCCAGTTGATGTCCCTTGGGATGCCGTTTCCTGCCCATGTTATAACATACATCAACACTTCAGTACGTCACGGCATAACACGTCTCATCCGGACAAATGTATTTCCTTTCATATGATAAACAGGACAAAGATTTTGGGAAGCAAGCACTGCGCAAAGAGCATGTCAACCCTGCTGCAGAGGTCAGTACCAGCCTGAAAACCTACCAGCACTTCACCTTGGAGAAGGCTTATCTGCGAGAGGACTTCTTCTGGGCCTTTACACCAACCGCTGGGGACTTTGTTCGCTTCAGGTTCTTTAAGCCTTTAAGGGTAGAAAGGTCTGTTTGCAAATGTGCTATTTTAAGTGTAACATTTTTTAGTAGGCTGCTACTACTGTTTGTTCTCGCATTTTATATGTATTTTCACAGAAGAACATGTATAAGATATCCATAATTGGATATAAAAATATATAAATGGGCATAAAACTTCTGTATGTGGAGCTACTCTAGTGGGAAATGGCAAATCTATGGCTCAGTGGACATGTTGTTTCAGTTGTAGTCCAACACCTGTTCCAAGCATATACTCACACTTTTCCAGGCCTTTACATCGCACCAGGTGTCTGGGCACAAATCTAGGACTAGCAAGTTAATATCATGTATGTGTGCAGATATTTGAGTGTATGATGAATGCAATAATGATATATTGGGCTTTTAACATTGTTTTAAACAAATTAATCAGTCGTGTTATTGCTAAATATAAAAAAATTTAACCTTTTAAGGGACACTACAGCTTATAGACTTAAATGCATACAAATAGCTGAGTGTCCTCGTTAAGTTCTTTTCTCCCTCTTGCGTGGATGGATTCAGGGGATGTGTTTGGGTAAACACATTTCTTGTTTGCCACTAAGCATGTGCACCATGTTCTCCACCAGTGAGGTCCAGCTCGGCCCACACAAGGATTCCAGAGGGTCAAACAATGTCCTCCATGTGCACTCCCATTGATTTCAGTCTCTCTCTCTCTACCTGCTCAAAGGAAGTCATAGCAAGAGATCTATGTATGTGGGACTAAGGATCTCAGTGCTCTTCTTTGGGTTTGGACAACCCTCCACACCCCTTTAATTAGGGTAGAGGCCCGAGCCATTGCATTACAACTTTGAAAGCAACTTAAACTTTAAAATGATATAGGAGCATTATACACAAGCATTAAGAAAAAAAGTCTTTATTAATGAACTTTTCAAATTGTCAGTGGAGGTAAAGCTTGTCCTTCTGTAACACGAGGCAATTAAGCAATGCTCGATTGCACCAAGCAATTTTCACAGCTGTAAGTAATTTTAAAAGGTGTCAAAATAAGAGCTAGAAGCAGATGTGAAGTAGACGCTGTCTGTTCGGGCTGCAGCTTCATCTTCTCCCTGGGATCTCAGTTAATTAGAATTTGAGAAATAATCACGCCTCATCTTAATATCGACGCGCTGCTTAGGATCCATCTAGTCTAATCCTCGCTTCCTTCCTCCTCCGGCAGGTACTTTTTCCGAAGCGGTAACATCGAGCACCCCGAGGATAAGCTGTACAACACCACGGTAGAGATCCTGCCTTTCGACGTAAGTCTTGGGTCGGCAAGAGGAAGGTTATATTAAGAAAAGAAAATAAGTGTCATAACATTTATTTAGCATACAGCACTGTGAAGGACATCCTTTTAATGTTCTGCATAAGTTATTCATGCTTTTCAGACATGTAAAAGACAAAGAGTGGTCTTGATAATTGTTACAGAAACTGCACATCGTTTTTCTTAGTCACATGTGCTGTTATTTTTAGTTCCCATTGCCAGTACACCTACATTTCTTTAAGTGCATGTCTGCTCTGTAGCTCTGCTTTTATAAACCCACGGCCTGCTTCTTCTACCTAACATGAGGCTAGTTCATGAAAGACTGACACAGCTGACACTCAACTGAACTATGATGAATAGAAGAGTATTTAAAAGATCCCCCATAGCCCAATTTCAGTAAAAGTAAATCATCCTTCGTAAAACTCCTGCACATCTCATCGAGACTTTGTTGCAGTGTATAATGTGGAGACCTGAAGAGCTGTGCTCCCCTTGAACGTTGTTCACCAATGAATATGAAGTTAAGAAGTCACTTTGGCTTTGAACATTCTTTTATTTTATCCCTGATCAATGATAGATGAGGCAAAGTGAGACCAACCTGCTGTGGTGTTATCCTGAAATAACTGAGAGTTGGTTCTTCAGGATTATTCATCTCTACTTAGTTATTGCTGATTGCTGTTGATTGGTATAGGTGAACTTTCAGTGTGGTGGTCAGTAACGATCGTCAACAAATTATAAGCACATGCAGTAAGTGGCTTTAGTAAAAGGGTAAGAGGAATCACTCTGGTAAACTCATTATATGATTCAGGTCTTCAGCACAGCAATGTGCTGAGTAACATGTGTTACATTTATGTACTTAATGGGCCTGCCATTGTAATCAAAGTAATTAGTTAATGACTTTAGGAAGACTGTTTAGAACATTGGCCTTAGGATACAGAGGTAAGAGTTGACAATGGGCTGAGCGATATCGTCGGAAATCTTTCTGGAATTGTAACTTCCCCTGTAAGTGTTCTACAGATTGAATTTAGAAATGAAACAATTCAGTAGGTATTTTTAGTTGGATTTAGAGCTCGGTCTGTGTATTTCACAAAGCGAGCATGCGTCTCTTATTAAATTATGGATTAGGTATCTGCAGCAAAGGAGCTTGGTGAAGGCACCTGCTAAAGAAATCCTTTCCCAAAGGAGTACATCATCCAGATTGAACTGGGAATCCATATGCAGTTTAGCACAGACTCTTTAAGCTCAAGGGGCTTGAATACAAATACATCACTATAAAGCAGAATAAAATACCTGCCTTCCCGGCCCACACGCCATTTAATATCTGAGAGCCATGTTCTAGGAAATCCGAGTGGGAAACTCTGCTAAGTGTGTTCCGGCTAAGTGTGGTCCTATTGCGCTCATATATAGTTGAGGTTTTTCAACATGCTGATTTTAAGGAATTTAAGGGCATCCCAAATTGTTCATTAGTACAATGCACTGAAATAAATGTTTTAGTAATTGTCATTAAGCTGGGATCTTGTTTCTAATGAATCACGTTGTCACTTATATTTTGTTAAGGTAGATTCTCTAAGGGTAACTACAGGGAATAGGCCGTCAAACCCCTTATTTATATAATAGAAGAAAGATTGCTCAAAAGTGCATTGAAGAAAGAAAAGTCAGAAAGAAGGAAAAGAGGAGGCACAAGAGAGAGGAAAGAAGGCGATGGGGGGGATTCAGCAGGTACTGAGAGCTTTAGTACACCATGGTGTAAGTGTCAAAGATCTAGAACTCATCCCACTGGCTCCATGTCTTAGCGAAAATATGTGAGGTATTGGAAGCTGAGTGGGGCATTTTCTTAATGATGCGGGTAGCTGTCAACGAATAGAGGACCTCTTGGATAGTTGGAGATACGCGATTCTTCCAACGTTTGGCTATGCAGAGTTTTGCAGCAGTCAATACATGGGACAAAAGTGTGCGATGTGAAACAGAGATATCTGGGAAACATATCAAGGAGAGCCACCTCCACCGAGTCCGGAGGCGGTGATGGGAGAAGCTCTCCGATGAGGGAGAAAACATCTTGTTCTGTTTTTTTTGTTGGTTGAATTAATGGTCGAATTCTCCTCAGAAAGAGTTTCCTTTAATTAGATCATGCGCATAATCGAGACAAGGCACACAACACACAAAAGTCGAAGCGTTGTCTAATTACATATTAAGATTACATGGTTTATATAGCATCTTATCTACTTCTAATAGCATGCATCATTATGATTGGTTACTTTTCAAGCAGGTTACACCTCTTTAAGCTGCATAATTAAGAATGGCCTAGACTTGACCCTTTGCACATATATATATAGAACAACATAGAGTAGACGTGTTGGCGGGAACTCGTGCATATATCATAGACTAGACATTCCCTGCTTTCTTATGTCTTTGTCAGGAATAATATTTACGATAACGCAAGCATTTTTCTAACATTTTTTCATTAGGTTTACTTCTTTCACATGTTTAAACCACATTATTCTTATTAAGGACACCTCTTGGTTGATATCGGAGGTAGTTGCTAAAATGTTATCCTTCCTATTACATGGTCCATTCAAGGTGTGTGTCTGGTTAGTCTGAAAGATAATGATATTACTGCATTTTTCCTTTTTTTTAGGTATTAGTGTATCCCCTGAGGCTGTTATATAAGGCAATAGGTTTCTGTACTTGATGAATAATAGGATAAACCTTAGCTACTAATAAATTCGTGTTTCCAGCATGGAAAAAAAGCTCCAGAGGTTGAGGGCATTGGTTACGTAAAGAGTGATGTTTTTTTCTTTTTCCAGTCGGTTCTTTTTCCTATATTTTTATTTGATGATTGAAATTGTGTACGATTCACCAAGACATGTAATAAATACAGTTTAATATTAGGAATCCAGGCTGTACGCCCAACAGAGAGAGAACCAGGTTTACAGAGGCAGCACTATAACTTTCAGGAAGATGGCCAGGCACCTCCTTCTGAGAACATATTTTGCTTTGCTGTAATTTTGATTGTAAATCTCTAACAGGCAAAGGAATGAATCGCTTGTCCTACTGGATTACACAGCAGTAATTTTAGTTTACCAGCTCAGTTCGCTGTGCCTCGTACATACAAAGAATAGTAATAAAAATGCACAAATATTTATCTTGCTCTCAAGCATTCTCATCTTATCTGTAATACGCATATAAATTGGCTTTTGTGTGCTACGATTCTGGCGAAATTGGGCTACACACTCAACCTTGAAACTGCTTTCCTTGTTTGGTACGTCGACAGGATAAGACACGGCTGCCCCCTAGTGGCCTGACTGAGAACACGTCCACTTGGTTTCACAGAATAAAAAGCTTTAACCCATTACGGACCAAGCTGTTTTAACATTTTTGCGGTGCTCGTGTTTAGCTGTGGTTTTCTTCTCTCTCATTAAGTGTACCCGCACAAGATATTTTTTTTTCCATGCACTAATTCTACCAACAGCCTTTGTCAAAGTTTGTGGTAGTATTTTTTGTGGGGTTTTTTTCCACCAACAATGTAATTTAGGTATGAATTTACAGCTTCTTGTATATGTCACTGCTGAACAAACACCCCAGTTTGTGTTCAGCAACATCTCCTGAGTACAGTGATACCCCTCACTCATAGTTTCGCTGGGTTGTTTGGGAGGGCAAGGGCCAACTTTGGAAGGTGCGCATTTTAAAAAAAAATGTATGTTGACATCTGGTCAGTCTTTGTCCATGTCATATTTCGAACATCTTTGAACCAGCCAATTCAATTTGCCCCATCAAACCATACATTTTTGAAAATTAGACAACCCATCGGTATTTCAAATACCAGTACTCTTTCCGGGATAGGATTTTTTTTGAAAGGTACAGTGCTAGAGCTCAGTGTTCAGAGTCTCTAGAGGGCCTCCTGTGAACTGTTTATTTTTTAATGGGGGCGGCCATCTTGCCAAAGCCAATATCACTCATGGTGCTTGTGATCGCTCTTTGGAGTGATCACTTTGCATCCAGGGCTTTTTTGGCTTCGCTATCTAGGCTCTCTTGGATCTCTAAGGGGATAATAATACTACAGCGTAATACAGTGTATTTGCTCTACAGATCTTTAGGCAGAATTTGGCAGAGCCAGCATTATCAATCCTCTGCCTTGACTCTTCTCCCTTCTCCTCGCTCTACCCATAGAAAGGCCACCTGAACCAGTTAACAGCAATCAGCAGCTTAACAGGGGCAGGACAGACATGTAGACATCCTGGAAGGAAGTATATGTTATATAAAGATTATAAGCATTCACTACATGTATGTGTATGGTTTATTTTAATCTATTACACTGGTTTATTTAGTGGACTGACTGGTAAAATGCATGCTATGGAAAAAGTGACGGATTTAAGGCTATGTTAACAATAAGGAGAGGCAACAAAGAAGGGAGAAAGCATGAAACTGATTGTATGAAGGAAATGTGAACACTGGTGGTCCTTCTGAGACCATAGCTTATGTTTCCCTTCTATGCCGTCCGTTTACTTTTTTAACCCCTTAACGACAATCCACGTACATGTACGGGGTTGCCGTGCAACGGGTTAACGACAATGCCCGTACATGTACGGGCTGCCGTTAAATAGCTGCATCGCCGCGATCGCGGCGTTTTCGCCGCGATCGGCGGCTTTGCAGCATCCACGGAAGCCTCCCAAGTGAGGCTGACCGTGGATCCGGGGAGGGCAGCCCTTGGCATCCCTCCCCGGAAGAAAAATGAATCGCTTCCTAAGCATAAATGGTGTTACTGACATGCCTCGATATCGAGGCATGTCAGCAACACTACCCCCCTACCCCGATCACCTTGTGATTGCTCCGAAGAGCAACCACAAGTGCCATCCTGTAAATGACGTTGCCGTCATTCACAGGATGGCATCAACAATAGATATGAGTTCATAGAGGGTCTATCCAGACCCTCTTGTGAACTCTCGAGCTCCTCCTGCAGGTTGAATGCAGGTACTGCATCCAACCATGCAAGGTCAATGGAGCCCAGCTCACTAATGAGTGATTAGTAAAAAAAAAAAAAAAAAAAAAAAAAAATTAAAAAAAATATTTAAAAAAATGTTTAAAAAAATAATATGGTAACATATAAAAATCCCCACTGTCACCAAAAAAAAAAAATTAATAAGCAAGTCCTAAAATTCTTTATCTTTACAAAAATTCCAGCATGGAAAGAGTTAAAATATTGGCATTACAAATGCCCATAGGGTGTCTCGTATTAAAAAATGCATGAGTGGATGGGATAAATTGAATTGGCAGGGTTCAAAGGTGTCCCAAATATGGGACATGGGGGCAGTAGGATCAGATGTCTAAATGGCCAAAAAATACACACCTCACAAAGGCGGCCTTTTGCCTCCCAAATAACCCAACAAACCCATGCATGTGGGGTATCACTGCGCTCAGGAGATGTTACTGAACACATATTGGGGTGTTGTTTGACAGGGACATATACCAGGAGCGATAAATTTATACCTGAAGTACAACGTGTATGAAAAAAATACAAAAAAATTTACTACCATAAAGTTTCACAAAGGCTGGTGGTAAAATTAGTGCATGGAAAGGGTTAAATTACCAGCATGTGAAATACCTTGGGGTGTCTAGTTTTTAAAAATATATGACTTGATGGGGTAAATTGCATTGGCCGGCTTCAAAGATACCCGAAATGGCACATGGGGGGAAGAATTACCAGATTTGGAAAAAAAGGTTTTGAAATAGCAAAACGCTACCTGTACTTATTGCCCCATAACGTGCAGAAAAAAGCAAAAAAACATAAAAACATTGGGTATTTCTAAACTCAGGACAAATAGTAGAATCTATTTAGCAGGTTTTTTCATTCGTTTTTGCAGATGAGTAAAAGTTTTTTGTTTAAAAAGTGAGAAAAGGTAATTTTTTAACAAAAAATCCCCATATTTTATCATTTTTTTATAGTAAATTAGATGATATGATAAAATTAATGGTATCTAAAGAAAGCCCTGTTTGTCCTGAAAAAAACAATATATAATATGTGTGGGAGCACGAAATGAGAAAGAAGAAAATCACAGCTAAACAGGAACACCGAAAAATGTTAAAATAGCCATTGTCCCGCAATATACTACGAGTAATAACCCCTATTGTCCTTAAGGGGTTATTGAGGTTGACGATCCCTTTAACACTCAGCAGGATTCAGGCTTCTAAGTTGACTTATTTATACCTGACATGTTACTGGTTTGTTTTAAATTCATTGGATTCATTGACTATTTGGGTGCTCACTCATTGCTCACTCGCATAACCCTCAAAAATGTGAGATTATTTTGGGATCAGACGTTTATGTTCTAATAATAATAAAGGAATAATACAAAATCTGATGATTGTTCCCTATACAGAGCCTGCAGTCTGATAAAGAAGCTCTACAAGAAGGGAGAGGAAAGCCTTCCAAATATCACCGCACGCCAGACGGATACCTTCAGATAGGTAACATTGAAGAGCTTTGTTTTTGTTTTGTTTTTTGTTTGTTTTTTAACAGAAAGTGTAAGAAACGGAGATGTATGAACGCCCCTTGTCTGCTTTTGTAGTTCGCTGCATAATTTTTTGTTTGTGCCATTTAAATGATTATTAATGGCTAAACATAAAGCAAGATGCTTGGAGATATTTTTGACTTGGTCTTGATGGTTGCTGTTGGTTGCTGGTCAAACAGACTTTACTATGTTTGGGAACAAGGGAACAACATATCTGAATGTGGAAAAGGGGACTTATATGCTAAACTGGTGTATCTATCAGCTTTACACTAATGGTAGCTTTAAAGTGCTTGTGGGATGTTTTACCCATTAAAATGCTTACCCGGAAAAGGACTATGGATGTTACAAGATTTCTAATCCCTGGAGAAGAGATGATTCAAACATGTCACATTGGTTTTAATTTTCAAGCTAATTAATTAAGATTAAAACATACTTCAATAATTATAAATAATTTAAAAAAAGCCGGATAGCATGTGAATCAGCATTAATCAAATTTCAAGGTTGGTTTTCGCCATTAAATATTTTAAAACACATTAACGTGCATTTAATCACCAACGTTTTCTGTGTCTGCAGTAATTAGCAATCTTAAAGGAGTATGACCAGCACTACTAAGATTAATCCCATATTGTACATTTTGATTCACCAGCTTTTCACAGGACTGGCAAAGGGGTTGCTCCTATAAGATGCACTAATTTGTATATATTACACTGCCAGTTAGGGCTCACAGAAATGTCTTTGTTTTCCATGCTGTACTTACATTATTGCAAAAGGGTTTTTTAATGATAAATTAGCCTTTTAAACTTAAACCTGGATAAGCGAACACAATAAAGGCCGTTTACAACAGTAATAACGTTCACGCCATATTTCTGATCCATATCATGTTGTTTTATTGGACAAAGATTATGCCCCTCCCCCCCAAAAAAAGAAAAACCAAGGATATTTCTAAGTGACCCCCACCTTTTGAATGGTAGTATGTGTTTTAGGTGTATTGTGAGGGAATTCCATCCTGCTTCCCATAGCACTTGGCTGTCATAAGTTATGTTCGGTTTTAGCTTGTTGTAAACACTTGGTGTACGATACCGCAGTAGACATTTTTCTCTTTTCAACACATTTTTAGTAGGCACCATGAGCAGTGTTCCCTGAACACCCACTGCCCAAAGTATCCAGTATGCAGTGTTCATTATACAATTCAAGAATCCAGAAATGAATGCTTTATTTCATATACTCTATTAGTCGAGATGGTTGACTCTTGCCATTGTATTTGTTTCACAGGATCCTTTACTAAAGGTATTGCAGAAGGTGAAGTAGATCCTTCGTTTGGGCCACTTGAGGCACTGCGGCTGTCTATCCAGACAGATTCTCCCGTTTGGGTCATCTTGAGTGAGGTATGGACGGTTACAGTAGAACAGTTTTGCAAGATGTACAAAGAACTGCATCAGTTCTGTTCTGGAGGGGAACGTATTTAAAAAAAAAAAAATGGGTATTCACCTTAATAAGAGATTTTTGTGCTGGTATAAAGCTTTAGTGTCCTTTCCTGGATATTGATTACCAGCATCGTCTGCCTAAAGGGATCTAAACATCTCTGTTGGTGTGTGTTAAAGGCTGGCCGTCATTGTATGTATTTGTGCCCACATTTTGCACTTGTGGTTGTTTCTGATCACTGCTAGATGACTGTGTGGGGTTTGTTCACTGAAGGTTGAGACAAGCTCGTGTGAAACACTCAAATCTGTGTTATGCAGAGTCAATGCCATGTTTTACTCTGGAGCCTTTACTTAGGATTGGCCTTCATAATGGAAAGTAATGAGCTCGTTGAACTGAAAAAACCCTTTATATGACTGTTTGTTATATTATTTTATATTTTTGTTGATTATACAGGATACATTATTATGTACAATAGTTAAAAGCATACTTTGGTTTAATATTCTTTTGGATACAGAAAGTATTCCTGTTCGAAGTGGTTCTCCTGGAGTTATATTCGATTTGAATTTCACATGCCTTTTCATTTTATTACTCAAGTGATTTGCATCGCATGAAACAAAATGGAAAACACAGATGTTATGTAAGGTGATTCTGGTGCCAGGTTTAAAAGGTAGTCTTATCACCATAGCAACCAATAGATTCGTCCTGCTAATTGGACCATTCCATCGGTTGCTGCTGTGGTAAGACCACATTTTAAAGTTTGAAGTATCTGTATAACATGCAAGGCCGACAGATTTCCCGAGCACTTTCCACTTAATTTATTATCTCTGTCTCCAAACAGATATTTATTAAAAAAGCAGACTGAGTTCTTTTGGACCAACAAAATGCCAGAAAAGTGGACTTTGCAACTTCCCGTGCTGCCCCGTAACACGGCTCTCCTGCCAGCACTGCTATGACAGGAAAGTCCTTCAAGAGCAGGGGTGGGACAGAAGCAGAGACACTTGGCGCCAATTCCCATGTGAAGCAGCTGGGGACGGACAAGAAGCTGCTCCAACCACACAGGGGTCTCCAAATGCATTGTTACAGATGCAGGCGGTTCGGCCTACAACGGGACATCCACCCTCCAACCGGTTTTAGATGGGGTGACATTTCTTGGTGCCCTGATTGGCCTCTCCTCCTTCTCTGCCATGGCCCTCCTTAACCCACCACATGAAAGTCTGAGGCATTTATTGCCATGGAAAGCACAATAAAAGTGGACGCCAAAGCGTTGCTTTCTGCATTGGATACACAGGGCAGGACTATTCTCATGAGTCGCTAGAGGACCGGGGCAGCAGGACACTATTACCACTGATTTTCTGTCACCTTAACTTCTGCAGTACTGCTAAGTACTGAAGCAGTTAAATGCCTTTTTTTATGTGAGCAAAGTAACTTTCCTTTTATGTTTCTTTTACGAGTGATACTTTCCTGTACTACTTTTAAGATTCTTACATGCTATAGCAATGCAGATGTTATGTGTAATGGCTGGATTTGTTTTTCTTTCACTAGTCCTCTTTAACCTTGCAGGGGTTACAAAATAAATCAATGTACTACTGCCCTGTAAGAGCACGAGGAAACCACCCACCAACTATCTGTCTTTTAAAGGAAGGACAGACGGCGTTGTCAGTCTGTGTAGAGACCTCTAAGGTAAAAATCTTTATAGAGGCAATCAAAAACAGGCTTCTTTGGCAGGGATAGGGTTAAAAAAAAAAAAAGCCCATTCACCTGGAGGTTCCTTCACTGTATACAGATGTGTTGGAGCACACCAGCTCTTTATCTACTACATTTCCCATAATCCTCTTGTCAGTCATAGCTTGCAGAGAATTGTGGGCGTTGTAGCCATTGACCAACAACCAGTGCCTCGCAGGTTGTCCCATTTCTTAAAATAATAAAAAAGTTTTTCTCTCTTTCAGATATGACAAAATCAGTTTGTACGCTTTGAATCTATTTTCTGTATATGTTGATTCATAATGATAAAGAAAATGTTGTTGGGGAAAAATTGAGATGATTGCTATTTAAGGAAAGCTGATGCCATACATTTCCACTTCGGTTATACACTGGGCTATGTTACAAATCATAATGTGTTTTGTCATTTGTATTTTTTATTGATTTCTCTAATAGACCTATATGAAGAAAATAAAAATGTGCACTGTAATTATCTGGATCCAACACTGTAGCCTGTATTTATTTTTCCCTAAAAAGGAAGACAAAATGTGGGGAATGAGAATCGTTGTGCTCTGTATTAATCCTTCTTCAGTAAAACCACATGTGGTCAGCAGTGCCTCCATCTCCCTGACCTTAATGGGGATATTTTCCACCCGTTAATGCCCTGCCCCAGAGCATGACATTATATTGAGGAAGCAATCTATGCAGACTTAAATCAGCAGGGATGGCCCATAAAATTCATTGTGACGTCCAGCTACAGTGAATACATTTCTTAGGCTTATGACAACTCATTAAAACATCTTTATTTTCTTACTGTTATTATTATTATTATTATACTTTATTTATAAAGCGCTGACACAGAAGAAAATGTTAGATAACAAGAAGTACAATACAGCAATTGACATACAGATACAAGAGGAATGAAGGGCCCTGTTCCTGCAGGATTATATAATTTATTTGTAGGTTTTCTAGCTGTTATTTTAGCCCAGTCTTGAGGAACAGACTTCATTAGCACTACCATAAAGTATCAGCTCAGTGTGGTATTTGAGCAGGAAAGGTCACCCAACATATTATGGGTGACAACAATGGCAGCCGCCAAGTCTGCAGATAAGACGTTTAACGGAATAAAGCGAGATAAAACCAAGATTTTGCCGATACCAACCTACATTACTGTATACAGCACTGTGTTTTACAGTCGAGGAATAAGATATTTCTTTCTGTGTGACTTACGATTATTATGAACAGTGTCAAATTGAGCATAGAAACCACATCTCCTATGAATTATACCACAAAGGTAAATACCAATAAATTTAAAGCTTTCAAAAAAGTCTCCAGCCCAGGAATTCTTTAATACGGACACCAAAATAAGCAGATATAAAATATTCCACCAGTCCAACGAGCGACAGCCCAATGAGAATCCAGATTAGTGACGCACTGACGTACATAGGCCTCAATCTGTGGATGACAAGGAGGAGATGCGTCATTAGCCAATGGCTGGCCTGTACAATAAACGTAATATCGCTATGGAGTCTGACCGCAATACGGCATGGGCTTGGCAGATAATAGTTACATTTTGCTTGTATTTATTTTAAATTTGTCTCACAGGCTTTTTTTCTTGTTAATGGAATCTGGGGCAAACCCGCACCCCAACCTCCCTTTTACCGTAGCGCCTTTAAGTTCCAATCCTTTTCATTTCCAATTTCCAAGCACCCATAAATATCTCGTCATTATATCAGGTCTTCTAGCCCCCTTATTTCCTACAGTTTTAACCCCTACAGTATTTGATACCCCTACAGTATTTGATGCCCCTACACACCAGAGCTTTTTTTTGCCATATTTGTTCAGTCATAATTCCTTATAATATTTTGTGTGACTTTCCCTGCTCAAACACCACAATTAGCTGACTCTTTATGGCAATGCTAATAAAATCTATTCCTCAGATTGTAAGTAGGCAGTGTCCCTCTGGGTGGTTAATGAGCTATTCTAATGTAAATTGTATTATATTTATATACGTTTGGGGTCACTTCCTTGTTTTTAAAAGAAAAGCACATTTCATCTGTTAAAATAACATCAAATGGATCAGAAATACAGTGTAAATGTTAATCTTGTAATGAGCACTGTATTATCACAAAAAGTCGCCCCAAAGTTCCAGAGTACACTACATATATATATATATATATATATAATTACTGTATATATAATGTATATCGATCGTTGAAGAGCCTATTTTGTCCCAAGTTAAAGACCGTTAATGGGTTTTTTATAAAAAAGAGTTTTTATTTTTGAGAAAAACATTAGCATTCCCACTACTTTTAGCCACTTCTACTCAAGTGGGAAATAAAGTTTTAAATGCATTCGCTCCACATCACGAATGCAAAACCATATGTATGAGAAATGTTTTCTTCCCTTGTTCTAATATCTTACCTTCCCACTGCAGATGCTGTGTATCCATGAAAGTACTTGTAACGTGCATAGAGGTAAGAGAGACCACAAGCTGCAGCTGTCCCTTAAAAAAGAGAATATAAAAAGTAATGTATGAAGTCTACCATATACACAATGATATTAAAAATGCATTATTTATGTTATTATTCACTTGCGCATCGCACATTCACCAATAAGGAAGAAAAAGAGCGTAATAAAGTCTCAGCGGCAAAACAAGGAACTCCTGTGCTATATATATATATATATATATATATATACATATATATATCTATACATATATCTATACATATATCTCTATATATATCTATATATATATAGATATATATAGAGATATATATATAGAGAGAGAGAGAGAGAGAGAGAGAGACCGTTCCATACATAAAGCACAATACCTCGCTGCCACAAATCCTTCCATCTAATAGGTGGTCTTCCCTAGTAGGTTGCCTCTACTAGATGACAGCACTTGCACTCCTGAGAGTTTTTCAGAATTATGTAGCTGTATAAGTCTGTCTCTTCTTCTGGGTGTATTTTTAATGTTTACAGTGTTTTATAAGGTTACCTTGGTAGTGCAACTGATTTTTCTTATTCAGGAGTGTGGTGATCAAATCTGATTATTCAATTATTATTAAAGACTACTTAGGTCATCCCTTGTGAGTGTAGGTCACAGGTTCATTGTGTTGGTGTCGACCAGTTCTGTGTACAAGCTGTTTGGGGTTTTCTTACCTTCATGGAAAAAATATCCAGCAATCCAAAGAATAGAGAGAAAAATAGGAAAATATTCTGCGCAGTTCAGTCTGGTGGAAAACGGAAAAGGGTACAGTAAACTTGGATGTAATGATAACTCCAAAGAACAAATTTATCATTACAGAACATTTTGTAAAGCATAATATTCCATTAATATACACTAATTCCCAATTCTTAATGGTATATCAAGGGGCTACGAGAACTCTTGGAGCCAGGAAACCATAAGTTCTAAAATGTCACTTTTGTTCAGGAATAAAGTGTTTGAATCCAGATGCTGGTGTCTGTGAGAAACTTGTGGAAGGCATTGGTGTCTATATCCCAATTCCATACTTTTCTCCAGTCTTGGTGTATGAGAGCTAGCCACTTACTGTGCTCTGAAGGTCCTTTCAAAGTTCGGATGACCTGACGTGCTCGGAGGAGAAACGTTGTACTTTCGGCGTGCCCAGATGACCTGCATGGAAAAATATGCTGCGGAGAAGGAAAGCAATGTTTGAGCGGGAAAAGACAAACGTCCACCCACCAGTCCAAGAGGAAATGCACTGGAAGACACATACACAGTGTCATGATTAACTCATATAATGTAGTGGATGCATGGAAGGGTAACCCAGCAGATGTGGTTAGTTTCTTTGTTTAAGCATTCAATGAGTTAATCTGAGGTTGATTTAATGTGTTTCTTTGTGCATGCCCTCTGTATCTGTTCTGGCTAGAGGTGTCATCTTCCCAAAGGACCCCTGTGGTGATTCATGGCCTAACAGATAAGGATCCTTAGTTATAGGAATTCCATTCCTATCTTAAGTGGGGGGGGTTTCCATCACCTTTACCCCACCATAACTTATTGGCACATCAAAGATGGGACCCGATTCTTGGGGATGGTGTCATATAATCAGTCATGTGGTCAGAGGGGCGTTTGCTTGCAAAAGTCTGATTTAGGGACAATGCAGCGACCAAAAAGCAGAACTCCATGATATACTCTGATCAGAACAACATCGTAAGAAACCATCTGGAGTTCCCACAGGCCTACTTATTGGAGAAACTCGTGAGTGAGGGTCCTGTGTTTAAGTCCCTTTGTTTTTAAGAACTGTTTGCTGTTTTACTTTTATTTTGTATGTCTTGTTTTTTGTAATTCTGGCACTGTGTAATCTTTGTCTTTTTGTTATTAAAATATTCATAATCCAAGTCTGTCTTTGGTCTCTAGTATCGATATCCACAAACCCTAAGAGAGGATAACACGTTACCGTATTGTTATTGAGTTCTACAGGATATATATATATATATATGTTGTTTGCCCGGGGTGGGTTGATATATATATAGAGATAAAGGTTCTAATTCGGATTTCTCACGAATCCGGTATCAAAATCGTGAGTGGTGGCAGACTACCTGGGGGGATACAGGCAGGATTTGGGGGTTAATTTGGGTTAACTGATGCCTTGTTAAGGGGTCAAGTTAGTAAATCCAGAGGCCTGGTGCTATTAACCCCTTCATGCCCACGCCCTCCACACCGTCACAGCTTGGCAAGTAGTCCTGACCGTGACACACAGTTCATATTTTTTTTGCGTTATTGGCGTCACTAGAGGGTGAAAAAAAATGATACATCTACAGTTGACTGCCAAAGGAGTTACCTATAGTTGGCCCAAGATAATAGTTTTCAGAACTCCTGTTGTTCTATAAATACATTTCTGGCTTTTTTATTTGAAATGGGTGGACAGCAAGTTACCCTTCAGATCAAGATACCTATATAGACTACCATTCAAAAGTTTGGGGGTCACTTAGACATTTCCTTGTTTTTGAAAGAAAAAGCTATTTTCGTCCAATAGAATACAATGAAATGAACCAAAAAATACAGTGTAGACGTTGTTAATGTTGTAAATGCCTATTGTAGCTGGAAATGGCTGATTATTAGTGGAATATCTTCATAGGTGTACAGAAGCCCTTTGTCAGCAACCATCACTCCTGTGTTCCAATAGCACGTTGTATTCGTTAATCCATGAAAATAGAAGTATAAAAAAATGTCTTTTATTTGGATGCTTGATCCCATATGTATAAAAAAAATAGCGTGTCCAAAATTATGCAAGAAAAGGAACAAAAAATATACAATGAATATCATAGCATCCGCAGAAAAAGACTGCTTGACGCGTTTCGGACCTCACGTGCTTTATCAAAAGCAACCCTAATATAGCCATGTTAATCAAACACTTAATGAAAATAAACACCCGATAATAGCAAAAATAAATGAATCACCCAACAATATGAAACAATTAAAAAACATGATATACCCAAATAAAGAAATAAATCACAAATAAAAATATATAATATACGCAAATAAAGAGCTAAATCACAGATGAGAATAAATCTTTATCAAAGAAACAGGACACGTCATCCCAAGAATTTAACCCCATAGGCTTTCTAGTGGCCAGAATGAAAATCCAGTATACCCCTCGTTGGTTAAGAAGGGTAAAAACATCAACACAAATGACAAGAAACAAATGACTCAACACTTAAAATATGTTCCCTAATCCTGTCCTTATGTCTTCGTGTAGTACATACCACATTTTTACACAAGATTAAATAAACATTACGTGTGGTGAAATTAATAAACTGCCTAATGTTAAAGGTATGCTTATTAGAGGTGGGTGTAAAAGAAACATCCTTATTAACATAGGGACAACACTTGGACGGTAGTGTGTATACACATCCAGACATACCTAGGAGCTTTGCAGTACAGGTTATATGGAGTTCTTCCTTCTCTGAAGGAGAGGTTTCATGCATTATAAATGTGGTGGTAGGAGGACTGGGCCAGAAACAAGCAGCATATGTAAACATGGCTATAGATTTATAATATTCCTCAATACATTATTTAATTATACAATAAACTACATGTGGCTGTGCCTCATACGTTGCTATAACATATGTGTGCCTCAGGGCCCCGCTTCATCTTGATCCTCCTGTCAGTCATATAAAAAAAATCAAGATCTACTAATATATGTTTCGATTTAGCAACTCAAGATATTTTAATAATACAAGTCTAATTCTCTTGTTACATATTTTCCATCATGCACCTGACCTATTCTTCCTAAATAGCGCTGTGTTGAGGATGGACGAGCGACTTTTAAAACTGACCAATAAGGAATTACACATCTACACTGCTTGTAAGAAAAAAATACATATATAACATCATCAAAAATGTTAAATCATAAGTACAGGTTAATTTATGTACTAATGAATAATGGAACAACTCACAGATGTGAGATATGAAATCCCCTGTAAGGATTAAATCAATTCACCTATAGAATAGAATCATTTTTCCTGTTTATTATATCACTTCCCCAGGAAGGGGTATATATGTTTGCATGTATGTGAGTATAAGTGTGTCAGCATGGATGTCTATACATGTTTTATTTGAGCATGGATATGGATATGTATGTGTTTATGTGTGAGCATGGATGTGTAAGCGGTGTGAGATGGACTGTGTGTGTGTGTTTGCATAAGTGGTGTGAGAGTGTGTGTGTGTGTGTTAACATGTGTAAATTTGTGTAATTGTGTTTAAATGTGTGTGACAGAGTATATGTTGGACACAGACAGGGGTTTTCTTGTTCAAATTCCTGATAGGAGTTCTGCGATTACATTATTACATCTCATAAAAGAATGTGCTAAAGAAGGAGCAATAATATATTCAAATACAATATATTCTGAAGTTTTTCAACATTTGACAGTAAATCCCAAATATAATTTTGTTGATCCAAAAACAGGTACTCATGCACAAACATTTGAGAGATTAGATGGTTCAGTTAAATGGCGTAATAAGAAACATTGTGGAACTTCGATGATTCATCCAAATTTAGTTTGCTGAATTTGTGGGGAAAATCTCTTTGATGCATTGTGTGATTACATTAAATGTTATATGTGTTAAGAAAGTGTATAAAGAATTACCTGCTTGTAATGTTAATTAAGTTTAGTGAAAATAAAATGTTATAAAAAAAATAAATTGGTGGCATCCCGGATAATACACTAGGGGGCGCCTGGATAATACACAAGTACCGGGACCTCTCGGCTATCATATGCATTGAAGTACCTAAGATGGCTAGAGCCAAGTACGGATTAGCCAGCCAGCGCAGGGGACGTGACAAGCAATTTATTTGGCATAGAAACTAAGTAGGGTTACCAAACACAGGCAAGTAAATAAACGGTGCACTTTAGTTGGCTCAGCTTCACTTTGCACTGCTCCTCTCTAAACAAAATAGCCTTTACTCGGCCCAAAACCTATAGGGCCGAAGAGCTCAAGCTTAAATATATGCCGAGCTTAAACTGTTCCTGACTATCTTGTCAACTGTAGACACAATGGGCACTACTGCTCCGCAGAGCTAACCTTGCGCCATAATCTAACAAACGCTGTTATTTTAGCTTACATAGAAGCTAGCATTTAACCCATTGGCTTCCTGTCTAGCAGCTACTCACAAATAAGAGGTTATTCTGTTAGCGGCATAAGGTTAAGCGTTTGCTAACACTTACCTTGTTCCAAAACAGCCAACACAGTGACAAAGGCCAGTAGAGCAATTTGGTCACGCATGTCAGACAGGGTACTTCAGATGCCGTCTGTGCCCTAAAATGTTGCTCCTTATTGGGGACCCAAACCAAGCACTTGTAATCTTGTCTATCACTTGATCTCTCTTCCACCTACAGAGAGGATAGGTTCCTTTTTTTGAATCCTGAAGGTAGAAGGTAGCTTGCTGGGAGGCAGGGGTAAGGACTTGAAGGCAGGTGGTAGATCTCCTTTCCCCAGTTGCAGAGTCTGCACTTGTTTCCTGTTCATAAAGCATTGAGGTTGTTAGTAAAGGTTTCATGATTATTCCCTGCCTATCTCCTGCTTTATAACTGTCTCATTCCAGGGCAGAGCCTAGGGTCACTGACGCCTGAGTGCAAAATAATTTTTGGCCCCCCAGGTGGGTGTCGCAGTATTGCTATCTCCTCCCCTTAAACATAACCCCTCTAACTACACCCATATTCTATGGCAACCGCTACACCGCTTTGGTTCCCCTGACTTCACCATGTAACATGTCACTCACTTCCCACAGTGCCAGAAACAGTTTGTCAGTTTCGTCTTTCCCCCCAAACAGCATTACACTAAATGTGTCAGCGACATCTGGAGCTCTTGAATAAGAGGGGAAAAGCCGTAGCGTTGCCCCCAAGGCAAGAACAGAATATTGTGCCCTCCCACTACATCTTTACAGAGCCTTTCTTGTGCAAAGTAGATAAGTGACAAAAAAATCATGATATTAGAACTGTAGAGAGTTAAAAACATAAAAGTAAAACAAATATGCCCAAATCCAGGGATTTATTCAGGTTTTGACACCAAGTGTGATACAGCATAACTCCTATCATTATATGGTCTCTCTCTTATTATAGCAAGAAAGATGCAGACAGTTGTATGGCATATCTCCCATCTCTATATACTGAGCCAGACACTGAAGGTAGTACAGTATAACTCCCAATATCACAACAGTATATTTTCATCACTTTTTAATTTTATGTAATGGGCCATTGACAAATGAATTTTTAGTTTTTACACCAAGTAGTTGTAGATAAAACATGTGTGCAATAATTATACATTATGAGGGGCCAATTTAAAATAACGTATTTGCTCAATTATAAGACGACCCCCCAAAATCTGAATATTAATTTATGAAAAAAAGAAAAAGCCTGAATATAAGACGACCCCATAAGAAAAAAAGTTTTACCAGTAAATGTTAATTCATGTAAACTATGTGAACATTTTTTTTTTTTAATAAAAGTTATGATTGAGAAAAATATATATTTTTTTTTATTTCTTTTTTTTTTTCAACCTGTCCCCCCAGTTATGCACATCTGCCCCCTGGCTTGCCACTCTGCCCCAGAAATGCCTTATACCCCCTATATGCCACTGTGCACCATGATATGCCTTTTAACCCTCTAAATGCCACTGTGCCCCATGATATGCCTTTTGACCCCCTATGTCAGGGGTGTCCAAGTTTTTTTTTTTTTGCAGTGGGCCACTTCATCAGAATTATATACGTGCGAGGGCCGCACTCATTTTTCACTGTGAGAAAATATGGCCTTTAATAAGATATACAGATTAAAATAAAGTAAATGACACAAAACCTTTACTTTTCCTCTCACTGATTTCTGGGCCTAAAAAGTTTTGTGACTACAAATTCAGGATTCTGGATAAGTAAAAATGAAATAGTTCTATTTATATCAGGGATGCACTAAAATGAAAATTCTGGACCAAAACCGAAAATTCAGGGTTCACTTAGCCGAAACCGAAAATGACCCCCCCCTCACCTTTAAAAATAATTAAAAAAATCCCACACTTTTAATAAAAGTAAGTTACACACCAAAATTGTACAAAAAAATTATATATTATGATTGTTAACAGCAATCTCAGGCATACCCAGATTCCAGCATGTACTGGTTGGCTGGGCATGATAGGAGTGTGATTGCTGTCAACAATCATATATAAATGAATAGTTATTGTATTTTTTGTCCAATTTTAGTGCGTTAACACCACAATTGGGGGGGGGGGAATCAACAATATGACTAGCATGATGGGAGTGTGATTGCTAACAGCAAACACACTCTTTTTATACCCTGGCAACCAGTAAATGCTGGAACCCAGGAGATTGCTGTTAGCCGTTAGCAATCACACTCCTATCATCCCAAGTTAGCCAGTACATGCTGGTACATGGTGGCTGTAAGTGCAGACCCCATACTGCTGGCAGCATCAATACACAAGGGGGGCAGCTAGCCAGGTTTCAGCATGTACTGGCTGACTTGGCATGATAGGAGTGTGATTGCTAACAGCAATCACAGTCCCATCATGCCTAGGTTCCAGCACTTACACATCCATGCTATCACACACACACATTCATTCACAGATTCATTCCCTCAATCACGCATACTCATTCAAACACCCTTCCCCTACCCCCTTACCTGCACTACACCTCTTGATGCCGCTCACAGACTTCAGCAGGGGGCTGAAGTCCGCTTCCTCTGTGCAGTACAATAGACCCTCCCACAAGTAAGCAGCAGGGCTCTACCCTATGTGCCACTCTGCCTCCAGAATTGCCTTATCTATGGCATTTAGGGGGTTAAAAGGCATATTACGGGGCAGAGGGGCATATAGGAAGGTATAAGGCATTTCAGGAGGCAGAGTGGCGCATAGAGGGTTAAAAGGCATTTCTGGAGGCAGAGCGGCATTAAGGGGGTTAAAAGGCATTTCACAGAGCACTCTGCCTCCAGAAATGCCTTATGCCCCCATTTAACACTCCCCCTCCCTCCTCCAAACTTACCAGAGCTTCTGAGTCCCCGGTGCGTAGTCTGGGCAGCGTGTAGAGCTCTACGCGATTCGCGTAGACAACTTCCGCTGCAGCCGGGAGGAGGTGCGTTTAGCGGCGGGGGTTGTCTGCGTCCAACATCCTTCATCGCACAGACAGGAGGATCCAGGTCCCCTGCATCGCTGCGGGGGATCTGGATCTTAGTCTCATAGTCAGACCTAGTTGAGGTCTGATTATAAGACTACCCTGATTATAAGACGAGGGGTATTTTTCAGAGCATTTTATTTGGTATATAAAAGTACCAGCTAAACAATGAATGCAGAACAAACTATAAAAGGTTGGCCCATCAGATGCACAATTAAGAATATGATCACAATAGATACCTCTCACTACCCCCCTTTCTTATTCACTTACCTTGCTGAAGTCCTATAGTGGGAGCGCAAGGCCTCTGTCTTGCTGCTCCTCCGTGTTGCGCGAGGCTTCACTGCTGAGCGCTGGGATATGACGTCATATTCGGATGTTTAGCATCAAATACTGGGGCTGCGACCGAGACAGAGGCCTCACACTCCCAGGGGCTCCATGCGCTTTTTCATAAGCAACCGCTTGATGCCCCTTTTTCTCCTCCACTCCCTGCTGCCTGGGTGCTGTGCAACCCATGCCCCCGACATCGATGTAAAGCACAAGGGGCTCCAGATATGTATGGAAAGTTATTAAGCATTCCTTGTATCATTCTAGATTCAGCTTATATTCTTTGATTGAGCCTCTTTACAACATATGGCTGCTACATGGGGAGGCTGCTCAGCTTCTATTGCCTGTAGTATAAGGTTCTTACCTCTCTCTAAAAATGTTCCTTGCTTCTGTTCCAGATGCTGTACTCATTTGCCTCTAACATTGTGAGAAGGCTGGGATACACTGCACCGCCCACCTCTCTCGTTTCACACGCTTGCTCACACACACTCACACAGTATCAACTCGAACCATGTGTCAGAAGCACAGCAGCTCCTTGTTGACTGGGTGCACACACAATCAGAAGCACTTGCCTTTGCAATCTTGTACCTGTTAAACCAAGCTGATGAGCTGTTAGGAGAAATTTCCCCTATTGTGAGACTTCTTTCCCTTGAAATGGCCTCCCAAATACTTCTGTAATATATAAGCAAAGTGTATTTCAAGTATAAATCGATCTTTTATGGATTTTAATATTAGAACCAAATTATACTATCACCATTAAATAATAAAACTGTGATATATAGTTTAATATTAACTAACCAGGTGAGGTTTCTGAAGATAATTTGATGTCAAAAGTCCTACATGCCAAGACTTAGCACAGCAACAAGACACAGTAGTGTCTTGCATCAGCAATGTCTCTCACAGGCAGAAATCTCAGGGCAGACAGGGTTATGCGTAAGCTCTTTTGAAGAAGCATAAAGAAACTGGCAATGTTGAGGACCGTAGATGTAGTGGTCGGCCAAGAAAACTTAGTGCAGAACATGAAAGACACATCATGCTTACTATCAATCACAATAGGAAGATGTCCAACAGTGCCATCAGCTTAGCATTGGCAGAAAGCTGTGGGACCCTGGTACACCTACTGTCCATAGAAGTCTGATCGGAAGTTGTCTTCGCATGAGACTTGTAGCCAAAAAGCCATACATCTGCCGTGGAAACAAGGCCAATAAATGTAACTATTGACAAAAAACAGTTCGCTAAAGGG
Organism: Spea bombifrons; assembly: GCF_027358695.1. NCBI lineage: Eukaryota > Metazoa > Chordata > Amphibia > Anura > Pelobatidae > Spea > Spea bombifrons. The sequence continues at coordinate 19,749,623 of NC_071090.1, read as the reverse complement.
CTGGACAGCGGTACAAGAATTAATATTTGCAGGCAACATTGAACCGTGGTGGAGGTTCCTTGCAAGTTTAGGCTGCATATATTTATTCAGCATGTAATACCATCAGGGAGTGATCTGATTTGCCCCAAATTTACTCAACAGCATAACAACAACCCCAAACATACAGCCAAAGTCATTAAGAACTTAAAAACATCAGCGTTAAGAAGAACAAGGAGTCCTGGAAGTGATGGTATGGAACTTCTGGCTCTGGCTACCCGGAGCCTTCCCTTGCGGGAAGTGGCCAGGACTGCACACTGATGTCGGTGGGCGGCCCCGCTGACGTCTTCTAATCTACTAAAGGCTAACTTCTTTTCTTTTATGATTTTGGCCACTTCTGCAGAGTACCACAGCAGTTTCTTTAATTTTTTGCTCTTACTGCGCAGCCTAATATAACTTAAATAATCCAATTTCTCCTGAACTCCATTTAAATTGCCCCAGTCTGATAGTGACTCCTCTACACATATTCTCATTTTAGAAAAGTCAGCTTGAGAGGAGTCTCTTCCTGAGCAGAGTTTAGATGGGGCCCCTAGCAATGAGGGAGGAGGTTAGTCAGAAGGGAGTCAGGCACATAGCTGGGTGACAGTAAGACGTAGTTGCAGTGTGGGAGGGAAGAGGGAAGCCAGTGAAGTCCAGAGTTTCTCCATCCCAACAAATTTGCCCATTTAAGTGAGCAAGTTGGGGAGGCAGACTCAGAGGTGGGCTTACCTTGTGTTCTCTTATACCTCTTGTGCTGCTGTAACTGCTGCGGTGCACAAACTGGCCACTTAAACAATGCAAGCCCCTTACTATGAGCAAGCTCTGAGTTTAACCACTTCCTTTATACAGAGCAACCCAGTTAAGGGGAAAAAAACAGTTTAGCAAAATACAATTTTTTTTTGTTTTCTTCAGAAACCCTTCAACCTTATTGATGGTTGAGACACAAACCCACTGTTGGTATACTTATATTCTACCAAATATACCACTTCTGTGCTGCTGCGGCGCACGAACTGGCCACCTACAGAAAGCAAGTCACTTGGAGAAATGCAAGCCCCTTACTATATATCTTGTGAGAACTGTGCAATAGTATTAGGCATGGTTGGATGGCCTGTTTGTGTTTCCAGCTGTAAAACTTACTTCCCTTCTATAACATAAGGGTCCTTTTGTATAGTGCGGAAGTATATTTGACTATCCCGTTAATATTAACTGTGGCTTGTTAGAGACTAGGGCTGCAACTAACGGTTATTTTCATAATCAATTAGTTGGCTGATTATTTTTTTGATTAATCGATTAATTGGATAAAAAAAATTCAAATTTTCATTTATTTAAAATAATTTAATAATGTAACGTAGGATGTAAGATACAAACAGCAGAATAAAAAAATTGATAACAATGCATTTCTTGTTTTTATTTCCCAACCTGCCCCCCCCCCCCAGTTATGCACATTTGAGCCCAGGCTTGCCACACTGCCCTCCCAGACATGCCACACTGCCCTCCCCACATATGCCTTGTATAGCCTATATGCCTTATACCCCCTGATATGTCACTCCGTCCTCCCAAGGTATGCCGTATACCCCCCTATGCCATAGTGCGCTCATAGGTTTGCAGACTGGTTCACAGACAATACTTTTATAAATAAGCACTGGGTTAATCTTCACTGCCCCCAGGATTTAGATTCCCCTCAGTTTTCCCCCCTTTAGCTCTAACTGCACCTTAAGTTAACTTTATTTAATAACAACTCTGCCTAAATTAACCCTAAACACCCCATCAACCAGAACTGCCCCTAAATTAACCCTAAACATCCCAATAACTATAACAGCCCTTAAATTAACCTTTAAATACCCCATCAACCACAACTGCTCCTAAATTAACCCTAAACACCCCATCAACCACAATTAACCCTAAACACCGCACTAACTATAACTGCCCCTAAATTAACCTTAACCCCCCTCACTAACTATAACTGCCCCTAAATTAACCCTAAACACCCCACTAACTATAACTGCCCCTAAATTAACCCTAAACACCCCACTAACTATAACTGCCCCTAAATTGACCCTAACCCCCCTCACTAACTATAACTGCCCCTAAATTAACCCTAACCCCCCTCACTAACTATAACTGCCCCTAAATTAACCCTAAACACCCCACTAACTATAACTGCCCCTAAATGAACCCTAAACACCCCACTAACTATAACTGCCCCTAAATTAACCCTAAACACCCCACTAACTATAACTGCCCCTAAATTAACCCTAAACACACCATTAACTATAACTGCCCCTAAATTAACCCTAAACACACCATTAACTATAACTGCCCCTAAATTAACCCTAAACACACCATTAACTATAACTGCCCCTAACTCTCAGCAACCCAAATATAAATTTTATACTCACCAGTGAGTTCTTGAGCCATGTCGACGGTATAGGAAATGGGCGGGGCCACTATGGCCCCACCCCTTTCTTTCTCCCTGCCCCTCCAGTCACTGCCAATTGACCCCGCCCCCTTCTCACTGTCCCTCCTTGCAGCCAATCGGCAGTGACTGCAGGGAGGGACTGGAAAAAGGAAGTGGGCGGGCCAATCGGCAGTGACTGCAGGGAGGAACTGTAAGTAGGAGATGCTGCTGTGAGTCAGACACTAAACGGATTATAAAACGAGGGATATTTTTCAGAGCATTTGCTCTGAAAAAACCCTCATTTTATAAATCGATAAAAATCGATTCAACTAATCGATAATGAAATTCGTTGGCAACGATTTTCATTATCAATTATCAATTTTATCGATTAGTTGTTGCAGCCCTATTAGAGACCTACTCTCCTGCATCAGGAGCAATGCATGGGAGTAGGGGGTTGAAGTCAGAAGTCCCCCCCTTCTGCTTATATCAGTTCATCCCCCATCTTGCGAGCTGGACCCTCTTTACTAATGTATCGGTTTTGTCACAGTCTGTCAGCTCTAGTTTTTATTCGTAAACAGAGCCACATAAATTGTTGGTGCTATATAAAAATGAATTTAAAGATAATACTAATGATATTATCAGGAGAGCATAATTTATATCCATCATCTAATTGGTATTATCAGTCATGTGATACTTAATGATCTCATGTATGGCTAGCCCTAAGATGCTCTCTCTGATTGGAAGTTTATTTTTAATTGATCTTTTAATAATCGGTGAATCCCAAGTGAAATCCCTTCTTGACCACAGGTGACAATTTAGATGTTGTTAGAACATTTTGTTAATTTAAAGTAACTACAATAGAATCTTTATGTTTGACTATTAATGGGTTATTACCATATTTGCTCGATTATAAGACTACCCTGATTATAAGACGACCCCCCAAAATCTGAATATTAATTCAGTGAGAATTCCCCTCACTGGAACTCTCCTCACTGACATCCGGGGAAGGTCTGCACGATGGACGCACACAACCCCCCGCTACTAACCGCACCTCCTTCCGGCTGCAGCGGAATTTGTCTACACGCTGCCCCGGCAACGCACCAGGGAATCAGAAGCACCAGTAAGTTGGGGGGGGAGTCAGGAGGATCTGCAGCGCTGCGGGGGATCTGGATCTTTGTCTCATAGTCAGACATATTTGAGGTCTGATTATAAGACGACCACGATTATAAGACGAGGGGTATTTTTAAGAGCATTTGCTCTGAAAAAAAACATCTTATAAACGAGCTTAGGGGTTACCTGCGTTTTAGGGGTAGATGCCAAAATCTAGAGCCAAGAAGAAATGTACGTACCAGTATAAGAAAGCAAAGAAAGTTAGTTAGGTACGCATGGTAACAGCTCCAGGGCCGTGTGGGATATGTCCTGTTATCAGCCCTACCAACATTATTTTAAAGCACAAGAGTTACCAGCTTAGGGTGTTATGGAAAATAAGTCAAAAACTCAAATAATGCATTTCTGTATTGACCTCATTAGCAAACACTTGGTTAAAAGATCTGAACCTGGATAAATTGTTTCTGGTTATGCTGACCTCAGGACTGACCCAACGTTGCTCCTTGTCAAGCAGCTCCCTCTAGCGCGAATGCATTATTGTGCTGAAATTGGTGTTTCCTCCTGAAAAACAAAGAATAAATGAGAATGCTTAATGTCCTTAACAATCCAACTAAAGAATCATTAAAGTACTTTGTAACATGTATTCTTTAAAAACTAAAATACCTTAGGTAGAAGCTGAAGCTCAGGTGCTGTAGCTATCAGTTGAAGGAAAACATTTCCGTTGAGATTAATAGCAGTGCTTCCCTTGCATGAACACAGGTGGTCTTGTTAGACCCCATAGCAACTTCACAGAGCCAGCGCTGGAGCTGACTGGCGATTCTGCAGACTCTCCCCAATTCATTTACAAGGGGGTCATCGTGAAAATTCTCTCTGCTTTCATATGCATCAAAAGGCATATCATGGTTGGAGGGTCATTTTAAGTGAATAGAAGAGCACATTATCAGTCTGTCATAATGCTCTGTCTACTAAAATGTTCTACCTTTTGTTTTTGAGGCTTTGAGATTTATTTCTAGACAAGACATTTGATTTCCTATTTGTACAAACACTGGCCCATACATTTTGCTGTCACCTGTAATTTGCTTACATTATCTGGCATCAAGTCCTTTCCAGTTTGTACATACTAAATAGATAAGACACAGAGAGCTCCTTGAACACTGCAGGGTTTAGGTTTTGCTTAATCTGTGAGATAATCCCTGGTCTGGTACATTTTAATGTAATTGATACTGTAACAATTACCACCATTCTGTACATTTCCCTATAGTCAAATATACGGCTTAAAGGGGAGAAGGTGCAGTTTGATGACATCAACTACTGTCTTGGAATTTTTATACTAACTTTGCCAACTTAAAAATAAAAATCTCCTTCGTCGATAAAGTCTGGCACCCCATTAAGCTGCTTCCAATGAAGAATGCATACTAAAGTAGCCTGTATGAAAATAGAGTACTTACCTTTAAGTGAAACTGCAGCTTCAGAGCTACTATACACAACTTCCTCTGTAGTCTGGTTTTTCAAAATACTTTTGGCTGCCCAATCATACAGTAGAGTAGAATATGACGTTATAGAAACCAATAATAATCAGTATGAAAATGCTTCCATTGAAATAAAAAGGTATTGCATGCATGCGCAGTGGCGAGCAGGAGATGTGTTTGACCAAACCTATGTCCTACAAGCCAAGGAGCTGGAGACAGGGAAGAGACAAATGTGTAGGGGAACGGATTCTACCAAATCCCTCTGTGTGTGTGTGTGGACCTTGCAGATACAAGTGAATATGATGGCTGAACTGCACCTTTTATAAGAAGCTGACAAAAAAGGAAAAAATTCAACCAAAAACCCCCAGAAATAGTGGAAGCTTGTCTAAACAGTGCGTTATCACATCCCGCTGTCTGGTGAGTTAATAAAAATGAGGAGTGTGACAGTGATAAAAAAAACTAAAAGACAAAGCAAACCAACTCAAACCACCAACAGATATGAGAATGCAGAAAATAAACACACTATACATTAATACACTAGCAAAATACTTTAATATTTTTGAATGGCAGAACATAAGTGATTTTTTTTTCTCTTTAGTATCAGCCATGATATTTGTGGTACAAGAATAAAGTATTGTTTTTAACACATTTTCAAAGACATACAAAAAGGCCCACATTTGAGAAAAGTTCTCCATTTACAAGCAGGGGAAAGAAAGTTACAAACCTCCCCTTACACTCAAGGAAAAAAAAATATATATAAAGCATTACAGTTCTTTTAAAATCTATTTAAAAAGTAAAAAATATACAGTCAGGATCTAGCTCTCATTTCATCTTTTTTATATAAAAACTGTAAACGTTTATTTACATAGGAGGAAGCGTATTCTAAAGTAGAAACACAACATACTTGTTTTAGCGAATGAATAGCATCTCATTCCTTACTGAAGACAACGCCAATGTGTTCGGTAAGGATAATGCTCCACAGTGATTATGAATCCCCACCCCGGTATGTACATTGACTATCACTCCCAGACCCCCCCTCCTCCCCCCACAGAAAAAAATAAATTATATATAAACATTTATATATATATATAAAATTCTTATTGCTAAATTGGTACAGTATGTTGACCGGGTGAACCTAGAATTGGAACACTTGTAAGAATGGATCAGAATTGTTAACACTCCCTTTAGTGAATAAACAGGAGAATGGTTATTCAGTTCCTTAGCTTCATTATACATTATGAAGAGCCAACCCCAGAGGACTTCTGCTGCAGGAAGAGCTCGGCTGGCCCTGTATAGTCAAATCAGTGAGATTTCTCCAAAGTCTTCTCACCCACAGGGCCAGTTGAGCCCTTCTTGCTGAAGACATTTGCCGGCGTTGGCCCTTCATAGTGAATATACCCCAAAGCGATCAAGAAAACTTGCTGAGGTCCTTCTGCTCTAAGGAATCCCAAATAATTTTGTTACATAAATGCCACAAAAAGGATAACTTGGCCAGTTATTTTGGAAATGTGCATGTTCTATAAACACATTAAGATAATAAACATTTGATGGTCACGCCTGTAAAAAAAAAAGTTACATTATGACCTCCTGCAGATTTCAGATATTTTCAGAGACTGGACAACTGGTGGACCAATTACTGTGATATAAAATAACGTTAGCTGGACAGGGACTGCTGGGGCACTTGGGACAGATGTACAGATTCCTGGTACCAACTCTTTTTAATGCTCTAAAATAGTCATAAAACAGACTGAAAAGCGATGCTATCGAGCGATAGCGCTCCTCCTCTAAAAATGTTATAATGGAATATGTAAGTTCATTAAATTCCGTACCGAAACCATAGTCACTAAATCACGGGAAGACCCCTGTGTATTTCTGATGGGTCATTTGAACCCAGGTTCCTTTGCAGGCCTCAAGCCTGTGGATGGGTCACTTCAGGTAAAAAGCATTATTGCCATTTATCTGTAAACAGCAACGCGAGTACATTAAGAAAAAGTCTTGATAACGGCCAAACCTGTCTTCATCATAGTATATAAGGCCTTGTAACCAAAAGAGGAATTAAATAAAATGTAAAATCTGCGGAACACGTGGTCAAGCGGAGAACAAGCCGCTCATAGATGAAATCCGGTTTAACCGGATTACTTGCAAATGTTTTATTTTAAACAGAAGAATCATTTTCCTATAGCTGTTCCAACCATTTATGTTCTACTCGTAAGTTTTCTGATGCTGAAGTAGGTTTGTTTGTTTTGTTTGTTTTTTTTTTCTTATGGGTGCTGCGGCCCAAGAATCCCCGATACACTCTTGGTTTTCATGATCCGTAGCACAAAGTTAAGGGACCAGCAACACTTTGTTTCTATTTGTGTTCCCCTCCTTATACACCTGTAGTATTGGGACATACATAGAATATTTTAAAGAGACAGTAATGCTTAATCAACGAGCAGCAGCCGACTTCTCCAAAACCATTTCCTGACTGGCGACCGGCAATCAGGAATTCTAGTTGGCTTTTGACTCCGTGAAAACACCAGGAGGGAAAAAGGTTCATTCTCCACTTTGTGTACTCAGCCCGTTTCTCTATCCCTCCTTTCACTACATTGTAGGACCTTCTTTCTGAACATCTTTTGTGCTATTTTATGCTAAAAAAAAAAAAACATATTAAAGGGGAATGGCAATTAAAAACACATCTCAGTGGGAATTAAATATCATGCTGTGTACAGTAATGTAGTTTAAAAGAAAAACTCTAGATGGGTTGTCATTGCAGGTAATCGTGTGATATTATGAGTGACTTTCCTGGCTGGGTGATTAAGAGTGAGACATTCTACCACCGCGAGGTAGAATAAGAGTCAGTGCGGTTTATTCACTAAATCAAGAGTTGACAGGAGATCAACCCACTGTGTAAACCAAAGTGAATTTGTGAAACTCCTTTCCTTATCAGCTGTTGTGAGAAATGTAAAGCTCAGACCTTCTTATAGCATTCTAGGATGGCCCTCCATAACTCTCCAGCAATCTCTTGCTTCTGCATCGGGAGAATGTATTAAGATAAGCGAGCCAGAACCTGTGAAACGCGACCAGAAAACACCACAATATTTTAAAAATCCATTTTTAATGTGATAATAAAATATGGTTCCCCTTTAAGGCATTACTGACTCTTTAAACGTCTCGACAGTACAAGCTTTACAAATGGCAAACAGGTGCATTGTAGGGTGGAAGCAGTAACCACTTTCCATCCCCAGTGATACATCACCATGGCACAGGTTTTTGGTCCAAATGTAATATACATTTTAGTTTTTATATAATTTTTTTTTTTTTATAAAAATGTACTAAAACGTCCCGTCATAAAAAATAAAAATGAACCAGCTCAGTATCAATGATTCCCCAGCAGCTCATCCAAATCATTCATCCACTCTTCCGAAGTCCTGTTTTTTAGTAGCGAGTCCAACAAGTCAGCGTCCCCAGATAAATTCTGTAGCGCACCATTGCCTGACTGGTTGCCGTAGACAAACGGCAGATCCTGATTGGCTGATCTCACCTGGTAGTTTTGATTACAGTGGAGACCGGCTCGGTTAGCCATCTGTTGTCCCGGATTCTGGTTGAACGCATTCAGGTCTGGTACTGCTTGGTTCATCACTGGTAGCACCTGCTGTTTGGAGGCTGGCTGTTGACTGGCAGGATTTGTCCTTTGCTGGGATGCCATGTTTGGCATCATCTGACCAGGGACGGAAGAGTTTATCGATGACATTGGTCGACTGGATCCGAGACCAACCTGTGGCATGCCTTGTCCAAACTGCTGGTTAGCCATTTTGTGATGATTCTGCTGGATGTGAAATCCAGCACTGGCAGGGTTGAATCCACCCAAGCCGTTATTTCCTTGGGCCTGACTGTTCATGTTCTGCATGCCTTGATGCTGCCATGTTGGGTTCTGAGCTGCCATGGTTGTGGGCATTCTTGGCATCTGGGCCTTTGCCAGGGCAGGGTTCATGCCTTTGTTGTGCTGAGGCGGTAAGCCAGCATTTCCCATAACGTTTTGCCCGTAGCCAGCAGGGAGAGGATTTCCTTGACCCATGTTGGTTGGCCTCTGAATTTGAGGCTGTCCATTCGCTATGTTAGGTTGTGTTGCATGATTTGGCACCATTTGTGGGAGACCTGACCCCATGTTATACATTCCACCACGCTGCACACTTTGCAAGTTAGGATACTGGGAAACAGCCCGGTCTTGGGGGTTAGAACCAGATGGCAAGGACGTCACAGAGGCATGTCCAGTACCCATCTGGATCATGGACTGTGTCTGTGAAAACATGCGTGGACTTCCAGAGGTGGGATGATTCATAACTGAATTTGACCCTGGAATACAGACAGCAGATAAAGTGGCAATTATACATGTGTTTCCAACACTACAAAAGTTAGTTATCCACATCATAACAGCGTTAACAACCATTAAACTCCGAAAAACAGCCCATGGCGGAAACTAGTTTCACAGATTAGCCTCTACAGACTAACAAACACAATAAAAACTGCATAATTTCCTGTATAAACTGGAATCTCACTCATAACATACAACATTACGTAAAATAAAAATAATTGAGATCTATACATGTAAACTCTCAAAACATAAGTAAACTGCATTAGCACAGCATCCGTCCGCATCGTATATATAGTGCTGTTTTTTTTATCCCAAGACGGGTAGGGAAGGCAAGAATTTACCTGGAAAAGGGCCAACTTGCTGTTGCGGATATGAATTCGGAGGCTGATCCTGATACTGAGGTGGAGGTCTGGTCAGGTGTCGTTGTAGCTGCTGTTCCTGTTGGTGTCTCTGCTTTTCCTGTAAATAGAATATTTTAGCATTTGTAAGAATCTAGATAAAACATGACCAAACAAAATAATGCATTTATAGCTGGATAAAAAAAATCTATGAAAAGAAAGCTTTCAATGACACGCAGTAATGAATGGGAAGATGCTTAGCTGTTTACATAGAAATGCATTATCCACTGGGCGTCGGGGACATTCAAGTGTTCTATAAAAGCATGTCACACTAAAATCAGAAAATCGTGACAGTTTATTATTAAAGGAATAACACAGACATCACCGAAGAGGATCCACATCCCCTGCAAGGGATTTTCTTCTCTGGCAGACGGTGAATGTCTGCGCTATGCGCCTAGACAACCTCCGCTGCTGCCGCCACGTCTGCTGGAGCTTCCATGATGGAGCACTGGAAAGGTCACACCGCTGCTCCGTCATAGAAGCCCCCAGAGGAAGTGCTGGCAGCAGCGGAGGATTCAGGTCCCCTGTAGCGCTGTGGGGGATCTTAGTCTTATAGTTAGACCTCTATTTTGAATATAAGACGAGGGGTATTTTTCAGAGCATTTGATCCGGAAAAAATTTTGTCTTATAATCGAGCAAATATGGTACATGTGGGAACTTCGCATGGTGGCGTCATAACCACACAGTCTATTCTCAGTATCTCATCATAACTCTCCTGCAGTTGGACAGTACCTGCTCAGCCAGAAGCTGCTGTCGTTGCCCCATTAGATGATACTGCTGCTGCTGCTTCTGCTGCTCCATGAGTAGCTGCTCCCTCTGCTTCTGCTCCATCATTAGCTGCTGCTGCTGCTTCATCACAGCTTGCTGCTGGCTGCTCAGGTAGTTGCCATTGCTGTGGTTACCAGCCATAGAGACCTGTGGAGGTTGTGTGCTCACACCGGGTCCAGGTGCTGAGACAGCAACACGCTGGACATTAGGCTGGGGGTTCTGATCCTGAAAAATTGGAAGAAAAATATTTTGAAAATCCAATGCTGTGAAGAAACATGGCATTTAAATCTGTCCGGTACGCACTGAAGCAAGCATACAAAACGTGAAAGATTAAGCAAATATTGCTGTGTTTCTCTCAAATGACAACAGGGTCATCCTTAATAACAGACGCCCTGATTAGACACAGTCTTGCTTTTATAGAAAAGACAAATTATCAACAATGAGAATCTGTCTCAAGTGTCTTCTGCAACCGTGCAAGCCTCTGAACCCTTCATTCCTTCACTTCCTCCCACCTCTCCATGTTGGTGCATGAATTCAGGGCTATGGCGATACCGCTATTTGAAAAAAAGTCTGCCCTGTTCATGAATCTTTCAAAGAAGGGAACATACTATTTCTACTATTTCTGTGGACAGGGAGTAAATAAGATATTGAAATTGTTTATGCTCGTAGGCATTTTCTTGAGCAGAAGCACCAAATAAGCAAAAAACAAAAAAAAGGAAATTGCAGGCGCCAACACCCTGTGGCACCACAAAAGAGAAGAGTTCCCATTTCTGGTGAAAAAGCGAGATCTTCATTCTAGTCATATAATGAATGTATATGTCTGCAGCATCTAGTCATTTATCAACCCTATAAAGCCGGTATTAAAGACATGGACATCAGCTATCATACGCACTTTAATGCATAGGACAGATGTGGCCTCCTTAAATTTTCATCTAGTCACTCATGTGCTAAGAAAAGAAAACCAAAAGACACAAACCAGCTTACCTGACCGTGAGGTACTAAAGGTCTATACGGAATTCCAGCTTTTCTTTTCATTAGGAACATTTGGCTCTGCTCATCAGTCATGTGCGGCATTTGCTGTGGTTGACGTTGCTGAAGATATGTCAGCATTGCAGCTTTGCTCTGATTTTGCGCTGCCACCCCTGGACCACAGTCGGCTTCATAATGGGAGAGGGGTTTGGTGTTGCCATAGTCCAGCATTGGATTTGGACCAGAAACCTGGCCAGGGTTCATATTGTTTGGAGGCTTGTGACCAATCATGTTGACATGGTTTGGCTGCATGTAGTTGCCTCCACCACGTGGTGAACTCTTGTTCATGTTCTGCATCATCATTTTCTGGTTGTTAAAGTCTTGCTGATAAACAGAGGGGCTGGTCGGCTTCTCCATGTTGTATGGAACACCTAAAGGGCTCTGGGATGACCTAGATTGAGGCCAGTTGGTCATCTGATTTGCTTGGTGAACCTGCGACTGGTTCTGTAGCATCTGGTCCCTCTTCTGCTTTGCTGCTATCTGCTGAAGTTGATGTGCTGAGGACAATTCTTTGGCAGTTCCAGTGCTCTGTCCTTGCATTAACACATTGGGTAGAGGTCTCTGCACATTTGGTGCCTGGTTAGAGGTTTGCATCATAGTCTGATTTGATGAATCAGTCACAGTCTGAGTGGATGGCTGGAACACAGTCTGTGCCCCGCCACCCACTACGGGAGATGCACTGCCAGCAGGCACCGAAGCGTTTCCAACATAGGGTCCGGAGGAGGCCGACCTCACTTGTGGTGACCCGATGGATTCCTGCTCAAAAGTTGCCGGAGAGAACTCACTCTTTATATGAATGTCTTGTGGTAGAGGAGTTTGTGTTGCCGAGTTTGAGGCATCTGTGTCCTTTTTCTCTCCGAAGTCATCGCCAAAAATATCCTTCATGTCTTCATCAGGTACAGACTTGTTAAGTTCTTCTATGAGTTCCTTCCATTCTTGCTCATTAAGGTTTAGGTCAGGTAAGTTATTTTGAGACATGACACCCCCTACTCCAGAGATCATACAAGGTAGATCATCAACTGGTTCCTGCTTCATCTCTTTGCCTAAGCAAAGAGCAAATTCATCTACGTCTCCGTTCAGTTGTAGGCCTGTATCCGGAAGACACTTTTTATTGACACCATCAAGTCCAATTGAATGGTTCCCGTTTATCTGCAAAGAATCCCCATTGGGAGGCTTGCTGTCCATTTGATGAAGCGGAGAAACGGGAGGCATTCCATTCGAAGACCCAATTACTCCAGACAGTCCATCATCATGTCGGAGTTTTTTGGGCACTGAAAACATGTCTCCGTAACCATTTTGTTGATCCCCATTTTGTGGTGAAGCCGCGCTGTCCAGTTTCCGTTTAACTGTTTCATGGAGCTGCTGAAAGAAAAAGTCACTTGATTAAATATACTTCCATACATTACTGTTTATACTACTATAGGAGACTTCCAAAAATATATACACCCACAACTCCATTTTCATTAACATGTTTAATTTCCAGCTTGATTCAATTTCATATTTTCCACAATAGTGGACCTTTTTTAAATAAAAAAAAGTGCCGAAATATTAGTAATATAATTTTAAGTGAAGAAAAAATAAAATTACAGATCTGCTATGGTTTAATCATTATGCATACTAGAGTGTGTGATTCACTTTAATGCAGCTGTCATCCCTACCGCACCCACTTATTGCACGGGTGCCACCAGGGACTTCAACCTCTCCTTCAGCCTTCTTATTCATTCTGTTTCCAAAAACAGCGGCCTACATGTCCATTACACTTTTAACACCTCTACCCTCTCCCAATCTCTTCACCAGCTGCTTGTATCTTTCAAGATTTATCTTAAACTCCTTAATAGACACCTACCCAGCCCCTCCGTTCATCTGATCTTTGCCTAAGCTTTGCTTTAATCTCATCCTCTCAAGCCAACTAGACTTTTCAAGGGCTACCCAACGCTTGTCTCCACTCTTCAGGAAAGCAACGGACAGGTTAACTTCCCTCCTTTCACCTCTCTTAACCCCACTCCACCTGCCTGGTATCTCTCGCCATGCCCACTTGCTCCTAGGTCATATCTAGTAACAGTACTTAACACATCCAGCTTTGTGGCTGGTCCAACCCAAACACCTGCACTTTCACATCTTGTGTAGCGTACACCAGGCTCCTTCTAGATCGTTCGCTCGTTTCAGGAGAGACCTTCTGGCCTTTAGTTTCTGTAAGAATGAATTGGTACGCAATGCCATGCTTATGCCCTGCTAAGCCACTCTGCAGCGCTCACTGAATATAATGGCACTATATAAATTTTTGGTCAGCCGCCCACAAACTGGTGGGAGGTATAACATTTCTTGTATAATAAAATAGACCATTTGTTACATAACTACCACTAAGCCGCTTAAGCAGACTTTCTATGACTTGTTCAGTGAACGCAGCTGGACGGAAAACAAGAAAGTGGCATTTTATTCACCTCCTGCGTGCTACCCCAAAGTCAAACACTAGGGGGCAGCCTAAGCAAAGGCAAACTCTTTATTCACCTTCCAGTCAGGGAGACAGAAGCTCCACTCACAGCACGCGTGAAATATATTCCGCTGCGGTTAACTGACCTTTTCAAATTACGGTGCTGTTTCACGTCTTAAGATATAATGCACTTAAATCATCAATGGAAAACTCTGCATGGAATTTTTACGTCACATGGAATGCAAGCAACAGGCTCATAATTTTAGCAGCATAAAAGGTTAAATGCAAAGGGAAATTGTTTTATGCAGTGTCTATCTAGCCATAAGCCATTTAAATAAATAAAATAACTGTGCTAAACAGAGTAGAGCTAGAGAAGGGGTTTATCTACTCGAAGCTTTTGTTGGTGGGAATCCTGAAAGGTCCTTGTGCTATCTGGTTGCTGTACCCTGATTCTATTCCACCCATCTACTGACCACATATCCTGCCTTACATCAAAGGACTGAATCACAAATGGTATATTTGACATTTCACTCCTGATTTTAAACACACTAATTAAAAAATCAATTATAAAGGTTTTGGTAAAAAAAAATATTGAGATCAATAAAGTAAAAGATGCTGATTGAATAAAATAATTCAACCTCTGTGCTCTGGAAGCTCTCAGTTTACAAAGATAAACTACCCTAACACGGGCAAAATTACCTTACCATTGGACCCAATCTGTGAATTAAAAACAATATTAAATGTTTAAAACCCGACTGTTGAAGGATCAATGGCCAGGCTGTGGTTCTGAAAACCAAAGCACATGTTTCAGAAGCTGGACAAATGCGAGGTTTAGGAGAAGGAGTACAAAACAAACTCCAAGTGTTTGGCTCGGTGAGTTCGGTTGAATCAATAATCAAGATGCTGAAGTTGCAACACTCGAGCACTGCCAAGAAAAAGCCACACTCGAAGAAGAAGTAGACACGCAAGAGGCCACAGAGCGGCCAACAATCACTTTGAAGGAGCTACAGAGTTCAGAGGCTGGGTGTAATGGAGCTTTGCTCAACGCTGGCCTGTATAGAAGGGCGGCAAGAAAGACTCCCTAACGCAAAATAAGTCAAATGACAACACATCTGGAGTTTGTCAGAAAGCAGGAATTATCCCATATGCAACATGTAAAAGGTTAATGATCAAAACTCAAAGTACTACGTGTGGCCAAACCAAACCGTTCCCATGCCTCAAAACATGCAACCTCTGTAGTTAAGAATGGTTGTGGCCTCATCATGCTATGGGGCTCATGATACTGGAACATGGGTATCACAGCCCACACAGGGCTACGTAGTTGAGAGATTCTCAGAACCATGAAGCCTATGTCAGGCCCTGGCATAGTATGGTTTTAGTAGTATGTGTAGAGTCTCTCAGCACGCTACAGACAGGAGCAGTGTGACTCTCCCTCGGGCATGTGGAGACCAGCAGCCCTCAGACAATATGGTGACTTTGTTCCTGGCCAAAGTTCTCAAGTTACAGAGAACCGCAGTAAGCTTAGCTTTCACACAACTGCTGGGGCTTCTGAAAAAAGGGAACATCCTCTTTAGGAAGGAAGAGAAAGGAATCTCTGACACACACATCAAGCGCAAATCCTGTAGAGCTGAAAAGGTAGCAAAAGAAAGTGGCGGGGCTATCCGTCAATTCAATGTCTCCATGAAGAACCATATTAAAAAGTACGGTGTAAGGGTTGGGAAAGAAAGAAAAGGCGCTCACAATTAGAATAACTCCTCAACCGCCCAACGTTTGCACTGGTTTTGTGCGATAGAAGCAACCAGTTGCCGGGAGTATCTTCTGCACATGAGCACGGGAGGTCTTATTAGACCCTCTGGAAATCTCACGAAAGCTGGTGAGTATAGCACAAGTGAACTTTCACACGCAGAAGACATGCTCAGCCGAAAACAACATATCTGCAAGTAAGTCAAGCAGCTGGGGATAGAGAACCCCTCTTCATGCATTTCCAAGGGGAAGAAGACACGTTAAGGAGGACAATGATCTGTCAGAAAGCATTAAAGCGCAGGAGCGTCCTCATGTGTAAATCAGAGCAGAGGGCATCTGAACAAAACAGCAGCTAATCGTAAAGGTAGCAGCTGAATGCTGGATTACATGTAGAAATCTAAAATGCATCTGCAGGGGTTATCCTGCTTGTGTGTTAGTTACATGCCCGAAGCAGAACATACCTTCACTGTGATAGATTTTTTTTGTTTAGATTCCAAGTCCCAAAACACATATATATTATTCTATAGGATGACCTATAAAGTCGCTTTAAGGGACCGTAGAATCCATTGCTGCTACATAACTTTTTTTTTTTTTGTTTGTTTGTTTTCCTTGAAAGAAGATTGTGTGACTTTTTTGGCGTACAATTTGGACGCTCACTGGCAGGGGTGAGATAAATGCTTAAAGTTACTTGCTAGAGAAAACGAGTAGAATCGACATTACTAAAATTAGAGAAGAAATAGCCAGCAAAACAATAGAGTTTAACTTATAATGGATAACGCGGGCCTCGCTGGCTGCAGAAGATAAAAGGAAAAGGAGGGGCACCAGACGTGGCTGGTAACAAAAACATAGACCACGAGACATTTTGCCTTTAACCCGTTCCGGCACTTAAACGGATTAATATTTGTGAATAAGTCACTTGCCTAGCAGATACAATAACACTGTGCTTAATACACGGTAAAAGGCTGCTCATCTGTAAGGCAATTAATCTTTGTCAGAGGAACGAAAACATGGATTAATAATGGCTGAAGATGATGGGGCATTAAGATGGCAAGTCCTTCAAGGACTAGTCAGCCCATTATAACAGCTTCTATTTTGAAAAGTAAGTTAGACGCACAAAAACAACAACCCCTTCAACTTCATTTGTAGAGCGCCTCTAAGGGCCTCTAACTCTTGGAGGAGTAACAAAAAATAAACCAAACTTATTGAGGTTTCGCACCAAGGAGGTAGTAGTCCTGGATTAATTTAGGGTTTATTTTGTTGCCAGGGAAGAAAACCCTCACAAAATGTAAAAGTACTCCAGTTATTTAGCCACGTCTAACGGGGGTCATGCAGAAGGAACATACTCGA
Source organism: Spea bombifrons (assembly GCF_027358695.1). Classification (NCBI taxonomy): domain Eukaryota; kingdom Metazoa; phylum Chordata; class Amphibia; order Anura; family Pelobatidae; genus Spea; species Spea bombifrons. The sequence goes on along the minus strand of NC_071090.1, from coordinate 19,732,564 downwards.
GGTCTCCATCTATGCGACGCGTGAACTGTTTGCAAGGCATTAATGGGCCAGGAAAAGGTTAAACTCTCCAGCGGAAATTATGTGAACAGGAAGGGACGCAGGATGGCGAGAGCCTGGAGGCCGCCCAACAGTCCCCTGAAAGTATTTGTGGGATGCGGACGAATGAAACACATTGGGAATGTACTATTCGCATGTTCAGCCTACTCTGCGAAACCATGCTGTCCCAAGCGATAGGTATTCCTGTTTGCATATAAAGTATCCATTATTCAGTCTGTACCTGCCTGTCGTGTAGGATCCACCTAATCCTCACTTGTGCCGGCAGTTGTGGTCTTTATATATGTTTAGAGCTCAAAACCGTTTAAAGAGGCTGCATGTAGAAGCTACCCGAGGGACGTTGCTGTAGTGATGTCACTAGGTAGAAGGGTACAGATTCAGACAGTTCACAGACTTTCCTATATCCTCAAAACTTACAAGGAGGAGAGTTTGAGCGTTACTCAGATCCACATCAGTCTGTACATTAAAAAAAGCAGCTAATATTTACCTTTTCTGGCCAGAGAGGCCATCTTCTACAGCAGGCTTCGACAAACTGAGTTCATACCAAGGAGCCATTACCCAATTCTTCATAAGCAACACACACACATACTTCAGAACCTCTACCTTAGCTGGCTGAACAGCTTTACTGCTGCCTGATTCCTCACGGTCCTCAAACGTTTGCTTCCACAAGTCAACATACATCAGATACACGAAGAAAGGTCAGCATACCAGTTTTTTATATATGCACACATATTGTATATATGTATATATGCATACATACATACACATATATACAATTATATATATTATATACACAGGAAGTCTAGAGTACAAGAATTTACGACACAAGGAGCATGGAGAAGGCAAGTACCCGTGACATCTATCCTGACAAAACATCAGTAAAGATCTCATAAGTTCTTACCTTCTTTCCTCCACCACATTGAGCTGGTATGTAGATTCTTGTACACTGCTTGTCAGTTACAATACAATATTACATAAAACAGCGACGCACTGACCTTTCCTCGTGTATTTAAACCATTTACAGAAGGCTAATTCTTTCACAGTCCCAGCAGCGACATCACGAGACGTACGCTAGACACGCTTTCTATCAAGCACAGTAGCTCCATTATAGTCAAATTCCCGGAACACTTAACAATCCTCTAAATTAAATTTAAAAAATACTAATTCAAGTACAATTCAAGCACATTAGGAGCTGTTTTAACTAATAAACACTTTAACTGGAAGGAGCAGTCCGTTTATACATACATTCTTCATACCATCAAATGGTTTATTGCTAGCATAATGTTCTTGCTGGCATGTGACATAGGGATTAAAGATGATAATTGCTGATGTAAAAACTCAGCCGGACCTCACAGCTTCCCATCAGTCAAGGATGAATCTGCTGACAACGCAGCTAACCCCAAGAAACCCAAGCAGGTCTAGGAACCAGTAGAACCGGTTTCACTTGGGGGCACAAAAACTTGGGTAGACATTTAAAGGTGGAGTCCTTTTCACCGACATTGTATGAATGGCAAAGATCTGAAACAGAACGAGCTATTCAATTAACTTCCCATCAGAAGCCCTTTAACAGAGTCAGATGTGTAAGAGGTTAGGTGATTTCTCGAGCTTGGAGCACAGCAGGCTTTACTCTCAAACCCTTGCATTGAAGGGCCGTGATCAGATGGGGTTTTCCTTATAGTATTATGAAGCCTTCTCCTGCAGCATGGGGCACGTTGGCCCTTTATTGGGCCCCGTGTGCCGGTCTGTTGTGGTTGACGATCGATTAAGTGACGAAGCTGCACTTGGGATACATGGTTTGATCTTTCCGCCCTGGCTGCTTTGCCTTTACCCTTGGGGACATCGCCCTGGGAGCGCACATCTGGCGCAGAAACATGTGCATTCGTTCCTTCTTTGTAAAATAAGCATTGCCACGAGACAAAAAGGAGATGCCTCACACAGAGTAATTATGCCAGCGTGAGCGGCACAACAAAGTCGCTCTCATTTCTGGACGGATTACCCAAGAGCGTGCGAGACTGCATGTTCTGTACTCCTAACCGTTACCAGCACCCCACCCCAGACAGGGGCTTTGATCATGCGGCTCAAAGGACTTCTGGATCCTTCCTAGGGGTACGGGTTTATTTTTATCGTCTACTTCTTGGCATATCCAAAAATGCCTGCCAGAACTAACAAATGGGATATTATGTACAATTACACTTCATTTCGATAGACGTATCAGCGGCTCATCTCTTCTACTGGCCATGACGTGACATTCTGGAGCCAAGCACAGATCAGAAACCGCAGCACGACTAGAAAGCGGCCTCATCCTGCCCTTACGCTGTATAAGCAGAAGCGGTTTTATCTCAGACCAGACCTTTATTAACGCAGTTATTAGATGGTGATAGAGAGAGGGTCCCAAAGTAGTGACCGAGAAGACTATATAACGGTTAAGAAACTCTATGGCGGGTGCGAGGTTCTCGGGGATATTAATATCTCCTCCTTCGTACAGCTTCCTTTTCAGCGGGGAAGTCCCCATCTAAACACAATGTCTTCCGACCAACACGTCCAAAGCAGTGAATGGTTTCAATTAAGGCTACAAGAGATGAACATTGTGCGTATGGTCTACGCAGGGGGCACTTAGTGGCCACAAGATTTGAGAAACCCAAACATTTTATAATATTAATGATCATTTTACAATATTATTGATCACTTTCACTTCTTCCACATTACTTTGTTTGACGCGAGTCACATCCAGGATACTTCCATGAATACACAGGCCTTCCAAACAGAACAAACATATCGCGCTCATTATCATGTCTGTGAAAGACGCAAAAAAGAAGATGATCAAAAACGCACTCTGACCTAAAAGGACAGACAGCAAGCGGGTTAGGACAGACAGAAATCCCGAGCGCTCGTGAGCAATGAAATCCTTCCCAGGAAGCAGCTCGGTGAATTCAATAGACACCAGGCTAAGCACACAGACGAGCGGCCCGTTTTATTATATACTTCCTCCCCGCACAAAAGGCCATTCACAAAAAGATTCACACCTGTAAAACCAAAAATCCACACAACTCACGCACCACCCTTTGTATGCCACAGGGCTGTGCGACCCTCAGTGTGAACACATACAAGCCTCTTGTCATTTAATGACAAGTTTAAAAAGCATTTTAACCAGATATGGTACAACACTATTGTATTTTTTTATTACATATACACATTATTACATATATATATATATATTTTACACACATATATACACAGCTGTGATACACAAGAGCCCTCTCAGCTCAGGATAGGTTACCTAATTATTTTAGCACATTTTTCATCTTCGGGTTAGCACGCGTGTGCGTATGTGTATGGGAGACGTACTCTAAACACGGCTGCTGTGTGTCCAGCGAGGCTCTGACACAGAACCACGTCACGCAAATATGGGATTCGGGTCTGTTGGGTTATTACATTTTATTCATGGAGATTTTATAGCTATTACAATAGAGGGAATGCTGAAAGTGAACATTGAAACTGAGAATATACAATACACATATACAGATGGAGAAACCCTGCTCTTACAAGCTTATGAGCCGTTTAAAAACATCTAACTGTAGCAGGACTTTATACGCCATGATTACGAAGCCTCTATCCCCTGTATAAGAAGTCTCTCCCTTTAATACAAAGCTAGCTCTAAATTCTAGTAAAAAGGATCCTCCTCATGTTCAGCACGTGACAGACGAGTTTAAACGCGTGTCCATGGTACACATCCGTAGAGACACTCCATAGTGGCAGCATTGAAACACTCATCACTATGAAACACTATTACAAATGGCTTTCCTCTACTGAACACCACAACACTGGACCATGTAACAAATGTACACAAATACCAGAAAGACGTACTAGCCAGAAAATACCCCCCCTCGGCCTGTGTGGAGCCAGACCACAATAAAACAATCCTTTGCCCCCTCGGCCCAAGCTCGCTGCTTTATGCAGCTGGACCTTAAGTACCGGACACGATTGTTAGGCGGTCGGGAGAGAGGCGGCCACCAGAGCTGGAGAAGGCAACGTGTGTATAAAGTCCACACATGGTGTGAAAATACAAACGGTACAAGACTTTTCTTGGCCCCGTTCGCATCCACCGGGGACACGCACCGAGAGGACGACTGTTTTGTTTCAGTATCAGTGGAAACGGGGAGGAACACCAGCCTTGGCTGAAGCTCCGTGCCATTTGTTCCAACATGAATGACACTAACCCTTTAATACTCTCTCTTTTGTCTGCCGGGGCTCTGAAGAATGTAGAGCTGGTTGCTTTAGCAACCCAGGCCGACATTAACCCCTTGGCGGCTGGGGGGGGCTGCCAGACTCAGACCAGCTGGTCATTTTAGAAGTAAAAGCGGTCAAAGTAGAAATGTGCACTGGGGGGAGGGAGATGGGGGGAGTAAAAATCTGCAAGGGCAACAACCCCCCCTAACTCCCCCATAGATTGCCCTTGCAACCGTGTCTTCTAGTTTCTGAAATCAGAAGCTACGGTGACAAGTTGTATTTCCTGAAGGATCGAAAAACATCGTTATTGCTATATTACGGGCAAAGAAATGTAAAAGGGCAAAAGCAGGTTTCCACAGAGCGCAGAAAGGGGGAGCTACTCAGGGGTTGGGGTTACGAGATTAAACCATCTAAGTGTTTGAATACAATCACACGTGTGAAAAGAAAAACACCCAGCATCATCAGAAAGTTTCCATCCAGTCTCCAGACAGCCCACCCTGTCCCAACGTCTTCGTCCCACCGCAGATTACCTGCTTCGATTCTAAAAGAGCCGATTAGAACGGCTACTGAAGCCACATCAGAGTCACGTTCCCAAGCACTGGGCCTTTCTTTAGGTATGATCACATTGGGTGTACATTCAATGATATCATCTACAGGACAGATTCATGACCCATGTGGGCAACCCGGAAGTAAAGCAGCCTTTGGTTACGGAGATTTTATAGATGAAACACGCCGGGACACAAAAACCCCGTCCATCATCTTCAGACTTCCAGCAGCAGCGGTGTCAGGAGGTGGTACAAAGATGGTCATCGAGAAGATGTGTTTATACGAGTGAAGAAGCAGACAGAGGCAAGCAGCACAGTCCTGCTTTACAATTAAGGTTGAAAACATCTGTGCGCCAGACTACTGACACTTATACAGCGTTATAGAACGGTGGTCTTGCATTTCTGAAGTGGTCCCCAAGAGCAGTAAACCATATTCGCTTAATTATGCTGTCGTAGTCCTAATACCAAGTAGTAAGCAAAAGCTACAACAACACGCAATGCTTCAGCAACCCCTTTTCATGAAAATCAAGAAATATTCCAGCACACTTCCAACAGAAATCCATCAGACTACACTTCTCTCAGCAAAGCGCCGAGTTTAGAATTTTTTACAAATAAAGAAAAAGATACTTTTAGAAACATTAGTACATAGAACGATGTAACAAGAAAGGGACTAGGGCTACCCACCTCTTTCCTACTGATGTTACATGCAATCTCGGATGGAAATGACTTATTGATTTACATATCGGCGTCATAATCCGCAGCGCTGTACAACGGGCAAGCGGCCCGTAACAAGCAGAGTCCCACGGAAGCAGAGCGGTGCTGCTCTATGGAGCTGACAATCTAGTAAAGCCATAGGTTTTATTAGGGGCTTCTCGGGTTACAACATGTGCCCGTTTGAGTGAAGGGGGCAGGGAGGCACGAAGTGCCAATTAACCCCTTGTAATCTGCGGCTCTGCGAGGTAGACGGCCTCGAGGCTCAGCAGGATGGCTCACTGTTCAAACAAATTGTTCGGCTAAACGAAATCTGCTTCTCCCCCACCCACGCAAACACGGAACAATGCATTCCTGCAGCCTCGCATTAACCGGCAATGCAGCGCCGGAGATCCAGCCCAGGACGGTCTCAGCTACAGGAGTCTCAGGTTTCACGGGTTCAAAAAGACACGGCACTCCCCGCGAGAAACCAGGACGTCACAGCACCTCGTCACAGCACCTCGTTGGAGCCAAAGACGTAACACTCACGATAATCGGCACCCGGCCAACTAAGCTTCCTCCGTGCCTATGGACCATATAAACTATAACTAATACGGGGGTTACGCTCAGCTATCGTATACGTTACAGTATAGAAGCTGCAGTGGGTGACGATGCTTACCAGTCGGTGGTAAACAAATCAGAAATGTAATGGCTCAGACATGACCGGGCTATCAGACCAGGGAATGCAAGACGCTTCTGTACTTCCACTTATAGACACAAATATACAATTCATTCTTTTTAGCCACAGTATCAGAACATGCCCAATAAATCCATACAGTCACTCCAGTCTCCAAGAGAAGACGTGGACAGATGAGGGATTTTGCCGATAATATAGGGACCGAGCTTGGATGTTAACACAGCTCCCGCTACTATCTCACGCGTTTTTTTTTTTGCGAGTCACAAGAGATTAATGCCATAAGTATGTGACTAGTGCAAACATGTCCTCCTGCGAGTGAATACTAAGACGCGGTGACTTGTACTCATCGGGTAGTTAAAGGAATCATTCCCGCCATAGCTTCCCATGTAACGTATTACTGGAGATTCTTCGGCCTCCGTAGATAGTGGGAATAGTCTACCCTTACTACCCAATATGCCTAGGTGGTAGACAAGAGCGGCTAGAATGAAAATAAATGAGCAGTCCTCAACATCAAAATAAAAAGGCAAACTTCACAGCACAAACTGATAGACTTCTGCCCATTTCTAAAAAGCAACTTTTCCCCCCTGTAGCCAGGAAACTGTGTCATGTTTATTGGCCCATAAAAGAAGCATTTTGGAATGGGCACTTAAAGAAAGTGACAATGGTATGGGGGCTGAAGTGTTGTTTGCAGGCGGCCCCGTTAATTGGCAGGAAGTTACCTTCTACGGCCTCAGATAAACCGATACGGCTGTAAGACGATCTTGTTTTAGGAGATCGCCCCGGGGCACCTGTTCAGAAAGCTGCTCCTTATTTGTCTTTTTCTGTAAGCGAAATATGCTTAACGACCCACCAAAAGAGAGAATGCGCAAGAGATCTTTCTTTTACACACCCAGAATACACACCATTTATCAGAAAAAAGATGGGACTTCCAGACAAACCTCAGTGGCCTTCCACACGCTACTGTCAAGAAGCTTCCGGAAGGAATTCTGGGGCCCTCATCAACAGCACAGACAGAAGACATGCAGACAAAACGAATCTGAAGACCAGGACCCAGACAGTATATATTATACATTTATAAACGCACCAGCTTCAAAGGGCCTGCTGGGCTATAGATCCTTTCTATTAGAAAGACACACAAGCCACCATATAAAGCACATCAACAGCCAGCTCTAATGTTACAGATTTATTCACTAAAGAGGGGGTTGGCAGAATTTGCTGGTGAGCCGCCATTTCCCCTCACTTATGACACTTGTATTTATACGTGTGCGAGTATATATATATATATATATATATATATATATATATATATATATATATATATATATATATATATATATATATATATATATATATATGTGTGTGTATATTTATTACACGCAAGGTCGGCGTGGCGATTTAAAATCACTACCTGACATCTGTGAGCTTCTCCTCTCCCAGCATTCGAGATCCCCGGCTGCTCTCAAAATTACTTACGAGCAGAACATATGAGTTGATGCAAAAGTGACAGAGAAGATTGTTGCATATAATAACCCCACACACTTCCTCAGACCTGTAAGCCGTCTGCTGTCTTCCGCCGCCATGTAACGTGGGTGCCCGGGTGCTGTGCGCCCGCAACTGCCGCCTCAGTTATTGGGGGTCAAAAACCGGCTCCTACGTTTTTTTTGGCTGGTTCCTTTATCTAAACCAAATTCGTTGATGCCCACAAATTGAGCTATACATCACACAAGGCCAGCTCAGCATCTCTTGCAGAGAACATCGCCAGGGACGGCCCTTCACAATAAAACTCACTTTGGGGAATAAGCCCCGGGTTCTTATCGGAGGCTTCTGCATAACTTCATTGTATTACGTAGCGCCATTTCCACAGAGCTGTACAACGCGTAAACGGGATATAATTAGTGCATCACATAATAATTAGGGCAATGTCAGGACGGCCCTGCTCAAAGGAGCTTACAATCTAGAAAGTTTGTAAATCGCTGTATACATTACGTGTCTTTATAGAGCGCCAGCAGGCTCCGGAGGCACTACTACTCCAGGCTGCAGGGCTGGCTCACTAGAGGGCATAATACTGGACGCCGGCGGCTCGCGTGATTTAATACCCAAACAGCGTAGGATAAGAACAATCAAGACAAAAAGATCCTCTCACCGTGAACAATCTGTCGCCTTGTTTGTGCTAGTGAGCACCGAGGAGTGGCGTAAGCCAGCCCGGTCAGATCCACCCGCCCCAAACCGCTTCGTGCTATGAGACGGAGCTCTGGAAAGATCTGAGGGATTTGTCTACCCAGCCTCCCAGCGCTATGTTTCTGCGAGTGCGTGGAAGAGGATTCGTGCCGTCACGACTGCCGGCCGCTGACGTCTGCTTTCACACAGAGCCTTCTCACGCACCCCGGCTCCGGACTCCACGTAAAACAGAAGAACTGGTTTCCTGACGTGTTATTTGCGGATGGTGAAATCGCAGAGCGAGCCAAGGAGGGAAACAAAGGTCCTCTGAAAAGGGACATCTCCTGCATGGCGTGGATCGGTTTCCTAAAAACTAGAGCCCCTGTAGATATGAAAGGTAACAATATCGGCAAACCCTGAGGCGCTTTCATAGGTAGCATGCAATGAAATCATACGTGCTTACATGCCGTCACATGCACTTACGCCTGCAAACCCCCCCACGTGCATATTCCGTGTACGAGACTGTTCAGCCAAATATGTCCCGCAACATACTTATTGCCAGTCTGCTCCAGAGCTAACTTGGCAACCGCCGCGGGGAGAGGTCTACTGAGGACCCCTGTATGCCTGCGAAGAAAGCACTCCCAACGATCTCAATGGAAGTGCTTACCTGCCACTGACTGCCTGCTACAAGCAATCAGTGGCCAGAACTGTTGGACCACAGAGGAGGATTTTGAGAGTACTTTCATTCTCTGGCGTGGCTGTCAGATAATTAATCGCCCCTTTATGCCCCAGGTGATCACCACCAGAAGTTATCGGATACCCGAGTGTTAACGAGTATCTATCCCCCTATGATGAAATAAAGCCTATTCTCAGCGTTGCTTAAATATTCTCATTTACAGGCACAGCAGTGGATAGGTGGCCTCTGTAATCTCATTTGCTTGAATACTGGGGTGAATTAATCCAATTTACACTTCCTGGCCCTCGCATGAAACAAAGTGGCTGTAAACCCTGCATTGCACTTTGGTAACAGGATTTCAACTGGTATTCAATGCGAATCAACACCATTACAGATGGTTCGTGTTATTCTTGTGGTCACGTCTTCCCTTGGCAATGAAAAGATGTTATTGTGATGCGTAAAGCCGGGGCGCGAATCGCTGGTGGGAAACGTGTCCATCCCAAGACCATAAAGTAAATTATTTTGCATCTTACATACAGGCGTATCATCTATCCATGTATACGGATCTCAATCCAAACATAAAGAATTCCTCCACATCACCGGGCAGCCACACACACATACACGGCACAATAGGATTACCTTTTAACACACACTGTATAATTAGCAGATGCTAATTACCAATTAATTTCTATTTTTCGGCAGGGTCATTAAGCTGCCACGGCTGTGCTGCACTGGAAAAGGAGATGAGGCTGTCCTTAACAACTTAAGCCCTCCATTTTATTTATAAAGTTGAAGACTGACATCTTTTGAAGAATAAAGTTATTTCGCAGTGCAAGTAGGTTGGTATTGAGGAAAAACTGCTTTTGCCCCATTTTGTTCCACTAAACTTCCTTTACCTACAAACCCAGAGGCTGCCAATGTTGTCACTCATAATAATATGTTGGGTGACTTTCATGCTCAAACACCACACTGAGCCGATACTTTATGGCAATGCTAATGAAGTCTGTTCCTGAAGAGAATTTCATTAGTGACTGAGCCGTTCTATTGTATTGAACGAGGCGGTAGGAGGAGGAGTCGGGAAGACTGGGCTAAGATAACAGAGCTAGGACACCTACAAACGGCTAACATTATGCGACATCACAATGAATTTAAAAGGAAACCGCATTATATTTGTGAAAAAGCTTATTTATAAAGTGACACTAGAAATATTTAAAATAATAATTGGTGTGAGCGCTTCTTTAAATGCACATTAATCTGTTTGATTTCAAGGGATCAACTCTGTTCTCTGCGACGCACAGTATAGCCTTGCGAGCTTCAAAGGAAAGACACACAAGGAAATCAGTAAGGGTATACTCCCCTATTTCCATGATCATTGCCCTGGATTTTATTTGGACAAAAAGAAAGAAAGAAGTGTTAAGTACAATGTCTACGTTCAGACCCGGCTGATGAGGATTCTAATGGGGTCTGCTCTTTGAATAAAACCTCCTGCTGATCTGCGGTAAACTAGCACTTTGTTCCATCACACTCCGATGATCTGAGGTCAGAGGATTGCAGGAATTATTTATGCAGTGACTCACTGATTCATTCCTTAAAGACACAACACACACACACACGCTTACATTTTAGGGTAAAGTGCATTTGTAAACTAAATCAGCTACCCTGCTTTAGGAGACCCAAGCGGGTTATTCAGTGAAGAGGGTCGGCAACCCCACTATCCATTATTAAAGGGCCAACCCCAGCGAGAGTCTGAACTTCTCGTATAATGCAGCATTAAATGAGCATTAATGTGAGAGTTCTTGAACTATGCATTGAGCAGGGCTGGTCTATCCCAGGGGAAAACGAACCACGGTTAACCCCTTCCTGCGGAATAATAAAGTAAGATTCACTCCAGTAAACTGCGGCTGCCATCACCATCGAAAGTTGCGCTGTATTTTGGATTTGTTTTTGCGGATTTGACAAGATTACCCCGTGACATGTGTGTAACATGTTTGTTTTTGTTTTTTACGCCTTATGGTTGATTCCATGATTGTCATCTGCCTAACTTTATTTTCGGTCGTTCGGATTATAGTTTGCACTGTATGTGATACTGTATTGTGCATCACTTGTATCTGTATATGCCTATTTTGTCATCTTGTCTGTATATGACTGTCATTATGCTATATGCTTTGTCTTCTCCGTGTAATAAAGAAGTTTAAAAAAAAAAAAGATTACCCCGTGACGCTCTTAAAACTTGCATAAACAAGACAATGGATTAACAGCCCCACGGAAGGACTCGGCTACAGCTCGGTAAACGGAACAGATTTAGAAAGCGGGATTTAAAAAGGGACCTTTACTGGTTAACTAAACAGCATTTTGCTTTCTTTCTGTAGATTGAGATTTAAAAGGGCCAGAAAAGTGATCGATTACCAGCTAAACAAGCAGCAATTCTCTACAGCACTCCAGATTACCGCTTTCTAATAAGGACCGAGAGCTTAAAATTAACTCTTTCAGCTTTCAGGTGCACTTCATTTCCCGCAGTGGATCTGGTGGGGGTCCTGAAGCAATGGGCTGGTAACGAGCGGTGAGCTGATTGAACACCTTGCACCCTGTAGGGGGTAAAAAGAACACCTGCTGGCTTCATCGCGGTGAAAAGAAATCAATTAATAAAAAAATAGCTGCTCAACCGGCCCGGGAAGCCACGCACCGCAGGTCAGCGCTCTGGCAGGAGAGGAGGCAGGAGATGCTGGGGTATCAAGCAGAATATAATGAAGGAAAGCTCCTGGGTTTATGATCGCTCACACCCAATCAGATCCCTCAGAGAGCTCCAGATTATATTAGGAACCAATCAGGGCTTTTACAAGCAGAAGAGCACAACACACAAGAGTTCTGGAAGTGAAAACATTCTAATACCCAAGACACGAGCATAACGGGAATACCGGTCACATGACGGAGCTGTGGCTTCCACCGGTGATGCGCACAAACTGGTCATCGGGTGTCCTGAGGGCTCCGACCTTCGTTAATGGAGGCCGGGGAAGAGCCACTGGTGTATACACGCAGGATGCTGGTCTTTTATCTCTTTAGGGTATGGGAAGCCCCTTTTGCCCTAAGGGAGGGAGTATTGTCCAATACAATAGGAAACTGATCAAAGGAGAGGTCTATTGTCATGTTATAATGGAGAAGGGTCTAATCATTGGAAGTGCCATCACCCCATTGAGGACACCAGCCTCTTCATGGTGGCTTGATGTAGCCTCTGACTGCTAATGAATACACCAGGATACATTTCTGACGGGGGCAGAGAAACGCTTTTTAGCAAAACACAGAACCTGATACCAGATAAGAACAATTCGGTCCTTCCAGTCTGTCCATTTTTCTGATGAAAAGACCCAGACCTTCATCAGCCCTCGGTCTCGTCATATATTCAGAATAGCTTTATGCCGAGACCATGCAAGAATAAATTGCCTCACTCTACTAACTTCTACCACTTCTGATGAGAGGCTGTTCCATTTACCTTCCACCCCCTCCACAGAGAAGGAAAAACAAAGAGCACACACCGGGAGAGTTCCCGGTCCAAGGACCAGTTTGTGAAAATACGGTGCCATGTCATTGGAGATGTTTGGAAATGCCAGCATAAAAGGCACAGTGTTGGGTCCCACCTGGGAAGAAGGCATATTAAATACCCTTTAGGAGAAGGCACGCGAGGGGGGTCTTCATAGACTCGCTGAAGCCGGCTGGCAGCATACCACACATGTGCACTGGCTAACAGGAATTAAAGACATAATGTATAGAGAAAGCACATGTCGGCCGGCACGTCTTTTTAAATCAACAGCTTCCAGATTAATGATATCGTGGCTGCTACAGAGCAGGAACAAAATGAAACACAGAAACTCTGGCCTTGTAACACTCAAAACCTTCCCTTTCCGGACAGGTACTAACTTCCAAGCACACGCGTGTTAACCTATTCCACAGTCGCACAGTGACATGTTAACACTGCGAGTACCAGATGACGGCACACGTCCTGGCCGCCGGGGACATGGAGCCTTTGGCCGCCTCTCTATTGTTCGTCTGCGGTCACTTCCTTTTTCTTATTTGTAACGGCAGCGTGCGCAGGAAAAAGATGTCAAAAACGGCTAAGCTGACCAGGATTTCATTAGTAGTCCGCAATAAAGCATGTTAACTGAATACGAACATATAGCAATATATATACACACACACACACACACACACATATATATACACACATATACGATGACCTAGGCAGGAAGGGAAAGCTCTGAAAACCCCAAACTATGTTAAGCTTCATGTTATTCACAATGCCTCTGCCAAGATGCGCCGTTACCGCTGTTCCCCGCGGCGTTATTATTATTATCGCTGTAAGAAGTTTGCCGTGTCGGTGGAGAGGGTTGCAGTCCAGACGTGTCACACACGGGAAGTGCAGCCGGAGATAAGGAATGCAGCTTCGCCTCCTCATGACATCCACAGCGGGGAATGCGAGGCAGACCGGGAGCAGTCTGGGAATGCAGAGAGAATACTGCTCGGCGGGAGGGGGCTGCCAGGCGCCTGCGCGGCCCCAAACGCGGCAACAGGAAGCCCATTCGGCACTTACCGGGAGGCATGCATTAAAGAATAAAACACACGCCAAGGAAGTGGTAATGAGCGGTTCCACGCGTGACTGGATAAACGTGGGGAGGAAGAGGGGTTCTCCTGGTTCTGGTACTGCATATGTCGCAGCTAAAGCCAGGACTCCTCTCTAGGACGTATCATGTCAACATCATCCACTTCCACCAAGACAAACAAGTGGCTGCTGGAGCTAATGGAGTATGTCTCTGTCACCATCGCAGCCGCCTTGTGATGGACTTACAGGTCCGCAGAAACAAGCAACAGATCCCCGTCGTACGTAATGGGACTAATGATTAATTTAGAATGAATTAAATCTGTAAGGGTAAAGAAAGGTGTGCGAGGAGCTGGCCGGCGGGGAGTATATCGCGCCTGTGCAGCAGCAAGCAGATGTGTTTTGCCGACAAGCGGCTATTGTGTGCATTAATGCTGGAGTGTCCCTTTAAGACATGTTATGCCATAACTCCATAGTGTACAACTTGCCACAAACAATCTCCTCTTTACAATTTAACTTCCCAATCCTGTTGGGCAAGCCCATAAACCCTTTAAACTTCTGATTGTGTTACAAGAATCTAGCAAAGTGCATTAAGACCACACTCCTGATGTTTCTTGGCTTTTTAATGCACATGGTGAGTCCACCATAAAGTATACAAGTTAAAAAGCCAACTAATGTCAACGGAAGCTCAACTGGCAGTCATTCAGTTGAGCCAACAAGCGCTAGTGTGCAGAAAGTGTACTTAAGTACACTGCGAGCATCACACACTCATTTGCATGCAGTTATTGCGTAATGGAAATGTATACAATGTCATCAGAACTTTTTAACACATTATTGTCCAGAAGGAGGGCCTGGCCAGCTTGGATTCTCCCGTATCGGGATAATCGGTTATGGGCTATGTAAGCGCGTGTTCCTGAGCACGCTGGCAACAGGCTTGCTGCTTAAGTTACATTCTTGCTCCTTCTGCGATGGGTTAAAGAGCAACACAAAAGATACTTTGCATATGACAAGAGTCTGGGGGGTTTGGCATACAGAGGTCTCACAGAGGGGCCCTGCTGTAACCCGACGCTCTACGAGCCACAAATTCCTCACCGTGCCAGAGTCTCCAAAAGCCCAGCCGCGGAAATGGCTGCAGGCCACGGATGGTAATTAGGAGATCTCAGGTAGAGCGATGGGGACAGGTAGAGACTCGGAGATTCACACACTGTAGGGAGACTCATCCAAGAACAGCTTCACGTCAACACAGGGGACACCTGAACTCTGCTTTACCCCCCAGCCCACCACGTTTTTCCGTTTGAATCAAGCATGCCCCTATCCCCAAGAGTGGAGCAAATGCTCAAACGTCATCATCGCTCCATTCAGGTTCCCAGCGGAAGTCAATCACGTCAATCCAGTTGAGTAAGTCTGTCCGAGAGGCAGGGCTCGCAGTGTAATAACGCAAACGCCACGGCTTATACCATTCTTCAGCTACTGCTTATTGATCCCATTCTATTTATATTCCTGCGGCCAAAGGAAGCTCTCGCGCCAATAATATTAAAGAACAGTAATATCATCACTAACACAACATTAACCATAATAACAGTAATAAGAATAAGGTAATGCCTACAACCCCAAAGGTATCTCCTGTCCAGCTCAATCGCGGCTATGGGGGTCATCTCCTAAAATACCGAGTACTTCAACACGGATGGGTCCTTCATCTACAGTCATGGATTCCAGGCTCTCCTCACATGGACTCTCGGGGTTCTGTACCCAGCAGGGATCAAGACGCAGACGGATTAACCTTCTGCTTCCAACACATCCTAAACACCTGCATCCGGTCTTCTGACCCATATCTACAAAGCCTTTTATAGATCTAAAGTAAAAGATTTCTCAAAGCCGGGGAAAAAAAACAGATATTTATGAGAATTGTGGTTTGTGTAACTGGAACCATCAGGCCCGCCTCGCCAGCTCAGATCCGAGTATTTAATACGCCTTTAATGCCCAATAGGCCTCGAAACAGACCTGCGCAGCATGCTAATCCACAGTGGGACTGCACCTTTAACAGGATAGCTCAGGGTTGAGGAACGAGCGATTACATGGAGCTTTGGAATGCGCACCGGGCTGGTGCCTCGTGCAGCGAGGGGTTGATGTGAGGACACGAGGCGAGTTTAGAAGCCTATCCCTCGTCCCGGTGATGACACGCTGGAGAAGGCTTTTTGAGGCAAGCCAAAGACATGGGAGTGAAGGGGTTAAACAAGCGAAGCGTTACATGGAAGAGCGGCGGCGGGGGATTCGGGGCTTGGGATTAGTCAAGCTGTAGCCAACAGCACAAAAAAAGACAAAATTCAGAATCTGACTGAGCGGCGGTCGGCCGGCTGATACGACAGATTTAAGTGATAAGGCCCGCGCTGGTAAATCTCACCATGAAACCCGATTCTGGAGCAGCTATCGAGAACATACATTTACATTAAGACTTTTCTCCAAATAACCAACAGAAATGCCTCAAACACATGCATACAGAGACACTGCGTCCAAAAACACGCAGAGCTCAGGCGGCTTGTGAGCGGTTTATTTTTGGATGGATCGATGTGGAAGGCGCTCGTGGATTTGTAGTCAGGTGTACGAGCAGAGCGAGTAAAATCACTAAACGGCTCCAGATCCGCAGCGGACGGAGAGCGTGGCAATCGGCATTCACAGCTGGAAGCCATTAAACAAGTTCTAAAGAGCTTCTGATCAGCGCACATCGCGAGTCAGCGTCCTCGGTGTCTCCGCAAAAATAACCCAAAGACATCAAACGACTCCAAATCTTCAAAGGACGCAGATACACGGAACCGGCGCCTCACACGGAACCGGCTCGCTAGAACACTTCCTCCCCAGCCACCTAATGCTTTTTACCACCATACACCTGGTGGGGTCGTTCATTGACAGGATAGCTGAATGAGGGAGTGGGTCGGAAGAAGGGCTGAATGCCTAAATGGCTGCGTTGCTGAGAAACCTTTCCCCGGCCATCTGGCAAGGACACGGTGGGCCGTCGGTGGCCGCGGCAGCTGATCAGGTCCCGCAGCGTGCGGCTGTCAGCTACACGATAAACCAAAGGCAGGATTTAAGGAGATCTCAGCAATCACATCCACAGGGAAGCCCCACTCACTCCCACCGGCTAATGAGCAGAAGCCCACGCAAAACACAGCAGGGGTTAAACCCCTGTATCACTGGGCACCGGATCACTAAACGCCGCTAAATAGAATTATATATGATGTGACGCAACTGCAGATACACTTCCAGTGACTACACGGGGAGTTTCCAAGCAGTGCGACTGAATCAGCAATATCAACGCATGAACAGAAATACACACACAGCCACGCATCTCCTCCCCGCCACGGAGGGTTAATTTCCAGCCGTCATCACGGGCGGTAGAGAAAGATCAGCTACCGGATTCCAGAAGAAAGTTTCCATGTATGTACAGCCCGAGCACAAAAAGCACCACTTCCTCTTCACATACAGACGTTTATGCGCCAACAACACATACAATACACAACTCATTCACACACACAACACACTATAGAGCTAGAAAGAACACCAGAAAGCACCGTCAACGAACGAAGAAAGAAGAGGCGAAGAAAAGATGGAGAAACAAGTGTTGTGCGGAGGCCAGGCCAGCATCTCGAGACCCGCTCGTAAACTTCACAGCTAGACAGCGGAGACGAGTTCCACGGCCGTCTGCAGTTAGCGCGGCTGCTAACGACGTCGGCAGACAGATCCCTGCCTGCCTGCCAACTCGCAGCCGTGCCAGCAGAGCAAAGAGACCTCGCGGCTCGGCAGCCGACAGGCACGCTGACGAGAGAGGACGCCGAGCCCAGCCAACGCGGCCCGAGGGTGCGGAGGTCCCTCAGCTGCCGGACATCGCGGTCAGCCATGCGCCTCTTCAGCCAGCGTTCAGCGCAGAGCGAGAACAAACAGATACCGAGTCACGAGAGATTTGGCAGTTCAGGGGCAACGTAACAATACAAACGATAAAATAAAAATAAATAAATAAAAACAATACAATAAAATTAAAATAGTAATAGAACAGTAATGCAGAACTTTCAACTGAATGTGGACTCCAAGGCTGTGCATTTAACCCCTGATTTAATACATTAATAACATTAATACTCCAGGACCCCCGCACCGTAGATAAACAGACAGGCGGTGGCCACGCTGTAAATCGGGACTTCCGTCATCGGTAACCAACGTCTAGCGCCACTACGGGGCTGGCATACAGCGGGTGGCACGCAAGGGGCCGGCTGGCATACAGCGGGTGGCACGCAAGGGGCCGGCTGGCATACAGCGGGTGGCACGCAAGGGGCCGGCTGGCATACAGCGGGTGGCACGCAAGGGGCCGGCTGGCATACAGCGGGTGGCACGCAAGGGGCCGGCTGGCATACAGCGGGTGGCACGCAAGGGGCCGGCTGGCATACAGCGGGTGGCACGCAAGGGGCCGGCTGGCATACAGCGGGTGGCACGCAAGGGGCCGGCTGGCATACAGCGGGTGGCACGCAAGGGGCCGGCTGGCATACAGCGGGTGGCACGCAAGGGGCCGGCTGGCATACAGCGGGTGGCACGCAAGGGGCCGGCTGGCATACAGCGGGTGGCACGCAAGGGGCCGGCTGGCATACAGCGGGTGGCACGCAAGGGGCCGGCTGGCATACAGCGGGTGGCACGCAGCTGGTGAGCAGTTAGCACGGGTCCCGTAGCCGTCACATTAAGCGCTTACAGTTTTAACGCACAGAGAATTACACGGGAGACATGGTAGCGCGCCGTGTGACACATGATGACGCGCGGCAAACCGCGCGCTCTCACACCCGCGTTAACACTTTCAGAGCCACAATCTAGCCTTCTGTCGGGCTGATAGATCAGGCGAGTGGGATCTCACAGACACAATGTATTATACGCTGGAGCTGCCTGTCGCCTTCAAAGGGTTAACGAACAGTAACAAAGAGACACAAGTGATAAAGTGTCATCTGGTACAAAGCGTCCAATCACATTCCAGCAGTTGCCACTCTATCAGGAAGCATTTTCCACACTAACATCAAGTATAACTAAATGGAGAGTGGTAGGTAAGTGGAACAGACTCCCAGCAGAAGTGGTAGAGGCTTGTATCTTATCTTGAGTGACTCTCGGCCATGTTTAATGCACCAGATACCCAGGGAACCAATACTTTATTACTTGTCATCACACTGTATACTTGTTTTTTCCCTACCAACTCTGCCATAAGACCAGCCCACCCACCCACTACTCTTTCAGTAAAAGCACACACTGCTCATCCAATTAACAAGCCCTCTCCAAACAGCTGAAAACCAACAGGTAGCTCATGTGGTGTGGCTGCAACTCCCATGATCCTCAGCCAGACTTCCTCTTAAATCACGTTGCCATGGGAGTTATAATTCATAAACAGTACTAAGCCTCCCCCCAGGAGTATTAACAAACCGACGTAGGCTCTACCAACACTATCTGTTCCCAGCGTATGGATCAACTACTACCAACTCACAAACTTTTCTACAGATTCTAATAGAACACCCGATACACTTTGCAAAGTCCCTCGTTCCAAAGCAGATCTTACATTCTTTTTACAGTGCGTATTACCATCAAGCCCAAATCATGTTACCCGATTTACACTACCAACCGTGCCGGGTGGCAGATTACAGGAGCAAAAACTTTTAGCGATAGTGCTCCGCCACACCAGAACAACGCTGAAAGTTTTTCTCAGACATACGTTCTCCCCCGAGACGTAATCACATCTCCCCTCCAAGACAAGTCACCTGATGAATGACTCCGCAAGCCCATTGTTGACTCTTCCTTTAGTCATTTTTTCACCCCAGTGGATTACGAGCCCCCTCGTTTGGTTCCTTGTGGCACTGAAAAGTTTTTGCCCCCATTACCACCCACTCTGCCCAACAGGACCTAGCTTAGGGGCGTTTATTCCGCATCTTCCACCTCTGCTGGCTGGCCGATCAATGCTTCCACTGTTACGATATACAACGCAGCCCGGCCGAACACACATGTGGGCAAAAGACAAAGGGGTCTGACCCCTCATCAGCGCATTAACCCCCGGAGCGTGTGAGCAGGTGTCCTTACCGCGATCAGGGTGCTGTTCCTGCACTGCTCCCCCGTGCCTCCTCCGCCTCCGTCTCCAGGATCCATGTTGCCGGCCTGACTGCCCCTGCCGGCCCCGGGCTCCTGGTTGGCCGGCGGCTGCTGGCGGTGCTTGCCGGCTCGCTTGGCCTTGGCCTGCAGGCAGCGCTGGTGTAGCTGGAAGGTCTGTTGTTTCTCAAGATCCAGCCTCTCCCCGGCCACGGCTTCGTAGCGCGACTCGCAGGAGCCGTGGTGCCGCCGGCAGAGCTCTATCCGCCGGCGGAGGCGCTCCATCACGGCGCTGTGCCGAGGGACTACAAAGTCCGCCATTCGGAGGGGGAAACTTACCACAGCGGCCTGAAAACACGAGCACCCGACGCTCCCCTCCTCCTGCCTCACAATCCCCCGGGCCCCCTTCTCTCGCTCGCCATTGTTATCAGCACTGCCGCCATCTTGAACCTACTTCACTTTTTTCTTAGAAGGAGGGGATACAGAAAAGGGGGCGTGACGTCACGGCACCCAAGGCAACGGGCATCTGCGAATGAGAACGGTGCGGGGGCGTGGCTAAGGCTGTGACGTCTGTGTTTTGTAAACGGAGTTGTCTGTCTACGCGAGCAGGGAGGGGATTGTGCGCTGGGAAAAAAAGGCGGTGACTCGAGGCAAGTCAGTGCTGACCTATCACAGGCACCCCTGAGATTGATTGACGTACTAGTTAAGTAGGCGTGGCGCTAGAACTTTGAGTGACAGCATGCTCTTATGCCAGGAGTTGCTGTGGAGTCACCAGCACAAAACATAACAAGTGGCTTATTTGTTTAGTTTTTTTATACGGTTTTGGAACAAAGATCAGATTCTGCCGAGTCTCTAAAAATAGTAGGAAGGGCAGTTCCTTGTGATTAGCAAACAGCCCACACAATGAGGAATATCAGCTATTTTTAGCAAGCTGTTGACATTTCTTTATGCTCCTCAGGTTCTTCCTGAAGACCGTGATGTTCTGGTGTGGAGGCCTCATTATGGTGCTTTCTATGCCAGGCTTCAGGTTGGCCTAAAACCTCAACCTTGACATTGCCCACCTAAGCCCATCAAGACATCATCCGACTTCCCCCTCTAACCATCAGTCTCAGTATCCGTGGAATTGGGGGACTTGTATCATAGGTTCTGGTAGGTGCTAACTAAAAAATAGATGCTGGTTTACTGGCCCAACCGTCTGAACGTACCCGATGGCCCTTTTGCCGATAGTTCTTCTCCAGGGCAAGTGTCCCTTGTTGGGGCCTTTATTTGTCCCTCCTGGGAGGTGCATTGAAACCCTTTACTTAAAGGGACACTCCAGCCATCATATACACTGCTGTGTCCCTTTTTGCAAATACATTCTGCGGAGTCCCACCATATGCGTTTGCTCCCTTCCATCTGTTATTTATGCAGGAGATATGTTCCACCAAATACTAATATACTCGGCGCCAGTCAGCTCCAGGCAGGGTCTATCGAGAACCGTGTAAGCATGCCCGGGAAGTGATCCCATTGATCTCAATGGAAGTACTTTCCTTCTGCTAATTTGCTACTTCAAGCAGCCAATCAGTGGCAAGAATCATCAGACCACTGAGAGAGAAGGCAGCTGTGGAGCTTTGATAAGAGTGGATACTTAAGTACTCACTATTTTAATACACTTTTGTGGGCTTGTCCCTTTTTAAGATGAACTGTCAGAGTCACACATTTATCCCAAATAAATGTATTTATTAAGCCACTTTTGGTGTGCAAAGTTTGTAATCAGCTCAATTATTTTGGAGATATTTGATTTAAAAATAATGGGATTCTTTTACTTCGGAGAAGTTGGGATATCAGCTTTCCCATGTTTCCTAGATTTCCTAGACCTTTGGTAAACTTGAGTTTTACCAAGCGCAGATATCAAGATACTTTACTTGACTCGAGAGTCCATGAGTACGGTAAGAACCTCAGCCATGGAGAATTTGGTGGCATTCACAGATCCATGTTTTTAGCAGGCCTATTTTCTGGCAGAGGGGCCCAACAGCACAGCTTGAGCAGGGACACCGTTGCCTCCCGTGGCACACCTCTCTATTCCCCAGCTTCCTCTTATGTGATGTGCCAGGGTATGATGTCATACCCCTCTGCCTTTAGTCATTTATTTGTCAGCAGGACAAGAGAACAGGAAAGAGAGATTTAGGCCAGAATCTTCATCTCGGGAGGCGCGTTTTTTGCACATCGAGTTATGACCTTACTAAGTATCTCACATTTCTATAATGATGAAAGCGATTAAAAGTGGAAACATAATTTGATGTCACATAAGAGCAATTTGTACCATCTAGTTAGCTTATTTCTTTTAACCTGCCACAATACTTCAAACCTTACCTTATCCTTAGCCCTGTGGTACTGTATGGTCAGGACAGCCTTATGCCCATCCAATGTATGCTTACATTATCTCACAGGATTTATTTCTCCCATTTCTGATGGGAGGCTGTTCCATTTATTCACCTTATTAGTTAAGAGAAAACATTCTAATCCGTACTCATGCTCAAGGGATTAAGCCTTCATATTCACCCAAGCACTAGCCGAGACTTAGTGTAGGACTGAGTTTATTGGGAACAGCACAGACATTTATACACAAACCATAATTGGATCAGGAGTATAATCTCATCAACTACCAGACAGCCCGGCGCTTCCATACAGTTCTATGGGCAGCAATGCCCACCCGACAAAGAGTCACTATTTCGGGCATGATCCCGAGGGAGCAGCATCAAACGATGACCCTACCTCTCCAAAAAGCCACTTGATTTGACATCAGGACCCTGAGCGGAGTCTGCACGGTAGCCAGGCCAAAGTTCCATAGCCAGTGCTGGGTAAACCCTGATTCTATGGAAGGGCAATAAAACCGGGGTTCTCAAAGGAGCTCCCTCTCTGTAACCACCCCCCAAATGTGACCCACCACAAGCATATTGTGGTAGGGCAACAGATGTACAACACTACTCAGTTACAAATGTCGGCGGGCATTGCCTAATCCATTTCCATGGATTTGCGGCTAGGTCCCGGTCAGGCACATGGAGCGTTTCCAGCCATGTAGAGCCCCCATAGCCAGCTGGTACATGGGAGTCTGGTTAGGGCAGCCTGTGCCCCCACTGACCACAGGGAAAATTAGACATGAGAGGGGTCTTGGCAGGCTGGTAAGGAGACACTCCATGGCCCCCTCCCAACCTCAAACCTACTCCATGTGTCCTCAGCCTCAAGAGGGTTACCATTACCGTACATCTGGACAATTCACCTTATTTTAGTATTTGCCTTTTTGTCCTAGAATTCATGCTGCTTTACAATCTACTCTCCCTGTACTTTGAGTAACCTATGCATGTACCGTATTTGCTTGATTATAAGATGAGGTTTTTTTCAGAGCAAATGCTCTGAAAAATACCCCTTGTCTTATAATCGGGGTCGTCTTATAATCAGACCTCAAATAGGTCTGACTATGAGAAGACTAAGATCCAGATCCCCCCGCAGCTGGATCCTCCTGCCCCCCTCCCCTGCGCCCCACTTACCGGTGCTTCTGAGTCCCCGGTGTGCAGCCGGGCAGTGTCTACGCGATTCGCGTAGACAACTTACGCTGCAGCTGGAAGGAGGTGTGGCTTGCAGTGGGGGTTGTCTGCGTCCATCGCGCAGACCTTCCCCGGCTGTCAGAGATCAGAGTTACCGGCACCGGTGCGGGGAATTCTCTCTGATAGTCGGGGAAGGTCTGCGCGATGGACGCAGACAACCCCCACTGCTAGCCACACCTCCTTCCAGCTGCAGCGTAAGTGTAGACATCTACACGCTGCCCCGGCTGCATGACAGGGGAGTCAGAAGCACAGGTAAGTTTGGGGGGGCAGGGGAGTGTTAAATGGGGGGCATAAGGCATTTCTGGAGGCAGAGTGTTCTATGAAATGCCTTTTAACCCCTTAATGCCACTCTGCCTCCCCTTAACGCTCTATACGCCACTCTGCCTCCTGAAATGCCTTAAAAATCCCTATATGCCACTCTGCCCCATAATATGCCTTTTAACCCCCTTAATGCCAGAGTGACATATAGGGGTATAAGGCATATCATGGGGCACAGTGGCATATAGGGGGTATAAGGCATTTCAAGGGCAGATGTGCATAACTGGGGGGCAGGTTGGAAAATAGAAGGAAATAAAACCAAAATATTTTTCCCAATCATAGCTCAATCAGCAGTGAATGGTTAGAGACAGGGCAGTGATCAGGCTCATCCATCTACCTTACCCATCCAGCCACCTTGCAATGTACTGAAGCAAAGCAGTGGGGTATGTCGTGTCATAAGGTGGCCTCATGGGACCCACAATTGTATTCACAGCTCAATAAACTGTTCAGAGTAGAAGCAGGACAGTGGGGCAGCTTGAGGGGACAACTAGGTAGTGCTCAGAAATTGGGACAATACAGCTTATAATGGTACACTTGGAAGGTATCCTTCTGGAGAAGAGATGTCCATTATACCACCCAGTACTGTATGTGATATATATCCCCCATACTGCAGGCAGTACTTTATCTGAGCTGATCAGTAATTCGGAACAATTATATGTGTCCTTGAAAACATGGCTGATGTCTACATACCATGCACTATTGTCGTAGAAAAATATTTGTACTCAATAACCACCATCAATAAACATCCACCTCCACCATAGCTGGTTAGAGACCCAGTTAATGTCTCAGAGAAAGATAGCTTTTGTATTACAGACAAACAAAATGTTTTATGTAAAGATGCACTAAATCCTCATAGCAAATAATTCCTCTATTACAGATATGTGTATTTTCTGATGAACCTCCATAGTTGTGATAAAGATCACATTTGTTTAAAATGCTTGAGCGTTCTCAGAGACTCTAAGTGTGCTTAGATTATAAAATAAAAACTAACTTTAGGTCTTTTAGGGGTCTTTTCATTACTTACATAAATGCACATACTTTTTAGAAAATTCATAAGATTACTACATTTTAAATACTTTTGGAATGTTGGAAATTTTAAACCACAATCTCCATCCTAATATTGGCTGAGGGGTATTTGCGTGCAGTACAACGAGTGGAGGTGTTTTGGTTGTTTTCTTTCTTTATTTTTACATTTTTAAGGATGATCACTGTGATGGAGATTTTTAAGCAGTTCAACACTGCCAGAATTGAGGGGGAGGTGAACGTCAGACAGAGGAGGGCAGAGTCAGGGAAGGAAATGCTTCTAAAAGGAACTGAGGGGGTAAAACAATGTATAGAAGGCGGGGTATATGGGGTCATACATTTTTGTGTGAAATGCACAACAGCATGTAACATGATCTGCCTAACAGCTACAGAGCCAGGAGGAGATGGACTAAGAATGGGGTTGCCAATAGGTAGCTGTCTTGGATCTCTCTGTGACCGCTTTCAGAAGAACCCTAAATGTTATATTATTTCTATACATTTTATTTAACTTTTTGTCAATACAGATCTCCTTAAGGAAGGGACAGAACAAGGGCATAACTCCCAAATGTCAGATTTTTGGCACGGTCCTGCTGAGCTGTCCCATAGTCTTGCTTTTGCAGGTACTGGTAATCCTAGACTGATTGGGGGATCACAACTGACCCAATGAACTGTTAAATTGACAATGATATAAAAGTCACAGCTCCTTTGCTGCCTCTTGGAGATGTATAGAAGTGGAGCAGAGGCATA
Organism: Spea bombifrons; assembly: GCF_027358695.1. Lineage (NCBI taxonomy): Eukaryota > Metazoa > Chordata > Amphibia > Anura > Pelobatidae > Spea > Spea bombifrons. The sequence goes on along the minus strand of NC_071090.1, from coordinate 19,707,162 downwards.
TGGCATCATATTCCAGCATTATGCTTCAACAGATCACATAATGCAGTTAAGTTTTTTTTTATTTTTTAGAAAAGATGATGTATTAGTCTGACATAGAAATAAAACATGTAAAAGCGGTTATGTCTCTGAACCAAGGTCTGGTGCCTATTTTTTAGAACTGGCTACACAGTCGTGTGAAAAAGAAAGTACACCCTCTTTGAATTCTATGATTTTACATATCAGTACCTAATAACAATCATCTGTTCCTTAGCAGGTCTAAAAATTAAGTAAATACAACCTCAGGTAAAAAAAACAAAACAAAAAAAAACATGATATATTACACTGTGTCATGATTTATTAAAGAAAAGCCAAAATGGAGAAGCCATGTATGCAAAACTAAGTACACCTTATGATTCACCACTGTGTTATGCCATGTGTTATTCTGAGAGGTTGTATTTACCTAATTTTCAGACCTGCTAAGAAACAGATGATTGCTATTATGTCCTGATATGTAAAAGCAGAGAATTCAATGAGGGTGTACTTCCTTTTTCAGAAGACTGTACATACAATCATACATGTGAATTATCTGTGTTTGATCAGGAGCCTCTGGGTGAAGCCCTGCTTAAATTCCTTCTTTCTGTGGGCACTCCTTGCCCCACTTCTCTTAAAAGACTGTATGAGGCTAGCTCCACCCCAACTTGCTGCTAGCCATGCTCCTTCATGAAACCACTTCCAGAGAGGTAAAGATCTATGTAGTCTACCTTGGGAATTTCCCAGGTGTACATTCTGTGTGTAATCAGCTACATCAACAGCATAATGGATTTGTAATACACAGAACACTGCCATTATCTAAACTGTATGGCTTTATATAACAGTTATATTAACATGGCAACATTATAAGTTATTTCACAATAGAACAGTGAAGTGAGGGTACTTCAACTACAGAGGACAGGTGCACTTTAGCACTCGGTGGCCCTGCTCTGTGAGGGTGGTCTACTGTTTTGTGGCTGAGCTGTGTTAATCATAGATGCTTCCACTTCACAATAACAGCACTTACAGCAGACTGGGGGAGATCTAGCAGGGCCGCAATTCCACAAACTGACTTGTGGTAGAAGTGGCGTCCTATGACACTGCCATGCTTAAAGTCACTGAGCTGTTTAGCATGACTTATTTTAATGCCAGTGTTTGTCTATGGAGATGACATTCCACGTGCCTGATTTCATATACCTGTTAGCAATGGGTGTGGCTGAAACATGTAAACATACTAATTAGAAGGGGTGGCCACATACTGTTGTTCATAACGTGTATCTGTTTCCTCACTATGGTTCTAATGTTAACTGACATGTAAGTCTACATAGCCTGAGAAAACCTTCTCAAATGATAACCTCTGCATGACCTTGGATTGTTTAACTATTTTCCTGCCCACAGCCTTTCTTGATTTAACCCCTTCGCGACCTTTGCCGGTTCAGGACCGTCATGACAAGAAGGTCACTAAATGACCTTTGACGGTCCTGAACCGTCAAAAAGTTAAATAAGCTTAGAAAGTGATCAAGGATCACTTTCTTCGCTTAAACGGCCTTGCTGCAATGCCTCGATGTCGAGGCATTCAGCAAGGCCGAGATCGGCATCGGGGGCCATGTCTGGCCCCTCCCCGGGGCGTCAACAGCCGCCATACATTGTATGGCGGCGGACGCCCGTTTTAAAAGCGTTTAGGAGGCGATCAACGATCGCCTCCTAAACTTAAATGGTGTCGCTGGAATGCCTCGATCAGGAGGCATCCAGCGACACCAAACACTTACCTTTAGGTGGGCTGTGACCGCTCCGGAGAGCGGTCACAGCCGCAGCTGCCGGTGATCTTCGCCATCAAGTAAGATGGCGGCGGCCCGGGAAATAAAACAAGAGAGACTAAAAAGTTCGCTAGAGGGTCTCCAGACCCTCTAGAGAACTGGCTCCACTTGCTGGTTGAATACAGGTACTGCATTCAACCATACAAGTCAATGGAGCCCAGCTTTCTAATCACTATGTGATTAGTAAAATATTCAAAAAAAAAAAAAAAATGAAAAAAAAAAAAATGTGCTAACATTTAAAAATAATTATGCAGTGATGTCACTAGATGAACCATCCAGTACCAGCAAAATGTGTAAAAAAAAAATATATAAAAAGTATTAAAAAAAAAAAAAAATAAAAAAATAAAGTTTATTATTTTGAGCAAGTGCTAAAATTTCTCAAAAATCTCAAAGAGTTAAAATAAAAGCACTTCAAATACCCAAGGGGTGTCTAATATATAAAAAAAATGGCTGATGGGGTAAATTGGAGTGGCCTAGCTCACAGATAGGGCATAGGTACAGACTGACCAAAATGGAGAAAAAAAGCGCACTTCCCAAATGTGGCATTTTAAATCTGAAACAACACGACAAACCCATGCATGTCGGGTATCACTGCACTCAGGAGATGTTCCTGAACACATATTGGGGGGTTGTTTGACAGTGACATATACCAGAACCTGTATATCTATAACTAAAGTACAATTTGTGTGAAAAAAATTACTATTACAAAGTTTGACAAAGTGTAGTTCTATAATTGGTGCATGGAAAGGGTTAAAATAACAGCATTCGGAATACCCTGGGGTGTCTAGTTTTCCAAAATATATGGTTTGAATGGGTTAAATTTAGTTAACCGGCTTCAAAGATATTCCAAAGAGGAGATGGAGGCAGAATGACCAAATGACCACCTGAATTACGCATGCCCCAAAAGTAGCCTTTTACCAGCCAAACAATCTGACAAACCCATGCATGTGGGGTATCGCTGTACTCAGGAGATGTTCCTGAACACACATTGGGGTGTTGTTAGACAGTGGCATATACCAGAACCTGTATATCTATAACTAAAGTACAATTTGTGTGGAAAAAAAAATAAAAAAAATTACTATTACAAAGTTTGACAAAGTGTAGTTGTATAATTGGTGCATGGAAAGGGTTAAAATTACAGCATTTGGAATACCCTGGGGTGTCTAATTTTCAAAAATATATGGTTTGAATGGGTTAAATTGAGTTAACCAGCTTCAAAGATGTTCCAAAGAGGAGATGGAGGCAGACTGACCAGATTTGTTAAAAAAGATTTGGAAATCATAAAACGCTGCTTGTACTTATTGCCCTATAACGTACAAAAAACAGCAAAAAAACATAAAAACATTGGGTATCTCTAAACTCAGGACAAGTAGTAGAATCTATTTAGCTAGTTTTTTTACTTGCGTTTTTAGGTGAGTAAAATATTTTTCAAATAAAAGTCATAAAATGTCTTTTTTTTTCAATTTTTCACCATGTTTTTTTTATTTTTTTTATAGTAAATAAGATGATACGATCAAAATAATGGTATCTGAAGAAAGCCCATCTTGTCCTGAAAAAAACAATATATAACTTATGTGGGTACACTAAATGGGTGAGGAGAAAATTACACCTGAACACAAGCACCACAAAAGTGTCAAAACAGCCTCGGTCCCACAGGGTAGAAAACGAAAAATGAGCCCGGTCCTTAAGGGGTTAAACACAATCTCAAGTCTTTTATACTTTTAGCCAGAGCCAGCCCTTACGTGGGGCCCAGACAGGTTCTTTCAGGGTCAGATTTGTGGAGAAAGAGAAGCTTTTCTGCACCTCTCTTTATCTGCAAATCTATCTGCGTTATTCTGGGCGGGGCCGCTGGGACAGGCTCTCCCCTGTTCTTCCAATCATAGAAAAGGGTGAGTCTGGAAACTCCACCCTTTCGCAGAAGTGCACCAGGAGGCCAGGTTCACAGAGAAGCGGCCGAAGTTATATGGCACAGGGAGAAGCGGACAAAGAAAGAAAACAGAAGAACAGGAAGAGGCAAGGGAAGAATCAAAGTTGTGCGAAAGGAGAAAGGGACATTGAGAGAGTACGAGAGAAGTGTGAATGAGAGTGTGAGAGAACACCTGAGTGGTAGTGTGTGAGAGAGTGAAGTTATTACTCATGATGTAACATAATGGATGCAGGTGTGGTTTTGGTAGGAGGGGGGCAGCATTTAATTCTGACTCACACAGTACAATGTTTTGGGCTGGCCCTGCTTAAAGCAGCTTTTATTTCTTTTGTTTGCCCACCTTGTACTTTCTCTGAACAGACTGTACTGCCACGCATGACTTTTGATATGTCCCTCCCCATATTGGTCTTCTAATTGTTAGTTTAGTTTTTGTTGAGACCACTAGTTTATTTTGCAGTGTGTTCTCTTGTTGTGGTATCCCATGCCTGTCAGTGTTTACAATTGCGCAACACCAGGCAGTGTGCAAGGAATGATTTAGAGTGAATACATCCTTATTCACTGGGAGACTGCCAACATTTTCTAAAAGAGGCTAAGCTGGCCATCACAATAAGATGATCATTCACAAAGCACAACAATTGACCGAAAAGACTCAACCTATACAAAATGGAGGGCAAGATTTAAAAAAAAAAAAAAAAAAAAAAGTAGCAATAGGCAAAAGAACAGAAAACACTGCTTTGAGAGTAGGGTTTAAAGGAATTGGCAGCAAATGAATTGAAGAAGCTTGGGATGAGTATAAAGGGATCTTAAAAAATTCAAAGTTAAAAGAGATTACAAAAGGGCACACTGGATGGGCCAATTGGTCACATCTATGTAACTATGGTTGGGGTGAGCAGACCATAAGGGGTATTGCCCCCTTGGCCAGTCCATATTGGGATGCTATGCTCATGTGTGACCAGTACTGAACCTGGGTGTTAAACAAGGTAATATGACTAATGTTGTATTTATGTATGTGAGTGACTGTTTGCTGGCCACCAGAATCAAGCTGGTTCTCATGACCTGGAATGATGGAATGATGGAAATAATGCCTATACATCACTAGATGGAATTAATATACCTACTAGAAAAATGTATAAGTTTGACATTTCCAAAGGGGATTATTATTATTTATTGTTTCATATAGCGCCATCAAATTCCGTAGCGCTGTAAAATGGGTAGACAGGACATAACAAGTAGTATGTAACATAACAAATTGACTTACAGAGACAAAAGGTGAGGGCACCGCTCAAACGAGTTTACAATCTAGACTATTAAGGTATGTGTCCTAAAGATCAGTTCAGGTAAAAACCAAAACAGTAAAACTGAAAGTTAAAAGGCAGTTTAAAGAAGGGCTTACTTATGTTTCACTTGATCTAGGACAGAGTGTGGCCGTATTTCCTAATGTCGGATCAAACTAGATTGGTGTCATTTGAGGTCAGATCATTGCATCGTGGATACACTTAAAAAACCTTCACAAATAGTGTCAGGTTAAAAGGTAAACACAATCTTAACATAACCATCGTTAAGAGCAAATACAGACATTGTCTATACGAATGGGAATACTAAAGCCTTAACAATGCTTGACACGTAACAGCAAAATAGTCTTAATACTTAAGCTCATCGGTGTGCACTAGAAAAATGACCTACTGTCAGAAAGACATGAAAAAAGTTGCAAGAAATCAATTTGTAAGCAGCATTCTGGTTGGTCACCCCTTTCACTCCCACCCAATAAGACACTCCTAATTGTTCACTGTTCCCCCTTTTCTGATTCAAATCTGTTGGTCCACCAAATGAACCCTCACCCATCATGCTGAATGCTCCATTGCAGGAGATAACAGCAGGTGGTTAGATTTGTGTTTCTGTGTTTACCCAAGTCACCATTGTTCTGTTGTCCTTGCAAACCTGTTTTCTTCCCCCAACAAAGTGTGTTTTACTTTGCATTATGACTGGTGTGTTTGGTCATTATTGGTAGTATGGTTTTTTTTTGGTAGACTTTCCCCAGAGTAGGACACCTTACTCGGAGAACCGGAGAAGCTTAGACTGAGAGTAAGGTGGTAACGAAGGTTATGGACCTCCTGGTCTATCTGGTTCCTGTTGTATAACTTTGTTGTAGGTGCAAAACCAAGGCCAGGTTCTTAAAGGCCAACAAGTTTGATTTGTTTATTTTTAATTCCTGAACGATCGAGTCTGCAGGACAAAGCAGAGTAGAGTAGTTTTTCTCAGTTGTAAGAAGTTCTGTTCTTTTAAACAAGTAGTCCCACAGAAAAAATAATTTTCATTGATCATGAAATATACGGTGAAGTTTGTCATTTTGTTCCTATAAAGCTTTTTTATCTTTTGGTTGCCATTCCCTGACACTCAAGCTAATGGAGGGCTTTTTATCCAGGAAAATCCTTTCATCCAAAGAGACTCAATTGTTAGTTATGCAGTACTATGTTACGGTATCTGTGTGTTTAGTCGATTTCGTTAACATAACACAGATAGGACAATCACAACAATCAGCTTTCAGATGTTTTAAAATAGAAAACAAAAATGTTTGAAAACTTTGCCTTAATGCAACTAAAAGTATGGTAATGCCCCTTTAAGATCCTAAGTCATACAAGTTTTTCACACCACCTAGTGGTCAAATTGTGGTACATCACCAGAAAACTGAGGGAGGGAGAGAAAACAACATGCTGAATTTCTTCTATTTTTGCATATTTTTCACATAATTTTCAAATTTTAATATTAGGCAAAGATAACCAGAGTAAACACAGAATGCAGTTTTAAATGATTTCATGAATCGAAAGAAAAAAATCTATACAATCTATTGCCCCCTTAGTTACAACCAATAAACCAAATTAAATTCATAACATAAAAGGTCTCAAGAAGCAAAACATGATGCTGCGATCTAAAAAAATTCAAGAACAGATGAGAGACAGACATCTATAAGTCTGGAAAGGGTTAAAAAGCCATTTATAAGGCTCTGGGACTCCAGCAAGCCACAATGTCATCATCTACGGAGAAAACAGGAGACACCGGCCTACTAAAATTCCTCCAAGAGCACATTAATGACTCCAGATCACAAAAGAGCCCAGACTAACATGTAAAGAACTGCAGGCCTCACTTGCCTCAGTTAAGGTCAGTGTTCTCAATTCCACAATAAGAAAGAGGCTGCAAAAATGGCATCCATGGGAAAAAGCTGCAAGGTGATATTCTGTGGATTGATGAGTGAAAAGTGGAACTTTATGGACAGCATTCCACAGCAAGAACATCATACCAACAGCAAAACAAGGCAGCCGTGGTAGTGTAATGGTCTGGGGCTGCTTGTTATGGAAGCATGGATTCTGCTCCCTATCGGAAAATCCTGAAGGAGAATGTTGGGCTGCCAGTTCACGAGCTAAAGCTCAAGTGCAGTTGGGTTTAGCAGCAGGACAATGATCTGAAGCACCCACGCAAGTCTACCTCTGAATGGCTCAAAAGTAACAAAATGAAGTTTTTGGAGTGGCCTAGTCAACGTCCCGAGTTTAATTTAGGTGCCATGCGTGGCATAACCACCTATTAGTTTTGGGGGGGGGGGACAATTACTTTTTCACATGAGTGATATAAAGATCATGTAAAAGCTACATTTTGCATTTACTCATGTCGTCTGTCTTATATTAAAATAAATTGATCTGAAATACTTAAATGTAACAAACAAGCAAAAATAGATGTAATCAGGAAAGGGGCAAATATATATATATATATATATATATATATATACAGACTGTATATATATAAATGCAAGGGATACTAACCCATTTTCTCCATTTGTACATCTCTAGAAGGCTGGCTGTTTCCACATAGATTGACAGACAACAATGGCAGCAACACTTTTTTTTTTTTATATATAAAATGTTTATTTTGTGTTTATACTCTATACCCTAACATTAACAATATACTTTATGGTGCAAACGCTACAAGAGTAAATGAAAAACATCACAGTTAGACATTGAAAGGCCTGCCTGCTAGAACACACCATCACATTTACTTTGCCAAATAAGCATTTTTATCTTTTGACGTTTCCAGCCATTGAGTATTTTAAGTCTTGCGTAACCCTGGACAATGGTTACACCCGCAGTAAAGACATTTAGCAGGTAACATCGCAAGCACCAAGAGAAAATGCTTATTTCCCAATTAATACAAGTTTTTTAAAGGGTGTTTTTCTTAACCAAAGTTCCGTATTAGCCATACAGGACAGAAAAGGTCATTTCATTTAACAGAAGTGCCACTTTTGAAGTTGACATTTATTCTTCAGCAGCAGCGAGTTAGAAACGCAGCATTGGACTACAACAGGGTGTTCTCACAACTAACAAAACCACTCATCTAATATCCACTTAGTTATCAGTGAGGTTGAACAGATCCAACACACTGGCATCACGGGGCGTTTGGTCTACAGAAGATCTTGGTCCGTTCTACAATGGTAACCTCCCATGATTATCTGCTAGGCAAGACGTTTGAAGAGAAGCACGGGAATTGTCAATTAAATAGTGAGCAGTTTCAGTGGACTGCTCTAAACTAACAGCATTCGTGTGGCTTTCTTAAAGCGCTGCTGTTTTATTGTCACGCAAACCCCTCGGAGGCAAAGTAGGTTAATAAGGAACACAGTGCTAAGGCCTCTAATCAAATAAAGAACCCCGAGGCCTACACGGAGCCTCTGTCACATAACGGCTGTTAAGAAGGGCGAGTAGCTCAGCCGTTCTCTCCCAAGACACATTTACTAAAGCCTTAGAAGATGAATTACATACCCTGCAGTACGTGGGCCGTATAAACATATAGACGGGACTCAATCCCAGCACTATTTGCATTGTCCTGGAAAAAATGACCAACGAGGGGACATTTTTGTTTTAGGGCAGGTGTGTAGAGCGTTGGATATTATTTGTTACGTAAACATGCATCCTTACATGCAAAATGATCTACTGGAAGACTTCATTTGGACTTGAGGGCAACACGCTTTTGAACATCCATTAGTAAAAACACTTTCAATTTTGCTAGGAATGTTTGCAGATATTTTTTTGTTAGTTTTTTGTTATAGTACCACTCAACCTGAAGCGCAGGCCAATAGAAAGAAAGTAACACTGTGGAAACATGCCAAGCTGTTCTTCTCAGTCAAGGGCCGTCGAAAAACCAACAAGCCCCCCATCAATCCAAACAGGTAGCGGACAATAAAGAAAGCGGGACTACTCAAGATTGTTGTTTTTAGAAACAAAGTATAAATTATATTTAAATTGACATTTTTTTGTAGACCCCACCCCCCAAAATAAGCACACAAAGCAAAGGTATATGTATATATTTATATTTACATATGCACACGCACATAAAGAGGGAGATCCCTGCTGAACCTATTTTAACCGGAGTTCCAATGTTTTGGTCAGTAAGGCCCTCCTGTGTTACAGCTGGCAGCTTAGCGGCAACCCAGGGCAAACATGCGCAGTGTCAGAATAACAAACATGCTTTTTGGTGCCAAAGAAGCATGTACTTTTACACATTTAGAAGTACTCTTTAAAACAACGAGGAGGCAAGGGTGGCTCAAGGAGTTAAGGAATGGGGTCCAAAAAAACAACAAATGAAAAACAAAATAAAAACACACAAGACATCCTGCATCTTAAACCTAACAATATTTTCCTAAGGTTTTCCATAATTTTATTTTCTAGAATTAATACATTTCATTACACTGAAGATTGAACATTTTGGCAATACTATACTGTGTTTTTTTCTTCTTCTTTTGAAACGAACTTTAAACCCAAAACAATGAGGTTAGTTATTTTTTTTACACTGCATTTCCCACAAAAGTCGGTTAATGTTAAATGCATTCATGTTACAGGAATGATGGGATTTTACTTTTTGCCACACTTGCAATCGCAACATCTAGACACGTCGCTTTAAAATTGCAAATTTTCCGCTTCAAACTTGGGGGGGGGATAACGAGACCTTGTGGCTTTCAGTGCGTTGTGCTCCCAGGTGGTGGTCTTCTTTGCAACTCTGTACAAACGGTAAGCTTTTTTTTTTTTTTATTTATATTAACTTTGCCAAATATTTCAGTTCATTTACTGGATATCTTCGTATAGTTTTAATCTCTTCTCGATTTCCGGACTCTGGGAGATCTGTTTGGAACTTCCTCCTCCTGTTGGGAAAAAACCCCGCAAAGAAAATGATCTTATGTTCTTGCATTTATATTCTGTGTGAGGCCGAAAACCTAGGCTAAAGACATTCAAACTCACGTTTTCACACATTCCATGTTACCGTGTGTTTCCTTTGGCATTTTAATAACGGCAACTACTCCATTCACATAAAAGGTAACTAAAACGATTTACAAACACCAAGTTTTTCCAGAAATTAATGCAAAGACTTTTTAGGATCTTTTGGCCAATTGTCCAAAAAGAGGTTGGTGCAGGGGTTGCATGCATCAGGTACCAAAGTATCTATATTCACCATTAAGAATGAAGAACGAGGAATAAGCCCCCTACTCCAAGACCAGCATAAAAAGGCCTGAATGAGGTTTGCAGGTGATCACCAGCATGAAAACTTCGCCTTTTGAAGAAGCATTCTCTGGTCAGATGAATGTATGTATAGAGGAAAAGGGTTGAGGGGCTTTTAATCCCCAAAAAACTCCAACCCAACTGTAAGGCATGAGGGTGACAATCATAAATGTGGGGGTGTTTTGCTAGAAAAGGGATCATCCTGAAATACTGAAGAAACACTTTACTACAGCAGCTAGAAAGCTAAAGCTTGGCTGCAACTGGATCTTCAACAGGACATCCCAAGCTAGAGTTCCCATATATCCCATTTTCCCTGGACATGTCCTCTTGTGTGGAAAAAACATTGTGTCCACACGTGAGTGGGTGGTAATGGAGTCCTCTTTTCTACTCACCAGGATATGGTAACCCTACCTAAGCACACCTCCAAAGTTGTAACACGATGGCTTTTAGGACTGAAGTGGCCATCACAAAGCCCTGGCCTGAATCCCATAGAAAATTTGGACTGAACTGAAAAAGCGTGTGAGCAAGTATGCACACAAACCTGACTGAGTTATTCCAGTTCTGTCAGGATAAATGGGCAAAAATTCCATCTAGGTATTGCAAGAAGCTTATGGAGGGCTACTCGAAGTATTTGATTCAAATCAAGCAATCAAATGGCAATGCCCTAAACATTTCAAATAATGCAACTACACTGTTGACATGCCGAACAAAATTTATGGTAATATGAAATACATGAAGGGGGTTGTGAAAAGGAGTTTAAATGTCTTTAGCCTAGCTGTATGTAAATTTTCAGCTGTACAAGTGTCTCTCTTTCTACAACGCAGCATCAATAGATCAGTCACTGCGTTATTGTAAAGAGAACATCCTCTGGCACCAGCTACCAAATCCAAGCCTACAAACCAAGACAAGGACCTGTTATTTCAGTGCCCAACCACTTAACGTTTGTACAACAGCAACTTTTAATATGGCTGCCACCGTGACATTCGTGTTGCAATGCATTCTGTGCACACCAGTGGTAGGTGCCAAACAAAGTAATGTGAATTTCTTTTTAAGTATCTTCTGAAACACATAAAGACGACAACAACAGTCGTTATGTTCTATTGATGACGACTCGGTAGCTATCGATGGCTATTCTGTAGCCCATATGTATGCACTAAAGGTATTAGTGAGATCCAGTCCACCCAAACCCTGGGTGCACTGGGTTGGGTTGTCTCACCTTGGGTTCTGTCTCTTGCTCCTCCTCCTCTTCTTCTTCTTCTTCTTCTTGGCTGCCACGTCCAGCATCTCCTTCACCTTCTTCCTGATTCTCTTCCACTATTAGCAAGACACAGTATCACACGTACAGTTAATTTCACTAAGGGGCAATGTGGAGGACAGCTGAACTCAAGAAGCCATTTAAACATCCAACAAATCTAACCTTGCCAATTATTTTCATAAAATTCCCAAATGAACCTTATATCACACATTTTTGCTGAGATGCTGAAGTAGATTGCTTGTGTTTAGAAACATAGGAAACTGTGCTATTCTATTTAATGTCTAGCAAGACCTTAGAAGCCTTCAACAAGCCCCATGATGAAGAGCACAGAGGATAAATCAATCTGCGCAATCTGTTAACATATGCAGAAAAACTGCAGTGTATACAACCTAAAAAGACTATTTGCTTCACACAATCCTAACCTTGATTTGCTCCACTCAAGGACCACACTTTTCAAGTATTTTTCTATCACTCTGTACTAGATATTTGTAAAGGGATGTCAAAGTAACTCATTGTACCTACCTCCCTCCTTATCACCTTCTTCCTCTTCTGCATTCTCATCCTCCTCTTCCTCTACACGCTTGCTTTCCTTTTCTTCTTCTTTCACATCAGGCTGGGGAGCGTCGGTCTTTTTATAGGATGCATCTGCTGTCTGTTTCTGCAATTATGGATATTGGTGATTAGAGGAGAATATAGGATCAAAAAAGTCATCCGGATACAGTGAAAGCACAGAGAGGAAAAACCAGACACCACACTCAAAACACTGAATGTCACCATATATTAGAGAGAAACAGACAATTACCAAACAGATTTAAAGCTTGAAGAGTTGTTTTTTTTAATATTTTAATTTAAATAAGTTATAGATTCCCAACTTTTATTACAACCAGTTGAGTGTTAGATTGACCACAAACACACGTTACCCATATTTACACCATTAGAGACATGTTTGGCTCCTCTAACAAAGTGTCTGATTAGGTAACATTGCTTAATAGTGATTATAGGTTCCACAAAACATGCGTGCTAGGAAACAGAGTCGAGTTGGGGCAGGAGACACACCATATCAATGTCAGCCTCAGAACAAAAAAACAGCTATACATTTAAAGGGGTTGTGATCAATTTATATGCAAGTAGCAGCAATACAATTATCTGTGTTGAAAAACAACTTTGTTAATCAGTTAATATGTAATAATTATCAATTACTGAGCAACAGTGCACAATGGGAGTCATTCTTATCATGTTATGTCTTACCTTTCCTGAGCAGCAGAACAGGATGATGAGAAAGACTGGTAGAGCCACAGTCAGAATGTAGACAATCCAAAGCCAGGGTCTCTCCTCAGCAGCAGCCATCATCTGTCCCACAACACCAGGCTGAAAAGAATCACAAGTTTTATCATTAAAGACATAATCAACATAAAATTAACACATCAGATTCACATGTCCATGTCTATAGGAGTTATGCTATCATTACAATTAAAAGTAGTACACAAAGCGCATACAAACAGCTACATATATATGAACTAAGCAATTGTTTCTGGGAGGTGACACCATTGACCTACCTCAGAAGCTCCATCCGCTGCCTTCTTCAAGCCCCATCCATCATTAGCCCAGTCATCAGCGACAGCTCTATCAGAGCACACAATGAAGTTGTCAAAGAAGATATCTGATGTCATTGACCACAGCTCAAGCCCCAAGGCGTAGAATGGAGTCATCTTGAATGGTTCCAGGTCTTCAAAGAAATCTGGGTTTGGAATCTTTCGTGGTTTCCAGATGCCCTGTAACAAAATGGCATGACTCAAAACCCATTTACTAAAGTTATTTCAATTATGGCCCATAGGAGTGTTCGCGCCATATAAAAATTAAAACTAACTGCTGTTTACAATCGCAGCTTTAAAGATAAGAAATAAGGGTAATCAAAGCCACCGAGCATTATTCATTGTACAGAGGGTGGCTTCCAGACAGATCACTGGTACACCAGGAAGAAGTCCTCACCTGGTAGTTAGGATTGTCAATCATTGGGGCCTTCCATTTGCCTTTGTAGTTAGGATTATCAATAGTTGGGCGTTCCCAGACTCCACAGCCAGGGGCAGACTCACACTTGGGGTTCGCCACCTGAGGGGCTTCCCATTCACCATCCATATCTTCATCCCTAGGAGAAATAATAAACACGATCTTAAAATTTGGAAATCTACAGACACAAAATGGAATAAGACAAGAAGTGTTGGTGGGACATACCAGTCCTCTGGCTTCTCTGCATCTGGGTCAGCAATGTACTCGGGTTCATCATCCAGCCATCCTTCTGGTTTCACGGCGTTTTCATCAGGGATCTTTGCGGGTGCATCCTCATCCCTGTATACAGAAAGGGTCGTACAGAAATCAGTAACCCGGAACAAATTCCCAAAGAACACACAAGTTAGATAGACATTTAAAGAATAACCAGAATGACAAAGATCACCGCTGATTTCTTTGGAAAAATGAAAACGATTACAGTTTTGTAACAGAAAATGACACGATACTTAATCTCACATTCTATGCGGATTTACCCCACCTATCTACAATTTACACGGACAGTGCTTTAAGAATGTTTGTATAAATACATAGTAGCGTTTAGTAGATTAAATGCATCTGAATTCATACAAAGTTTGTATTATTTCACTATTCATGCGAAAATAATTCAAGCCCCCGACAAAACGAATGAATATTAAGCAAATTTTTCATTCAAATTTGGTGGGCTCATTCACTCCCAAGCTCTCTGAATGTCTCCCAACCACCATTTCTAAGGAAGTTTACCAGGATGCCATGTCCACAGAAATGCAGACGAAGACAGAAAAACAAGAAGATGCCAGAGAAGAGGCAGAACGGTTGGCAGAGAAGGTAGGTAGACATCCAGAGCATGTGATGCGTGAGTGTGTGAATGGGCATTAGACAAAAAATTTCCTTTACAAAATTAGAAAACCACAATGAAACTAACGGGCAGAAAATGGAATTTGTTGTCTGAAAACTAATGGGCCAAAAGGCACCCCGAAATATTTGTCTGAATCATTTTTAAGTTAAGAGTGTTACTTTCCATCCCTCAATGTGTTTAAACCTGAATTTGCAGACTAAAGAGAAAGTCTATGTTGTGGAATCTTATGCTCTCTATCATCCAACCAGATATTAAATCATGTAACTAAGCAGAGTAAGGCTGATGTGGTAAGCAGCTCCAACACTTAAACATCCTATTAACTTCCTTACTACTTACCAGTCATCTGGTTTGACAGCATCGGGATCTGCAATTTTGGGTCTCTCGTCCCAGTCTTCGGGTTTCTCGTCTTCTGGGTCCTCAATTTCATTGGGAGGGTTCACCGGGGGGTTCATGTCAGTAAGAAGGTTGCCACTGTTTACAACAGTTTGGTCAACCAGTATTTCAAAGCTATTATCGGGATTCAGAACTGAGTGGGAGAAAGAAACATGCTTTAGAAAAAAACAGCCGGTTTTATCCATCATGGAAGACAGCAAATGCATTTAGATTAAAGGAAAGATTTCGGAAAAAATAAAATGCAAAATTAAAAGTTAACAGTAATGGTTTCTAATTTCTAAACATAAGGGCCGCACAGTGTCAGCAAAGCATTACCTAGCGTGTAGAGATGAGTTTTCTTGTCTGAGAAGTAAGATTTGAGATCTGCATCGGGTTTCTTTGCGTGTTTCTCCTCGTACTCTCCCGTTTTGGGGTTCTTGTGACGGAAGATGAAGTGCAACTTGTAATCTTCTCCGCACTTGTCAGGTCCAAACATAATTGTGTAGGGAGTCTTGTCATAGAGCTGATCCTGAAGATGGGGAAAGTGTTCAGCTGGTCATTAGAATGGCTGACATTAACAAAAGTTGGAATTTACAGCACATTCACATTTTAAGTGGTTTGGTTTTGAAGCCAAATGCTGATTTGCCACCTATGAAAGAGGTCCGGCTCAATGCAAACGTGGCCAAAATAAAGGAGCAAGCAAGACTTGAGTTTGAAAAGTATAATCTTAACAATACTCACCAGGTTATGACCAGAGATCTTAGACAGGAGTTTCACATAAGCTCCTCCACACTCTATTCCATTCTGAAAATTGACTTCATACCTTAAAAAGAGAAACATTTGCTGACATTAAAAACAAAATTCCCCAACATCAAAAGTAATGAAAACATGGAATACAAATGCCTCCTAGGATTATTGTTCAGCCAAGCGCACCGCATGGAGGCGCCATCGGTAAGAGTCAAACTACTGCAAGCCAATAGAAATAACAAAAAACCCTATACAAAAAAGGGAGCTGATCATGAAAATAGGTTTTATGCTTTTATTTAATTATATCCGTGCGGTAGGAGCAAGTCATTGTTTGGAAGACAATTATTCGCTAAAGTACAAGACCTGGAATATTCATGAAGAAATCTTCTTGAGTTCACGTCACAATAACCAACAACATCAACCAACCAGAAGGTGGTAAATTAAATTTAAGATGAGGCCAGGAAGGACCTACATACAGGTGAAACATCTCCAGCCCAAATTAAGTCAACCATCCTCTAACAGATCAAGCCTAGGATGGGTTATGAATCCTACTATATATTACAACCGTAAAGACAAATCCTAGGATCTGGATAGGATTTTTATGGCTATTAAAGATGGTTCCCCAGCACAAAGTAAGAGTTCACCATACTTACTGCAAAATCATAGGTTTCTTATCGAAGACGAACGGCTTCTTCAGTTTACTGGCAACTGCATGATGTTTGGCGCGTGACATCAGCACGAGTCCTTTATCCCCGGGCAGCTTAGAGTCTTTCATTTCAGTCACTTCCCATTTACCTGTGAAAGGGCAACAATCACTGATCCGTCCTGTTGATTGTTTAAAATGAAACACAAAACCCGCGCCACGCAAGCAGATAACCTTTCAGAGCTTCCTGCAGCCTGGACAAAGGGCTTTGTGGGACTGCACGATAGAGCTGATCTGTCAAGCTACAGGTCCATCGGTTGATTTCGTGGCCTACAGAACGACTGTTAACCTTTATCATAATGTTTCCCCAACTACACGCAAAGAATTACAGAAGGAAGATGTAGCATATCCAATGAAAAATGCGTACAAAGCTGATGGAAAAGGCTTCCAAACAGAACAAAACATAACAAGAATATCTTACACAAGGAGCATGAAGGCTCACGGCCATCCATGGACACAGTACACAATATTTCATTTATTTTAAGGGTCACCTTCTATGGAAAAATCATTACATAAGAAAGACAAGCAGTTCTAAACATTGGATTACATTAATAGGGATCCATTCATTGTAACAGACACAAGAAAGTGCTAAAGACTAAAGGAAAAAACCAAGAGCACTCCACAATAATGGCGAAGAGGTCCAACGCATTCTATGACAGCCACGTGCGGGCCTTGGCACACAAGAGCGTTAACAGAATGATTGCTTAAAATGTTAACATACATTAATATAACGTCCCTACATTTTATTAATTTGTATTAATTACTTTCAGATGACACGGCTGAAGTCTCAGGTTTTCCTTCTGTTGAATTAATCAGACAAGGAGTATGTGCTTTATACCCGAGTAGCACATCGCCCAATGACTTTTCTCCTAGCAGCATCTGATGCAAGCACGCCGGGCAACGCAACAAAACTCAAGCTAAACAATACTGCTGCTTGTCTTCGTACCGAACGAAGGCTAGGCATCATGAAACCGTTATTTTAAAAAAAATGGATAAGTGATCGACAGAAAAGAAACCTGGAAACCGTAATAGAAGCTCGTCAGAAGCTCTTACCATCATACTTGGCGATCTCGTCATCAGTATCCTCTTTCTTGGCCCTGGAAACGACCCAACTGCAAGAAGATTTTGTATGCTCTGTGAATAGGTCAGTGTCTGGCACGCGTACAATACCAACAAACGTTACCCTCACGTGGGAAGCGGGTGGCCACACAGTAATACTTTAGATGACGTGCAGTGTTTTAAAGGCGTAAACATAATAAAGTAATAGAGTAGCAATGTACACTTCAATCGTACTTCTTGGATTTACACGAGAACTGTCACAGCAAAATTAAACTACCTACAGCCTGAGGTTTTGTTCAACGCCACTTCAGGGTTACTATGTCTCTGTTCAACTGTATTCTCTTTCTCTTAGTGGACTCTGTTTTTTTCAGCACCAGGAGGACTTTTCTTTTGAAACCATATTCATAAATTGAAATTATTTTGTACAAATAACACTTTTAAATGGCAAACCAGTAGGGTACCTCTGTACAGCAGCAGGGGCTGCAGCATTCATAAACAAGCAAGGTAATGTGGCAGGAGACCCAGTTTTGGTCTCTACAGACCCAGCGACATAAGTCGCCAGCAGGAAATTTCTCTTTCAATGTAACCACACTGACACATTTAATCAGGTAGCCCAGGGCCATAAGGTTTTTCTTTTTTTCCCATGCATTACAGGAGCCATCGATGATATGTTTTATGCACGTTTATTTCTCGTTGATCCATATCCATTATATATGTAGCTCTGATGGTAAATATTTGTTTATTTTATTCTTACCCTTCCAAAGTGCCTTTATCAAAGGACTCTGCAAGGTAGACCTCTCCAGTTGGGACGGGGGCTTTATAGGTAACCTACAAAAATAAATACAATAGAGTCAGATTAGTGCGTCTTTGTCATGCTCCAGCATTTTAACATAGAGGGTGGTCAATTATATAAATTCAACTCATTCTTTATAGTATCTGGCTCCATGTTTTTACTTTAAACTGACAAAACCAGACTCTACTAATCCAATACTGCAAATAATATGTCAGTGGGAGTTATTTTCAGATAAATACACTAACCTTTGGAGCAGGAGGCGGGGTGCTGACTTCTGGCTTTAACTCCTCTGGTTCCTCGACATCAAGGTCATCTATATCCAACCCATCATCATCATCATGGTCGTGGTGGTGGTGATCGTGGTCATGGTGGTGATCATGGTCACCATGAGTGTGAACTATTACTACTCCAAAGATCAGGAAGGTCAAACAGATAAGCCATTTCATATCCATGATCTAAAATCGGAATACAATTTAAATATTTGTTAAGTTACCACTTAGCATAGAAAAGAACACAAATTCACAGCCAATGAAGAGTTGACAATAAGGGGAGTTGGTCTAGCAACCTTTAGAAAGGCAGCTAAACACTGGGGCTTATTCACCAGAGGTGACGTTGGCAGGAGAGGTGGAGGTACATAAACAGTTTATTCTTCAATTTCAGTTTAAAGTTGCAGATTGTCGATAACCTTTCGCAAAGTTAGGCTGATGAGAAACGAGGTAACTAAAGGTTATTACATAACGTCAATAACTTCAGCCCTGCCACATCTAGAGACAGATCTCAGCTTCCATGAAATGATCTTTTACATGATCTGGAATGAACAGCTTGGACAGCCATAAGATCTTTTAATATAATAAAAAGGCAATGTATTTGTCCTGAGGTGGAAGAATACAGATGATTTGTAATATCGTTACAAAGAAAAGATACCACTGTCTGTCTAGGACACCAATGTGATTTAATAAAGCAGCAGGAAGGGAAAAGCAGAGCTGCAGGTTCCGCATCGTATAGTATGTATGCTTTTAAAATATGTACATAAGGAATATGATGGCGCTATATACAACAATTTATTGGATAATTTAGTGTACGGAATTGTAAAATGTAGGTTTTGTAAAAAGTGACAGATGCACATACATTAGGAGACACGCGGCAAGCAGTGGAAAGAGTTGAATGCCCAAACCCGTTGACCGCTGTGGCGAGAAGACCTCTTTGCAAATCCCTTTTTATACGTAAGTCGCTGCGTTATATGGTTGTAAAATAATGTCCATCATGCCAATAACCAGAAGCAAAATTGCTTTAGTTTTTCTGCACACCTCAGGTGCAATGTTCTCATCATACATCTACAACGGTTCTAGGAAGCACGTCCTGCTCTGCCCATATAGTTTAAACAGCAACGGTCAATTCCAGCAGTTGCTATGGTGATAAATCCACTTTACAAACCTTAGAACAGAATCAATTTCTATACCTAAACCCCAATGTTACTGGTTTGAGGTCAAATGAAGAAAAAACGCCCCCACACCCAAAATGGAGAAATTATACAGTCTTCAAAACTGCCAATAATCATACGTATATTTGGCCTTTCGATATTATATTGCGTTTTCTTTTTACATTTCCAAACTATTTAGAAAAAGAAATGTCCCTAGGTTTAAAGAGGAAACGTGAGCCACGCATCATTAAGTCAGCATTATTACATTCAATTTTTAAAATGCTTTGTAGTACATTACGTAGGTTTATAGAGTGAAGCAAACTATAAAATGTAAGATTTTCAAGTGACAGATCTGCTTTATGAGTAATAGTGGCTGAGCCTCCACAGCAGAGGAAAAGAAGCATGTTGTGTCTCAATGGATTAATGGATTTTTAACCTAATACTCAACTGTCTGGGGACTACCTTTTCTGAGAAATTAAACAACTAGATTGCGCAAAGAACCACCTACTCAACAATGTGAGGGCATAAAAAAAGTGATGGGTCAAAATGGAGCATTATTTATTCTACAGATCAACCATTATATGCAATTATATGGTATAAGAGCACTGACATATAGTAACCCAATCATATGCATGCTTTGTCCATGTGATTGCCATTATCTTATGAGAAATAACGTTATATGAAGACAAACAGCACAAAATTCAATAAGAATATCTAGTGCAGTACAAATGGGTAAGGAGTATAAAATGTATCAGGTCTCCACTGATCATTCTCATTTAGGGGACATGAAAGGAATGTCTCCATAAAATTAATGGATAATGGTACAAAGCTCAGTAGAGCGTTATAACGATCTATGGCTACTAGGATTATGAAGTGATTTTTATATACTTTATTCAACACTGGCTGTAGTCTCTATGTTAAGGTGCACTCCTTTATTCTGCATATACCAATAGGCAGGGCTTACCACCACCAGATGTACAGTGTGGAGGAGTTTATAAATTATGCAGAGTCTCAAAGAAGGACCCCTTCTTTTATTTAACTTATATCTTTCTTTATAATTTAGTGTACCCATTAAATTATAATTTTTTGGAGACAAGTATGGCTTTTTTAACCATATTCATACATGGGAGACATTTCTATTGTATATAAAAGTTATAAACAGCTAGAATAAATAGAAAAAAACAAAAAACAAACTATAAATACGTCTGTTTTCTTGCCCAAATTTACAAACCACCCTATATCGCTATATCATTTTATTCAAATTTTTATTTCTATTTTTTTCTCAAAAAACGTTTTTAATAGCTCTTAACCAACACTAAACCCATCAAACCAACTCCACATTAACTACACAAAATCCACTTAAACGTATACGTTAAAAAAGTCACTTTTTCTTACTGTTCTGTCTCTCCAGCTCACGATCATATTAGATGCAGAGAACAGAGACAAAGCTTGTGCTTACTGTCTGTGCATGCGATTGGCTGTACAAGAAATCTGCCGAAAACCGACCCAGTAATGACCTTGCGATTGTAGCAATGTGGAGCCATTTTTAACCCACGACATACCTGGTAGGGGTTAACCATCTCTGCTTATTAAAAAGGAGTCAGACCGGTTTGACACTGGGGTAAGACATTAGTACCCACCAGCTCCACCCTGCATCCCTCTGAAACAGAAATTACTACAACACACACACACTGGTAAGCAGTCACACCCGCAATTAAACCACAGACTGTATCTTGTGCAATACATCCTGAACCCATTCAAAATAAAAGCAGGCTCAGCATCTACTAATCAGCCTAGAATGTTCTTAATCAAATGGTTTTAACAAACGAATTTCACTAGCACTAAAAGTGTCACACTTAATATGTATCGCACTCAGCCACCCACATCAGTTGATGACAGGTTCTGTTAAAATAGAGCACATGCACCTTTAAGCCAGAGGTCAACAAACTTGGGTTAGATCTAGGATCAAGCCAAAAAATGTAGGAGCCAGCTTTTTTTCTTCCACAATAATGTTTTCATTTTCCATTACCCCCTGATCTGCAGTTAAAGGATGTTTATTGGGGCAAATAAAACACAGTGGAATGCTGCACCACTTTGTAAAGCACTGCAGTTAACCCCTTAATGACAAGGTGTATAATTAAGACTTATACTTAAGACTGGTTAAGTACATACACACTACCACTATGCATATATACACTCTGAATTTGGCACTACAATACTGTAGACATATTTACTCTGGCACTATATATTTACACATACACACACTGATTATGATACTACAGTTTACACACACACTGTCAGATCCTCACTGTGGGTTTTGAAAATCCAGCATCTGGAAAAACAGGTTGAATCTAACCTGCCGCCCAATTCCAAATTTCTATGCTTCCAGTAAATGATCATTGGGAATTAAGTTAGTTGGTTTTATCTTATTCATCTTGAAAGGCAACAACTGTGCAAACCTGTAATGCTTACTTAGGTGGTACAATGAAGAACTAAAGCTGCATGAAGACTTCACATTCAGTGTCATGTTATTTTGTATACATGTATCATATGCACTCAACTGTCTACATTTACTAAAAAACATTTTATTTTATTTTTTAAAACAACTTTGACCTTTCTATAGCTCACAAATATCTTAAGCTCCTATGCATGAGTAATTACTATACATGTGCCAGCTTTATTACAGTTAGGTGTGGATATTCTAACCAAAGTAAACTGGGGAACTTTGACCCTCACAGGCATCCTTAAGCAGGCTAGTTTTTCCCTTGACTGCTCCATCAGAGTGTGAAATGCCTTAACTAATAAGTAAGCTTGTTCACAGATAGTCGGGGATTAATATATATCAATAAATAACACATAGCCTATGCTTAACAATTATAGTCAAGCTTTATGAATGACTGGGTCAGTTAAAGGTAAGGTATAAAGTATAGGTATATCAGAACTGATTTTAGTTTAATAGGTTAATCACTCATATTTTGAGATCTAAATTGTTTTATTCAACTAATAAACAATTATTTCGTACATATTCTTGTATTTGCTTAAACGTTGATGCTTATTAACTGAAGGGGTGAACAAAATATCTTTAAAAAATAACTAAGCTCTATTTCATGCTGAATAACCTTTGAACTATAATGTATCCTAAATAGAAAATTATCGTTGCGTAGATGTTTCCTCCAGATGCATTTCATTTTGATTTATTAAAAACAAAAATATTTGGAGCTTTGTAAATTACAAACAGGGAAAAAGCTTTTTTTTTTTTTTTTAAGGGAAAAAAACAAACAAAAACACTTGGCACAATAGCATCAGATGGCAAAAATTCTAAAACAGACACACAATAGATGTTACATATAGGAGCACCTCTGGTGTAAATTGAACACGTGAATTGTTCCTACACGTTCACTACAATTTTCACATTACGACCGATTACAATTCCCAAAGTCTGGGAAGTCCTGTGCTATGAAGATGAAATGAAAGTCAAGCACTAGAAATCTAAAGAACTAAATAAAACTATCTTTTTTTTTTTAACTGCAAACTGGTTATCTAAGGACATTTTTCATTAAGAAGAGCATTGATTCTTCAGACTGTTCCATACAGAACAGGATGGATTCGGTTAGATATATTGCTACTAATTTGTGGTTTGCCGGTGATGTGGAACCGATGGACAGTTGAAATAAATCTAAGGCACATTGGTGAGGCATTTTGTTTCCGCTACATAAAGCTATGCAAAGATGCTGTTGCTTGACCAAGCTGCTTCGCGGGCCAGTAGCCAACCCACACAACATACACGTAGAGAATGTCTACTACAGAAAATAACACTGGTGAATGGCATTCTCATGGGAAGCTGCTGGTTTACAGAGCACCACCTAGTGGCTCCTGAACGGCAGCGCAGGGAACTCAGAATAGAAGCTGCTATGAATAAAATTTTATTTACCCAGCTAGTCTTTTTATCCAGTTAACGACAGCACTTTAAATCAAACAGCAATCCCCCCCCACCGCGTGCAATTGTTACCAATTCATTTGAACCGATATACAAAGAAGAAAGGTTGTCACATTCTCCGCATGATACATATTTTATAGCAGCAACAATTCTTTAATTGATCATTTCAAATCAAATAGAAAATAGTCTAACTCTAGTTTCTATTTTTGCACTTAAAGGTCCCATGAAGAAAAAAAATTCTTTAAGAGTTCTCTATATGGAGTTTGGCACTGAAGAAACTTCCTCTATCTGCAGACCGCCATTGTTGCCTGGCATGATATTTCTGGAGACTCTCTGCTCAAACACCACTGAAATCCTCCATATCCAATGAGATCCTTTCATCCACAGACTTGGTGTCTTGGTTACTATATCCGAGCCATTCTATTGTTTATCACAAGGATGTATAACTTATGTGTTTGCCTAGTAGATCAGATCAAGATTATCTACGGCCAGGCGCTCCGGCACCTTCTACGGCCAGGCGCTCCGGCACCTTCTACGGTCAGACGGCCAGGCGCTCCGGCACCTTCTACGGTCAGGCGCTCCGGCACCTTCTACGGTCAGGCGCTCCGGCACCTTCTACGGTCAGGCGCTCCGGCACCTTCTACGGTCAGGCGCTCCGGCACCTTCTACGGTCAGGCGCTCCGGCACCTTCTACGGTCAGGCGCTCCGGCACCTTCTACGGTCAGGCGCTCCGGCACCTTCTACGGTCAGGCGCTCCGGCACCTTCTACAGTCAGGCGGCCAGGCGCTCCGGCACCTTCTACAGTCAGGCGGCCAGGCGCTCCGGCACCTTCTACAGTCAGGCGGCCAGGCGCTCCGGCACCTTCTACGGTCAGGCGCTCCGGCACCTTCTACAGTCAGGCGGCCAGGCGCTCCGGCACCTTCTACAGTCAGGCGGCCAGGCGCTCCGGCACCTTCTACAGTCAGGCGGCCAGGCGCTCCGGCACCTTCTACAGTCAGGCGGCCAGGCGCTCCGGCACCTTCTACAGTCAGGCGGCCAGGCGCTCCGGCACCTTCTACAGTCAGGCGGCCAGGCGCTCCGGCACCTTCTACAGTCACGCGGCCAGGCGCTCCGGCACCTTCTACAGTCACGCGGCCAGGCGCTCCCGCACCTTCTACAGTCACGCGGCCAGGCGCTCCCGCACCTTCTACAGTCACGCGGCCAGGCGCTCCGGCACCTTCTACAGTCACGCGGCCAGGCGCTCCGGCACCTTCTACAGTCACGCGGCCAGGCGCTCCGGCACCTTCTACAGTCAGGCGGCCAGGCGCTCCGGCACCTTCTACAGTCACGCGGCCAGGCGCTCCGGCACCTTCTACAGTCACGCGGCCAGGCGCTCCGGCACCTTCTACAGTCACGCGGCCAGGCGCTCCGGCACCTTCTACCTCATAACCAACCCCCCTAATCCTAGTGATCTGTTAAACCAGACTCCTAATATTTAAATGAAGTATTGTGTTACTGAGACGGTGGAAGAAAAGTCTTCTGGCAGAAGACAAAGGACTGATTAAGATCTGAGTCTTTACATCAGGAAACAAACTGGCAGATTTGAAGAGTCAAATGGTTGCCATCAAATTCTAGGATTTATCTATAAGCAGAAATCCCTATAGTTTCTATCTGGATCTTAATTTTTACCCAGATCTGTAGATAACATTCCACCGCGGTCTAAGGGAAGAACAAGGGCTGGATTATATCAGCACCTATCTTGAATGAATAAGCCCGGTTCTTATTGGTTTTATATGGCGCCATCACATCCCGTAGCGCTGTACAATGGGTTGATCTGTGCAATGCATCATTAATTTAATAGCAGCCGCCAGGGTAGGCGTCTCCATTATGCCTTCCGTCATCAGTGGCTGGAACCATGTATAACCCTGAACCACCTTCTCATCTATGATCACAACAGTGATGTAGAATCCATGCAATAAGACAAAACATATGTTTCCCCTATTCACAGAAAGCATGGTTATTGACATCATCCCAGGGGAAGGTGACATCATTTGTATATATTAAATATCTGAACAATCGCACACATTGTATAATTAACATGAAGGTTCCAAACCACTACATTGCTACTGTTCCCATTCACTACCTATGATGCACACATGACATGTACGTATTGTTTACATTCTTTACATGCATGATTAAAAAAAACGAAAGAACGAAAACCGGAGTTTAGGAAAACGAGAATCTCTCTAATTCATCAAAATACATCTTATTCGGATTATCGTGTTATGGAATAAGATCGCTGACATATGCAATGCAGGATGACATATTTCAGTGACAGATGACACCTCATTACGGGCTTCGGATAAAGAGACACCTCGAACATCGTTACTTGGGGCGAGGCCTACTCCCGCCTGGATCCTCAGAATGCAGAACCGGGCCTATTTCCGAGTAGGAGATTAAAGCGAGCGCGAAACCGTACCCCCTCCCGACCAATGCGCCCCAATTTCCATCCCAATGTTCTCACCGCCGGGACACGATCGCCTCTTCACTTCGGTACACCACCCGCCGCTGCAGCAACGGAACCGTCACGTGTCCAGCCGGGAGTGAAGCAAAAAGGGTGGAGCCTCAGCCTAAAAGGGAAGCCGAAACTGTCCGGAGTGCGCACTCTCTCCGCCCCTTCCACGCCATGCTATTGGATGGAGGGAGAGGCCAAGCCTGGCCTACAGAGAAACCCTGGCAACCTATTGACTAGAAGAAATGTCCATCATATACAGGGCGGATACCTTCATGGACCTTCAATTCGTGGATAGATCTGATTGGTTAGTTGACGACGAAGCGCTGAAAGGTAATTGGGTTACTAAGGTTTGTAGGCGGATGAGGGCGAGGGTAAGAAGACAAGGAAGTGCTTTAGCGCAAAATGGATGATAAAGCCCCATTCATTCCCCCCTGTCATGGCTGAATGGGTCATACACGTACAGAATCTTAACACGTGCTTACAATCTGTGCACGTAACGTTAACCAGCATCTTATAAGGATCTGTTTTATATTAAGTTATATTTTTGTCATTTTGTACTACTTCAGGTCACCCAGTTAATTCTGATATCAAGGTTACATACATCCCAAGTGTCCCTGTTTAGGAGGTACTGTACTTCCTTGTCACCCGTATCCCTTTGTTCCTCTTTCCTAAGATCTCAGAATGCTTGCTAAGTATGGCTGGATCACAGTGTTCTGAAGCAGTAGGTCCCAATGATATGTGTAGAAATAGTAGAAACGATGTTTTTAAATAAAGTTTTGTAAAAAAGAAGTAAATTTTTCCATTTTATAATGGATCACTCAGCTGTTAAGTGGGTGTGAAATGGTTAATGGTAAAAACCAGCTTGACAGCTGGTAATAGTTACAGAGAGAGAACATACAAAATCAGTATAAAATAAGGATACAATCCCAGAAAACCTACAGAAAGTTGTCGTTGTTACAGTCCCTTGTACAAAATATAAAGAAATTAATTTTTTTTATTCTGCGAGGAATCTTCTTCCTTTGTCTCTGGGAGATGCCCATTTGGTGTCACATGGGGAGGGGAGTGTGTGGCCCAAGCGCTTTACGACACTCCTAATGAGCTGGGTTATAAAAACCTGGCTGATATTTCAATATGTCATATTCTGATGTTATGGTACCTTGTACGTTAATAACTCTGGGGTGATCGCGTCCCTCGTGTTATTACGAGCTTGCAGGTACCAAACTTGTTTCAGTGTGGCTCCTGTAAGTGAATACTTTAGCTGAGGTACGCCTGTGGTTCTTGGATATTACACCATTGGTGGTATTTCTATGTTTTTTTTATTGAAGTTTTTTTTTTTGAAGAAAGAACTCTATCCAGGCCATGGCTTCATCTTTTCTTATATGGTATGCGTTCCTACCCATCTGCTACCTTGCAGGATGCGGCCAGGACTGCCCACTGACGTAAGCGGGCGGTCTCCTGTCGGTGGGCGGTCCCACTGACATCAGTGGGCGGTCCCAACGATAACGAGGGGTGTTCCCGCTGACATAGCGGGAAACATCCCCATTTAAAAGGGAAACGGGTGGGAGTGGGGTGTGTCAAAACCCTGCTACCCGGAGGATTCAGCCGTTGACCCGGAGAAGCGGTGCTTCACCTGGAGTTCTCCGGGTCAAACTGTTGTGTATTGTAAGCCCATTGTACAGCGCTACGGAACTTGATGGGACGATATAAAACAATAAATAATAATAATAATATTTATTGTCTTTCAAGTTGTGTCCCTGCGCAATCCCCTTTTGGTTTTGTAGCCGTTGACATGCAATCATGTGGAAAATTGAATATCTCTGACCCCACTAGTCATTTTAGTCTTGGGCCTGTGTGGAGCCAGCTGTGCTTTATACAAGGCCATCTACCTGCCAAGCAGAGATCAAGGGCCCCAAACTTTTGGGACTCAGAGCGCCTTGCCTTTTAGTATGTGTGCATGCTGTGAATTTTAATGCTTAATTAAAATAGATTAAAGGAACACTTCCCCTCCTCCATGGTCTGATGATTTCCATTAGACCCCCCACCCCCTGCAACTTTAGTAGAGCCAGTGCCGGAGATGGCTGGCAGTAAGTATATCACATGCCAGAATATCCCCCCATGCATTTGCTAGTTGGACACCATGAAAAATTTAAAGGGGCCTCAGCTATCCTATACATTGAAGTGCATACGATGGCTAAAAGTCCTTGTAATATAAAGGCACACATGTCTAATAGACCATCTTTTAAAATAGAGCTAACAGTTTCACACAACTGATCTTTGTTTGCGGCCATAGAAATTAATCTTTGAAACAGACTGTCCACCCCATGAGGCTGCATGCTTGTTGTCGCTGGAGTCTTGCAACAAAAGGTTTCCGTTGGCAACAACAGCAAACACAAACTCTCACTATGGAAAAGTTATGCATGCTTAGAATTTTTGGGAAAAAAAAATGTTTTTAAACTACAACTACTGAATTATTCATATCCAAATGTTTACAAGTGTCCCACGTTAAATCTTGAAACTACTGAATGAATTGATACCACGTGGTTACAGAGTAATTTATGGGAAATATGTGGTCGAGGACTAGGACTAGTCCTCGACCACATATTTTTTTTTTTTTAAAAATGTTTTTTTAAGGCAGCATTTACAGTGGGGCAAAAAAGTATTTAGTCAGCAACCAATTGTGCAAGTTCTCCCACTTACAAAGATGAGAGAGGCCTGTAATTTTCACCAAAGGTACACTTCAACTATGAGAGACAGAATGAGACAACAAAGTCCAGAAATCACATTGTCTGATTTTTAAAGAATTTATTTGCAAATTATGGTGGAAAATAAGTATTTGGTCAATAACAAAAGTTCATATCAATACTTTGTTATATACCCTTTGTTGGCAATGACAGAGGTCAAACGTTTTCTGTAAGTCTTCACAAGGTTTTCACACACTGTTGCTGGTATTTTGGACCATTCCTCCATGCAGATCTCCTCTAGAGCAGTAATGTTTTGGGGCTGTCTGGGCAACATAGACTTTCAACTCCCTCCAAAGGTTTTCTATGGGGTTGAGATCTGGAGACTGGCTAGGCCACTCCAGGACCTTGAAATGCTTCTTACGAAGCCACTCCTTTGTTGCCCTGGCGGCGTGTTTGGGATCATTGTCATGCTGAAAGACCCAGCAATGTTTCATCTTCAATGCCCTTGCTGATGGAAGGAGGTTTTCACTCAAAATCTCACGATACATGGCCCCATTCATTCTTTCCTTTACACGGATCAGTCGTCCTGGTCCCTTTGCAGAAAAACAGCCCCAAAGCATGATGTTTCCACCCTCATGCTTCACCGTAGGTATGGTGTTCTTTGGATGCAACTCAGCATTCTTTCTCCTCCAAACACGACGAGTTGATTTTCTACCAAAAAGTTCTACCTTGGTTTCATCTGACCATATGACATTCGCCCAATCCTCTTCTGGATCATCCAAATGCTCTCTAGCAAACTTCAGACGGGCCCGGACATGTACTGGCTTAAGCAGGGGGACACGTCTGGCACTGCATGATTTGAGTCCCTGGCGGTGTAGTGTGTTACTGATGGTAGCCTTTGTTACTTTGGTCCCAGCTCTCTGCAGGTCATTCACTAGGTCCCCCCGTGTGGTTCTGGGATTTTTGCTCACCGTTCTTGTGATCATTTTGACACCACGGGGTGAGATCTTGCGTGGAGCCCCAGATCGAGGGAGATTATCAGTGGTCCTGTATGTCTTCCATTTTTTAATAATTGCTCCCACAGTTGATTTCTTCACACCAAGCTGCTTGCCTATTGCAGATTCACTCTTCCCAGCCTGGTGCAGTTCTACAATTTTGTTTCTGGTGTCCTTCGACAGCTTTGGTCTTGGCCATAGTGGGGTTTGGAGTGTGACTGTTTGAGGTTGTGGACAGGTGTCTTTTATACTGATTACAAGTTCAAACAGGTGCCATTAATACAGGTAACAAGTGGAGGACAGAGGAGACTCTTAAAGAAGATGCTACAGGTCTGTGAGAGCCAGATATCTTGCTTGTTTGTAGGTGACCAAATACCGTATTGGCTCGGATATAGGCCGCCCCCGTATATAGGCCGCACCCTAAAAGTTTGGTGCTTTTTTAAAGAAAAAGTTTTTTTTCTTTAAAAAAGCACCAAAAAAAACATGCTGCCACTCTGTCCCCCCCCCGAGATATGCTGCCACTGTCCTCCCTCCCCGAGATACGGTGCCGCTGTCCTCCCTCCCCGCGATACGCTGCCGCTGTCCTCCCTCCCCGAGATCCGCTGCCGCTGTCCTCCCTCCCCGAGATCCGCTGCCGCTGTCCTCCCTCCCCGAGATCCGCTGCCGCTGTCCTCCCTCCCCGCGATACGCTGCCGCTGTCCTCCCTCCCCGCGATACGCTGCCGCTGTCCTCCCTCCCCGCGATACGCTGCCGCTGTCCTCCCTCCCCGCGATACGCTGCCGCTGTCCTCCCTCCCCGCGATACGCTGCCGCTGTCCTCCTCTGCCCCCCCCCTCCTCGACTTACCGGAGCAGACTCCCGGGTGTCTTGCGAGGCCGGCGAGGGACATCTACGCAATACGCGTATGCAACTTCCGGTACCGGAAGTTGCATGCGCGTATTGCGTAAATGTCTCCCGCCGGCCCCGCAAGACACCCGGGAGTCTGCTCCGGTAAGTCGGGGGTGGGCAGAGGTAAAACGCTTAGATAACCTCCCGTGCCGGCACCCCCCCCGTGGGAAGTGCTGGCAGGGGAGGCTGTCTGAGCGTATCGGGGAGAAGGATGCAGGTCCCCTGCACCGCTGCGGGGGATCTGTATCTTAACCCCGCTGCCTGCCCGGGGCCCGGGACTGCATGTCCCGGGCGTCGGGCGCTAGAGCCCGAATATAGGCCGCACCCCCACTTTAAAAACTTAAAGTGGGGGAAAAAAGTGCGGCCTATATTCGAGCCAATACGGTACTTATTTTACCGAGGGATTTACCAATGAATTCATTAGAAATCCTACAATGTGATTTCCTGTATTCTTTCCCCCCATTCTGTCTCT
This sequence comes from Spea bombifrons, assembly GCF_027358695.1. Classification (NCBI taxonomy): domain Eukaryota; kingdom Metazoa; phylum Chordata; class Amphibia; order Anura; family Pelobatidae; genus Spea; species Spea bombifrons. Next base: position 19,676,162 of record NC_071090.1, on the reverse strand, counting down.
CATAGTTGAAGTGTACCTATGGTGAAAATTACAGGCCTCTCTCATCTTTTTAAGTGGGAGAACTTGCACAATTGGTGGCTGACTAAATACTTTTTTGCCCCACTGTAGTTATACAAATGTTAAATGTAACGGAGTAGGGGGAAGAGCAAGCGTTAGGCGGGTGGTACGTTTTTAGGTCACGCTAAAAACCCCAAAAACTTAATATTGGACATCACTGAGAGAGATTATATAAAACTTGTTGGTTCTGCAATGGACTCTTAAGGGAAACCCTCTGCCATAGACTCATGACCTCTTTATCAGGAGCTGCAAAAAGCAAAGTAGGCAAAAAAGATAAAAATGCTGGCTCCTGGGAACATCTAAGATCAGCACAGATCTGATAATAGATAATTACTTCCTGTGGTTACAGAGTAACCTGATTATTCACATGCAATCAATGGGACCTGCTTTGTTACTGCTACATAATACCAACAACTATACACAAGTATACTTAATGGCTATTCACTAGTAAAACATATTAGTCTCAACTAAGATACATATGAAAAGACGAATTCCTAATACCACTGTGGCCCATGACTTTATGTAATGGGCTGGGACCAACGGAGAGAGCAACGGTATAGTTTGTATAATGGAAAAAATGTCTTAAACAATTAACCATCTTCAAATCTATTTCAATAAATTACTGAAAGTTATTTTAAACTGGAAAATTACTTTAACGGTAGGTAGTAAAAGTGCAAATAAACTTGTACCTCTCCTAAACAATATTAGAGCTAAAATGTAAGAGAGAGAGAGGCTGAAGGAGGGGCATGTGTGTGAGCTGCATGGGTTATCAGAGAGAATGAATGTGTGTATGTACATATGTGTAAGTGTATATGGTTGGAGTGGCTGTGTGTGTAAATAAGTGTATGTTTTTAGATTGTGTGTGCATGTAGAGGGTACATATGTGTTTGTATGCATATATGATTATATGTGTAAGTGTATGGTGTTAGAGTGGCTGTGTGCATTTATTTATGTTGTTAGGGAGCCTGTGTGTGTGTATGAATGAGTAAATGTATTGTGTTAGAGTGGCAGTGTGTGTATGTATCTGTAATTGTATATTGTAAGATTGTGTGTATACATGTATGTGTAAAGTGTTGGTGGATACATGTATTTCTACAGGCGTGTGAAAAAGAAAGTACGCCCTCTTTGAATTCTATGGTTTTGCATATCAGGACATAATAATGATCATCTGTTTTTTAGCAGGTCTAAAACAGGTAAATAAACCTCAGATGAACAACAGCACATGACATATTACACCGTGTCATGATTTATTCAAGAAAAATAAAGCCAAAATGCAGAAGCCATCCATGGAAAACAAAGTACACCCTTACTGATTTCTTAGGAATTGCTAAGGATCTGACAGGCTGTGCTAATCAAATGCCCTTGATTAACTGATTATCAGCAAGTGTGACCACGTCTATAAAAGACAAAGTTGTAGCAGTTTGCTAGTCTGAAGCATTCTGGTGTGTGTTAAGGGAAGACATCAGCAGAGCTTAGAAAAGCAACCTGGGAAGGGTTATAAGGGCATTTCCAAGCAATTTAAAGTCTACATAATTCTACAGTGAGAAAGATTATTCAAAAGTGGAAAACATTCAAGGTTCCAATCTTCTCAGGAGTGGGCGCCCCAGTAGCCCCAAGGTCAGACCGTGCAATGCTCAGAGAAATTGCTAAAACACCCAAACGTTACATCTCAGATTCTACAGGCCTCAGTTAACATGTTAAATGTTAAAGTTCATTACAATACCATTAGAAAAAAATGAAGCAAATCTACAACAAAATAGCTGGAAAAGAAAAGAATCAAGGTGTTGCAATAGCCCAGTCAAAGTCTAGACCTCAACCCAATTGAAATGCTTTGGCAGGACCTAACGAGAGCTGTGCATAAACAAATGCCTGCAAACCTCAATGAACTGAAGTAACAGAGTGGGCCAAAATGCCTCCACAACAATGTGCGAGACTGATAAAAGTAAAAAAAAAGGTTACTTCAAGTTATTGCTGCTAAAGGTGGTTCTACAAGCTATTGAATCATAAGGTGTACTTAGTTTTTCTCAATTTTTGCTTTATTTTTGTTGAATAAATTATGACACGGTGTATTATGTCATACGTTGTTGTTCATCTGCGGTTGTATTTACATCATTTTAGGCCTGCAAAAGAGCAGATGATTATTACAATTTCTTGTAAAACCATAGAATTCAAAGAGGGTGTACTTTATTTTTCACTGTATGTACTTTTATGGTGTTAGTGGCTGTGTGTATGTATGTGTAAGTGTAGAGCTGTCCCTGACCATCATGAAACCCTCAACATTCATTACAATACTCAACCACAATCATTATCCCAATCACCATATTCATTTTCCTCCCCACCATCATTTCCAGCCCCTACCATTATCACCCCATATTGCAACACAATCACCCCCCATCACTTCCCATCATCTCAGTCGCTATTCTTTATTTCCCCATCATCTTAATACCCTTCCCTTACCCTTCATATTCATCAATAATTAACTCATACAATTTAACACAGGGGGTGTAACTAGAAATTCCAGGGCCCTAGTGAAAAAATTGCCCACAGTGCCATGTTAGCCCCCAAGCAGCTCGCCTGTGCTATGTTTGTACCAAATAGCTTGTTTGTGCCATCAGATTGCCTGTGCCCCCAAACAACCAGTGCCATCTTTGCACCCAAACAGTCTGTCTATGCCATCTTAGCCCCAAACAGCTTGTCAGTGCAAAATCTATTTCAGCTTCAAGTGGCAGCGGCCACTCATATAATTAGTGCCTGAAGACCGGCCCCAGATGAAGCAGCCTACTGGGAAATCCATTGCATTTTTTTAAACTTAGCCCAAGCAGATTCCATGGCACTATGGGAAGAGTCGAATTGATTAAACATGAAAATTGGCAGTATATAAAACTGACAAAACTGTCAACACATGTTAGGATATACTGGTGCAGAAGAAGAAGAGGCCCCTGCTCTTGCAAGATTACAGTTTACTAGGAGGTTGAGGGGAATGATTAAAAAACAGAAGCCAATAACTTGCCCCAGCACCCAGATTGCATTCGCAGGACTTGTCCAGCACTCAGATTATATCCACATGACTTGCCTAGCACCCAGATTGCACACAAAAAGGCTTGCCCCAGCACACAGATTGCACACAAAAGGGCTTGCCCCAGCACACAGATTGCTCACAGGATTGCAGACACATGACTTGCCCAGATTGCATCCACAGGATTTACCCGTCATCCAGATTGCACCTACAGTGGTCTCTTTTCAGAGCATCAGGTCTCCTCTCAGTCAGGGCTCCTCCCAGGGGCGTAACTAGAAGCCTCAGGGCCCTGGTGCGAGATTCTCTTAAGTGTCAAACTCTAACACTAACACACACACTCATGTTACAAACATACATACACTAAGACACACTCAAACACACACCCATGCTACCACATTCATTTACACAAACACACTCATGCCAACACACGCAAAGTTATTCATACACACTTATGCTGACACACACATATACATACTTATTCTAACATTCACGCACTTGGGCATTCCCATTTTAACACAGACTTACAGATACTCATGCAAACATACACACTTATGCTTTTTTTCCCAGTCTGGCCCTGGTCTTTTAATTCCGCTTTTTAAAGCTCAAACTCATTTCATATTGACCTTAGAAACAAGCAAGTGGGTAGATAAAATGAGATTGCCCCCTCCTTGTCAAGTTTTTCTCAATGCTGAAAATATATTTTAAACATCTGAACACATTATTCATAACCAGGAAGAAATAGATCTACAAGTTTATCTGGCACTTCTTCAGCAAGCATCTTAATGCAGCTGTAATCATGTTATTTGTAGTAAGTTCACCCCGGGGGATCCAAAGCTTGAATGACCAGATGGTGACCTAATACCACACTAGTCTGTGAGTTTTAGCTTTTACAGACATACATTATCTAAATCCAAAATGTGATCGCTTCAGGGTAAATCACATGTTTTTTCTTAAGTGTGAAAGCAGCTTTGAACTAGTAGCTACATAGGATATATGATGAGGATATATGAAAATGTGTCTAAAGATGAATTTCTATGTCCAGCACCCTGAGTATATTTGGGATTTTTATTATGATTTATTGTTTTATTTAGCGTCGCCATATTCTGCAGTGCTGTGCAAAGGTTAAACAGAACATAATATGTATTGTGTAACAAAATTATTTGACTTACAGAAACAAGAGCCGAGGAGAGCTCTGCTCAAGCAAGCTTGCAATCTAGAATTCTTAAAGCGTGTCCCTTATTCTTATATGTGCTTGCTCCAATCCCAAAGACCCAGGAAGAATTGTTAGATTCTCAGTATCACTTAGTCTGGATCTGATTCCTTCGATCCTCCTTATTAAATGAATGGTTGTTGAACATCCAAAACAACATTTTGCTTATTAGTGAGGGAAATCTCGGGTTAAACATAGTAACCAAATAATGTTAAATCTATAAAAACCTATTGTCACTAAAGCCTTGTCGGCTCTCACCATGACATTAAGTGGGGAACGTGGACATGAAATGGGTTAATGGTAAAAAACACCCCGCAGGCTAACTCGCCGCTCTGCCCGTAAGGCCCAGAGCAACTACACCTTAACCCCAAATCTGTTCACCCCATGACCCCCAAACTTTATTCACTGCCACCACCAAGTTCTGTTTTAAAAATACCTAAGGAGGATTTGGTAATCCCCTGTACTACTCAAACTGTAGAAAAACTCAATTTACTTCCAAATTATAAAAAATAGTAACGTGATAACCGGTTAATGTTTTGCATGACACCTATGGCTTCTGTGAAGACCAGTAATGGAACAGCAATTGGTGAGTCACAGGGTCAACTTAATTAAAATGTTCCAGATTGACATATCATGTTCCTCTGGGTCAGTGTCATCTTTGTTCAAAGCATGGGCATTTGTTTTGCAGCTGGAGTGGCGCATTTTGATGGCGGTGTCATATTGTTTATTTCCACAGCCAGGGCCGGCCCGACAATGGAGCAGGGAGACTCGCCGGGAGACTCGCCGCAGGACTGCTGAAAGGTAAGTACAAGGGGGGGGGGGCGGCATGGACGGAGTTAGAGGAAGGGTAGATGGGAGGGGGGGGGGCGGCATTTTAAAATTCGCCCCAGGCGGCATTTTGCCTTGGGCCGGCCCTGTCCACAGCAGTCGCCCTCTGTGGGGTACGCTGAGTCAGAGCTACAAGGCTGTGAAGCTTGTCTATACTTATGTGTGCAAGGGGCACCATGTTGTCTCCAGTTCGCCATTGCTTGTGTGGTGAGAGACCTCGTGAATAACGTCCCCACATGGAGTGCCTGGGTCTTGACCTCTGGAGATGGACAGTAGCTGTGCCTAGGCCAATTTATGTGATCTGGCGATATTGATCGCTTTTTCTACTGTTAACTGAGGCCCGAAAATGTATTGATTTCTCTCTTCCCTTTGCCGAGTGTATGTCAAAGACAATGAGGTATCGGATCATCTCATCGCTCTGAGCATAATTGCAGTCCGGAGCGATGAGGCTCAAGTTACAAAACTGCTCAAGGGGTTCCTGTGCCTGCTGTCCTGAAATATTACGTGTGGTTTGGGCTCAACATATGCTGCAAAACAGTTGTAATATGACTTTAATGACATAGCACTGTCTGCGGGTAAAGCCCATGTATTAAAACTGCCTCTGCCCTTTTCACCAACCCACAGTAGGGGGTAATTGCTTTTTTCACCCAAACTCTAACTTTTCAGGGGTCCGCCGATCTGTGTGTTGGCTGAACTTTCCCATGTGTCAGGTTGTTACTTGATTCATTCCATATTGATACAAGAGATCAGTTTCTTTCTGACACAATGTAATATTTTGTTGTTATGCTAATGAGGCGTATCTACCAATACAACTCAGGTGCCAGTTGTGGGTAAACTGGTGTAGATTTAGCTCGCATAGAGACTACCAAATTCCAACTGCCTCAAGAGAAACTTGATATGGTATACATCATCACACAGTGTAAATATAGATGGGTTGGAACATACATATAGAAATATTACAAAAGTTAGTAAGTAACCGCTTTGATCAAAGTAACCACCAGATTTTCATATATAACTCTACATTCTCTGCCATGTAAAGCAGCGCATAGCTTTCAGGGTCTCCCAGCACAGAAAGGGACGTAAGCATAATTTGCTTTATTCTTCTCTTGCTTTGGTTAATTAACCACAGTATATCCATTATTTCATACATTGAGCCTCGAACCTGTTAACGCTCGGCTGTCCACGCAGCCATATTTTTGTGGTTTGGCCCAATTTATTCTGTCAATGCTAAGCTGATTTAATAAAGGCCTCTTTCTACCCAAGCCATATTTTCAATATCAAGTTGATATCTAGTAAATAAATTGGAACTATGTCCCACAGCTCTGCTTGTTCATGTTGACTGTATTATCATTGCATCAATGAGATCTATGGTGATACGTGCCATTGCTAATACATTTACTATCAGATCTATTTCATTGAACCTTTTCTGGATATTGCTGCTCTTATAAGGCCGTTTATAGATTATTTGCACTTAATTGTAAGTGACCTTTTTTTGATGATTTTGATTATGATTTTGTCCTATTGGTCTTGCATTGTTCAAGCAGAATTAATATTTAGCCATGCTGAACCACCTCTCGATGACCTTAAAACAAATAATGCTAAGGGCAAGTGCCTTACGATCTTCATGGGGTAGTCATCCAAGCGTGTGACGTGCCTAACACTGCTCAGTAATCAGGCGCAGTGGTAGTAGGTTTCCCTTTGGACTCTGGGAAGTGAAGTGTAACTCTATTAAGTTATAAAGTAACTTGATTTAGTATCTGTACCATCACCCAAAACAGCTTTACATCAATCAGCAGATCATAAAAAGAGTTTACCTGCAGAGTTATTTGGCGGACATTACAAATACTGAGCTCAGTTCAAGCATCCTCTTTATTTTGTGTCTTATTACGTTTTTATTATTAGTTTAGCTCTGATTCTCTATTTTCATCTTCAAAGACATTAAAACTTATTGAGTCCTGCTTTCCAGTGATACTAAACACACTTACAAAAGCGTTCTTTCTATGTAGCATATTTTACATACTTCAGCCACAGCTAATGCTAACGTGTATAAAATCAAGCAAATTGGCATGTTAATTCAGCATACAAACATTGGCAGTAGGATGGGTCATTCTGAACAGTTCGTGAAATTTCTGCCCTGCTAGATCTGCCCCAGTCCACTGCTATTTTTGTAAAGTGGAAGCATCTAGGAGCAACAACAACGCAGCCATGAAGTGGTAGACCACACATGCACAAAGTGAGGCTCCTGAATGTTGAAGCATATAGCATGTAACAATGGCGTGTTGCATCACTCAATACAGCAAGGGTATTGCTAGGCGGTGGGGCTACGGGGTCTAAAGGCCCAAATCTCAACTTTATTTGTAGGGCAGAAACAGTAAAACAGGTGTATCTTTACCCCAAAAGGATAAATCAGGCCAGTAATACTAATTTGTAAACTAGACAAACAGCAGTTAGTTATAATTTCAATTTTAGAACAAACGAAATGCATAAAATGCCAGCTTTGACCGTAAAATTGTTGAATTTTAGCCAAATGACGGATAATAGTCTCTCTCAGGGTGCTCAAGTGTGAAATGTGGAGCACCCCACTCCAAACGCAAGACAAAATGTAACAAAGTGCTGCACTCCTTCAAAGAAGAAACAAACATGTAGTATATCATTAAAAGTTGTAATAAATCATTTATTTAGGCCTATAGTAAAACAAATCTCAACACAAAACAACAAACATACCAGCAGGCCAAAGCAGCTGTTATTACAGTAGAAGGAACACGATTAACGCGTTTCGCACCAAAAGTTGCTTTATCTAAAGCTAGTTTTCTCTTTGTGGTAGATGATCAAGTATACCCGTCAATTAGTAAACCAAAAAGTATCTTAATGGGAAATTAAGATCCAACAGCAGCGTACCCGGGGGGGGGTGTTTGTCTGTCCCGGATGGGGTTCCCAGTGGGCCGGCCAGGCAGATGCGGCCAGACAGCTTACCGTTCGCAGCTTACCGCTCACAGGCTGCAGGCCCACGTAAGCTGCAGGCCCAAGCTAGGCGGCCATTGGGCCACATAGTCATCTGTGCGGCCCCGGTGCTGCTCAGCCAGCCCCCGAACTAGTGAAATCTGTAAAAGAGGTAAGGGGGTACGAGAGAGAGAATGATCGAGTAAATGAATGAGTGTTTAGGGACAGAAATGGGACAGGCAGGCTGTTAAGGGACAGAGGTGGCAAAAGCAGGCTACTTCAGGGGCAGCATTGGCACACTCAGGCTGCTTCAGGGGCAGTGGTGGCACAGACAGGCTGTTTTAGAGACAGGGGTAGAACATGCAGGCTGTTTTAGGGCAGAAGTCAATGTCTGGCTTAGTATATAATGATGGGGGCTATGCTGTACCACTATCAATGTCTGGCTCAGTATATAATGATGGGGGTTATGCTGTACCATAGCGGTTCAGTAAATGTTATATATAGTTTACAAATTTGTGAAATAAATATTCTTGTCAATATTCACTTGTTTGTGTGTAAGGGTGCCACATAAATGATTTCAGTGTTGTACAAACCAAAAAAACAAAGGGACTTCTAGTGGCAAAGTTGAAGATCCAGTACACTCCACATAGGTTAAGGTGAGTAAGCACATTACCACCTCTAGGGGGAGTAATAAATAATTGTATTCCCATGAACATAAATTATGTGAAGTCTCCTTTATTGCACAATACAAAGTAATTCTATGCTAGTAAGATTTTTCCTAATTCTAATATGTACTGCGGGACTCACATATTGGCTGACACATTTTTTACATGATAAAAAGGTTTTGAACCGTGTTAGCTGTTGAGAAAACAGGAGAAAAGTATAGTTAAAATGATACCATTTATTGGCTAACTGAGAGTTTGATTGCGAGCTTTCGAGACCAAGTTGTTAGGTCCCTTCCTCAGGCATTAATGAAGCTAACACAGACTTTTCTAAATACAAAAGCACAATTCACACATTAACAAAGACTTTAGATAAACACAGAGGTATTGGGGAATTTGTTCAGCAGTAAATTAGTTGTACTAGCAGAGATCCAATGGACAGATATGGTTCAATCAAAGCATCGTTGGTCAGTTCACTCCCTGGTTAGAGGGGCCATAAAACCATTAGACATATGCCAGATCCATGAAGGTGTCAAATGTTCCCAGGAATAAGTTGTTTGTAGTGAATTCGAATTGTGAAGGGATTAATGGTTAGTGATGTTATAATGGGAGATGAAGTCTCTGTCTCTGTTGAGGCCAGTAAGTAGGGTATTAAAACGGTATATTAGTTTAATCTCCCATATCTTTCTCTCCCTCTGGGTGCGGAACGATCCCATCAGTACTGACAGCTTCACATCCTGAATGCTGTGTCCAGGCTGACAGAAGTGTTCTCCAACAGGTGTATCTATTTTTTTCTGTTTGATGGTATGTCTGTGGGAATTAAACCGTTTGTGTAATGCTTGGCCTGTTTCCCCCACGTACATGGCTGTTGGGCATTTAGCATACATGATGAGGTACACTACGTTAGATGATTTGCACGTAAAGCAGCCATTGATTTTGTGGTGTAAGTGTGAGCCTGGTATCTGTATTTCATCTGTGGGAAGGATGTGTGCACAGGTCTCACATCTCTTTTGTTGGCAGGGAGAGATACCATTTGGTGTTCGCCTGTGAAGGGTGCTCCTCACTATACATTGTTTGAGATTGGGAGGCTGTTTGAATGAGAGCAGTGGGGGATGTGGGAATATCGCCCGAAGTCTTTCATCAGTGTGCAAGATTTCTTGTAGTTCCTTTGAGATCTTGCGCAGGGCTTCCAATTGTGGATTATAGGTGACCACTAATGGTACTCGATCTCTTTTTTGTGGCTGCTGGTATCTCAGGAGGTTTTCTCTGGGGATATTGATGGCTTTCTGTATTTGGGAGTCTGTGATTTTTGTACTGTACCTATGGTTTATGAATTCCTCCCTGAGATTCTGGAGGTGTTTATCTCTGTCCATAGGATCCGAACAGATGCGGTTATATCGAATAGCTTGACTGCATATGATTGAGTTTTTGATATGTCTGGGATGGAAGCTGTTGTGTTTCAGATAGGTTGGTCTATCTGTTGGTTTGCGGTAGAGTGAAGTCTGAATTGACTTGTTCTTTATGCAGAAGGTAGTGTCCAGGAATTGGATGTTAGTGCAGGAGTAGCTCAGTTTCAGGTTTATAGTGGGATGAAAGGCATTATAGCCTTCATGAAATCTGAGGAGTTCCTCTTTGCTACCAGTCCAGATGATTAGTATATCGTCGATGTAGCGGAGATATACCAGCGGTTTGTTGTGGCAGGTGGAGATGTAGTCCTCATCCAGTCTGGCCATGAATAAATTGGCATATTGTGGTGCCATTCGTGTGCCCATTGCAGTCCCCATTTTTTGGAGATAAAAGTCCTGTCCAAATGTGAAGTAGTTGTGGTTGAGGATAAAATGTATTAGTTGTGTTATGGGTTCCATTCCTAGGTTCTCCTGTTCTAGGTATTTGCGGCAAGCTGCTATACTGTCACGATGGGGAATGTTGGTGTAGAGGGATTCTACATCCATGGTAGGAAGAATGGTGCCCTCAGGAACTGTGCCGATGTTGGTAAGTTTGTTGAGAAGATCGGTGGTGTCTTGGAGGTAACTGGGCAATCCCTTTACTAAGGGTTTAAGGATTTTTTCAACCCAGCCAGAAATATTTTCTGTAAGGGTTCCGACTCCTGAAATTATGGGTCTTCCGGGGTTTCCCTCTTTGTGTATTTTGGGGAGTATGAAGAAGGAGCCCACTTTGGGGTCAGTTGGCATCAAGCCTTCCACCTGTTGTCTGATGTTGGGTGGCAGTGCTTTTATGGTATTTTTGAGTGTTTTAGTATAGGTGTTTGTGGGGTCCTCCTGAAGTTGGATGTAGTGTCTGTCATCAGAGAGTTGTCTGTGTGCTTCTTTTTTGTAATCCTCAGTGTCCATAATAACTACAGCACCTCCCTTGTCTGCTGGTTTAATTGTAATTTCTTGATTGTTCTTAAGTGATCGAATGGCCTTCTGTTCCTTCTTAGTTAGGTTGGCAGTTTGTTTGGTATTTTTCTCTAATATTTCCGAGTTGACTCTGTGTCTAAAGCTCTCTATATATCGAGTATAGGGTTATATCCTGGTTTAGGAGTCCAAGTGGATTTCTTTGTAGTCAATTTGTTGTGTCTTTCCATAGTGTCACTGGTTACATTGTCCGTTCTGTCATGAAAGAATTCCTTGAGTCTAAGTTTTCGAAAGAATTCCTCCATATCACTGCACAGGGTTATTTTGTCCAGAGGTCTTGTTGGGCAAAATGATAGACCTTTAGAGAGTACTGACAGCTCATCCCTGTTTGGAGTTGGAGTTGGTCTCGAAAGCTCGCAATCAAACTCTCAGTTAGCCAATAAATGGTATCATTTTAACTATACATTTTTTACATGTAATTAAGTAAACCACATCATGAGTGGTACAATTAATGAATTATTTAATATTGAAAGTACATTTATCTTTTTATCTATTTATTCCTACTGTATGTAACCATGAAGGTGGTTCTTTTGTGGGAAACAAAATATTGCCTGATGTTTTACATTTTTTGACACAAATGTAATACCGTTCAATTCATTTTTCCATATACTTCTGATTTCAATATTTTTAGGTATTTCTGTATTATTCTTTTAATCTTATTGAATTCACTACTGGATGAGGTATATCATTAAATTCGAAATTAGAAGAAGATAATGTGTAATCAATTAATACATTTTCCCTCGACTTTTCACTAGCTAATTTATACGCTCTCAATTTTGCAATCAACAATAGTCAACTCAAGATCCAAAAAAGAGATTGTATGAGGATGTGAATTATAGGTGAATGTAAGATTAAAATTATTCGGCTTAACCTGATGAATAAATTATTTTGTAAGCAATGGACGCACCAAAGAAAATAATCTATAAATCATAAATCTAAGGGCATTTTATATATTTAGAAAATAGATCATCAGAATTAAAACAAAAAATCTTCCCCCAAAAGATTCATGTACAGGTTGGCATATGAAGGCACAAAACGTACCTCCAAAGCTGAAGTTAAAGGAGTATATTTCCATCAAAACTAAAACAAAAGTCGCCCTGGAGATCTAGAAGAGTTTTGTGCACCTTGGGCAAAAAGTGAAACGATGGTAAAGATGGTTTAACCCTATATGTAGTCAATACACAAGATTCCTCCATTTACATCTAAAATGAAAGTAAAATGTTTGAGATATTTAGCTGTGGGGTCAAAAGAAAGTCGCCGTTAAACGACACACAACTTAATTTAATATGATTTATGCATTATTACCTCTGCTCTGCATTCTTTATTACTATACCAGTGTTGGAAGTTAAATCTAAGTCATATGTTGGCATTGGGTGACTGGTAATAACTGTAAGTGATTTGCGGTTTTATGCTGACCTCTAGTGTACAAATTGCAAATTACAGTTTTAATGTAAAATGGCATGTGTATGTATCATGCATGTACGAAAGCAGGCTATTTAATAGATATAAGTGTATCAAGAAAAATGATAGATAAGGAGAGAGTTTAACACAGCAAATCACGTCTACTCTTTTTCATTTAAATGTTTAAAGTAATGACTATACATGCACTGCCCCGATTTGTTCTAATCAATTATATGTAGGTTAGGGATATCCATATCACTTACAGGAGTATAGCGCCACCTGGATTTTATTTTTCCAATACACCTGTAAAAAAAATCAATTCAGTTACACTTCAGAGTAGCCTATTAACACATATAACGTAATATATGTGGCTAAATGGGATATATATGTCAGAGTTCGGTGTGGTAGAGTGTGATCTGTGTGGCTAAGAGTGGGCTCTTTAATGTTGTGGGGCAGAAAGTTGTATGTATGTATATGTGGATTTGTGTTTATTGAGGGCTAACAGATGTAATAAAGTGAAGGTACAACAAGTGTGGTCATATAATTAGTAAAGTTGACTACAGACCTTTTGATTTGGGTGCAATAGGTTTCGGATTTACTATCCCCAGGATCACCGAGCAGAGGTATTAGCAGGATTTTATCCCTCTCTATTATAATCAGGTTTCCTGACCAGGATTTTGTCTTTATTGGGTACAGGGGGTTTAGCTGGTACTAAAAGACAAAATGATATTCTGTGTCCAGTTTCCCCACAATAAAAACACAAGTTGGCCTTTCTTATGCACAGACACAGTCTTGGACTTAATGCTATTTGCATTGCACTCAAGCACAAGCTTTACTGAGTGACACATCTCCATTGTACACTCAGCCAACACAGATATCATCCCTGTAGACTCCATAGCATGGCCTTTTTATTCTTTCACAACCTGGGCAAGGAGGTTGGGGAGGAGCACTGCTGCTGGGAATAGGATGGAATCTGTCTGTACCCTGTGATGCATGACAGGCAGGGAGAGAGCTGCATAGTATAGGCTGGATTGGAGAATACCAACATGACCGGTAAATCCAAACAGGGCTGGTTAGCAAAAACGGGACTAAGCACTGAGAAATGCTAGGCTGCAACTTAGCTAGACAGGCAGAGAGGCTCAAGGACAGGGCAGACCCTGGATAGTCCTCAGCATACGTCGCCTAGCAGGGTAGTCCTCAGGACTGGACACACCAGTCAATCCACACGGATCAAACAGGTAACAACCACATAGCAGACACACAAATAGAAAGGCCCCTATTTGTAACACGCAGCAGATATTTCAAGGGCAGGGCTGCACAAGACAACATGGCCGGTTGACACCATCAAAAGTTCCAAACTATGTAGAGTGGCCACAACAGTCAGAAATTAGAAATGGCATGACAACCACTATTCTCCAACCAGGAACCCGACAAGCAGGTTATAGTCTAGGTAGTAGTCGGGAGTAGTCAGACATACAGACACAATTAGGCGGAGCATATATGTTTGATTGAGTTTATTACAGAGCAGAATTTAGATTACATACAAGGCAAACCGCAATGCAGCACACAATACAAACATCAGCAGCTTAAAGAAATACATACAGAGATATCATTTGTGTACTGCAAATAACAAAATTGTACACATGAAACAGTCAACCATGCAAAATACAAAGCAACAGCAATCATGACTGCAAGTGCAAAATTAGCAGCATTGTGCCAGGGATAACACCTGAGGGTGGGGTGTAGTTGCCAAGGGCTGAGGGGATCAGGAAAGTGAATAGTCTCTCAGCCAGCCGAGGATCAGCCTCCGACAGTCTTGAACAGTGATCTTTTCCCCCATTCAGGACCAGGTGGTTCCTAGCAAAGCATCACGACACATTAGGTGCCAAGCTACTTCTATGACACCCTTCATATGAATTCCTGGAAAGAGTCCATACAAAGCCAAGTAGCAGGTCGGAAACTTCCTGTCCACAAAGTCTTTGAGCTCATTTTCCAGGGATCTCAACAAAGCCTGTGCAAAAGCACACTACTAGAACAGATGTAGGGACTTCACAATGCACTGTGGGAAGTGTCTGAACTTTCATAGGCCCCTAGCCTTGCAGAAATGTCCTTAGGGGAGGTCTCTCTTAATGGTCATCCTTGTCATGCCTTAGTGTCTATTGGTCAGCTTGTCCAATGCCACATTACTTCAGACCATCTCCACTGTGGCAACAGGGATCCCTGGAATCTTTTCCACTGTGTCTTCAGCTCTGATGACCTTATAGGTCACCATAGGGGACCAGAAGTCTGGTTTAACTCCCTCCAGTTGAGATTCCTTCACAAACTTGGTATCATCCATGTAAAACCAGGGTGTATGCCAGTTGTAAGGGATGAAGCTGCCCCATTGGTCCCATTTAAGGCTACTCAAAAAGTGGAGGAAGTAAAAGCAAGACATGGGAGTTCCTGGCAGAGCCATTTGCAGCGTCCTATGTACATAGTTGCACACAAAGGAGGCTCTCAGCAGAGTTAGTATATTGGGCACTCCTTTCCCGTATATGACTGTGCAGTTTACTTTGGCCATTTTGGAGCCTCAGATAAAGGCAAAAAGTGATAGCTTTATTTCTGTTCTGTTTCTTCCTCTTGGCATAATAAACCTTCTCATATCAGGGTTCTATCTGATGCAGTCCACAAAGTACTGTATGCAACAGACAAAAAGAAGACTGAAAGAGGGAAGCCTTGTCTGACTTGTACAAACTCGGAATGGGTCAATTCTCCAGACTTTAACCAGCACCAATTTCTCCTGATGAAGCCAGGACAATTTGAGAGGTTTTTAATCTTCTATTTCTTGGTTCTGAAACTGCTGTTCCTTCATCATGGACTCCCTGGGCTACATTACTGCTGTGTGCTGACATCACTACGAGCCATCACATCCCAGCGACAGTTGCTGCTTTACTTTGGATTTCCTGAGTGATATTTTTGGTGTTTTGCTCACATCACTTTGAGCCATCACATCCTGTAAATTGCTCTCATTCTATCGGGCAATTTTATGTCATGCTGTGCTGCTCTATGTATTTTACATTTTTCATCCAGACATTAAAAGACATGTTGGAAGAAACTACACAGGGTTTACTTGAAGTGCATAACACTACTCTTTTTGTGAGTGCATGCACACATTATTGAAACCTCCCTTAGAAGCTTGGAAGTCAGGTTATCTATACTAACACAAGAGCCAGGTCCCCTTCCTTAATCGGGCAATTCAAGGTCCCCTCCCACTAATCATCTGGTAATTGTCAACCGGGTCATCAAGGTCTAGAAGCATGCCAGCTATTGCTTACCGTAAGGGAAAGCATACACAAAGAAAAGCCGCACAGACTCACCTGCCTAGGAACCGATCAAAAGTTGACTGCAGGCTAGCTCCCGGAAAAAATCGTGAAATGGCTCCTCCTGATCATAATAGCAACATACTAAAAGGATTGGCCGTAGGACCATTACCTGGTAAAGTGACAGTATAACCAGGAAACATACAGCAATCCTGCAACATATACACTCACTGGCCACTTTATTAGGTGCACCTTGCTAGTACCGAGTTGGATCCCCTCAGAACTGCCTTCATTTGTCGTGGCATACTTTCTACAAGGTGCTGGAAACATTCCTCAGAGATTTTGATCCATATGGAAATGATGGCATCACACAGATGTGGCAGATTTGTTGGCTGCACGTCCATGATGCATCACCCATTTCACCATATCCCAAAGGTGCTCTATTGGATTAAGATCTGGTGACTGTGGAGGACATTGGAGTACAGTGAACTCATTGTCATGCTCAAGAAACCAGTTTGAGATGATGTGAGCTTTGTGACATGGTGCATTATCCTGCTGGAAGTAGCCATCAGAGGATGGGTACACTTTGGTCATAAAGGGATGGACATGGTCAGCAACAATACTCAGGTAAGCTGTCACGTTTAAACAATTTCCCCCACACCATTACACCACCAGCTTGAACCGTTATTACAAGGCAGGATGGATTATGCCAAATTCTGACCCTGCCATCTGAATTTTGCAGCTGGAATTGATACTCATCAGACCAGACACACGTTCTCCATTGTCCAATTTTGGTGATCTGTGCGAATTGTAGC
The DNA here is from genome assembly GCF_027358695.1 of Spea bombifrons. Classification (NCBI taxonomy): domain Eukaryota; kingdom Metazoa; phylum Chordata; class Amphibia; order Anura; family Pelobatidae; genus Spea; species Spea bombifrons. The sequence goes on along the minus strand of NC_071090.1, from coordinate 19,659,517 downwards.
CTCAGTTTCCTGTTCTTAGCAGACAAGAGTGGCAGCCTGTGTGGTCTTCTGCTGCTGTAGCCCATCTGCTGCAAGGTTCGACGTGTTGTGCATTCATAGATGGTATTCTGCATACCTTGGTTATAACGAGTGGTTATTTGAGTTACTGTTGCCTTTCTGTCATCTCGAACCAGTCTGCCCAATCTCCTCTGAGCTCTGATGTCAACAAGGTGTTCTTGTCCACACAACTGCCGCTCACTGGATATTTTCTCTTTTTCAGACCATTCTCTGTAAACCCTAGAGATGGTTGTGCATGAAAATCCCAGTAGATCAGCAGTTTCTGAAATACTCAGACCAGCTAGTCTGGCATCAACAACCCTACCACGTTCAAAGTCAATTAAATCCCCTTTGTTCCCCGTTCTGATTCTCGGTTTGAACTTCAAGAATTGAACATGTGTACATAATAAAGAGGCCAGTGAGGGTTGATATCAGCTTACTGATATGCAAGAAAGTACACTAAATCTATCACTTGCTTGCCTTAAAAGAAAGAAAACAGATGTTAACCATACTGGAAGTAATAAAGGTTAGAGCTAGAATGGAAGGAATGGAAGCTTAAACTTCATCTCATAAATTCTTCACCTCCACCTCCTTCATCCAGCATTTCAAGGGGATTCATGGTGTGTTGCTTCAAAAGTTCATCAAGGAAGCAGTCTGGCCCACCATTGTACTGCTGGTTGAGGCTTTAGGCTACCTTATCTGAGGTTGGCTTGTCGGGTGCAGTCAGTTTTGGCAGCCATCTTTTTTTTATATAATTAGAATCTGGAGGGGGGGGGTCCTTTTCTGATGGGAGCTCTCCTCTTTTCCTCAGCTGTGCTTACCAAATCCTGTAGTGGGAGGTTGGTTCCACTTCAGGGTTTGGGAGAGATGAAGACAGTAGGTAGGGTGGGAGGTCAGGAAGGTCTGTGAGCTTGTGTAGCTTTGGCAGAAGGGGTGGCTGCTGCTGACTTTCTCTTCTTGGCTTTGGGTGTTGGGACTGAAACACTTTTAACTTGCAGGGCTGGTGTTCACTTCTGTTGCATATGTCATTATTCTTTTAGGGTTGCAGGACATTCTTTTGAGACAATTGTTGGCTTCATGTCCCACTGCTTTACAGTTCATGTAGGATTTCTGTTTATATTTTTCCCTTGGTTTTTGAGCTGTTAAGGATCCTTAGTAACTGTACAAAACCTTCACAGGAAGGTCAGGTATTGCAGAAGTCATACGTTTCTTCCTTCCATTGAGAGTTTTCCTGCTTCTATTCATGCCTTTGTTGGTATGTATGTGATACAAAAATACCAATAGTAAGTAAGGAGTGGACATGTGGTTAAAGTGACAAGTGGTGGGCTGAGCTTCAGTATGGAGGTATGGAGGTGCAATAGATTTGTACACTTTGAAGATGACTCACAGTCCTGTCAGTCTTATGGAAAGGAGAGAGAGTGACTATTGCTTCCTGCAGCACTAAAACTGTGAGCAAAGTATGCTTTTTAAGATGTAATATGTATAGTCTATTTTGTTAATGTAGCTGCTCTGGTGTCCAAAATTAATCACTCTAAGCCAGTTAAAGAGGTTTCTTCTCGTGCCTATTCTCTCCTTTTGCTCTTCTTTTCCCCCTCTCTTCTCTTATTTTTTTCTTTTATCACTTCTCCATTATCTCTCTCACTGTTCTCTTCTATCCTCTTCTTTTTCTAGTTTTTCCTTTCACTATTTTCTTTCATGTTTGTTCTTGGTCTCCTTCTCATTCTTTCAGTTTGCTCTTTTATTCTTCGCCCTCCTCTTTTTTTTGTCTTCACTCAGCTCCTCTTCCTCATCTGTCTGTTTTCTCCTCTCCCTTCTCTCTCTTTATCTTACATTGTTTCTTCTGTTCTTTCTCTTTTCATTCTTTTCTTTCTCACCTTTTCCTCTCATCTTTCTTCTTTATAATATCCCCTTTTCTGTATCTCTTTATTCTTCTACCCTTCCTTTCTCTTTACTAAACCATTTTAGCTATACAATCATGCCCACGGCCTTACCGGTGTCCACACCCCCAGGCACAACCCAGGAAATAGCTTGGCAAAAGGAGGCGGCCTTATTGCCATAAATGTACAGACTTCCTGTTATCTAAAAAAACCTTAGTGAACGGTGAACACGTCCCCCTTGGAGTTATGTGAATTAGTTGTGATGTATATCTAGCTTCCTACCTATATGTCATTTTTAGGTACTGCATTCTGTCCTTTACATATTAGTAATACGTTACTAATGCCTTACAAACATTATCAAGTGTCAAATCTTTTTTCGTCTTGAGGAAGCTAATTAAGAAAGATACGGACACATTTTGGCATAATAGAGCAGAACATTAAGATCTAAAGGAATTATTTATCTGTACAGGATGAACAATCTTGAAGTACTTGTTGACAAGAGTTCAAAGAATAATCACTAAAATGTAAATCTTAAAAGAGGGCTGCCTTTATCATTTGACGTCATTTAATGTGTTTACTAAATATAACTATGGCCAGTGATATAATTATAGTGGCAATTTAGATAAGGACTGCCGGTTCAGGTCTCTCTAGCTGGTTAATAAGTATTTCATTTCACGTCTCCACCCTGCTGTGTGCTATTAAAAATGCCGAAAGAGGCATCGACCCTCCCCGATTTAGAGCCAACTGCGCAAGCCACATCGAATAACATAAGATAGGGTGACACATAATGCATCATACAAAAGTTTGGTTAATTCCAGCTAAATACAGTTTAAATATCTGTCTCCCCCAGTTAGGGGAAATCTTGTATCACATATGGAATTCTTCCTAGGAAATCAGATGTGTGAGCATCCAACCTATTGTGTAGCTCCCTGTTAGAACCTATGAAACACAAGCACGCTTGCAAATTGCCAAGTCACGTATCTTAAAAACACTAATCGCTTTCAGAGTTTTGGAGCTTGATTCAGGAAACACCACAATAACTTTTTGCAAGCTCTACTACTTTTGCTTTTTAAATTCTTTAGGGAACGCAGTTTGAATTTTAAAATCGTGAAACATTTCTGTTGAGTTCTTTTTTTTAATTGGACGTCTACTCCTCTTTTTGCGGTAAGTAACCTTTATTGAAGGTCGATTTAAAAGTCATATATTCAGGATTAGGAACAGATTGCAGCGGCAGTGCCAACAGTGTAATGTTACTTACACAACAGTCTTCTGCTAAAGTCCCACAGCATTCTGTAACTATGGAGTGCTTCTAATGCATTTTTATGGCACTAGAAGGACATTTAAGGAAAGAAACTATACTGCTTTTGTATCTATGTATGTATGTACAGTGGATATAAAAAGTCTACACACCCCTGTTAAAATGCCAGGTTCTTGTGATGTTAAAGAATGAGACAAAGATAAATCATGTCAGAACCTTTAATGGGACCTATAACGTGAACAATTCAATTGCAAAACAAACTGAAATCTTAGAGGGGAAAACAGTTTTTTAAAAAAATCACAATAACCTGGTTGCATAAGTGTGCACACCCTTAAACTAATACTGTTGAAGCACCTTTGGATTTTATTACATGACCTCAGGAAATATTAGGATGGTGCAGGCAATATCAAATGGGTACGTATGGAGTCATGTCAGGCAGCAACCCACTGGGCATTTGCCCGATGTGGCTGATGGCCAATTCGGACCTGTATATGAGTAATCTGAAATAGCCATTAAGTAAAATTTGAACTGATATAATAATAGTAATTATAATAATAATAATAATAATTCTCTAGCAGAGAAGCATAAGTCACAGATTAGTACAACAATGTAGAGTGTTATTTTAATCAACAACAACAAAAGCTATGTGCCATAACATTTACATAAACATTCTAATTCCATAATATCCCTTTTTATTGCTTGTTTATAAATTAGCTAAAAAATCTGAAGCTCTTGTGAGACTACGGACCAAATGGAGTTTTGGATTCCTCTTTTTAGTGTCTAGAGATGGAATGTAAAGCGTGAAATGAATTTGTAATATCCAAACTGTTGTTAAACTGAAACAGATGAAAGTCACATGATGTGTTTCTAGACCATAGCTTGTCCCAAGTAGACTGCCAATAATGACATTAGGATTCAATTGTTAAATTACATGAGATCTGCAAAACGCTCCAGAACTGAACATCTACACCAATAGCAGTCTAGGGAATACTCTGTTAACACATGCATTGCTACATACTATGAAAAAAAGATGACCAAGAAATGGTGAATGTCTATTGTCACCAAACACAAGTCAAAGTCAAGGCAGAGGACTAGTTAAGATATGAGTCTTACATCAGGACAATGGGCAGACTAAATGGGCCAAAAAGTTATTATCTGCCAAAAAAATGTTTTGAAAGTCAAATTCATCCAATCGTGAAATAAAAAATGTTGAAACATAAGAAATTGCTTAACTTGTGAAAATGCTCTACAACACCCACCCAGGTTCTGCTGTTGGCAGCAAAACACTACCATTGAAATCAGGAGGAATACCAACACAGTTGTCATATTAAGTTCATAAGAGAACAGATCATACCTTTAAAACATCTTGAGCTTGAATGCTAGTTAATATATTTTTCATATTTTATGATTGACTTTAACCAAGGTTTGCGTGGGGACTGCTGCAAGGAAAACAACATCAAGGGGACTTTGTAACATCACCTCTTCGTCAAAGCATGTTACACCATATTGTTCTTCTGGGTGCTGTTACACTACTTGGAGTACTTGAACAAGGTATAGAATCATGCAAGTATACCGAATGCAATGGCGTGTATATAAAATCCTTTGTCTAAACAACCGGCGACTGTAAAGGGTACTGCTTGAATGCTTAATGGTAGAAAATCTAAGATTCAGAAAAGACTACTTAAAGTCCAAATACCGTATTTGCTCGATTATAAGACGAGGTTTTTTTCAGAGCAAATGCTCTGAAAAATAGCCCTCGTCTTATAATCGAGGTCGTCTTCTAATTAGACCTCAAAAAAATGTCTGCTGGGGCCGTGCTGCTTACCGGTGCTTTGGTCCCGAGCAGCGTCTCTTCTATTAGCAGCAGGAAGCTAGCAGAGTGTCACATAATTCTGCCTCCCCCTCCTTCCTCTGGGGGCGGGGCCAGAGAAGTTGCTCGCACAGTCGGGCCCCTGCAGAAGTCTGCGAGTGGGAGATCTGCAGTTCAGGTAAGGGGGTGGGGGGCTGGGGGGTTTGAGTGTGTGTGTATGTGTGATAAATGGAATGAATGATATAATTTGGATGCTTGTGGGAGAAAGGTTCAGCTACAGTATTAAGGTTTCCATGTGCTATAGATTTGTGCTCTGTGGAGATAACTTATAGTTTTCTCAGTCCAGATTTTGTATTGAATTAAGAATGTAAGATTTAATAAACTAATTTAATAAAATATTCTGTTTCTATTTTGTTAAAGCTGCTGCTGAGGTGTCCAAATGTTATTCTTTATCTCCTCTCCTTTTGTTTTTCTTTCATTCTTTCCCTCTCTCTCTTTTCTCACCTTTCCTTTCCTTCATTTTTCCTCTCTACCTTCTTTCTTTCCTCTCCTGACCCTGCCTTTTTTCTTTTATCTTTTCTTTTCTTTCTCTCTTCCGTTTTTATTATCTCCTTTCTCTCTCTCTTTTTAGCTGTTAATGGTAAAACCCACAACCAATGTCACACAAAATAAATAAAGGAGGGCAGTAGGCCTGCCCAGAGCTCACCATACAGGTGACAATACAGAAGATGGTTGGGGACATCCTTGTAGTGCTCAGCCTGGTGTTGGAGACCTGAAGACAGCCCTTTGACCAATCTTCTTAAATTTATTGTCCTATGTAACATGCTTCATATTTGTCTTTTTTTTTTTTTTACTTTTTCAGCATATTTTGCATTAAAAGTAATTGCTGCCAGACGAAAGTACAATGTTTCCCCTCCAAAAACATCCGGACCTCCAGAATTTGAGAGAATATTCAGAGCTCAGTAAGTTGTGACCTTATCTGGGTTAAGTTCATCTGCCCAGTGTTAGGCATTCAACAAGAAACCCTTATACCCAACAGCTCTATGTTCCATGTAGGTAGAGTTCTAGAACAATTATACGCTTTTGGCAACAAACTAGTGCTGGCTCGAGAGCCCACTATTTGTTCCATAAAATGCTCCATACGTGAACTTGTGAGTTTGATATCATTAATGGTAAACCTCTTTTGCAGAGCAAATGTTGATATAATTTTAACTTGATGTTCTGCCACGCTAAGGTTTTTTGAAGGCAGCCTATAAGCATAATATAGATTAGCTGTAAGAAATTGAACAGCAGTTGTGAATAATAGTGGTGCATATGCCAGGAACAAAATTGACTATAAAGGCTTTGTATGGATTAACTTTATGGCTGTCAAAAACAAGAAGGTCATCTGCCCAGTCAGCTGGTGACGCAAGAAAATATTTTTTTGACAAAGCAGCTGCCCATCATATCCACACACCAGAGATAGTCAGCACCCACCATAGCAATACAACAACCTCACCCCCAACATGCCTCCTAAAACAGACAAAGTAAAAAAGTAAATCTATGTGGCACTTAGTATCATGCAATGAGCAGGAGAGGAGCATGTTTACTACTTTTGCTAAAGGTCCCTGGACACAGTACCAGACTCCTCTCCTACCATGCAGACGCATTCTATGTGCAAGTGCAGAGAATGTAAAAATCCCTACATTATGTTGGCTGACCCTTTCATTGGCCTTAGGATGTAGACTATGCTCCCTGGTAGCCAAACCCTTCCTAATAAATAAAGCAGCCCTGCCTCCGACTGACTCTTTCCACCTGCTTATTCCAGGATAAACTGTTCTGAGTATTTCCCAATGTTCCTGGCTGTTCTCTGGCTGGCTGGGATCTTCGTCCACCAAGGTGAGAACAGAGCAATATTTATTAATTTCTAATGGTGAAGTACTTATTTTGTATCAGTATCACTTCCTGCCTGGATCAGCATTGTATATTTTCAGTTTTTACTTTAATAAAATAGAATATAACACAATCAGTGTCACGGTAACCCCTGAGGCTGAGGACACATGGGGCAGATTTGAGTTTGGGAGGGGGCACTGATGGATCCCTGGAGAGACTTCTTGCTGGCCTGCTCAGTCCCTTCTTATGTCTGGAAAACCCCATCTGGTCTGCCCTAACCAGACTCCCATGAACTAGCAGGCTATGGGGGCTCTTCCTCAGATCCCGTCTGTTTGACTAACTACCGCCCTATCTCTCTGCTTCCTTTTACCTCTAAGCTGCTTGAACGGATTGTGTACAATCGCCTCACTAACTTCCTCTCCTCTAATTCCCTCCTTGACCCTCTACAGTCTGGTTTCAAACCCCTTCACTCTACTGAAACAGCTCTAACAAAAGTCTCCAATGACTTGCTCTCTGCCAAAGCAAAAGGTCACTACTCTATTCTAATTCTACTGGATCTCTCTGCTGCTTTCGATACTGTTGATCACCACCTTCTTCTAGACTCACTTGCTTCTATAGGCATTCGAGATACAGCTCTCTCCTGGATCTCCTCATATCTGTCTAACCGTTCCTTCTCTGTCAACTTCTCTGGCAAGACATCATCACCCCTTCCACTTTCGGTTGGTGTCCCCCAAGGTTCAGTCCTTGGCCCTCTGCTGTTCTCTCTTTATACTTCCTCTCTTGGCAAACTAATCAACTCATTTGGCCTCCAGTATCACCTATATGCAGATGATACCCAAATCTACCTGTCTTCTCCTGATCTCTCTCCATCTCTCATGTCCCGTATTACCAATTGCTTGTCTGCTATTTCTTCATGGATGTCACAACACTACCTGAAACTTAATCTTTCTAAAACTGAACTCATTATCTTCCCTCCCTCCATCTCCACTCCACTACCTGAATTCTCTATCACCATTAACAACACGACTATCTCTCCTACTAACCAGGCCCGATGCCTTGGAGTCATCCTTGACTCAAACCTCTCCTTCATCCCTCACATTCAGTCCCTCGCCAGATCCTGCCGCTTGCACCTAAAAAACATCTCTCGTATCCGCCCATTCCTCACCCAAGAATCCACAAAAACCCTGGTTCATTCCCTTATCATTTCCCGTCTTGACTACTGCAACACTCTTCTGGTTGGCACTCCACTGTCTCGACTCTCTCCTCTACAGTCTATCCTAAATGCCGCTGCTAGGCTCATCTTCCTTGCATGTCGCTCCTCTTCTGCTTCCCCCCTCTGTGAAACCCTCCACTGGCTCCCAATTACCTTTAGAATTAAATTTAAGATCCTGGTACTGACATATAAGGCCATCCATAATACTGCTCCTCCGTACATTTCTGACCTCATTAGCAAACACTCTCCTACTCGATCCCTACGTTCCTCCCATGGGCTAAGGCTCTCCTCCTCACTCATCACCTCTTCCTTTTCCCGTCTACAAGATTTCACTCGAGCTGCCCCATATCTCTGGAATCTACTCCCAAGGAACCTTCAGCATTCACCCTCCCTCCCGACATTCAAGAAACATCTAAAAACCCATTTCTTCAGAGAAGCATACCATCTTAGCTGCTAGAACTTCCTTGTCATCGATACAACCACCACAATACCTCTCACCCTTTCTCTATGCCTTATGTTTGTCACCCCATTTCCCTCTAGATTGTAAGCTTTCGCACAGGGCTCTCTCCACCAAATGTATCAGTTTGTCTTAGTCTGTCAATTCTTGTCTTGTCATATCCCTTGAATTTATGTATTGTATTAAGCGCTGCGTAAACTGTTGGCGCTATATAAATAAAGGATAATAATAATAATAATATATGGCCAGAAACTCTCCATGCACTTCACCGCGATCGCAGCAATGCCCACCGACAAATGGAACTGCGTCACTACGGACACCACTTCATTCTTTTGGGGTTACACTATGCTCGTGGTGGGCAACACTCGGAGGTGGTTACAGAGAGGGAGCTCATTTGGGAACCCTGGTTTTATTACTTGTAGGCCCGGGGTTTACCCAGTCGTGGCTATGGAACTCTGGCCAGGCTACTGGGGGGACTAGTCCCGGGAACGGTTCCAACGCTGGTGCTCAAGGTTCCGACGTTGGATCAAGATGCTTTTTGGAACGTAACATCCTCGGACCCTGAGCTCTCCACTGGTACCCCGAGATTGACGCCCCTCCCTTGGGATCACCCCGAAATAGTGTCGGGTGGGCATTGCTGGCCATAGAACTGTATGGAGGCGCCAGGCTGAGATTTTACTCCTGATCCAATTATGTTGTGTATAAATATCTGTGCTGTTCCCAATAAAGTCACTTCCTGTTTTACCTCAATACAAGTTCTTCCAAATTGTCCCGCCTAGCAGTGGCGCAGCAGGAACCCTAATTGCTCCCGATTATTCAGCAGAGGTTGCCGCTTCCCTGGAACTGCTACCCTAATAGGTCTAGGTGAGAAGAAGCCATTTCTTGAGATTTCATGAAAGTCATCTCACCAATTGAACCATACATTGTGCTGGGCTAGCTCAGTCATTCTGGTAGGAGGAACCTGTCATTGCTATGAATAATGACATGCATGAGATTAAGTAGTGGTCTCCTAAACAAATCCCACTAAAGTACTAGAGTACTAAAGGTTGGATTGATCAGAACGTGAAAATGTGTAATTTCAATACATCCACAGTGTCATCTTTTAGAGGTACACGTTAGATAAATGACAGAAGCAAGCAATTTTATGAAGTTCTTTTTACTTATCTTGCTCTTCAAATTGCTATTTTTTAGGCACGGCTGCAGCATGTGGACTCCTATACCTCTTCGCTCGTTATCTGTATTTTCAAGGTTACAGCTCATCACCGCAGAAAAGGTAGCGGGCAAAGGAGCAGGTCGTATTTTTGGTCTGCCCATTTTCAAATTGTACAGTTTTATATACTAAACTACGTAACAGTGATTAACCCCTTAAAGCTCCTACAGAAGTACTGGTACATCCACAAAAATACAATACATGTAATGGGAGCAGCCAGTTTAACTTCCTGATAACGGTCTCACCCCCATTAAGGTATACTTTCCCCGCTGCTCAATTATTGTTGATTGACGATTTTAAATATTTTTAATGATTAAATATAAATACAAAGCACAGAATCCTCACAAATGCAGAAGGGAAAGCCAATTAAATCAGCTCAGTAAGCATCCAGTGTGGGTTTAAATCCTAACTTATATTCTTATTATGTTAGACCCTACGGCAACTACATATGGAACTAAACTTCATAATACTGTTTCTGGTAGTGGCCCAAAATTATAGATTTAAAGTAGCCCAGGGGGCAATAGCACCTGTTACCCAGCCCTACCCCTTTAGCTACATATAAACGCTACAGAATACTTAAAAAAAAAGTTTTTATCTGATCTGAACTTTTCAAATTCAAAACTTTTAACAATTCAAATTGCCAAACTGTTCAAACTATGGGTACTTTAAACTAGATTTCTGTCTGGCAGTGCAATTTCTGTTTGACTGATGTGAAGAAAATAGCTGAATTTGCTTAAGGCATTGCAAGTCTGCTTGTTATTGAGGAAGCCGTAGGGAGGAAGGAAAGGAGTGGGAGGTTTTGGGAGATAGAAAAAGAGTAGTTTACGAACAAAGTCAAAATTATTTGGATTCAAGCAGTCTAAACTTTGCAGGTGCTTTTGTATGACAGCTGCAGATTTTGCAGAATGTGAATCATTTTCTTCCCATTGGAGAATATTTTTTTAAAAGATTTCCTTTTGAGGTTCTTTTGGGTACAGGCCAAGTGGTCTGGTCCTAACACCCGTTTATTAAACGCCAGTCCAGAGTGTCCGAAAAAGTGCAGGTGAGGGCGGTTAGTGGGCAGCTCAGAAAGGGTTGGCAGAGGCAAAACCTTTTATACGTACCAGGGCAGGCGCAGAGAAGGCGCAGACCCAGGTCTGGGGGACAGGACTTTTACATCACAAATAATCACAGAATGGGATGAACCCGACACCACTCAAAGTTTAAAGCATAATTCCAGAAATTGCTAGCTGTGAAACCTGTTGCTTCCTGGCCAAACACAGAAGGGTTTATTTACTAAAGGGAGAGTTGCTAGGAGAGGCTAGTTAGGGTGACCACATTTGATTTCTGCCATTCAGGGACACACTATGAAGCGGATGAGATTACACACACAGGAGTATATTATATACACTGATTTACATATGCACGCCGTCACATACACATAAGATACATTTTATATTATATCTGTATATATATAGTGAAGGAAAAATGATCACTCTATAATTTTAATGGTAGGTTGCAAATAAGTTATACATTGATTTGCATTTTACTCCGTGAAATAAGTACTTAATACCCTATAAATTAACAAGATGTCTGGCTCCCAGGTAACTTTTATACAGGTAACGAGCTGTCTCACTGTCTCACAGTGCCACCTTTGCCCTGAACAGCTTATCAGTGCCATTGTAACCCCCAAACAGCCTGTTTGTGCCATCTTTGTCACGGCTTGTCAGTGCCCCCAAACAGCTTATCTGTGCCCCCAAACAGCTTGTCTTTGTCATCTTTTCCCCCAAACAACTTCTCTCAACAACATACACTTTGGCACACATATGTAAAAACACATACTCACAAACACACACATAAATATAGATTCTAACACACACTTCATCTCACCCCACCTACACATGTATGCTCACACCCAAACACTTACACATCCATGCTCTCACACAATTACACATCCATGCTCTCACACAATGACACATCCATGCTCACACACACAAATACACATCTATGCTCACACACACAAGTATACATTCATACACACACACAAAAGTACACATCTATGCTTACACACACAAGTATACATTCATACACACACAAGTACACATCCATGCTCACACACAATTACACATGGATGCTGACCCAGAGATCAAAGGGAGTAGGGCTTCACTCTGTGTAAAAGTTAGCAGGTATCCTTATGCCAACATGGCTGCTAATATATGCAAGACCCATTAATAACAAAGACCCAAGATGACACCTGTGATTCTTGTCACAACATTCCCAGCTCACTCTTTGGAACATTGTTGTTTTTGTGGTTGATTTTCCTTTGGTCTAGCTTTGAAAAGCTGCAGCCGGTGAGGAAAAACATTCCATTCTTTAGTGCCAGTTTATGTTTTTCAAGACACCGGCTGAGACAGTTTCCTGATTCCTTCCTATTTTTTTCCCCCAGGATGAAGTTGTGAATTGGGAACCGCATACAATATTGATCTAACATTAAAGCGTTTGTTGGGGCAAATGCAGATAGGATGCATGCTACTGGCCACCTACAATATAGCCATAGCCATGGTTCCTCACATGGCCATAGCCCATGTGAGGAACCATACCCCCCCCAACTTCTACCCCTGGTAAAGCGGTGGGGAGGTAGAATGTCACTCAAACTGACATGCTCACAATTCTGCGCATGCCTGGGATACATTCTCTGGAGTCCTAAACACCAGAGAATGTAATCAGGGCCACAGGATTGTAGTCCCGAATCCAGTGCACGCAGAGCTCTACCTTTGTCCTCAGTGGGACAGCGAGAGTGGCAAAATCAGGACTGTCACACGCAAAGCGGGACAGTTGGGAGACATGAGGAAGTATAGTTTAATAAAAGCAGGCAGCAAAAGGAGGACAATGAGATATAAATCTGATCTTCTAATCTCATAAAATTATAATGGATTGTAGTTCATGCATTTTGCTTAAAAGCAGGGTTGAAGTGTCTAATGCTTTAATATATCAACAAATTATGGTTCCAGCAAACAAACTAAAGGACTGATTATATTATTCTGTGAAGGCAAATCTGAGATGAAAACAAATTACAGGGGTTATGATTCTGGTGCAAACTTTGAGATGGATCATATCACCATAGCAACCAATGAAATCATCCAGTCACCAGGAACATTTTAATTGGTTGCTATAGTGATAAAAACATCCCTTAAATCTTGCACCAAACAAGGAATACAAGGTAGAGCAAAAAACGAAAACAAAAAGTGCAAAACAATTTAAAAAGATATTTACATAATAAGAAGAATATTTTGTTTATTCACATTCCTCTCCTCTTCTTATATTATCCATTTAATTCAGAACATAATTTGGTCCCCAGGAATAAAAAATTTTCATAGGCAATATCTTTAGTGCACCAGCTGTATTGTAGGATCATATAAATCAGACTCATACATGAATAACACCACGTAGAGCACTGTTTTTTTTCGGTGACTGGTGTTGGTATGTATTGGAGTCTTTTCCTTGCTTAAATGTACCTTTGTGATCTGGCTTCCAGACCTCAACACTTGTGGCACCATGATATAAGAGACCATCCAATATCAACATCCTCCAAAAGCAGCATGATGCTTCACAGTGCTCTTGGAGGGTCTTCATCTTAGACGGTCCCCTATATCTCAAAGGTTGTAGGCTGGAAGCTGAGTCACGTGCTGCAATGTCCTGCTCTTGAAGGGTCTTCATATAGGAGGGTCCCTTATATCATGGTGCCATTTTGCAGGGTTGCATTGAACCATTGCTCCCATGCATACTGTTGGAAATTCACTTTATTAGCAGCTATAACAATCTTTACCACCATTATTTTTTATTGCATTCTTTGTAGACACATTTCTTTTTTTTTCCTCCATTAGGCTGAGTCCGATGTATCTCAATGCTGCAGCCCTTTGGGTCCTGGTTGGGTTGTCTGCACTAGGAATCCTGAATGTGCTGTTTGCCCATTACATGGGTTTGGAGCTACTGTGATTCTTTGCTTCCTATGTTGGATGGCAACTAGACAGGATCAGACAATTACTTGATTTTCTTGAACTTCTATTATTATCTGCAAGATGCCACTATCAGGCAAAGGTGGGATAAGAGCAGGTGCTTCCAATGGGCTGTATTCACCAAAGAGGGAGTTTGCAAGAGAGCTGAAGATTTCAGCTGGCTGATATCATTATCCATTATGAAGGCGCCCAGAGAGCTGCCTCTGTAAGAATGGCTGGCCATGCATAATGCATAGTTAAATCAGAGAGGGGTGTTTTAAGAAACCTCTCACATTTTTTTATCAGTTACGCAGGGCCAACTTAGTCCTTCTTGCAGGAGTAGTTCGCTGGGATTTGCCCTTCATAATTCATAGAAGGCTGCTTAACCCTGAAAATACAGTATATCACTCAATATCCTTTATAGCTAAATTTGCTTTGTATCTAATGTCAGAATTTATACCATTTATAGATTAAGATGGGATTAAGATGGGCAGCGTCTCCATTGTATATCTCTGTATCTTCACAATTCTAGACCTGTATGTAATGATAACTGCCATATATTTCAGAATAAATACTGTTAAATTATCATTTTTATTCATTAAATGCTTTTCGAACGGGACAGTCCAGCAATCATCTGCACATGTATGCAGACAATGTATATTGTTCCACATTTTTGGAACTGATAGGTTGTTCTTCTTAAGTTTATATGTTTTTGTGATTTAACCTCCAGAAGAAAATAAAAAAATGACACAAACGTGTAGGTCTATTTTATTAACATTCTAGAGAGTGCAATTAATGTTTGTCTAAGGGGAACAGCACTGTGTCTACAAATGCATCGATGATCCCAAGCAACATCCCCGTTGAACTGGAAGCCAACAGATCTTCACAGATCCATCAACGAATATCTCTGGGTCCAAAGGATCTTGCTGAATTTAATTGTAAATGTCATAGTCTTTCCTGTGTACATGCGAAACATCTATTATTTGTATAAATAATAAACTAAAAAGTATCAAATTATAATGGACACCAAGTGCATTGCATCTTAAAACATGTTTCATTTCAAAATGCAATACATTGTGGACTTTAAAGAATGGTGACTTCCTTGTATTCATTGCCATGGGCTTTGAGAACACTATCCAAAATTCATTCACTCATGAATAGTTCCTTTAGTCCTACCAAAGAGACAGACATATCTATAATGGGTTAGTTATGCTAGGCATCTCATCACCCATCAGGCCCAAATTACCTATTGATATCTATGTAAGTGACTGAGACTTTTTGAATAAGATGTATTTCATGTCACATTTTGTACTGTTTATATATTTGAGTTTGAGTTTGATTCCCACAGGCATCTTTAGGGTAGGACAAGAGGGGACAACTACAACTACACCCAGTTTAATAAAAGACAAACTGAAGCAACCCCCAAACATTTTTACTGATCTTTGAACGCATTTTCAGCAGCTAAGTTCATTTTAAACCTCTGAGAATAGAGCCCAATGTTTTAGTAATCCGGATGAACTCCAGACAGTGGGCTGCTCAGGCCCATAGCTTTATGAAACCCCACAAACCAACCGAACAAAGAACCACACAACAACACTTGTGGGTAAGGGCCACAACTTTATTTAAAAATTTTCTAACAACCACACATTCCAACATGATGCTGCTGGCTTCTGAGATTGCAGACTGGTGCTCACTTAAAACGCCATGAGCTCTCGTCCTAAAATGGGATCGACCTTCCCTTAGGACTTGGTTCCCCAACTTGACTGACATTTCTGTTCTGACATTCTAGGAGCGCTGACCAGGCATATCCCACTGTGACCAAAACAAGAACACAACAAACAAAAAACACAGGGGGGTGGCTTTGTAAGCTGCTGGATTTGGCTGTGGCAGGAAGGTAGGCTCCAGCCTAGCGCTCTCCGATAAAGCCCACATTGCAACCAGGTTACACCCTTTATCCAATAGGTTTAAAGGCCTAGTATGGGTCTGGTTGTGGGGGTGCTGAATAGTTAAAATTGTTAACTGAGGATATCGACTCATACATTTCTTACAAACGTCACACATTGTATTTCTAAAGAACTTAGTTTACCCAGCAACCTTCACCAAACCTCCCCACCCCCAAACATAAAACATAATGAAGACAAAGTAAAGCATCAAAACTGTCAGGTACATGAAGTTGAAGAGACCAAAAAGTATATGGCATCATTAGTGAATAATTAGGTGACGCACAGTAGATTAAAAAAAATCGGTTGTGATCAGTTCAGCATTCATCCACTGGTGATCACTACAGTATCAGCAAGACCAACATTCTATTTTGGCATTTTAGTCACAAGAGGTAGGCCCTTATGATTTCATAAATGCAGATTTATACTAGTTGTCCAAGTGACATGTTATTCATTTGCAGCTTTTGGTCCCTTGAGGGTTGAGGTAATAATATGTTTGGTTCAACTATTGTTTTTTCTGTTTAAAATATGGTTTATAAGAAGTTTAGTCTTAACTGGCAGGGAAAGCTGTTATAAAGCTGTTCAGGATTTCAGTTGTTAGGCATACCCATTTTAATGGGCATATTTGTAGGAGTTGTTGGTATAATTGTACCTCTAAATTATATCTATTTCCAGACACCGAGAAACATCATGAATAAAGACAACTTCTCCAATCTTTTTTTGGAAAATTTTCAGACAACACTAAAGTTTCATCCTAAGAGGAGCTCTCAGAGGAAACAGTTGTCTCCACCTTCTTTTTGTTTGTTTGGGGACCATTCTAGGTTAAGTGAGCTTAGGCTCCATCATGACACTCCCAGAGTCAAACTGGACAACTTAGCCTATGTTTTCTGTAATGGCAAATGGCTTTTGGACAACACAGTTAATGAACCTTCTGAACAGCTGGAACCTGAAAAGAACAATGTGATGGAGGAGAACGATTATCTAAAGGTAAAGCTGGAAGTTGTTATGGACATGCTAATTGAAACCACAGCCAAACTTAATTGTGCGGAGGATAAGCTTAAAAGATTGAGCAGCACAGATAGCATACTCCCAGCTACAGTGCCTCAGTCTGACCTACAACACTCCTAAATCTAAGGAGAATAGAAAGATTGTTCTCACAGCTGCCATGTCTTGCAAATAAAATCATTTGGTAGGCGGAGTATGTTTTTATGTTACTATATCTAAAGGTCAATCTTGATCAACATTTAAAACATTCTGGTTTTAAGGGTAGGTTTCTACATAGTGATGTAGTCAGAGACATAACTAGAAATCACAGGTCCCTGGTGCGAAAATTGCCCAGGGCCCCTGACTTCACCAAGCAACGTGCCCCACAGTGCCAGATTTACCCCCAAACAGTTTAGCAGTGCTATCTTAACCCAAAAACAAAGGCAGACAAGTGGCTAGTCGCCAAGGTATGTTCTTTCAGCATAGGTTCGTGGAGAAAGAGAAGAATTTCTGCACCTCCCTTTCTCCACGAACCTATATGCATTATTCTAGCCTCCTGCTTCTGTTTTCTTCCTTCTGTCTGCTTTCTTTGTCTGCTTCGCCGTGACTTTGTCTCCCCTGAGCAGGGCCCCATAACAGCAAGGACCCCCATCACAGCTCGGCCGCTTACAACTGTTGTAGTTGTACCCTCCCGATGGCAGCCCTATGTGAGAGACCATGAGAGAGTAAATGGATTAATCATGATATAGCATTATGGATGCATGCATTGTTTTGGTTGAGAGTGGTGTGTGCCTCAACACTGCTACTGTGACCCGGAGATTCTCCACGGTGACCCGGAGAAGTAGTGCTTCACCCAGAGTATCTGGGTGAAACCCGGGGAGTTCTCAGGTATATCATTGGCATCGCTGTGCATTCCCCTGCCAATTCATGCGGATTATACACAGCCTTTACCCAAATACCCAGAGAAACAGTCAAAAACCCGGAGTAGGAGCACATTTAACAAATATAGTTTTCCTTAACACACATACATACATAAACTAGGTACATACTTCCAAAACACTTTAGCATGCATTCTTTGTTGAACATACTGCCCGGGAGACATGCATGTCCATTTATCACAGTGTGATTGTTAAAACTAAAACAGTAGCAAATAACACATAGGATTAAAATGGAAATAAAGCCACGTTTCCGAAAGAAAACGCTGGGTGTGTTAGAATATAATTACTGACCTAGTTCCCTGCTGAACCATGCACTTTAACCTTTTGTGTGATGAAAGGCAGGCAAAAGCCCAGGTGCAAAGGAAGCTCAGCCAATGAAGAGTTAAGAAGGAGCTTCCTGTCATTGTAAGCAATTGGGTGAAATTACTCCCCAAGCAGTTGGAGGGAACTAGCAGAGAGCAGGGTTTGGCTTAGGGATAACTTCCTAAGAGGAAAGTGTGGTGATGGCTGAATTTCATTGTTCCGAGCTCTTAGACACAGAGCAATATACAAAGCAGAGTATTAGTAGCTTCATTAACCTTTTTAGCTCCAGAGATGTGAAGAGCTAGAAGAGCTGCTCATTGATGTTCCATCTGCACTACGGTCTGATGCACGTTGAGAAGCACACCATGGACGTCTAGCCGGGTTCAGGGAAGGACACTGGTGTCCTTTTGCTGCAACCCTTGCTAGGGTGCATAAACCTATTAAAAATCATCCCAGCAAAGTAGTTTAGCAAGTGTAGCATGCTACAGTCAGAATAACCAGTCACAATAGTTTAACGAGGTAGGTAAAAAAGAGAGAAGAGAAACAAGTGGTTTATTCACAAAACCACAATTCGGTAGGTTTGGTGCAGTAAGGGGAACCATTTCAAACATCGCAATACACAATTAAACTTGTGAGACTAAATGTTTGATCTCAACTGCAAACAAACTCATGCTTTAATAAGCAGAAAAACACAAAGGAAAAGCAAATCATATTGTGGTGCTTTAAAATGCTGCTAGAATGTCCGTATCATAGAGGACCATACATTTCATGTAGTATCTACAAGGTGATCTTAGGGAAAATGAGCCATGTATATGACAAATATACCACTACTACTACTGCAAGTAAATGACTTTTCTGGAGATGCAAGCTCACCCTTAGTTAAATTGTGCTGTATAGGGTATGACCCAATCATTCTATAGCTTACCTAATGCTTTAAGACAATTATTGTTTAGTTTTATCGATCAGGTTAATATAACATGCCACAGGCAGTTTATAAAGTTGTACTACCACTACTGGAAATAATTCACACTTCCAAAATCATTTGCCACCATTATATGGGAGCAGTTTAAGAATCATTTCGAGACACCATAATCCAGTTTTCTCATTCTGGTAGCAATTTAATGCCTGAGGAATGCACCCATTTTTATATCTGATGTCATCTAGAGATATTCTGCTTAAATTTTGGTTTGTCATAATCAGGGAGGCCCAACGCGGGGGCCATAGTCAACAACAATTTAATAGACTGTTTCTTTAGCTGTCTAACAAAATAGTATTAAGAATAATGACGGAAATGTCCTAGTGATTAATAAAGCTAGGGAAGTCAGCTTTTGATGGTCTACATTTAATTTGCAATAATGGATGGCTTCCTTTGGTTGTGATAAGGTTTTCAAGGCTCAGACTAAAAAAGAAAGGATTTGCTTTTAATTTACCCCCGCGGTCACTGACAGAAAGGAAACTGAAGCCTGGAGCTGATTCCTTCCACATTGGGTTTTGTGCCAGACCTGATTGTGGCTAATTGTGGTCATACTGTACATTGTCTAGAATGTGTCCTGAGTTGACCAGGAGTAGAACCTCTTTTGTCTTATGAAAAAAACCCTTTCCATAAAAATCGGTGACACTTAATAGAAAACGGTCCACAAATGGTTTATATAGAACGATAATCTGTGAAAATTTGCAACTATATTTTTTATTCATATCAAGACATTACTGGGTACAATGAACAATCTTGGTCATCCTTGTAATGTGGGCAGTTAAGCCTTCCCCTGTGCCCCTAAAAAAGAGCCAAAAGCCTAGTATATCTTTTGAAGAACTTGAGCGGTGGCAGGAAAGTGCTTCCATTGAATTTCATTAGACCCTGTGAAACTTGCTGAGAAATTTGCCATCAAACTTGGGAACTCTCCGGGTTTTGCCCAGAGACTCCGCTTCTCCAGGTCACCACCGTGAAACTCCGGGTGGTAGGAGCAGCATGCCCCAAGCCCAGCCCAATTACCCTCCAACCATGGAGTTTAACAGTGTGTGAGGATAGCCCTGCATTGTTTGTGTGTGAGCATGTATGTGTAAGTGGCGTGAGATGTAGTGTGTGTTAGCGTGAGTGTGTAAGTATATGTGTGTTAGCCTGGATGTGTATGTGTTGTGTTTGTGTATGAGCTTGTGTATATATAAGTGGTGTGAGATGGAGCATGTGTGTTAGAATGTGTAAATGTGTGTACGTTTTTTACATAAGTGTGCCAGAGAGTAGGTTGCAGGGAGGCAAGGCCCAAAGAAGGCACAGACAAGCTGTTTGAGGGCAATGATGGTGCAAACCAGCTGTTTTGGGGCATTGGTAACCTGGGGGCAAAGATATCACAAGTAGACTGACACTGATATATGACGCTTAGGAGGTGACACTCACAAGTTGTTTGGGGGTAAGGGGGGCACTGTGAATTAGGGGCCCCCGGGTCAATTTTCACTTCGAGGCCTTGTGGTTTCGAGTTACGGCTCTGCATATAGACATATAGAAACAACCTATAAGTGTCTGCCTTTGTGTTACACGACAAATCACAAATGAGGCAAAAAACTAAAGAATGAATCCTGGAAAAGGTTTGGGCGTTAAGTATGATGTCTCTAATATCTAGATTTTGTAATAAAAGTGTTAAATTCAGCAGCGTGGGAGGAACAGCACCTCAAAGTACACCGTGACATATTGGGTTGTGGGTATGGGAGGTCCCCCCTTTCTTTCTGCTGAGTAGAGAGTTTAATTGCTATTGAATTTATCTCAACAGGAAGCAGCAGGCAGCTGTCAGCTTTAACAGCTCTTGGAGAGGAATAAGGAACATTATCTCCACAGCAACCATGTCACTGACTCAGACCTCTTCCTAAAGCACTTGGCCTTATGGCCACAGGCAGTGGTACCACCAAATAGGGATTGGTTGATTTCCTTTGATGTCACTAAGACATTTAATAACTCTGTCCTCACATTTAAGGTGGGGACAAACTAAGCAGTTAACCCTTTTAGTTTTGGAGATGCCCGTCATACATCATCAACATATACTACACTGACACTTAAAATAACACTGCAGCCATTGGCATTCAATCGGTGGTGCGAAACACCAGATCATATTTAGTATGTTTATTTATAGGTATAATAAATGCATATTTTCTTGTATATATTTTCATGTATATTTACAAAGCACTTTCCTTCATTCATCCAGGAGGCTGCCTAGCACACTAGGGTTTTCCTTTTCCCTAATTTATTCATATTCACAATTTATGAATTTTTTTGTCCAAATAATATGATTTGTCTGGAGTAGCTTATGCTAATGCTGCCCCAGGGCTATTACTGTCTAAAGCCCACCTTAGATGTTCTATCGATCTTAGAAAAGGTATTGCAACCATGGTGATGCCGTGTTGTTTGGGTGCAGAATTAGCCTCCGAATGGGATTGGGATTTGTTTCTCCCATATGATAAGCACACATGTATAGTCTTTGTAGTAACAGGTTCAACGGAGCGGTGAGTCACCCAACCATCAGTTATATTACTGCCCACCGGACGAAGAACATTCAAGGTGGCTTTCATTTCAGTTGTAACATATTCAGAGTCATAATTTCACATATACAGTGTGATGGAATCCCCAATATTTATGCCTTACGTGTTTTTTGAATAGTATTTGTTGGGAATGCCCTCCCCTCCAACGGTGTGTACCGTAATGTCAGTGGGACCACCAACTGAAGCCAGCGGGACCGCATAGCCAGAGCCAGAAAGTTCCCTGTTATGTGTACAATAGGCTATCCATACAAAAAGTATATACACAAAGGAAAAAGGTGGGTGGGGGCCTAGTGTCTAGACCTTACAGTCTGAGGAAAACTATATTTAAATTGGTTATGCATAAAAAAGTTGGTTTTGTATAAAAAAGTTGAGTACATAAGTTATGTTTTAAAATAAAGTGTATATGGAATACATATGAAAAAAGCATTGGTTTCATGGAATAATGTTCTTTTTCACATTTTTTGTTATCTCACTCCGTGTGTGTTCCTTTACAATTAGCATATCTAATTCCATAGAGAGAATGTAAGATCCCTCTTCTTTTGTCTATCAGTACAGTATCAGTGAACACCATCTCTCTATGGCTTTCAGATACTTCATTCTCAGGCGTATACTGAGAACATTCTGTTATCTGATTCTTTCTTCTCTTTATTTTCTGTGAGAGAACACATCTGCATGGGTTAACTGATGGTGACTTAACTCCCACTGCTGCTTATTACAATCACCAGCTCATTTCCAAAAGAGATCCTTAAATGGACCCTGAAAAATCATAGTTATTAACCATCTGAAACACAGTATAACACACCGGGCTAAGGAAAGCATTATTGTCTGCTATGGGGTGGGGAAATCCATTGTCTTAAACTACATAAGAGTCTCACTATGTATTAAAGAGGTTAATGTCACATTGTCCATTTAGTCAACTTATAGTTCCTTCCTTGTCCTTTTTCCTGTAGGGGGAGGGCTGGTTTCCCTGGGAAAACAAGTCACTCATATTTTTTTTTCTGTCATGCGGCTCCTCCCCAGGTTATTTTGCTTTCCTATTCATCACAGCCAGCCTATACAACCTTTTGTCTGGCCACACTGAAGTGAGTAAATGTCAGCAGCTTGGTCTGTGGTTTCAGATATAGCCTGTGCAACAGGCTATGTACATTGGAGTATAAACTGTTTCCCACCACTGGCACCTTTTTGAGTCTGCAAGAAAATCTTCAACAACTACTTTTGATCACTCATGGTTCTTTTATTTGAAGATCAACTATTTTTACTGCACTTGCTTTTGTACCCTGGGAACCTTATAAGGAACAATGGATGCCATTGCCAAGATCAGTCAAGTTTATTTTCTTCTGGGTATTAGCTTTCTCTCCAGAGGATTTTGTCAGAATTCTACTTCATTAATGGTAAGATTTCGAATCCAAGAAGAAGTAGACAAAGGCACAGTTGTTGGGAGGATTTCTGATGTACCAGGCTGGACAGAGTACCTGAATGAAGAATATCGGCTCATTCAGGAACCCAACTCATTCCCAGTTCAAGTGGGCTTGCATGATGGATCAATCACAACAACGGGACGTCTAAACAGAGAGGAACTTTGTGTTCGTCATGGCCACTGCCTGCTAGCTTTTAACATTCTTGCAACTAAGGCCTTGTCTTTAGTCCACGTGGAAATAGAAGTTTTGGACATTAATGATAATGAGCCAAAGTTTCCCAAACCAGAATTGGATATTGAAATTTCAGAGAGTGCTTCTCTACGCACCCGGATTCCACTTGATAGGGCTTGGGATCCAGACAGTGGGAGCAATACAGTCAAAGCATATACTTTGTCTCCCAATGAGCATTTCATTTTGGATGTTACTTCCAGTTCTGATGGCATTAAACATCCAGAATTGGTGGTAGTTAAAGAACTTGACAGAGAAAAGCAATCATCTTTTAACCTGTATGTAGCTGCATTAGATGGAGGCCACCCACAAAAATCTGGCACTATGCAGGTTCGAATTAACGTACTGGACTCTAATGACAACAGCCCTACATTTGGTGAAAGTTCTGTAATCCTAGAAGTCTCTGAAGATACCTCTCCGGGTACAATTCTTCTTAATCTAACAGCAACTGATCCAGACCAAGGCCCAAATGGGGAGATAGAATTCTCTTTTAGTAAGCATAATCCTCACCATGTCCTCAGCATGTTTAGTATTGATCCCAAATTAGGAGGCATAGTCCTGAAACTACCCCTTGACCATGAAACTAGACGGTCGTATGAACTGGACGTCCAAGCAAAGGATTTGGGGCCTAATCCTATTCCTACTCACTGCAAGGTACTTATCAAAGTTCTGGATATTAATGACAATGCACCTGATTTGCAAGTCACCTGGGCCTCCCAAGATTCCCAGGAGATTGTGGTTTCAGAGGCAGTTCCAGTGGGAAGTTTTGTTGCTCTAGTAATGGCCAACGATCCAGATGCAGATGCAAATGGGAAGGTACATTGCCATCTCTTGCAAGATCACGGTCATTTTAGGTTACAGAAAGCCAATGGTAACAGTTATATTTTGGTAACCAATGCAGTATTGGACAGAGAGAAATGTGAAGAATACAATTTAACTATACAGGCACAAGATCAAGGTGTCCCACCATTTACTGCCAAAAAATCCTTAATAATTCGTGTTAGTGATGCCAATGACAACCCACCTGTGTTTGAAAAGAATAATTATGAAGTCTCCCTTATTGAAAACAATCCTCCCCTTACTCATCTCCTTACAGTTTATGCCCAGGATTCTGACCTAGATGCCAATTCTGAGGTCACATATAGTATAATTGACTCTCCTATCTCAGGAACTTTGATTTCCAAACTGGTCTCAATCCACTCGAGGACTGGAGAAATTTTTGTCCTTCAAACCTTGGATTATGAAGAAATGAGTGAGATCCAGTTTCTCATCCAAGCTGAAGACAATGGTAATCCCAAATTAAGCAGTAATACCTCAGTCAGGGTCTTTTTGAGAGACCAGAATGACAATAACCCAATAATTGTTCAACCACCACTAAAGAAAGGCCACGCAAGTATTACTGTTTTAGTGAATGCAGAGACAGGCTACCTGCTTACCACCATGGATATCACCCATTCAAAGGATCTAGGATTTCAAATGTCCGACAGCAACATTTTAGGAAACCCAGAGATCCTAACAGGCTTGTCTCATCTCAACATACATCAGATACTTCAAGTGGTAGCCACCGATGCTGATTCTGATCAGAATGCTAAACTTCACTATCATTTGCTAGATTATCATAAAGGGTTGTTTGCCATGGACATAAATCTTGGGCATATATATGTAAATGCAAGCAATGCCAGCTACCTCATAGGGAGTTCAATGGATTTGGAGGTAATTGTTAAGGACAGCGGTACCCCTCCACTAGAAACCAAAGCTCACTTGCATATCATGTTCAGCAGCCACCTGGACCACTTGAAAAATTCAGCTACTGGATCTAGTGGAAGGTTAAGCCTGTCCATGGTGATTGTTATCTGTCTTGCTGTACTGCTGGCTGTGTGTCTTTTAGTTTTGGGTCTCATTGTGTCTTTTTGCCGTGTGGACAGGAAAGATAACAGAGCCTACAATTGCAGGGAAGAAGAGTCTGCTTATAAACACCATCCAAGGAGGCCTCAAAGACAGATTCAGAAGGGAGATATCCATGTAGTCCCTTTGTTGAGAGGTAGACAACAGGTGGAAACACCACCTGAAGGTACCCTGCCATTTGTAGTATCAAATGAATGCAAAGAAATTCCAGAGGAGAATTTCCACAAGAATCCTTTTCACCTAACACCTACTCTTTACCGTACGCTAAGAAACCAACATAACCATGAAGATCTTAATGAAGACACACAAGACTTTGAACAATCTTTCACTTTGCCTCCCTCTGTATGTCGTACTTTGCAGTACCAGAGGCAGCGAAGTTGCTCTAGAGAGAATCTTCATGACTTCCATAACACTCTCCCTGCCCCTTCAAAAACCCTAAAAAATCCAGGAAGCCCCCAAGTGGGACTTATTGGTGATGCAGTTTCTTCTGAGCCCGTCTTCTACAACGATGGAGACTTTTCACCAGCCACCTCTCCAACTCTTAGACGCATGAAGAATGCGCAGGAATCATCCCGTGAACAGATCCTGCGAAGCCTGGTACGATTATCCATGGTAGCTCTGGCAGAGAAAGAAGCGGTAGAACTTACCCTGCAATCACCTCATGTCCAGGTAACTTTGCACTCATTGTTTTTAAACTTTGGAGCACCTTTTATTCACAGGGAGAGTGTGTCGTCAGTTTTTGTTAAAATGTTTTTCTAGTTTCATCTCATTAACCCTTTGAATGTAGCTTTCTGGCACTTGAATGGTTAATTAATTAGCCTGTACTTTTGTGGATTCCATTGTCATGTTCTACCTCATCATAACCTTATTATTGTTATACCTAGTTATATACATTTTTTATGGCAACTTGGTAATATGCAGATCTTAGAGCTAATATGATTCATGTCTAGAAAGTAACCAGTCATGCGTCAATCTATCCTTGAGTGTATTTAATCATAAGGGAATGTTCTTATTGTTTATAAACAGCAGAAAACATCTTTATAAACTTGTGTAAATAAAATACATTAATCTCAATAGGTCACAAAGTGACATAAAAAGTCTTGGTACTTGGTACCACACCCCATAAAACCTAACTGTCCCTCTTAATCCATATGAAATGTTGGAAGGTATGCTTCATAACTTAAAGTGACAATGGCATTGTGGGAGCTGATAAGCCTACTAGAAAAGCCTCTTCAGAGATTTAGTTTGGGCCCCAATAGCATTTTAATGGGTATGTAAAGAGTTGGAAGGGACTCAGAACAGTAAAAGTAATAATAACTGCACATTTTTCTGCGAAGTTCAACAGAAAAGAGAAGTTTGGCAGATATTATTTCAAGGAAAAATATTATTAAATATATATAAAATAAACACATTTTCATATTGATGAAACATGGGTATCCCTGCTGAAAAATGTCCTTTAGAATTTTTGAATCGAAGAGTTTTAGAATTATTTTTGTATTATATCTCATATATCTAATGACTTTGTCACAGTTGGAATTGTCTGTTGTGCTGCATCCTGAATTCTCTGTTTTAACCACCCCCTACAGCTCCCTTCTGCCCTGAGCTGCCCCCTCTTAACCCTCTGCTCTGACTCACCCCCTCCATTCGAGAGAGAGAGAGAGAGAGAGAGCGCGAGAGAGCGAGAGAGAATGCATAATTTTTAAATGTCAACACTTTAGCTAGGAGACAGACAGATGGACAACCAGGGCACGTTAGTGCAATTAATGTCTCCCTCTCATTTGAACCTTTTGATTAGGGGCAGTTCTAAAAACTTTAGTGCAAAATTGATGACAATGCAGCCCTGCAATGCACATGGGGACATGCAGTCAATGTCATCATTTTACAATTAAAGTATAAACAGTTTTCATTTAACCAATGCAGGGTAAGTGTTGGTTACCCCAACTCTATTTGTGTGTGTGAGCTTGTTTCTAGTTAATAAAAAATGAATGAATGAATGAATACTGAAGAACTTGGCTGGTTGTAGAAATAAACAGCTGGAAGGAACACATAAAAAAGTCACGTCCCGTTTAGTGCAGAATCTCAACAGTATGTAAAATGCATAATTAGGTTATATAATATACCAGATTAGGCCTGGAGAATATGGCAACCCTGGCTGTGGTACACTAGGATAAAATGATTATTCTCTAGAACATTGTCCCAGACTGGGACTTTTAGCCCTTGATTTTAGTTGTTCCCAGGAAATCCACTAAAACCCTCTGAACTCTAAATATATGGTATATTTTAAGTTTTGAGGTTTGCTTTAGTGCCATTGAAGGAGTTTACCATAGTCAGTGGTACATTAAAAAATTTCTTTTCCCGTTAAAGCATTTAAAGCCATCTTTGAATCAGAGAGCAATACTGATTTCCATAACTTGTGTGTTATTTTCATTAGAAAGACAGAGCTGTGATTTGTATCCAAGTCTGCAGAGGGCATTGCAGACTTCATCTGTTCTTTTAATTGTGCCCTGCTTGTAAGTTGCAAATAAAAAAAATAATACATAATGTACAATCTTTCCATTTGACAGCAGCTTTTGTAGATTTAATTATTACTCATTAAATTATTATCACCTTTCTTTACAGCAAATTTCACAACTACTTACTCTGCTCCACAAAGGTCAAGTTCATCCCAAGACACTTCATAGAGGGAACAAGTACTCTTCAAAAACCATTAGGTAACATCCTAAAGTATGCATGGTTATGGTAAACAGCAAGACTCATCTTGCTCCAAATACCCATTGCAGCGCACTTTATAAATAAGCTGATCTTGAGACTCCTCCATTTTTAACCCTTTAATAGTCAATCACAAATATGAAAGCAATTGGTAATATTTATAGCGTCATCAAAGGCAGCACAAACTCTAGGATTTGTAGTTACTTAGACCCTTATGGTGTTGCCCTTATGACCCTTATGGTGACCCACTAGCCAAGTGTCCTAGGCAGCTACACAATTTGCCTATATGAATGGACTGGGGTTGACTAAAGCAAAAAAAAAATTGCACTGTATCAAAAGATCTAACTGAAAAGCTTCAATATGGAAGCTCTAACCAAATTCAGAACAAAGAAAAACAAACATTATCAGTACATTAAAATTAAGTTTGTAAGGTGAAAACTTAAGTATGTGTTTTTAAAGCTCTCTAATACTTCTGTGGCAACAATAGTACCCTAAATAATCAGCACATCTGAATAAACAATCTAGTGGTCACATCCAAGGAACAAGACTTAAGGAACTCTGTTAAGACCAAGGGAAACAACAATAGAACTCAAGATAAATTTAAGTTCTTTATGTTTATCACATCCACCATCCAATCTATAACCTAAACATACAAGGGGGATTCATTTACTTCTTCCATAGATCTACAGGCCCGGAGACTGACTGGCACAGTACAAAGGACAGCGGGCATGGTGAAAGCGAGGCAGGTGACTTGGACTCTGAGCCGGGGGCTGATCTTCCTGCAAGCCACCAATTACTAGAGGACAGTCTTGAAACACTTCTGAAGCCATGTGGAGGTAAGTAATTTCTTTTAAAGAAGACTTAAGAAAATAAATACAAAAGAAAAAAGTTTTACCCAATTCCAAATTTAGCTTTTTTCACAATAAAATGTCACAATTTATATTTTTTTAACCTTCACGGTTCATTCCAACACGTTATAGTTCCAGAAATACTGTTGAGTGTGCAAAGCATTTTTTTTATTCCCTTGAGAACTGGTGGGGTTCTTACGGTAGGCTATGACTCTACATCCTATACAGTATTTTTCATTTGCATATTATAATGCCACAAATGAAGTTCTATGCAAGTTTTCTTTTCTGTTACAGGTCATGAAGGCCACCTTCTTAGCGATCTAGAACCAGGATGGATATCACGACTGTCTTTGCCTTTGGCCAACAGCTACAAAGATAATATATTTACTCCAAACTCCCAAGTTGCACAACAGCCACCAATAACCGAGGCAGATAAAGAAGAACTTCGAACCTTCCTGACGTTTGGCAAAGCATCTGATGGATCCCAAGGGAACAGACTTGCAAGCACCTTCCTTTCTGAGATGAGCTCTCTTTTTGAGATGCTATTAAACCAGAAAGCAGAATCACATGGTGATACCGCTTCAGAAGTGCTCATGAGGCTTTCAGCATGTAGCAAGACTTTGGGAATGGATGGCAGCAAAGATTACACCAAGAACTAATTGGGATCCAATTAGCGAGCAAGGATTGTAGACAAGACCTATCCAACTTTTTGTCATGTGGGACAAATGCAAGCTGGACCCATACTGAAAGAATAAAGAAGTATATAACACAGCTTACAGACTTATACAGTTGAATTTCACATGCAAATTTACAGAATGGCCTGCATTTTAGGACTCCTCAGAGAGAGATATAATCTCACTTGTATGCATAGTAGATGATTAGAAGTATACACTCTATTATCTTGACAAGCATGATTGTGTTGTTAGTTAAATTATTACGCCATTGCTACAAACATCACGCTGCTAACCTTACCTTTTGAGTAACTGACTCTGTTATACAGCTTGGATCCAAAACATACAAAAAAGAGGTAGTTAAGTATTTGATATTTTTGAAAGGTTGCTTGGAAATGTCTATTTGTCATAGAAATGGTTTCATTACGAAAACAAAAAGATTTTTCAGACCATGTAGAAAAGCACTTAAATATTCCCTTCTGATAAAGCATTGTTCAAACGAAGTCTCGTAAATACCTAGATGATTTTCTTACTGTTATCTGAGTAGCCAACAAAAAAACTTTGCGGCAGACAGTAAACTCAATAGCTCGAAGACCAATTTTGAAGTGACATCCTGCGGAAGATGTTGGTTAATGACTTTATGTTTGTACCCGTTCCATTAACTTTTACAAATGATGCATCCATTCATGACTAAAACAATAAGTCCGGATGGCCCCTGTATTCTTGATGCCCAGATAGGGTGACCAGATGGCTTCCATGACCCTGGACAAATAGAAAACTCCAGGGGTGCATAGACAACACTTTTTATAGCATCTATTCTCAAAAGCACACTTTAGTAGTAGTTACAAGTATTTTACATGCACAGACATAACATTGCCACACGGAAACCAAACTTTCATTGCATGCAATCCGCTGTACAGAGCTCCGCTTAAGCTTACAGTTGTTCATAAAACCTATTCCATGTGGCGTTTATAGTATTTATTAACCCTGGGAATAGAAAGGGAAATGCTGGGTAATTCGTTAAAATTCTCATCACTTCATCCACTTATAGCTGAATGGTGTGATGGCTATTGTATTTAATGTTACTTATTATCTCTCTTGTACTTTTAGTACCAGATGGGACGTTATGTGGTCCAGTAGTAAGCATGTTTAAATGGTTTGTTTGTTTTTTTATTAAAAAGAGTTTTTTATTTGCTGTTTTCATTTACCACATCAACAGTTACTGCGGAACTACAAATTCCATGATGGCCAGCCAGCACACTACAACAAAAAAGGTCCAAACACATTTCTTGGGTGACTGTTTTTGTGCAATTGATAAATAGCAATTATGGGGACAAGTCCTAAATCTGTAGCAATTACCCAAGCAACAAATGACAAGTTCCTGCTGACCATCCTACATTCAGCATTCTGAAACAGCCCATCTCTTCTCATTTGGGAAAGGGGAGGACTATAGCGCTGTTAAAATCGGAAACACCCTATTGAGCAAATACTACAGACAGAAGAAAAACCTGTATTAACAGTATCACCGTTCCATTTACCACACCAAAACCAGATAAATGTAACGTTGTAAAGGTTATAGGAGAAGTATTGATAGTAAGAGAATAGGACTAACAATTTATTGTCGTAACTATTGTGTGTGAATGCCTGTCACCCATAAGTACAAAATTCCTATAGATAAATGATAAATATGAGCGACTTAATCAAGGATTCCTTTGCATTCTGTGTGCCCCTGGCCACAAAGACAATCTTATGCCCGATGGAAGACACACATTACCCACAATTGTCATGGTACAAAATTGCGTGACCTGCAGCCTACAAAGTCTTGTTGAAGGTTTCTGAAAGGCAGCTTCCCATCAAATGTTGAATAATGTATTGTTACCTTTATGCATTTTTATGGTGTAACTGTGGATCTACATTGGTCCAGAATGAATCCTGCAGAGTGTCCCAGAATTCCATACAAGTCATATGTAACCCGGCAATTACAGTTTTGAATTTCACCTGTTTGGTCTATTTGATTACTTTACTGAGCTGATATGAGCTTCTCATGATGGACTACCTTGTTTCCACACAATGCACCATCATAAGCCCCTGACAGCTAGAGAGGATACGATAACTTGGATTGCTTTGAAGATGGTCTAGGAATTCTTTGGCTCCTGATTCCTCCATGTTGTTGGCAAGCAGTAGCATACCCGGGTGCAGGACTCTGTCCTCTTCAAGTGCCTGCAAGCACTGAGGATAATGGTCAGGTTGGAGGTCCATCAAGACTAGGTCTACCTTCTCCATCCCAAACTGTTTCTTCATGGTATGAATGGCATCTACCGGATGCTGAGCTAGCAGTTTAAACTGCAACACAACCAAACAAAAAGGTTTTTGTTTTTGTATTTCTATGACATCAGCTACATGTATGACACATGTATGACATATAAGCATAGGGCATTTCATCATAGTCTCCTCAGTGAGTTCCTGGTCTTTTTACTCCTGTTCAAAACCTACTACTACGGTCTTCCGTGATTGGGCATGGTAAATGATAATTGACCACACTTGAACATCTCATCTTGTTCCACAGCATACTGTTCATTATGAAAGGTTTTTGTTAAAAAAATTTTTTTTCCACTTTCATGACTTTAATAAAGCATTATTACATTTTGGATGTTTATGATAATAGACAAAACTGGAAAAGAGAGGACATTATCAACAATATATCTATAATACTAACACAGTGGATTATCTTTACCATAATAAAATACTCAACATTGACAAACAAATAAAATAGGAGGACTAATTGACAAGACAGACAAGATGACAATAAATGAAATACTTTTTGGGGAAATATTCTAAAGACATTAGGATACATTTACAACTCCTAATGAAGCCTATTCATTATTCTACTATAAAACTACATTAAATATAAACCTCTGACCATCTAGTTTTAGATTATGACCTCTTGTTCTAACATTTCTCCTCCTTGAAATAAACTTCTCCCTCCCTTCTCTCCTCCAAGAGATAGATATTGAGATCCTTTTGGCTTACCTTACGATGTTACGCCTGCAAATGTCATTATCGTTATGTAGACAGGGTTTCCAGAACTGTACATAATACTGTAGGTGAGGTGTGACCAGAGATCTATAAAGTGGCAGAACCACCTCCTTCTACCTGCTACTAATGTTTGAGAATGTTGAAGAATGTTGTACTTAAGAACTGTTAAGAATGCTTAAGAAGAGATCTGTAAATGAGTTTAAATAATTTATAAATTATGGACTCAACATTAAGATGTTGTAGAACAGTTGTTCTTAAAGTTTTTTTTTTATTCTGTGACTACCAGCATGGCCATGTTGTCGTGGTCGTTATTCTAGCCACAGCAATGTACTTGTGGATGCCGAAAGAGGCATAGCTCTGTCTTGGTGCAACACTTGAAAATCATACATAGGTTTTTGTTTTTGTATTTCTATGACATCAGCTACATGACGTTGACATATAAGCATAGGGCATTTCATCATAGTCTCCTCAGTGAGTTCCTGGTCTTTTTACTCCTGTTCAAAACCTACTACTACGGTCTTCCGTGATTGGGCATGGTAAATGCTAATTGACCACACTTGAACACAATTGCGATAGTTCCACATACCTGAGGGTTTTTAAAACCAGACACCAAAATCATTTCTTCAGCTGACTCTGCCATGTTCTCATCTTGTTCCACAGCATACAATTGACCATTCGGGGGAAGGAGGGACAAGAGACGGATTGCAGAATACCCACACTGTGTGCCCAGTGCTAGAGCAGTCAGAGGGGTAGCTTTTTTCACTGCATCAGCAAAGAAAATATCTATAAACAGATAATTGAAGATTGTTAAGATACATCTTGCTCATGATGTGAGACTTAACTCTCTATATGAGGTTCAGAATCCAGAGATGGATAGTTTCCCAGTTCTAAAATGGGCTTCTATGCAAAAACATCGGCCAACTACATCCGTAAATCAATATAATTGGAAGATACACCTCCTTGTATACAACCATGTACCTTTTACAAAATGCCTCACTACACTCAATCAATACAACTGTCCTGTCTCCTTCTAGACCTGGATTATTGTCTGAATGAACTATTCCTACTGTAGATTCCAACATACCAGTGTTTTCAAGCCTTAAAGGTGCTGTTTAATGTCCACAGACAAATCACAATTCAGGTTTCAAAGACATCTCTACAGATGATTTCATTTAGAATACAAGTCCTTGACTGATCCACAAATAAGATGATGATGAATATGTATTTAGCACGTTCTCACGGCAGATACGAGTTCAAATGTCCAAAGCCGAGACCTTAGGATGCTTACCTTGCTCTGGGGTAAATATCAGTCCCTTTATGCGATGATCCTGTCTTGAATACTCTTTATACGTTAGCAGCACACTGTCTGGTTTTCCGTGAACAGACTCCAATAATACATATCGACGGAGAGCTTGCTGTGTCTTTAAATTAACTATCATTTCCTTCACCTTCCAAGAACGGTATTTATAAACAACCCAAGCCACAGTCATACATAATGGCACCATTACTCCAGTGAGCAGCACGGAGCTGCTTGAAGGCACGAAGCTATCGATCTGAAATATTAATATATATCGTATTATATTTCACAGCGTACACTATAATTGTCTGTCTGCAAGGAATTCTATAAACATTGTACACTTGGTCAGCTTTGGTCAGCTTCAAGGAGCAATGCGACCAAAGCCTTGACTGTTTTGGTTCATCATATATAATGGTTCCCTTATGTGCGGTATACTTATTTACATATTATCAGCTTCTCTCTGAAGAAAAGACCTCTGAGGGCGGGAAAGCTTTGATAACTTTACATCCGTTTTAAATAAAAGTTATCAATATCCACTTAAGACCCAGAAGGGCGCGTGCCAGTCTGTACTTATGCTAATACTTTAGGCCACTAAGTAGGTGAAAATCATATATGAAAAAAAGTTTGCACCTAAATCTCAAGGTTTGTACCCCAATCTCATGTATTCTGGGTAGAGGTACAGAGTCTCAGGGTCACACAGTTGCAAAGATGACTCTTTCATATTTTGTTTTAATTACCTATAAGCAACTGGCTGGTGCTTTTCTCACAGGTATACCATGGTTGAAATACATGCTTGAATACAGGTGACTCAACGGTATATATACATACCGTATATATATATATACTGTATAAATATGTATTTATACAGTATATATATATATATATATATATATATACACATATAGTACACATTTACAGAATAAATATGCACACAGTATATACCGCATATATATATATATATATATATATATATATATACATATACACACACAGTAATATATATATATATAAGGTATTCTCTGCAGCCCTGCATGATGTAGTGTTACCCAGTAAATATTTTATTTGGCAATCCTACAGCACAGCATTCATCATCTATTATCAGTTAGTTCAGTATAAAGTAACATTGGAAATACAATGAATGAAAAATATTTGAAAGTGCTAAAAACTCTCATACCATTTTATTGCGGCCACCAAGGAGTTTGGATTAAGCGTGTTGCAGTTTGGATGTATATGTGACAGATGACCTTGTGCTCGGCTCCAACAGGAAGTGTCAGGTAACCAGGCAGTGTCAGGTAACCAGGAAGTGTCCATGCATTAGAGCACACCTCCTGCTCGCTCATCAGATAAAGGATCTTATTACATGTACACACAGCGACTATAACTTATGGAGTAACCACATTAACCCTTTATTCTGGGACACATACACTTTTCATATGTTGTTTACCTGTTTATACATCTTGGCAGCACTTTACAGGTGCTGGTCAGAAACATGTGAAATGTATCAGCATAAAAATGGCTATTGTGCATGTGTATGCGGCTCATCCGGCTACTAACTCAGTGGCCAAACATTTAAAGGTGTGGAGCTTGTGGCAACTTTGTGTCAGGCAGACCGTACGAAAGGAGCAGCAGGGAGCAGTCCCATTTGAGGCTCAGGGGCTCGCACCCCTATGGCAATGATTAGATGCAGGGTAAAATATTCTCACCACTGGGAAGCTTGCACATATGACTGTATGGGTAACATGAATGGAAATAACTGACACCAAATCAGTTGTTGTTTGTTTACCTTTATTTGTTTGTGAAATGATCAAAGTTTATTGCGTCTGTTGTGAAATAATGGCTCGATAATATGTAACCTTGTAGTCTGAGCAGCTTGCTGCGACAAGTTAAACTCTATTTGATTGATGTTGAGCTGAAAAAGAAACTGAAGATCAAAGTTGAAAAAAAATGGCCATTGTGGTCACCCTGTACAACCCCTATTAAGCACAGCCATAAATTCTGCATGAGCACAATAGGAGCTATCGTAAACAGCAGCTGTAAGCCAGGTGACACAAAAATAAATCATGCAGGGTTTTGACAGTGCAAGGTGTTCATTTCTTGTGTGTCTCCTTTGTTTAAAGGGCCGGTGATTTATTCTTTTCTCTAGACGTTTAATCTCATAAGAAGGCATCGAAACTTTTATGAAACCCCTTCAATGTTTGCCTTTGTGTCGTCCTGCACCAAAAACTATGAACGAGGCATGATTAAAGGCACGCTCCGGCCATCATATACACTTTAACGCATGTGACAGATGCGTGGCCCCTTTCATGTTGCCCCTTTTGCAAATGCATGGAGGGATTCTGTAGAATTTGCCCCTACTTCCATCCCAGCTATTCTCCATGCAATATGTGTTCACCTGAGAACATCTCCCTGCATTTGATACACTCACCTCTAGTCAGCTTCAGCAAGGTTGCTGTTCAATCTCCAGCGCGCATGCGCAGAAATCGCTTCCATTGATTTCAAAGAGCCAATCGGTGCCAAGAGTCATCAGACCATAGAGGAAGAGGGCAGCTGCACGACCGTAGCTTCTACATCAGATGTTTTTTTCCCCCAGTGTGCAGTCTTGAAGTGTAAATATAAATAAATACAAAATATCTGTGATGTAAGTTTTAGTTTACCGAGGGTGGAAGATAAACAACCTCCATGGTCCTATACTGCACCAAGGACGGATGAAGGTCCGAGTCCTTAAATCAGGAAAAATAAGCAGACTAGATGGGTTCTCATCTGCCGTCAAATTCTATATTTCTATATCCGTTCAGGTTCTTGAAACATATCCCAAAAAAGTATTTCTTATGCTGTTGGCCCTATAACCGTACCAGTCGAAGAAGTCATCCCTGGTGTCACTCGGGGCTCTCTTTTGACGTACAGCAAGCCAAGCAGGGATATCCAGACATGACATGCTTTACGGCCCACACTATGACAGGGTGCCCCTGTATGGAAATGTTTATTTCAGGTTTTGGCTGAAGTTATACTCCATAATAAGTACTGATTTCCAGATTGCTCTAACACAGTGGTTCTCAACCTTCCTAATGCCGCAACCCTTTAATACAGTTCCTCATGTTGTGGTGACCCCCAACCATAAAATTATGTAATTATATATGGTGAAATATGTATTTTCCGATGGTCTTAGGCGACCCCTGTGAAAGGGTCATTCAACCCCCAAAGGGTTTGCAACCCACAGGTTGAGAACCGCTGCTCCAACACAGCATGACCTTCACAATACAGAATGTGTTTTGGCTGCACCTATCTATAGCTAAGGATGGCAAAATGTTTATATTCCACCATGTTGGCAAAGTGCGACAATTTTAACTAGCTGATGCCAAAACGCTTTTTGGTGCAGAAAACATTTTTCTTTTCTTTTTATATGCATATAGAATATGTTGCAATGATGAAGTAGGAATTAAGTAGTATTTGCATTACAATTGCCTGTAACTAACCAGCAAACACCAGGACAATTATGATGTCATATAAATGTAAGTTATTATAAAAGGCTAAGGCTTTATAATGCATTTTTAATACAAAATGTCTTATAAAATGCCTGTAGCATCGATATTCTTGACATAATTGTAGTTTGATAACATTTTGATTTTCATGCAGGTTTTCCTCTCCGATCACTTCAAAAAATGACCACACACACAATATCTCAGTTGGAAAAAAAAATATTTATATTTGGAAAAGATAAAAATAACATTGACAATAGGTCAATAGGAAGACATTCCAGCAGAATAATATTTAGCTTTGGCACGATCGGACTTTTGTTTTCTAACAATCCCTGTGACAGTAAATAACAATAACATCCCCTGGCTTTCAAAAGCGTAAGAGTGTGGGCGTATGAATTAGGAGAGCAAGAAAATGTAAGGAAATGGTTATGAATCCTGGCTTCCTGTTGGTTTATATCTTACGCTTAATTGCTTGCGGAAAAACGTAGGCTGACGTGTCCGGAGTGGACATCAAAACAGGATCCGTGTTGAGTCCAGAAGAATCTTGAAGAGCTTGAAGAAGTATGGGCTAAGAGTTTAAAGTTATTTCTGACTCGTGGGTTCAAGAATGAATGTAATTCTTGACCTCAGCTTTCATAAACACTAGGTGTTTGGATACTTGATTATTATTATATATAAAGCTACAGCCACCACCGATTGTGGTTTCTGCCTGAAAAACTAACAAACCATGTCATCAACTTATAGTCCTCTAGGTTTTAAACACTAGACTATTTAATGTTGGTGTCATTTGCCACATTCACTTTATTTAACTAAAGTTGTGTCTCAATTTTATTGGGATGAATAATCTCATAATAATACGATTATATTAATAATATAAAAATAATACTTTGTTGGGAAATTAAGAGTTTGGTAAAGTGAAAGAGGCATTTGAATATTAAAAACTATGTGTATGACATTTACTTCTATAATCCAAGCAGATAGAACATATCATCAATCTAATTGTTTTATAAGGGTCATATTAAATTACTTTGAATGAATGCCACGGCGGCAGACATTTTGCTATTATTATGTAATACCGCTTAAGAAAATGTAAAGGATACATAGCTTTCGCGCAGGGCTCTCTCTACCTAATGTATCGGTTTGTCGTAGTCTGTCAATTCTCGTCTCGTCATACCCCTTGAATATATGTATTGTATTAAGCCCTGCGTAAATTGTTGGCGCTATATAAATAAAAGATAATAATAATAATAATAATGCATGGGATGCACTGTGAAGGGCTCAGTATGTGATAATAGTTGTTTATCACAGCAATATGATAAATGCAGAATTGCTCTTTATTACTGTTGCAAAGGAAAATGCATGTTTGTATTTGCAACCTTTGGACATGATATTGATTGCAAACTCAAATATTCACGAATTGATTATATTATGACCGATCATCACAAAAAACAGAACTGCCAATAAAATAGTTTTTATGTAAGCAATTTCCTTATACAAAATTACCAAATATCAAACATTTTTTTTTTAAAGGATACATTTTCCTTGGACATCCTGAGAATAAATTATTAGCTGTGTGGTCTCTTAAAATTAAGGTATAAAAGAGACCCTTTTCATGGTTCTGTGAAACCTGATTACATTTGGTTTGTTTCTTTAATTAATCAAACCAAATTGTTGCGGTGCTTTTAAGCTTCATAAGAACAAGTGCTACAATTTATAAATTGTTCAAAGTGCTTCAGAGCTAGAACACAGAAATAACAGGCAAACATTCAACGTCTGCTATCACCTGATAACAGGCAAACATGTTCAAGACCATTCTTAAAGACTATACTTATATACTTATACGTCAGTCATTGCGAGGGCAGTAGGAGCTCAGTCCATTCAAGCTCCTCACAGTGATTCTAGCTTAATTGTGCGCTGATCTGCCATATCTGAGGCTAGTCATCCGACCCCAATGGCTCTGAGAGATGTCAGCGGTGGCGAGACATTGGTTACATGGCTGTAGTTGCCGGTGTCTGCTGTAGACATTGCCAAGAGAT
This sequence comes from Spea bombifrons, assembly GCF_027358695.1. Classification (NCBI taxonomy): domain Eukaryota; kingdom Metazoa; phylum Chordata; class Amphibia; order Anura; family Pelobatidae; genus Spea; species Spea bombifrons. The sequence goes on along the minus strand of NC_071090.1, from coordinate 19,620,496 downwards.
TGCCGGTGCTTAGGGAGTGAGGTAAACCCATGCCTCTCATCCTGTTGACGGACAATCTGTTGCCAGCTCTTGTCAGGACGCTCACACGATCCAAAACAGGAAGGCAGGGACTGGAAGCAGCTGCTTTGAGACTTACACAAGGAGGGCTCTCTCCTGTAAAGGATGAAAAAAAAAAAACTTAATGGCACTGGAACTGAAGGAAATGAAGCATTGTGTATGACTAAAGCAACAGGAAGGAGCTGAGCTAAATAAAGGCAAAATATCAAGAGGTCTCCTTCATCCTTCAAAGCTTCTGCAACAAGTACATGGCTAGACTGATTTTTACAGATCATTGTATATTCTGTGGGTGTATTATTATTGTGACCATATTTATATTATATATATTAAAGTGTTTTTTTATTTAATTAAAAACCACCCCATATTCCAATATAATAAAAAACAAAAAAAACACTAGATCATGTATGGAACATTCGTCTAGACTGGGAGATAATAGGTTGGATCTAGTTCTCTGAAGGAGCCCGAGTCCAAAAATAAGTTGCGCAATGACTATTTTTGTCTATGTCTATACCTTCTGCTAGCTCCTGATTCATCTCAAGCATCTTCTGCTGGGCTGGCCCGTGACCGGTTTCCGATGCCCTTTCATAATGCCGCAAAGCTTCTTGCCTGCTAGCTGGAACTCCAAACCCTTTTTCGTAACAGACTCCGAGGTAATACCTGCTTTGAACATCCTAATAGGAAGACAAGATTAGGTGATCATGCAGCAATCATGTTATCTTGCTGGTGTAGGGACATAAAACCATGATTACACAGAGGCATTTGCCACCAAAGTTAGAAGCCATAACATTAGTTTTTTCTCTTGTGATAGAGAACCTGTAGACTGCTGCCATAAAGTACATTTCACTCCCTAAATATGCTGAGTTACACACCTTAAAGCGTCACCCAAGTCTCCCAGACAGGAGTTTTACCAAACAATGCATATTAAAGGGGACACAACAAAATCTTGTTATTAACATTAAAATGCATATGATGGCTGGAATGACCCTTCAAGCTGATCAGAAAGCATCCTCACCCCTCCTACCAAGTCAAGCCCTGACCGCCATTGACCTGCATATGGACACGTGACCTATCAGGCACCCTGTCCTCAGATGTGTCCTCAGGCACAATCTGTGTATGTGTGATTATATATAATATATATATATATATATATATATATATATATTATATATAATGTGAGTGAGTCGCCTGATTTTTTTTGGTCTCTGTCCCTTTACTTTATGACTTTTATAGCCCTGTATAGTACTAGATGGACACAAATTCTCTTTTGAAGCACCATGTGGTGGTAAAACTACTTATTGCAATTGTTCTCCTCAGTAGCCTCAAATAACCTCTTCCTATCCTATCTTATTTCTATCTCTCCTCCTGCTGCTGCCTCGGGTTGAGGTTTCCTTCTTTCTTTTTTTATGTATTTCTCTGTGATATAGCACAAGATCAAAACCTGTCACCGATTCATATGATGAAAAAAGAAAAGATGTTAAAATGAAAGGGTCTTGGTTATAATGTAAGGAAAAAGGTGGTAGATGAGTGTTTCCAACAGATATCGTAGAGGTTTATACAGCAAGGGAATTCACACAAGCATGGCACAGGCATATGGCTATACTGTATCTAAGAGGAGACAAAGGACTGATTAAAGTCTTTGCAGCACAAAACATGTGCAGACGACTTCATGGGCCAAATATATATAAATACAAAATATGGTAAATTGTAATTCTTGAGGGACTTGATTTGTTGCTATTTTTTTCACTGAACGTCTAATAAATATATGTGATTGTTATACTGTTTCTAAAATATTTTTCACAACTATGATTTCCCTAAATAAAAGGAGTAAGTTCACTACAACAGGCATTTGAAAGGACAGCTGAACATTGCATCTGCCTGACCTCAATACGGAATATCTGCAAGAAGAGTTTTGTTAGCACTGTATAATGCATGTGATTTCCTTACAACTCTTCGTTTGACTATGAATTTTACTTTCCTTTGCACGGCACTGGGTTTGATAATGTACAATGAAGTCAGTATTATTCTAGCAGCAACCTGACAATCTGAATGTATGCCTTTTTTGCTTTTTAGGTTGTGCGTTTCCTTTTCTGTATATTTTTTGCTGTGTAGATCTGCAGGCGCCAACCATCTCCTTAGGGTTGAGCAGCCCCTTCTGGCTCACACGTTCCACACTATTGGTGTCCAGAGAAGACTTTAAATTGCTTGAGTGTCTTATTTGGGTTGAAATGCAGCACAGTCCCACTGACTCAGCTCCTTGGTAAGCACTATAGCCATGGAAATTAGATACGACTCATAGAACTTGGGGTGCTTTCATGTAGTGGCAGACTAAGCAATATATGGCCATACAGTGTGACAGAGTCCCCAATATTTATTTCTATTCAAAAAAGCACCTATTCGATGAAACCATACATCATGCAGGACCAGCTAAGGCGTTCTTGTGGAGCAAGTCACCAGGGTTAGCTTTTCAGATTGTGTGATTAATTCATTGAGTTTGAACCATCACTTTCCTATTAAGTCAATCTTTGGTGAATAAACCCTAGTGAAATGTTATTTTCTCTGTAAGCTTGTATTTAATAGAATACACCCATAATCGACATTCAAGAAACATCTAAAAACCCACTTCTTCAGAGAAGCATACCATCTTAGCTGCTAGAACATTGTCATCGATACAACCACCACAATACCTCTCACCCTTTCTCTATGCCTTATGTTTATCACCCCATTTCCCTCTAGATTGTAAGCTTTCGCACAGGGCTCTCTCCACCAAATGTATCGGTTTGTCTTAGTCTGTCAATTCTTGTCTTGTCATATCCCTTGAATTTATGTATTGTATTAAGCGCTGCGTAAACTGTTGGCACTATATAAATAAAAGATAATAATAATAATAATAATCACCCACACACGATTTGCAGTACCTCCATTAACCACTACATTTTACCTACGTTTGAGAAACAGTTGTAAGATAGAAGTTTTCCTTTACCTTCTTCCTGTTTAATCTACACAGACCGGGATTTTATCTCATGCTTACCCCATTTTCAGCTGCCATCCGCAGGTATCTTACAGCTTTATGAAGATCCAGACGGGGCTCTTTGCTATAAAAAACTCCTAAGTAGGCTTGAGCCTGTAAGAGAAATAGAACAAAACCATTCTGCATTATGCTGCATGATATGAATAGAACAGAACTGTTCCACACCAATTAATACCAATGTTAAAAAACTATAACTGGACTCTTACATTAGCATGTCAATCAAATTAACCTTAGCAGATGCATCAGTATATTCTTTCATCTTAAGGGTTAATCACGTAAAGCAACAGAAATCGTTATGGTGTTTTCTTTCAGTTTCTATGGCAACAGCCTATCAGTGGCTGCTTTTGCGTCACATGGCAATTAAGTGTTCCCAGCAAAAAGGATGAATGAGATGTTATTAAATAATTATTTATGGAAAGGTCTCAGCTATTGACATTACAAGGAACAACGTTTCTAGTGCTGTATTTAAGTAGCAAAGTGTCACATTCAGCAAAGTTGGTAGAAAGTTACCTCCAAAGGCACGCCATGACGGATATATTTATACCTTTACATGTGTAGCTTATTTCATTACAGAACAATTGTCAGATCCCTTTAAACACCAACCTCTTTGAGCCCAGCCTGAGCTGCTTCTTGAAGCATCTGTATAGCAATCAGTGAATCTTCTCGCCCGGCTTCAGGGCGCAAGAGGTAGCGGGCGTATCGATACTTAGCTTGGGTATGCCCTCCCTTGGCAGCCAGGAGATAATATTCAGCAGCCTGCAAAACAGAAAATAATAATTTATTTATATAACTCCAACAATTCATGCAGTGCATCTTACGGTCCATACATTCAAAGGGTATACGACAAAACTAGAACTGACACACAAAGCCAAAGATATACATTAGGTAAAGAGGGCCCGGCTCCCAAGCTTACAATCTAGAGGCGGCATGGCCAGGGGATATGTCCATATAAATTAACATGATGGTTAGCATTTCCTAACATCAGGCACAATAAAATTACATCTGAAATTAACTAATATAAATAGCAATAAAGCACACAAAATGTTACATACTTTTTTTTTTTTTTTTTTCAATTCTCTGTTTATTGCACGTTTGGGAAAATAAACACAATACAGAGTGTCATATACAGAAATAACAAAAAACATCCAATACGGTTGGACATATGACAGAATAACGCATTGCACAGTGGTGAGGATACACGTAGAAACATAAACAGTGACATCGTGGTAGACCAAAAGTATCTACATCGGCGTACAAGCGAAATACACAACGTGGTCAGAATAAAGCTTGTACCACTGGCAAAAGCAGCATATGCAAATCAGACACACATCCCTCGCACAAGATACCGCAGCACCATTAAGAGACCCGGAGGGGAAAGGCGTAGGGCGACAGCCTCCCCAGACGGGTAGATAACAGTAACAATAACGCAGCGTAAGCACAAAATGTTACATACTTGTTAACAACTGTTTTGACTGAATAATTTGAATACGCCATCACATCGTATTTATCTAATGTTGTAAGTAATGTGACATTTTGAGTGACTTTGCCCGCTCAAACACTACAGGGGGTTGATTCTTTATGGCAATGCTAATGAAGTCCTGTTTATCTTTCATTTCGTGTGTAAGAGGGTCCTTCTGGCTGATTAAGACCCTAGCACAAGGCAGTGTGACTAAGCATGCTTGCCTAGCAAATTGGACTAACAATGTCAAAACCTTATATTATGTGAAAACAAACTGTTTTAAAACAGAAAACACAATATTTAAAAAATCTTGGTTCTCGTGTATAATATTAAAAATATAAAAAATAGCTGTAGTTTCTATGTAAGTGAAATGAAATAGGCAGCACTTGATTAGTTCCTTTCACATAAAGAAATATCTTTTCACACATATTGATTCTTAGCGACCCTAACCTCTTCCTAAAATTAATCAGGAAGGAACCTGTAGACTGAGCACTGCCGCTGTTTAGTTGAAATCAGTTGCCACCGAGCTTCCTGTAGTAAATCTCTCGTGTTCGATTGCCGAGCTCCTTGATGAATTCACCGGGACTCAAACGGTGCCAACAAAGCAGTGCAGTTGGTTCAATTCACTCACAACGGGTCCCAGACGGATCAGCTAAAGCTTAATATTAAAGGCAAGCCTGAGGGTTCCAGCTAAAATAGAGCTTTTCTATCACATCTACTCTATGAAACTGGTCCTGCTGATCCAAGCCCTCCAGCTTAAGACAGACTGCTCTTTTAAAATTAACTGTTTACGTACCCTACATGCGTTTTCTCCTGACTGGTATCACAAGAATCAGCTTCTCGGCCTGGACGCTTCACAGCGAGGCTCAGAGATAGAATTTTACCCGTGTAAGACTAGACTAGAGACTGCCATGTTTTGCTATGCTTTATGTTCTACTTTCCTTACATCTCAGATGTGCTTCTGTTTACCAAATAATAATCAGAATAACGTACTTTGGTTATATCCTTGGAGACACCTTTTCCTTGCTCGTAGCAGACCCCCGTGTTGTACTGGGCCTTACTATAGCCGCTCCCTGCCGACTCTCGGAAGAAGCGGAAAGCTGCTTTGTAATCGGCACTATTCCTGGCGCTGACAATTCCTGTGGAAAAACATACATTTCAGTACAGAAAAGCAAAAATAGTAATTCGTGGAAACCCATGATGCATTGTGCATAATCCACTCCGGGATGTACACAGAATTTTCTGCAACTGTAGTCAAGGTGTAAAGTTATTAAGATGTTTTACTACTGTGCCAGCAGCGAACAGTGTCATGGCCTTCTGCAGGATGGATCATGATCCATTATTACCTTTCCATAGCTAATGTTGCCTACATCACTTGACAGATTTAAGGGAGATTAATAGCACAAAGCCTGCTCTGTTTTATTCTGAGGAACAACCAATATAGTGACCCCATATAGCACTGAACATATAGCCGTGTCTATTGCTGGCTCCTAGATGGTAAGATCAGACCCATTCTAAACTCTGTATCTTTAACACTAAACACTGAGACACGTGACCTGCTTTTAAATGTAGATTTTCAGAGATTAAACTAAAGAATACAATTAAAAAAAACAACAAAAAAAACCACAGTATGAAGTTACCAAAAATATTCAACACCACAGGCATGCTGTTCTCAGTCACTTCTAAGAGCCGAGATGACGCAGACTGTAGAGATTCCCCAAAGTCTTCCTCTAAATCTAGAATCTGAAAGGTGAGCAGATTTGGATTAGATTATGGATATTAGTCTCAAAGATTACAATAAGGGTTTAGCAACTATGCATAAAAAGTATACTTTTCCCATAGCTTTATTCTCTTCTAGAACCCTATTTAATTTGAATGAATTAAATTAAGAAATTCCAAAGACACATTAAAGATATTTTTAATCTAAACCTGCTATATCTGTTCTTCCAGCTAACAATATGCTGGTTTGGATCGCTCTATTATGAATCAGGATTTCAATCCTTTTGGCTTTATTCACTAAAACATTGCATGGCCCATTAAGTTAGCTTGACTGAACCTGCTTGACAGAGCTTGCATGCTGACACTCACAAAGCTTTATATATATATATAGATAGATATATATAGATAGATATATACATAGTACATACACAAATAAACATATATATATATATATATATATATATATATATATATATATATATATATATATATATATATATAAAGTCCAAAATTAACAATTGCACTCCAAATGCCAAATTTCTGCCCGGTGCCAAATAACTGCAGCAGTAAATAATATAAAGTCCAAAAATAATTACCGGCACTCCAGGGACTTTGCAAATGACCACACAAACAACTTCGGTTTTTAAGTCAACGTTTCAGTCTTGTTTATTACAGACTTTCATCAGGACATATGAAAGTCTGTAATAAACAAGACTGAAACGTTGACTTAAAAACCGAAGTTGTTTGTGTGGTCATTTGCAAAGTCCCTGGAGTGCCGGTAATTATTTTTGGACTTTATATATATATATATATATACACACACACACACACACCTATATATACACAAATAGATTCCATTGCTTATGTTTTGATCTCAACTTGCATTTACTCAACTCTGAGGCAAGTCCAGTGTTATACGAGTGCAAGTGTGAGCTAGCAATAGTGAATACGTGAGTTGGAGTTTCTGACAATGTCCTGCACTCAGTGAATGAAAAGCCCCATGTTCATAAAATATCAAGTGTAACTGTAACTATTTCAGTCAGTTTACCTGCTATGTTAGTAGGACAGACCTACACCTCTACTCTATAATGGATCAGTCAGTCGGATGAAGCTACCTTTTGTTGTGAAGCCTCCTTGCTATCGGTTGATATCTCGGTTGTGGATCTGCCCTCTTTGCTGATATCAATCGGTGACTCGTCTGCAATGAGTACATGAGACGTTATAAACAAGAAGAGATTTTTTCGGTTTAAACCACATTAAACCAATTAACCAATAGGCATATTACCTTGATCGGCAGACAGATGAAGAATGCCATATCCAGAAGCTGAGTCTGAAGGCCGAACTTGCTGCACTGGGGCCTCACTTTGTAAAGGGATGTTTTTCCACACAGATGCCTGGGCTTCTTTTGGAATAATGCTGCGCTTCAAACCTGAGAAATGAACATAGCTTATAAAGAGTTTCCCGGTATAGACTGTCTCACACTATACATCGAGGACTGTATAGTGGCATAAGCATAGGAGGCATAAGCATCTCCGACGTGCTGCACTTACCAGAGTCTTGGGTCTGTGCAAGGGAGGCGAGGATTTGTTTGAGGCAGGGCACTCGACTGCATCTGTCTTCTGGAGATGAACCAGGAACAGCATTCTGGAAGGACAGTTGGCGGGCCAAATGCAGGAAAAACACAGCTATGGCACCCTGAGACACAGACAGAAACGGGTTGGTCACGTTATGTTCTTCTTAAATGACTTAAACATGCCTGGGATAGGAATAATAGCGTCTTGAACCAAAAGCAAGGCAGATGGCAAAGTAAAGGTTTGAGGTTTTACAGCATGAAGAATTAAAGAGAAAATTGTCTCTTTTTTTTGTCAAAGTCAATGTTTATTCACTAATCGGCAGGCGACCAGAGATGACAGTTCTGTTTACAGGCATTTCTGTAGGCAGAGTGGCATATAGCGGGTTAAAAGGAATTTTCTGTAGGCAGAGTGGCATATAGGGGGTTAAAAGGCATATCTGGAGGGCAGATGTGCATAACTGGGGGCAGGTTGGCAAATAAAAGGAAATATGAAAAATAGTTTACATGTGAATTAATATTTACTAGTAAAACATTTTTCTTATAGCGTAGTCTTATATTCAGGCTTTTTCTTGTTTTCCTTAATATTAAAATTTTGGGGGGTCGTCTTATAATGAGGGTCATCTTATAATCGAGCAAATACGGTAATTGTGATTTCTTTTCTTATTTTAATCAAACGGGTTTTTCTCTTACCCATCCAAAAACATCCAGTACAGTGTGTTGTGGTAGATGGTCAGTGCAGGACTTGTATGTCCCTTTTCTCTTCTGGTCCTGTCCATTTTGATCATTCTGGGGTCCAATTGTGGTCAATGTGTAACTGCAAAAATTTAGAAGTGAAGAACTGATAAGTGGACACTCAGTTCACATGGATTACAAGTACCTTCAGTCTGACCCTTGGGTCTCCACCTTATTGTATATGCACCAAGGGCCAAGTTATGATTAACCCTTTCCCTGCCCAAAACAAGAAAGCATGGAAAATGCAACTGCCGATGTCAACAGGTCAAGGCTTTGAGAACAAAAAACTGCGAATTTCCTCTTCACTTTGACCCAAGTAGAAGCCAATTTAAAGCAATTGTATCAAAGATTAATTCTGCGATTGTGTAAATCATGGTTTGGACAGAGTGGCAAGACTTAAGAAGCTGGTAGGGAAAGGCTGTGAAGAGGGGTGATGGAAACTGCCCCCTTAATCTGCTATTTATCTAAAGCTCGCCAACTCAACTAAAAACTTCCAGCCTCTCCCTTTGATGTTCCACACAATCTATTTCTGTAAACTGGAATCACTATTTTCGAGAATTCTGAAGCCAAAAAGATGAACTGAAGAACCAGATACACAAGAAAACACAAACACCACTGCCAACAAGTGCTTTTAACAACACCAATGATTAACAGACTCACACGAGAAGCTATTGTGCTGCATAAGGCATACGAGGATAGCTCAGTACTGAAAGAAAACAAAAGTGCTAGAAAATATTATTTAGTCCGAGTTCTGGCGGATAGACTCCATGAATTCAAATGCGTGATAGAAAAAATAAAAGAAGAACATGAGGCGAAAGGATTTATGGCAGACCAAAACCAAAAGCCGGCCCGTCAGAACGTCCTCATCCTGTCAAAGCGCATGTTTCAATGCAGTTCTTACGGCAAGATTAAGGATCGTAGAGAGGAGAGAACAGTGCCAAAAAAACAGCAAACACAGATAAAGCAACGTAACATTAGTCATTTGTTTTAGAAGCTTGAAACTTTCCTAGAAATAAAGACATGATTATTAAACAGCACAGAATGCTCATTTTCAGGAGAATGGGGGCAATGCCCATAATCATTATTGCTTTTTGATTTATCGGTCACTGTTCATTGCTTTCGGCGCAGCGTGCAAGAGGTGACCTTTTCGGAAGAACATTGGAAAGCCATTCACCTATCGCTCTCCTGTCAGGATGATTGGTGAAATGGACTTCTCCAGTGCAGAAAGAGATAGTGTGATTGGAATAATGCCACACTGGCGTATATATAGAACATAAGATCCATAATGAAACAGATTCTTCTGCAGGATTTACCACCTCCACCTTGCCTCTCAACTTCCACTAACACAACAGCAGAAAACATTAGTTCTACTTGAACTTCTCCTTGCCAACAGCTCATTGAATGTGTATGTAAAACAGTACGACAGGCACCATGTATTTCCGTGCATATCTCCCCTCCATCATGATATGCACCACTCACTCTAACACCACACACTTACACACTTTCTCCTGCTCCTCATCTCCATCCCCCAGGCACCACTAACTCTAGGCTCACCCATGACACTCCAACACTGTACGCTGACACACAATCACCCACACACACATGGTATCACCAGTCACACACATATATTCATGCTAACATCATACACCAACATAGACTTGCACACAATAACATACACACTAATGCCATACAGTAACGCACACAACACCAGCCTATCATACTAACACCCCACGCTTATACACACGCACACACTATTCAACATACACTATACATTATTTAACGGATATACAGAGAAGAAAAAGTGCACCTCTCCTTCTCTGCAAATCCTTTTGCAATTTTTTTGGCTTCTTGGAGTGGACAGCCTCTCCCCGTTCCTTCAAACCGGGGAGAGGGTTTGAGCGGAGGCTCTGCCCTTTTGCTGAAGTGTCTGGATAACAGAGCTGATACCGGGCAGAAGCTTACGAAGAAAGACGAAAAAGAACTAGAAAAGGCAAGATAAGAAGCGGTTAGCGGAGAAGTTAGGGAGACGTTAAGATAAAGCGTGAGAGATTGTATAAGAGTGCACTTTTATGGCGCCAAACTACAGTGTTGAGGTCTATAATTGGGAGAATACAGTACATCTTCGGAGAATAAGGCTACTGTGAAATCCTGCATGTAATACTCATTGATCTCTGTTTCAATAGACTTGAAGAAGGTGGCTTGGCAAATGTATCAATAAATTAGGATATAGCTTTCATTTTAGGAGCCAGGAGCAGATATTCAGGTGGTAATGGAAACCTCACGTGTCCAAATCAATTCCATAAGTGACTGATTTCTTTACATTAAAGCTGAACTGATTTTCTAGTAGGATACCCCAAAAGTGACTCATGAAGTTATCCAGCATTAAAAAGAAAACTACAGAAGGTGGTCCGGTGTTCATAAAACTTAATACGTACGTTTTGCTGCCAGCATTCTGCCCTAGCGGAAGGAGAGAAGACTGTCCCAAGGCTTCTGCCTCGCCGTGTACACATCCATTTACATTCACAACATGGAAGCGGTTGAAGGCTGGAGAGAACAAAGAAAAGGTAAACCGTACATTATGAGAAGAACAAAAGCTCTAGCTGGTTAGTTTTACGTGTGACCAGTTTGTAGGGTGACCACACTTCAGGGGCACTTTTGTTTAGTGAGGGACAAAGTCAATTTAAATCATGGAGGTTTCTTCACTTCTAATTCTGTTGAATTTTCGCAGCATGACTCCTAGTACTGATAAATGTCCAAACCCTTGCCAGAAAGAATTATTAAGTACTTTTCTCCTTAGCTTCACTACAGGTTATGAAGGCCAATCCTCAATACGCTTCTACTGCAGGGAGAGCTTGGCTGGCCCTGCGTAATGCATACTTATATCAGCTAGTCCTCTTGACCATTACATTATGCCTTATGCATGACCAGTTCTGCCCTTCAAGCTGGAGAAACCTGCCGTTGTTGGCCCCTCATAATGAATAGTGAAGTGAGACTCGATATCGGAACTCCCCTGCCTTTTCCAACTTTTTTTTAAAAACATGCTCCCCCGAGCCGTACCGCATGACAAATTGTATCGGTGCCATCGCATATGTGTCACGGTGTTCTTAATGGCTCATTTGAAATTTAATGGTTTCCGAATAAATGATTATACTCCTCCCCTTCCACCATCAATATTTAAACATACTCATACATGTTTTAAAGGCAACCATGTAAAGTACAATTAAACTATTCATTTAATAACAACTCGAAGCGGCGCTGCTTCAGTAATCACACGCTAACAAAATACCACGGCAAATGATTCCAACATTGTGTTGTAATTACAAATGTTGCACAGATGGTCAGGCCTCTAATGGCTAAAGGAGAGAGCGAGGCAGACGCCAAGAGAAGCAGAACACAATCATTACATTATGTTCGTTAAAATGTAATTAATCAAATGTGACAAATGGATTTAGGTTAAAGGAACAGTCACTCCATCATTTCATTATTTATCAGCAGGGGCAGGCAACGACAGGATTTCTGAAGGACATTCGACTATGAAAGCCTTGTATGCAACGTAGACTTTGAACCGGGGTCCCTGTGACAAAGCTTGTCAAACAGGATTTCGACTACGGCATATACTGTGTCTGACTGCATAACTCCCAAGTGTCCTGGTTTTCAATGGACACTCCTGATCTTCAGGCACAGTCCTGTTTTACAGGGAGCGGGGCTCATGAGGACCTTCCAGTGGTTCTTCATATGGCAGACGGGTGGTCCTGCATCTGGCCTCGCCAAACCCCATGCCAACAGTCCATCCACTCCCAGCCCTGCCATATCCCCAAAACAGATGCCCCGACTTGAACACCTCAAATGTTGGGAGGTAAGAAACTGTAACCTTCCTTATATAAAAAGTAAGGTTTGAATTTTAGTCATTCCTCTAAAATCATCATAAAAAATACCACAGAAACTTTTAACAAGATTTTTTTCAGTTTCTACGGCAACAGCCTATCAGTGCCTTCTCTTACGACACATGACAATTGAGTGTCCCTGGCAAAAAAATATAAATAAGGCAAAACATTCATTAAAGAAGCATGTCAAAGATGGGACTGGGCGTTCAACGGTGATATGCAAACATTTGTAACACTATTTTGTTGCAAATGCATGGGCAGTGCCCCTTTGCCCACCACCTGGGCAAAATCCATCTCCTTGCAACTTATATATTACCGCCAGTCAGCTCCAGGGACGGCTCTGCAAAAACTGTAAGTGAGGGTCTCTTGAGACCCCTGTGCGCATGTGCAGAAAGCGCTCTAATTGATTTTAATGGCACGGGGCTCTGCGGGAGAGGAGTTGTTCAGAACATCTTACAGAACTGGTGAAGGCCAGGAAAGAGGTGTGACCGTGACGTTAAGCAAGTCAATATGATTGCGTAAAAAAAGGCCTGTTAAAACACAAGCCTTTCTAGTGCTGAACAGTTGTTTGTTCGGATCTTTGGCTAGTTTCCATATTATTACGAGTGTTGAGACAACCTTTACTTTGGAAAGTACCGTTTCCTCTGTGTATAAAAAGAAGTAAAATTGACCTATAAACCTCTTATCAGTTCCTTGTTGCACAAGCCTGCCATAGACACAGGGGCTGATTGGCAGATGGGTGGTCAACCTCTATGGACACTATACATAGCAGAGCTAAATATTGAGTCAATAAATAACCGTGCAGTCACAAGATCCTCGCCTTCTACAGATCATAGATCTGTCAATCACCATTGTGATTCGGGAAGCATCTGCCCTTCTTCCCAACCGTAGGTGTGAAGGTACCAGCTTTTTAGCTCTTGCATCCAATCATAACCATATCCACATAGAGGGGGTCAGAGGTTAGCATCACTATCCCTGCATTATATATATATATATATATATATATATATATATATATATGTGCCCCCACCAAGTAAAGTACTTTTATATGCATTCTTCTTGGTGGAGCTGTAAGGGGCAGTACTGTCCTTTTAAATCTGAAATGCTGCTTGGTGACTTACCCAGCAACAGCGCTATTTTATCAAGAATTCAAACATGTACTTTGTTGTTGTTTTTTTAATTAAATATTACCCATAAACTTAAAAGACAATGAGTGTCAGATATACAGGTGACATGTGCCCATAGTATTCAACATACCATAAAAGTAATATCAGAACCATGATTTCCTTCCCAAAAAATGAGGTAATCATAACAAGTTCTGTTCTGACACTTCGATTAGAGAAAACTATCGCACCTTCTTAAATGTAATATAATATAATATATATATAATATAACCGAATGACATATAACGGTGGCCTGGGAAAAGGTCCCGTAAACAACATCTGGACGGTGTACTATAGGCCACTGCATGGTCTGCTATGGACACACAAAACCCCACCGTGACACCTGGTTAACCTTGGTGACACAGGTTTTATGCATGGTGTGGGTTACACATATTACGCAATACACCCGTCATTTAGCATAGTGCCCCCTTCCGGTTGTCTTTTGGCTCTTACCCCTGGCCAGGGCCCCCGATATCCGCCACATTCCGCCGCTCGGGCCGATTCCGACGGCTTTGAGTCCGATGCGCATGCGCAGCCAGCAATTCACCATAGATGTGTGTTTTTTTGACTAGAGAGTCTCCGGCTGTACCATAGAAACATAGATTGGCGGCTAGACCGGTAAGAGAAATGTCATGTGAGCAAGGCGGGCATGCTTAAATCTGGAAAATTTCCCATACATTAGTTTCCATGGAAAAGAAAGTTTTGTGTGTTTTACACCAAGGTGAACTTACATGTAATTTACACAGAAGTTGATTTTATTAATGCTCCTTGAACTCGTTAAGAACAGTTGAACTAGAATTAGAAAAAAAGAACGTTTTTCTAATAATTTAATTCTTTACTTTTGCTTAGATGTCAATGAGCTATTATAAGCATGGATCGTGTCTCCCAAAACGTCTCTCCAAACGACCCAAATCCACCTTTCCTCTCCTGATGTCCTTATTTTCTAGAAGCTTGTGTTTTTTTGTGCAGTGTATCAGTGTTCTACAGCCTTATCAGCCATAATAATAATGTGTGTCTGATATATATATATATATATATATATATATATATATATATATATATATATATATCTCCACAAAACCATCAAACTCAAATGTCTTTTTTCTTTTGAAATAAAAAACAATTTAATTATGACAGTCAATAGGGGGTATAAGGCATATCAGGGGACAGAGTGCGCACCTTCCAAATGTGGCCCTTTGGCCTCCAAACAGCCAGATGGTATCACTGTACTCAAGAGATGTTGCTGAACACGTATTGAAGTATTGTTTGACAGTGACATATACTAAGGGCTGTAAATCCATACCTGAAGTGCAATGTGTTTAAAACCCCCCACTAAAATTAAATACTACCGCAAAGTTTGACAAAGACTGGTAGTAGAATTAGCACATGAAATGTGTTAACATACTAGCACTTGAAGGTATTGAATTGAAGTGACGGGCTCCAAAGAAATCTCAAATAGCACATGGGCGCAGAATTACCAGTTTTGGAAAACAAAAAACTGGTTTTGAAATAGCAATATGCCACTTATTGCCCTAAAACTTACAAAAAAATAAAATTGGGTATTTCTAAACTCAGGACAAATAGTAGAATCTATTTAGCAGTTTTTTTGATTAGCTTTTGTAGAGGAGTAAATATTTTCAAAATAAAAGAAAAGGTGCTTTTTCAATTTTTCACCATATTTTAGATATTTTGTATAGTATAATTTTGTACCTGCTTACCTGCCCCTCAACAGGACCCAGGCCATTATCAAGTATCTAACTGCAACAAGTCTAGAAACATAGAAGATTATTTTTTATTCACTTATATAGAGCCATCATATTCCATAGTGCAGAAGGTAAACAGCACATACTGTACCAAACAGTGTTGTGTATCATAGTTAATAATTAAAGCTGTACTTCTAGGGTTTGTTGAGAAATAAATATGAGAAACTCCGATTCTAGATCTAGAAAGAGATTGATCACCAGCATGGAAAGCTAAAAAGCTATGGAGATATCATGGTGTGTTTATAAAAACAAGTTCTGCAAATTAGTAATTGCTCCACATCACTTTCAAAAATACTAGTCCATTGATTCTTACTGGTCTCACGCACCCTTTTGAACTTTCTGTAAGATCATCACTGTCAAGTGAGAGTGCTTTATGGACATGTCTAGCTCATGTACTGTTAGAGACAGACTCAAATCAAAGGACAGAGAGAAGGGGTGCATTGGCAGTTAATATTTTTTGGCGTGTTTATTTTTGCACCTGTTTGCAAGATAGGAATAAGTGCAGCTGGACAGACATCTTTGACCGCATCTCCACCAGCGATTGGCCAAGTATCTGAGTGGCACTTATGAGCGCCACTTGCTGCTCTCCAAGGAGACACCTGGGGCTCGGTATAATACAGTTTGTTCTTACAGAAAGGTCATCCTCTAGGAAGCCAAATAAATTACATTTAGCTGTTATTTAAAAGAGGCAGATTAATTGAAATGTAGTGATTTCTATCAGTGTAACTTTATTCAGGTCTGGAAATAACCTGGTGCTATAATCAATGAGGCTGACTTCAAACCAGTGAGAGTTCTCTTTTCAGCAAATACAGTAAAATTCAACTGAGCTGGACATTTAATTCATGAATAAAATATAGGAAAGGTGGCACTGCTTGTAATTCAAGAAGTTTAAGAATACTATATTAGACTAGCTGGTTTTTATGCCCATGGAAGTCTGGGAATGCTAGTCTTTGTCTGTACGTTATCGTTCTACAGCAAACAGCATTGCAAAGGATTTTTAATATTAATATGTTTGACGTTTGCGATCAATCCTGATTCAGTATAATGTTAGAATTTCCCTCTTCTACCAATAGCTATTAAACCTAAATATATTCTTTAAAATTAGTAACAATGTTATATTTGTCCCATTAAATATCTGAGCACTTTGGAATCAAGTCTACAATGTAAAGGTAAGGATTACTGGCTTAACCGTTTGGGTGACAGATGCAACCGAGCGACACCCCTCTGCAAACATTTGGCTACTGGTGTAGAACTGGATCAGAGAGACATGCTTTATTGGCTCTTTTCTTGACCTATACTTCCTGCCAAGCAGTTGGTATAATGGAGACTTTCATCAGATAATGTTGTGGAGAATAATCTTGTTGCAGGAAATGCTGCAAGGTACATAAACAATATAAAAATTACATGAAATCCTTTTTTTTATCCATTCAGTAAAATTGTTAGGTCCACATCTAGATGTGTTAGAGTCCACTTAGATAACATAAAATCATTTTTTGATTATTGTTTGGGATTATCTGAAAGAAAAGATACAGGCTACCACAAAAATGGCATGATATATGTTACCTGCTTTTAGTAATCGGCCATTATTCTTTTAAACTATTATACTTGCAGTCTTTTCTTAGAAATGCATCTTTTTTGTAGAATTTTCTTAGGGTCATCAGTCCCCCTGAACTTTAGTTCTTTGATTATTTGGTAAAATCAACATTACTAAAAAAAAAAACGGCTGATATTTTGGGGGAAATTAGAAAAATGTGTTACCTCCAGCAGTAATTATTCTGATCATCAGTCATGCCTAAGACAGTCTGTGATAAGCCTCATCATAAAATGTCATCAGATTCACCTCTTTGTGATCGGGTGAAGCATGTGATTTACTGGTAAGAATGCAATCATAGATTATGCATAAGAAAGTTAAAAATGTGCACTAAGCAAATGGTGAGAATTGGAATATTATGGTTTCAAGGACACATTATTTTTGGACTCACTTGATAATCCATCTCTTCTTTCTATATATATATATATATATATATATATATATATATATATATATATATATATATAACTTGTGAGTTTCTGTCACCCTTGATGCATTCATGATCAGTTTTAGTTTGACATCCATCTCTCTGACTGTCTCTTCCTACTAATGACCTTAGATTGAGATGTCATGGCAATCACTTTGCTCGGGAAATAAAAATTCAGGGCTTGATTGAAACTCAATCTGACACCAATTATCTCGATTATGGGAATCTTGCACTGTTCTGTCTCCAGCAGGGGTGTATGTAGGTTGGGGGAGAAAGTCTGGCATCAGTTTGAGCTCTTTGAAGGAGTGACAAAATCCAGCTGATTGACCAGGAAAGCTCGAGGTTTATCTCCATGCCACGTTGGCAATGATCGTGAGCTTATATTACAGACACAAGGCACCAAATGCTTATATGTGATTTATTTTGCTACGGTTGACTTCTGTGTACAAAGCAGAATGTATTCAACATAATTAAAACTAAAATGTAGGCTTCACTTCCAGGTATAATAATGGAACTGTTAAAATATAGTACAGCGATGCTGCTAAATACAAAGCAATCAGTTTCCAGGCTGACTCATTTCAGGGTTGCTTATTTCAGTATTCTGTTCTTAGCAAATTTTTAAAAATAAAATGGGATTTGTTTAGTAAACTGTAAACTTTAGCTACCAAACTTGGTTCTCCTTGGGTACAACTATGGTTCTCGGTTTTATCTGCCTGCCAATTAAAAATGTTTTGGTTATGTTTGTGTACCAATCAAGTAACATCTAAATCCAGAACCACTAGTTGTTCCCAAGGACTGTTTTGAGAGCCATTAAAGATCCATTGACCAAAACAGATAAGGACTTCAACACAACTGGATTATGTGGTATTACCAGCTTAAGTGCGTTCTCCTCTACTGTCATGTTTGTGAACGCTAATATTGATAATGCTTGAAATAAACATGAAACAATTGGACATCCTGAGGCATACAGAATGAAATGACCTGCATTCAAAGGAACCCTCATGATAGGGTTAGGGTAGCAGGTTGTTGTGACAGTGACACCTGTGACTCGATGAAGATGTTTGGCGGACAGCCACTTCCCCTTAGGGAAACTGCAGCCAGATTTACTACAGGTACCTAAAAAAGCAAACAAATCACCAGCCACTAGTAGAATTGTAAGTGGATCATGACTAGGAGAACATCATTATAGGATGCTCAAGCCACGATGGATAAAATTGATTCAAGTCATTAGAGATCATGAAGTTTGTCTAGGTTGCCAGAATAAGTAGACACACAGAGTTTATACATAGTAGAGAATAATAATTTTGTTGCCCATGGAGCAACATAAAGAGCTCTTTTTATATGTGTAAGTGGGGATATAGATATTTAAAATGTGTGCACGATGGATGTCTGTGTGAAGGCAAATGCACAAACTGACAAGTAGTTTAAAATTGCTGTATATTACTTACGCACATGTGTAGCTCAGATAATGGAGAAATTAGACATGCCCAGAGGTTACTTGGAGTTTAAGGGCAGCTAATAGCGGTGACATATCCTTGTTGAAGGACAATCAGAATCTCAGTAAGCAAATATTTGAGTCCCTGGATCTTACACCTAAAAGAGAACTAGGTTATACAAAAGTATTTTTAAAATAGACATAGCCTATCTTGGCCTATACACTATTTTTGCTTGCATTTCCTAACCCCATAGGAGAAACAGATATGTACAAGACAGGAAGTAGCCTCTTGTTGTCTACCTTGAAGAATGGAAAATGAAGTTTCTTTTATTTCATAGTGCCTTTTTGTTGCATTTTTCTACTTCTAAGTCACAAACTTTTGTTAAGCTCTAGAAACATGTCCAAATGATGATTTGGTTAAACTGAAGATTTTTTGTATTGTTTATGGTCATGGGTCAGTAGGGAGCCTAGGAGGTTTACTACCACCAGAGAACGCAAGTGATATTATGATACTCTTACAATAATCGTTCATTCCCAGGATCTTCGACAACAATTAGTTGTCGTTGACTGCTGGTTTGAGAACTATTAAATACACCCAGTGGAAGTGGAATACTTCCTTGAAGTTGTGATCGTGGTGCTAAAGTGGTAGATAGCTAAGAGGTCTTTCATATATTAACCAACTGTTCTTTCCTCAAAGGAAGCTTCATTTGCTTGTTAGCCCTGAATGTATGTGTGCTTTGTTCATGTTCAAATCAAATGTACTGCTACATTGAGAGATGAGCACCTTGAAAGCGGTGCAGGTACATTAATAATTAAAAGCCTTGGCGCTCTACACCGAGTCCCTTATTTTAATCGAGGTGGGGTGTTGAGATTCTTGTTTAGGCCTGTAAATCTATATATTCTGGGAAAAGGAGAAGAGACTATGTGTAATAAACAGATTCTACATTGCAGTTGTGTGTCTGATGCCTAGCAGACATCTTTTCTAATAAAAAAATTCAAAAAAGAACAAGCTCATATAAAACCAAAAATATCAGGGTAGAAAAGGGAACTGACATTTTTTTATATGAAAGGTGGACATCCGTATCAAAATAGGGTACTGCACGATTAGATGTACTTATGATTGCAAAGTTCGCTGTAAGACTAGTTTGTATATAAAATCAGTTTGGTACTGAGTAAGCTGAAGTGTACATTTAATAACATGCCGGTAAATTTTGTCTCAAATCGATTTTCATTTCTCATTTTTTACAGGCTAAACTCCAGCAATTTCTTTTAATACCTTCCACATCAGAAAAGCCCATTTAACGCAACAGATTATTTCTTTCCTACAGTTTTTCTTACCTTGGTTTTGAGAAAGAGAGGAAAAAAAAGTGGCTTATTTAAAGATGTTTGAATGGCACCTGAGGTGGTGATTACCTGATGGGCACCACACTCCTGCTGCACCAACAGAATAGAGAACTCTGGGGTATAATGGTTTGTATTGAAGTTATTTTTCACAGTCAAAGACAAAAGCTACTTAGAATGTGACTGGAGTCTCCCATTGTGCTAGCAGAACACGAATATTATATTTTTCTGCAGTGTGGTTTTGGAAATAATCCATATTTTTTCATGGCTCCCCAAATCCCAACTTAATATTAACTTTTGGAAAGTGAAGTTTAAATATTTATCATGAAAAAACAAACTATGCCAAGCATAGCAGGCACACGCCTGACTACAATGACGTTACCCCAATGTAAGAATCCCTTCTTCCAATATCTCTTCTAAATTATTTCTAATGCTGTAGTGTTAGCTGCATATTCATTATATTTCAGTTCTGCGTGGCACCCAAAACACAAGAAACGGCGATTTCCGTTAAAGTGCTTAAAGTCACACAGAGACACATATGTACACTTGGAGTCGAGCGCACAGTCCGACAATGACAGGGTAAATACAGCAATAGCAATCCTACGACTCCCTTGGTGCTTACTGCTTGCGCATCACCGAAATTGCTGTCCCAGAGATTGCATATGTATGCGTTACAGGATTCATTAGGAGCCTAACGTTTTTTTAAGGTCTTCTTTAGAATTGTGGTTTTTTTTGGTCCTTTCTGTAAATGAAAAAGCACACTATCATTTTAATCATTGAATTCTGCAATTAAAATGGATCTATTGGTAAAGGTATCTGGTTGGCTTTTTTTGGATTACCTACAGGCCAAAAGTGGGCTGATAAGGGGGGCAATTTTCCATGGGTTACTGGGGATATGCAGATTTTGACCTATAACTCTTCTCCTCTGCCCTTTCTTGTGTATCTTATTCCGCATGTTAGGTTACCTGCCTTTCTACAGTAACAAACCCATTAAGCAACAAAAAACAGACTCTGATGCTCTCTGTGCTTCCTTAATAATAGGCTGGCCATGGAATCCCTTTGGGTGCGCGTGTATTTGGTAGGGCATGATAATGAACTTAACTTTAAGAATGATAAGAATTTGACTTTGCTTGACAGACTGATCTAGCTATCATCCTAATAAATGTACCTGTAGCATCTGGAACTTTATGTCATTCATTTTAATTGCACTGGGCAGAAAAGACCATGTGAAAGGATGTCAAATTGCTATGTTCTTCCTCGCCTGAAACCACTCCTGGGTTGTCCTTCTAGGCTGTTCTTGAAACCCTGCAGCAGAACCTTATTTGAACTTGTGAAAATGTAACCTTATTAATATTTTAATTTTAATAATTTTTCTTCGAAAAAGAATTCAATCCATTTCCAGGGACGGTCCGTGTGAAATGTAACCCGTTAATGACATGGACATATGTTGAGTGGATTGTCCCAGTAACTTTAGGACTGTTGACAGCCATAAAACAAACCTACACCACTACAATTATTATAAGGTTTATTTGAAACCTGGGTTTGCTGTTTTTTGTTTTTTTTTTTAATCTCCACTTGCACACAGGGCTGAAAATTGTGTTAGTGTGAAAATATAGTAGGGAAGTAAGAAATGATTATGTTCTTTTTCACTGACTGGTGAGCAGCAGTGGTATTTTCCACAGATTCATGGGCACAATTACTGCCAGTCTGTTCATTTTTTGGAAATCACAGGGTTTCTCTTCAAATCAGCCAGTAAAAATGTTGTCTAATAATATGAGAAGCCTTTGCAGAAAATCTACTTCTTTTGCTCTTTAGCTCTTTAGCTCTGTATCTGCTTCCGTTACTCTCACGTATCTTCCCTTTTAATAAATAATAATGTGTTCTTTAAATGGTTAGTTCTTTAAGTTCAAGTGGTTCTACTGCATACCAGAAGTGAAGAGGAGAACCAGGTAGGGAGAACTGACATAGATCTGAACTCTCTGCCCAATAGGTTTTGAATATAACAGCTGACGAAGAACCTGCTCTCCAGGTTGTCCTTCGTACCTTTAGCCTTATCTCCCAAGTTTCCCTCTTTAGGAGCAACAGTCCTTCTTGGCTCTAAATCCCCCTGTGCCTCTTTCCTCCCTCGATGTCCCTCTTTTCTAGGAGTTCAGAATGTTTGGTGAGTACGAGTGCATCCCAGTGTTGAACAGCCCTAGAGATCAGAATAATCGGTATAGTAACAGCTGAAAATGTGTTTGTATAAACAATTCTGTCTGAAAGCGTTTGTGCACAGAAATTTTATTTGTGAGCCCAAACACAGCACTTTTCTTGAGCACACTAGCACATCATGAACTTCAAGACCTTTTCGAACACTTTAGTTTTTTCCTTTTACCAGCCCCAGCTTTTTAGCCTAGGTGGCAGTATAGGAATTTTTATAACTCCTGGCTTAAAAGGCTGGGGCCATGAATGGCACAATGTTTTTCACGTTTGCACTTTGTTTTACACTGGGCACAGGTGAGTTTAATTGTTTTAATCACTAAAAAGGGCTATGATGTTTGGTGTTTTTTGGTGAGGGAGGCATGGTAGCCTTGTGCTATTCCCTCTCTCAGATGACTGGAAGCCCCTCAACCTCCAAAGAAAAAGACCTAGGAGATCTGGTGGCCGCCATAGCACCATGTATCACCTGTTTTTTTGTTTTGTTTTCACATTGAAGCACTGAATAAAAAGTCTTGGTTAAGCCATACTCCTTAGTCATGCCTCTAAGCACACCCATTAAAACCAAAGTGTCCCTGTTTGGTCATTTTACATGTTGGACACTATGGGTTGAGACCCACAAACCTAGCACTCATCTTTGGGATATATCAGTTCCCCATTTGTCAGAACATCACATTTACCAGCATTTGAAAACATTAAATCAGTGATCTATTTACTTTTGGCACTGCCCTAGGCCTAAGCGAGGGCAGCAACACCAGCCGCCCCTCCAAGTTGCCATCCGTACTGCTGAGTGTCAGGAGATGATATCATGTCCCGGCGCTTTGCCATTAAAGGACCTACAACGCTGAGTGGAAATGACCTACAGAGGCCGTGCCAAGTTCTGTCAGTTGGCCAGTTATGGAGATCGTTGACCTCCCTTTTCAACACTCCATTCAACAGTGGTGCCTGATTGCCCAAGAGGCCTACTCGGCCTGGGCCAGAACACACTGCTGCATTAAATGGATACAATAATGATTTTAAGTTATCATTTTTCCCCATATACATTTGTAGTATTTCCTTGCTCTCTGTTCCTTGGCTTGCAGGAGATATGGATTTGTAGTTGGTGAGAGTGCAATGTTTGTTCTTCCTAAAATCAAATGAAGAATCTAATGTCCCTGAGACCTAATCCAAAGAAGGATGCAGATTAAAGTGCTCTGCGAGTTCTTTAATATGCATTCTTTCAAAATGAAAGTGGTCCGACATGTGTTGCTGCTAATTGGCTGCTTGATTGAAATCAATGGGAACATTTGCCTTGTGTGCGCACGTTGTCTAACCCACCCCCCTGCAGTTTCTGCTGAGCATATCCACTGTACTGCAAATGGCAGGGAGATGGGGAAAGGGTAAACGCAGGTTGGGGGACAGTACGAAAAGTTAAAAGGTCAGTACAACTATCATATGTGTTAAAGTATTTAATTGTGGGGGTAAGGGGATGGCTGGATGCACATGTGCCATATTTGTACTGTGTACTGGCATAGCGTCACAAGAGGCATACTTTTTTAATGCAAATCCTGATGCCGACCCCCCTTTGTTTAATAATTTCATTGCAATGTCCTTTTTCATTGTATATCTCTCTCAAAGATTGTTTCTGATTTCTGATCTGAGCCGTTTGACCTATCCTACATCATGGGTTTAATAATCTTCCATACAGTAGTTAGGTGTTGCTGTACAGTGATTTAAATTCTGAAAATAGGATTAGAATTTGAATAATACTTCAAATATGTCATTTTTAATGATACATAAGGGCCTCATACAAACAAACCCACAATGCAAAGCCTTTAAACACACACTGTACATATAGAAAAGCACTATAACAATTGTAAACTAAAATAATTACGCTTACGTTCTTTTGCCAGCAGGGGGCACTGCCACTCTTAGAGTGCTTTAAATCTACAAATGTGTCAGTTATTGCAAACTTTTTTTTTACGCATTTTATTTAGTTACATTTGCTTTTAAAGAAACAAGCTACACTGCTTTTTAACATGATCAAACTCATTTTCTCACATTCTAAGCAGGCTGTGTTTTATCTTGGCAATTTGATTCAATTAAATAATATGTATTGATGAAAAAAAGAAAATATAGGCTCCTCTCATTTTGCAATGTGTTTATAAGGAAAGTTCTGCCAATCGTCTAAAAAATGTACTTACAAAAACAATATGTTATCTGCCTTATTCTGTGTGATATATCCTGGCCTGGGCCTAGGCCTACAAAACCGAGGGTATATCACCTTCTTTGATCTCCCCAACTGGCCCATTCACGCTACAAAGGCTGTGCCAATTCAGCACACCTTTAAGACATGGAGCGCTGGGATATGACATCATATACGTCATACAGGAATCATTGAATCGAACCCAGGGTGTACACACAAACCTTACTGGCCTATATGATTACTTGTTAAAACATTTATGATGTTCCATCATGAAAAAATGTGCCAGAAAACCTATCATGATTGTCTGTATCGCCATGAATAAAGTAACGATGTGCGCGTCCATGCACACCACAATCCGACAGTTCCTCCCATCCAAGGTTGTGGTGATCATGCAAGACTTTGTTTATGAATGGAAGCCTGGTGTGATGCTCCATTCATGGGCAGTGAGTGCTGCTGATCGGACAGAGACTGATCCTTCCAACTGTCCTGCCAAGGCTTGATCATTGGGAGGTTCAGATAAAATACTTTGGTGAAGTTTGTGTCAGCCTAGCTGTAGGTGACCAATGATTCCAGGCTTAGTATACCTGCAGGCTTCTACTTGGATAGGATTTTTTGCTCCGTATCGGCTTGGGCAGTGAAGGACTGTGAGAATAAACATGCCATGCTGGTGTTGATCAAAACATTATGATAATATTTTGAGATGAGATATAATATGAAACAGAGTAACAAAACATGTCAAGACATAGGGTTAAACATCTTCACAAAGTGTTCTGCCCACACGATTTGGATAACTGAACACTAATTTCTTCTAATTGCAGATTTCTTGAAAATGACACAGATTGATCAAGTGAAAACATTGTTTTAAAGAGAAGTAATTACTTCTATGTGTTCTGAAAGGTGTGTATGCGCAGGAAAAAAACAAACATGTACAGCTTTCTGACCTTCTAGATAAATCTTAATTCCAAGAAAATGAAATCTAAATTTAATTTTCAAGTTATCAATGTAAACGTCTATCCAGTTCATCATGCCTTTTTCTCAAGCTTTACAAAAAAGAAAAGTTAAAAAGGTTATATATATATATATATATATATATATATATACACACACACAGCAGATATACAGTAAATATTTAAATACATACATTATTTGGAAAGCTCTTTGGTCTTGGCCATGGTGGAGAGTTTGGAATCTGATAGATTGCTTCTGTGGACAGGTAACTTTTATACAGGTAACGAGCTGAGATTAGGAGCACTCTCTTAAAGGGAGTGCTCCTAATTTCAGTTTGCTCCCTTTATAAAAGACACCTGTCAACAGAAGCAATCTATCAGATTCCAAACTCTCCACCATGGCCAAGACCAAAGAGCTTTCCAAGGATGTCTGCAACTGAACACTGGACCTAGCAGGACCTAGTAGAGTAGCTAGACCTCTGGTGGAAACTTGTTTGTACTTGCTGAGAACCCAGAACAACAGACCAGATGAAGCATCAGACAATAGATGTAGTTAAAACAAGCCAGGGAGGTCCAGCCAGAGGGTCAGTCTAGAATCAGGATTAACACAGCAGAAGGTAGGTACCAAACCACCCCATAGTTAAAAAGCAGGCAAAGGTTAGTCAATAGAAACAGCAATCCAACAGCAGCAGGAAATGGAACAGAAGCAGGAGAATCATTTTAGAATTTTGCCTACCTCTGGCCATGACACATATTAAGCAATATTGGTCCTATCGAGTTCCATTATTCAAGCTCTACCCACAGGCACATGGTGAGATACACATGCGGTGCTGTCATCTGTGTTGGCGGAATTAATGTCCTTAAATATCACACATCGGTGTGACACAGACATATGAATAAAAAATAAAATATTAAACATGTATAATGATCAGCAAATCAGGAAGCAATCAAGTGTGTGAAGTGTGTGAAAATATCACACCCTAAGCAAAACATATAATTTATGTGTGTATAATGTATTATATCTAGCTACCTATTATCTATCTTTCTATCCAATATATATTTAAGGTTCTGAACTATATTAACCATTATAAACGGAATATATAGATATATACACAGTTTTATGTGTTATAATTAATGTAAGTTTTTTTTTCCTAGGTCATATGTCCAATATAATTGAAAATATATATTTATTAAACACGCTTAAAAATAAAATACCATGACCTGCTCCGTGCATTGATTTTAGTAGTCCATCAAAAAGAGTGTGAATAATCTAATTACAATAGATGTTAAATTAAGGATATCGCCCTAACCGAAAAGATTACTTTATTCCCCACTGCAAACCATGCTCTGCTATAACAGTATAAATTAACAATATTCATTTTTTCCCCCTGTGCTTCATCCATATGGCCAAAACAAAATGTTACTTGCCAAGTGACACCCTTCTCAAGTGACATTCATTAATTGGGAAGGCATCAGTCAGTCATCATCCCACTACTGGCCTTATTAACATCCTGCAGCGTCATTGGAAAATGAGGGCACTGCTTCATTATAATCCCATTTTTAGTCTAAATTACCTAAATGTCACTCAGATTGGTCCAAGGACCTTGGCAGTACTGGCAAATTTTAGAAACTCAGCAAGCAAAGCAAAATATTTTTACTTTTGTCTGTATCGACTGAATTTCTAACTGTCCTATATATATGCCTTTGCATGCCCATTTAGCATTAATAAAAGGAAATCGCTTGTACGTAGAATTTAATGAAGGGAAAGAAACAGTTGGCCTATTTGCAGAGCAATTGTAAAATGCTACTCTTCTCTGTTTAATTTAATTTGTACAAAAGTTTATGATATTTTAAGAAACTTTGGGCCAATGTACTATTTGGGGGATTTCCAAAACACTTACTGGTTTGTTCAGCAAGGTTTGATTATGCATGTGAGATGCAATTTCAGCTTTTTAACCTAAAAAGGGCAAAATGAGCTTGCTTCACCTTTATAATGCGCAGTCACTGATTGATGGGTGCATTATCATTCCCCCTGTACCAAGTGTCCCAATTTTCACTTGTCTTGAATTCTGGGTACCGTCCTGTGTAGCTGCCCCACTGTACGTGATGTATTTGTTTTCTGGGTTATCATTGCCCTTTAGCAGCCTTAAACAAAACTTTCCCCCATGTACTTTTAGCATTATCGAGTTTGTTTTATTTTTTGTTTTTTTAACTCTTGTAATTGTTGTGTTCCAAAATACTTAGTAATACAAGAGAATACTTTACCTCAAGGGATCTGATGTGAGGCCAAACAGATGTCCACATTTTCAGGATCAAATCACTTTCTTGTCCTGAAGTTATCTTCTCTACCTCTAAGTTTACTCATCAGAAGCCACTACAGCTGAGCAGAAACTTTCCAATAGAATAGAGATAATCATCCGGATTTTGAGAACAAGATTTTAAATGGAGACCCTAGCCATCTATGCATCTAACTTATTTCCCTTCCCACCAGCTCCTTGGGTTTCTGAAGAACAGCTGAACAATACCAGCTGCTTTCCGATGACCTGTTCATTAGAAGGAATGTACAAAGAACAAGAAACCATTTTTTAGGCACAATTGGAAATTACTTCCATGAGTGTTTTTGTCTTCTGCTTTTTCAACAGCAACTGGTGTCTTTTTTCAACCTAAAATACCATGTAACTAGATGGCTCTCAGGTTCCAGGGAGTCAAATTAGTGCTTTGTTGCCAGTGAGTAGCTGCTTTCTGCATCCAAACCTGGTGAAAAAGACTGCAAAGCTGGTGGTGCCCTTTAGTTCTGGGGCTGGAACTTCTCCTAAAGCTAAGTGTTTTTTATTCTTTCAGCTAATGAGTGCATATTAAGAACAAAGTACTTAAGGGGCACTGAAGTTTCCCTTAAAGATGGCTGTGCCTATGCTATAGATATAGGGATTCTAAACCACAAATAGTGCTTATTTTACTCTATAAACACCATTACAGCATCATATTCTGACCTAGGCCGAATAGGTTCGAGGTGGAAGATCCAGGACATAGCCCTTAATGGCCCGGTATCTCAATCGGGTTGAGCAATCTGCACTCACATCACCAGGTATGGTGGTCAGAGGAAAGGATAAGACAAATACCTTGTTCTGTTGTTGGCACAGTTCTTCCATCTTCTTTCTTTCTAATGGTTTGCATAATGACTCTAAATTGGGACACTTGGGGTGTGCAGCAGGAGACAGGAAAAGGTCACCCACCTAACTTACTTGAAAAGCCATGTTGTGGTGCTCAGCTGCAGTGCAAGGCTGCTGCATTTGAGTTGCAATGGAGGTCTGTGCAGCAACATTGATTTTACAGCTTCCTGGGCTGATCAGAGGATCTCCCCAGTTGTCTCACAGTACACACTTCCCGCAAAAGCGAGACAGTGGGGCAGGTACACGAAAAATTGGAAAAATTCCAAAAATTGGGAATGCCCCATGAAAACCAGGACTGTTGTCTTACTCAGCACAACTCTTAGCTGTGACCAATCTTTAAAATGCTTATTTACAAGTGAACATGGCTTGATTGCTCAGTCAAGTAAGTTTAATTACAACATAATTTGTTGTTTTTGCTCAAAGCCCACTCTTACCTCCAAGATATCTATATGTGAAGGGCTACAGTGGAAGGGGAAATCATTCGAAAGTTACTAGGAAGTCAGAAGTCAAGGCTAAATTTGTCCGTAGTAACCTGCAGGTGATCTTCCTGTTTGCATTCTCTCAGCTATGAATAACTTGCTCCCTCACCCTTCTCCCTGGAGTATCTATCTCACTGTTATTTCTGTCTTCTCAATTGCAGCCCGCTATTCCCAGTGATTTGCCTTGATAAAATATTCATGGGTGACACACTGTGTGATTGGCCACAACATCTTGTCCTATACAGAGCTCAGAGGCCTAACATGATCTGACAGCTCTCTGGCCATAGACGAGATGCTCAGGAAGTGAGAAGAGTCTTAAGGAACCTGTCACTCGGAGAAAGCAACAAAAAAAAGAGCAGCCTTGCCTGGATATAATATAAGGCAGTGTTAAGTTTGACAGAAATATACAGCTTCCGAAAGCTGCTCTCCGGGATTGATTCTTTAGAAAATACACCTCCGAAATAAAACCCCACAGCCTTTTATACGGCTACAGTCCAAAAAATTTCAAGTACTCAAAACAGAGGCTAGTAAAGTAACTTCAACACGGAAAGCAATTTAATTCTTGTGCAAATGTGACATTTTTCAAAGTGCAGTAAAGGCCAGTCCCACAGAGCAACATATACTAAAATTGCTACATATTGAAATTGATATCCCTGTGGTTTTTGGCTTTTAGTGCAGCAAGAAGCTATCAAGAGATCTTTAAAAGAGGACGTGTCAGTGATTCCATTTCAAAACCTCATCACCTAAATACTTTTTATTATATATATATATATATATATATAACAACATAATTTAATAGGCTATGCATTTTTTGGACCTGCTAAGGAACAGATGATTATTATTGTGTCCTGATATGTAAAACCATAGAATTCAAAGAGGGTATACTATCTTTTTCACACGACTGTAGGTGTATGATTAAACAATTATACCAAACAGGTGCTAATGATCATCAGTTTAATATGTAGGTTGAAACACAATCATTAACTGAAACAGAACCAGCTGTGTAGGAGAAATAAAACTGGATGATGAACAGTCAAACTCATTAAAAAGGTGAAGTTGAAGTCATTCACCATGGCAAGACACAGCAACAAGACATAAGGTAGTTCTACTGTATCAGCAAGGTCTCTCCCAGGCAAATATTCCAAGGCAGAAAGGGCTTTTCACATGTCCTGCCCAAGTTCTTTGGAAGAAGCATAAAGAAACTGGCAATGTTGAGGACTGTAGACGGAGTAGTCGATCAAGAACAGCACAGAAAAGACAAATTATGCTTACTTCCCTTCACCATTGGAAGATGCCCAACAGTGCCATCAGCTGAGCATTGGCAGAAAATAGTGAGTCCCTGGTACACCCATCTACTGTCTGGAGAAGTCTGGTCAGAAGTGGTCTTCATGGAAGACTTGTGGCCAAAAAACATACCTCTGACAGTATAAAGTGTTAGGTAAAGTGGGCAGGTGGTAGGGAAGGGCTGGCACCTTCTATCCCGGGAGACAGGAAAAGCCAAGTGGCCTCAACAGGCCCTTGCTCCCCTGGTAACTCACATAAGCAATAGCACACATATTTACATACAGACTCTCACATTTGCACAAACATACACTCTCATGCTAACGCACATACACAGTTACACATGCTTACACATACTCATTAACAGACACTTTCACACTCACGCTAGCACATAGTCCCTCTCATACACATAGATATACATGTTCATGCTAACACACACACATATACTTTCACTCTCATTCTAACACACATACATACTCCCTTCCTTAACCACTCACTTGCCCGCTCCCTCCCTCCATCACCCACTCACCTCACTCGCAGCTTTCTTTTTTCTGCTTACAGAATGCGAACCACCTCGTTTTTTCAGCATGTTACATGACCCCCTCTGCATTCCTGCCTCCCCCAAAGTTCCAAGATTGTTCACAAAGGGCTAGTCCAACCTTGACCTACCCGTTTCAGGTTGGACGGCTCTCTGAGAATAATTTTGGGACCTTTGGGGAGGTGGCCAGGAGGTTT
Organism: Spea bombifrons; assembly: GCF_027358695.1. NCBI lineage: Eukaryota > Metazoa > Chordata > Amphibia > Anura > Pelobatidae > Spea > Spea bombifrons. Next base: position 19,589,331 of record NC_071090.1, on the reverse strand, counting down.
TGCGCCGTTACCTTGAGAAGCAGCACTTCACCCAGAGTCTTTGGGCTAAACTTTGTAATTGCAAAAATACAGGGTACAATTATGCTCCTGCTGCCTATGTGGACACTGAATAAAGAAAAAAGTGACTTCAAGATTTTGTCTACAACCGCAGCAGATTTAAATCCCACCTTGCATATCGTCTTTGCAGAATGCAATGTTTTTTAACTACGTTATAGTGAGATTTGAGTATTAATAGTGAAATCATACCCTGTGAAATTAAACGAAAGTTGTTTTCAACCTCATTACAAAATGGTGTCAGATTACATTTAAAAACATTGAAGTGTAGTTTCTTGATCAACATTTTCAATGAATAAGGGTGCAAAATACAGGTTTATGTAAAAAAAAGTGCAGATTTATCACTCTTTAAAAATTAGTTTAGATTTTTTTGTCTGGTGATTTCTTTATTCTGTCTCTGCCATAATATGAGGTATGGTAAATCTAATTTATTAATCCATCAGTCTCCCCAGAACTGATATTTACTGCACTACAGATGTCATTCTATAAGCAAGGTGACTGGTGTCATTCTGTTTTCGTTACAAAAAGATATGGTATATCAGTAAAATAAATAAATGTATATTTTTAAATAAGTGACTTTGATGCGACATTGTTATTAACTTACTATAAAAACTTTTTATTCTGAATTTTATCAGATCATAAAATGTGTTAACCATATTAGAACTGTTTTAATATTCATCCTTTTAATTTGCAAAATATCAAAACTAGATAAATGGTTTGTACCAAATGGGCAATTCCCTTGGCAAAAATAGCAAAATAATTGCTTCCTAAAAATTAAACATTTTCCTTTTTTTTTCGTATACTGCCTCAATTAGGCAAGTGTTCTTTTTATAAATCAACAGGGTGGGCTGTGCATTGATTTTATATGCATAATGTTCAGGCATGTCATGCAAATGCTTCTTTTGTTTCCTATGATCCCTTGGTGAAGATTGCGTTGGACATAGCTAGGGATCTTGGCACCTGGTGAGGTCCGAGGTCACACTGGTTGCTGACAATCACATCCTCTTTCAACAGTAGAGGGAAAAACAAGAAAGCCCAGGGCTAATGCCACTAGGTGGCTCAAGCAGGCCCCCCCATCTTGCGGTACCTGGGGCAGCTGCCCCTTTACCCCGCAGAAGTTAAGGCTCTAGCATTTTAATCCAGCCATCTGCCCAAATAAGAAGCTGTGATATATTTCCCGGAATATACTCTTTATTGTATTGGCCGTCCACACATGAGTCTGTAAGAACAGCTGTATAGCATATCACAAATCTATTAGGACAAGGCAGCCAATTAAAATGTTATGTGGCACCATATTAATGTTAAGTGAAAATAAATTATTAATATAAGTTTTATAATAATAAGCTTTATACAAGTATAAGAATTGGGTTTATCATAACCTAGAATGTAAAAGTTATTTTAGCTTATAATCATCCAGTTCCTGATGCTATATGTTAATGTGGGAACGTGCTTCGGGTCTCCCCAATTTAACAAACTAATAATAATAGGCAAGCCGGCTGGTGGTGTGGATGAGCCAAGCCGAAACCAGACTATGGACCCTGCTCTGACTATGCCAGGCTTACCCACAACATACAAAATGATATTGCAAACCTTTGTGCCAACACTGGTGAGTACCAAAATTTAAGCCAATTTAATTTAATTTAAGCCAATTCTGCTCCATCTCGCATTGTCCACTTTGTCTTTTGGAGTTGGCTTGCTCAGCTATGCAAATAAATTTCATTAACTCTAGCTTCTTAAAAAATATTTGTATGACTGAGTGAATCTTTAATTTGCATGGTAGTAAGGCCTGGTGGGTGAGCAATACTCAATGGTCAAGGTGGCAACTCCACCTGGAGCAGATTCCTACTATGACTTAGAAAGGAAATTGTATTTCAGTTGATTACTCTACTGGTATGAAAAGTGCTCTAACAATGATTGTACATCAATGATGGTAAAGAACAAGATCAAAAGTGTGGAAGTTTTGGCACTTATCCTTTGATTGGAATTGCTGTGCACAAACAGGGCTTTAATTACAATTTTATCAAGCTAGAACTTATTCAGAAAGGAAAGCAAGGTGGACATTTTCCTTTGGTTTTATTTCCATACCTGTTTTCTTTTTTTCTGTCCAAGTTTTTGCCATAAAATGTTTAGAATGTGATTGTCAAAAAGAGAGAAGCACGTGATATAATTAGCCAGCAAATACATAGGAACTATCATAAAAAATAACTTCCTCTATTTTAAATATGCCCTGAATATATGAACAGAGTACACGTTAACAAAGAAGATGAGGAGATGTTAAGTGTACCTTCTTAGATATTAAATGGCCAAAGAGGGACTGTTTTGTTTAAGTATGCATGGGTAGAGGTGTGACGGGGCTTTACTGATTATTTTTTAATTTTTCTTTTGTTTTTATTGAAGGCTGAGGTACTGTGCTCCAATATGAAGAAAAAAACTTGAGACTTCTCCAATGCCAGAGTTGTGCTTTATGCAGGGTTTGATGAAGAAAGGACTGAGCCCAAGTCATGGGGGGGGGGTAGCACAACCAAGTGGCCCACCAACTACTACTCAACCCTCTGCCCCTGTTCAGTTCAACATGTACAGTATATATCCTGTTATATAATGCCCCCCTCCTTTTGTCCCCATCCCCTCATATGCCCCTCCTGAAGATGCCACTGTCTGGAGATGCCAGTGCATTTCTGTGGGAATTTTGGCTCCAAAGAGAGAACGTCCCTCCTAAACAAGAACACTTGGGGGGATACAGAGAGCAAAGACAATCTGTATATGAACATATACTAGTAAATCAGATATCACGGGACTAGGAGGAGGATTGTTTGCAGTGTCTATGCTAATGGAGAAGTTGAGAGACTCACAGGTGGGGTATGAAGCAGCAGGCTCCAGCCTGAGTTCCATTAACACACAGAAAGATTAATGACAGACAGTGTCTGGTATAAGCAAACAAAGAGAACATGAGCACAGCGTGTGGCAATTCTCAGTTATGAGTGAGAAAAATCAAATACATGGTCCATTTTATACTCTGATTCAGGGCTGCCTCTTGCATTGCAAGTAAGCATATGACTGATAGGTGTTTGATATTTCTCCACCTGTCCGATCATCACTTTTCATATCTGCTTTTCTCCTTTTCATATCTCAGCCTGGATCCATCATTGCTTCCTAATATCTAAAACATGCAAGGAAAGAGAACACGACTTAGACTTTCAGATATGTTAAATTAAATTATGCCTAGAAATGCCTTTTTAAATAGTTAGCATTTTCTTCTTGATTCATGCAATGACAATGTTTGAATGTATTAGCAAAATTACCAGAATAATGTTCAATGCTTCCACGACAAAAACCACGAGCCAAGGAGTCATAGCTCCTAAAAATAATTCTGCTGACGCCTGTTTTTTTGACTGTTTTATGTAAAACTTTGTGGACGTAACTCTTCACTGACTCCTAAAAGGAGTTTTGGATAGATAGTGGGTAATTTGGGGTAATTTTTAAATGGCAAGGGAATGGATAGAGTTTGGTGGTCATCGTAAATACCAGTTGCCTCTAGGGTTGCTCAATGGATGATACTTGATGAGCTTGACTGTTTGCTTTTTGAAGGTTAAACTGGTTGCTGGCTCAATACCCTGATCTCTATACAGAGCTGGATTTGCAGATAGAAGGCTGTGTTCTGGCAGCCTGGTCTCCTCCTTGACAGCAGGAGTTTGTGTGTGATGTTTTGACATCTTGTAAAAAAAATGTGTAAAACCTTTGTGTGTATATTTATCTCTTCAGTACTAGAGTGCAAAACCCCGGGTGTGATTGCAAAATAAAAGCTGCCATATTCCAAAATGTAATCTGCGATATTGATGGGTGAGTGCATGGCATCATGACTAAATTCCGCCCATTGTTCCTAATATGCCGTGTTGAGGCAGTTTTTTTCCATTTTGATTTTGGCAACCATGCTTTCCTTTCATGGTGCTCATAAAAATGTGGTTCTCTCGGGCTGTTCCTTGTGTACCATATGGGAAATCTGGCAGTTATAAGAACTATTTGGGAGTACAGATGAAGTGTCTGTCTTAAGAGATGAAAATGCATAAGACTTTGTACCTCAAAGATGTATAACTGGCACGCATAGAAAAATATGGATTATTATACTATACTTATCACATGGAGCCTCAAAAATGACAAAGGGCACAATTATTCTGTTGGAGCGGTCAGTAGGAGAATATGTGATGATAGGTGAAATGGATTAGGACTACAGGGCGGGCAAAACAATGAGGAAGCTAACCGGTTATAACAGCCAGTTTAAGCTACTGGTGTGCCCCTGGCCAGTGTTTTATTTGCAGGCTGTCCTGCTCTTTAATTCCAATAAACATCCCAAGTTCTGTACCTAATAAGTGATCATAAAGGGGCTTGAAGTGAAAACTCTTAAGCAGTATGAATCGTTGGGTATCTGTTTTGTATGCAAGCCTTTAACGCTTCAATGGCTGGTATAGTCCTGGCCCCTCTTCCAGCAAAAAAGCAACAGATCCCTTTATTATATTATTAATCATTGATTTTCCAGCTGACATTTGTGGCACCTTGTAAACGTATGAGTTTGTCAAACTTTGCTTTTTGTACATTTCCTTCATTGTCTAACATCTCTCTCTCTTCTTTTATCCTTTCCTGTTCATAACAACCCCTGCCTTTCTATCCCATCTTTTCATTCTCTGTGCATTTACCGTCACCCACTCCTACCCACCCCTCTTCCAAGGCTCTGTCTTTAATAACCTGAAGGTGATTAGCAGAAATCATATTTGATTTTGACACTCAACCTGCCAGTTAAATACAGGCTAACAAAACCATTCTGCCATCCAATATGTGAGATGCCTCCCCCCCCTTAATTAGGTAGATAAATACGGAGTTTCCATGGCAACGTCTTCCTGTGTTTGTAACTCAATGCAATTGAGTTTTATGAATCCTGTGGCATGTTATTATTTAACCCTATGTGCATACAGAGAGAAGCATGGGCAGCCAGTAACCTTTTTCTTATTTCTTGGTTTAACCCTTTGTGCAATTTTAAGCATTTTAGAAAGCATGCTTTGTATTCCACCTGTGAACCCCAAAGTGTAATCTGAACCCCAAAGTGTAATCTGTGCTGGTCTAGTTTTAACATGAGGTGACATAGCGGAATGGCGGGTGGCCGTCCTTTCTTTAATAGGATAGGATGTCACAGTAAGAACAGCCCACAAAGGCATAAATGCCCACTGCTTGGTGTGGCGACTTGGTAGAAACTGCATGTGTCCACTCGACCAAATGTCATGAGTGGGTCTGCTCACATTAAGTGGGTCAAGATGTCACATGTTCATCCACCTACATGACCTCTCTGCCTCATTGATGTGTCTTCAGCCCTGCATTTTGGCACGGCACTGTGCATGCATAGTTGTGAGTGGCCCTGATAATTGGGACAGTGGGATATCAAGCAGCTTGGCATGTTCAGAGAAGATACATATAATGGAGTCAAGATACTTGGGCTGGGTGAGGTGTGGATGGGCTCTAGAGATGTGCAGACATGATGCTTAATTAAAGAGAAGGTGGCATTCAATTATTGCCTGAGTCACCATTTGGGTTAAGAAAACCTTAAGAGAACCATTTGTTCCCTCAGATGCAATCTTAAGGTTATCAAGGGAGCTCTCATCATGAACATGCTGACTCTTCTGTTCTGAAGCAACAAAGTAGCATAACCCACATAAATAATTACTTTGCCTGCCTTGAAAGCCCCTCCACTGTCAGCATGGCTGTTCCAATAATATACACGTATGGTGGATTTCTAATATTTATATATTTCAATCTGTAAAAACTTTTACGTAGGTCTAACAAGTGTTTGTAGGATTAAAAGAAAGTAACCGATCCATGATCTAGTTGACATTCTGGCTTTTATACAATATATATATAAATATACAGTATTTAGCATTTAAAGTGGTCCAGTTACTAATCTGGGAAACTAAAAATGGTATCCAAATTGATATACAGGAAAAAAAATGAACCAGAGCAATGCCAAATGAAGTTGGCATTTGGCAATAGACAAAAGGAACAATAAACTAATGGAATAAGAGCCTTAAAGAGGCTCAAGTTTCTTGAGCCTTATTTGCTATTTAAAGGGAATTTTTCGTGTATTTTTTAAATCCCACTGAAAAAAACTAATTGGCAGACATTGGGATGTCTTTTATCTGAGGCCAGATTGCATCATTTATTGCCAGCGGCTACACAAGATAAGTATTTCACTGAACCTTGCCTTTACCTAAGAAGCTTATACAGTATGGCTGTGTTTAACCTCTTGTGTGCTAAGGCATTGGAAATTGTTGCATGCATCACTAATGCAAAGAATAGTTACAATGGCCCCATACACAAGACATTTAAGGAACTATGTTGCGGGGCTTAGTACCAAAGGGGGGTGCTGGTTCACATCTGATACTGAACCGAAAGGATTAGGGTTCACTCACATTTAAAGCTCTCCTTTAACCTGACTATATAAGAAGGTATAGATTTTTCTGTGCTGCTATCATGCTATGAGGGAAAATTGCAGAATAAAACATGATTTTATCTCCATACTCCAATCCATATATTATATAAGATGGATTGTATATTATATAAGCATTGTATGGCAATGCCAAACATGCAGTTCATCCACTAGATGTCAGTAAAACACCAACCTCTGATAAGGTAAAGATGACGATGCACAGAAAAAAAAGATATTGGTGTGTTGCCTTTCTGAAGTTGCTCTTGTAATACATTATCAGACACTTTGCAGATTCACAGCCACAGCTTTTTAACTACGGTGTATCTGCCCCTGTCCATACAAAAAAAGGGTTAATTTTGGATTCCACTAAAATCTATAGAATATTATAATTTGTTAAAACGTTGTGTTTCAAATAAATATTTTGTAAAATAAACTATATCATGTACGAAGGTAGTGGGGACCATGCTTTGATTCAGAGAAATCTCAGGTGGATAGTCGGACCCTTGGCAAGCCCGGGGAGCCAATTCAGAGGTAATTGTCCACGTAGTGCAGAATGGAGGACAATTCTGACTTCATCCGCACCATCCATCTGGGAAAAACGTTGTTGAAGAACTCAAAATAAAAACATGAGATTGATCAACCCATAAGGAGACTCATATTCACCTAGAACTGATCCTCAAACTGACACCCCAGGAGATGGTGACACTCCGGGTGCAGTTACAGCACCCTGATGGCCGACTTCACGTCTGTTTTTGCCAAAAAGCACAGTATGACCCACCTCCCTAAACAGCTTAGCCGATCTGTCATCATTGACTGAATCCTTGTGCGGGTATGAGAAATGTTGAATCAGTTGTGAAGGCTGTACGTTGTTTTTACGTTCTTCCCTGCGAGAGGTGCTACCCTGGGCGAGGGAGGGGGAGCTTGTGTGCCCTGACCCAAGGGGGAACTGAACCCCAACTGACTGTCCAAATTCGCAAGTGGGAGCCCCCGGTTGCGCAACATGCACCCCACACTCCCGGTTCCCCAAAAACCCCTTTAAACCCAGTAATAAATTCCAACCAGCATGCCCAGTGGGGTGCCCTACCTTGCCACCTTCCCCCAAGCGACTGGCAGCCATGCAGCATACAGCAAAAACATGGACCACCGTGGAGCTAGCCTGCATTGAAAAAAAGGGGTGAGAAATCCAACCACCCACGGTAACCTGGAGGGCTGGCAGGAGGAATGAAGAGGGCATGTCGTCACCATGGCAACAGGAGGGCTAGAGAAAGCCTCCTCACCAGAGATGTCGGCCTGGACATCCACAGGAACTCTTCCTTGTCCCCTAGGAGGCAAACAGGACGGACAGGAAGCTCCATCCTTATCTCCAGGCCCTATGGTGGCTACTCACCCCTCTTCCTGCTTGTACCACTCCCCTAGACCTCCTTCCACACTTCTACAGTGTCTTCTTTGACAGGCAGCGCCCCCATCTCCTCAGAGTGGGTCGTCGTCAAGGCCTGTGACGCAGGCCGAACCAATTACATCATCCATGGGCCATAGATGCAGGAAATGGTGCCTCCGCAGCCTGGGTGGAAAACTAGTGAAATGCTAGCAAATGGCCCTGTCACTGTCTCGATCCACATCAGCCCTGATAGCAGCAAAAATGGGTTGCCTTCCCTATTACGGCTGCTAGGGGGAATGCAGCTGGTTACCGTGTGGGGGGGGTTGGATTTCTCCTTTTTTTCCACAGCAGTCACCGACACTCATACATGTGCCCTGTCTATTAAGCTATGATAATTCCCAGGGGCCTTATTCGACTAATTCTAAATAATTCAAAAGAAGAATACCCAGACACATTGATTTTGACTATGCACAAATTAATTTGTGTTGCAGAATCCAAATTTATTTTTTTTGCATTTAGCTAAAATGTCTGACTCTCTGTTCCACCCTCAATTAGTCACCTTGGAGATAAAAGTGAAATAAAAACAAAGAAACAACACAGCTAGGAATGGACATAAGCAGGACACTGAGACAATTGTGATGGTAGCCACTGGTAGAACTGTTCTGATTTAAACAGGACAATTGTCATGTATGATCTTAGTAACTCTTTTTCCATAGTGGAAAGAAGCCAATAAAGCTAGGTGCCCAGAATGTGGGGACTGTCACTTTAATATCAAATATTGTTTGCAACACGTTAAGACTATGAACACATCAACAGGATTTCTGACAATGATAATGGAGATTACACAATTCTCCATGCTAAAAGCATAATTTTCAAGGACATCTAATATTTTAAGAATTGGCAACTGTAGAACTCTAGATTGTAAGCGTGTGAGCCGGGCTATCTCTACCTGATGTATCGGTTTGTCTTAGTCTGTCAATTCTAGTTTTGTCATAACCTTTGCATATATGTCTGAAAATTCTAGTTTTGTCATAACCTTTTTATATATATCTGTCAATTCTAGTTTTGTCAAACCCTCTGGATATGTATCTTAAGAAATGGTGTATAACTTATTGGAGCTAAATCAGTAAAAGATATTACCGCAAAGGCAGTTCCTGGGTTTTCCACAATATAAACGAGAAGCCATCTGGACTGGCGACCAATAGGGCCAGAATACTTACCGATACTGCTGCTCAGCAAATCAGATCCTGCTGTGTGCATCTGGATACGCCGCACACAGCGGGAGTATAAAAATACGTAGCCTGTGGCCACACTTTTCCAGTTGGCTCCTGGCCTTAATGTCCCAGGGCTGTTGGTCATCCTTGGCTCTAAGGTGACCCTACTGTTGCCAAAAGAATGCATAGTCAATTGTGCTCTTCCTGTCATATATTTCAGTTGGACTGTGAAAGAGGAAATTAAAATACAGGCACAACAACAGGAATGGCTGAACTTACAGTAAATAGTCCAAGCAAATTGGAATCAAGCTTGGCAACCTGGTTTGACAGATTTTAGAAGTCTGTTTAAATGAGTTATTATGAAATAACATAGAGCTCCCTTTAGTAACCGAGACAAGCGCTGGCTTATCACCAGTAATGTGCCCACATCATGTTTGTCTCCATGCTAACCCTGATACGGAAGTTTCCATGAGTTGTTTAAGGCTTAAAAGAACTTTTGTGTGATCTTAATATTAATAATAATTGTAATAATAATAGCATTAATATAGACAATAATAGTAATCATGGTGGTGGTTTTTCTAAAAGTGCCACAAAGCCTGATATGGGGCCATAAATCAGCAGTGAAAAGGATTAGGCTTTTTCTGCTTTTTCACTGATATCCCATATGGACATAAGGTCTGATGTATGCTAGGGAGCAGACTTATATTTCTAACTGAGCTGCAGAAAGAGACACTTATGTTATTTATCTGCAACTCTTGCCATGTTTTCCCTAAAAGCATCCAGGCCCTCAACCTGACATGGCCCTGCTGACAATCATTGTTCTTTTTCCTAATCTTGTATCAGACTACATTTCTATACTGAATGGTTTTGTCTTGAAAACCCTGCTTCTTTTCTACTAGCGACAAGTTTGGGGATATTGTAACATTTAATTATAGTATTCATATTCAAAATGAATGTCTCGGCTTCTGTGCTCTAAGTTTTCAGAAAAAGCATGTATTATATGTGCAGGAATATGTATTCCTGTAACTAAGGGTACTTACCTACATACCTTCTGTCCGAACCACCGTTCCTCTGAAGTCCCTCGACGCCTGTAGCCTCTGGCAGGTTTCCTCAACGCCGACCGCATGGTCTATGGCGCTGAAGGGGTTAATCGCTGGTGTCCTGGTGGCCATGTGGCGGAGGAAGCAACGTTCGGTGGGCATACCCAGTCGGGGTACAGGTCGGTCCCGTCACACCCTATAAGAGGCCACTCGGTGGCGCGCACGTGCCAACAGAGCCAGAGACCATCGCCAGAGACCAATAATGCGGTCGGCGTTAAGGAAACCTGCCAGCGGCTACAGGCGTCGAGGGACTTCAGAGGAACGGCGGTTCCGGCGGACGGAAGGTAAGTACCCCATAGTTACAATTACCAACCCTGTCCATTCATATCTCAGTTACAACCTGTTGCAACCATGCCTACCAGCCTTCTGGTCCAAAAAAATGGGACAAATATAAGGAAAGGGAATTTTTTGGGTCAACACTAGATGCATATGTTACACACCAACAATACATGGAAAATGTTATGACATTGTGCAAACCACATTATGGAGGCAGAGCTGTGACATCACAGGGCATTTTGTTCACGTCTTACTCTTTTCCCCCAGGATACGCAGTGCCCGATATTCCAGTTAACAGCCAAAACTTTTACAATCAATGATGAAATGCTTTTTGTCACTTTTACCCTGTAGGAAGCTTTTTATAGTTGGAGGTTCACTTTAATGCCTTTCAACATCTAAGATTATTTTTGCAAGGGACATTACAAAATAAATGTCTACTATATGTATTCATTTTTAGCATATAGATGAGTAGCTAATCACCGCAAAAACGTATGCTGTGTGTTGTTTTGCCTAGATACAACCCAGCTTTTATACTAGACATATAACTTATTGTGCTACCTGGGAACTTCTCGGCTCTGGCTACCCTGAGCCTTCCCTTGCGGGACGCGGCCAGGACTGCACACTGACGTCAGCGGGTGGTCCCGTGATGTCGGTGGGAGTCCCCACTGACGTCATTGGGAGGTCCCCCTGATGTCAGTGGGAGGTCCCACTGACGTCGGGGGCATTCCCGTTGACGTCGGGGTCAAACCCGGAGAGTTCCCAGGTATGCTTATTGTGTCATGTCTCCTTCCTCACTATTAAAATAATCCAGCATAGCCTCACAGTGGCATGGCCTGATTTTAATGTCTTTTCTTAGTAGGGGCACCTAAAGCATTTTTTCAGTGAATTAAGATGTTAAGTCCCATTTTATAACAAAATATATTTTTTCACAACTGTATCCCTTTAACATGGCTTATTTTGTTTTATAACAAATGAAATCTAATGGTAACAATAATTTATTTTTAATTTTTGGAGAGAATTCATAGTTTAAGATAAAACATTTCTTGCCCTGAGGCCAAGGAATTTTGAATGGCCATAACTGAGCACATTTGCAATTCTACACCCTACTAAATACCCACATTGTTATACTGTACATTAATAAAACACTGCTTCGTGTGAAACAGTACATTCTTTATTATAATATTCATCTAAACATAAAAATACTATTCAGCACTATACTTACTACATACTTACTAACATCTTGGATTCTGACGTTCAACAGCTTGAGACACCATACGAGGGTACGCTCTCGGTGGCAGCACCAGGCTTTGGGTTTGACATTGTGATTGAACCAGTCACTGCAATTCTTTCTAGATCTGTCCATCATCAAGATAATTACGAGAATATGATTTTGTTATTGAATCTTTGTTTTCACTTTATTGACTGATCATTTTCATAGAACAGTGTAACTCCCATTGTTAACCCCTTGTGCCACCCTAAATTTCTGTAAAACTTTGTTTACAGCAGTAATCCTAAACATCTAGGTTTTCTCTAAAGTCTGTCCTACCTAGGAAGAGGTTAAACATCTAATTTTACCACTTCATTTCAAAGTTTTTTATCTTAGCAAGCAGTACTGATAAGGCTGATCTGACCTTTTGGAAAATCTTCACTCACCCCACAGAAGAAAGACCCCGTGCTAAAGTGAAAAAAGAGCAGAGGGAGATTGGGGAGGGGGCATGAGTGGGGACAGGCCATGTAGGGCAGAATAATGTTGATGAGATGTGTCCCTCTCCCATGTTTGCCTTAATGGTGTTTATCATTTATTTAGCGCTGACATTTTCTGTGGTTAAATCATGCGGAAGTAGCGTTCAGCTGTGCTGTGCCAGAAAAGGCCTTGTAGATTATTAGTTCTTGACTAATGACAAATAGAAGATCTTAACCTTTTGGATGCCATATTATAATGCACCAATTAATATGATGGTTCCTATATGTAACTCTTTAAGAAATCTGCCATTTAATGTAATTAGTTTAGTCTTTGCATGCTGCATAATGCAGGTAATTATGGAAACATATACAGAGTGGCACTAGCAGGGGGCTGTGGAAATTGCCCACTGGACTGCTCTGATTTGAAGGTTTGTGCCTTCTGCTTTTTTTTTTTTCGTACATCCCGTTTTATATATAGACAGGTTTATAGGTTGACATTTTAAACAGAAGCATCATTTTTTGCTCTTTCCATTGGGCTTTGTCTGGAGTCCTTGTTTGTTGATAAGTCTTACTCAAAGTAGTTGGGTCATACCATTATATTTATATGTTGATCCATATTGTTGAAAAGAATGTGGCGTATTCTAGTGCTGGGATTAACATAAGGAGTGGGTAGTGATGTCAGAACAATTTTTATTTTTTTAACACATTTTTTTTTATCACATTTTGATTAGTAAGCTGGGCTCCATTGGCTTCCAAGCAGGCAGAAGATTGGAGGAAGGGTGCGAGGCTGCCCCCCATTCACGAGAACTTCAGATAGATTTATGGAGAAGGAGAGACACAGAAACGCTACTCCTTGGGGAGGCAACTTGCCATCTACAGTGTGTCTAAAGGGCGCCTGGGCCCTGGTTAAACGTCATGACATGCCAGCCACATCACTTGTCGTCAAGCTCTTACCTGACACAGAAGAGGATGTCCTGCAGCAGCCTTCATGTCCAATCAGTGGCAGAAATGTGCTCCCATTGAAATGAATGGCAGTACTTTCCACACACGTGTACTCTACATGCATGCAGCATTCGTTGAGCCAGTGCTGGACCAGGCTGGAGGTAAATGTATCATGTGTATGGAGATGTGTTCGGCTGAACACATCTCCTGCAAGGCATTTAGCTGGGGAGTGGAAAGGGGCAAAGAAAACTGCGTGAAAATTTAAAGGGACCATGCAGCTATCATATGGATGAAAGTCCATATGATGGCTGACATAACCCTTTAAAGCTATCTTTAATCATATGTGCAATAACAAACCAGTATAGGTTTAGGTATTATCAAATCAACATAAAGTATAGGGCATCTGAAGTTATTCTGTTAGTTCATGTCTGAATTATTAATTATTAATTACGAATTAAAGTGACACAAAAATTTCATCAAAATCAATTTTGCTTGCCGTCTATTGTGGATTTTTCTTTCCATCAAAATTCCTATTCTTGTTTAGGCAGGTGTCGATTAACTGGCAGAAATTAAGTATCTATCACAGTCACTAACAAGTTAAAGTATGTTACTTGAACCTACGCTTGCATATATTGGTTGGGCAGACTAGATGGGCCGAATGGTTCTTATCTGCCGTCACCTTCTATGTAAATGTCTCAGTAGCCAATATTTGAAAAAAGTTCTGTATAGTTAGTTATATTTCCATTTTTTTATCTTTATTTTTTAACTAATTGGTTAATAGAAAGGTCATAGTGGAAGGCTGTGTTATTTTTTTGACAAAAACTTGTTTTTACATATTGAAATATGGAATATTTGTATATTAAAAAAAAACTTGTGTATACCATGGGATCAGTCATCTTAGCTGCTTTTAGGATGTAAATGATTATTCCTCTCATTAAGTTACTCAAGAAGCTGAGTGGTTCTAGAAGATTTAGGAGAGTTTAGTAAAACTCATGTTGAGTTTGCAGCCAACTCCTTAATACTAAGAGTACTTCCTTACCTGGAAATCCAAGTAATTCCCCCCCAAAAAATGAAAGGTAAGTGAAACAGCACAAACTTTGGTTTTAGTGGATATATGAAATTATTTTAAAGCTATTTATTTTTAGGGTTTTTAGTCCCAGATGTTAATTTCAGATTTTTGTCTGTAAACTTTAGCTGACAAGTCTTTAATCCAGCAATGTTGTGTTGTACAGGTCTTTTCTAGTTGAAAAAGCGTTAAATCCCGGAGTGCTCCAGCATCCACTCCCTCCCTCTTTTTTTTCGTACCTCAAGGGTTCGGATTCTAGCCGCTTTCCACTGCCTGCCCGCTGAATCGTAAAGAAAAGCGTCCCATTTAAAAACCATTTTTTAAATAAAAAAAAGAACGACAAAACACTGACATTACTCAGCAGGGTGTGAAAAATGCTCATTTGCCTTTGGGAAGAAATGTATAATTAACCCATTCTCAAACAGATTTCTTTTTCATTTGATTTAATTCCCTTCTCGCAGGTTCTAATTTTTCCTCAACACTGACAGCTTTACTGGGCCCAGTGAAAACGAAGCCAGAGTACAGCTGCATCATTTATAAGGGCCCCTTGTCTAGGGTGACCCAGGGGTCCCTTTGAATGAGAACCCTTATAAAGATTATGCATAGAAGCAGCAATATCAACCTAACATAATTTTACACAACTATCCCGGTTACATCTAAAAGCTTGTTACCATTTGTTGTACCCACAGATATCTTGTGGCATCACAATGTAAAACCCGTTACGTAACCCCAATGGCGGCAATTGTGGATACGTTGGCAATACGCTAGTTAATGAGGGAAGGACAGACCCCACATATGGTGACAGAAGAACGGATTGATTTTCCCTTGACATGGTAAACATGCCCACAGGCTCGGAGAGAAGCTACAGGTGGCTAAATGCTTTAAAAACGTCAAGAGCTGGGCTGCTGTTAAGTGGTGCTCATGGGACAACCTGTGACACGTTTACTTTGTTGTTAATGTAAGACTAATTGAGGAAATAACACTGTCTCTTCCTCTTATCCTCAACACTAAAATTAAGTCTATTTAAAGCTCTCCTCACCTCAGAAGCTCGTATCAAGTAATTATTTAGACCAATGCAAATAAAAGAACACTTATTCCAGACATATATCAGTCACCCAGTTAGGGGACTATGGGACATTGCATTTGGTATACGTCACTTACAACATACAATACGTTAACTATTTAACATTACTGAGATTAGCAATGCATAAAGTAAAGAAATTTTTCTGGATAATGTGTCTACGTTAATCATTCATTACATAAATATACAGAGTTTTATACAGGTTTTTTTGCCCAGTTGGGATGAACACAGATTGACAGATGTGGCATCATTAGCATAAGTATGGCGAAGCACTGAGGTGCAAAAAGTGTCAAGCGATTTCTCTTGTCTTATATGTGCATATATACCATTGTGTGTGGATCTATGAATAAAGCCTTCACAGGTATCTTGGATTTGTTTCCGTTTTTTGCATTGTTTAAGTATCCCAGGTGTAGGAGTATTGGGACCCAGGCATTGCCTATAACCCACGTTTATTTTATACAGCCAGGACCGAAATGTACTCTGTGTTGTTACTAATGCACAAGAGACAAATTATAGTGCTTTTCAAAATAAAATGTGACCAGGCCATCTCAGTTTTGGTTGTCACCAAGTGTTGTACGTGCTGTCTGCTCTATGCTTTATGTACAATGCAACACAATTTTGTCACATGCATCAAGCTGAGGTCAGGCTTAGGGAAAGGCAATTATGCCCTTCAACTGTTATTACTGTAAACCTGTTCATAAAAGTGAAGAGATATAAGTACCGTTAAAAGCACCAGTTCACACAAAGCTCTTATCAATTCCAGGAAAAGAGTCAGGATACTGGTTGAAGCAGGGGTTAGTACCTTTAACTCAATGCTTCAGTATTTATGTTGAGTACCAGTGCTCCTGTAAGCGGAGAAGATTTGTTTTCTCCAATTACCAAATAGTTCTACTTTACAGCTCGCCATATCATGTGCTCTTCAAAGTGTGAATGTTCATGAGTTCCTGTAGATCAGATGTCTCAAAACATACAACAGGTGTGTATTTCATAACTTTATTGGTGGTCTTTTTAATCTTCTATTTCAGGGAATCTTCTAAAGGACTGGGTGATAGATCAGTGAATCCATTTACAAATGTGAAATGAAAATGGTAATGGTAACTTGACATGTTTGGTTTTGTATACCCTTAGAAGTTCTGTGAAATTTTACCAAGTTTTCACTTCAACTGTGTCAAACGTTTTGTGAAAAAAGTTCACACTAGTGAATCATAGAAAATATTCCTTTAAATTCATAGGTTTTAATGCATTTTTACAAACTTTTAGTCAAGCTCATCCTATATGTTTTAAAAAAATACTTTGTGTGATACACCAGTGAAAGACTTTGTTCGACTGTGTGACACAAGCTTTCCTTTCATCAGTTTTGAACAGTGTTGAGTTATATATCGCGCACAACAATATAAAGACCCCCCAATAACAATATGTTTGTCCACACAGAAGCTACCAGTGTTAAAGATCCCTGTTTACTAGGATGTATAAGCAGTACATTTTGTCAACAAACAAGTTGTTTATTAAAAAATTGCGAAGGCCACCAATGTCATTGAGGCTTACAACTTAACAATGTATCTAAGATGGCAGTGCATGTGTGAACATCTAACTGGTTGTCAGTCAACCCCCAAATCAAATATTGAGAAAAAGAATGTGAACTCTATTGGATAAAAAGCTTAAATTTGAAAAAAAAAACCCCAACAAACTGGATAAAGAAAAGTGTGATTGAAACTTCAAAGTACTGTAACTTTCATGACGTACAGTAAGGAAGCTCTCATAAATTTAGTCAGAATAGGTTTCTATATTTACTCCATGAGTTGAACATTCAAGTCATTTCTGACTGACTAAATGTATTTATTCACTAAACCGGTCAAAATCTTTCAACTTACAAAATTAGGTCTCTTTCACGCAAGAAAGTACCAGAAAACTCCCGGTTTTGTGAATACACCTCATAGTATAACATAGTAAAAATGGGAACTGGAACCATTCAATGTTCTTAAAATAGTGGATATTGGTATAAACAGGCCCAGACTGGCCACCTGGCATATCAGACAAGTGCCCTGTGGGCCACACACTCACTTACGGAATCAGGCGGCTGATGGCCTAAAAGTGCCGGAGCCAGCCTTGTCATCACCAGTCCGGCTCTGGGTAGAAGGTTTATTTGTTGTGTGGCTTTATAATAATGAGGTAAAACACAAGCGGGCACATATTTCTACATAAAGTAGAAAGCCATTTTGACTACCTTATACTTTTCCTTCCTTGACTGCCCTTAACTTTGATTAGCAGCTTATAAATATTAAACATCACAGAGCTAAACCAAGAACATTCTGTAATTTGATCCCATAATTTAGTGGTTAATTAACTTTAAAACGGAGAGTTTTTCCAACGTAATAGTTTGATATATCATTAATCTTTACATCTTTGAAAGAATTCATTAACTTGGTTAGAAAAGCCAGGCATGGGACAAGAAACCAGTGTTGCGATGGAAAAGCGTTGTGAATTGTGTCATGACCCAAAATATTAGCTAGGAACTTCTGTTCAAATCAAAGTGACCACTCTCGCTGTTCCAGATCATTAATGACGTGGACCAGAATATTCAATTATTAATGTTCATTGAATATTCTCCTAAGGAAAAAAGATAAATAACCCAATCAGTGACATTGACTATTTGTTTAAAGTGGGAAAGTAGCGATTTATAAAGTGCGATCAGAAGGAGCGGGGCTGGAATGAGGATTAAAATCGGCCTTGGTGCTTTAGAGCCAGCGACCGATAAAATGATGTACATATGAGCATCTCCTGAATGATATGCTCCAAAACTTTTGTAGTGGGTGGCCGTGTTTATCCATCCACAGGCATTTTTTCAGTTTGTCCGATGGCTAGTCTGGGCCTGAGCAGGAGACACCAGTGTCATCAGGACCTTTTGACCTATTTTTGAAAATGTGTGTGTAGAGACAAGGAAACAGGATGGAACAGTATTATAATAAAGCTAATACTATGTGCATTCATTGAATTTCTTGTCAACGTCATGGAGTAGGAAGGCGGACTGTCCTGCAACCATTACAAGACATTTTGTATCTGGAGATGAACTTAGAAGTCTGGTTAAGGGGCTTTACTAGGAATATTCACAAGCATTTTAGGGCTGTAAAACACTGTGTTGCTTGTACCCAGTCAACATTATACTCTCCTAGTAAAGAGGGTCATAGGATAAAGATTTGGATGCCCAATAGGGACTGCCTATCCTAAAACATGACATTTGCATGGTATGGTTTGCAATGCTATATACACACAGTTTAAGCAATTCAGTATCTTGAAACTATATATTTTGAAACATTATTTTACCAGGGAAAATGGTATTGCTCCCAGTGACATTAATTGGAATTTGCTTTTGACAGAGGCCAGAGTCGGCACTATTGAAGTTAAACAAATGACCCCCTTAATCACTGTCTCTTGTTCAGAAGAAAGTCGATCCAATGATAAGAAAGGGGAAGGAATAGAATCTCATTAGAATACTACTTGGATGAATAAACAATTAAACCCTCTGTCAATCAGGGTTCCTTAAAAGAGAAAAAAATGTTATAGAGAAAAATACAGATGTGACTTCTGTAATGGCATCATATAATTCCAGTTAAACACACCAGTGTCATTAGTTCTCAACAGGCCCGACTGGGATTCCATTAAATGTGACATGTCACTTTAGCAGACGTAAAATAAATGTCCTGCTGTGCTTGATCTTTGGAGTGCTGTGAATGGTTTCCAAAGCCAGGATTGATAAAAATTCTGTGTTAACTGTTACAATACTGTATGATATGTGTGGCCAGAGAATAAATATGCATTCATTTTTTAACCAGAACTGGCAAACCGTGCAGGTGTGCAGTTATTCAATGGGTAGATAGGCTGAGAAACAGCTGAGAATCATTTACCCTAATTCTGGTGGAGGCTACTGAGGCTTGTAGTCAGCTGGAGATCTCCAAAAAAAAGAGGAGGGGCCCAATGAAATTTGCCATCACAACCCATTTTGGTGCTCTTTCAGCAGGTAAAGCAGGAAGGGACAGAGTCTACAGGAAACAGAATAAGGTTTTTCTTTATATGCTTTACTCTAACTAATTAGCAATTAGACAATCGTAGTCATATAAGCTTGCCAGTGCTGGCTCTTACATAGGTCCGCCATTGGCGGATCTGGTGGGAGGACAGTGGGACAATTGTACAGATAAAGAAGACTTAGCTTTTTTATTTCTTTAATTTTTAGGAGTAGGCAGGGTCGATGCGTGTCCCCAGCAGAGAAGCAACAGTCAAGCTGCATTAAACACCTGCGGAGGCTGCCCAGAGTAAGTGACTTTCTTGTGTGTGTCTATCTGGGTATGTCAGTGTCTGTCTGGGTATGTCAGTGTCTGTCTGGGTATGTCATTGTCTATCTGGGTATGTCAGTGTCTGTCTGGGTATGTCAGTGTCTATCTGGGTATGTCAGTGTCTATCTGGGTATGTCAGTGTCTATCTGGCTATGTCAGTGTCTATCTGGGTATGTCAGTGTCTGTCTGGGTATGTCAGTGTCTATCTGGGTATGTCAGTGTCTGTCTGGGTATGTCAGTGTCTATCTGGCTATGTCAGTGTCTATCTGGCTATGTCAGTGTCTATCTGGGTATGTCAGTGTCTATCTGGGTATGTCAGTGTCTGTCTGGGAATGTCAGTGTCTATCTGGCTATGTCAGTTTCTGCCTGGGTATGTTTGTGTGTCTGCCTGGGTATGTTTGTGTGCCCTTGATGTATGTGTGTGTCTGAATATTTTTGTGGTTGTGTGTGTGTGCTGGTATTTTAGTGAACATGTGTCTTTGGCTGTGTGTCTGCGTATGTTAGTGTGTGAACATGTTTTGTGTGTATTTTTGTGTTAGTAAGTGTGTGTGGGTATGTCAGCGTACGAACATATATCTTTAGGTATGTGTGTGTCTGGGTATGTTAGTGAAAGTGTGTAGGTATGTCAGTGTAGTAACACAGTTTTTAAGTTAAGTTAGTATGAGTCTGGGTATGTTAACGTAAGTGTCTGTTTATTTTAGTAAAATTGTGTGAACATGTGTCTTTTTCTGTGTATTTTAGTGTAGGTGCCTGGGTTTATTAGTCTGTGGCTGGGTATTTAAGTGTGTAAATATGTCTTTGGGCATGGGTATGCAGATAAAAATATGTTTCTGGGTATTTTAGAGAAAGCGTGTGCCTAGGCATGTTAGTGTTGTAAACATGTGTATGTTGGCTTGTGTGTGTATTTGGGTATGTGTCTTTGTCTGGTTAAGTAGTGTATGTGTGGGTATTTTAGTGTGTAAACATGTCTATGGGTATGTTGGTGTTTGTGTGTCCTGCTATGTATGTCAGTGTGTGAGGGGGAGGAAAGAAGAACAAGAAGAGGCAAGATTAGAAGCGGAGCTGTGGAAAGGAGACAGGAAAGGAGAGGTGGCAGGGAAGGTAGGAGGACGTTAAGTGAGTGAGAGAGGTTTTGGTGTTTGTAGGGGGCAGCATTTCATGAGAAACAGATGAGAGTTAGACGTGTCAGTGGTAGTGCACAAAATTGACTAGGTGTAAAACTAGTAATAGTTCATCTTATTGTCCTATTGAGACTGTAGCAGAAGACTTTTTGTTTATTTTTTGAAGTCTAATTGATTATTTTAGGGCTAATCTTTAATTGTAAAATTGGAAGCCATTTCTATAACTACTGTTCCTGAGTTTTGTTTCAGCACTTACACTACCAGCAAATTCTCATTGTTTGTAAAGGACAGAATAAAGAAATAAGAAAATATTTGCATGGTGTGTCATTTCTTGAGTTGTGTTTCAGGAATACGTAATAATGCGTAATAATAAAATATTGTTCACAGATTTGTCAGGCAGACCAGGGCACTAGTGTCTTGTTAACTGAAATACTGTCCTTGTGCTATGTTTTAGTAATACACTTATACTACCACCAAAAGCCTCAGATTTTTTGTAGAACACAACATAAATCTGTGCCATTAATAGTAAGGCAGGGCAAAGAAAGCAGGGGTTGTGTACATGCTGTGTGTCCAGTTAGTCCTTTAGCTGTTATGTCCACCAGAGCAGGCACTCTGGGACCACCAAAGAGGTCAGTTTTGTATTGTTCCTAACTTCTGTGGACAATAAAAGAGCAGCAGTGAGTTCTTAACTCCATGTCCTTTGAGCAAAACATTGAGGTGTCCAACCCATTGGACAGAGGGGAATGGGCATTAATAGGGCAGGTAGTGGCAGCCCTGAAGCTGTTCAGAGACACCACTGAGAATTCAGTCCCGTGCCATGTGGCTGAATGTTTCTGTCTGCTAGTGTCTGCCCAGTACTCTTCTGCAGCTTTATCACCTCCCTTACTCTGAACTCTTTTTCCTCAAAAATCTCTAATTTTGGGCAAATTCAGCTCCAAATTATGTGGTTGGATGGGTCTGTCTGGTGCGTGCCCATTTGTCCTACTCCCAATATATCACCTTCCTTACTCTGAGGGATCAATTCATCAATATGGTCCAATTTTGGGGTAAATTCAGTCCCATACCATGCTGTTTGATGCTATTGGTGTAGTGCTGCTATAAGTAAATTACTAAAGGAGGTTGCAGGGACCTCTTCTATTGAAAGTATTAATCCAAATTTAGCTTCTGGATGAAAAAAACCTCTCTGAATTTTGACTGAGCCGAAAGATCAAAATTTGTTGTCCAAAAACAAATCCAACAAAAACTAAAAATTAATTCCATTGCATTTTGCTTGCTATGAAATAGATATTAATTAGTACTACGTTGCATCTAGAAAGTTTCTTAAGACGCACACTTTTATGGCAGCAAAGGCTCTCGTTTGTCCACAGGGGATTAAACAATTTAGATAAAACTGCAAAAAACACTACTTTTTTGTCTTTTCAGCACAGAGAAGTAACAAGAAAACGAAAAAACGAGAAATTGCAACAGAAATGTGCTTTTTTTTAAAGAAGAGGGAAATTCGACAATTATATAATTATAGTAGAGTATAAGCTATTTTGTAATTCAGTTTACTTTTAGTAATAATAATAATAATAATATTCCTTTCTCCCACTGAAGGAAAAGTAGGAAAAGTACATATTATGATATTTTCTTTTATATTATATAAATGGAAGATGGAAGATGGAAAAAGAAAAGTGTTGCCTTCAATACTTAGGGGTGCTTTGCACAATCACCTGTATTTTGTTACCAGTACTACATAGATTAAACAATCATTAGACTTACTATGGCAGAACTTGTCAAAAACAAGTTGGTGAAAGAACCTAAAAAAATGATAATCAATGTCCCCATTGGTTTTTAGCAGATATTGGTAGCTGCAGGTTCATACAGATTTCAGGTGAACTGTGTTGCTGCCTGTAGAGTCCGCATCGTCAGGATTGGTGATGGTTCTCTTGACATCCATTGCTAAATCCAGAAAAGCTGCAGACACATTTAATACCCAAGTTTATAATACAAAAGATGGATTTGCTAACATTTAAATGTGCCCAGGAGCAACTTTGACCACAGGCTAGATGGACCATTTTTTTAATAAAAGAAATAAAAGTGTTCTTGGTGGGCCATGGACTGGAACCAGTTGAGCAATACCCAGAAACATGTGTAGTAGACTGTATAGGGTTGTAAAGCATTGTCAGAAACAGGTAGAGTATAGATATAAAAGGGACAGTTGCTGCAGTGCTAACCCCTTCTACTTTGCTTCCTGAGCTCTCTCTATATAAGATGTGACCTAGGATTTACTTGTTATCACATGGGTTCTCTGGAAGTTTGAACATGTCATCTTCCTAATTTCCCTAATCTGTGTTATAGCAGTCAAATTCCTGTGAGCTTCCACTACAAGATTTGTAGGCCATTCAGAATGCATAAAGATATCAGGGAATCCAATGTTAAACTGATTATTATCTAATGCTCCTGCATCCATTCTTCTCCCACCCTTAGGTAATAACTTTGCAATTCGTTCTTACGTTATATCACTGTTCAAACTGCAAGAAATATTATATTGATAAACCGGGTGAATAATCAGAAGATGACATAGAACGTTGTATTAAGAATAACTTACTGAAAATGTAGAAATTTTCAGTTTAAACAACCCAATTGTTATTGGTATGACCTCTACATTAATAAGAGGTCAAAAGAATACAGGTTTAGGAGAACAGATCCATGCATTAGTTAAAGATGGTCAGGTCTTATCTTTTAAATAGGACAGAGGTCCCCTACCCCTTGAGACACAGTGGAACACTCATCTCTGATTACAGAGTGCCTTCTTTAGGCTCAATCAGAATCAAAAAGAACACAAAAACACACACAAGATTGTGAATGTTGATTATCATTAAGTGCTAATAATTGACCCTCTTTAAATTAGTTGATTGAAAAAGCATTGCTCATGGAGGGTGCCACTTCATAATCAGGATGTATATCAGTTAAAATCTTAAAGTGATATGATATTCTTACATCTGGGATATGTTGTGGTGGGCAAACGAGAAATACCTTTTCTTTGTTGCTCCCATAAAATTGAGTAAGCTATTCTTTTAAGCTTCTCCTTGAGAATGTCTTCTTGTCTATGGATCATATAACTTGGAACACATCATTTAAATCGACTTGATGTTCCATTTTTGGAAGACCAAACTAAGGTCTTAAAGATAATTTGCACTTGTAGAATAAATGATAATTAGAACTAGATGTTCCCAGAATACCACTCCGACGATGGTGACACAACCACATACCCTGACAGTGCCACCAATGCATCATTAAGTACTAGGTTCAAGGAACGTAAGACGTGTCAGAGCCAGAAATAACCACCTCAGAAGTGGTAATAGCACGTTTATGTCTTTTGCACATGGAGAGAAAGATGGTATTTCATTAGCATCTTATATAATAATGAGACTGATTAGCCTGTGGAGAGTCCCATGGTTGAAACATTTTCATGAACAACATGTTGCCCCTGTTCCTATGCCTTCCTTAGTTGGAAGTGAATCCCTAGTGGACCGATGGCAGTGTATGTGCGTGTGTATGGGCAGTGTATATGTGTGTGTGTATGGGTAGGCATTGTAAGAGCAGTGTATAATTTTGACAGTCCATCCATACTTTTACGGTTTTGGGCCTAGAGGGAATAGAATAATTCACTTGTTTAACCCAGGGGCACTATTTAGTATTCCCTCAGAACTGATCCTTCAGAGTAAGGAAGGTGATTGCTGTGTCTAACATTGGTTTTAGTATACAGAGTTATAATCAGTGTGTGTGGAGGTGACACATTGTACACTGTTAGACTGTGTGTGTCAGCATATAGTGTGTGTGGGGGATGTCAGTGCACAGTGTGTGTTAGCATACAATACTAGTCTGTGTGGAGTGTTAGAATGTTAAACTGTGTGTGTCAGTGTACTGTTTTCAGGTGTTTTTTTATGTGTCACTGTACAGTGTCAGAGTGAGTGAGTGTGTGTGGGGTGTCATTATACAGAATTACACTGGGTAGAGTGTCCACAAACAGTGTGTCAGTGTATGGTGTTAGACAATGTGTGTGTGTTTGCATTGGACTTGTGCATTCGTATTCTGGCAAACATGAAAAGGAACACGAAGTGTGTTTGAATGTGTTTCTGGGTATGATCGCGTGTTTGTGTCTCGGTATGTTATTGTGTACATGTGTATTTATGGGTATGTTAGCGTGGGCATGTGTCCGAGTATGTTAGTGTGTGGGTATTTTAGTGTGTTTGTCTGGGTATGTGACTGTGTGCGTTTGTCTGCCTGAAATGCTGTCAAAAATGGGTTGATGCCTTGTATTTGGCCAATGTAGCAAAAATGGATATAGAGTCACATAAGCTTTTGAAACCTTAAATGTCTCTTTCTCAAACGGAATACCATATAGGTAGATGACTTATATGACTTTTTTATCATCAACCTAACGAATGTCTCAATGCCGTCATTTAACAAACAATGAATGTCACCAGGCTTTCAAGATGTACATTCCAGCTGGTGTTGTAACTTAACATCATTTCATGGGTGGTAATATGATCTTGATTCATGAAGGCTGTTGCATTATGCGAAAGCCAGAGTTCTGCTGTTCGACATAATCATTTTGTAATTCCTTTTAGCCGTGATGAATTTTGACAGCGAGTTTCTGAAGCCAGTGCTTGGGTAACCAAACACCTTAGCTCTTGATCTGTTTGCCACTTAGGCCTAATGGACTGCATTTGCATGAACGCTGCAGAACTTGACTGCAATTAAAGGCAACATCAATATCCAGGTCCCTTGGAGGACTGAAAAGGGAGAAGAGAAAAAAACGATGTCTAGGAGAAAAAGAAAATAAGAGGGGAGGGGATGGTGGAAATAGCATTATACATAAAGTGCTGTCTGATCAAGGAGAGAGGAAAAACAATATTCATACATTAAAAAGAGGAAGGATATGATTGTGCGCCTAAATACTGTCTAAGCATATGTCCCATTACTGCTTTCTTATTTCTGTTACGCAGATTCGCAGCATTTCTCTTATTTTCAGTGGCAAATAGAATAGATGGGGCTCGATTCCACAATCCGTTCCACTACATGGAAAGCTTGTATACTCTTTGGTATGCTACAATCTGAGCAAACACTTGTATATATTTTATACTTTTTAAAAAAAAAAACATATTGCTGATTTGACAATAGTAGTTAATTACTTGGAGTGGTTTGTAAGAATATAACCCTATGATAAGGATATCTGTCCACACAATATGATAAAAAAACAGTGCTCTTTACTATTTAGTAAGTAAATTATAGGGACGGACTCCAAATTTCTTGTTAATATGAGCGTTGTCGCTTGCAACCAGGCTTTGGGAAATGTTATAGATTTGATTTATTTCTTAATGTATTGTTGAAGGTTCGGTCTGTAATCTCATAAAGGCTACAATATGTTCAAAAAAATGAACCTACATGTTAGAGCTTTACGAAGCCAAGCAGTAAATGTAAATATTCTAGTGCAAATGTAAAGGCAGCCTCGGAATACAAATTATTCTCAAATCACAAGGGATAACCTAAACTGCATCTTTGCGTATATGCGTAATTCAAACACAATTGGACCACTTTGTGAGATGAATTATATCATAGCAGAGTGTTATGAAGCCTTGGGCAGGGTATTAAACTTCAACATTGCCGTACATTTCATACGTAAACACAAATATAAAGAGTATAAGTGTAAAGGAACAACATTTTTGAACAAAAAGATTTGTGTGCAAGTAAATGAGTCAACTCTGAGACCTAAGAAACTATTAACCTTTAAAAACCCTATTATAAGGATTGTAAGTTATGAGGCTGTATGTCTTTTAACCAATTTTCATTGATTTTATTTTTTTATGCAATTGGTCTGTTTGGTGATTTAATTTCTATGCCATTTAGCTAATTACTGATATTCTAAGCCCTGAGTATGATGGTAAATTCCCAACTGGTAATGAAAACACAAGTGCTAATGTATATACAGTATCTATCTATCTATCTATCTATCTATCTATCTATCTATCTATCTATCTATCTATCTATCTATCTATCTATCTATCTATCTATCTATCTATCTATCTATCTATCTATTTATCTATTTGAATACAAGGTACACATGCTAAGAGCTTGGAAAGGTAATTCAAACCTTGAAAGGTAGGATACATATCTCTATAAAGCAACGCATGCATTGTGCTTAGTTGTAAGGTTTTAGATTGATTCTACTTGTGTTTAACCCCTTAAGGACCAGGCTGTGTTTTACCTTTTGTACCATTGGGACCGAGGCTGTTTTAACACTTTTGCGGTGTTCGTGTTTAGATGTAATTTTCTCTTCACTCATTTAGTGAACCCACACAAATTATATGTTGTTTTTTTCAGCACAAGAAGGGCTTTCTTCAGATACCATTGTTTTAATCATATTATCTAATTTCCCATAAAAAAAAATAATAAAATATGATGAAAAATGTAAAAAAAAACCACATTTTCTGACTTTTACCCCAAAAATCTTTTACTCATCCAAAAAAGCTAATGAAAAAACCTACTAAATATATTCTACTATTTGTCCTGAGTTTAGAAATACCCAATGTTTTTATGTTTTTTTGCTTTTTTCTGCACATTATGGAGCATTAAGTACAGGTAGCGTTTTGCTATTTCAAAACCATTTTTTCCAAATCTGGTAATTCTTCCCCCCATGTGCCATTTCGGGTATCTTTGAAGCCGGCCAATGCAATTTACCCCATCAAATCATATATTTTTGAAAACTAGACACCCCAAGGTATTTCAAATGCTACAATTTTAACTCTTTCCATGCACTAATTCTACCATCAGCCTTTGTCAAACTTTGTGGTAGTAATTTATTTTGTGTTTTTTTATCGCTACAATTGCTCTTCAGGTATGGATTTACAGCTCCTGGTATACATCACTTTCAAACAACACCCCAATATGTGTTCAGCAACATCTCCCGAGTTGAGTGATACCCCTCATGCATGGGTTTGTTGGGTTGTTTGGGAGGTAAAACGCCACATTTAGGAAGTGCACATTTTTTAACTTGGAACTTTTACCTCTGGTCATTCTGCCCCCATGTCCTAATAGGACCATCTTTGAAGCCGGCTAATTCAATTTACCCCATCAAACCATATATTTTTGAAAACTAGACACCCCAACGTATTTCAAATGCTAGTATTTTAACCCTTTCCATGCATGAGATTCTACCACCAGCCTTTGCCACACTTTGTGTTAGTATTTTTTTGGTATTTTTTTTTACACAAATTGTACTTTGGGTATACATTTATAGCTCCAGGTATACGTCACTATCAAACAACACCCTAATATGTGTTCAACAACATCTCTCGAGTACAGTGATACCACCCATGCATGGGTTTGACTGCTGTTTGGGGTTAAAAGGCCACATTTGGGAAGTGCGCTTTTTTCCCCCTATTTTGGTCAGTCTGTGCCTATGCCCTATCTTTGAGCCTGGCCACTACAATTTACCTCATAAAACCATATATTTTTGAAAACTAGACACCCCAAGGTACTTAAAATGGTAGTATTTAACCCTTTCCATGCATCAGATTCTACCACCAGCCTTTGCCACACTTTGTGGTAGTATTTTTTTTTGTATTTTTTTCACACAAATTGTACTTTGGGTATAAATTTATAGCTCTAGGTATACGTCACTATCAAACAACACCCTAATATGTGTTCAGGAACATCTCCCGAGTTCAGTCATACCCCACATGTATGGGTTTGTCTGGTGTTTGGGGTTAAAATGCCACATTTTGGAAGTGCGCTTTTTTTTCCCCCATTTCGGTCAGTCTGTGCCTATGCCCTATCTTTGAGCCCGGCCACTCCAATTTACCCCATCAAACCATTAGTTTTTTTAAATTAGACACCCCTTGGGTATTTGAAATGCTTTTATTTAAATTTTTCCATGTCAGGATTTTTGGGAAGATACAGCGCTAATTTTAGCACTTGCTCATAACAATAAACTTTATTTTTTTATTTTATTTATTTTACTCTTTTTGGACTTTTTTTTTTACATTTTGCTGGAACTGGATAGTTCCTCTAAAGCATAATAATTTTTAAATGTTACCATGTTTTTTTTAAGCTTTTTCTTTTTTTCCTTTTTTTTTTATATTTTTTTTTTTTTTTTTTATAATATTTTACTAATCACATAGTGATTAGAAAGCTGGGCTCCATTGACTTGTATGGTTGAATGCAGTACCTGTATTCAACCTGCAAGTGGAGCCAGAGTTCACTAGAGGGTCTGGAGACCGTCTAGCCAACTTTTAAAACTTTATTATTCTTTTTCCCGGGCCGCCGCCATCTTGCGGATGGCGAAGACAACGTGCAGCTGCGGCTGTGACCGCTCTCCGGAGCGGTCACAGCCCACCCAGAGGTAAGTGTTTGGTGTCGCTGGATGCCTCCTGATCGAGGCATTCCAGCAACACCATTGACGTTTAGGAGGTGATCGTTGATCGCCTCCTAAACGCTTTTAAAACGGGCGTCCGCCGCCATACAATGTATGGCGGCTGTTGACGCCCCGGGGAGGGGCCAGACATGGCCCATCATGCCGATCTCGGTGTTGCTGAATGCCTCGACATCGAGGCATTACAGCAACACCGTTTAAGCTTAGAAAGTGATCGTTGATCACTTTCTAAGCTTGTTTAAGTCCCATGACGTGTCAGGCACGTCATAGGTCGTTAAGTGACCGTTTTGCATGACGTGCCTGACCCGGCAATGGACGTTAAGGGGTTAAACTGTTTTTTTGTTTTGAGTTACCCCTGAGTAAACTGAGTAAACAGATCAGGGTGGTATGCCTAATACTGGTGTACCGGGCCAGTCACCTTGCTCTATCAGCTAGAGAGGTGCAGGGAAGTGCCCAGTGGGGTAACGTAAATGTTTATTTAGGAAAAAAAGAACAAACTAATAGCCAACAGCTCTCTATCTCAAATCTCATAACTACATTCCTCAGAGGAAGGTTTTTGGAGAGGAACCCACACGGATGTAATGGGCCATTCAGGCGTGGGGCATTTAGATAGGAGGGAGCCTACTCCTGTCTCAGAAGCATCAACCTCAACTATTAAGGGGAGAGCTGGATTCTGGTGGATCATCATAAGAGCTGTGGCAAAAGCAGTCTTGAGAGACTCAAATGTCTGTACTGCAACCAGGGACCATGAGCTGGAAGTTCCGGATGAACTTTCTATAGTAATTAGCACTAAAAATCTTTGTAAGGACCATTGACTATTAGGGTGAGGCCATTGCAATACTGCAGATACATTTTGTGGGTCCATAGCAAACCCTTAAGCGGAGATAATATCTACTAAGTGTTTTTGGTGTTAACATGTGTGTGTGTGGGTGTCAGTGTATGATGTTATTGTGAGTTTGTGTGTAAGCGTATGGTGCTTGTGGGTCAGGGGTGAGCCTAGGTTTAGTTGTGACTGGTCTATATAAGTTTATAGTGGTAGCGTGAGTAGGTGTTAAAGCAATGATTACTATGTATGTCTGTTAGTTATTGGGGCGCATTGAAGAAATACTGCACCTAGACACAACTCACCTTATGCTTGCCCCTGTCTGTCTAAATTTTTTCAAAGAGCGTCCATTCCAAATGCAAGTATCTAGTTGTGCAAACTTTATAGCACAAAGTGAGCCTGCTTGATTAGTTGAACAAGATTATAACAAACAACTAGTATTAACATGCAGACAGCATTTATCAGAATCAAGGATATATCACTAAAACACTCAGAACACTGTTGGCATACTCTTCTATCAATTAGCAGGATTTCTTGATTATCATTTTGCTCTATGCTCTATGCCAGGGGTGTCCAAGTTTTTTCTGCAGTGGGCCACTTCATCAGAATTGTATACGTGCGAGGACCGCACTAATTTTTCACAGTGAGAAAATATGGCCTTTAATAAGATATGCAGATTAAAATAAAGTGAATGACACAAAACCTTTTCTTTTCCTCTCACTGATTTCTGGGCCTAGAAAGTTTTGTGACTACAAATTCAGGATTCTGGATAAGTAAAAATGAAATAGTTCTATTTATTCTAGGGATGCACCAAAATGAAAATTCTGGACCAAAACTGTGTATTGATGCTGCCAGCAGTATGTTGTCTGCACATCACTTACAGCCACCCTGTACCATGCCCCCCCACTTACACATCCATGCTATCACACACTCATTCATTCATATACTCATTAATTTACAGATTCATTCCCTCAATCATGCATACTCATTCAAACACCCTCCCCCACCCTCTTACCTGCACTGCAGCTCTCTCTCGATGCTGCTCACAGACTTCAGCAGGGGGCGCAGCCTCCCTCTGCGTTCTCTTGTACTGCACAGAGGAAGCAGGACTGGAGCATAGTCATGTGATATCACGTACATTCATGTGACTCTGCTGGGTTCCGCTTCCTCTGTGCAGTACAAAAGACGCTCCCACAGCAAAGCACAGCAGGGCTCTTGTGATCCCGGTTGCCCTGGCTGCCGATCTCACGCGGGCCGCACCTCGAGGACCCTCTTAACCTTTTGAATCTGTAAGGTTGTCAATGGCCTGTGGGACATTTATGTGACTGGGAGGGGACTACCTTTTTATACATGCAATTTTTTAATGCAAAATGATTTTAAGGATAAAATAGGAGTTTTCAGTAGAAATCTCTCCAGTGTTACACTGTAAATTCTCACTTGAATTAGGGTCCTGAAACAATATAATTTGCAAAGAGTGGTAAACCTTTTTTTATTTTTGTGTATATGCATAAACAAAAGCCTTCTTCTTGTTCTGTCTCCTCAAAGCCCTGTAACATTTGTGTCACAATTTCTTAGTTTGACAACTTATGTTTTTGGGAAGATTGTTGTTGATGGTGAATTTGCATTCCGGAAGATGTTGCCTTATTTCTTGATTAGTGAGTAGAACCCTGAGCATTTCTCTTAAGAACGGACTCTTAAGTCAATATCGCTTCATGGTTCATAGATCGAACTAAACTAATGTATTTTACCGTGGAAGTAAAGGAGTGTTTAGACTGAGAGACTTTTTTTTTTTTTGCAAAAGGCTTTTGACAATTTCCTTTATTGTAGACATCCAAGAAAAAATCTTGAATGTAGTCCTAAATGCAAACATTTGTGAATGGGTACAAAATTGATTAACTCAAGAGAGTTGTAATTGATGGAGGATATCCATTGTGGTCGAAGTGATATCCTATAGGGACTTCTCCTGATGCTGGGAAAAGGAATATTGTATATCTTACAAAATGATTATTCAAAGGAAAATGGAGGAGAGTATTTTGGCTGCATCAAAGGTATTGGTTTGGCATATTGCCTGGAGAGTTTGGTAAACGCTTAAAAATACAGAAGTTTATAATATATTAGGCTTGCTGGACAGGGTTAACTTAAATCATTGAGGTTGGATGTCTAGGGACTAAATAAATAAAAGACAATACTATCATTATTTCTTGCAGGAGGAGGCAAATAAATTAAATATGAGGTTGAACATAGAGGGAGCAATACCCTACAGTGTATTGGCTGTACAATGTATACAAAAAACAAAAACTGTCTGCGCTTCTTACCCCAATAAAGTTGGCAACAAATTTATAAACATAATATAAATGAGAGGTTTTGGTTATATGAATTGGCCAAAGCATAATTAAGCTCACCCGCCACGTCAAGGCACACTCGCAATAGGGTGAGAACCTACTCTCACCTCCTACATAGTGGGCACACAAAGCAGTTTATACTGCTACCAAAACCTTATTAATGTGTTGGGAGAGGTGCAATTAAACCTCCTCCCTATTAACCCCTGGACAGCAAGCTGCAACCAGACTGATGAGGAGCCAACAACCTCAAATATGTGCAAACAGGGAAAAGAAAAAAAATGTCGGTGCGCTAAGCTAGTCACAGGCTCAAATAATACAAATGTGTAATACGAGGCCTACCAAACAGGTGTAAGCATGCTGCAAGAAACAGTGTATTGGCTGTACAATGTATACAAAAAACAAAAACTGTCTGCGCTTCTTACCCTAATAAAGTTGGCAACAAATTTATAAACATAATATAAATGAGAGGTTTTGGTTATATGAATTGGCCAAAGCATAATTAAGCTCACCCGCCACGTCAAGGCACACTCTCAATAGGGTGAGAACCTACTCTCATCTCCTACAGTTTTTGTTTTTTGTATACATTGTAAAGCCTAACAGTGATTTACACCCACACCTGAAAAAAATCCCCCAATAATCAGCTGTGAATTTGGAAATTGCATTCTACACTAGATGGTATCGATCGAGCGGTACTAAGGCAAGGCCTTTTTTACAGGTAATGGCAACTTATTTTCTTATTTTCAATTAATTAACTACATTATATTAAAAACAGCTTCCAGTGTATGCATAGGAGGCATTTTATGGTACCTCCATCAGTCAGCAGTCCACAGTGGGTTTTGCTGGCAACGTGATATACTGTAACCTGTGAAAGCAATATGAACATGTCCATATAGCAGATGTATGTTGTTACCTTATTAGCAGGGCCGGCCCTACAATGGAGCCGACTGGGGCAATTGAAGGGGCGCTTTTTTTTTAAGTGGAGGAGAGAGAGGGGCGCCGAGTGGTTTTCGCTTACCCGCTCGGCGCCCCTCTCTCTCTCCTCTGCGGCGAGTCTCCGTGCTCTGCCACGGTGCCGGCTTGTAATGCTGAGCGCCGGAAGTGACGTCAATTTACGGCGCTCAGCATTACAAGCCGGCACCGTGGCAGAGCAAGGAGACTCGCCGCAGGACTGTTTAAAGGTAAGTACCGGGGGGGGGGGTTAGGGTAGATAATGGCGTCGGCAAAGTTTAAAATGGCGGCATTTTAAACTTCGCCCCAGGCGGCATTAAGTCTTGGGCCGGCCCTGCTTATTAGCTCTATTGGTAGATAGCCTTTGTAATGTATCTTAAATGCACTGCATCATACTTTTTTTCATCCATTTGGACGTAAAGTCTTTAACAAAAAAAAAAATTCCATTTGGTTATAAAAAAAAAGTACAGCTTTCCTCCCACTTACTGTATATACATTTTGCCATCAATGTTTAAAAAAATAAAACAAAATGTGCAATTATATATTTATATTTAAAGTGAGTATTCAACACGAAGAAGCAGAAATTCTTTGTTCATTAACCCCTTAATGCAATCAATGCACATGCATTCAATACTGTGAAATCTCTGTATAACCCAAATGCCTCTAGAAAACATTGTAAAAGAAATAACTATTTGATAAGTATATAGATACCAAAGTTGATAAAAAATATTGAGACGACATGTAAGGGGCGAAATACATTTTATATAATATATAATTATGTTGATGGCTTATAGGTTAACAAAACAGAATATATTTACCATTTTTTCAAGATGGGAACAGTGCAAGATGTTTCGGTAAATGTAACGCAGGCTCATTTAACATAAGTGTTATACAGAAAGGCCAGCAGAAAATGTGAATACTCCATAATACATTGAGAAACATCGTCTGAATATAAATTAGCTTCGGCTGCCTCTGGATCAACATAATACATATCCAGGTGCCAGAACCCAATGGCTGAGCTCAATAAACCCTTTTGGGAATAATTTATCAAGCAAGAGGCAGCAAAATGCAGACAGCAAAGTGATGCAATTTAAAGCACTTTTGCGTTCTATTTAAGGAGCACATTTGCCTCACAAAAAGTGGAGTAATTAGGTCTTAAAAGTGGAGGAAATACCTTTAATGTGAAGCAAATACGTATCATAAATACATGCAAGGGGAAAAAAGTAGCTGAGATCGTGAATTTTAGAATCCATGTCATTCTATCTCATTGATAAATGCCCCCTGGGGAGAAAATACTACTGTTACTGTTGGAACAGTATTACCCGAGGCATGATAACAGACTGACAGAATAATGCAATGATTGCAGAGTAAAAAATGGCATGTAATAGGGTGCATTTTTACATTGGAATAGGATCAGAATTCTTATAAGATAACATTTAATTTCACATCTAGCTTTATCTATGGTATACCCACATTTAAGTTTGGCACCCAATGGCATTTAAAGGGACAGGTGTTCAGGGTAAAATGCATATTCTATGTATTTTATTGTATGCAAACAGGCGCATGTTTTCTGTTTTTACTGAAGTTAGTATATGGAACTTATTTACTTGTTCCACATGGCAGAAATGTAAATAATCTTCCTGCACATGCACTTGTAGCGCTTCTGTTTGTGACAGGGACCAAGGCTGCAAGGGTTAAACTCTGTCTGTCTTTGCCGGCTATGCCTCTTCCAGGGTCCTGAGGAAGCTATGCTGCTGCTTGCTGCCGTGTGGAAGTAATATAGCTCTTTGTGCATCTTTGCATCCAACCGAGAACCAGTTAAGACTGTTTTTTGGGAGGAAAACACAGCCTTTTATCAAGTGCAGATCATAAAAGGGCAATAAAACAAGCAGATAAAGATTCAAATAGGGAATTGAGACAAGGCAACAATTAAACAACGAGGGGACCAATGGATGTCAGCTGGTGTCTGTAAACATGTGCCCTTGATAGTGGGTAAAAAAGCGGCCAATGGAGAAGAGTCGGTTCCTTCAGCAGTGACCAACCAGAAGGCTGTCTATCTTTCCAATGTTCTGCTATGGGAACAAATTGACCAATCATTTGGAGCTATTGTGGGAGGGTGACCAATCAGAGAAGCTCCTACATTCTCGATACTGAACCCAGGGACACTCACATAAATGCTTCCACTCCCATCATAACTATTCCGTCACACCATTAAAGCTCATGGGAGTTGTGGCAGCCAGTTGGCATGTATGGTAGCTGAACACTGACATGCAAAATATGCATTGGAGCCTAGGAAAATGGACTCCGATATGCTGTAAAATATGGGGACCAGTCCATGTATCACCCAGTAATGTTGTGGGCATTTTCTATGGGACACAAATGGTTAAGCTAGGCCTGACAACCTATATTTGCTTGCTATACAACAGCTTTCACTTCTGTTTTAATGCCATTACTGTACAGCACATTCTGCATTTGTTGTTGGCAAATATATACGGTACTTTAAATTGGCTGGCTGGGCAGATCATAGTTTTCCCTTAAAATGGCCCCTTAAAATGGTACTTTGGAGGTCTGTGCTTTGTTGTATAATTTCCATGTGAACTAATGGGAAATGCCATCCTCTGTGACGTGGTAGGTCTGTAAGGAGGGTGTTGAGGATGCTGCCTTGGGCCGGGCCCAGGGGGGGGCAACACTCGTAAAAATGGCACTGCCCCAATTAGTGATCTAATGAGAAGTGACAGAGAGATCTTTCTCAAGTGAGACAGAGTTATGGATTTGGAGGCATCTGTCTACTCTATGCCTCTTAGGGATGCTCACAAATCATGTTTCTCCAATGGAAACATGTCTGTTGATTAGCAAGAGGTACAGTATCAAAAAGCAGGGGCAAAGGGCAAAAGCATGATCCTTCATTTGTTTCATTCAGCTACATCCAGTGTCAAATTACACACTTAAAACTGTGGTCAAACTTCTTTTCTCTTGGTCCCTGACATTCAGTGAATGGCTTTGCGTTTATTCTGCATTGTTTCATTGTAAGTATATGGATCATCATCCACTGCCAGTCACGCTATGCTTTTTTTTGTAACTATAACTTCTTTGTTACATCTCACACAATTTCCGTCACTATGTTCTTAATGCCTCTTCTCTGACAATAAAAATCATCACATCCTCCTTTTCATGTCCATCACCCCAAAGTCCATTAGTTCTGCCACAAGTTCTGCCATGCCCTCGTGCAGCACCCACACAGTCCTCCTCTCATTGCCTCCCCTCCCACTGAAGCAAACATGACAAATTTATAATCACTGTGTAAGATGAAATCATTGTTTCTATATTCCTCTGCCAACCTGTCAGTACCCATTCCCTCATCCTGTGATTTGCGAACGGACAGAACTGCCCAACCCCCGTCACACTCTGTCGGAGAGCAGAGATTGATGGGTGTTCGTAACCCTCCCCTCCATCCTCTCTACCACAGCTTCTGATTACTAGAGTGGTTTCCCAAGTCTTCATAAAATCACTTTGTCACTTCAGATTCAGCTGCTGAGCACTTTGTGATGGACACTACTCTGCTATCTTAAAAAAATAATATTAAAAATACAACTAGAAAACTATTTCACTAGTATGGAGTAAAACATAATTTACAGACTTAAATTCGTACCAATCAAGTATTTAAAAATAATGGGGATTCTCAGATTGTTTCTTATTTAAATAATTAAGTGTGTTTGGCCTGTTTGGCCTGTGGGAGTTTTTCCTTCTTCTCTATTTACACAAAGCTGCAAGGTGAATCCTCAGCTTTGGCCAACCGTCTAAGTGAAATCTGGTAAATGAGAAGTAAATTGCCAGGAAGGAGTTGAAAAACAGGAAGGAGGTGGAGTAAATCTTGTACCTGTTAACTATCCCTTGCCATATTACACTCATGGAGCAAGTACCCCAGGGGCTGTATTGCTGTGAGAAGTGTAGCCTACTTGGAATCCAAGATATTGGATCTAAGAGAGCAACTGGCAACACTGAGTAACATTAATAATATGGAGAGTAGCCTGCTCCTTACTGAGCAAGTACTAGCTGGGGTCAGGGTAAGGGTAGAGATGGACTAGACCACGGAGCTGGGTACGTTGTAAGAGGGGAAGTAGGAGTAATAGGTTTAGCGAGGCTAGCTCGGGACTTGCTCAACCTAACATTTTTGCCAGTTTGTCTGAGGATGCTGGAGAGATCAGTTAAGACCTGACATAAAATATGGCAGGCTGATTCACCTAGAAGTAGCCTCTCTAGTACAGATGGGGAAGAAAGCTAGGAAGGCTAGACAGATTGTGGTAATAGGGCACTGTGATGGGAACGACCCGTACCCTAACTGGGTACACCCGCCAGATGATCCTTCCTTCTCCCCATGGCCACAGGGAACACAAAACTTCAACCGCCAGGCAGGACTAGCAACGAAGAAAGCAGAGAACATAGCTCTTTGAGAACCTCGGCGACGCTGTAGTATACAGAAGCATAGCAATGCAGTGCTTTACCTTAGCGATAGGACCTCCAAGGTAATATTTTAAGGAATATTACGTGTACCACACGCTACAACAGGGAGGCAGTACGAGATTAGGGAAGCAAATGAGTGGCTGCAAAAACGGAAGGATTTGGGTTTTTTAGAGAACTGGGCAGACTTGTGCACCCAAACGGGCCTTCAGTGGGTTTTGTCATAGACATTTTATTTTAAAATACAGAGCTAAAGTTGCATCACTAGTCTCCCATCTATAACTGCTAATAGAACACACCACTGCAAAACAGAAATGTAAAAGAGGCTTTGTAGGCTGAGTATGGATGAAATCTTCTGGCGCTGGAGAAGGTGGCATTAAGACTTGTTCTACCCGTTCCCTGCCCCCTTTCCAGTGATGCATGGCTTCCTATGCTTATCACACCTGATTGTCACAGCTCTCCTAATGAGAAATATTTTTGTGCCATTAAAAGCTCAGTTCCATCTAAGATTCTTATCATTAACTAACCTCTCTAATATATTAAGCAAATTAGCATTATCATTTTTTTTATTATTATTTTAATCACACAAAACGCCACCAAAACGTTTGATAATCTTTTTTTCAGTTTCCGTGGCAGTATCTTATCAAAGATGTTTTGGGTCAGATGACAATTAAGTGTTCCCAGCAACAAATATAAAAAGTGGTGAAATGTTATTTGAATAAAGAACCCAATCTGAGAAGGGTTAACTCATTCAATAGTACTACAACTAGGACCATGATTCAATGATCTGTCTAAGCCTTAATTGGTTTTAGAGGAGGTGAAAATGCATTGTTTGCAATTTAATGACCGGTTGAAAGTCCTGTTCTCAGAAGTAAAATCTAGATAACGACACATGAAAAATGCCAAAAGGAACTTTAATGAAAACATCATCCCTAAACCAGTTCAATGGGGTCTGTAGGAAATTAATGCATGTTAGATTGTTAAGTTTTACTCTAAATTTTCTAGATGATAAAAAACACCTACAAGCAATCTAGAAGACCGCTATAATAAATGCTAAAATTAACCCTTTCATTGTCAGATGAAATATAATATATACCAAATATTTTAGTTTATCTAGTGGATATGCATGTAATTTATTTTAATAATTGCTTATAATAATAATAATAATTATTAATAAATGCAAGAAAACACCTCTGTTTCAATTGTAACATACATGATCATAATGTGTAGGGTTCTACATCTGTAGAGGCTTTGTCTTGTTTGAGTTTCAGTTCATATCAAGAGGATTTGGACACTTCTAGTTTCAGTATCTTACTGATGTGGCACCACAGCCACCAGGCCACCGGGCACCCCCGTGATTAGGGGCACCCGGGGCGGACCGCTCCCTCCACCCCTATAGGTACCCTA
This sequence comes from Spea bombifrons, assembly GCF_027358695.1. Lineage (NCBI taxonomy): Eukaryota > Metazoa > Chordata > Amphibia > Anura > Pelobatidae > Spea > Spea bombifrons. The sequence continues at coordinate 19,550,225 of NC_071090.1, read as the reverse complement.
CTGCATACAATCACGTTCTCCACTCCCACACAAAAAAAAAAACAACGAAAGTACTTGCCGCACTGAATCTACAGAGACTGTAGGGCACAAAATTATGCAGGTCGCACAGCAAACTGAAACAGAGAGTGACCTGAAACAGAATGCGAAACTGAGCACTGAAGATGTAGATCAAATAAATAATACATGGAAACCCTAAATTGCAGACATAGATAACAGATCATAAATCCCAAAGGCCAGCCCTGGCACCCAGATTGCACACAAAGGACTTGTCCCAGTATTCGATTGCATCCACAGGACCTGACCAGCACCTAGATTGGATGCATAGGACTTTCCATCTTTGCCCCTAAACAGCATGTCTGTGCCATAGTTGTCCCCAAACAGGCAGTCTGTGCCATCTTTGTCCCAAACAGCCAGTCTGTGCCATCTTTGCCCCAATCACCCAGTCTGTGCCATATTTGCCCCAATCAGCCAGTCTGTGCCATCTTTGCCCCCAAACAGCCTGTCTGTGCCATGCTTGCGCCAAACAGCCTGTCTGTTTATCATATATATAATGGAAGGTTTAACCTTGGTGCCTGCTACACAATGCTAAACAAAATTGAATGCAAATTAAATTGATTTCTAAAATACTGTGAATGCCAGGTTATGTTTCACTTGTATTGTAAGTGAGTGGACGGACAATAGAATAATGTAAAATGATGACAATGACCCTAAATTGACTTCTGTATTCGTTTTTGTATGTAGCATCTGCTAACCGTAAAATGAAAGTTGATTACAATGTTATTCATTCTGGCTGACCCAGACATTAGTGGCATTGCCAGGGGACAGCATACTGTTTTATCAGTTCTAGGGTACGAGCTGATGGCTAGATGGTATATCACATCAGTGAGTATTAACAAATGTTTTCATACCCATTCACTTTACTTTTTTTATTATGAGCATAAGATTCTTGTGTATTTGTTTAAAAGACTGGGCGATTTATTTACTGGTTTATTATCAAATCCAAGTGTACAATGATGCCTGTACGTTTTGCTTGCTCCTGTATTGCTATATGGTACCTTTTGATGGGATTTGGCAATGTTACGTTTTCTCGAGGCAAAGTCAAGATTAAAGAAAAAAAGCTCATTTAAAAAATTGGTAAAGTAGAAAAAAGCATAAATAAAGGAGGTAAAATGGGCAGCCCTGCCTTGACACTTTAAGAGAAGAGAGAGACCTTCCAGAGAGTTGAGCAACGTATGAGCACTCAATGCTTCACAATGTAAAAAGTAACAATTACATGTGCAGATCTTTTTTACCGTGAACAATACATAAGACTGTTCTTTGTAGTGCATGCGTAAATCAGTGCTAGTTCTATCCTTCACATCTATAGCAAATACTCATAATGGTCTATTATTTCATTAATCGGGGACTTCTATTCACTCCTAACTTACAGCTTTGATGCCGTTTTTTGTACTATTCGGATTACAGTAAATCCTATTCCACTTCTTATAATTTATTTTCCCCTCTGGAGCTATGAGACAAAGGGAACACGCTACTATTCTTTTTCCCTAAACAAAACCCAAAACATTGTATTTAAATATGTCCAGTGTCTCAATAATAAGGCCTTTTCATGCTGCAGGCTTTATTAAAGTTAATTTATAATTAATATGTATGCGCAGAGCAAAACCATAAAAAAATGTGTTTTTTGCTTGGTTAAGCACGTTGAGCTGGATCTAGTATGAAACATTTAACGTCCATGTGTATGCTGGGTTTTCCTTTAACCATTATATAGCCTGAGGCAATGTAGGCCTTTGATGGCCAAATACTTGACCATTCAGCTGCTGGAGACTAACAAACCACAATAATTGGGGATTACTCTAGCCTTGGTGTAGAGATAATCTAAATTTTATTAAAGACAGGAGGCGAATATTTGCATAACTTCTTTACTACAAAACCTCCAGCAGCAAAGAAACAGTTAACATGTAATAAAAAGTGACCAATAGGAAAACAGGAAAAAGTTCATAAATATCACTCCAAAACAATCCCACTTCCTCTTCTTTGATGGTGTGCCGAAACGTGAAGCACAGGAATGTCATAGTACTCAAAGGAGAAGAAACCTGGACAACGGGAAAACCGACCATCCAACGAAAAGGTATGTATCAAGAGGAGAATCAAACTGCAAGAAACAGAGAGACATCATGAAAGTACACAGTTCATGAAAATAGTTTTAGTAAATAAAACGAAACATCAGTCAGAACATAAATAATGTAAATAAATAATATTCATACAATATAATAAAAAAATATGACAAGATATAAATAATACCAGACAAATAAACCCAGGGAGGGAGAAAAGCATAATGGGTGGGAAATATTCGCCTCCTGTCTTTAATAAAATTTAGATTATCTCTACACCAAGGCTAGAGTAATCCCCAATTTTATAGCAAGACAGGAGGCTTCATATTTGCAATTTTAAAGCGACACCAATAATCTAGAGGAAACGTGAGGACGAGGGCGATAATAAAAACAGCGAAAAGTAGTTTCCCTAGACCAATCCGCCGCAGACAGAATATCAGAAAGGGAACCTCCCAAATCAAACGCAGCGGAGGCAGCAGCGCCTCGAACGGAGTGTGCGCCAAAACAACTATCGACACCCGCCAAACGGAGAATCCATTTAATCCATCTGGCTAGTGTAGGAGAAGAGACCGGCTTAAAAGGAGATACATAACTAATAAACAAAGGTCCCGAAACTGAGGATCGAAGAGATAATGTAGAAGCAAGATAAACACGAACACAATCCGCCACACACAGATTAGGGTGGTCAGAAAAATAGGGGTAAACGACCGAAGAAGAATAAGACTTCGTTCTACTAGAGATAGACACCAAAACACCCTCCGGAGAAAACGAGAAGGAGGTAGTGTTAAAAGCTCTAATGTCTGAGACCCTACGAAAAGAGATCAAACAAAAAAGAAGGGCCAACTTAGCTGAAAGTTGACGCAAAGACAGAGCGTTGTTAACCGGCCACGATTCCAGAAAGTCAAGGACAAGCGAAACGTCCCAAAAAGAGGAATACCTGGAAGAAGGGGGTCTCGCGAGGCGAATCCCTCTAAGTAGACGGCAAACAGTAGGATCCTTACCTACGCTCGTCCCATCCACAGGAACATGGGCAGCGGAGATGGCCGACCGAACCACGTTGAGGTAACGATATGACTTACCCAAAGAAAAAAGATGAGCCAGAAAATTCAAGATCATCACCACAGGGGCCGTAAAGGGATCCACCTGTTGTTCCACACACCAGCGTTGCCAGGATTGCCACGCTTGTAGATAGGATCGTCTAGTACCCGGAGCCCATGAATCCCAGAGAAGATTTCTAGCTTCTTGTGATAAGCCTGAGGAACTCCAGGAACCCCGGAAACCATCCAGGCCACTAAGGACAACTGGCCTTGGAGAATCAGTGGATGAGGGTTGCCGTCCTGATTCAGGAGAAGGTCTCGCAACTGAGGAAGCAAGAGAGGGTCTGCACATGACATCTCCAGCAACAGGGGAAACCACGGTTGCATTTTCCAGAAGGGCGTGATCAGCAATAAGGTGATCTGTTGTCTGCTCACCTGATAGAGGGTCCGGAGAATCATGGAGAAGGGCGGGAAAGCGTACGCTCCCGCAGGAGGCCAGACTTGAAGAAAGGCATCCACTGCCCGCCAAAGAGGATCCGGAAGCCAGCTGAAGAAAACTGGCAGCTGATGGTTGGTCCTGGACGCGAAAAGATCCAGAGATAGTGGACCCCGAAGTCGATCTAGAGATTCGAAAACCTCTGGAAAAAGACGCCAGTCGCTGACATCCCTCCAATGCCTGGAAAACCAATCCGCTACCATATTTTCTTTCCCTGGGATATACTCCGCCCTGATGGCAAGGTGATTGTCCAGGCAATATTGATACAGATCCCTGGTGAGATCCGACAGAAGCTTGGACTTGGAGCCCCCTAAATGATTGATGTAGCGGACGGCCGAAACATTGTCCATCCTGAGGACCAAAGAACAATGTGTTATGTTCTTGGTGAAACTTCGAATGGCAAATGAGCCGGCGATCAGTTCCAGGCAGTTTATATGGAACCCTCGTTCTTCTTCCGTCCAGAGTCCGCCGGTGGCCGAGTTTTCGCAGGCCGCCCCCCAACCAAGGAGGCTGGCATCCGACTCCAGATAAAAATCTGGAGCGTGACCGAAGATAGCCCGACCGTTCCAGGCATCCATGTGACGTAGCCACCAATGCAGTTCTACCCGAACCTCGTCCGTCAGCTGAATCGGTTGGTCGTATGAATCTGACCGACGTAGATAAGCCGTTTTGAGACGTTGCATAGCGCGATAGTGTAAAGGGCCAGGGAAAATAGCCTGAATGGAGGCCGAAAGTAACCCCAGGGTGCGCGCAAGATCCCGTAGGGAAACACACTGGGAGCGAAGAATACGGCGTATATTCTTCCGTATAGCAATCAGTTTTCCCGATGGAAGTTTCAAAACAGCCTCCACGGAATCCACAAGAAATCCGAGGAACAGGACCGACTGGGAAGGAGAAAGGTCCGACTTCTTGTCGTTGATAATGAAACCCAGGGACTGGAACAGTTGGACAGCCATCTGAGTATCCTTGAGAAGAGTATCCCGGTCCTGTGCCATCAGGAGAACGTCGTCGAGGTAGATGATGAATCTGACGCCGCGTTCCCGCAAAAACTCCATGACTGGTTTCAGCAGTTTCGTGAAGCACCATGGAGCGGAACTGAGGCCAAAGGGAAGGCAAGTGAATTGCCAGAGAACGTCCTCCCACCAAAACTGAAGGAACCGTCTGTCTTCTGCGTGGACCGGCACGGTAAGGTAAGCGTCCTTTAGATCCAAGCGAGTGAACCAGTCCCCTTGACGTAGTAGATCGCGCAGCAGATGGATCCCTTCCATCTTGAAATGTTGATAGGTCACGTGGACGTTCAATGCTCGCAAATTGATGACAGGACGGAATTCCCCAGTCTTCTTCTTCACCAGAAAAATGTTACTCACAAACACCGGACGTCCACGAGCGCGTTCGATTGCGTCCTTCTCTCGAAGGGAAGAGAGTTCTGCATGAACCAACCTTAGAGAATCCCGTGACATATGAATAGGGAGAGGGGCCCGAGACTGACAAGGAGGGGAAAGGAAATCTATGCGAAAACCCCTGACACATTGAAGTACCCAAGGATCCCGTGTAAGACTTCCCAACAGTGGGTGAAATGTACGAGTCTCCCCGCCACAGGAATATGCGGAAGAAAAATAGAGGTCCTTACCTGATGGAAATCTCCCTCTGAAGGATGAAGATGTGCCTCTTCCTCTAGTAGAACCTCTGGTGAGCGGGTTCCGGTATTGAAAGCGACGTGTCGCATCATATTGGAATCTGGGCCTGTTGCCTTGATAGGCAGCTCTGCTGGTGACCCGGCCCCTCTGTCGACCAGCTCTGGACAAAAAACGGTTCTCGCTCCTGAAAACCCTGCGTAGAGACGTCTGCGCCTTATTCAGCGAGGTAAATATATGAACGTGTTGGTTAAGTTCTTTTAAAAACCTATCACCGAAAAGAAGGCCCTTGGCCTCAGGGCCCAGTTCCTTGGGCGCCAGCTCAGATAACTTAGTGTCCAGCTTAAACAATGCCGCCTTCCTACGCTCGGCTGAAATAGCAGCGTTGGCATTCCCCAGAAGGCAAACTGCACGTTGGGCCCATTCTCTAACTAAATAGGGATCCAATTGAGAGCCATCATTCAAGGCGTCGTCAGCGATAGACAGCACCTGGGTCAGAGGGCCCGAAACATCCAGCAACTTGTCTTGTGCCGTCCGAAGGCCTTGTTCAATGCCTTTGCGTGGATCACGACCACTACGCGTCATGAAGGACACGAATGTACTGTCGAATTCGGGCGTCTGAGCCACCTTGTCGGGGATCGTAGGTCTCGGGCATTCAGCACGAAGTTTTTGACGTGCTTCTTTCTCCAGTGGGCGCCGCAGCCAAAATCGTATGAATTCGGCCACATGCGCAGAAGGAGCCCATTCTGAAGATCTTGGGTGACGTAAAACCCGAGGGTCGAACATGGGAGGTCCGGCCGCATCCAGAATCTCAGTCGTCAGCGCGGCAGCCGAGGTAGAAGGCTGCAGGTCAGTCGTCACATCTTTAGACTGTGATAGAATCGGAGGTGAAGTTGATCTGGAGACTACAGGTAAACATTCATCCACCACATCATAGTCGTCTTCCAACACAGAAGGATCCAGAGTGGTTGCAGATGGACCGGAGGGATCCGATCGTGGACCTTTTTGACGCTTAAGGGGAGCCTTGCCCTTGAGGGAGACTTCACCTTCGGTCCAAAGACGTTTGCGTGGACGATCTATCTCCTCAACAGGTAAATGGGAGTCATCAGATTCCGAAACCTCAGCATGAGGAGATCCGCCAGTAGGCGGTAGTGACTGAGGCACAGGGGCCCTATCAATAGAGGCCAATGCAGATGGCAAGGAATCCATCAAGGCGGCCTTAAGCCATGCTTTGAAAGCAGCGGGCATTTGAGGAAGCTCTGAGTCAGACATAGCGACCAATTATCTGAAGAGAAAAACAAAAGGAACATATGTTGGACACCAGCACATAAAAGCGGGGGTCATCCGCTAAACCCAGAGAAATTCAGTCAAAGGGCTTGGAATTTTTTTTTTTTTTTTTTATATATATATATATATTGAGATATTTTATAGGGTAAAAACCCAAATACAGAGCAGTGACCAAAGTACTATCAGATGGAGCAACAGCCCCTATAAACAGTCTATGATATACATAGAATCACATCAGGCATTAAGGCTTACCCACCAGGGTTAACAGCCATATAACCATTATAATTGGGACATAAAGCTTAAATAAAATCAGTAAGTCCCTGCATATGCACATAGATGTCACATAAAAATAATAATATTATTGGTTGAAATTCAACTTAATTATTTATTTCCTTTTTTTTTTTTTTTTTTTTGAAAAATAAATGTGCTATCACTTTAATAAGCCTGTGTGTGGTCCAGCAAACAAACGGCAACGCGGTGCCGAACACATACAGAGGGGAATACCCTCACAACAGGAGGTGGTCAACCTCCCACCGCACGGAACAGCCTATTCAGAGGCTGCAACGCGGGTACCAGGATTAAAAGTACAGCTTTTAAAAGGTAAGTGTGCGACAAACTAAGAACGGAAAGAGCGGGGTTTTATCGTTGTGCAACGAAACAAAACCCCGCGCTCAAACGCAATAAACAAACCGACGGCAGAGGTATAAATATACCTCGCCGCCGGAACAAAACACGGGCCGCGCGAAGGTAAAGAAAACCAACGCGCGCTCAAACAACGCGCCGAAAAAGGCGCGAAGGGAGACAAAAACTGCGTCACAGAAAAAACATGGCAGTTAGAGATTAACTGTCACGCAAGGAACAGAAAGAGACCAAATAAAATGGAAAAGGATGACAGTAGAAACACAGTAAATAAACCGAAAATAAGGTAGAAAAAACCCAAATGATAAGAAAAAATAAGTTAAAAATAGAACATAAACATTAATGAAAGGCAAAAAAGAGGAGATGGGTAAAACAACCAAGGGAATAAACCCATAAGTATAGAAATAGCGAAAAAAACACACATATATTGAAAATAAATTATACAGATGAAATAAATGAACACCAAATATATAAATATATATATGTATGTATGTCAAAACTAGCCGTACAGAGTAGCACGTCTAGCATGGAGAGTGCTCACCTGGAGGCCAGCAGCAAAGAAGAGGAAGTGGGATTGTTTTGGAGTGATATTTATGAACTTTTTCCTGTTTTCCTATTGGTCACTTTTTATTACATGTTAACTGTTTCTTTGCTGCTGGAGGTTTTGTAGTAAAGAAGTTATGCAAATATGAAGCCTCCTGTCTTGCTATAAAATTCACTTTGTTCCATGGAAGTACATTGTACGTATCTGCAGGTTATAAACTAAAGGAAATATACCTGTGTAGTGAATGCATGTGTTATGTATTCATGATATGAATTAGACTACAAGGTCTAATTTCCTAATGTAATCATACTCATTGTACCCCAATCAGAATGTCTGTAGACTAATGTACTTATATGACAGCATTTATTATACATCAGCTTTTATTACACAGTAAAATATAAAGTGCTCAAAACATAATAATAAAACATAATATAAAATTTAGAAAATCAGGTAACTTATTTAAGTGCATACGAATGTGTAAGCGTCAGAACAGGATTGACCACCATTATATATTTTTTAATCTTCTAAAATTTTGCCTGTTTGTCATGGGATAAAACAGCAAGTACTGATAGGTTATTGTAGTAGAAACATTAAAATTTTAACTAAACACTAAATGTTTGTGTTTCAATGGCATTACATATTCAGAGGTAATAATACTTACCTTACCAAAAAGCTTAATTATTGTTTTGTTAAATTATTGTTAAATTATACATTTAACTAATGTCCAGCTGAAGGTCACAAAAACTGCAGCGCACCTGCCTTTAATTTATTTTAGAGATGAATTGAGGTTTATTAGTACAGGTTGTATTCCGTTGGACGTTTCCATAGATCCTTCCTTTACACAATATAACTGCTTGTGCTCCATGGGCAGCCATATACAAAAAAAGTCAATATGACAGTAGTCATCTCACAGCCTTTCAATCCCGGTATTACTCACAAATGTGGAGAATCACCAAACAGCAGCTGTGATCTTTGGTCATTGTTAATTCAGTGCGTGCAGACACTGTCACACATTAAAGGCTTGGATTCTGAACAATGTTCTTGCATACTGAATTTGCAGTAATAAGAGAAGCTCACATCTGATGTTCATTTATTAGCTTTATAATGAATGGCTGAAGCTGGCAACTTCAATGCCAGGCTACCACTACTGCCCACAAGCGCCAAGCCCTTGCTAACCATCAATCACTAGCTTATTTAATAGCAGGCCATGGAGAGAGCGCAACGACAGAAGGTAAGTTAATTAAAGCAAAGGGGTGGACAATTCTAAATAAATCACTATACAAAACAAGCTGACGCTCCATGAAACCATATAAAACGTATAAGGAAATTAAAAATGCACATGAAAATAAAAAAAGGTTCACCATTAACAGTTGTTTCGCTGCCCATTACACTGTTGATGCATGCATGAAAGGCAGTGCTATTTTCAGTCTGTAAGGTTAATTGCAGGTGGTATGGGTTATGACTGGCCTGAAATATATAGACTTCCATGCCAAAATAATCAGTATTTCCCAGGAAGAAGAGAGAGAATCAGCAGTAGAGTGGAATATAGAGTGAAATGAAAAACGGGTTTATAAAAAAGGTTTTATACCCCTGAAGAACCTGATTTAAGCTATCATTGCATTACCAATCTCACCTACCCTGGTATGGGAAGTGTTTTTTGCTTCAATTAGTAATTTTAATGTTTGGACTCCATTGCTTTCCACCATAACCAGTGAACCTATTTTCTTCTTGTATGATATGCATCTATAGTGATTAGAATGCAAGCTCCTTGTAACAGACATATACACGCTACTTTATTAGGTACTTTATTAGGTACACCTGTTCAATTGCTTCTTAACACAAATAGCTAATCAGCCAAGCACATGGCAGCAACGCAATGCATTTAGGTATGTAGACGTGCTCAAGACAACTTGCTGAAGTTCAAACCGAGCATCGGAAAGGGGATTTCAGTGACTTTGAATGTGGCATGGTTGTTGGTGCCAGAGAGGCTGATCTGAGTATTTCAGAAACTGCTGATCTCCTGGGATATTCACGTACAACCATCTCTAGTGTTAACAGAGAATGATCCGAAAAAGAGAGAATATCCAGTGAGCAGCAGTTGTGTGGACGAAAATGCTTTGTTGATGTCCGAGGTCAGAAGAGAATGGGCAGACTGGTTTGAGATGGTTCGAGTAACTCAAATAACCACTGTTTACAACCAAGGTATGCAGAATACCATCTCTGAACGCACAACACATCGAACCTTGAAGCTTGGGCTACAGCAGCAGAAGACCTCACCAGGTACCACTCCCGTCAACTAAGAACAGGAAACTGAGGCTACAATTCGCACAGGCTCACAAAAATTGGACAATGGAAGACTGGAAAAACGTTGCCTGGTCTGATGTGTCTCGATTCCAGATGCGACATTCAGATGGCAGGGTCAGACATTGGCATAAACAACATGAAAGCATGGATCCATTCTGCCTTGTATCAACAGTTCTGGTTGGTGGTGGTGGTGTGGGGGACACACTGTGGGCCCCTTAGTACCAACTGAGCATCGTTTAAACTTGACAGCCTACCTGAATATTGTTGCTGACCATTTCCATCTCCTTGTGACCACAGTGTACCCATCTTCTGATGGCTACTTCCAGCAGGATAATGCACCATGTCACAAAGCTCACATCATCTCCAACTGGTTTCTTGAACATGACAATGAGTTCACTGAACTCCAATGGCCTCGACAGTCACCAGATCTTAATCCAATAGAGCACCTTTGGGATGTTGGTGGAACAGGAGATTTGCATCATGGATGTGCAGCGGACAAATCTGCAGCAACTGTGTGATGCCATCATGTCCATATGGACCAAAATATCAGAGGAATGTTTCCAGCACCTTGTAGAAAGTATGTCACGAAGAATGAAGGCAGTTTTAAAGGCAAAAAGGGATCCAACCTTGTACTAACAAGGTGTACCTAATAAAGTGACCAGTGAGTGTATATTGACCTTGGTTGAGGAAAGGGTTTACATTTTGAGTATCCTTTGATTCTTAAAGGGGTTTTTAAAATCCAGCCAGATCCTTATAGCATCATTACACTTCATGGTACACTTTCCGTGTACATATCAAGTAGGTGGCCAGATATCCCCATTTTCAGGGGACATTTTCCTGATTGAGACTTCTAACCCCAGTTTTCCTGGAATTGTTCCCTGAAACCCTCTTAAGTTAAGAGTATAAATAAATTATATTTAAAAATCCACTTATCATTTTTACTTTAAATATTTACGATAATCAATAGCATTGCAAAATACCCCACCAATAAATATATATGTTTTCTCTGAGAATAAATGAGAATGAAAAAATAGAGATATATAAAAACAAAAGATAAAATAAGTAGGAAAAACACATTAATAGTTATGTAGGAATCAGTGATATTAATTGAACCCGAGTGTTGTTTTATTCACTTTGTGCTAAATTCAAAGACGCACAGAAATACATTTTTCTAAACTATGAAAAATAACAGATCTCTGTTTTGCTTGAGGGGAAACAAAGGGAAAAGCTGAAATTATATTAAAATGCAAAGTAGAGAGGGCTTGGAATATTCACAAGAAATGTTCCTTGGTTACATGTCTAACCCTCTTGGTTAATCTGTAGCAATGAGTAGTTAATGTAATAATGGAAGAAAAGATAGAAATGACAAGACATCTAAACAAAAACAATGAGAGGGAACAAAAGAAATACTGAAAAGTGCTAATGAAAAAATTTCCATAATTAGAAAGGGTTTGTATGCGCACAATAAAACAGTTTTTGTTATATTTTTCTCCTTTAAATGTGGGTTCCATTTAGAAAACTTTTAGGAGATCTATCGGTTTTCCATTTCATCAGGGAATTCTCTACCAGGGTTATGGACTCTCATTTTGATAAAAGTTTCTACTTATATATATATATAAACATGATTTGTTCAATAAGGAGCTTGTGATAATTTAATTCTCAGTCCTTTTAATACTAGTTATACCTGCAGTGGTGCTATACTTCGAAAGGGACTTGGAAAGTGGCACTCAATCCATATGCACTTTACCGTTCATTATAAGAGAGTGTCCCCTTTAAATTAACATTCTTACCCTGTTGCGATAACATTTGTCCTCTTTCCCTGATTCCCCCAATGGCTTGCCGAAAACATCTGCTTGCCACTGAGCATGCTCAAAGACGCCTCACTGTCAACCGTAGTTCTTTAACATGCATTGTTCATTGGTGGGGCTTCATAGTGACGTTGGAACGTCCCTTTGACTGACACAATGTATTGACATGGTAGGACCCCAACAAAAATCACTAATTCATTTGACCAGCATCTAGGTTGCTAAGAAACTTTAGTAGTGGCCAAAGATGTTCTTTACCTTTTGATATCAATGCACTACACATTAGTTGTATATAAACTTTCACTGAATACCTGACATAGCATTGTGCTTGTTAATAACAAACACATAGAATCACTTGTGGGTGGTCTCTGCATATGCACAAGAGAGACATGTGAATACATTTCATGTTCAGCATAGGACAATTTTTTTAACAGCGTGGAATTCTCCTTCAGTATCTTAAATGAATGCATTAACCCCTTAAGGACAATGGGCGGCCCCGAAACCCATTGAAAACAATGCGTTTTCAGCCCGTACATGGACAGGCTTTGTCATTAAGGGGTTAAAAGCTAAACCAGACATTCAAGGCTATACTAATGAAGTTTACGTTTATATGTGAATATAGATATATGTGTATATTAACTGATGAAAAAATGTAACTGCCCCTGCAGTCCAGAAGGATTTTTTTTAAAAAAAATATTTTTCCTGAAAATTGGAAAAGATGCAGTTGGATCAATAAAACATGCTATAGATATAAGACCACTACTCACACTTTGCACTAGAGTAACTATATATGTATAACCCCTATTGTATGCTTTTTAAAAAGACCAGGTAAAAGTGTTGATGGGGGTGGGAGTGGGGAACTATGAATCTATATATCTGCTTTTACAAAGGTCTAGCAACCTTGTGTTATTATTTTCTTTATACCTATATTTCATGTTACCAACATTCAAAGATTTGGTAGCTGGGAAGATTTATAGAGGTTCAGCCCCGGCTACATTTTTTTACAAGGAAGGTAACATTAAATGCATAACCTACAACATAAGCTTCATAAATCTTTTTTCTTAAACCTATACCGCATTCGTGCAGAATGGCTTTAAATCAGGTAGACACTTTACCTGAGCATTGGGAGAAGCAGAAATTAAGTCAAAGACTTACAATAAGATGTTATGAAATATGTGCGAGGAAAATTGAATTTACAAGAGCCCTACCTTATTTATTTAAAAGAAATGATGTTACTATTTGAAAACAATCTTTAGAAAAGCTATTAGATTTATTACGGCAATGTTACATTCTTTTTACAATTTTTTTCTAGAATGTCTGCTATTCTAATTATCTGCTTTTTATTTGTAAATTCTGACTAGGATGGCAGGTCATTATATTAGTGGAACGCCTTTTTACATCTATAAGCCATTCATGTCTATGCATGTTAATGCGTTAAGACAATACAAACATGATGTTGATGTGTTAGAAGCAGGAAAAATGAGCAAGCCTAAGGATCTGAATGATTTTGACAAGAGTCAAACTGTGATGGATAGACTTCTGGGTCAGAGCTGCAGCTCTTGTTGGTGGTCCTGGTCTGCAGCGGTCAGTACCTATGAAAAGAGGTCATGAGCGGCAAAGGCGCATTGATGCATGTGGGGAGCAGTTGTTGAAATGGGACTGCATAGCTGCAGACCTGTTAGAGTGCCCATGCTGACCCCTGTCCACTGCCCAAAGCACCTACAATGTTCCCATAAACATAAGAACTGGACCATGGAACAATGCAAGAAGGTGGCCTAGTCTGATAAATCACATTTTCTTTTACATCACGTGGATGGCTGGGTGCATATGCATTGCTTACCTGCAGAACACACGACACCAGGATGCATCCATGGAGCCCCCACCTGACAACCTACAGGATTTAAAGGATCTGCTGCTGTCAGGTACGGTGAAGTACCTGGGGTGCGGGCAAGGGAGGAGTAAAATATGCAGGGGGGTCTAGAGAGAGTCCCAAGTAACTGAGCGGACTGAGAGGAAGTCAATAGGCAAACCAAGCTCTAGGCAGGCAGCAATCCAAAAACACAGAAGTACACATCCATGCTCACACACACAGAAGTACACATCCATGCTCACACACACAGCTGCTGTCAGGTACGGTGAAGAACCTGGGGTGCGGGCAAGGGAGGAGTAAAATATGCAGGGGGGTCTAGAGAGAGTCCCAAGTAACTGAGCGGACTGAGAGGAAGTCAATAGGCAAAACAAGGTCTAGGCAGGCAGCAATCCAAAACACAGAAGTACACATCCATGCTCACACACACAGAAGTACACATCCATGCTCACACACACAGAAGTACACATCCATGCTCAAACACACACAGAAGTACACATCCATGCTCACACACAAGTACACGTCCATGCTCTCACACATATACACACATCCATGCTCACAAATACAAATCCATGCTTAAACACACACACAAAAGTACACATCATGCTCAAAAACAAACAAGTACACATCCATACTCGCACACACACAAGCACACATCAATGCACACACAAGTACACATCCATGCTCACACACAAGTACACATCCATGTTCAAACACACACACACTAAAGTACATAACCATGCTCACACACACAAGTACACATCCATGCTCACACACACAGACACACACACAAGTACACATCAATGCTCACACACACTCACACGGAAGTACACATCCATGCTCAAACACACACACAAGTACACATACATACACAAATATATATATACATATATCCACCCTTCCATGCTTACCTTTCACCACTCCTGCAGCTTTCTCTCTGGCTGCTTGCGCACAGTGTTTAATATCAAAATTAGTGTGAATATGCAAAAATAGAAGATATCGGAAAGGATTCAAATACATTTTCACAGCACTATACCTGGGCCAGTCACAGGAGATCAGAGGATATCTCTAACCGGCACATAACCCCACTGGCTGCAAAAGCGGGACTATGGGACAATGTGGGACAAAGCAGATAAACTGTAAAATATGCAAGAATTTAAACTACCAGTGATTTCAGTATTGGGATGTTATGACAATGCTTTTGGAATACTCTTATCTGTACTGTTACTGTATTTAGTTTTGTCCCTGAGTTGCAACTGTTTATGCTACAAAATATTTTATGAAAACATTTTTTTGAGACCAATGCATAGCTACTGAATATTTTAAAGTTTGTTCACAAATTGTGGATTGTGGTTTGTTGATAATAGCTGTGGCAGTTGTTATCACCATATATTAAGTGTTTGACAATTCAATAGGAACTCGATACATATTGGTCATAAAAAATGAATTACACTGAATTGTGGTTTTCAGTTTTGTTCAAAAATTCTTGTTCACATTTTTTTCTTACTGACATTTCGTAATTAAGATTAAAATGGAAAATATGAATCTATGTAACCTTCATTTATGACTGATTTTACAATATAAATCAGTTTGCAGAAAAGGGTTAAGTATTTGCGTATAGCAGATATAAAAATTCACAATCTGCCTCCTTTTTGCCTCCATTGGCCAGGATTTTACACCTTTTCATCCAATCTCAATTAATTCAGCAATAAGACTCTTCAGCATTCATCATCATCCCCCAAAGGTGAAAGAGGAAGTAAAAAAAGGTTCCATGTATGGAAGCTTCTCACATCCATTTTGCCGTTGGATGCTGAATTGAAATGCGGATCATTGCAACACGTATCATCACCTTTTACTAAGTGAGAAACGTTTGAAAAAATGATGAACAGCCTGTTAAAAGGTAACTGTCAAATCTGAGATAAAACACTAAAACCAGCTCTAAAAGCACCTATAAGTTCTGTTATTATTTTTATTTAATTCCATTTATTTAAGACTCAGATTGATAATTACCAGCTGTGGCACTAACCAAAAGGAAAAGTCAGGAAACGTTATGCAAATGTCCCGTTTATACCTCAGAAAGGATTGTACATTCAGAGATACCCAGGCCAAGTACATAGTTATATCACACTTCTTGGGCTCTATCTATAGTACTGTGCAAGATTTTTAAGGAGCTGTGAAAAAAATGCTGTAAAGTAAAAATGTTTCAAAAATAGACATGCTAATAGTTTATTTTTATCATTTAACAAAATGCTGAGTGAGTGAACAGACCAAATCAAATGAATATTTGGTGTGACCACATCAATTCTTCTAGGTAGACTTGCACACAGTTTTTTAATGAACTTGGCAGGTGTGTTCATACCTGGAAACTCTCAGTTTCTCCGGGTCAACACCCACGAATCCTCTGGGTCATGGAATCTTGACTCGCCCCACTCCCCGCCTATTTCTCATTTAAATGGTGGGGTAAACGGCAATGTCAGTGGGAATGCCCACTGACATCAGCGGGACCGCCCCCAACACCAGTGGGCAGTCCTGGCCGTGTCCAGCAAGGGAAGCCTCTGGGTAGCCAGAGCCCAGAAGTTCCCAGGTATGGGAATGTTGTTCCAAAATATCTTGGAGACCTAACCACTATTTTTCTGTGGATTTAGGCAGCCTTGGTTTCTTCTCTCTCCTTATGTAATCACAAGCAGACTCGATGATGCTGAGATTAGGGCCATACCATCACTTCTAGGACTCCTTGTTCTTCTTGTTCTTAATGATTTTGATGTTATGGGTCGTTGTCATGCTGCCAAATTGGGGCCAATCAGATTCCTCCCTGATGTAATTATATGATGGATAATTAACTGGCTGCACTTAAGGAGGCCGTTAATGCTGACCAAATCCCCAACTCTATTTGCAGATTTGCAGCCCGAAACTTGTAAGGAACATCCACCATGCTTCACTGTGGCCTGCAAACACTCATTCTTGTACTGCAAACAAATATTTCAAATTTTGACTCAACAGTCCAGAGTGCCTGCTGCCGCTTTTCTGCACCTCAGTTCCTGTTGTTCTGTGAATAGCTGAGTTGCTGGGCCTTGTTTCCATGTGGAAGGTATGGCTTTTTGGCCGGAAGTCTTCCATGAAAACCACTTCTGACCAGACTTCTCCTGACAGTAGATGGGTGTACTGGAGTCTCATTGTTTTCTGCCAATGCTGAGCTGATGGCACTGCTGGGCATCTTCTGATTGCAAAGGGAAGTAAGCATGATGTGTCTTTCATCTGCTGCACTAAGTTCCTTTGGCTGACCACTAAGTCTACTGTCCTCAAGATTGCCTATTTCTTTTTGCTTTTTCAACTCACCTTGTTAGTCAGTTGTTCAGTTAATCTACATATTAAATTGGTGATCAGTAGCACCTGTTTGGTATAATTGTTTAATCATATTCCTAACTATATACCTATAAAATCCCTGATGAACCCTAGATGAATTGAGGCTGTTTTGAAGGCAAAGGATGGTCATACCAAATATTGATTTGATTTACATTTTTCTTCTTGAAAGCAATCTTACTTTACATCATTTTTTTTCACACCTGCCTAGTGTATATTTTTTTTTAACAAACTGTAGTGATGTATTAAATGGGGAGCTGTTCTATCACTAACACAGAGCAATGCTCCCAGTCAAGCCCCAAGGCCTTACCTTACTACGGTGCTTCTCAGCTTATATGCAAAACACATTAAGCAGGCCAGCTCTAAGATTTATTTGTCTGCTTATACATGAATAAAGAAGATTTGTACTGCCTGTTCTGGCATCAATTGGCCTGACTATTTGTGGATTGAAGTGCAGCTTATCATTTTCATTTGTGTGAATTCTGATGGAAGGGTCTGAATCCGACCCTTGGATTTAGCTGAACACTCACTGCCTTCTGTTGATGGGATTCATACTTTATATTTAGATTGGAGGAGACTGATGCTTGTGAGTGTTTCACTAATTAGAGGGGGCTAGATGAGAAGGAGGTCTCAACCAATCAGGAGAGACTTCTTATCTATCCTAATTCAGTCCCATCACATGGAGATCGGTGTAAGCTGATATGTTTGTATGTAACTGTGTTTGTCACTGTGTTTGTCTGTGTGTGTCACTTCTGATAATGGCTAAGACTGCTAATGTCTGGTAATGGCTATATATATATATATATATATATATATATGTATATATATATATATATATATATATATATATATATATATATATATATATATAAAATGATTACATCTGAAATCCACATGGTTCCCAAGGCTTCCTAATAATTTCTATTATATGCAATGGATTTTATGTGAATGTGACGGCGTGTGTCAGTGTGTATGTGACAAAAAAAAATCTCATTGGCACCATACTGTGTCCTTGAATGGCAGAAGTAAAATGTGGTCCCCCTAGGCCTCCCCAGTAGAGGTGTTGATAGTCTCCTGCGACGCTTCGATGATGTCCAAACGGCTTGTCAGTGTGCTCAAACAGCTTGTCTGTGCCATCTTTGCACCAAAATAGCTTGAGCAGAAGAGAAAATTCTGTGTGAGAGAGAGAGGGTCATATCAGGAGGGGGGACCCAGACCATTTGTTATGTAAGGGGCCACAAAACTCTTGATGGTGGCCCTGCCTGCAGAAATCCCTGTGCCTCCTTCAGTGGATGCTGCTCAAATGCTGTGTCTTCCAAGTATACACACCAGCAAATGCTCTGAAAAATGCCCCTCATCTTATAATCGGGGTCATCTTATAATCAGACCTCAAATGAGGTCTGACTGTGAGACTAAGATCCAGATCCCCCGCAGTGCTTCTGTCTTATGCCCCCCATTTAATACGTCCCCCCAACTTACCGGTGCTTCTGACTCCCTGGTGTGTAGTCGGGGCAGCGGGTAGACGTCTACATGATTCGCGTAGTCAACTTCTACTGCAGCCGGAATGAGGTGTGGTTAGCAGCGGGGGTTGTCTACTGACAGCAGTGGGAAACACCCCCGCGACCTGGAGGATTCGGGTGTTGACCCGGACAACTGGAGGAGCAGGGTTCACCCAGAGAGTTCCCAGGTATGGACATCACTGGGCTATGGCATTATACCAAAGCATTGTAGGTAAATCAGTCCTGGCTTATTGATTTTTTTTCTAATTTACCTTTCTTTCTATAGTCTCCCACCTATTTTATTTCTCTCTCACTTACCAACATACATTCTCGTATTTTCCATTATTTTTCTCATGGCAAGTGTTAAGAGCATTGCTGAAATTTAACCCAGATGATTAGATATGTAACAAGGGAGCAGCGCCTGGGAATTTTGCCTGCTTTGCAATTTAACACATTTCCATACCACTTCAGCTGTTCTCTTTATTTCCCCTGAAGCAAAAACCAGGCAAAGCAATCAATGCCTTACAGGTCCCTCCAGCAGCAAAGGGTTTAGAAATCCCTAGGAAATCCTACCAGATATTTCCTAATTCCTTCCATTTATCATCAACTTTTGCCCCTTCAAAAACAACAAACACTTGTCAGTCAGATGATGGGAATTAACCGTCTAACCATTCTTACATGTTGGCAAGGGATTTGGCAGCTGAGTTAGATAATGATATTATGTAGTAATTCATAAGTCTTCCTATTTAGTCTGGAAAATACATAGGGAAAAAGTATACATTATATTAGCACTGTAATCATGTAAAACTTTGAACAAAATAATTGCCCCACAGCTTTTACAATCTAATTTTAACACAACTTTGAGTCTTTTTGCTTGTGCAGAAATGTTTAACTTTGATATTTCAAGCAACAATGGCAATTTTAAAATATATTTACAATTTATTTATTAAGATATTAGTAACCCCTTACCCTACACCAAAGCATGATGATTTTATTAGAACCAATATTCTGGCTGACTCAAGCAAGCAGGGATCTTTGATCTCTTTAACTGACCATTTATATTTTGCAGGACTGTGCCAATGCAATACAGCCTCCCTAGTCCAAGGGGTTAGAGTGCCGACACGAGGGTGTTCCCGGTCTGAAGTGGTCAATCCCTGAACTGGCAACAGGGTCATGGGTGTCCAAGGCTTATTGATGCATGTGTGTGTGGGGGGTGAAGGCTGGTCCCTGTGGTCAAATCCAACAGATGAGCTACTGTAGCTCAAATTGCTGAAAAAGTTAGTGCTGGTTCTGAAAACACCTGAATGCATCCATGGATGTCCCACCTCACAACTTACAAGACCTAAAGGATCTGCTGCTAAAATCTTGGTGCCAGATACCACAACACACATTCAGAGGTCTAGTAGAGTCCATGCCCCGACGGGTCAGGGCTGTTTTGGCTGCAGAAGGGGGACCTAAACAATATTAGGCAGGTGGTCATAATGTTATGGCTGATCGGTGTAAGTATAAACAGAGCTAAATTGGCTATAGTCATTTTAATTTCTATAGAATAATTTCTAAGAATAAGCACAATCCAGAATGTTATCCATATCCAGTCTACCTTTTTGGAAACAACAGTAAAATTTAACAAATTGTATATAAAATTTCTACTATAAAACAAATACCAGGCATTCTATTTATATATATTAACATGCACTATTTATGTTACCTCATTGTTTTTGTACTCCTCCTCATATAGTAATTGAACTACACTGATTGCATTGTCTGAGTAAACATAGGATAAAAATTGGAATAGCAAAGTGGGCTATTCCTCTATACAGGGGCTCTTTGCTGAGTAATCGGACCACACACAGAAGATGGCCAGGGCTCAACCATCTATGAGGACTGTTTCCATTAACACCAGCTGGACAGGGTTATATCCCAGATACTTCAAATCACAAAGATAGTATGGAGACCATAATTGTTATTATTATTATTGATAATAATAATAATTAAGGTATTGTAGATCAGGTGTAAACAAACATAGATGGACAGGGTACTCCTAGGAACAAGTGGGTCCACTCCTTTACTACGGTTCCTCTAAAGAAGTATCAGTGTATGCAAGTTTGTTTTGTAGAATAAACATTCAAGGCTGCTCCAAAACAATTTACTTACCTCGAATGCCTCAGTTCACAGAATATCTCATAAAACATTTTTTCTCAGTGTCTTTCAGTAAATAACTGGTACTTGATGTGGGATGACACAGAGAACTACAACCTATTCATTTGTAAGCATCTTGGAGACAAAAGACATCCATTTTATAAAGGGGTTCCTCTTTTGTTCTTAACATGACAGATCTTTTCAAAAGTGCTCCTACCTTTATAGCCATGTTGATTAAGAATTTGTTCCTGACAATAAGGTATAGGCATACCAAGTGTATTCATATTTTTCTTTCTAAAACATCTATAGTTTTTCATTTTTCTTTTGCTAGGACCATCATGTCATAACGATAATTCCTCTTCAGCTGTCATTGTAGTCTTTATATTGTTAGGAATATTTTTTGCAATAGAAATCCAACTATTGCTACCGTTGTGTGATTGACTATTTTCATAATTTATACTCAATCTTTGCAACATTTTTTTTTTACTGTTTAGGTGTAGAGTGCGACTCCTTTTGGAACTTTTGGTTCCAACAATATCATGTACATGGATTTCTTTTATTGTGTGGTTAGATTTTTAATCTAATAATAAACATTCAGACTGTTAAGATATTCTTTCTGTATCTAATGACAGAATAAACAGAAGAAAATAAATTGTTATGCTAATAAGAGGAATAATAATACAAAAATACATAATTTTTATTTATCTAGGGCATCAGCCAGAGGGAAATTTAACACTATAATTTTATGCCACTTTTTTCTTCTAAACATTGATATAGTTAAGAGGACATTACTCAGTGACGCGCCAGTAAGGGCAATTTACAACATGACGCATTTCTTTATTATTGTAATTCTTATTTTGGGATAGATAAAATGTTCAGTACTGGGACCATATAAATAACATAATAATTACATAGATTCTAAATAAGTATTAAATCAGACTTTCTAAGTCTTTGACTATAAAATCCTTGATTTTACTTAAACAATAAGAAATCCAAAATACCGTACATACCTCCCAAAGGAAAAAGCTTGTTCAAGCTCACAAAAGGTGGAGGGGGATCTAGTTAAAAATCTAGCTTTTTTAAAAATGCTGGCATGTGAAATGCTTTTCTCTATTATCTCAATAACTATCAGTCACTAAATCACATAAAATGTCATGTTAAAATAAAAATAAATTAAAACGCGCATTTTACGGGAAAACAAAGCTTGATTAAATTTTCCTGCATCAAATTAAAGAAACAACTTTAATCAACATCCTTGTTAGTGCTTTTGCGTGGAATTTTAATAGTATGCTCTGATTTCATATCTTGCTTAAAGTCATAATGCATAAGGCATTTTCACACTTGTTTCTGCAACAATATATAGAGTTGTGCAAAAGTTTTTGGCAGGTGTGGAAAATGCTTTTAAAATAAAAATGTTTCAAAAATAGACATGTTAATAGTTTATTTTTATCATTTAACAAAATGCAAAGTGAGTGAACAGAAGAAAAGTCTAAATCAAACCAATATTTAGTGTGACTACCCTTTGCCTTCAAAATAGCATCAAATCCTCTAGGCACACTTGCACAAAGTTTTTTTTAAGGAACTCGGCTGTTAGGGTTGTTCCAAACATCTTTAAAATGAACATCAAACAGTTCTCCTGTGGCTTTAGGCAGCCTACGATGCTTCTCTTTTTTTGTAATCCCAGACCAACTCCATGATGTTGAGTTCAGTTCTCTGTGGGCACCATTCCATCATTTCCTGGATGTTCTTCTTTATACTGAAGATAGTTCTTAATGACTTTGGCTGTATGTTTGGGGTCAATCAGATGTCCCTCTGATGGTATTGCATGATCAATAAGTATGAGTCTGTACTTCTCAGCATTCTCAGAGAAAAACATTAATTATGACCAAATCCCCAACTCCATTTTCAGAAATGCAGCCTCAAACTTGCAATGAACCTCCACCATTGCCTGCAAACACTCATTCTTGTACGGCAGCCAAATATTTCAAATTTTAACTCAACAGTCCAGAGCGCCTGCTGCCAGTCCCTGTGTTTTTCGTGAATAGTTGAGTCTCTTGGCCTTGTTTTCATGTAGGAGGTATGGCTTTTTGGCCGCAAGTCATTCATTAAGACCATTTCTGACCAGGCTTCTCCTGACAGTAGATGGGTGTATTGGAGTCTTATTGTTTTCTGCCAGTGCTGAGCTGATGTCACTACTGGACATCTTCTGATTGCAAAGGGAAGTAAGCATGATGTGTCTTTCATCTTGGGCGACTACTGTGTCTACATTGCCAGTTTCTTTTTCAAAAGAGCTTGACCAGCACATTTGGAAACCCCTGTCTACCTTGAAATTTCTGCCTAGGAGAGACCTTGCTGATGCAGTATAGCTACCTTTCGTCTTGTTGCTGTGCTCAGTGTTGCCATGGTGTATGACCTTTGACACTAAATTGTCTCCAGGGACTTCACCATGTTACTGAGTTTGGCTTTTCTTGCCCAGTTGTATTTCTCCTATACAGATGTTTGAGTTGATGATTCTGTTTCAACCTACACCTATTTGGTATGATTGTTTAATGTTTTGAAAGCAAAGAGTTGTCACACCAAATATTCCTTTGATTTCGATTTTTCTTCTGTTCACTCACTTTGCATTTTGTTAAATGATAAAAATACACTATTAACTCTATTTTTGAAAGCATTCTTACTTTATAGACGTTATACCTCAGTATGCACAGTACTGTAAATACATGCACTGTAAGGTACCCATTGGGTTTGTTGGAAGAGGAGCACTATATGCAGGGGTGATAGCAAACAAGGCAGGGTCCAGAGGCAACTGGAGGTCAATAGGTAGGCAGAAAAAAACAAAGGCAGGGTCACCAAAGGGACAGGAGCACAGAGCAGGGGACACATTGTAATGCACAGAGTGTCTCAGGATGAAGGAGATTGGGGATTTTAAAGGAATGCCGGGCGTGACGTAGTGCTTAATGCCTGTAGCCCCGCCCTCCATGCTCCCCGTAATTGGGTATGTCAAGGGAGGCCGCGCCCACTCTGCCAACATCCCTGCCAACCCGCTGCCCCTGTCTCCAGCTTCCCTTGGGGGGAGATGGCAATGGATGCCGAAACAGGGAGGGCAGGCAACCCATCGAACACTTGCGCCTCCCCTTCCTGGGAGCCACAAGGTACGAGCCTGACATGCACCCTCATAGAAATAGATAGATATCAATGTTATAACATACACTTGCAATAGTCTTTACACATTATTTTTTTATCTATTACAATGATTTTTCTCTGTCTCGGATTAAACAGTTAAGTGAACTAAAAGAACTTCACACTGCTCCTCGGTTCAAACTGCCCTCAAGTTCATGCAAGTTGGAAGCCAAGATCCACCATTGACTTCCAATCATCAAGCCTTTGACATTTGTTGAGTTGAACATTATCTCTTTTTGCATACATCAAATATAAAAGAAAGTTTTTGTACAAATTTAGCTTTAACTGTTTTATAGGGATTTTTATGTTCTTCCATTTTTTTCGATGGACAGTGGGCTGAAAATAAAGACTCAAGGACATTTGACAACGCTGGATAGGTATTAAATAAAAAGTACTGGTAAATGTTTTATAGTATTAAATAGTATATAGAATGCTTTGTGTACTGTCACCTACATGGGCTTTGTATGCAATGTATATAACAACTATGTATATTGGTTAAATTTACAAATGATGGGGTCTGTTAGAAATTATTCAGTCTTTATTTACTATATGGTTTGGTAAAATATTAATAGCTTATATTCTATCTGATGATGTAATGCCACCATTGTAACACGTGCACTGGCATAACAGAGACATCTCCCTCACATTGATTGTCCATAATAAATAGCAGCCAGTAAGGGATTATTTAGGGTACAGTGTACCACAAATTGGGACTGAACAGGAAAGGATGGCTACCTCCTGACCCAATTGACAAACCAACAGTAGAGACTCACAGATCAGCTTTATCAGAATAGTTAAACCTTCTCCATAAAGGCAAACACAGGGGAAATAAAATCGGCCTCTAGGTTTGAAGTGTAGAGCACGTGATCCCATGAATAATTCTGCCTTTACCCCCTAATGTAACCTTGTGTTTCTTTTAGGGTTTGTCAGTCTTGTATTAGTTGTGTTTTCATTTTTTTCTGCAAGAGATATATAAAGGAGGATACCAGAGATACTGGTCAATGAGATAATATTGTGACAAGATCAGGCACTGGTTCCTGCTACAATAGCATACCAGAAAAGGGAGAAATACATTTCTGTGGGGGTATGGTGATGTCACATCCTGCTTTACTGATGTAACAACCAAGCCCTACCCCCTTTGCATATACGCTTTCATGATTTGTTCATTGGCAGATATTTTCTAGCCATTCTGGGAATTGGAACCTTGTTTAGTACAACAGACTGTCAAGGCATAAGTCCCGCTGGGAGTCCCCAACCATATTGGGGCTGTAGGCAGCTATAGTTCTTAGAGAAGGGTTGTGATTATATTATACAACATAACAAATATTGGCTAAATATCACAGTTTCTTTTTTTTTAAGAAATGGTACTGGGGTTGCTTAATAATGAATACTTGCATTTATTCCATACCATACATAATGCTAAGTGAAGCTGAACCATCAACTATAATACAAGTCATCTCTTTAATGATTGCAACTAATGCTTTTCCTTCTGATTAAAAAACTATTAAACTCGTGAAGAGCATTTGTGGTCAATCCTTATCCTCAACTGAAATAGATGAGAATGAATATCCCAGAATCCTCTGCAAAGCAATGGAGATGTAAAATTAGATGATGATGAATAGTGGCGTTAGGGGATCCCTGGCTCTTTTCATCCAGCCATATGATATGATAAGTACTGGGATTCCTGTCCCTGATTAAATCAGTGGGGTGACACAACGCCTCTGCTTCCTCAATCACACCCTAACTCCGCTCATATCATCTTCCATTCTACAACCAGCTTATTTTTAGGCAACTTTTCTTTGTTGCTTTAATGACTTCATTTCCCAGCTCTGTGGCTTTCTTCAGTGTTTCCCTTCAAATCACATTTGTATTGACTGAATTTTGAACCTTTGGCCGCTAATGTTTTTTTTTTTCTTTTTTTTTTAAACGTTGCTTGTTCTGCTCATAACAGCTTGTTTTTCTCTATGGGTCTTTTGGTACAAATAGAATTAAAGAGCAATCTTAAGAGTCTACTAGCAAAGCCCAATTCTGGTCGTAGCGACAGGCTTGAAAACAGATTGAGATAGAATTAAAAATATTGTTGCAATTATGGCTGACATATAAATTAAACCAGTGGTGGATATTGTGATTATCGAAGTTAAAAGGGAACTCCCACCTCTTTTTTTACTACTTTTATCAGATAAAAGGTTTTCAGAAGTAGTGTGGTTTTTTTTTTAAACACTTCTAGTTTTGGAGTAATATAATATTTTCAGGTAGATGTGTATTATATGTATGTCTTCTATAGCCTGATCTAGACACATTGGGTCCTTCTCATATTTCCTGGGGTAAACAAGCCAATGCTAATCGGCAAGCTGGACATGCTAATAAAAGTCAGTGGAAGCATAGACTTCATTAGAATTGCCATAAAGAACCAGCTCAGTGAGGTAACTGAGCAGGGAAAGTCACTCAAAATATAACATGACTAGTAAAAATTGCAGCCTCTGGGTCTGACAATGAAGGAAGATTATCTAAATGCAATGAGATAAAACCAGATTTATACCAATGCTAACCTACATTACTGTAAATGAATTGTATGCTCAAGGAAATAAATGTTTTCCCCTTGGGACTCTCTTTAAAGGTTAGAGTTTCCTAGTTTCACTTCTTCTTGGCTCAGTAGGCTAGAACTCAATGGACAATAACATATCAGAACCTCACCAAGATTTAGTATCAGGGCAAGACGGCCACTATCCCCATGTGCCAGATTGCTTCTCCCCTCCCATCCCGTTCTTATATCTGTTATGCTCCTCTCCCATAATGCCTTTAGGGTATTCGCACTGATACTTAGGGTGGCATGATTTTTTGGAGTTAGAGATTAGATTTTGCCTCCTGCTATGCTTTACATATATACATCGCAACGATACAGAAAATGTAGGGGTATTATCTATTGGTTGAGGATAAGAAATTTCATCTTAAGCTAATTATTTTTGTTTTTACAGTCAGGGCAGTTAAGATGTGAAATGCAATGCCAAGGGGAAAAAAATGAACACCTACAAATAAAGAAAACGCATACCCGCTGCAAATGTAGGGTAATTTGGTGTTAATGAAAGACCCTCTCAGAACTGCAATGCGTTTTCTGTTTTCATCTGTTATATCAAGATGTGCTTACACATTTTGTGCTTGTATATCTATGCAGCACTTGAGATTGCTCAAGCACTTAATAATTTAAAGATAATAAAACATCATGGTTGCCTTTAAAAAAACAAATGTATATACATACTGTCCAGGGGGTGTCATTGCATTAACCAAAGTGACCTGTAGGGGACCCCATCTACATTAAAACTGCCAGCATCTTAAGGACTAAAAACTTTATGGGTTTCTCTAAGCCGAGACTGAGACGCAATACACAGCTACAGTTATCTTATAATTACATGTTTAGTTATTATTAATTAAATATTACTTTCATAAAATATTCATACTACGTTCAGCTGCACAATACTTTGCAAAAGAAACTCATAGGATCTGATGTCTTTATTGTAAGACGCTGTATATCAGTATTGTGTAATGAGATCTAGCCAAGACCCGAGGTTATAATTCTATATTTACAGCTTTGTCCATTAAAGGAAAAGTTGTGTAATTTTAAAAACATCATGTTTCTTTTAATCAAATATTGAAGACAAGCTAAGCATAGTGGCTGAGGAAAATACTATTCTTTTGGCTCCTGTGGCAATGGCATGGATGGGACCCCATTAGGTCCATTGAAAACCCTAAATGTAAAAAAGGGCAATTCAATGTGCATGCTCAGACCTCTGCCCCCCCACCTGCCTTAATATCTTGATGTAATTCAATGGCATTTTTAATGTTTAATAATGCAAGAATTGCAGAGGCAGTGAAGCAAATATAGTGTGTTTTACTGACCCATGAAAAGAAAATATGGGGCATGACTTCCCCTTTAACAAGGTTTAGATGTTACAAATACAGGATTGGTATGTTGCATTGTGGCATGTCTTCATAACACACTAAGGTTTAACGAGACAATAATACATAAAGTCCCTATACCACTATTATAGAGGTACATTAACACAACTATTGTGACACCTGACCATTACACCAACAGGGACTTTTATATCATTGCATTCTAAAAACATAGACATTAATATGTAGTTGCCCCATCTCCTTTACAGCTATAACCACTCTTCTGGGAAGGCTTTCCACATGATTTCGGAGTGTTCCTGAGGGAATTTGTTCCCATTCCTCCAGTAGAACATTTGTGAGGTCAGGCACTGATGCATTGATGTTGGAGAAGATGGCCTGGCTCGCAATCTCTGTTCCAGTTCATCCCAAATGTGTTTGATGGGGTGGAGGTCAGGTCTCTGAATGGGCCATTCAAGAGGTATGTTGAAGAGGATGTCATCAAAGTGTTGGTGTAATGGTCAGGTGTCCCAGTCATTTTGTCCATATAGTGTATCTGCACTCTAGAGATCTATTTACAACCGACTGATGTGTGTCCAGGTATAAGCTGAAAGCATTCAATCAAACATCATTCATGAATACTTCCAAGTCCCCCCAATGGTGAGTGATCTTAACATTCTTCGAGCAGATTGCTTATCCCACCACATTTGGGGGTGGAAAAGTCAATAATTTTAGCAGGTAATGCTTACAATATATCCTATACATTAACATGAGTAATATGAATATCACAATACCATATTTATGGCAATCAACACAAATTCTGTTCGTTTCTGTATCAGATTTGAATGCTTTGCACCTGAATAACCTTCCTAAATGTGGACCATATACATTGTTTTACATAACTTACCAAAACAGGATACATTAATACACTGGTAATGTTATTCATTTATATATACAGTGTAATAGCAATGAAAAGGTCACATATTACTTTATTTTAATCTCTGAAACAGTCCTTTATCACATAATTACATTCCACACAGTGATATCAGAACACAAGAAAATTTTGGATAATGATATGCAAATGGAATTCAAAGCTGGAATGCATTTAGTTGAACACTTAACTCTTTAACAAATAACGGCTGTTTTTCACATTTTAAACACAGTTTCAAACATTTTGTTTGCATGACCAAGGGATGAGTTGGTGTAAGTCCAGCAAGTTGTTGTCCAGTGGCATAACCAAGCTCTCTGAACTTGTCAGAATGAATACTTAGTACATGTCTATTGAGTGGGTCATTTGGTTGAGAAGTTATTAGTTAATTAAATTTAGTATTAAGACCGCCCTTTTAAACTGTGTGGCCCAAGCAACTCATTCTTGAAGGACATCATCATAGCAAAGAAATGTATACATTTTCTGTAGGATTGAAAGTTGAAAGTGAGTCAAGGTGTAATAAAACATTTCTAATAACAGAGTTCACTGTGCATTATGAAGGGTCAACACTCGCGAGTTTCTCCTATGAGAAGTGTGACCCGCCACAATACATGTGACTTTCTCAGTAATTTCATTAAGCGTTCAGCAAGGCCTTCTTGCTGGAAAATGTCACTTGGGTTGGACCTGCACAGTGTTGTAACTGTAACTCACCTGCAAACTCTACACGAACTCCCACTTTAGTAACTAAATGCTTCACATCGTCTTACCTGCAAACTCATGGTTTAGTAAATACATCCCATAGTGGACCATCTGTAAGTTTTATTTGATGTGAAAGCCTAAATGCCTTTAGAAGCACCAGTCCCAATTGCTCACCTGAAAACTCTTCCTGCAACAACTGTTCTATTAGGTAAATCCTGGCTGCACTTCATTTATGAGACAGTGTTTTTATTTATGACTGTGTAGGTTTATTATTAGGGAGGCCAATTAACAGTAATAAGCCATATATTGCACAGAATTCAAGGCAAGCTAACAGAATGTGATGCAGCTACAGACAGCGTCTTACTGTCAGCAGGAATATGGTTAAACATGGCCTGCTTCCTCCACAGCTGTGGGCCTGCCATGCTCTCTCTTTACCAGAAGGTTCTTTTTAATTTGCCTCGTAAATTTTTCTTGCGGAAGTGAGATGCCATTAATGGTGAAGAGAAGTGTCTTAACGACTCGCCGACATTTACTCACAATTAAATCATCATTTGCCTCTAATTTGTATTTATCACAAATGGAAGAAGAAGAATAGAAGGTGATAAATTAGTCTCACGAGCTTCAGAGAGAATAATGAAGGAAAAAAAGAAGATAAAAGAAGAGAATGTTTGTGTGAGTAGAAAAAAAGAGAGATTGGGGGGTTTCCTTAACATTGCTAGATAATTAAATAAGCAATATGCTGATATGCATAGTGACCGAAGTTTTAAGGTTTTCTTTAATAGCAGAATATTTTTTAGGTAGGGCATTTTTGTGGAAGGCAACCCTCATTGAAGTTGCCACCCCATGATGTGGGTACAGGATGTAGCTATGATGTTGGTGATGGCAACACAATATCAGGCCCTGGCCAAGATATGCCTAATTTCCAGCTATATTAAGAAGGTATAGATCCTACATCTCTATAAATCCACAACTGTGGGAAGAGGAGGCGAGGCAGTCTCAATACTAGGACAATCCAAATCCTGTGCATTAGGAGCCCGGCTGTTATATTAGAAAGCTATATCGATTCATATTTTAATTAAGCATACAGATTAATGCAGATTGTCAGTGTGGACAGCAACTGTACCTGTGTATAATTATAATTTTGTAGCACCGCAGAATAAAAAAACTAAACTATACCATAAAATAAATAAAAATAAATACATTTTTTTTTTCTATTTGCAAAAGTACATGGCATTTTAGACCCATATCTCCATCCAACCAAACCCCAAAAACAACAGTAGACACCGATTGTGGGGTAGGGCATTGACCACAGGTTTATTGATTATTACCATAGCATTAGATTCCCCAAGGCAGCAGTACCAATCAGATACACACCACTCACTGAAAACCTGTTGAGGCCCAACCGGCAGTTTTTCCTCAACACTTGAACAAGAGCCCTTGCTTCATAAGCCCCTTGGAAGAGATGCCTCCTTAAGCCGGTTATGTCATATTGTCCTAGTATTCCACGCTGGACAGGGGACCACACCACATTGTGACAAAACAGACACATCACAACACCAGAGAGGAAACAGAACTCCTTACAGCATAACACATCATACCATAAATAACAAAACCATAACCATTTTGCAGCCACCCCACCAATGGTGAAACTCAGCTGCAGGGCTTCACGGGATGGCCAGTGAGCATTGCATTGGAGGTCTGCACAGACCTTCATTGATTTTACAGCTCCATTGGCCACTCAGGGCAGAAAATCTCCCGAACTGGACCATGCTCTCAAAACTGGGGCCTGGCATTTAAAAGCAGTCTGTCATGTGTGCTCCCCTTGGAATTAGGAAGTGGCTAGGGGCTGATGTCTTAGGCCTGGCTTGATAAACACATAACTGCATGTAGATAGCAGGACAGTAGGCTGGACTGGAAGCCAGCCCTTAATTATTCTGATAGAAGGATATAGGGTACATAGTTATCAGACCTATTGTGCTAACATAGCTGTCTGAATTAGCCACATCATACCGACTATTTGTGTTTCAAACACAGTAGGCAAAAACTGTAGAAAACAGAGAGGAGGAATCAACTCATTCAGATACAGAGAGCAAGGAATTGGACTGAAATCATAAAATAACATTAAAATAAGTGGTTTTTGAATGCTGGATATTTTAAAATAATGAGGAATCCAATCAAATCACTAATCAGAAAGATTAAATAAAATTACAGAAATCTTTGTCTCCCTCACTGCATTAATTTACGGTCTCATTCCCACATCTCAAATAAAGAAGGATAAGAAGCACTGGCTACATAACGGCATCGGAGCTAGGTATTATTGTACCAGGGCTACAATGAGTGCTCTGCTTGGATTATGGCTGAAAGGCAAAAGTTTTGTTTTTTTTTTTTACTGGGGAATACATCTACTCATCTTGTGTAAATTAGTGGCTTAAGGTGATGTCTAGATTAAAATTGGGTGACTAAATACCCTTTTCAACTAGAAGCTAAAGATGAGCAGAAAGTTAGATTTTGTTCTTTCCCAAAATCGCACAACTTTGCCTCCTTTTGCATACCTCTCATGAGAAAGCAGATGCCGGTTAAAGCAGGTGCTAACTGTGAATAAATGCTTGCTGACATCAAAACATCATCAACACAAGCGATAACTATATTTACTTCTAATTATAGACACATGTCAAGAGATACCCTAGAGCATTAACTATGGGGGGACATGGATGTTGGCATGAGTGTTTGTTTCAATAAGTTAGACATGTCTGGTTGGAAAAAAATGTACCGGAATCATTTTATTCATGCACAGGATGGCGCCAACTAGAGGCTAGCTGATCGGCTGAACGCAAATGAGCCTATATATATGAGACGAGCCAGACCCATCCACCAAATAAGCAGGGTCTGGATACATGAAAGCCTTCATGTGCCTTATGTGCCTTCATTCTCCCAAACAAGGCACTGATTGGAGCCTTAACTTAGGTTCTTGTAAATGTGTATTTTTTCCCCAAAGAAGAATTACAATATACCCTTTTAAAAGGCCAAAAATGGTAATTTGCTATGTTTAGGGTGATATATTATTTTAATTCTAAAATGCCACTTAGACTCATGAATTACACTATTTTTCCAGCCGAATTTGTTAATCTAAAATACATACTTTGCCTGGTGCCCAGCTTATTATTATGAGTGCACTGTGCCATTTATATATAATTCTGACTCCTCAGCAGGGGGTTGCGAACGCCTTCTAAAGAATTTGACAATTCAAGAAGCATCTGAATGTGTAATGCTTTTAGCCTTCAGCTACAAAATGAGTCTACTGTATCCAGCAAAACAAAATATCATATAAAGGAGAACTATCCTAACAGCCATAATGTTACAATTACATGATACACACATGACGCATGTGCTATTAACCCTTCAAGTGCTATACATGTGTGAACTGATTGCAGCACTAATGCAGATAAAAATGTAATCAATGCTTTAGTAACCTCTTAAACTAATGTTGTACCCCAGTTTTAGAACCTCCTATGTTATACAAATAATATGTTTTTATAGCCATGGGTTTAAGGGATATTGCGTGCTAATATATCAAAAGCAAAGTAGAAAAAGGGATGAAATAATCAATGCAACCAACACAGTCTGGCGCTCATTTGTTCATATCCAATACATGTCAATTGTTTGTCTTTAGGGGGACAGTCCCTATGTCATAGTCAAATCCATCTGTGCCGCTTTCCTTCTCTGAAATCCCTCTCTTTTTGGACCCCAGAATGTTTCCTGCCCAAAATGTCAAAATAATGTGCACAGAAACTGCCCAAAATATATTTATAAATTGAATTGTGTATACAATACATTATTATTATTCTAAATGCCATACACGGTTACATCATTAGCTGTCAGTCAGTCACAAGATCATGGTAGCACTTCCTCTCAAGTTACACATTTTAACCACACTCCCTAAACAAACATGTCCCAAAAGTGCGTCACATAGCGTATGGGGTGTAGTGAAGAGTGGGCTCTGCACAAGGTAAGAGGGAGGGAAGAGCCGGGAGGGAGAGCTGTGAGAGAGTGAGGGTGTGTACATATGTAAGGATGTGTAAGTTTATGGTGTTAGAGTGAGTGTGTGTTACTGTATTGCGGTAGAATGTGTCATTGTATGGCATGTGGGCACATGGTGTCAGCATGTATGTGGGTTAGCGTTAGCGTGAGTGTGTGTCAGAATATGGTGTGTCAGGGGGAGCCTAGGGCTAGTGATGTGAGGAAGAGGAGGGACAGTGTGTGTGCATGATGTTAGAGTGGCTTATATTTGCTAATAGATATCATACCTCCCAACAGTCCTGGTTTTCACAGGATAGCCCTTGATTTTCAAGCATAGCCTTGCTTTCCTGCCCAGATACCCCACTGTCCTACTGATATGTATATTTTTTAGTTCAGTACATATTAATTTGCAAAGCAGACATCTTAGTGACGACTCAAGTAGCAAAAGTGCTTTGAAAAGCATTGTCTTGACGTATGCAATACCTCTCAGTTTCTAGACACACTGCCAGTACAGTATAATAATTCTTATTACTGCATGCTTTGTATGCCTTTACACAATAACTCTGTGTAAAGTCACTTTAAATCTATACTCTTCTCCTTTATTAGAATTAATATAATGTTAGTGCTTTGTTCACCTCCTTTTTATATACCGTATGTTTAAAATGTAGAAATGATTAATGTCTGTTTTTGCAGACACATAACCGTAATATAGCACAGATGTACTGGATAGTGAAAATACAGTAGACGTTGTATGTAGATCATGTGTAAATAATGTGAATATATATATATATATATATATATATATATATATATATATGCCACCCATAGGTACAACACCAAGCAGGACAAGCTCAAATTTGCCGAAGACTCCCTGTAAAGTGAAAAAGTGACCAGTAGGAGGCAGCATTGGCTTGCAAGTGGCTCAGAATCAGACCGCATTACAATGTCTCACCTAAAAGCAGGGAAGCAGCGGCCAGACATCTCATCTCAGCACAGTGTGGGTCGCGCAGCCATCTGCACTTGTGCTGTGATACCCTCTGTTTTCTGTTGTGTCTTGTAACACGCTGTGTGTGTCTGAAAGCATTTGGTCGCACGCACTGTGAGTGTGTTTATGCTTGGGGTAGGTATTGGATTTGTCTGGGATCTCTTGTCTGCATTTGTGATTTGATGTCTTGAACGTGTGCATGGGAGAGACGTTAAGGAACCGACTTGGAAGACAGCAGCCCTATATTTGCCGCAACTCCCATCAAGCTAAGTGAGCTTTCTAATGCAAATTAATGCCCATTGTCTACTGGAGTGGCTCAGTTGCTATTTATGTGCACATTTAAAATGGTTTAAGAAGGTTAAGCTTGATAGGAGTGGTGATGCACCGACAAATGAAGTCTCTTGCGCCAGCAAATGTAAAGTATGAAAACAGAGATGCGCTATGTCTGTACTAAATACAAATTTAGCTGGTGGCAGATATTACATCAGATTAAGCCCATGGGTTAATTGGGTCAGGTAGAGTAAAGTCTACCCCCTTTTTATCACAAACATTGATACATGATATCACGGGTTTTCCATCTCATACCTTAACATGGTAAGTGAGCGCCTGTATTTTGGCCAAAATAGACTACTAAAGCCTTGCAATTTTTTTTTAATTAAAGTTTATTACTTTATCTAAAATATAACTTAAATATTAAAACAGAGATACATTACAAAGCAATGGAAATATTCAAATTAAACCAAACATACAAGAAAAATAGTATTACAGAAAATAAAATAAAAAGAAAAACCGAAAAGAAAAAGTAATACAAAAGAACACGTTTATAAAAATGTAAAGATGCAGATATACCTGTAACAATACAATACTAACAATGCTGTAATCTAGTCATTTGTTCTTCTTTGATTACATAATAGTATCTGTAAATTCTAAGATTAACAGTCCTCCCACCTAACAGAAGATACGTAATGTTACAGGTAACTGTCCACAACAAAAGAGACAAACTTTTGGTACAAACTCTGGATCCAAATAGGCTTTGTAGTTTTGGCCAAAATATTTTTTATACCTTTCACCCATTAGAAGAAATAAGTTGAATATAAATAAAAACAAACAAGCCAACCAAACATTAGATGAATTATAGTAAGTGGGACTCTTGATTTTCCAAAGAGATACTTGGTCCTCAGATACTCAATGTCCTTCAACTATAGCCCTTGTCATGTTGTCCCCCCCAAAAATGGTCTCCTCGACTTGGTGTCAACCTTGAATGAAACCAAATGTTTTCAAGTCTGAACCACCTCTAAGAATCAACTAGACATGTTGCAAAATCCCATCATTTTTATTACTTATTCTTAATTGATGTATTTTTATAGTATCATCATATTCTGTATCTCTGTACAGCAGGACATTACAAGTAGTGCATAACATTACAAGTTGGACTTGAACAAAAGTTGAGGAGAGCCTTGCTCAAAGCTTACAAACTAACTTATTCTGTTGGGTCGGCTTCCAAACGAAATCTCTTGGACATGTCCATCAAATGCTTTGCATTAAAGAAGGATCTGAGCCTATAAGATGATTTACAGCCATCTTTTTAACCTAGAGTTTGATCTAGAAATCAAGTAGGACTAAATATAGACAAGTAAATAAGTATTGATGATGATGCTAACATGGCAACATAATTATGCCCCCCAAGCTTAAGGGAGACTAATGCTGTTAGTTCCCCAAGTGCAGTGTATAAGATGCATACTGTTGGAGATCTGTATTATTGTATGGAGTAATTCTTTTGTGGAAGGCTGATGTCGCTCTGTGCTGCAGGTTAACTCCGTGAGACTGGCTGGTTGCGTGCTGTCAGCCTCGGTTTATGTGCATCGTCAGAAACCATGCTGATTTTAATTTTTAGTATGCATGGCAATCACCACATTTCTCTGCGAGACAAACACTTAATGTGTGGATGTGTATTATAAGGTGCTCTGAGGAATATATATATCACAACGGCACAATCTTAGTAACGCAGATCTGTGAGAGCAACAAATAATTGGAAGCTAGGTTTTTTTTGTGTTGTAGCTTATTTGAGAAGGGAGATATCAAATGATGGCATCTTAAGGGACATGTTACAGGGTAGTTTGAAGTGTTGGAAGGTTGAAGATTAGTAAGGTTTCAGACATGATGTCACTAATTACACAATATTCTGCTCTGCCCAATGTATGCTTTGCTCACAGAAAATATATTTTTCATGTTTTGAGACAGAAAGAGAGGTGGGAAAGAGCCTCTTGTTTTTATCTAATCATATTAGTGCAACAGGTTCTTTTTATACAGTGGCTGCTGCAAGTCCCTGCATACTTCAATGAAATTAAGTCAGCAACCTGGTATAGCTCCCAAATGTCCCTCTTCGGGAGCCAGGTCCCCTTTTCATCCCCTGATGCCCCCTGTTCTAGGAGCTCAGAATGTATGGGTGTATCGCAGGGTTCTATGGCCTGAAAGTCATAGTAATTCAAAAATAATCAGTGGGTTTTTGAATATATGATTATCATTGTAGATCCCTTATTTAATCACATAGATATTCATTTAAGTCTTTGGCTGGTCAGACACTGAGGGCTATTGAGATTAAAGAATAGTTGGAGATCCACGTGGTTCTTCATACTTATGGTACTACTTCTCATTTAAAGAATGGATTTATATTCTTATATTCTTGCTATTATATTCCAAGAACAGGCATTGCAAGATCACTCTCCTTCTCTTTTCTCTGCATGAGTATAGACAAATATAAGCAGAGCTTCCTGTGCCACGGTACTCCTAAAACATGGATGTGTATCCCAGTGTCTAGTTTACCTTACTGAAGACCCAGTCCTGACCCAAATGGGGGCTCACCGGAGAAGTCCATACAGGATAGTCATTATTTGGTAGGTTTTAAGGATTGGGTTTCAATTGGGGTGTACCAGAGGGTACATACTTGTAGACTTTAGAGTAGTATTTTTATTGTTTACCTGGGGTCATTAATTCACCAATTTTAATAAAGCCTCCTTGTTCTAATATTTTTCTTGTTCAGAAAAAAACATGTTGTCTTCTTGCAGTTTATGAAACATCTGAAATATATGAAGGTTTGTGTCTTATCCTAGTGACTCCTCTCCTTGAAGGCATACATGCTATGTTAGCTCAGTCTTTCTTGATAAATCAACCTCACCAGGTGATATAGAAGTAGGGGAGGATTTTTATTACTGGAGAGTTGTTCTCAGGACTTCAAAATAATATATAGACTAAATCATTTTGCTTTTTGTTAGTGTTTATCAGAAAACCTGCAAAGATTAAACTTGTTTTTTTCCTCACGATAACTTCACTGACAACTCATAGTTTAGTAAATCAACCCTAAAATATAGGGTTGATGCTGGTCAGGTCTTTTTGTTTGCACTGGTTAGCTGTTTCCCTGAAAGCCATATGCCATACATTTCACATGAGTTACTTTGTTATGTGCCAGACAAGAAGGCAATGCAATAAGTGTTGCTCACCTCAATTTGTTATTATGTGCCATTTTTCATTGGGTTGTGCTACTTCATTGTGTATGTCATTAAAGCAAAGCGTATGGTGGTCCCAATAAAAGGAGCACTTGCTAAGATAGCTGGGACAAAAGTCTTGTTGTCAGGACTGTCCCAGCCAATTTGGGACTGTTAACAGCTATAGTAAAATTGTGGACCGTGCTACTGGATACCGTGCTATTAGCCCAAGTCACTTCAACATTCTTAAAAAGCTTGCAGAGGGAGGAATGCGACAGGATGATGGGAATGAGACTACTCAAAACTGTGGTGAAATAGGGGGTGAGGGGTGGGAGTAAGTGTGTAAGTATGTATGTTAGAGTGAATGTGTGTTAGCATCAATGTGTATGTATGTGTGTTAGCATGAGGGTATATGAGTACATGTGTGTCAGCATGAATGTTTGAGTGTGTGTTTGTGTGTAGTATGAGTATGTATGTGTGTAAGTTTGTGTTAGTGTGTGTGTGCAAATATGTGTACCAATATGTACAGTCATGTAAAAAAGAAAGCACACTCTCTATTAAATTCTATGGTTTTACATATTTTACATATCAGGACATAATCACAATCATCTGTTGCTTAGCAGGTCTAAAAATGAAGTAAATGGGGTAAACAACACATAACATATTACACAGAGTTATAGTCAAAATGGATATTTTTTAATACCCATTTCTAATATTGGGCCACAAAATGTACAAAAATATTTCAATTCATTAATCTCCATAGACATTACCTTCCTACTGCTCGCATTCTCTTAGCAAAATATGATGGTTACAGGAAAGAAACCCAACAAAAGTTCCAGAAGTTACTAAGGAAACCTATTAAATCCTTTTCCCAAATAGGGAGTAGAGCCCAGAGAATTAACCAAGACAGCTTGGCATACTAGTATAATTTAAAAGAATGTTTATTTAAATGAAGAATCATAGAACCTTGGCTTACAATTTTAATTCCAATGTGTTTTAAAGCAATATCCCTGGTACTCAAATGGTTAAGCATACTGTTTAAGGGCTTCTGTGTGTCGTTATCTTTTTTAAACTGTGCCCTAGTATCTCTGCTCTTGTGAAATGAGCATCTTTTTATCATCATCTGAGGATAGTAATACGGATCACAACTCCTTTATGGTTGGAGAAAAGAGGCCTTTGTTCAATTTAGGAATTCTTTAAAAATTGTAGCTCGTTCTTTGTAACTCCTTCCATACAGATAACAAACAATTGATTCTGCTGAAATAGCTTGGGGCTATGGATAACCACAGGAAGTGAACATTATAGGCCTGAGGTTGAAGTGCATTCCACTGAGGACTTTAGCGGACTAGAAGCGTATAGAGATGTTCCAAAAATCTTTACAACGTACAGTATGTTCATCTTTCACACAACTCGGCTTTAAGAAAATCTTGACCTTATGCCAAGATGGAAATGACAAAAAAAAAACCTCAGTGAGTCCTCAACATCAATCACAGTTTATGCTATGGGATTTTATGGCTGCGCGGTATCGGGAGGGAAATATCACATTGATGTGTGAAGTCAGGAGAGCTTGTCCTAATGTCACTGATACTTTGTGATGCATCTTAATGGAGAACAGCTTGTGATAGTGCCCTGTTTCTCCAAGGGATGGGAAAATGTCAGGCCAGACAGAGCATCCTATTTGATATTTTAAGCCAGTGGCCTCTTATTGTATGCAGTAGGAAGCCAGGAATATCTTCAATATACAAAGTTGTGGTAATGTTCGGAAGGTCAATAGATACACATTTAAAATGATAACGCGAGCTTCGTGGGTGGCTCTGGCAACCAGGAGGTTAAGGAGAACTTTTAAAAAGTCTAAAAGCGATATTTATGATCCTCAAGTTGGTAGGAAAACTATTAAGATCCGCCCGTATTGTGCTTTATTGCAGCACAGACAGCGACAAAAGCTTTTAAGTTAGAATTTTTCAAAGGTTTATGTTATATTGATATTTCAAGCCCATAGAACATCATAATCTTGTTTGAATAGTGCAGCCAGGTCCAGCATCAACGTTAACCAATGGCAGTGACATATTTAAACGCACATATTTTTAAGTGTTCAATGTCTACCTGTTTCAAGTCAGAGAAACACATATAAAAATTGGTTTACCTTTCTATACCAGCCAAAGGAATATTACTGATAGAAACAGGGAAAAAGCTATTCTGTGCTGTTGCCCTTTATTAAGCACAAGGTAAAATTATTCTCACTTTTCATCAGCCTTGGCACTAAAAGCATGTATGTCTGATGGCCTGCCAGATACATATGGTCTTACACTTTTTGTAGAGTGCGGCCATGTGTATCCAGATGGACGCTGCCAATAAAAGGCCAGATCCGCTGCATGAATTGTCAAAGAAGGTGTGTGAGAGGTGCTATCACGCAACAGCCCACCAGGCATCTGCCTGGTTTGCCAAATGGCAAGTTTGGCACTGGATGTGGGTGTAGCAAGCCACGGAAATCAGAGGATCTCCCCAACCCACACATGATTCTCACTGTCCACAAAAGTAAGGAAGTGGGGCAGCTTGTATGCCAAGCTGTGTGGCTTATATGTATGCCAAAGGAATCTAGGGAAATTGCTGTTTATAGGTCATAGGGCCTACTACGGACCAGTTGGGTGTCCAAACCAAGAAACAGTCTCCTCATATGATGGTTTTGACCCCATGCTAAATAAAAGGAGTGGGTATCTACTGTGAATATTAGTGTTTGTATAAATCCGTGGACAGAAGGTAAAAACCCCAAGATTTACCTGTAATCCCAGAACTGGTTAATATACTCTGCTATGAGATTTTTTTCCCCTTCATCTTCACAAAACTAAGTAAAGATTTCTGGCAGATATTTTTGATTACTTTATGGATATATTCAGAAGATACATTATTTAACAGGTTAATTAGCTAATTTAGATTCTTTGTGTAACTTCATTTTTAAAGATAGATTTTAGACATCATCAAATTAATTTGAGACTGCTGTTTTTCAGCTGCTTGACACAGATGTGCATCCATTATTCGGATGGAGCCTGTATAACGTAAAAAAGTGACGAACATGCTTTATTAGAGTCATGGGCTCATAAAAGTCCTGAACTCATTGATGGTGAGCTTAAAGCTACCGTGACTTTAATAATACAGTATCTCACAAAAGTCAGTACACCCCTCACATTTTTGCAAATATTTTATTAAATCTTTTCATGTGACAACACTGAAGAAATGACACTCTGCTACAATGTAAAGTAGTGAGTGTACAGCCTGTATAACAGTGTAAATTTGCTGTCCCCTCAAATATAACTCAACTCACAACCATTAATGTCTAAACCTTGGCAACAAAAGTGAGTACACCCCTAAGTGGAAATGTCCAGATTGTGACCAATTGTGTCATTATTTTGTGTGGCCACCATTATTTTCCAGCACTGCCTTAACCCTCTTGGGCATGGAGTTCACCAGAGCTTCACAGGTTGCCACTGGAGTCCTCTTCCACTCCTCCAAGGCAACATCACGGAGCTGGTGGATGTCAGGGACCTTGCGCTCCCCCACCTTCCATTTGAGGATGCCCCACAGATGCTCAACAGGGTTTAGGTCTGGAGACATGCTTGGCCAGTCCATGACCTTTACCCTCAGCTTCTTTAGCAAGGAAGTGGTCATGTTGGAGGTGTGTTTGGGGTCATTATCATGTTGGAATACTGCCCTGCAGCCCAGTCTCCGAAGGGAGGGGATCATGCTCTGCTTCAGTATATCACAGTACATGTTGGCATTCATGGTTTCCCTCAATGAACTGTAGCTCCCCAGTGCCGGCAGCACTCATGCAGGCCCAGACCATGGCACTCCCACCACCATGCTTGACTGTAGGCATGACACACTTGTCTTTGTACTCCTCACCTGTACGTTCACAGCCTAGATGCAGCTATACGTAACTCACATTTGTCAGTGAAAGGTGTTATTCCCCTTTTTACACTCATTCTTGCGCCTTGCCACTCTCGCATATCACCATCTACTTCCAACTTCTAATTCCCCTGTCACTGACATCTTCTGTCCCCCCCTTTATTCTCCGTATAACCACCATTTTCACCCCCTGATCTTTGTCAGCCTCTTTCCGACAAACCAGTCGGTAAACATTCCACGAGATATTCAGCTAAGGGGGCACAATGTGTGCGGTATGCAAGAAGGGGCAAATGTAGCTGCCTAGGATTAAATGTAGTTCATGCTCCTGATGTCCTTAGCTCGATGCTCCGCAGGGGTCACCTCAAAAAAAGCTTGGCTGAATAATTAGTTTAAAAAAAAAGCTTTATTTAGCAAGACCCATAAGATTGTAAGCTCATTTGAGTAGGGCCCTCCTCACCTGTTGTCTCTGTAAGTCAATTTGTTATGTTACATACTACTTGTTGTGCCCTGTCCACCCATTCTACAGCGCTACCAAATTTGATGGCACTATATAAAACAATAAATAATAATAATAATAATACTCTGTAGTAATTCAGGGCTCGCCTTTGTAGCAGGGACCCAGGCAGCTACAGGATTAATATTTTGAGTGGTAGTTGGGATGAACAGGTACCTTTGGGGCTATTATTACCTTAGGCAGCAAAATCCCTTCCCCTGCAGGGCTGATTACGTCGCCATATTGTGGATTAAATCTAACAACGCCGGCATTAGTGGCATAAATTGATACCCTTCCTGGGGCCGGATGACATCATTATCCTGTCTAGTTCTAGCGGTTTTAAAAATCTACCCTTTAAGTGCCAGTGGGGTGTATATTCTTATAGTGGATAAAATGTATACATTATAGAAGCAGTTGGCTCATGGAAAAAACTCCAGCTGTGTAAATGTGAGTTAAAAAAAAAAGTATTTTTGATGGGGTCTAAAGGTGATATATTTCAAAGATATTATTTTTAGAATTTTGCAGCCAAAGGGGCTACCAACTCATTGCACAGGGGGAAAAAAAGAGCCTTTAGTTCTAGTGCAACACAGAACAACATGTTGCATTTCCCTCTGGCTATAATGATATTAAGTCTGGCCAAGTGCTGCTGAATTTGATTCTCTTCCATCTTTCTATGAGGCAGGATGGATAGCAGTCAGCTCAGGGAAAAAGGTGCTGAAACAGCGAAAGTAGAAGACAGATTAAATCTCAGAAAGTACCAAAATATCAATCTCCAACTCCATCAAGACTTGGTCTTGTTTGCACAATGTGTTGTGTATTGATAGCATTTCATTGCTGCAGCCGGAGAACCAAGCCTGTCATTCACACCCACCAAGAAGGAGATTCCCTCGTGTAGTCGATTGACAGGCTCTCTCATTTTAGCACCAGATATAGACTTCCGCTGACAAATAATTATGTCCCCATCGAAAAGGGCATTGTAAACAATTTGGCAATCTAATTGGATCTGTTAAACAGTCGTGTTTTAAAAGTAAACATTTGGCTGCTTGCTCGCTTTGAAAATGTATTAGAACTTCTGGATGAAGATTTATTTTTAATAAAAAGCGGCTGATTGGATTTTTCTACATGCAAAATTTTGTCCACTGGCCAAAAGATAAAATAGATAACCCATAGAAAGCTTTGTGGGACGGCAAGGGATGCCAATTGTGCCGTATGTTCGAAACACTTGAGCCGAGTGCAATTGTTGCTGGTTAAAGCGGGAAGCCTTTTAGCTTAGCTTTTAGCATAGCTAAATTAATCAAAATCGAGTTTATATTTGTTAATCGGTATGTCGGATATTTAGATTAAAAGTTTATCTCGGGTATGTTGACGCAGATAGCGTATCTAATCAATTTCCGTTTCTGATGCACACTCCCCAACATTTTAGGTGTTCAAATCGGAGCACTTGTGTTAGCGTGTGTGGCTAGAGGCAGCTAGAGGAGCCCCACGCCCAGGAACTGGCATGGTCGGAGGTGGTACAGTCATTTTTTTTTCAAATAATGTATTTCAAAACCATTTCTTTAATGGGAATACAATTATTTTACAGCTGAACTCTAAGATAACAAAACAGCAAGTCTAGAACTTGCCTTACTAATGGATCTGTGAA
Source organism: Spea bombifrons (assembly GCF_027358695.1). Lineage (NCBI taxonomy): Eukaryota > Metazoa > Chordata > Amphibia > Anura > Pelobatidae > Spea > Spea bombifrons. The sequence continues at coordinate 19,506,289 of NC_071090.1, read as the reverse complement.
GTAATACACTGCTGGCTACCTTACATGATGTTCCGTAGTACCATTACTAACGCATAAATAATTTTGCACTCCCTCCTAAGTTTTTCTCTCCAGGGTTATGGAATGGTCTGCAGCACACGCGCATGTTTCAAGAGCCGAAATGAGCCGTTATGCAATACTCTGCAGGAACCCTAGGCAGTGGTGTGATTGATCATACGTTTTATGGCATGTTATTTGCAAGCTAATGGGTTATGCAAGATTCCTCGTCTTCGCTGCTATTTCATATAAAAATGTGCTTAATATATAATTACCAATACGTCTCTTTCTATTGAAGTAATAAATTAACTCCTTATCTGCCACTGTGACATGCCCTGAATGCAATACACATTTTCAGTGTTAAAATACGATTACCGTCCATGATTTACAGTTCTTCAACCACTATGAAGAGCTTAACTAATCGTCAAGCAGCTTATGTTTTCAAGAAGGATGTTTTAAACATTGTTTCAATTATTTCCAACTAAAATGAATACAACTTAAATTATCTTTATGTATTGAAAGCAGTTTTCTTTTTCTAGTTACTTTTTCTAGTTATCTTTGGCATTCGTTTATGCATGTTTACAAAGCTCTACTACAGTAAATATTGTGAATTTTAACATGCTGTTAAAATATAGATTTTTTTTTTGCCTCTATAAAATTCAGCTCTATGTTAACCCTTTCGGTGCTAATTGTGTGAGATTTAACCTATATCGTACCTCCAAAAAGTCCCAGTATTGAAAGGACAGTCCCAATTTCCAGACACTGCCCCGATGTCCCAGGCAGCTGCTGCATTGTCTGGCTTTTGCAGGCATTGGGTAGCATGAGCTGGTTGAGGAGATCCTCTGATCATGTTGATCTCTACTGTTGCAGTACAGACCAGCCCCGCGAGGTGGCTGTTTGGGTAAGACAGGAGCGTGATCATGCATCATGCCCCACCCACTTCTGATACTTGCCCCTCCCACTCCCAGGGATGACCCTGTCCCCCAACCCCTTGCCACATTGCCTAAAACAGGTGTCCCGATTTGGACAACTGAAATGTTGGGGTGTATGCTGTATAACCAGTTAAAGAGCGCTCCTCATCCTAGTTTCTATAGCAGTGGATAAACAATGCTCCTTTGTCGTGGATTGTGAAGCAGAACCAATGTTTACATCTTGGCTTCTGTTTATAAGCGTTGTCATATTCTGTAGGATTCCTCACATAGCTATTAAAATAAAGAATTATTCTGACGTGCACTAATGGATCATTAACCTGAGTTTTATTCTTTTTTTATTTTTATTAAATATCCAATATCAAGAAAGCAGAAAATATTTTATTTAAAAAAAAAAGTGTTTGTATAAATTAATCAACATTTTCCTCAGCATTGAAACTAACAAACACAGCAGTGGACTTTGTGAGTGGCTAATCGACACAGGACGTCAAAATAATACAGGCTGTAATATTTATCATTTAACTAAATGCCAACAGATCAATAGCCAATGCAGTGATGTGAGAACGTATTCTTTCTTTCTGTCTTGTTCGTGTTTCTCTTTCCCCTTTTTATCTTCATGAAAAATTTCCATGTAGCTTTGCTTAGCAAAATGGTCTATGTGTCATGGTTGTCCAACTTAAAGCCATGAATCATATGCACAACTGGAAGTTGTGCAGTGAAATTGGTGCAGGTCTCTTTATGGAAGCTGGGAAGGGGATTTGGGTTTGAGGGGATATATATAGTTAGAAGTGGCTAGTCTAAAGGTTGTTAAGGATTGCAGGCAGAGCCGGCCTTAAGTGTTCTGGCGCCCTGTGCGGACTACTCCTCTGGCGCCCCCCCTCTGCCCCTTCTCCCTGCCTTCCCCCCTCTGCCCCTTCTCACTGCCTTCCCCCCTCTGCCCCTTCTCCCTGCCTTCCCCCCTCTGCCCCTTCTCACTGCCTTCCCCCTCTGCTCCTTCTCACTGCCTTCCCCCCTGCCCCTTCTCACTGCCTTTCCCCCTCTGCCCCTTCTCCCTGCCTTCCCCCCTCTGCTCCTTCTCACTGCCTTCCCCCCTGCCCCTTCTCACTGCCATCCCCCCTGCCCCTTCTCACTGCCTTCCTCCCCTGCCCCTTCTCACTGCCTCCCCCTGCCCCTTACCACCTTACCAGAATAATTCTGGCGCTCAGCACGAAACACCGGCACCGCGACGGAGTCACGGAGACTGAGGGGCGCCGAGCAGTTGCTGAAAACTTCACGAGCAACCGCTCGGCACCCCTGCCCGGGACTTAAATGAAAACACCTTTTTTTTTTTTTGTTTAACTTTATTTAACATCCTCCATGTTAAAAAAAAGTAAAAAAAAAAACTTTATTTAACATGGAGGATGTTAAATAAAGTTACAAAAAAACAAACGATGTTATAATTTAAGTCCCGGACAGTGCCCCTGTTGCCATGGCGACCTGTGTGGCCGCACAGGTCGCACACCCCTAAGGCCGGCCCTGATTGCAGGTACCAGTGCCAGACTGGCAAAGATTCAGGCTAAAAAGTGATTGGAGAAGGGGGCCAAAGATGCACCACAATCCCATTGAGATTGAGCGTGTGAGCAGTGGATGGGGGGGTTCAAAGGGCATATAGCCAGGGTTTTTAATGGCAGGGAGAGTTGTAATTTTGCTAGTTCCTGTGGAGGGCAGCTTTTACTCACATGCCCCCAATTTCTCATTGATTGAAATATGCAGGGCTGACATTTCTAATGTATGGTTTAAGGGCAACAGTTACCAACACAGCTTTCAGCATTATAAGAATAATTTATTAAAAGTACCTATTGCCACATAGGTATTCAGAATCTGATGACATAAAAGAGAACAAGGGGTAGGCATACTTTAAAATGTAAAAAATAATCACCCAAATCATTAGACATATGTTCTAATGCATATATTTATCTATTTTTAATATGTAAACACCATTACATTTCTTTTTTCAAAGGACTAAACTGTAAAATGTAAGATTTGCAAAAATCTCTGATCTGTTACATTTTATTTTACCTACAAGTAAAGGTTACAGAAATAAACCCTACTCTCTTACCACTACATCACCACCCATTTTTCTTAAAATAATCCATCCACCTGCTTTCATTCTTTCTGTCTACTTTCTTTGCCCTCCATCAGCTCTGCTGTCTCATCATCCTTGTTCAGTAGGTTAGGTAAAAGAAAATGAAGTTAATGAGAAATAATATCCTGGAATGTGAAATCATTTGGAGGCAAGTTGATCGGTGAAGAAAAATATGCCCTTGTGTTTTTTATTGAGCATGGGTTATGTGATAATTCAGATTTAATAAGAGGTCACATTATGCTACGGAAGTATGGAGATGAACCAAATCAGTCCAGTTGCCTGATTCTGCCCTATTTAATTATTTGTGTTAGGTCCACACGTAAGATACATTTAATATAGAAGACTAGATTTTCTGATGCCTGGCCTGTTATAAGCAGCTTATTTAACATCCTCACAGAAAGAAAGACTACGAATATGTTGTTGAGTGGCTATTTTAATACAAATTTTGGGCCCCTCAGTACCAATTGAACATCCTTTGAACGTGACAGCCTACGTGAGTATTGTTGCTGACCATGTCCATCCCTTTATGACGACAGTGTACCCATCTTCTGATGGCTACTTCCAGCAGGATAATGCACCATGTCACAAAGCTCACATCATCTCAAACTTTCTTGAAGATCACCACAGTCACCAGATCTCAATCCAAAAGAGCACCTTTGGGGTGGTATGGGAGATTTGCATCATGGATGTGCAGCCGACACATCTGCAGCAACTGCATGATGACATCATGTCCATATGAATGAAAGTGAGTTTCCAGCACTTTGTAGAAAGTATGCCATGAAGAATGAAGGCAGTTCTGAAGGCAAAATTGGGTCTAGCCTGGTACTAGCAAGGTGTACCTATATATGGCCAGTGAGTGTTTACTGTACATTTGTTACATCATAACTTTTTAAAATTGCCTCATTTTTTTAAAACAATCATTCAAAAATGTATCACATTGTTAAGGTCTTTATTGTAGCCCCATCTACTCCCACCAATACCCCAACCCTTTTCACCAAGCTCTTATGGCCAGTCTGTTGGGGATGGGAAAAGTTATCATAAAGGGGATAAACTTCTAGATCTCCGTAATAGAGAAGGTTTTAGTTATAAAGTTATCAGTTATGTTTTTGTTTTATAAAACACCTACCTCTCCCACCAAACTGCAAGCTTGTTCAAAATGTCACAATATCTTTTCTGTGTGCCTAGCCCAATCTTAATGTAATGATATGTATTTTTTTCCCTCTGTGTACCAAAACCATTAAAGCATCCTCTCAAAGCATTTGTGATCAGATTTGATGATGTTCTACATATACATCAAATTATATTGTAATCTGTACAGAGAAATGTAATGTTCCAGAGATGCATTAACTTATTTTATTACAGCATAGCAGTCTGAAATGAAAAATAATTTAGGTAACATGGCCTTTATGTGCAAGTTGCAGCACTTAACGTTGACTAGCATCTAGCTATGCATTTACGTTCCTGAAAGTAATCTGTTCATACAGTACATATCTTCGGCACTAGAACACATATTGCGCTAACCCTCAAAACAGGAGAAAATAGAAGCTGTCACATTGACTTTGCTCATAGATGTTAGTTTCATCAAAGAATGGTTTTATGTACTAAACCTCAGGAAGTACCAAATCAAGTTAATTATAGCATAACAATTATCATAAACAGTAGGCTACCTGTCCTGGGGCCAGGAACCTCCATTTCAGCAACCTATCAGAACTGAGCTCTTGCAGCTGTTGAGTTACTATTACTAAAATGTTCACTTACGAAATTGACCCTTTCCCGATGCTAATGGTAATGATGATAAGCCATGCCTGCAGGATCCATGTTCAGCCCTGGTCTGTTGGTAGGCATGCGCAGGCAGATCCAGGTGACAAGCAGGCATGTAAGAACAGAGGAAAGCGATGCAGGCACGCATGAAACAAAACAAGGATACAAGGAACAAACATACAGGCTATCTCTAGGACCTCACACTAGTGAAAACATACAAAGGTTTAGTTTATTATATGGCCATAAGATGTAAAGTTCCCACAACTTCATAGTACTTCACGTCGGACAGGTAATAACACTAACCCCAAACTAAAAAACAGAATACCAAACCCAAACAAGGAAAACATAACCAAGATGCTTACCTGTAGCAAGCAGAAAAATAAAATTAAAACAATGAATACACATACAGGGAACTGGATACACACAGCATGCAACACACAGAGCCTGACACTTTCCAAGGGACTTTTTAAGTGCCTCTAGTAATATTATCCAGATTATCCACCAAAATACCCTGAAAGGTTTTATATTGCCCCATTAGAGTATTTCACATTCTATTAGCTAAAAGACAAATATAGCTACTTTCATTATCTTAGATTAATATTATCTTTGGCTGCAACTGCAAACTCAAGGTTTTCAATATGTGCATAAAGGACAAACGTGCCAGTTTTTCCCCTTCTGTGCTAAATTCATTTTATAACCAGAGAAATCTCATAGCCAGAGAGCTGTCCATGGATCTAAACTCACACTGTCACTTTTCAACGTGTCCAGACATTCGTGTGATTTCATTGATGTGGGTGCAGCCTTTTTTGTGATAATTTTTTTTAGTAATCTATGGAAAATTATTCACTTGGATTTGCAAATATAATGCAACTCACTGCCCAACATATGGTCTTTTTTTCCTCCTACTATCTAATGTGATAGCAGTAGTTAAACTGTATACATCTAATTATGCACAAATATTTGTTTTCTTTGTCATAGTCATACTACTTTTGTGGCTGTCGATCATATGCTACATGATGACAGTGTCTGTTCTTTAAGATTTGTGAAATATTTTAATGATTGGCAGATTTTTGATTGTCATGTCACAAGATTTTGCTTCGTAGTATAACGATTATTAGGGAACCATAATTTATTTTGACTGTTAAATCATCTATGGGAGATTAAGAAGTTTATTTTTAGTCATGTTTAAAGACTCGTTTATCAATATTCGCTAAAAGGCCTTTTTTACAAGTTGTGATACCTTTTATCAGGCTAACATATTTTGGTTAGCATAAGCTATTAAGCATAAGCTATTAAAACCCCTTGCTTTCAGTCTATAAGTCACGATTCTCACAGCATGGAGAAGACAGCAACGTAGACATAGAAACATATTTGGAAAAGAGGGCAAGAGATGTAGAGGTGAAAGAGGCGGAGAGGGGAAGATAAGGAGAGATGAGAAAGAAAAAGAGAGGTTGTGAGATGGAGAGGAGGAGAGGGTGAGAGAGTAAGTAATGGTATGTACTGTATATGTATATATAAGTGCATGGTGTTAGAGTGAGTGTGTGTTAACGTTAGTGTATGGTGTTGGCATGTGCGAGTGAGTACCGTATTTGCCCGAATATAGGCCGCACTTTCCCCCCCACTTTTAGTCTTTAAAGTGGGGGTGTGGCCTATGTTCGGGGTTTAGCGCAGGGATGCGCAATTCGTAATGCCCGACGCCTAGGACATGCAGTTCTGGGCACCAGGCAGGTGTTTTTTATTTTTTTTCATTTATCGGAGGTTGTCTGTGCACATTGCGCAGACGTCCACCGGCCAGCCCCGCTCGACACCAGGGAGTACATTGGTAAGTCTGGAGGGGAGTGGTATATCAGGGGGCAGAGTGGCATTTCTAGGGGGCATAAAGCATATCTGGGGGGCAGAGTGGCATATCTAGGGAGCAGAGTGGCTTATCTAGGGAGCAGAGTAGCATATCAGGGGAGCAGAGTGGCATTTGTAGAGGGCATAAAGCATATCTGGGGGGGCAGAGTTGCATATCTGAGGTGCAGAGTGGCATTTCTAGGGGGCATAAAGCTTTTCGGGGAAAAGTGGCATATCTGGGGCAAAGTGGCATTTCTAGAGGGCATAAACAATATCTGGGGGGGGCAGAGGGAAATATCTGGGGGGCAGAGGGGGTACATATTGAGAAGTGTGGAAGGGGGTACATAGTGAGAAAGGGGGAAGGCAGTGAGAAGGGGGGGTATATAGTGATAAGGGGCAGATAATAAGAAGGAGAGGGTAGATGGGGAGAGGGGGTAGTGTGAATGCATATGAGAATGAATGAATTAATGTGTGGATGAATTGTGTGAATGGGTACGAGAATGAATGAATAAATGTGTGGATGAATTGTGTGAATGCGTACGAGAATTAATTAATGTGTGGATGAATTGCTTGAATGATTTGTGAGACTGCATTAATGAATATGTGTAAATGATTTCTGTGGATGATTGAGTAACTGTGTAAGTGTTTGTGTCTATCATGAATGTTTAAGAGATTTGGGGAAATGCAAAGATGGCACATGAAGGGTGGGCTGTTTGCCGACAAAGATGTCTTACACTGGGCTGTTAGGGGACAAAGTTGGCTCAGGCTGGGCTGTAATATGTGTGTAATCTGGGTGCTGATCAGGTTCTATGTGGGCAATGTGAACACCAGGGCTGGCTTTGGGGTGTGCAACCTGTGATCTATGCCTGTAATTTCGGGAGTTATCTATACCTTTAATGCTGAGTTCATGTGTGAATTCCAATTGATTTATACCTGCAAAGCTGGGTGTGTGTTATTCTGTTGATCTGTATCTGGTATGCTCTGTTTCCACACATTATTATTGTATACCTACAAATAGAGGGTTTGTATGTCTGATTCTGTTTATTTGATCTATACCCTCAACGTTGAGTTAACATGTGATTTCTAATTGATCTATACCTGGAAAGCTTGGTTTTTGTGTTGATTCTGTTGATCTATACCTGCTATGCGATGTTTCTATACATCATTTATGCATACCTGGAAATATAGGGTTTGTATGCAATATATATAACAAGTGCTGGTTATATGTGTTTGATCTATAGTTCACAGGGAGGAAGGAAAGGAGAGGTATGGCTTAGTGAATGAGGGAAAAAACGGAATGGGAATGATTTCAGGGGAGAGGACTTCTCAAAGTCATGGTCAGGGTGAGAAGGGGAGAAGACCGCACTGACTATCAAAGACTTCCTCTAAACTACAGTCAGTGTGGCAATTTTTGTTTTTGGTGTGGTAGCGGAGGGAGTGATTGCATGCTAGGGAGCGTGGAGCAGGGCCCAAGGAAATGCTTTCTGGGGTCCAATTTTTTCAATATTTTTTTAAAAATTTGTTACAGCAGATTAGCTGTTTTTTCCTTGTATTCAATATATATTATTGTTTCCATTGTTTCCAGTTATATATTACTGTACTTGTTTTCACTTGCACATTCCTTTCTTTTTTTGGGATGGGGGTGCCAGAGGAGTAGTCCGCACAGGGCGCCAGAACACTTAAGGCCGGCTCTGCCTGTTTCTATGTATAAGGACATTAAATGTTTTGGTGCAGAATCTCCTTTTGGTTTAGTTTGACTCTAAGATTTTTTTGCAAGAGCTACTATCAATTACCATGTACAAATCCAGAGTGCACTTGTTAGACCTATATGAGAATATTCAACATGGTACTTGAAACGTACAACTACAGATGTCACACACATAAAGTGTAACATCTTGAGAAAAGTTTGCCACTGAGTCAGATGGGAAATCTATGACACGTTGTGGGATAGTGAGAAATGTTGTCATGTAGTCGTTGCCAGTGGCACAATTCCAAAAAGAGCTAAAAATAAAGAAAGACAGATGGCAAATAAAAAAGCTAGAGAAAAGAGAAATATAAGAATACATAAAGAGAAAGGCTGAAAAGCAAAATAAAATCTAACAATTTAGGCTTCATGAAAAAAAGGGGTACCATTATTTTGTTTGTTTTTTCTAGCAAAAATTGCCATAGAAGTGTTTTTTTCTGAAAGTTTGTACTGCTTGATTAAGCAGGCAAAACCTCTTTGGTGTTTTTTCTTACCTGGAGATCTTGGTGTTCCTGTTGTATAGATCTAATTATGTACAAAAAAGCAAATTATTGAGAAGTTAGCATTATACCTTAAGGGAACTGACTCTTTTGCTCATTTTGCCTTTACTGTCGGGTAACAGGGACAACAGGGACAAGAAAACCTATAGCTTTCTGTAATGCAAGCAGAAGAAGCACATAACGGGCTATGTCTGATAAACTGTAAAATAGACATAAAACAGCATGTTTATTTCTTCAAGAAGCTTGTTAAGTATTTTTTTGGTTCCTGTTCCTCAACATTAGTACGCTAAAATAATAATTTGTATTCTGCAATATAACTGGCTACCAGTAGCATAGCGATTGGAAACTAACACAGATTCTGGCTAGGGTGGCAGGTTTGGGGCGGACAAGGCTGTGACCTACCACCTAAAACCAATTTTGCACTAAATCCAAGAATGCATTTTATACTTTATCAATAGTCTAATAAAGAGAAGAGCAATTCTGAGCATTCCTTCCTTTAGCATCCCATACAAAAAAATATTAACATGCCACTGCACATTATATAACTTATCTGCCTGGTAATTCTTTTTTTATGTATTTACTAATGTTATATATTAGGGAGGCAGACCGCAGGTAGAGATCTAGCTTGCTGACCTAACAGTATGTACCTAGAGGGACACGTAAGCTACCTTGGCTGCGTGCTGATGTTTGCATGTTAAAGCTCTAAACCCTTCGTTAGCCCAGACACCTTATAATAACACTGGCTGCTGTATAAACAATTAAAATTACAGTGTCATTTGCTTAAGCCAAATAAGTAGCCGCTTTGGGCCCTGTGGAATGGTCAGGTCCTTGGCATCTCTATTGTACCTCTTGTTCTGTGGTACAAACATTTTCTTATACATAGAACATGCAGAATTTTCACACGTGGAAGTATGAAATCCAGTTGTATTTCCTATTTCTCCATATTATTAATATTAACTAAAAAGAGATATTCTTACCATAAGACAGCTATAAGGCATAAGTATCAACAGTTCCTTGGAATATAAAGTACATATTGAAGTTAATCTGAATAAAGGCTTTCTATACATTCTACAATTAAGCTTGAGAATTAAACATATGTATAAACTTATTATTTTGATCATTATCTATAAAAATACTTCCTGTCCCTTCAGCAAAGTTGCCAAGGTGGGATGCTTTTTAAATGCTTTAGTGATGGCAATGTGTGGGAGAGTTAAAAAGAGTATTATGCTATTATTACTAGACTTATGCATTCATCTTCGGGCGAACATGAAAACGAACATGAAGAGTGCGTTTTCGTGTTCGTTCCGAAGAGAAGACAGCGGCGGTAAAACGTAGGCGAAGACGAAGACACACACCACGAAGATCTTCGTGATCGTCTTCGTCTTACCTAACTTACCTTGGCATTGCGGCAGTTCACGGAAGTGGAAATCCGCAGGTTCGTAGTCACGGGTTACAGGGCAGTGCGAATGAGCCTATTGGTCGCCAGCAGGGGGCTCGTCTGCCACCAACCATTGGCAGACGAGCCCCCTGCTGATGACCAATAGAGTTGCTCATAGGGACATTTAAACTCCTGGTGCCAGAGCTGCTGCGGTACGCGTTATTATTATATTAATAAAAAATATATATTTATAATATATACAATTTATACATTTAACATTAATAATAAATGTTTATTTTATTAATAATAAAGAAAAAAAACATAAGACATAACATGAAATTATTACCAGAGTAATACCAGAGTCACATAACAAAAAAATAACCATTTAATGAATTACCATTAATTAATGCTAACTACCATTATACCGTATTGGCTCAAATTGGCTCAATTATTAGCCGCACCCTTAAAGGCTATTTTAAAGAGACATTTATTTTTAAAGAAAAAATACACATTAGTGTAATGGTAAAACAGTATTTTATCTAATAAACAGGAATACATGTATTTTAACATTATTGGTATCTATTGTGCAGTATAGTCAGCATAGGTTATATATAGACATTTGGAAAGCCAATAGCCATTTTAAGGTCCCCCCTTAATTCACAATGCACCTTACTTATGGATATTCCCCTCTGGCCCCCTGATATGCCACTCTGCTCTCTAGATATGCTACTCTGCTCCCCTGCTATGCCACTCTGCTCTCCTGATATAATTTATGCCCGCTGATATGCTTTATGCCCCCAGATATGTTTTATGCCCCCCCAGATATGCTTTATGCCCCCCAGATATGCCACTCTGCTCCCCTAGATATGCCACTTTGCAACCTGATATGCTTTATGCCCCCTGATATGACACTCTGCCCCCCTACATATGTCAATCTGCTCCCCTGATATGCCACTCTACCCCCCGGATATGCCACTCTGCCCCCCAGATTTGCCACTCTGCTCCCCTAGATATGCGACTCTGCCTCCAGATATGCCACTCTGCCCCCCAGATTTGCCACTCTGCTCCCCTAGATATGCCACTCTGCTCCCCTAGATATGCCACTCTGCCCCCCTAGATATGACACTATGCCTCCTGATATGCTTTATGGCCCACAAATATGACACTCTGCTCCCCTGATATGCTTTATGTCCCCTGATATGACACTCTGCCCCCTGATATGACACTCTGCTCACCCTGGATCCTCACCCTGCTGTTTGTCCGCAGCAGGGCTAAATGTTAAAGAAAATAAAAAATAACACCTGCATAGCGCCCAGGACATGCAGTCGGGCGATATGAATTACACTAAACCCCGATTATAATAGGGTAATTAAGAAATGGTTCGGCGAACTCTACATTTTTAAAGAAACGGTTCGCGTGAACCGGCAAGAACCAGCTGAATCCCACCACTGGGCTAAACCCATGATTGTTGGGCGTTTAGGTAACAAGTAAAGATTTCTCATGTGAGCCTGCAAATATATATTTAATTTAAGGTATGCTTTATATTTAATTTAATACTATAACTTAATGACAGCTGTCAATTCTGCAATTTCATATTATGCAAATAGACATGAATAAGAAGGGTAATCGTTACAGATTGTGGATTAAACAGAAAACATTACACAAGTTGCAACATCATTCCAAATAATACCCGTATTTAATGTGAATAATAAGTACTCCCAATCCGATTGCTTGTAAATGCTTTTTAGAATTTACACAAACACTTTCACTATTTCATTGGGTTAAATACAATACCAGGATATCCTTAAGTAAGGCATACAACTCCTTGTGTATCTGTCATAATGTTCTTTTTGTTTGGCACTAGAGATATTCTGTAGACAGAACATTTTTTCCTAAAGGCATCCAGCTAATGATACAATGGCATTTGTTTCAGAATATTTATCAGAGATTAAAATGTATTATCTATGCAAGCCAAATAACATTTGCCAGATGTAATAATGATGAATAGCCCATCATTACATTTAGCTCAAGACACAAGAATCCTTTAGACAGCAGTTAAGGAGTTAAACGTCTGGCATTACCTCTCAGAAACTTGTATTACATATATACATTTTTTTTGCTTCTAGCGGAGAGTTTTTGCATTGTGCTGCAGGTGCCTCAAGCATATCTCTTGCAAAGCAGGCAGATAAGGTGACAGAAAGAAGTGTCTCAGAGGACAGAAAAGGGCTCTGCTCAAATACATAGCATCCATAATTCATAAAGCTTGATGGTCTTATGTAGCACCTGATTCTCCTAAACCCTTTCAGACCCATGAGAGGTTTATGTGCCGATGCCAGGTGTATTAGCAGAACTGCACCCTGAAGCGGCCAACTGGCGATTTAAACCCCCTGTAGCGTTAAACCCTTTGATATCCTAAGCACCAATTGCGGTACATTACAGTTAGGTATTTAATATTTATTATTTGTAATACAGATCATGTACAGGAAAAGAAAAATGTACTACCTATTTCTAAATGTTATGTTTCATTTACATATCTACCTGTTTAATATTAAAATGCTGTATTAGAATTTTTCTTTTCCATGGGACAAATGATCAGCTGTCTTAGACATAGCCGATGACTTTAGATATCTTCCTACTAGAGGAAATAGGTGTTAGGTCCGGTACTTAGCACACACTCGGGATACAACCCCAGGATTACCCAATGCCACCACGCCTCACGCACGCGTATCTCAGTTGTCTGTTACACTGCCATACAGAGAACGTGTCCCCCACAAATCTGTACCGTCTCTCTTAAAGGGAGATTTACCATGTTTGCCTTTCTAGCCCCGGTTGCAGGGCTGTGATTGGAGGGCTATTTAAACCCATAGAACGCAGAAGTACATTGCCTATGAAAGTGCCTTGTACATTGTGGCTTCCAGAACGTTCATTCAGTGTGTTTGTTATTCTGACCCTTGGGTTTTTCGTGACCTCCTGCATCTCTCCAGTCCCTCAGATACGTTTTGACTTCGCTATACGCTACCTGTTATCTGGCTACCGACCTTGGCTACGAGTTTGACTTTGCTATACTCTACCTTCTACATCTGTAGAACCGCCTTTTATTTCCACATCTCTATCCACCACTGTCATTTACAGATATCTGTGAGAATTGCTCGAACGACCACCGCTGTCTCACTACAGAGATCTTGTTACCGTTGATTGTCTTGTGGTTCCAAAGGGTGAGTGACCATTATACTGTCACTATCTACACTCTCTCCAGGTTAATGCGCCGCTTGTCCTCCTAGCGTGACAATAGGATATAGGTCTAGACTCCTTCTACTATAAAATTTTGCACAGATCTTACCGATAACTAGGCTCCAGAAGAGGTTAAGAGCAGAAGGCAATCAGTTGAGACTCTGAAAGTGGTTTATATTGTTCACAGGCTTTATATTGTTTACAGAAATAGAGTCAATGGAGTAGACATCTCAACTAATATAACTGTACAAATGCATAGACCGTAATTAAAACCTTTTAATAAATGAATACATTTCCATTATGGTATGTGCTGTTTACAGAAAACAAGAAATTAGGCCAACAGATGTAGTATATAAAGTGGTAACAATAAAATAGCTTTACTTTTAATATTATCATGTAGAACAGTTATCATCAGCTGGGATATCATAGAAAGATCACACTGTGATGTCACAGTGGAACCCACTGATAACTGCTGCAACATTCAATTTCCTATCAGACACATCCAAAGCTCTGATAGGGCTTCATAGTGATCTCATACTCATCTCTGTGTCATAAAGATCTGTGCCTTATTTAGATGTGTCTGAGGACTTGGAACTTGGCTGCCCTCAATCTGAGCTTGAGGTTCGGAGATCTGTGCTTCCACATCCCTGTGTATGTTGCTTTGGGCTCGATTTCGGTGGTATGGGTTGATGGGAATTTGCCCTTTGCACATAATTTTGTATCTTAACAGTAAATATCATTTATTTACAAGTCTATGTATTTGCTTCTTAAAGCCCAGAATGAAGGGTAGTCCTTGAAGCCATGGTCCCTTAGAGGATTCCTCCAAAGGAGGTTTTCCCTCTCCTGAGTGCTGCAGGATGACTCTTTGTCCCGAGTTAGCCTCAATTTTGGATGTGTTTATGGTATAATTTAGAAAAGAAAAACACCAGGCAACAGCTTGGCCATGGATTCAGAAATTCCAATTTTGTAATATTAATTTAATATAAGTAAAATTATATGCAAGTATATATTGTCCATGAAAAACAAAACTGTGTGATGAATAGTGTGGTGTAAAGGCAAATAAAACAGTGTAAGGTTATGTTTTCTGATAGTATTTGGATATAAGGCGTGTCTAAGAATGCAGGATTAATGTGTCTGTGTTTGATTGGTAGTGCATGCATTTGTGGTTTATTGAAAAAGGGACTAAGTAAATATGAGGCGGCTATTGGATAAATGGTGGGTTATACATCATATGATTAATTGATGGGAAAGTGATTGGGACACTTAATAAGAGAAAAATCCAAAGTGAGACAAGAGTAGGGGCAGACATGGAAGTAACTGGCAGACTATATTCTGTGCTACAGTATTAGTTTTATGGAGTGTCTGTTGCTCACACAGCCAGAAGAACCTGTTGTATTTGAGGGGTCACACAGAGGACAAAGAAAGAAGAAATATATTCATGGCTCCTGGTCTGGTCCCAGATAACAAGTCCTGGTACTAGTTGATGATATTCTGTCTTCCCGGGGTTTATTCACTAAACCTAGATTTAGCAGGAGATTGCAAGCTTTGCCACCCCTGGCAATTTTATAAATGCTGAGGTGGCTCTGCATAATGTCTCACTGACTTAAATATACTTTGGATAGGGCCATCCAAGCTCTTCTTGGTACAGAAGCTTACTGGGGATGGTTCTTCATAACGAGAATTACAACTCTCCAGCAAACTCTTCTGCCAAGCTTTTTAGTAAGTAAACTCCTCTACCACTACGTCCTCCTATATTTCTGGACCCCTGTCCTGAGACTGAACACTGTTATTTTAAATGATTTGCAATACATATACTAATCCCAGCACTAGTACTTATGTTCTGCAAGTGGCTAAAGATTATAAAAAGTGCATCTTACATGCTTAATAGGCCAGTTACAAGGGAGATTTATTTAGAGATTTGTAGCTTTAAATCCATTAAGGGTTAACCATTTGAGCTCCTAATAATATATAGTTTTATCCCTCTGGCACTCAAAATGCCAAAATTCCCTATACCCTGGCCATCAGACTTTCAGATAGTGAAGCGTGAAAAAAAATAAAAATAAATATATATATATATATATATACATATATATATATATATATATATATATATATATATATACAACCTAAAGAGCATAAAAGGCATAGATAGTCAGATTCCTGGGTTACTGTTAAAATAATAATGACCAATATGTACACAAAACTGAGAAAGAAATCAGTCCATACCAAGCGAATATCATTCAAAAAACACCTATCCTGTTTTGTGTACATATTGGTCATTATAATTTTAGCAGCAACCCGGACATCTGAATGTCTCTGCTATTTATGCTCTTTAAGCTCCCCTTTCTGAATATTTTTTGTTGTGCATATTTGTCTCAGTCTCAGTGGGTTTAAACACAGCGCAGTCCTACTGATTCAGCTCCTTGGTACACAATATAGCCGAGAAAAATAGATAGGACTCGCCAGAATCGGGTTTCTTTGAATTGGTAGAGGCTAGGCAATATATGGCCATACAGTGTGGCGAAATCCCCAATATTTTTGCCTTATATATATATATATATATATAGGTGTTTTTTGAATGGTATTTGCTGGGTATGCCCAGATTTTTGACACTTGACACGGGGCACTGGGCATAGAAACTAATTTCATGAAGCTTCTGTGCTTGTGTGCATAGTGCTTGTGTTGATGTTGCTTCCAGAGGCAGTTTGGAACTTACAGTAGACCGGCGCAGATCTAGAAGGGTTGAAATTTCACAAAGTGACTTGTGGTGTGACGTACTAACCCCCGGAGCGCTTCAGTATGACCCGTTCTACTGCCAATGTTTGTCTATGAAGATTACTTTCCTATGTACTTGATTTCATATACATGTTGGCAATGGGTATGGCTAAACTCAAACATTAAAATGGGGTCCACATACCTTTGGCCATATAGTGTATGTGGATATGTTTTGGTATATGGAGGTGCATAATTCATGACATTATCTAAAGTCCATGAGTTTTCGGAAGATGGATGCCGAGCAGATAGAGATAGGAATACTGATGCAGCAAGTTAAGTGGACTGGTGCAATAGATGCATTTTTGGTGTAATATATGTATCTTATATAAATCTGAGTGTACTGTACTGTTCCAAACTGCAAAATGACGAATTAGGAAAAGTGACACATCTGGTTCAAATAACCATCTAACATTTGGAATTATAACTACGCCTGTACCTATTGAGATAACTTTTAGGTATATTCAGCTAAAACACACGTTTAAATACTATATATTTTATACAGGCTAATATTTAGTCAAGGGTATTAGTACACTGTTTACATTTAATACCAGTAAAATCGCTTGTATAAAACTATTTTTGTACTCTGTGCAGTGACTGCAGAGTGACATGAGGGGGGAAGTCGGCATTTATAAATATTTAATAGCTGATCCATAATAGATTTATTCTACTTACAGCATATATCAATTTTTCAATGACGTTATACAGATGATGGTTGCATATGGGATCAGTACATACTGTAACAGAATAACATTTTTATTACCATAATAAATGGGACTATCAGAAATGTTATCTTTAATTAAATAAGAACTTTAATAAGATGTATTATTTTATCATCCAGGCACTGTAACCGATTGGAATTGATATTTCTTCTGATGTTAACAGATAGTTTGTTACTCCTATTTGAGGGGAGGGGTAGATATACTTTAACAGTTTCACTGCAAAAATGGCTGAAATCAGCCTTGGGTTTGGAGAATATGGAGAATGTGACACTAAAAGAGACTAATGGAAAAAAGAGACCTAAAGATGCCTCTAGAGTAAGCAAAGACTGCCCCATTTAAATAAATGGCTTTGATAATATTACACATATCTCTTAAACTGCATAGGGAAAAAAAAATATTACAAAAGAAAAGGAAGTATTTTATTTAAAGACGCTGTTCCATTTAGACAAAACATTAGTTGAGCACTCTTCCATGTTGAAAGGGACTCTCCCGCCATCATATGCAGTTTAATGCGTCATGGGTGCATGGTCCCTTTACATTTCCGTGTGATTCGTTTTGCAAATACATGTTGGAATTCTGCACAACCCCCACCCAAATTAACTTGCCCCTTCCTCACCTCCCAGCGAAATCTTCCTTCTTGCCCCATGAACCAACATTTCTTGCCACTGACTGGATGTCTAAGCTGTCAGTGAGTGACAGGAAAGTGCTGCCATTGATTACAATGGATTTACTTTCTTTCCTTTAAGCAGCTGATCAGGAAATGTTGGATCATGGAGGAAGAAGGAAGATTTTACCGCATGGCTTTAATTTAGTGTCAGGTATGTGCTTGTATTTGTATTTTTTTCGTTTTAGAAGAATGCATATTTAAATTCTCACAGGTTTCCTTAAGCTGATAAAATGTAGCAGATCTTATTCTTTTCTGTGAAGATTTAATCGCATAAAAAACCTCAGAAACCTTTAAGAAGTCTATTAAGTTTCTATAGCAACAACCTACCCGTGGCTGTTTTTAAGTCAAACGACAATAAAGTGTTCATGTCAAAAATTATGAATGAGACGGTGTTAAATGGGCTTGGTAATTTAGCAATGAAGACAGAACAAAATTGGTGTCAGTTTGATTTTTAGTTGTACCTTTTGAGATTGTGGTCTCTTGCTCGGTGCTGACCCTGGTGTGTCCCATTGAAATGCATAAAGCAAATGTAAACTTTTGGATGTTTGGGATGAAAATAAAACATAGAAAAATGGGTGTGGGAGATGTTATGGAAATTGGGGAAATCTCACAGTTCAATATTTTAAAATGCAGCATTTTCTTGGGTCCCCCCCCCCCATAATTTACTTTCAGTGGACGCTGCACAATGCAGCCCTGGCTCCTGCCTAGTACCCAAGAAAAATAGAAAGATACATATAGATAACTTGTTTTTATTGTGGTTGCTTGTGTGTCGGAACCGGTATTGAATGTGTGAAGGTATCACTCAAGCAGGTTCCCTTATAATGAGAGCGACAGCCATAGACTCCAGCCTATGGCTGTCACATATAATGGCCCCATATGTAAAGCAATTGGGAGGGGGCCTCAAACTGGTAACTTGTCTATGGTCCCATGAAGTGTTAATCCAGTTCTACTTTCTATTGATATGGTATGATATGATATGATATAAAAAGGTGTCTGGGTCCCCTACTAATATTACTGTTTTAAGTAATTGTTCCTTCAGTGCCTTTGTATTTAAACATATCGTGTTAATGAAAGAAGAACGAAGAATATTTCTGCTCAGTGTTATGTTATCTTTATCTAGTGTTTCTAACACTGATTACATTTGATCCAGTTGTCTACAACTGAACAGCGCAATTAACATTTGCAAAGAGATGTCCTGAAGAACAATACAAGCTCAATTTTACGTTTGGGTGTCATTGTGGTTGAAGACTCTGAATTGATCTTAACGTTCGCTGTGATTTTATACTGTGTAATCAATGTGAGCCTAGAAAGAAAAAAAATATATTTTAAATAAGTGTTTTTGAAAGGCTAAATGCATGAGTAAGCTGTGGGTCTGTATGGAACCAAAAAAAGGAGGATCTGTCTTTGATATGCAGTGTATTAATTACTGGAATTTATAGGGAGAGTTCAACATTTTAGCTGTCGGACTTTAGCTGCCTGGAAGGCCCCCGAAACTCTTCTGCGAGTTAGCCCTAGAGTTGATTGGTGGTGAGTATGGTGTGCGTGTGCCTTGGTGAAC
This sequence comes from Spea bombifrons, assembly GCF_027358695.1. Lineage (NCBI taxonomy): Eukaryota > Metazoa > Chordata > Amphibia > Anura > Pelobatidae > Spea > Spea bombifrons. Next base: position 19,487,051 of record NC_071090.1, on the reverse strand, counting down.
ACATACCCTGCAAGCATAGGGACTGGAATAGATTTATCTAGAGAGCCATAGAAGTTCAAACTCATTTTTTTCATGACGTGGACAACTTGATTCAAAGGACGCAGCACTGCAGAAATTATAATTCTATGCAAATTCATACAAAAATGTGAAACAGAAAATGATGTTATGATAGCACTGATGGCTGTGCGAGAACCAAAGTAGGGGTATAAAGAAATTCATGATAGTTTCTGTTTAATAACACCAGATGCTAAAGATTCCATTTTCCCCTAACTGTAAATTGAGAAGAAGATCAATTAAGCACTGCTAACAATTTCTGCCACACTTTAATTTGTTAAAATGCCTCAACTCTTAATCGACCCTTCCATGCACCAAAAACATGTATCATTGGACTTGTAAGGGAATGAAATTCCTTTACACAGTACAACATTTTCATATTTTTGGAACCCACCATTGAGCTAGAAGATTTAGATGATGGGGCATGCTCTGAATGAGCAAAATAACCATTGTCTTCTTCCACAAACGCAATGCAGTAACCGATCCAACACCAATTTCTGTGTCTGGGTAATGACAAGAAGCACTTTATTAAGAATTGATGGATTTCCATACATGAGTTTATTAAGAATAAATTGAATTTTATTTCGTAAGTCTGTTTTTTCATCAGAAAAATCCATCAATTCTTAATAAACTGCTTTTTTGTGATTGTCATTACCCAGGCCTAAAAATAGGCTTTCTTCAAAGAACAGGTTCTGACATCACAGCTCTGAATAGATTAAAGTAAGGCTCCAAATATAAATCATCCAATGAAATGAGATATGTAAATAGGCAACCCCCACCCCAAAAAAGATTCATAGCTAGAGAGCTTAGCGTTAACAAAAGGGATAACTATCCCCTCAGCCTATGCTAAATGTGGTTCAAGATATAATGGCTGAAGAGATCTAGGAAATTGATGACTACAATTCCTAACACACCTATCAATTGCTGTGATAGTTAGAAACATGCAATCATATTGATTTGTTTGTATCCGTTTATCAATTTGTTCTATATACCTAATGCTGATTCACTTTCCATTGCCAGCAATTATGCAGCTAACTTGAACATGGCATAAGTAACCTTAATTAACTTTGAAAACATTTGGAAAACTTTGCTATTTACTAAAACATTTTAAAAAAATAGGCCCAATAAATGATAACTATTTACTTTTTTATTGTAGTCATAAACTGTCAAAACATTTTGCTATCCAGCAGATGAAATAACAGTGTATTTGCTATGGTTATCTAACAAAATCATACCATTTGACAATCAGTGACAAGAACAAAGTGGCATATTCAGCCCACAGGAGAAACGGGACTGGGGACATTCACAAACAGCCTCTAGGTGAACTCTACATAACAGCGAGAAATATTTCATATTGTTATCTATATCTTTATTGTTATATTATTATAGATGGGATACAAATAAAATCGGATTCATGTTCTATGGGCTGTCCATGAACGTGTGGTCTTCAACACCCGAGAAGAAATAGTTTCTATGCACACTGATCCTAACAGTTTGGTTTGAAGTATAGTTTGAAGAAATCCAAAAAAGGAACACAATCTTTTTTTTAACGTATGCATTGCCGCTATTCGTTTTCTTTATAGACTCTCTCTGTTAAGTTATTGTTTTAAGGACCATGGACAGAGACCTGAATGTATTATTACTGTAGTTACAGGACCATAGAAAGCACATGGAATTATACCTCAGTCACTTTTGGTTTAATAGTGCAGATTTAAAGGCAGTGGATTACATTATACATTATATGGCAATTATACGCGCTGTTCCTTGGTTTTATATATGTGGCCTCCTCCAGACCACTATGGAAGCCCACTTTGGGTTTTCCTTGTGCTCAATGATCAGCCACCCTGTTTGGGCTAAAGATTTATTAACTCTACACAAAATCTATATATTTTGTTTAATACTGACTTTAGGGGGGGATATAAAATCAGGTCCTAGGAAGAAATGGGTCTCCCCCTGGTTCCACATCGCTGCTTTACATGGATCAGAAAAAACTTCTCAGTGAGCATTGACCCAGAAATTCTGGGTAGAAGAGTCCTAAACAAGGCAAGCTTCATTGGGCACATTACCGTATTTTCAATGGGCAAAACATGTCTGAAGGGGCAAAGATCAGGAGTACCTACAAATTATTATACCCAAATCACTTCATCAGTTTGCATTCTTGTTGTGCCCAGAATTCAAGTGTTTTTTTTTTTTTTACTTGTGTTTGTCTCCGAACTATATTTTAAGAAATAATAACTATTCTTTCTCTTTAAAAAGAATAAAAGCACAAAGCATTCTGTCATTGTGATTGCATTCAAATAATAATGTAATATGCTGTGATTATTATGTGCTTTCATATACTGTGAAGATGCTATCAGAGGCTGTCATAGCAACAAGGCCTTAAGGTGGAGGGACCACTATGAGATTCCCTCCTCCTCCTCTATAAACACTCATTTTTTTCAGCATTAAAAACAATCTTTATTTGAATTGAGCTGGAAAACAATGAGCTGTACAATGATTTCTATTAAAATGTTCCTAGGTGTGGCTATACGTAACTTTGCACCTGTTGATAAAGTGGCTTGTATTTCAATGGCTACCTGTTGGGTTTTTAAAGGGACTAAAAGAAAAAGACTCAATGCCCCCCCGATGAGGCTTTGCAAGTAAGCGGTGAGACGCTCGTCGGGCGCAATTACCACGTTGCCGCATGGCTACATTTCTGATAATAGGGAGTATTACAAGAACATGTGTCTGCAGGGGCATCTTAACCCCTTAATGACAAAGTCCGTACATGTACGGGCTCAAAATGCATTGTTTTCAATGGGTTTAGGGACCGCCCATTGTCCTTAAGGGGTTAATATATAGTTTGGTTGTATTTCTCCATCGTTTTTCTTTAGGGCTATATAGTAGACATAGTAACTATTAGTATATTTAGGTGTGGGGTTTTAATCTCCCTATAGGATGTGATTATTCTATTCTAACAAAAGTTCTGTTTTATTTTATATATGAGAACATTTTTTTCTTCCAGTCTTACGAAAAGAGAAAGAGGGAAGGTTTCAGTGCTTTACCCGATTGTAATCCATTATACAGTAATGTATTTTAGTAGCTTTAAGGAAATAAAGAAATGTGTATTTTAAGAGGTTCTAAAAATACCTGCACATATGGTAAAAACACCTCTAAGCATCCAAACAGGTTGACGTCGGTATGATATTTATACTCACTAAAAGGTTTCTCTTTTTTCTTTAGAATTAGCTAGAATTAGCTAATACAGTACGTTCTAAAGTCCAGTTGTATAACACTAATTGTTCTGCCTTAATGTTGCGGCACATTATCATTCCATTACTGCAAAAGAGCTCAGTACATAAATAAAACAGAAAAGGTCCGAAAAGGAAGATGCAAATATGTTTGCATTTTGTTAACCCATGAAGGAGTCAGGTATTATGAGAAGGTGGGGTGATTTTAAGTTAATTTACTGACTCTAATGTTGTATATAAAAAAATGTAATGTAATGACCCTAATGGCACAAAAGAGCAAAGTTTGATAATTAAGGTTTTGTAAAATAATAAAGGTTGCCATACTACAGTATAAAAAGACGCTGAGTACACAGATTCATTGAGGTCATAGCAATCCCTGTCATCAAGGGCTACCAACAAGTTATGCCATTATAATATTGCCATTAAACATGTCACCGGCAGGGGTCGCCGGCATGGGTTTCCTGGTATCAACCAATGAAGGGCATCTTCATTGGTGTAACTTGCCCTGCTTTTTGCCTACATAGAAACTAGAACAAGGAGAGGTTAATATTTATGCTACATGGTCCATGGCACTAGAAATATATTGCTCTTTTTACCACTGTGTGGGTGAATTTCACATTTTTTGTATGTTGGCATTGTATACAATGTCTGTTGCCTTTCAAATCTGTCTGATGGTTATTTTGTATTAATTTTAAACCTTTGAATGTAACTTGAGGTTTATCATTGATCAGTGTGAGTAATTTAGGTTCTTGCTTTAATATGTGCCAGTTTTCCAATAATATGTGCCAGTTTTCCAGTAATATGTGTTATCTGTCTGGATAAAGGGGAATACGTCATGACAAAATTGAAAGGCATATTATTTTTTTGTGGTTGTTCCCTTTCGGGAAATATTGTGATTAATTTATTCGTTTGTAGCCTACACACCTCTCGGTCGGAACTAGGTCTACAACTAATGATTATTTTCATAATCGATTAGTTGGCCGATTTCGATTAATCGGATAAAAAAATAAATGTAATTTTTTCATTTATTTAAAATAATTTAATAAACAAACAGGATGTTAAAAACAAACGGCAGAATAAAAAAAACCTTGTTTTTATTTCCGAACCTGCCCCCCCCACACACATTTGAGCCCCGGCTTCCCACACTGCCTCCCAGACATGCCACTCCGCCCTCCCCACATATGCCTTATATACCCTATATGCCTTATACCCTTATCACTTATACCTGATATGCCACTGTGCCTTCATAGAGTCACAGACCCGTTCGCATCACACTGACACAATACTTTTATAAATCTTCACTGCCCCCAGGATTAAGATTCCCCTTAGTTTGCCCCCTTTATCTCTAACTGCACCTTAAGTTAACCTTATTAAGTTAAATTAACCCTCAGTCCCCAGCATTTACCATAACTGCCCCTAAATTAACCCTAAAGACCCCATCAACCATAACTGCCCCTAAATTAAACCTAAACACCCCATTAACCAAAACTGCCCCTAACTTAACCCTAAACAGACCAAATATTAATTTTATATGATGAGTTGCTGAGCCGTATGGACGCTATAAGGAAATGGACGGGGCCAATCATCAGTGTGACTGCAGGGAGGGACTGGGAGGAAAAAGGGGCCGGGTCAATCATCAGAGTGACTGCAGGGAAGCACTGTAAGTAGTAACTGTTGTGATTCAGTTTCATTACACTGAAAAAATCCTCATTTTATAATCGATAAAAATTTCTTTATCGATTATTATCAATTTTATCGATTAGTTGTTGCAGTCCTAATCGGAACACAGTCTTTTCATCTGGTCTTAATGTTGTAATTTTAATACTACCACACCCTGTGGATGTAATTATTATTGTAAGAAATGACTTTATCCTGCAGATATAAGTTACATCTATTCTCAATAGATTCATAAGTATGATATTAAGCACAGATCTGACTTTTTAAAGAAACTTTCATTCACTGACCATTCACCAAACCAATTGTTTCCTCCAGTACCAAAGATAATGCAGGACTTTAACATTAAGAAATACGTTTACATTTACCTGCATTGTGCAACAAATCTGAATATGTAGGAACTGTATATCAGCCACGGTCCTTTTATTTAGATTTATTAGAATAATCTTTGTTAATTGTATCCCAGATGTCCTGGTTCCCTAGATATTTCCTTGTAGATGACAGGGATGAGGCAAAATATTAACCAGCAAATTATCAGTGACACTGTATATCTATTATAAATAAATAGGAACATAACTCTGGACATAAGTGACTGAAATTAATCATCCTCTGAATGCTTATTAAGCTACAGTAGAAGTTTATCCTATTACCATAGTAATATTTTATTAGTATTATCACCATATTTGTGTGAAGGGTCTGCATGAGCAAACTCATATATACAAAACTAATAAGGGTTCCATGTAAAATATGCTTACAGCTTAAAAATATCTGTAGTCAAATTGTATGTGTTTGTTTCGATGCATTTTGGGAAATCAGTGGAGTAGGTTATAGTAAGGTAACAGGGAGGGGTTTTTTTAGCAAAAAACAAATAAAAAATGAGAGAAGTTAACATTGTCAGCTAACAGCTAATGAAGGAACTGTGTAGTAAATACCTAATTTAGGACATTTTAGGCCGTTCTTTTTTTTTTTTTCTTGCTGGCAAGATAGACATTTCAATAGGCAAAACACTCTGAATACATTATCATTTGCAGCTTTCTATCCTCTGTATATCTGAATCACAGAATCACAAATATTCATAATGCAATGTCCCAACTGCAAGGGTATTATGAAACATACCAATTGCACATGGTCCAAAACCCAGGACACTGGAGCAAGAGTGAGCAAGTGTGACATGGATGGGTTCACCCACGGTTCATGTAATGTGTTCCCAACGGCGGCTCAATAGCACTGGGCGTTCAAGATGCTTTATTCACCATTTCCACCTATTTTCTAAATGCATAGTGTCCAAATCAGGCAATACCTGTTAGCAGTCCCTATCAACAGGGCTGTCTTAAAAGCAGTTTGGAGCAAGTTCCTTCCATAACCCCCTCCCAGCCCAATCATAGTAGGAGTCACAGCTACCAAGATAGACCTCTCCATAAACACTTTCTCTGTGACCTTCATCTCAGGACTGAAAAGGCTGTTGAGGAGACCATATAGACATCTGCCATGGGTCCTCAGGTAAGCCTGGGCCCAGGGCAGCAGTCCCATGTTGAAAAAAAGTCATCATTCAGGACTGTCCAGGAACTCACTTGAAGGACCATTTATATAACCCCCCCCAAAAAAACAATAAAACCATAACAGGGTAACAAAAAAAAACCCTAAAAAGGAAAACGTACTTTGGATTCATGAAAAAACCTAAAATTATAACTGCCCTTAATTAAAAATCCCTTAATCTTACCAAATCCTACGTTTGACCTTCCTCACTATAAATTTCATCTCCCTTTTCTAAGTTGCTGATTGCTGTTGATTGGTTAAGGCAGCCTTTTTAAGGGTGGATGAGGAGAATGTTGAGAACGTTAGGACGGAAAATTGATTAATGTTAGCTGTGCCACACTGAGACAAATTGTAATCTGAAAGAGGAAATATAGTCCTTAAATTAAAATAAATATCCCCAAAACAAACACAGAGATTGGAAAATAAAAAGCGCACGCTATATACAATTTTAATAATTAAAGTTAGTTATGCGAAGAGCTTTGTTTCTGTAGCTGCTGTCATGAGGAAAAAGTAAGATGTTGTTACACAATACATCATACATTTGCAGATTTAAGAAAAACGTTGGAAAATGACTGATCAAAAGTGAGAGAATAGAAAGATTACCAGGTAATCTAGTACTGTTATATATGCATATCAATACCCAAAGGCAATATGATACGCAATTTATGGTGACAGAATTATGGGAAATAACTTCATTTGAATAAATTACAATATTTATGTGGTTTCTATCTGATACATCTCTGCTGTGTGTCATCACATACTTTATGATCCTCACTTTAGCTGCACGTGTATTTGTATATGCATAATTCAATTTATACTCACATTTTTTTTAACTGTGGCCGCTACGCAAAAACACCCCACTGGAGGCATGAGTCTGAAAGTGAAAAAAGAAGGGCTCCTCAGCAAAAATTAGGTCACAGAAGTGCAGAAAATGGAGTATATATTATTAATATGTATGTTCCTTACAAACTGGTTTCTAGAACAGAGATATTCTGGTTTTGTCCAACATAACAATTCCAACATGTTAAGATAAATTATTCTTATTTACTATAATTTAGCCTTTAACAATGTTGAATATTCATAAAAGTGACAGTTTTCATAAAACACTTATTTTGACTGCAAAATATTTAATCTTCAGGGTTTTTTTAAACAGAATGGTGATGAAAATTGTCGATTGCGGAATTATACCACTTTAAAAATTTACATTTTTTTTTCTTCAAAAGAATTCCTTACGTCTGCTGTCCAGCTCATTCATATATAGCACAATTTCTATAACAGTTATAACAATAAATATATATGATATAATGAATTTGTATGAAACATCCAAAATAAAGATATTGTTAAGAACAGTAGGATACGGTATATTCATTGTGGCTAGGGATCTCTGTGTATATCTGTTTTAACAATATTTTGACTGAATCAGTTTTAAAAAAAACAAAATGCATCATGGATTGGTCACCTTTAAGGTGGTATTTGATTATCTATTTAAAGAGCGAGATGGAAAATGATTGTATTACGACATATTTCAGTCCGTACGCCTGTCTAAAGTACTCAAGATTCTTTCAGTGTGTATGTGTCTTCCATGATCCCTGAGTGATTACTTGCTTCCCCTCTGTCACATCTTCCCATTCCAATGTCCTATCGTTGACCAGATTAATAAACTCGTCAACAACAGGACAGAGCCGACTGGTTGTTAATGAACTGTGCCCTGTCACTTACAACCTCCTCCCCCCTTGCCTACTCAGTCATTATCTCCGTTTGACAGGGACAAGATACACAAGAGAGAGAGAGATAAGCAGCCTTGGACATTGTGTGTTACTTCTACGAGATTGAAGATAAAATGGTTATACCCCTGATTAGAAGCTCTGGGTCTTATAGACCATGAAAACTTGATTTTCCGCACTTGATCTGGTTTCTAGATATCCTTGATCAGGATGAACCCCCTCCCTGTGTATACTTGAGAGCTGGACATAGATTTAGCAAACAGCACTTAATACATAGGAGCAGATATAGGGTGATATTACTAATCTGTAATAAGTGAACTAATAGAATCAAAATAGTTGGCACAGCTGGTTGTTGTAGAATTTTGGATATTTGATGCCATGTGACTTTTTTTAACAGTGGCAGATTTTAGTTTGCTACAATAAAAGACATTACACATATGTATTCATATATTCAAGCTTTCTATTCTTTTTTACAAAACATCACAAGCACAGGAAAATCCCAAGCTTTCTCTCTTAGCGTTAGTTTGGTATGTATGAAAACATCTACAGATAAAAGGTCTATTAAAGTTTCTTTTGTTTAATTGATTTTTAATACCGTATTTGCTCGATTATAAGACGAGGTTTTTTCCAGAGCAAATGCTCTGAAAAATACCCCTCGTCTTATAATCGGGGTCGTCTTCTAATCAGACCCCAAAAAAATGGCTGGGGCCATGCTGCTTACCGGTCGCAAGCAGCGTCTCTTCCGTTAGAAGCAGGAGGACAGGAAGCTTGTAGCTTCCTCACAGAACTCTATCTCCCCCTCCCTCCTCTGGGGGCGGGGCCAGAGAAGTTGCTGGTACAGCCGGTCCCCTGCAGAAGTCTTCGAGTGAGAGATCTGCAGTTCAGGTAAGGGGGCGGGGGAGGGTTTTTGGGTAAGTATGTGTGATTAATGTGTGAAGTATGTGTGATTAATGGAATGAATGAGTATTTAAATGTTTGTGAATGTGTGTTTGTGTGTGATAGCATGGATGTGTAAGGGGGGGTGGGGGTTGTAGCATGGCATAGGGAGGCTGTAATCCCACTACTATCATCCCCAGGTTCCAGCATGTACTGGCTGCCTTGGCTTGATAGGAGTGTGATTGCTGTTAGCAGCAATCACACTCCTATCAAGCCAAGGCAGCCAGTACATGCTGGGTTAAAAGGCATATCATGGGGCTGAGTGGCATATAGGGGGTTAAAATGCATTTCTGGACCTCCAGAAATGCATTTTAACCCCCTATATGCCACTCAGCCCCATGATATGCATATATACCTCCAGAAATGCATTTTAACCCCCTATATGCCACTCAGCCCCATGATATGCCTTTTAACCCCCTATATGCCAGAGTGGCATATAGGGGTATAAGGCATATCATGGGGCAGAGTGGCAAATAGGGGGGGTATAAAGCATTTCTGGGGGCAGAGTGGCATAACTGGGGGGGGCAGGTTGGCAAATAAAAGGAAATTTAAAAAATATATTTACATGAATTAATATTTACTGGTAAAACTTTTTTTCCTATAGGGTCGTCTTATATTCAGGCTTTTTGTTTTTTTCCTAAATTAATATTTTGATTTTGGGGGGTCGTCTTATAATCGGGGTCGTCTTATAATCGAGCAAATACGGTAATATCCACAAGTGTTGACAAAATGTGTTTTGACAGCATTGTTGGTCTCTCAACTTTGTTTCATCCAATAAAGCCTCTCCTATTGCCCTCTAGCCCAGAGCATGGCTCTCACCGTGGTTCGCTGGAGTCCCGGAGCCTTAGAAATCACACTGTAACCCTTTACAGACTGATGTGTGTCAATTAATTTGTTTCTCATCTGTTCTTGAATTTCTTTAGATCACAGCATTATGCTCTGCTTTTTGAGACATTTTAGCCAACTTCACTTTGTAAGGTAGGTTCTATAATTGATGTTTAGATTGATCAGGGCTAGCAGTAATCATGTCTGGGTGTATCTAGTGAAATTTACTCCAATCGTCAATCAGTTTGGTTAATCGGTTGATATAGTAACCCAAGGGGCAATTACCTGTTCACATAGAGCCATTTAAGAACTGCATTTTGTGTTTCAAAGCAACGTAGTTTTGTTGCATTTATTTTAAAGCTGATTTGCAGCTATTTCCCAAATTCAACATTTTACAGCTCAGTGTATACCATGACAGCAGCCATCTCGAACTCCGTGTCTCGGGATCTGTGTTATTATTCTTTGCCCTTTTTCATTTAGGCAGCATTTGTAAGGGTGGGGCGAAGAGAAGACTGCGGAACAGGAAACTAATTATGATGCTTTTTTCTCCTTGCCTTGCCACAGACATTAGTTTCCCTTATTTTATTAACCATATATGCCCAATGCACAATTACCTTGATAGAAAAAAGGCAGTTTTAATAAATACATTTAGTCATGTAAAATGGTGTGAAAGCAGGGGAGGACCTCTGGGTCCCACCATCTAAGTCTTTACGTTAGTCACATCGAAAATGCATGGTCACGTGATTAACCTGCATCCCATTGCAGGATCAATGCACATGCTGTGCAGACCATGTAGGTAGCATACGCATGGGCAGGTCAGCATCTCCTGTAACTCCATACCTGGGAACTCTCTGGGTCTTGACACTCCCCACTCACCGTCCATTTCCCCTTTAAATGGGGGTGTTTCCCACTACATCAGCAGGACCACCCATTGACGTCAGCAAAACCACCCATTGACTTCAGCAGGAATTCCTGCCCACATCCCGGAAGGGTAGGCCCCGGGTAGCCGGAGCCCACAAGTTTCTCGGTATGCCCCCTACACTTTGAGATCAAAAGATGCCTCAAAATGCTAGATGTGATACGTAGAGCCTCAGTATCAAAACAGGGAAGCTAACAAAATATTTTCAAAATGAGTCTGATGTGATACAAGTTAGCATGTCAGCAGTTCATTCTTTTCAAAATTCCATCTGGTAGGCACACAGAAAGGTAATGGCTGGGAAAACATGGGTGCAGGAGAACTACTGATTTAACAGGGCCATGTAGGCAGCAACAATTATGTTCACCTACTGACAATAATAGACATGGGACCAGATACCACCTTAGCTAGGACCGGATTACATCGCGTACGTTTGTTTTATTCAGTTTAACTGATATGCAATGTCCTTGCTGGTTGCAGACGGAGGATTTTACTACTTATGTTCTCAAACAGCAGGGCACATTTAATTCAATGATATTGCTATTAACGCCTACCTATTCTGAAGTTACTGGACCTCCATTTTAATGCATGTTTTGCACAAAATAATGACTTGTAAAATGTTTCCAGTAGGATACTCGGTTCTCTCACTTAACTGTGGATGCTTGCAAGGAATATGACTTTTCGTAATACAGTCGTGATTTAAGGCAACCTGCAAATACTTATTTTCCAGTTGGCCTAGGTGGTTGAAATGGTCTGCCAGCAAAAGTTGTAGAGGTGAACTTAAACATGCATGGTATAGGTATAAGGTATCTTCAACATGGACCCAGTTAAGGTTTGCGATCTTAGAGCTGGTAGAACTATGGGCAGACTTGATGGGCCAAATGGTGTAACGAAAAGAGCTGCAAAAGCACAAAAAAGTACCACGTAGGCATGGCCATTCCTGCTCTGTTCAACCATCAAACAGTGGCGAATTCTGGGCTTGGCCAGTTCTCTAATCTTCTCAAGTGGCCCTTTTATATGAGAAAGACCCTGAAGGGGTAGAGTGCTGGAAAGTATCAGCATACCTGGGAACTCTCCGGGTTATCCCCAGACACTCCAGGAGAAGCGCTTCTGGATCTCCAGGTCGACACCAGACACGCCCCACTTTCCCCTTCAAATGAGGGTGTTTTCCGCAACATCAGCATGCACGCCCATTGACATCAGCGGGCAGTTTTACCGCGTCCCGCAAGGGTAGGCTCCAGGTAGCCGGAGCCCACAAGTTCTCAGGTATGTGTATCAGTATTTCCATGGCTCTGTGGCAGATGATTATCTTTATTTGCAGGTAAGACTGGTCTAAGACAGACTACAAGGGGAGGCCCAAATACGATTAAAGGTGACCCTATCCCTGATTGAGTAGAGGATACATAATTCAGAATAGTCATGACCTTTATAGTGACCGCTAATAGAACCATTTGATTGTCATTATTAACGAGTCACTACAATTGAATCTTTGTGATAGATTGTTAAAGGGTTGATATGTTAAGGGTCTTGGAATCTCATTTAGAAAGTTCCAAGGTGTGTTGCTTTCTCAGCAGTTTACGAAAAAATCAAAGGTCAAATGTTAATGATACAAAAACACAAAACAGTACAAATAATGAACTCGCCCAACACAGTAACTGTTCTGTAAACATTCAAAGTATAACTTATATGGAAATTTATGAATGTTGTACAAAATTATGTTTAAGCAGTGTTTTCGGCTCAAGCTTTATACTGTAGACACTGAGCAGTGAAAGGGTGTCAGGAAAGAGCTTCTTAGTGTATTAGTTCACTAGGCGGAAGAGGGAGGGTGTGTGCAAAGAGGCGAGAAAGATGCTCATCAGGCCGGCATGAGAGTTCCCCTAATGCTGATTAAATCCATTTGATTATTAATGACTTGTGGAATTTCTAAGTGGCAGGGGGAGGGAAAGTTACCAAAATAACTCTTTTGCAAGGATGCAAAGAAGAGTTATAACCTTGGTTTTAGGGACGTTTTAAAGGGGAAAGGTGGATGATACAGAAATAATATTTTCAAAGCTATTATCTTGCAAATTGTTGATGAGAAAATTAATAACATCCTCCTTCTGACTTGTTCACAATAACCAATAATAATAATACATTAAAGGAGACAGGTTCCAGTAGGCCAACTTTATATTGTTTTAAAAATGCAATCTAAATTCAATTTCAAACTTTGTTTTTTAATAATTCAATATTTTAGAGGGTTTAAGTATAAGCTACGACTAGACTGCGCTTGTAATGGATTTTTAAAGCTTTCAAAGGGATCTTGTTTAAATAGAGTGACCAGACGTAACATTTTACTTGGAGGATATACTATAAAATTATAGCAAATGACCACTTGATTTATTAATATTCTAAATGTAATTAAAATACTTAACCAGTGATTTAAGACCATTTAAAGGGAAAGTCACAGGTTATATGCCCAGTTTAAAATCTTTCTGTCAAGGCGCTACTCAATAATAATGAAATTGTGGTCCAGCCTGCTCTAAATACAATTTATGTCCTTACCAGCAATAGAGTAGTTAATAACACATGGCTCTGAAAACCATTGTAGGGGATACAATGGAAACTTGCCACTGATGTTAAACATGCCTATATGATTGATTTTTAATGGGACCTTGTCTCTATAATATTACATGGAAAGCACTGCTGATAACAGCTATCAAGCTATAACTGTAAATGATCTTTGCAGAATCAGTTGAAGAGGCAGGTTATTATTACCCATGTCCTGGATTGGTCTTTGGCTGGGGTCCATGTCATCTGCACTAATAATGAGGGTTGGGGAAAAAAGCCATTGATGCCCGGTGGAAAATAGTACGTGTGACAAACATAAATACAGCTTAATAACCAAAATGTCATTGAAATTGGATTATATTCATTGGCATAGTGAAAGCAGTTTTGCAATTTGAACATATGCAAGATTACACAATGCTGTGGTTGAGAAGATGAAGAAGCAAAGAGACTAGGAAAGCATGGCAAAAGGTGTTTCTATCATTGGAGTGAGATATTTGGGACTCTAGTAGAGTGGACACTTGATATATATATATTTTTTTTTTGTTTATCGAGGCATTCACAACCCTCCAATATTTGTCCTTCTGGATATACTGGTTGTGGAATATTGAGATACGTTCAGCTGTGAGTTCATGATATGGTAAGAAATTTAGCATGATTGTCAGTGACACACTGTGTTAATTAGCTGAATTCATTTATTTAGAAATACAAATATTTAACTAAAATGATATAATACTGACAAAAAATAGAAGGCATTGTTTAGAGGTTGGAAGACTGAGGAGTAATGCTTGAAAAGACTATTTTACAGAAAGAGTAGTGGATACCTGGTATAGCCCTTCGGGGGAAGTATAACAATGTATGTCAAATACAGTAAAGGTATTCAAGAAAGCTTAGGATGTGGATAAAGCAAAGAGTAATTGAAAATGTGGAAACAAAGATGAATTGGGCCAATTGCTTATTTTCTGTTGTATCTATATACCTATGAGAGATTATCTCAACTACCAGGTTCAAATGTGTAAATGGAGGTGTTCTACCTTTATGAGACTGAGTTGTGTTATTGCCATCTAAGACTTGGTTGACTTTTAGATTCAAGCTCTGCATTATTACCGTACCTGGGCTACCCAGAGCCTATCCTTGCAGGGTGGGAAACACCCCGATTTAAAGGGGAAATGGGCAGGACGCAGATTTGCTTCTCCCGGAGTTCTCCTGGTCAAACCTGGAGAGTTCCCAGGTATGATGGTTACTGGCACAAAGATCCAACAGGTCTAGCAGGTTGGTTCACTTGTTGCTAACTTGCTAGCTCTGTTAGCTAAAAATGTATCAATCATCCCCGACTTATCTTATGTTCTAAACCTTAGAGGAATACCTGGGAACTTTTGAGGAATGCTTCCACAGAGCTCTACCACTTCTGTTCCATAAAGTGGTTGGGAGGGGGTGCAACCAGGTCAAAGGAGATCAATAAGAGCACACCAAGGGCTGTGGCCAACTTTGAATAAATGTGGCTAAATCCCACTCCCCACAATAGAAAGCAAAGGCTCATGAATCATTTCTGGAACTTTCAGGCTCAACAACAAAAGGCTAGGACCTCCAGCCAAGCCCTCAAACAGTGAAGCTCATGAGGCTATCCTAGCCTAAATACCTCTCCAGTGTCCTGGTTTCGCATAGATATCCCACTGATTGGCCAAATGAGTTGTAAAATCAGTGGAGGTCTGTGCTGTCCAATCCTTACTGTAACAGACCTATGGAATCTGTTGGTGCTACATCAATAAGTGTAATGTAATCCTTAGTGGGAGATTTTGGTTGGTTACATAAGGAGAATGTAAAAATCTAAACTGTTGATTGTACCTAGGGGACTAATCTCCATCTGTGTTTTATACCCTGCTCTATCTCCCGAATTTATTGGATAGTAGCGAGTTAAAATAAAAAGGAAAATATACAGTAATAATTAGGTCGTTTTCGCAGTATCTTAATGCTGCTACAGCAATGCAGAGAATTAACAGAGCCAAACTCTGAAAATAGTCTGTAATGAGCTGTGCAATTTTAGATTTTAATCAGATAGTGAACCACTTAAGGTTTGAAGATTGTAACATGATATCTGCAGGGTTTTATGTGAAGCTGCAGCTGTAGAAGTGGAGGGGGTTACTGCAAAGTTGGTCCAACAAACGTGTGCAGTTGTACCCTGAAACCATCATGAATTTTAATTTTTTTGCATCGATTTAATGCAGCAGGAACAACAATTAAAGATGTATGAGGTTTCCACGTTGTAACATTCAGTTCAATGCCACACGGTGATTAACCCCATGATGAAGTTTAATGCCACTTTATGAAGCATATGTCTTTTGTGTACAATTTAGTCTTCAGAGCAGTAATCTGTGATGTTTGAACTGTATTAGCTTTGCACTATAACTGTATAAAGCAATGCAATTTTCTAGTTTCAGATGAACCCTGTTTTTTTTCCAATACAGAAGAGGCACAATTTGGATCATCTGTTCATATCAAGTAGAACTCAAAGAATAGAAACTAGTAAATGCCCCCCTTAGAGAGTTACAATAGGACCCCCAGTTGCATTGATCCTGCAATGGCTTTTGTTTTCACCTACACACGGCAGTAGAAAGTCAGCCATATGCTCGGAAGGTGTGTACCATACCAACATAATTGAGATCTCTCTGGGTTTGACTGAGAGACTCCGCGTAAAACCCTTTTACCCCAGGTCTCTGGGTCAGTTTCTCTCGGCAGGGAAGCAGGGTTTGGAACTGACCTACTCCACTTTCCTCTCACTACCCACCTACTACCTTGCGTGATGTGGGCAGGAAGTCCCACTGATGCCAGTTGGCGTTCCAATTGATGAGGGAATGGGCAGGAGTAGAGCGTGTCAGAACACTGCTCCCACGATCCTGAGTTTTTCGATGGCTACCCGGAAAAGCAGCGCTTCTCTCGTAGTGTCTGGGTGAAACCCAGAGAGTTCCCAGGTATGTGCATGAGTATAAAAAATGTAACATCTCACCGCACTTATCCAGCTGGCAACTTCATTTACGTCAGTTGGTGGCCGCTGATCTTTAAGTGCCACGACCACCTAGTCAACACTTGTCCAGCTGGAGACAAACATATGGGCATGGTTGCAAACCAAGACAGCTGGCATGTGCTTCAATGCCAGGATGACTATTTGTCAATTGATAACTAAACATCAGTTTCCTAATGTGTATCATGCATGCCAGTGCTGTATAGCTCACCTCCCAATGTTTCTCTAATTAGAGGTAATTAACCAATTACAGTTGTCCTCTATATCAGTAGGCAAAATATTTAGTTGTTTATTGACCTGAAACCCTCGTCTCTTACCAGCAGGTGCAAATCTAATCCTTTGTGTACTAAGGCTTAATTTTGAATTGGGGCTCTGTGGAACTGAATTTCATTTTCTGGAAACTACTGGAGAGTTCCCAAATTTTCATAATAGATTTATTTTACCATATGTTGTATAAAGTATTTGACCGTTGTAAGCTGACAGAGGAAAATACCTTTCTGCAAATTAGTTCAGATTCCGAAATAAGATTAACAATAACACACACTCTTGAAGAACAAATACAGTTTCTTATATCAAAGCCAATAAAAAAGCAGTTACGTGAAAAATCATAGTGAAACCCGTGTTAACATCAGCCAACAAATACTATGGAGAGTACACTATACAACATCTGGACATGTTGACACAATCCAGCAAAGATTTCAGCAAAGATTCAAATTAATAACTGTTCAACGGGTCTTTTTATTACTCTCAAAATAAGGCAGTGATAGTGCAACTATTGGACAATAGTTGTCTAATTGGACAATAGCCCAAGGTTTTACAAGCATGTGTGTCTAAGCACATGCGCTATGCGTGTAGCTATTGACGATAGCCCAAGGTTAGCATGTGTGTGGGTATCGAACGATGCAAGGCAGAACAACAAGTAAGAGAAATACAAAAAAGCCAGAAAAGATAAGAAAAGAACAGCACAGCAACTCCTATCACAATCATTACAAACAAAAATTGCAGCAAGTGGGAAAACATTCATCTTTTTTTTTTAAATGAACTAAGGTTCACAATTTGGTCCAACTTGGTCCTTGAGGATGATATCTTACAACAATTTTGTATCTGTTTATCTGTCAAAGCAATGCCAAGGAACCCTGATGGTCCAAGCAGAGATCAAAAGCCCCCCACTTATTCCAACCTAGAAACATATTTCAATAAATGATTATGAGTGAACAACACTTACATTGTGTGTCGAGGGCTCCTGGAGTGTTTCCTCAAAGGGGCGGAGCTTTCATGTACTACCTCTTCCTCCCTTTTGAGGACGTGCTCTGGGATGGATTGGTTAGCTGGTACCAGGGAGAAGAGGGAGAAGACAGAAAAACAAGACAGAAGAAGAAGAGGCAAGCAAAGAAGTGGAGCTGCAGGAAAGGAGGGAGGGACTTTGAACTGATCAGCAGAGAAGGTAGGGAGACATTGGGAGAGAGAGAGTGAGAGTGTAAGAGAGCAGAAGTGAGAGAGTGAGTGTGAGAGATTGAGTGTGCGAGAGCCTTTAGAGTAAGTGAGAGTGAATAAGAGTGTAAGGGAGTCAGTGAGAAAGCGTGAGACAGCATGAGAGCATGAGGGAGCATGAGAGATCATGAGTGAATTTGTGTGAGACAGCATGAGTGTGTGAATGAGAGTAAGTGAGAAAAAGTGAGATGGGGTGAAAACGAGTGAGTGGACGTGAATGAAAGACTGAGAGAGCACGAATAAGTGAGAGAGGGCATGAGTGAGTGTAAGAAATCATGAGTGAGAGAACATGAGAGAGTGTGAATAAAGGTGAGTGTGAGAGAGTGAATAAGTGAGAGAGCCCAAGAATGTGAGAGAGCATGAGTGACAGTGTGAGAGAGCTTTAGAAAGAGTGTGAGTGAGAGAGCATGAATATGAGTGAGAATGTGAGTGTAAGTGTGAGAGAGCGTGAATAAGAATGAGGTAGAGTGTGAGAGATTGAGAAAATAAGAGTCTGAGAGTGTGAGATAGCATGAGTGAGAGTGTGAAATAGCGTGAATAAGAGTGAGAATGTAAAAGAGTGTGAGAGAATGTGAGTAATGAGACCGATTAAGAATGTGAGAATAAGAATATGTGAAAGTGTGAGTGTGTAAGGGACCAGGAATCAGACACAAAAGGTTAAATAAAATAACACCTTTTATAAGGCAAGTGCAAAGTACAGAACACAGGATACAAAATAATGCACTTGGAAGCCAAAACAGACTCAAGGGCAAAAAGGAAATGGAACTATGGGTTACTATGGTACTTAGGAGGCAGTAGTTAGACATCAGCTGAGTTAGTCTTGACA
This sequence comes from Spea bombifrons, assembly GCF_027358695.1. Classification (NCBI taxonomy): domain Eukaryota; kingdom Metazoa; phylum Chordata; class Amphibia; order Anura; family Pelobatidae; genus Spea; species Spea bombifrons. The sequence continues at coordinate 19,468,276 of NC_071090.1, read as the reverse complement.
CAGGGAATGCAAGGCTGCTCATTAGCAATCAGCTAATTTAGCCTGACACAGGGAGGACAGGCTTTTCATATAAAATCAGCATAGAACCGTGACAGAGTGACTGTGAAAAAGGAACAAAATGCAAATGAAAATGATGATGATGAGTAGACAGGGCTATACTGTACCACCGTCAATATCTGGCTTGCAATATAATAATAGGAGTTATAGTGTTTCACCATCTGTGTCTGGCTCAGTATAAAGTGATGGAAGTTATGGTGTATGACCATCAATGTCTGGCAGAGTGGGCAGAGCTTTGGGGTAGTGGGTATGGTTCATTTTCAAGCTTTGCTGCAAAGTGTCCCTGGAAATTCTTTTCAAATGTTGGCAACTATGTCACGGTGTACACATAAGATGATCTCTGACTCCTGACCTCCGCGTGGGGGAGCCAGAACCTATAATTTCTCTTACCAGTGAGCCCTACCCTATATGTGCGACAGTTGTAATCCTAGCCCAGACCCTTACTGCCTTAAGAAGCAGCCGATTGAGGTGAAGTAACAGATCCGTTTTAAGGACATAACACAATTTGCCATTACTGCAGTAACTGTGAGAAGCAAATATAGGTGCTGTGAATTTGTTTATTTTATAGGAATGAAAAAAACAGAACAAAACAATGATTAACAAATATAGTTGTATAAGATCTCCATAAGATCTCCATTTCTGTGCTGTGGACATAAAAAAAAGTACAAATGTTGCAGCGCATACACTATTTTCTCCTTTGTGCATGTGTAGTTCTGGCAAGAATCTGGTCCGAGTGGGCAAGTGGAGACTTATTTCCAGAAGTGTGTTTAATAAGTGTCACTTTATTAATAATTCACAGTTCTGTTTATTCCAGTGGTTGTCAATGTAAGCCCATTTGATAATAATGTGAAATATGAAATTATTTTCTCACAAAAGAACCATCTTGTCACAGATAAAATCATTTTCTACATTTAGAAGTGTAAGAGAGTAGACATTTATGACCTCCTTTCTTCAGAAAGTGGCATATAATATGGCCAGAGTCACTGCCCGATGTCACCTAGGTGTCCATATAAAAGCTGGTAACACCGAATATTTGTTGACAATATGATACTTTATCACAACTGGTATTTTGATTAATAAGAGAAACTACTGAGCTGAACTAAATAGTGTAAGTAATTAAACCAAGTTTGCTTGCTTTTTCTGCTGTAAAAATATATACATGAATGGCCTATTACATATTTAAATTCCTACACTATATTAATCTTTACACTTCTGTTCAATGTATCCACCACCCAAAGGACTAGATGACGGATGGCGATAGGTCTCTTTAAGGTCATGGCCTATTAAGAACTTAAGAACTTGATATATATATCAATGGATTCAGAAAGCCCCTTCCCTTTATTGAACTGAATGAAAACAAAATTGATGTTCATTATGAGGATGGACTGGTTGGAAGCCAGTCCATACAAGGAATCAACAACAAGGAATCTTTTTAGGTTATGGCAAATACCTTTAAGCATACCTCATGGTATTGTTCCAGAATGTTGGTACAGCGACCCCCTATTGTTCTTGATGCTGAAGACAACTAGAATGTATTTTCTGTATTTACCCCTCTGTAGATATAATGGGGAAATTTGAGCTTTTGGGATTGACCTAGGTGCATTTCTGTTTCTGCCTTTTTATCCTTATTTTCTTTTCAATGTATGTTTATTTTATGGGATGTAGATACACTGAAACATCTCATTGGTTTACTGGTTATTGTTTATTGCATTGTGTTCTTATGTTTGGAAATGATCAACTGCATTTTGACGATATACAGTTCTAAAGAAGAAAAATGTAAATTTGAGGTACCTGATATACACTTCTGCGTCCCTGCGGAGGAAACCGCCACATCCCGAACTAAGCCAACCAAGGTTTGAGTTCCGGGCCACGCACAACCTTTGTAACAAGCTGGTTTGGTGAATGGGGGGTGGGGAGTGGGGGTAGTGTGGCACTTTGTTTATCATATTCCGCTTTGTGAGGAACTTTATCTTTAAATATTTTGTTTCAGTCCTCAGGGGAAGACATCACAAATATTGTTGTACAATGTAGCAGAATATTATGGCGCTATATAAATCATACGATATAATAATAATAATAATAATAATAATAATACATCTTACACATGTACTTTTCTTATTTCATCTTAAATAGATTTTCCTTGTGGAATCTTTACAAAGTTTCCTTTTTAAAAACAGAATTTAGAAGCAGAAAGAGCTTCATTAAGATTAATCATTCCATATAATGCACATCTTTCTAGGTTTATATATAGTCATAGTAGCCATCTTAAGGGGCATACCATTGGGGAGTAGGCAAGCAATTTACCTTCTTGGAATCCCAGGCAATGTCTTTAATATGAAAAACTGACAACACAAAAAGGATTGCTGCCTTTTTTAGAAGGCACAAGCACAGGTGAAAATACATCACTGAATATTTTTTGCAGAAATCATTCAAGCAGTATATCCCAAAAATGTCAGATGTAAAGTTCTATATTTACTAGATAGTGTACTTGTTTATGTTTTTGAAGAGTCATATCTGATTTTCATCAGCTTGGCAGCGCTGAGCCTGAAGAAACAGTCAGAGTGCTGAAGAATATAGACACATAAAGGGCGATTCATAAGGGTGTCACAGGCACGAAATGGGGATTCAATTGCTTAAAACTGTGATTGTATATAAGATTTGGAGACAGAATTTTCCAGAATGCAACAGGCATGCAGCGCTAAAAAGTACATACATGAATGAAAATGTGCAGAACAGAGTCATATAAAAAGCTACGTATATATAAATGTATATACATATACATACATGTATAAAATGTGTTACTGTGAGTACTGTAGCCACAACAGAAATATTTATAAAGACTGATAAATCTGTTTCTACATTGCGTCTTTTGTGCTCTTTTGACACCCTTACTCCTTATCTTCCACCGGAGCTATGCAGAACTTTTTCCACCTTTAATGTGACCTATAACGTGAACAATTCAATTGCAAAACAAGCTGAAATCTTTGAGGGAGGAAAAAAGAAACCTGGTTGCTTAAGTGTGCACACCCTCTTATAGCTGTGGCTTGAGTTCATCAAGCTGTATAATATTGAGCTTTGTGGTTCTTCTTTTAAACTTTTTTTCCTGGTTCCAGTATAATCATGTCCTCTTCCTATTATCCTTCAGTCTAGACACACCTTCTCCCTCCGACTGAGGCACACCTCCCCATCCCTCATTTATAGAAATATAGAGATCTCTTCTGCGTTCAAAAGAAAAGGTATTTAAATCAAACATTAAAATTTTCAATCAGATCTCTTGCATCATGGTCTGGTATCACATCTGATTACAGTAATTTAGTGATTCTGGTTGAGTGAGTGCCTTTTGGCTCTAACCCCTATCCATCACCTTTGTGATATAATAGCAGCTAGCTTTGCCCCATGCATGGATAGCACCATCTCCCTAACGTAGCCCCTCTCCCTCTAAGCTCCCACACGGATCAGGAGGGTGAGAGCTTCAGGGCAGCAAGTTATGTATATCACAATTGTTCTACTCTTGTGCTGAAGATCCTGATGCTTAGGCAAGTTTATTTCATACCATCTGTCATAATTTGCTGCATTAACAACAAAAAAAAAGAATAAACTTGCCTGGAATATCAAACAAAAGTGTATTCCAAAAAAAAGTGAAAATAATTGGATAATTTGATACATTGGCTATGTATTGCCATAACATGGATGGTAAACAGTTGTTATAAAACGTATTTATTGCCGACTTAGGCGCAATACAATATATATAAATTGGCTGTGATTGCACAATGCTCAATGGACATGGCTATACATCGACTTTTTAGTGAATTACCGGTATGTGCCTAAGCATAGTGAAATACCACCTTCTTTCGCGCTAATCAGTACTCCTATGGAAGCTACTTTTTTCAAAACATTCTAAAATGAATAAAATGCAAGCTGCCGAGATGATTCCTTTAATGATTTGCTAACATGTAAAATGTATTTTGGCACCTACATCAGTAAATATATGTTTAGTGTTCATGAGTCCTAATCATTATTTCCACTAGCTTAAGTGATTTAGGTTAACAGCAGACACTTGACAATGAAATATGCATATAAGGCATATATACTTAATGTATGTATTGGTTTTTATAACTTATAAGAAAGAATATATATTTAATAACACAAACCAATGTTTTTATACCAGCCAAATGTAAGAGGCAACATTTGTTAGGGGTGAGCCAGTTTGTTACTATTAAGTTACATATCAACACTCAATAATAATAACAATCAGCTAATATAAAAATAATAATAATATACAAACACAAGACAGTTTCCATGTGTACACGAGCATGCACAATGATGCTCAAGCCATGATCAAATACACCCCCCCATACACACACTTTTATCTTATCCTATTGAGACAGTTAAACCTCTGGGGCATTTCATTAATAATCTCACCTGACAAAGCTAGACACATCTCATCCTCAAAACATCTGCGCACATCCTTGTAGCCTGAAAGCACCATCAACCAAGCCATCCCAAATGGCTCATTTCATGTTTTTAGCCCTGGTGGGAGTTCAGTCTCTGATTGGTGATTGATGGATCATTGTCAAGACAGACAGGAAAGACCACGGGGTCACAACATCAACTTAGTTCTTCGTACGCCCCATCTAAGTTTTATATCATGCAGTAATCTGCCACACAGTGTTGAGCTGTGGAAGAAGAGGGGCTGCTTGGTGTTGGTGTGTGTGTGAAGTAAAAAGATAATTTCTTCCAAATTCTCCTATTTCTCCCAAATATTACATTTTAGCCCAATGTACTACATACAAAATAAATGTAAAATGTTAAATAAGCTCATGAGAACATGTTTCCTCTGCTCTAGAGTCCCTTCTACTGCCATTGTTTGTCTATAGAGATGGCATGCCTACGTGCTTGATTTTATACGTTAGTTACCAATGGCTAAACTCAATAATTAAGAGTGTCCACATGCTTTTGGTCATATAGTGTGTTTATGTACATGCTGTTTTTATATATGTATTGGCTTGAATATACACCGCACCTGAATTTAGGCCGCACCCTTAAAGTTTGGTGCTATTTTAAAGAAAAAACTATTTTTAAATAAAAAATACAAATTAGTGGAATGGTAAAACAGTATTTTATCTAATGAACAGGCATACATGTATTTTGACATTTTTTGGTATCTATTATACAGTTTGTCAGCATATGTTATATACAAACAGAAAACCAATAGCCATTTTAAGCCCCCTTAATTCATAATGCACCTTACTTATAGATATGCCCCTCTACCCCCTGATAGGCTACTCTGCCCCAGATATGCTTTATAACCCCTGATATGCCACTCTGCCCCCCAGATATGCCACTCTGCCCCTAGTATGCTTTATAACCCCTAATATGCTTTATGCCCCCAGAAATGCCACTCTGACCCCCCAGATATGCCACCCCGGTGGTGTCTAGCGGGGCTGGCCGGTGGACGTCTGTGCGATGCAGCAGGGATATATGAAAAAGAAAAAAAAACACCCACCTGGTGCCTGGAACTGCATGCCTCGGACGTCGGGCGATATGAACTGCACATCCCTGCGCTAAAACCCGAATATAAGCAGTACCCCCACTTTAAAGACCTAAAGTGGGGGGGGGGGGTGCAGCCTATATTCGGGCCAATACGGTATATATATAAATATATATATATATATATATATATATATATATATATATAAAATGTATGTAGTGTACATATATATATATATATATATATAATGTATGTAGTGTACATATATATATATATAATGTATGTAGTGTACATATATATATAATATATGAATCAGGATGAATCTCATTTTACAGGAGAAAAGAAAAGGAGAAAATACATTTTTACACCCCTATGGTGAACCTATTGGTTCAGAAACCATTTATAAGGGTTTGGAGAGGCAAAAGATTGATAACATCAGAATAAGAAATTCATAAACATATATCTCAGCTTCCATGAAGTATAATAGTTGAGGTGCATTCATTTAAAGTAAAATTGTCATTTGAAAAATAATTTATTTATTTATTTATTACTTCTCTTTTTCATTTTTTGCTATCATATAAAGGATGATATTAGGAGGGTAACTTCCTTAGCGCTGAAAGCAATGACATACTTGAACAATTAATGTGAAAGAAAACAGAGAGTCTGATAAAAAGGCGGGAGTACTGACAAAATGGAGGCTTGTTGGACATTTGACTTACATGTAGATTAATGTTTGGTTTAGCAAATTGTGAAATCCCAAAGATGGTTTGCCAACACGTGACAAGGGTTGGACTGTGTTGACCTATACTGCATGAGAAAAGAAGACAGCAACTGTGATATCTGATAATTATTTGAAATAAATTGCAAATTCTGTGATTATACCCAAAGAGTTTTCTTGCATTTTCACTTGTATTTATTTTTTTCTCAAAATGTCCTTCAGCATAGAAATACATTATATTATAATGTGCCAAAGACCAGTACCTGAACGTTTTTGTATTATATTGGTGTGCAAAATAACAAGGCCATAAAAATATTTTTATTATATTAATTAAAAAAGAAAGAATACCTTTACCCTTTTTTTTCTACCCTTGAGCCATGTAGATGGCGAGCGTTCTGTAGTTCACTGTCTTTCTATTACTGGGATATGTAAAAAGCTGCATTTCCTAATAGTTGACTAAAAAAAAACTAATTTTCATTGCAAATTAACTTCCCTGTTTAAATATACCATTATGGAATCCTTTAGAGGTTTTATATTAAGGATGAATTTTGTAAAATAAAACACTATAGTTCTGAATGGCCTGACCACCCTTGATGATTTTTTTCCCAACTGTTGAATTTTTTAAACCTCATGAATACATTAAATGTGAATGTTGAAAAATTGTCTGTTAATTACTTACGTGCTCCCCCAGTAAGTCAGTTTAATGAAAACCAATATTAAGAATTACTTCGAATGTGTTGTATGCCCTAGTGTATGTGATTGGCACTTTAAAGGGTTTTATTCACTAAACTACAAATTTGCAGGTGAGATGAAATTAAATATTTTATTTCATCTACTTGCTAACAATGCATCATTGAGGGCCAATCACAGTGAGCTTTTTCAGAAAGTAGTTGCCTGTACATAACATAACATATATGTAAACTGTCTACCCATTTATTATATAATATATCTATACTCAAAATTATGTAGGCATAACATGGCTTTTCTCGTTGGAGAAAATCGCAAGAATTGACCCATTGTAATATTATATTTTAACTTGCCACTCGCCAAGTCAATTCTTCTTTGGAGTTAAAAATGTAATAAACCTAGTGCATGGGTGGATAAAATGTATTTCTCTAACTGTCGAGAAAGCACAACTCATGTAGCTCTGCCAGCCATTGAATCTTCATGATGACTGGCCAGTTTCGGTGCTTATGTTTGCTAACCTTACACTAGTGTTTCCTTTTACCTTTGACGTATTTGTTTAGCTTATAGTCACATGCAGTTCATAGTGGTGGTACTTTATTATGGAACCCTATGAAATGTATTTAGAAAACAGTGTTCCTCCATTATTTAATTAAAGCAGGCATGCAATCCTTGGGTTCCGTGTCTCTTTTCACAAAAACAAAGTAATACACATGGTTTCTGGATTAGTTATTTCTAGTGAAAGCATCAATAGTTCTTGTTTTTTTTTCAAAACTTTACTTTTTCATAGACAGCCTAAAGCCTAACTAATTGGTACATTAACCTTCTCGTTCCCATTTTATTTCTCATTTGGGAAGCTTGATTGATGTACTCACTGTACTCAGAGCATGTCTAAATCTTTAGGAAGGGTCAAAGAGTAATTAATCCCATCACTGCCCCAGAGAGTATTCAGTAGGATGTAATTAACCTTCTGTCTGCCCCACAATGGCTGATGGACCATGCTTGGTAGATAATTAACCCTTGTTCTCAGGTCATATTGGCCCTTCATAGATTTATATGGAAACTCTCGCCACCTACGTGACTATGGTGTTTTCTTGTGACACAAACCATTTGTTACCTTCCCCCAAACAAAAATATCAAGCATGTTGACAATTGATTTTTAAAATGCTAAAATACACATTATTATTATTATTATGCTGGAAAAACTGTATATATATATATATATATATATATATATATATATATATATATATATATATATATATATATATATACAGTTTTTCCAGCATAACTAGGCTCTGGGTACATTAACAGGTGTTTTGGTGCTCTGTAAACCCCTTTCATTCTGCGGACCTTACAATATAACATTGGGACGTTGCTGTTTCAGTAAAAACTGACATTTTAGCTTGTAGAATACCTAATGGCACAAGAAAAGGTCATTGTTTTCACTAAGACTGTGGTTTTGGGAGATTCTACAAGTCTTGCAAGTCTAGATTGAGTCTGCTACTTCTCACCTTAGTCCTCAAATTAACAGCCAAGTTTGTCATATCTGGGAATCCCCTGTATATGTATATGTAAACTTAATCAGGTCTTCCCCCTTCCTGTAGCAGCCTGTTGAAGTGAGGCATAGATTGTGATGCGATGGAGATGGGCATCAGTTCCCTGAGTGTAGATGAAGCTCTGTCTTCAAAGAAATGGAATATTACAGCCAGAGGCGGCCTTAAGTGTTCTGGCTCCCTGTGCAGACTACTCCTCTGGCGCCCCCCATCCCAAAAAAAAGAAAGCAAGTGCAAACAAGTACAGTAATATATAACTGGAAACAATGGAAACAATAATATACATTAAATACAAGGAAAAAACTGTTAATCTGCTGTAACAAATACATTTTTTTAAATTTTGAAAAAATTGGACCCCAGAAAGCATTTCCTTGGGCCCTGCTCCACACTCCCTAGCATGCAATCACTCCCTCCGCTACCACACCAAAAAAAAATTGCCACACTGAATGCAGATTAGGGGAAGTCTGTGAGAGTCAGTGCGGTCTTCCCCCTTTCTCACCCTGACCATGACTTTGAGAAGTCCTCCCCCCTGAAATCATTCCCAGTCCCATTGTGCCTCATTCACTAAGCCATACCTCTCCTTCCCTTCCTCCCTGTGAACTATAGATCAACACATATAAACAGCACTTGCATGTATAGATCACATACAAACCCTATATTTGCAGGTATGCATACATGATGTATGGAAACATAGCATATCAGGTATAGCTCAACAGAATCAACACAAAAACCAAGCTTTGAAGGTATAGATCAATTGAAAATCACAAGTTAACCAGCATTGAAGGTATAGATCAAATAAACAGAATCAGACATACAAACCCTCTATTTGTAGGTATACAATAATAATGTATGGAAACAAAGCGTACCAGATACAGATCAACAGAATAACACACACCCAGCTTTGCAGCTATAAATCAATTGGAATTCACAAATAAACTCAGCATTAAAGGTATAGATAAGCCCCTAAATTACAGGCATAGATCACAGGTTGCACACCCCAAAGCCAGCCCTGGTGTCCACATTCCCCACATAGAACCTGATCAGCACCCAAATTACACACATATTACAGCCCAGCCTGAGCCAACTTTGTCCCCTAACAGCCCAGTGTAAGACATCTTTGTCGGCAAACAGCCCACCCTTCATGTGCCATCTTTGCATTTCCCCAAATCACTTAAACTTCCATGATAGACACAAACACTTACATAGTTACTAACTAATTCACACGAATCATTTACACATATTCATTAATGCAGTCTCACAAATCATTCAAGCAATTCAGCCACACATTAATTCATTCATTCATTCTCGTACGCATTCACACAATTTAGCCACACATTAATTCATTCATTCTCGTACACATTCACAATATCCCCTCTCCCCATCTACCCCTCCCCTTCTTATTTTCTGCCCCTTATGTACCCCATCTCCCCTTCTCACTGCCTTCCCCCATTTCTTACTATGTACCCCCTTTCTCACTATCTGTCCCCTCTCCCCCTTTCTCACTATCTAACGCCTCTCCCCCTTTCTTACAATCTATCCCCTCTCCCCCTTCTCACAGCCTTCCCCCTCTGCCCCTTCTCACTATCTACCACCTCTGCCCCTTCTCACTGCCCCCTCTGCCTCCCCCTCCTCTGCCCCTTCTTACTGCCCCTCCCCTCTGCCCCTCCTCACTATCTACCCCCTCTCCTTACTTACCTTGTTGCCGGAGTCCTGCGGTGGGAGCGGGAGGCGTCCGTCTTCCCGCTCTGCGCACTTCACAGCTGAGCGCCGGAATATGACATCATATTCTGGCACTCAGCATGAAACGCCGGCACCGCGATGGAGTCACGGAGAGTGAGGGGCGCCGAGCGGTTGCTGATAACTTCCGTAAGTTCCCCTGCCCGGGGACTTAAATTAAAACATTGTTTTTTTTTTTTTTGTTTTAACTTTATTTAACACTCTCCATGTTAAATAAAGTTAAAAAAAAACTTTATGTAACATGGAGAATGTTAAATAAAGTTGCAAAACAAACAAGAAAAAACAATGTTTTAATTTAAGTCCCGGGCAGGCGCCCCTGTTGCTATGGCGCCCTGTGCGGCCGCATAGGTCGCACACCCCTAAGGCCTGCCCTGGTTACAGCAGTTATACACAAATACTGACACACAACCTCACTTAGAAGCTGGAGTTTGTGTCTAATTTGCAGTCACACAAATAACCTTAGTTTTACTGCAGCACATAGACTCATTGTGTTTGGTGTATATTGACATTGTATTTAGTGTTTTGGTGGTTGATGACTTTATTTGTTGACTACCTTTGTAGGATCTTCTTGGCACCTGCTACATTGCACACAACTTCACCTCCACTAAATGGGTATTTTTAAATAAAATATATTGGCCTTACTTGTGTTTGAGCAGTGCCTTCACACATGATTTCATAAGGTCACTGCAACCATGTGGTAATCCTTAAGATACAGCCATTTGGCTAACAATATTTAGCTCACTTACTCTCATGCTATCTGTCAGTGGCGACTCTAGGAACAATATAGGAGGGCAGATAAGATAAGGGTGCTTGTGCCTTGGGGACCAAGATGGCACGGGCAGGGTGCTTATGGGACCAAGATGGCATAGGACGGGCTCCTTGGAGACAAAGTTGACTCATGCTGTGCTGTTTGGGGACAAAGATGGCAAGTTTGGTTGCTGGTCAGGTTCTATGTAGGCAGTGTGGACGCCATGGCTGGCTTTGGGTTGGGCAACCTGTGATCTGTGCCTGTAATTTATGGGATTTTATCTATACCTTTAATGCTGAGTTTGTATGTGAATTCCAATTGATCTATACCTGCAAAGCTGGGTTTTTATGTTATTCTGTAGATCCATATCTGATATGCTATGTTTCCATACATATCTATGTCTTATTCAGTTGATCAATATCTGCAGTGCTGTTTACATGTGTTTATTTGATCTATACACTCAGTACTGAGTTTACATGTGATTTCCAGTTTACCTATACCTGCAATGATGGGCTTATGTGTTCTGCTGATCTATACCTGCAATGCTATGTTTCCATACATTATTATTGTATACCTGCAAATACAGGATTTGGATGTCTGATTCTATGCCTTCAGTGCTGAGTTCACATGTGAATTTCAGTTGATCTATACATGCAAAGCTGGGTTTGTTTGTTAATGTGTAGATCTATCCCTGCTATGCTATGCTTCCATACATTATTTATGTATGTAGGTTTGTCGTATTCAGTTGATCTTTACATGGAAGTGCAGTTTTATGTGTTGTTTATTTGATCTATATGTATTTTTTGGTGCATGGAGTGGGTTCCATGGAAATGTTTGCATAGGGTACAATTTTATCAAAATATTATGCTGGGTCTAATATTTATATATATTGACAGCAGGGGCTGGTATTCTTATATATTGGCAGCAGGGTCTAATATTAATATATATATCGGCAGAAGGGTCTAATATTAATATATATCGGCAGCAGGGGCTAATATTAAAGAAACTGAGCAGTGCAGCTGTTATTTTGAACTCATGTTTCAATCAAAGTCTTTACTTCAAAGAGATAAGTACATATTATGTAGTTAAAAATGCATGTCTAACGCACATATATATATATATATATATACTTGTGTGTGTGTGTGTGATCTCATGGGCTTCATAGTGTGTCTCTGAATGGCAGAAATAAAATGTGGTCACCCTAGATGCTATCCAGAGACTAGCCTTGCCCCTCAGAAAACCACCCCCCAGAAGTGGCAAATCGCTGGGTAGGCTACCCTGTGAAGTTCCCAGGTGTGATGCTGTACAGCGTGTCCTCTTCTAAATGAGGTTTGGCCAATTAATCACAATTCTGCAATGATTTAAACACCACTGGACCACTGGAGACAATACTGTTTTAAATAATCATTAATGCCAGGTTCATTCTGACTTATTTTAAAATCAGTTATTCATGCAGACTTTAAATGGGATAACATTCTGTGTTGATCTTTTTACATGTACAAAATGTCTGGAAAAAAAACCCAGGGCTGAGCTCAAAAATGAGTGGAAAGTACATAGGAACAATTTGTTCTGTCACTTAACATTGTTTGTCATTTTTTGTTTATACAGACCTATTGAATAGGCTTAAGAATATGTTAGAGCTTTATGAATAAATTACCATAATAATACTAATAATTACAATAGTAATAATAGAATGAACAGTCTTTCAAATAGCTCATACAGCCAGATCCACTTTTTGCCTGAGCTTTTCATAATAAAAAATTGCAATTTCGCTGCATTATTATCCTCATTTCCTACAGTATCTAAATTCAGAAGTTCACATTCAACCAGTTCCTTAAACATGTCAGTATATTTGCCTCTGCAAAAGAAGGGTTAAACTTAGATGGACATTTTGTCAAATTTGTTCTACCTTCCGAATCTTAATAAAAACAGCAGTTCAATGTCATCTGAATCCCACTTCTTTACGATGCTTCTATTTGTGCTTCCATAATTTGTGCTTTTATTTGTGCTACATTGTGGCACCAATTTGGGGAAGACACTGTGCACAAAGAAAGGTCTATGAAAATGGATTGACAAGTTTGGTGTGATCCTATTGAACACCTTTTGGGATGAATTGGAACAGTTGGCCTTCTCGTCCAACATCAGTGCTTGACCACACACACATGCTCTTTTGGTTGAATGGGCACAAATTCCCACAGACACACTTAAAAATATTGTGGGACACCTTCCTAGAAAAGTGGAGACAGTTATAGCTGTATAGGGGGGTCAAATCCATATGGTTTTTGGAAAGGGATGTCCAACAAGCTCATAGAAGCATGATGGTCAGGTGTCCACATACTTTTGGTCATATAGTGTACATAGCACCAAATGGTTAAAGATGCTAAAGAAGTACTTTAACCCCTTAATGACAGAGCCCGTACATGCATTGTTTTCAATGGGTTTTGGGACTGCCCGTTGTCCTTGAGGGGTTAATGTGTATTCTTTGTTCAGGAGGCTGCATTGGACACTGAAAGGTCCCATGAGTTAAATATATATTTCCAAATAGCAAAAAGATGATGCAGCCACAAAAAGGCCCTCTGTTGTTTTAGTTTTCATATCTCAACTTCTGTAGAAATAGGATTTTTTTTTAGTGTGTATCTCATCCATTTTGGCATATGTGGAGCATAAACATTTAAAACTAAAGTAAATAAACGTCCTAAGCTATTCCACCTTCTCTAATCACCTGTAGTTAAACATTGCAATGGTGCATTCTATGGACAAACGTGAAACTGGGAGAGATTTCATGCTTTCTGAAGATTTGGAAAATGTCTCAAGGAATAACACATTTTGGTAAAACATATGGCGTATAACTATATAATTCTAGAGGATTACTATTTGCTTAGCAATCTGTGTTTTTCTTTGTAAAATGTATCTTGGGAGAAAGCACTGATGTGCATACTTTAAGGATGCATAATGATAAAAACGTATATATAAAAATGTAATGTTTTGTGTTGATTAATTACCCATATCAAATGATCTATCGAGGCATGGATTAAAAGTACAAGTGGCCCCAGGCAATTGCGTGTCTTACAGACGCATTCATGTTTTGCAGTCTGTAACTAGAAAAGCAGACAGTACCAAGACATTCTGTCTATGCAACTCCTTAAATTTACCAAGGAGTCTTCGATTAATGGACATAGTCATTGCCTCATTGACTCCAAAATATCTTAAAGGGGCAGTCTACTGACCCAGATAGGCCTGCAAAACATGAATGCATATTAATGCATGGGAACGCCCGTAAATCCTGATGATGCAGCCAATCACTGATGTTCCTATTTAAATGATTGAAGGGTAAAACACATTAATTACAAAATAATGCTCATGCATCAAATGCATTTAAGGCAGATTCAATTGGCATCTTACGTACTTATGTTAAGTAATGTGTTTTGAGTATGAGTAATATTCACAAATACCTGAAAAACAACTTAAAATTTCAAGTCTGGTCATAAAGTATCATATTGTGGTCAAAGTTTTGTCTCTTCACTTTATATGGTGAAATAAATGTGGAATAAATTTGCAGCAAGTAAAATAAATTTCAGAAGAATGCATCACAAAGCATGACAAGAACCCTGTAGATCTGTAGGAATAATTGATTTCTAACAATGTAAAGTGGGTGTTTTAAGTTTGATATTGAAATCTTCTAACCATAATAATGATGAAGAATGTATCTGTCATAACTTATTGCATAAATCAGCCAATATTAAAACTATAAAAGGAGATTTGGCTTATGTTTACCCTAACAACTGACATGCTTTTTAACCCCCTCAAGTACTGACAGTTTTTAACACCCTAAAGACTTTTTTCCCCTTCCATATGTGGGTTTAATCAAGATATCCCTTTTCCGTGTTTCCACACAAATTAAACATCCCTTTTTGATGACAAGTAGAGCTTTCTTTTAAAACCATAGAAACATACTAAAAATAATAATAATCATGACTACCAAAAACCTATATGAAGATATATATAAGATATAAAAAAAATACACTTCTTTGCAATTTTGTTTAGGTTTACTTATACTCAGTAGGTGCCACTGCTAATTTTCCACAACATCCCTGATTACAGTAATATTTCACACACATAGTTTTTGTTATGTTCTAGAGCAATTATGGTGAATGTTTTTAGACCCGGTGCCCAGTTTTCTTCATAAATCCAAGTTGCAGACCTCAGAGTGCCAACACTGCACGTTTTTTGCCTACCCTGGTGTAATGCAGTGGTGTTTTAACCTTCAATAAAAAAACACATACACAAGCATATACTCACAAATACATACAGTTTGTTTTGGTAGCACTTCCAAGACTATTCTGCACTAAAGCAACAGGACATTGATTCCATCTAAGAAGACACCAAACACCTTGTATACATAGTTTACATAGTTTACATGAATTAACATTTACTAGTAAAACTTTTTTTCCTATAGGGTTGTCTTATAGTCAGGCTTTTTCTTTTTTTTCCAAAATTAATATTCAGATTTTGGGGGGTCGTCTTATAATCAATCAAATACGGCAATAAACTCAAACAGCAGTTTTATACAAAAATAATATATACATAACTATACATAAATATATATGATTAATAACTGCAATTAACTTCCTATAATGCCTGGGCAGTCGGTTTATGCTAGACTCTGATGTGATGGCTGTCTGGGCATGATAGTAGTAAGTGTGATTGAATGACACCATGTATATGAAATGTTAGGATAGGCTTGTGGGATAGGATGACACTCCTATCATGCCCAGAGTCCAGCATGTACTGTCTGGCTGGGCATAATATGAGTGTGATTGATGTTAGCTGCTAGTACAGCAGCCAGTACATGCTGGAACCTGGTCTTGATAGGAGTGTGATCCTCTCCCAGAAGTAATCTAGAGCTTACAATAAAGGTTAATTTTCATGAACACAACACTCCTATCATGCCCAGAGTCCAGTATCTACTGGCTGTCTGGGCATGATAGGAGTGTGATTGTTAATAGCAACTGTTAACATCAATCACACTCATCCTGGAACCTGGGCATGATAGAAGTATAATTTCTGCTAGCTTTTGCTACTGTGACTGCTTGTGCATGATAGGAGTGTCATTGCTATATTAAATATATATATGATTACTAACAGCAATCACACTCCTATCATGCCCAGGCAGCCAGTATATACTGGATCCTGGACATCATAGAAGTGTGTTTGCTGTTAGCAATCACACTCCTATCATGCCAAGTCAGCCAGTACATGCTGGAATCTGGGTATGCCTGGGCATGATAGGAGTGTGATTGCTGTTAGTAATCATATATATTTTACATAGCAATGACACTCCTATGACACTCCTATCATGCACAAGCAGCCAATACCTGCACATAACCTACAGCCTCCCTGTGCTCTGCCAACCATGCTATAACATGCATATTCATTCATCACAAACATTAATTCCCTCATTCACGTATACTCATTCATACACCCTCCACCACCCTTACCTGAACAGCAGATCTTCCGGTGCCGCTCACAGACTTAGGCAGGGGCCGCTGTCTCCCTCTGCGTTGCTCGCAGTCTGTTTGAACTGCTCTTGACCTGCCCAGGGGAACAGGAACGGAGCAGAGTCACGTGATGTGACGCGCATTCATGTGACCCCGCTGGGTTTCTGCGTCCCCTTGAAGGAGCAAGAGACGCTGCTGAGCAAAACAAGGTTTTGCTTCTCGTGTTGGTGGCAGCAGAGTTGCGGCATGCCTGAGCCCCTCCCCACTTCCGCAGGCATCTTTCAGTGGCAACGCCCACTGATATAAGTGGACCGCCCGCTGGCTCTTCTTTTTGCCAGGATCAATGCGTCCATGTAGGCCTAATGCAAACTCTGAAAGTGTGCAAACTTGCAGACTTTCAGCACTGCTGCATGTCCTCCTTCCTCTTTCTTCAGCTCTCAGTTGTCTCAGTATGGAGTCTCTCAGCATATTGAGTATCAGTTAGTCACATGACCTCCAGCTCAGAAGTTACCTAGGCTACATCCCCTTTTTTCCCTTTCTGCCAGAGTTCTAGTGATGCAGCATACTGTGTATCTGTGGCTGAGAGCGATACGTGTTATTGTGTTAAATGTAAAGATTCATGCAATGTAACACACAGACCACAATGTTTGTAATACAAGAGTGCTACATATTTTACTTCATTTAAAAAAATACTTTTTTTTTTTTTAACTATATTACATTTCTTGGAAGAGGGGGAACTTAGTTTCTCACCCTTTTTCCTCTTATCGCCCCTGCACTGATCACATTGTGATCAGCAAGCATGGCTCTAGACATACCCTGTTTGGTCTCTCCTCTGCTCCAGTGACCTGATTGTGTGATTGGGCATTCATACCTTAGTGGTGTACTGGTGATCACGCTGAACGCCATTACAATCAGTATGTCAGCAGTCCTGGTGTGTGTGTTTTGATGTGGCAGAGCCTGTCCTGGTGTGTTTGGGTGTTGGTGTGGCAGAGCCTGTCCTGGTGTGTGTGTTTGGGTGTCAGTGTGGCAGAGCCTGTCCTGGTATGTATGTTTTCGGTTATCTGTTTCCTGGCACTATTTAATTATATATATATTATCCAGAGATAAAACACCCTCCTGAATTTGAAGTCATTTCAGAGGACAACACTTGTGCAGTTTTATTTGGCTAAACTTGTTTTAAATGGTTTGGGGACTGACTGTTTTTAATGTTTTAGTAATTAAGTATTGATAGAATGACATATAAAAGTTGATCAAAAAAACCTTTCCACTGCTTTTTTCATTACCGCCAAATTAACCCTGTATTAATATGCATTATAAAGCTAAAAGGCCATATTTTCTCTCAGTGAAAAATGAGTATGGCTCACATTTCTGATGAAGTGGCCCACTGCAGAAAAAACTTGGACACCCCTGGTCTAGAAGTAACTGAGCTGTGTAATTGTGAAAGCAGTATAAAGGAAAAAAAAAATCCCATCTGAAATTGTAGTCTCCATTCTAAAATGTCAGTTTTATGTGATGGAAACCAGTTAAAACCAGTCAAAACACTCAAGTAACCCGCACAGACATCTATGAAGGATTTTTGCAAATATGTTCCAATGCGACTTTTTATGATTCCAAGGGAAGCTGAAAAATTGTCGTTGTTGCTTCCAGTGACACTTAGGAAAATCTCAGCTGGTGGTATGGTAAAAGAGAACGGACTGCCTGCTGTGAATAGTGGCTTTCTTCCTGCCTGAAGCTACAACAAAGTGCTTTTTTATTTTATATCATTATTTTGTTGTGGATCTGTTTTATGTAAGTTAGGTCAGTTTTTATCGACACAAGAAAAGTTTGTTTTGAAGTCTTCAGCCAGTTGGGAAGCTGATATTAAGAGGTGAATACTTGATAGGATCGTAAAAAGGCAAAGTTGTCATCTTCTTTAGCGCAGTGAAGCTGTGAGCTGATTCTAATATCACAAGTTTTTTTTTTTACAGAAATTTACCAGCTGACAGCTGGAACATAAGAGAGTCAGGTAGGTATGAGCTCAGCAGAACTAGAACTATTCTTAAATTTCAAACGCTTTAGTGATTTCAGAGTCTAGGCTAAATGTTATAATACTTAAATGCTTATGCCCAGAGTTTCCCTACCCCAAAAACAGTATTTCTGCATGTTTTGAAGTGCCAAGTAACATCTAGTGTTGCTGGCTCATATGTCTTCACCTTTTTCTTCATATAGGAAAACAAGGAATGGTGATTAACTATCTGGAAGGGATATGACTTGTTCCATGAGGGATGGACTAGTGTAAAATATTATGCAAAAAAAAAGCAGATACCTAAGCTAGTAACCTTTTCGGCCATAAGCAGTTGTGTGAATTGTCTCTCTGCTGCTGTCACATTGTATATTTTTGTGTTGTTGGCAACTTCTTTTATACCGACCATCTGCATTACAATACTGCTGCAAAATGCCTTGTCTGCATTGCAGGTGTATACTGATATAGAGTTAACTCAATGAGTTTCTAATCTGTCTAATCATAGAGTTAACTCAATGAGTTTCTAATCTGTCAAACTGTCTTCCACTACGTGAATGTTTAGAAAGATGACACAGAGAAACCAAACACAACAAGAGAGAGGAATCAAGGGTGAGGAATGAAAACAGAGAATGAACGCTCACGCTGAAAAAACTCCTTCCTTGTTCTTTTAATAATTAATCCCGTTGGAATACAATTAATGAGCTTTTCTGCGGCAGACATCACTAAGGCAAACAGCCTAACTAACCATGCATTGTTTGAGAGTGGAATATAAATATTTTAGCTATCCCAGCGGTAACTGGGCTCTTCAAATCCCCGCTTTTAATTTCACTCTAAAATTTAAAGAGAAGGAAGTAGCCTTGGTATGGTGGGAACACGGCATGCCCTTGGCCTGCAGCCCACACAAGTTGTTTTCTGCCTTCAATCAGATTTCACCTCTTTAGAACTATTTTGTATTTTAAATCATCACCCTTTCACTGTCCATCTGACTTTGAAGCACAGATCAAGCTATGGGTTTAAAGCTGAACTCAAGTCAAAAGTTAAGTCAACATGGTACACACCTATCCACTGCCTCTCAAAATACATTGTATCACTGCAATAAAGGGAATCAATTAAGCACCTATAAAATTTCTTACAATTTCAGCAGCTTTTCGGGATTAAGAAGACATATAAATGTCTCTATAAAAAATGCATATTAAATGCCAATACTAATGCAAGTGTTTTTGGCAGGGGTGAGCCTTGGAACTTTGATGCGTTGGCAATCATTCAACCAATTCCTATTTACGACTACTCTGTCTACTTTTTGCGTCAGAATGTTAAATGATAATAAATATTGCTTAACTATCCCTGAAAATGTGTTTTCTAATCAAATGCATTGTTGTAATTTTTTAGCTATTTTGCATAAATATAAAAAAGCTGGTCAAGAGGACAGCCATCTTGATAACACATTAAATATTACTATCTTACAATCAATTTGATTGCGATTATGTAAATAGATGTATGGTTGATAGCACACAAACCTAATGTATATCACTTTGCAAAAGACGCTGATGTATTCCCAGCGTCAAGTAACTAAAAAGTTTGAACTTTTCTGGGTAATATATTAATGAAGTATCAGCTTTTAAAACAGAGTCAGGCTTCATGTGGGGCCTTGTATTAAATTTAATTATCTCAACTCAGCATGTACAGGGCTGTCACTTTACCATCAAGTCAGTAAAAATACAACCCCATGTCAATATTAAATCCCATGTAAGAAATAAAAGGAACAATAGAAAAAGTAAAATGTGACTTTATAAGTTGTGCTTATGCAATATGAATTGAATGTTATTGCTTATGTATTAAAATAATCTATTAGTTATTCAGAGGAAAAATATTGCATGTACTGAATTTCACCTACTGATTATTCATAACTATCCCAGTGATGTAATTAATTATGTCATATGGCGATGTCATTGGTGATATCATGCAGAGCAAAAAAAGTATAGAATACAAGGCTTATCCTGGTAGACCATAATTCATTTTGTCATTTATTTTATATCTGGCATCCAGTCCATGCATATGGGATTGAGAAACACTGATATGTGGGCGAATCACAATTTCTATCCATGCATTAAGGAGACCACTACTGCCTTCTTGCAAGAAACACTTGGGATTGTCCCTTCAAAATGTGTATATGATGCAATGATCGGCAAAATGTCACGTACCTAATCTCAGGAAGAACTCACACCTAAGTGAATAAAGCCCTATGAACGATCCAGCCGAGACATTATTTGGATTTCTTTGTATTCTCTTTGTACTACAAAATATTTAATATTTCGATGGAGAATAATTTGCATTGTAGTTGAATTCTCAAAGTATTTACAGATATCGAGTATCTTGCTACAACCATTATCACAACTGCGTCAAAGGATGTGGAAAAAAGTACCAACGGGGAACAGTCTCTTGGTTATCGGGTTTCCATAGCAATGCAGGTAACTGGGGTATACAGCACTATGTTTTAAATACATGAAATAAAATGTTCTATTTGAGGACATCAATAAAATAATCACTTTTTTACATTAACAAAGGGGGTGCCATTTATTTCTTATTGTACACCTAGCAACAATGCTGTCGACAACTGTGGTGTTGGCTTTGATGGCAAAGATATTTGCGGGTGATGATGATGGGTCTTATCAAAAAGTTGACTTTACAATAGACATTATCATCGGATCATCTGCATTATGAAGTCTGCAGTACTGCCCTGTACTCCTGCTGCTGCAACCGATACCGTTTCCACGGCAACTTGTACTTCGTAGCGTCAGAGAGCGAATGGTGAGCCTAACCCTTTCTTGGTCAGATTATACATGAATCACATATATATTTGGTACATGGGTGAAAAAGAACCCAATCAAAAAATATCCAGAATTTATTTTAACCCTTTAAATGGCAGTAGGACAATCAATGTATTGTTCAGCTTCTTGGCTGAAATGAACCTTCTGGGGGTGCGAGTTCTAGGCTTTTAAACATGGTTTTACATCTTCCAAAAAGCATGCTAGTCTGATAAATGCTGCATTGGGCTGGGAAGGTCCAGGTGAGAGCTAGAGAGTTCATAGCTATGCCTGTGTCAATCAGTGGGTTAAAAAATATACCTGTAGACTAGAGCTGAGTGAAATACTTTTTAAAAATGCCTCTGCAGGAGTGGTAAAGATGTGTATATCATGATGGCCTCACATATACAAAGGCAGAAGCTCAAACATAGGAAGATTTTTTTCCCAGAATATGGTACTTTTCATCCATCTCCAAATTAATTAGTGTAATAACCTCGTAACTCCCATTTTTATGAAAACATGATTGCTCATAGTGTGAGAAATAAATGGCATATAATTAATTATAAAGATAATGGATTTCAATTACGTCATGTTGATGACATCAAGTTAGACAATGACATTCTGATTTAATTGTTTTGTCAAAGGTTTTAAGCATTATTGTTGTACATATCACTGTTTTGGTCTGTAGTGTAGGCTTGAACATGAGATATGAGTTATTCTGTTTAATTGCAAAAAAAAAAAAGGATGTTAAAGCATGTTGTATAATTATCTGGTACTGATAGGGTTAAACAATTGTTTTCAGAGACCCACAACATTGGATGTATAAAAAAATGATGAGCACACATAACAAAGTAATTGAACCAACATTTAGGAAGATTTGCCATTAACACACCTGTACTTAGCGAGCTTCTATTACAAAACCTGGTACTGTTCGGGGAGTTCCCGAAGATGGCAGCTGACGATACCTGAACTCAAGATCATTTATAATATCTTTCACGCATCTTATTATGGGACTTAGCGGTCATTAATTACTGGCACTAATTATGGTTAATTTTTGTTAGCAAAAAAACGAGCACTTTCTAATATTGTCAGCAGTAATCAGGAGCAAATGAACTTCTTTTTAGAATGAACAATCAGGTCGCTATGCTTTAATATTAAAAAAAAATAAATCTCCCTACTTCTTATTTGTCCTTGTTTTAGTATTGTAGAACTATTTTTTTAATTGGTTCATTCTTATTTTGTTTTTGCTTGTCTTATCATGTAAAAATATTTGGATTTCTTGACAGGTAACTATAAAGGTAGATAATTGTATGTTCTTGGGAAATACGTTTATTTGTAATCTGATCTAGAAGGATCTTAGCATTACAGCTATAACGGTCAGTGGTGAAACAAAAAAAACCCTTCGTAATGCTTCTTTAATACTTTTAGAAGAGGGAATAACCATTACTTTTCTTGGCACTTAATGTCTTTGAATCTGCTCAACGGTTCAGGCTCTTCTAAGAGTGATTGCGTTAATATGCAATTCTGACTCTGTTTCCATTCTTGAATGACATCCTATACTTATACACAAGCCAACGGCCATTTTGTTTTTCTATGCAAGGATTTTCTCGCCCAGTAAACACATTACTTTATTGGGATGAAAACAAATAAACACAATTTCTTTTGTTTTCATTAAAATCATTTTTCTCTTCATAAACCCCTTCTCCCCTCCTGGTCGAAGTGGATAAACGCTCCTGTTTCTCCTTAGTGAGTCATTTTCACTGCATTAGAAGGTTCCCAAGGCCCCAGTAACATCTCGGGCTGGGAACACTGGCAAGTTATTGCCTCATAAACTGCAGCTGACTTGCCCTGGGCTGATTACCAAAGTTATTGGGAGGTGGGAATGAGGCTGGGGACCTAAAATCAGCTCATAAGTCAGGCGTAGTCCCATTCACAGACGTATATTGAACTTTCAATAACGTCAATGCAGTTATTACACCGATTCTCATTTTTTTTTTTATTTCTGTTCAAAATTATTACACTTAATCCCAAAAACAGAGCCCATATGTACATAAATGTGTTAGTGTAAACACTGTGACCAGGGTGTGACAAGCCTCCCTTTTCCTTGGGACTTTTGTCAAGGATCTTGGCTGTAACCACAGTCTTCTAGGGTAAATGAAGTCCAGGACACATCCAGCTCAGCTTCAATGTTTTATTTTCAAGGAACAAACAGCAGCAGTTGTAAGCAGAATAACAGTCTTCGCTTAGAACAAAACAGGTCACAATTTACCATCAATATGGCTTTGCAGAGAGAAACCACCCCTCAGTTTATCAGCTCTCCTAGCTGGCATAACAGTGGCTTCCTCTCTGAATCAGGTTCAGTTCCTTTTACCTTCTGCCTGCTAATTAATCAGCCACAGGTGAGCTGCTACTTACCCCACACCTGTGGAGCTCCTGTCCAGAACGCAGGCTCTGGACTGGATCAATACAGCAATTAGTGCTGTTGGAGCACTGGCCCACCCTGCTCTTCCAGATGCTCCGCCCCAGGGACCCTTACCATGTTTTGCAAACTGCCAGTAGTGCAGTTTGTAGTCAAACATCTTTCCCTGGGACATATTTTAAGGCAGACTACTATTGACCAAGGCTGGTCTAATATACCTGCCATCTACCACTTTACCAGACCTTGTGTCACAAGGGTAAATACATTGACACATCCTGTATTAGGATATACAAATCTGTGGGTATGTTTCGTAAACCATATACTATACTACAAGTTAAGTTGTAAAAACAGGCCATCTGTTTAGTAAGGAAATGTTTAACACCATCTGGTGTCAATAGAAGCTGACATCGATGAGAAGGCTCTGCCAAATATACTTGATCCTTCTTGAGTTCCAGGCAGGCTAAAGCTCTTTAGATCAGAAGGAAGATATGTCACAAGGAATCTCTAACGTTCCAAGCGTTGTCTTGAGCTGATTCCTCATCTGTGCCAATTTACTCAGGTAGTCAAAAAAAAAAAGAATCCCTATACAACGCCACCGAGCATATATAACCGGTCCTGATGTATAAGATTCACCTAAAAATAGATCAGAGCTGGCAAAACTTTATGAAAAGAAAATCAGTTTGATGAAATAAAAATATTGCATTTTATTATTTGTTATACTGACATGCCCTCTCATATTTTGTTTTTAACCCCTTAATGACAAAGCCCATACATGTACGGGCTCAAAATGCATTGTTTTCAATGGGTTTAGGGACCGCCCATTGTCCATAAGGGGTTAAGATCGCTGATTTATGCATCACATCCAGTTTAGTATCTCAGTAAATAGTCCTTCACCAGCAACTTTTGTAATTGTGAATTTACTCATTTGGATAGTAAATTGAACACTGTGTGACACTGATTAGCACCGTGACATCTCAAATCAACAAGTCTCTTCTACTAAAGTTGCTTTTGCATAATCGTTACTTAGAAAGAGAGCAAATGCAGCTTTCAATAATAAAAAAAAAAGTTGGGGAGGATCAATATGTTCGTATGACGTATGTGCACATGACTAATGATGTATAACCATAAATATGTTTGTAGCAATTTTTTAAATGTTACTACGATCCATAAATCAAGTCTGTATTTCTATAAACTGTAACACATATACTATAGGCCTGCATCTCGCACAAAGCTTTTAACCTACATGTTGCTCTCTCTAGCACTTCTAGAGTTAAACGTACACAAGGCTTCTTGGTGAAACCGATAGCGTTGTTTCCCTGTGTGAATCTGCCCCTTCCCATGATAAAGCTATTAGGGTCAGTGGCAGTGATAATATTGAAAGGCAGAATGCTGATTGGGTATGCGCAAGCAGCAGGGAAAGAACGAGTGAAAAAGGAGAAACCCCAAGGGCACAAAACATGGACGCGAAGATTCGCAGTAAACGGCAGGAGGGAAAAACAGGCGCATAATAAATGGTTTCCATTAAAAAGTCATCTGAACTTTAATAAAACTTATGATTTGATTACATCGGAATAGAACAAGGAGAGTGGGGTGCGAAAAGATAGAAAAAGGTAAATGGAGTGCTATGATTTCAGAGAGAATGAATGCAAGGAAGGTCAAATGAGGATGGGAAAAGATGGAAGATAATAAGAACAAAACATTACATTTTGATATCACAAACATAATAAATGTGTTGCTGGCAAAAGGCATACTCGGCATGATTTTGTTGAAAACATAACAATAGATGGATTAAATACTTGTTTCTAGCTAGAGGCCTAGCAGAGCAGAAGTAAGATACCGCCATATTCATCTGGATCCTCCGAATCCAAAACAAGGTATGCCCACTTATCAATCCAGATGCCACCTTGTTACACTTGTCTACTGCTGGCAGGCATGGGTAGTTCTGGCTCCTGGGAAGTTTTCAGGTATGGATACTTAGTTATACAGTGGTTTACAGTTATGAATATAGTACCCTACTTAAAACCTAGTAGAACCTCACTCTAGTAGAACCTCAATTTAGTACATTAAGTTTTATGTATCTGAACGTTCTTGGGTCCAAAAACTAAACAATATTACTGATCACAGCTCTTCTGCACTGTAAGCGCTATTACTTTTTAGCCACCTAACCTGCAAATGGGTTAACAGTATACAATACCCTTTAATCATGCAACATACTATATGCACATTCTCATAATGTATTAAAACAGCATATTAGTCATGGTTTGCTGCAGGATTCTTTTTCTTCCTTTCAAAATGGGTTAAGGCTTTGTATTAATTTTGCATAGAAACATTATTTTTGTGGTAATGGCATTGGCTTTGCCTCGGGAAGCCTTGGATCCTATCCCAGTGTTGGAGCCTTGCGAACCTTGCTGAAATCACTTTATATCCACGTGCCTAGGGCACCAAAATTAGATTGTAAGCATCTCTGGCCTGGGACTCATTATGCCTACAAAGTTAAATTTACGCAGGAAAAAAAGCAGGGTAAACAATGCATTACAATCCATCTTAGTAGGCACACATCATATAAATATAATAACGAAATGATTAATATAATATTGTGCAGTTTATTACAAATGCTTGTTAGATAATGCGTCTGTGCTACAACCCCCTTATTTCTTAATGACGCAGTCAGGCTCACCTACCCTACTAATCTATTCGGTGGCTTCAAACAGTCTATAGATTAAAATTCAAAGTTTCAATATTTGCCTTCAATGCTTTTATCCAGGCCTTGAGTCAGAGGAGGGCTGCAAAAGAAGATATTGGGTAATTTGTCTCTGGGTTGCCATACCAGAAGTCATTTTTGGGTGTTTTCATACTCCTCAACATTTGAGCTATCCAAATTAGGACTTCTGTGTTGGGGGAATGCCACAAGTGATGAGATCAGTCCCAGAAGTTGGCAGGGTTGGACTGGGCTCAGAAGTGGATAGGGTGGAAGACTTGGCTACCTGTCTGCAATAAAGGCTTGTACTGCGACAGCCCAGATCTCCATTGATTTTTCCCTCTCTGATAGGAGGAAATCAGAGCATCTCCCCAATTGGCCCACTTCAAAAAAAGCAAAAATTGGGACTGACCTGTGTATCTAGAGAAATAAGGACTAATGTTTACACCCTGGTTGTAACCTTTCGGTGTTCCTATAAGTCTTCTAAGTAGTCAATGTTAGTGCATTACATTATGGGAGCTATGGTAGAGGCAAGGGTAACTCTGGCAGCTCTGTGGACTGTGGAAGCTACTGAAAGGCAACGAGAGAGGTTATGGTAGTGGCTCTGCCAGGCTTTTAACTTGGAGCCCTACATTCCATGTTCATTGCCTTGTATAAGGCATTCAAGTCTTTTTGTTCGGTGTGTAGCCTAAGACACTATTTGTGGCTCCCATTTCCAGGGGAGAGTCATGTGACAAGGACTTCTGTCTCTAGTTATTATTTGTCCCCTGAAACTTCCTATCTAAACATTGCTGTCCTCCCTTCCTGATGAAATAAGTGCTGAGCTTGAGCCCACTTCTGCTTATTCAACTGTAGCATATGTATTAAATGTCATTGCATTATTTTGTAAAACTTTAGACTTTTCTAAGGATTTCTTCCAGACACACCCAACACTGAAATACAGTACAATCTGGTACACTGAAATAATAGAATATATAATAAACTATGTTAGGTACAAATTGGTAATAGAGATATTTTTTAAAGGAATACTAGATTTAAAAAAAAAATGTTATTGACACCCTCAAAGATTGCCACAGGAGACAACAAAGTAGATATAGTCAGACACTGAATGGAATCACATATTGGTTTGATTCTCAGGTTAATGGTTAATGACTGGCAGATCCTCTAAACTGATCAATAGCAAGACAGAGAGGTAGACACACGGGGGAAGAGATAGATATTATGGAATGATTAATGTTTAGTTATTGTAGTGAGGAAGGACGTGAAGACAGACAGATAGATCCTTAAAAATGATAAATAGGTAACATGAAAAAGATGGACAGATAGAAAGAAGAGGGGGGCCGTGACACCGAATGATGTATTAATACTTATAAGGATAAAATATAGAAACAATATGAGATCTTTAAAGAGGGCACTGGTGCGGTAACCATTGCAGCGTGGTGACACCCGTTAGTGTGAATCAGAATATTATAGTCACTTACATGTAGCAGATAAATGTACGATAAAGCATTTTATGGCTGAGGAGAACAGTTTGTCATGTCTAGTCTGCCTATTTTTCTTCCTACTCCTAAAACATAAAAGCTGCCTTTTTAGAGCCTTGATTTTGTCTTTTGTTCTATATGGCTTATAGGCATCCAATCTGTGCTTAAGTTCCTGCACTTTATTAAACGCTACCATTTTTGTTCCAAGGCTATTTACATCCTGACCACCCATTACTTCAAAGCCTTTCGTTTAAGACTGTTACTTCTCGTCCTAGAATCGTGTATAGTTTGAAATACACTTCCATCCAGTAATTTGTTTATCATATTTATGAATGTAGGTGCCCCCTACTTTCTACGTCAAAGGTAATATTATTAATCACAGCTGTTTAAATAAAAGATAATAATAATAATAATAATAATATATATAGCCTTAATTAGCGGAACATTATACTCCTGTATCCTACTTTCTTATAGCATACCTTATTGCACCTAATTATAGGCTGCACCTAAAGCTTTAGTGGCTAAACTTTTGCTGGAACAATTACTTGACTCCTGCACTGTCCATGTCCCAGGAGGCCCCCTTCTATCCCCCTGTTCTCCAAATGATGACACAGGATTGGATTTTTGAAATGTCCGAGACATTTATTTAGAAGTGACACAACATAATTTTATTTTGCAACAAACTTTCATGAAAAACCAACAGTATCACAAATCTATCACCATCAAAATGAATCAGCATAACTTAACCCAACAGGGGTTCCCATTATTGAACCACAATGTGACAACACTGCACCCTCACCAAATACCAATGGTCACCTGAAAGACCATGGTTCTGGTGGGACAGATTTGTCCTAAAATTCCACCTTTTCATTTTTAGGGGAGGACACCAACTGTCACCTCTAACCGTACAGCATAATTTCCAAACACCTTCAATGTTCTACTCCACAGGCCCCTAAACAATTGGCACGGGAAAGAAAGGAGAAAAAATACAACCCATGAGAAGACAACAAAGGGCAAGGAAGGATTGGCAGGCAACTTGTTTTTTGTGTTCAAAGGCCCCTGTCATCCGTGCCTGGAATATGTATTCTCTCTCGCTCCTACCCCCAGTCACTGCCCCCACTCCTTCCACTACACCCCATCCTTCCCTTCTGTGTTAACCCCTCCCTGTCGCTACCATGGACCTGTTAACCATGAAGGAGTGACCATCCTGCAGTGCCGGAAGGCTCTCATGCCTCCTTGCACTAATGACGCCAGGGCTTTCTTTTATGGTGTGCTTCTTTGTGCACTGTGGACGCTCTCACTTCCTCTCTGTGTCTATCTAGGCTGATGTCCATGTCGATCTGCTCCATACTAATATCTGCAACAAAGAAGAAAAGAAAGTCCCCCACCTCACAGATGAAAGCACTTCCTGAAAGCTTTAGTAGAAGAAAGGTAGAGACTCTTTTCTGCTTCCTCTACCACAAGCTTGCGGTCCAGAACATTTACAAATAGTATGCCACATATCAGTAAAATATGGTATATATATATATATATTTTGAGGTTGACCTCTGGGATACAGGGGCAGTCTGGACCAGGAGGCAGGGGCCAACTACCCCCAGGGCAGTTGAAAAAATGTTCATAATCCTTTGCAGAGATGGGAGTGCAGTGGGATCACATGTCACCCCACGGTAATAGCAAGGCTGCTTGTACAGCTTGGTGTCAGGGGTGTGGTGTCATAGAGTCAGATGTAAAGTGTGATGGAATGAAGTGGCAGGTGTGAGGAGTGAGATACGATACGAGTGAGGTGTGATAAATTGAGTATGCTTTAGTGTGTGTTAGTGCATATGTTACCAGAGTGGGCAATCAGACCAGAAAGTACCAGTCCTCTTTTGCCAGGGTATGACATCATGTCACCAGGCTAAGCTCCCTGAGGCTGAAAGGTAAGCACACTGGAGGAGGGCCAGGCAATCAGCGTCTTTTCACACATACAAGTGTGAAAGTAGTTAATTGGGCTCAACGGCAGTGTGGGAGCCAAGCTAAAGCGTACACTGCCCAAGGAACCCATGATAATAGAATAGGATAGATAGATAGATAGATAGATAGATAGATAGATAGATAGATAGATAGATAGATGGATAGATAGATGGATAGATAGATAGATAGATCCCCAACCCTGTCTTTGTATTTGTATTGTTTTTTGTAAACTACCTGTCTCCCTATGAAGTGTTGTTTTAGCATTTTGGAAACGTTTGATGTTATGGTCTTATATAAATATATGAGAGTAACAATAATAATAGATTTTTTAAACACAAATCTGAATTTCTATAAGCAAAGAATTGCAGCTAAACCTGACGTGCGCAGGGGATTTTTGCAGGTGCCCTTAACTGCTCCAAATTTCCCATTTATTAAAGGAAAGTAAGCCATTTGTTCTCGCCTTTCTCAATACCATGTTACTCCATGCTGCGAGTGAGACAGGCAGAATTTATCGAAGTCATTTTTTCTCAGTGCAAGCAGCATTAATACACATTCTGGAAATTTAATAACTTCAATAATTGTAGCAATTACTAGTTCCTCCCATTGTTATGCGTTTCTCTTCCTCTCTCACTTCCCCTGCTTGTGTCTGTCTTGAGCTAAATTAGATTTTTTTCCCATATAGGCTGAGAGAGAGAATGATTAACCCAGTAGCTGCTAGGGTGCTTTTTATTTAAGCTTTGCATATGGCATGCAGCTTGCTTTAATGGCCATATTTAATCACCATTGTGCACAAGAAAACAACAACGTAGCTGACTAAATGAGGTTAAAATACACGGCACAAAACAGTGATCTTATATGTCGTGGAACAGATGTACTTAATGGATCATTTGAACCGAAAAGCATGAAAACAAATCAGTGTCTAGAAGATGTGCTGTATAGTGACTTATGGATAATAAAACAAATGCCAATTCTATTGTAGCTAAAATACGATATATTAAAGAGTCTTAATGATAAAGGGTTCAGAACGTATTTTTTTTTTATTTACACACTATGAAAAAAGCTTGATTTTTTTTTATATTTATTTTTATTCATACAAGAAGAAATATGCAGAAGCTCTATATTTTTTAATGTTAATGTGATGGTGGGTAATTAACATAGAGTCCTAAAAATAGGACATTTCAGCTCACGTGCAACACACAGCTAAAAAAACATCTGTGTTTTAATTATACCAGTCGATACATTATTTTTTTGTTTAAAAAGGCCAGGTTTTTGAAAAATGCTTAAATTATACAATTAAAATATTTTTAGATAACGATTTAATTCATACAATAATACACAATGTTAACGTTGAGATAATTAACTACTGATAAATGTAGTGGAACTGCAGACTACACTAATCACTAGTAACACTTTTCATTGTTGTCAGCTTCAAAGGTCTTATTTGTACACCAAAAAGGCTAGGGGACCCCTAAGAATTTGAGGACCTCCACACCCCATGTTTTACTTAGGTGGGGTGGTTTGCATGTATTATGTTTAACAGTCTAGCCAAAGCAATTTTTATTCTAAAAATAAAACAGAAAACATTACAATTTCAGAACAATGCAGAATTGCCAGTCACAGTCTTTGGATAAATTCATATTTAATATCTACAATGTACCGTTCATTTTTGTTAATACATTGGAAATATTTACATATTAAAAAAAAACACTCTACAGAGCCTAAAACTCGTTACTCCCAGACAACTGATGACGATTTTGTAAATAGTCCACGAGAATGTATCGGGTACACTCTAAGAACATTTACAAGTTGAATCTTCCCCTGAGCTCAGCTCTGTGTGGTTGCTCTCAATAGTAATGACTCTCTGGTTTTAACTTTGTAAGCTTTGAGAATGTATCATTTGATATGGCAGAGTAAAACTTATCAGCTTCATGCAGCCTGGCCAGTAATAAACAGAAGGAAACCCATAAGGTAATACAATAGTGGAATGGTGGGCCATGCATTGCCAACAAGGGTAGTGGAAACACCAAGACATTTAGGGTAATAGGCTCTTTAAGGAAGAAAAGTATTTAAACAAAAAAGAGAGGTCATGCCAGAAGTACAGTCACCATGTTACGTGCAAAGTATTTGATCATTAAATAGATTTAGTACCCGCACACATTAAACCTCTTATAAATGGCAGTGGAGGCCATATGCTATTGGGTCCATCCATTTTATGACCACTGCCTAAAAGTGCTTCCCTACATTTGAAGCATGTATAAACTTAATTATGTAATTGGTTTTCTCATATACCAGTAGCACTATAGGTGGTAGAAAGCATGATATAACCCTAGTTGGGCATCATCAGATTGAAGAACTTTGATATCAGCCATCTTAATTGCATGCAGAGAATTTGGTCCTCAACTAGCATTAGACTTGATGCAAGATTCTGGGAACAAATTCATAGGGGGTAGAGGTAGGCAGTCTCTGGGTTGCCAGCTTATGATAATTAGAGATGGAACACTTGTGTTCCCACCATTATAACAGACAACCATCATAACAAGCCAATTACACATGCAGAGAAATTGTAAGAAGAGATACCTGCATTGGCACATCCGATTGTCTTATTAACGTATTTGCTTGTACTAAATGTGTCAATTGCAACTGATGCATCCTTCTGCGCAAGAAACAATCTGCTATAGGATGGCATCCATAAAGATAGTTAGTATTTTTATAATTGTGATGCTTAAAGTGGTTTGTTGTTTTTTACTGCCTGTCTTGCTGTGGATATTTGATCTATGCAGCTATTAGTCAATTGTGTTACAAGCCATCGGATATTCTGCCGTAGGAGGTGGTGCAATGAATTTGTTTTCTTACTGGGATGATTTTTATCTCTGTATAAATGTACTTGTGAATAAATATTGTTATAACTGTCTTTACAACAATGTCCTGCATTTTGTAATAAATGGTACTTAAAGGGACTGTTGACCTTCTAAAACGACACAGTTTCTTATATAATTAAATGCAGTGAATTGAGGAAATTCGGTCCTGCTCCACTGTGCTGCATGTGTCTATCATCTGCCAGTGCCTGTCTGCCCAGGCCCAGTGCCTTCTTACTTCCACTGCTGTCGCTCCTCTTTCACCACTCTTACTCTGGGGAAACTTTTTTTTTTTTACGATTTAAATTTTTTTTATTGACAACCAGGTACAGCATGTGACAGAATAAGCAAATACAGACAAATCAGTTCAGACAGGAGCTGCATCTGGACGCCAGTTTTTTTTTTCTTTTTGACATGTGGTAACAAATTTAGCACCTAACATGTATAAATACAGTGGAACATCAACAATACCAGTATCTCGAGTGAGCTAAGGCCATAGCCATATGTGGAGGCGAGGAGAATAAAACGGGGAATGAAGGCCCGGGAGTGGCGATATAGCAGATACTGGTGCCATACTTGTAAAACAAAAGCATGGTAGCATTTAGTGCAAACAACCAAGAGGAGGGAGACCCCAACAAGTAATGGGCATTACCGTAGGCAGAAACCCCATGTGGTCACGGATTAAGCCGCTAGGCGGCAAGAAATAGGGAAGGATCGGCGCAGATGGCAGGGGACCACCCGATAGGAACGGGGGGGAGTACCATGGTGTAAGGCGATAAGGGCCAAACGGGTGACATAGTTGCCATAACAAAAAATTGCATTGATCCCCATCGGAACTTCAATCCCACCCCCCCTGGACCCGCACTCCCTAAAAAAGAAGACTAGAAATAGAGAGACAGGAAGGAAGAAAAAAAAAGGGGAAACTTTTTTTTCATTACATTTCTATAATATTTGGGAAAATCAATCCTGCTCCAAGAGTTGCTGCCTGCTCAGGCCCAGTGTCATACTACTACTGCTACTGCTCCTCTCTCATCTTTCTTACTTTGGGGAATCAACTCTTATTTTTTCTAATATTGGGTGGCAGTCTTGTGGCCGGATGTGTCTGCCAGTGCCTAACTTATGCCCTGCCCTGTGCCTCAATGCCCTTCCTTACTCTGGTGGATCCATTCTTGTTCTTGTTTCTAATATGAGGAGGCAGAGTGTCTAAAACTGTGGCAAAAACTAAACAAAAATTTCGCTTGCTGTGGTTGAGTATCCAAAAATGCTTAGGACCAGAACTATTTTAGATAAAGGATAATTTTGGATAATGATTCTGTCTTATTTGTGTATGTTTGATTGTTCAGGCTCCTCCTGCAAACCCAGACCACTTCCTGTTCTTTGTTCAGGCTTCCTCAAAGCACTTCTGGTTTGAAAAAGAGAGCGGAAGTGCTCTGGAGGATCCTTAACAACTGACCAGAAGAGCTTTGGGACCGCAAGGAAAAGCCTGATCAACAAAGTGGACAGCATGGAGAAGTTAGGGTCAGTAGTCAAGGATCTACTGACTACAAGATAGGTCAGGCACCTATAAAGGAAGTTATATGAACTTCCTTTAAATGAAAATAAGTTTCAGATTTTGGATAAGGGATATTCAGAAGAGGGATGCTCAGATGTGACCATGAGACCCTTTCCTGTTGAATCACCTCCTTTACATCTGCCTTCTGATCTTTAGGTTGAGGGAGTGACATTTAGCTTAACCCACTGTCTATTCATATCTGCCCACTCCCCGACCTTTTCCTGACCACAAGAAGCTAGCCATGTCCTAACTTCCATACATAGCATTCATGGGAGACTGTTTCCCCCTTGCTTTGTTGACTCACATTGTAATTCAAAAGTGACATTAAACCTAAGGAGCCAGTGAATGTGTTTTATCATGAAAGTTATCATAACTAACTGACGGAAATGTGTGTTCTTCTCAACAAAATGTTATTGTGAAACCCTGATATGTATTTAGAGCTTGAGGGCTAGAGCTGGCAGCATTGTAAACATAAAGCTATCAGAAATGTTTAAGGACGCCAAGGATTAACCAAGGTCTGAGATCGGATAAATTGAGACTAGGTACCGTAAGCAGTTCTTATGTCCCATTATAGCCAGCCAGCTCTTATTATTGTACTGCATTTCTTCCTTCCCTCTCTTTCCCTTAACTCCCAAAAGCTTTTTTCAGTTAGTACAGGCTCAGTCAAAACAGAAGTGTATATGCAGCACTTTTTATCTGACAGCGGAATTACCTATTATTTAACCTCTTGGTAGTGCCAAGAATGCGCAGAGACCTGTTATATATAACAGTGTTTTGCAAAGCAAATACAGAATGTAGTTCTTGAAGAATGCTTGTATAGCAGAGGGCTTCTAAACTTGTCATGTTAGTTAGTGCTGATAATTTCCTAGTGACAGATCCTAAAATGCCCTATTTTCTTGATACTATTTTAAATGTTTTTGTTTTTTAAATGTTCCTTCTCAGAAAATATTTTGGAGTGAAATGAGTGTATATGTCAGCGTATGGTGTTTAGCATGAGTGTGCTAGTATTTGGTGTTAACATTAGTGTGTGGATGGGAGTTAGCATTAGTGTGTATAAGAAGGTTGTCTTATATTAAAGCCTTTTCTTTCATTAAGATCCAACATTTGAGGGGGGGGGTTCATCTTTTAATTAGCAAATATGATACATTTTTGCTCTAAACTACGCTTTTGAAAAAAATGGAATGTGTGTGAATGTGGTAAATGTGGCTGAGAGTGGTGTACGGTTGTATGATTTGTGTGCCTGAGTGTGTTTGGTTGTGGTACAATGTTATCTGGGATCTTGCTGCCAGGCATCAGGGACACTCAGTTTTACACATGGGATCGCATGACCCTGGTGAGCGCCCTCCCCAATTGTAAGCCTCACATACGAGGTCACAGATTCCTGCAGAAGGATGCTCACGACCAGGTACACTGTGTAAGATAGAAATAGTACCTAACACAAGAATTTTGGAACCAGGACAGACTCCCTAAATTAAAGCCAGTCTTGTGAATTTTGGGATGAGTGACCATTCTAGTTATACCTACTGGTTAAGGAGCGAGCTGGGTGAAATTTTCATAGCTTTGAAGTTCCTAGGTCTACTCCCCCAGTGTTCTCCTACTTGCGTCACATAACAGTTGGGAAGCGCTAGGCCAATGGAGGTGAGGCTAA
The DNA here is from genome assembly GCF_027358695.1 of Spea bombifrons. Classification (NCBI taxonomy): domain Eukaryota; kingdom Metazoa; phylum Chordata; class Amphibia; order Anura; family Pelobatidae; genus Spea; species Spea bombifrons. Next base: position 19,432,375 of record NC_071090.1, on the reverse strand, counting down.
TTGCAAAGACAAGCATGGGTGTGAATTCGTGGCATAAGGGCTGGATGGAAGCAGTGATCTAATCACCCACCGTGACATTAGCTGTGATTCCTGAGCCTCCTGCTGTGTGTAAGTGTGTGTTAATATGCAGACTGGTTAACAAAAAAAAAGTTTGTTAGATAAAAGTATGAAGCCTTTATTTATTGCTAAAACACTTGGGCCTTAACACTGCAAGTGGAAAACTGAAGCATGTAAATCCAGAAGATAAAGGCGACAAAAGTTGTTCAGTAATGCCACCAGGGTTTTACTTTTGACTATGAAATGGCACCTCCATATCATACAACTGGGAGCAACAACAGACTATGGCATAACTCTATAAAACGGAGTACACCCACCCTTAATATAACAAAACCTGGTCTGGATTGTAGCACATTAACAAAGTTGGCTTGGTAAGAAAGTTAGGCGGACACTGCAACCACCTACTGTAGACTTTTTGTTTAATGATATACGAAGGTGTTCCATCAGTAGAAACTCGCTGCATTATTTTGTCCTCTACTTGCTGACCAAGGAATGTATCTACTTCTGATGGTATAAATTTCCCGGCTGGCGTCTTCACTGTGTTCATTACACAACGTTGAAAGATTAAAAATAACTTGTCAGAACAGGGAAGAAATTTCATTTGTCAGGACTTTGATTTAGCTCTCTATAAATCAGGACGGGGCTCTGGCTTTATTAATTGCAATAGTCTGGGGCTGTGGATGGATTTCCTCGCCTTCACCCTTAATTACCCCGAAGCTCAATGCTCTGTAACGAGGATCATGTTCAGCCTCCAAATAGTCAAAACAGGAACATTTATACCAGTGCTAGACTTTGAACTCAGTTATAAATATGATGCGCACAGCAACACGCATTGCATGCAAACAACATAAAACTCACCAAAAGCTATACATTCAATTTATTTGACATTTTATTTAAAATTTGATTAGAAGAGGTGCATATTCAAAAAAGGCTAGCAAATTAGAGCCGTGCAGAAAACAAAGGTGTGTTTCATAAGAAATTAGACCATGGACAACATTAATGTCTGCAGTCTGACATATTAAAGTAGACTTCAGAAGTGTCCATATCAGAAAAGTACCGAAGTTTGAGAAACTTTGTTTAAACTAGTTTTACCATAGACACACATCTACTCACAAACCCATTCACACACTAAGCCTCCTGTGTTCCTCTGATATGCCATACTGGAAGCTCTTCCTAACAGACCTAAAAGTCCCACAAATAAGTCTACTTACTAGGTCCAGTGAATATTAACTCGCATGTACAACTTGCCTTTGTATAATTAAATGTCAACAATATAGGAACACTGGGCTAGTGCTCCTAGTATAAGTGTAGTACCACGCACTCGTCTTACTCTGGAGGGACAACTATCGTTTATTTTTTATTATGTTTACATTTCATTTTCAGGGACATCATGAAAGATCTAAACAACTGTTCTGTAATTTCACGCCTTGTCAGATAGCTGTTCTTTCTGCCGTAGCCCCTTTAAATAATGACAAGGATGAAGATTTTACCATGACAGGCTTGTATGGATCTGATACCCCAGTGTGTATCTGTCAATGTATGCATATCACATCTAGAACAATATTAAACAAGGCATTTTATCTTTGGTAAACAGCATGGGACAGCACCTCACTCAACATTCATAACCTCCCAATTAATAAAAAACCAGCAACATCCAGCGTATATGTCAGTTTCCCTAAATCCTACATTTTATAGTTACAATAAACAGTATACATATTAGCATACATGGGAACATCCAGACTCCAGCTTCTGGGGCCTTCCCTGTTTGGGATGTGGGAAGAGCGTCCGCTTGGGGGGGGCGATACCTATTCACATTGGCAGGAAGTCCCATCGACATCAGTAGGCCGTCTTGCTGACGTTGCCTGCAAGCTAGCCCCACACACATGAAAACTGGTCATGGTTGGTGGAAGCGAGCGGTTTAGTGGACCCTGTATAGAGTTAATGCTTCACATTAAATCTCCTGTCAAAACCCGAAGAGTTTCCAGGAATGCATATGACAGACCCCCTGTAAGTGAAGACCATGTAAGAAGCCATCTTAACTTACTTTTCTCGCAATCTACATGATTTTTCCTCTCCCATAACTCACCTTTGCTATATTCTAAGTTACTTATTGCTGTTGGTTCCTATAGGCTTTGTAAAGGTGGGTGAGGAGAAGGGACAGAACTTCAGGAAAGAGAAGGTAATACTGTCACTACCACAGGCACCCACCTATCTCAGATTGCAAAAGATACAGTTGTAAACTAAATGTCTACAAAACAAACACACTGTAAAAATCTGTATATATATATAATTTTATTGAGTAAAGTTATGCTAAAAGTTGTCACACTGCTCCCCTTTAATGTCAGTATCATATCTAAATAGTTCCCTCTAGTTTACCCATTCCTTTTACCCATTTATATTAAAAAATAAGTTTTATCCTGAGCAAACCTAGTTCCCGAGCATTTGATTTCATTTTATTTAATGTATTCTACTTATTTAATGTACAATGTCATTGTCTTTCTTCTTTGTAATATTTCCATAATGTTATTTTTACATTTTTTCTCACGATCATCTCTTTTTTTTCTTTACAAGAGGAAACTAGGTTAAAAGGCCATGGGAAAAATAAAACGAATCCAAAACACTGCCTGCTAAGTGTTTACAGCTTTATGTACTTTGATGTTGTTTTCCTTGGACAATTTACAAGGCTTGAACCATATACACTTGCATTACATTTGTGTTGGTATCAAAATGAAGACACGGCACACCCTGGGTTGTAGCAAGACCAGTGACCTTGTTTTTGAGGCGTCGTATTAATCTGCCACAGTCAAAATGAAGCAAGCTATATATTTTGTGGCTTTTTTCAGGAAATAAAATCAGTCCCTGTCCTGAATGACTATTGGCAAATAGAAAAGTGTTTATTATCAGATTTCTAGAAGCGTCTATGTTCGATATTGTGAATAACAAGGTAAGAAGTAACTCTTTGACCCCTGAACTGCCACTAGTGAGGTATTAGAATGTATCATCCCGTTCAAGTAAATAGATATGACTTGACTATTAACGATGCATAGTTCCATATACACCAGTATTATGAAGGAGGAAAAAGAATCAATTTAGACCTGAAAAATCAGCGTAGACTTTCCTTACGACATAAAAAAACACAAACATTAATGGCCACGTTTAACCCCTTAATGACAAAGCCCGTACATGTACAGGCTCAAAATGCATTGTTTTCAATGGGTTTAGGGACCGCCCATTGTCCTTAAGGGGTTAAAAATGTGTCAGAAAACAAAAGGCCAAAACTGCACCAAGAGGAATTTGCTAGACAGCTCTACGGAGAAGACTAATGTGTTCCTCTGTAGCTTAATTCTTCCATACAGAATGATTCATTTCACAATCCTAAGCGTTAAAACAGGGAAATCTGGGGAACACAGAGCTTCCATTAAAAGTATAAAAAAAATACAAAAAAAGAAAAGAGACAACATTAAAATTAACTACTGAACCTGGTAATTTTGTTTTAAGGGGTTTGGTTAACCCCATAAGGACAATGGGCGGTCCCTAAAACCATTGAAAACAATGCATTTTGTCATTAAGGGGTTAAGAAGGTTGGCTAGAGAACAGTGTTTTACTGAGACTTTTACAGTGACTTTATGAGTTAAACAAGTTATATAATAAGTAAAATAATTTAGAACTAAAACAAAATACACACATGCTAGTTGACCTAGTTGGTTTTATCACCTTAACCATTGTTATGCAAGAATAAAACAGTTGTGAAAATATCCACTTGATTGTTTCGGATCTCCCAAAATGAAAGCTATTATATTTTTTTGAAATTCTGAATGAAATGAGATATCTCACTGTGCTAGTGACAGGCAGAGCTGCTAATGTGCCAAAGTTACAGAAATGCCCTCTTAGCTACTGCATATGAACTGCTTTATGATCAGATACAAGCGGTGGGATGTATAGCTAAACATTTAATTCAGCCATGCATAATATGACTATTTGTTAGACTCATTTTTATGCCTGCAGGGGGCACCACAACAGAATATGGTTTCGTGGATGTATAGTATTTTTATGAAATTCTCCGCCCATGTTATCTAATTTTATATGAATAACTGACAACAGTGTGAAAATATGAAATATTTCTTAAAATCTGCATTACTATTAAGTTAGCTAAGGGTGTTATTAGATTAAAAAATGTTTAGTGGTAATATCTTTAATGACCTTTACTATGGTAGATAGTAGATATACCGTATTTGCTCGATTATAAGACGACCCTGATTATAAGACGACCCCCCAAAATCTGAATATTAACTTAGGAAAAAAAGAAAAAGCCTGAATATAAGACGACCCCAAAGGAAAAAAGTTTTACCAGTAAATGTTAATTCATGTAAACTATTTTTGTTAATAAAAGCTATGAGAAAAATATTTTTTTTGTTTTTATTTCTTGTATTTTCCAACCTGTCCCCCAGTTACGCACATCTGCCCCCAGGCTTGCCACTCCAATATGGCACTGTGGCCCATGATATGCCTTTTAACCCTCTATATGCCACTGTGCCCCATGGTATGCCTTTTGACCCCCTATGTGCCACTCTGCCTCCAGAAATGCCTTATACCCCTATATCCCATTCTGGCATTTAGGGGGTTAAAATGCATATTATGGGGCAGAGTGGCATATAGGGAGGTATAAGGCATTTCAGGAGGCAGAGTGGCATTAAGGGCGTTAAAAGGCATTGTATAGAGCACTCTGCCTCCAGAAATGCCTTATACCCCTATATGCCACTCTGGCATTTAGGGGGTTAAAAGGCATATTATGGGGCAGAGTGGCATATAGGGAGGTATAAGGCATTTCAGGAGGCAGAGTGCTCTATTAAATGCCCCCTTAACGCCACTCCAGAAATGCCCTATGCCCCCTTTTAACACACACACACACACCCTATACCCCCATTTAACTAACACACACACACACACTCTCTCTCTACCCCCCCTCTCTCACCCCCCTTCCCCCTCTCTCACCCCTCTCACCCCTCTCAGCCCTCTCTTACCGGTGCTTCCAGCCGGGGCAGCGGGTTGATGTCGCCTTCAGCTGCAGCCGGAAGGAGGTGGAGTTGGCAGCGGGGGTTTGTATGCGTCCGTTGCGTATACTTTCCCCGGCTGTCAGAGATCAGAGTTCCCCGCACCGGTGCAGGGAACTCTGATCTCTGACAGTCGGGGAAGGTCTACGCGACGGACGCAGACAACCCCCGCTGCTAGCCACACCTCCTTCCGGCTGCAGCGGACGTTGTCCACGCGGATCGCGTAGACGTCAACCCGCTGCCCCGGCAACACAGCAGGAAGCCCAGGTAAGTGTGTGTATGATGGGGGGGGTGTGAGACAGTAGGATCCAGGTCCCCTGCAGCGGTGCGGGGGATCTGGATCTTAGTCTCCTAATCAGACCTCTATTTGAGGTCTGATTAGAAGACGACCCCGATTAGAAGACGAGGGGTATTTTTCAGAGCATTTGCTCTGAAAAAAACCTTGTCTTATAATCGAGCAAATACGGTATATTTAGTATATTATATATTTCTCATCATTTAATTTAAGGTGTTGATAACCAGCACCTGCAAAGTGCTGCCCCCTACAGTACGACCAATGTATAAACGCACAGGGTGGAATCAATGTACATTACACATGCCATAGGGCAACAATGTGTTTGTGCTAGTCAGAAATATGTGTATGGCCTGGAAAACATGACAAATGCGGTCATCCAATCTCAGGTTAGTTTGTACCATTAAACAGGAGTTTACTGGAAAGCTGCTTTTTCATCTCACTGAATTCAGCATCCATCAAGAAGGGCCAGTCCTGCTGCATGAATTGGTTTAAACTGCGACTCCCCAATAAACGCACTTATAACTTTCTCATTCAATGAAAGGTAGCAGCTGCTACATACACTTTAAGGAATCCGATATATTTTTCTTCATAACTATCAACTTAATAAATCACAAGATTGATTTACAACTTTTAGTCCTAAGGTCTTATGTAATACCCATCAGCATTCATTGAACTGTAGCGGTTTATAGATTTTAGACTAGGGTTTTTTGGTTTTTTTTACATTTTTGGTTCTCTTTGATTGCAATTTCAAAAATTTCACATTTTGGGTGGTATTCCTGGGGCATTTGGCTATGCTGGAACACCTTTCACCACCTCTTCCAATCCTGCCTGTCTCTGTAATTGTTAAAATTAAAGCAATAAGACTCGTTTATTATTTTTTTTTTCAGTATCGGCAGTCATTATACATACACACTCATTAGTTTATGCTAATTTATTAAATTCTCTAGACTGTGTATGTATTAATGAGAACAAATGAAATCATTGAGAGTTTTTATTTGATAAACCTTAAGTTGAGCAGTAGTGGAGAAAATAATAATTTGTCAGGGTTCTTGAAGCAGAAACACGCAGGATCTTCTGATCGGCATTAAGTACCGTTGACTTTCAATTTGATGTCAAATGAAATTTGTTGCCCAAGATTATAAACTTGCTTTTTATACAAATCCACAATAATTAAAATATTTAATGTGTTGTCTTTTGACAATGGCATAGCCCTGTAGACTAAACTACATCACATGACATCTCACATTACTTTACTACTGATTATGGTCCTTACGTCTATGGCCAATTGCCCTTGTTATATGAGATGAATAATAAGACTCATATTCAACAACTAAGTCATTAATTTTGTTGTATTTAACTTGGAACCCCATATTTTCTAATTGTCCTGGTTTTAATGGGATATTCATGATTTGTGGGTACTATCCAGCTGCCCTGCAATGCCTGGCCCATTGTGTTGCTTTTGTAGGCAAAAACAGTAAAGGGATGTGCTGTATCCTTTCCCCTCAACCCTATAGTTACCAAATTGCCAGTGTCCCAAACCAGAATGTAACTCGCAGGTTAATGCACAATATGCAAACGGAGTGTTAATGTCACTTGACTGGTAATGACAGGGAGGCCCTGGCAATTTTATGCTCATGTAGCGTGCAGCCAGTCATAGCCTCATGATTCATCTCCAGATCTGCTCCTCCAGAGTGTGTGGCGCCAGTGGCCCACTGGGCATTTGCCCGGTGTGCAAGATGGCCAGTCCGGGCTTGCTTTCCACCTAGGTTATGTGGGTAAAGTGAAGATACATGTGGGATTACACCCACAGAACACCCCCCTCAGACCTATCTGCACATTGACAGTGCCAAGTGTGGGTGCTGTGCATGCAAAGGTTAAAAGCAGTCACTGTAAACCGGACATTTGCTAGGATATGTTGTTCAGACTGTCCCAGCAAAGTCTAGACAAAATTATTGTTATTTGATCAGTTTAGCTTGGCTAGTATGGTTTTTAATAGCTAAACATGTTGCTGTTTTGTTAATTAATAATGATTTTTAGTAAACAATATATTTCACACTTTATTAGGAACCTGTTTGAAACCTTTAGGGATTTTTGCATAGTAAAAAAAAATCGTTGTGGTGTGTTCCTATGTATTTAATGAGCTTTCATAGTAGATATTTTGAAATATTAACATCCATTTGGTACTCGGCTCTGCTTAATAACGTGACACTGCTATCCACTGTTTCTCATATCTCCTGCAGTCTTTTCACATTGATGAACATACAGTACCTTCCTAGTTCCCACGCCTGCAGCTTGTAGCACTAGTAATGCAGGGAGGTAGCCCTCAAGAAAGAAACACACACTTAAGCTACATATGGAAGTACTCAAGGACCTGCTGATTCCCCAGCTGTAGAGTTTAACTGTATCAATTAATTCACACGATGTAAAATGTAAGCATAACATATGGGGAAGGGAGCTCTTTGGGGATTTCACAATTATAGAAATGTATCTTCAGAAAGGGCGAGCAGATTTTTATTTGACACAGGAATTGCACCTGGTTAGCTGTGTTTAGGATATATTAACTTATCGGAGGTTTGAGGTTCCCAATTTCCTGAGATGACGTCGGGAGAATCCAAGTATAGGCTCAGTATGCTTACATCTTAGCTGGGGTCATGGGAAATACTCTGCATAGATACAGTAATATTAGGATTGGGATTTACAGCACAGAATGGGCCAAACTGATGCGGGGAAACATTAGACAGGTTGTATCTTCATTTCATAAAAGGGTCGGTCACCCACATTTCCAGTTACATCACTTAAATTGCTATTATAGATTAAGTTTTGTCCTCAGACCTGGTTCCTTTCATCCCACTATCCTAGGAAAAAGTTGGAGGTCCAACACTCTGTGAAGGAGTCCTTGGTCTATCGAGAGTTTGAAGGCTTGAAGGAGCACAAACAGGGCAGTTTTTGGAGACCTCTTGAAAAAATCATCAAACTTATGTTTTCAGGCATTGACACACCAAAGCCCTGTTAGTGTCCCTCAAGGCCTGGAGTGTATATGCTGGTCTAATCTAATCAATTTGAAATATTAAGAATTTTCCCACATTTTTTGTGATAAGTGCTGGGAAGAAACCTACTAGCTCTACTGGCATATGCAACTGTTTTTTTCCCAAACAAGCAAAATATTCTGGAGGTTCTACATGCTATCAATCAGACTTACTATTCAAAATAAGGTTTTTTTTTCAACCAGATGGGCCCAGTAGACATTTCATTGGCGCTCCATACCACTCTATAAATGCCAGAAGTTGTTTGTCCCTTTTTCTGCAACTTGTGGAATTTATTCTTGAACCAATACAAGAATATCAATAGACCCACTGAAATATTTCAGATGCATACGTCTCTCTGATATACACACAGGAAGGATGAGGATTTTTGGCATCTATGTGTTAACTAGAATCTACCCTTGTTCGTGTTTTGTGACTGCTGGACTTTTCTAAACTCCTCTGTTAGCCTTGGTAGTGTCTGGTTCAGTCTGGTGTCCATTTAATGTGAACTTGTCATATAATAAAGGTTCCACATCAAACTGATACTGTGAAACAATTCAGTTGTGAGGGGAAAAGTGGTAGATAGGTACACATATATTTATTTGTTATAGTTAGCAAAAGGCAAACATCATTATAGTACTTAAAAGAACAGTCTATTCCCCAAAATTGCATTTTTATCTTTACTGCATGTTAAAGTCCATTTTGGGTGGACTCTGCACACACAGCTACCTGACGGTTCCCCAAGCCATGTATCACGATCACAGAAATGTATTTTATATAAATTGGAATTTTGTATTCTCACCCTCGTTTCCATTTCTACGTGTGTTCAGCCTAACAGTCTAGTCTATGTTAAAGTGTTCCTTCCATAATCCCTTCACCTCTGATGTCTATTCACCACTGTTGAATGTGTGTGGAGAATAGTCTGGTGCCGATTTTGTCTGTGTAATCCCTTGCGCTTATGTTATGTGTTAATTATGTTAATCGTTTCCTGACGTAATGAACTCCATTTCCCTGCTAAAGTGCTAAAGCCCAGTCCCACTAAAGTGTTCTCCCTTGACTGGAGTGCCTTGTCATGACTGGTGGTATGGTTCTTTGTGAAACGCTTTTTCCACAGAGAAGCACCGTCTTTCAAGATTTTTAAATATAATTGGAAATACATTAGTTGTGCTAAAAGCTGTGACCTTGATCAATTATAAAATCTACACATAAGCAGTTTTTCGACTATAACTCCCGTGATCCTCTAAATCCTGCAGCACAACACAGAAATTTAGATGAGGTTCACATAACAGATTCTAGGTATTGCTGCTTAAGATACAGCGGAAGGTGCATAAGAAAATTGCATTCCTCAGCAGTTCTGTTCTTTTAAACAAGGAATATATTTTAAATGCTTGTTTGTTAAAGCATTGCCATATGCCATACCAGTATGAAAAGGAAGAACAGCTAAATGCCCCCGCCATATACAATAATGCATTAACCACACAAAATGACATGTTATGATCAGAGAAAATACTCACTATAATGATTGCTTTTTAAACAGATAGGGCCTCTGGACAACAGCATCACAAGAGCTCCCTTATTATTTATAACTATATTTATTACCATGAATGATTATGCTGTCATACAGTATCATAGTCATACTTGATGGGCTCCCTAGAGGTCCTACATGGACAGACTCCTTCCTAGTTCAAATAAGGAGATGTTGGGCTGGAATATTGCCCTTAAGTTTTTCATTTGTGTTTTTAAGATGTTATAAGGTGGGACCTTCCCTCATTTTTGATGCAGAACCCTCTTAGGAAGGGAAGCTGTGGACAGCCCCAAGTTGGTCAACACAGTCACTACAATGGCACATGCTGGAAAAGGGGAGAAGACATTCCTCCTTATAACTTTTATGATGGGAGGGTAGTCACACATGATGGCACTTGATCATCAATGTCCTGGTGTGTGACAATAAAAAGTATGAAGAAGGGGTTTATTGGATGGGGTATACTAGGCCTGCTCACCTCCATATTTGCTTGGGCTAGATAACCTGCCATCTTATGTGTGACTATTAGCAATATTTTTCTTATCACATATGGGATACCTTGGCACGGTAAGCAAGCGTTTATGTTTTGGGCAAAATACAGTAGTAAAGCTTTATAATTTATTTAATGTATCTTTTCTTAGGTATGACTTTGATGTATTTTCCAGTGAATTGTTTCGCACCGTGTAAAGATTATTTTGCTGCTCTACAAAGTTCCACGTTGTTTTATTAGCATTTGATAATTTGGTAAACAAAAAGCAGTGTCTGGTTTTAAGACTGAGGAATTCCCTCTCTCAAACACCAAACTTTAAATAGAACAAAATCTGGTTTCATATCATTCCTCTCCTTACAACATCTGTTGACAGTATAAATGGCCTCACATCACTATAATTTAACTCGGTGGGAAAGTAATAGGTCATGGGGTGAAGGGAAAATCCACAATAAGCTTTCCACATGGAAGAAGGCCACATGCAGCATGCTTTATGAATTCTTTCACTGAAGAAAATTACGGAACGTTGATTTCTATTACATATAGTTTTAATTGAAATAAAATCCCCCTACCCAATGCAGTTTAAAGGGGTAGCCATGCCCTTATATTTTTTTTTTTTGCTCAGATGTCTCTATACTAAAGGAGAGGCTATTTAGACAGTTGACTACCTGACTCCTGTCAAACAGCGACAGTGGGTCACTTACGGCACACTCATGAGAAACAGGGGCAAGAATGAATCGGCTTCCAATAAATTCATTCGCTAGTGCCACGTTCTGTTAAGCTCTGTTGGCACCCCTTTGTGGCATCAATCGCATGGTAGGTATTAGACTTTCTAGAACCAACACAAGGAGGGACTTTGAAACAAAAAGTTGTATTTCTCTAAGAGCACAGGGGACTTTTATATAAAAAAAATGATGAAATTACAAATACAAATTTCTTTTCCATAAAAAAGAACACTTAGAAAACTATAAAGAAGAAAACTATAGTAAAAAATGTGAAATATACCTCACATAAACTAAAAAGGCATACTACTGAATCTCTCCACTTTTTTATGTTTTTTTTTTTTCTTCTTCAGAAGTTTAAAAAATATGAGACATCTGAGTAGAACGCATCTGCCAATATATAAGCTGCAGTGTACTAAATATTCCCCAAATCATGTTTTAAGTTTGACAGAATTAATTTTGTACTTTGCAAAATCTAATTTCCTTTAGATCCAGAGAAATTACTAAGTGATTGACATGGTTAATTTTGCATCCTTAATTTACATAGAAATGTTTAGAGGCAAGAGAAAGATGCATTCATAGATCTATTTAAAAATAATCCAGATTTTTTTTTAACCATGATGAAGACCACACTACATCAAATTGATTGTTATGGAGGGCCTTTATACGTGTTCTCTTTCCTTAGTGAATTACGTGTAACGTGTATTTTTTCTTCAATAAATAAGCCGCTCCAAAAGTGTCCCTACAGGCAGGAACCAGTGTTTCCAAAGTAATAATGTCATGCCTTACTCTAATATTTTGTTGTTTTTTTTTTTAAAAAATGTATTGCCAAAATGTTCAACACAATAGGAAAATCAGTATTTATCATAAAAATGTTCTCACAATTTTAATGTAAAGGAGTAATTTGTATTGCAACATCCCCGTACAGCGATTGCTACGGAAAGAATTTGTGTTGAGCATTCTCTCTGTTTATAAAAGTCATATTCCAAATTAAAACAGAGAAGATCATTTCTCATGAGGGTAAGAGATGCCAAGATTTTAATAAAAAAAGTTCTCTGTTTCCCAGACTATAAATAGCAAGATTTATTTACATGGATATGTATGGAATTAGTGCGGGTGATGGGAGAATTTTTTTGTTTTTATTCATTGGAGTCCTGCTCTGGGATTTTTTGTAACCACTACTAAGCCGGAGCGGGGCTGAGATAAATTGTGTAGTATAAAGCTAGCTTGCAATAACAGACACAGGGGGCAGTGGGTCCCGTGCTTGAAATGTTTTCTCCATATTTTGCCCATATGCCCCATGGCCAGAAGCTTTCGTGGTGTGACAATAAAACCCACACACAGAGATTGCTGAACACCTGGTAATAATTAAAGCACCATTAATGTTGTAAAGTCAATTTGGCTTCCAAGGGATCTTGGGCTGTTGTTAATAATTATGTTTAGTTTTAAAATGTAGGGGAAGAAGTACATTTAAACATTCCCAGGAGACCTACGTAAATGGCAGACACATTAAAAAATTGTAGCTTGTAGAACACATAGGCATTCAGTAATTGCATCCGAACTGCCAGCAATGCACACTACGATGGTTAGAATGGGTTAAAACAAGAAGCCCCTCCGTCTGGAAAGTCACAGGACTGACACCACTGTAATACCTCCTTTTGGGAACTGGAAAAAAAAGAGAAAGTTTACGTTGTGTCATTGGAAAAGGAAAAACAGAATGTGGGAAAATAGTGAAAATTTGCCCTGAATTCTAGTGGATTCAGACTCCCTAAATCTGGCCTGTATTTTCTTTAAAATGCAATGTATTAAAATGATCTTTGTTAACTGGATAATTTCTTTAAAAATATGTTAACTTATAGCATATTATTATTCTCATAAACCATTGTTTTGTGTCCAAATTCATTATGTTTAAAATAAAACACACGTGATATGTAAATGTATACAGTATTTCAAAAATGTTATTTTTAAGCAATAAACTATTTGTTTTCGGCAGGCTGTTTAATTTGTGTTACATTAGGGGATGTGTACAATAAGTGAAATGGTCTTATCACCATGGTAACCCATGGAGTCTTCACTCTGTTTGCTGGGCAGTGGCGTAATCTGGGCGTAGGGTGGCAGGTCCTGGGGAGTGACAGCCCCTCTGTGACTTAACAGGGAGCCAATGGCGTTAATGGGCAATGAAGCTCCCTGTAGTGACACTCCTCAGATCACAGAGTACATTAACACTCAGGATTTGTGCCATAGTTTACTTAAACCTGCCCCAACTCATCCTTAAAAGGCCAGAATATGACCCTCAACAGTAAGAACAGTGGCACAGAAGTGGCTGTCCTTGGTTAAGCCTAGGGCAGTACCGAATTAAAATACAGCACTGTTGCTAGGGTAATTAGAAAACTTTAAAACTCTGCACCTGAATCTGTTTTTGTACACATCCCATACTGTGCCTGCATGTATATTATCCTAAATTATTATTACTACTTATAATATAACAAGGTATCCAGGCAGTGTGTGCTTACCCAATGGCTTCCTGAAGCATGGTTCTGCTGTAGGTGCGCATGTGACACGCAGCAGGGGAAACACATAGAACTGCGTTTTCTGTGTATTGATTCCTTAAGTCCAATGGTTTACCCTTGGCTTGTCTGACTACTGTCCTGCCTAGCAATTCTGTATCTTGCTGTGCTAGAGTATTTGGCACCTGGGGTAGATCCCACTTTAAAACTTTATGACTGCTATCATTATATACTGAGGCAGACATTGATGATGGTACAGGATAAATCCTATCACTATATACTGAGCCAGACATCACAGTGGAAAAGCATAAATACTATCACTATACACTGATAAAAACATTGACGGTGGTACAGCATAACTGCTATCATTATATACTGACGCTGACGGTGGTCAGGATAACAGCTATCATTATATACAGAGGCAGACATTACGGTGGAACAGCATAACTACTATCACTATACACTGAGCCAGACATTGATGGTGGTACAGCATGACCACTATCACTATATGCTGAGCCAGACATTGATGGTAGTACAGCATAACTCCCACCAATATACACTGAACAAGACATTGGCAATAGTACAGTATAACTCCCTATACTTTCTCACTCACTGATTCAACCCCTTACTAGGCTATTCGGGGCAAAGAACTTGTGCGGTGTGTGCTCCTGGGTGACAGCAGTTGAAACAGGTGTTGCTTAAATGATAAATAAATTGCTTGAATTTTTGGAAATTCCAACATAAACACTCACATCTCCAGTTTTAATATTTAATCTAAGGAAGTAATATAAATTTCTGACAATGAAAGTGTGTGGTAAGAGGTCTTATGAATATTTACTGCATTATTTGTTTTGATTCAAAAGATCCTAATAATTAGAATACAGGATTAATGTTACTGTCATTGGGTGAACACAGAATAAGTGGAGCCAACATAAAAGACAAGCATAAAGGTACACTATAGGTAAAAAAATGATTAGACAACTTTTAAGAGAGTTTTACCAACTATGAGGCTTAGATATATTATCAGAAGTTATGTCTTGAGTGAGTTAAATAAGTGGAATAGTGTCTCTTTCTGCCTACCCCTTACAACTACCAGAATGAACAGAAATCTGCAAATTAACAATAGAGGAGAAAAAATATCCATACAGTTCCTTAGAACCCTAGTTGAAATGTGCCCTGACCTTCTGCTTTATGCATTTTCACCTAAAACTCTGCACTTTGATTAATGTTCCAAAGGTCCAAAGTGTTCATGAATTGAAACTTATTGGAGCCATCTATGATGATGACATACAACTTGAACACCAACCTTCGTATTATAATTGTTATTATATACTTGCTTTTACAGAATGGTTAAACGTATGCATGACTCCATGCGTGGTACCCATGAAAGCATTATTAATATTTTTCTCACTGTGTGCTTTTCTTCTACCATGGTTATTTAAAGAAGCACCATTTTCAGCTCTTACAAGTACTTCTGGACTAATCCGGCACTCACCTGCAATTAGTAAGTGAGTGCACCCTACCTTTTCTCATTTACACATTTCTACACATATCGCACACCTTCCAATCAATTTTCTAATTCAGTTCACTGGATCTCACAAATAACTGGTGTGAATAGTTCCAATGTCACTCATATCTGTAGCCTTTTCCTAAAAACCCTTACAGAACAATTATAAAAGGCAAAGAGCTATATGGTTAATGCATTAAATGTTATTTTATATAAAAAAAAACACATTCCTGCAATTAAAAGTAAAGCCATTTTCCCTCATTCAGACTAGGCTCCTAACATTGCTATATATCTTTTTTAAAGGGGACCTCACATGCCTTATTCTTTTTTTTTGTTTATTATTTTGATTTTACATCTACCATTCATGCCATTGACTAAGGCTGAGGACTATACTAATTTTCTAACCGATAAGTATATAGGTCCTAAAAATATTCTCAAACTGATTAGAATTCAATGATCTTTTAAGCTTTTAACCTTCTTTCGTCACGATTCTTCAGTAATTTCCTTACAAAAAAACTTCTAAACCAACAGTTTTAACATTTTATAAACCAAACCTCTTCATATGTTTCTGTCTGATGTACTTTGCAGCAAGCTGGTAATTAATATTTCAGCCAACTGATTAGGACGATTTTTTATGGTACTGAGGTGGCCTAATTGTTATCTACTAACGCCACTTAACAACTCAGCATATTTGTGTTTTCTCTTGATTTGCAAAGTTATTAATCAATTTTATCAGCTATTTTAAGTTTGCAGCCATTTAAATTTAAATCTGGCTTGCAGTAGGACACATGGGGAGTGCATATGTTATGGTGCAACCTGATGACTTTATCAAGTCAGACAAGAGAAAATTAAGAAAAATAAGCCACCTGGTGTTGGCAGAATTACGTATTTTAAATGGATTCATCTGGTATCAAGTGTTTAAGTACATTTCTGAAACTGCTCTGGTATACATCATGGTTCAGTAAAGATCATCATGGCTGTCTCCTCCTGTGTGTTCATACATAGACAAGGTTACATACTTGCTCCCATGTCAACCATGATTCTGTGTGTGAGTTGCCCAGTAATACCTTAGATGTTATTATAATATATCATTAAACAGGCAGCCGGATAAAGCCTGATTAACAAATACAATAGTTATGCATTGCTCTGCTTTAAATCATTATTGTCTATTTCCTGGTCTAAAAGACTAATTTGTTTGGAGGAACAAAGTTACAACAAAATATCCAATAATTTCATGTATTGTAATGTAAGGAATGTTGACTTACTTTACTGAAATGGTGTCTCCCAGCAGAAATAGTAGATGCTAATACATTGAGGGAATTTAAAGATGTACAGGGTATGCATATGTTTATCCTGTATCTAAGATAAGACCAAGGGCTGACTAAGGTTGGAGTTTTAGATCAGGAAAAATTAGCAGGCTAGATTGTTTTCGCTCAAATTACCGTATTTGCCTGAATATAGGCTGCACTTTTTCAGACTTAAAGACTTAAAGTGGGGGTGCGGCCTATAATCAGGGTTTAGCGCAGGAATGCGCAATTCATAACGCCCGATGCCCGGGACATGCAGTTCCGGGCACCAGGCAGGCAGCAGGGTTAGGATACAGATCCCCCGCAACGCTGCAGGGGACCTAGATCCTACTCTCCAACGCGCAGACAGCCTCCCCTGCCAGCACTTCCCACGGGGGGAGTGCCGGCACGGGAGATTGTCTAAGCGCATCGCGGCTATTATTCACCAGCTGCGGCGATGCGCATAAACATCCTCCGCTGCCGGCACGTCTGCTCGATGTGCTTTAACAATACCTCTTGCCGGGACTTCCCACGGGGGAAGTGCCGGCACCGTAAGTTGTCTAAGCGTATTGTGCATCCCAAGAGTCTGCATTGGTAATTCCAGGGTGGGGGGGCATATCTTGGGAGCAGAGTGGCAGCATTTCTTGGGGGGGCAAAGTGGCAGCATTTCTCGGGAGAGACAGAGTGGCAGCATATCTCGGGGGCAGAGTGGCAGAATATCTATTCCACTAAGTTTTTTTTTCTAAGAATCTAAATTCTTTCTTAAAGAAGCACATAACTTTTAGGGTGCGGGCTATAATCGGGTGCGGCCTATAATCAAGCCAATACAGTATATGTTCTCTGTTGTTATTCATATAAATTCCAATGACCAAAATACCAATGGGACACACACTACAAGCTCTTCTCCTAATGGCATTAGGTCCCATCTTTGTAGGCGCCGCTACATGGCGGCAATTCCCCCCCTAGATTATTCCTTTTGCCCCCACCAAATTTGGAAACCCCTCCAGCTGCAGAACCAAATGGCACAGTTGCACAGGGAGCCCGCATTTCAGGGGCCCATGGGGGCCCAGTAGAAGGGGGCGAGCGGAGAGGCCGCTTCCCCTGGACCGATCTTCAAGAATGCGCAGAGGAAGGAGCAATACTGTGTTCTCCCCAACCAGCCCTGCTCAGTGGGGTCCCTGATGACCAGGGCTGGTTAGAGAGATCATAATCCCTCTCTAACTGGCTCAACGTTAGGGTTAGGGAGCGTAAGATCTGTTGCTTCAGACCTCAGCTTCTGTGCTACTTAATCACTATGTGCCAGCAATTGATGCCGAGTGCCGGGATATAACATAATACCCTGCTGCATCAATAGCCCCTCCCACAACTGGATGGAGGATGATGGAAGATGAGAAAGATAAGAGATGGGTAGAAAGGGTTCCAAGGGCAGTGTATATATGTATATATATATATATATATATATATATGTGTGTGTGTGTGTTTGTAAGCTGGTGTGTGTATGTGTGTGTGTGTAAAGGCAGGGGTTTTGTGAGGACAGTATATATGTACACGTGTGTGCGTGGACATGTGTGTAAGGGCAGTGTGTGTATATATGTGTGTATGAACAGGCGTGTGTAAGGGCAGTGTGTGTGTATATGTGTGTGTATGAACAGGCATGTGTAAGGCCAGTGTATGTGTATATGTGTGTGTGTATAAAGGCAGTGTGTATGGGCAGTCGTGTGAAAAGGCAGTGTATGTGTGTGTCTAATGGCAGGTGTTTGTAAAGGAAGTGTGTATGGGCAGTTTTGTGAAAGGGCTGTGTATGTGTATATGTGTGTTTATGGACAGGTGTGTGTAAAGGCAGTGTGTGTGTGGGCAGGTGTGTGTATATGTGTGTGTAAAGGCAGTGTGTGTGTGGGCAGTCATGTGTAATGGAAGTGCATGTGTGTGTTTATGGGCAGGTATGTGTAAAGGCAGTGTGTAAAGGCAGTGTATGTTTACATGTGTGTTCATAGGCAGGCATGTGTAAAGGCAGTGTCAATAAAATAACCTCTTTAAAAAAATAGCTGACGGGGCACAATTTTGCATTCTTGTCTCTTTCTTAGGTCTGAAGCAATACCTGAGGAGGAGAGGAAAACGTTTGAAAGCTTGTCTTTTAAGTATTAAGTATTTAAGTATTAATCCTAAAAAAAAAAAAAAAGTATCACTGCATACTGCAATACTTTGGTATTTTGGTATCTTGTCTATATACCGTATTTGCTCAATTATAAGACGACCCTGATTATAAGACGACCCCCCAAAATCTGAATATTAATTAAGGAAAAAAAAAGAAAAAGCCTGAATATAAGACGACCCTATAGGAAAAAAGTTTTACCAGTAAATGTTAATTCATGTAAAATATTTTTTTAATAAAAGCTATGATTGAGAAGATATTTTGTTTTTAATTCCTTTTATTTTCCAACCTGCCCTCCAGTTATGCACATCTGCCCCCAGGCTTGTCACGTTGCCCCATAAATGCCTTAAACCCCCTATATGCCACTGTGCCCCATGATATGCCTTTTAACCCTCTATATGCCACTGTGCCATGATATGCCTTTTGACCCCCTATGTGCCACTCTGCCTCCAGAAATGCCTTATACCCCTATATGCCACCCTGGCATTAAGGAGGTTAAAAGGCATATTATGGGGCAGAGTGGCATATAGGGAGGTATAAGGCATTTCAGGAGGCAGACCACTCTGCCTACAGAAATGCCTTATGCCCCCCATTTAACACCCCCCCACAAAAAATTTTTTTACCGGTGCTTCTGACTCCCGGTGTGTTGTCCGGGCAGTGTGTAGACGTAGGCAAGTTCTGCTGCAGCCGGAAGGAGGTGAGGTTAGCAGGTGAGGTTAGCAGCGGGGGTTGCCTGCGTCCATCGCGCAGACCTTCCCCGGCTGTCAGAGATCAGAGTTCCCCTCACCGGGGAATTGTCTCTGACAGCCGGGACAATCCCCGCTGCTAGCCCCACCTCCTTCCGGTTAGCAGTGGTGGTTGTCTGCGTCCATCGCGCAGACCTTCCCCAGGTGTCAGAGAGAATTCCCCTGTGCTAACCGCACCTGTGCTAACCCCGCTGCTAACCGCACCTCCTTCCGGCTGCAGCGGAAGTTGTCTCCACGTTTCCCCGGCTACACACCGGGGACTACGAAGCACCGGTAAGGAGGATCCAGGTCCCCTGCAGCGTTGCAGGGGATCTGGATCTTAGTCTCATAGTCAGACCTATTTGAGGTCTGATTAACTATGTCTAAATGTCTACATTAGCAAAAAAAGCATTTTGTTTCCATGAAATTTCTGGACGTTTATTTATTTTTTTAAAGGTCTCCTGCTGTACTTAAAATATATAGTGATGAAAATGTTCCCAAACTAGAGATTTATTTGCAGGGTAAACTCAACAATTTGCTGTTCTTTGAAATTCTCTTTCATCAGGTTTCATTTTACAAGGAAAAATATACACTGCTGCTGCCTAATGATTACATGGTTTTAATTTTATTTTGAAAAAAAATACAAGGTAAGAAATGTTCTCCTTTTTTTCTTTCCTTTAGTGAAAGCATTGTTCAAACTATATACCAATTATTTGTATAGTACAGAAGTAAATAGTTTTACATGCCTAACTTAGTTGGACATCCTGCAGTGTTTATACATGGACCCTTAGCCGCACGTGTCCTTGTAACTTTTGTAGTTATTATGAAGCAGTGATTTCCAGATCTACATGGTGCATTGAAGTCAGAGCAGGGACAGCCAGAGGGCAAACACTGAAGATCAAAACCACCATGGTTGCCCATAGCAGCATGTCTGCCACTAAGGATTTTGAATGAAAATAAAATAAGTAAGAATCATCTCTATAGCTAAATAATAACTAATATATTGATGTAGGCTGAAGTCAATAAAAATGTGACCTTATTTTTTTCTACCGTTGGCTAACCTAAAAAAAAGCCATCAAACTCCTGTTATTTTGGGGATAGTTATTCTGTTTTGTGATTTTTCTCCTATGGTTCTATTCAGTAAATTAATTGAAGGATACTTCAAAGTATTGTGCACATAGTTATATGAAACAAGTGAAATATATGTAATAAACGTGACTCAATATTCCATTGAGATTTTATTTAGTTATAGAGATAACATGATTCCTGAGACTCGATATATTTTAAAGTAATGGATTACCCTCCCATGTTAAAGAAACAAGTCCCTGGTTGCGCACCTAACAAAGCTACTTCTTTAGGTATGCAACAGAATCTACTATCATGGCACAGGTATGTGATCACACACTAAAAATCTGTCCCTGTTGCCTCTGCAGACAAATTAAGGCTAGAACTAAAAGCTATACTGTATGTGGCTGGACAGTTGCTCAGGAACTGTGGTGAGTGCACTGGATAAACGTCAACCAGCCACTGGAATGGAACAAGGGATGCTCCTTGAAGAGGCAGCCTAGACCTGTTTCACCCAGGGAGTTTAGCAGTCCTATCTCAGCTCTGCTATCAAAGTGCCTTGCATTTTATCTTGATTGCAGAAATAGGAATAAAGAAATAAAGAAAATGTCCAGTTATTCCCCCTGACACACACACACACACACTGAAAGTTATAGATTTAGTGTGATGAACCTGAAAAACCTGTATGAAGTAATTAGAAGATGAATGCCTATGGTGCAACCGGATGACTTTATCAAGTCAGACAATTGAAAATTAAGAAAAATAAGCCACCTGGTGTTAGCAACATTACATACTGTATCTTGAGTGGGTTCATCTGGTATCAAGTGTTTAAGTACTGAAACTGTTCTGGTATACATCATGGTTCAGTAAAGATCATCATGGCTGTCTCCTCCTTTGTGTTCATACATAGACAAGGTTGCATACTTTATCCCAGTACATACTTACTCGGGGTTATGACCATATACAAAACAGTATATATGGAAATGTGTCTGAAACTGAAAATAACACCACGTTATTAAGGCGGTATCCAAAGGTACTATTACAGCATGTTTTTTTTTCTCAATTGCAGTTGGGAGACAGTTAATGCTTTCAATTAACAGAATTCTAGGACAGTACATGGAGAGAAAGCGCCACCCCTTTCCCACTCAGTACAACAAAAATACATATTAGAGAAGAAGAACGACAGAAACCATTTATTGATCACTAGGCAATTCATTCTGAGAAGTTAGAACCTTTCTCATTCTGACTGGAAATTCACTCACATAATTCCAATGAACCATAATGCATAGCTACCCGTGGACACTGGAGTCCAAAATTAAATGCAGTAGATGACGCTTTAACAGAACCATACGTCTTGACCTTATGGATCCCTCTGAGAACATTAGACGTGCGAAAGTGTAAATGGCGAGGATAATAGCTCAGTTGGATGAAACCTCAAGGAATAGGAACCGAATTCTCTGTGATAAACCTTGCTTTCTATAACTATGTATCCATGTTAAAGTGCAACTAACCTTTAATTAAATACTTTTAATGTTAAAGCTCTGCTCAACTTTAGAAAAATTAGAAGTTTTCAGCTGCTCTCTCAGTGACTGGCGCAGCCTGCTTGCAGACTGATGCAGCTGATAAAGGGGTAAGGGGGCTCTCAGCTAGATCCCCTGTGCCATTTGGGAGATGGACTAGTGGAAGTCGGCTTTGGATGTGTGCTTGCTGAGATGTTTGCTGGCATCACCAGGTTGTTTGCAGCCCATGACTTGTCAATTCAGACATCTACAGAAAAGAATGGAGCTCAGTACATACCTCTCACTTTCTGAAAACACAAACTTTACCGGATGTTTATGCAACTAAATGAAGGCCATGTAACATCATGGTCTGAAACATTGTGCAAACCTTCTACCCTTCAATATATTAAATATTTAATGTCCCTTTAACACCATTCAATATAACAGCTTATCAAATATGTTACCTGTAGGGTTTGAATTTTTGTCTTTACAAAGTCACTTATCAAGGCTTACCTTATAGGTCTTATTGATTTATGGACTGGGTATGGATTTAACGCTCAATACGAAGATAAACGAGAGGCTGAAGAATCCGAAAATCAGCCCAGAATCGAATTGTGTTGCTCCAGAATCCATGCCTATGAGCATTTTCCCATTTATTCTGACATTCATGTAGGAACCATTCCCACATTTTACTTCTGTGCCACTCCAATATATATATATATGCGTGGTAGGGGTTATAAAAATCCATTTTTGGTTTGGTTTCCTGCCAAATTATCCCTTCAGTCGTTTATAAACAGTGACTAAACCACTGATATAAGCTTGGTTATCTTGTTATTTACAATATGTGTGCGGTAAAAGTTGCATTGTAACTAGATTCTGTTTCTATAAGCAAAAGTATGTTTATCAAATGTGCAATTGTGCATACTACCAAGTGTCCTCAGTTGGGAAATTTCCATCTTTCTGACTCCCATACATATAAGTGTACATGGGACCAGATGTGGATCACATACTTTAAGACAGTACCTTAGAAGTCCAGCAGTAAACGCATGAAACATCTCGGACAACCATTTGAGGTCAGTTATAGTTAAAGGTAGTTTCTAAGCTTTTATGAATCTCATATGGTGCTTGCCTATTCTGTGTGTTCATAATTTTTATGGTAGCATTGTGGGAGCTGTGGCTCAGTAACAAGTTCCCCCTACCCTATACATTTCTACATTTCCGTTACACCATATTTGCAATCCCTATATATAACAATTAGCACATTTTTCTTTTTAGTCATTATATTCCATCTTTCATTCAACTTTTCATTTCTGTCTTGTATGCTTACATAGTCCTTTATACTACATGTTCCTTTATACCTATCACCAATCATTATATTTCCTTTGTTTTATAGCTCTTCCTTTTTATATTGTCCTTTTCAGTTCCTATCTGCTCTTTTCTTCTTTCCGTTATGCTTTTCGGTCTTCCCAAACCTCTCCCTCCATTTCTTTTACTACCTTTTGTTATTGTCCATCTTCTGTGGTGTTTTTCTTCCTTTGTTTCTCTTGCCTCTTCTTTCGTCTCCTATCTATCATTTTTCTGTGTCCTCCTAATTTTTTAAAAAATTTTGAAGCCTCTTTTTCTGCTGCCGACCGGGCAGTGACGGAGTTTGTGCGTGACTCTGTGTCTGTCAGTCTGTGGCAAGGAGCAGTAGGAGGCTGACACATCAATCCCAGCTCTGCGTCTGCATTTAATGAGAGCGCCACAGGTTCGAGCTGTCATTCATTCAAGTTTCATTTTGCTGCCTCCATATGGCATCCAGCCTAAAATTCACACTTTCTGTTCCCTTGACAATTAAACACTCCTTGCTCCTAATTGACTGCAATGAGGCTAAGAATCTCATTACATTAACCATCTAACATCCTTCAAAGTGAGAGGTTTTTTATCTAAAGGGTTAAATGAAAAGTAGATTGCATCAGGCCTTACTTTATATAAAAAAACTGACTGATCTTTCAAACATTGATTTTACATTAATAATTTATAATAATCCTAAAGTAAAAAAGTTAGGATTTGTGATTACCTACTCTGTTCTATGCTTTATTGAGGCTTAGCTGGGAGTTCTTACAGATGCCACCTGTAGCACCCAAACTACATTACACATTGGCATACCAAAGAGGTACACCATGGCTTGTCATATGGATCATATAGTGGTTACTTAACCCTTAAGGACCAGGGCTATTTTATGCTACACTAACCTCTTAGAGTCAGGTAAAAGTCCATATGTACTGTTGGATCCTCGCTTTAGACATCCCATTATGGACACTGCCGGTGCCTGTACAGTCAAAGAAGGGGAACAGGCAGCCATAAGTGATAGTACCATATTTGCTCGATTATAAGACAAGTTTTTTTTTCAGAGCAAATGCTCTGAAAAATACCGCTCGTCTTATATTCGAAGTTGTCTTATAATCAGACTACAAATAGAGGTCTGAATATAAAACTAAGATCCAGATCCTCCCCTCTGGCAGCCGGTGGACGTGTGCGCGAAGCACGCAGACAACCTCCGCTGCTGCCGGCACACCTGCTGGGGCTTCTATGACGGGGCGCCGGCATGACATGACCTTCCGGTGCTCTACCATAGAAGCCCCTGTGGAAGTACTGGCCACCAGCAGCGATGGTTGTCTACACGCATCTCAAAGGCATTCACCGGCTGCCAGAGAGGAGGATTTCTCGCAGTGCTGCAGGAGACCCAGATCCTCCTCTCTGACAGCCGGTGAACGTCTACACTTCTGCCGGGGCTTCTATGACGGACCACCAGCGTGATGTGACCTTCCAGTGCGCAGTAATAGAAGCCCCGGCAGAAGTCCTGGGTAGCAGCTAAGGTTGTCTGCGCACATCATGCAGATGTCCATCGGCTGCCCCCACTTGACACCAGGGAGTCTGGGGATGCATTGGTAAGTTGGGGGGGCATATATGGGGTATAAGGGATTTCAGGGGGGCAGATTGGCAAATAGGGGGGTACATGGCATATCTGGGGGCAGAGTGGCATATAGGGGGGTGTAAGGCATATCTGGGGGGGCAGAGTAGTAAGCCATGGGGCAGATGCGCATAACTGGGGGGCAGGTTGGCAAATAAAAGGAAATAAAAACAAAAAATGCATTTTTCTCAATCATCGTTTTTATTAAATATGAAAAAATAGTTTACATGTGAATATTTACTAGTAAAACTTTTTTCCTATGAGGTAGTCTTATATTCGGGCTTTTTCTTTTTTTTTTTCTAAATTAATATTCAAATTTTGGGGGGTCATCTTATAATCGAGCAAGTACAGTAATTTGTTTTCCTTCTTACAAACAGTTGTACTACAAGACGTAATACTTACAGTATATTTGCAGGTGACCAAACCATGCAAAATTTCAGATGGGAAAATGTCATCTTTGATAAATGCAGGCCAGATATTGAAACACTGCTTATTAGTGACAATATTTATGCAAAACAACATCTGGGCAATTTTATAACAATCAGACTTTTTTTAAAAATCTAAATTGTCATTCTTTTAATCTGACAGGGAGAACCTCCTTCTTTCCCTTGTTTTCCAGGATGTGTTATGTTAATTTTCAGTGGTTCATTATCAGACTGGATGAAAAATGTAGTAGTTACCAAGCATAGAGCTGTGCTATTACATTTTGGTATCGCGCTGCTGATAATTTTAATGTGCTGTCTACATTCCAAATGTTGCACTTTGTGACTTCCACTTTTGTTTGGTGTGAAAAAAAATACTGTATATTTTCCATGGCAAATTTACAAAGCTGATATGAATATTTTTTAATATTATGGTATTACTATTAATTTATTTGAAATACAATATGCTATACAAGAACATGTAAATGCAGTGTTCTATCTAGAATGAGAGGAGTGAATTTACCATTTGTAAAAAAATACACCCTTTCCGTGCAAGAGAGTTCTTTTGTTATCAGCATAGTCAATGTTTAGAGAACATTGGAGGTTAAGGACCAAAAAGGAAGGGGACATGAATGCTGGCCTAGGCAAAAAGTCTTGTCATTGGGTGAGCCCTGCAACATTATTGCAATCTCAAAGGGGTTAAAAGAAAGTGAAGGGGGCTCAGCTCTCTCTTTAACTTTCTGAAGCAGGCACACAGGGAGAATTTGGCCTGCCCGCCCTCCCCGGTTTTTGGTTAGTTTTACGGGTAAGTTTATGGTCAGGTTTTTCTGTCCTGTCTGTGTTTCTGTTTTATTGTCACAACAGTGGTGTTGCCCCCCCGGCCAGCGATTTTGAGTTTGTGATCCAGGAGTTTGCCCTATGGGCTTGGGGAGGCGTGTCCTGCAGATGGACTAGAACTCTTGGTGCACGGGGTAGTGGAACCGCCTACCCACCCAAGAAGTTTGGTAGTTGGCGGGTTGTTAAAGTTATGTGTTATCATATGGTCTTATCATATGGTGTTTTTGTTCACTGGTCAGAAAGCGGTGGCTGTTAATAAAACTGTGGCCTTCACCCTACCCACACCAATTGTGTTGTGTCTTTTATTTGGGTTTTGGGTGGGATTACTGTTTGGGCTATAGGCCTAAACTGTCATGGCACCAGCACTCTTTGTCACTGGTCAGCACAGAGAACCAAACAGGAACATAATCTGAAACCATAGGAACCACATAGAACATCATAGATAAGGTAACCTGGAGCTCTACTTCTCCTAAGGGAGTGGCTTTATGGGGAGAGTCATGCATGAGGATGTGTGCCAGTCTTGTGAGAGTGTGGTTTGTCACTCCAGGGGTGGAGCTAGCTCCTCCTAGCATTAAACTGGTTTGGAATGGGAGGGGGACTGGGCAGGAGACTCCGGGTCCAATCCAATGAGTTCCCAGGTATGTTAGGGACTACGGTGGCAGCTGCTGGAAAGAGGATTAGTTACCACTTTCATGTATGTATGCAGTTAGACGGTCAGCTAGGCCTAGTAAGGGTCAGACTCCTCTGCGTCTGCCTACAAGGAGCAGCTGCTGCAGGCATTGACCTGCCTCATCAGTAGAGATTTTACATTATGCAATCATGACACATGTAATCAGTTCTAATTTAATATCGTTATTAAACATGCAAGTCAGGTAATTATTCAACTCATAATAGTATATATCCTGCAGTTCCATAGAATAGAATTGCCTTTCTATTAGTTCAGAATTTGTATTATTTTTTTTTAAATATCCAGATCCATAAAAAAAGCATTCTAATTTTAAATGCCCCATTCTACTCTGAAATTTGGCAGTCTGACGGCAAAATATCCTATGAATCTGCTCTACGTTTTGACAATTACCCAGCCATTTGACATTCCCTGTTCTATTGTACTCTGTGCCAGTTAGTCAGCCAAGTTCTAGGATGTGTTGGTTCTGTCAGTTGTAATAACGTGTGTCTGTCTGATCTCCCAACTACAGATGGACCTGCTGTGAGCTTGAATAAACAAGCATGTAGGCTCCTCAACACATCAGCAATCAGTAAACATTCCAATGTGACATCCCACGGCCCAGGTATTGCAACTTTGTAAACAGTTATTGCAAACGTTGTCTTACATAGGAAATTTCCCTGCAACTCCAAGTCTGATGGGGCCAAAGACTACCATTAGCCTACTGACAAAAAGCCCTTTACTTGACAAGGCAATAGCTATCATTTACACCTTTTAACACTAGAAACATCTTATAAATGCTCCCTAATGCACTTCATAGACAGTATGTAAAAGCATCCTTTATACATTAAGTTGTTGAAAAGATAACACATGGGTATCTGTAAATAATTACTGTTTCATAAGTGTTCCTGGGAACCCTGAGGCTTGTACAGAATACATGGGGTACATTGTCAGGGTTTATATCTATATCATGTCATGTAACAAAATTGTATTGGAGTATAAGATGACTTAGCGCTGAAGTAGGGGTGGACGTGGCTTTACTTGCCCCAAAAAGGTGCCACCCCTCTACACATCTATGGGTTGTTGTCAGTGTATCATATATCATAGTTGCTGGATTTCAGTCATTTATGGTTTTGGGATTGATTATTTTTCTGTACTGGAATTGGTGTGTGGAAGGGTCATAACCATATTGTGTCCTCCTAATCGATTTCTAGTACTGTGAATTATTTACCAGGTGTCTAAGGCCTTGTACTTTTCAATCTCTGAAGTGCTAGCCTGCTTTCTTGTGGCATAGAGATTGTGTGTTTTATTGAAGGGAAGTACACAAGGATGGATGTCCTTAAATGCCTCCAGCTGCATATCTTGGGTTTGGTGTACATACAAATTTAATCAAGCCATTTAATTTAATTTACCTAGAAGAATGCAGTTGAGCTCCATAATGAGGATGCTGTTTAAGAGGGGGATTAGCAACTCACGTTCCTCAGAGCTTCTAACAAGCTTGCTTTTCAGAATTTCCTGTATTGATCTTTGGAAGGACAATCAAAAACAGAAAGATTTCCATCTCAAACAAATGAGAGCTTGATAAATAAAACCCGTGTAGCAGGAACATACATTTATAGGCAGGACCAACTAATCTTCTCAAAGGTTGATAAATACAAGTTGAATACCTTCTTGCAGCAGACGATTTTAGCTGATTAAGGGGCATAGGACATGAATTATGTATCATCAGCCCCTGAGGTAGTTACATACAGCATTACTGTGTAATTAAGGTCATTAATCTGGATACTTCTGTTAAGGCTCTCATTCTGTTGATTTCTCTACCTACAGTGATAGTCAGCTATGAGTGTGTTCGGATAGATGTGGGTTAAGGCAAGCTATATAGAGATTAAACAAGAGATTAGGGTACATGTTGCTACAGTGAGCTGCAAAAACAGCAGACAAAATAAAATACATTTATACAAATATGGACATGCCTATGAGTGAGACATACACTAGAAGACACAAGGTACATAATTGTAGGCTCTCTCATTTGTATATGCCTCTTGTTTTAGACACAGCTTTAGAGCTCAGCATTGGGTTGGAATACATGAACTGAGCATTCCACTTTCATGCATCTGCTTCAATCTTTAAGATCTCAACAGTGTATGATACAAGATATCAACAGAGGGATGTCAATATTCAGCCCTGGGGCCAGTCTATGTTCCATATGCACATTTAAAGAAGGAGAATGTATAGAAACCCCCAAAACCATCATGTGGATGACCTGCTTATTATAGACAAATAGAGTTCTTTGCAATATGTAAAACTGCTAGAAAACAATTGGAAAAGCTTAAGGTAGTGGCCCAAAATCTGACAAAATCAGACAAGAGCCTTTAGGACCCTTTTGCCAGCCTATCCCTGGAAACTACTGTGGCACCTAACACTTAACACTCAAAAGCAGAGGTATGTACCGTATTTGCTCGATTATAAGACGAGGTTTTTTTCAGAGCAAATGCTCTGAAAAATACCCCTCGTCTTCTAATCGGGGTCGTCTTCTAATCAGACCTCAAATAGTGGTCTGATTAGGAGACTAAGATCCAGATCCCCCGCACCGCTGCAGGGGACCTGGATCCTCCTATCTCACCCCCCCCCCATCATACACACACTTACCGGTGCTTCCTGGTGTGGTGCCGGGGCAGCGGGTTGACGTCTACGCGATCCGCGTAGACAACGTCCGCTGCAGCCGGAAGGAGGTGTGGCTAGCAGCGGGGGTTGTCTGCGTCCGTCGCATAGACCTTCCCCGACTGTCAGAGATCAGAGTTCCCCGCACCGGTGCGGGGAACGCTGATCTCTGACAGCCGGGGAAAGTATACGCGACGGACGCATACAAACCCCCGCTGCTAGCCACACCTCCTTCCGGCTGCAGCAGAAGGCGACGTCAACCCGCTGCCCCGGCTGGAAGCACCGGTAAGAGAGGGGGGGGAGAGCGGGGGAAGGTGTGTGTGTGTGTGTGTGTGTGTGTGTGTAATGGGGGCATAGGGTGTGTGTGTGTGTGTGTGTGTGTGTGTGTGTGTGTGAAATGGGGGCATAGGGTGTGTGTGTGTGTGTGAAATGGGGGCATAGGGTGTGTGTGTGTGTGTGTGTGTGTGTGTGTGAAATGGGGGCATAGGGTGTGTGTGTGTGTGTGTGAAATGGGGGCATAGGGTGTGTGTGTGTGTGTGTGAAATGGGGGCATAGGGTGTGTGTGTGTGTATGTGTGTGTGAAATGGGGGCATAGGGTGTGTGTGTGTGTGAAATGGGGGCATAGGGTGTGTGTGTGTGTGTGTTAAATGGGGGCATAGGGTGTGTGTGTTAAATGGGGGCATAGGGCATTTCTGGAGTGGCGTTAAGGGGGCATTTAATAGAGCACTCTGCCTCCTGAAATGCCTTATACCTCCCTATATGCCACTCTGCCCCATAATATGCCTTTTAACCCCCTAAATGGCAGAGTGGTATATAGGGGTATAAGGCATTTCTGCAGGCAGAGTGCTCTATACAATGCCTTTTAACTCCTTTAATGCCACTCTGCCTCCTGAAATGCCTTATACCTCCCTATATGCCACTCTGCCCCATAATATGCATTTTAACCCCCTAAATGCCAGAATGGGATATAGGGGTATAAGGCATTTCTGGAGGCAGAGTGGAACATAGGGGGTCAAAAGGCATACCATGGGGCACAGTGGCATATAGAGGGTTAAAAGGCATATCATGGGCCACAGTGCCATATTGGAGTGGCAAGCCTGGGGGCAGATGTGCGTAACTGGGGGACAGGTTGGAAAATACAAGAAATAAAAACAAAAAAATCTTTTTCTCAATCATAGCTTTTATTAAAAAAAATAGTTTACATGAATTAACATTTACTGGTAAAACTTTTTTCCTTTGGGGTCGTCTTATATTCAGGCTTTTTCTTTTTTTCCTAAGTTAATATTCAGATTTTGGGGGGTCGTCTTATAATCAAGGTCGTCTTATAATCGAGCAAATACGGTAAGTCCTCTGATGTCAGTCATGTGGCTTTGGCATTGGCTCTCATTTGTGACAACTCATTGGCATGACAATAATTAAATGTTGTTGAGAAAAAGCAGAGATATGTTATACTTGCATCATTTAGCCCAAAAAGTCTGTATCTGGACGTAAAAAAACTGTATTCTGTGTACCCTGCCCTTTTCTGTTATTTAATGTAGTTAAGTATGGTTGACACCAATAGTTTTGAAGGTCAAAAACTGATGTCAATTAGGTTTTGTCTACTGTTTATTGTATAGATTCATATAAAGCAACACAAATATATAAAAAATAAACAAGGATGTTACGGAGTGTTTAATGGGATGGGAGCTGGTGACAGGGGACAGCTGAACAAGAAAGGGTGATTAAGGGTTTAGGTTGTTAAGAGGGTGGGCCATGTATGGATATGTATGTGAAATGTGCAGGGGTGGGTTGTTTTTCAGAGGAAATTTGATTTACTGCTGGTATACCAGGAGGGACAAGGAGAAAGATGGTGGATAATAATCCATTAGAGCATTACATTTATAGTAAATACAAGTAATAAACCTGATAATGGATACAAAACTGAGAGAGGACATGTCTGAATGCATATGAATGAAGCAACAGAACTTGTATCCAGCTCCCTGTAGTGTATTTATGCCCAAACATAGTCCAGAATAACCAATAGCAGATAAATAGCTGCTATTGAACTGTAGCTTCAATGATAGCTTCAACGATATAGCCTATAGCTACATCTCCTATGTAGTATGTACCACTATTGGGTTTTAAACAACCGTCTGTTGTGTACACATTCCATCCACATTTTCAAACATGGAGAAAAAAAAAGCTGAAAAGCATGAGAATGAAACCACACACCTAGATGTGTATGTACCTTTCCAATCCACACAGTTATTAAACGTTGACAGTTCTACCAAAAGGTGGTGTCATTAGGTTGCTAGGTTAGAGAGATGCCATTACCTAAACATAATCAGACAAAACCCACAGTACGTTTAGGAAAACCTCAGTTGTCCACACATTTATTGGTGGTTGTAGGAAAGAATTGCAGTGTAACACACAAAGTAAAAAACTCAAACAGAAGTTAAAGCAAATTTTTTTTAAAAAAAATGACTAATTCCTGTTCACTTCACCTTCACAGAGACGAGGATCATACCAGAAATACTAATTAGTGTAAACCGATGCGCTCCTGGGACCAAACAGAATGGAGTAAAATGACAGGTGGCAGACCAGGGACCAGTTATATGATTGAGGGTCAAACAGCATTAGACATATTTGTCTGCCATATGGAGCCCCTCTGATGTCACCCAATGTACTATATCATTTGTTAACCCAAGTTTGTCCAGTTTCCAGGACTATATGTAGTTAAATTGCTACTTCCTATTCCATATTATGCCATACAATACAAAACCTATGCATTTACTAACAAATTACATTCATTGCAACTAAATGCATTGTATTTAATCACTAATGGACAACTACTTTCTTTTAAATAACTTGGGAGGGTCATGGTATTCCTATTAAATTCCTGTCACAGTTCAAGAACCTGAAGCCAAAGCTCACCCGCTATGGTTTTTTGTAAGGTTTGGTTATTATCACAGCAGGCTGAAATATCTTCGCACTTTGTTATGAAAGCAGCAGACCTGGTAAACTTCCAATGAGTGCAGCAATTAGACATGTTCTTTTAGAATGAGGGATCTAAATTTACCACAGAGGAACAAGAGCACTTCTGGAATCCTGCGTCTATAGGTTTTAGCTAATTAAAACGGTTTGAGTTAGCTCATGTGACATATCAATTCTTTTATACCCAATCACAACCATTCTAGTGATAAACACATTAGCTGGAATACTCCAGCTCATGGAAAAGGGAGTCTGACTATGTGATCTGAGAACCACAAAGCTTGGACTTTAATAATAATTCAATAATATTGAATAGTTTAAAATATTTAGAAAAATGTGGAATCCAGCCTTTATCAAAGTGTGCGTAGCATGAATGTAGATCTTATGAAGACCCCCTAAGAGCCCTCTGCTATAGTTTTGATTACTTAAGGCAATGGATTACCAAACACCCAAAACCATCAACAGCTTTTAATAAAATGGCATATCTTCTCACAGTTTGATAGCTAGCCCTGGGCTACATAACCTTAGTCCTCTTGGGGCTCTACTTTATAGCACACATACATATAAGAATATTCTTAACTTAACATGTGAATGTCAACTGAAATCAATAATCCCCAGAGTGATTTGATTTTAATCAAGGAGCGATGTCTTTTTATGTTAAAACAATTGCTTTTTTCACAATTTTGTGGTAGAAAGGTTATTTTTATTTATGGAGGAAACTGTCTCCAGTATAGAGGTGTTGCCAGATTTCTGTATCTTTGAATTTACCAAATTTAATGATTACAGAATATAGACAACGAAATATGTAGGATGAAATGCTAAATGTTATGCTCAAGCAATGGAACAAATGTGTGAAACAATACACAACCTTTGAAAGAAATACATCGTTGTGGGGGCATCATTGTTTAAATCAACAGAAGCATAAGTCCCACAATTAATTATAATTGTCATTCACCTATAACCAATCTGGGATGTTCAAGCTTATTGAGCATACATCTCTTACGATCCCTCTTACTCCTTCCCTCCCTCCTTTACCCTCTCACTCTCATATCCTCTCTCTCACTCCTTCCTAACACCTTCCGTCACCCCTTTGCCTTCACAGAGTCTTTAGCTGCTCATGGACAGGTTCTTGCCTCTTCGACTGGGCCAGTCCAACTCAGACTGGCCCTTTTTTAATTATTTTGGAGCAACTGGGGGGGCAATTTGGGCCAGCCCCAAACTATACCCAACTGCATAATTGACATCTGAGGTTCTGAAAGCTTATGTAACTATACATCTACTTCTATGTCGACCCATCCTCTATTTGGTCAATATGTTTATTACAACCAGTAAATAAAGTAAGAACAATTAAGGGTCAATAGATTGGTGCACCAATGGAAAAAGATGAATTTATATTTTCATAATAAACCAATTTCCCAGCTTTTCTAGTTTCAGCTTAATTGTTACTTGCAACTTCCTGATTTCTTGTTCTAAAAATATTTTTATCTTTAATGGTTTCTTTCCCTGATCATCTGTAAAATTCAATTATTTTATTGCCTTTGGTGAATATGGCTAACTTAATGTTATACAGACGTACCAATATATCCACTTCTACTATCAGCAATGTGGGAGGGTAGGTCAACATAATCTTCCATGCCAAGCTTCTAATGAACACTATATACAGAATATATCTTGGATTCATTGAGATGCATTAGTTATTTTGAGGTGTGGCATATTTGATTGTGAGAGAACCAGAAACAGAGGTTTGTTGTACACTTATGTAAAACCTGCAGATGTACTTAAATACAGAAACAATAACCAAGCTTTTTCATTTAACTAGCAATTCATCTTCCATATTGTGATGGAAGACCATATTGAGACCTTGCCTTGAATGC
This sequence comes from Spea bombifrons, assembly GCF_027358695.1. Classification (NCBI taxonomy): domain Eukaryota; kingdom Metazoa; phylum Chordata; class Amphibia; order Anura; family Pelobatidae; genus Spea; species Spea bombifrons. The sequence continues at coordinate 19,398,096 of NC_071090.1, read as the reverse complement.
TCAGTTGCTCAATGGTTAACCCTCTGTAATCCCCCTCCCCAAGCACTAGTCAAGACTTAGTGTAGGGGTAAAACTGAACTCTCTTTATTGAGGACAACACAGATTATTATACACCAAACATGAAAGGAATAGGGGTTTAATTCCATCAACTACCATACTGCCCGACGTCTCCATGCAGTTCTATGGCCCGCAATGCCCACCCGATAAAGAGTCACTAGTTCAGGGTGATCCTGAGGGAGCGGCATCAATGGAGAGCGGTACCAATGGAGAGCTCAGGGGCCAAAAATGTTATGATCCAAAAAGCGGCATGATCCGACGTCGGGACCCTGAGGGACAGTGTTGGAAACTTCCCTGGGAATAGTTTGCGTGGTCCATTTAGCTACGCTGATTCCCAGGGGCCAGAAACAGCTCACAATGTGTTTATAGGAAAATATCTAAATTTCAGACACCAACATACATTGTGCTCCTCATTAACACCCCAAAACAAATTGTGGAATGTATTCAGAATGGAATATATTATGATTAGAAATGGGAGATTGGTATGCATGGGTGTGGCTATTGCTAAGATCTTCCATCGTGACATTCCTTGGATGCTTAAATGTTTATCTTACAAGTGCCATATTTTATATGTATTTATGTGCTGTAGTTACTAAGGCCTCCAGCGACGTATTCTTATTCTAACCTAGGCCAAATAGGCACAGGAAGGGAACAGGGAGGTCAGTTGTCCCCCCTACCCAAAATAGGAGGACAATCAGGCCCCTTGTGTGCCTCTGCTCAATGGGACAGTCACAAGGGAGATGATCTCCCTGACTCATTTATAATACGGAGGAATGTACTCAGCACAGGCTCTGTAGACTTCATTAAAAGGCACTGTATGGCTTTAAGACACAGAACACTGGTATATGAAGTCATACCTGGTACTCTGTGAGGATGGCAGCCGTGGAGGGTTTTGCAGAGATAAGACCAGGATAGGGCCCAAGGTAAATATACCTCTGAAGGTACTCTTCCTATTTAAATCTCCCTTTTCACCTCCTGTCTGATTTCCTCTACGTCATATTAGCAGTCTACTTTATAACCTTCTCCTGTATCTTAATATCTTTCTTTTCTTTCGTACTTCCTATCTTACACAATTTAAACTCTTTTTTTAGTCTTTTCTTTGTATTTTGCCCATTTCCCTGTGATGACCATTTGCTTCTAGTTGTTCTTCTTGCTTACTTCTTTGTTCTTCCCTCTCCTTTTATCTTACCCACTTTCCCTCTCCTAATTCTCTAATTCTCTTTCCCTCCTAATTTCTTAACCCCCTTTCTCTTTACCCCATCTCAAATTTTATCTTTGCTGCCCCAACTAACATCTCCTTTATTCTAGTCTCTAATTTGCACTTCCTTATTATGTATCGTGGCCCCCCATTTTCCCTACCATCCCCACTTTCATTTTCCTCTCTTTCTTACAATTTACTGTTTTTGTTAATTTCCATGTCTTTATTTTCCAAACACTCTCTCTACATTACTTTTTTCTTTCCTCTCCTTCCAACTCTCTTTGTAATCCTTGTGTCTCCTTCTTTATGGGTTTCCCACAGGTCAGAACCACAGACATATTAATCAAGATGCATTAATCTGAAAGGTTAGCATTTTAAGGTATGGAGCTTAGGCTACGTGAAGACAGGCTATGTGAAGACTTGCACTTATCTCACTGTAGGAGTCTGGAACATGTTGTACTGAATGGACGCAGCAAACCTCCCACTCCTACCTGCACAATAACTTTGATAAAAATATGTTCCTGCTTTATTGTTGTTTTTAATAATGTCTCCCAGATTAAAAAACTGAAACACAGCTGCGTTTATATAAAGAACAGGTACCATATAGAGTGGGCAGTGACAAGGCGGAATTCTAATGTACACTAAACCTACATTTTAAAGCCTGCTCAGTATTCCCCAATAAAAATAAAACATATGATTGAATTGCTGAGTAGTTGCAAAGTGTGTTTTAGGTTTAGAGAACATAGGTACATTACAGGGACAAACATGGGAATTGACAAGCTCCAGCTTTTTCTGGTCCTTTAACATGTGGGTACATTTCAATGCCTGAGACATATAAAGGCATGTGAAAGTTGTGTAAATTCTATGTCCTCTCAAGCAAGTTCTACTGAGATCTGCTGATGAGTGCAGAGCATATAATATGTTTGTTTACTTTGTGTGGCTACTTGAGGTCGTAGCCTGATTTAAGTCGGCCAAGACATGAAGTGCAGGGGGAATAGAGATGCTACAACTTTGCCACAACCAGTGCACATGTCAAATGACCTACCACCAGGCCCAGACTGGACATCTGGTACCCTGGGCAAATGCTCAGTAGGCCCATGCCTGACATTGGCCAATGTGCTCCTGATATGCCACTCCAGTGACTCTCCCTGTGCAATAGTTTAAAATCTGCACTTGCAGTTCAGCGTAAATATTTTGTTTTATTTTGTTATGTCATAAAATATGCCAGATAGTGTTGTGTGACTGGCTGGCCAGGTTGGCAACTCAGGTACTCTAGCTACATGTCCTACATTCATATGCTTATGTATAGTTAAGGTAAAGACGACACTGGTAGTTACTGAGAGGCTATCTGAGAGCAAGCCTTGTGTTCTGGGGGTGATGCGCAGAAGATCTATATCTCTGTTGGGACTCCTCTACGGTCCAGGTTATGACATCACAACTGGATAACATTTGAATGTGCCTGCTAACTATTAGATAATCAACAAAAAGGACCCCTATCAGGGCTCTCTCCTTACACTGTTGTTGACTAATTAACTAACATAAACAGGTTATGGAAATACTGAACATCTTGTTTGTAAACCATTCAACCAATTACTTTTAATACATATAATAATTTTCTTATGTTGTAGATCCAGATATAATAATAATAACAATAATAACAACAATAATAATAATAAAAATAAAAATAAGCAACATCTTTAATTATTTACAGCACTATTTACTGAAATACACAAGATATTTTTTGAGGATAAAAGTACCAGTTCAACAGCTGGTACAACAACAGGTACATTTTATGTTTTCTTAATGTTTGTTTTAAAACATTGGTGCATTTTATATTATAAAAAAAATAACAAAGCATGTATTGCATTAGCATTAACCTTAAGCTTGTCATGCTTTGTGGAGGTTATGTAATGAGGTATTAGGTAGGATTAGGTATTATAATGTGCTTCTGGCAGAATAAAACACCTAAGAACAGAAAAATGTGATGTTCCTAATTATCCTACGAATAATTAGTATAAATGAAATGACAAATAACATCTTGATTATTTCCATATTTGTATTCTGTTCTTGGTATATTTAATCCCATTATAATATGATTAAAATGCTTATTTAGAACAGAGCCCTCTAATAAAAATAATAGTATGTTTTGTGGCTGGCAAATGCCTTTTAATGCTTTTTTTTAAAATTAATCCCAAGAAGAGGATTGTAACATTATGCATTGTAATGTATGTATCAAGGCGGACACCTGGACAAGGAGATGCGGACAGGGTATTCACCCGCGACAGGTATTCAGATATAGCCTCTGGGTATTCAGTTACTGCCAGGACGTAGCTGATTACCCACACCGGGCACGTGGAATTCTGCGATTGTAACTGTAGAGACACACAGACAAGTGGTAACGGAACAGGTAGCCGGGTTTGTAGGAACAGTAGTCAGTTTAGCTATGTGTTTTAATAGTAGTTTCTGCCTCCAGAAATGCCCTTTAACACCAGAGTGGCATATAGGGGTATAAGGTATTTCTGGAGGCAGAGTGGCATATAGGGGGTTAAAAGGCATATCATGGGGCACAGTGGCATATAGGAGGGTATAAGGTACTTCTGGAGGCAGAGTGGCATATAGGGGCTTAAAAAGCTTATCAGGGAGGCAGAGTGGCATATAGGGGGGTATAAGGCATTTCTGGGGGGACATTTTTTTGGGCAATCATAGCTTTTATTAAATCTGAAAAAATAGTTTACATGAATTAATATTTACTAGTAAAAAAAAATTCCTATAGGGTCGTCTTATAATCAGGCTTTTTCTTTTTTTTCCTAAATTAATATTCAGATTTTGGGGGGTCGTCTTATAATCAAATACGGTATTTTACATAATCATAAGCTTGTTCTTAAAGTGGCGCTGTCACTTTCACAAACGTTCTCTCTAGTGGGGTTACTATGTTGCAAAACGTGACTTTTAATTTGCTCCATTGCTATTAATTTGCTTCACAATGAAATGATTGCATTCACTATTAATTCCTTTGGAATTTGTTTGTGTCATTCCTTTGAGACATTCACTAAATTCCAAATCGTTAGCGGAGTACAAGGTGCATTTGCCCTGTTTCCTAGATGGCCAGTCCTGGTCTGTTTTTTTCAGGAGACCTCTGAGGCCTTGAAAGCACATGTAACTCTCCATCTTTTTCTATGTTGCCCCAATAAAAAAGTGTCAACCTCAGCTACAGACTCCATTTTCTTTTGGGCTAAGACGGCTATATCCATTTTTTTCTTAAATGTTTGTTGTTTTGTTGCATCTGGAAACAAAGTAGGCAAATTGCCAATTTTATTTCCGGTGTTTATCACGTACAAACTCCACCAATTCCACCAACCTTTAACAAAAGAAACATGTATAAGTACCTTATTTCATTTAAAAAAATATTGATGTAACAAAAACCCTAAAAATTTCTGTTTAAGGCATCACAACAGCTACCACTGAAACGTACGATGGACATTTATATAGGTAAAAAACGGTGCAAATTTTTCATCTTTTTATTATAAAAAGTTTCTCGTCTTTTTCTGCTCTATTGTGCTCGGTGTATTTTGCCCAGTTTTCTATGCTTCTAAGAGTAGTTTGCAGTGATCACACAGGAGATAATGCTCCTGTAATTTGTTGTTCCAAAGAAAAATAGGACTGTTCTTCGGTTTTAACAAATCATAAAGCATCTTCCCTTCCAGAACGGGTTAGGTATCCCCTTGAGGGACCCTGACGGTTTTGTGTCTCGACTGCCTGATGACACCTTCAGCTAGAGGTGCTGAGTTATTGCCAGGTTAAAAGCTTATGATGGTGTCAGTATCGGAAGATGTGTTATTGTGTTATGAAAGTCCTACTGCCTGGACATATTAGCCCTGCGATCAATCACTGTTGACAGGGGCTCTTTAGCCTGTCACACTCTGTATGTCTTGAAATCTACAGACGGCCACTAACTTGCAAATTGCTAATTTAATTCCTGCCTAACGTGGTTAGAAGATGCATTAGTTCCAAATGGGGGCAGAGGTCCATTCTGTCGCTGCATTACCATGTCTTTCAACGGTGGGAGCAGATATTTGATGGGCAAAAGGTCCCTTCAGGATTTGTCACTGCTTTTTCTGTGCTACGTCTTTTTCTTTGTACAAAATGTTATTGTATAAGTGTGGTATTTTCTACATTGATAGGTTTAAGTTCAAATGTTTTACTGTGTAGTACAGCATTATTCAAGTTTGAAGTTAATTCTAGCACCCCAATAATCATATCACTCTATTGTGTCATTCTGTTTGTAACCTAATCACGCAACATGAAAATCTGTTTGACCAACACTTACGATATTACCTGTCACGGATATAGGGCTGCAAAGACAATTTTATTGTGGTTATCTTTATTATCTAATATATTTATTAATATCTTAATATCTTAAAATATCTGCTCTTTTGCTTGACGGGTCCTAGCTGTGACTTCCTAGAACTGTCTGGCGGCTGGGCCCCACAGGAATACCCACTGAACTTTGAGCACAGTCACTATGGCTACCTGTTGTCCTATCCGAGTGCTCTTTGGGGGATATGCTGGACTCACGATGGGGCACAGTTTTGGGTTCAGGAACCCTGGTTTTCCCTTGTCATCTGAAAGACAAGGGTTTCATCGCCGCGGCCATAGTACTTTCATTCAGCTACATATTGGACCGCACCCAGATAACTTTCCGTCAATGTTGCTCGGAGACATGCCATCGGATCAGGGCCTTTTTTGAACTGGGATCCTAAGCTATCCGTCTGTACCTTGAGATTGCCTCCACTACCCTTTGGGTTGTGCAGGTATTGCTGGTTATAGTGGCAAGACTGTTGTGCAAATGGGATCATACTCTTATCACAATTACTGTGTGTATATAAGTTGGTGTGTTTTCAATAAAACTCAGTCCCTGTTTTACCTCAACACTAGTTCTGACTGGTGCTTGGGGTAATATGCAAAGAGCTCCATTAGATTAACCCATCAAGTAATCCTTCCTCCATAGGTTTGTATACAGGTATAGAGAGGTAAAGGGAGGATGCTAGACTCCAATGCATTATATAGATAGACATATAGTACATTATTTTTAATATGTGTATAAAATGTATCTATTTAAAAAATACTTTTATTTGGCATGGCTTATTCACCACCATGCTGAAGTTTACTAATTATTAAATACCATGTTTCTTAAGACAAAGGAGATTTGGAATGGTTTATTTTGAATGCCCAGCTTTTAGTTTTTAATAAAGATCACAGTTTTATCTTGATGACTTAACTATGCATTGCTGATATGTGACTCAAAAAGGGTCAAGTCTCTCCATAATGGAGATCTCTATATGTACACTCATAAGCATATAAAACTGATTTTGGGCAGTTGGAATGAACATACAACAAAGCAAGAAGGTGCTCGAAAATCACTTGCAGTATGTACCTGCAGGGTATGTGTGGATTCATTACTTTGTGGTATGTTACACATTAGTCATTTCAACAGCACCTTAACTATATTGTTATATGCTATGGGGCAGACTGAGAAAATGCCAATGCCTGGGTAATAAAAAAAGACACGGGTCCCCTGTGGTGATGTCCCTTCCTTAGCCACAACCTATATGGCTCCCCCATATCTATTTTTCCAGTACATAGACATTCATGCTCACACAAACATATACATAGTAACTCATGCTCACACGCACTTAGACATAGACATTCATGCTCACACGCACTTAGACATAGACATTCCCGCTCACATGCACTTATACACAAACATCCACTATTACATACACATTAATGCTCACATGCATTCTAACATGCATGCCTTCATACATACATACCCCCTCACTACCACACCCCATGCACCTCCTTACTGCTCCTGCAGGTGTTCGAGTAGCCTCTGTTTCAACGTGAGGTCACGTGACGTAACATGACCCACACTGTGTTACAGTCTCCCTGCGTCCGTTCAGAATTGTTTCGAAAGGGCTCTTCGAGGTCGGAAGGGCCCTTTCTGAACAGATTTTGAACGGACACAGGGAGACAGGAACAAGTGCTTGCAGGGGTCGCCGGGACCCCTGTAGTTATGCCACTGTTTGGGCGGTTAGGGAAAGATCCACAATCTTCCCCTATATGGCCCTGCTCCTGCAGACCCAACCCCGACCCTCGCGGGCCCCCCAACCCTTGTGGCCCTCGGTCCATATGTGAGTGCCCGATAGGTCAGTCTGCCACTCTATATGTTTGTTAGGTTGGGATCAATAGGGCTCGTCATGATTGGTGTACTTTGACATATTAGGGGCTAGGCAACATGACCATGTTGAGTGATGGAATCCCCAATATTCATAGTTTGCTGTGTGTTTGTTGATTACTTGCTTTGTTCTCATCTAGATGTCTATTGAGTATCTTTAAATATTTCACTTTGTATTACATAAGGCCCTTCTTCTTGAAGGTAAAAAGGTATTGGGTTTCCTGTACCTCGTGGAAATGCCTAAACTCAGCTTCCTATTTAACAAATAAAGCCAAAGGTCCATAATTGTATTAAATCTTTGTGATAACTAGTTAAGTGGATAGTCAACGATCATAGAATCGGTTTACTTGTCTCTGCTGTACACTAGGGGTTAAAATTCTGACAGGACAACTTTCTGGTAACTATATTATCAGAAGGTCAGTGCTAGGAATATTGAGTAAGGGTCTTCCACTCATAGAATCTACTCTGCTATATCTCAGAGTGGATTTTGAGATTATGGTGCTTCAGTGTAAGAGAGCCTGGGATAAGAAGGATGAGTATTACTCTGAATGAGTGAGACTTGACATCTGACTGTGTGAGAAGAATGAGAAAAGACATTGTTCAAAGAATGAGCTCCGGCAGATGAACACAGATGAAACGAAAAGCAGCGTCGGGAAGAAAAGATAGGAGGGGGAGAGAGGAGACTGACATTAGGCGTATTGATTGGTAATAGGCAGACGGTAACAATGTATTCCCTAATTAGTTGTTAAATGCCATCCTACAATAAGGTAGTTCACTGTCAGGACTCTGGTGATCTGTAATTCTGATTGATCTTATTTTTAAGATCATGATTTCTCATGAGGATAAGAATAAATGGGAGAGTCTTAGAGAGTTCTGCAGCCACTCTCATTTTTTTTTTAATTAACCATTTGAAGCCCATTATTCCTGCTTCATAAAAATATGATTCTGCAATGTTGTTGAGCATTCTGGGGCTTCTTACTACTGTAACTGACTAACCTGATTACTACTTGAATGCTGATAAGGACCCCTACCCATTCATAAGGCCCTCAGCTGGACATATATATAGACACCATACAATTCTAGTGATTTTATTCTGCTGCACAGCTGACAAATCATTTAAAGAAACAGTAACATTGCTAAAGGAGGAAGGATTTACCTGTTCAACCTGTGAAATTGGTCTTTCAGACTGCCGGTCTTTAAAACACCTGAGACAGACTGAAGGATCTTTTTATTTTAAGTGTCTAGTTAAAATCATGATTATTGGGCACCTGTTGGTATAAAAAAACATAGGGTGTCACTTCACGGAGCATCTAAAGTAAACTCTTACATCCAAACATTTGACAGGCAGAATATGATAGAAATCTGAAAATCAGCAGAGTCCTTGCACCCTTTCCTCATCTCTTACTGTCAGCTTAGCCTCTCCTGCAGTGCACCTTGTATTTAAAGTTGAATGTTGTTTGGAAATGATTTTACTTTCTCCAATGCCATACTGACAACCTTTTAGAGAGCTGACCTTGACACCCTTCCAAATATGAAACCTTTAACAGACTAAAAAGATTATATAGATTAAATTACTAAGGCTGCAAATAAATGTCCCCTAGAAAGAGAAGAAACTGACCATAAGATTCCATGTCTCCATGACAGCTTCCAGGTATAGCTACTGTCCGACGATGGATTTTATTGTCAAACTCATCTCGGTTCTGCTAATTTCATCCTTAAGACACTAGCAGGAAAGACTTGGATAATGTTATCACACTCAACAAATCTATCTTAAGAAAAGCACAAATCGGTTTATTCATTTGCAAGCCATTATGACAATGTATTCAGTAGGAGATTTTTGTCTAACACACCGTAAACTCATTTTCACCTTTAGCTAAGTCAGTGAAAAATAGAAATGCAGTTCCTCTCCCAGTCTTCAGTTGGGGGACTAGGAATTCACACATCATATCACCTCTATCTCTGCTGAAATGAAAGGATTACCCGTGTAAATGTTCCCTGGGCCCCAAATCCCAACTTCAAAGTGCAGATTCTGCCCCCCGCCACTACAAAAATCCGAAACATCACAGGCAGACCGCCAGCTTACACACGGGAGCTCTACATCTGCAAGAGGGCTTGAAGCCCCGCATCCCAGCTATGGATTAGGAGGGATTTACAGAGAGATAAAGAGGATGCAATGAGAGGAAGAGGCTCTCTCTCTTAACCCTTCTCAGCTGGTTCACTGCCGGAGCTGAGTCACATTACTGAGCATAAATGTGTTTACAAAAAATGTTGCCAGTTAAAGCCATTGTTGCTGAAAATGCCCATTGTCTACAAAGCCGAATACAATATTTACATTAAATCTACAACGTTTTTGACATGATCTGTCTGAATTTATTCCTGAAGTCTTCCAAATATCATCTTAAATGAAACATGCAAGGCCATACCTTTTATTGTGATCGGAGTCTCCTCTCAGATACTGATATGGCAACAAAAGTATCTGTGCATAGGAATACTTCCACACCCAATTTCTACCCCTGGTGAATCAGGACACTGGGTGCAGAGCCTGGGAGGTACAGTGTCAATCAATCTGGCAGTGCTACTGTGCATCCACAGTATGCTTCCCCCAGTGTCCCAAAAAGTGGGACAGAGGTAGAGCTTGGTAGGGACAGCAGGATAGAGTAGCAAATCGGCACCGTACCTTAGCATCACCTAGTTTGGTAGCTTGCCACCTCAGATGAGAGAAGTGATGTGGCTGGATCTAGTGTGCAACAGGTAAACAAGGACCCTCTGCCAAGGTAGGTACTTTCCCTAATGCCCATCCCTGCCCGGAATACATCCATAATAAGGGATTCCTCAATTATATGTTGTGCAATTGTTGTAATCCATTAAAGCTTTTCACTTCTTTTTTAAGGCATTAAGTGTTTTATTGGTCCCAGAGAGAGTAACATAATTTGTACTGTTTGATGTCTCTAGGTAAAAAAAGCATAAGGTTAGTCTAAGAAACCTGGCTGGAAATGTCTTGGGAACGTCTTTTAACTAATTCAAGCAATGAAGAAACATTGTTTTGCAATCGGTTACATACTCAGAAGCACTCACAATCAAACCAACAAATTGGATAGATTTTTGTAAAATAGTTATTGGAAACTATTCACACACGCGTTATTCTGTCTCTCACTGTTCAAATAAACCTACCACTAAAATTATAGACTGATCATGTCTTTGTCAGCGGGCAAACGTAGAAGATCAGCAGGGGATCAAATATTGTTTTCCTTCATTGTAGACTTGAGATTAAAATGTCTACTACCCATGTCATACACCCCTAACAGGGATCTCGTTGGGCAAATGAATATGAAAGGCTTAAAAATGGCAGGTTGGACTGTAAAAATCTGGGTTAAACAATATATTTTGGTGGTATGTGATAGACATTTCAGAATAAAGATGCTTGTAAAGAATGTTTATTTCATTCACTTGGAGTTTCAGAAAAACCTAAAGTAATGAGAAACTGGAATTCAAAAAATATGTACAGCCAGGACTGACCACCAGGACTGAACACCATTTTTGATCCCATCCCCATATTAAGGCTTCTGTCCTCATTACAGTTTAATCACAAAAGTGTCTGAAGGTTATTAAAAAAAATGCTTTAAATTGTCTTAATAAAAATGCCTACCTGCCAAATTATTTATTTTATATTAGTAATAATAGTTATATTAAATATCTGTGATATTGAATGTGAGGAAGAAAATACACTTTTGGGTTATGCTTATATCAGAGATAAAAGTTTCTGTTCTTTTATATTTTTTTAGAGATTAATTTCCCTTTCTTTGTAGCAAAGCTGTTGCATTTTACAAGCTCTCTTGTAAGTTCCTAGAACAACAGAAATACAAATTCTTTTTCTTTAATGTTCAAGGATCATTTTGAAAATCTGGTCAGTTTACTGAAATCCTTAACCTGCCGACATGTAGTATTAAAAAGAAAAATGTTCTCACAGCTTCTACAATAGAGTATGTTCACCAGGACTCCATAGTTTGTTGCTTTAATTTATCACGTAACAGCCAAGGCTCTAGAGAGAGAATCTCTAGTCCATCGACTTAGATTTCACAAGGCTAGCTCTCAGAAGTTAACAATTCAATGTTCTAGGTAGTAAGTTATCTGAGCACATGTCAAATGAGAGGTGACAGCCTAAAACATATTTGTCACATTATCTTTAGGCAAAGTTAGCCTAGTAGTTGTTGAAATTTTGAGAAGATTTGTCTGCTTTGTCTAGCTGCTGCCCATTTAAGCTGTTTTGATGCTCCTTGATGGGGTTAAGTGGAAAGGGACTATGTAGGAGTGTACATATCAATGACTGATATGTAGAAGTAGCCAAATGGGGGGTCTTATTGATGGTTATGGCTGTGATTGATGGGTCCAACAATATGTGGGGCCCCCCATCTCCCTACACCATCTTAACTTGTCAATAGCAGTTACAGACTGATGGGCCTCAACAGCAGCTGAGGCTGCTGTTGATGCTCATTGCTCATATACAATACTAAAACAGTAATAATAATTATTTTAGTGAAGATAATTTACTGTTGCAGGGTGGATTGGAGACGCTGCAGTGTACTACTGTAAAGTATATCAGTTATATACACTTATACAGAGACTGCAGCAGACAGCCCCCTCCCCCCATTTATTTTAGTGATTTTGTTATCTTTAACCCCTTTGTGACAATGGCTGATTTAATTTTTTTGCACCCTTCATGACAATGGCTGTTTTAACATTTCTGTGGTGCTTGTGTTTAGCTGTAATTTTCTTCTTTCTCAATTACTCTACCCACACAGCTCCTGGTATATGTCAGCATAACACCCCAATATGTGCTTTGCAACATCTCCTGAGTACAGCAATTCCACCTAGCCATGGGTTTGGGAAGTAATAGGCCACATTTGGGGCATGCGCAATTTCCTTTTTACAACTTTTGACATGTTGAAAATTCTGCCATCTTGTCCTATTTGCGAGATCTTTGAAGCCGGCCAAATCAATTCCATATATTTTTGTTTTAAAATAGACACCCCAGGGTGTTTCAAATGCTGGTATTTTAACTCTTTCAGTGCAGGCATTTTACCACCAGCCTTTATCAAAGTTTGCAGTAGTATTTTTTGTTGTTTTTTTTTTCCCACACAAATATTCTAATTTATGTATGAATTTGCAACTTCTAGTATGTATCACTGCCAAACAACACCCCAATGTATGTTCATCAATATCTTCCGAGTAGAATGATACCACCCATGCATGGGTTTGTCGCGTTGTTTGGGGACTAAAAGGGCACATTTGGGAAGTTTGCATTTTTTCAAATTGGAATTTTGACATGTGGTCATCCTGCCCCCATATGTTATTTGGGGCATCTTTAAAGCTGGCCAGTTCAAGTTACTCCATAAAATCATATATTTTTTTTATAAAAGAGACACCCCAGGGTATTTTAAATGCTGGTATTCTAATTCTTTCCATGCAGACATTTTACCACCAGCCTTTGTCAAAGTTTGCCCTAGTATTTTTTTGTGCGTTTTTTTCTACTTTGGGTATGAGTTTACAGCTCCTGGTTTATGTTACTGTCAAACACCCCAATATGTTCAGCAACATCTTCTGAGTACATGCATCTTCATTGATAAATTGGATGTTATTTAATGATGGTCTGTTGTTCTGTTTAGTTGTGAACAACTACTACTGCAGAGTGTCTAATTCAGGCATAGCAAATATAAAGTTTCCATTAGTCACATTAAAATAGACATCAGCCATAACAGCTGGAACATATGCCTGCTTATCAGCACCTTTCTGACAATATCTAGGCAGTTGGTGTACATAGACAAATTGCTTTGTACATTATCCATGTATTATTAGCCTACAGATAAATATATATATATATATATATATGGTCTCACAATCAAAAGTCAATGGATAATTCTTCTGTGTTGGATTGTGTCAGAGGATGAAGGTCCCTTGGCAATCCAACCCCTGCAGGGCCCTAGTTTAGTGGCAGTCACTCAGATATCCGCTACTGCAAAGTTATACTAGACTTGATCCTCTCTCTTGTCTTTTTCTGTCTGATTGAGGCTTCTTTGATCTCGTCTGCGTATGTGATTAAAGAAGCAAGGATTAAAAAAAGAGGACTTAAAAAAGAAAGACCTTCTATAATGTATTCAGAATTCACTTGGTATTGTTAACTCCTTTGATCCCACAGCATGCTTATAAAATATAAAAGTACAGTAGGTTGTACAAACTTTTCTCTAAAATAATATAGCTTCTAATAAAATGAATAGCTCCACATTTACCTGTCCAAATCTGGCAACATAATTCAAAGGTGACCCATTTTCCGCCATGTTGTTTTATGAAACAGAATCTAAGAACCTATAGATGTTTATTCACTAAATATCTAGCTAGACCAATACTTGATGATTCTCGGGATGCCAACTCAAGTATTCATTGAAAAACATTTCGACTACCGCAGCTGTAAACCTCCGTGAGTTTGCTATGCTTTTCTGACCCCATTGAAGTTATTGGTAAGTGCATCGGCAATTTTCTTCAGCTGAGCTAAATCTTTGTTTTAAAAATGCACCTTGAATGAACAAACTCCACGTTCCATCTTAAGGGGATTTGGTTCTGGTGAGTTTGAGAAAATAAAAACTGTGTGGATATTCCAAGCAATTTCCCCTACGGAGGAAACAAGCACACTCAGGATATTTTCCTCTAAAGTATTAGACAACTTACAATTGCATTCACAACAACGTACAGTCAAACACTTTAGTTTAGGATACTTGGAATGTTTGTAATTAACAATATTTTTTGAAAATCAAATTAGTTATTTAAAAAAAATGCTAACAACATGCTAAATTTGTTTTTAAAAATACCAAAAAATATATTTATTTTCAGAGGCTTAGGAGTCATCTCTTTGTAATTTTTGTTTTGATATCAAACTCTCCCTATTTGACAGTCTATGTAAGAAGAGCCTGGCCAAGGGTGATACAAGGCCACTTTCATTATAGGTAACATAACTGTGTTCCTATCTAATAATGATTTGTTTGCGTGATGCACATCCACTTGAGTTGTGTAGTGAGCTTAAACATATTTGTAAGGCTGTATTGTATAGCTAATTTTGAGCTTGTGTATCTTCAGTTGATATATACCTTGCTTTGCCAGTCATGTAAAAGGTCTGGGACTTCTGCCAACATTGCACTGGTCTTACATAGAAGGCTTGGCAATACAATGTGTGATTACTTTAGGGGAAAGCTTGTACTTCAGTTGACTATTATGCACCTGTTCTGGGTATAAATACCATGTTTTGACAGTATACAGAATGCATGCTTATTCTGTAAGTATAGCAATGGGCTATACTGGCCAACTGAACAATACTTAGTTGAACAATACATCATTTGTAAGCATTGTCCTTGAAAAGGGTTTTCCAGATTCCGACAAAAAGTGAATAGATCTTTTTGATTGTAAGCCCTCTGTTTGCCCTGATAAGATTTCTCATACACTAATCTATGTAATCATGTCACATTTCTGTGACAAATTGCATATTTGGGGTTAATAAATGAAAAAAGGAAGATGATACACCTATGTATTTTCTTTGTATCTTCTGTTTGGGCCTGTTCAACCTACTCTACTGAAGTTAATACTTTTGTAACTAAATACTTTACTAGAAAACAAAACTGTTTACAGATGTTTACAACATTTGTTTGTCATGTGAGACAAAAACGGGTATTGATAGATTACTGCCAAATTTTTAGATGTTTCTGTGTTTTCTTACTTGATTAAACCTTCATAGGAAATATTAAAACACGCTAAGGCCTATTTCCTTAGCAAACTAGAGAGCTCAACGAAAGTTTGTGCAAACTTGTGTTACCACAGGTTATCTGATTTTGCATACAAACTATTGATCCGAACTTATTTGAATGCATTTGCGAATGGCCAGGGGCTTGTTTACTCACCTCTTTTTAAACAACACAAATTTAGTAGATATTTACAGCCTGGGGTTTTTCTGGTACATCCAAATGAAGATATCTTAAAGCGTTAATAGATATAATTAAAATACAGAGAAATCAGTATGGCCCAGGGTGTAAAGAGTGTTCCTTCTACATAACTGATGGCTGTGAGACTCTCACCTTAGGCATTCTTTATCAATGAATGTTGCTGCACTCTTGGTTACTAAGTTCTTTGTAAGACAGTTTGCTTATTTTTTTTCTTGAAGAACAAGTATTATGTAATATGATAGATACAGAGCACTAACTATAGCAAGCAATGGATTTTTTTGAGTTTATGGGTAAAGTCTTCACATTATATCAGAACTTCTAACTTAGAAGGTATGGCTCAATTCAGTTGTGGTTGTCAATTTGGTCTCTTTGGTTTTACTAGCCACCAAACAACTAACAGTATCCCTAAGTGAAATCGGTGAAGTCAAATGGGATTCAACTGTGGAGGTGAATTCAAGGGAAATAGGTACCAGCCAGTTTGCATGAAGACATATTTTTGTGCATGGGCCAGATACCTGATTGGCAGTTAACTTCATGGTTATGGCTGGGCCACCTGGTGTTGGCCCAAGTAGAAATTGAGTCAAACACCTATTCTTGCTCAGGATTTAATTCCTTATACAGATTTTCATAAGAACTTCCTTCATTTTGCTTACTTAACCAAGCCCTGAGTTAAGTCATGCACTCACAAACTTTTAATCGTTGTTGGTAAAGTATGACTTGGGTCTCCAACTAACGGCCTAAATAGGTGACTCTTGCATACCTGTCAAATGCATCAGGAGAGGAAAGACTGTGTCCAAGAGCTCAGTATGCTTGGTCAATATGTAAATATATCTATAAATTAACCCCTTAAGGACAATGAGCGGTCTCTAAGCCCATAGAAAACAATGCATTTTGAGCCCGTACATGTACGGGCTTTGTCATTAAGGGGTTAAATATAGCATTATTCTTCTGGATTACACAAATAATTAGCAATATATCATATACCCCCATAACATAAGGGACACTCTTGGCATGAGGCACTCTTTGGTACTTGTGATGCTATACAACATTTAACAGCATAAATAATGCATTGTTTATCTTTAAAACATGATAATTTTACATTTATCATAAAAGCTGTCTGGGCACTTACCGAGTGTAAAGGGTAAACTGGACAAAGAATATAGCTAATGAAAAATGCTGGTTATAACAACATGCATAAAATCACTTTGAAATGCATAAGTAAGCAGAATTCTTTGCCTCTGAAAGTGACAGTAATATACAATATTTAATTATAAAGCTATTGATTTTGTGCAGTGAGAGCCTAGAAAGTTTACACAATATTTATTTTTTGTTGTAAAGAAATATCGATGTTACATTCAGAATTATTCTTTCCGGCATGGTTTAGAAATGTTATTCTAGTTTTTATTTACTTATTTGCTTTCTCAAAGAGTTCTATTCGGTATCAAACAGCACAGGGGGTTTGAAAAAAGTCCCACGACATAAAGCAAGTTCCAATTTGAATATTTTTCCTTATTACAGTGGAAAGGAAACTTAGATCACAATGTTTCCTCTAGCAACCCCTAGAGAGGAATAAAGCCATTCTCTATAAAGACTTTAAGATAAGGATATTTCATTTAATAACATTTGGACACAGGATAAATCTTTGCATTTTCATTCTGCCTTCCTATCCGCTAAATAAAAATGGTTAAAATATTCTCTTTACATTCTACTCTTGTACACAAGTATTACAACTGGGGGGACCGAGGTTTTGTTTTCTTCATTATTTTCTTTTGTACCTTTGAAATAAAAGTAAGAGGTTCTTCTCTGTTGAGATTTTTAGATTAATTCAGGTGCACAGGTGGATACCTGAACTGATCCTGTAAGTCAAGTCTTCTGGTTTCATTGTATTAAAAAATACAGTATGCACTAAAATATACAGGACGATATATTCCTGTATTATATATGCCTGCCCTGCATCTGTAATTATATTTTTGTACCAGAATCTTAATATGTGTCTACATAGTTAATGTTACTGTCATGGGAATGGATGGATGGTCTATTTACTTAACAGTGAGTACATCGATATTGGCAGAAATGCAACAGCATACGTGTCTGGGTTGGACTAAACGGCAGCCTACAAATTTGCTATTGCCAAATTGCATTTGGATTCACTGAAAAATGCACCTGGTGCCTATACAGGCGACTGTAGGAAAGTCGAATTGATGAATCATTAACCCACAAGTTACTCGCAAGCGGCAAACGTGATGTAGAGCAAACTCTTTTGTTCGTATATGTTGTGATTCAACTCCCATGCCTCCCAACTTTAGTCTGGTCAGTTGGGTTAACCCTTGTATCTTGACGAAGATCAAACACTAAGTTTGGTGCCTGGATGAGGACGAGACAGTCATGAGATCTTTGGCTATAAGTGTTGCATTATGCAAAATTCAATACAGTTGCGTTTAATGCTTTGTCTTTACAACTTTTTAGACTAATTATTTAGTAACATAGAAATGGAGATTAATTACTGGTGATAAGTAGTAAAATAATTGCTGTGTAGTGGAATTAAATCTCAGTTAATGTCAACCGGTGCTGGCTTGGCACATTAGGCATGTGGCACTGGCAGTATAGAAGCAGTCCAACAGGGCTAGTGGCAATTTTTATCCATGTGGGTGCTTAGATGGGTCACTAGCACTGCAGCTCCTATGAGACTTTTCCAGAAATGGTACTCAAATCCACCAAGGTGTTAATCATATAGACAATGGAACTATCCCACATTCAAAGTATCCCACATCCAATGAAGGGCATCATAACATAAGGTAATGATAGAGTCACATTAAGCTCCATAGGCAGTGCTGAATTTGGCCTTCTGGGACCATTACACATACGTGTACACACACACACATATATACATGCGTGCATAAAATTCTGCTAACCTCTCAAGTGCATGGCTTCTCATCTGCACCTACTGGGTTACTGCTTTTCAGCCAGTAGCAGAATAACCATTAAAATACCCCCCCTAGAGCTCGGGGACCACAGGCGGATGCCTAATGGATTCTCCCCCTCTGTCCATACTTATGTAGGAAACAGGCATAAGTAAGCTTAGATGGGGGTAACAGCAACTTTTAAAATACCTTTACAGCAACATATAAGGATTTCAACAGTATAAAACAGGTATAATTATTGAACATTATCTCTGGCATTTAAAGAGTGTGCCATCTCTGTGTGGAGGGTTGTTGAAGTACACACTGTTTGATCCTCTTGATAAAGGTGTTTAACTTTCTCTAACACATGGTTAACCCTTGGGGATTAGTACCGTCCAGCTACATAAATAAAGGCAGGGACCAATAGCTCTGCATGTCAAGCTACTGCAGAAAACACTTATATACCCTGAAACACAGGCTAAGCTAAATAGAACTGTAAAGCAGAGGCGAGGGGGAGGGAGGTTCCTGTGGTTTCCATGACAACACTGTGCGATACCTACATTTTTTTTGGACAATCCATAACAATGCCAGACTATATAAGTGCGAATTGTAATTCACTGCATTTCCCTTTTCTTTCTCATTCTTTGCGGTACACCCTCAGTATTCATTGTTAACCCTTCCCGTAGCCTTGTTCCAGTGAAATACACAAGAATGTAAAATATGTCACTAGAAGAGAATTCCCTGATTTTTCTTCCTTCAGAAAGGCCCAAATATTAGAATAAGAAAGCGTCCGTATCACTTTGGGGTACACACTCTGCAATTGATGGTAAATGGAGGCAACCAAGTGATGATGGAATATATTGTTGACGTGAATGTGAATAGAGACATTTAAAGAAAGCTACAGAAACAGTAAAGGGACTGATAAGAAGATAGCCAGAGGAGGCTCATGCTAGGGTCTACTTCCTAGGAATCTAATGTTTTACATGGGGATGGGACTATCCTGTTCAATAATGCCATTTTGTGATATTAAACAAATCCTTAATGGCAGATAGGATCAGAAGAGGGCTGGGAACATCCAGCCTGGTAGGCAAGTCCATAACCAATTGGCCCAGTGGTAAAATTCTATAAAGACATATAGCAGACAAGACTAACCAGTGCTATCCAAAACACATTTATCTAAAAGGAATGCATAGACAACCTATAAAGGGAGCACAGAAAACCATCATGAATAGGGAGCACAGTTTAACCATCATGAATAGTTTCCAACATTTGAAGAAAAAAAAAACAGGGATACTTTGCTGCACAGCTATCAATTACTTACACCAGACATTGATCGTGGTACAGCATAACTGCCATCTCTCATTAGCATCCTTTTTGTTTGTAGTTCGTTACTTTTTCACTCTCCCTCTTACGCACACTCTCTCACACTTTCACTCACTCACTCACTACCTTCTCTTATTTCCGTTTCCCTGTCTCCTCTTTTGCAGCTCCGCTTCTTCTCTTGCCTCTTCTTTTTCTGTCTTCACAGGGCTGTGAACGGAGGCCTGGGCAGGAGAAAGAGAAAAAAAGAAGAGGCAAGAAAAGGTAAGGAGACTCAGACCTCACTCCTTGCTCTGCACTCCACACAAGACAGCTGAGTGACGGGACACTGAAAGTACCGGAATAAGCTCCAAAAACCCAGGATACAACCATGTATCATGTCAATGTTGCTTTGTGACCCACCTGCTTCAGATGCCTCGGGGGCTGTATGGGGAATTGCAAGCAAACAAAAAAGCTTCAGTGGTCCAAAAACCTTTGAATCAGAGCAGCCCACAGTTGAACCCCCCCCCCCGTTCCAACTTGGCATCTCTCCCTTGGACAGGAAAATGTATTTAGGAATCCAAATGACACATACTACAAATGAATACACCCTTAGCCCTAATAATATTCAGTATCTCCATAATAGTGCCATAGTTCCGATAAAATGTTGCTGGTGGGTGTAGCTGAGCTGTCAAGTCACATTCTGCGCACATGTTTTCCCATGCTTGACAGCATTATGGCATCACAACATGGCACCACACACACTGCTCAAACACAAAACTCACTTTGCCATGAAATGGACACTGTAAATTGTCCATTGGAACATCAGATTGTTGGGCTATCCTCCCTCCATAACAATAGTCAAAAGGTGGGTATGAATTATTAGCTGTATATGTATATTAATATTGTAATTTCTTCCTGTGCTTTTTGTTCTTCTAATAAATCATTTTTTTTTAAATTGTTGGCAAGTTGGACTGGCCATAGACAAATACCTGATATGCCATTAAAATACATGTAGCAATGCAGGGAAGGTAGGCGACATACAAAATGACTGCCCATAAAAATCTGGGACCATTTTTGAAATACATTCAGCTCTTTTAAGACCATTACAGACACCGAAAGGGAAAAGTAAAGTCTTTACCCGAGCAGTTTAAATTATTTTTTATTCTTAAGCCTTTCTGCTCCATTGGTGTGAGCCTGTTGGCTGTCTCCATCCCTCCCACCACAGACATCTGCAAGGCGAGAAACCCTTTCTATCATTGCTCAGACTTATTCCCAGAAAGGCTAACATATTCCAGTATTGCTGGGAAATAACAATCCCCTCCTCCCCTTTCAAGCCTACAATAGTAAACAAAAATGGAAAAGTTTATTTTATATATATATATTTAATAACAACCACAATTAACCACTTTGCAGAAGAGAAGACCAGGAGTAAATTGTCTGCTCTTGCAAGGGATGAGCAGACAGAACAATGGAAACAATGCATAAAATAAATATACTCGGGAGAGGCAAAATAACAGAGGAGCATTAAACTTGCACACAGCGAGAGTTGCCTTTCCTACAGAGCCCAGGATGACAACTATGCTGGTCCAAATTAACAGTCACAAAACCATAATTGCAAACATTCTGTCACAAGTTTTTGGAAGGAACGTGTCAAGGATGTGAGCTGTAATGTGACAACCAGGGATGTCATCAAGGAGTAGAGCCAGTATTCATATATGGGACATGGGCAAACAGAGGTGCCTGATCTGGTACAGGCACCTTCTTTAGTCCTTGTGGCTCACTACCCATCACTCGACCCTCGTAACCTGCTACTTGTGTCTGGGCCTTTGCAGGCTTTGGGCCCCAAATTACTAATTTTTGGACTTTGGCGTGTAGCGGTTCCATTGTGAGTATGGTGCAGGGCTGTGGGAGGGGCATGAGGAGGCATTGGGCAGGTCTTGAGGTTGGAGGCCTTGGTCACACAAGCGGAATTATTCAACAATTGATTTTCCATGGAAGACCCAGATTCTATGATATTTGTATTACATTGCAATATGGAACTATGAGCTACATGGGAAGCACACAGGAATTCAGTGTCTCCTTGCTTGAACAAGATTTGATTAATACAATCTGATAGAGCTACCTGATCTTAAGCTCAGATA
Source organism: Spea bombifrons (assembly GCF_027358695.1). Classification (NCBI taxonomy): domain Eukaryota; kingdom Metazoa; phylum Chordata; class Amphibia; order Anura; family Pelobatidae; genus Spea; species Spea bombifrons. The sequence continues at coordinate 19,376,281 of NC_071090.1, read as the reverse complement.
TCCAAAAAAATCATACCTGGTTTGCAGGTCTTGAAGCATGGTGTTTTATAACTTGACTTAGATATGACAAGACAAGTTCATATGTTAAGTGTATGAACCTTTATAATGTGTATTTAATGGAGAACTCTTAGCGCCCTTGACAATAATTTTTAAGGTATGTAAGTAGTACATACTTCATGCTTTAGCTTTAGCCTTTTCTAAATTGATAATATAATTTACTCTATATTTAACATGAGTACTCACCTACCAATATACCCCCCAATGTTTCAGGTGTCCTAATTGGGACACTTATACCCAAGGGTGTGCAAGTGGTGGGGTTGAGTGGGGCCAGGCTCAGAAGTTGGCAGGGTTGAACCCAGAAGCAGCCGGGTGGAAGGAATGACCAACCATTTGCCTTATCCGAACAGCCACCTCACGATGCTAACTTCTCGAGGACGCAAAGCTAGAATTGCATTGGAGTTCTGTACTGTTACTCCACTGATTTTTTTTCCCTCCCTTGGCTGGTCAGGGGAGATCAGAGGATCTTCTCAAGTGGGCCATGCTCATTACAGTCAGCAAAACCTGGACAGTCATACAAAAACCCAGGACTGTTGGGAGTTATGTAACTATGATTCTCTGGCCCTATTTGATCTATTCCTTTCAGTCTGGAAGCCTCCTGGTGCTGGAAAGACTGCAGTGATAATGCTGAACTTATCAAAGAGTGCAACAACAAAAATATGGATGCTGTAAATGATCTGCCACCTCCAATATAGATGTTGCGTACTGTTGACAAGGCTACAAAATGTGGCTTTTTTTCGGCAATGCATGGCATTAAACAAGGGAATATGATTACATTGCAGGATATTACAGTTTAGGAAAACCAGTCTGTCTGGGAGAGATAGCATTGGAGCTCTGTAAGAAAAGAGTAAAGAGCAGCATGGAAGGAACCGGGAAGCAAGGACACCTAGGATACCTACTAGGCACACAATATTAGATACCCTACTAATTACACAGCTATACTACAAACTAAAAAACAAATGCACCTGTGTGAACTCCCATTCAAGCAATGTGTTCTAAGTGTGTAGAGTGAATTGCTTCTGTCGTTTATATTCTGCTGAAGCTTGCTAAATTCTCAAGCTCCAGCTCTTGTATGACCATACCAATGCCATTATGACAGCCTGTCATAGATACTTCAGCCCGATCTAAAGTGCTAGCATTTAAAGTGGCAAATTGTTTATAGAAACGGAAGAAACATGGTCAAAGAAAATACATATCTAAATTGATTTTTTCCTTTTAATCTGAAAAATGTACAGTACAAAAGTACCAAAATTACTGCAAACGGTGATAAAAATGCATTACCGTCACTTGTGTGCTGTTGTATTTTGAAGGCGTTTTGGATAAATCCTGTACTATTGCACATAAATATTTTATAACAGTGTAATGAGCTACAATTTCCATACAGTATATTGAGAGCTCAAACTATTTGGCGGCTCAGTCTGAATATTATTCTGGTCACAATAAGAAATACACTGAAATGAGTCTGTTGTGGCAATCTCAGAAAAGATGATTAGAACACTTTAATATAACTGACTAAGTCACCACATTTTATAAAGTTCCCACGCAGTACCTAAATGGTAAGTGACCTAATATAGAGATTAAAAGTATTGGAGTTATTTTGTAATGAAAAAGTTTCAGCAATCCAAAAATATGTTTCACAAAAACCTCATGAAAGCATAAAACTTACACCTGTCTCTATGGTGTGTCCTTTTCCCTTCCCATGGGGCACACTGACCTAAGAGCTTGGGTAGCCAACTGCCCTAAAGGTTAAACATATCATAATATTTGCTACATAGCCTATTAAAGGGCAACTCACCAGCTTCCGAACACCAATCAGCCAGTAGGTGATCACGCGGCTGCAATAGAGTATCCTGCTGTGACATCAGCCCCATTCGGGACTGGTTCATCTATACCCCATCACAGATCCTCATGCTGCTTGTAAGCAGGGAAGGAGTGAAGGTGAGTAAGAAATATGATTGTCTCAATTATCATGTTCTAGTGCCCCTTCATGCAACTAAAACAGGATTGATCTAGACCAGGCATGTCCATACTTTTTTCGAAGAGTGCCAGATTTGATGAAGTGAACATGTGCGAGGGCCGACCATTTTGCCTGACATTCTTTGAACCATTAAAATTAAATGCAAATTAACTATTTTATGCAAAGTTTATTGAAAACGGCATACTTTTCATTTTGTGACTTGGATGACAAATCTAAACAGGTGTTAAATCACTCTGCCTTTAATATAAAAAAAAAACAGATCTATATTTGGGCAACTTATCTGTGGGGCCTTATCAGTCCGGAACGCAGGCCGCAATTGGCCCTCGGGCCGGACTTTGGACATGCCTGATCTAGACCAAGTGAGTGGGAGTCACTAGAGTAGTGGTAATAAATTCTGAGTAATTTGTAAAGAGCACTATGTATATTTTTTCATGTAACTTCATATGGAGAATATTTACACTTTACACAGGATTGTGTATTTTACACATCCACGTACGGTTTGCACGAAACATTTCATATTAGTGTCCTCAATGGATGAGATTCATGCAAGCAGGTATGTACATCTCGGTACCCTTCTTGTGATGTTTGAATGCCTTGAGACTTGCATTGTAATAGAAACAAGAGGACTATAAAAGCAACTGTCATAATGAGCTTAGCAAACTTCTAAAAGAAAGTAAAATATCAGTAAGGAACAGACAGAACAGGAAAAGTAGGAAAGAAAGTAGAGATGTACAGTAGCAAGCATTAAATGAAGTGACACCTTTCTATACCACAGAATAACAAATTGAGCTCTTTTTGGTCTCCTAGCCAGGCAAGAGATCATTAACAACAGGGAGACCCAAAAATAAAAGATAACAGGAGAACGGATCAAAGGTCAGATGTCTTTGCAAAGATTTCTCAAGGAGCAAGAAGATATCAGACTTGTAAAAAATGTTTCTTTTTTGGACGAAAAGACACTTCCAGATATCAAACTACAAAAAAACCCAAGAAACTTTCCTTCAATCAAAGCAAACCAACTTGTAATGAACACAGAAGAAGAGGGAGAACTTTTCTGTGCAACACTGGGATCCAGGAGTCCTTCAAGTATTTTTGATGTTTAAACTAGATTTGTTCTCTGTGGCTAGTCTAAAGAAAAGATAAGGATCTGTAGATTAAATGACTACAAGGAGCCCTTAATCTGTTTCTCTCTAGAGAGGAATGAAATTCTACACACTAACCAAAGATGCAATAAGACGTTGAACAGAAACCTCTCCGGCTCTACAAAGACTCTACAGTCTACCTTTTAATGGCAGGTGTAAAAAAAAAAACCCAAGATCTTTTGGCTCAATTTGCTTATTTTACCCTGAACTTTCACACATTGTGTTAAAAATAGGCCACATGCATATCAAAAACAAGAGGTTGAGCTTTGATTAAGATAGAGTTGCATAGATAAGGATACTGTCTAAAATTACCTGTAAGAGAATTTGTTCAATTGTGTTACATTGCGAGGCACAGAGTAGCCAAGTCAGAAGTAGAAATCTACTTTAGATCAAGGTGAAAAACCTACTTTCTACATCATTGTTTTCCCATTACATTCCTTTGTGTGTTTAGAGCTTCCAAAGACGCAATATCTGAAGGTCTACAGCCAGGTAGGTCGTAGTGCATGAGTAACAGTGAAAGGAGATCACTACTGAAACACATTAAAGTAGGAAAACAGAATGTTTGATAAGGATTATACAATCATGGTGGGGTGTGAAAAGGTGTTTATCAAACATGAAGGGGTGAAGTACCAAGTACAAAGCAATACTTGAGATGGCTTTAATGGGTTAAAAAGGAGAGGAAGAAAAATGGACAAAAGCTCTAATCAAAAGAAGTATTATAGAAGTCAGATGGACAATGAAGCAGAACATTGAATGAGACTAGACAAGACACAAGCTTAAGAATGAACTTTATGTAAGAGTACAATGAAAGGCCTGCACTTTGTATTTCATACTAGTCATGAACAAAGTCTAAGAGCTGACTCTTCCTTTGCCAGATTTTATGCTAACATTCTTTTTAATCTTTTTGTCTTTTAAGCAAACACAATGGCACTTGGCATTTGCACTAAGGTAAGGTATTTTTTTAAACGTGGATCTCTGACTTTGAACTAACCAAGCAGATGAAAGCTTGCCAAAATTAATGTTCCTCTTTCCTCCATAAATTTATAGCCAGTGTACTACTTGGCAAAGCGTGCAGTTTAGTGAGTGCAGAAAGAACTGTGGAGTCTGCATAAAAGAAAATTTGTTTTTCCTATGACTACTTGTCTTATTTACATCAATTCAATTCGCACCTAGAGACACCACAACCGTTTGATATAAAATGAAAATAATTTGGGAACATTAACTTATACAATCCATTATGAATAGGAGAATGTGCTAGGGAATCTTTATATCAGGAGTAGTCAAAAGCCAGACTGCCTGCTATTGGTGGAATGAAAACCCAATGAATTTGAAATGGCTGGCTGAGGATGATGAACATCTATTATAATAAGCACTGGATACCTTCCCTGTGAAACGGCTGAACTGAGGATTAAAATTGATCAGGCCCATAAATAATGTTGCACACACTCAGAAACAAACTACACTCTTAGACTGACCTCGTACGCTGTTGCAGACACTGTTAACCCCTTAATGACAAAGCCCGTACATGTACAGGCTCAAAATGCATTGTTTAAAAAGGCAACCACAACACTAGCATTTGCCCTGCTTTGGGGTGGCCCTTCAGCAAACCCCGATACACATTATGCTCTCCCACTACAGCTAGCATTTCTTCAGGCACAAAAGGGACTCACTCGCACGGCCCTTTAACTCTTGACAGCACAACTTGGCCTGGGGAGACCATGGTCTTCCCACTCCAAGAGTTAAAGGTCTTTATAAGTGACTTTATTTGTCGTTCGTACAGACCATTAACTCTTGGAGCTGGGAGACCAGTGGTCAGAGGTTTGCCTTCCAGCAGAACAATGATCCTAAGCATACTGCTAAAGCAACACTCAGGTGGTTTAATGGGAAACATTTAAATGTCTTGGAATGGCCTAGTCAAAGCCCAGATCTCAATCAAATTGAGAATCTGTGGTATGGCTAACAGATTGTGGTACACCAGCGGAATCCATCCAACTTAAAGGAGCTGGAGAAGTTTTGCCTTGAAGAATAGGCAAAAATCCCAGTGGCTAGATGTGCCAAGCTTATAAAGACGTACCCCAATGTGGCTCTACAAAGTATTGAGGGGTTAAATAGTTAAGCACGTTCAAGTTTTCTGGTTTTTATTTCTTGTATGTTTCACAATAAAAAATATTTGTTTCTTCAAAGTGGTAGGCATGTTGTGTAAATCAAAATGATACAAACCCCCTCAAATATATTTGAATTCCAGGTTGCAATGCAACAAAATAGGAAAAATACCAAGGGGAGTGACTACTTTTGCAAGTACTGTATAGTTGACATGGGTGCACTATTCACTGGAAAGGAGAATAATGGCCGAACCGACAAATGGCAAAATAGCTCTGGTATTTGAGTTACGAAAAACACCTGGTACTGAAGGGGTTAAATACATTTCTTAAGGTGAAGAATCGAAACACAGCAAAGGAAACATTATTAGAAACATTACAGATTATTATTTTTTGGGCATCAATGCTATTAAATAGCAGTTTACATTGAGAGATTTTTGATAGGACAACATTTATTCACTATTAACATGTTTTGGATTAAGAAATGGAAGAAAAGATATGTTTATTGATCCATAAGTAAAAGAAAGCTTCTAACCTGGATGGAAAAAAAATAAATGTAAGGTCAATTCTTCATCAAAAAGTGCAAAGGATGCTAACATGAGTGGGTCTAGTTTGATAATATGCTGCAGCATTAAAAGAATACAAGGTGTCAAGCATACAAGATATTAATTGAAAAGAATTCTTAATGCCAGGATTTGTTTAATTTACTGAATATGAAGGAGGAAATTTGAAAATGTGTTATTGATCCATAATGATTTTTTACACAGTAGCTTAACAAAAATGTGGGAATTTAGAGAACCCAACATTTTAAATTTTATTATATTGCAAGATATTTTTGTAATTTCATTATATGTACCCTACAAAATGTAAATCTGGAATCTAACAGTGTTAAAAAAAATTACATAAATGTAATTTATGTATTTTGAAATGGATTGTTACATCATTACATTGATTTTTTTCTGTCTTGTTGTATCAATACTATAATAATATTTATTATTCCTATACTCTTTTTTAACCTGTTAATTAAGTATCAAGTTTCTCACTCTACTGCCTTGAATTATCCACCCTCAAGGTTTTTAGTCTTTTTAATAATACCTGACCCTGTTACAAAGGATAATCTTTATACTTTATTTTAACTCCTCAAATAATGTGTAATGCTGAAATGCATCATGACCTTCCTCTGTTGCCGATTATTATAACTATTCTATACTATTATCAGCTCATTTTACTCACGTAAATATCCATCTGTACTTACACACCCATGTGTCCCATATATTACTCTTTTTACCATGCTTATATTCCCCCAGCTCTAAAGATGAGAATGATTTATGTCTTTATACAGTGCAACACAAACATTAAAACCTTCAATGCATCAGAAGAAAGTGGTTTGTAATTAATTGAGTTCAAAGATAACATGATCCACCATCTGGGTAGTGGAACATGTATTAAAATAAAACTGTTGATATCATAGCTTTTAGCATGAACTACCTATAGCTTGTAATTCTTGTTTTTTCAATAAGTATATATTATATATGTATTTTTTTTGGAGATATGAAGCTTAAAAGTGTACCTAAGACAGTGTTCCCCAACCCTCTTCCTCAATCCTGGCACACCTAACAGTCCAGGATTTAGGTATTACTCAAGTGTGTCTCAGTTTAAGGTGTTTTTGTTTATTTACGCAACACCTTAGATGCACCTGAGTAATACCTAAATCCTGGACTGTTATTTAGGCGTGCCTTGAGGAGAGGGTTGAAGAGCATTGACCTAAGTTATTCTGTTGCTAAAGGTAAAAGACATCTATATAAGATTAGTTAGTAAGACACACACATATATGGCACACAAGATTAAAAAGAAACCTAAAATTCACCTTTTTGCCTGTGCGAGGAATAGAAAATATAGGCAATGCAAAGATTATTTTAACAAAACAAAATACACTTTATAACTAAAAGTATTTGAGCACCTGACCATAATAGTTATATGAGCTTGTTGGACTATGGGCATTAATATGAAGCCCCCCTACTTTGTGGCTATAACATCCTCCACTCTTCTGAGAAGACTTTCCACAAGATTATGATGTGTGTCTATGGGAATTTGAGCCCATTCAGACAAAAGGGCATTTGCGAGGTAAGACACTAATGTTGGACAAGAGATGACCTAGATTTGTCCATTAGACTTCCAGATAGTGAAGGGTGATTCATCCACCTAGAGAACATATTTCCACTTTTCCAGAGTCCAGTGTTCTTGGAATCATACATAGCGATCTTTTGCTTGTGTGCAGAAGCTCAGCCATGGAGACGCATTTCATAAAGCTCCTGACACGTCCAGGGCTTGTGTTGATGTTGCTTACAGAGGCATTACGGAACTCTGGTGAGTGATGATACACTGGCGTAGGACAGGCGTATTTTACTCAGAGTGTGCATGGTCTACCGCTTCATGGCTAAGCTGTTAATCAGAGACACTTCCACTTTACAATAAGAGCACCAACAGAGGACTGGGGCAGATCTAGCAGGGCAAAAAGTTCACAAACTGACTTGGCAAAGTTAACATTCTATGACAGCGTCACTTTTAAATCCGTTGAGCTCTTCAGAATGACCCATTCTACTGCCAATTTTTATCTGTGGAGATCGCATTCTTATGTGCTTGATTTTATTGTGTTAACACAAAGTTTGTGCTACAGTTGCCAGGTCGCCATAGCGACAAGAAATCATTTCCTGGTCAGGATCACCATCATGTAATGGCTGTAGGGTCATGCGGTGGGTGCCTTGAGACACCCAGCAGGGTCATGTACTTTGCATTATGTGACCTCAGGAGTGAGAGCTGCCAAGTTCTTCACGAGGTAAAAGGGAAAGGAAGAGTTGATTGTGTACTTGTAGTCAATGTGTGTAGTATAGGTTGTGTTAGCTGTGTTATGTTAGTGTATGGCATTGAGTGTATGTCAGTATATAGCAGGGGTGGGCAATTAATTTTCCCATGGGGCCACATGAGAAATTGGAATGGTTTTAGAGGGCCAGACCTCTACAGACTACAAACTCCGAAGCCTTGTCCATTTTGTTAACTTATGTGCTGTTTAATAAAGTTATTCAAGCCTACGTCATTGGTAGAGGTGCTTGAATAAGTAAGGCCTGAATAACTATTAGCACAGCACAGAAGTGAACAAAATGAACAAGGCTTCGGAGTGCATACCGTATTTTTCGCTCTATAAGACGCACCTGCTGATAAGACGCACCTAGATTTTAGAGGAGAAAAAAAAGGAAAAAATATTTTGAGCTAAAAAATGGGCTAAAATATTTATTACAATAACTGAATAAGCTATGAACACAGTAAGACACACGCAGTAAGACACACACAGACACAGTAAGACACACACAGACACAGTAAGACACACACAGACACAGTGAGACACACACAGACACAGTAAGACACACACAGACACAGTAAGACACACACAGACACAGTGAGACACACACAGACACAGTGAGACACACACAGACACAGTAAGACACACACAGACACAGTAAGACACACACAGACACAGTAAGACACACACAGACACAGTGAGACACACACAGACACAGTAAGACACACACAGACACAGTGAGACACACACAGACACAGTGAGACACACACAGACACAGTAAGACACACACAGACACAGTAAGACACACACAGACACAGTGAGACACACACAGACACAGTAAGATACACACACACACAGTAAGACACACACACACACAAACACAGTAAGACACACACACACAGTAAGACCTCCCTCCCTAACCCCCCTTCTCAGTATCTCCCCTCTAACTCCCTAACCCCCCCTTCTCAGTATCTCCCCTCTAACTCCCTAACCCCCCCTTCTCAGGATCTCCCCCCCCGCCCCGGTCACTTACCTTAAACTCCTGTGTTGGAAGCGTGAGGCGTTTGTCTCGGGTGCCGGCGCTTCACTGCTGATCGCCGGCGTCTGACGTCATATGCCGGCGCCCAGCGTAAAGCGCCGGCACCCGAGACAAACGCTTCCAACACAGGAGTTTAAGGTAAGTGACCGGGGCGGGGGGGGACACCGGACTCATTGGTGAGTCACCAGGACACTCTTTGCGGGCCGGTCCGAGCTATTCAGCGGGCCGGATGTGGCCCGCGGGCCGTGCTTTGCCCAGGTCTGGTATATAGTGTAAGAGTTTGAGTTTTAGTGTGTGATGTTAGTGTTTGTGATTCAGGAGCGGCGAGACAAGCCTAGGGTGAGTATATCCAGATAAGCAGGGAAATGTAGCTCAGTGTCAACAATGATAGCTCAGCTTTTCCTTGTTTAAATAAGGCTCCTACTTTTTTAGGCTGCTCTTAGATCCAAACTATACTTGTCAACCCCTGCGTTGGCAATGGGTACGGCTAAAATACCTAAACGCAATAATTAAGAGGCATGTACTTTTGGTCATATAGTGTAGTTTTATATTCCAAAATATAGCTATTTTGCATTAAAATATGTAATGGAATAAGTAAATGAGGCAAATCACTGTTTGTTCTCCATGATACACTTTGATAAGAACATACATATTATGAAATTGATAGAATTTTGGGAAAAAAAACCTAACTATTATACATTAAAGTCTATGTGCTATAATTGGTCCATGAAGCTTTCAGTTTATCAGTTAATTGTGGCTACTATTACTGTGTTTTTATTTTATATAAGGAATTAAGCAGGTCTGTTTCTTATCATCGGTTGCCAGCATTAAGAAATTACCAGGAGAAAAAGAGTCAGATACAGAATAAGTGCTAATATTCCCAGATTAGCAGACCATGAGGATTTGGTAGATTAAATGTACATAAACCAGTCTTTAAACTGGTATTTATGTTAACTGCTAATGACTTCAACATCCAATTGCTTGAATAATAGATTCAACAGATTTTGCTTAAAGGAGCACTGGGTTGAACATACGTTTAGCTTTCACCTTTGTAATGTGATATACCACATAATATTTGTATATACAGTATGTAAATATAAAACAGTGATCTGGGGAGGACTTGTAATATTCAGCCTGGGGGGGGGCAAATCGACCCAAGTGACCCCAGTAAGAAAGCAGCTCAGTACATGAAAGACAATGGGCTTGATTCAACAAGCGATCAAAAATTTAAAAAAAATTCAAAAAGAAGAATACTAAAACCAAATTCGCTTGAACTCACTAGTAGTAATTTACCTCTAAGGCCACATGGCAATATCTAGCCTCTCACACCTCACAACAAAGGCTGTTTTCAATTTGAAATCACCACTTGTGCAAGCAGATAAATTTGGGGCAGCTAACTGAGATTAAAGTATAAGAACAATTACCGTAGATTCGATGAAGCTGGCTTGTACAGAAAGTGCTCCCAATGATTTCAATAAAAGTGCTTTCCTGCTCCAGATTTGATTATACAAATTGACTATAGCCATAAAATATTTTTAATAACATTTAATGGCATGCTAATTTTCTGGAACCCCTCTTTTACCTCTTTTTGAAATATCACATTACGTTTATTTACATAGTGCCAGCAGATTCCATAGTGCTGTATGAACGGAGTCAGTAACAAAAATCATGAGCAATAGCAAACTGGTACAAACGGGGAAGAGGGCCCTACTCGTGCGAGCTTACAATCTAGCTGATTTTAGTGCAATTAGGCAATATTATGCCATCTTCTCAAGTTTATTTACAGCTTTGTAATTGTTCCATATCTTGATTTCTCCATTCACTTCCTTTTTTTGGGTGTGTTTTGGGTGTGTTCCTGCATTTGTAGACATTCAACCTAAAGGGAAGGTCAGCCATTTTTTCTATGTTCGCTTTACTATGCAGTATCTCCCAGTGCATTTCACTTTATGTCTACTGGTGCCATGTAGTGCCAGCGGCACGGTAGCCTGCTAGAAATGCCCTACTGGGTGAATGTGTAAAAAATCCCACAGAAACACTCCCAAATCTTGTGGAAAGCCTTCCCAGAAGAGTATAAGCATGCGTATTAATGTCTGTGTATTTAGAGTGCAATGTTATAAAATTCCCTGTTGGTGTAATGGTCAGCTGTCCAACTATTTTATATAATTATGTGACTTTGTGTTACTTTACTTACTGTCACTTTGTGTATGAATAATTAATTACAATTTAATAAATTCTACACATGTACAATATTGACTTGTATATTATTTGGTTTTCAATAAATGACACAAGAGGAATACCAAGTTTTGGAAACCCTTTGATGGTGTTTCTCAAGTTCCTCAAAAGACTTCTCTACTAATGTCTAATTTTACTTTTCTGTAATAATTGAATTTGTTTCCTGTACCTTGCTTTTACAAAGCAATCTGATTCCTGAAACTACTAGATTAGAAAACCTAATTACACTAGGTAATGTACACATTAAAGCCTTTATAGCAAAAGACTTAAATAAAGAAAGTTAGACATTGTTCTATGGTTCTTATTATCAACACTGTGATTATTTTGTCAGTAAAATGTACTTTGGAAGATGATGTAGAATGTTCTAGTCCTGTAAATCTCAATTTATTCTAACAATGAAACAATTGAAAGAACACTATGAAAGCCATTGCATGTTTGTAGAATATACTACATACCTGACTCATGCAAAATGGTGTCTGTGTAAAAGTTAGGGGCACTATCAATCAAATATCAAAGAGTGATCATATTAACTAGGTTTGTGGGATTATGTCAACTAAAAAAATGTTCATAAAAATATCCTGTCCCAACACCATTGTGCACCCAACTCTGATCCTATCAAAACAAAGCCAAATAACAAAACTGGGTAAGAGATAGCTTTAAAAATAAAGTTGAAATTTAATTCAAATGTTAAAGATTGCTATTGTTGATGTGTAAATAATATAATGTATTTCTATCTCAAAATTGTTTTGCCATATTGTTTATTTGCAAAATATTAATTATCCCCAAGATAAGCTAATAAATAATACTTTTGGTTATCGTCGATTCATATTTTCACTATATGACACCTGACCATCATACCATACCATTCCAAAACCATGAGCATTACTATGGAGTTCCCCCTCCTTTTGTGGCTATAAGAGCCTCTACTCTTAGAAAGGCTTTCCACAAGATTTCTGTGCGTATCTGTGAGCATTTTTGTCCATTCAGCCAAAAGAGCATTTGTGAGGTCAGGTACTGATGTTGGATGAGAAGGCCTAGCTTGCAATTGATGTTCCAATTCATCCCAAAGATCTTCAACCTCACAACAATAGCACTTACAGTGGACTGAGGCAAATCTAGCAGGGCAGAAATTTCATAAATTGACTTGTGGCAAAGGTGGCATCCTATGACAGTTCCACGTCTAAAGTCATTGAGCTCCTCAGTACGACCCAATGTTTGTCTGTAGAAATGAACTTCCTATGTGCATGATTACATGTACCTGTTAGCTGAATGGGCTGAAACCACACCTAAACTCACTAAGGAGGAGAGGTGTTCACATGCTTTTGGCCATATAGTGTATATTACATCTTTAAAGCATTTGTGACTCTACCAAAAGTCATTTGCCAAACTCCATGCTTTCTTCTTGGGTCAGTGGTAACCTCTCCTACTCTATAAGACATTGATCCCTGCAGTTTGCTATAATTGCCATCAAGCAAAGATAATACATGTATAGCAAAAATATATCCTCTGAGACCTTTGTTGATGGTATTCATATCTGCAGGGACCTAGTCAAAACTCACTGTGACTTCCTTAGTATTCCTCTCCTTACAGAAAGCCCTGTTTAACGTTCTAACACTGCCATGTTTTGTGTTTGAATAAAATAGCACACTCACTAACTTACATTTTTGTACGAATTCATTTTCATGCAGAATTTTACCATTTAGTCCATTGGTCTGAATAACAAATGAACAAATGCAACATTGGACGAAAAAACGAACGTGCGCAATATCAAAATCTTTGTTCATTCGTTTAATACCATGGCCATCATTTTAAATACACTAAGTGAAGAGAGAATCTCGCCATTTCAATGTAACTTCTTCTATGCGTTTATTTCTTCTTTCCATTGAATCCGGACGGACAAATGGGATTTCCGAAAAAAATTTTGTCCGAACAGAAGACACAAAGAAATTGTTTCTCCCCAAAACGAACACGTTGGCGCCCCAGTCTAGTTAAAACTGACCTTGGCGGCACCAAATAAATGGCAAACATGGCTGCATGTGTCGATCTTATACTTTTGATGGCTGCACAATAATAAAAAAGCTATACAACTGGCAACAAAAGGCACATGACTGCCACCAGGTGATCTGACGGAGAGGCTAGATTTGGGAGAGCTGCTTCCTCAATGCACGTATCTCAAACTTGTGACTTCTTAATTGATTACTTTTAATGCACTACGCCATTAACAGTGCTATTGATACGAAACAAGTCATATTGAAGACAGTGATTCAATACATGTTCCATCTGGTGTCTGTCTGGCCACTTGACCACCTTTTCTTCTGCAATTATCTCAGTTGGAGGTTAATCCAGTGTCCTCTCTATTCATTATGTCTGTAGGTTTTTTTTTTACTGGAAGTGATATTTACAAGAAAAAAAAAAAAATAGCATAAGCAGCTAAATATAAAAAAAAGCTATTGAATTCATTTGCGGTTTGCAAGACTAATCCTTTAATGTTATGGCACTGACAGTGTATAAACTACGTACATCACATCCCAGTTTAAAAAGCTTAAAAAGACATTTGCAAAACACAAGGCATAAAAATGACTAACCCAATTTCACATAGTACTTTCACGTGGAATTAAACCAGGATTTTCAGCTTTCAGCTCATGGTAATAGCACCAAATATATGTTAAAAAATAAAATGGAAATTGTTCATGGTATCGTACAATATGTTAGCTTTGGAGACAGTATGCTTATTTACTAAAGCATATTTTTGAGCATAAAATACTTGTATTCTACCATAACTCATTAATGATTAATTATTAAGGATGTGGTTAGACTTTCCAGGTTTAGCACTCTGTAATACACAGTTAATATAGCAATATTTGAGTTCTATCAACATCGTAGGATCAGAACATAGTCCAAAAATGTTATATAGATTGCATTGTGCCATTGGTAGCAGCAGGACTGGTCTGGAGATTGTGGGGCAGCTTGTGCACTTTAGCCAACTGATGATGCAATTGCGCCCAGCGCATTTCACATTTCTATGATCATGTAGTCTGCGGCTGGACATATACACAAAAATATATTGTATACTATTATGGACACTGTCTACACTGGGACCAACGGTATATGCATTGTTTTGCATTCTAAGAATAATAATAGTCAAGTCAACGTTTAACTAATTCCAGACAATATTGTTAAATCTCATAAATAATATTTTTATGGACTTATTTTAGGACACTTAGCATGTGTGTGTATTTTTACATGTACACAATAATCTCAAGATGTAAAAATGGGGGCATTGGCACTAAATATAATTTGTTAAGGTATGTAAGAGATTAGGTGTCAATATAACTTTGATTAACCACGATCAGTGGTCGTTAAATAGTAGTAGTAGTCTTTTCTGCATAAAAGGGGCATATCCATTGTAATGACAAGAAAAAAGGTAGTCTTACACTGTGTGTGTGACATCATAAGACATCACATTGTATATTTGCTTGTGGTGCCATATGTTGATGTCATAAATAAGCGATAGAACCAGATATTTGATCTCTTGATGTGCATATTTGTAATTCTGTTAACAAGCTTGCAGTGCTAGATACCTTGAAAACACACATTCTTCTTGGACCAGGAAGGCGAAGGAATATTGTTTTACCACAAGAACATCAGGACATTTGATTTCCGTATAACAATATTTCTCTATTTGCATGTCTGACTCTTGACATAGCTGAAGAAAAGTTATAACGCGTGTCACAACGAAATATTAAAGAACAGGTGCTGGATACGCAAACAATAAAATTCATTCAATTTTGACCCGACACATATGAGCTTATCTAATTTCCAGTGGGAACATCTGCATTTATTTCAACCCCAATCACCTGATTCAAACACTGTTCTAAGACACCTGTAGCTAAGGCTACATGCACGTATTTACATAAAATAAGTGATTTTAAATTACTCAAGACACAATGTATATTAGCAAAAGTAGAAGTAATACTGCTTCACCAATGGTGTGTTTCCCAAATATTGGAAAAGGCACTTTAATCTGTCCTTCTAAGATATAACTCGGGCCAACAGGTGCAGGGTCACCACACTGATGTCAAGGTTTCGTTGAAGGTATAAATGTTGGGTAGATTTATAATAGTAAGAGGCAGACTACAGGGTTATATGAAAAACAGTTTTATATGATTTGGTTAGAAGGTCATCCAATTTTAAAGTTAAACACCCATAGCATAAGTATAGGATCACTGGGGATATAACAGAGCCCTTCCTTAGACATAAAGGCACAGACCCTCTTGTGATATGATCTGTCCATTAGGACTGGACTCCCAACAAAAAAAGGTAAGGCTGGTACAAAAAAGACTCTGGATGAGGTATTCCAGGATGCCTACTTAAAATGTGCCTACGTCTGGCCCCAAATATTTTTAACAATGCTATGCTTGGTCCTAGGCATTTATGCTGGTATTTCTAGGAAGATCTTGCCTAATCATCAAATAAGTGAGTAAGCTACTTATATATCTGGTGACAAGGTGCTGCATTGGTATGAACTGTAAATTGGGGCTGAATATTGAGCAAGATCTTTTTTGCACCTGACAAAAGAGGAGCATCACAGGTGGAAAAAGGGACTCTGGGGTCCCAAAGAATAAAGTACACTAAATTGTAAAGGAGCCATTTTAAAGTTGTGTTTCTAGACACCCAAGAAGTCACATGAGCAGTGACTTCTATTAACATTTATTACCGCCATCAAGTCATAAATAAATATGTTAGTGTTTCTATTAAACAGGATGCTAATAGCTGTGTACAGCTGTTAGCCCATTTGCGTTACAGTCTTACATGTCCAATCACTGTACCCATGGGACTGTCAGATGTTGCATGCATAGCCGGCAATCCCACACCCTCCCCTTCTCCTGTGCAAATTAATCCCTCCACTGGAGCAGCACCAAAGTATTTTAATACAGTAATAGCTTCAGGTCCATCAGAGCTATAGCATAGAAAGTGCAGCAGCAACTCAGCAGCAGTAGGGTCAGCACTGGGGAAGTCAAACTACAATGTTATAAATCTCCCTCTTGGTAATTTGGGTGGCATCAGAAGATTTGGAACGACAAAAGCCAGAGAGGACATTCATATCTAGCCACAATATAAAAAAAGGTTACCGTATTTGCTCGATTATAAGACGAGGTTTTTTTCAGAGCAAATGCTCTGAAAAATACCCCTCGTCTTATAATCGAGGTCGTCTTCTAATTAGACCTCAAAAAAATGTCTGCTGGGGCCAGGCTGCTTACCGGTGCTTTGGTCCCGAGCAGCGTCTCTTCTATTAACAGCAGGAAGCTAGCAGAGTGTCACATAATTCTGCCTCCCCCTCCTTCCTCTGGGGGCGGGGCCAGAGAAGTTGCTCGCACAGCCGGGCCCCTGCAGAAGTCTGCGAGTGGGAGATCTGCAGTTCAGGTAAGGGGGTGGGGGGTTTGAGCGTGTGTGTATGTGTGATTAATGGAATGAATGAGTATTGAAATGTTTGTGAATGAGTGTGTGTGTGATAGCATGGATGTGTAGGGGGGGTGGTAGCATGGCATAGGGAGGCTGTACTCAAACTCCTATCATCCCCAGGTTCCAGCATGTACTGTCTGCCTTGGCTTGGTAGGAGTTTGATTGCTGTTATATATATATATACCTCCAGAAATGCCTTTTAACCCCCTATATGCCACTCTGGCATATAGGGGGTTAAAAGGCATATCATGGGGCAGAGTGGCATATAGGAGGGCATAAGACATTTCTGGAGGCAGAGTGGCATATAGAGGGTTAAAAGGCACATCATGGGGCAGAGTAGCAAATAAAGGGGGATTAAGGCATTTCTGGGGGCAGAGTGGCAACCTTGGTGGCAAATGTGCATAGCTGGGGGGGGCAGGTTGGCAAATAAAAGGAAATAAAAAAATATATATTTTTCTCAATCATAGCTTTTATTAAATATGAAAAAATTGTTTACATGAATTAATATTTACCAGTAAAACTTTTTTCCTATAGGGTAGTCTTATATTCAGGCTTTTTGTTTTTTTCCTAAATTAATATTTAGATTTTGGGGGGTCGTCTTATAATCAGGGTCGTCTTATAATCGAGCAAATACGGTACTTAAAAGAACTGTTCAAATAAACAAAGCCCCAAGATTCTAATTGTTGGCACTATGGACTCCTGGGCAGTAACTAATCAAAACCTTCTTGCAGGGATACATTGAGGGGAGCACAACGTTCCCCTCATCCAGGCACCTCTTACACCTAGAGGGGGCAGGGGTGGTTGAGGAGTTGAAGGCTCTTTTTGAGTGGCTTAAGAACACATCATTATGCAATATGTCTTTAGCACAGGCCCACACGTGTACTCCATCTTCCTTAGCCCGCTCTTTTACTTTCTTGGGCTGAGGGCTGAGGAATGATGTTATATCTCTGTGCTGAACGCTGTAAAACTGTGTGCAGGGTGAGGGAGATGGAAACATAGAAACAAAGACTTTGACAGCAAATTCGGTCCATCTATTATGTCCATTTTTCCTGATGTAAGGGATTCAAACCCCTATCAGTCCTTGGTCTGGTCCCATAGTGAGGATTAGCTTTATGTCTATCTAATGCCTGTTTAAATTCCCTCCACCACTTCTGCTTGGAGACTGTTTAATTTATCTACTACCCTCAGTAAAGTAGAACTTCCTTACATTACATCCAAGCTTCTGACCCTTTAGTTTTAGACCATGACCTCTTGTTCTAATATTTACCCTCCTTTAAAATAAGCTTCCCCTTGTACTTTGTTAAATCCCTTTAAGTATTTGAGCATTTGCATTGCGCCCCCCCCATCTTCTTTCTTCTTAGTTATATCCTTAATCTTACCTGTTAGATCCCGTAGTCTTTCTGGATATTTTCTGTCTTGCAAATCACTTACCATGTGTAGCCCTCCTCTGAACTTTCTCCCATGTGTCAATATC
This sequence comes from Spea bombifrons, assembly GCF_027358695.1. Classification (NCBI taxonomy): domain Eukaryota; kingdom Metazoa; phylum Chordata; class Amphibia; order Anura; family Pelobatidae; genus Spea; species Spea bombifrons. The sequence goes on along the minus strand of NC_071090.1, from coordinate 19,357,943 downwards.
TTTCTGAAGATGGAACATCCACTAGACCCCTAGGACCAGGAAGGGAAAAGTGGACCAAAATAGGACTGAGGATAGGTGGTACATGAGACAAATGATTGTATCCAAAAGTTCTAGTTATAGCTCTGATATTACTGTATGTAGTATGATTTTTGTTCTGATCTTGTTATCATGGCACCTGTGAGTTATTAGTTATTAGACAGCAAGTAAACATTTTGCCCTCAAAGTTGATGTGTTTGAAGCAGGAATAATGGGCAAGCGTAAGATTCGGAGCCCTTTTGACAATTGTGGTGGCTAGATGAGTGGGTCAGAGCATCTCCAAAACTGCAGCTCTTGTGGGGTATTCCCAGTCTGCAGTGGTCAATATCAAAAGCGGTACACGGAAGGAAACAGGGTCATGGGCAGCCAAGGCTCATTGATGCAAGTGTTGTCAAATCCAACAGAAGAGCTACTGTAGCTTAAATTGCTTAAAAAGTTAATGATGGTGTCAGAATGCACAACACATCGCTTTTTCTTGCGTATGGGGTCAGTCAGGGTGCCCATACTGACCCCTGTCCATTGCCAAAAGTGCCTACAATTGGCAAGTGAGCATAAGAACTGGACCCAATGGAAGAAGGTGGCCTGGTCTGATGAATCACGTTTTCTTTTACATCACATGGCCTCCATGGATGCATCCTGGTGCAATGTGTGTCGTTTACCTGGAAAACACATGGCACTAGGATGAATCCATGGAGGCCCCACCTTGCAACTTACATGTCTTGTCAGATACCTTCAGAGGTGTAGTGGAGTCCATGCCTCAATGCGTCAGGGCTGTTTTGGTGGCAAAAAGGGGACCTACACAATATTAGGCAAGTGGTCATAATGTTATGGCTGATCAGTGTGTGTGTGTGTGTATATATATATATATATATATATATATATATATATATATATATATATATATATATAATGCTGCAACCAGGGGCAACCCCATGTTTGTGAGAGTGTATTCTTACAATTACGGTTTACGGTAAAATACTCGATTGACGTTCCAAAACATTTTTTACCACCTATCTTGCACCCATTTAAATCCTGTATCATGATCAGAATACCTTTTTACACTTTGCCCACTGCATGTGCCATAAAGAGCAAGAAAACAAAAATGATAAAGAGGGAACAGCTCAGGGTTTCATAATCAAAATGCATTCACATTCATTTTTTATTTTGTCAGCGTTTCCACACGATGTGCTAGAATCAGGAACACAAGCCAGATCCCTAACAGATGCATTAGGAATTATAATACCATCACCGCACTAAAAGGGCCATTATATCTGAGGATTACTCTACTCTCTGCATTGCTCTTTGAGGTGGCTAATATATCTATTTCTTTGTTATATTTCACAGCATGCTCCAGACTATGAGCGAATCAGTGTTATTTTAACCCTAACACAATCTAGCAACGGTTTATTGACTCTGTCCTTTGCTAATCCTATATCTGTTAAGATCTTTATGGAATCCAAGTTATGTTACAGTTTCATTTTTTTTAGAAAATCTGAACACATAAAATATGGTTGCCCGGTGCATATTGATATGAAAAGGTTTTCATTTATTTGGCTTAGCCTGTCCAAAGTTAATAGGATTTCCAAAAATGGGGAACTAAATTAAAGTTAACTTTTTAGAGGACTTGGCTGGATGTTATTTATGTATTACTGCTTCTTGTAAAAATGTGAAAGATTCCTGTTTGAGTTTCCTTTCTAAGGTAAATGATGGGATTTCAGCGTAAGATTTTGGAGGCATTTCACAGACTTTCCAATCTACAATTTCTAGAATAAGGATTTGGATTGTAAGCAGCAATCCGCTCAGCCATTCCTGTTTGAAAATGAAAGGGGTACAGCCTAACGTTATAATATTAATTTTTACATGTGTACAACAGGCACCTTCAAGTGCTTTAAAGCTGGGAAAATGTTAGTGCTATACTTGAGATTGTGTAGTTCATTGTTCAGAAGCCATACCCTGCACAAACACCATGTAGACCAGTGCTGTCAATAAGTGTAGGAGGACCTTGTTCAGAGTATGGTCAGGATGTGCCTAGACTTCACATTTGTAGGGTAGGGTGAACACATCGGCCATGTTTTTCAGGACACATATAATTTTTACATATCACTGACTAGCCTAGATAAAATGCTGCCCTGAAGTATGTGGGATGTATATCTGACTACTTGGTTCCCTTCCATAAGTCTATACATCCCACATACTGCAGGGCCGCACTTTATCTGGGCTGGTCAGTAATATGTAAAAATGATATGTGCCCTGGGATACATAGCCGATGTGGTCACCCTATTGTGGGGGAGCTGACACAATAATCACATAAGACAAAGCAGGAGGGATCATGGTAGCTCCACCTACTCCTTTATATGTTTAGCCCATTTTGAACAAGCTCCACCCACTTCCTTGGACACCCTGCTTATATCTCTCCATGTTTTCACAGATCACTTTTTTGTTAATGTAGCCCCCCATATTGTATCCTGCTGCACCTCTAGGACTTTTGAACTTTGGCTGGGTGTTCATGTGACCAATTGAGCCAATTATTATGATTTATTGTTTTATATAGCATCATCAAATTACATAGCGCTGTACAATGGGTAGACAGGACATAACAAGTAGTATATAACATAACAAATTGACTTACAGCAACAACAGGTGAGGAGGGCCCTGCTCAAACGAGCTTACAATCTAGGGAGAGCCCTGAGTTGGACCTCTCCAGAACAGCGTGGGACACAGAAGGAGAAGGACGTGCTGCAGCAGTGTAGTTCAGCAACAGCATCCCTGTTCTGAGGATCCAGTCTGTAGAGAGATATTATGGCATCATATTCCTAATATATTATTTAAGGGTATGCAATATATTTATATTAGGTATAATATAAATATTTTTATATTTTTGAGGATATGGTGTGTACTAAATAGGGTTTTGTTAATGGATGTAGAGCAGGAAAGCATCCATAACCTTTTACATGAGTGTTCCTTACCTCTTGTTTTGTAAATCCAGTGCTAACTACAGTTGAGTGTCACCTTTCGTAGCCGCTAAGAGGCATTGTGTGACTGAGCTGACGAAGGACCACCGTATTTTTTAAACAAAACATAAATAAAATATTTGCATTATTATGTTGCATGCTGCATCACGTGTGATGTAATCAAAGCCATATTCTGATTTCCAGGAGGCTTCCAGGTTGTAAGATCTGGCTTCTATGTTCAGAGTTTCTGTTTATGAGACATTTTTTTTGACAATTACATATAGTTCTTACAACCATTGGACAATAAGTGTAATTTATTAATGTATAGTAGGGGTCCCCCTTTAGGTAGGAAAATTGTTCATTTGAGGGAATAAAACATTTAAACTCTAGAAAGCCTCAAAAGTCTTATTGGATCAGTGGCTTTAGCTAGCCACGCAGCTGAAAATAAACAGGCTTGTGTTATAATGTATATTGTGAATCAAATCACTTACAGCTGATTACATTGATGGCTCCAGGTTTTCAAAGTTTAAAATAGCATTGCACAGATTTACCTCCCTTCCAATCTAGCAGCCAATTCATGGAAACACCAAATTGCACCCATCTCCAGCGGTAGAGACATCCAAAATTATAGTGCTCTGAACATTCAAAACGCAGCCTCGCAGATATTTTTTGTATGCACTATTATTTTGTGTCAATCCTTTACTGAATGAAAGCATCCAAAAATATGCAATTTCCATTTAGTATCATTAATTGTACTATAAGATCTAAGCTACCTGCAGCTCTCTAACCTCTGTTCAAAAAACCTGTGATCCCCAGTTAAACCCCCATCTAGGCTAAATCTGAAAATAACTGGCTCATTTTGTTACCATTTATAATTTATATATATATCTATATATATGAAACCAAAGAAAAAATGGGCACTCACGGGTCTTTGCAGTAAAGTGCATTAAGCACAATTTTATTTCAACCAGCACAGCCAACGTTTCGGACCACCTCCGGTCCTTTCTCAAGGCACCGGAGGACCTATGAAGACCATATATATATATGGTCTTCAGACATAGTTATATATATATAAAAAACTGGTTTACAGCGCTTAACTCTGCATGAGGATTTAAAGAGAAAGCCGCATTCTAGATTGTCCCAGCTCCTAATATCTACATTTATACAGAACAAGTTTTTACATTTATGGAAAAACCGCCTTTGTTATTTTCTGCTGCATCATGCGTTAAAATACTGCATTGTGCCAGGGGGATCTGTGATACGAATGAGATTGTAAAGGATCTCTAGCACTAAAGGCTCATCTACAGTTTGCTAGAGGCAGGGTCCCAGAATAGTGTTACAATGTACTGTGGACATACAATAGGATTTCAATGCAATTTTCACTAAAGTTTGCTTTAAAAAACCTGGCAGATTTCAGGGCTGAAAAATATAGGGAAGAATAACAAAAACGATAGATGTTGGTTTTATCTGAGATATGGCATTTCTCCAGGGACAGAGTTCACTTATCTGAACATAGAACATCCAAATATTTTGCAAAACATATTTGAGATGCTCAGCCAAAAATGGACAGCTGCTTCTTAGCCTGTCATACCCCGCTTGGGAGCATCTCAAGTTTTAGCTGTCTTGTGACATTGCAGAGGAAAAATCTCTATCAACATATTAGTCTGATCCTTCCCCAACGGCAGCGCCAGAACATCCAAATATTTTGCTACAATTTACCTTTTTAGTCTGGTTGAACCAAGATTGGCAAATGGATTTCGGTCCTAAAGAGGGACAGTGATAATGTATAATGCATGTTTTATTTGTTTATTTTTTTGTATTTCACCGGTTTTTAAAGCTGACCTGTCACTTTCCCTGCTGTATTTTATAATTCTGTAACTGTGCAATGTATCTTTATTTCCTTTTCTATGCCTCTGCATTGCTATTCTTCCTCCGTCTATTGTTAATTTCCTGATGCTGTTAATTGGTGGTGTAAGGAGAAAGAAGGAAACTTCAGGACAGAAACTAGATACCACCAAACCACTAAGTCTGATGTGTTAATGTGTTTATTGGTTTCCCTAGGTTGATTTTTTTCTGTCCTTTGGTTATCTCTCTACCATTTTTCACCTCCTGGCCCATTATTTATGACACCCCACTCAACCCCCATCCTCCCCTTCTCTAATACCATCACTTGTTGTAAATTGTAACCTCTATCATGTTGACCAGTATTGCTTCAGACCTGATGAAGAGATAACTCCAGAAAGCTTGTCTTTTAAATATTATGTTAGTCCATTAAAAAAGGTATCACCGCATACTCTGCAATACTCTCAAAACTTTTTTTTTAAATCGTGTCTACTGGACTAATACGGTTTAACCCGTTTACATTATATATATGTATATACACACACACACTCACTGGCCACTTTATTAGGTACATCTTGTTAGTACCAGGTTGGACCCCCTTTTGATTTCAGAACTGCCTTCGTTCTTCGTGGCATACTTTCTGCAAGGTGCTGGAAACATTCCTCAGAGATTGCTGCAGATTTGTCGGCTGCACGTCCATGATGCGAAATTCTCGTTCCACCACACCCCAAAGGTGCTCTATTGGATTTAGATCTGGTGACTGTGGAGGCCATTGGAGTACAGTGAACTCATTGTCATGCTCAAAAAACCAGTTTGAGATAATGTGAGCTTTGTAACATGGTGCATTATCCTGCTGGAAGTAGCCATTAGAAGATGGTACACTGTCGTCATAAAGTTATTTACATGGTCAGCAACAATACTCAGGTAAACTGTTGTTTTTAAACAATGCTCAATTGGTACTAATGGGCCCAAAGTGTGCCAAGAAAATGTCCCCCACACCATTACACCACCACCAGCCTGAACCGTTTATACAAGGCAGGATGGATCCATGCTTTCATGTTGTTTACACCAAAGTCTGACCCTGCCATCTGAATGTTGAGTTACTGTTGCCTTTCTGTCATCACGTTGCCCATGCTCCTCTGAACGCTGACATCAACAAGGGATATTCGTCTACACAACTGCCACTTTCTCACTGGTGCTGGCAAAGTCCCATGTGTGTAATATGGTTACAAGGGCTGGCCTTTGGTGTATGTGATCTATGCCTGTAACGTGTCATGTGTATGATGCGCTCATAAGGGGTGGATCCAAGGGGGCAGCAAAATTTAGTTTATTCCTAAGGTGACTAAAATCCTTGAACCATCCTTGAATTGTGCTGTTAAAAAAACAAAAAAAAACCCCAAAACTCCACAGCAAGTAGAATATCATACAATTGCTTGCATCTGTAATTCCAGTAAGTTTTCAACTAAGAGAAATGTTACAAACAAATTGACAGCAAAGACGTAGATAAAAACAAAGCAACACAAGATGAACCGATGCAGATTTTATCCAGAAGAATGTTGGTAACAGCACTTAATAAATACTATTGTGCTCATAATGCCACAATTGAGGCATCCAAAAATATGCCAGTAATATGTTTTGTCTAGTTTCCTAGCAACCTGCTCATTGTGATTCATACTTATTTTAATGATATTTTTAAATCTATGCATATATAGAAACAAGGTGTTAAATCAGAAAAGAAAAAAAAATGGCCCATGTATATTATTTGTCTAATGTAATCAACCAAAGCACTGAACCAAGTAAGTAGAAAAAGGACGACGGGCAACCCAACAGTATATCCATCCAGTAAATCATGTTTTCCACTGTTTAGCTCTGCTACTGCCAAATATTAGCAGAATTTGGTGCAGATCAGAATATCCTGACATTTTCTTTTTTTGGTCCACGAGACCATTTTGCTGAGGAATTTTATGCATTGCAATTCTGTCTAAAACGAAGTGTCTCGACCATCGACGTGCCACGTTGTAGATCTCCTGCTCTGGTGGGCATGGGTAGCATCAGTAAGTGCAGTGCGCGCACGGAACAGGGCACATGCGTCCATACAAATGAATGTGCATAAGAAATAATTTTCTACTGTCTACAAAAATGAAACTGCTTGCTCTGATTTTTGGACAATCTGACTATTCTATTGTCTCATCCTGCTGCTGCTGCTGGTGCTTGGGTGGTTCTTACACCCTTCAGATCACCCAGGCTAGTGATGTTCGCAAAGAGAGTCCATTTCTGCTCCGGTGATCCGGATCCTAAAATGGATTGTTGACACTAAGCTTATGAGTATTGCTTGAAATATTAATTGTTTACATTAGCACACATTTTCAAATACACTCCAAAGCTTGTGGAAAGTGTTTCTAGAAGAGTGGAGGCTGTTATAGCCTCAAAGAAGGGGAAGGCAACACCATACAGCATCTCACAAAAGTGAGTACACCCCTCACATTTTTGTAAATATTTTATTATATCTTGTCATGTGACAACACTGAAGAAATGACACTCTGCTACAATGTAAGGTAGTGAGTGTACAGCCTGTATAACAGTGTAAATTTGCTGTCCCCTCAAAATAACTCAACACACAGCCATTAATGTCTAAATATGTGGACATCTGTGTGCTAGTCCATATTTTGTACGGGTATAGTTGGTGTGCACACGGTAGACAGCACACAACACTATTCTGCAGTCCCAAACATGCACACAGTATAAATATGTAGCGTGTCCAAAAGCTCCAAGTATCACAGTTGATTACTAGACCCCTGGATCAGTCTTCACAAATGGAGGGGGGCTTTTAGAGCATGACACTTTGTAAGCTTTTAAAATATGACAATGGCTACATGGGCTGCATATAAGTATGGATATGGATAAATATAATGCAAAAAACAAGAGTTCAGTGCATGCCCAGTAAATACCATTCAAAACAACCCTATTAAAGGCATAACTATTGGCACTATATGGCACCTATATCAAAGTACCCCAAGTAGCCAGCAGCGGGAAAGAATTCCAAATAAAATCATGGTGGAGTAGATTGTTGAACACATCTCCTGAGCAGCAAAAAGCTGGGGAAAGAGGCAAAAGCATATGGAGGAATTCTATAAACACAATGGAAATTTAAAGGCACTTTTCAGCTCTCGTATGAATTAAAGTGCATATGATGGCTGGACTGCCCTATTAATATAATATAATGTTTTCAAAGCTGCAAACAAATTGGTTTTGAAATGTAATGTTTCATTAGGATTACAAATATTTTAAAGGATGATTTCTGGGACAAATAAGAGACATAAGTCTCACTAGGGGGACTGCCCCCTTAAAACTAGGATATCCTGCACCCTAGATTTCTGTCTTCATTAATTTTCATTTTAAGAGCATTGTTTGTTTTCTGCACTATTTTGTGCAAGAAAGTTTTCATTTTCATCTAATTTTGTATGCAGATTAGGTATTGCAAAGCCTCCTACAGGTACAAGACTTGAACAGCTGTCACAGAATCTTTAATGGACTGACTTTCTTCTAGAGAAATAATTAAACTTCATTTTAAATATTACAAATAACTCCATAAAAAAGATTGTACATTTTTTTTTCTTAATGCACCAAGCAATTGTGTTATTTCAGCAACAGGGAAAAGCCAAATGAACAGGTTAAATAATGTGATCATTTGTCTGTGTTCATCCATTATCAACAAAGCAGTAGGAAATATCCTTTAATCATCATTACAAAGTATTTGACATCATTGCAGTGTTTATTACATTCTTCAAGTTGAACAGTAAACAATTGAAAGTATCGCTAAGCTTGAAAAGTAACTTTACTACCTTTAAAGAACAGTTACATTATATTTACATAAGTGTTCTTTGTATTGAGTTTAGGGCTGCCGATTATTATTTCGATTAATCGATCAATCGGATAAAAAAAATGAATGTACATTTTTTATTTATTTCAAATAAGTTAATAAACAAACATGATGTTAAAATCAGCAGACTAAAAAAACTTTGAGAAAAATGCATTTCTTGTTTTTATTTCCCAACCTGCCCCCCCCCCCCCAGTTATGCACATTTGAGTCCAGGCTTGCCACTCCGTCCTCCCCAGATATGCCGTAGATAGCCTATATGCCTTATACCTCCTGATATATCTTATACCCCCCCAGATATACCAAAGTGCCCTCATAGATTAACAGACTCATTCACAGACTCGTTCGCGGACTCTTTCACAGCACACTGACACAATACTATTATAAATTAATACAGGATTAATCTTCACTGCCCCCAGGATTTAGATTCCCTTTAGTTTGTCCCCCTTTGCCTCTAACTGCACACAAGGCAAAAGTACAGATTAAGCAAGTGCTGGTCAAGATGCAATCTACAGACAACAAATGATCAAAGGAGGTATTTTTCCAAGACTTTTGAAAACAATCAATATGTATTGCTTGTAGGAAATAAAGGAAAGAGAAGATGTGATGGAAACATTTAAATACATGTTGCATGTGATTACATGGTCTTTACAATGACAAAAAAACACAGGCCCTGACCCCCAGGATGCAAACCAGTATGGTCTCTGGCCATTCTAGACTGGATTTCTATTCCCTATGTAGTTTGGGGAGTGGTCACTACAACTATCTTCTTACTGACACATACTGAAAGCTCTCCTGCAGTAAGGTGTGGACCTATTAACGTTTATGAAGTCAAAGAGAATTTATATTTCTACAAATAATCACATTCATGTGGATTATAGTTCTGTTTGCTCTGATTAACTCATTTTTTTTACACTGTAATTTGCGGCTCCATTTCCATCCAGCTTCCTTGCCCAAAGCATTAAGAATGTGAAATCTTACAAGCAGACATTCCCTAACCTAAATATATATAGCTGATTAAAGATAATGCTCATCCTTTACACGTACTTTACTTTTAACCTCAGTTTCTATTTGAGGAAGCCACTGTAATAGAAATAGTTATATTTGCTAAGATGTGTAATTGACATTTTCTAAGACTCAAATCGTCATGTTGCTACGTATAAATTGGATCATTTCTGCAAAAAAGGTAATATAGTTGGCATACTGAGTATTTGGCTCTAAACAAGAGAATGACTAAGTCCCCATGTTCTCGGAACAGAAAACATATGCTGTGTGTGAATCACTAGATCAATTATGCAATAGATGGTATGCTGAGTATTTTAAATCAAATGATATGTACATACCACCATTGTTTTAATAGTTTCTATGTCTCTCTAACAGAAAGATCTTCTGCTTACCAAATGGAAAACTCAGAATGGCCATGGGATATACTGGAACACCCAGCAACCGTAGGGATAACTACACAATATTGTTAATCATATTGCATATAGTCAGCTTACAAGCATTGGCCTTGTCATATGACTGTATCTGTGCATGTGATTGGCTGTAGAAGTGATCACATGCACAGATGCAATTGTACCTGTTGCGACAATTTTAACCAATGACGTAGCGGGTACGTCATTGGTCCTATAGCGGTATCTTTCCGTGGCATAGGTGTACCTGGTATGTCATTGGTTAAACATAATTTTATGAATAGATATAAAGCTCCAATGTTGTTCAATGTTGCTTTGGCAAACATGACACAGTTACACTAAACTATAAATATTAAATTTTTGCATTTATGTAGTCTGATTGCTGGCACAGTTTTTGTGCAATGTAACTCTAAAAGGGAAAAATAATAATTTATTGAGGTGGAGTTAAATTGAAGCAACACTGTTACATCACGGGTTCTAAGCTGTACTGATCTAGAATACTTATCTCATGGAAGCTCTTGAAAACGTGTTAATCTGCTTCCTGTGCATTCTACTATCGCTACATTTATTTAACATTGGTACATTGATAACATCAGTAAAACTGAAGGATCCAACAGTTGATTTTTTTTCTCTTAGAAACGCTAGGTTTAGAAGGGTTGCTATTAGATAATTGAATTCCTTGTTTATTTTCTCATCCTCTTTCATGTTTGTCTGGATGTGTTACATAGTGTTCTCCTCCTACAATAGTAATAATAAATAACCTCAGTGTTCATTAACATTCATTTCTAACATTCATTTTCAAAGGAACCAGTATTGCGGTCACACCAGTGACCAACCAGTATTGCGGTCACACCAATAGAATTGCATTATATTCTGGGTGTTTGGGGGCATCTTTGGAAGCTGGAATTCCCTCTGAATTCCAGCTTCCAAAGATGCCCCCAAACACCCAGAATATAATGCAATTCTATTGGTGTGACCTCAAATATGAAAAGGTTGTTATAGGGTTGCCATCAAGCCAAAATATTCCTCTCAGACAGGGGAGAATATTCTCTTACAAATATTATATTTCCAAACAATGAAATACATGAAAACTGATACTTATTTCTATATTTCAAGTTTAAAACTGACACCACAAGCATTTTCGGAACCCATGGTTTTTAGTTATTCAGAACTGACATTATTAAAAATGCATTTCCTGTTTAACATCATCTTTTTTTTGGAATGTGATCACACCAGTTATATACTCTCATATATTTTATATTTTGCCTGGCATTTCCATTAATGAAGATCAAGTATCGGGCTCATCAGGGTCAATTCCATTATCCGTGATCTCTTCTGTGATGTACTAAAAGTCTATCATGCCCTATATTCCAGAAAGCTCTCTTTTTCTTGAGAGCTCGATTTGCCTGAGCGCACTATCCTGGGAGATGTTGTACAATTCAATCATCAACAAAGCACCCACAGTACACGAGAAGCATCAACATGTAAATACAATAATAACTGAACACATTTGGTGGATCCTTGACATCCTCATGTACAATGAAAAACATCATTTTAAATAAGGTTTAAAAAATCAATTATAACAGCGGTGAGCGGCAGTATATGGAGGACATAGGGCTCATGCCATGCCCCTCTTTTGTTGGAGTTAACATTAACAACAGGTTTCTAAATCTCGAAACACAATTTTTTGGCTGGGAGAATACTCTCCTTTATGTTTTTTCAGCCTAGGTAACAAAGCAGTATAATAATTTAAGAGTCAATCCAATAATATCCTGCAACGGGTGCAGTGGTCTAAAAATGGGCAGGCCGTTGATTAACACAACATGATATACAGTATTTGCTTCATCCTTCACCTTTGGTCCATATAAGTTAACCATCTAGCATTTAGATAGCATTGAATGGTTCCTAAACATCGCTCCCCTGCCCTGGAGATGGGACAAAAGGTTAAAACCAGGCATTTTTATCTTTTATTTATTAAGCGCCAACAAATTACACAACACTGTACAATTTTAATGGGGTAGTTAACACGCATAACAAATATAAATTAACATATAAAGACACATCAGGACATGAGAATCCTGCCCTTGCGATCTAGCCTTATGGGCTTTTGAGGACCCAATAATGTAACAATAAGGAGCAGTCCAAATCATGAAAATTCCATGCGTATAGGCAAAATAATGTTTTACTCTGTATGGCAACCATAGAAATGAAATGAACAAAGCAGGTATTAACCTAACTGATAAATACAAAGAAATCACAGAAACAAAACCAAGTCACCGCTATTTACACAAAACAGTTAAAAGGTGATTGGTTGAATGCTTTCGTTTAATTGCACATCAAACATATCCTGAGATTTTGTACTCCGTCACAATGCATTAGGCCTTAACATAAAATCTTACAGTGTTCAGTATATATTACACATGTATGGCGTTCCCGCTCATCAGTCTTCTGCAGCCATGATGCTTTCTTTCATGTCAATTTATTTCTAAAGGCCCCAAATAAAACAGAATTCAAGGAGAATTTAGAACTTATCTGTATTCTTTTTTTATAGTTCATTATTCAAAAGGCAGTAAATTCTGAAGTATTAGAAACCCACCGTCTGCGCATACCTTGGAATTTGGCAGGTTTGATTCAAGTTAAGCGCCATTGCCAAACTCTGGACAAGTGGACAGAGTTTGGTCACTGCTATCTACTCTGTTCTTATCCTGTGCTTTTAAAGGCTAATCGGGATCAGCCCCCCAATAGAAGCAATTTCCTGCTTCAAGCAGCCAATCAGTGGGTTTCAGGAAGTGCTTCAAAATATTGTTATGAGCTCCAAAATTACTACAGTTTTTTTTTTAAAAAGTACATCAATAGGATATTCTATGAAAAAATGCATTTAAATCTTAAGTACTTAAAATAGCTTAGTGAAGTAAATGTATTAAACAAGAGCGCCCTGTAACTGGTTTGTATGGCTATATAAAGGCCAGTCTGGTAGGAAGATGGTTAAATTTGCATGTGCTTCTCTACTCCATAGACTCTCAGTTCCTACCCCCTTTTTCTCTGGGGCCATAAATCACTGTCTCGGCAGAAACACTGGCGGCGCATCCTCATTTAGGGTATGTATGTATTTGTGTATTTCTTTTGACATTTTTATTATTACAAGATAGTTCCCCTGAAGGGGAAATGAATAATGAAACATAAGCTTTTGCATTTATAGAGAACGGTAAGCAAATTTGGAAAGCGATCTCGAGCACAGTGGAAAAAAAAAAATTGCCAAATACAGGGTACTGTCTATTATTTTAACCCTTTATGCTCTAAATTATTTTACAAATTGGTATTGGTTTAGGTACCCTTAAACTTTAGGATACTGTACCATCTTGCCATTAAGAGGATATAGATATTATAGGGCGCTACTGTTTTTTCAAACTAAAATTATTTTAAAAATAATACTTCTTTTCTACTGATAGCTTTAGATACCCATAATCAGACTGAGGTGCACCTAACATTATGCGATGGCATAAAATTTCATAACTGCACTAGAGTTGTAAAGAAATGGATGTTCTTGCTATCTTACTAAATAAACTACATTTTCTTTTATAATGTAACTGGTATTATCTAAAAGTCCTATCCTTGACAAGTACACATACATGTTGTTACATCACGCTTCAAGAGGCCAATATTGGAATGACCTTATATCATTACTGGTGAAAGATCAGCTGACTTTGAAATCTGGGTTGAAGATACTACTCTGTGTTCTAGGGCCATGGAAAAATATTTCAGTTTTCCACAATACTTCAAATATATCATGTTTAATAAGCTCTATGAGTATTAGCTGTGTCAAATAAATTTAAACACCATTATCAGTTTAAAACGTCCATAGATTATAATAACATATAACGCCACCATGTTAAATGTCAAAATTAGCTTGCTATGCACATCGCTTGCGTCCATGGATTTTAATAATATCAACCTGTGGAAAGTCATGAACCTTTTCTAGCATTCAGTACTTATCCGATATTACATATTTTTATAGTGTCACCATTCTAAATGTCACTGTAACAGGACATGGTCCTGCTGTTATTTTGGTTATATCTCTGCTATTATATTTTCTCTGTTTTTTGTTTACCATGTAGATTTGTTTTAATTAATGTTGTTTCATTGGTTATAGTTATAATGTTAGAACCATCTTTCATTATCGGGACTGTATCATTTTGTATTTTCTTCCTCATTTTTATTTCTATGTGTATTCAGATTGACTCACGGTCTAGTCTATGTTTAAGTGTTACTTCCCAGATCCCTTCACCTAAGCCAGGCACGTCAAAGTCCGTCCCGAGGGCTGATTGCGGCCCGCGTTCCGGACTGATAGGGCCCCCCAGATAAGTTGCCCAAATATAGATCTGTTTTTTGATATTAAAGGCAGAGTGATTTAACACCTGTTTAGATTTGTCATCCAAGTCACAAAATGAAAAGTATGCCGTTTTCAATAAACTTTGCATAAAATAGTTAATTTGCATTTAATTTTAATGGTTCAAAGAATGTCAGGCAAAATGGTCGGCCCTCGCACATGTTCACTTCATCAAATCTGGCACTCTTCGAAAAAAGTTTGGACATGCCTGACCTAAGCCATTGTTGAATCTTTGGCTGGCTGAGCGTCATGGTAATTGCAGTAACAGTAAAGCTGAAGATGCTAGCTGTGAATTAAAATGCCCATGATTCTCAGCCAGTCAGGTGTCCACCATAATACTGGCTGAGCATCATTGGAAGAGTAGTCCACAGCAGCAGAGATTTTTTTAAATGAAAAAAGGCTAATGTTACACACATCCGCCCATAAACACACATATAGACATACACTGCCTTTACACACACACACATATACAGGTACACTGCCCTTAAACACACATATACAGGTACACTGCCCTTACACACACACATACAGGTACACTTTCCTTACACACACACATACAGGTACACTGCCCTTATACACACATATACATGTATATATATATATATATAACCAAAATAATAGCAGGACCACATCTTTTTACAGTGACATTTAGAATGGTGACACTATAAAAATATGTAAATCTTTTTACACATAAAGGATAATAGTTGTTTTAGGAATTTATTAAATTGATTATAGTTTGAATATTCTAGGAGCCTAAAAAATACATCCAATAAAACATCACATTTTAATAAAAAGTGTTTTCTGGTCTATTCACTATTCCAGAGTTTAGAAGAAGCTAATATGTAGAGAGTTTTGGATACCTCTAGAGATGACTCCCCAATTTATTTTAATCTAGTACCAATTTATAAGTAGGTTTCTCATTATTTGAACTTACAGTGCAATTAAATTTTGAACACCAATGAGGTTTCTTCCTAACATTTTAGTGTTTACATACACACACATTAAGTTTCTTAACTTTAGCACAATAATTACACAGGACTGTGAAAGATGTGTTAAAATGATCCAGAATCTTTGGTAAGGGGAACATGTCTTTTTTGTTCTGGAAGATGAAGTTTGGCAGCTTAAATGCATAAGATAACTGAGAAGTCCCCTTATGTTCCCCACCACCAGCTGTTTTCCTTGCAGGAGATAAAACACATCTCCTGGCTTGTGATATACTTACCGCCTGTCAGCTCCAGAGCTGGCTCAGGATCGAAAAGCGCTTGCCTGATTTCAATTGGAGTGTTTCCTGCGACTGATTGGGTGATTAGCTTCCATGAGATAAACCTTTAAACCCTATATCGCTAAAGGGAGTTTAATTCAATAGCTTTAGTTATGGTAAAAGCTGTCGTGTAAACAGAAACCGAAAAGACAAAAATATACATGAATATACAAAGAGTAATACTCTCCTTTTAGTAGAAGAACACTCTCCAAGGACTCCTCTTGTCCTAATAGATATCACAACACCCAGAGAGATTCCACTTAATTTAAGGTAAGCAAATTGATTGGATTTGGTGTCTCCACTGAAATTCAAATAAATATATGTAAAAAGATAAAGGATAATATAGCATGTTTAACTATTTATCCACACACTACAAGGCACAGAGACCAGCTCCATTCCTTAAAATAGTTGCATATGATAAAAACCTGATAGTGGTGTTCTAGAACTTCTGTCTCCTCAGAGCTGTAATGGCAACAGTTCCCCTTTAAGTGTAAAATTCACTAATTAAGACCTCTATCTATCCACCCACATAAAAGTATGTGGACACCTAACCATCACACCTACATGCGGTGTCATAACGACAGGGGTGTCTGGGGCAACCCCTGCGATCACTTGTTTGTATCGGGCAATGATGGCACAGACAAGCTGTTTGAGGCCAATGAAGGCAGATACCAGCTGTTTGGGGGTACTAGCAAGCAGAGGGCAAAGATGGCACAGGCAGGCAGTTTGAGGGTAAGGATAGCACTGCCTATATGAGCTGTTACAAAACAATGGTCATTAATTTGGTGTTGCCTCCTCACTTTTATGGCTATAACAGCTTCCTCTCTTCTGGAAAGGCTTTCCACAAGATTTTGGAGTGTGTATGTGGGAAAGTGTGTTCATTAAGCCAAAAGAGCATTTGTAAGGTGAGGGACTGATGTTCAGTGGGCGTTAGGTCAGGGCTCTGTGTTTCACGTTCTACCCAGGCTGCGGAGCTGCATATCTCTATCTTGCTTCAGTTTCTCTGTTTTGCTTCAATCTATTCCTGGATTTCCTTATGCTCTGTTCTGATCTTCCATTCCTTGCTCGTAGTTCTGCTCTTTGCTTCAGCTCTGTTTCCTTTATAAGGTGTGCCCCACCCGTTATGTTTGTCTCAGTCTGCAGTCTAAAGGTATGTCTCATTGCTATGTGTTTAGATTTCTTGTTTGGTTTGTTTAGTACCTCTGTAAGCAGCATTTAGCGTTAGAACCCACCGTATATTGGACTACTTTGTAGTGGTTGGCTAAGCATACTATGGCCATAAGATGTGACGGAATCTCCAATAGTTATCATATAGTCCTAGGCTAGTTCCTGTATTTATGTGTGTCCTGTCTTGTATCCCGGGTAGAGGGGTGTCCTGTCCTGTATTCCCGGTAGAGGGTTGTCCTGTCCTGTATCCTCGGTAGAGGGGTGTCCTGTCCTGTATCCTCGTTAGAGGGGTGTCCTGTCCTGTATCCTCGTTAGAGGGGTGTCCTGTCCTGTATTCCCGGTGGAGGGGTGCCCTGTCCTGTATCCCCGGTAGAGGGTTGTCCTGTCCTGTATCCTCGGTAGAGGGGTGTCTTGTCCTGTATCCTCGTTAGAGGGGTGTCCTGTCCTGTATTCCCGGTGGAGGGGTGCCCTGTCCTGTATCCCCGGTAGAGGGTTGTCCTGTCCTGTATCCTCGGTAGAGGGGTGTCCTGTCCTGTATCCTCGTTAGAGGGGTGTCCTGTCCTGTATTCCCGGTGGAGGGGTGTCCTGTCCTGTATCCCCGGTGGAGGGGTGTCCTGTCCTGTATCCTCGTTAGAAGGGTTGTCCTGTCCTGTATTCCCGGTGGAGGGGTGTCCTGTCCTGTATCCCCGGTGGAGGGGTGTCCTGTTCATGTCGGATCTTGAGTATTCCTTGACTTGTTCCCTGTTTTACCCTGTATAATGTATATCTTGTCCCTTGCTTGTTATGTTTCTGCTATATACTCTGCTTAGCTTCCCTACTCCCAGCCTGCAGCATCCTGCACATGATTCTAGTGCTATGTCTCATGCCTGCTCCAGGGTGCCTGCAGGATATCTCCAAGTCTCTATCATTATCCGCGGCTATGTCAGGGCGCTGGTATGTGGCTGCCCTGCACCAGGCCCTGTCCAACTCCGCTACTGCACCGTAACTCCTGAACACAATTTTTGGGTGCTCTGGGTCATTACAGTCGTCTGTATGGACCCGGTTCGTGACACTGTGCAGTCCACTCGAGTTCCTGGACCTTGCTTTGTGCACTGGGGCACAGTCCAGCTGGAACAGGAAAGGGCCCTCCCCAAACTGGCGCCACAAAGTTGGTAGCATAAATAATCTAAAATGCCTTTGTATGCTGTAGCATTAACATTACCCTCAGGGCCGGCCCAATACATAATGCTGCCTGGGGGCGAAGTTTAAAATGTCGCCCCCCCCCGCCGACATTTTAAACTTCGCTGACACCATTATCTACCCTACTCCCCCCCTCTCCCTTTGTACTTACCTTACAGCGTCTCCTGCGCCGGTTCTCCCTGCTCTGACACGGTGCCGGCTTGTGATGCTGAGCGCTGGAAATTTACGTCACTTCCGACATTCAGCATTACAAGCCGGCACCGAGACCGAGCTAGAGGGCTTGCAGAGGAGAGAGAGAGGGGCGCCGAGCAGGTACTGGCATCTTGGTAAGCGAAAACCACTCGGCACCCCTCTCTCTCCCCTCTGCGAGCCCTCTAGCTCGGTCTCGTTGCTGGCTTGTAATGATGAACGCCGGAAGTGACGTAAATTTCCGGCGCTCAGCATTACAAGCCGGCACCGTGGCAGAGCTAGAGGGCTCGCAGAGGAGAGAGAGGGGCGCCGAGTGGGTACTGACAACTTGGTAAGCGAAAACCACTCGGCGCCCCTCTCTCTCCTCCGCTTAAAAGAAACCAAAACGCTTGGGGCGGCAAAGTGCCGCCTCTTCCAAAGTGCCACCTGGGGCAATTGTCCCACTCTGCTCCATTGTAGGGCCGGCCCTGATTACCCTTAACAGGAACTAAGGGGCCTAAACCCTGAAAAACAGCCCCAGACCATTATCCTTCCTCCACTAAACTTTACAGTAGGCACTATGCCAAACCAGATTATTTCATCAGACTTCCATCTATAGCTAGTGATGCTATAGATGACAGACAACTATGTGCTACAGTACTCAGGAGCTCCGTACAATGAGTGTGTGTGGTCTACGGCTTTGAGGCTGAACTGTCGTTACTCCTAGACACTTTGTTTCACAATAATGGCACTTATATAGCGGACCGGGCAGAACTCGCATGCAGACATTTCATGACCTGACTTGTGGCAAAGTCCTATGACAGTGCCACCTTTAAAGTCACTGAGCTCCTATGTGCTTGATTATATATTAGCAACAGATGTGACTACTTTCAATAACGAAGAGGGGTGTCCACATACTTTTGGTCATATAGTGTACACACACACAATATACCGTATTGGCTCGGATATAGGCCGCCCCCGTATATAGGCCGCACCCTAAAAGTTTGGTGCTTTTTTAAAGAAAAAGTTTTTTTCTTTAAAAAAGCACCAAAAAAACATGCTGCCACTCTGTCTCCCCCCCCGAGATATGCTGCCACCCCCCCCCCGAGATATGCTGCCACTGTCCTCCCCCCCGAGATATGCTGCCACTGCCCCCCCCCAGAGATATGCTGCCACTCTGCCCCCCCCCGACTTACCAGAGCAGACTCCCGGGTGTCTTGCGGGGCCGGCAGGGGACATCTACGCAATACACGTATACAACTTCCGGAAGTTGTATACGCGTATTGCGTAGATGTCCCCCGCCGGCCCCGCAAGACACCCGGGAGTCTGCTCTGGTAAGTCTTGGGGGCAGAAGTAAAACGCATCGTGCGGACGGTCACCGGCTGCTGCGATGCGGGTAAACAACCTCCGCTGCCGGGACATCTGCACGATGTGCTTTAACAATCTCCCTTGCCGGGACTCCCCCCGTGGGAATTCCCGGCAAGGGAGATTGTTAAAGCACATCATGCAGACGTGCCGGCAGCGGAGGCTGTTTAACCGCATCGCCGCAGACGGTGACCGTCCGCACGATGCGCTTAGACAACCTCCCGTGCTTGCACCCCCCCCCGTGGAAAGTGCTGCAAGGGGAGGCTGTCTGAGCACATCTGAGAGTAGGATACAGGTCCCCTGCACCGCTGCAGAGGATCTGTATCCTAACCCCGCTGCATGTCCTGGGCGTTGGGCGCTAGACCCCGAATATAGGCCGTACCCCCACTTTAAAGACTTAAAGTGGGGGAAAAAAGTACGGTATATTTATCACATGCATACTAACATTCTACATTATCAAAGCACATCCTTATAACACTGTATTATGTATACTTTATTATGCTCAGGGCATATATATTATACTGTTGGAAACATTACAGTAAAAAAGTACTTTTTTTACTCTCTTTAAGGGACAAAATAATATTAATGTTATACCTAATGATCTCATTTACATGTTTTCCACAAGCCTTGTTCTCAGCTTTGTCACATATGCCACTTTGATTAAATTGCAAAATTGGAATTCTGGGTACAAATATGCAAATGTACTTAAAATATGTCAGTGTTTTCTGCTTATCTATTGTGTTTGTGAATGTTCGCCTCATGGTTAATAATCATGGTAATATGCTCTATGAAAAACAAAACTCTAAGATGAGAAACAGCAGTTTTTCCTTTGCCACCTTCTCAGTAAGATTGTGCATCTTGTATCACTTATACAGTTATAAAATCTCTACAGTACGACCATGCTATCTTTATTTGCACAACAGTTCTGGGGCTTTTTGGGTGGGGGTTCAAAGTCTTCATGTAAATGTTTGGGAGACTTGTGCACATACAGTATGACCCTCCATCACTGGGGCCACTGGAGAGGCCTGGCAGCCACCCTCCCGTGCTCAGTCCTATCAGGAGGGGAGACCCCCCAAGGCGCTTCCCGGTTGAACATCTGGAGCTGCTTCCCGTCGGGTGTTGGGCTCTGTGCCGTCCTCTGCTGCTGTGGCATTGGTTCTCCCCACTGGGGGTTTGCTGTGGGGGGGTCCTGGAGGCACCCGTGTCCTGCCCCCTTTGCTGCAGGTCTGCTGGGAGTGTGCGCACTGTGATGAATACTTACAGCCTCCAGGTATTCGGAGGTTGTGACGTCACATTCTGGGGAGCAGGGCTTTACTCAATCTTCCTCTGATCATCAGACTCAACTGTTTGGCACAATATTTAAATTCCCTGCTCGCTCTATTCTAAGCCCTTGTGTGGTACATACTATATAACTTTACTCTGTGTTGTTACTTGCTGATATTTACTTGCTTGCTAAGTTCTGTCTCTGATCGCTGTCTGGATTGACTTTAAATTTGTCTGTTTTGCCTCCTGCATTGAACTCTCTCTCACGGAACGTTACAAATGTATTGTTAAATAAAAATTGTCTCATGAGCCAAAATGACAATGAGGGGTTTGGGAGTTGTTTCATATGTGCAAAAAAGTTAGCATGATTGTGAAAGTTTGTATTTTCTGTGTATATTTCAACTTTTTATGTGATATATAACTTACTGATGCTGACATCAGAGCTTTGTAGTCAATATTCATGTGTGCACTACTACATATGTATGATATATTTACTAAGGGGAGGGGAAGCTTTTAAGAAAATTATTTAGTTTTGGTTACCTTTACTGTTTAGTTTGGTATATATGAAGAAACAATGGAAAATAAATGATGTTTTGTTGGTTTGTATGTATGATAGGATGCACGGTTTGATTTAAGTATCTATGAATCGCTTAACTGAAAAGAAGACAAAAGGCAGAGGAGAGAGAGGTCTCCTTAGGCAACATGTAAACTGCTTATAAGGTTGTCACCTAAATCTAACTATTAAACATGTGCAAATGGGCCAAAAACAATTCGGAGACATTTTTTGGTTCGTTTTGGCTCTTTTGTTTTTGAGCAAAAAATTACGTTCCCTGCCCATTTGGTTTGGCCAAATATTAAGGGGCATTTTTAATTTTGGTGCCCACATCCACTCTCTCACACTCTCAATCTCAGTCACTCTCTCTCACACTCTCTAAATGCTTCCCTACCTTCTCTGCCGACCACTTCTGCATCTTCTATATTTTATCTTCTGCCTTCTCTTCTCTATTCTCTGCTACCTTCAATCTGCTATCTTCCTCTGCATCTCTGTGGACAAAACCCTGTGGGAACTTCCGCCAAAATGGCTGTGAAATTGGTTCCGCGATTCTCCAATCAGGGGGAGAGGATTTCACCAAAAGCGACACCATTTTTCCCTAACTTGAACTTCCCGTCCGGTCATATGTCCATGGATATGCCAACAAAGATACCACGTTAAAAAGAAGGGAGATCAAATATAAAAGATCGAAGAAGAAGAATCAGAATGCACAAGTCTACTAACTATAGTAAAACAACTACAATGTTCTCAGCCTCCCACAGTGAAAATGTGCACCAAAAGAGTTAAACATAGTATTGATCTGGAATTCCTGACTAAGGAAGATTAGGGTGGCAGATACACTACATTAGTGAGGAATAACCTTTAGTACCTGCTGTTGTTACTCAGCCTGCAAAATGAATCTTGCTATCTTATTGAAGAGTTGATACATGTGCCCTTGCTATTATCCTTTTAATCAGATACCTAGTTACAGGACATTAGCAAAAATTACTATGCAGGTTACCCTAATGATGTACTTTTGCTACCTGAGCACCTAACGCAAAGAGGTATACAGGTGACTTTTTTTGCCAGACACCTAACGGAATTTCTTAAAATACATATTATAGAATGAACTTGCAAAGTTGCCTAAATCCAACACATTCTGCTTGTTTACCCTGCTGTCATATATCCAGAAAAAGATAACAAACAAAAGAATATTTTTGGGTGAGAACAGATCTTCTTGCTCTTTAGTTTCTTTCACATCTTTAACTTCAAGCGAGGCCTTTCAGATTCTGCATTAGATATCAAGTACAAGAAAACCAGGAAGAGCAGAATCAATGTGCCCACTCAGCCAGCTTAATATGAGCTTTCAAATGTCCAAGCGTAAACCTAGTTAGTAATTGCATTGTAGACCTGATGGTAGGTAATGAAGTGTGAGGAGAGTGGGGTTGTAACCTCAAGAATGGCATTGTTAACCCCATGATCACACAAGATAAACTGCTGACAAAGACTCTGGATAAGTGCGTACGAATAAATCATTTGATGCAGTTAGATTTATAGAGGGGTTTCACTGTGTTTGAATGCGGACATCAATGATGACCAAGTCAATGGAATGCAGAGTCAGAAAGGCTGTAGAATGGTATTAGCTTCATGACATTAAATCAAGGATCAGACTGTCTACCCTGTAGTTATGATCAGTGCACGGTGAAGTAATAATTCAATACTGCTCCAATGAGTAAGACGACAGTAAATATGTAAGCCCAATTAAGCACATAGAGGTCATTCGCATTGGTTGGAGGCCCTCTGGTACTTGATTGATTTAAGGTGATCTAGACAGTTCTGCAAAGTATAATGATTCATATATTGGGTTTTAATGAGTTGGATTTCATTACGTACTTATGTCACCAGAAAATGATGCAATTTTGCCATAAAAATTATGATTCTTAATACAAAATGTAAGTGGTACAAATCTATCCCTAAAGCACATTTGTTAAATGGTGTTAGTCTGTAAGGTGTCATATTTACTACATTTTTAACGACTACTTTACTTTGACATTGGGAGGATCTTTCTTCTTTCGCTTAGGTAGTTTCCTATGAAAAACAGAGAAAGGTTAGCAGTTAGTAATATGGCAATAATCTACCATGAAGTGGGGGGCACTTACCAATGACACCAGGTGCCTACTGACCTTAAAGAACCAAGGCCGTCTGGTGACATTTCAGCCCTGCTGTATATTGCTATATAATGTTTTTAAAAAGTACTAGAAATTTTAAAGGGATACTGATACGCCTGGTTGTGTGTGTTCAGCGCCAATGAGTCTTATGCAGAAACCATACAAAGTTCCATTACAAGCTATGCCTAATTGTATGCCTTCCTTTGCGGGACGCGGCCAGGACTGCACACTGACGTCAGCTTTTATTGCTCTAAGCCTTATTAATCTAAAGTTCCTTTTTAAACAAGAAAGCAAAAACTGTGGTCTTAAAAGTGAACAACTGACTGATCAGTGCGTGCTAAGAACGAGTCTTACTGGGGGAAAGGTGCTTTATAAATACTAGTTGTTTTGTTATGCTATCCGCTGCATGTATGTGCATGTGATCGCTTCTATTGCCAATTACATGCATGGATACAGTCAGATGACAAAGGCAATGCTTGTAAGCACTGTTTTTATATCTGTTCTCTGCCTCTCACCGTGGTCATGAGCTGGATTCCCTGGGACCCATATATATACATTTTTTTTAATGTATTTTTTTAATTGTATTTATTTAACCTGATCATAAGGTGTTCATTTTTGTTCATTCACGTATGTTTCATTCATGTACATTTAATTTTTATTGTGAGGTTAGTTTGGTGAGGTTAGTTAGTGGGGAATTAGTTAGATAGGGTTTAGGGTTAGGCTTTAGGGTTAGGTAGGGATTTAAAAAAGTAAATAAATAAACAATCTTAAATCTTAAAATATAAATAGGGTGGTTTCCAAATAAATGAATATATTTTGATAATTTTTCCCCACTTATACTAGCTGTGAATAATTTGTATGCCTTTAAAACTATGAATAAGTGTGTTTTTTATTTTTTATTCATAAAAATGTCTTACAAATATGGATATGTTTTGGGGAAAAAATACACAAATTTGTGCAGTTTCATTAAATGAGAAAGATGGAAATAATGGCTGAAGAAAAACATAGCAAACACATAAAAATTGCTCTGGTCCTGTAACATTAAATAGACCTGATCCTTAAGGTGTAAAGTACTTTTTTTGACATGTAATGATGAAAAAGCAAATCCCTTTAGAAAAAGTTTCAGCTCCATGTTCCACTATTTGTTCCTGATTTGGCTGCTTAAAGTAGCCCATTACTGACAGTAAAGTGGAACTAGTGTGAGTGAGTAAGCACATGCTGAACGCATATCCTGTGAGCCGAGGATCTAGGGGCTGGAAAACAGTGCCAATACATAGGGAGGATTCAAATTAATCTATATATATTACCAATCATATATATATGCATTATTAAGTGCTTATTATGGCTGGAGTGTCCCTTTAATTATCTTGAATTGATGCAATCCAATCAACCAGTTTTATTATCAGATTGCACTCTTAAATAATTAAAATTAATATTAAAATATTTTTATATTTTAACTCTTAAATGAAATTAATATGGGAAAAAAGAAAGTGCTGGAGAGAGAGAAGCAGTTGGAAGGGCCCCATGACTGTGGAAGAAGGCCAATAACCTGCCTGCCTGCCTCCCTCACTGTAGATTGGAGCCCAGAGAAGAAGAGGTAGGAAAGGCTACATTGGGGAGCTGGTAAAAAGGTAGCAGGCCTTGAGCGATTGCGCTGGAGAAAAGCTATGAAGAAGAATGTAAAGACAACTAGAAGTACTTTACCTTCCTGTCCATGTGGTGATTGTGGACGAAGTTAAGGACTTTTTTGGGAGCTTCAGCTGGTGTTGGAGAATGGAGAGATTCGGGAAAGGCTGGTTGATCTCCTGTATGGAGGGAAGGTGGGAGAGTGGCTGAAGAGTGGCTCTTGTTGTTTGTCCTTGGCTGTATTGGGTGTTAGGTCTCCACATCATTATTTTGGAGTAGTAGTTGGTGCAACTTGGTCAAGATTCAGATATTCTGGCAGTTATTTCATGTCATAACAGCGATGGAGGTTTGGAGAGACATTTCAGAGCAACAATATGGCAGTCATTGAGGGGGTGAACCAGTTAACTTCATCTTTGTTTCCAGTGATACTATAAACACAAAAAAGTAAGTCTTTACAGTTCAATATATATATTAGAGCTGTTTGTGTGCCTGTTGTTGAGAATAATATTGCTGATGGTCTGTCTCACCAACAGTGGGATCGTCTGGCAGCTCTGCAGGAGGTCGCTAGCTCCTTCCAGCTGGAACGTCTATATTAAGGTTTGCGAGGAATAAGATGGTGCCTTGCAAAGGCGGCTTCGGGGTCCAGACTCGATGGCAGGATGTCGGGGGTTGGCCTTTTTATTCAAGTTCCAAGGATTTTTGGATATTATTGTGTTAGCTCGACCCGGCAGGTTCACAGGGGTATACAGTTTACTGGCAGCTATGAATGCTAAGAATATGTATAGTTCATGTCTGCTTTAATATTCCAACAATTTAAAACAATGCATGCATCAAAATAAAGTACTAAAGAATAACATAATAAAATGAGGTTTGGAGCAATATAGAGAAAATCAACCAATATGATCTACAATTAACTCAACTATTATGCATAATTAAAATTGTTTTTTGAGTGTGCATATAGATGACATATATGTTAACATTTCAACAATTACAGAACAACATTTTGGTTCTTATGGATCATTCTGAAGGTTAAAGGTCTGAGAAAGGTACTTAAAGATGTCAGGTGAATTTGGGTTTCTGTTAGAAACCATTGGAACTGAGCAGCAATGATTATTTTAATCTGGTCAACTAAAAGGTTATCAAAAACAACTGAAGATACAATAAATCAATAAAATATTATGTACGAGTGGCACGCATATAAATTCTCTGTCCCATGGCTCCTGTATGTCTGAAGAACCATTTGTAGGATGAGAGCATTCGTTTTTTTATATCTTCTTTAATTTTTATTGCAACTTACTTGTATTTCAAGGAACAATTTACAGCCACACCAGGGGTGAAATAAGTTGTGTCTTTGATTTCCAGCATTTTATGGTGAGAAAAAAATCCAGCTATTTTTCATGGTCCTTATTGGTGCATCTATAGAACAATGAAAGATACTTAAACATAGCATTGGACCAATAGATTTTACTATAAATTTTAGTACTACAGTTTTAAAAGATAAAAAGAAATAAACCCATGGGGTCTAAAATACACTCAACAGGTTCAAAATGTTTGCTTTATGATTAATCAAGACCAATTCAAATTTTCCAAAATGAATGAAGAGACCCCTGAAATAAATGCAGAATGATTTATTTAGTCAATTGTAAGGGTAGGAGAGAACGATTTTTTTTAAATTAAATGTTCTAAAGCTCTAACATTTTAACACAGAACAATGAAATATAAAGCAGTTTGACTACTGTGCGACACACTAAGAGTTCATACTAAAATAACAGAACAGGTATTTTGTAAATCGAAGGGGGAAAAAAAGAACAGGAAAAATAGAGTTATGAGCTCGGTTGTTTTCATAACTCAATATCTTGTACGTTTTCATCTTATCACAGATGGGTTTGGGTGACATATTCCACCATTATGTGTAATTGATAAGGTTGGAATTTTTAAAGGGACACATAGATAAATAAGGATGTCATGGAAAACCATTTTTGATGTCATTTGTGATATAACGACACAGATCGAAAGGGCTGAGTTATGAGCAATGAGACACCCATAACTCTGCTTTTCCAGGCTCCAACAGCATTACCTAAGACCGATAACAGTATTTTAATGTGGTTTCTTTGTATGGAATAAAACGATAAATCTGGTTCACCATTTAATATTCATTCTGAGAATTTGCTGTTTTCTCTCTCCGAATCA
Organism: Spea bombifrons; assembly: GCF_027358695.1. NCBI lineage: Eukaryota > Metazoa > Chordata > Amphibia > Anura > Pelobatidae > Spea > Spea bombifrons. The sequence goes on along the minus strand of NC_071090.1, from coordinate 19,330,519 downwards.
CAGAATGGTGCATCAGAGAAATAGCTTGTAGGTCTGGCAATTTTTTCTGTGTATCTCAAAAAAGCAACAGAAATTGAGATAGTGCATGTACATAGACAGGCAGATTAAAACGCCTCTCCCTGACCCCCTAGCGCTTTATTTTTACGACAAGATTGATTTACATTCAAATCTTCAAAGAATTGGCCTTATTGAAGCCACATTAAGACAGTATCACAGATTTATAAAACGGCAAGCCATAGAAAAAAAAACTCGTACATTATTGAAAAATGTAGGTTTATTACCCGGAATTAATCAAAGTAACAAAAGCCGTGCAATCACCGCAGCAATCAATGGGATGATCCTGCTGATTACTCCAACAACAAGAATTGCTCTTCATTACATAATTTTTATATAGGTTAATTTGACCCTTTGGGTTAGATAGAGAGATTTTTGCCCGTTTTAAGCCAAAAACATTATCCTCTTAATCTTACATTTGCCTCTTGGCCAGTATGCCATGTGCCAATATCATACTTGAAAACCCATTTGATTTTCACTTGGTGCTCTGATGATCGGACAACCCACCCCCGATTTATCCAAGTCTCTTAAGGGCTAGTTATGAGAAACATTACATTTGATAGCAGATCTGCCTGCCCATTTTTCCTGATGTAAGGGATTGCAAGGGATCAGTCCTTGGTCTGATAACGTTATTACCCTGCAGATTAACAATAACACAAAAAAGCCCAGCAGGCAGTTCCAGCCCAAAACACCAAGAGCCACAGCCCAGTGGGTTCCATTAGCATTTATTTCTCCAAGCCAATCCCAGCATGATGTCTACATTCTTAATCTCTGCTACACTCTTGCTAATCAGCTTCACCTCTCATTGCCTCAATTTTATTCTCTGGAAAACAAAAGGCCATCCTATCTGAATCTACCTCCACTCCCCAAAAACGACTGGATGATGTCAGCTGCCAACAATAACTCAAATTCATGAGCCAACTCGCCCAATGTCTTCAATAACCTAGAACCACTGTCCCTGTCCGTACTACCTACGAATAGAAAATCAACTAGTGCAGAACTGAGGATTAACTTGTCCTTTGAGTCACTACGCACTCCAGAAATGTGGGAAAAAAACTTAAAAAGGAAATGAAGACATGAAATAGAAAAAACCCTGAACAAGCACATATCGAAAAAATCCTGAATGCCCGTAAAGCAGACTTAATGTCTGACCTGGCCATCAAGCAAAACTCCCACTTCCCCCACCAGCTGGACAGCCTTGTCAAATGGCATGTACTGGACCCTACCGAGCACCTTGTCAATCCCATAATTCACAGAGGATCCTGACATGGATAACAAATAATGTATAAGGCGGAATTTACCCGACTCCTTCATGAGGACCAAACCCAGATTATGGAAAGGAGGGAAACCAAAGGGCCCTTCAATTACACCCTCTAAAACATCCTTAAAAACTTTTCCCTAACTATACCTAAATTTGAAGTAACCAACCATAACTTTGCAGCAAACATGGGAACATCTGAACAAACAAAATGAATTCATAACCCCAGACTGAAACCATCCTCTAAAGGAAGTGCGTCACCACACATATGATAGTGTGTGAGCCACGTGAGCATCCTTAAAATGCTTACCAGCGTGCTAGCCCTTGCCTTAACTGCCTGCTTGGACCCTACCCATTTGCTTTTTTTAAAAAAAAGGAGTGTGAGGTGAGCTCCTACATAATGTGAACATTTATGTTTAAATCTACAGGAGCTGTACCATCTGCAATGGCTCTGATTAAAGAGCCAGCAGATGTCCCTTTTGGAAGTTTTCTGGAAAAGACAGGATGGCGTCATCAACAAGAGCCGCAAGTTCTCGTCCTGCATATCAAATCGAAGCCCTGGCTTAACTGACATGTTTTGTGAAACTATTTGAATCACATACCATATAAGATGCCCAAATTAAACCTAAATATGCAAATAGGTGAAGGACTGGGCTCAGGAAACTTCTTACACATAACCCCAGCAAAAGCTGAAAACCCCTGCAACCAACAGACAAAGGTTTGTGGAAGTCTAATCCGTATCCTGACCTTCCTACCTCCATGACCTGTCCACTGTTTCCCTGTCATGTGGTACTAGAGTGAGAGCATCCACGAACCCGCCCCTCCATATCCATCCTATGTTAAAATATGCATGCCGATGGGTGACAGCTCACATGCTGTGTACCGGCACTGCTACTCTGGTTTCTGGCCACACTACACTATGGGGCCCTGATGCTGGGGATCCAGGTTGTGATAACTACTTATCTAAGGACCTGCACTAAGTCCCCACTAGCCACTGCCCCTTTCCCTAAACTGGCCCCTTGGCTATCCTTGGCCTTTATACTCACCCAGTCTGATGAGGGACCGTGGTTGATGGCAGAAACACGACTGGAAAAGTTTGAGCCTCAAAAGGCATGTCTTCCTCTGCTAAGTCTGAGTCCTCTGTGTCTTGCTGCTGATACTGACTTCCACTCCCACCCTCGAAAGGCGCCTTTGGGGCGTCACACATGCCAGCTACCAGGACCCCCATGTGACTTCTTTGCAAGGTATTCTATCCAGGACCCGCATGGCAAAGGGACTTTCACCTTCCTCTGCCTGGCAGCTGCTTGCACAAGAATGGAGCCAGACCTCCCTTGATGTAGCTGGATAGGCCCTGGCAACTCCCCATGCTCCATGGTCTTGTGCTTGGCCTTGGAGTCTGCACTATTTGACGGGGATGGAGGTCTCGTACTTTTGGCCCACCTCCCGCTGGGCCACATGGACTCCTCACTGGACAACTGCACAGGGGATTGATTGCTGGAGACATTCTGTGCCCTCCCCATAAAAGTATTTCTAGGTGTTCAAATAAATGTCTCATTGCTGCACGTTTCTTCTCTTGGAGAACATTTCTGGAAACTATTCTGTGTTCCCTGAATCTGGTCTTCAGCAAATATAATACAAATAAAAATGAAATCATTTTTGTGTTTTGGCACAGACTTATGGTTCTCATCCTCATTATCAATTTCCCAGTGGTGATTTTCTAGAGTACAGTCTAGTAGTAAGCAGAATTTATTCACTTCCTGATTAAAACAATCCACTTTACAAAGTCTAGATACTGTCGTGCAGCACTTGCCAGCGGGTGGGCTTCAGCATATACTATTCTTAGGCATTAGGTTTTAAATGACCAAACTGAGCAGAATACTTATGACCTATGCATCCTTACAGTGGGAACAATGCTCTTGAAAGTAAGTTCTCAAAAGAACCAGGTCGTAACCGTGGCATACCCGGTTAAAAATCATTCATGTGTTCGATACATTGCAGACACTAATTATGTCTCATTTCAGGTACATTTGTCACACAGACACTTTTATACATCTCCTCCTCTGTACTAGGCTGGCTGATACACTGTTGCTTGGTGTATACGGCATCACAAAATGCAAATCCAGAAGAAACTGACACTGACTGTGTTCGTTATAGATGGCGTGGTCATTTTCACTGTTAATACAGCTTTTTTTTATGCCTCACAGCTTGAGTGTTTACTAAATGTTAGAAGCAGACAGTAGATGGCGATAATGCTGCATTTAGAGTCTTCCGTAGACTTCATCTGCAGGGATAAGTCTGAGGGTCTCGGTGTGACTGACTGGAAGATTCACTGGTTTTGCAGGGGCAAAGTAAAAAAAAAGTTTTTTCGAAAGCTACACAGTAGCTGTACCAGATACATGTAATCTTTAAACCACATTGGAAACTGATTGTTCAGAATTGTGTATGATCCTTCCTGAACATATACCTACACTATATGACCAAAAGTATGTGGACACTTTTCCTATTTATCGGCGAGCCATCTCCATAGACAAACATTGGCAGTGTCATACTGGAGAGTTTAGTGACTTTAAACATAGAATGCCACCTTTCCCACAAGTCAGTTTGTGAAATTTCTGTCCTGCTACATCTGTCTCGATTCACTGTAAGTTCTATTATTGTGAAGTGGATTTACAACAGCTCAGCTATGATGTGGTAGACCACACACACTCACACAAAGCAGAAGGACATGCCATCTTCTGAAGCGTGTGATATTCGACTGTCCACCGTAGCATCACTCACTACAGAGTCCCAAACTGTACCTGGAAGCAACATCAGCACAAGCACTGTGCAAAGGGAGCTTCATTAAATAGGTTTCCATAGCCGAGCAGCTGCACACAAGCCAAAGATCACTATGTGTGATGCCAAGCGTCAGCTGGAGTAGTGTAAAGCACCACCACTAGACTCTTGAGTGTAATGTGTTCTCTGGAAGGATAAATCACGTTCACTATCTGAATGTCCGATGGGCAAATATGAGTTTGGCGGTGGCAGCAGAACGATACCTACCAGAATGCATAGTGCCTACTGTAGAGTCTGGTGGAGAATGGAGAATTGCGTTTAGGCTAGGCCTCTTAGTTACAGCATGCTAAGACATTTTAGACATTTGTATGCTTCCAACAGTTCGGGGAATGTCCTTTCCTTTCCCAGCATTACTGTGTGTCATATACTGGTATGGCAGATTGATCCACAGTGCGGAATTAGGTGAAATGTCGCCACTGGGCACCCAAACCACAGGATGGTAACCGAAACCAAGAAAAGGATGCAAACAGAGGCCAAAGAATAGTCAGATAGCAGATACTACAGGGCAGTCAAAAGGCAAAGTCAAAAAACTAGTTGGGTCAGAACCAGAGAATCAATAAACAAAATATATGGAACACTCATGAATGGGTAAAAGGATCCATTCCAATCACTAGTCTGTTCAGAAATAAGGGTTTAAATAGTCCTCTAAGCTATTGCATGCCTCCAGGAAGCTGTCTGAGGTCAAATACCAACAGACCCCCTCCCTGAACAATGGTAATTAATTAATTTAAATGACATTTATATTGAATTTCCAGTCCCAGGCAACTGTATTCTAATAATATAAATATAGAAACTCAAATTTGACAACATATTCACCCCACTTTGTGTGCCTGTTTTTTCCTGCTGTAAAAACCCCAATCCTTATTCGATCCTTGCCCTTTTTTTTCACTAGGAATAGCGTTATCCCTTGCAATGCATTATTTAATTATTATTATTATTATTTTTTTTAAACTAAGTAATTCCCTTACTCAGAGACGGCCTTAGGTGTTCTGGCGCCCTGTGCGGACTACTGCTCTGGCGCCCCCCCATCCCAAAAAAAGAAAGGAATAAAAACTTGTAACAAAACCCCAATCACTATATACTACGCCAAACATTGATGTGGTGTAGGCCTACCACTTCATTGTCTGGCCTAGTAGTAGGGATGCACCGAAACGAATTCTGGACTGAGACCGAAAGTGCAGCATTTACCTGGCCAAAACCGAATATGACCCCCCACACACACACCATAAAAAAATCTAACACTTTTATTTAAAGTAAGTAACACACCAAAATAGGACAAAATAATTAAATAACAATATTATATATATATATATATATATAATTAACAGCAATCACATTCCTATCATGCCCAGGCATAGCCAGATTCCAGGATGTACTCGCAGACTTGGCATGATAGGAGTATGATTGCCCTATCTACCCCTTCTCACTCTCTTCTGCCCTATCTACCCCTTCTCACTCCCTTCTCCCTATCTACCCCCTTTCCCCTGTCTCACTCCCTTCCCCCTATCTACCCCCTCCTAACTATCTACCCTTTCCCTCTTTGAAGTTCACTTACCTTTCAGGAGTCCTGCGGTGGGAGTGCAAGGCCTCTGCCTCCCAGCTCTGCCACTGTATGGAACAGTTTAGAATGATGGGAGTTATGATGTACTTTTAGAGCATAATTAGATCATGAAAAAGACATTGGAAATGGTACAGCATAACACCCATCACTCTCACACACTTACCAATCCACACATATACTAAACCACACATATACCAATCCACACGCATACCAATCCACACGCATACCAATCCACACGCATACCAATCCACACGTATACACTAATCCACACGTATACACTAATCCACACACACATACCAATCCACACACATACCAATCCACACGTATACCAATCCACACGTATACCAATCCACACGTATACCAATCCACACGTATACCAATCCACACATATACACTAATCCACACATATATACCAATCCACATTTACCAATCCACACATATACACTAATCCACACATATATACCAATCCACATTTACCAATCCACACACATACCAATCCACACGTATACCAATCCACACATATACACTAATCCACACATATATACCAATCCACATTTACCAATCCACACATATACACTAATCCACACATATATACCAATCCACATTTACCAATCCACACACATACCAATCCACACACATATACCAATTCACACATAAACTAATCCACACATACACCAATCCACACATACACCAATCCACACATACACCAATCCACTCTCACTGAATGCTTTCCTACCTTTCCTCTTTTCTCCTTACAGCTCCTTTTCCTTCTCTTCACCCCTCTTCTTCAGTTCTTCTGTCTTCTTCCGGGTCAGAGGGCACGGACAGCGGTGGGCGCGGCTTCAGTGTTGTGCGCCGGGATCTGACAACAAACCCCGGCGCACAGCAGCTGTTGCCGCGCGGATCACAAGGGAGCGGTATCGGAGGTCTTTAACAGACCTCCGGCTCCCTTGAGTGATTTTAAGCCGGGCTCAAAGAAAGATCCTTGAACCGGCTTAAGATCACTCAAGGGAGCCGGAGGTCTGTTAAAGACCTCCGATACCGCTCCCTTGCGAGCCTGCTCCTCCAGCGGCGGACATTACTGTCCGTCTCTGGAGGGGTGCCGGGTGCCCCCCTGATGAGCGGCACCCGGTACGCTGCTGGCGGCAGCGGTACGCTGCGGTGGCGGCGGACCCTGCGGCGGCGCCCCCTGGAGTGTGGCACACACCCCAAAGGCCGGCCCTGCCCTTACTGCACCAACCTCTAATGCTTCTGCTAGAATACAGGAATACTCTACTACCCTCTTCTTATTTAAAATGTCCTTATACTACATTTAAGCCTCTGACACTCTAGTTTGGTACTATGACCCTTTTCTCTTAATATTGGTTAGGATATCAATGTGCAGTAACATCAATACACGTTTGTCAAGTATCAGCTTCATATGATGTGAGTACTTCTTACCATGAAGCTGAGGGATGGAAAGAAAGGATAAACATGGGTGTCCAACCTTTTCCTTGATGGCTCCAAACACGCTTAGCCTACATTTTAATTGAAGTTAGACTATTAAGATAATGGAAGAAAAATTATCAGTGCTCATACTTGAAATAAACATTAGGACACATGTCATGTCAAGGCACCAAGTTGAGTCCAAACTGAAACACAGTGTCACTAAACCAAGAAAAAATGATTGGTTTTCCCAAACCAAGTATCTGTGCATACAAACAGGGCAAGATTAACAAGTTATATACTGTGAACCATTGACCTAGACTGCCAGGTCCATAGTTTAGAGTTTAAATGGTTAAATTGAGTCATCTAGTCACTCTAAACTAAGGCCTTGTGTCTCTAACTGCATCCTATGACCTTTTGCCCTCCTCTTTAACTCGACTTTATTACTTCCAAAGGTTCATCCTCAGAGCTCACGCTCTACTGAGCTTAATGAAGGGGGTGGGGCTGACTCTCAGCTAAGTGTGCAAAGTGGAGTGGGACTAGACAGGAGTAGGCAATTGGTGATCTGATCTCTACACAAAACACATACGCTGTATCCCTGTGTGTTATGATTGTCCGTTAACCCAACACAATATAGTATCGACCCTTGAAGCCTGAAATATTTTTGTTTTGTTTATTAAAGGTACCTGTTTTTCTCACTGACGATTATAAGACTCGTTATGCTAAAAAAAAAAAAAAAAAAAAAACAGCAAGCCTGACTCCAAATCAGTAAGACTTACAGAAAATCAGTGAGCGTTGACAGCTCTGCTGACCAGTTATGGGGAGTTCAGCCCCAGTACTTAATGATTTCAATTGATTTCTGGTGTGCAATGTTTGTGTTTTATTTCCAGATAAGCTTGGACAATATATTTTGGAACACAAGGAAGGCTGCATTTCTCTTTTAATTATTACACAAATTCTTTGTTATTTTATTAGTGGTAAGGAAGTAAAAATATCCTTTAGAGAAAGATCCAGTGTGTTGCTTTTCACACACACTGTTTCTAGAGGGTTTTTTTATGCCTCAAATATTAAATGGACAATAAATAAAAAAAGGCCTGTTATTAGCATTGGTGCTAATTAGTGCATTGGTATTGTTAAATGAACTTGACAATCTGTCATATGGCTCCTGTCTATAGTTAGGGAAGCTATAAGCATCAGACGAACAGTTATGTATTGATTTTCCATGAACGTTCCTATTAATATTGGGGTCCCCTGACCTTCTGTAGCTTTCCCATGCACAGCACAGCCAATGGGACCTATCCCGTTTTTGTTTGATGGCATATGAGTCTGTTCAACAAGATGGTGTGCCAATGACATGGACAGGTTCCGGCACAGTCCAATCCTGAATTTTGCTGCCAAGCAGTCTTAGTGGCATGAAAACAGTTCAGGTACCCAAAAGTAAAGATGCCCATGAATCCTAAACTTGTACAGATTTGAGGGGTGAGTCTAGGATTAATGGTGCCTGGGTGCAGTATTTCCACAGGGAACCCCCTGTAAATAAAGGATACTAAGATGCAAACTTTCCCTAGCACTAACACACAATCACTCTAATACTGCACATACACTTATGCATATACACACAACTCTCTCTTAGGGGTAACTAAGAGGCTTGCCCCTGGCACCATGTGATGACACACAGTCACGCTAATGCCATATGCTCATAAGCACATTAACACCAAATGCACACACTTCTCTCTTCTCCTCCTGTTCCTCTCTCATTGTCAGGACCCGGGCCAGCAGGTCGGGTAGGAGCCCAGTTGCAGGGGATACCAGTTGCTCTGTAGCGAGGTCAGGGGAACTGTAGTGAGGACAGGGGACTCAGAATGGCAGGGCACACGGCTTGGAAGACCTCATGCAGGGCACACGGCTTAGAAATGGTTGGACAAGATGGGGTCTGGTAGACAAATCTGGATCGTGAACGTAGTCAAGGTCATGCACAGGAGATCAGAATGGAGTACACGGAGCATTAGCTGCAAGCAGACAAACAGGAACCCAAGCCAAACAAGGGCAGAGCTAAACTAAGGAAACGGGGCTCAGCTGTCCCAAGTAAGTAGAAAGGGGTGCCGCTGAGAGGGAAGGGTGGGCACTAGTGGCTGCAGGTAGACATGACAATGTTATGATTATCACATAGTCCAGGATGGTAGGGTGGAACCCTGACACTCATATCCCATATTCTTCTCACATCCTCTTCTTATGTGACAATGCTGGGAGTCTCTGTTACTAGGGCGCATGAGTGCCATGGCACCCAACTTAGCACTCCCCTGCAGATTTTTTATACATTGCATACAAGTATGTGTATCAAATGCTGCTTCCATACACTGAGACTGAAGAAATTGACCTGGAGTCCAGCACTGGTGGCAAGTTCATTAAGCGGTGCAGAAATATCAGTCAAAACACAGCTGGCATACTAATTGCCCAAGCAAACCATTTTCTCACACACTGCACCTTGTCTTTGTGGTAGCCACAAACCAAGTAGTACCCCATCTGCGCCACTGGGGTAGAAGCCTTCTAAAAAAAAACCTGGTATGCTGGTATATGCTGATCTGTGGCATAATGCCTAGTTTCTCATATAAACCCTATACTTTAAGTGAATAGCCTGCTTCCTCATGTGTGCACATTTTGTCTGAAAAATTGTACATCTTTCAGTTTTAAGAATAAAATATGTATAGTTTTGGTTTTCCATCCAGTACACGTCAGTAATGTATATGATAAACACGTTATTATTCCCCCATAAAACTAAATCATAGGTTCAGGTAGGCAGTCATAATCGACGGGCACCGACAGATATACACAAATGCACAAAACTATAATAAGCCATCAGAATATGTATGGGGAAAAAGGATGGAAAAAATGTATCTAAATTTTGACCTCTGTCTCCTACAGAACATGCTGAACGGGCTGTCAGACACTTTACAATATTGAAGGGGAAAGCATGTAGCCACTCACCTGACTGTGCCTTATTTATGCAACGATGACAAACTCACTTGTCGTTAATGGCTGTCAGAGCAGGAACCATTAGTATGAATATGTCTAGCTCCTGTCCCCAAAACAATACGAAAATTATCATAAAGTCTGTCACATTTTTCCTCTTCTGCTGCAGTTTTTTGGAAGAAAGCATGGATTTTAAAGGAAAAGGTTTGTATAACAGCTGCTGCTGGTCTCTAGGTTTGATCCAGAGTTTCTGGGTGAAGACTTGCTTCCCTGGGTCTCCATGCTGTAGAGTGATGTATGGCCACGCTCTGGTTACTCCCTGGCCACTTTGAAATTCCCTGTTGTGCAAATAGATAGCACCCTATTTGACAAATAATAAGCTAATAAGTGATTCAGTGAAGTTCATCCATTCCTTGCCCAAAACATGTATACATGCATCATATTGGACATGGCAGGATTACTGATTGCTACCTAGAGGGATTACCTACAAGTAGCCATACCTTCTACATTTGGAGCCAGGCAAAGTAACAATACAGCACATACAAAAGTATTAGAGTGTAAATTATACCTAGGAACTCACTGGCTCAGGCTACTCGGAGCCCCCCTTGCAGGATGCAGTAGGTGGGAGGTGTCGTGACCCAGAGTTTCCTCATGGTGACCCAGAGATGAGGTGCCTCCCCCAGAGTCTTCAGGCGAGACCCAGAGAGGTCCCAGGTATGGCGTAAAGGTGTAAGAAACTGCTACCTATTTGTTATCCTCCCCAGAACAGGATCTCGGTTTGATGCTGACCACAATGCTTAGAGATGTCTTTAAATAAAACAACCTGTTTGGACTTAAAAAGATCCAGTACGTTCATCACTATTTTGCAGATTTCATTTTCTCTCCATTTTCAGAATCCAAAATTTCTCTTTTTTTGTGCCTATGGAACAATAGACGTCGGGGAGTCAGCACTGGCATGAGTTTATCTTCGGTGGAGCCAGATCAATGCCAGCTAATGAACTCGCGCATGAGCCACAGGAATACTTGAAATATATAAATTTTTATATCTATATTAATATATTATTATCATGAAAGATCCTTGCCAGTGAAACAGGATCTGTGTAGTGTGTCTCCATGCTACTTCATAAGTTATACCTAACACAATCTAATTATTTCGTTTTAGTCTGAACTGATTCTGTGCACTTCACAGGATATTGAATAAAGGGCCAAAGTGCTTATATTTTATATTTTCTCCTTTCTCCGTGGATCTAAATTAGTGGGAAAAAAAAGCTTTGATAAAGATGTCTTTGGCAGTTCCAGCAAAGTAAGCAATTACTAGGAGTCCCAATTAGGTGGATCTTTTAGTAGTATTGATGAATTTTTCTTTCATTTGTCTAAGTATTGTACTTGTGTCAAAACAGTAATTCAGGTAGCTGGAAAAAATGTTTTTAACTTCCCCAGAACCATAGAATGTGTGTAGGGGGAATATAGCCAGTGCATATGTTAATTTTAAAGAAAATTCCTTGGAGAGTCTTCCTGCAGTAGATAATTAAAAGAGGTCGATACCGAGGGTTGGAAATGGACAGTTGTGCAGGTACAGTGTAAGCTGACATTGAGAGCATCAATTTCACAATGTATCTGTTTAAAATCCTTTTTTTGTGTCAAATGGTAGGGAGACATTTATAAAGGTGGCATAAGGGGTTCAATAATTAAATTTAAAATTAAAAGCTCCTGTACCGTAATCTATATATATAACGAATAAAACAGAAATATCAGAGTTTACACATCTGCAGGATGCGGCAATTAATGTCAGTGATGTTTTTGGCCCTAAAAAAGGCACATATTTATACATGGGATGTGTCATTTTTATTGTATGATGTTGCACATTCTTCATGATTACTTTATTTTTCAAATACTATTTTTGTAACAACAAAATTGAAAAGTTTTTAATATTGAGTCAGGGAATAGTTGCAAATTTAAAAAAGAAATGTTGAATCTCAAAAATAATAGGTCCAGACAAAGGATCCTCCTGAAAAAATGTCATGTTATTTTATTGGCTAAAGTTAATACTACAGTTTAGTAGTTAAAATCATTTTGTACTCAAGGCCAGATTAACCCCAAAAAGTGCAAGCTGTTTTTTTCTGTTTGTAGCCTTTGTGACCAAGCCTGTTTACAAATGTTCGCGGTGCTCATGTTTAGCTGTAATTTTCTTCTCTCTTATTCAATGTGCCCACACAAGTTATATATTGCTTTTTCCAGGAGAAGAAGGGCTATCTTTAGATACCATTGTGTTGATCATGTCATCTAACTTACTATACAAAACGTTTTTTTGCAAGTTATAAGTCAATAAGTACAAGAATAGTATTCCTATTTCAAAACCACTTTTTTCATACCTTCTAATCCTACCCCCTGTTAGGGACCATGAACCAGACGACACAAAACATAAAGTGCAAAACACCTTTATTGTAATAACCAAGAAAACAAAGACAAATTGTGATTCAAGAGCGTATTCTAAAAGACAAGCCAGGGTCAGGAACCAAGACGGGGTCAGGAATACAGAGATCAGCGATTTAAGGAACAAGCCAGGAATCAGGAGCCAGGAGGGACATCAGGGAAAGCCAGGTCACCCCAGGTAATCAGGAACACAGGAAATAGCACTTGCAGCCAGAAACAACACAAGGGCACAGAGGAAGTGAACCTTTGCCGTTTAAATAACCCGAAGAGGCTAGTTGGGGGCTGAATAATGGGTTGGTCCAAAGGAGAGTAGTTGTGGTAACTAAGCAGGAGATAGTTAACAGACAGCTGAGTAACCTTCAAGCTGAGTAACCTTCAAGCTGAGTAACCTTCAAGCCAGACCAAAAGAGTACCCCCTTCTCATAGATCTGCAGGGCAGAGCTGGGTTTGAGAGGAAAATGTGTGTGAAAGGAGAAGGGTAGGAGCATGGACATATTTGGCTGATACCCAGGATCTCTCCTCAAGACCACACCCCTTCAAATGGACCAAATATTGAAGCTTCCCACGGAACCAACAAGAGTTGATTATGGAGCGGATCTCAAACTGATTTCAAACCAGGGGTTTCAGCAGTGAGATATGAAACACATTGTGGATGTGCATATTGGAAAGATGGCCCAGGGCATAGGCCACAGCATTCACCCGTTGGAGAATACGTAAAGGCCTCACATTTTTCCACCCAGGATTCCACCCAGGATAGCAGATTCGACCAGTTGCAAAGGCCTTATGATTATTTCCGCAGCTCCATTCGACTGCGTATGGTAGGCTAAGGAGAAGGTGAGTTGGATACCAAGATAGAATCTTGAGGCAAACTGGCTCCCTCGGTTGGAAATTAAGACAGTTGGGAACCCCGTGTAGCCGATAGAACCGTTTGATAAAGACGGTAACCAACTCTTAGCGGATAGGAGCTTTTTGTATGCAGTGGATCATCTAAGAACAGCGAAAATCATGAGAATAACTGTGTTACTGTTGGACTGTGGAAGGTCCACTATGAAGTCCATATCAAGTTGTGACCATGGCCTCTCACTATTGAGTTGGATATTTTTGTTAAGTCCTGGCCACCAGAAGAGATGGGAAATCGACCAGAGAAGTTAGTTCTTCCCGGGATGGCCTAATGACTTAGCATTGTGATAGGTAGAAAGCACCATGGTACGGAGGTTCACAGGTATGAAACAATGCCCTGAGGGATTTTCATCTGGTGCATCTACCTGAGTGGCTTGTTATCACTCTCTCTCGAGGGGAGATGTTATGCTGGTATATATGGTGGCCAGTACTCGGTCCGGAGAAATAATTGGACTAGGAGGACTCTTCTCCTTAGCACTCGAGAATTCTCTAGACAGGGCATCATCTTGGACATTTTTAATTAAAGCAACATAAAAATAAGGCCCACCAGGCCTGCCTCAGAGTCAATCACTTGAACAGGTAAGTGAGGTTTTTATGATCCGTGAGCATCAGGATTGGCACGGAAGTTCCCTCAGGAAAATGCCTCCATTCTTGGAGAGCGAGTATTACCATATTTGCGCAATTATAAGACGAGGTTTTTTCCAGAGCAAATGCTCTGAAAAATACCCCTCGTCTTATAATCGGGGTCATCTTATAATCAGACCTCACCGGGGAATTCTCTCTGACAGCCAGGGAAGGTCTGCGCGATGGACCTCACCTCCTTCCGGCTGCAGCGGAAGTTACGTTCTACACGCTGCCCGGACAACACACCGGGAGTCAGAAGCAGAGGTAAGTTTTTTTGGGGGGTGTTAATGGGGGGCATAAGGCATTTCTGGAGGCAGAGTGCACTATGATATGCCTTTTAACCCCCTAAATGCCAGAGTGGCATATAGGGGTATAAGGCATTTCTGGAGGCAGAGTGGCACATAGGGGGTCAAAAGGCATATCATGGGGCACAGGGGCATATAGAGGGTTACAAGGCATATCATGGGGCACAGTGGCATTTAGAGGGTTGAAAGGCATATCATGGGGCACAGTGGCATTTAGGGGTTTAAGGCATTTATGGAGCAGAGTGACAAGCCTGGGGGCAGATGTGGATAACTGGGGGGGCAGGTTGGAAAATAAAAGGAATTAAAAACAAAATATTTTTCTCAATCATAGCTTTTATTAAAAAAAATAGTTTACATAGTTTACATGAATTAACATTTACTGGTAAAACTTTTTTCCTATAGGGTCGTCTTATATTCAGGCTTTTTCTTTTTTTTCCTAAATTAATATTCATATTTGTGGGGGTCGTCTTATAATTGAGCACATACGGTATTTCCAGCAATTCACGGGCACCAATCTGACAGTTTAAAGAATGTAATAAAACCAATCAAAAAAAACCATTCCTAATAAATATATTCCTTGTATTGTCCAAGGGTGGGACTGCATGGAGTTAAAGTTTACACAACCCATATTTTAAATATCATTGGACTAAAAGAAGATTTTTTAGAGTGATATACATACAGAAATACCAATGCATTCCATAGTCACGTACAATGGAAAAAAGCATATAAATGTTGAAATATGCCACGCTGCTTAAAAAGACTTAACATGTTATTGTGCAGAATTTTTTTACTGCCTTCAGTTTAGTGGAAAAACACCTAAAACTGAATGCTTACGCACATGAGCTCAGTCAAAAAATTATTATGAAACTCATCAATGCTAGTTTATTTTTAATATTTTTTTTTTGTTTACTTATGTGAACGATGCATATCTACCTGGATTGTGTTTTTTTTTTTAACAGGATTTACAGAAGATGTCAAAGGAGTTAAAATCTTAGCAGATACAAGTGAGTATCTCCAGAATGAATCCGCATGAATTGAAGATAAGAATCTGCATGGAACCCATAACAGCTTTTTCTCAAAGCTTTGCATCAATAAAACAAGGAATAACACAGAGAGCTATAGTGTAATGCTGTTAACAGAAACCACCACCATTGACAGAATGGGATGTTCTAATACAGAATGCCAGCAAGCTAAGATCTTAGTGGTAATTGGCTATGTACCACCATGAATGACATACATAAATATTAGCCTGAAGGCTCAAACATTCAGAGGCAGCAGGTGTATCTGCAAGGGGCCCCTAAAGCCAGTCCAAACAGGTACAATAGTAAATTTATGTTAACATACCAATTTGTTATATTTAGAGAGGCATGCCCTACAACTGCAATAGGACAACATGTTAAAACATGATGTGAATACAGATTCTCAAAACAAGATTTTTTTTTTTTTACGTTAGCTGTTTTTCTTCCAATATTTGCAATATATATACAGTAAAGGAAAATATTTGTACGTTTGCCCACTGACAAGGACATGATCAGTGTATCATTTTAATGGTATCCAGAATAACACATATCAAATAAGTTATACATTGATTTGCATTTTATTCAGTGAAATAAGTATTCGATCCCCTATCAATCAGCAAGATGTAGGGCTCCCAGGTGTCTTTTATACAGGTAACGAGATGAGATTAGGAGCACTCTCTTAAAGGTTGCCAATGAACATCTGAATGATTCAGAGGAGAACTGGGTGAAAGTGTTGAGGTCAGATCAGACCAAAATCAAGCTATTTGGCATCAACTCAATTTGCCGTGTTTGGAGGAGGAGGAATGCTGCCTATAACCCCAAGAACACCATCCCCACTGTCAATCATGGAGGTGGAAACATTATGCTTTTGAGGTGTTTTTCTGCTAAGAGGAAAGGACCGTCAAATATTGGGTGAGAACCTCCTTCCCTCAGCCAGGGCATTGAAAATAGGCCGGGGATGGCTATTCCAGCATGACAATGCCCCAAAACACACAGCCAAGGCAACAAAGGAGTGGCTCAAGAAGAAGTACATTAGGTCCTGGAGTGGGCTAGCCAGTCTCCAGACCTTAATCCCATTAGAAAGTCTGTGGAGGGAGCTGAAGATTCAAGTTGCCAAACGTCAGCCTCAAAACCTTAATGACTTGAAGAGGATCTGCAAAGAGGAGTGGGACAAAATCCCCCCTGAGATGTGTTCAAACCTGGTGACCAACTACAGAGTCTGACCTCTGATTGCCAACAAGGATTTTGCTACCAAGTACTAAGTCAAGTTTTAAGTACTAAGTCATGTTTTGCAAAGGGGTCAAATACTTATTAAATGCAAATCAATGTATAACTTATTTGAAATGTGTTATTCTGTCTCTCACTGTTCAAATAAACTAGCATTAAAATTATAGACTGATGTCTTTGTCAGTGGGCAAACATACAAAATCAGCTGGGGATCAAATAATTTTTTCCTTCGCTATATATATATATATATATATATATATATATATATATATATATATATATATTTATATTGTATATATACATATATATTAGCACAACATATTGTAATATCTGGAGTTTTTCCACAGTTAGTGGCGCTTAATTTCCGTTACGGAGAAGTACAGTATAAACCATAATAGGGTTAAAAACCAAATGAAATGCATTCCTGCTTTTTGCAAAAAAACAAAAATGTTTTACTTGAAGTGGGGCAAAGATTAAAGGGTCATTGAAAAATCAGTGGTTGTGCAAGTGACTGCAACTGAGTTCCTACCATTACCAGAGATTTTTAAAGTCTGTTTTCTAAATGTATAAGAAAAAATTACTTTTTCAAAATTAATTGTCATTGAAAGAGTAAAATAATTATTTTCAATAAACAAAAAACAGAACAATCTTATCTTGAAGATGAGTCACAGGAACAAAATAGGTCTTCCTTGTAAATTATCCTTAATGCTCATAGTATTTGTGACAATAACTATCTGTATTTATTGTGTTCATAATATAGCCCCAAAGACTAATATACATTGGTAGGAATGTTAATTTGCATGTGACCGGACGCTCATCTTTCTATTGTCGAAAGGCATGTGAGCTCCCTGGCTGTGGCACTGGCATGGCAGGAGCTGAGTCAGGGCTTGTAGAGCTGATGGATCCAGACTTACTGCTCTGATCCTAATGTACACTTGTATGGATTCATACAAAGTTTGGCCGATGCTTCAACTGGCACAATTCTGAATTATGACTCGGAATCATAAATGTCATACTAGTGGAGGGTTGGAATTGCTTAAAGGTTGCTTATAGGGCTGCTCTAATCTAAAAAGAGTACGGTTTGTCCAGTTTTTCATCACCAATATGGGGGTGCAAAAAAGCTTGGAAAAACATATAAATAATAATAATTAGTGTAGTATTATCAGATCTCACTATAAAACTAGGGGATTTTTCTATGCACTCGAAAAACCAGAACCGGATAAACTACTGAACCTGAAGATATTTGGCCACATTTAGTTATTAGCAGGAACATTTAAAGAGTCGTGGACAAGGGGGGAACCTACTGCCCTTCAGAAAAAATAAGCCCCTGGGAAATATGTGAACCCTTCTGCTGCTCTATAATCAATACAGCTATGGCTGTTTACAGTTTAGGTATGTCAGATAGAGTGCCACCTATACTGGCTATGTGTCTTTGCCCTAGATGTTTTTCAATCCAATTAATTTTCCCTTAATTTTAATATTCCTTGAGTAAAAAACATTAACAAGTATGGATTTCCATGCTTTGTTGGTATACTTGTAAGAAACACTATATTTTGTCTTCCTGTTTATATGTTGTCACTGTGGAGCTTTTAACAATACTTGACAAACAAAAAGAGAAAATAATGAAGCTAAAGATCTGCAGCTTTGAAAAACCTGGATTTCAGGGAAGGCGAGAGATGCGTTATGTTTACTTTCTCTGATGCCTAATCTCTCTTGTGTCACTGCCTGTCTTCCCCCGAGTCTGAAGTTCCTTCCTGGCAAACACAGTTTAGCAGCTGCACAAAAAACATGAGCTGTAGACACATCAGCGCCAATGACCCAACAGTGAAAGAGTTAAGTATGGCTCTGCCTTTCTCTAGAAGCTTGGAACAGCAACATAATCATGTATTAGAGTATTCCAATATTTAAAATGTACAGGTGTCCAGCTTTAATTGCTGTTCTCTTAACCCTACAAACCCAGACGCTTGCTCTACCTACACTGACCCTAAGCTACCCAAACTCCTGAAATATAATATTTGCTGAACTATTCAGGAAAAGGAAGCAAATTCCAGATTAAGAAGAAGAATTAGTCACCTGCGTCTTCCTACAGGATCTCGATTGTGTCTGAATTTCAGGGATTGTAATACCGAAACATTAAATTGCATAGTTTATTGGTATTTCCTTTGTGAGAAATCTCACAAATGTAACAAAGGGACTTTAAAATTATAAAAGCTTTCGTTCTCCAAATAATCCATGTCAAACCTTATTGCTCTCAAACTGAAAACTAATAAAGCATTTCAAATCAAAACATGTTACAGGAATGTCCAGAAAAACAAAATGCGAATCATCCCAATTAGAGTGGTATTTCTTTGAAAAGTTGAACTCATTGAAGCATCAATTCTAGAAATGGAATATTCTTTGGAAGCAGTCATACAGCTCAAGTATGTAAATGCCACACCAAAGTAAAATAATGGAGGAATCAATAAAATGTACTATATGTCTACAGCCTCTGCAGTATTCACTTATTATGCTGGTTATTAACGGAAAAGTCCCTTTAAAAATGCGTTGGAGCTGTGGGTAGCAGTAGCTTAGCGTATTCTGCCAAGTACTGTCCTGAAATGGACAGTGAGTTATTGCAGCAGCCCACCCCAAGCATTAGACAGAACCATTGTTGAGATTAAAACAGGATTGAGTTTTATTGAAAACATAGCAGTATTTAAACAGTACAAGTAATTTAAACACAATAGTCACAGCAAACCACACATAGTTCTCCATTAGGCCCTCCTTCACACACGGCTCAGTATTTGGACTCTGCCCACTTCAGCCCAGAAGGGGTTCGCTATTGTAGTCTGCGGGGAAAATGGTAAACATAGGCGGTTCCCTGACTTATGGCTGGATATTAGATCTTGGTGCATATACTGTCCATAGAGGTCTCTCTCTTGCAAGTCCTCACCAGGTGGAGAGTAACACACCACACATAAAACCCCCTCCCAAAATGCAGGTACCCCAAATCTGTGCCCAAGCTCCTCAGTCTTTAGAGTCTTTGGTAACTGGGGAAAGGTGGCATTCTGTAAGCGGGGGAAGACGTAGTCCCAATGGACCCACTGGACCCACCTCCCCAAAAACAGAACCCCTTCCAAGGCTAGGTCCCAAAGTCTGTAGGAAGGAGGCTGGCCCCTAGGCCCCTCCAGGAACCCAGTGCACGGAGGCTTCCGTGAAAAAACCCACTAACTTCTAACTTCCTCCATTGGTGCTAAAATCTGTACTTGCCACAGGACTGCTTTTTCCATGCATGATGCAATGTCAACTCTTTTAGGTTTGGTCTTTTTTTACATATTTTACCATATTTTTCAATTATTATCACAGTTAGTTTGCATTCCTGCTCTTGTGGCAATAACCATTGCTTGGAAAGTCCTTGTGAATCTATGGACCATAGGCATCCCTCCCTCTCTATCTGTGCCTTAGGAACATTACTAAGATATTTACATATACTTACATATGTTGCTAAGAAAACGCAAAAATAATTGTAAGCATTGTCTATGTTGCTTGGGCCAGTGTCAACCAGTGTGTCAGGAAACAGCCCTGACACAGTGTCACAGTGTGTGTAATTCTGGCTTTAGTGGCAGCTTGTAACATGTTATCTCCTTCCTTGCTCTCAGACATGTGCACAGTTGCCATTGTTGCAATTTTTGATAATTTTTGATAATTGTCCTCATTCTCTTCATTTTATGTTATTTCCACGCTAAGAGCTTTTTTCTCTCTGTTTTGTAAAATAATTCCTCCTTTCTCTCTCATTCTGTCTGCCTGCATCTTCTATTATTCCCAAACCTTTTTCCCATTGTCCTAGCATACACTTTCTACCTCTCGCTACCTCCATTCTCCTTATTCCCTTCTTGTTTAATTAATTCCCTTAGCAGGAAGCTTAAGCCTGAGTCCTCTGTGGGAAGCTTTGAGTTCTGATCTCTCCCCTCTCTTTATTTTCGAGAATATTTCATCTCTCCTGTTAAGAACCTGTGGCCATCGTGCATGCAGCTTTACATAACAACCAATGCCTGATATGGAGCGACAGATTACAAGCATTGGGCTCTGGAATCAAAGACTTGCAGCTGAGTTCACAGACAAATCTGAATTGCGCTTATAACTAATGGTTACCTGGATAAAAAGGAAAAATGGGGCTGTTGAAGTGATGATTGAGTAAAAAGGGGAGTAGGGGATTAAAATCCTTAGATCTATATAAGAAAGTGACCAATTTTTACATACAGGTTTTTAGTCATCAAATTGGTTCTTCCTATTTATGATAAGAAAATGTCGGCCTTTCTGTAATGGATACATTTTCACCACTGAGCTGCCGCAGTCATGTAGCACTGCTGATATATTTTATAGTACCAATAATAAGGCAACAATAATATTTTACCAACTGTAAACATATGTGAAAACTACATGGAAGAAACATTTTTTTTCTGTTTCTTTGATGTGTTGCTATGCTTTAGCCTAATAAATAGTGGTGTTTTATCCAGAAAAGTGGCCATTAGGGACACTTTGAGGAATTAAAGCTTGCTAAAAGAGGTACTGACACACAGAGGACATGGCACAAGACAGCCATATGACCACAGAGACTGTCACAACCTGGGTGAGGAGGTCGAGGAGGAGCTTTGCTGGATAGTACAGGTTGGCTGGTTGGTATAGACAAGCCTGGATGGTACCAACAGGACTGGTTAGCACAGACAAGACTACTTAGCACAGACAGGACAAAGCACTGAGAAAGGGCTGTGCACCAAGGAAGGCTGTGGCTATGACACAGACAGGCAGAACAGAGCTACAAAGTGCTCAGGATAAGTCACCTGGCAGGATAGCCCTTAGACAGAATGTTGGTAGGTTAGCCCTCAGACAGGGCACTTTGCAAATGGTCTCTTTTCTTTCTTAAATATCCATTCCCTATAAAATACCAACATGAGTAGCTACAGCATAGGAATACAAGTGAATTCTAATTTAAAACAAATTTGAAAATTGCTTTACCACCCCATGTTTTGTTTATATTGAAAGTGATCCCAAGTATCATCAAGCGTTTGTTGTCTTACCTGACAGACTTTTATTAAAAACTGAGAACTTATGAGATTGCAGTTGCTGGCAGTAAAGCAAGTTTAGAAACATAACTGTGTTAAAAATCATACAGTTTGAGGCTTGCACAATACAATATTTAATATAAATATTGAAAGCAACCACATATTTGTTGATAACATTTATTTAAATAATACACAAAACTTTTAAGGGTCTTTCAATCCTCTGCCTCCAAGCCTCCATTTCTGCAAATTGATCAATAACTTCATCAATGCTATATTCACATTGACTATAGACTGAACCAGACATTGACAGTGGTACAGCATAACTCCCATCACTATATACTGAGCCAAACACTGATGATAGTACACTGATAAACTTAACTCTCATCACTTTATTCTGAACCAAGCACTCATTGTGGTACACCTTAACTCTGGTCACGATACTGAGCCAGACATTGACAGTGGTACAGGATAAGTCCCATTACTATATAATAAACCAGACATTGATAGTAGTATAGCATTACTTCCATCACTATATACAAAGCCATACATCAATGGTGCTATACCATAACTCCCATCACTTTATACTGAGCCCGGCATTGATGGTGGTACACCTTAACTCCCATCACTTTTGCTTTATCACAATATTTCCTTTCCTGCAGGTCCTCTTCTTAGCCCCCCTCTTCTTTCTCCTCCTTCTTCTTTTGTATTTCATGAGAGCATCTAATCAATTGGTTTAACATCAGCCAGTACATTTTGATAATTTGTTGAACTGTGCCCTGAGGTCCCAGCTGTAAATGTGGACTTTATACAGTTCCTGCCTCCTTGCATTCTCTTTTATTTGCCTTTGTGATCTGGCACAGTAGAATGTCAGTGTGTATCCCATGTGCTACAGAACAATATAATGTTATTACAGTATTGAATGTTGTCCTTGGATAGGCCTGCTTGGGGATCACTAGAACTTGTTAAAATCTAAAGATAGCCAGGGCAGGATCTAGATTAGACTAGCAGACTATCCCTAACCACAAAGACCACTGGCAAATCCACACATTTACATTCAAACATTGTTTAATCTAAAACACTTAGGGTATGAGATACCATTTAAGATCAATACTAAACTTGCTTTATGCTGCTCCTCTAAGAAAGTAGGGTCAAGCGGAGTGTTGAAATAAACTTTGAGGGCACATCAGACCAGCCTGGGACCAACAGAATGAATTTTTCTATACATGTAAAATGTCTTCATGAGCCATGACTAGAAATGTATAAAAGGTTTCCTATATAAAAACACACTTATGCTTGCTATATTTCTGTAATAAGGTAATATATGTGTATGTAATGTATTTATGCATCATAATATATCATTATGAGAGTTCCCAGGTATGATCATTTAACAAGAGGTAAATATAAACAAATAAAAAAGAGAAACACATTTACAATGCAGATTACATAGTTATCAGTGTTAATATTTAGTTCATATATATCAAAATAGCAAAAATGTTGCGGCTGCTCGCACATTTCAAAACAGGTTTATGATAAGGACTATGCAAGTTAGTTTTATGAATTTCCATTTCCATTTTGATATGCATGTTGGATACCCAGAAAACCTTTGAGACAAACAAAAAGGTTTGTTTCCTTTTTTGTTGGCCTATAAATTTTCATAAAATTATGCTAACGCAATGTGTAACTCATTGTATTGAAGTGCATGCACATTGTTTTGGTGATGGATGCTCTTCAAGAGATGTATAAGTATTAGTTATTGTACCTATTGTCTTCTTCATACAACTTTACGGAAGCTGGCTCCAGCTATAAACAACAATAAAACACTACCAGTGCTTTTTCAGGCTTTAGCAAACTCAGTTTTCTAAAAATAACCATAAGATACCCGATAATACCTGATAAAAATAACCATAAGATACTTAAACAAAAAGTAAGGGGATATTAGGAATATTGGAAAGAAAAATAGATTTTATGGAGTGTTGCATGTTACTGTATTTCATTTTTTACACTAAAAAGAACTAGATATGTATATATATATATAGTGGGATTGAGTAAGTATTGATATTTAGGAAATATTGAACTTTTCATTCTGCATAATTAAAAGATGATACTCAAGATGGAGGAGGGTGTTTAATTGTTCAACACCAAATACAAAACTATTAAAACTTGATGATATGGATAGATTCCCTAAACAAACTGTCAGATACGTTGAGGTACCTGTAGTTTGTATGGAGGAGGAGCCCGATATTCAAGGGTGACGAGATAGTCCGTGACAAACGGGAAAAGACAAAGAGGCAAAGTCAATAGGCAATCTGGGGGCCAGTAGGCAGGCTGCGTTACAAAAACAAGGTCAATAGGCAATCCGAGGTCAGTTGGCAGGCAGCGTTCTTGCTGCCACTGTCCTCAGCTCCCCGTGAGGACGCGAGGAATCAAGAGCTTGGCGACAGAGACTGCCATGAACACCGTCACAGAGAGGATCAACGGCCTGTCGTGCACCCGCGCCATCCCTGTTGCGGGAGAGAAATGGGAACAGGCTGCAGCCGTACGGTACGTGTTTGAAATCCTAAATCACACAAGACCAAAGAAGAAAAGAGCCAAGTGTGTTTCAATTTAATAAACATTTGAGTCAGGGGCACAGGTGCTGGGTCAGGTTAGAGTCCCAGTGCAGGGGCAAGTTGTGCTTTGAATTAGGCTAGAGGCTGTTGCAATTTCAAGTCACAGATGGATGTCTGCTTTAGTCTTTGACTTTCTCTTTGGTGCCATCTGTAGACATGAATATAAAACGTCGGTAGTCTAAGGACAGGCTCAGAGCAATACCCTGTTTCCCCGATAGTAAGACACCCCCGATTGTAAGACGTATCGGGAGTTTCAGAGGGGTCAGCTAATATAAGCCGTACCCCGAAAGTAAGACATATGTCTTACTTTCGGGGAAACACGGGGGATTTGCCTCCAGTGACGTGCGGTACAAAGAGTGGGGCTGGGGGTGCGGGCCGCACCCTGGGGGGGGGGTGCCAGGCCAGTGCCCTCCCCCTCCGACTGAAAAGACGGCGCCGTTTTGATCAGTCTGCCGACAGGTGTCACTGGCTCTGTGTCCTCCCGGAAAAAGGTCAGTGCTGGTCATACAGAGAGAGACCAAGGAGGGGGAGGGGGGTGTGAAGAGATTCTCTGCAGCTCTTATTGTAACCGCAAGATGCAGCTGAGGAGGACTACAAGTCCCAACATACCGGGCTGTGTGGGCTTACAGTTCTCCTCTGCTGGAGCAGCAATAATGTTTTCCGTGGTCCATCAGGACCATGGACAACATACAAAACACGCTGTGTTCCTTTTATTAACCTGTTTTGTGGTGAATACAATACTGTTCAGGTTGTTAATAAATGTTAATTTTATGGTTAAAACAAAAAATTCGACAATTTTTTCCCAATATAAGACATACCCCGAAAGTAAGACATAGTGGGGCTTTTAGGGATAAAAAGAAAGTAAGACACTGTCTTACTTTCGGGGAAACACGGTAGGTTCTGTGGAGCAGACAGCAAGGGGTCTGTAAAACGAGTAGACGCAAGGGGATCTGTAGCATCATACCAAGGGATAATCGAGAAGAGGAGTCAAAGTCTATGCCAACAGGTCAAAGTCCAGATGATCCAACTTTGCCAGACAAAGGGGCAAACCAGGTTCAATATCAAAGTTCCTACCAAGGGTCAAAACAGGGCCAGTAACACAATGCTCTAGCACTGAGCTAGGAGCATGTCCGGGTATTTATAGGCCCTTGATTGCCATAACAAGCAACAATTGTGACAGGAGCAGGCAGAAACCTATTGTTCATGGGGAGGCAGAGAGAGATTAGCAACCCAAACGCCACCTGGTGACTTAATGGTTAGTTGTAGTAACTACCAGAGGCAGGGTTCCATATTCAAACTGCCATGGCTCCTGACAATTTGGCAAGAAGAACCTGAATCCTCAAAAGTAAGAGTTAAGTTTAATACTGACACTTATTCAACAGCACTTTATATTTTTTGCCATGATTTTACCATTAGGTTCAGGCTTTCAAAGCATTTTATTTAACTAGAAGAAGACAGCTGCACTGCTATTGTGTTATGACTAGATCCCCAAACTAATGAAAGACTTAAGCAGAAATTGAAAGTGTTCAGTCAAATTAATATACAGACAAAGATTTCCCCAATGCTTGGTTAGCAGCATGCGTTGTAGATAAAAGTGGAATTCAAAACAGGAGAAGTAAAACCAAATAATTTATCATACAGGGAAAAAAAAAACATGAAACATAATAAAAAGAGAGGACAATTAAATGGCGGGTCAAAAAAGAAGACCCCTAAGAAATCTGAATGAGAAAAAAAAACACACGGGAGGTTGTTACTAATAGGATACCATGCTGTGCAAGAGACATACGGGACCACTGAGAAGAGAATGCTGAGTGCAGCACAATTTGAAGATTTATATCAATTGCAGACATATTAACTACAAAAGGGACAGCAAAAAAATCCTCTTTCATAAATTGCAAGTAAATGCATATTTTGAATATGTTCCCAGTATAATAGCTCCTGTCATCTCTTACTATCTTCTAGGCCTGATCATCCTTCCTGTACCTTCAGATATACTACACCAGCATGAAATGTGAACATTCAGATGACTCAGCATCCTATCAGAAGTTAAAAAAAGAATAGAAGCCGGATAAAAATCACAGCAAACAGTAAGTGGGAGACTCAAGAGCAGACGGGGCTTTCGAATGTGAATTAGTCCCGAGCAAATAATGATCACTGACTTTGTGCAGCTCATTATTGACACAGCTCTTTGATGATTACACATTGTGTGCCATCTCGTTCGGTCTCAGGATGTTACCTTTTAGGTTATTGCATTTAAGCAAACAATTCAGGAGAGGGGGATTTTGAGTCCCTGCATCTTTCTCTTTTCTTAGTGTTTCATGTTTGACCCATGTACACAAAGGGAATGTTATTAATAAAAAGCAGGGAACATCACCATGTTAACTATGACCTTTTTAGCAGCAGTCTCGATTGCAAAACATTCTTATTTGACTGTAATTCTCAGAATATGTTCTATTTTGCACAATCTATATTTTAAAAAGCCCTATAACATAAAATGTTATTGTCTAAGTAATTTTGCTTAATTATGTGCTCCAGATGCCGTGTTCTCCTTGTTTATGTGCTCCGTGTTCTCTTTTTTCTTCTAAGTGGTCAATATGCATGTTTCCCAAACATTATGGTTGTTGTGGCTTTTGCATATAAAACATGCACTGGAATAAATACTGGGTCAGTATAAAACTGAGGATGCACTCAGCAATATGTAAGATCATAAGAGAACTCAGCATTGTATAACATCCAGGCCCGGAGTGGCCTTTGTCAAGCTCAAAAGGCCCTGTTTGGCCGAAACGTTGCTTTTTTGTTTTGCTTTCTCTGAATAAAGTAACCTAAGGATTGGAAGCTGATTGGAGTGCTGGGATTCTTTTCTTTGTTTTCTTCAAGAGGGTTTATGCTGTCCCTTTCTTCCTGCTAGCACCCAGCTTTGTGGGAGTTGAGTGCTGAACCATTTTTTCTTTTTTAACTGTCCTAGTGTGTGTGTCTGGTGTTGGTGTGGCAGAGCCTGTCTTGGTGTGTGTATGTTTGGATGTCGGTGTGGCAGAGCCTGTCCTGGTGTGTGTTTGGGTGTCGGTGTGGCAGAGCCTGTCCTGGGGTGTGTGTCTGGGTGTCGGTGTGGAAAAGCCTGTCCTGGTGTGTGTGTTTGGTTATCTGTTTCCTTAATTTACAGTAGGAACTATTTCATTTTTACTTATCCAGAGATAAAAGCCCTCCTGAATTTGTAGTGACTTCAGGGGACAAAACATTCAAGGCCCTGAAATCATTTAGTGGAAAAGATAAGGTATTGTGTTATTTACTCTATAATATTTATTTCAAGGATTAGTCACACTAAATTGTGGCTTCAGGCTTCCCATGTTGAATGACCAAGTATTATGTATGTGTATGTACATATATGTTTTTTCATAAAAATGGATTGCTTAGTCTGAAATGCCCGGGCCTATTTTTTTGTCCCAGTCCGGGTCTGATAACATCAACGTTGCCCCAGTATATAGGTGTACGTTGCTTGGGAAGTCCTGGTGGGGTACTAGCAAGTGCCTGCATGGGAGGAGTATAGTCCACTTAGAGAGCTGAATATCCAAGGTTAGTCATGCCAGAGCATCATTCCCAGTTGCCATCCCCACCCACCATTGTCCTGAATGTTGGAATATGACGTTATTCATTACTAAACATTTAACCATAGAGCATACTTGGGTAGAAAAGTGATTTCCCTTGTAAATAACCTACTGAGCTGTCAGGCTCCACAGGGGTTTGAACCAGCAACCTTGTGGCTTCCAGAACAAATCACCTATCCACTTCTCCACCAAGTGGTTCTTCCTGTGTATGACTCTTGGCTACATTAATGATCCAGATTTGTGTCCCAGACGTGCCCTGCCTGAGGACTTCCAGCTGTGCTCCTGCCGTGTGCCCTGCCAGAGGGCTTTCAGCTGTGTTCCTGCCTCTTGCCTTGCCAGTGCGCTTTGTAACGCAGTCAAACAATCAATGGAATGATCCGGGTGCTATGGTGATAAGAACGTCTAGTTGAGGAATATACCTGACTCTATTTGATTTTGGCTTTGGCCACATTCCCCTGGAAAGATTTCTGCAATTGCCCATGTACATGGCAACACTATTTAATGGCAGTGCACCAGCGTACCATCAAGATCTGTGTTTTGTTAACAAAGGAAATGTGCCCTAGAATCCTAACTTTCTGAGTAATAGAATTACTTACACAAGTTATAATTTATACATCCAGCTGCCTAAATGCTGGTGTGTCTGTTCTTATCAAAATGCTCATTTGTCACCCACAAAAGCAGCCCCCTGCTCCAGCAATCACGGGACAGCTCCTCGCGATTATTTATAGTCCCCTCTGTTACATACTTGCCATCCTGCTTAGCATTGTGGGAACTTCTGATGCTCCCCTGGAGGTCCAAGATCCACATTATAGCAGACCAAACACGTGCAGGTATGCCCAGCTCTTTTTGGCCCTTACTCCTGTAGGAGTAGAAAAGGCTTGGAGGTTTATTTAAGCCCTCATTTTAGTTCAGTCCATTGCCGTGATAGAGCCTTTGTTGCCTTTCACCAGTGTTATTGTACTTTTGCCTGTTTTTTTCTCCGATTCTTACTGTGCTTGTTGCTGATCGCCATTTTTAGGCATCATTTATGGTGTATCTTATTCAGTACTTGACCTTGGCCTGTCTCCAGCATTGCTGGTCCAACCGGTAGTAGACATTATTTCACTGTTTGCTCTGTAGAATTTAAAGTCAGATTTACAGAAATCATCTTGGCAACCTTTAAAGCTGTCAGTTTTAGACACTAAATAAATCCATATAATAGTGTTTGCATACCATACCATGTTAAGTTGCTGATTGCTGTTCATTGGTTTAGAGTGATGAGAACCTTAGAGACATTGATTTCATGATGGTGCCACCTGCAGCCACTAAACTGAATTTTGAAATTAAATTAAATTACACTGATTGGGAAACAAAAAGCACAATGATGTAGGTTGTTTTTAATAAACACATTTAGGGAAAAACTTTCACAGTAACCGTTCCCCTTTAAATAGAAGCTCTGAACACCCTGCTCTAATGGCTCTCTCTCAACAGCATGTTGGACTATGGGTGAAGAAAAAAAACTCTTAATTGACAAACACTTTCCTAATTAGAAGCTCCTAAGAAATTCAAGTTGCATCTAATTTAAAATAAATAGGAAACAGTCAAACCTTTGCTATTAAAGTAGCTAGATTTAATTAGGGAAACTAGTTAAACCATTTCATTTATTACATAACTCTGCTATTTCGCTACCCACACGTTAATACACCCAGCTCGAGAGACAAGTCTCCCAGTGCAATGCGCTTGTTCTGGTGATGACGGAGTTAAATATTGCAGCGCCATGCTTGTGTGTGATTTATTTCAAAAATGTAGCAAAAGTCCTTTGATCTAATTTTAGACAAGTCAGTGAAATATTTATGCTTTTAAGGGAGCAGCCATTAATATAAGATACATTCATTATGGGAAAGGTTTGTGGGGGTCAAAAATATGAATTTATTGTTGGTTCTGAATGCCTACATTAATAATATTTAATGGCTTAAAATATTTTAGCATGTTTTTCTTCCATATTTCACCAAACACCAAAAAAATACTTAACGTAAAAACAGAGATAAATGTTTTGCTAGTAAAATAGCACTGTCCACATATCACACTACAAAAAGGTTGCCAGATGGCCCAATTTGATGCAAAACGTATGTAAAACCCACATGCTGTTGGCAGGGATAGGACAAGTGGCACAGAGCGCTGAATAAAATTAATACGCGGTCAGATTTATGAGACGTTATTAATTAATCACAGTGGTTCTACTAATCCTTCCCCACCTTGCTTAATTAACTAATTCCCTTATTTCTGACATACATGCAAGCATGGCACGTGTCTAATAATGGTTGGCCAGGCAACCCTAGATAACAGTCTTTGCCGTAATACTTCTAGCCATAAGGTATTAATAAAGATTAATAAAGAAAGCACTTGGAAAAGCAGTGGAGTAGATTAGGTGTGTGTTTTACAACTGTGTGTGTTTTTGTGTATCAATGCTTGTGGCGTCCAGTTCTGGTATAGATGCTACCTTTGCCTCCTCTTTTTTTCCCGTCTTGTCCTGAGCTGCGCTGGTGAAGCCATTATGGGTTAATAACGACATCAAGCTTGTTTTTATCACATTCCATGTATCTAGAATGTACTCCTTTTTTTTACCCTCCCTTTTCTTTGATTAGTGGTTCCCATCCTTGAAAGGCAGGTACACAGAGGGCTAATGACTCCCACAGGGACATTTCGTGACTCTGAATCAAAGTCTAATCAACCAGTGGAGGCAGAAGGGAGGGAGGAAAGCATAATTTGCACCAAGTAGTTCAGTGGACAAGAAGGTAACTTTTTCACTCTCTGCCTTTTTTTCTGACCTCTCCCATTTGTTTCAAAGAACTTCCATGTTCTCTTTCAGATGCAGTGAGTGTGATGTACACTATATGGACAAAATTATAGGGAAACCTGACCATTACGTCAACATGGACTTTTATGACATTGTATTCTAACTACATACACTTTAATATGTAGTAAGTCCCCCTTTTGCAGCTATAACAGCTATGTCCTCTTAAGCATACAATACATTTTTGACAAGCCTATGCTTCCAGCTTTGTGGGGACAGTTTGGGGAAGGCCTTTTTCTATTCCAGTGCACAAAGCAAGGTCAATAAAGACATGGTTGGATGAGTTTGGTGTGGAAGAACTTGACTGGCCTTCACAGAGCCCTGACGTCAAGCCCATCGATCACACCTTTGGGATGAACTGGATCAGAGATCGCAAGCCAGGCCTTCTCATCTAAAATGTTATAGGAATATTTTTTGTTTCGGTCATAAGTTGATGTTTCAATATGGAATGCCACAGTAGGCACCAGGAGGAGGTAGGGAAGGACTGCATTTTGGCATAGCAGCCAATCAGCAACCCAACTACATCATAGAATTTTTTTTAGCAATTACTTCTAGTGATTGCTTAGGAGAGCCTTATATGGTATGTAGTTTTCTCCCTAAGCCCACTTTGTCAACTGTGTACCGCATACTTACTGGTGTTGTAAGACAGTGCTGTTCAACCCTCTCCTCGAGGCACACCTTACAGTCCAGGATTTAGGTATCACCCAGGTGTGTCTAAGGCAGGGGTGTCCAAGTTTTTTTCTGCAGTGGGCCACTTCATCAGAAATGTATGTGTGCGGGAGACGCACTCATTTTTTACTGAGAGAAAATATGGCCTTTTAGCTTTATAATGCATATTAATACAGGGTTAATTTGACGATAATGAAAAAAGCAGTGTAAACGTTTTTTTGTTTAATTCTATCAATACTGAATTACTTAAACAGTGAAACAAAGTCAGTCCACAAACCATTTAAAACAAGTTTAGCCAAATAAAACTGCACAAGGCTGAAGCACATTGTTGGTACAAGCTAGATTTTAGCTGGAGCACACTGGCAGGGCCGGCAGGGCCGGATTAAGACACCCAAACACACCAGGACAGGCTCTGCCACACCGACACCCAAACACACACATACCAGGACAGGCTCTGTCACACCGACACCCAAACACACACACTCCAGGACAGGCTCTGCCACACCAACACCCAAACACACACACACCAGGACAGGCTCTGTCACACCGACACCCAATCCACACACGCCAGGACAGGCTCTGCCACACCAACACCCAAACACACACACACCAGGACAGGCTCTGCCACACCGACACCCAAACACACACACCAGGACAGTCTCTGCCACACCGACACCGAAACACACACACACCAGTTGAGGAGCACTGTTCAAAAGTTTAAATAGGTCAGACCGTGTTGACCTTCAGATGGATAAAATGTTTTTATTATTAAGTAAACTTATATTAATTCTGCTAGTAGTCTAAAATCTGACTTTGTTTTATGCTTGCTGGCCACAGTCATGCTAATGTTTATGACGTAAATTGCATGCTTTTCAGAGTACTGAAGATATATCATCTAAATAAATGCAACAGATTCTCTAGCATGCCAAGAAAAACTCTTTACACCTGTTATTTCATTAACTGATATATGTATTTAACCTATGAGTACTTAATACTTGTGTAGGTCAAAACATGACATGGTTCTGTTGGGCTATTACAATAAGGGGCAGTGAAAATGAAAAATAACATTAAAATTGAAAATATACAAAACTAACAAACAACATTGTGAGATATACCAGCTCAGAAGAAGAGAAGCCCTGCTCTTGTGAGCTTACAATCTATGATGCGTGTGAGGGATAATGTTTTTTTTCCCTATTTACTTTTAAATAAAAATCATCAAATTGTTAAATTTGCCATATTTAAAGCGGGTAGCGTTTAAACCATATAACGCTGTAACGTATTAAAACTGTCTGGAGGGTAGCACTGGAGAGAGGAGAAAGAATTTGTTCATCGCTGGGACCTGTTAGTAAGGAAACATCCATTCACTATGTAAACTTCCTCAGAGACCTGTAATGTGTTTCAGGAAGAAAAAAGTCTTTAATCTACCAGCTTTCTCTCTGCTACAATGAAACCTGCCAATTACAACCATATTATTTATTTACAATCACTGCTAAACATTGCTGCTCCCACAGGCGGTAGAAAACACAGCCAAAATGATGTAGTTTGAAACAAGGTGAACATTCCTATGAGCTATCTGAGTATATGGAATCAAAATAAGACCCTTTTTCTGCTTGCGAAAAAGTGCAAAATAGACAATACGTTTTGCAGAAATGTTGGTGGATGCATCATATTATCTGATATCTATTATTTGTATTAGTCTTAAACTTGTAATGTCACTTGGGTGCAAAAAGAAAAGGAGAAGAGTACATCACAGAAGTTATATATTGTTATATTGCCATTTACTACATTTAAAGAGATGGTTGAGTTCCCACACCATAAAAGTCGAAAAAATACATGGAAAAAGTGTAATTATTTCAGTTTTTCACTTTACATCATGCAGATAAGTACATAATCATACACATGTCAGCACAGGCACCTCACATAATGCAGTGAATATATGGAATGTTCATGGGAGAGCTCCCCAGACGTTGATTACGCACGGGCACAAGATAGATGTCAAACCGAATGTCAGCTCTGTTTCATGGTTTTTGTTTTATTGTTTTTTTTGTTGAATGGTAGCCCTGGAATAAACAAGGGAAAGCAAAGGTTAAATACAAGACAAGGCAATCAGGAGTGGATATAGGTTGTTCATGGTTCTGAAAACCAAAAATACTTTTGAAAGGCCCATCCCCAGCAAAGACAATTAATGTGACAATATACAAAGTAAGAAACTCAATACACACATTCACATGTTCAAATATACTATAGTGCATAGACATACACACACACCCAAGAGCATTGATATATTCGAATGAAATGTTATGAGCGTCTAAACTTGTTCATGGCTATGTGTATGTTAGTTGCTAGTACTGGGTTGGACTCCCGTTTGCCTTCACAACTGCCTTCATTCTTTGTGGTATACTTTCTACAAGGTGCTGGAAACATTTCTCAGAGATGTTAGTCCATATGGACATGATGGCATCATGCAGTTGATGCTGATTTGTCGGCTGCACATGCATGATGCGAATCTCCTGTTCCACCAACATCCCAAAGGTGCTCTACTGGATTTAGATCTGGTGACTGTGGAGGCCATTGGAGTACAGTGAACTCATTGTCATGCTCAAGAAACCAGTTTGAGATGCTACGCCCCTTTAAAGGCTCTAAGTATCTGCATTTTTTTACAAGCAATGAAGATATGAATAGTTCTGCTGGGCTTAAATAGACTCATGCAAACCAAATATCTGATTTTGGTTTAACATTAATACTAAAATTTTAAAGTCAGTCACCAAAAAGTTGAAACTGTCTCTGAAAACTATTCATCCTGTGTTTGGAAATCAACAGGATTCTTTTCGGTACGCACTTAAGGCATGCAGAGAGAAGAAAAGATTGTACCTTAGTTTGGACCTTACAAGTATCCTGAAGTACCCTTTTATAATAATCGCGGGGTCTCAGGAGGAAAGGCCAGATTCGCAGGAACACCCAGTTTGGATTTAATGAAATCTCAGTTTACTAATTTTTTTCTTATAAGCACAGCACACAGTGCAAGTCTTGTGGTTTCAATGAGGGCCTTTATGAGAACCATTTATTTGGCATCACTGTCATATAATCTTTGTGATTAAAACTTAGTGTCTCATTGTCAGGTCACTTATAACTTCCCAGGTAGCAATCATCTGGTCCTGAAACAGCAGAAGTGAGCATTTCGGGGGCACCTGATGCAAAGTATTCTTCAAACGCTACAAGAAGTGCCATAAATCTGCCAGTGGAGGCACAAGGGTCAGTTCTGGAGCTTCTTGCACCAGCCAAGCGGACTTTCCCGTTTGATAAACTGCACCGCAATATGTGCCCGCCAGCAAATAGTCCCTGGAATTACCTATCAATTATAAATGTTCAGTATATTTTCCAGGTTGATTTGGGACCATAAACATCAGTGTGCTAAGCACATGAACAGTGTGTTTGACTCAGATGTAGCACAATGAGAATATATAAGCCTAAGGTCTGTTTGGAGATCTGCAGAGGTTCTACAGTGATTGTGTATTGATGAATTGCTCTTTTTTTTTTTGTTTTTTTTCTTTTCCTTTTTTCCCGTCTAAACTATACCCATGTAAGGTTGTTATTATTCAAAGTAAATAAGGCATGATACATTTACAACCAAATGCATCAAATGACTGCATTAAAATTTAGATCACATGAATTATTGATCCATATTTTTTAAAAACTTGACTGATAGCACCCACATCAGTGTATAATGGCTCCTGGATTCAGCAGACTTACAGACATTAATTTATTCAAAGGATTTTAGTGGTTCATCTTATGTTATTTTATATAGTGCAATACTGTTAGATGGTTTGTTAGTTAATAAAGCCATTCTGCAGTTACCGCTGATAATGACAGCAAATGGTGAACATACACATACTGTATTGTTCCCATTATAGACTGCACTGTATTTCCTTTAGGCCTATAATCAGGGTTTAGAGATATTTTCAATGTCCCACTACTTTATCCACGGGCCACTTTCCTGCCGCTGTCTCCTTTCACAGGGCTCCATTTTTTCTCTTGTATCTTCTTGTTCTGTCTTCTGCTTGCCCCCGTGTGTCCAGTCTTGACTTAAACTTCGCCCCAGGCGGCATTAAGTCTTGGGCCGGCCCTGCCTAGGACTACATGCCTGCAAATTGATTCGAGGATTTGGTCAGAATTAATGGTCTTATCAATGCTGGGGAGTACAGAACAACAAAGTGCCCTTGTTGGTATGGCCTCACAGGGCAATGATCTCAACATCATCAATTCTGCCTAGGATTACCTGAGGAGAGAGATGCTGCCTAAGTTCTCCAAGATGTTTGGAACAACCTACTTGCTGAATTCCATAAAAAAATTGCGTGCAAGTCTACCTAGAAGATTTGATGCTGTTAGGCAAAAGATAGTCTTACCAAATATTGATTTAATTTAGATTGGTTTTCTTCTGTTCACTTTTAAAGCTTTCTTACTTTGCAGCCTTTTTCACATCTGCCTAAAATGTCTGCACAGTACTATGTATGTATGTGTGTATATATATATATATATATATATATATATATACGCCCACCCACAGACACATAATATGTACATGGAAGTATACACCCACACACATACTAAAATTGTAATATAAGTGCGTTTATGATCACGGGGTGAAATGATGCACAGCAGATATCATTAATAAAGATTTTCAACCAGATCTGAAGAACGCTGCATTTTCTATAAAAACCTAGAGTTGTGGCTTGATCCTGTTCACTGATGAAAGAGGCACACGTTGCAGGTCTTGAGCAGTCTGTGCTAACGAGGGATGCCATCCGTCTTTGCTGGTCCAGCCAATGTCGTGAATATTTCATGTGGCTATATATCTAAAGAGAAGTGCTGAATGTGAGGTGTGAAGCTGGTTGGGGGTAGGGAAATATGGAAATGACGCTGACTGCAGCAAACCTTCTAACCACTGCTTATTGGGGTATAGATAAATTATGTTACTAGAAACCAAGACTTGAAGAGAGACATGATGCAGGGGGGCTCAAGCACTACACGGAAAACCAATTCAGAATCTTAACGTTGGCTTTCTGCTAGTGTAAGGTATAGAAACATTGGACACCAGATAAGAACCATTCAGGCTTTTTAGTCTGCCAATTGTTTCCCTTCTTTAGGTAAAAACTTTGAAACTTATTTGGTTCATCGTCTTAAAATCAGGATTGATTTATGCCTATCACATGCATGTTTAAATTCATGTCGGGCCCCTCCATCAATGAAGCAGGGCTGTGCCTCCTGTTTCTAATATTTGACAAGAGGTTTCTTATTAGAAAGGCACTTTACAATTTAGGATTAAAACAGCTGCTTGCCTAATTTAACGATTTTTCAAGATGACAAAGGTAGAGCGATGGGCTGGAGTGGTTAGAGAATGCATTTTAAGGTATTTGCAAAGAATTTTAATATAGATTTTTTTCATTGGTGGTGATGCATAGGGCAAAGTATTGTCAATAACAAATGCCCAGTAGTTTGCTTAATTGTGGCCTCAGCACTGATGCATGATGTCATATGCAAGGATGGTTGAGAGTGATGATGGTAAACATGTTTTTAGTTCTAGTTTGGCCCTGTTCCTTTTGACTGATGTGCATAGCCAGAGTTAGACAACTGTGGAACACTTCAGCTTTCTGCTGAATGCGAGGATCCTGGTAATATGCAATGTTTGACTCTACTCACATATCCACATACAAATCTATTTTTGTAATGGTAGTGTGCATATAAAAAACATTCTTCCCATAAAAGGACCAGATTGCCATCTGAAACTGTGCAGATGCATATAAGTAAATCATGTGGTTTAGCAATATACATTGTTAAGGAATGTCCAGATTATAAATTGTCACCCTGAGTCTCAAGCAATTAAGCAGTAGACATGTTGCACTGTGCCAATATATCTGTGTAGGGGCAGCTTACTAAATCTTTCAGGACGATAGTAAGCTCTATTATTACTCTCTCCTTTATGAGCTTGAGTCTATCCCTCCATGTTGATGGTTTAAGATAAAAAAAATAATTTTTTTTAACTCAGATAATTGGTCATGTTGGACAAAACACATACGTTAAGCAATCTTAACTAGATTTAACTCGTGTACAGTTTGTGAACTGCTAGACTGACTTGCAAAGGAGTCATTTACTGTATGTGTGTACTGAAAGCCGCATTGCACATTTCTGTTGAACAGAAAACTAGGTATATTACTTTATAAATAAATGGTGCTCACAAGCTAAGAATGGAGTACCATATTTATCTCCCACACCCAATCAACCATGATATAAAGGAAGACAAATCCCTTGAATTCGTTAGCGGAAAGACAACACTTGCGGAACACTATTCTGAAGAAAGTTATTTGCTAGCCAGGTATATGGCTACATTTTTTTCAAATCAGCATTTCACTGGAATCAAGAACTCACATGGTAACTTGCGATTTTGTATGATGACCACAAGGTTTCTCATGGTGACTCACAAGCATTTGCATGGTCACCCACAGTAGAGCCCTGCACGGGACTGTCTTTTTAATCCCGCTCCCGCTGATTTTTTTACCAATCCCTCCTGCTCCCGCAATGTGGGTGTTCCACTCCCGCCCGCTCCCGCCACATTTGTGTCCAATCCCACCTGCTCCCGCCACTTAATTTGTGGCCAATTAAGTTCCTTACCTGAACTGCAGATATCCCGCGCAGTCCCGCAAGGCTGCCCTCTAGTTGCTCCCTCACAGCATCTCTTCTCTTGCTCCGCCCAGGAACAAGGCGGAGTCATGGGAAGTGATGTCACATCACGTGACTCTGTTTTCTTCCTGGGCGGGGCAAGAGAGGAGACACTGTAAGGGAGCAGCGAGAAGGCAGCCTTGCTGGACTGCGTGGGATTACCGGGACCCGCAGGTACAGTGGCTGACCGCCCGCTCCCGCCCGCAACCCCAGCAGGACTGCCCGCGCCCGCAACTTCCAATGCAGTCCTCTAACCCACAGGCTCTTGACAACAGTCAATTCTCAAGTTCTCAGATAAAGTTGCAAGCACTCCTATCCACAAAATGGCAACATTTTTCTGTAAACCTTTTAATTTGACTGATGACCCACCTTTTTTAGTGAATTAAACCCATTCCCTATATTCGGTGATGTTATTCTATTGACTGCTTATTTCTGTCCATTTTATTTTTAGCAACTTTATGTCTCAAGGCGCTGCAGACGTACAGTACCAACTGGACCTCCACAGGGACAATGTCCACTTGAAAATGTCTGGGCAGGTTGCCCGGTGGACATCAATGCAACTGGCAGAACTGTCCATAATACATTATTATGACCTCTTGTGGCATTGCTGGCAGCCTAAGCTGTCTGCATCTGGAGGACAGGAGAAAATCCACTGTGCATGGGAGCTAACCTTCTACTCTTGATGTGCTGGGTTCATCCACGGTACCTGTAACAGCAGTAAAGTCCATAGTTACACTAATAAGAATTGTTACTCGTTGGAACATTGCCCAAAAACTTGGGAAACAGTTTACACAGAGAAAAAATGTATATGCATGACTGCTCTTTTAAATCAGCTCTGGCCCTAATGAAGTGCTTAAATGAAGATGTAATTAATCTTTTCTAGCAGTAATATCCTGAACCAAACCTGATAAAACATGTACAAAGACTGCAATCCGTTACTGAGCCACCAAAAACATACTGGAACTTGGATAATGTTCCTGTAAGCAATAAGGAAAAAAAAAGTCTCTCTCCTCTTATCCAAAAAGTCATGTAGCAGTAATTGCAGTAGAAGATGCTTCTAACCAAGTTCTGACTTAATGGGCTAAGTACTTATTCAACCAATAAATTGTATTTTGTACATTTTCTGTGCAAATTTTGCTGACATTTAACCTTTTCCTCCTATAGCAGAGTTCGATTTAACTACTAATGCATTAAAGAAAAAGATTTGTTTCAAACACTGCATAAATTATTTGTTAATTCAAGGGAATGTAACGCTAGTAAGAGTAAATAATTCTGCAGACCTCTGCATATATCTGTGCGGTTGCTACATAGAAAAAAGTATTTGACGGCAGATAACAACCATTCAACCCATCTAGTTTGCCTGTTTTTCCTGATGTAAAGACTAAGATCTTAATCAGTCCTTGGTCTTATCCTAGATTCAGTATAGGCATATGCCTATCTCATGCATGTTTAAATTCCCCCACCAATTCTGCTAGAAGGCTCTTCTGCTTATCTACCACCCTCACAGTAAAAAACATTAGATTGTTTATAAAGTAAGTTTTTGGAGGAAACTGGAGCTGTAATCACTAGAACATGACTTTTCAATAAGAGCAGACTGGAGTCATGCTAGAGCTGCCACAGCTCCTGTTTCTAATAAAAATTAAATACATTATAAAAAATAAGGTGCATTGGACCCCCAGTTAACCTTAATAATAAGAGTTGAATCACAATAACCACAGCTGGAACCAGGCCCGGATTGGCCATCTAGAATATCAGCTGGGTAAGCCACTGGCTAAAAGCACCATACACTCTGCTCTCTGCCAGTCCGACTGTGCCGAGAACTTTCACCCAGAGTCTCCGGTGATACACTGCTTCTTAGAGGCTCAGGGTCTCCAGATGAGTGTCCTCAATCTCTAGGCCAGGGAGTGGCATTTGATCACCCCCACTCCCTGTCCCACCTCTATGCACAGCTAGTGTGTTCTCCTAGTTATAGCCACACACCCTTCTTTTTCTTATAAAAAGCAGCAGTAGGAGAGCTCCAGGCAGACAGTCCTGGGAGGTTTTCAGCTATATACATGGCATTGTGCCACAGCTACGCACTAAAAAGAGCCTAGGATGTATACTAAGGGGCTGGATTTATAAAAATGTCGCAGAAGAGCCATATTTCTGCAGCCATTTTGTCTGTTACAAGACAGGATGTGGTAGCCCATACACTGTTTTCTGGCCTGGAGCAATAGACTTCCTAAACTTGTCAACAGCATGTTTTGGGAACCCTTTTGATACTACTCTTTAAGGGTCAGGGTCCCCGTTTGAGACCCCAGCGTAGCCACTCACCAGAATACCTGCTCGCCTTGGGGACCAGGTCCTGAGGCGTGTCTACTGCTCCCTCTTTATCTGCCTCCCGCGCGTCCTCACCAAACTTTATTCGTCCTTGCAGTCTGACGGCGGGAAACGTGCTCGAGTCATGTCACGCACATGGGCGGTGGATTATCTGAATTTTTCATGTGATTTCCAGCTTTGTATGCCCAAAGCATGACTCATAACCAAGTCCACATCCCTGTTGAGTCTACCAGCATTTCATGTTCTGCTTTATAATATATTATGTTCTTCAATTTCTTCAATTTTTATTACTATATGTTTCATTATAGTACTTTTTTGTTTCTGTGGTATTTAGTTATGCAATTTAATCAGTGACATTTTTTTCAACAATAGAGCAAAATGCAGCAGTAACTCCCCCTCCCCCCACTTGTTATAAATTCATTTGTTTTCCCTACATAGAACATTTTCCTTTGTTAGGAACTGTAGAAAACCTTGTTTTTTTCTGAAATCCGCTAAACTTTTGGCAATAGTCATATTGCAAGAGGAAGTCTAATATACTGAAGGCTACAGGGGTTGTTCATGTGTACTGATTACCAGTAATTGTAGGCGCTGAAATTTAATTTTTTTTTAGGTATGATTTACACTGAAGAGAACCTGCTGATTTAATTAGTAAAATGAAAAGAAAATGATTGAAAATTGCATTGTAAAGACAGCAGATAACTAGTAAAATACACATTTTAATAGAACATTAAAATTTGATAATAGTTCTGCTCCATTAGTCGTTTTCTCTTGGGAGAGGTGCTGGATAATGTTACTTACAAGCAACGGCTTTAATAATGATGCATAATCCCTTAGTAGAAATGTGCAAATTGTCCCAAGACCAATTCTATTGGATGATTTGCAAATGAGACCAGAAATCTTTATTTCTGGGAATTCATCTGCTGGAATAGACATTAAAAAAATTGGCAATGGGATGCCAATGCCTTGAGATTTACAATATTTAATTCACTCCACAACAGGGTATTTCAGTTTGTATAGCAAACATTGCTGTTTAGAGATGCGTTATATCACAATATATTACATAATAGTCAGGGTTTATAGTGCTATAATTACAGTCTTATACAGTACCTATCATGAGGCATGAAGCAGAGATTTCAAATATTTTGGTGCCCCTTGTTT
This sequence comes from Spea bombifrons, assembly GCF_027358695.1. Lineage (NCBI taxonomy): Eukaryota > Metazoa > Chordata > Amphibia > Anura > Pelobatidae > Spea > Spea bombifrons. The sequence goes on along the minus strand of NC_071090.1, from coordinate 19,288,962 downwards.
TTTTCCCTCTGTCTAATACCATATTTACCATTATGTATTGCGGGAAACGTATGTGGTTCTGGTGCCCATGGTAGGTCAAAGCAGAGATCTGACAGAGGCTCCAATGTCTCTTCTCCTTCTCCCTACCTAGTCTGCATAAAACATAGCAGCCTGAGCATCATGCATAACTAGGAACTTCTCAGGCTTGCCCCAGAGGCACCAGGTATCCCAACTTATTATTAGCTGTCTAGGGAAGCCTTTATTCACTTCCCACCATGGCTTGCCCGTTTAAAGGTAAAACCCATCACAACTCCTTCAGTAAGTGATAAAAAAATATATTTAACTATTTAAATTATATTTAAATTATATTTAATTTAACTCAACCCAGATTGCTCTTTTGATGCAAATGATGTAATTAAGAAGATGTAGTCTAAAGATTTGTGTGCTGATTTTTAGTGGACCAGCTGATTACTTAATTGTAAGCTCCCAAGTGCGGGGACCTCTTCTCCTTTTGTACCAGTTTGGACCAGCTAGAAAGACAGGGAGATCTATGAATAATGTGACATATGTCTTCTCCTGCTGACTTTTAACCAGCTACTGTATAGTAGGATGATCATCTCTCTCTTGCTTTGCCCCATCCAGGGACTGCCAATTTCCTCCCTCAAGGAAAGGATTAAACAGTAATGAAGTAATGAACCCAGTTTAGTGGGGTTTCTGTGCTAGATTTACCAAAATACCATGTCATCTGCCTTTAATTTTTTTCTCTGTTTGTAAAATTCAGTTTTGACTTTAACCGTAAATACAATTCTGTTATGGTCAGAAAAAAATCATAGTTCTAAAGATACAGGTTGGGAAAAAATATTTTAGTATGTTAAAAAGGCTCCATTTTGTTGGAAATCAGGCTTTTTTAAAATTCACTAATGGAATTTTACTAGGACTAGGAAAATAAGGTTATTCTTTTATTAAAAGAAACAGAGGGGTTCAAGCAGCCAGAAAAGATGGACCATTTTTGTTCTGCTTTAGTAAGGTGATATACAGGGAACATTTCATCGGCTGCTGTTCTAAGCAATTTACTCCAGTTTAGCTGTGACAGCTAATTCATATTTCCCATATTTCAGTATTCTGCTAATATTTATAACCTTAGGTGTTTTTATTTGTCTTATAATTTATAGGAGTGTAAAAATATTGCTGATCATCACTAGACTTCATTCATAAATGTTACATATATATGTCTTGTGCTACACACAAAATCAATATCAGATGGATAGTGTATTTGATTATCATGTATATAAAAGGGTGACACAAGCAACATGTGCCCAGAATTGTTCTAAGAAAAGCTAGACTTTGGAAACATGGTATATATATATATATATATATATATATATATATATATATATATATATATATATATATATATATAATTCCATGGTTGCCAGACTAAAAAGAGAAAAAAAATACCCTATAAAGTGACATCACACATAATACACAACTACAGGGTTCCACCAGGGTTATGCCAATAACCTCAACTATTTTTTTCCATTGCATGTGTGTCATGTGATTAATGCCCTGTTGGCTGTCCCACAGACATATTCCAAAATCTGGTGGGAACCCTTCCCTGAAGAGTGGAGGCTGTCTGCAAAGAGGGCCCAAATATGTATTAATACGCATATTTATGGAATGGGATGTCCAACAAGCTTATATCAGTGTAATGGTCAGGTGCACATACTTTTGGTCATATGAGTGCATTTGCCCTCACTACTAAATAAGGCATGGGTTAGGAGATGAGAGGGGAGAATTCACAAACGATCCTCTGGTTTATGGGGATTGCTGTCCTTTTTGAAATATTCATTTAAGGGGGCACTATATGAGCTGCTGAAAGAACAGTCTGTTGACAATATTTTTATGTTAATAATTTAGTGATGGGCAGTTGAAAGCACTTAATCTACTTAAGGCACTGAAAGGGTTAATACGTTTGCTATGTTTTACATTGTTAAGCTCAGCTGGGCCTTTGTGGAAACTTCTCATGTTGATTTAGTTTGAACATAAGGGAGTTATGTATTATGGAAGGCTGGTTCTCTTGGACTAGATGAGGTGAACTAAGAGGGGCACATATGCAAGGATGGACTTCTAAGGATCAAGAAGAACACTGACTGGTAGGAAATTAGCCAAGTGGTTCACACAAAAAATAAACTATTGGTAGTCGCTTCTTATAGCTTTAGTTATTTCTCTCTGTTCCTCAGGTCAGATCACTTTTCCGCTCAAAAAAATATATTTAAATGTTTGAATGTGCATAAAGAAATGCTTCATTTAGGGTTAGCCGTATTGATGGGGGAGCAAAACCACTTCTCTGTTGACCAGGGAATTATACCGTTGTTCTGTTATCCAAAAGGCCTGTGAGACAGATTGATTCTGCAATGATATGCCAGTAGTTCCATTTGACTGTACATTGTATAGAAAAATAGATAAAATGTGACTTGTTTTATGTTTTTTTTTCAATTAACAATTTTCCTGTATGGTATGACAAGTGTCCTCTCAGACAACCCTCTTGTAGTTGGCATATCCGTTATTTGCCTTTGTTTTGCAATATCCTGTGTCATGATTACCACTTTTGCTGAATGAAACTCAAAAACTCTACAGATACATGGCTTCTCCATTTTGGCTTTATTTTTGTTGACTGGATGTGATCCAAGAGCAGCAGGTAGATGGTTAAAAAAGCTGCAAGCCAGGTAAAGCGGGTGTATTCTGAAAACAATTCCATACAATTTGTAATGAGACCCCAGTGCCAACTTTTCCCCTAAACATTTGGCCTGTACCCACAAGCAGCTTGTCTGCGCAATCTGTGCAAATAATAAATACCATGAAAGTATAGTCACATAACAGAGAAGCATCATGTGTAAAAAAAAGTAGAAATAAGAGTACTAAAATGCAAACATTGTGTGTAGATACAGATGCTAAATGAGAAGCTTGATGCAGATAAGACTTATTACAGTACTGTGCTTGCAAAATTAATAAGCTAATACCCACTGTCTCATATGTGCTAACAGCTATCTTATGTTTCGTTTTTGAATAACTATAATGCCTGCATTAATCTCTGAAAGCCTGGAGGGAAGGGCCATTCCCAAAGGTTTCTTCTGTAAGTTATTTTGTCTCCTAAGTGCTGAACGATAACTTTCCATAAACAGGGTTGGCATCAGAAATCTTAGGGCCCCTTAAAGCTAAAGTCTGGGCCCCCATGCCACTCTCACCAGCCCACACCATGTCCATGCCACTATCCCACCCATTGTCCCACCTATGTTCCACCTATCACCCCACCTTAGTATCCTCCCATAAGCACAGCTTTTGAGAGCAAGAAATAAATGGTTATACTCTGCAAAGCAGTGGAAGTACTTACAGATTTATAAAAAAGCAAACAAGAAATTTGCTCTCCATCTCCCTTGTACACCAACTTTCTAACTGAGCAGCAGTAGCTTTACCCCTATAACTTAAACATCTTTACCAGGTGGAAAAGAAGGGAAAAAAATAGCAACACAGGATAGCTCTAACCAGCATGCTGTCTCCATACATGGGGATGCTCAATAATAAATGAACAGGAGCTGTCTGAACTCCACATTGTACTTGATCAGATACAAAACCATACATACACGCATTGTAATACTCACTACTGTATACCTCTCTTGCCATACTCTCTTCCATAGCCATTTTTTAATTTACATATATATGCATAGCACACATGCACTTTAATGCATATGATAACTTCATTCATGCACTAAACTAAAGATAATATGCAAAAAGGAGGCCCTACCTGTCTTGAAAAACTAGGGGTGCACAAATTACATACACAGTGAATGGAGGCTGAGCTTGTAGCACTCAGACAATACGCAGTGCTCTCACAACTTGCAACACTCACATATGGGCATAATTCAGACACAAGAACAAATCAACACTAAAACAACTCACACCACGGAACTGGAACACACAAGAATACAACTCACAACACCCCAGACAGGCACTCACATAAGAACAACAGTGCTGATTCTCTTTTGTTTAATGAAGTGCAGCCACACACTGGATGCAGAGCTGAAATCCAAACCACAAAAGAGAGATCTCATAAAAAATTTACATACATATACATTCAGTCTTATAAAAAGCAATAAAGCCAAAGTGAGTTTGAGCAAGTGTGTGTCATTTGTGTAAGTGTGCTGACATATGTGTGCCACAGTGTATGTTGGAAGGGGGGCAAGGGGGGGCAAGGGGCAAAGAGGACACAGACAAGCTGTTTGAGGGCAATGATGGCACATACCAGCTGTTTGGGGCAAATATAGCACAGATAAGTGGGTTGGGGCACTGACAAGCTGGCAACAAAGATGGCACAGACAGGCTGTTTGGGGGTTAGGATGGCACCTATAAGCTGCTTGAGGACAAAGGCACTCATAAGCTATATGGGACAAAGGTGGTGCTGACACACTAGGGCAAAAGTGGCACTGTGGGACATTTTTGTACAAGGGCTCTGTTGCTTCTAGCTGGTAGTAGAACTGATGAAATTATATGATTTGATAGGGTACATTGAATTGCCCTGCTTCAAAGGTTCCCCAAATAGGACATGGGCACAGGATGATCGGATGTCAAAAGTACAATTTGAAAAACTGAATTTTGCATGTCTAAAATGTGGCCTTTTAGGCACCAAACAACGACAACCTATGTATGGGTGCTATTACTGTACTCAAAAGACAAAAGTTGCTGAAAACATATTGGGGTGATGTCTTGAAAAGGAGGTGCAAGTTTATACCTGAAGTACAATTTGTGTGATAAAAAAATCTACCATAAACTTTGACAAAGGCTGGTGGTAAGATCTATGGTTTGATGGAGGTAAATGTAATTGGTTGGCTTCAACAATATCCTAAATAGGACATGGGGCAGAGTGACCAGATTTGAACAAAATGGTTTTAAAATAGCAAAATGCTACTTGTACTTGTTGCCCTATAACTTTCAAATAACACTGGGTATTTCTAAACTCAGGACATCTGTTCAGCAGGTTTTTTTCATTAGTTTTTGTTGATGAGTAAAAGCTTTTTCAAATAAAAGTAAGAAAAAGTTTTTTTTTTAAACCGTTCACCATATTTAATAATTTTCTTAATAGTCAATTTCTAACGAAAGCCCTTCTTGACCTGAAAAAACAACATGTAACTTGTGTGGGTACAGTAAATGAGACCGAAGAAAAATACAGCTAAACGTAAACACTGTAAAAATGTTAAAGCAGCCTCGGTCACAAAAACCTCCAATGATTCCTGGTCACAATCCTCTCCTCTTCCTATGTCTGATTTCTTCAACCCAATCCACACTACTGAACCTCGAGGACTGTGTATATTAATGATATTCTATGCTCAAGCAAGTGGGCAGCCCTGCTAAACACAATACCCAGCTCTTACTGCTCTGAAACATTCAATTTACATGGAAATTCTTAAGATACAATGGGACAGCTCTTTCTTTAAGCTCACCAGCCCACCTAACCTGCCTCTTACACTGTCTATCCTACTGTCCGCTGATACAAAGTATTGAAGCATACCAAGTAAGCTATACACAGTGTCCCCTGATCTATAACTAATAACTATAATGCAGCCCTTACATAAAATCTAAATCCCTTTTAAGAAAATCACTTGCGGCAAGTATTAGACTGGAAAATGCAGCTACCGTTTAACTACAGAGTTCATACGATATTATAACGGGTGCCTCCAAGTACAAAAAGTTCTAAGTTTCATATTTGCTGCAACTACAAAAAGGGAAGGCAAGTGTAGTTCTAAGTATGTTATTTGCTGACGAAAAGTTTGCATAATGCAAGCAATAAAACTGACAAAGTGGCGTAATATGATAAAATATTGAAATTCAGTGAACCTATAAATATTATTAACGTGAACAAAAAGCAAACACATTTGTTAATAAATGACTCAATAATAAATACCCCTGTTTATTGCCAGAGACTCATTTGCGCAATATTTATATGAAAGGAGGTATAAAAGAAATTACATTATTGTATAAATTATTTTTTATTTATGACCTAAATTCAATTTTACATTGATAAATAATGTATATAAAATTATATGAATGTTATTTTGCCTTTATTCGCGAAATATTATATAGAGATGCAAGACTTCCATTGACCAGAATCACACTCTTCTTGTAACAAATGTACTATTGTAATTAGGTGCTTAGGTTTGTGCTGCTAGGTCTCTGATTACTTGCAGAATCTGCCTTGATAGGTGATAGATTGGTGTTAAATTGCACAACAACTTAACTGACTTCTGAGCTGAAGTGTTTGTGAATGGAATACTGCAATGAATGAATAGGTGTGCAGAGCGTGCTCAAGCACACAATATAAGACAGCTTTTGAAAAATATTAACACATTGAGATAAGAGAACACTATGTTTTTAAGATTGCTCGGAGAAAAAAAATCTTCTTTTGTATATTGTTACAAATTAATTGCATATTTCGTAGGGGCTATTTGCTAGGATGTGCCAGAGGTTTTATTAAAGGAGCACCCAGACTTATTCCCATGTCTGTTTACATACTGGAGTCCATTTTGCATGTTGCTACATGCAAGTCAATGCAGGCATTCTTTAGTTATTGGAGTAAGAAAATAACACCTGTCTCATTTGACTACTCCCCCGACTTCCTGTACTTAAAAAAGGGAGCATACTTAAGTATGCTTATTTAACATACTCAGTAGAACTCACATTATAGTATTAGAGAGATTAGCAACCAATAATGTTTTGCTGGCTCTCATGTGATTGGCTGCTGATACAATGATTATGTTATGTGTGTTTTATAGCTCACATCAAACATACCTCCAAAAATATCCAGGACATTTCATGTATTCAGTGGCATATTGTGGCTTAGACATCCGGCCACTGCCACCAAACTGGGGCTTATATCCATCAGTAAAGACTGTACCCTATGCTCTGTAGTCATTGCTTTCCAGGATTACACATGTACTTACACCCAGTGCTAGAAATTGTTTGTAAAAATAAAATAATATAACATTTGAATTGACGTTTTAGTAAATAAATAAATACATATATATATATATATATATATATATATATATATATATATATATATGTAACCTGGAATGTTCCTTTGTACTTACAAAGGCAATGGGACAAATCACCCTTGACATTTTAGTAATGAGGCACATTTGTATAGAGGCCTAGACAAAGTGGGTAAAGGCAAGGAGTTTCACGGTATGAAAAGAAATTGAAAATTCACTTTGCTGGAGATGCTACTTAGAGTGCAACGGAACTCATACACTGGCTACACTAAAGATGTGCATAATGCCTGAAAACTTTGTAACACACAACTGAGTTTTAAATAAGCAATTGGCCATAATATTCATTAAAAAGAGTTCCACTTTGGAATGTCATTTTTTTTTTTTTTGGAGTATAAACAGATCTTTTGTTAAGGGCTAAATCAGAAGCAATTCGGCAAAATACCGTATTTGCTCGATTATAAGACGACCCTGATTATAAGACGACCCCCCAAAATCTGAATATTAACTTAGGAAAAAAAGAAAAAGCCTGAATATAAGACGACCCTAAAGGAAAAAAGTTTTACCAGTAAATGTTAATTCATGTAAACTATTTTTTTTAATAAAAGCTATGATTGAGAAAAATATTTTTTTTTTGTTTTTATTTCTTGTATTTTCCAACCTGTCCCCCAGTTACGCACATCTGCCCCCAGGCTTGCCACACCAATATGGCACTGTGGCCCATGATATGCCTTTTAACCCTCTATATGCCACTGTGCCCCATGGTATGCCTTTTGACCCCCTATGTGCCACTCTGCCTCCAGAAATGCCTTATACCCCTATATCCCATTCTGGCATTTAGGGGGTTAAAATGCATATTATGGGGCAGAGTGGCATATAGGGAGGTATAAGGCATTCCAGGAGGCAGAGTGGCATTAAGGGAGTTAAAAGGCATTATATAGAGCACTCTGCCTCCAGAAATGCCTTATACCCCTATATGCCACTCTGGCATTTAGGGGGTTAAAAGGCATATTATGGGGCAGAGTGGCATATAGGGAGGTATAAGGCATTTCAGGAGGCAGAGTGCACTATTAAATGCCCCCTTAACGCCACTCTGCCTCCTGAAATGCCTTATACCTCCCTATATGCCACTCTGCCCCATAATATGCCTTTTAACCCCCTAAGTGCCAGAGTGGCATATAGGGGTGTAAGGCATTCCAGAAATGCCACACACACACACACACACACACACACACACACACACACACACACACACACTTACTTACCGGTGCTTCCAATTTCCTGCTGTATTGCCGGGGCAGCGGGTTGACGTCTCATTCCGCGGCAGCCGGAAGGAGGTGGAGTTGGCAGCGGGGGTTTGTATGCGTCCGTCGCAAATACCTTCCCCGGCTGTCAGAGATCAGGAACTCTGGAACAATGATCTCTGACAGTCGGGGAAGGTATTTGCGACGGACGCATACAAACCCCCGCTGCCAACTTCACCTCCGGAAGCACCGGTAAGTGTGTGTGTGTGGGGGGGGGGCGACGACAGGAGGATCCAGGTCCCCTGCAGCGGTGCGGGGGATCTGGATCTTAGTCTCCTAATCAGACCTCTATTTGAGGTCTGATTAGAAGACGACCCCGATTATAAGACGAGGGGTATTTTTCAGAGCATTTGCTCTGAAAAAAACCTCGTCTTATAATCGAGCAAATACGGTAACCCATTTGCTTTTAAGATGTGTGTTTTGGTAATTGCTCCAAACTTAGAATTTTGCCCAATATGCAATTCCAAAAAAAACACCATGGCTTCTGCATTTGAGCAGATAAGAGCTCTACAGGCTTGGTACAGTTATGTCCCACTGTTACACCGAACCTTTAACGTCTTTACAAATAAGCTTTGAAGGCATGGGGTGAACAAACTCAAGACAAGCCAAGAGAGTTGTAAAAGTGTCGCTCTTAATGTTTCATTGGGAAGAGAGTGATTGCAAAGTATCTGGCTGGTTAGTACTAAATATAACTCTTATGTCTCTAGAGCTAAATGTACTAACTGCACAAAATGCATTTCTGGGATGATTTTTTGACCACGTTCCTGTGTTACTGAAAATTCCTATTGTGCCTTTCACTGAAACGAAAAGAAATCCTTAAACAAAGATAAGACTTAACAAGAACATTTAGAAAAGACCAAATATTGTATTGCTTCAAGATTCTACAGCAGTTGGGGGACCAATTTCTTTATTCAGTAACTGACCCTCAGTACTGAAGCCAACGCTGGATCCCGTAATGCTGGTGGTTCCTGATACTTGCATCTGCTGGGCCATTAGAAGATTGGCTGTAGTTACATGTTTGGGATGATTAATGACAAGTTTTTACACCAGTCTAAATGGGCTGAATGATTCTTATCTACCGTCAAATTCTATTTTTTATGCATTAATAACGTAAAAAAAAATCTATGTCAATGTTGATTGTTTTGTACTAACATATAACACTTTTTAAAGATGGTCCCTTGGCAATGTGTTGCCAAGACCAAAACTTCTTCTGGAATCCATGTCATAAGTACAAGGGAATGTTAATAATAAACACAAAACAAAGGGTTTTGGCTATACATTTATAAGTGTTTAAATACACAACCAAGTTTGCTTAAAATAATATATAACATATTAAAACATAGGGACAGATCCAGAGCCTGATCTTGGGAGTGGTACTCACACTAATACAACCAGACACATCAACTCACATGCACACAGACACTAACACAACCAGACACTCACGACCAACACACATGCAAACAGACATCCACACATCCTAACATATCCATACTAACATACCAACTTTAACACACACACTTGGACACTCACAATAACACACATACCGAGACACTTGCGCAAAAACACAAGCACAAAGACGCACGACACACACACTAACGTTCCTACGCACACAAACACACCTAGACACTCACACTAACATAGGGACACTCACACTAAGACATACACTCACACTAACGCAAACACACCCAGATACTCACACAGAAATGTATACTAGCACACTCATCCAGAGACTCACACAAACACAACCAGGCACTCAACACTAACACACACTACCAATCAGACTGTGACATACAACTAACATATCCACACACACACATAAGCAACAAAAACTTACATAGCCAGAAACACTAACATACTCAGACACTCACGCTAACACATACCCATCTAGACACCCACACTAACACAACCAGACACATTAACACACTTAACACACATAGTAACATATCCAGACACAGAAATCCATACTAACACACACACTAACATACCCAGGTAGACTAACATACACAGACTCATAGTAACATATCCAGACAAACATACACTAAAATAATAAGACACACACACATAGTAGCACATACTAACATACTCATAAACAAAATTATATCTGCAATGTCCCTGCTTACTAAAACTTACTAATGTAAGCTTGCGAGTAGGGCTCTCTCCACCTAATGTATCGGTTTGTCTTAGTCTGTCAATTATCGTCTTGTCACAATCCTTGAACATATGTAATGTATTAAGCGCTGCGTAAAGTGTTGGCTCTGTATAAATAAAAGATAATAATAATGTCCACATCATAGAATTGTTCTTAAATGTTTTTTTTTATTAATATGCAACCCAAAATAATGTTTCAGAAATACACTGGAATAGTTAAATCCCAATCCAGACCTTTCCTTCTAAACAGGTTACTCAAGAGAGCCAAAAATCGACAAGGAGAACCAGATCAAATTAGTAACAGTCCAAGAAATAGATAATTAATAAGTTTAACATTATTAATCATGCTAATTAAAGCCTCCCAGTTCTAGGTCGGTCGGTGTGGACAGGCGATCAGCGGATAATTAGCACAACTATAAAATGAAGGTTGCTGACTTTAAGATGACCTTGGGATTTGTTTACTGCCGGGCTTCTTGTCAGTCTTCCCATGTCACTGTCATCCCATATCTGAAAGTGTCCATCATAAAACTGCATTCAAGAAGAGACCCAGTGAAAAATAATGGAATTAAGACTAACAACCAGTTGTCTCTAACCCACGGACAATACACGGCATGGTCAGAGCCACACAGTCCTTCCAAATAATAAACTTAAACAGTAAGTTTTAGCAGGCAACTGAGGCTGAGACCCCAAATATTTCAGGAAAGTGTCCAAATCATCAAAAAATAATTAAATATATACTATGCATTAAGACAGATTAGATGGATCTCATCACCGCTCCAAACTACTGCTTTAACTACAAGCTTTTGAAGAAGCTCATGTAATGCAATGTAAAAAATGGGCAATATTTCTTTCCTGCTGAATTATTGCTTTTTATTTATTACCACATGCACATTTTTTTTAAGGAATATATGAAACTATCGGTTTTAAATTGCTTTCTGTTGCAATGTACTGTTAGATGGTTTTATCAAGCCCATTCTTGAATAATATATACATTTTTTTCATATATCAGGCTGTTACCATTTGCTATTGTAAAGAGCAATAGGAATAGCCAGCAGGAGACTAAGTTATAAAGAAATATATATTAGCTCTGGCAGGCCTGGTGTATCATTTTACGTAATAAGTAGTTACACTTCAGCAAGGGTCTAAATATATTCAAATAAAACACTCGCCGCCATATTGTATATCTAAAATCAGTTTCCACTGGAAATGAATGGCAAACAGTTATCATGCAACCCGTTTCCTCTTTGTGATTTGGCTCAACTTTGAAGTGGAGTGGTCACCTAAAAAAGGTTGAAATTAATTCATTCATTCATTCAGTTAATCTTCTTTTTTAACAGCCTATTAACAGCCTATTGTGGTATGTGCCCCAATGCAGGGGGCAAAGATTGATGAATATACTAAATGGTAGGTCCACTCACTATAACCCATGCACTGACCATTTTCACCATGTCGACAAAGCCCCTACTCAAGCTCATCCCACAATACCAATACTTTTATTTTATTTTACAGCAGTAGCCTTTTAGCTGATGGAAAGTGCAACAGCCTCTGATCAGGAACGGCAGTGGCTGATACAATGTGGGAATTTAAACATGCATGTGATAGGCTCAAAGCTATCCTGGATCAAAAACATGACCAAGGAATGGATAAGGTCCGAGTCTCTGCATCAGGAACAATCAGCAGATTAGATGGGATGTATGGTTTTTCTGTGCGGTCAAATCATATGTTTCTATGGCCAGATACGAGGCAGGCACATTTTAGTTCTAAAACAAGGCTATGAAGATAATGTTACCCCATCAACCCAAAACATAATGACAGTCATTATACTGTGTGCTCCCACATTTCCATCAGTCTGGGTATTTCCAAAACATTTTACAGTACACCTGGCTCCTAATCTTATTTTGTTTGCCTGAAACTTAGAAGCTCAAGTTTTTCCTTTGACGTATAAGCTTCCAGTTTGACATTTACGGTTTATTTTTACATTAGACACACAGTAAATTTAGTGTCATGACCCAAGGTGAAAGTTCCCAAGAGAACCAAGAGATAAAAAAAATTACTGATAGTATATGGATTGGTTGTAAAGGAAACTGTGAAAAACAAAAACAGCTTTTTAGTTCACAGATGTAAATCACGGCTTTTGCTTTATGTACTTTTAACATCTCAAAATAATGTAGGTTCCATTAGATTAAAATATAATATAACCATTTATATGATTTATTATATGTGTCTATTTTTATTATGTTACCTGATGTATTATGAAATATTTAAGTTATTGTTTAATAAAATAGGAATTAGAGCAAAGCACAGCTGATGTTTTGCCTGCGGCTCAGCATACCTGTCCACAGTCTCTGCTGATTTGGAAACTCTGATATAATTCTGAATTAAATTAGAAGATGCTCAGGTAACAAATTCCAAAGAATAGTTAGAATTGCAATGTTCAGTTGCCTAGTTATCTCAAAAACAAAAAAGGAGAGCACTTCAGCACATAACATAACTGGTTGGTATGGAACTTTAGGTCCAAAGGTCTCATGATTGCCAGGATAAACAACTCAGATGCTGACTACTCCTCCGCACATTAATGGTACCACTGTGCATTTGGAAGAATGCTGCTAGGACCAACTGTTCTGGTTCTGCTCCAGTTTACTTTCTTTCACCCATAGTAGCTTTGGGTCAGAGCCTTGAATACATACAAGCCCATATCATACATGAGTCCCTTGGTCTTGTGATACTCTGTTAAAAAAAAAAACAACCACAGGCAACAATCAAAAAATGCATACCTGTGTGTATATATTTTAAATTGTGCATTGTGAATTCTCAGTTTGGTTTGTGGTTAATACCCTTATGATGAAATTAATATTACAAAATGTATTTATCCAAAACTGAAAAGATTTAAGGAGCAACAAAAAAACCCATACAAAATAATGACAAACTTGAGCAGTGGCAACTCTAGAAACAATATATATAGGGGGGCACATAAGATACCACTGTCAAAACTGGGGGGCATTAATAATTTCCACCATTAAATTAAACCACTGAAAAACACACACACACACACACACACACACACACACACACACACACATATATATATATATATATATATATATATATATATATATATATATATATATATATGTAATATATAACAGTAATGTGCTATGGAATGATACTTTTGTTACTGGACTAACACAATACTTGATCATTCAACATGGGAAGCCTGAAGCCACAATTTAGTGCAACTAATGCTTGAAATAAATATTATAGAGTAAATAACACAATACCTTAACTTTTACACTAAATGATTTCAGGGCCTTGAAAGTTTTGTCCCCTGAAGTCACTACAAATTCAGGAGTTTTTTTCTCTGGATAAGTAAAAATGAAATAGTTCCTACTGTAAGTTAAGCGCCAGGAAACAGATAACCAAACACACACACCAGGACAGCCTCTGCCACAGCGACACCCAAACACACACATCAGGACAGGCTCTGCCACACCAACACCCAAACACACATCAGGACAGGCTCTGCCACACTGACACCCAAACACACACCAGGACAGGCTCTGCCACACTGACACCCGAACACACACACACGCTATGCCACACTGACACCCACACCAGGACAGGCTCTGCCACACTGACACCTAAACACACACCACAGGACAGGCTCTGCCACACTTACACCCAAACACACACCAGGACACGCTCTGTCACACTGACACATGAACACACACACACCAGGACAGGCACTGCCACATTGACAGCCAGACGTCTACACTGCTCACATAGAACCTGACCAGCACCCGATAACACACATAGGATTTGCCATCTTTGTCCCCAAACAGCCCAGCACAAGTCAACGTTGTCCCCAAACAGCCTGGCCTTGCCATATTTGTCCCATAAACACCCTGCCTGTGCCATCTTGGTCCCAAAGGCTCAAACACCCTGCTAGTGCCATATTTGCCTTTTCACAATTATAAATCTGATACATACAAACACTTTTACAGTCACTCAATAATTCACACTTTTAGACAATTCATCTACACATTAATTTATACTCACTCATTCACACAATTCATTCACACATTAATTCATACCCTCCTTGATTCAGACAATTCATCCACATATTAATTCACTCTGACTCAATCACACAATGCATCCACATATTAATTCATACTCACTCATTCACACTCTTTACTTTTTTCAATTACTACCCTCTTTCTCACTATCTACCATATCTCCCCCTTTCTCACTATCTACCCCATCTCCCTCCCTTATCACTTTCTAACCCCTCTCCCTCCCCTTTCCTTACTCACTATTTACCCTCTCCCCGTTTGTAGTTCACTCACCTTTAAGTCTTGCGGCAGGAGCACGAGGCTTCTGTCTTCCCGCTCTGCCGCGGCACGCGCTGGTTCACTGCTGAGCACCGTTATGTGATGTCATATTCGGGTGCTCAGCATGGAATGCCGGCACCGCGACGGAGGTAGAGGACTCGCGGATGAGAATGAGGGTCGCCTAGTGATTGGTATGCGCCCCTCTCTCCTCCACGTCAAAGATATATATATCAAAAAAAGAGTTTCATTTCCTCTTTCAATGAGGCTGCCCGGGGGGAGGACTGTCCCAGGCAATCCGGACATACAGTGTCCGTTGGGTGGTTCCAAATATGGCAGGGGGGCAACGGGGGGGAGGATAACCTAGGGGGGTTAACTTTGCCCCCCTCTAGCGACGCCACTGAACTTGAGGGATTCTTTTCGATTTCCATTGTCCTCAAAAAAATAGTTTGTGGGCTATTATACATTTGACTTATCTAAATTTAATTTTTCACTATGCAGGCAAGCTTAGTCATTGTTGCATTAACATTCTTGCAGAGACAGCTTTTTATAATCCATAGTTATGAACAGGGCCAGACTGGTAATGACGAGCCACTCTTGGCACTTAAAGGTGTAAGTGCAGCCAACGGCTGGATATGACAGGCTGTACGTTAGGCAGCACCCATTCTGCCATTGGAGTGGATCAGGTGAGTATAAAGTGCTCTTGGCCAGCAACCCAGCGGTAGAGTGACCACATTTTATTTCTGCTTTTTAAGCACACAGTACGGAGTGGACGAGATTACACACAGAGACATATATATTTTAGGTAGATGAGTAGTAACCCAACTATTGCTAGACATGAGCAGTTTCAGCGAGATAACCCCTCCATTACCAGGCATGGACTGTTTCAGAGAATTAACCCATCAATTACTTGACGTGAGAAGTTTCAGAGAAAAAACTCCTCTATTACCAGAAATGAACAGTTACACACAGTCACAAAAACAGATAAACACAGTTACACAAACACACAGTCATACATGTGTACAGTGGGTTTCTTACCTGGTGCTGGATGCAGATTACACTGAGCTCTGTGTAAAGGAGGGTCTCAGTCAATCAGGACAGCCTTTGAAACTATCAGCCAATCACGGGAGTTGAGAAGCCTTCTCTGATTGGCTGAGAACTTCTTCACTCAAAGCTCTTCACTCACAATGCATTGTGCCGGATTGAGGCTGTCTGGGACAAAGTCCCAATGTGGGACTGTCCTGGCCAATCTGTGGCATGTGGTCAGCCTACCTGGACATTTGCCCAGTGTGCAGATGGCCACTATGCATAGTCTTATGAATGGAAATTTTCTGAATACTTAATAACCCAACAAAATAACTGAAAAACTTTCCATTTCAGTATAGATACAATAGAAGTTATTTATAAAAATGAACACATAGAAAATTTACCAACCTTTTTACATGTTTGTGAGGGATGCAACACCATCATGGTGGTCAATGTCTGTTTTCGGAGCGAAATCACATTTTTATACATGGAATGTGCCACCCTTTAAGGCATAATTGTTACCTTTTCATTCAGATATTCATATAATTGCTGCCTTGGTCATATTCCAAAACCGTTTGTGACAAATCTATTAATATACAACATATATTCAGTATATATATATATATATATATATAATATATTTGTTACTGCTATCTTCAGAATGCGTATTGTTAGTAACAAAACTTTAAATACCATGAAGGAACATAGCACATAGATTTAAATAACAGGCTTATTGAACTTAATTTCCTTCTTCAAACCCTTTTAACTTTCCAAAAGAAAGGCCTGAAAAGAGAAAGCATTTAGTGGATTAAATGACAGAAAATAAGGGGAAAGGAACCGCATTGAGGAAATAATTAGTATTTTTTTAAGCAGGAAGAATATTTTTAATCCTCTATCTGTGCAGCATGATTTAATTAGGGACTCACTTCTCATTTAACCACACACACATTATGCAAATAGGTCAGAGGAGCTCAAGCAGGCTAGGGATTAAGTTAGGTTATTCTAGCCATGAATCGGGTCAGATTTGCATTTGTGTGCATGATGGTGTTTTAAGGTAGAAAAACTGAGGGGGTATAATGATAAAAATATATTATTAGGAGGCGTATCTGCTTTTTCATACTTGTGATATCCATGGTCATGTATTCTACAAACCCTCTCAATGTCTGAGTAGTAAGCAAAATAAAGTGCAGCTCATACTGGGTTAAACTAGGTAATGACTATTGACAATCACTAAACTCTCCAGTGCAATTTTTATTCGCTCAGCTTCGATTGTTTTAGAATTTAATTTTTAGTCTGTCATATAGAATTCAATAACGATGCCCGATGTCATCAGGTCGGAGTATTGGGACTACTCTAATTAGCAGGTAATTAACTTTGTTCTCTGTTTCACGAAGCAAAATGTTTAGGTTCGTATTGTCCTGAAAACTTCACCTGTAAGAAACCCTGGAGAATCTGTCTTGTACCTTTGTTATCAGAATTGTATTGTGCCGAGGTGCAAAGCTACAGCTTATGGACCAGTGACAAGCCAGTCTGGGGATTTTGCCTAATGAACTTATAATTAGCTGGGTTTTCTGTATCACTTAGCAAAAAGTTAAGCCGTCTAATGCCCTGACCTGTCAGAAGCCTCCTTGGATAGTGATATTTGAGATTACTGGGATGCCAATTGTACAACAGCTACAACAGAGAACATTGCATGTTTTTTATATATAAAAAACATAATCCATCCTCAAGCACCTACACTGTTATGGCAGAGGGAGAAGGACAAGTCGAGAGAAAGCCCTCAACCAGGGAAATCTGTGTTTTCTTCCATTGCCTTACAATGTATTTTATATAAAATGTGCATTTAAAGATTGTCAGATGTTGCCCAAGTGACTGTGGGAGAAACATACTGTTTCTGTACAAGTCAACTCTGCTCACCCATTTCATATAGTATAAACATCCACAAAAATGCTCCTCATGCATTTCTGCCTTATCGTATTTGCTCGATTATAAGAGGACCCTGATTATAAGAAGAAAATTTGAATATTAAAAAAGAAAAAAAGCCTGAATATAAGACTACCCTATAGGAAAAACAGTTTTACTTGTAAATATTCACACGTAAACTATTTTTTTGATATTTAATAAAAACTATGATTGAGAAAAATGCATTTCTTGTTTTTATTTCCCTTTATTTGCCAACCTGCCCCCCGGTTATGCCACTCTTCCCCCCTCTGATATGCCACTCTGCCCCTCCCCTCATACTTACCAATGCATCCCCAGACATGTCCCCGTGCTTCAGACACCCTGGTGTCTAGTGGGGGGCAGCTGATGAACGTCTGCGTAATGTGCGTAGACAACCTCCGCTGCTACCCAGCACTTCCGCTGGGGCTTCTATGATTATAAGACAACCTCGAATATAAGATGAGAGGTATTTTTCAGAGCATTTGTTTTGAAAAAAAACTGTGCATGTATATATATATATATATATATATATATATATATATAAATATATACACACAATCATGCTTGCCAAGTTTTGCTCCAGGACAAAAATCAGGAGGAGCCTAAAGTAGGTAGAGTTACCAGCACTGCATGACCCTACAGCATTGAGCTCCCACCTACCCAGCACAGATATAGGGACAGTACCCAAAAACCGTGACTGTACCTGCAAATTTAGGATAAATCGGCGTTATAAGTAAACCAGGTCTACGTGTTCAACCGGCTTGAATTTTCTGTCTTCATTCTTGTTCTGGACCTGCTGTTGCAGTGACTAAAAGACCTAACAATGGAATTGTGCCATCCTAGACACAGGTTAGATTGACTACAAAATATGGAATTTTTGGGGTCCTGATTGGCAGAGCTCTTTGAGAAGCTTGCTAGAGTTCCCACTGGCTGAGAAACACCCTGGAACGTTCTGGAACACGACAAGAACAAATACATTTACCAGTGGTAAACGATGAATGTTCAAATGGTGATAATTAATAATAATAATAATATATTTATGACAGAAAATAATCTGTATTAAGGTGCCTGCTAAATGGCCCACTAGAACTAACGTGAATTTATCCTTGGGCCCACAGTCTAGGCAGTACTGGTACACTACACCGTGGTTAATGGACAACAATACCATTACCTTTATTTTTCTTATTATTTTAATAATAGTAAGAATAATATAATTTAAGTTTCTGTCAGTGACCAGTTTTTGGAGTATGCCCAGTATATTTAACTGCCATAACACACATTTTTGACCATTAGCCAAGACCTCTACTATTGTTCCAGGACTGAGATGTAATTTCCAATGAATTGTCATTATGACTATTATTTGTATTACTGTTATTAACATCACTTCCATTTAGTTGTCAGTAATGGCTGTGACTCGTACTATAATTGAAGAGTGTGGGTCTTTGTGTGCTTCTAAAAGACCTCTACTTTTGTTTTTGTGATTCTAAATTGTAATGTTTACATATGCCAGTCAGTGATGGTGGGAGCAATAATTCCCATAAAATAAATAGAAGCGTACCGAATAATACATTTGATGTAAACTCATAATTTTAGACTTCCATTGAATTGTTTACTTTAAGCAACATCACCAACTCTATAACAGCATACGAACTACAGTTTTTCTGACCCCCCCCCCTACACTCATGGAGGATTTGACCCATCAGAAGTAGACATCTTTGTTATTTATGTGGCATCATCATATACCACAGTAATGTACAATTTGAAAAAGGAAGAATAAAGTAAGCAGGCCCTTGTTACGTTAATTTGAAAAATCAGACTTTGTCTCATTTGCTATATAATGTACCTTTCAATACCCAGTAGCCTTTAGAATTTAGATGATTAATTAGATGTTAAGATATATTCAAGTGTACTTATCGTTCATATCTGTCATGTACCATTGTGATTTTATTAATATAAGTTTTGTTGTATTTTGTACCTTTAAGATAATCCTATGAGTATCATTTGACCCGCTCAGAAATACAGTACTCAGTTTGAATCTACTTTTAACAAAGTTAACTAGTTAAAAAGCATCAGAACTACCATCTTGTATGTCCCATACAACCCAAGACTTGTCAACAAAGTGACCTTGGAGAAATTGGACCAGGCATTTATGCAGTATTTTTTTTTTATGTATTTGCATTACTTCTGTGCTTCTGCAAAACACTACATGGCTCAAACAGGACAGTTTTTCTTGTATAAGAAAATTCTTAAACATTTTTGAAGAACATGTTCCATAGGCCGCTATGTTCATAGCTGAGAACTTTCTGAATCTGGCCCCAAAGCCATTGGTCTCACAGGTGACTACCTGTCTCCAAAGCAGTTCTGTGATCAAGTGATGAAAGTTTGACATTGCCCAATTCTACTAACTCCTCTCCCATTTTCCTGTACACAATGGGCTTCCCACTTCCTTGCAACCCACAGGTCAAATCCCCCATCTGTCAACTCTCATACTATGGAGGGGAAGACCACTGAGTCAGCAAACCTGGGAATATCTCAGGTACATCTATATTATTTGGTCAAACCGTTGGGCTCATCAACTTTTTTTTGATAATCACCACCTATAGTCCATGAACAGCTGTAATTCACCAATAACCACAGCTCACAAACCTCTTCATAAAAAGTGTTGTTTAGTCTAAATATAACTTTATGTGGTAGGGAAGTCTGTACTAAAAGTAAATTTTTTTTTGGAATGGAAAAAGTACTGGTCCAATGCTTATTCTTTAATATTTTGGAAGCTCTAGTTAAACTGTGGAGACCTCCATACCATTGAATACACAATTAACATATTGAATGTTGAATTTAACACATGCATTAGTCAACGTTATCCCTGAGTTTAGTAGATGTTAATTTTGGTTGTATGTGGACTCAATACATGGACGTAACAATACATGCAGTAATTATATTATATTTTTAAATGCAGATCTCATATTTTATTGTTTTTGTTATTTTCTTTTTTATTGTATTTTTTGTTTCCCCCCCCCCATTGGCCTTGCCGTTTCATTCCATGTTGTTTAATAAGGGGCATATCTGATGTTGAATCTTCTCATTACACCTAAACCCTTTTGTTTATATGTATAGCTTCTACACAGCATGTGTAGATTTTTTTTAAAATGATAACAAAAATTATATTCTATTTCAACCTCATCTTTTGTCTAAAGTTGAGTATTTCTTTCAAATACACATTGTCAACAAATTAAATATATGGTTATAAATATGTCAAAAGTGATACTCCCATCGGTTTGAAATACATGATAAATTAAAGTGATATTTCTTCTAATAGTCTAATACTTTTTTCAATAAATTACTATTTTATTTGTTTAGACAAGTTCAATACTGAAGGAAAATATATCGCGCATTTGATATGGCAAGTTAGGTGAATGATTCACCCTCTTTCTTGCCCAATATTGTGTGTTTTACTGTTATTATGTATGTTATTATTCTTTCTATCTGTTTTAAAAAAAAAAATTTAAGAATGCATATTAAAGTACTGATGAAGTATTTAAATATACATTAATTTTTATCAGGACTATCAGTGAAATTTAACCCTTTAATTCGTTTTTAAATTGTTTTGGGGTTTCTGTTGTATACTAACACTGTAGTATGTATGTGTGCTTTATGGAGCCTTCATCACAAGTACATAAATAGACATTGAAATATTCTTATTACTTTATGGTAATGCAATGTATTGATGAGCCTTTGTTTTACTTAAGTGTCTCTTTTTCTATCATTAGGTTGGGTTCCTGCAGATTAAGTTTGCTCCTACCAATTAATAGCCGCTTGTTACCTTGCATGGGAGTGCCATTTATGTACTGTATATAGTACATACCAATGCATATTAAATATTGTGGGCACACATATGCAACAGCCCATTAATATAGATGTTTTGTTTGTTTGTTGTTTGAGTCTTTAGATTATAAACTCAAGGGTAGTGCACTCTTCTCCTTCTGTACTAATATATCTTAATGTGCATCCATGTGATTGTTAATTTTGTATATCATCAATTTTAATGTTATTGTTAACTTTCCCACTCTCCTATTGTAAAAGTGCTACATAATCTGCTGGCACTCTATAAATAAGATGTAAGGTCTTTAAGGTTTATTATCCATTTACGTATGTGCACGCCAGACAATAGTAATTATCAATTCATACAATATACGGCAAATAAACAACATTGTAAATAAATCCTTTATAATGATTCTGTTTTATTTGCGTCTATGTGATAGGCATCTCATCTCGAAAATGTATCCGTCCTTAATTCTGAATGGTTTGAATATGACAACAATAAATGGGAATACAAACTAGATGAATATTTTTTTTTTTTCCCCAAATGCTTTCAAAAGCTTAATCCATGAGATGATAAAAAAGCAAGCCTGGAGGTTTTGTACTAATGGTATTTAATGTGTACTGAACTAAATAGTTTCATGTGCCTTCTTTATGTATTAATTCCGCCTCCATACAAACATATTCAGGAATGTATCCCCCAAAATGACCTTGGACTATCAGATTATTATTTAGTGGTGTTTCTATCCATTCAAATAATAGACACCATGTTTTTCAGGATATAAAATGCTTCGGATTCACACAAGAGACTTAACAGCAAACATTTATAAAGAAAAAAAAAATCAAGGAAAATATTATAGCATTTTGGTATTTAATTTGGGACTTTAATTACATTTTTTAAAAAGTGTCTCTTTTATAAAAAAAAAAATATGGCATGAATACGGCATATTTACAGACATTATGCCAGCCATGTTGATGTATAATTAAATATATACATCAACATGTATACAACATGTCCATGCATGTGAATATGCCATTATATGCAGTAAAGATATTCTGTCTATTCTTCCTGACTCCTAATAAAAATTCACTGTACAATTGCTTTGCCATAGTGTAACAGGATATTTATCTCCTTCTACTGATTTATACCCATTTGGGTGTCAGAGGAAAGGGGACCCATTAAAAGCCATCTTGCTGTTTTCCATGCCTTTGAAACATTCAGTCTTCTGAATCTGCTCTCTTTATTATTTTTTTCACCTGCTGTTTCTCTCAATGTTGATATCTCTCATTACAGGCCAACTTTCGGAGGCCGTGGATGGCTTAATGAGGAATTTCACCCACTGGGGTGGAGATTGATCCATCACTATTGAGCTTTTTGTCCCATTAAATGTACCTTTCGAAACATTTGTTAGGGTTTCCACTCTAATCCCCTTTAGTCATATACGATTGTTACACCTCAACAAAGGAATCATTATGTGTCATAGCTATCATAAATATTCATCCGTTAGAAACAGCTTCCATTTACCTTGGAATAAAGGACACAATTTTGAGCTTTGGAAAAAAATTGCAGACATTTTCATGAAAATACCCAACTTTTCAAGACAAAAGCTGAGAAGATATAGATAGCACGGGACAGGACAGAGGAAATATGCTGATCCCCTTTTTAAAATTATACAAGGCTGTAATTAGTAATTAATAATAATAATAATAATCATAGGACTTGGTTATGACTCATATTTTGGGTCAATATAGGATTTGTAGGGGACAAGAGAAAAAAGATCTGTGTCTGCAAGATAAGTGGCAGATTGTGGGGTTAAATAATAGGCAACTGTGCATCCATATCCTTCTTAAAAAAAAGTATATCTGTATTTTTTAAATGAATGCCTGTCTCTAAACCAGATACTCTTTAGTAGATTTGATTTTGATAATGGAATTCTGCAAAATGTGTTTTTTAATTATGATTTTTATTTTATTTCTATAAAACCAGGAAATAAATTAGATTGTGTTCATTTCGTTTGACATCATCACTTTTTTTTTTCCATTTTTGTTGCAAACGATGGAAACATTCTCCTATTTTTAAAGAGACATTGCAAATGACCAAAATGTTCTACTTTTTTTTTTTTTTTTTTAGAGACATTTGCAAACCAAATGGGATAATATTGCACATTCTCAGTTACGCACTAACTGTACCGCTGCTCCTTAAATGCTCTCCTTTCATTGCTCACTCATGCAAATGACACTAAAGCCATCACAATTTCCCTGAAGCTCTTTGCTATATTTTGGAAAAAAAAGTAAAGGATACTCAACTTGACATATTCAGCAACCATTTACTATAATGAGGAAGAATGAAAATGTACGGTATTACACTTTTAGGTAAGATTGTGGAAAAGCGTTATAACTTCAGACACATTTGCGTGTTTCCAACACGTAAAAAGGGTACAAAGGGCATGATTCTTCTAAGCGGTTTAGTCTTGATTGGGTTACCTACCAAGGGTACTGGTGGAAGGCCCGTGTCAAGGTAGGTACGTACAACGTCTTTGCTTAAAATGAATCATTAAATTATCCATTAATTAGAGAAATCCCTGCACTCTGGGCTGTCAGCTCTCAAGGAGTGATTTAAGCTCTGCAGCTACCAAATACCGTTTTAATTTGTCGTTCGTATTTATGAAACATGTTTTTTGGCCAAAGATATCAATCTGATGACTGGGGACTGGGGTCTTATTCATGTAATGCCAGTATGCATGTCGAGCTGCACAAGAAGACAGGGAATTTAGAATAATTTACATAATGGAAAAAAAAGTAGACGCATCTTGGAAAAAAGGCCAGATGATGCCCCCCCTGAATTTAACCCCTTAATGACAAAGCCCGTACATGTACGGGCTCGAAATGCATTGTTTTCAATGGGTTTAGGGACCGCCCATTGCCCTTAAGGGGTTAAAAGGACACAAGAAACAGTCATTCCTCTTATTAAAGATGGTATTGGTGCATACTCTAGCATGAGCCATAGGACAGGGCTTTTACAAACAAGTCAGACATTAGATATCTGTGATATAACAGCTCTTTCACAGAAAAGGAGCAGCAGACATGAACAGAGCCAAAATCTAAAGCCGTCCTCCATCTGAAGAAGAGACCTCTATGATCCCAAAATATTATGTGAATCTACATATTCTTCTAAGGTTGGCCCCATAAAGGAAATCAACTCCATCTTCTTAGTCTGGAAGATAAATCTAATTAGAAAAATAATATAACATCATGTAACTGCGGAGGACAGGGCATTTAAATGACTGCTCCCACAATGAACACATAAGGAGAGATTTTCATACATACATACAGTATGTTGCTTATTTCATATTGTAACTGTCATTGCTAGGGTTAAATAAGCCTCATAAACGAATACACTAAGAACAATACACCGAGATCATGAGTATCTGCAAAATATAAGCCAAAGGGACTGGCAGTATAACATAAACAAATAATATTATGATAAACCCGTTTTATGAATTGTTAAAATGCAATCTCAAACACCTGAACCCAGGATGTATTGTTATTTGTCTATGAAGTGTCTCTGCTCCAAGATCCGGCATGAAGCAAACATTTGTTGCCTCTTACTTCCCATTAGACAGTTCATATAGGAAGCAATATGCATAAAACAGCTCTTACTTGCGAGACAGAAAAGCGGGTCAGATGTGGTTAATAGACAGTGTTTATGCACAAGTGTTCAAGATAACTATCAGCACATAAGTCTGTCTATGCATTTATATAATCATAAAATAATTGGTTCAATCTACGCCGCACGGGTGCAGTACCATTAAAAAAAATATTTCTTTTCAAGACCATACGATGATGTTATAAAGCGGGTATAACAAATAAAAGAATGTATATATATATATATATATAATTCCTCAGAACATTTTATGAATTTGCCACCATATTTTTTAAATCTCTACAAGTTATATTCTAAATACTCAACTAAATTGACTTTAATAATATTCCTTTAAATGTGAAATATTTATGTACATACATACAAAGTTTTGTTTTAGGGGTTGTGGTTAAGAGCTTTACTGAGGCTTTGCATGTGACGTATTGATAGCTATTTCTTGTCATTGCCTGTGCGCCAGGTGCCCTACTACAAATTAGGAAGCGCTTACCTTATATGTTTCTCCTGCAGGAAGTACTTATTTGCATACCTGGGAACTTCTGGTTAGTGGCCAAGAAGGGCATGTGTGGCCCGGATGGGGTGTAGCCATGGCTAAATGCGGCTACCGTGCCCTGGAGAAGGAGTAGAGCGACCCATAGACCCATGAAGCAGCACTTCACGTGGACTGCTTATCTGGAATGCGTGACACACAGTTAAATACCTGAGAATGCTTAAATGCCAACTCATTGATTGAAATGAAGTTGATGATTTCCTAAACTCACCTGGATACTTTCACTTTAGTAGATAAAACGCCTGTATAAATAAACAATTTGCAAACCTCACATCTGTGGAAACCCTGAAGTGATAACAAGTTGGTCTCTCAAAATGGATTATTCACTGACCCACCTGTGCTTGGAGATCCTAAAAGCTTGTATTGTTAGGGACTACTGAGGCTTGGATCTGAGAATTCCTAAACTAAAGACGCATCACTTCCATGATGTTATCTGTAACACAACATGAACGTTCATAAGGCTTTTAAGCTGCGATACATTTAATTAATAATAAACATTGTCTATCTTTATGTTTTTACGATGAATAAGAATAACCTTCTATGCAATGGCTTTTGTGTATTAATGTGGCAGTCAAACTACTACAAAGATGGGAGAAAATAATAATGATTGGGCCATCTAAAAAATCTGTATTAGACAATTTACATTTGGAGCAGGTGGCATAAAAATTTAGGAAGAACATTGAATCTTTTGGACCCAAATCTTACAGCCCTTTCACATCACATCATGTTGTTTTAACGAATCTAATATTAAATGTGAAGAACAAATGCTTGTCACCACTTTCCCCATCTCTGAAATGGAGATTGAAACTTAGCTTTAATAATGCATATTTCAAGAAACAATCCAATCGTTACAACGCCTGGCCAAAGACTAGCAAAAATACATAACTAGAAGGTGTAGTGTAGGTAATTGATTTTTCCCTACCCTTTATTAACTGTCTATTACAGTTCTAGGGGTTCCTGGGGTTGAATGGTAGAGGGCACACATCTCTTTAGCATATGTCCATCTATTGAAAACTCAAATTTGTAGTGTAACAAATAATCTGAGATGGAAAAAAAACTAAAAATTAACTCTGCTTACCAATAGTGTGCGCACCCCTGCTTTGACTACAGATAAAATGTAAACAAACCAAGCACAAGCATTAACGTAACATGGGAAAAAGCTTCCTGCCCATTTTGTTCGATTAGATGGATTCTGGCTAATGATAAATATAGCGGCAGTCATAGAGGTAAGCAGGAAATCTTATCATGGCAAATTATCATAACTTTACTGCGACATGGGGAGTGTAAGTGTGTTGATATACTCTGTTAGGGTGTCTGTTAGTTCCCTACTAGACGTGGGAATGCATAAGTATCAGTCTGGGCTTTTGTACTTTTTACTTTCTGGAGCCTGGGTCATGTGCTACTGTTTTACATATCAAATAAAGTGTTTTTAGTGGGGTTTTTTTGTATTATATTGCATTTTAGAGTATTTTTCATAGTCATCCTGATATCATTCCATATGTGTAAAAATGGAATTAAATGTTAAATATGTCCAGAAATAATTATTTCTTCAAAAAATATATGTAAGCTAAATATATCCATTACTGGTTCACATGAAGACCTGGTTCAACAATACAGCATGCATTGGGTTACAAGCGACAAAATGTAGTGATGTGGCTCTTCACATTTAGGTCAATAATCATCTACAGAAATAAAGTTATCACCTGTCTCCCAAGGCATTTCAAGCACTAAAGTCCAGATGTGGTGGTCAAATCTGTCTGGCTAACTCCTGCATTTAGCAGACAGAAAGGGAACGTGTGCATAAAGCGAGAGAAGAAGTGGGCTACCTGTCCTCATAAGTACCTTCAAGGCTGCCACCTGTCCTCATTCACGCTGCATAAAGCTTTATAGTCTCATCGGGGTTACATCTGCTTGTACTTTGCTGAAGAATTGTCCTTTGTCTTTCTAACTTTAACTATATCTAAGCACCTTCATTTACAATATTCAATTATTGGTACATGTGCAGCAGTATGTATTGGCATGTGCACTGTCAACGTACATTAAGAAAAAACATTATACATCATGACAAAAAAACGATCTGTGACCATCCTTACTTCCATCATCCTGTGGCCCAGACACCCATCCTCTATGTACACCAGCTATTTGATAATGACGTGCCATGAGGATATTAATGTAACGTCTGCTGGTGTACAGAACTGCTGGTCATTAGCAAACATGTTTCAACGTGAAAGAGGACATTTTAAGGGAAGCGGATATCTAATAAGGCTTTTTTTTATTAGAGGACAAAGGGACAACTGTCTATGGGCTATGAACACAATACGGGCATACCAAAGCTACACCTTGGTCCAATAAATTATATTAACCCCTGCTGTCACATATTACAATGTTTGTTTCACTTATCTAGCCAACATACTGAGTCTTTGGAGTCGATACCTTTTATTGGACAAATGTAGAAAAAGTGTAGTTACATAAGCTGGATGGTCATAAAGGTCAATGTGTGAAGAGCAGAAAAGGGGACCAAGGGTTCCAGGTACATATAATATAGCCCCGCCTATTACTTTGACCATGTTCAGAATGGAAATGTCTCGTTTAGCTGTGGGACACAATCCAGAACAGAAAGTTAAGCTTGTCCTTCCTCATCAGTAGAAGGTTGTTGTGGTGTTCTCTGGATACACACAAGGACCTGTGTCTGTTAGTGTAGGTTGGTTCTTTTCATGTATAAGCAGGATATAGCTTGAGTCTGTCATGGCTGGCTTAACTCCAGTTAGCCCATCTTTACAGGCACAATAAAGGTGCTAAATCAGTCAAAACTTTTCAACGTACATTCCAGCATACATTTAATCATTATTTTTCTAGGGTGTCCTCTCTATGATTACTTGGTGGAGACGCTCTCTCCTTTTTGTGAAGGAAATAATATACTGTGCAAAGTATGTGAATAAACAATGTATTGTAGATAAACTACCTCTGCTCTATATTCACAGAGCCTTTTATTCTGCTGCACAAGTATATTCCTGTGTAGAAGGCGACTTGCAACTCTTGGACTACAATTCCCATGGTCCTCTACTAGCCATATCTATAGAACCTCACTGTGTCTGTTTCTGCTAAAAGTATACGTAATGTCTCTGCATAAATTATACATGTATATGTTTATATTCATATAAAATTGTTTTCTTTAATCAATGTTTCCTTTATATCCTTCTTAATGTATCAATATATTGCTTTATTAAAGGAAGCAATTATACGACCCTCTTTATGGTTTCTCCACAGTCCCACAGTCTATAATATGCTTCCCACAGATCTTATGGTCTATAAAAGATTTTATGAGGACCAAAAATATTCAGAAACCATTAAATCCTATGGGAAAATCTCCAGGGGTGTAATTCCCTATGCATTAGCCTGATACATTTGGAAATATTTTGCTGTTTCCTGATGTATCATATCCATTTAATTTCAATCTCTCAGTATAGTATGCTCATTTCAATTGGGGGGGTTACCAAGATTTTTTTTATCTGTGTATAAAAAATATTTCTAAAACAAAGAAATGCATTGTATTTGCACAGTTTAATTTCTAAACACATTTCCATTACATTTTCAGCACTAGATTGTAATTTTGGGGGGTGCCAGCACAATGTGATACACTGATATCAGGACAAAAGTGGGGATTTAAATCTAATAATAACCCTATTCAAAATATTTTTCTAAGTTGTATTGCAACAGTCCAAAAGCATTTATAGGTCAAAATATGCAAATATCTTTGGCACAGAGGCATAACTAGAAACCGCAGGGCCCCAGTGCAAAAATTGCCCTGAGCCCCCCAACTTCACCAAGCAACATGCCCCGTAGTACCATCCTGTAAGTACCTCCTTTGCCCCCAAACAGCTTGTGACCTTTGCCTGAAGCAGCTTATCCGTGCCTCCAAACAGCCTGTTTGTGCAATAGACATGCATTGGCATGAATACTCACATACACTTATACATAGACATCAATGCTCACATACACTTATACATAGACATCCATGATCACATACACTTATACATAGACATCCATGATCACATACACCTATACATAGGCATCCATCCTCACATACATACAAGCATATATACCCCCTCCCTCCAGTCCGTACTTTCTTTGGGAGGTATGATACTGTGGAGCACCTGCATTTTGGGAGGGTTTATGTGTGGTGTTTTACTCTCCATTGGGTCAGGACATGCAGGACAGAGACCTCTATGGCCAGTATTTGCACCTGGATATGATATCCAGCAGGTCTCTGCCAGAAGTCAGGGAAATGCCCGTGTTTACCATTGTCCCAATAGCGACCCCTTAGTGGGCTGAGTGCAACTACTGAGCCGTGTGCAAAGAAGAACCTGATGAAGAACTTTGTGTGGTTTGTTGTGTCTATTGTATGTAAAATTGCCCCCTTGTACTGTTTAAATACCCCTGTGTTTCCAAATAAACTGAGTCCTGTTTTCACCTCAACATGAGTGCTGTTTGGGGTGGGCTGCCATGATCCTTTATTGTCCTTTTCAGGACAATAGCCACGCTGTGTAGCTAAGCTTCGGCTAGCCACAGTGCCAATGCAGCTCCGGTGCAGCAACATCCTTCCCTCTACAACACTGGTTCTGCCTGGAGCTGAAGGGGTTAATTTCTGGTGTCCCGGCAGGAGGAAGCAACGTTTGGTGGGAGTACCTAGTCGGAGTACAGGGTGTCCTGTCATACCATGAATATATATATATATATATACACACTATATATATTTGGACTTTTCTTTACATTTTGTTGGAACTGAATGGTTCCCCTGATGATAACATCAGTGGGGAATTATTTTTACATTTAATGGCTGGCACCATCTTGCCAATGGCAAAATCTCTCGCTATAGCGCTTGTGATCGCCCTCCATAGCGGCCACAGTGCACCCTCAGTGTCACT
This sequence comes from Spea bombifrons, assembly GCF_027358695.1. Taxonomy (NCBI): domain Eukaryota; kingdom Metazoa; phylum Chordata; class Amphibia; order Anura; family Pelobatidae; genus Spea; species Spea bombifrons. The sequence goes on along the minus strand of NC_071090.1, from coordinate 19,258,247 downwards.
GAATGCCTTGATATCGCGGTTAGAGGGAGATCCCAGGTCTCCCCAACCGGTCCTACTGATCTGGCAGCAGATGTGGCCTAGATCAGCCCTCGTGGTGTGGCCTACTGAGAAATTTCCTGATATACTGGTAGGGCAGTCCAGCCATGCTGAGACCTTAAGGCTAGAGAACGTTAAATGGTGCACATGTGGCTCAGTGCTGGATACAAGTGGCCAAACACTATGCTTGTAAACTTTTACAGCCTGCGGCCACGGATATCCAGATGGCAGCCGCACTCAAAGAGACCAGATCTTTTCAGCAGTAAGATTATGTAACTAGCTGACATTTGCCTGGTTTGCTAGATGGCCAATTAGGGCTTTACTCATACCCACCACTGAGGTACGGGAAAAGAGAGACACAAAACAAGGAAAGAACAGAAGAATTTGGGCCCCAAGGAAAACTCTTGACTCTCAGATGTTGTCTTTTAACTGTCCACCAAATAGGCTCTGAGTTGTGGTATAATCCAACTGAGAACTAGGTATCTTTAAATGGAAGCCAACCTGTCAAGGCCCATAAAACTGGGAGAAAAATTGAGCTTACAGGTTCCCTGTGGAAGTAGCTAGGTTAAATTTCTGATTTTGAAGATAATGGTATGGTCAAATATTAGTTTGATACAATTTCAAAATACCAGTACTGTCAAACATTTATTTCATACAGTTTTTAGTGCAATCTGCCATTTCTAATTACAAAGATAACTAAACAGATTGAGAGGTGTGTTGAACAACTTGGATTCTCATTTTAAAAAATTCATATCATGCCGTAATGGTTTTAGGCCTTTTTTTCCACGATGAAGCTTATTTGCATATACTGATTATTATAATTCATAAGATTCCACAGAGAATATCAGAAGACGGTTCCAACACATTTTAGGAAGTGCCAATTTATCTGAATTTCTTCTAGATAAATGACACTTCCTAAACATTTTTTTTTATTATTGTAATTTACCATGTGATTTTACAATTTCAGAAAATTGGTGAATTATGTTTCGCACAAATGTTGCAAAAGCAAGCTGAAACACCTCCTCTCACATAATATTAATAATTTGTTGCAAAAATGTATTATATTTGGAAGTTGAAATTGAAATCCTTTGCAACTAAAAAAGTGCTAATGACAGCAGTTTCTTCAACAGCTATAATTAAGAGGTTGATGCTTCATTTAACATTTTCAACATATTGAAACTCTTTTCTTCAGTTAAGTTCGGTCTCTTTCGAAATGACATTACTATAAAGTGTGGCAAAATGGACAGATTGAAGAGAAAAGCATTTAGCTTGAACGTATACAGTATAAGATTTTCGTAAACTACACGGAATGGATTATGTTTCTAAATTAGAACATCGTACAATGAATTATTTAAAACATCACTCTTTAGCCAATTGCCACCTAGGAAGGGTGCTCAGTATATGATTTTACATCTGCTACTAAGCCTTCAAAATGTATGCTGGTCAGTTTTACAAGGAGAACAAATATCTGAATATACATAATGCCGCTGTAAAAACTCAAGGGCATCAGGGTCGCATAGTGTTTATAGAATTGGTGTGATAAGGCAATAATTAAAACCCCAAGCCAATAGAGTTAAGAAATGTTTAGACTTGTGACAAGACTGACAGGCGGTGATAATCATCTCTGGCTCTTTATGGTCAGTAACCCATAAATTACATGTACAGTATACAACTCATTCCAGGGCTCAGGTATGGACATCTAAGTTTAGCAGATAATATATCCTGACTGCTGCTTAGGTTCAGTGTGACTGATAAAGGATGGTCCCTAACGCTATGAGCAACCTGATTCACAAGCTAGATAGAAATAATCTCCAATTTGTTAACTAGTAAGTCATGAAGACTATTGCCTGCCTCTATGCCGTTAGCTTGAAACATGACCTAGGCACAGGCTTAGCAGTCCTATAACCATCGGTCCTTGTGGACAATAAAGGCTACCTGTTATATAAATTTTAACAATTGAACCATTATTTCAATGCATGTGTCTCTTATACAAATATCAATAAAAATCAAATGGGATGTCTAGTACTGCATCCATGTCTTTCTTATCCCGATGGATGCTCTTCGAGTAGAACACAAGAGAGTCCTCCTTGTGCACATTATATTTTTATCATTCCTAGGAAGTGTTGACGTAGAACACAACAATTTGTAAGAGCGTAGCGCTTTGAATTAAGGTTCTTAAAGGGTTACATTATCTTACATTGTAGATACTAATATCTGTTGTTTTGGATTCTACAATGATGGCTTAATTTTTTTTTACTTCAAATGAATGCTCCAAAACTAAATGCACTCTTACTGCTTCCATAGGAATTAAGATGCCAAGTAGCAAACAGGTGCTACTAATCAAATGCCCTTGATTAATTGATCATCAGCAAAAGTAAACACCTCTATAAAAGCCAAAGTTTTAGCAGTTTGCTGGTCTGGAGTATTCAGGTGTGTGTTAACATAATGCCACGGAGTCTGTCAAGACATCAGCAATGATCTTAGAGAAGCAATTGTTGCTGCCCATCAATCTAGGAAGGGTTATCAGGTCATTTCCAAACTATTTAAAGTCCAACACTCTACAGTGAGAATGATTATTCAAAAGTGGAAACATAAAAGATATGTGTTAATCTTCACAGAAGTGGACATCACAGCAAATTCACCCCAAGGTCAGACGATGCTCAGAGAAAATACAAAAAAAACCCCAAAAGTTACATCTCAGATTCTACAGGCCTCAGTTAGCAGGTTGAGTGTTAATGTTTGTCACGGTAACCCCCTGAGGCTGAGGACACATGGGGGTAGATTTAAGTTTGAGAGGGGGGCACAGATGGATTCCTTGGGAGACACCTTGCCTTTCTGCCCAGCCCTCCTCTTATATCTCATTGGGAGGCACAGGGCGACAGGAAAACCCTGTGTGGTCTGCCCTAACCAGACTCCCATGAACTAGCCAGCTATGGGGGCCCTATATGGCTGGAAATGCTCCATGAACCTGACCGGGTCCTATACGCAAATTCATGGAACTGTACGGCAGCTAGGAAACATCGCTCTTTTTGGGTTACACGATGCTCGTGATGGGCAACACTCGGAGGTGGTTACGGAGAGGGAACTTATTTGGGAATAATTTTATTACCTATCCTTAGGACCAGGGTTTACCCAGCCTTGGCTGTGGGAACTCTGGCCCGGCTACCACGTAAACTATTCCTGGGGTGTTTCCAATGCTGTCGCTCAGGTCTGACGTTGGATCAAGTGACTTTTTTGGAATATAACATCCTTGGACCCTGAGCTCTCCACTGGATTGACGCCACTCAGGATCACCCCAAAACAGTGATATTTTGTCAGGTGGGCATTGCTAGCCATAGAACTGTATAGAGGCCCCGAGCTGTCTGGTAGTTGATGGGATTATAGTCCTGATCCGATTATGTTGTGTTTATAAATATCTGTGCTGTTCCCAATAAAGTCAGTTCCTGTTTTACTTCAATACAAGTTCTCTCTTGTTATTGGGGTATATCTTGGTGCTGTCCTTATCAGGACAGTAAAGTACATTTGAGCGTAACCCCTCACTCTAAATAAAGATCCTCTAAAGGAGTAATAGATCCAGCAGGGTTTATACTATGCTACAGTGCCACCGAGGTTGATGAGGAAATGTGTTTCCTCCTGTCTTCAAAGCTAGCTCTATCTGATGATTTAAGTCTTGTATTGCTGGTAGCAATGGGAGAAGGAAGCAGCGTCTTGCGGGTTTACTCAGTTGGGGTATGGGTCGGTCCCATCACAATGTTCATGACAGTTCACTTGGAAAAAGACTGAACAAGTATGGTTTGTTTAGAAGGGTTACCAGGAGAAAGCCTCTTTTCTCTATAAAGAACATGGTGACACGGCTTAGGTTTGCAAAGATGCATCTGAGCAAACCACAAGACTTCTGGAACAATGTCCTTTACACAGACAAGGTGTTATCAAATACATTAGATGCCTTCAACAGAGCTATCAATAGAATTAATATTTTAGAGCTTCTTGATCCGAGGAGAAATCCGATTGCCTTTTGGCGTTAAGAAGGTATTTTTCCCCCTGATGGCAGAATTAAAAGTAGCTTAATTAGAGGTTTTTTTGCCTTCTTTTGGATCAACAGTAGGAAGGTTAGGTAGAAGGGTTGAACTTGATAGACAGGTCTTTTCAACCTTATGTACTATGTAACTATGTAAGTTATTGTTGCTAAAGGTGGTTCTACAAGTTATTGAATCATACGGTGTACATAGTTTTCGACACATGGCTTCTCCATTTCGGCTTAATTTTTGTTGAATAAATCATTACATGGTGTAATATGTCATGTTTTGTTGTTCATCTGAGGTTGTATTTACTTCATTTTCAGACCTGCTAAGGAACAGATGATTGTTATCATATCCTGATTCAAAGAGGGTGTACTTTCTTTTTCATATAATATAATAAAATATACATAGTATTAATTTGCAGATACTTTGAAATAAGGCAAGTTTCTAAGTGTTTTTTTTTTACATTTAATCAAATCTCTTCTGTTATGAGAGTTCCTGATTAAATATCCATTGATTGTTAAAAGAGCTCTCATTGAAGTTTAATAGGAGTAGAAAAGGTAAGACTGCTTGTCATGTAATTAATTCATCGAACAATAAGTGTATATTTGAGTTCTTATTAATACATAAAAAGAGCTTCCTACATAATAAATCCATCCCAAATCATCTGAGAGGTAGCAGGTGAAATCAGGTGAACTCTAGCACTTTCAGAAAAGGACTGCCAACTACCTTATTATTTTTTTTATTTTGGATACTAATTACTTGATTTTTGTAGGGAATGATTTTTTAGTATTGTTAAAAATACACCTACTATTTTTAAAATGGTACTCATGTTTCTGTTACTATATTCATTCAAGTTATTGCTACGTGTACTGGCAGCCACAGCAAAAAAAAAAAGCTTCTCATCTTCCTTAGATGGGACTCCTGAATGCAGGTAAATCTCCGTATTAGCCTTAGAGGCTCTCAGTGTCACATTCAATTAGCATTTCCATTAGTAAAGCTTTCTAGCCTCCGCTAGTGGGCACCTACAGGCCCATTCATAACTTCTGATGTGAGATGGAGGCCCGTACATCTGCCAGTAATTCTCTTTTTTCCAGTTAAGAATTTTATTGGTTCCTCAGAAAGCAGAAAACAATAACACAAAAACATGCCTTCACCTGGAGGCCAAGCAACTATATAGAATAGTATGTAGAAAAGTATGTATGTAAACATTTAACATCATCTCGCTGGTCAACAAATCAGACAACAACCGGAAAATGGGGGAGAGAAAACATATTAGATGCCCCTCAGCACTTCACAGAAACCATAGTAAGCCAACTCCCATAAAAACTGTTAAAAGTAAAACTTTTCTTTTTGTATTCCTGTTAGTCTGCATGCCTGTAAAACCAAAAAGCTCCAGTTTGCCATACCAATTGTAGGTTGACACTGACCATGAATTCGCCACCACAAGTTTCACTGTAGAAAGGAGTTTTGGATAAAGCCCAGCCGGAAAAGGATTCCCACCTCTGACTCACCTCACTGGCCCTGGGCCAACACTCCATTCCACAGACACCAAGGTGTCCACTCAGGAAGGCTTCCTGAGTATCTTCTACTTAAACTGTAAACTCCCTAATTTGATAAATCCACTTCTAAATGTACAATTTATATATCTGTGACTCTCACTTTCCAGCTTTTAAAGATACATATTTGCTGAGTCAATTTACCCAACAAATGTGAATAAACATACCACAGGTTGCCCATCCATGGAAAAAAAACATTTCAGAGTAACCTCTCACTCTCATCATCTAAAAGAGTAGTAGAGCCAGCAGAGTTTATACTCATCTGTAAATTTAAAACCCTCATCCCCAAACTAGCTCTCATGGTATGATGGTCCAGCAGCTCCCCTCTTTCCGACACATAATCATAATAGAGGCCTTATTTTCTAACATTTCTGCAGGGATAGCCATGCTCTGAGCTGCCTTTTTCAGAAGTTAACCGTTGAAACAGCAAACCAAACCTTGACATGAATGAGCCCCACAGAGTAGAGGTATGTCTAAAGACTGGATCTGTGCCCTGTTTTGCTGGTCTCTCTTTTGGTTCTATTGTGTTCTGCCATTAAACTTCGCACAAGCTTATGTAAATGTAATACTTTGTTACTTATTCTATGTTTTTTGTTGTTTCAAATACGGCGAGTCACTAATCATTGAAGGTAAATAAGCTCTGAACGTGGGGCCGCCACTGGCAGCGACTGAAAGAGATAGAGGAGCTTGTGAAGCAATGACTTTTTCCAAACTGACAGCCTACTCAACCGCAAGATATTTTATTTCCACTATTTAGCTGTCTCCTGGTGAAGAAATGTAATTAAGGGGGACTGCAGTAGTTTGCATTGAATAATCCAAAAAATCCTTAGTAATATTAATGTCTAACATTTTAACAAAGCAAGGGAGCCACATAAACTTCTGTCAGTTTAGGGAGAGAGATTCAGTGTCTATAAATTGTTCGTCTCTGGAATTTTTTTTATATATAGGCGTATCCTTGATGCCAGTGGTTGAATTACCAATGCGAAAAGGTGGGGTGTTAAATGGCATCACTGGATTTCCTTAGTTTTTGCATGATAGGTTAAACATCAGGTGGTGTACAGACCATGATGGGCAGCTGGATCCTAGCTTTAGTATGTCATTGACTCCTGTTTAGGGGGTTTACAAAATGGCTGCCAGGGGCAAGATTAAAAAAACTGTCCTATAATATAATTAAAGTAATCAAAATGCCAATCCTTGTTCTCATTAAAATTGTCTTTTAAAGGGCAGTAACACCAAGACTTTTTCTAAACATCAGTGAGGTAAACAGTATTGCTTGCTTGTTTAGTTCAGATCTACCATGCATGTGCAAGCAATCATGCACAGACAGGAATACCACCTGATTGTCCCTGTTTAGGAGGGACTGTTACTCTTTGGGACTCAAATCCATCTCTCCAGTTTCCTAGATGTCCATAATGTTTGTTGGGTATTCTATACCCTTAAAGGTCACATGGATAATGATATAAACAGCAGAAAATTGGTTTCCAAATTACATTGTATAAATAAAATACTTATTTCTTCTCGTAAATGACATCATCATTGTGTAAACATCTATTAATAGGTCGAAAACACACATAAAATGTTTTGGTGAAGTCCTGCCCCTGCTAAAAAAAAAAGTGCCTCTCTATTGCCATTTCAAATGTTAGGTGGTGTAGGCTTAGTAGGGTTCAAGACTTTAGGCTTGAAAAGCCTCACATAAATCATGTAATAGACTTCATATAATCAGGGTTCCATGGCACAATGCATCTGGTCAAAAGCATCTGGTTAAAGCTACTTAAGGGTAAATGAATACAAATGAAGGAAAACTAAAATGCAGAGGCATGAAATTAATTATACATACAACATTAAGTGTAGCTTAATTAAACACCAAGAACCACCGTAACAGCTATTCTAGATTGGTATTTTATTATGGTTAATAATTATTATTAAATTATACAATATCATAATTGATCAAAAGTATCTATTTAACATGTTTTAATTGCAGTGTTCTGCAGTTGTTAATATTTTATTAAAGTCACTTCGAAATTATGGTTGTCAAAAGAATCGCAAATGAAAACAAACAACATTAAACAGCTTAAAACTATGTAATATTACCTTTTTCAGGCATCAGCGAAGCAGATACTCATTGTAAAGGTAGAACCTGCAAGCAACGCCTCAGAGTCTACTGCATACCTAAACCGAAATTGTTTGGCTGGTGAACTGAAAGAGCAACTGTGGCAAACTCAATTGCAGAACAGGCTAACATGCAAAGGGGAGACGCAAATGGCTCTGCAGAATGTTTACCTCTTAAATGTCCCTCTTTAAGAGACAGTAATAAAGGCAGTAATAAAGTAAAAATATGCTATAGGAAAATATCCCACTTACAACCGACATATTTCTTCCCATTCACAGAACTGACCAAACTGGTCTGTTGTCTACGATCACTTCCTTGTCCTCTCTCACTGCCCAAGATCTTGCTACCTACTTCAAAGAGAAGATCGAGACTATTAGAAAAGACCTCTCTTCCTTACAACTCCCTCCTACACCACTCACCACCACCCTCTCTACTCCTACTATACTAACTGCCTTTTCCCCTACAACCGAAGAAGAGATAGCCACTCTTCTTTCTTCCTCTCACCCAACAACCTGTCCCCTTGACCCCATCCCTTCACACCTCACAAAGTCTCTATGTCCATCCCTTGGTCCATCACTTACCCACCTATTTAATCTTTCTCTATCATCTGGATCGGTACCATCTGCCTTCAAGCATGCGCTAATCACACCAATTCTAAAGAATCCTTCCTCAGACCCCATCTGTTTGACTAACTACCGCCCTATCTCTCTGCTTCCTTTTACCTCTAAGCTGCTTGAACGGATTGTGTACAATCGCCTCACTAACTTCCTCTCCTCTAATTCCCTCCTTGACCCTCTACAGTCTGGTTTCAAACCCCTTCACTCTACTGAAACAGCTCTAACAAAAGTCTCCAATGACTTGCTCTCTGCCAAAGCTAAAGGTCACTACTCTATTCTAATTCTACTGGATCTCTCTGCTGCTTTCGATACTGTTGATCACCACCTTCTTCTTGACCTACTTGCTTCTATGGGCATTCGAGATACAGCTCTCTCCTGGATCTCCTCATATCTGTCTAACCGTTCCTTCTCTGTCAACTTCTCAGGCAACACATCATCGCCCCTTCCTCTTTCGGTTGGTGTCCCCCAAGGTTCAGTCCTTGGTCCTCTGCTGTTCTCTCTTTATACTTCCTCTCTTGGCAAACTAATCAACTCATTTGGCCTCCAGTATCATCTATATGCAGATGATACCCAAATCTACCTGTCTTCTCCTGATCTCTCTCCATCTCTCATGTCCCGGATCACCAGCTGCTTGTCTGCTATTTCTTCATGGATGTCACAACACTACCTGAAACTTAATCTTTCTAAAACGGAACTCATTATCTTCCCTCCCTCCATCTCCACTCCACTACCTGAATTCTCTATCACCATTAACAACACAACTATCTCTCCTACTAACCAGGCCCGATGCCTTGGGGTCATCCTTGACTCAAACCTCTCCTTCATCCCTCACATTCAGTCCCTCGCCAGATCCTGCCGCCTGCACCTAAAAAACATCTCTCGTATCCGCCCATTCCTCACCCAAGAATCCACAAAAACTTTGGTTCATTCACTTATCATTTCCCGTCTTGACTACTGCAACACTCTTCTGGTTGGCATTCCACGGTCTCGACTCTCTCCACTACAGTCTATCCTTAATGCCGCTGCTAGGCTCATCTTCCTTGCACGTCGCTCCTCTTCTGCTTCCCCCCTCTGTGAATCCCTCCACTGGCTCCCAATTACCTTTAGAATTAAATTTAAGATCCTGGTACTGACATATAAGGCCATCCACAATACTGCTCCTCCGTACATTTCTGACCTCATTAGCAAATACTCTCCTACTCGATCCCTACGTTCCTCCCATGGGCTAAAGCTCTCCTCCTCACTCATCACCTCTTCCTTTTCCCGTCTACAAGATTTCACTCGAGCTGCCCCATATCTCTGGAATCTGCTCCCAAGGAACCTTCAGAATTCACCCTCCCTCCCGACATTCAAGAAACATCTAAAAACCCACTTCTTCAGAGAAGCATACCATCTTAGCTGCTAGAACATCCTTGTCATTGATACCCCCACAATACCTCTCACCCTTTCTCTATGCCTTATGTTTATCACCCCATTTTCCCTCTAGATTGTAAGCTTGCGAGCAGGGCTTTCTCCACCAAATGTATCGGTTTGTCTTAGTCTGTCAATTCTTGTCTTGTCATATCCCTTGAATTTATGTATTGTATTAAGCGCTGCGTAAACTGTTGGCACTATATAAATAAAAGATAATAATAATAATAATAATAATAATAATAACTTTAAATTGACCTGTAGAAACACTAGTAGAGGGAAAAAAAACACCAACCTTGGCCCTACATATAGGCACCCAGGCACCTACTACTTGGCATTAACTGCCATCTTGCATAGGATAACAGAAAAGCTGGCACAAGTTGCAAAGGGCCTTAAGTTTATGGTCTTCCTATTTTCCATACCTGGAGCATCATCCGTGTTGGTTTTCTGGGAGAGAAAAGTCTTTGCATCTCAAGTCGAGCTGGATGAAACACTGAAATGGATTAAGCAACCACCAAAAATACACCACAGATCAAATCGCAACATTTCCAGTCAGTAAAGCTACAGGGTGAGGCTAAGGTTAGCGGAACCTGGGAGTATTTCTTTGGTGCCATTCCTATAAATAATATACACACATTCCCTCTCTTCATCTCCCAGGTGCCACTAACCTCAGGCTCATACCTGACACCATACACTCACAAACACAGTCATACTTAACACCATACATTAACACACACACTAAGACCATACAAACACATGTGTGCTAAAACCACAAACGCACAGAATCACTTACTACATCACCATACAATAATACACTAACACATACACGCACTTACAAACACTCATTTTCTCTCATATTCCTCTCCTCTCAGCTCTCCTCCTCTTCATCTCTCTAACCCTCTTTCTCTTCCCCTGTCCCATCAACAGTAGAACTATCCCTCCTTGCATCCGCCATAGCTCACCATTGTTTGGTTAAGTCTTGAGGAAGAGTGCAGGACTGCTAGGCCGAAACACATCTAGCACCCCCATGAGTTGCATTGATCACTGATGTTAAAAGTTAAAGGGATTGGTAAGTCACTGTTTAAGAAGGGCAGTCCTTCTTTGGGGCCCCAATCCTTCTATTCTTGTTTCTTCCTCTGATGTCCCTTATTTGTAGGAGCTCAGAATGCTTAGTGTTCTACAGCCCTAAAAGTAACAATTATTTTTATATATTCAGCAAAAATTGGGCTATAAATTAAATTTTGTAGATAAAAACACAATATTCCTCTTCTAGATGTTTTACTCAATCACACAATTTTCATTCGCTATGTCACAGTCACATAAAAAGTCTAGGTAAAGCCACACCACATAAAGGGTATGCCTCCTTTGCTATGTTGGAAACTAATCAAAAGCTTTCAGTGGATTAGTTGTAATATTACCTTATCTATGACAGATAAATTATTATATGAAAAACAGTGACAGGGGCCATCAACTATAAACCATAAGCAGAGAAGGTTGCTGTCCTAGTGAGGCTCTAATGCAATTTCATGATGAACCAAAAAATGTATTTTAACAACAACAGGGCACACAAATTGTCTCTGACATCCATGCTTTACATAGCCTTACTTTTTACAATAGTCCACACTTTCAGGCATGAATCACATCACTTGTAGTTTTCCCCTTTCATTGATAAAACCCACAGGGAAGCTTAAACATTGGGATTCTGATAAGTGAATGCATAGAATATAATGTGTTACTGAGAAAACAAGCACTGTAGCCTTCTGCCCTCCAGCAAGCACTTGAGCTGGTCTTCAGGTAGTGATCCTGCTGTGGTAAATCCCCATGGGTTTAAGCCTTAGGCAGAAAAGAGGAACTCAGCGCAGTGATAAAAGTGGCCTTTGTGACTTGAAGCTGTGGATACCAGCATTGGCATGCCAAAACACAGAGATAATTGGCAACTCAGTTTCCGTTACTTGAATAAACCTTCAGCTCCTGACACTGGTCCTACTATTTTTTTATATTGGTATGTATGAGTAAGCAAACTAAGCATTTATAGAACAATTAGATTTTTTAACAATGCTTTTGCTAAGCTTTTACACTACTGGACCCTGAAGACGTGAACAATGGACAGCAAAACATTACACATGTCCTGGCTCCTCAGGATTAAATGTTTTCTACTGTCATACGATTCCATATACCAAACTTTTTCAGTGTGTCTGACACTAGACTTCTGATTTGGCCATGGATGGAGAGAGAATAATGGAAGATTTCCATTTTAAATGTCAGGGTTAAGTGCAAATGTCAAAAGTCATACTTACTGAAAGATAGCTTGTTTTTATAGAAATGTAACAAACAACCAAATCTTAAGTCCTAATTGCTTTCCCATTATGCTATGTCCATATTGAGTGTTGGCAAGGTGCTTCAGAGATGCTTTCACTGAGAAAATATATCTCTTGTTCTCTGATGAATCCTAAAATTGATGTTTTGTAACAACTTTTGGACATGTTCCCACTTTCCTGCCTCTGCCCACTGAGTGGAAATTAATTAAGGTGTCTGCTTTTGGTGGATTGCCAGGATATGATCTTGATTTGTTTCCAAGCACAGCTGGCCAACCAGGGGAGATTCTGTAGAAGCAGGACAATAAACCAGCTTGGCGGGACAGTGCCTGTAATTCAGGACTGTCCTGTATAAAATCATACACTTGGTGGGTATGCTGATGTACAGGGCCGGCCCTGGGCTGCCTTGGTCCAAGAGTGAAATGCTGCCCCCCTAAAAAAAAACACGTCTAGATCCATTATGCTTTATTATGATTAACAAATTTACTCTCTCATGCCATCTCACAGAGGACCACCACCATGAGGGTTATAACTATTACAGTTGCCTGGCTGTCCTGGGGGTCCCACTCAGGAAGACAAAGTCTTCCAGTTTTTGTAAAAGAAATCAAAAAAGTGCGGCAGTTCTACCAAGCTTATGATCCAGATACTTCTGGACCACCAATTACCACCTCACTGGCAGAGGCGTTGCTAGTATCCTGCAACCCATTAATAGCGTCTGTGCACTGGGATTGGACATTATTTTCAGACACAGATCCAAGAATGGCATCAAGATGGTTGAAAAATGCTGCAAATAAGGGAAAAAAATACAATTTGTAATGAGATCCCAGACTGCTTATCTGTGCCATCTTTGTCCCCGAAAAATGTGTCAGTGCCCCCAGATTGTCTGTGCCATCTTGGTCACTAAACTATTTGTCAGTGCCCCCAAACAGATTACCTTATGCAAAATCTGCTCCCAGACTGCCTGGGCCATATTTGCTACCAAAAAAGAGGAGTAGGAGAGAAAATTAGGTGGTTTGGAAGGGCACCTGGGGAATTGGGCACCATTTGTTTTGTAACAGGCCCAAAAATTTCTGATGGAGGCCCTGCTCCCACACACCTTCTCATGCCCTTATTCTTGCTCTCTCAAACTCTTTCAATGTCTTCCATGACCATGACTCTTTTCCTGCAGCTCTGCTTCTTCTCTTGCCTCTTCTTGTTCTTCTGTAATTTATCATCTTTTTTCTTAGTCTCCCTGTGTCTTCTTCTGCAAAAGGGCAGAGTTTCCAGACACACCCTCTTCCCAGATGGGAGGAATGGAGAGGCTGTCCCCATGGCTGTGCATAAGGGCACTGGGAGGTCAGGTTCACAGAGAAACAGAAGAAAGAGGACAGAAGACATGTGGAGAAGTGAACCAAGAACAAAGCAAGAAGCAGGAGGCAAGAATAACGCAGATAGAGAGGTGCAGAAACGCTTTTCTTTCTCCAAGAAACTATCCCAAAGGAACATGCCTTGAGGCAACAAATTGCTGCCCCTGTGAAAGTGCCGCCTGGGTCCCGTGGACCTACTTGGACCCATATAAGGGCTGACTCTGCTGCTGTAGTAAGAAACACAATTTTCTGCTACATATTTGTGATATCATAATTAAGATGTTTGGGCATTCCAGTGTAACTGGCTTAATTGTCATTAAGCTTCATCTGTCAGTGGAGGCTGACAGGAGAGACTTTGGGCCGTTGTTAGACAGGTGCAAAATACTTAGTACACCATAAAGGTGGTAAGGGGCTAATAATGGAAAGGTAATGGGGAAAACTGATCCTGAGAACAGAATATAAGTTTCCATGACATACTTTTAGGGACCAGGAACCAGACTGCCACAAAAAATATAAAATTAGAAAATCCAGGAATCAGGTGCCTGGAGGGTAGTCAGACAAAGCCAGGTCATACGCAGGAACAAAGGCGAGCACTTGGTACCAGGAAGCAAAACACAAGGACAATGGAATCCTGCAGGCTGTAGGCTTATATAGGCCAGAGCAAGGTGGAGTTACAAAGAACCGCCCACAGCACACAGTGAAAAGGCATAGCGCTTACAACACTAGAGAAATCTTAAGCATGGCTGTGAAACCATGACACATACCCATCATGTGGGGAATAATATACTGTATACACATTGCAAACTTTAATCTGTGATCATTGTAGCTTGGAATTTACCAGGGTTAACCACCGGGAGCTCCTCATCATCTAGGAAGTGGCTTTGTGTGGGGGCTTTGACCCAAAGTCTTCGGGTGCTGCTTCCCTGGATCTCCTGGTCACTTTCCTCCATCTCCAGACAGCGGAGGAACATTTGTCGTCTTTCTCTCCTACTGCCAGGTCTACCTAAATGAGTAAGAATGCCAGCCCCAGAAAGACTTAAACTACCGTATTTGCTCGATTATAAGACGACCCTGATTATAAGACGACCCCCCAAAATCTGAATATTAACTTAGGAAAAAAAGTAAAAGCCTGAATATAAGACGACCCTAAAGGAAAAAAGTTTTACCAGTAAATGTTAATTCATGTAAACTATTTTTTTTAATAAAAGCTATGATTGAGAAAAATATTTTTTTTTGTTTTTATTTCTTGTATTTTCCAACCTGTCCCCCAGTTACGCACATCTGCCCCCATGCTTGCCACACCAATATGGCACTGTGGCCCATGATATGCCTTTTAACCCTCTATATGCCACTGTGCCCCATGGTATGCCTTTTGTGGTATGTGCCACTCTGCCTCCAGAAATGCCTTATACCCCTATATCCCATTCTGGCATTTAGGGGGTTAAAATGCATATTATGGGGCAGAGTGGCATATAGGGAGGTATAAGGCATTCCAGGAGGCAGAGTGGCATTAAGGGAGTTAAAAGGCATTATATAGAGCACTCTGCCTCCAGAAATGCCTTATACCCCTATATGCCACTCTGGCATTTAGGGGGTTAAAAGGCATATTATGGGGCAGAGTGGCATATAGGGAGGTATAAGGCATTTCAGGAGGCAGAGTGCACTATTAAATGCCCCCTTAACGCCACTCTGCCTCCTGAAATGCCTTATACCTCCCTATATGCCACTCTGCCCCATAATATGCCTTTTAACCCCCTAAGTGCCAGAGTGGCATATAGGGTATAAGCCATTCCAGAAATGCCCTACACACACACACACACACACACACACTTACTTACTTACTTACTTACCGGTGCTTCCAATTTCCTGCTGTATTGCCGGGGCAGCGGGTTGACGTCTCATTCCGCGGCAGCCGGAAGGAGGTGGAGTTGGCAGCGGGGGTTTGTATGCGTCCGTCGCAAATACCTTCCCCGGCTGTCAGAGATCAGAGTTCCCCGCACCGGGGAACTCTGATCTCTGACAGTCGGGGAAGGTATTTGCGACGGACGCATACAAACCCCCGCTGCCAACTTCACCTCCGGAAGCACCGGTAAGTGTGTGTGTGTGGGGGCGTTAAATTGGGGGGGGGGCGACGACAGGAGGATCCAGGTCCCCTACAGCGGTGCGGGGGATCTGGATCTTAGTCTCCTAATCAGACCTCTATTTGAGGTCTGATTAGAAGACGACCCCGATTATAAGACGAGGGGTATTTTTCAGAGCATTTGCTCTGAAAAAAACCTCGTCTTATAATCGAGCAAATACGGTATTAGTATTAGCCAGCATGGCCAAATACTGCTCCCCTGTCTGGAGAAAGAGGAAGGTACGCAGAGACTCCACAAAGCAGCACTTTACTCTAGGTCATAACTGTAGCATTCCCAGGTATGGTGATCACCATTACAATGCATTATTTAATTACTGTATGGAATTATGAGTTGTAGGGTTTGATTAGTCTCTTTAATCAAAATGGTATTTACTGGAAAGGGTTTCCATATGAGGATATTTAGGAGCAATTAAAGCTAGCATTTTGCTTAGCTTGTATTAAAACAAACCAATTATGCTACAAAAAAACATAAAAACACTGTATGTGGTATGGCGTGATCGCATTCACAGAGAAACTATGAATCTTATTAAAGCACGTTTGCATGTTACTCTTTTTTTGTGCTGCCCAACAAGACCATGACCTTATCCTGATTAGCTGCTCAATTTGTATCTTTAGCTCACATGGAGTGTAATAAACTTCTGTTATACGTATACGAAGACGAAGACACACAACACGAACAATCTTCGTGTTCGTCTTTGTTTACTAATCTCCCTGGTCCCTTCCCCATCTAGCCTTCCTTATCTACGCAGCATCACAGGGGTTAACAGGAGCTGAAATTTGTAGGTTCGCCGTCAGGGTGTAGCCAGAGGAGGCCCCTGCAGGCGACCAATAGACTCACTTGCACGGCCCTTTAACTCCTGATTGCGTAACGTGGCCTGGGGATACCATGGTCTCCCCACTCCAAGAGTTAAAGGTCCGTACAAGCGACTCTACTGGTCATTCGTAAGGACCTTTAACTCTTGGAGCGGGGAGACCAGTGGTCTCTCCCGGCCAAGTTGCAGGACCAGGATTTTAAAAGTCTGTACTAGCGACTCTATTGGCCGGGGCTTGTACAGCTGCACTTTATTGGTTGATGGGAGAGGAGGCCCCTGCAGGCGACCGCTCGTGCGGACATTTAAAATCCTGGCGCCAAAGCTGCTGTGTAGTGCGTACCACGTTAACCCTCTATTAACCCCTTCTACAAAAATTGGCAAAATACAAAGAAAAAAACGAACACGAAGAATGTACGCAAATATTCGCCCGAACCGAACACAGGAACGGGCGAATATTTGTGGAATACGAAGATTTTTTCCCACACGAAGATGAACACGAAGAGTTGGCCGGTGCCCAAGTCTAGTTATTATGTCTCCAGCAGAACCAGCTTGTTGCTTACTGAAAAACCATATGGAACAGACCGGAGTTCCCATCAAAATATGATGTCATATGCTGTACTAAAACAGACAGACAGAGAAACCAAGTGAAGAGCAGATACCTTATTACAAACAAAGACAATTTATTGTGAAATAATGTGTATCTTCCCCTTAAGCTTTTAAGTATAAAGCACGCACCAGCTATTCGTGGCAATATTGTGCGACAGAATCTCTACTACCGAACATCACAATTCTGACAATGTGGAGTAAAGGTGTATAATTTATTTCTGGTATCAAAAGAAGGTGATTGACCTGGACACAATACTATCTATTGTGCTTCCCATCACACAGTGGATGCTATATTTATATCAAATGTCATAAAATGTTGTATATGCCAGTCATTTTTTTAATACATTCATTCCTGGATGGTTGTTAAAGTGAAAAACATGCTGCAACATACATACCACAGCTTGACAGAAACATTTCTCCTTACTTTTGTTTAACAAGCATACAGTTGGTGGACGATTATCTCATACAATAAAAGAGTGACAGGAGCTTTCAAAATAAAGAATTTTCAATAGATATACCGTATTGGCCCGAATATAGGCCACACTCATTCCCCCCACTTTAAAGACCTAAAGTGGGGGGAATGAGTGAGGCCTATATTCAGGGTTTAGTACAGGGATGCACAGTTCGTGTCGCTGGACGCCCGGGACATGCGGGTGTTTTTTATTCTTTTTCATTCAGCCCTGCAGCAGGGTTAGGATCCAGATCCCCCGCAGCGCTGCAGGGGACCTGGATCCTCCTCTCCGGCAGCCGTGGACGTCTGCGCGATGTGCTAAGACAACCTATGGTGGAACACCGGCGTGACATGACCTTCTGGTACTCCACCATAGAAGCCCCGGTGGAAGTGCCGGCAGAGGAGGTTGTCTGCGCGCATCGCACATACATCCATCTGCCGGCCCTGCTAGACACCAGGGACTCTGGGGGTGCATTGGTAGGTCGGGGGTGTGTGGCACTTCTAAGAGGAAAGAGTGGCATATCAGGGGGCAGAGTGGTACTTCTAGGGTACTTCTAGGGTGCATAAAGCATATCTGGGGGGGGCAGTTGGGCATTTTGGTTTTATGTTTATATATGACCTATGCTGACAAGCTGTATAATAGATACCAAAAATCTTAAAATACATGTATGCCTGTTCATTAGATAAAATACTGTTTTACTATTCCACTAATGTGTATTTTTTCTTTAAAAATATTTTTTTCTTTTAAATAGCACCAAAGGGTGCAGCCTATATTTGGGTGCAACCTATATTCGAGCCAATACGGTTTATACATTTCTATCACAAAATGCTCATAGATGCTCAAACGACGAACTTACATGCGGGTGTCATGCTGTTATGTGTCAATTCTCATGAAGCGAGCATACATAAACAGGGGGATGGTTGTGTTGTAACTATGTCCTTATTTGCAGGTCTCCTTAAACTGAATCCCCTTAAAGCGCAGTATGCCTGTATTATGACTCTCCTAAGGTGGAATCTGATTCTCACAGATGTTGTGAGTATGTGGTGAAGAGCGCTCTTTAGGACAGAAAATTTTTATCCTCACTTTTCCATAGTTTTCAACTTCCCTAAGATAATAAAATCTCTATGTTTAAGAAAGTATGTACAACACCGTTGTAAATGGAAATAAAACTCACATCCTGTAGATAATATTAATAAATAAATTAAGACCTGCTAAAAGCTGTGAGTGCGACAGTTTCTTCTTAAATGCATTTTGTGTTCTACCATAAAAAAATCAGCACCAACATACAGTACATAGTAATTTAGGTTGAAAAAAAAGGTCCATCAAGTTCAACCTTGCTATTGATTCAGAATGATACTGTGTGTGTATGTTAGGATGTGTGTTTGTGTAAGTATGTTAGTTGATGTGTATGTTAGTACGTTATTGTATCTGTGAGTATGCTAGTGTGTGTGAGGCTCGTAACTGTATGTCTCGCAGGGTGCCCCGGCATTTTTGTTATGCCACTGAGTAGAGAGGCAGCAGTGTGTATATATGTATGTGTACTGTACTGTTATGTTAAGAGTCAGTATGTATATAAAGTGTTAGAGTCACTGTGTGTATTTTATATATAATATTCACATTGGTTCTAACACTAGTGGGTGATTAGGCTGGTCAGTTTAGACCAGCATAGTTAAGTTAGAGAGGGCTCCAATTGGGAGCTAGGTTTTATTTTTATGATTTGGTTTTGGGGTTTAAGCGGTTAAAATAAAGTGCTGTTTTGTTCAAAGCTGCTGTTCCTGACTCTGATTGCCCTAGAGGACTGTGCTTAGGACCCCTAAAAGTGACATGTATGGCCCTCATGCTATAGGGTTTGTCACAATATATATATATGTGTGTGTGTGCAGTGTTAGAGTCAGTGGAAGTGTGTTAGTGTATGTTGTTGGATAGTGTGTACATGTACATAAGAGTGTGAAGTTAGCATGTGTGTTATTGTATGGCATTAGCACAAGTGTGTATACCCACAAGTAGTGTTAGAGTATGTATGTACTGGTGTATGGGTTAGCATGCCTGTGCATGAGCGTATGGTGTTTGCATGTGTGTGTGTTAAGGTAAGGTGTTAAGGAAAGAATATGACATTAGCATGTGTTTGTCTGCTACGGTATAGTGTTAGAGTTTGTAAATGTATTGTGTTAGCATGAGTGTATGTTTGTTGGTATTTGGAGTTAGCATGTGTGTGAAGGTTTTTGTTTTTTAATGTGTGAATACTGTATAAAGAAATTAGATGAGGCACATAACTGCATTAACTCAGTGCCCCAGATGTTCCGAGCGCCATAAAGGCCTTGCATACACAATACATGAAATGGGAACAATAAACAGTTTGTGTCAGCTAGACAATGACCATTTAGCTGGTACCCATCAAATCTAAGGCCAAGATTCACTAAAGTGCCATTAATTAGTGTCACTATGTGTCACTTTAAAAGCATACTGTTTGAAATAATGGAAAGAGAAAATTAGATGCTAATAAGCTGAAAACATAATTATACCCTATTTACATGACTTGGACCTGACATTTTACTATCCAAGATCAGTAATGTTATGCTTTTTGGTGATGGTTTACTGTACTTATTTTAAATAGCTTTGTAATTCTTTATAGCATTCCTGCTGATTTGGTTAAATCCGAGAGCGTGCGCCAAAGCGATTCCCACTGGGAAAAGGCGCTATTTAAATACTAGGTGGTATGTCATAGAAATGATTAGCATCTATGGGAAAATGGCTAGATTTGCTATTACCTAAAAACACTTATTCTCGTGTGATAAACACTAGTTATACTTTTATCTAAAAGTCAAACAAAAATCATTTATAGATCTACAAAAAAAACTGACAATTGCAAAATATTTCAAATACAACAATTTCTTGGTTCAAAATGGATCAGCTATACATACTGGTTATTAACAAAGTACTGTAGTGAAAGGAATCATATAACCATCTAGACTGTGACCCCTCCTCATCTTTTGTTTCTGGAAGTCTAAATTAGTGTGTGATACACTACTTATGTCTTGTGTATCCATTGTAAAAAGCTGTGGAATATGATGGTGCTTAATTAGTCAATGATACAATTATTATATTAACATAGAAACCACTGGTCCCCAATTTGCTGGGACATTATCTAGAATGCCAGCAGCTCAGCACCTGCATTTTAAGGCAAGACAGGAGACCTCATATTTACTTACCTTGGCAGGTATCGACCATCACATTCTGTCCGAGGGGCAGCTTCAGGGGCTTTTTCTGCAGGCGGTTCCTTTTCTGATATCCTCAAAGCAGCTGATTAGTCTAGAGCAGGGGCATCCAATGTGCGGGCCTGCAAGCCAAATGCGGCCCGCCGGACTTTGAGGTGGCGTTCGCGTGGGCGGGCCCACAGAAGGTGTTCCTCGTGGCAAGGAGAGGGTCATCACATCGGAGGAGAGCAGGAAAAAATAAAAAAATAAACATTTTTTTTCCAATGGACATGATAGCTTTTGCTAGCTTTTGCTACATGCTGGATCCTGGGCATCATAGAAGTGTGATTGCTGTTAGCAATCACACTCCTATCATGCCAAGTCAGCCAGTACATGCTGGAATCTGGGTATGCCTGGGCATGATAGGAGTGTGATTGCTGTTAGTAATGATATATATTTAATATAGCAATGACACTCCTATCATGCACAAGCAGCCAATACATGCACATAACATACAGCCTCCCTGTGCCCTGCCCCCCCACTTACACATCTATGCTATAACATGCATTTTCATTCATCACAAACATTCATTCCCTCATTCAAGTATACTCATTCATACACCCTCCACCACCCTTACCTGAACTGCAGATCTTCAGGTGCCGCTTGCAGACTTATGCAGGGGTGCTGTCTCCCTCTGTGTTGCTCACAGTCTGTTTGAACTTCTCTTAATCTGCCCAGGGGAACAGGAACGGAGCAGAGTCACGTGAGGTGACACGCATTCAATTGACTCCGCTGGGTTCCTGCGTCCCCTCGACGGAGCAAGAGACATTGCTGAGCAACACAGAGGGAACCGGCAAGGCCCCTGCGAATTATTGTTTTCAGTGTTTTTTTGTTTTTGTTTCGCCATTTTGACGATAATGCTATTTTTGGCCGATACAGTGCATCCCTACTGTCTTGGTATGTGTGTGTCTGGGTGTCGGTGTGGCAGAGCCTGTCTTGGTGTGTGTGTGCGTGTGTGTGTGTCTGGGTGTCGGTGTGGCAGAGCCTGTCCTGGTGTGTGTGTTTGGGTGCCGGTGTGGCAGAGCCTGTCCTGGTGTGTGTGTGTCTGGGTGTCGTTGTGGCAGAGCCTGTCCTGGTGTGTGTGGGTGTTTGGGTGTCGATGTGGCAGAGCCTGTCCTGGTAATGGTCAATACCCGCCAAGATAAGTAAAAATTCACCTCCTGTCTTTATTAAAATTCCAATTATTTGAAATCAAGAATAGAATAATTGATAAATTATTTACCGTAAACAGTGGCACTGCGGTTGCCTCCTAAGTGTGGGGAATAAGGCCCAGAGCTGTGAGCCTCACTTGTCAAACTTCCTATGTGCATACATCAATGCTCATACACTTGCACAATCTGTGACACATGGTCGGCTCTTTTCCCATCCCAACTGTAACAACAAATTGTAGAAACATGGCAACCACGGTGGTTTGTCGTCCCTGACTGGCATAACTGGGAACTCTTTAGACTTCACTTGGAGGCTCTGGAAATCAGAGCTGATTAAAGAAGTATAGAACAGTGTGTTGTGTCAGCATGTTTGACTCCTATTTCCTTCTTCACTGGGACAAATAATGCATAATCCATCCCCAGGGACCATGAGAAAAAAGTATCACATTTTGTCTATATATATACGGTATATTAACATTTCTATTTCTCATATGACTAGGTTGGAATAGGTTGCTATGTTATCTTGAAATGGTTAGATGGTGCATTTTCTAAATACAATGAACATGTGGACTTTTATTCTTTGTTTTAGAATGTCTTTTTAAGCACAGTGGAAAACCACCGACATTCACCATCATTTGCTTAAGCTCTTGCTGTGTGTGCTTTAAACGCCAAGGAAGTTCAACACTTTAAGACAGAGGTGATTGTGGCCTCTTGCATTACACGGCACAGCCATCGGCGACTTGGGAAAGATGTGGGTCTGATGTGCCCCCCACCGGGGTGGAAAGGCAGCATTGCCAGCATTCATACAAATCACCCCCCATGGCGGCATGCGAGGCCTGAGAGCATGACCAGTATGTTTAATACAAGCTGACACAGAGCAGGAGCTGGTAAGGGAGGGAGTTACACTCAGCCCGGAGCCTGCAAGTGACAGGAACAGTAAAAAAGCTGTCAGCTCAGCAGCACAAAGACAGAGAAGAGAGCAAGATTCTCTGCATCTTACAGAGTATGTATTAATAAACCAGGTGCAGCATGGGAATCACCCATCCACAATACCTCAAAAACCGTTTAAAACACGTACCTGATTTCAGGGGACAGTCCCCTGATTGGGATTTCTGTCCCTTGCTCCTAATCGTTCTATTATTATTGTCATAATAATCGTTACCGATAATATATGGAATATATTTGTATATGGCAATTTTAAACACTTGAACATAGTACGCGTATGTACCAATTCCGTTGTGGGCAAAGTGCCACACAATATACACCACATACATTTATTTACTTCTTGGAAGGTCAAAATCCTTGTCTCTTTACCTGCTTTTATATTCATTTATTTAGAAATGCCGAGCGGTTGATGTTTTAAGAAGCTACGATCAAGTGAGTGATATATTCCCCTTCAATAAATTGCATTTCCCAGTTTTTCTATTAAACTGTGGGTTTTAGGAGAGTTTCATAAATATGAAAACACTATTGTGTATTATGAAACAGTACTTCTTAAAGGAGAAATTCTGCAGTCTGGCATTTCGTGGTGCACAGTGAAAATTCCCCTTGCCTTTTAAGGGGTAAAATCCAGGGCCAATAGAGAAGATGTACTCAGTTTAAAGCTCCCAGGGTGAAGAGTGATAGCCATACCATTTTCACAGAGGTGGCTCTATGGGGTGGATCATAAACAAATGTAAGGTCTGTAATTTTTTTGTACTCAAATTCCTTCCTAGTTCCTTCCAGGAAAAGCTTACAACAGCCCTAAAGAGGAAGCCTGTCTAGTATACCTAGAAACTCTCTGTGTTTGACCCAGAATCTCTGGGTGAAGCCCAGTGTTTCAGGTGTCCACATCAGTTTCTTTTTTCTCCAGGCAGAGGAGCAGAGTTTGTCCATGTCCACTCCTTCACCCACTTCCCATGCTCACCTCTCCATGCTCACCTCTCTCCCCTTCCCCACTTACTAAAGGCAGTTTAGGATTAACCCAACCTCTATGTGTGACTAGCCCTGACCCATACGTTGCTAGCCCTGCCTCTTCACAATGTCATCCCTTCAAAAAAGGAAGAGCTCTGGGTAGCCCACCATGGGTTGTTTCCAATATGCTACTTAGGCATGTCACAGATTTATTCACTACAGTGGTAGTTTGCAGGAGGGTTTCACTTCACTATGTTGGAAGAAGGGCCAAACCTATAGAGTTTCTCCAGCAAGGAAAGCTTGGTTGCCCCTATATTACACAGAGTGTCAGTTAGACTTCTCTCTCCTTTTGCAGGGCTGCCAACTTCATCTTTTCCGAGAGAAACATGTCAGGGTAGCCGTTTACAAACACACAGTAAAATAAGTAAAGGCATGTAACCTGTATTTTGAGCAGCCGGTTGTTGCTATTCTGAGCAGGTGCAGAGAACACCAATTCTCATATAAACCAAGGCTTCACCACTGCATTTATTGATATACATAACAGGATTAGGCTGGGAAGCAGCTGTGGCGGTATAAACATGATCACAGAGTGCCCAGCCAGTCAATTTAAAGATGAAATATATCAGTTCCGTGTAAGGTTACAGAGGAGATGTAGCTTCATACAGCAGGTCTGGAGTTAAATGTTTGTTCTCAGGTATATATCTGCAATAGCACCAAGCTTCTATGTCACAATCCCGACCCATAGTCCCACCTTTTTATATACAGCAGGTTAGTCTTAAAGGTGCCTCCATGTGACATCTGTACTTGACTTTGCTGCCCTAACCAAATAAATAAATAAACCAAAGCAAAGGAGCATCTAAGGGAGCATTGCATCCCTTGAAAATGTAGAAAACAATGTGTGGGGTATTGCTGAACATAAATCTTATTTTTTCCAGCAGTGGCACCTAACCTGAAAAAATGTGAAAATGGGGAGGGAAAATGTTTTTAATCTATTATTTGTACTCAATGATGTTGTGACAAATAGAAAAACCCTAACCCTACCCTGTATATGTAATATATTTATATATAAATTACCCTCTCACCCCTATGGGTGGTATGTGTCTTCCTCAACCTTGAGGCCTCTACCAAGGGCCTCCTCAATCTTGAGGCCTCTACACTGTGAGGAGCTTCCGTGTCTTCCAGGCCTTCAAATCGTCAGCTTCCATGTCCTCCTTTGGCCAGCTCACTATGCTTGCAATCTGATGATTGGCATAGCATACATGTTGATGGCATGGATCTTGTTCTTCCCATTGAACCGACTCTTCAGGATCTGCCTTTGTTGGTACTTGGATGTTGCTGCCTTCCTTACCTCCTCATCTTGGTTCCCATGTGACTATGAGATACCAAGGTACTTGTAGCTAGTCTGCTATGTGCCCTGCAGGTAGTTCCACCCCATCAGTCTTAAGAATCTTCACTCTTTTTTACCATAATCCGCCCACACTTCTCTCCCAGTTTAGGCCCGAGTGCTCCTATGAACGCTAGGACGACCGACTTTGGCTTTCATTCTTCACATTTTCTCTAGTTTGTCTTTCAGGCCCTGGTACTACTCCAGCTTCTCATGCTCCTTCTTCCTGATGTTGCTGTCACATGGCACTGCTACATCTATAACCATCACTGTCCTCTGGTACTGCTTGTCTGTCTGGATCTAGGCTCTAAGCTGGCATGCTCTCATATTATTGAGGTAGCCAGTATATATTAAGGCCCAAGGACCTCTACTTGAAGATTACAGCCGATAATCACTACCCTACTCATTTCAGAAGGCTAATGTGAGGTAGTTTCCTCACTACTAGTTACTGACGAATCTACTGGATTTCAGAGGCTGACAGTTACCCTGCAGGTCTCTAAAAACACTATCCTAGTGCAGCCTGATTGTGAGTCCCACCCCTGCTCTTTCAGATGTACTAAATTCACTGCATGTTGTATCCTCTGGCTGATGTATATATGTTCCTGGATTGTGTTATATATAGTATAAAGGGAATTGAAGTACATGCCCTCATAGTATAGACAAAAGGCTAGTTTTTAATACTTAAATTTTTGAAAAATGGCACATCCTCTTGTTAGCATTACAGAGGTCCCAAGTCTCATGAAAAACATATGTTGTAACACAAACAGGCATCTTAGTTTGGTCACTTGATATTAGAATCTACCCATCCCTCCATCCAAGGGGATATCTTTAAGTTCCCTCATTATTACATATACACTGTATAAAAATAGCAACAATTATATAGTTCCGTAATTTATATTGGATATAGGTTATTAATACCAGAGAAAGTTTTTTTAAATATCATTAAAGTTTTACCCCTGTGTATTTTTATTGAACATTTCTTCAATGTTCTTGATTGTATATATTGCCTTACAGCAATAAGGCTGTAATGATCTTTTTAAATTTATTTTCTTATTGCTCTGTATTTTCTCATTGGGTTGAAATGTATATTGTTGTCTCTCAAAGGGAACAATTATTTCCTTTTTGAAGTGAGATTCTGAATATTTTAAAGTGTCTCGGGATCATGATACATTTATGGTCATAGCAGAAGGTGTTCTCTGACTTACATTTGAGTTGAACTAATTTTATCAATCTTTCAGATGTGGATTGAGTCATGTGGCCCATGAACCCTTCACTACAATAAAATGCTTTTGGAGATGTATTATTTCATGCTAAAATTAGTTTTATATCTAATCTGTGACATTGTCCTTTCAGCCTCACCAACAAATACTTTGTACTTTGCAGGTACTTTAATGTATGGGTGGACTGAGACCATCACAAAAAGTTATGGGCCTCCTGTGGTGATGCCCCTTCCTTAGCCACACCCTATCATGACCACCCCTCTTCTTGGTTAATCCCCTTCCTTGTGGTTACACCCCCTTATATCTATTTTTCTGTATTTGTATAAATAAAAAAAAAGATAACTTAACAGTGTAAACCAAGTGTAATATAAATATAATTAATATTAAATAATATTGGCAGCAACTGAAAAAAAAGTAAGCCTAATCATAAATATATACAGCCTGAAAAACAGTTAATATAGTAACTGACATCACTATATACTGAGCCAGACATTGACAGCTGTACAGCATAACTTACCATCACTTTACACTGAGCCAGTCATTGATGGTGGTACAGCATAACTGCCATCGATATATCCTGAGCCAGATACTGGCGTTAGTACAGCATAACTGCCATCACTATATACTGTGCCAGACATTGAGAGTGGTACCACAATCAGTGCCTGGCTCTGTATATAGTGATAAGAGTTAAGGTGCACTATACCCCTTAACTCCCATCACTTTATGCTGAGCCAGGCACTGATGGTGGTACATAGTAACTCTCATCAGTGATGGGAGTTATTGTGTACCACCATCAGATGCTTAATTCTTACAATGTTTCCTTACATGTGTCTCTTTATCCTCTCCTGCAGCTCCTCTTCTTCCGTGTTTTCTTCTACTGTCTTAGTCTGTTTTGCCTCCTCCTCGTTCATGCTAACATGCACTTATACATAGACATTCATGCTCACACGCACTTATACATAGACATTCATGCTTACACATATGCATAGACTTTCACACTCACATGCAGTTATACATACACATTTATGCTTACACGCACTTATAAATAGAGATTAATGCTCACACATATACATAGACATTCATGCTCACATTCACTTATACATAGACATTTATTCTCACACCCACTTATACAGACATCCATGCTCATATGCACTTATACATAGACATTCATGCTCGCATGCACATATAATTATACACACATTAATGCTCACATTCATTCCAACATGCATGCATTCAAAGATACATATCCCCTCCCTCCAGCACCTCCTTACTGCTTCTGCAGATTTAGGTTTGGCTACTGATGTATGGTGACCCCAATTCGTTCCTGTCACACCCCATGCAGGTTCCAAATTGTTTAGAGGAAAATGACTTGTGTATATAATACAGTTGCCGTCAGCCTCAATAAGGAACCAAAATTATGACAAGGAGACCTTCAAAAACTTGATAAAGAATATGATCTAATTTAAATCATAAAATGTAGCTACGTTTACTCGTTGAATTATATAGTGTCATTATGTTCTGCAGCACTGTACAATGTATAAACAAGACACAACAGTAGTGCATCACATAACAACTTAGGCTTACAGAAACAATCTAGTCGGAACATATAATAATAATATGAACCTTTACTGAAGGATAACAAAAACATATCTGCCTGTTTAAGAAATAATAGGTACAGTTTATGATGCTATGAGTTCCCTCATAAATGCAGATGCTTACAACCATAAAAGGCTAAACACATATCTGTTACTAGATAAAAGTGAATAGTTTGAAGAAATCTCACCTGGTGTTTATTTCCTTTACTTGTTTTTTAGAGCACAATTTTGCAAAAAAAAATACACACCTGGAAAAAAATTATGAGAATGTGATTTTTTTATGCAGACTTGATATATAAGAAAGTAGTTACTAAAAATTTAAATTAGGATTAGCATCTTGTAAATGTAGGTTGTTGAGATTATAGGATGTTATATTCTTATGTCTATTTCACTCAAAGCTGATAAACCAACACTATGTGTGGATGAAAATAATTCTAGAGTAAACACAAAATTGAATAAAGCCATGTTATATAGAGATGAATTTTGCATCAATATTATGTTTAAGCAAGAAAAAAACCTAATCAGATTTTAGCATGGCTCTGTGCCATCAGTGAGTACACACTTGGAACTACAAGCAACAGCCCCAATGCTTTTATCCAAAATGATCTTGACTACTTTAGATAAAATAGAGGGCAATTCAAGCTAAATTCCGTATAGCTGTTTACCAGGGACAACAATATGTCTACCATATGGGTACTAACAAAATGTATAGATTAAGTGGTGTGCCATTATAGCTTGGTGAAGTGCATAGCTATTCAGTTATTTTTTGTATTTTTCCCCTTTGTCAGATTTAAATTTTCTGTTCCCATAGGTAACTGTGTAAACTAATTTTGATGCAGTAGAATTGAACATTGGGGACATTGTATAGTCAATGATGAGTGAAGAATGATGAGGCATGGAACAGGTAGAACTGGGTGTTGTAGTGCTCCATAGATATAAGGAAACATTTCACTATGGAAAAGGAGAGGCTATCAGTTGCCAACACTAGAAGATCATCATGGGTGGTCTGGTGTCAAGAATGGGAGTCAGGTATGCAGAGGGGTACATAGTAATAGGCATCTAGTACAGAGACAAAGATAAACATTAGTCATACTTGCAGGATCCATGTTCCAGCCTAGTCTTGTACAGGTGCATTTGCTGTTTAAGATGGGTGCGCATACCTAACCTAAATATGAGGTTGACATAGGGATTTGTAATTTCCAGAAAATTGTGAGGCCTAGGAGGCCTAGACTGTGGACATTTTTACACTATCACGGTGGTACATTAGGAGACAAACAGTGACTAGACAAAGGCTTAGTCTTGTACAGATCAGATGTATCTACATTAAAATAAAGATAATCAGCTATTAAGGGATAAAGCCAGGGGAGTAACTAGAAACCACAGGGCTCTGTTGCCAAAATTTCCCCAGTGCCCTCAACTTCACCAAATAACATGTCCCACAGTGCAATCTTTGCCCCAAACAGCTTGCAAATGCCATCCTTGGCCCTAGCTTGTGAGTGCCATGCTTGGACCCAGCTTGTCTTATGTTTGCCATGTTTGCCCTAAACGACTGGTCTGTGCCATCATTGCCCTTAAACAGCTTGCCCCTTGCCCCCCACCTCCTTCCAGCATACACTCTGGCACATGTATGTAAACACACTTACACAAATTACACACACTTACTCGCTAACAGACACATTCATTCTAACATACACTTCATCTCACCCCACTTACACATCCATGCATACACTCTGGCACACATATGTGAACAAACTTACACAAATTACACACATGTACTCACTAACACACACATTCATTCTAACATTCACTTCATCTCACTCCACTTACACATCCATGCTCACACACTTACACATCCATGCTCACACACAATTACACATCCATGCTTACACACACAACTACATTTCCATGCTCACATGCATGTATACATTCACATTCATGGTCACATGCATATATATAGATAGATACATATCCCCCTCACGTCCGCCTCTGCTTACCTCTCATCGCTCCTGCGGCTTTCTGTCCGGCTGCTCTCGCACTGTGCAAGCAGCCTCGGTTTCACTGCTGAGTCATATGTTCCTGTCTCCCTGAGCTGGCTCAAAATAGTTTAGAAAGGGCCCTTCTGACCTGGACGCATGCGGTATGAGTCCCATTGCAATTGCGACTGCTGCCACTCCTGTAGTTACCCCACTAGAAGCATATCTAAATAATACACCAGATACAATTTCTGACAGTTCCCCTTTCAAAAATACTCTTTTTGCATTGTAATCTTCTGTGACAATCAGTTTAATCTTCAGTATTGGAGTAACAGGGGTCTAATATTATTGAAGAATACATATTGGATAAACGGCAAAAACCCACAAAAGGGTGTGGACTTGGAAACTGCAATTTAAGGATAATCGAGAGCTTTGGCAGAGTTTTGTGAAAGTGTCAGGTGTTAATAGATCTGATAGTTTCATTTGCTTCCATGTGGAAGGAGCTGTGATTAGTAGAAGATAGAGGGAGCTTAATTTATCTTAAGAACTTGACATAGATATTATTTTAATACAGAAACTGCTAAGCTGTGTCTTATGAAAGCTTTTGTCAGCGAAGGTGCATGAAATAGTGGATTAGCTGCATATGCAATAAGCACGTTGCGGTACATTCACCCTTGCACTTGTTACAGAGATGTAACTATTAGAAATGTATTGAGGCCAATGTGACTATACTTATTCAAGCTGCATGTAAAATCCCAAATTCTGTGGTTACTAATCATGTTTTGCTAGGTAATGTTACTATGTTCTGTTTTCTTGCTAACAAAGTAGGAGACAGGGAATTTGAGACATTCTCTCATTTGACTATATTAGGCTACCAAAGCTACTTTTTTGACTTTCTATCAATTTCGTATTGGTCAATGTGTTGAACAGGGCTAGATTATTCAAATTTAGTGTGAGTCAAATGTGTTGTGGATCACTACCATGGATCACTTGTATTTTGCCCCATATATCTACACTGAGCCAATTGGACAGGGTCAATGGACCTTACCAAGAGCAACATTGATCATTTTTTCAAGGAAGATCGTTTAAATGCTACTTAAAACAAAAGCTGCCAGGTCTTCCAAATTCATGCCATGACTGTTGAGTAGGATTCAATTCAACACTTGTTTAAAATCTAACAGATGCTAAAAGGCACAGATAATTCAATCAGATGTATGTTCTCAAAAAGTTGTAGGTTCTTCTTAATAGCACCCTCAAATCTGTCCTCGAGTGATGTTGCTTTAAGTCTATGTCCAGTGTCTGTGAGCATACACATACATGCATGCATGTTCTGTTCTGGTATTTAGCCTGGCTGTCTCAGTATATACACAGACTTCATTTTAACCCCTTAATGACTGAGCGTGTACATGTACAGGCTCAAAATGCATTGTTTTCAATGGGTTTAGGGACCGCCCATTGTCCTTAAGGGGTTAAGATTAGGTTACTATTTATAGTGGTACTTAGTATTGTGTAGTTACTGTTAGGGAACAGTGTACTAAGGAAAACAGTAATAGGATTTAATTATTTACATGTTATGAATTTCTTTGTCCATCTATATACTAACTAAGCTCACAAGTATTTAGTCATACATAGCAAGTGGAACAAGAAAATAATTACAGTAATACATGAATATTCCTCTGCTGCTGCATTTCGAGCCTAAGGCGATTTGGGCTCAGAGAAGAGAAATAAACACAGAAAACAGAAATTGAAGACGAAAAATGTCATATGAAGAATTCTTTTGGACTACTAAACAATTAATAAGAGGGAAGGAGAATGTTGAACACTCACAAATTAAACAAAATATTTGTAATCAAATGAAATCATGTAAACATTTGTGATCAATTAGGGATCAATGGAGTACAGGCTGTCCTTTCGCTTGTGTCCCCAACTATCCACTCCTGTCACACACCGATACAGTAGGGGGACCATATCAGCCATGTTTACCATTTTTATATATTGCTGACCAGCACAGATGTAAAAATAATACATATCCTGGAAAACATGGCTGATGTGGTCACCCTACGGTAAAGAGAATTAAAAAGGGGATGAAGCGTGCCTTGATTTACAGACCTATACCAAGTGTCTTAGTTTGCCACAAGGATATTAAGATTTTAAGTTTCATATTCAAGGTTGCCTTAAATATTAAGGCACGATTTTCTGGCCTACATACATACATGGGAAAATCCAGGCTCCATCTACCTGGAGCCCTCTGTTTTGGGGATGTGGCTAGGTGGTCCTGGTGACATCAATGGCGATCCTGCGGATGTTGTGTCCGGGGGAGTAGTCTGCGACCCAAAGTTTAGAGTGTGCTCTAAAAGGTCTGTTATATTGTCAGGAGAAGTTTTTCTGGGGCTCCATTATTATTAAAGGCAACCTTGACTGCAAACGTTTAAATCTTAATTTCCTTATGTGAATTATGGTTCTCTTTACCTTAATTAAAATGGCTTGTTGGGGGGGGGTAGTACCCCATGGCTTCCCCAAAGGGTGATAAATATATAGATGCCTATGAAGTATCGTTCTCTTCTGCTGTAAGATACTGTCCTCACCACTTTACACTGTAAAACGGAAAGACATAGGAGGCAGATCGTTCAGGAGAACAAATCATTTAGATTAATCGCACATTCCTTCTTTCCAACAGTTCTGGCTTCATTGCTGCTGTGTGCTTCTGCAAATTTGCTGACCAGCCCAAGCAGATGATATTAACCCTTGAATATTGGAAGGAATAAGCTTTGCTGACCCACAGGCAATGTTTTATATTCTCTGACAGGAAAGAGTGATTCTGAATCTCCTATCTGTGCATAGAAAAAAAAAAATCAATATTTCACATAAAAACGGAAGCACGAAAATGAAACCAAGACACAAGAATTCGCCCAAGATTGCAGCACAAATTCCAAGAAATGTGAGAGAAAGGGGAAACAGCAACACCTATTGTTTATAAATCAGTGAAAATACAATTATATATTGTACAATGTGAAAAATAGTATCACTATTATTATTGCTTTTCATTTATATAGTGATTATTATATAGGTTCTGCAGAGATTGGAAGTGGGATATATAGATAACTAACATAGTAAAACAAGGATAGAGGGGGAGGAGGGCCATGCTTGCTGGCTGAGCCTAACCTTAGGACATATTCACTATAGCCACCAATAGCCGGACCTGGAATTTCCTACTGGATGTGGATGTCCTCTCGTACATTGTTCTAGAGGAACCACATAGAATGGGAGATGTAATTTTTCATACTAGTTCATAGTTTCATACTAGTTTCTAGTTCCTACTCTTCATCCCCTCCTGATGAGTCAGGCCAAGCCAGATATTGGGCATGAACCCATGACAAACCCATTTGGCTTAATTAATAAACATAACGTCCTCTATCATTTTAAAATGCAGTTTTTATACAGTGTTTGTTTGAAATGCGGTCTGGCAGAGTAATTTGCCAGGCTGTCCAATCAGCGATTTCCATTCTTACCTTGAGGTTTTTGATTTCATGATGGTTGACAACGGCTTGGGGGTGTTAATTATAAATCACATTTTACATTGTGTTCTCAGTTCAATCAATGCCGCAGCCTTTTCAGAATAAAATGATTAGGATGGAGAAAAATGGTACAAGGGAGGAGAATTTGGTATTGAGTAGCTGTGTAATTAATGATGCTGTAGTTAGGTGTGATTTTTATGTTTTTCATTACCATTAGGAAAGAAAATCATTACAAAATGAACAAGGTTAGAGTTACCCCATACGGAGTTCTCTAATATTAAAATGTATCAGCTGTTATCATTACATCTCTATTGTGTGTATTATTTAAGACTGTCACTTATTCTTATGTGTTTGGCAAGCTGGCCACATTAATAGATAAGACTAAGTACTCACTACAGAGCTACTGTGAGTTGGGAGTTTTATGAAATGAGTTCCCATGGCCGAGCAGCTGCACACAAGCTGAACATCACAATGTACTGTGCCAAGCATCAACTGGAGTGGTGTAAGGCACACTGTCACTGGACTCTGGAGTGGTGGAGATATGCTCTCTGGAGTGATGAATTACTAGTCTGGGTTTGACAGATGCTAGGAAAACGCTGCCTACTGCAATGCATATTGCCTACTGTAAATTTTGATTGAGAAGGGATAATGGTCTTGGTTGTTTTTCATGGTTTGGTCTATGCCCCTTCCAGTGAAGTGTAATGTTAATTAACAATTAAGAATTATATGCCTCCGACTTTGAGGTACCCGTTTAAGGAATGCCCTTTCCTGTTCCAGCATGACTGTGCGCCTGTGCAAAAGCATGATCTGACTCTGGTGGTGTAGAGAAACATGAGTGGCCTGCACAGAGCTCTGACCTTTACTCCATCGATCACCTTTGGCCCTCTTGTCCAACATCACTCCAAAATATTGTGGAAATATTGGGGAAAGCCTTCCCAGAATAGATGAGTCTGTTACAGCCACAACAGGGGATACACCAAATTAATGGCGATGATTTTGGAATGGAAGGTACACATTAATGATGATCAGGTGTCCACATATTTTTGGTCATATAGTGTAACTCTTACCAGTTACCCCAATTTACATGATGTCAAACACACACCTTTCTGCAACTTAATTGTTTCATTGTTACATTGATGTACTGTATAAAATACTCTCATTTCCCAATCTAGTTATATTTATGCAATTATGATTAGTAGATTCCCATCGAACGCAATTAAATCTTCAAGGATAGCCCAAAACCTGCAGTGCTTAATGACCTCGTGTTATCAGAAAACCTAGAAATAATTGTCTGGCAAACATTGTATTAGAACACCTTCATAATGTGTAAGGTAGATGAGCCACTACAGTAGTGGGTTAAACTAAGATCTTGGAAGGCCTGAGTTCACCATCACGACCCCAGAGGCAGAACATAAAACAGCCAGACACACGGGATCTGGCTGTGATTACAAACATCTTTCATCATTAAATATTAACGCTCCGGCTGCTTACAGGCACGCTGCAAGAGTTATAGAATTTAATTCGATCACACTGAAAAAAAAATACAAGTTCAAATAGTGTTACAGGCAGAGAGAGGTAGATGACTTAAGAGTTATGACTTGCTGAGGCGACATCACAAACTACTTTTTAAATAACCTTTTGACCCTGATGTATACAGCTCCAGAGGAAGATTATTTTAACTTGCAAACTCGTCTAAGCAGAGAAGTGTATGTATCCTTTAAAACTCAGCAACGCTGGGTGAATGTGTGTGTTCTATCTGGTGTAAATATTCATTTTAATTACATATAGAAGCATAGAGCTGCCAGTGTTTTATTTCCTAAGGGACGGCCTGAAATTAAAGAAGAAAACATATTTTTTCAACTATTATTATTTTAATAATTTAGGTAGGAGACAAAATAACACCCTGCAATGATGTAGAGTGAGGTTACATATCCCACAGATGTTTTCTACAAAGCCTTATGCAGCGATAGCTAATTCAGTTCAGCAGCAATTTATAATATAAATGCCAAATAGCATCAACGTTATGAGTAAAAAAAAAATCTGGTTTGCTTATGCATATGGCACACGTGTCAGCAGCTTGCCTAAAAATCATAAAATGCTATTAAAATACACAAGGAAAAGCAAAGAAAATATAATAGAGGTAGTTAAAAAAATAAAGCTGACAGGGAGTAATTACGGCATGGAACAAGAGGAAAGAGCCATTAAAACAGGGGTTACAGATTGGTATACCAAAAGAGTCAGTGAAAAGTACCCGGAGCTACAACCAACTTGGTCCTACCAACTTGATTTGCACAAACAGGTCCAGTAGGATGAACAGTTGACTTATCAAACCAAAGAGCAGTACCACTTAAGTCACACATGACCTTTCTTAAGGTTGGAATAGAAAAGATGTAGAGAAAGAAATGGCTCCAGCCAGGCAATTAAATCACTTCTAAAAATACTGGGTCCTTTCCGAATGCCTTCATATACAGTCCATTTTAGTGAATTCTTGTCATTCTATAGGTAAGGCTAGTATGTTTGGATTACTATATAGGCTTGGATGCTAATAAAAGCATTAGCTTCAGAGTTGCAGATACTGTCTCAGGTAAGTGGTAAGTTTAAATTAAAGTTTACATTTTTATATCTCAATAATGCATATTAAAGTACTCACAGGGTACTTGGATATTATTTTTCTCTATTAGAGCTTTCTGGGACACAAAAACTGCCCAGTGAACTATCCTTAAGCTGAGGCATTTGTTTAATACACAGTGGATGCATAAAATGGTATATAAAACCAAGTAAATAGGCATGCCATCTCCATAGACAAACTTTGACTTATTCTTCCTAAAACTGAACTCATTATCTTCCCTCCTTCCATCTCTACTCCACTACCTGAATTCTCTATCACCATTAACAACACAACTATCTTTCCTACTAACAGGCCCGATGCCTTGGGGTCATCTTTGACTCAAACCTCTTCTTCATCCCTCACATTCAGTCCCTCGCCAGATAAAAAACATATCTCATATCCTCCCATTCCTCACCCAAGAATCCACAAAAACTCTGGTTCATCTACTTATCATTTCCCGTCTTGACTACTGCAACACTCTTCTGGTTGGTATTCCACTGTCTCAACTATCTCCTCTGCAATCTGTCCTAAATGCTGCTGCTGCTCTTTTGCTTTCCCACTTTGTGAAATCCTCCACTGGCTCTCTATTACCTTTAGAATTAAATTAATCCTGGTACTAACATATAAGGCCCTCCATAACACTGCTCCTCTCTAAATTTCTGCCCTCATATGCAAAAATCCCCTACTTGATCCTTACATTCTTCCCATGAACTAAGGCTCTCTTTCTCACGGATCGCCTATTCCTTTTCCCATCTACAAGATTTCACTCAGGCTACCCCATATCTCTGGTATCTACTTCCACCGAACCTTCAGCATTAACCCTCACTCCAAGCATTCAAGAAACATCTCAAAACCCACTTCTTCAGAGAGGCATGCCACCTTAGCTGCTAGAACTTCCCTGTTGCTGATACAACCCCACACTACCTCTCACCTTCTCCTCACCCCATTCCCTCAAGATTGTAAACTTGCGAGCAGGGCCCTCTCCACCTAATGTATTGGTTTGTCTTAGTCTGTCAATTCTAGTCTTGTCATACCCCTTAAATATACACTCACTGACCACCTTATTAGGTTTACTTTGCTATCATCAGGTTGGACCCCCTATTTGCCTTCAGAACTGCCTTCATTCTTTGTGGCATACATTCTACAAGGTGCTGGAAACATTCCTCAGAGATTTTGGTCCATATGGACATGATGGCATCACCCAGTTGCTGTAGATTTGTCGGCTGCACATACATGATGCAAGTATCACGTTCCACCACATCTGAAAGTCCTCTATTGGATTGAGAACTCATTGTCATGTTCAAGAAACCAGTTTGAGATTATGTGAGTTTTGTTACATGGTGCATTATCCTGCTGGAATTAGCATTTAAATGATGCTCAATTGCTACTAAGGGGCCCAAAGTGTCCCACGAAAATGTCCCCCACACCACCACCAATTGAAACCGTTAATACAAGGTAAAATGGATCCATGCTTTCATGTTGTTTATGCCAAAGTCTGATCCTGCCATCTGAATGTCACAGCTGGAATCGAGGCTCATCAGATCAGGCAACGTTCTTCCAATCTTCCATTGTCAAATTTTGGTAAGCCTGTGCAAATTGTAGCCTCAGTTTCTTGTTCTTAGCTGACAGGAGTGGCACCCTGTGTGGTCTTCTGCTGCTGTAACCCATCTGCTTGTACATTCAGAGATGGTATTCTGCACATCTTGGTTGTAACGAGTGGTCATCTCGAACCAGTCGGCTCATATTGCTCTGATCTTTAACATCAACAAGGCATTTTTTCGTCCACATAATTGCCACTCACCGGATATTTTCTCTTTTTCGGACCATTCTCTGTAAATGCTAGAGATGGTTGTGCATGCAAATCACAGTAGATCAGCAGTTTCTGAAATACTCAGACAAGCCCGTGTGCGACCAACAACCATGCCACGTTCAAAGTCACTTAAATCCCCTTTCTCCCCCATTCTGATGCTTGGTTTGAACTTCAGCAAGTTGTCTTGACCACGTCTACATGCCTAAATGCATTCAGTTGCTGCCATGTGATTGGCTAATTAGCTATTTGTGTTAACAAACAATTGAACAGGTGTACCTAATAAAGTGGCCAGTGAGTGGGTGTATTGTATTAAGTGCTGCATAAATTGTTGGCACTATATCAATAATAATAATAATAATAATAATAATTTAATAATATAGATATGATGGTCAGATGTAGACACACTTTTGGTCATTTAGTGCACATCAAGCACAGTGGATGCAGTACAGTAGAAATAGCCTGTATAGCCTTTGTAGAAGTAGGCACCAGCACAAATGTCAATGATAAAGAGAGTTACTGAAATCTAATGTTGCTGTGGCCTAATGCTATGCTGAAATAACCTAAAACAGCGTGTGACTGCTGAACCATGTCAGTTGTTAGAAATTGCTAATGTTAAATTGCATTCCATTTCCTTTTGAAAGTACTGGCACCAAACTTTCCAACCTTTTACTTACTACCAGCTCAAAGGCATCATTTCCCTATGATCTCTGAATACAGAGACAATCCAGTTTGGAATAAATATATGCATCTAACCTTCAGTAAAACTATTTACACTAATAGTAGGGTCAACTGAAGTTCAACTTCCTTAATTGAGATTTCAATGGGACTGACACGTAATACAGGATATGCATGGGCAGTGTACTTGCTGGCTGCTTCAGTAGAAGCTGGGTAGGCAGTGCATATGACCAGTGATTGAAGACAGTAACCCAGAGCCCTTGGAAAGAAATATTTTACATCCGAGGTCCACGAGGGGTGTGTTTAGGGCCGTGACTATGGGTGGGGTTATATAAATATAGTTACTGTAAAATACTATGACAGACTCATGCACACCAATATCTTCTTTTCGGTCAAAAAGAAGTAGTGTGTCTCCTAAAGAGGGACACTTGGGACCTATGTTAACCCAGAGACACTAGGTAAAGACTGGCAAACCCCCAGGGATGGTGGGGAGGGGGCATCTGACCCTGCTCATACCCCTTCGTTGTCTGTTGAATGCTAGCTTCACCTCTTAAAATTGGCCAAAAGTCACTTTCCACCCCCACTAAGAAGCACAAGAGGGAGAACTTGGGGGTGAGAAAGGCTCAGACCTGAAATGTTCCCAGCAACAGCTGAAGAGTTCCTGCTGTATCGTTTATGTATATATTTTATTGATAGTGTTTTTTGCTCCTTATACTGTACTGTATATAGGTAACTGATACTGGTAACACTACAAGCAACACATTTTAGAATCGGTAGTAGTATATGACCATATACTGTATACATGCTCACAATCTGTATACATCATGACATCCTGTTTCCAATTTAAAGATAGTTATTCAATCTTTTATGTTTTCATTCTAAACATAGTGCTTGGTGTTTTGCGACTTGTCCCTGCGGGGAAATAGTCCTTCCTTCACTGTATTCTTTTGTTCTGTTGTATACACATACACAAAAAAAATGCTTGTCGCCATTCATTGGCATGTCTCAGTAGAAATGAAAAAGGGTCAAAGGGGTGAGGCGACTGGAATGGAACAAAAAAACACCAGCCGCTATCTACAGGGACTGCCCCCCAAAAACAAAGCCTGTAACTTTGCTTTATCCACTCACATGTTATTCCTAGAGTGGGAATAATTGTTTCTTTTGCCCGATTCCTCCTGACAAACCTCTATTTGCATGACTTGGCAGTGAGTTCACGGCAGGAATGGCAACTTAAATTGGGGGATTAAAATAAGACAAAAACAAAACTATCCAATAAACAAAATAGTTCTAATAACGATTCTTCTGAAAATGAATATTTGGCTAGAGAAAGGGTTATTCTAAATTAAGCCGAATGTTTTTAAGAATGGTTTTCTGCTGTAATTTAGATGCTCAGATATGATTAAATTGGAGTAGAATATGAAGATGTCAGCTTCAGACTTTGTGACCCTGATAATCTACCCATCTACCGTCAAAAGTGTCTAAATTAGAAGGGGTTATGTAAGTATGTTTGTCTTAAATATTATTTTATTTTGTGATTTTATGTCATTTTTATTTCATTATGAAACTCTGAATTATCATGCCTTTTTATATTGCATACTTGACTTTTATGCCTGTTTAACTCTAACATGGCAATGCTGCAGCTGCCCTTCTCCTCCACAGTCTAATGATTCTTGCCAATGATTAACTGTTTGAAGAGCTTGGATGGAGATGTGGAAAACATATCTCTTGTACAGAAAAAAGCTGGGGGTTTGCAGGGGGCAAAGGCATATGGCAGGTATTTGGCAGCATTCCCCATGTGTTTGCAAGGGGGATAACACAAACATTTTAGAGGACCATGCAGCCATCTTGAGAAACATCAGAAAAAAATGTCCACATTTGTATAATCAATAATAATCATCGAAAACAATGCATATGATACATTTCTATTTTGCTACACATATTTTGCAAGAAGAAAAATGTTAACCAACTACATTTTGTGAACCCAGCCAAAAAGCTAATGCACTTTAAGACACCTGTCCACATTCATACACTGAAACTGTGAAGTCAGAAAGTACACAAAAATTATTCCTTCTTTACAATGTCAGTAATGCGGCACTCATTAAAAAAATATTTACAAAAAATTGCAATCAAACATTTCATTGAAGATTTGTATAATGTATAATAATTTCACAAAACCATTTTGGTAAAAAGTTTCCCAATAAACCCCTTCACAGAACAGTCTGATAATCCACTTAGAAAACAGTTACACTTATACACAACATGACCAGGTACCATCAAGTCATGCTTTCCCTTGGCCAAAAATCAGACTGAGCTGTAGTGAAGTTGGGTTTTAAAAGGCCAATGTGTGTATTAAACACAACTTCAAACATAATTTAATACAAAACAAAAAGTATAATAACATTCTGTAAACACATAGCCAACCAAGCCCAGAGGATACCTCCTTAGACATACTTAAGTTCTTGTTTTTTGAAATGACATGCGTACTCTTAGCACAACAGTGTCTGACACAGGTTACAAAGGGACACCACCCTGGGTAAGCCCTCATCGAGCCCAGCAGGCTCGTGACCTGAACTGGTTGTTAAAACACAGCCAGCTCATGCAGTAGGGACGTCCCACGGTGCCTTGCATAACATATTCCACACTTGTCACCGACACTAAAACAAACAAGAGAGGTGGGGGAGCAATCTCACGTGTGCTGTACAAAATGCCAACACCCATTCCTTGTCCTCACCAGCCCCTGTCATGCCCCCGATTCCCAGCCATGTATCCACCAGCCCCTGCATTGTCCTCACCAGCCCCTGTCATGTCCCACCCAACCATTCTGTCCCACCAGCCCCTGTATTGTATTCACAAGCCTCTTTCATGTCCTCACCAGACTCTGTCATGTGCCCACCAGCCCCTGCCATGTCCCGACCAGCACCTGCCAAGTCCCTATGAGCCCCTGCCACGACCAACCAACTTGCCTGCCTTTTTTCCCTTGGGGACTGGTATAGAACCTGTGACATGTCTCGCATGGCTGTATCAGAAGAGCCAGATGTTAGATGACATAAATTGCTTCTGTTACAGCAGCTGAGGAGCTGCTGTGGCCTAGTAGATTTGCGATCCGCATCAAAGCGGGCATTTAGGGTCACTGATGTGCCTACCTGACCTTTAATTGAACTGTATATTATGTTAAAGGGGAAGCCCAACAATTTTTTAAGCATTACATACAAAAATATAGATTAGCTTGACAAACACTATGTTTTATCTTATTTTGTTCCAATTAACCGCCTGGAGGCCACACTGAGCTGATTCTTTATGGCAATGCTAATTAAGTCTTTTGACTGTTCATTAGCGTGTCCAGCTGGGTGATAAAGACTTAGCCATTCTACTGTTTACACCAGGCAGTGACAAATAGTCTGGTTGTTTAGTAGCTTATTGGGATTCTCTGGCATCAACCCATCAATACTTACTTTTGGGTCACATGGCATCACATGGCCATCCCTGAAAAATCATAAATGAGGCAAAATGCTGCACGTGGCTATAAAGTTAAACATTCAGCTGAGTAGGTAGAATGGCACTTTAATTGTATGAATTAGTTTTGGAGGCTCTTTTCTTACTTGTGGGGATGACCTAAAAATCATTATTACTGGATACAGCCAAATGTCTTTTGTGGTTCTCTCATTCTACTGTACCAATTAGGAGATTACTATATAGCATGAACATATTGCATTAAACTGTACATCCCTGTAATTTAATGTATATGTAAAATCTCTTATGCAAGAAGTGCATTTATCATTAAATGAAATTACTTCTAAGTAGCAACACCAAAAGGCTCTTTGGTAAATGCATAGCATTGCTACTTACAATAGCTTGCATTTTTGATTAATTGAGTGCAATTTGTTTTGTAGATGAGAAACATTTTAAGAATTGAATAAGAACGCAGAGATCATCGTTTTAATCACAGCTAGAAATCTACAGCATTTCAGCAGTGGAGAGATACATGCATTTCACATTTTGTGAATTTCTGAATATCATTATGGGGACACGATCTTATATATGGAACGGGGAAGGCTAGCTTGGTCTCACGGTTAAGGCCTGGCTCCTCAGGAAGAAAGGATTAGAAGACAGAACTAAACGCCTCCTCTCATTCCAAGTTTGGGAATTTAGGAGACTTAGATTGAATACCAAAAAGGTAAAGAGCAGCACTTGATTTCATACAACAGTCATTTATTTGGGGTATTGTAATGGGCTATACTGTATTTTGCACATGTTCTAACACTTATGACTAAAGTCCCTATAGGAAAGACCACATTAGGCAATGTTTTCTTCTGTTGCCTTCCCCTGCATCGGAATTTAAAGATTGGTAGGTGTTTTCATTGTATGAAGTTGAGTGTTGTCATCTGGTAATGTATATTAAATAAAAGAAGATAATGTGCACTTGGCTTTAACTGCCCCCCTGGGCCATAAGATGCCGGGCCTCCCATGATCATGGTGTATTTTAAGGCTGTAACATTGTGATAGCATTCTGATTTAGGTACCCAAGATCGGACTGAGCCTGTTAAAGCGTACCTCTTTCTGAAAAATTGTGGTGTCGTGAACTGTGCTCGTCATCCTGGGATCAAACAATAGGTGGTCTTGTTATGCTCGCATCCACGCACAGCACCCGGACAGCCATACTTTCAATACCCTGGAACCTGCAGAATCCAGGTAACGGTAACATTTTATTAATACATGTAACCATTTCAAGTATACCTAATGTCTGATACTTACTTTCAGGGGACGTTTTCATCCACATTTTTTTTTAAAAAGAGGGAGCCTCAGAAGGTACGTGGAGGGTCAACTTGATAGTATTGATTCTTGCAGAACTTGTATTGTATTTTTCAGCACGTATTAGATAACCATAGTAATACTATCCTAAATCTGAGCTTTTTTATGTTTGCTTTATTTGCCAGCATAAATATTACTCTTGTTCTGGCACTATTGCTAAGTAAAAATCACTCTGCTTGATGCTGTCATCTCAGAAGTTGCATCCCCTTATTACTTCCGCTGTCCAACAAAAACAAAATCCAATAGTCAACAGTGAGACAGGATAATAAGGTCTGTGTTTTATTAGGAAGATGATTTAATAGGATTTAGAGCAACTGCAAGCCTCTGCCGTGCCATAAATTTTCGGAGACCAGGGTTTTTGTGTCATCTTACCTCTTGTTATAATTAAGAGGATTTGAATAGTATGTAATGTAGCCAGTATACTGAATATTTCTAGCAATGTGTCACAACCAGCTCTTAAGGGCTCTCTGTAATGAAAGCTACACACACACACACACATATATATATATATATATATATATATATATTGGATAAAAAAGTCTACACACCCCTGTTAAAATGCCAGGTTCTTGTGATTTTAAAGAATGAGACAAAGATAAATCATGTCAGAACCTTTTCCACCTTTAATGTGACCTACAACATGAACAATTCAATTGCAAAACAAGCTGAAATCTTTGAGGGTTTTTTAAAAAAAAAAAAAAAAACTCACAATAACCTGGTTGCATAAGTGTGCACATCCTTAAACTAATACTTTGTGGAAGCACCTTTTGATTTTATTACAGCAATCAGTCTTTTTGGGTAGGAGTATATTAGCATGGCACATCTTGACGTGGCAATATTTGCCCACTTCTCCTGTGCACAGCCCTCTTCAGATCGCCCCACAGTTCAATTGGATTCAGGTCTGGGCTTTGGCTGGGCCATTCCAAAACATTAATCGTCTTCTGGTGAAGCCACGGTTTTGTGGA
The DNA here is from genome assembly GCF_027358695.1 of Spea bombifrons. Lineage (NCBI taxonomy): Eukaryota > Metazoa > Chordata > Amphibia > Anura > Pelobatidae > Spea > Spea bombifrons. The sequence continues at coordinate 19,213,976 of NC_071090.1, read as the reverse complement.
TTTGGATGTGTGCTTTGGGTAGTTGTCATGCTGAAAGGTGAACTTCCTCTTCATCGCCTGAAGGTTTTGTGCCAAAATTGCCTGGTATTTGGAACTGTTCAAAATTCCTTCCATCCTGACTAAGGCCCCAGTTCCAGCTGAAGAAAAACAGCCCCAAAGCATGATGCTGCCACCACCATGCTTCACTGTGGGTATGGTGTTCTTTGGGTGATGTGCAGTGTTGTTTTTGTGCCACACATACCTTTTGGAATTATGGCCAAAATTTCAACCTTGGTTTCATCAGAAACTTCAGCCGGACTTGGATGTTTTTCTATGTAAGAAAAGGCTTCCGTCGCGCCACCCTACCCGATAGCCTATTCATACGAAGAATACGGGATATTGTTGTCATATGTAGCACACAGCCAGTACTTGCCAGAAATTCCTGCAGTTCCTTTAATGTTGCAGTAGGCCTTTTGTAAGCCTCCCTGACCAGTTTTCTTCTCGTCTTTTCATCAATTTTGGAGGGACGTCCAGTTTTTGGTAATGTCTCTGTTATGCCAAATTGTTTCCACTTGATGATGACTGTCTTCAATGTGTTCCATGGTATATCTAATGCTTTGGAAATTCTTTTGTACCCTTCTCCTGACTGATATCTTTCTTCAACAATGAGATCCCTCAGATGCTTTGGAAGCTCTGTGCGGACCATGGCTTTTTCTCTGAGATGCAACTAAGCAAATGTCAGGTAACTCCTACTAGAACAGCTGAACTTTATTTGTGATTAATCAGAGTCACTTTAAATGATGGCAGATGTGTAATGACTTCTATTTAACATGAGTTTAAATGTGATTGGTTAATTCTGAACACAGCCACAGCCCCAGTTATAACAGGGTGTGCACACTTATGCAACCAGGTTATTGTGAGGTTTTTGGGGGTGTTTTTTCCCCTCAAAGATTTCAGCTTGTTTTGCAGTTTAATTGTTCATGTTATATATGTATATATGTATATATATATATATATATATATATATATCCACTCACTATATCTATATTTTTTTCATGCTCTTATGAAGCCCAGATTCATAGAGAGAATTAGACATATGGACAAAAGCCGTTCCCAAGAATCTTAGTAGCTCATTTTTATTTCAGGCCTTCTTACAATTAATCTAAGCTTTTATAGCCGAACTCCTCTAGGGCATAACTACTTTAGCTATAGCATAAATACCACTATCTAAGTATACGCTTACATTTTAGGACCCTTTAGCTATCAGAATTTAAAGTTAAATAACTGAATTTAGTAATTTAAGTGGAACCAACTCTCTGATCCTCTGAGTATAAAGGTCTGTTATAGACATAATCCATTTATGTTTGGGGAAAATGCTGTATTGTAAAACCAGGTTCTTCTGGATGATTTTAACTTAATTTCTATAAAATAATTCTGATTGACAGGACTGTGCACTTAGGTTACACTAGCAATGAAAGCCAGGGAAAATAATAATTTATGTCTTGGTCGTTGGCCTGTACAGTGGCATATTCTAGCCTAGGCAGAGTAGGCCTAAGGTCCAGGGAAGACAGCAGTTCCTAGGCAGCTTTACTAGGGCCAATCATGATACTGGCTAATTGACCTGTCCAGTGCAGCGCAGTTCAGAGATCTCCGTTTAAATGACCCCGTTTATACTAAGAAGGTCTATGCAGAACTTCATAGGATCTTTTATGCACAACCTAATGAGAAGCCCCAGGAAATGACTACCAGCGGAGGAGGAGGACCTTATAGATAAGTATAAGGGTGACTTGTCAAACCAGATTTTTTGTTTCCGATAGGAGCTTTTCCAAGGGGCATGGCTACCAACCCTTATCAAGGGTGTGGGAGGAAATCGGTGAGCAGGACACCATTCCCCCAATCCCACAGATCAAAAACCGGCCCTGAGACCTGGTAACCATGTGATTCCAGTCGCCAAGTATGGTTTTAAACATCAAGTGTACAAGTTTTTGTACACCTGAGCATCCATTGCTTCCACATGGGTATAAACACACAAAATTCACAATAGCTATTTCCACGGGCTGTGCTAATTACATTTCAAAACTATTACATGATTAAATAATTGGCATTTCTACATTATATTGTTTTAATTCATTTATTTAGTATTTCAAAAGCATGTGTGCAATCTACTTTACAGTTTCCTGGCAAACGTGACATAAGGAGGGTGCCGCCAGGTGAGTAACCAAGCTGGTTAGATTGCAAGTTTGCATTGCTGATGCTGTAAAAATGTATGTCTGTCCCTTTAATTAAAAATATTATTTTTCTGTTTTACTTAAGTGAAAAAGCATCTGTTGGGCATATTTCTGAGAACGTTATAATCTGGAGTATAGTAAACAGATAAACATAATCACAGATATTACTATTAATAAATATGTTTTTCATAATTTTTTCGAATTACTGTTAAAACTGTCTGATGGAGCTCAATGATTTAAGGCTAACAAAACTCTGGTAGAGAATTGCAGATCATGCAATTGAAAAAGTAAAATGTAGGAATCTCAAGAAATCCAAATGCAAGGGAAAAATGCACACTCAACAGGAGCCATGTATCAAGCAGACTCAATTAAAGTCATGGGAAACTATCCCGCTGCGGTTTATCAAGTCTGATGCATTTGACAAGAGTTTTTTCATCAGGCTAAATTTCTCCAGCTCAGGCTTGGTGGATTAATTGTTCCATAAAGTCTAGCATGTATTTTAGAAATCAATACACGTCCTCCCTTATTGAAAATGTTTTAAACAACCTATCCCTTGAAACAAACATGGCAAAATACATTTTAGGTTTCCTCAAAATACTACAAAAAAAAAACAGTTACCCCTTGCTGAATTTGCCTGCAATAATCAGAAACAAGTTTCCAGGGGGATGACTACTTTATAATCTAATTATGGATGCCATCTGAACACTCTTCCTGGCCTACCAGCCGCCATTCCGGTGCCCGAGGTAGCGCTTAAGCTCTCTCCGTTCACTGCTTCATACTCTTTCTCTACACCTGGCTACGGCTTAGTTGCACCAGAACGACATGCAGATTGATCACGATCATCTACCCCACTTTACCGAGTTGGGGATAAAGTCTGCATCTCTGCTGCTCACCTCCGCTTGTCCTTCCCCTCCAAGAAGCTAGGCCCATGTTTCCTTAGTCCCTATATCGTCTCCAGGATTATCAATCCGGTCGCCATGAGATTGGACCTGCCTCCTTTGCTGAAGGTCCATCCTGTCTTCCATGTTTCCCTCCTCAGTCCCTTTCTGGTTAACCCTTTACCCACTCCTCTTCCACCCGTACAGGTAGAGGATGCTGAGGAATACAAGGTACAAAAGATCCTGGATTCCAGACGGTGTAGTGGCAGACTAGAATACTTGGTCCACTGGAGGGGGTATAGTCCAGAGGAACGTTCATGAGAGCCTGTTGGTCATCTCCATGCTTATGTGATGGTGCGGGCCTTCCATAGGTGACATCCTAACGGATCTGCCTCGGTCTGCACTTAAATCAAGCCTGGGAGACCTGCTTACCCAACAACACCAGGGTCCAAGTAGGGCGTCACCTCTGCCCTCGTCTGTTACCACGTTTGGGACTCCCTGGCTCTCTGCCACCGGGTTCCACTCCTGCTATAGGGAAGTTCCCTTTCCCGTGACAGTGTTTTCAAAAAAGGCTGTTCTTAAACGAAAAACAGAAAGTGAAATATATCCCTGTATAGATGAAAATAGGTCTCTTAATGTTTCTTGTCTCACAAACTCCCTGTAAAACCATGTTTTAACATATTTTCCAACAGGTCAAATCTTAGTAGGCTTTCAGCCACAAAAACATCACCTCTAAGCCATTTTCCTTTAGGAGTTACAGCCAATTACCCCAATTATGTCTGTGGACATCCATGACCACCTCAAATATTGGACCTGTTGTATAAAACAAAAAGAGAAATTAAATGTGTCGGTTAGTGAAGGAATGGAAGCAATTGATCTGCAGAAAGTTCAAGAAAGGGGAAACAAATGAGACACATTTATAGCATAAAAAACAAATTAAAATATTTGCACCTCTGCCAAGCAATTATTGCACAGATTTAACAAAATAGTTAACCAATCATAGTCCCTTTGGTTGTATAGTCCATGAGGCCACCTTTACCTAAAGCCCTTGTTTTGGAGATATTCTGAAGATGTTTCCTTGAGCAATGCATATCTTTACAGCTTTCACTGTAATTTTACCACATTAAACGGAACTCCTCACAGTTGATCACATACATCCTTGAAGAGGAGAAAACTACCAGTCCCTGTTATATGCTACAAGTGACACAAACAGCCATGGGACTTGATTTTTTTCCACAGCGGGAATAATACCCCTAATTTTTAAATGCAGGTAAACATTTTTGTCTACCTCTAAGTAACAGTCCAGAGAGATTTGGGATAATGCCCAAGGCTCTGTGCTGAACAATCATAGTTAGTCTTTATGATGTCTCCAGCTGGATGACTGATAGATAGATAAACCCTTGAAGTTTATGCATAGGCAGAGACCCACAGTATATATTTTCAGCTACCTAGCATCGGGTATTTAAAGTTATTTAAATCCCTCACTAGCATTTTAATCTTGTAATAATGAAGTCATCATGTCTTGCTTTAACAGATGGAGCGAGGAAAATTTAAAAGAAAGGAGGGAGGACGATGCACAGCAGGCATAAAGTAGGGATACAAAACACAACAGTTTGAAGCTGTGTGTCTATGACCCAAAAGCTGTGCAGTTCAGACAAGAGACATACAGATAAAGAGAAGCTGTCTGGCAGATCCAGGGCTGCCTTCATCCATCCTGGCAGAACCTCAGCATCTGATGAGATGAAATGGAATCACAAAGATATATGAGGGTCTCTCATAATAATGATGGATAGGTAACGTAGGTTTAAACAACATTTCAAGCAGCCCCTCTATTCCTTCGCATTTCCATTTTTGTGTTTCACTGCCTTTTAAAGTGTCTTATTTTATCTATTGTATCCAGGACACCCACATATCTGCCCTGTTAAAAAGAATCTCCAAAAATATTTGAAATTGTAGCTGAGAAAACAAGATCAACAACTCTGGGAAGCAAGGAATAGGTCAAACATTTACCCAGCCACTATTGGTATAATCTTGCTCAAACTTAGAGTAGACCTGCCTATTCAGACCCAGCACTGATCATCCCAGGATACATAGAACACAAGAAAGAATACTTTTGGATATCTTTGGTTTGTTCAGTAGTTGATACATTTTTTTTAATTTGTTCTTGCACCTGTTATGCCAATAATTTTCCTACCATTCCTCAGTCAACTTGTGTGTCTCGGTATATCCATCGCGTGTGACTTTACCTGCCTTATAAGTCAAATAGTGAAGCAGAAGTTTAAATCCATATGTACATGTAACATGGAGGAAAAGTAAAGGTAGGGCAGTGAAGGAAGAAAAAAGAAGGAGGCTAAACAACCAATCAGATTTTGTGACCTAATGCCTCCGGAGTTGGCTCCTCTCTTCTAGTGTGTGACACTCCCTCACATTGAGTTTACGGTCAGCTGACCGGCTACTAGGTCTACTACAGGATGCAACTCAAGGCATCCTACCACTCCAGGGCCCTGAAGTAATTGCTCCATGTGGTCCTTGGTTAATCCGGCCCTATGTATGCCTGCACAAATCACACACCAAAAGTCGTCATGGTATAGGAAATAAAAATGAGTCTTTATAACATATCAGGTAAGAAAATCATTTCATTTCTCCAATTTAAAAAAGTAAGAATAGTATGTACAAAAATCAAAGCAAGCATTTAGGGCATATCCAGTAAATACCATTCAAAAAAACATAAAGCATAAATATTGGGGTTTCCGTCACACAATATGGCCATATATTGCTTAGCGTGCCACTGCATGAAAGTACCCCAAGTTTGCCGAGTCCGATCTAATTTTTTTATGGCTTACTAAAGAGCTGAATCAGTGGGACTGCGCTGTATTTAACCCACTGAGACTCTCATGCAATTTAATTCCTTCTCTGGACACCATTAATGAGGCACCTGTGTAGCACCTAAGGCATAACTATGATATTTGCTGGGTGTGCGTCAAATTCTTGCTTTGTTTTGTGTTCTTATTGATTCCAGACACCCTCATTCATACTGTTAGAAAATAAACAAATAAGACAATGTTGCTGCTAGAAGGTTAAATCCTGATTTTCACCTCTGTTGCTTAATCTTGGTTCTCTGCCAGCAAGCACACACCATAAGTATAAGAGGGGTAGAAGAAGCGTGTAGTGTGTCGCTTCCAATTAGTGAATTCCTTCATCTCTCTGCAGGTTTTTTTTTTCCCTTTCCGGCAGAAATCAATGGAGGGTGAGATTTCTTACCCCGCTGATGCTAGCTGTCTACGTCCCGGTTTAGGAAAGATGAGTTTTCCCCATAAGAGGCTGCAAGAGTCAGGCAGGAGATGGTAACTTAGATTAAAAAAGCATTAGTCCTTATGGAAACCTTCTTTCCAGATCTTGAGCTTGCCCTAACTTCATTGCTCTCATGTATTGCTTAATTAAGATCTATTGTGTAAGTCCTCAGATAGCAGTATTTCTTATGCTTACCTAATGTTTGTGCTTGAGATAAGGGCTAGTTCTTAAAGCAACAGGTAAGCTGTGTTTCCACCAGTGTTGCTGCTAAAGCAGGGATAGATGCTAAGTTCTTGTGAGCTGCAATTCCCATTCTAAGGCAAAAGCAATATCTATGTGACTGGTAACACTTAGTGGAGATTGCGGATGGTTTTTAGGCGACAGAGAGATGGCACAGGCAGGCTGTTTAAGGGACAGAAGTGGCACAGGTAGGCTGGTTAAGGGGCAGAAGTGGCACAGGCAGGCTGTTTCGGAAGTGCAATTTATCCTTATAATCCAATGTCTTTCCTGGTCCAAATATCCTTGTTTACAGCCTCTGGGATTCAATGACAAAAAGCAGAGGTGGCACAGACAGACTGCAGAATATGTTGCTTGTGAAGCTGTGGTGCCCCTTTGGTTTCTAGTTGTGGCACGTGGGCACATGAGCTCAACCACGCAATTAAATATCCAGGGCTGCTTTTCTTTCCCAGTCATAAAAACAGCACAAGAAGAATCCAATCATTATGCTGCCTAAAGTAGATACCCTAGAGCAAATCCCCTGCACAAAATACCAGCTGTCCGGTGAGCATAAGAAATGTGAATGTGGAAAATCAAGTTAGGCAATATGAGAGGCCATGTTGTAATTTCGCTTTTTTCTCCCATATGCAATACATCATTGGGGTAAGACAGTATTCCTATCTGCCCTATCTCTCTCATTTCTTCACCTCATGCCCCCAACATTTCAGGTGCCCAACTCTGTTGGTTGCATGATAAGAGGAGTGGGGGGCAATCACAGCAGCATGTGAAGCTGAACAGCATGCATTTTTATTGATTTTACAGCTCCATGGGTCAATCAGGAAAAATCACCCCGATTGGCCTATGATCCCCACTGCCCACAAAAGCTGGACATTGGTGCAGCTACATGAGAAAGTGCTCACAAATCATGACTGTTGGGTGGTACGCATTTAAAAGAGGCCCAACTTCCATAGAGAGCTGGTTCTACAATGTCAATGTTTTAAGCTTTTCTGGAAGCACTTAGGTGCTGTACATAAGGCAGACCAAAGTTTTTTATGTGTAAATGAATTGCATAAAATACAATATGCTTTACTGTTTTTTTTTTTGTTTTTTACTTTCTTTTGGACATTTTTGTAAGACTAAAGTTCTGAAAAATCTTTCCAGCCCAGGCGTCCCTATATTTCTCACTCCAGTAATTTGTCAGGAAAGATCGTCTTGTAACTCCATTGGACCGTGTCTAGAAGCACATTAACCCCCAGCTTACCCACCGCTGTTATTTTAATGCAATCTCGGATTTACTTAAGCTTGTTTGTGTGGAAGGGATATGTGAGGAGAAGGTGTAGGAGAGTGTAATGAGGCTTTATGAGGTTACCAATGCCTGGGGTTAAAGTCTGATGGAAAATAATCCCTTGCAAGGAAAATATCCATTCTTCTTCTTCCATTCTCAACATATGCAAGGGTTACAGCAGATACAGGTTTTAACCCTTGGAATGTCAGAAGGTATACGACACATAACAATCAATTAAGGGTTTACTTTAACCATTTTTTTTCCATGATAAGGCTAAGGATGCCATTTTAGTATGCTCTGACCCAGTCGTCTAGCCATCACAGTTTGGTCATGATAACAATTATCAGTATTATTTACTTAACCTGTCAGTGGTCATAATGTGGTCACTGATCAGTGTGTGTATATATACACGCAAAATATACAAAAATAAAATTTGGATTTTTTTTATTTCCATCAACCTCTGTGAAATATGCTTTAGACATCCCATTTAAACTCTATAATATGCACATAAAGACTACTAACCCCGCACTCAGATTGCAACCACAGTAGTCTCCTCTCAGTGTTTCAGGTCTCCTCTTAATCCTCCCCTTTGTCATTATCGCTTCCATTTCTCTTTATCTCAGATCCCCCTTTGCTCTTTATCCCTCTTTTTTCTTCTCTCTCTCCCTTTTTTCTTTATCTCTCTTCTTTATCTTTCCTTTCTATATCTCCTCTTTCTACATATCTCTGTTTGTTCTCTTTATCTTTCCACCTTTCTCTTAATATCTCATCCTCTCTTTCTCTCCCCTTTCTCTCTCCTACTTCCTATTATTATTGCTCCTCATTCTCCTATCTATCTCTCTCTCCTCCATCTCATTATCTAGCCTCTTATGCATTATTATGTTTGGCAACCCTCTATTTTTCTCTTGCCTCTCCCCCGGTAACTTAAATATGCAATGGCACACATTTTTACACACACTTTTGCAGACCTACACAGTCATTCCAACACACATGCACACATACTCGCATACACGCACTTACACATACACATCCATGGTCAGGGCCGGCCCAAGACAAAATGCCGCCTGGGGTGAAGTTTAAAATACCACCCCCCCCCGGTCTTACCTTTCAGCAGTCCTGCGGTGAGTCTCCCTGCCCGGTCTCGGTGCCGGCTTGTAATGCTGAGCGGCGGAAATGACGTCATCTTGGTAACTTGGTAAGATAAAACCACTCGGCGCCCTCTCTCGCTCTCTTCTCGGCTTTAAAAAAAAAAAGGCTTGGGGCGGCAAAGTGCCGCGCCTTCAAAAGTGCCGCCTGGAGCGGTTGCCCCACTCAGCTCCATTATCGAGCCGGCCCTGTCCATGGTCACACACAAGCACTTACACATCCATGCTCCCACACAAACATTTACATATACACATCAATGATCACATAGACATCCATGCTCACACTATACACTATATGGGCAAACGTATTGGGACACCTGATCATTACACCAACAGAGAATTTTATGACACTGCGTTCTTAATACATAGACATTAATATCTACTTGAGCCCCTCTTTCCAGATATAATAGTTTTTACTCTTCTTTAGAACTATTTCTCAGGTTTAGTCCCAATGAAAAGTCCATTCAGTCTGCCTATTTGCTCTTCCAATTATTTTAAAACTGTCAAATTGTACAAGCGTACCTATAAGAATGGATATGTCACATTATCACATTAGGACACTGATCTTTTATTAATATTGATGGGTGCCACTCAGAAAAAAAATCTTTAGCAAACTGTTTTTATGAATAGCATATTTTGCATAAAACTAGAACATGCATTTTTATTGTACAATGTTTATTGTGTGTTTATTACAAATGCAGCTATTCTATGATTTTTAAAGAGGCTTGCTTTTGGTGATAAAATGAAAAAAATGTCAAATTAAAACTTAAAGGTTTTAATGGCTCATTCTAATATTTTAGTGCACATAATATTTGAATAAAAGTATTTATCAAATATTTAATTGTTGTTGCACTTGTCCTAATTAGATTATGGCTCTTAGAGCCTGATGCTTTTGTGCATTCGAGGCAGAATCACAGACGCAGCTGGTATTTATTAAAAGCAAAATCAAAACACTCAGAACTTCTAATTAGGTACAGCTGAGCATGGACTTCAAAATCCATGCACTGAAATAGACAATAGATCAAAATGTGACAATAAATATGGCTTTTAAACTGAGGTTACATTGGGACTTGATTAGAATGAGAATGATTAAAAATGGAGCAGACCTTCAAATATTCCAAAACATTGGGCTTATAATAAGAATTGCCTTTCCTAAGACATTCTTCTTGAATTTTATGCAAGGACATGCTATATGTTATTCTTTGTGTTCTAGATACTGAAGTATGGCTTCATAATATTTACAGCTTAAGGGTTTGCAATGAGATGTGGGTTCAGTGGTTTCTGGGGTTGTACAAGTTAATAATAACATTTAGTGAAACTTTCCTGGTTGATATTTGTCAAGTATGGTATAGCTGCCATACATTAGGGTTTAATGCTCTGATTTCAGGATCCTTAGGGCAAAATCTAAAGACTTCCCAAGTATGCTCATGATATAACGATATTATCTTTTTAGGACATTAGTTTAGAACATACAATTTGCGGCAATTAATGTGTAAGAACAACCATTCTAGACAAGTCTTTAAAAAATGACTTTCACAGATGGGAAGGTAAAGTTATTTAAAGCTGGACAAGTAAATATCATATTCTCAGCCTTAAAAGCTACTTAGATCAAGCACAAAAATGGGACGTAATCCCAGCACTTTGCAAATAGTTTAAAAGCAAAGAAAGATGTATTGATCCATTAAAAATAATAACAAAAGCAAACAAATAATAAGAAACAAGACAGAGACTGACGGCTCTTTTATGTTGAGAAGACTTTGTTATTTCCAAACTTTGAAAATTGCTGCTATCTACCAGAGATAGAACAGGTCTTGTAATATAGTTTAGGGGCAGCACTGTAGATGGAAGGATTGCAGCCACTCTTAAATGTTCCAGTCTACTCTCAAGATCTTGTGATCGCATTTTATTTTTTTATTTTATTTTACTCTCTAAACTGATACATGCTGTACATTCTTGTATGTGGCTCAGCTTTCAGAGAGGATTTAGCTAAAGGACAATGCTTTGTGGTCACTGAGTTGTGTGGGCATCATACCAGGGAACTTCCAAGGGCAGACTACCAAGAGCTCTGGGGATGTGGGTTAACGAAGGGGTGGCACTAGCCACATGCAAGGCAGGGTAGCCACCTATAGGGGTGGAGTAAGCCACAAACAGCCTTTAAAGGGGGGGATAGGAAATAAATGGATTTGTGTGGGCTGAAAGTGAAAAGGGGAGAGGGCATGGTCAAACACCGTACTTATTTTTGGCGGGAAAAAAACTGCCTCGGAGATCCAGGGAAGCAGGAATTTCCCTGGAGACTCTGGGTCAAACCTTCCACGTTCCCAGGAATGGGGTGCAAAGAGTTGGAAATTAAACAGGGATATATCAAAGAATAAGCTGAATAAATGTACACACACATATAACGTACCTTCATAAGGACATATTTTTGAAGAGCATCTCTTTAGGGTGGACATTTTTTGGGTCCCGGATATTTTCACTGGACTTATCTCCCTTTTTTCTTTTCATAGGAGCTCAGAATGATTGTATTACTGTGTTCTACAACCCTAAAAGTCATAATAATGTGTATGGAAACAATAAAAAATCTATATTATAAAATACATTTTGTACTTTTTCTTTTAAATACTTAAGTTACATGAACCATAAGCAAAAACTGCTATCAGTAGGTCACATAAAAGGTATTATATAAATTATATTATACAGTATACACAAATTTGCTACTTCTAGGGATGTAGACATTGTAATGTAACACACAATCTGAGTGATTTTGCGCCTAAAGAGGGACACTTGCATTGCATGTTTCTACTAGATCAAAAATGTCTTATGATCAAGAGAAGGGAGACATGCTCTAGTAGAGCTTAGAACTGACCATGATTTGTAAGCCTTTCAGCAATTTCTATATCACACTGTAAATAATTTGTTGAGCACTCTCTAATTTGCCTTAACAATATGTTGCCCGTATACATAACCCACAATGATGACAGCTATTTCTGCTATGGCGCGGAAGAGTTAGGTAATTTTAAAGTGAAGATCTGTTCCTTTAACACAAGATGAAAGGCCTGAAGGAGGAAGGAACGCACAGAAAATTAGTAGAGCAGAAAACTCCAAATGATGCAGAGATAATTCCTTAAGTGTGAGAATGTTACTCACTCGTCCCAGCTTCACAGGCCAGCGCACTGCCTAAGCTGACAGGACGGAACAATTAAATAATAATACATTTTTATTCTTACAGAGCATTAAAATTTGTACCGTAATGCATGCACGCCATTAGTCTGCTGGATTGTGAAGATCTCTTTATTCAGCTGTGTATTTACATTTTATGCACATTCTCATTTTCTCACAATTCTGATTGCACAACGCTTCAGAACATGATGGTACTAACTAACTGGTAATATAAATTGTAATGATTTGTCTTTATATCATCAAATTTACCTTTATTTTTTAAAGCTTTTCTGTTGTTACCGAAGAAGAAGAAAATCAGTGTAAGATGCTTTGCTATTAAGAAATGAATCAGCTTCACAAAAGAAAACTAATCTTGTCAAATGTGAATCACATTATCAGCCTTCATCTATATTCTTAATCTGTATTTGTGATAAAATGTTATGCCCATACCTGGGAACTCTCCGGGTTTGACCTGGAGATTGCCGGGTGAAGCACTGCTTCTCCAGTTCTCCGGTTCAAGACCCGAATCCTCCAGGTCTCGACACGCCCCGCTCCTTGCCCATTTTCCCTTTTAGATAGGGAGGTCCGTTCACTGACGACAGCGGGACCTCCCACTGACATCAGCGGGACCTCCCACTGATGTCACAGGACCACCTGCTGATGTCAGTGAGCAGTCCTGGCTGCGTCATGCAAGTGAAGGCTCCGGGTAACCGGCGCCCAGAAGTTCCCAGGTATAGTTATACCCTGTACTAAATAAACCATCAACACTATGAATACCTGGTAACATTCATGGTTTTCACATCAATCTTAGCTATTCAGGGGTAAATGGGCATAATCAGGAGCTGACTCAATATTCTAATTTGTTGTCATACATAATCTATGAAGTCCTCTCACTTACTCCCAAACTCTCTCACACTCTCACTCACTCTTATTCATACTCTTTCACACTCTCACTCAATCTTACTCAATCTCTCTCACATGCTCTCCCTCTCCCAATCTCTCCCTACCTTCTCTGCTGACTGCTTACATTTTCCTGTTTCCTTTTCCACAGCTCCACTTCTTCCATCGCCTTTCCTTCTTTTGTCTTCATTGTTCGCCTACTTCTCCCCGGCATCAGGTCCGCTGACCAGGCCTTCCGGAGCTCAAAAGGCAGAGCCTCCGAACACACCTTCCACTATTGTAGGAATGGCGAGAGGTTGTCCATGTGATGCGTGCCGTGGTTCCCCCTTTTGTGGAAGTCGTATAAGAAGCGACAATATTACAGACAGATTTGCGGAGAAAGAGAAGTGTTTCTCCTCCTTCTTTTTCTCCACAAATTCTGTTCCTCTACCATGTGTGTTTTTGCATTAAATAACAATAAAGGAATCTAAGCTACCCATAATGAAAAGTTCATATGTATCGCTATAAGGAATTCTGCATGATGCCAGCTACCAACATTTTTAGGAAAGAGTTAATAAAAAGTGAAGTTAGTATTGTGTGGCAGCTCATAGCTTGTTTGAGCTAAAATGAAATTAAAGCATCTCTGTCGTCGTTTTTAATAAAACTTTTATTGGTCGCTAAATGTCTCTTCTGGGCCCTCCATCTGAAATCAATAGCGAGTTGTACCAGCCCATAATCTGGTTAACAATCTCAGTGCTGGGAACCTGCTAAATATTCAGATGATGATAATTTTAAATGGCAGAGAAGAAAAAATAAATTTCTATTGCTGTAGTTGGACACATTTTTTTGCTTCTGTAGTTAATAAACATAATGCGTAACAACTACAGTATATATTTGGTAAATATAATTTTATATATATAGAGAGTTAATATAGAGATTTTACACATGTAATGATAAAAATTAGTAAGTAAATTGTCAGCCAGGAAGAAAAGGCCAGAATAATATATATATGGGTTAACCCTAAAGAAAAATGTATACATTACCAAAACTGACAATGAATCATTAGAATGTGGCTAAATTCTGAAATGTAGTATTGTAGAATGGAAGTCATAGGTAGGGACTATAGGACAAACCTGGTAATTGTAAATGCAAGAAACTAAGATTTTTATAAGAATACATGAATGCAAGTAAAATAAGACGATGGAAAATGTTTTGAAAGAGATTTGAAAGAGGAAAAGACGAGGGAGAAAGTCGGAGCATGGAAAGACTCAAATCTTTACCCTCTCCCTTGGAAAACATTTTGTGGAAGAGCGTGCTGGGCCATCTCAACATTCATAGCCCAATCATACAGTGAGGGTAAAGAAGCAGGCACAGACCTCTTCACAAGTGTCTTCTCCTTGTGGCCTGGGAGCAGGGATATGACATCATATCCTGGTACTCTGCCCCAGCAGGTGATGCACAAGCCATAAGAGACAAATCATTAGTTGAAAGCTCAATGCTGGCAGTAGGGTTACCAGGTCATCTTGGAGTTTATAACTCTGTTAGACCCAAGGTTATATGCATCCATCTTTATCATTGGTTATCAATCCCAAATGCCCTGGACCTATGAGCTTTGATGGATTACATCAATCTGTATACAGACATCAAAAATCAATGTGCAAAGCGGAATGCATCAATATATAGATACTCACACTTTAGCATATATTCAGCACTCACCAGCCTAAAGCATTTATCATGATGGGAATCATTGGTCCTTAAGTGGGCTAGTCATGTGCAGGGGTAGGGATAGCCCCAGACAGCATTTAATAGGGGTGAACAAGGCAGGGAGCATAGGAAAATGGGAAGAACATGGGCAGGGCATGAGCATGGCGTGGGCATGGCCACACACTGTTTCCCTGTCTGGAGAAAGAAGTTGGCCCAGAGACCCAAGATGCAGGGCTTTCCCTGGGAAATCCAGTTTAAACCTGGAGAGTTCCCACTTATTCCAAATGCTCAGTGATGTAACTGGACAATATGATGCATTTAAGGCACACATTGAGGTCTCAGCATGTCAAGAGCTCTGCACCCTCTGAAACACCATGGAGTAGAGTGATAGAGCAGGAGATCTGTGTTAGATGACATGTACCTACCCTGCTACTGTAGCAGCTACCATGTTACTGTAGGTTAGTAGAAACCTGGTGACTCATAATATATTGTCATAATCTGGTATCCTCAGTATTTCCCTCAGAGAGGAAACTTGTAAGCAGAGCCGTGAGATACCCAGCCTCCAACAAATGGTATAGATATTTAGCTGTTAACACCCTGCAAGTCGTGCTGTGTGTTCCGTAATCAGATCCAGCAAGACTTGTAGGGAGATAACATAGTAGTAGCAGAGTATACTACCGGGGAATATCCCGGCTCATGCAAAGGTAGCTGCAGAACCTGCACTGCATTTGTAGCCACACTAAGAAGAAAAAATTCTCATGTATTCTATGTAATTTAATACAATCAGGGGCCATATAACTTCTAGGCGTACACAGTTTAATGGTCCTACCAATATTCTACTAAAATCTATCTTTTTCTTATTGAAAAGAGACTACACTATAGAAGAGCCATCTCCCTTACCCCCAGTGGTAATAAAGAAATAACGAGTTCGCTGCTCAGAATAGCCTTTCCCCTCCCTGCTTTTCCCAGTAAAACCCTCATAATTAAGCAAAGCAGCTTTTAACCAAATTGTTTCAGCCTCAACAAGCAATTAGGACAGTCAGCGCTGCTAATATGAAGTACAATGCGTTCTCTGCTACCCAAACCCCTTCTGTAGCACAGTCTCTAGATCCCTTAAGTCCCCCTCTCATTTTCTCTGGGTCCCCCTTTTTACTGAAGAATAAACAGAATATTACATTACCAGTAGCGCAGCATATGTTTAAAAGATATACTATTATTATGGGTAGATTTGTTTGTTTGTTTCTTTTTTTTGTTTTCTTTTATATTTTCTAGACATGACCTTGACACTGCCCATGCAACAATGTTGTACATGGCAGCTGGAGTTCACGATATTTGAATTATAGGTTTTTTGTACTAGTTTGACAGCCATCCTCATAAACAGACTACGCAGTTTAATTATATGGCTTCGGTCTGCGACTGGTAGGCTAAAGTCACCAATGTTAGGCAAATATTCACCATTCTACAGGGTTACCTTCTGCTAGGTATAAAAATCCAGGTTGCAGCCATTGTCAAAAAACATGTGTGAATGAAAACTAAATGTTCATTAATTTTGAGTTACTGTTTGAGAGAGAAATACTATATACCTGGTTCCTCCTTTTTTGTAGACATTAGCTCCTTTGCCTATATGGTGTAGATAGAGTTGGGGGATCAGAGAATTCTAGTATCAGGGCTAATGTGATGAGTGTTTGGGGAAGCAAGTGTTCTTCAATGGGTTAGACCTCATCATGAGTACGCATACGCAGTCCACTTTAATTGACAAGCCTGGCCTGCAGAATTATTTTTTTTAGCTGTGATTGTGGGCTTATATTCCTTAGAGTCTTGAGACTCACAGATCCATTGCATCACCATGGTTAAAACTACAGGAGCAACCTCCGGCCGCTACCGGACTTATCACGCTTACAAACCTCTCTTGACATTTTTCTACCACCAACTGCACCACTTCTTTTCCACATGTCGCTCTTCTACATCTCTTCACAGACCACTTACAGCACTTGAGTTGCTCTGCGCGGCGGATACGGAGCCTGCGCATCTTCTCTCCTGACTGTATGCAAATGTGGTTGTGTCGCGCCTTCCTGATAAGCCCTACTATTATAGGCTTTGGGAACACGAGTTAAATAAGACCTTTGCTTTGGAGGACTGGGACACCATGGTTCTTCTAACGCATAAGGGCTCTATTTCCAGCAAAATACAGGAAACGGCCTTCAAACTTTTATCTAGATGGTACAGGTTGCCCGTCGACCTCCACCGATTCTTTCCCCAAGTTTCTCCTATGTGCTGGAGGTGTGCTCGGGCTAGGGGTACATACCTCCACATATGGTGGGAGTGCGCCTTGCTTCGTCCCTCCTGGGAGACAATTGAGGAGGTTATTAAGGTGATTATTGACCCCGATGTTAGACTCACGCCTGAATTAGTGCTGTTACAACACCCGCAATCCTTTGGAGCGTACAAGCGCTCACTTACCTTTCATCTCGTTAATGCGGCCAGGACATTATTCCCAGATTTTGGAGATCTGACCGACCACCTCCTATAGAGACTTGGGTGCGACAGGTTATCTACATATGTAATATGGAAGACCTGGTGTGGACAGCGAAGGGTCGGGGCTATAAAAATTATATTAAGTGGCTCCCTTGGCACCAATTCCTTGCGTCCCCCAGATTTACCCCCATCGTGCATTGTCGCCCGCCTTCCACTCCTTAATGTATACTTTCATTGTTGACCCTCTTACTCCGATCTCTCTGTACTTCGGCTCTCCTGGCCTGGACTCCCCGGAGATGACTTCTGATTAGTATTGTGTATTCTTCGAGTTGCTACGCCATGTTTTGTTCTATCATCTCGTACGCCGCCGTGCCGCCTGCCGGGGGGGGGGGGAGGGCATCACACTGCAAACTCTATTCGGTATTGCATTTATACTCGCTGCCTTCCCCTCTTTCCCTCTTCTTTTTTTCCTTTTTTCCCCTTCTTCCCCTCCCTTTATCCCTTTGCCAGTCCCATCCACGCGGAGTGAGAGCCTATCCTCCACTACTTTGTGTTACGCTTATGTCTCACTACCTGCTGAGTCCGCGATGACTTGTACAATTGTTTAGGAGTTACCTCCTCACCTCGATCGCTCAAAGGGTACAGTTTTGTTAACTTGTACTGTTGTTAAGTATGATTGTTCATGTTTCATTATGCTCCTTACTTATGATGTACTGGTTGTCGCTTTGTATTCACGATCTAGCAAGATGTACCATCTGTTTAGCAGAATTCTATGTATTTCTCCTAGTCCGATTTATTTGGACATGTCGATGTTACATCCTTTGATTGTATATTATTGCTCCATTGTGACAATTATTTATTGTACTTCTATAAATAAATGAGACTGGGCCCTATCTAGATATGTATGAAGCTGATACGGTATAAACTAATTCCCGTTCTATTCTTCTATTCGTGATATTTTCCATTGTGCATTTAAGGAATCTGAGACTGCTTGGCACATGCAGTAGATCCACAATGTTTATTTTTATTTATAATAAAAGCGTCCGTTTTGTTGATAAACAGTCGTTATTATGTATTATTCATAGGTAACGGGATTCTTTTAAGGGTAGGTTTTCCGGAGTACCCTTTTATATGACAGTTTGCCCCTGCAGAGGCTACGTTTCCACCAGAGCCACATCACTGTGCCTGATTTACGGCTAGGAAATGTGATTACCCTAGCTTTGACCAAAGCAGGTGGATACCCAGTTAAATCTAACATTTGCATTTTGGGGAACATATCTTCTTCTTTCAGAGACATCTGCAATCAAACTGCAACAGTACTTTATCTGCATAAACTTGTACGAAATGGAATGCATCTCATTTACATCCAATTCAATCAAAGGCATCTTTCAGAGAAATACATTTATAAGTGTAACAAAAATATTTATTGCCTGAAAAATAGAAGTGCGCAGCTTTGCATACTATTGTTAGCATTATTATTCAGCACTGTACATTAACTTATCTCTGCAAACTGCATGCATTAACTCCCCCTATAATTTACACAAATTAAACGTGCAATACATTATGAACTAAACTCGATCTGAGAAATGGGGTAGAATTAATAATAAAACTTTGAATAACAGAAAAGTGGAAAAATTCATTATATAAACAGTCAGTGCATACACCAATCAGCCATAAACATTATGACCAGTGACAGGTGAAGTAAACAACACTGCTAATCTTGTTATCGTGGTACCCGTCAGTGGTGGGATATACTAGGCAATAAGTAAACATTTAATCCTCAAAGTTGATGTGTTAGAAGAAAAAATGGAAGAACTCCAGCTCCAGATGTGTTAGAAGAAGAACTCCAGCTCTTGTGGGATGTTCCCGGTCTGCGGTGGTCCAAGGAAGGAAAAGCGGTGAAATGGAGACAGGGTCACGGGCGGTCAAGGCTCACTGATGGACGTGAGGGATGAAAGGCTGGCTTGTGTGGTCAAATTCAACAGACAAGTTACTGTAGCTCAGATTGCTGAAAAAGTTAATGCTGGTTCTGATAGAAAGGTGTCAGAACACACAGTGCATTGCAGTTTGTTGCATATGGGACTGTGTAGCCGCAGATCAGTCAGAGGAATAGACGAAGGTAGCCTGGTCTGATAAATCACGCTTTCTGTTACATCACGTGGATGGCCGGGTGGGTGTGCGTCACTTACCGGAAGGAACACATGGCACTAGGATGCATCCATGGAGATACCTGCCCACAACTTACAAGCATGATTTTACACTGTGCGCCAATCATGAGTATGTAGTACTTTTATATATCACCACCCCATGTATAAGAGATATTTGGCACATCTAATCTACATTTTTTTCTAATTTCCTAATTTCTAGTTGTTTCTTGGTCTTTTCTTATGTCTATGATAGCCTACAATCAATTTTAGTGAAGAAATGTGTTTTTGCATTACCGTTCAAAATTTTAGGTCACTTGTTTTTGAAAGAAAAGCTAATTTTATCCATTAAAATAACAGCGAATGTATATGAAATACAGCCCTGTCTTTGGAAGCCCTCTAGAACTACTCAAAGGAGTGTGGGTTCTGTCATTCCCCAGCATACACCTTCTTACTAGATATGGTTCTGGTAAGGAGGCCTTTGCCAGTAGAAGGCTCGACATTGAGCTCCAGACACAAAAAAACAAACGCTGTGCTAACCTTGTGATCTAGTAGAGAGCATGGAAATCTGAATCAGCATACCTGGGAACTCTCCAGGTTTGCCCGGAGATTGCCGGGTGAAGCACCGCTTCTCAGGTTCTCCAGGTCAAGACCCGCTCCCCGCCCATTTTCCCTTTAAATGGGGGTGTACCTTGCTGCCGTCGGCAGGAACTCCTTCGACGTCAGCGGGAACTCCCACTGATGTCAGTGGGGACTCCCACCGACATAAATCTATCTAAGGCATAAATATTGGGGACTCTGTCACACTATATGGCTATATATATATATATTGCTTAGCCCATCATAATGTCATCATGCAAACACACAGCACCATCTATGTATTTATACAACATAAGTATGTTAACATCTACAAAACTACTGAACCATTTTAGAAGGATGAACAATACTAAATCACTCTTTAATAAAAATGCATTTATTAAATGATTTATAGGGGAGATTGCCCTGCTTTAAAACATGCATGTAACTGACTATTCTTGAAATGCCTTGAACTAAATACAATATCATTTAATTTTATAAAACTACCAGGTTACCATTCTAAAAAAAAATTAAATGGGACTGGGTGTTACTCAAATGAATTTACTGCTTTTCGGACAGATCTATTAGACCGTTAAGATTATGGCACTTTGCTGCTGGAAATTGTATTGTCAAGAAAAATTCAGAAGCAGAGGACGACAGTAACTCATTCCAATTATCATTAGAAATTGAACACTAAATTTCTTTTACTTAGTGCGCGATAAAATCAAACACAGATTTTTTTTAACTACATGTAGCGGAGGCAGCAGAAAACGTAAGTGTCTGCTCTCACAGTGTGCAAGTGTATCTTGGCATTTCAACCAATGGCTTTACTTAGAATACAGCAGATAGGGTGAGCACTTTGACTAAAGTAGGTCCTATGATATAATATCAGGGGTATAGAAACAGGAGGCTAGCCACTCAGTCATAAAATCAATCACCCATTGAAAATATGTTAAAAAATACATTTTTAAAATGCAAAAAAATAAATAAAAAAAATTCATAAGCACAAATAGTAGCACAAATACAGCAGCTGCACAAAAGATCTACAGAACACAAATGTTTCACCTGAAAAAGGGGACTTTTTGCTTATGTTGAGATGGCCTTGGCACTAAGTCCAGCGGCCTTCTGATTATGCAGGTGTGGCTGCCGCATGCTATATTTTTATGCTCATGCATGGTGCGGCCAGACAGACCCAGCCTCAGGCAGCCCGCAACAGCACCCAAGCTGCTACTGCTTGAGCGGCAAATGGATAAAGTATGGGACGCCTATGGCCAACAGTCCACAGGGCATATGCCTGGTGTGCCAGATGGCCAGTCTGGTCCTTGTGAAACCTATCCTGAAAGAAAATGGAAATGATGGCAGAGTAAGAGTAATTGTGGACCAGGAGTAATTGCCCATTGTTCAAAGAGTGATTTTACAAATGAAGAAGGAATTAGAGCCAGCCCTTGCATGGGTCCTGGTGGATCCTTGGGATCCAAGGAGAATTTTCATAGGGGGATCAATTTGGGCCCCAAGCACGGGCGGATCCATAGTGACAAAGGAGCAATTCCTCTCCCCAAGAATTTTATTGTATAAAATAAAGATATAAAAATGAATATTCAGTATTGCCCAAAGTAAGGGGGCAAAAGTGATCCCAAACTGAAGACAAAGCCTCTAAATCAGGGTTGTCCCATAACTCTAGAACCCTGCTTCCCCGGGTCAGTTTCTTCTTTCTTTGAAAACCACTCCTCCTGAAGAGGGAGAGCTCTGGGTAGCCTCCTCTGGGAATTTGTCAGGTATGTTGCTGATATATCTCAGAACCTCAACAAAGACCAAACAGACTATATGCGTTGGACCTTATATAATATTGAACTGTTTAAAAAAATATCATAGGGAAACCATTTAAAATGATAAACACAATTATTAATGTTTAGTCATGTTTTGCATTATAATGAACCTTTTACAGCAAAAGTCTCTGGCCTTCGTCAATAGATGAAGTCTCAATAATTTCTTTCAATTTCCCCTTTTAATCCCATCATTCTAGTCATCATTGTCTATTTTCCAAGGCATTTCAAAAGCAAATAAGCCAAGTCCTGTTTCTACAAAATCCCTCCTTCTGTCGAGGTTCTGTCGAGGTAATGCAATTATGTAATTAATCATTTTTCCCTCAATTAATTTGTCATAAGCGACTCATATCTAAACATGTGAACTTAAAAGGATAATTAAGGGAATACAACTATGTTTAGTCTCTGTTCTTCTACTTGCTTTGTTTCTCAAACTCACAAATATTTATAAAATGCACAAAAATATATATCATCATTTACATTATTGCATTTACACATGTATTTGTAATAATGTAAGCCTATTGCTAATCTAAATATGAGCAGTGTGTGCAGGGCTGGCGCAAGGATTTTTGCCACCCTAGGCAAAACATAGTCTTGCGGGCCCCTGGCTCCGCCCCCACAAGTTCCTCCCCTTTGCCACACCCACGTATACCCCACAGTGACCGCGAGCCGCGGCCGTGCTTAATGAATGAGAGCCATAGAAACAGTGCTTCAGCCAGATCTTCCGGGCAAAACCTAATTGATGTCCCATGTGAACTAAGAGGCGGAATGAGATGATTACATGAAAACCCACTGATATTCTTCAACCTCAAAGTTTGCCTTGTTGTTCATAAAAGGAAATGTGTTGAGCCTGCAGTCCTGACTCCTGTTGATAAAGGAGTAACCAAGATGTCAACCCTGTCCCCAACAATCAAGTTGAACGAGAGGCTCTATTAGCTGTGTTAGCCCTACGTGATCAGTTCTTTGTGGGGCCAGGTATGAATACAATGTTTGAAATAAGGAATAGAAGTTACTATTAGATACATGTTCATAAAACAAACATACACATATACGTGACAGTAAGCAGGGATTTTATTCTGTGTTTTGCCTGTGTTTAACCCCTTAATGACAAAGCCCGTACATGTACGGCCTCAAAATGCATTGTTTTCAATGGGTTTAGGGACCGCCCATTGTCCTTAAGGGGTTAATTGCTCAATGTAGTCTCTGCTGTGTATATAATAATATAATCGAAATAAATTGTAGCGTCTGGGATTGTTATGTTACAGTATGGTTTTAGCTTTGTTTGTTTATTACAAAATAGCAGAAATTAACAGGGAGAAGTGAAATTGAAACGGCTCTTCCTGGGAGCCATACTGTGTCCAAACGACCCTGTCTGCAATAGGGTAGAAATGGTATTAGCAGTGATATTGGGGAAAAAAATGATTTCAAAAGTATTATTCACTTCATTTCACCTAACACAATCCAGCCTGGTATGTGAAGCTGCCTGTATTAACACCCTGTATACCTCATCCATTCATTGATTAATCATTTCTAGGTGACCGTAGGAAATGTACTCTCATTTTTATTTGGTAAAGAAACGTTAATGTAATAATAAGACATGATGGGCCATTTCATAAAAGCATTAAAACACTCCTGGCTGCGAGTTAAATGATTAGAGGGCATGAATACACTATCTATCAAGGGGACTCTATTAAAACCATGCAGTGTGTGCTATTTACTACAGGATAATATTCTATTCAGAAGCAGATATGTCAAAATGAAGGCAGTTACAATAATTCTATAGCAAGATGTGCATGGAATATAGCCACCGTAAACTAATGTGTACTAAACACCACAAATGGCTCCAAATAAGTACTGTAAAATGCTTAAAGAGGAACTGTATAAGTTTGAGGCTGGTTTCTAATACATATATACACTTAGTTTAATTAGTTATTCCTTCCTGTTGACACTGATAGCCAAACAATGAATCTTGTGAATGCAACTCAATATATAAAGCTTTTTTATGCACCGAGGTAACTAGAAACTACAGGGCCCTGTTGCGGAAATTGCCCTGGGCCCCCTCCAATAGCTGGTATGTGCCATCATTGCCTCCAAACAACTTGTCTTTGCCTTCTTTGCCCCTTGCCCCTCCTTCCATCATACACTCTGGCACATATAGAGTATGCCTACACACAAATTACACACACTTAATCATACTCACTAACACATACATTCATTCTAACATTCACTTCATCTCACCCCACTTACACATCCATGTTCACACAATTACACATCCATGCTCACACACACTTACACATCTGTGCTCACAAACACACACACAATTAGACACCCATGCTCACACACACAATTAGACATCCGTGCTAAAAATCATACATACAAACAAACATGCATTCCCACCCTCGCTTACCTCTCAGCTCTCCTGCAGGTTTCTCTTTGGCTGCTTGCACACAATGTGCGCACAGCCGCGGTTTCACCACACGGTCACATTATAAAAGAGAAGATATGTGACTTTCACTGGAGAGTGGTTGTTGGTGTAATGGTAATGTAATGGTATCACTAAAGTTATGGAGCTCCAGGTAGCCTGCCCTGGGAAGTTCTCAGGTATGTAGATAGGTTTGCTTAATAATGTGACCTCTGAGAAAGATTTTTTGGAATAACCAAGCAAACAAAGCAAAATCATGATCCAGGAGCATATACTAAAAGATAAGCCGGGGTCAGGAACCCTGATGGGTACTCAGGAATACTCAAGAATACAGAGATCAGCGAGATCAGGAACAAGCCAGGAATCATGAGCCAGGAGGGACATGAGGGAAAGCCAGGTCATGCACAGGTAATCAGGAACACAGGAGAATGCACTTGCAGCCAGAAACAACACAAGGGAAAGTAGGAAACGGGCCTAACTTAAATAGCCTGGAACGGGGTTGGCTGATAAGAATCACTATCCTTATAATCAATATCTTTATAAATCACCCCATGAGACATTCCTGTCTATTTGCAGATTGGGGTGAAAGCTGCCAAAAAATATGTGCAAAAAAATTTAATTCAGCATCCTGTGATGCCTGATTAATTTTGTTAAATTTCTACATTCATTTTTTTCCGTATCAACAGCAGACAGATTTTGTACTGTCCCGTTTTGTTAAATTATAGATTGAAGAATTTTCCATAACTTTGCTTTCTTTCTGATATTATATTTGCGAATTCGTCAGCCTTTTTTTTCACATTTTGTCTGATTGCAGTGAGATTCAGCTGCAGGAGATGTCAGGACTCAAGTAAGCTGATTATTGCCTTATCTGAGGTACTAGCCACTTTTGTGTAATGATTTTGAAAGATGCCTTTGATTAGGCAAAGAGTGGGAGTTACAAGAATAATGGTAAAAAAGGATGTGTTAAAGGGCATATTTCACTAAAACTTTTCCCTACATTAAAGAACATTCCTTAACATTTACTAATATATAGAAAACATTTCTATAGCTTGATAGAAATTGATTAATTATATGTATTGGAGTGGTTTGGGGAGGTTATTTACATTTGCACTATACAGTGCAGGCAACCTCGTATTGAATGGATAGCTGCCAACAATCCTTAATTTCCTAGAATAGCCCTAATAACCAGAACTTCAAGCAGCTCTGCCAATTCAGTGCCCAAATCGGGTACTGCACATGCAAGAATGAGGTGGAGAGAGAAAGTTCTATTGGTAGAACGCTACATTTTGCAGATGGACCCACACATAGGGGCTCCCTAATTATAGCAAGCAGACCCCTTCTTCTAGTTTTACTCAAGTGCCCCACTTTTTGGTTTTGAATTGGCCATCTAGGTCTAATACTTGCTGATACTGAGACTCTAGTGGAAGATTGGGTGCTATGATGGGCAACCTCTGGCTGGATAAGTGTGGCCGCACGCTTCATGCATATAAAAATGTAATGTGCGGTCGCACATATCCAGACAGAGATCCCTAACTAACTTAATTTTATGGCTAGTGTCAGGCTAGTCATCCCCAGTCGGTATGTAATAGGAAGGACTGGACTGCAAACATGACTAATCCCTGGTGGGCCACAATGTCTAGGCTTATTTTTCTTATCATTTAATCTTTGGACTGGTGTGCTTTAAATATGCAGGCTTATTTTTGGCACTTGTCCCTGGTGATGGGGAACAGTTTAGTGATTTTTGTGGATAATGGGTCTCATTGTGGTTTCCTCGAGCCTCCGAGCCTTAGAAATGATTTTGTAACTCTTTCCAGACTGATAGGTGCGAAACACTTAGTTTCTCATCTATTGTTGAATTCCTTTAGATCTTAGCATCATGTGCCGCTTTTTTGACACCTGAGGTGTTTACATTCAACATGGCTGGCAGTAATCATGCTTGGGTGTGTCTAGTGAAAATGAACCCATTTATTAATTAAACTTGGTTAACTAGTTGATTTAGTAGCTAAGGAGACAATTACATTTTCACATAGAGCCAGTGCATGTCTATGGATCTTCACAATCTATCCATTCTATTACAATATTGGCTCTAACGGGTTTAGAATAATTCACTGTAACACACACTTAACAAGGGCAGGGGGGGCTGGGCCGGGGGGCAGGGGGGCAATTGCCCCCCAGGCCGCCCCGAATCTACATTAAACGGCCGCGCGGCCGCCCATTTAAGCGGCCGATTCGGCCACACCAGGGCTGTCTTTAACGCCCGCAGCATCCGCGGTAGGCCGGCCGAACTGGCCGGCACACCGAAAAGCAGCCGATGTGGCTGTGACTCTTAAAGCGGCCAGTGTGTCTTACGGCCGCTTTAAGAGTCACAGCCACATCGGCTGCAATGGTTAATCATTAAGCGGCAGCTAGAAGAGCACGTTGGAGCACAGCAGCAGTGAAGGATGCGGCAAAAACGTAAGTATTAAAAAAATTGTTGGGGTAATAGGCGGAAGGGGAGCCATATTCAAAGGGGGGGACTGCATTGGGACAGCAATTCAATGCAAAAATGGGGGTGGCTATACACAAAGGTGGGGGTGGGGGGCTGGGTTCAAATTACATGGGTCAGTCATTAACAATTTAAAGGGGGGCATCAATACACAAGGGATGGGGCTGGTTGGGGACATCACATAAATAAATACACAAGGGTGTTGGGGCATAATGTACAAAGGGGGCTGGCTGTGGGCACAAAGCCACATGGGGCAATACACAAGGGGCATAATGTACAAAGGGGTCTGGCTGGGGGCACAAATCCACATGGGGCAATACACAAGGGTGTGGGGGGAAATACATTAAAACCAAAGGGGGGGTGGCTGGGCATCAATACACAAGGGGGGAAAACAAAAAAAACAAACAAACCATTGTGGAAAGCATTTTGGATGTGGGTGTCAGTGTCGCAGAGCCTGTCCTGGTGTGTATGTGTGTGTGTGTGTTTGGATATCGGTGTGGCAGAGCCTGTCCTGGTGTCTGCGTGTTTGGCTGACTGTGTGGCAGAGCCTGTCCTTGTGTGTGTGTGTTTGGGTGTCGGTGTGGCAGAGCCTGTCCTGGTGTCTGTGTGTTTGGCTGTCTGTGTGGCAGGGCCTGTCATGGTGTGTGTGTGTGTTTGGGTGTCAGTGTGGCAGAGCCTGTCCTGGTGTGTGTGTCTGGGTGTCGATGTGGCAGAGCCTGTCCTGGTGTGTGTTTGGATGTTGATGTGGCAGAGCCTGTCCTGGTGTCTGTGTGTTTGGCTGTCTGTGTGGCAGGGCCTGTCATGGTGTGTGTGTGTTTGGGTGTCAGTGTGGCAGAGCCTGTCCTGGTGTGTGTCTGGGTGTCGATGTGGCAGAGCCTGTCCTGGTGTGTGTTTGGATGTTGATGTGGTAGAGCCTGTCCTGGTGTCTGTGTGTTTGGCTGTCTGTGTGGCAGGGCCTGTCATGGTGTGTGTGTGTTTGGGTGTCAGTGTGGCAGAGCCTGTTCTGGTGTGTGTGTCTGGGTGTCGGTGTGGCAGAGCCTGTCCTGGTGTTTGTGTTTGGGTGTCGGTGTGGCAGAGCCTGTCCTGGTGTGTGTGTTTGGGTGTCGCTGTTGCAGAGCTTGTACTGGTGTTTGTGTTTGGGTGTCGGTGTTGCAGAGCTTGTACTGGTGTCAGGGCAGGCTGTTTGGGGACAAAATTGGCTCACCCTGGGCTGTTTGGGGACAAAGTTGGCTCACTCTGGACTGTAATTTGTTAGTTATCTTGGTGCTGGTCGGGTTCTATGTGGGCAGTGTGGACACCAGGGCTGGCTTTGGGGGTATGCATCCTGTGATCTATGCCTGTAATTTAGGGGGTTTTATCTATACCTTTAATGCTTAGTTGTTATGTGATTTCCAGTTGATCTGTACCTGCAAAGCTGGGTTTGTGTGTTATTCTGCTATGCTGTTTGCATACATTATTTATGTATACCTGCAAATACAGAGTTTGTATTTCTTATTCAGTTGATCTATACACGCACGTGCTGTTTACATGTGTTGTTTATTTGATCTATACCTGAACTACCGGGAGTAAGTAAAACAGAGGTGTGGCTTAGTGAATGAGGGACAAAGGGACTCTGGGGATAATTACAGGCAGGGGCCCAAGGAAATGCCTAGGGTCCAATTTTTCCATATTTACATTTTATTTTGTTACAAAGATTAGCTTTTTTTATGTATTAAACATCATTTTTTTTACTCCCAGTCCCATCACATTACATCAATATGCGTTAGAAAATCAGGAAAAGATGGGCATGTATAGTGGGCTGATTCGGTGGCGCAACGGGCCACTTGACTAGACTTGCCCCCCAGGCCTTAGGCTGCCAGCCCTCCCCTGACCAAGGGGCACTATTCAGTTTTTTTTTTTAAATAAAAAATTGTGTTCTAAGCAGTCTAGCAACCGTGAAAATGTCCGCCAGGAATCATGTGTATGCCTGTGACTGTGCGTGTCAGTGTATAGGGTTAAAATGTGTGTGTGTCAGTATACAGGGTTACAACAAGTATATTTGGGAGCGACAGTGTAGCATATAAATGGTGTACTTGTGTGTCAGCATATAGTGTGTGTGATGAGAGTGAGCGTGGTGCTACAATTAGTAGATGTGTGTTAGTGTACAATGGTAGACTATGTGGGGTGTTTTGGTTTTTTTTATTACCTGGGAATGTGTGGGCTCCGGTTACTCGAAGCCTACCTTTGCTAGACGCAACCAGGACTCCCCACTGACGTCAGTGGGTGATCCCATTGATGTCGCGGCCGTTCCTATTGAGGTTGGTGGGTGGTCTCGCTGATATCAGGGGTGTTCACATTTACATCAGTAGGTGTTCCTGCCTACGTCAGTGGGTGTTCCCTCTAACATTGCAGGAAACAACCCCATTTAAAAGGGGAATGGGCCTGGTGTGAGGCACGTCGGGACCCCATTCCCTGACCCAAAGGATTCTGGTGTTGACCCGGAGGACCGGCACTTCTCCCAGAGTTCTCTGGGCCAAACCCAGAGAGTTCCTAGCTATGGTGGCCAGGGATAAGGATTAAACCCTGTTGGCTCCAATCTAGCACCTAACAAACCGGGTATTAGGTCGTCAAGCCAAACGGGTTAAGCCAAGCAGATCTGTAGTGTGTTTCATGTGGGACCATTGCAGAGCACGGAAACTGATAGATCTCATGTAAAGACATAATTTACAAAACTGTTCTTTTAAATATTCTAACAAGGTCACCAGATTTTTTGATATGCAAAAAATAAAAGAAGATTGTATTAAAATAATTAACCAGATCAAAGAAGCCATTCGGAAGCCATATTTTATATATATAGTATATAATATGTTCTAGTATGTCCTTTACATGAAACATGGACTACTTTGAGTGGCTCTATTTTTAGGTATTTCTAGTACTTACAACAGGGCTATTGAATACAGTAAATCAACATCTAAATGTGTCATTTGGTTTCTGCTGTAAATCTTCTATAGAATATTCACAGTATGCGCTCCAACTATTAGCATACAAAATGTCAGAGAAGCAAGGATGTATACCGTAGAATAAGCTTCAGAGTCAGTTTAGCAAACAGAATAGAAAATATTTTTTTAAATAGAAAAAAAATTAATAAATAAATAAAAACAAAAGGAAAAGATATGTACATAGACCAATACAATGTGTTTGTTTATGAAGAGGTCGCAATGCATTATGGATACACCATTGGAGTTATAGAAAAGCTATTGATTTTTGCCACTTTGTTCTATACAGAAAAAAAAAACTCAGCTTCAGGGGGCTGAATTAGAGGAAGAGATGCAGAATAGGAGCCACAGCTTTAAGGCAATGATTATACAGCGCTGGGTCAGCTTGGGGAGCTATCCGCTGGCAGGTGTTTTATTAATATTGGTTGTCGTCTGTGATGGATAGTAGAGGGCCACCCACATATAGTAAACAACGTTGCTAGTGCTATCATATGCAATAAAAGTAGCGTTCCCTGCTTTCTGCTGCCAATACTTTTCCAAACATCATCCTTTTTTATCTTGTCCCCTACACGGTCCCGCTTTCCCGCATTCAGAGCACGGATCAAATGCTCTGGAGAGAGGAAAACAGTATAAGGGTCATCATTTACTCTGCTGGCACCTGTTGGATGCACCAGGCTGTGAGCACACAGTCATCTGTCTCAATGTATGTTTAATTACCAAATAAACAATGAACATATACTGGGTTTTTTATGAATCAGTCACAGCTGCCACCATTCCTGAATTTACCGGGATAGTCCTAATAGCTGGGTTTATGTCTGGGTAATAACATGAGAACAGATAATTTGTGTAAAGCGACCCGGAGGGAAGACTGCACTGACTCTCACAGCTCTGGTGGGGGGCAATTTCCCTCCTGCCTCCTAAGCCAGCCTGTTCCTAGACAGATCACAAAAGTAGTAGCAATGCCGGAGATTCAGCAATTTGGTGTTCATTGCATTTCATCTTAATAATGGATGAAATGTGTCAGTTTGCTCTCTGACGATCCTTATCTGCGCCCATGTTCTATTGTTTTTTTTTACTTTTGATCTAATAGAAACCATGTCTTAACTTGAAAAATTTCTGATTCGCTCCCTTCTATGATCGCCAAGTTGCTGAATCTCTGGAATGGCGTTGCATGGTCAAACATGCACCGCCATGTTCTGCCTAAACTGCTTACATACTTGAACCAGCACTGACCCCGTAAACCTTATACACCCCCCATACCACATCCCGGAATGCAAAGAGTGCTGATGCCTCTCACAAAAAATGTCTGCAAACATTGTAAAACCTTGAAGCCAATTGCCAAATGCCCTTTTCAGCTCCATGAGCAGGGCACAATCATTGCCCTTCATAATCTCCCCAGGACCTTCATCTTTCCCAAGACAGGCTGCTGCACCGGATCAGCTATAAGCTGCACCTGCTGGACTGGAAAGAGGTAGGCCCCAGGCATGTGCTGCAATATAAACGTCATCTTGCAACAATATTTTACCTCATAAACAATGGTCCACTACCCTAACTGGCCCAGCATAGGCCTGCAGTCATGGTCCACAACCTCCCTCTCGGGGAGGAGGGCCTTTCTACTATGCTAAACAGCATACAATGTAACTAGATTTTCTCCATAACCTCTGAAATATATTTTTAAAGGGAAAAAAAATGAATTTTTATGACAATAACATCTCTGTTAGCTGTCTGAGAAAATCATTAGGCTCCATAAGGTTGTTGGATTGCTACAAGGTTAAGTAAAGAGTTATAAGTAAGTAATGTCAACAGGCGGACAATATGCACTAAATGGCCTTTATCTACTGTCACACAGCATTCCAGTATAGTTTGTGCTTCTTGTAAACAGAATCCATTTTTACGTCTGACAATATATAAGGCGTTCATCTATTTTTTTTCCCTTTTGTACATTTCTATAGAGGGTGAATTTATATTATTATTACTTGAAAAATCCAGAGTAATGGTTAGGTGTTTACAGCTCCAGGTACAGAACCCATAGGACATCCTTCAGCAAATGTGACACCGTTTATGCTTTCTACTTCTTGAATGCTGACGATGATTGAAGGATAAGCAGGATGATACAGAAAGATAGATGTAAGCAGTTTTAGTATCTGCCATTTTCAGACTGCCTGTCAAAAAAAGGATTTAAACTTTTGTCATTCCAACAGGATTCCTGTATATTTATTTCCATGGAAATGCAATAAATGTTATCTTGCATAAGGGGCTTGAGATGGAATTGGGAAGGAGAGAAACCCAAACATAATTTCCAGTGACTGCTATTCGAGCCAACACATAGCTGACATACACACACAGAAGGTGCGTGAAAACTGGAAGGCTCATAGGGAGCTCACGGAAACTCACAGCTACAAAACAGCATTGAACATGATCTCTGGTTGGAAATTGAGTGGATTGTACTACCATCAATCAATGTGACAAGAAAGATTAAAGTACAGAAAACTGCAGTTCTTTTTGGTAACAGCCGAATGTTGGAATTCTAAGCTCACAATTAAAATAGGTTTCAGTGATAGGCTGCCCAGCAACAAATAATAACTTCATAACTGCCAAAGGATGTGTAGTTTACAATACACTGTAACTATAAACTTAGTATCTGGGATATTTTTTCCCTAGGGGCAGGGAGAGAACTCTCGTAACTAGATGCCCGTGGGTCTGAAGAGTCTGGGGAATTTCAAAAGATCTGATGTAGATTATAAGGTCAGTTTCTTCTCCCTTAAATATGTTGTTATTCTGTTTGACTTTAACAAATTAGGGAACTTCAGAACCCTGGTCATGCTTCTAATGGGAGTTGGGAGCGGCAGAGCTATCTGCAAAGGTGGACCAATAGACAATAGGGAAAGGCAGATGGCAGATGCTGTGTTGGGAGCAGGGAGAACCAAATGCCACCTATATGGCCCATAGATAAAGCACTGCCTCAGAAGCCTGGTAAATCTGGATGCAAAACACGAGGGTATAATAAAAAATATAATGATAATAAAAGTAATACCAAGACATTGTGTGGATACTAAAAAATAAACATGGACACTTAAAAAAAAAAGGATCATTTAACACCCGTTTTAAGCCTTATATCATCCAACACATCCATGCTAACATATAGACCATCTATGCTCACACACACATACATACTCACACACAAAAACTTGTACACTCTCCTAACGCACATACAGTTAATACATGCATACTCCCTCTCTTACCCTCTCCCTTCTTCCCTCACCCTCCTACCTCAAACGCAGCTTTCCCTCTGGCTGAGGATGAGCAGCCTCGTGTTTAACCGCAGGGTCATGTACCCTTGCATTAAGTGACGCCACTACATTCGCGGGGAGAGCGACCTGGAGTGGCCTGATTTAGGTCGGAGCAGCCTTTTATGAATAATTTTGGACTGGCCTGGAGGAAGCTCGCCCCTGTGTGCCAGTGTGGCACCCTCTTGATGTGTGGTACATAGGAAGCACTATAACAAATATGTCTTTCAATTCTTAGCAGTTCTCCTGATTTGGTCCAGACAAAGAATGCAGTAACTGGGTGTTCGGTATAGCCAGAGTAAAATGTTAAGCTGCACTGATGATATCATCACCATGTTCGGCCCAAATGAATGATACAAAAAAACGGAAGTCAATGCTTTTAATTTACAAGACTTCAAACTAAAAGGAGGAGTTGCTTTTAAATATATATACTATAGATTCATGAGGGGTTCAGGTGACACTTCCAGGGACAAAGTAACTTAAGGCAGAAACAACTGGGCAACCACCCCCAAAAATATGTATGCGTGGTCATTTTACAATAAGTGGGATACTGTCCAGGATAGCTGAAAAACGGGATAGTAGCTCAGTTGTCAGGAATGCTCCAGCAAATCCGAAACTGTTAGCAGCTATGTTGAATTTAGAAGCTAGCAATTTTTTTCAGTGGCAGAAAATAGAGTCTTTAGCTGAAGGTATATACATACACTCACAGAAAAGGATATAGAGGCACGTAAGGTTCCTGGACCTCAGAGGTTTCTTCTATCTGAAGAAGATATCTCTGAGGCCCCATTTGCTACGATGGTCTAAAAAAAGCTATCACCTTCGACTTGTCTTGACCCAAAAAAAGGACACATCCACAGGGGCATGGAAGGTACATATTTTCACAGCTGACAGTAAAATAAGCAATGGAACAGATATTCTACTTGTGGGGGGAGGGAGAATAAACCTTTCCTTCCTGGTGACCAAATGTGTTCTATTGTTGAGGAACTAGTTCGATCTTCTTCATTTGTAATACAATGTTATAACTCTATGCCGTCTCAATTAAAACCCCAGAGGTAAAAGCAGTGACGTACTCCCATGCTCGAGACAATAGGCCATTTTCAGGCTGATGAATCTTGCATCCTGCCAGATGCTCATATTCTCCTTCTCAGAGGGTCTCACTGACCTTTTACATAAGAAAGCACCCGTTTGGCTCAGGACAATATGATCCCTTAACTCATGTCACACTGAGATAATATTATTTATTTATTTAAACGGTATCAGTGCAGGAAGTGTGTGTGTGTGTGAAAACGATTCTTATGTAAATATGACCAATGTAAAGGCATCCCTTCACCAATCTGTACATCATGCTAGCATAAGACGAAATGCATAGATTATCAGAAAAATACATATTTATCTATTTTCTCGCAGTTCTACACTGTGCTGTACATATGCCAATGTTGGTATCTTCCCATAAATGCTTTTCAGCATGCAATACTAGGTGAAATAATTGTAGGAGAACCAGAGGTGTACGTCAGTGTCAAACAGGATCTGGAGCAGAAAAGTTCTTGCAACACAGTACATCATCAGGAAGAAGGAAAAACCTAACAAAAAATGAAAACTATATTGCGCTAAAGATGTATTAATTACTTTGTGAGTATTTTAATCCCAAGAGCAGGAACCAGTGTATGCTGGGCGGGCATGTCTGGGAGCAAGGGCAATTGTTTCTAGGCCTGTCCTTATTCTTCAAACAGGGCCAGTCTGACTTGGGCCAGCACAATCACTGAGCCATAACTCATTCTGTGACCCCACAGTGTAGCAACTCGGACTATGTGCAAGCTACTCTGGAGAAAGGATCTGTGCGAGGTGAGTTATGTGCGAGATGTGTGTTAGCGTGTGGGTGTTAAAGTTAATGTATATTAATCTATGTGAGTTAGTTACAGTGGGGGAAGGGGCACTTGGCTTTACCTGTTCCAGGCCAGATGGTGCCAGCCCTCCCCTGGGGGAATGTCAGCTGAAGCCAGATGGGCATAAATGATGCCTTCCTCGTCTGCGTGCTTGGCTTGTGGTGACACAACTCTACTTGTGCTATGCTATGGCTAGTTTGCCATATATATGTCTTTAACATAAGACATAGAGAATACATAAAGGTTTCATTCACCAAATAGTTTTAGCTACATAACTTGGATGTGCTTGGAAGTACATGGACAGAGTAGGGGGAGAATAATGTATTTATCATTCACAAAGTAAAAAAAACACACGCAAATAAAACACCACTTTTATTCCACTCCATTGTGGTTTAAGATACAGCGGAAATTGTAATATATTATATAAAAAACATGCAGCGTCTAATAAATGCCTTCAGGTTGCATGAATCCCTTTTAGCTACTCAATTAATAATCTAACCGTGATGGACTAAATGTAACAAATTCTGTCCCTTGTTTCATACAATTATTGAATGTTTCTCTGGCGCAGAAGGATAAAGCTCATTAGCTTCTGTGTTTTAATCCTTCCGTTTAAATCTAAACTGCACTTGATCATTGGAAATATCTGCCAGAAAAGGTTCAGAACCTTCTTTTTCCTTTTATCTCAGGCTATAGATTAAAAAAAAAAATGCACCTGCATTTTACTAACATATCACAGCATTTACCCCATGTAATCAACAGAGCGGAGACATTGTCCTATTCCCTAATGCTGCAAAAAGTGTATATTTAAATAGTTGTGGGAGGAAATACGTTAACTCATTATATTTAAGTTTCTAAGAAAAGTGATTGCCTTTCTTGCATGCACCTTCATGCTTGAAGCTCTTATTTTATGCCTTTTTTTTCATAAATATTTATGTATTTTAAATTGTATGTGTTCTATGTGCAAACGATTGGCCCAGTGTAAGCAATAAATAATTAGTAGTGTCTGTAAAATGTCAGCAATAAACACTAATAGTGATGCACATTATAAGAAGTCACTTATTTCTTAACGTCCCTTATTTTCCCTTTAGACACATCTCCGGATATCTTTAATTAATGCCATTGCGGGGCAATTGGTGCAATGTAATTGGCATTAACAAATGAATATTCACAGTGGTTTTAGGACTGAAAATTAGCACCAAAGCAATCAATATCAAAACTGTGTCAAAACCACGTGCACGGTGTGTGACGTTGTAGGTTGTTGTAATATATTTTAATTGGTACGTTGTATGCTATTGCAAATAAAGTTGTCAAAGCACAGGCTTGATGTCAAGTGTATAATTAGCTATCTAATTATGAAATAGCCGTTACTAAATGGTGTTATCTGGACCGCTCTGATTTGAATATATATATATATATATAAAATATAATACATTTATCTCCAATTCTTCAAGGGGGCTCTAGATTAGTATATGTTGATGATGTGGCCAAGTAGATCACGTGGCTTGCCTGGTAGAAATGCCTTAAAGTGACAGTAAACCTTTTTACACTTTAAATAATTAAGCTGTCTTATATGAAATTTTTGCAGAATTGTTACCTTGAGCATTTGAATAAATAACAGTTTACTAACCATACCACTGATCGCTTCTTGCCACCGGCTTTCTCTTTCCGGACAGAACTGGCAGTTCCCGTAATGCACTTTTGGATCTCATTGTCGGAATCAAGGATCTAAAAGTATGGACACTGATGATACTTTGTAAATGCTTTAGATAACAATTGTGCACATCTTACAATTCATATAGATGATGTTTGCTTAATCATTTTCTTAAGTTTAAAAAAAGTTAGCTGTCACTCTAAGTAATGCACCATGAAGAACATCAGTGTTTTTAATGTAATCATGTAACCTTTATTAAGGACCCTTCTTTGGCAACCAAATCTATCTTTCCTTACTTACCTTCCTATGATGTTCCTTCTAATGTGATTCTGTATGAGAAAGAGATGGGCCATTCTGGAACATGCTACCCATATATTGGGGGGGGGGCATTAATATGACATCACTTATGGCTTGAGTGGAAATAAGACCTTGTAAAGTTGGTAAGCATGGGACATCTAGTGTTTCTAAACTCCGAGGCTCAAGAACCACAACTGTTTGTAATGATATCCTAAATCTTTAAAAAATAAATCTGAGCTTTTTTAACTGATTAACAAACTATTTTATCTACTACAATTAACCTTCTTAAAAATATCACATTAGTGTTTTTGAAGACAAATGTTAAAAAGGTGTCCCTAGAGGATTTGGTCATGTTTACATTGTTATCTTCTGAGATGGAACTGTCGGAAACGTTCTTAGCTGATGATATAGCTGCCTCTTTAATCAATTTACCAATCAAGCTGAAAGTGCTGGTTGCTCCATTAGTCTTGTAGAATAGGACATTGGTTATTGACATGCTTGATAATGTTAGGTAGGCCAACATAATTATTTTAATAAATGAAGCACACGGCTTACAGGCCCCTTTATCTTTCCTCTTCAAAAAATCATCAGTTTTGATTTGTTCTCTGCTTTATTAAAGAAAATACCCCCCCCAAAAAAAAACACTAACACTCATTATTAGGTTTCACTAAAATGCTAATTTATATCAAAAGTAACATCTTTGGGATAGTAAATTTTCTTTTAAACAGGGACACACAATGTCGATCCAGGATTTCAAGCGGAATGATCACTAATTCCCTTTGCTCCAAAGTGAATATAGAATGTAACCCTGGTATCTATATACCTCCAGTTACCATAGATACAGACTTCCTGGGCAGAGAGAGTGATCACTGGAGCACTGGGCATGACTTGGGGCCAATAGGAAGTGACGGCCTTCCCCCAGACTGTCTGGGGAGTAGAGAGAGAGAGAGAGAGAGACTGGAGGTGGCTGAGCTGGGGAAAAAGGAAGGGTGACTTGGTCTCTACGGAAAAGCACCCCAAGAGATCTCTGTACCTTCCCTGTTGCTGAGGATCCCACAAGTCTCTGCTGTGAGGAGCTGATTGATTCCTGTGTCAGGCTGCTAGGTGTCTGAAGGCAGATGTGCTGCAGTGAGCTTGCCATGTGGTTCCAGTTGGAATACTGAATCCAGTATACAGCAGAAGGCCTACAGAAGCTAAAGCTGCCAGACTGCACCAGATCCAGATATCAGAGGAAGGTACTCAGGATTAGTTACAGGCACTGAGACCATCACTACCCATTTCAAGGGAAGTATTACCTCCATCAAGGGCCCCAACATCTATGTGCACCAACGTTACCCCAGGGGACTGATAACTATACAAGGTTGGGTTCCTATTTATTTGGGGAGGCAGGTGATTTGGACTGGGCTTGATTCAGCTATATTTTGTTTGCTGTGTACCTGTTGATGTTATTGAAATGCTGTAGGTTCCTGATCTAAACTAAGACATGAGTTCATCTGTTTGACAACTTTACATTCTTTGTGTTTGAGTTATATATGTGTCCTAGTACACTACACTCTAATTCCCTGGAGTAATTACTAGGTGGAGGCACTGCCAAACGGTCATATTAACCCCTAACTCTCCACTATGCAGAGGCCAGGATCTCCTGTAGGCGCCAGCCAGGGTGTACACACTATGATGGATGTCAAGACCAAAGTAAAAAGTGTTACAGAAAATTTACATGAAACTTCATTTTCATATTATCAAATAGACACATGCCTCTCACAGCTCTTAGCCAACATATCAATAGCATTGGCGCTTATGTTTAAAGCATGCCTGTCATTAAAAAAAGACAAATTACTCTGAATGTGTAAAAAAATTCACCAATAAGTTTTGCTAGTCAATTTGCTTAATACTACAAATGGCTGCTCAGTGGGCTGCCTGTAACTGCATACACCTCAAAAGTCTCCCCTTTTAGCCTATCTGAAGAAACTCCAAAACCAATCCACCCTGATTCCCATTATCGCCCACACAAGCTTTTTTAATGGTCATTTCATTTATTAAAAGTAAAGAGTTCATCAAAACCTATATCACCCATTTTAAAAAGTAATTGCCCCCCTAAACCTAGTTGTGTCACTAGGCAACAGCTGCAATCAAACCTTTGCAATAACTGGAAATAAGTCTTCTATTCGATGTGGAGGAATTGTGTGCCCACTCTTCTTGGAAGAATTGGAAGGTTTTCAAAACTGTCTTTTAAAGTCATGCTACAGCAGCTCCATGGGATTAAAGTCAAGATTTTGGCCAGGCCAAGCCAAAATCTTAATTTTTTTTCTTTGAGCCATTCAGAGGTGGACTTGCTTGTGTTTGTCGGAGAATTTCCGAGTACTTCTATACCTTGGGGTTCCAAATTATGTAGATATCTTTATCGAGCAGCCCGAGAGAAATCAGACACACAGACAGGAGTGTATGTTTAATAAGATCTCTGTTTATTACGGTGCATTATGGCTGTATTTATGCTAATCACAAAAAACGGAAATAACACCCGATTCTAATCCAATCATTTTACATAAAGTAGCAGTATGCCCTTATAAGCAGCATATCTAAAAAAATAACAGAGTAAATGGGTGGGCAATTGCTACTTGTTGTTGCATCCAAAAGAACCTTGTACCTAGTTCCAACCAAAACCTGTGTTATCGGATAATAGGAGAACAAAATATGGAATAGAGTTCATCCTGTATTCTTCCACATGTGCTTCACATCATTGTGCCCAACTGTGCTTGAGCTTTAGGCCACGAACTGATGGCAGGACATTCTCTAGTAAAGAACAGAATTCATGGTTCCATCAATTATGGCAAGATGCCCAGGTCCCGAAGCAGCAAAAAATCCAGAATCACAGACTAGGAAAGTCAGCAGATGTTGCTGATGGTGAAGCTATGAAACTGGGATTTTAAAGAGATAAAGTGAAATTCAGTTCTACAGGCTAATGAGAAACATCTACAATCAGAATTTGTCATATTTAACATAATATTATAAAGCTATGGTTTAGAGATGTGGTGACATTATGGTTTAATAATGAAGAATTGATATAGCTAAAATGAGTCTTTAATTCAAAGTTTATATATTCCATAGAAAAATGTTACATAATTGTTTTTGGGACTTCGTAGGTCTCTTCTCCTGGTGGAGTAAAGATGGTGAGATAAATTAATGAACATCTTAGGTCATGTTTTCCATCGACTAATGATCAGTGTTCTGACTGGTTACATAGGGCTGGACTGGAACTGATGAGGCAGCCCTGACACTTTAAGGCAGCAGCTACTTGATGACGTCCGTGCAGCTGACAGATGGATATGTGTGGCCACACGCCATGTTTTTATACTCACTTAGCACTTGGGCTGGTCATATCCAGTCGCTGGCTGTCCACTGGAGTGGTATATTGGGTGAGTGTCTGGGTCACTCTCAGCCAGCAGCCCACCAGGTATTTGCCCGATGTGCCAGTCCGTCAGTCTAGTATTAGAGCCCAGACTCTACTTCTTGAGCTACATGTGAGCCATATCGGACTCATCTGCAAAATAATAAACAGACCAAAACATCACAACAGAGAAGAAACTGGCTCACACTGCTCCACCTATACCCCTGACTGTACTAACAAACTCAGGGTCACTGTTATGGAATACACAATAAGAATTTAATAGAGGTGTTTTCTGCTTCTTGAAAAAAGGACCAGTGAGATTTGTTTTAGCAGAACAGAGAGGAGAGCATGACACGTTTATGATGAGTGAGGAAATCGTTCGATAACAATTTCTGAATACGGAGTAATTACTAAAATCAGTGCACACTGTGGTTCTGATTGTGTTTTTGCTTGCCTGTCATGAAAAGAATAGATATAAATGACCAATGACAATGAAAGAGAGGTTATGTTTGATTGATGATCTTGATCAGACTATAAAGGCAGACATTGAAAAATTACTGAGATGTTAAAAAAATATTAGATGTGAATTCTGACTTGAGCGCATGAGCGAGAGCATTAACCCCTTCTTGAAGACAGACATTCTACAAGTTCCTTAAACCATGATCTTTCATGGCAGAGGGAAGCATAAAACATACTCCATTTGCTCCAAATGCTCACCACTCCTGCAGTGAATGTGATCAGAACACTGACACAACAGGAATCATCAGACCCCCCAGGGGAATATATATATGTTGCCGTAAAAATGATATGACACATGAAAGAATAAAAACAAATAAAACAAAAAAGTGAATATAAAGTAATGCATGAGACCTCATACCACCCAATCAAAAAAGTTGATGCCCACATAAGGTAGTGTTCCTTTATATGTGAAAACTGTTAAAAGTGTCCTGACTACACAAGGATAGCTGGTAACTATACCTACATTATGATGTGTTCTAAAACTGTAATGCTATTGATTTTTTTTTCTACGAGTCATTTAATGATATGCAGAAATACATTTTCCCAATTATGTTTATATCACAACAATACTTATCATGCCCCTGAGATTTTTCTGCTCAAAACCTGCAAAACAGACCTAGACCAAAACTTGAATGACTTGCATGCTACAAAAACACTATGGACGCCAGACATCTTCAACATGTAAGCAGTAAACATCTTATATGCACACCTTAAAATGCCACAAACCTAATGTATTGACTTTTGTCTGTCACTCTTCCATACCTGCCAAAAGGTTGTTTTTAGGAATGCGGTTAGAGGGTTGGCTAAGGGGCCAAGGCTTTATTTTATTAAGACCTTTTATAAGTTGTTGTGACCTATTGATGGCTGTTTATAAAGCGTTTCTAAGAATAAGAGATATTATTTACAAAAAATGTACTATTAAACACATATTTTCAGTTGTTTGTAAAATATATTACAGTTAATTGTAGACGTGGAGAATACCGTGACATACTCATGTCTGCCAAACATTATGATTATCTAGAATAAAGGAAAAGAATCGGGAACAAAAGTGAGATTTGGGTCCTAAAGAGGGGCAAAATTTGTGGTTGCTGTCCATGTGCCTTCCCTCATTGGACTGACACTCATTCCATGTGATTTCTGCCAAAGGAGAGATTTTTGGTCGTGCCCACTACTTGCCTCTTTCAAGTTTATATGTTTGGCTAACCTCAACCCTCAACACAATCCCTCCTCTGGTCCTGCAGGATAGGGATATCTCCAGGGCCAGCAGAGGGAAGTTTCCAGTATGCTTATACTTAGTGTGTACAAGGGTTAAACAGCAGAGGTTCAGAACACCAAGGTGAAAAAATTGTAATGACGAACATTATGAAGGATCGTAGATTTGTTAGTTGTAAATTAGGAACACTATATAAATATGTATACATTATATGAACTGCCGGTGCCACTCACCATCAAGTATTGATTAAGTGCCCTGAAAAATGTTCTTCAGTACTCGTCTTCCCTGTCTCTCTGTTCAGCCAGCATGAAGACAGATAGCAGATAAAGGAACATGCACCTCTCCCTGAGACAGGCATTACTCTTGAAATAAGTGGCCTGCTGAATATGTCTCTGGCAGGTCTGCTGTTTAATAAATGTGTATATTATAAAATGTAGACCATATTTCTTCCCCTGCCTTTCTATTGTAAACTGTGCCAATATCTCCCTTTTAGATTTTTTGGGTTCAGAAACTAATGCACCGCACATCATTCATCATGAAAGTTTAAATGTTCAGTTAAGCAGGAAAAGTAAACTAAACTAGACGGTTGTTTTAATGTGGCTCACAATTTTTCTTAATTCCTAGAGTCTATGTAAAATTCTAGATCATGTATGTATATATATATATATATATATATATAGAAACATAGAAACATAGAAAGTGACGGCAGATAAGAGCCAGAAGGCCCATCCAGTCTGCCCAACCTCTGAGTACTCTCCTTTAGTACTTGCCCTTATCCTATATCTAGCTTGGCATTATGCCTATCCCATGCTTGCTTAAATGACTTTACTGTATTAACATCTACCACTTCCACTGGGAGGCTATTCCATGCGTCCACTACCCTTTCCGTAAAGTAATATTTTCTGATGTTACCATTAAACCTTTGCCCCTCTAGTTTATGCTTGTGTCCTCTTGTTGCGGTTTTATTTCTTCTTTTAAATAAACTTTCTTCCTTTACTTTGTTGATTCCCTTTAAGTATTTAAATGTTTCTATCATATCCCCCCTGTCCCGTCTTTTTTCCAGGCTATATAGGTTAAGATCCTTTAACCTGTCCTGGTAAGGTTTATTTTGTAATCCATAAACCATTTTAGTAGCCCTTCTCTGCACTTTCTCCAACATATCTATATCCTTCTGGAGATATGGTCTCCAGTACTGTACACAATACTCCAAGTGAGGTCTCACCAGTGATCTGTACAGCGGCATGAGCACTTCCCTCTTCCTACTGCTAATACCTCTCGCTATACAACCAAGCATTCTGCTAGCATTACCTGCTGCTCTACTGCATTGTCTACCTACCTTTAAATCCTCAGAAATAATTACCCCTAAATCCCTTTCCTCACACGTTGAGGTTAGGACAGTACCAAATAGTCTATACTCTGCCCTTGGGTTTTTATGCCCCAGGTGCATTACTTTGCATTTATCCACGTTAAATGCCAATTGCCACAGCTCTGACCATTTTTCCAGCTTACCTAGATCGTTTGCCATTTGGCTTCTTCCTCCAGGAACATCAACCCTGTTGCAAATTTTTGTGTCGTC
Source organism: Spea bombifrons (assembly GCF_027358695.1). Classification (NCBI taxonomy): domain Eukaryota; kingdom Metazoa; phylum Chordata; class Amphibia; order Anura; family Pelobatidae; genus Spea; species Spea bombifrons. The sequence continues at coordinate 19,170,504 of NC_071090.1, read as the reverse complement.
GGCAAATAAACATACCTTTCCATCAACACCATCTGCAATATCACTAATGAAAATATTAAAGAGAATGGGTCCAAGTACAGATCCCTGAGGTATCCCACTGGTAACAAGACCTTGTTCTGAATATACGCCATTGACTACAACCCTCTGTTTTCTGTCACTCAGCCACTCCTTAATCCATTCAACAACATTGGGATCTAAACCCAGAGATTGCAGTTTATTTATAAGTCTTCTATGTGGGACTGAGTCAAAGGCCTTACTGAAATCCAGATACGCAATGTCTACTGCACCACCTTGATCAATTACTTTAGTCACCCAATCAAAAAAATCAATAAGATTTGTTTGGCAAGATCTTCCTGAGGAAAACCCATGTTGTTTTTGATCTTGAAAGCCATGTGACTTCAGATGTTCAACAATCCTTTCCTTTAACATTGTTTCCATTAATTTTCCCACTACAGATGTAAGACTAACTGGCCTGTAGTTGCCCGACTCCTCCCTACTGCCTTTTTTGTGTATAGGCACAACATTCGCTACTTTCCAATCCCCAGGGACAACTCCCGTTACCAATGATTCGTTAAATATATCAGTTAACGGTTTTGCTAGTACACCCCCAAGCTCTTTTAATAACTTGGGGTGTATCCCATCAGGCCCCATCGACTTATTTGTCTTTACCTTAGACAACTGAAGTAAAACCTCCGCCTCGATAAACTCACATATTTCAAATGATTCAGTCTTTTTTCCCAACTGAGGTCCCATTCCATCATTCTCATCTGTAAAAACTGAACAGAAATATTCATTGAGACAGTCAGCTAAACCTTTATCCTCTTCTACATATATGCCTTTTGTTTTTAGTCTAACTAATCCTTGTTTAACTTTCCTTTTCTCATTTATATATCTAAAAAATGTTTTATCTCCATTTTTTACTGATAGGGCAATTCGCTCTTCTGCCTGTGATTTGGCAGTTTTTATAACTTTCTTTGCCTCTTTCTGCCTAATTTTATAGATCTGTCTATCTTCCTCACTTTGGGTATTTTTGTATCTACTAAAGGCTAACTTCTTGTCTTTCACGATTTTGGCCACTTCTGCAGAGTACCACAGCGGTTTCCTTAATTTTTTACTCTTACTGACCAACCTAATACAATTTTCTGTTATCTTCAATAAAACAGCTTTTACAAAATCCCATTTCTCCTGAACACCATTTAAATTGCCCCAGTCTGATAATGACTCCTCTATACATTTTCTCATTTTAGAAAAGTCAGCTTTTCTAAAATCTAAAACTTTTGTTTTTGTGTGGTGTGCCTCAGTCACTGTTTGTATATTAAACCACACAGACTGATGATCACTAGATCCCAAACTTTCACCTACAGAAATATCTGTTAACAAATCTCCATTTGTGAACACTAAATCCAATGTGGCCTCCTTACGAGTTGGTTCCTCAACCACCTGTTTTAAAGATAATCCCAATAAGGAGTTTAGAATATCCGCACTCCTGGTACAACCAGCTACTTTCGTTTTCCAGTTCACATCAGGGAGATTAAAGTCACCCATGATTATAACATCCCCCTTCACTGTCATTTTAGCTATTTCCTCCACTAGTAGATTATCGAGTTCTTCTACTTGTCCTGGGGGTCTATAAATCACACCTATGCGAGTTACTTTACTTTTGCCAAATTGTACTGTAACCCAAACCGACTCTAAGTTCTCTTCACCAACTTGTATTAAGTTAGATTTTATGTTATTTTTCACATATAGGGCCACCCCTCCCCCTTTCCTGCCCTTTCTATCTTTTCTATATAAAGAGTACCCCGGTATTGATATGTCCCAGTCATTTTTCTCATTATACCATGTCTCAGTAACAGCCACTATATCAACATTCTCAGTTGCCACAACTGTTACAAGTTCATGGATCTTATTCCCTAAACTGCGAGCATTTGTAGACATGACCTTCAGCTTGTCATTTAACACCGATGCTGCAATCACTTTCTGTCCTTGCTTTGGGGGGCAAAACATATGCTTCTCCCTATTATCTTTATAGACCAAGCCCCCAGATCCACCCACCTGGTTACTAAGTAAATCGCCTTCCCTTTCTATACTGTCTAACCCGGTATTTATTCCCCCCCCCCCCATTCCTAGTTTAAAATCTCCTCCAACCGTCTAACCATTCTCTCCCCAAGCACATTGGACCCTCTTGCATTTAGGTGCAATCCATCACGACTATAGAGATTGTACCCCAAAGCAAAATCAGCCCAGTGCTCTAAGAACCCAAAGCCCTCCTTCTTACACCAAGACTTCAGCCATGCATTTAGCTGCCTAATCTCCCGCTGCCTTTCTGGTGTAGCACATGGCACAGGTAGTATCTCGGAGAATAGTACCTTGGAGGTCCTTTTCTTAATCTTACTACCCAAGTCCCTAAAATTATCTTTTAGGACACTCCATCTTCCTCTTACTATGTCATTGGTGCCAATGTGCACCAAGACAGCTGGATCCTCACCAGCCCCTCCCAATAATCTATCCACTCTGTCCGCAACATGCCGAACCCGGGCACCCGGGAGACAGCAAACCATTCGGTTGCTGCGATCAGAGCTACAGATTACCCTGTCTGTTTTCCTGATTATTGAATCCCCTACCACCACAACCTGCCTGGGCTTTCCTTCCTTTCGGATCCCCTGCACATTGGATGAGCTGCTCTCCCGGCTGTTAGGGAGAACAGCTTTTTCCGCAAAGCCTACCTCTGAGTCTGCCTCCCCAACATGCTCACTTAAAAGGGCAAATTTGTTGGGAGGGAGAGACTCTGGGCTGGCTTGCCTCTTCCTCTTCCCTTCCCCACTGCAACCACGTCTTACTGTCACCCAGCTATGTGCCTGACTCCCTTCTGACTGATCTCCTCCCTCATTGCTAGGGGCCCCATCTAAACTTTGCTCAGTGAGCAACAGACTCCTCTCAAGGTTGTCAATCTCTCTCAGTGTTTCAATGTGCCTCTTAAGAGCACCAACCTCAGCTTCCAGAGAGACCAATTGATCACACTTACCACAGCGATATGGACCCAGGAACTGCTGTTCCAAGCATGCATACATATGGCATGATGTGCACTGAGTGAAATCTCCAAGCTTGCTCATTCTTTATAAAGGGACGCGAGTATAGAATTTAAACAGTTGCTTTATGTCACTTACCCTCCTTGCTCTTGCACTCTTGTGTTGCACTAACTGCTGTGGTGCACAAACTGGTCACTTACAGAAAGCAAGTCACTTAGAAAATGCAAGCCCCTTACAGTGAGCAACCACTTCCTTATATACAGAGCAACACAGTTAATTGATTATAAACCCCACCCTTAACTAATTACACTATAGAAAATGGGAGAAAAAAAAAACCAAACAGTTAATGCAAAACACACAGTTTTTTTTTTTTTGTTTTTTTTTTTACCACAAACCCTTCAACCCTCTTGTTGCTGGTTGAGATACAAACCCACTGTTGGTATACTTATAATACCACTTCTCTGCCGCTGCTGTGGTGCACAAACTGGTCACTTACAGAAAGCAAGTCACTTAGAAAATGCAAGCCTATATATATATATACTGTATTAGCTTGATTATAAGATACGTTTTTTTCAGAGCAAATGCTCTAAAAAGTCTGACAACAAGACTGAGATGCATATCCCCCGCAGCACTGCAGGGGACTTTTATTTTGCATAAAACAAGAGTCTCTCTTGCTTTGCGCACCACTATATGGACAAAAGGATTGGGATATACCACTTAATTGTGGAATTTGGGGTTTGGGCCAGGTCCCTTACTTCCAGTGAAGAAAAATCTTAATTCCATGGTTCCAACTTTGTGGGAACAGTTTGGGGAAGGCCCTTTTTTTATTCCAGCATGACTTTGCCCCAGTTCACAAAGCAAGTTCCATAAAGACATGGTTGGGTGCGTTTGGTGTGGAAGAACTTGACTGGCCTCCACAGAGCCCTGACCTCATCCCTACTGAACACATTTGGGATGAACTGCAATATATATTGTGAGCCAGGCCTTCTTGTCCAACATCAGTGCCTAAGCTCAAAAAAGCTCTACTGGATGAATGGCCAACAATTCCCACAGAAACATTTCAAAATGTTGTGGAAATCCCTCCCAGAAGAGTGGAAGCTGTTATAGCTGCAAGGGGGGGGACTTCATATTCATGTATGTATTTAGAATGCAATGGCATCAAAGTCCCTGTTCATGCAACGGTCAGGTGTTCCAATACACATGGGTGTCTGTAGGATTTTATGCAGGAGGGGCAAAATATCCTCCCCACCTTTTCTATCTCCCCAATATTTCCTTATCCCATCACCATTGCCTACCTTTGTTGACATTAATAGGGATATGACCATGGTAGTAGTAGCTAACAAACCATCATGAACCTGCGCAACATGAGAACCTTAGTTTACAATGGCTGGGGTGATAAAGATTAGCCACAACTACCCCAGTCTACATTGTAAGCTCGCAAGATCAGGACCCTATTTTCCTTTGTACCACAAAACTCTATGGAGACAAGATAGCAGTCTAGGAACCCCACCATTTGCATGATAAAGGCATCACATTCTTCATTATTAAGTATAGTCACCTGCTTATGATTCATTTAGCTCTAAGTTTAGCCTGCATTTCATGCTTATTTCCAGAGGTTTCGGCACTGATTATTTTAGATTCTGTTCTATGTTTAAAGATATTACAGGTTTTAGAATTAACTTTGTCTTTTGACTATAATCAAGCACTCTGAGATATAACAGTAGTAAATTTCACATTCCATATATGCCTCAAAAGAGCTTTTACTATGACTTCCAATTAGCTGCACAGTTTCCAAGGCGGAACACTAGTTTGCAATTATAACAAATATATATATAATAGGAAGATAGAAATTTATAAGGGTAAAATGTGGTTTAGGTAACTGTATATTATACTATTCAATATACTGCATATCATTTATCCTGTCACTATAGCAGATTAAACTTTATATGCATGGTCATTTCAATATATACAATATATATAAAACTGAATTCATTTATATCTTAGTTTTTATGAAAAAAATCAGACTTAACATCATTTCATCTAATTTGATTAGCATAAGTACAGTAGGTTTGGGGACCACCTGTATCAAGTGATGTAACACAGGCCCTTGCAGTCCCGGTGATGCAGAGGACCCCCAAGCGCTAAGGACCTCCATAAGGCATCTTGGTGCAAAAGTGGCCCTAATTGCTGCTAATGATGTCTGTTATATTTTTTTATACAAACTGTTACTCTATCATTGGGCACATTTTTAGTAAAATGTATTTCCTCTATCATAATTGAGCACTGATTTCACACATACAGTAACCAAGACACAGCAATCCAAAACATGACACATACATGGTGATCCTCCAACACAGCTGGCACAGGGTGCTAGGATTTTGTGTAACAACACTTCCTGCCTTCCTTTTTCTCTATCCATCCATCCATAAGTATACCTAAACCACAAGCCATTTCCTATTATTTTCCTTCTCACTCCTAAACAAAGTTTGGTCTTTTATTAAATAACACTTCATGAGCTCTCTGATATTTGCACACATTGGGTAGACAAACACTCTCTGCCTGTGGATCAGAACCTGGAGTTTGCTTTTTCTGGAGGAAGCCTGTAGAAACGAGAAGGGACAGCGAACGATACGATCAGGTACAATATTCTAGGGGAGTTATTAATTAATGATGTGGTTATTAACTTCACCAAAGCCATGATAACAGTTGGCAGTAGTGAATCATCTCATAAAGGTCTTTTTTATAAAACACACACTATTAGCAATATATAATAAACTAGCTATTCCCTATATCACACTTGAACCTCTATATTAATTAATATGAACATGTTCATTAATGCATGTCACCTGAGATAAGTTTTGCACAACATTTATCCAGTTTCAGGTCTGGTAGTTTACAGATGCCTAGAGGTGAAGATAAATTATGATTTTTCACATGACTTAACAAAATCCTAAATTTGTATGTTTAACACACAAACCAAACCTCTGTAAGGTTGGTAGATCAAAATAAGCAACCTCAATGCATTCAAACCCAAATTTTGGTGTATACCGTGGGAGCAGCCATATTAACTTCATGTTCTAGAGATCAGCATGATTGTTTTAATTGTTATTGCTCCCCTATGCTTAAAGTGACATTGTAAGTGTGGGCCTACTAAGGGACAGGACTTCAGGAGAAGACATTTCTCGGAGAACAAGAAATTGCTGGGGGAAGGGGCAAATGCACATGGGGGATTCTGCAGAATCCCACGAAGTTGCAAGAAGGACATCACAAATCTGTAAGGGAAGTATCACAGAATAAAAGGTGTGCCTAGTCTGGAAAGCAGCAAGTATTAATTATAGCTGAGCAGGACCATGTGAACTTGAGTCTGGCTAAGTCTGGCTCATCAGAACACAGGACTTTTCTCCGATCAGCCAGCCTGCTCACCTCCAGCATTAAAGTAGGCAAGCGAGGAACAATATCTGTCCCTAGTTTTCTAGGTTACTCACATTAGGTTAGTCCTACAACAAAAAGATGATAGATTTTGTAAGGGTGAAAAAAGATTCACCAACATAATTGACCTCCTGGAAGAGAATTTGTAAAACGGGGACAGAGAACCAAAAATTTAAGGCTGACACGCAGAGTTCAGAAAAGTGAAAAGAAATATAAAAATGTGGTAGAAAAAAAAAAGAGAATGCCAGAATATATGGAGAATCTTCTCCATTCTGTACCGAAATCGTGTGACATACTCAGCTGCTCAACTTGACAAGAAGTCATTTCTAAATGAAAACGTTCAAACTTTTCTTTTGCAATGTCCATTCTGTGTAACAAAACCTGAGGTTCCATCTGCCTTTGCGGAGATACCTTAGATCCATCCCTTTTAAATATGGCTTCTGGAACAGGAAATACAATGATTCATATCATTAAAGGCATTGCTTTTTGGTCCTGTTCTCGTTTGAACCTGTGTCAAGCTATTTCCACCTCCCTGACACACATTAAGAATAAGAGCTAAGGATGATATGACAGTGGATTGTTCTCCAAGTGGTACAAGTACTACTTATATGGGTAGAGGCATTGACCTAACTGGGCCAATATCAAATTTAAGTTGATCGGCATCCAGACTACCTTTCCAATTATTAAGAGTTCAATTGAACCATGATAAGATGAAAAGATTGTGCTTCATATACATTCAGCGTATCACAGCCATGTGTCTGCATTCCATTAATGTTATAGAAATATGTGAATCCTTACATATAGAATACAGCCACAGCTCTATGGCAGTAGTAATTCATTTTCCATAAAATTATCTTTTTTTCCCCAACCACAACGCACAAATCTTATTGCTTTCTTGGAGGTTGACTTCTCTCCGTACAGTAATGAGATTATGGCCTTACGAGCAGCCAATGTTTACTCTCCATCAGAGATCAGAATGGGTGAGGTGAAAGCACTGATTCATCATGTCCACAATGCTGCCTGTTCATGAATCGCAATTATCACCACTTACCTCCATTATTTGCTTAGCTCCAAATCCACAATTTAGGTTGGTTCTTGGTGTTTCCAGGACAACCATCTGCAGCAACCAGAGTTAGAGAGATGCTCTTGCATCTGTGTAATGATAAAAAGACAGATGCTTTATTAACTACTGTCTGTCTATGCTCTTTTTTTCTGCATGTATATCCTTTGAATCACAAAATGCGCACATGTGACTCTTCGTAGCTCTTTTTCATGCATATGGTTTCTATAAACACGTACACAGATTTTCATGTATAGGAGGTGCAAGAAAGCAAAATACAGCGGTCATTTTGTCAGGTCTGCAAAAATTAGAGAGAGTCATGTATTCAGTGGTCAACATTTTTGGTTAAACTAAAAGAGCATAAAGACCAAAATGCAATATATTTCTACTTGCCAGATCATCTCACTCATAGGTGGCACAACCATGTATGTTTACCAAGTTCGAAATATTCCATGCGGGGACATCCGACCACAGACATCATGATACAGTATGACATCATATAATATTTCACTTGTGCTTCATAGGTAGCACTGTGGTGTCACAAGACATTCTTCCTCTCCTACTCCTGCATGCACAATGGCAGTAATCCAGACAATCCCTCTTTTTGTTTGGGACCCCGAAAATTCTAGATCAGCCTCTGGCAAATCCTGGGACGATCACATCACAATTCTTTCAACTGGAGGAAAAGGCATTACATGATCATGTCAAGCATATCTGTCTACCATATAGTAATGCCTATATGATGAGTTGGCCCCAATTTATAAGTATACTAGGCAGTGGCCTACTGCACTAAGCTTGAAATAGACAATACCATAAGGTTATCAGACAAGTACATGCAGAAGGGCTGGAAACATAGGTCACCTAAGGTGAGAGAAACCCTACACCCAGTACTGTCTTCATAACTCCCTGGTTCTGTACATACACTTTCGAATTTAGGCGTATTTGATGAAACTCCACACGCCTACGACAAATCAAATGTATAATTATCTTTAGCATTTTTTATATGTATCCTGCATGGAATTTAATGTCTTGTAAATGAGGTCTGTTTTTTAATCCATTTTATATATATAGTTGTGATATAGTTTATATTCAAATGCTTACTGTGACAATAAAGGCATCTGTTCCTTCTACACATAACAAGGTATTATCCAACATACTCAGCATATCTGCCTAGTTTACTATGCATCTTTTCCTTGTTCTGCTCCACTGCGATATAAAAAGACAGCTGTAGTTTCATCAATGGGTCTGTTCTTGTTAGGGTCCACAGCAGAGACCCCAACGGAGCTACTCACCTGAGTAAACGCTAACTGCGGGAACCAGCTCCTATGCCGCTGCTCCTCCTTCTACTCCGTCGGATGTCCTCAACCATTTCTCCCACCTGTCCCCTCTTTAAAGTCGCTAGGCCCGGTAATGTCCACAGCCAGCAGCACAGAAAGCGTAGAGCTCATCCAATCCCTCTCTTTTTCCACGTGGTGTAATGACTGATCCAGCATGCAGGAAGTGACATCACATGACATCCTACTTACTGAATTATGTGTGGGATGTAAATGATGTTGCATGTTGCGATTTGTTGCCATGTTCATCAAAAGACAGTGATGTCCTTAAAATATTACTCCTGATAATGTATCCAAAAAAGAACCACACATTCAGTTTATATATATATCTATATATATATATATATATATATATACTGTATTGGCTCGGATATAGGCCGCCCCCGTATATAGGCCGCACCCTAAAAGTTTGGTGCTTTTTTAAAGGGAGGGAGGACGCTGCCACTGTCCTCCCTCCCCGAGATACGCTGCCACTGTCCTCCCTCCCCGAGATAGGCTGCCACTGTCCTCCCTCCCCGAGATAGGCTGCCACTGTCCTCCTCTGCCCCCCCCTCCCCAATTTACCGGAGCAGACTCCCGGGTGTCTTGCGGGGCCGGCGGGGGACATCTACGCAATACAACTTCCGGTACCGGCACATCCGGCACCGGAAGTTGTATTGCGTAGACGTCCCCCGCCGACCCCGCAAGACACCCAGGAGTCTGCTCCGGTAAGTCCGGGGGGAGTGCACAGGTAAAACGCATCCGCACGATGCGCTTAGACAACCTCCCGTGTCGGCACCCCCCCCGTGGGAAGTGCTGGCAGGGGAGGCTGTCTGAGCGTATCAGGCAGTAGGATACAGGTCCCCTGCACCGCTGCGGGGGATCTGTATCCTAACCCCGCTGCCTGCCCGGGCGCTAGACCCCGAATATAGGCCGCACCCCCACTTTAAAGTCTTAAAGTGGGGGGAAAAAGTGCGGCCTATATTCGAGCCAATACAGTATATATATATATATATATAAATATACCGTATTGGCTCGAATATAGGCCGCACTTTTTTCCCCCACTTTAAGTCTTTAAAGTGGGGGTGTGGCCTATATTCGGGGTCTGCATGTCCCGGGCAGCGGGGTTAGGATACAGATCCCCCACAGCGGTGCAGGGGACCTGCATCCTACTCTCCGATACGCTCAGACAGCCTCCCCTGCTAGCACTTTCCACGGGGGGGGTGGCGGCACGGGAGGTTGTCTAAGCGCCTTGTCCGGACGGTCAGCCGGTAACCGTCCGCGCGATGCGTTTTACCTCTGCCCCAAGACTTACCGAAGCAGACTCCCGGGTGTCTTGCAGGGCCGGCGGGGGACATCTACGCAATACGCGTATACAACCGGAAGTTGTATGCGCGTATTGCGTAGATGTCCCCCGCCAGCCCCGCAAGACACCCGGGAGTCTGCTCCGGTAAGTTTGGCAGCATATCTCGGGGGGGGGACAGTGGCAGCATATCTCGGGGGAGGAGGAGGACAGTGGCAGCATATCTCGGGGTCGGGGGAGGACAGTGGCAGCATATCTCGGGGAGGGGGAGACAGAGTGGCAGCATGTTTTTTTGGTGCTTTTTTAAAGAAAAAAACTTTTTCTTTAAAAAAGCACCAAACTTCTAGGGTGCGGCCTATATACGGGGGCGGCCTATATCCGAGGCAATACAGTATATGTGTATATATATATATATATATATATATAATGTCACTTCCTGCATGCTGGATCCATTTATAAAACTTTGCTTCATAGAAGTCAATTGGAGTTGCTGGGGCTTGTCATAATGCTGTGAGTTGAACTCACATTGATATAAAAGCAGGCATAGGAGGATGAGACAATCTATTTTTTTAATTCGTAGAAAAACAACACATCAATTCTCAATGTATAAAACAGAACATATGTAAAACTGAACATTAAATGAATATAAACTCAGACTAGAATTTCCCTTTAATTTACATTTAAACAAAATCATGACTCATAGTAGTTATTTGAATGTAAACAGTACTCGATAGCTGCTTTTCAATGATTTTTTGGCAGTGGAAGTGACCCTACTGTCATAAAGTCATCACTTCAGGTGACAAGATGACAAACTAATTGCCAAGGATTGTTTCTGCCCAGTATGCTGGTCATATTTCATACACATTTGAATTAGTAGATGTTTATTTAAGGTGACTAAATGAATCCTAGAAAAAAGGACTGTCACTTTTCTTCATGCTAGAATTTTTCCAAGGGTTAAATTAAGTGTGCAAGTGTTTAGAAAGCAAAAGTGTTAGCTAATGGGATCTTTATGTTGACAGGCCTGGCTCTATGCAGAATTCCATTATCTGCTTTTAAAATGAAGGATTTTATGGTCCACGGAGGTGTATCAGGTGCTGAGTCTAGAATCCGGAGGGCTTCTCTAGGTTTCCCTTTGAGCTGTAGGAGCAAAACAACAAGGCTAAAATAGATTTGGTCTCTGGATTCTGTTCACCCTGATGTTCGCATTCAGTTTTTGAAGAGGGACAGGTATTGAATTTGGGAAGATTGATGTAAAATATGAAAAATTAACTTAATTAAACAACTATCCACAAGCATTCTTTTGTCCAGTGGAGGAAGGATAGCATCTATAGTAAGTGAGAAACCCATGCAATGTTTGCGATATAGACAGTATATTGTTGAACTGGCTGACCAAATGTAAAATGGACATTGCACATGAATGAGTGACCACTCTCACGTGTCCATATACACATTAAAATAATATTAAAATATTTGTTAATACTATGTCATATATAACCTAAAAAGTTGTTCATTTATTTTTATAGGGAATATGGTTGGGCCTTTAGTGGTAGATGTTAATGGTAATAGAGAATTCAGGTACTGGGGTGGAGATGGAAGGAGGGAAGATAATGAGTTCAGTTTTAGAAAGATTACTTTTCAGAAAGCGTTGTGACATCCATACGGGAGATGAGAGAAGGAGAGAGGTCAGGTAGATTTGGGTATCATTGGCATACAGATAATACTGGGGGCCAAATGAGTTGATTAGTTTGCCCAGAGATGAAGTATAAAGAGAGAACTGCAGAGCGCCAAAGACTGAAGAGGTGATGATGTCTTGCCAGAGAGGCTGATAAAGAATTAATGGTTAGACAGATATGAGGAGATCCAAGAGGATAGCTGTATCTCCAGTGCCTGTAGAAGAAAGTGAGTGAAGAAGAAGAAGGTGTTGATCAGCAGTAGTAGAGACATCTCGGAGTATTAGAAGGGAGAAGTGAACTTTTGCTTTGTCAAAGACCAAGTCATCGGATACCTTTGTTAGAGCATTTTCAGTGTGAAGAAGAGGTTTGAAATCAAACTGTCGAGGGTCAAGGAGGGAATTAGAGAAGAGGAAGTTAGTAAGGCGATTGTGTACACAATATGTATATATATTAAGACTACTTTTGGTATGCTCCCCTGGGGCTTTGTCTATACATCTCCATTATCTTTTGTTTTATTTTCTAGGGCTAAGGGGAGTGATTAATAGTAAGATCTCCACCCAGTGGTCTTTGTACATATATTTTAAAAGAAAACCAATAGAAAAAAAATTCTGAGCCAAGCAAAGTTTTTTTTCTACCTATTTTTTCTTAGAATGGATTAGAGGAACAAAGGCATAATCTAATGGACACATCTTGCACACGTCTGCTTGTCATCAAATGACGAGGGTAAAACATCAACCTTCCGGTAACACAATTTACGTTACATATGTTTTATCTACCTTTTGAAAATTTCCTACAAGGAGTACATGGTGAACAAAAAAACAAAACGTACTTTCATAAATGGATGTTAAAATATGTAGAGGTAAAATTCACTTATCATGAACGAAACAACAAAAATGTCTGGAATGTGAACCAGATAATTCCCAGAAGGTGCATAAAGAGAAGAAATATTGACTGCATCTGTCTTTCTTAGAATAATTCTTCAGCTTTGTCTGCAAGACCAACAATGCAAGATGTAACCCTTTCCCTGCCAAACACAGTATAACACAAGCAAGAGTTTGAAATGGAAGGGCCAAGGAGTTTTATTTAGCACCAGGAAAATCATCTCAACTCAAATATCATGACCGGCAAAGTATATTTATTATTTATATGAAAAGGTTATATTATCACAAATTATTCTACACTTAGATGGTTGTACATGGTAACTGTGGCTTGTTTTTGCCTAGGGTGGCAGGTCTGTGCTGCTTTACTAAGGGGGCAATTGCTTGGGTCAGAATGCTTTCAAATGGCTGGTTGGAGAGATCATAGATTTTCCTTGAAAGCGGTCTAATTATACTCCATAGACCTGTTCAGATCTCTGTAGTATCTTTTAAGTGAGTCCTAAAGCAAAACAGATGTGCACTACAGGGGAAAATGGGTCAGTCATAGAGCAGTGACCCTCATCAGTACATCACTGCCTGGGAACAAGAATGAGTTTGGCCCACAAAGCTCTGGAAATCCCATCTGATCACTTGGCTTTTAGAACAGCCTTTACTAAGGGGACAATTGCCTGGTTTTGCTATTGGCTTCCCTAATCCATGAGCTCTCAAGTGGCCGGTTGGGTGATGTCAAGGATTTTCCTTGAAACTGACCGAATTATCCTGCACAGATCTTTTCAGATCTAAGTAGTATCTTTTAAGTGAGCCCTAAGGCAAAGCAAATGTGCACGGCAGGGGAAGATTGTGTGCTCTCGAGAAGCTCCCGTTGGTCAGTCAAAGAACAGTGACCCCCATAAATTACCCCCCACTGTATGGAAACACTATGAGCTTGGCCCAGAAGGCTCCAGAAATCACACCCGATCCCTTGGCTTTCAGGATAGCCTTTGATCCCTGGGCATGGATTGATATGGTGCCTACCTATGCCTATTTTCTGGTTCGCTAAAGCTCTTCTTACAATACATATGTTCATGGTGTATGACAAGACTGGCTTGATTTCAAAAACTAAGACAAACCGATACATTAGATGGAGAGGGTCCTGCTTGCAAGCTTACAATCTTGAGGGGATGGGGTGAGGCCAAACATAATGAAAAGGGAAAGATGAGAGGTATTGTGGGGGTTGTATCAGTGACAGGGAAGTCTTAGCAACTAAGACGGTATGTTTCTCTGAAGAAGTGGGTTTTGAGAATGTTCTTGAATGTTGGGAGGAATGGTGAAAGCTGAAGAAGTAGGTTCATGATGCACTGGTTATAGCAGAAATTAAAGTGTGATTAACATTTTTAAATCACTTTCAAGAAACTTATTTTAACAATGTATAAAGAAGCTTACAGAAGAAGTGCTATCTGTTTGCATATTGCCATTGGGTCGTCAGCAGTGACTTGACCTTGATCAATCGCACAAATTGTAATGGTTCCCTCCATGAGATGGTGGGAAAAAAACAGTTGTGATTAGCTCGAGTGTGTTCTGACATCATTAGCGCGCGCTTCCAGCAGATAATCTATGGAGGCTTCTCACAAGATATACTGTTTGTTTGTTTTTGTGGGGGGGGGGGTTCTCACAAAAATCCAACTACAATGAAAAATAACTGGCTTCTATCAGGAACATAATTCAGTTATTTTTCAACTCTTTAGTTTTACCGAGACCAGTTAAGGTGGCTTAACACTTGCACATTTTGTATAATTGATTTAAGACTTGAAACCATGAAAATAGAACCTTCTCAACACCATTTATTCACCGATCCAGAATAAAGATTAATAACAATGATTGAAGTTTTATCGGGTCACTAGCTATGGCCAAATTCCACAAATGTCCCTAGTGAATCTTTTTGATGTTCTATTTATATATGTAACCATCATTCATTGTATAGTTAACAAATATCAGACAATGACCTTTTGACATAAGTTTACATTAAGGTTGTTTCATTCTGAAACACCCCATGCTATAAATTATTATTACTATTGTTAACACTATTGTTTGCGATTCAATGAATCTTATTTTGATTTTTTTTTCATTATACTTAAACCCTTTGAGGATTGAATGTAGGAAACAGATGAATATTCATGCAGCTGGGAAGGATGTAGTCCAGTTTCTTAGAAGGACAGGAAGGATGGAGGGAATACACATGGAATATTTTCAGAATATAACAATGGCAGGATTTAACTGGTGGTCGTTTATTGCAAGCGTACCAAGTCTTGCGATTGGAATGTTAGCTATGTCCCAGTCTCCACTTGAGATGGCAAGTTTATATTCAGCTAAGATAACTTATTATATTTGTGTAAGTTGCATTATGTTGATCATCTATTGTACTTTACATTTGACTATAATCAGTTTTTTTTTTCATCCAACGACAAGTAATTTTCATCCAACGACAAAGCTTTTCAGTTACATCAAGTAATCATAATTGTCTGTTTTGATGCAAACTTACATTTTTGCTTAAAATGCCAATCAAATCCAACCATTGCCAGCATGTGGTTTAAAAGAAAGAAGATTGTGAGATTAGGATCCTGGAAAATCATCCGCCATGGTGAACATAGTGTTTAAAATGTTAACAATGGGAGACTCATCTGGCACCATACCTTTCCACACCCATCATGCACTTAATTTATAGCCTCCATTAAAACTTTACTATTGCTTTTGTCAAGGGTTAGGTAATATGTGTTAACCCTAAATTATGAACCAAATGAAAGGTATAGCCTTGTACAACAATAACAATTCACTTCTAGATAAAGGAAGCAATTTTTATTGAAAGGAAAGCATAAATACACAGAACAGCCACAGAACATCAACAGAAATCTGAGTGAAGCAAACAATAAACACTATCATAAATATTCTAATTGAACGACAATAACAAGATTATATAATTAAAACATTAAGCAAGAGAAATTATCAAGTTTCTATAAATCAAAGCATTAAGCAATAAAAATATGAATTTTCATGAAACCATCAAATCACCATGCAATATAGATAAAACGGCTGATAATCAATATAGTCATCAGCATAGACAAATAACTAGAAAGATTAATAACATTGAAATGTATAGTCAAACAGATGAGTACAAATGCAAAATAGTACTATAACCAACACAATTTACACACTGAACCCTTAAATATGGGAATTAATCTGAATATAAATGTGATTTTAATGTGTTAATTTATCTTGGTAAGAGAACAAAACAATCTATACTGAATAATGACTTTGGTTACTTTATAACCTGAGTTAGGATCTAACTAAATAATGCACAATATAGCTAATATTTTCATGTAATGTATCCCTCTACAGCAATCAGTAATAAGTAAGCAAAGATGTAAAGTTCTCAGCATGCCACTATCCAGTCCTGAACCCCCAAATAGTCATCTGAACCCCCCCAGGTCTGGCTTCTGAAAATCAGAGAAGATGGAAGTTTTGATCCAAAAGGTCAACAAACTTCTCCTGCAATCCTAGTAAATTCATCACTGATGAGGTGATACTATCCCGCTCCAATGTGCGATTACAGGTTCCTGATCAGTAACTGCTTTGTGACTAGTCTGGATAATTAGCGTTTGTCATGGGATTTTTTCTTAAGTTGTTAGTTTAACAGAGGAGAAATGTCTGTTATGGCGCGTTGACGAAATACGATGGAAATAATAAATTCAAATATGTGGATATTCCAAGTTTTATGCAATTGACTGACCCCCTATTCCTCCTATTCTCCTTTTTTTTTATAACTTTATTATCTCTACCATTTGCCCATCTCGAATTGCAAGGATTTGCGGCCTATACTAATTATGCCCAAACAGTGGATATCACTTATTTACCAGAAGGCCTGAAGTGTTGTTCAGTAATTATCAGGCCTATCTTAGGAAGCTTAATCAATATCTTGAAAAATGTAAATACGAAAATAGATGTAAACATGTTTTTAGAATTAAATATATTTGTAGAAATATTAATAAAAATACATATAAAGTACTATTGACACCTAAAGTAAATGTTACTCTATACAAAAACCTGACGCTCTGATCATTTAGAAACCAAAGCATTATTCATGTGGTACCCAGAGAGGTTTTTTGGCAAATCCTGTGCAAGTATCAGTTAAATTTCAGTTAAATAAGATCCTCAACATCTGTCTAAGAGTGCCGCTGCATCCTCGTAGAGCAATGTTGCCAAACAACTGAAACATCTGGTGTGAAATGGATACGGAACTGAGATAAAAATGAAATGTCTCTTTTTATCACCCAGAATCCTTTACTCCTGTTTATTAGGTTCATCGAAATATGTGTATGCGGTATATTTAAGATACATATTATAAACGGCACGACGTTTGTACGAATCTACGAGTTTCAAGTTTACTCCATTTGAAACCAAAAACGAGGGAGCTTTTGATAGTTTTCAAAAAGAACCTTCATCCCCAATTGACCCGCTCTTGTTCCACTGCTTAATTATACAAAAGAAAAAGACTTTTAATTGGTTAATTTTTCATGAGGGCTGCAATAAAATATTTAGAAACGGAATCGTTCAGTGAGCAAAGCTAACACGCATTTTTCCCTTTGAAAGTTGGAGACTTATTTCAGTCTGCAAGGAATTGTTGGCCAGTTTTTTTAAAGTTTTTGTACTGGGCCATTTTAAGCTCTACCACCGTGTTTTACTGTACGGTTGAAAAAGTCATTAAAAAGTTACTAGTAAGTTAATACCTTAGTATCCTATCTTGGTATATTTAAACGAGAAAAAATGTACAGATAAATTATATGTGTAGTCACATGGATGACTATAAATATGACATATTAATACAGAAATATACAGTATTTGATGCAGTCTAATGCGAACATACAGCATAAAAATCAATTAGTATTGGATGCTACAAGACTTCCTAACAAATTTATAGATTGAGCGAAAAGACAGTTGTATTGATTACGATTTGTAATATTTGTGTATTGCCCTCATCCTGTCTGTTCAGAAGGTCAAATTGTAGATAGTTTAGAACTTTTTTTAAAAAAAAAAATCCCAATGCATATTTGTTATTTTGCATATGTTGCTGCGTGATGATGCCACAAATAACTACAAGCTAACAAATTATTGTCATGGTTTTGGCGATAAAAATATTATAAACATAAGAGTATAAAAGAACAGAGAACTATGTTTTATTGAAAATAAATCTGAGGACTATAAACATGTCAGTACAAGTACAAAGTATATAAATACACTGCAGATTAGATAGAAACATTAGATACATTTGCAAATGTAGCATATTGTAAAGGCATCAACCGGGTCATACGCGACGCCTTTCTGCTGTGATTCGTATGTTTGCAGATAGATGGTGTTTATTGCAAGGGTTACTTTATCAGATATATAATCAATAAAAGGTTGTATAGGTTAAGATATGTACCCTATATCTCCATAATTATCAAGTCAACCTCATAAACATTTATTGACTATACTGTATGTTTCACTAAGTGGTCAGAGGTCCATTAATCTCTGTCAGTTTGAGATGGTACGTTGCATGGAACCAACTAGCGTTGGTGTAACACATTTTTTCTCCTACCTGCCTGGGGTACATGTGGTTATATATTTGTTTTGTGTCTTATCTTTAATACTTTATTTATGGTTTTTTTGGGGTGTTTTTTGTTTATGTGCTTATTTATGAACCTTATCACTTTATGTTAAATTCTTGTAAAACTTATTTCTAATTACTTGAAGCAGGAACGGGAGTATTTTCCTACCTATGATTCTTTGGCACTCTGCAACATCTTCTCATGTGATCCAGAAGCCAACTGGAACTCAGAACTCTGCAGAAATGACAGCGTACAATGTCACCGCATCTCTACAGAGCCATCATGTTGCTCTGCAGATCAGAGGTTATTACCTCCCCATTTGGTACATGGTCCAGCAAGGAGAGGTGACACCAGAAGAAACAGTCTCCAGTATACCCGTAGGGAACCAGAAAGAAAGGACAACCATAGAAAATGTCATGTAAGTTTTCCAACACACTGCTTCACCCAAAGCTAGCTAGCTAAGAACATAATATTTGCTCTATTGACTACACAGCTACATTATAAAAAGTGGAAGTTCCCCTTTATTTACATTTTTTTTATTTATTTTTTTCATGTGTATTTTGCAGAGCAGTGAACAACATATAGATATCCACTTATTAGCACAGGGGCAAAGATGGCACTGGTATGCTGTTTGGGGACAAAATATGGCACTGAGGTCTCATTACAAATTCTAATCTTTTTTTCAGAATACGCATTATTTGCAGCCTTTTACAACCACCTTGCTGCCACTGGAAACTAGCAACACCTGCCAGTGAGGGCTCCTCCTCCGGCCTCCTTTAATTGCTGGTCCTGTAGTAAAGAATCACAAGCTTTTTTCTTTTAGAGACTTTCCCTTTAGTGCCATCTTTTATCTCCAGTGCAATCTTTCTACCCATACAGTTACTGCCATCTTTGTCCCCAAACAGTTCATTAGTGCCATCTTTCTTCCCAAAGAGCTTGTCAGTGCCATATTTGCCCCAAACAGTTTGTCAATATTATTTTTGCCCCAAACACCTTTCCACTGCCATCTTTATGCTCCAAAAAGCTTATCAGTGCCACTTTTGTCACCAAACAGCTTGTTTGTGCTACATTTGTGCCCAACCAGGTTGTCAGTGGCTCTAAATGTGTCAGTGACATCTGGCACTCCAACTTTAAAGAAGGTGCTGAGCTCTTTTTGCACCTGAGGCTAGAACAGAAAATTGTGCCCTTCCTAACTAACATTTTACAGATGTTATTTTGAGGAAATTGATGATATTAGAAAGTCTCAGAATTAAAAAAAATAATAACAAATAGAACAAATTGCCTTAAACCCAGTGATTGACTCATATTTTGGTCAGGACCTGAGCATGTGTTTTGCATGAGCTTACTGGGACATTAGGAACAATGGTATAGAAAAATAACCTTTGGCATTCTAGAGGTTGTAATATAACATAGCCCTCTCAGCATACAGTTGGACAGACATAAAGAGCATAACCAGACAGAACCAGCGTTGTAGAGAGAAGAGGGATGCCGGTGCACCGGAGCTGCGTTGGCGCTGTAGCTAGCCATAACTTAGCGTATTCAGCACTTGTACTGTCTTGAAAAGTCACAGTCCTGACATTAAATAAAGAATTCAACATGGCTGCAACCCACCCTGGGTACTAAATCAGTTAACTCCAAAACATAAGCTACAACTTATGTGATAGAGATCACCCCCTGTACATCAAGTGCTTACTACACAATACAGTATGTTGAAGTCACATACGACAGAAATCCATAAGTATGCATTTCATGTATGCATATATTACAAAAATAGAGGGAAGACGTAAAAAAACATATTTACATTATGTGTCAGTGACTATGCTGTAAAAAAGTGTCTTGGGTAAAGAATGATTCACATAATATGTCATATCCTGCACCGAGCAGCTGGAAGCATCTATGCATATTAGGCTAGTCTGGGCTAATGCCATTTAAAAACTAAAGGTCCCGTCCTCATAGCCAGAGTACACAATCCTGTTAAACAAAATACCAACGCTCTCTGCACACCCATCTCTTGAAAATATTTACGCTCTATTAATTCTACAAAGAACACGGCCACTTCATTGCCACAGGGAACAGACATGAATGGGTACAGTCAATAAAATTAGATGAATTGTTTATGCTAATGAATATACTTACACATTATGTAGCTTGACAAATTTTATTGTCACACTTTAAAGAAGTTACAGGAAGGGAAACCATATTCAATATATTTAAGAAATGTATTAGGCAAGCCCGGCATGTCTTAACCCCTTAAGGACAATGGGCGGTCCCAAAACCCATTGAAAACAATGCATTTTGAGCCCATACATGTACGGGCTTTGTCATTAAGGGGTTAAGCATTGGGGGCTGTATTATGTGTACGCTTAATGGGTGTGGAGGTGTTTTGAGTTTGGAAAAAAGAAACGTATTAGTACATAATGTTTAATGTATCGCTTCTTAGAAGCTATGTTGTCCTGTTCTTGTCGCCAGGTAATTAATGAAAATATAATTTGTTTCCATCAGTAACCCGTTCTACTGAAATGTTGAAAAGGAATATTATCACGTTCATAAGAGGAAAGACGGCTTATATTTTCCATAAAGAAAATGAGGGGAATATGATAACAATCTGCGGATACGTAAATGTGGATACATAAATAGGATATTATCAGAAAGTTATGAAGGCCTGTCACAGCAAAAGCGAAATGTGTGTGCGCTATTGTGTGCAGTCATGTTAAACTGGTCAAAGCAATCCTAAGATTGACAGCCAAGAAAGTAATAAGGCTTTTCAATTTGTTTTCACAGGAAGCAGTGACGGTTCATTCATTAGAGGAATTTGAGATAGAATTGAATAAATTCCTTAAGAAATGGTTCAGATGTAGGTGATAAAACAAGTAGTTTATTGTTAAAAGGCTTCAGGTTGTAATACATAGCACTTAAGTGTGTAGTGTCAACTTTTATTGTAACCTGAACCTGGTCTTTCTTTTTTTTTTTTTATCTTGTTCACTATTCTATAAATTTCATAGTATGTCTTGGAAAACATGATGGAAAGACTTTATTAAACATTAATTTGTTAAAATAACATAAACACCTTTATATAATGTAAATATTTCCAAAATTCCATTTGGAAGTGTGGAGGATTTGTGTGTGAATGTGTCTACATGTCTGTGTTTCTTAGTAGTTTTATGCATTTGTTATTTATTGTAATAGGAGTAAATGTGAATATTGGATACGAGGAAGATTATACGTGGTTGGTTAAATATGAAAACATTAATTTTGTTTCTGCTTCTGTCTGTGCGGGATAGTTCTTCGCGCCGGTTCAGTATGCGCAGCTGGCAGATATAACCTTTGGTACAGTATTAGTTTTGAGGAGAGCCTGCCTGCTGCTCACACATCCAAAGGAACCTGTTGTATTAGAGGGGTTGCACTCCTCAGACCCACTCAGAAGATGGAGGAAGAAATATATGCCTAGCTTCCAGTCTGCTTCCAGATTTCAAGTGCTGGTCTGTGATGATGTCGGCTTTCAGTCTGGTGCACCACTCCTTTAGTTCCTGATTCCTGTCCTGAAGAATATTGTTTTATGAGAGTTTTTAGGATTATAGTGTATAGATGTCATAACACATTTTTTTGCATATTTATGTACACATTATTGCAACTTTTAGTTTTACAAAACACTGTGATGCTCATTCGCATAACACTTTTTTAAACTATACTGGGGAGATAAGACCATGCACTGAAAGGTGTCCATGCAGTGGAGACCCAATGCTGCTGGGTGAACCTGGCCACTAGTGAGAAATGAATGGGGGGTGTAAACAAGTGCAGGATATTGCTGGAAGGCGAGTAACGAAGTAGCACTTTATTTATTCCAAACAAAATTGACAACTATATTTTTCTTAAACTGACATTCCAGCCATGATATGCATATTAATGCCATTCACAAGCTGTGCAGTAGACGTGTTTGGTTGAACATATCTCCAGGGATCAGCTTGGCAAGGGTTTGGGGGGCTAAAGACCTCTCCAGTGTGCAGGGAACCTCCTATTTCTATGTTCTCATAAAGATCATTTGATTTGGGTTTTTTTAGGCTATTTTAATCACTGCATTATATATAAGTTTTTTTATATACATTCTTTGTTCAGGAGGATGCATGGGACACTAGAATGTTCCTTTAACCTTCATAAATAGTATCCCTTGATTTAATTACACAAAACTATACAGCAGGGGAAATCATTAGCTCTTTTGGAATAAAGTTTGACATTTTTGTTCTGGATACTTGAAAAAAAATTAATTCCTTGGTTTGTATTGTCTTACTTTCAAAAAAGCTGTCATACATGAGTTGCACTGTACAAATAATATATTCATTTTAACATCTTCAGATTATGTTCTGTTATGTCTAGTGCAGGTGTAATAGTGTACACGTGAAAACAAATGGCGTTTGGTATGGTAACATACAGGTTTGCTTTGTCGTGAGGAGCGACTTGCTGCTGGCAATCTGATAATCTTCAAATTTTAGGCAATGCTTGGGTTATATTACATTGTGATAACCATCTCATGCAGTTATGCAAAATATGCGAGCACCCCTGGTAATTTCCTACTTTGAAATTACATTTTCATGAGTGACAGACAACTCTTAAAGGGACTGTAACATAAGAAAACATGCCTTTCATTATTGTGTAAAATGGAGTAAACTAGGTGTTAAAATTAATCTATTTTATGTGCACATATTGAGCCCTAAAATGTTTGTCTGCTTTAAAGGGTCAGGACCAAGCAGTGAAATTCTTTTAGAGGAGGGATGTTAAACCTATGGCCCGGCCTGATGGAAATAGAATAACCATAGAATGGCCCCTATAGTGAAGAGTAGGAGCCAACAGCCAGTAGGAGCTGGCACAAGTAGCGTGTAAGGCCTGGGGGTTGTGTTATTGTAAACGCCTGCAAATTGAGTCTTAGTCTTTGTGTTCTGCTCTTGTATGTGTGTTCTGTCTGTGAGTGTTCTAGTGTGACTGCCTGTCAGCATTGTCGTGTGTGCGCACCTGTGATGACTTATTTGCCTGTAAACGATGTAAGTGGAGTTTGCGTTTTAGTGTGTGTTTTAGAGTGTTGTGACTCCGATCTAGAGTGACCAGGTTTCCTAATTACCATTTAGGAGCACTTACTTTCAAGAGCGAGTTGCATCGGTGCGTTGCTTGAGCTCGGGAAAAACGTATCTGCCAGTATTTCCACAACTAATCACTGGCTACTTAAAAAAGGTCATACTTCTATACATGTTAGACATAGAGAAAGAAAACAAAACAAGTTGCGATAATTAACATATTTTTTATTGTTTTTTAAAACTATGTATAAATTACTAACCATATATAATAAACTGCAAAAAAACATTTCAACATATTTCCTAATGTATAAATAACAGATATATAACTGTAAATATATTCTTGAAAATTCTTGTCTGTGGTAGCCTCCTCTCTGTGGCCGAACAGCCCACAGGGCACACGGCAGGAAGGCCTCAAACAGGGAAGAAGTGGTCAGGCAAGCCAGGTAAGAAGCAGAAGATCACAGGAACAAGCTGAACCAGGAGACCACGAACTGAGTCCGAATGGGTAGGATCCACGCAGAAAGCTGCTAGCAGTAGCAGAGGACCAAACACAGAGCTGCAGCAGTAAGCTGTATACGCTGCAATGCAAAGGCCTGGATTGAGAGATATTTAAGGAGGAAGGCAATTCTCCAGTAAGCTGGTGCAGCTCACATAAGGTCATTAGCATACACGGTTCTTCTATTCTGACAGGTGACCTCTAGAGACTCCAAGTAGACATTACATCTGCAGGGTGGAACCCTAACACATGCTTACCCTGAATCTACCCCTGTGAACAAAATATTATATATCATTCTGTTCCCTCAATGGTAAAATAGATTGTGTACCTTAACCCAAGACCCGAGCATCTTTGTGAGGACTGTTTAGGTCGTACATCTTCCTTTGTTTTGCGATTGTGGGATATTTAAATGCTATATAAGCAAAAAATGAATCTATTTGTTTGCATTCTTTGATGTATGCTTTTATTTTATAGATAAATCAGTGTGCTAATTTAAATAGTTTTTTTTTTTTTAATGAGAATGCCAGATTTAATTTACTATTAATTTCAAATCGAGAGCAAAGTACTAATTATGTCTATGTACAAACACTTCATATCTCTCTCCCAACATATAAAACTT
This sequence comes from Spea bombifrons, assembly GCF_027358695.1. NCBI lineage: Eukaryota > Metazoa > Chordata > Amphibia > Anura > Pelobatidae > Spea > Spea bombifrons. Next base: position 19,146,023 of record NC_071090.1, on the reverse strand, counting down.
ATGCTAGTAGAGTGGCAGGGAATACATCTATTTTTTTATATTTTTAAATGTAAAAAAAATATCTTGATAAGCTTCTGTGGGCCGCAAATCACATTACCCTAAGCAGGCTCAGATTGGCCTTCTGGCACACCCGGCAAACATTTATGCACAACATCCTACCTTCATCCTACATCCTACCTACATCCTTCCTCAATACATTGTCCCTAAAGATTTTTTTTTATTATTATTATAATTCTTGATCATGCCTCGAATTGTCACTGGCCATAATCCTGAGATGGTCAAAAACATCTTTATACTTTTATAGGAAGTTTGCGATATAATAGATTTATCAGCTGTTAAGTATGATCACGGACGACATTTCACAGAAGGCGTAAAGTCGTGTTTTGGAAAGTAAAGAAATACCTGGCGTGTGCTTAATGTTCGTTTTGCTGCCTTAAATGTTGACTCGCTCGCTCAAAGCTTAAAAAGTGGTCTCCAAAGTCCTATTCAAGATATTGCAAGACTTACTTGAAATACATCTGGTAACATCCCCTCTGCCTACTGCTAAAGCCACACAGCTGTTCATTTACACAATCAATCTGACTAATGGTACTGGAGATGTTGAGGACTGATGATAAATGCCAACGCAATGGCCATTTTGAATTTGAGCTATAGTTAATGCTTTACATACGGGGAGCCTTTTTGCATAGAGCAATTATCAATCTATAAAGTGAAGTGCATTCAGTGAATTTATATGGTAATTTATTGCTTGTAGCGATCAATAGTCTGACTTTCCATAAACGATAAGCATCTTTCAAAGATAATAACTATGTTCGTAATAAAATCAAATAAGTATACTTGGTAAAGTAATATGTTTCTTTCTTTAGTTTATGTACAGTGCTGTGAAGAGGTAGTCCTTCCTTCAGAATTCCTTCTAGTTTTGCTCATTTGTCACATTTAAATGTTTCAGATCATCAAATTAATTTTAATAGGAAAAAAGATACAGCTTCTAAATGGTCATGCCATGTACTGAAGGTACTGAGTTAATTAAAATCGATATTACCCATGTGAAAAAGTAACTGCCCCCCCCTAAACCTAATAACCCATTGTGGCAAAAACTGCAGTCAAACATTTGGGAAAACTGGCAATGAGTCTTTTACATCGCTGTGGAGGAATTGTGGTGAAATTTCTTGGCAGAATTGTTTAATTCAGCCACATTGAAGGGTTTTCCATGAGCAGGGTTTTAGCTGCTCTTTTAAGGTCATGCCTCAGCATCTCAAGTCAGGACATTGATAAGGCCACTCCAAGACCTTCATTTTGTTTCTTTTGAGCCATTAAGAGGTGGGCTTGTTTGTGTGCTTCTCGTCATTATCCTGCTGCATAAACCAACTGCACTTGAGCTTTAGCTCGTGAACTGACGGGCGGACATTATCCTTCAGGATTTTCTGATAGCAGAATTCATGCGTCCATCAATTATGGCAAGCAGTCCCAGACCATCACACCACCACCACTGTGTTTTTCTGTAGGTATGATGATCTTACGTGGAATGCTGTGTTAGCTTTACGCTTAAGATTGGAAATTCCTCTTATATCAGAATTACTATATATTTGTGGAAATTATAGGGCAAATATTAGATGGCATACATGGCTGTTTCAAAGTATTTTTTTATTATTATATTATATTATTATATATTATATTATATTATATTATTAGTATCATATTAGTTTCAGTCACTATACAGGTTTGTAATGGTAATCACAAAGAAATTAAATAATAAATAAAACACAAAGTGCATATTTCTGGAAAGTAGACAACCTGGGGTATTTGACTGAGATACTATTTTTTTGTTTTTATATGTGAAAGTACACAAAAAATGTATTTCAATGCTCCTCCAGATTAAATAAATAATCCAAATGTATAGGAGTAAAATATAAAATGTGGTTGTATGTTTTTTTAAGTTTTTTTATTATGAGATTTAGTTACTTGTGGGGGCGGGGTGTTTTTCTGCTCTACACACAGCCCTACATTATTTATGATGTCATGATACGTTTTTGGGCAAATCTTTTCACTAAGGCATAGAACGTCATGAACGTTTTAGGGGTTAAAAACTGCATTTTGTGTTTACTTTTTTTTTTGTTAAAAAAAGATGGTGCTATCATCTTTCCAGTTAATGACTGCATGCCTTGGATTTCTTTATCCTCCAACATACATTTTTGAATTGCTAAGCATTGAACGAAGAATATATTAAACAATATCCTTGTGTTATCTCAGCTAGACATAAAACATTTTTACAACACACATAGAACAAACCAGCACTTAGTACCCTTGGTATTGAGAAATGTGGAGTCACAAATAGAAGGACCTTCACCCACCAAACACCTGCAGGACAGGATGCTCTCAAACCCTTTATCCCGATCTGGAATTAATAATAGGCAGCTTGAGAACTAAACTAATCATTTCCTTTGCAGAACCAGCTGAGCTGAGAAACGTTAAAAGCTTTTCCCACGGAGAACTGGACCTTCCCTGATTTAGTGTGGACTTTGTGTCACATCTGACAGCACTTTGCAGAGAATCCGTTCACCAGTGCGAGAAAAAATTATATGATTTAATGTTTGTATCTGAAAATTATTGTTTAGTTATGGAAGCACGTGTGATAGATAATGGATTTGGGAGGATTTAAAAAGTATGGTGCTGCAACTCTGCAAGTGACACTAATAATTCCAGGACTGTTCTTGAACTTCGAGAAGTGCCACACATTTCAAACACCTTTGTTCTTCAAAAAATACAGTAAACACATTTATAACCCCAATGTCTTACTATTCTCACAGAAACACTATGCAGAGCTGACTAGTCCATCCCTTTTTTATTGATACAAATTAGCCTGTCTAGTAATCGAGTATACCAGGAACAGCTCAGTACCATGTCCCTCTTTAGGTCAGACTTTGGGGCTCCAATTTTTCCCTGTCCCTGTGGCCAAAGCTATAGCCATGGAACTTGGTGCAAGGTCAGAAGAGGTCATACCCTGGAGGCACAAAGACCAAGAATGCGCAAGGGCATTGCTGCGAAGTTGCTCAAGCACACCCCTTACCTGCAGCATATCGGAGAGCTGCCCCTCTTGCCCAGCGGAATTTATGGCCCTACCTGTTCATACCCTATGAAGTTTGTTGGGTGTAAGCACATCCTGCATCCCAGAAAATGTGGGAGCTATCAATGAAAATTGACAGTCTCAAACTTATAAGCAGATATATCCAATAGCCAAAGCATAAAAGCTCACTAGTTTTGCCAAGTCACCCCCATATAATGTGAGGAAAATGCAGTATTGCTAAGACCAGACACAACATTGTTTCATATCCTGGACCAGGACCAATTATGTAAAAGATCAATCAACCGGTGGTAAGTTTGGCAAGTTTTTAAATAACGTTTCAGTGGCAAGCTGGGTCCAGTTTTATGTGAGGCTGAACATACCTTTTAAATGAGATCTGTGCATTGCTGTGTAAAGGATAACATGTCATTGTAATGTTTAGCTGTTTTACTAGTGTATCATCTACCTTTTATTTCATTGTTCAGCTGAGCTGGGACCAAGTCAGGACCCGACTTATGAGCCAGGCTGGGTATGCCCACAGGCTTTTTTACTTGCTCACACTCCTCCACTCAGATCTAGAGTTACACTGCACAGGCCCTAGACAAGCTAACAATCTAGACCTGACCCACCTATAGTTACATGCCACATTCACCTCTACTACACACATTTCCACCTTTTTACCCTCTGTGCTCAGCTGTGACGGCTACTAATAGAAGTGGGCAGCGCAAAAAAATATATACATTTTAAAGTAAATAAGCATGTTTTTTTAACCAGCTTTCACTGTAACTCATGCCCAATAGCTTCATGTTTTCCTGAAATGCCTGTGGTTTTCCAGGGATTCCTCATGCAATGACCACCCTTGGGCAGAATTGAATCCTAGGAGTGAAATAGTTCAGCATGGCTGTGAAGGCATGGTGCTTGACGTCAGCTCATATAGTCATAGTTGGGAATTACAATACATAGGGGCCAAAGATACAGTTGATACACAGGTACTAACTGAGAGGTCGTACCAAACATGCAGAAGCTGTGGGTTGCTCTTTGCTGCAGTCTGGTAATTCATATCACAGGATATGCGTTTGTTGGTAGTTATTAATACAGTTATTATTTCTAAAATAAACAGTGGAGGAAACCAATCAATCATAATCAAAGCGAGAGAGATCAATACTGCCTCTCAGAATCTGGCTGCCTTCAACGCTAATTTGTTTAAGAATAATAGATTTGATTACACTTATAAATAACTAATGGACTGAGGGGCTGGAAGGTGGAAGAGGGATTAGGAGGGTTCAGTTGTTTCTGGCTTTTTGTTACCCTTATGGAAATTTCTTGTTTTTTGTGTTCTCATAAGGAAGATATTACGAACCCGTTTCAAAGCTTGAGCAAAGAAGAAGGCCAAAAAAATGTTCTTTAGTAACTTGTAAAGACTTAGTTACCTTGGAACTCTCGGCATTAGCACAGGTCTCACAGTTTGTACACCATTCTCGGGGTAAATGGGCAGATTCTCAGGGTCACACAATCTGAAGCAGACCCCTTCATATTCTACTCCGATTTAATGATTACTGTATGTGAGAATTCCAAATGGTGGTTTCCTCACTGGCATATAACAGGTAAAATCCCTGCTTCAATGCAAAATACTTTATTCAGAATCTGTAAGGACTACGTTTTGTTGCCAAAATTATTAAGTCGCTACGAAAGAATCTTTGCAAATAAGTTCCCAGATACTGTTACGAGAGATAACTTTACGAGAGATAACTTTATCCCCAATACTGAGCACACACGCCTTCTGCCCACAAAAAGCATATGACAGAACGCTGTTCCTCTTTGGTGCAATGTATAAGGTTCGAAGCCATCTTCACCCCAGGGTGGAAACTCTTATACTAAACTGCAAGGGCAGCCGGCTAGCCAGACAGAACTAGTCACATGACACGCTGAGACAGGACCAATTACTACTCCTCCCGCTTCACCATTTCCAACGGAAATGTGCGGACACTTTTCGAACGTTCCTCATACATTACGTTAAGCATGCTGTATTTGCGCCCCCATTTGTCATCTGAGTAGTTGATAGTAAGTGGAACATAATGGAACCAGTCATATGCTTGTTGCATAATTATATTAACAATTCAGCCGACACACATATATTAGAAATACAGTAGGTTATAAAATGTGCCCTGACCTATACAATAGGCTGCCAAATTATGTATGATGCATAAAGAAGAAAAAAGCGGAAATTGTATACCGACATAATCATATCCTTTTTATGGAATTTAATACAAAATTTGAAGTTATTCAAAGTTATTGAAATATTTATTTACTTTTATGTTGTTAAATGAGTTCTGAGGACCCCGCTTATTCCTTTAAGTAATAAGGAGAAATAGTCTCATAGACCAGGGGGCTACATTCATCTAATATAGTAATTTGTTTTATATATATATATATATATATATATATATATATATATATATATATATATATATTATATATGTATCAGAGCTAAAAAAGATATACTTAACCGCCTTCCAGTCTGCCAGCATTCAATGTTTTCATCAACAAAATTTTAAGTTTAAAAGCATTTCAAAGCTAGGTCTACAGAACAAGATGGGAAATTGCATAATGGCATTTCATCTTGTTTCTGTAAATTAAATTGCTTTTGATAGGCGGCACGATAAGCTTTTAAAAAAGGGCACTTTTAACTCTTAGGGTTATTGTTAAGTAGAAAGCTTTATTCTTAGTATTCATCAAGCTCAACCCTTCTACCTATCATTCCTGCTTTTGATCCAAAAGAAGGCAAAGAAAACCAAAACAAGTAACCTTTTTTCTTGTTTTTTTTTCCCAAAAAAAAAGATCCTTCTTCTTGATCCAAATAGAAATCTGCCTTTAGGAATCACTAAAGGCAGATTTCTACTTGGATCAAAAAGCTCTAAAATATTAATGTTATATTCTATCATTTATAGTCCTGCATGTTCTGCTTTTCTAAAAAAAAAATCTAGACCTTTTTTGAGGGCATCCATTGTATTTACTATTACCATCTCTCTTGGCAGTGAATTCCTTACCTTTATTGCCCTTACTGTATTTGTTTTGTTGTGTATGAAATCTTCACTCTTCCAGTCCCAGAGGATGACCTCTTGTTCTTTATACATTTCTGTTAATCTTAAAAACAAGGGTCACAGTTCTTTTGGATGACAAACTGAATAAGTTCTAGGACCACCAGATGTCAGAAACATTTAGAGTTTCTAGCACCATCGCCAAACTATTGCCCCCTCCTTGTGCATGCAGGTTCACTACCTTATAGGTAACTGGTACCTACTATACCGGTACCTATGCAGGTACCTGGTGGTCACCAATATGCTAGGGCAGACTCTGTGTATAGCTAAAGAACTGGGTCAGTACAAAAGTGATTACTGATAGGCTAGACAGCTAATTGTCATACCCTTCTCAGACTACCTGGAGTGCCCCCTCTCCTGGTACATGGCTGTGATCGGGGGCAGTGGTGTCCTCGGACAGTCCTAAAAGGGCATAAAGCAGGTGGGGAGTGGGGAGAGAGTGGATGTGACCAAGTACAGCTCCTGTGTCTGGGGACTGTGAAATCAGTTATGGATGACAACACTACAACAAAGCAAGAAATCAGTGCACATCTAGCAAGTACTATTTAAAAGCACCTATCTGAAGAATAAATAATGGGGATTCCATCACACTATGAGGCCTTGTATATTACGTAGCCCACCAATATAACTTCAGCTAGTCCTATCTAATTTTACATGGCTATTATGTTTATCATGGAGCTAAATCAGTGGGACTGCATGGCCTTTTAACCCACTGAGACTTTCCTGCAATTTAAAGCAATAATGAGGCACCTGTGTGGTAGGTGGGGAGGTTAAACCCTAAGGACTCACCAGAACTTGCAAATATACACAAAAAAACAGAAAGGGAAGCACACCTTGCAAAGTGATGTAGTAGTGAGTGATGCTACAGAAGACAGGTGATTTTTATACGCAGGGCCGGACTGGACTACCAGTAAACTTGCACACCAGATGCCTGTGTTTTTTTGGCCGCAAGCCTTCTGTGAAGACCTACTCTGGACGAGTAGATGGGTTTCTTCCAATTCCAAACTGATGGCCGTCTTCCAAAAGTAAGCATGATGTGTCTTTCATTTGCTGCACTAAGTTTCCTTGGCCAACCACTGCATTATGATCAAGATTGCTTCCTTTGTGCTTGGACAGAGCATCTGGAAGCACGTGGCTGCCTTGAAATTGTCTTGTTGCAATGCTCAGTCTTGCCATGGTGAATGACTTTTGACATGGAACTGTCTTCAGCGACCTCACCCTGTTAGTGAATCTGACTGTTCCTCATCCAGTTTTACAGCTGTTTCTGTTTCAGTTAATGATTGTGTTTTAACCTACGTATCAAATTGATGACCATTGGCACCTGTTTGGTATAATTGTTTGTAATCATAAATATATCCCCACAAAGTTCCTGAAGAAATGATGCAAACGGTGGTCACACAAATGTGTTTGATTTAGATTTTTCTTCTGCTCATTCACTTTGCATTTTGTTAAATGAAAAAAAGAAACCATTAACAATGTTGCAAAAGCAAGTATGGATTTATTCATTTTCTTTACAATGTTTTTTTTTTTTTAAAATAATAAAAAAAAATCCATCTATACATTCTGCATTCAAACAATTTGCAGTCTGGTCTATTCTATAGCACCAAAAAAAGCAAAAAGCCAGAAATAAGTAGCAAGTGAAATCTGTAGAAACTTTAATCTATTTCTATCTATACAAGGAATATATTGAAGTCTGACATACGGGATTCAGCAATCTGTAGCCGCCAGTGAGTGGGTCTGCACAGAGCACCAGCTGCCCATCAGTGTCTTATAAAAAGAGGGATAGAAAGTGAAGGAGATAAAGGAGAAAGTACATTACGGACTTCTCTCCCCCCGAAGTTAAGAAAATCCAATTTCACTCGCAGTCAAGTGTGTGCGGAGCTGCGCTGAAAAGTGATGGGATATGGAGTGAGATCTCTAAAGCACAGAGGAGAAAAATAACAACTAGCTGGAGAGGGTTTTTAGACAGTCCAGTGGCTTACGGCCAATGATACCATAGGTTAGCATTGAATGGAGACATTTTAAGAAATATACAGAAGGGTACAAAACAACTACTGGGTGAACCCCTGCCCTCCAGCTGATGGTGGACCACAATTTCTATTAAGAAGGTGTCTGGTGACGATGGCAATTGTAGGCATTTTTCAGCCCATAAATATTTGGAGAAAAGTTTATACGTAAAAGCGAGCATTGTAGTATGAAATAATACCTTTTTTATTGGACTAACTTTCCATTTTAAGAACAAGTCAAAAGCAATATTAACCACAAAACAAGTTAGTGTTGCTTTTGACTTGGCAAGGGAAGGTTGATAACCTCATCCTTGAAATGGAAAGTAGGTCCAATAAAAAATTCATACTACAAAACGTATTTATTTTACATCTACATTACTGGTCTAACACCACTATCCCGAGCAACAGAAAACACTAAACATATTGTCTGGGTGGAATATCTAGAGGGAAAGAAGTTAACTTCTTCTATAATTAACCAGACAACTTTATATAATTAAAGTTATCTATAATAGCAATTTAAAAGATGTTCATGTTATAACATCAGCTGATTGGGAGTTGTGCTGGACCTGACCCAGGGCAGAACTGCTAGCCATCCCCTCTGTGGCCAAGAGAGGCTGTAGCCATTTTCTTGAGGCTGGTGGACTGCTGCCGCCATAGCCCTAGTTGGACTAGGCCAGAAAACGTTGCTGGGTATATCCCCGTTTCCTACCTCTGTCATTTTTACATAGTTTCACACCTTTTCTTTAATTTATGCATCTCTTTTCTCCACATTAGCCCAAAGAAACCTTTTTTCTCTGCCTCAAGTGAACATTACGCATAGGGGAAGAATTATATTTTAGTTGCCCTATAAAAAAAATATTAAGGAAACACCATCACATAAAAAGAATAGGCAGTGGGAAAAATGTGCATAAACCTAGAAACACTATTATGTTCACCCTCAACACATTTTTTGTTTGCACTCTGATTTTTCATAAAACCCCAACATACATTAATCCTCTGAGGGACCCCCTCAGACCAACAGGGGCCCTAAACGCAATAGATTGTAAGCTCACAAGAGCGAGGCTTTCTTCTTCTTCTTGTCTTTGTTTAATATCCAACGTCTCCTATTGTAACAAAGCTACTGAATCTGTTGGTGCTATATAATCAATGTAATCTTAAATGAGAGTGCCATCTCTGGTTATAGTCTTTTTCAATCCCATGTTCCTCTGAACGTCCTTGAAAATGTTTCTAAATGTCGCTGCTATATCAATGTCCTCTGATGTTTTGCTAACTTGAGTGTTGTTACACACTTCGTTACATTAATTTATCCATAGTGCCCGGTCACAAAAATGTGAATAGCGCTTATTGGCTCAACTAGCATTGTCTTCAGGAGCGTGGTTCAGACTGCGTCTAGCTTTAGTTTCCTTTGTGTTTCCTCTCTGTATTGAATGAGCACTTCCGGACATTGATATTTGTGAACATTTGGTAACAAGAGCACTAAGAAAGCATCATACAATAATTCATATTCATGTCTAATTACAAATACACATTGTTTGGAACCACAGCTTCCATTCTGTCTTTAGCGATAAAGATATTGTAATTGTAACAAGATAAACCTATTAATGTTAAAGAAAAATGTATGCAATGGAGCTTTTTATTTCCTGAAATGTCAACTATTAACCTCAGTTATATGAAACAACTCATGAGATCATATTTTTCACATTTATATGCTTTAAATTTACAAGATGCATTATCCCCACCTGAAACCTGGGGTGACCTTCCATGTATGAAACTGCTTCTTTCAAGGGTGATTTAGTATGGGACATCTCCACTAGGAGCTCCAATATGTTACCAAGTTAGAGCATGCAAAAATGGGACTCTGGCAGTAGGGTTCATCTACGTTGCTGAAAACCATAGGGTCACCCTTGCCTGGAATTATGTCTTCCTAAACTACAATAGTATCTGTGTTAAGATTAAGAGTTATGATGTGGGCTTGAGGAAAGGATGCTGGCTCAGCATTAGGAAAGAAGACTGAGCCAGAGCAGACACAACTTGATGCAACTTGGCCTTCCCTATCGCAGATGGATGTCACAGTACCCACTTTTTCAGACAGCCTAAGCTCTAGCTTTTGTGGGCTTGCTTTTCCCATCTACTTCTAATTCATGTATAGGAAGTGAAACATTGGAAACAGAAAAACATACAAAAGGGTACACATTAAAGGTCAACCACTCTACGAACACATTAGTCACAGTAATGTTAGTTATAAATAAAGAGATCCCTTGGAATTTCATAGGAAGAAAGAACTGCTGACCCAACAGTATTAATTATGATGAATCTGTTGGCCTTCCTTTGTGTTCATATTTTGTGTTAGGTCTTGGCACAAATAAAGTCTTAATTAAAGGTTTGGAATTTTGATTTTGGTGCTCACTAGAGATTAGCTGATTTGTTTTAGAAGCAGCTATTTGCAGTTTCTTAAAAAAAAAAAAAAAGTTTCAATCAATACAACCAAAAGAAAACGTCTTCGTTTTCATGCTCCCTTAATATATATTTTTTACTAAATTTCTAACTGCTCTCTCCAGTCCAGTTTAGCTTTACTTTCAAATAGCATATGTAAATCTTTTGAGAAAACTGATTAAATTCTTTCGAAATAATACAATTCAATAACCATGGAAGCCTTGCAGTTTCTATTACTTGAAATTAAGCGTTACTGACACTTTAAAACCATACTATTTTGGTATTATTAAAAGGATGGTTGGGAAACCATTGGTCTCAATTAGAATATCAACACAGAGATAAGGCGATGAGAAGTGTTATTGCTGATCAGGACACTCTCAGTCAGAGAGACGCTGGGACCAAGCCAGAAAATTCTTAATTAACTCACCGGGACCCCAAGAGCTTTGAATGATTTCAGAAAGGTTTATCAATAAAAATCCATAGACCAAAACATGCATTTTCTATGGCTTCCAGATTGCATAATGTGTTTGCATTAAATATGGCTTTGGAACAAAAAATGTAAAGTCAAAATTAAGGGGCAAACAGAGAATTTTGTATGCGCCCAGCTGTCAGTATTCACCAATACTCTTGCTGAAAAAGTGGCTCTTAAAATCCCTGTGTCAGCTGGCTTCTATATATAATGTAGACTGCTTGTGTCAGCTACAGAGTCGTGTAATAAAAAAGGCAAGGTATGGTATGATTTAAATCTTAAACAACTGTAATTATGCATTAGGGAGCCAAGAATTATATTAATATTTATAAGAAAAGACCTGAATCGCAATTGCTACCATTTTAGCGGATCAACGATATAAAAAGCCAAACAAAACATCATTTTTTTAATTTATTTTTTTAGAATAGTGTCTTTTTTCTTGCATTTCAGAAATAATCTACCTGGATCATACCATCGTACCACACCACCACCTCTTTCACTTTTCCATTCTAAATTATCCCACCACTTTCGCATGTTGTGGTTACCATACATTAACTCACCCCCCATCCAAACACATATGCAAGTTAAACATGCATTCCAACACACAACCTGGTACATGACGGAGTTACTAACACAAGACCCGGTCCCACTGACAACAGTGTATCCACCTTCTATGCCCATCTGACGCTTCTTGAAAATCAAGAACTGACACATCTAGACTAGGACACCCCCAACCTCACATATACCATGGACTCTATTCACTAAGCACTCAAAATTATCCTAGGACGGACGTTGTACAGGTAGCGACATCTGGGTAAACCAAAAGTTTATATGTTCTTTATTTTTTATTGTTCTTTATTTTTAGGTACATATACTTCGGCTCTTCTTTTGGTTTATAGGATTGCCAGATATTGCAGGACATTTTCTGTAAATTGCATTACATTTTCAATAAAAAAAGACACATGACAAATTGTAAACAGTTTGTTTAAGATAAAAAAAACAACAACTGGAGTACGGAGCAATGGAGGAAGGTGCCCTGCTCTGATGAATTCCATTTTCTTTTACATCACGTGGATGGTGTCCAGCTGTATGTGCTTCACCTACCTGGAGAACACATGGCACCAGGATGCATCCATGGAGGCCCCACATCGCAACTTACAGGACATAAAGGATCTGCTGCTAATGTCTTGGTGGCAGATACCACAGCACACCTTCAGAGGTCTAGTGGAGTCCATGCCTCGACTGATCAGGGCTGTTTTGGCGCCAAAATGGGGGACCTACACAATATTAGGCAGGTGGTCATAATGTTATGGCTGATATACAGTATATATATTCATTTTAAAAAAGACTTACAGTTCACCTTCTTTTAAAGTTATAAACTACTATAGCTTATAAGACCATGCTGTTGTTACTGCATTAATCAATTTCGCTAAAGCATATTTATACCTGGGAACTCTCCGGCTTGACCTGGTGTCTCCAATAAAGTGGTCAAAGAGGGGCACTTTTGTTTTAGGGAGCGTGGTTACACGTGTGGATATGGGTGGAGCTTTACGCATACTTTTAACTTTGTGCCCTAAATACCTTCATGTGATAAACAAGACCAAAATATACTCACATACCCTGTGCAGAATAACAAGGGTTTGTCTAATACTTCCTTTGATTCGCTTCCTTTCATGTAAATCCAGAGCATTTTTTTTTGCTGTTGCTAATCAATGGAATCCACATGCATAAAGAGTTATAAGAGCCCATAACTGGTAATAAGGATTAGGCTGTCATACTAGATTTGTGAACTAAAAACACTCGGATCCTTGAACATACTGATCAATAAACACGCATTTTTCAAAGTGTACATTTAACCGATGTGAATTGTATATATATCCCATAGTTTATGCTTTATTTGTTTTTCATCTCAAACTGCAGGGAGGAAATTAAATGTGTTAATTAAGCCAGCTTGCCTGTGGTAGATCCACGGCCCCCGTCAGAAAAGTACTCATGACCTGCGAATTGCATTCTATTTAAAGTTCTAGGGGCCCCATGCAATCATACCATGATAAAACATCAACTCACTTAAAGTAATTCCCGTTCTAATCCTTTTATAAAATGGAACATTAAGGGTTTATTTTAAACAGTGTTTAGTAAATACTTAGGGGCTATAAATACTATATATAAATAATAGGGGCTGGGACAATTTACACATTACCACCGACATTTCTTTAAATATCACATCTGACCTTAGTTGAATGCCAACGATTACTCGCAGCAGAATATTAAGACCTTTCTAACCAGACTGTGTCCTTCCAGTGCGCTCTCTTCACTTTCTAAGTAGACCTTTTGGTGAGTCTTGGTGTGAATCAGGTTTTGGGGTCGACAGTACTGGGAGTGCTCCTGGGTTGAATGTTGCCTACCGCAGGAGAACTGTGATTTTCTTGTTACCCTTTTAACCTCTCATAACATCACTCTTTGGGGGAGGAATTAGGGTCGGAACATCCTCGACTCACAAAAGGTCAGACCACATTACATTCCATACAACCCTATACACATATATCATTGTGGTCTCAACGGTGCTCTAAAAAAAAGCAGAAACTGGATCCATTAGGAAAAGGATAGAAAGCAGGTGGAACATATACAGGATGAAGAATTATTACAAGTATTATGTCCTCAACCCAATTTACTGGGCAGTAGCCATAACGTGTAATTTGGAAATATTTAACAATCAAAGAACAAATTACCATCATTCAAATCCAAACCTGCAAATAAACATTTGTCTTTAGTATTGTATTTTGGCCAAAGCATACAAGCTTACCTGCCATGTCAGAGAACACCTTCTGGAGGTGAGAAGAAACTGTTACCTTCCTAACATAAAATTACCAGCCTTCCAGTCCAAGAAAATATGTGATAAGAAAGGAGGCAAGATCGTTATTAAGCCATACCTTCTTTCAAGGTAGTGCTGACACTCATTCTTACACACACACACACACACTTGCCATGCACAATCTCTGAGCCTGTCTTTAGAGTAGCTACTGATGGTCACGTAACATTGCATTATATGACCCTACTGAGCCCCCCCCCCCGAGCGAACCAGCAAGCCCCTGTGTTAAGAATTCGGACTGCCTCTGCCCCAAGGCCAACTTGCGTTCTTTGCCTCCTACGTTACCCCTTAAAAATTGCTTTACTGCAATGCCTGGTTCTTTTTTTGTAAAATCCTACTGTTACATTCCACAAAGCATAGTAACTTTTACATATTTTTCAGCACCAAACTTTTGGAGGTTCTACCTTCCATTAAAAATGGAAATTTAAAAAATTAAAAATTTAGTTTTCCCACAATTTAATCATTAAGGACAGCTCATCAATACAGTCTGCCACAAAATCAGTATTTCAAAAAAGGAGAACCTATTAAACCTTCTAGATCTTATCAGACAGAAAACGGTGACTTCGGCAGCTACCAACGATAAAAGAAACAGAGAGCTTCACAGGAAACGTCGTAGAGTTAAAAAAAAAAACAAAAAACAAATGATGAATGTACTCAATATGTTAGAAAGGGCAGTTCAGTATTGACCTGGTTGAAATATTAATTTCACGTAAAGCAAGGAAAGTTCATGCCCCCTTGTACTACACTGTGGTCAGGCCAATCTACAACACTAGGTGTATCTCGATTCAACGGGTTAAGAAGAGAAAGTCAAAAAAGAAAAGCAATGATGGAAATTAAAGATGAAAATGTACTATGTTCAAAGTAACCTAAATTCTGCACACTGAAGAAATTAGTTTTACAGAGTAGCTTTTATAGCCTAGAAGTATATAACCAGAAAACAAACTATGAATAAATGATGTCTTGTTAGTGCAGAGCTGAAATCTAACAAAAAAACCTGCCAATGAATTGTACAGTTCAGCAACAAATGTTCTCTATATTTTGCAAATAGCAATAAGATTAAGGAATTTATTTCCAGATGCGACTGCAATTCAGTATGGAAATGTGATATGAAAATGGATTTTACGTGAAGGATGTTATTGAAATCTATATGTCATGCTGAGGTTACCCGGTAATAAGTATATTAAGTTAAGTTATAGTGAAGGGTGATATTGCACTAGACTTACTTTGATCCGGAGTCGAGGTAATTGTTCAGCTTTTGGCTGTGTACTTAACAATAGCTATGAAGTCATTTAATGGTTGCCTTCATTTGCATCAAAAACAGAAATAGGGCAAGCACTGGGTAGTAGGAGCAGGTGTTGATGAAGAACGATGAAAGCACAAAGGTGTTAGCTCTGAAATTTATGAAGCCCTCGTTTAATAAATGTATAATAAACTAGTGGACTCAGCTGTCACTAGTAGGTGAATCCTGGCCCACATCCTTTTTGGAACCCTACAATCGACAGCGATACACTAAAATGCTGGTGAACAGTCAGGGATTCCGTAGGGTCATGTCTGGTGGACATCCTTTTATGGGCAACTTGGCATACATCAGAGGGTAGCAAGGTATTATAGTGTGGCAGGTCCAGTGGGGCAGATTATCCTCCTAGACAATCAGATCCCCTGGTGTGCCGCTTCCCAGTGTTTTATTCTTTAGGTGGAGCCAGTGGTGTTTATAGACCTATGAGATCGGATAATATTGAACCATTCGTTTTAGAATTACAATTTTTCAATTACAGGGGAATTAAACAAGCAAATTGGCATTACATTTCGGGAAAGGATACTGCAAAAAGGTAGAAAGGAAAATACTATGCAAAACTATATAGTAAATAACACCCAGAGAAAATTCTGGTTTAACACTGAGCTGAACCTGCCATTTGGGTCGAGTCCTCATCAGTCCAAACACGCTACCCTCTCATATGCCTAGACCAATACATATAAATATACTGATGCATTTCTGTATATAATGTATACATATAATATACAGTATATAATACATGCATATTATTCATATTGACAATAAATATATATACACAACCTATTCACAAAGGCTGGTACCCTTCCAGTGTCCAAGCATAACTACACCAACTACATGCATAAAAGCTTTGGTCATTAAAGGCATCAGCCAGACAAATATTGTCGCTACAGAGCACATGGTGCCGCCACACCAATAAAAACATAGTAATTGATGTGTCACATCAACAAACATATGTATGTCCTAAGCGAAGCAAACTTTTGTGACAGCTATCCAAACAAGCATGCAGACCTGGTGTCTTTATTGTGAAAACAAGATACAAGGGAGAGTCCCATCTGAACACACATTCAGACCGGTGTCACACGCCTGCTAATGATTTATCAATATAGTCTGCAGACTGTCACCAGTGGTGGTCTTCTGCAAGATCTTTATACCGAACTGTGACTTCTATGTCCAGGAGCTATACATTACGGTCCATATATATTGCTGACCATTCCTCAGCCATCATTCTGGCTGACCATGGATAATCAGAGTTGGCAGGTTGCTTGTTTTAAACTCCAGTGTTTAGGCACACCTTATATCATGTAATTGTAGACAGAAATACGGTTAACTTTTTTGCGCAACTTTGTAAATCTTAAGTAATTTGCAGTGCCGCACCCCAAAATCAGTTTTTTTAAGTGGAGGTTAGGTGATTTGGTTCACTTATTTTATTGGGTGGAAGAGTAAGGGAAAAAAGATAATAGGATGTTGGAAAAAAATAATCATCTCTCATTTTGTTTCGGCAAACAAAATAGTACATTGTGTTTTGTTGCATCTTACTTTGTAATTTAGTATATACGACCACTCCTTTTCAGGTTTATTTCAATATTCTCACCTTAAACGCCTAAATTTTGGACCTAAAATAAACAGCGGAGTGATTATGAACCTAAGGAAATAATATTTTATTAAAAAAAAACATAAATTCTGCAGTATTAAGGATATAAGAGAGTGATTAGCCTACAAACTAAACATTTCTTTGCCTTTAGGGGTTTTAGCAGCACCCTTCACACAGCAGCTAATTGTTTCATTAAAGGTTTTTAATATTAATATTTCATACGTATTTATATTCATATATAGAAAATGATCTTTTATTGCGTACTATAACTGAGCATGAGTGGGTTGTTTTTTTCTATGTTTTTAGTTATAAATAATTTGGTTTGGGTTTTTTTTTTGCATTTTGGATGCATTTCATAAACACTTCTTTTAGCCCAATTAAAGCTAAAAACAATAGAGAAAACGCAAACAATATTTGGCCGCATGAAGAATGGAATCCTTCCTCTTGATCCAAATCTATCTGTGGAAGTTTTTCTTGTTGAGACTAAAAAAAACACGGAAATGTAAAATTTGGAAGAAAATAATTAAAATGTAAAAAAAAACTTTCATTACTACCCAATTACAGCTGAATAAACTGAGACAAAGTTTGCCGGAGTGATGTGATCACAAATGGCATAGTTTACTCTGGCAGAATTCAAAGCAATGGCCTTGTGATTCTTAATAATACCCTTTTATCATCAGACCAGCACTACACGACATGAAGCATGAGAGATGTCTGCGATATGACTTCCTGTTAACGTTAACAAGGCCGGCTCTGGATCAGCCTCAACTGACAGCTCTTCTGTCACTTCAAGCCCGAACCTGTACAATTCCTGAGAGATAATAGCAGAACACAAAACAGGGGATATGTGAAGATGAGAGGCAACCATGGGAAAACATACTACTAGCAGAATGGAATGTTGCCGGAGGGAAGAGAAGAACTGACAGAACCAACACACGGGGTCTATGTTTTGTTTTGCTGAAGTCATTTAAAACAACATCACTGATGGTATTATCCCTTGAGGAACATGGCTGACCGGGCCTAGAGATGTGGAAAGAGCCAAAGGGGGAAAAAGGTGCCACGTGCCAAAAATGGCTGCACTGATTAAAAATGAATAGTGATGGACATCAGCGTGCGTCATAAATGTGTCCATCTCACATGTGGAGGGAATTCTTATCTGCAATGTAAACACTATAGTTGAGTTTGGTATAAATAAAAATATAACACCTGAGGATGTTATGTCACATGTTGTGTTGATCAATCCTTTTGGGGATAAAAAAGGAAATCTAGTTGGCCATATGGTTTTTTTCTGTTTAGAAGGCCAAATTGAAATAGCAATATTTTCTGAATATAACAAATGAAGTACAATATCTATTAAAAATACCTCAAAAAGTTGTTAAATAGAGAAACATAAACCAAAGCAGGTGTTTTGGACTCTGAGGTCCTGAAGGTTTATGTGACATTATATATATGAGATATATGAGATAACTGAAACTTAACCATTACTTTTTGTAGATTACAATAAATCAATGTTTTATTTTTGCATAATACCGGAAAGCTAAATTGCAGGGGTAACACTCAAAAGAAATGGCCAAACTGGCAACCCAAGTATTAAGTAACAGTCACTTATCCGACTGTTACTTAATACTGTTTTTTTCTCTCCAGATTTGAAATCTATTTTATAAATAATTTATGTGTTTTTTGGGGGGAACCAAATCAAAGCATAATTAGAGCTCATTATATGTCTGCTCTTTTCCCAACTAATTGCAATAAAATCTTATTTGGCATCTTTTAGTAGATGTTGTGATGTCATCATAACACACTTTATGGAGCTTCCGCTTTATGATACTTAATTGTGTGCACTTTATAGAGTACTGCTGGGATTTCTCATCTCTATTTGCACTGGAGCAATCCGCACTGATGATCCAGATTGAGGTGACCGAGGTGATCTATGTCATTATTTTTTAAATCACCACCAGTTTTATACTATGAAGATTCAGAGAATTCAATTTAGAGAATATTTATGTATGTTTTATTCAGTGGCTGAATAGCTAAAATAATGCATGCAGATCCATTGTGTCAATACCGTATATACCGTTTGTTAAATTACATATATAATTACAGTATAGTCATTTTGGTGTGTGCTGAAGTAGGAATTATATTTCACAAATCAACCAAAACCCTTTCATAAAATAAAGAAAGCAAGGCGAAAAAAACAAAGAAAAAAAAACAAAAAACAAAAGGAGATTATGAGAAGCCGGAGTAATATATTTGATTGAAAGTGAGCGGAGCAGTGCAACTATTGCAGCTTATTGCATTAAAAAAAAGCCAGAAAAAAGCACTTGATTTGTAATAGAGATCACATATATAGACCATCACATCTCCAGCTTTTACTGCTTGGGCTAAATTGGTTTTAATATTACTTTAGCCCCCCTATGAAATGTTGATCTAGGATGAGCCAGTTTCTCGTGTTTTCATGGCTTAGTCTTGTTACCAGCTGTCGGTGGAAGCTATACATATCTGATCCCTATCTCACGCTGCCCCACTTCATTTCTGTAAAAGAATCAAATTCATGATTATGGGGATTTCTCTGGCGTGCTCCCTGCAGCAACAAGCCAAGCCTCCTTATTTATTAGTATTTTTTCATCTCTTATAAAATGGCATTTATATATATTGATAGATACGTCGAAAGAAAAACCTTTAGTAGCAGTCATCTAGAAATGCATGATGCAGACTCATAGGCTCACCATTTAACCCCTTAACGACAATGGGCGGTCCCTAAACCCATTGAAAACAATGGATTTTGAGGGCTTTGTCATTAAGGGGTTAAAGACAAATTTAAATGTAATATCAAGAGAATTCCTGCAGATGTGCTGCCGGATATACTGTGCTTTATCACAGGTACATATTCTATCCTAATAGCGCTATTAGTTTACAAGCGAAATAGGGCATCCGATTGGGGCATTACATTTATTTAGATTAGCCGTTGGCGTGTTGTATTTATAATCATCCACTTTAGTGTGGCCAAGTGAGTCCTTTGAAGATCCTAGGTGTCCGAAGGAGTCTTTGAGGATAGTAGAAAATCTAATACCGAACTTTTATGGAAAAAAATGTATGAAAATTTTAATGCCTTTGCATTGACCATCAGGAAAAGACGGTGTTAACCAAGGCATGCATGCACATCTCCATTTTGATTTGGTATAGAAAGGTTAATGTAAGCAATAATGCATTATGGACCTTTTCATAAGGGCACCAATACAATCACAGCTATACATTAAATGGCTAGAGGGCATAGATGCACCGTCTATTAAGGAAACTCTGTTATTGCCATGCAGCGCAAGTCATTTTCTCTGCTGTCCCTTACCATTTGTATCAAAAAGATGAAATGTATTTTATTAGGCCTGACAGGAGTGGTGTAAACGCTTTTAGAAGAATGCATTCATTATAGTTCATAAGAGGGAGAACCATACATAACTTTTCTATTCTATCACTCAAAAAATATACTCATCTCCCCCGCTGCGTCTGACAACTAATCACAGGCAATTGCAACGGCCGTGGCTGCATCACCCACTTAAGGGGTTAAAATGACATTTTTATTTATAATAATTCTATAAAATGCCATTTTTGCTTTAAAAAAAATTACATCTGCCTTTCTGTATGTCAGGTTTCATGATTCTATTTCCTTTTATTAAAAATCAATAATTTTGCTTGTTTCAGAATCGTCTCTTTGTGTCAGAACAGATTGTTTCTGTGGCATCTCCCCTTTCTACAAGGCCTGAAAGCTGTACATAAACGTAATTAATGGCGCTTAAGCTGTAAAATATTTTTTTAATAAACCGCGGGGTCGACACCGCCATCTCTCTAATATTTTCGATATATGGCGTTTATCTGATCACAGTTTCCAGGCACGACCATAAAAAAAATTCTATACATTTGCGCAAATGTATTTTTTTTTGCATGTTTTTCCTTTCTCTTAGAAATGCCTGACTTCCCGTGTTGTCGGAAACTAAGCATAATCAGCAGTTTGCTCCCATCACTAATTCCGACTTCGTGTAAAAGAGAAAATCAATGCAACTTTCTTCCTTAGCTTCTGTATTAACCTCTTCATTGCCCCTTTTTAGATTCTGCCCCCCCCCCATTACCGGAATTCATACCATGCATTTATAGCCCTTGTTTTTTCTCCTTTTTTTAACATATCACTCTTCTTTCTCTACCTCCCTTCCAGCCTTGTCTTCAGAACAGTACAGAAAGAAAAAAAAAACACATATAATTTGTTACAGATAAACCTCAAATCCTTGCAAATCCCTTGAAATAGGAGAGAGAATTAACCTTGTACAACTGTATGTAAGATGCTGGAAATAGTAATTTTCTTTCTCCTGGTCTCGGAATCCAGCTGTATTTGAAGCAGCAAAGTAATTTATAAAAGCGTGGCTTTGGTTTTGCAAGAGGGGGTCGGTGACCTTTCAGTTTATCCTGCTGTCTGCATATTGCTGATGCTAATTGGATCACTCCTTCTATCCCTATCTGACCAGTAAGTTGTGACGTATTTTATACCAGTTTCTCACAAATGTTATCCTCCTTTTTTGGGTTACATTTGATAAAGAAGTTTTTCTCTTTTTAGCAGATCCATGTTTAATTCAGCGTAGCTTTGAGAGCAATGTTTGGTGGCACAGCGCGTCACCTGGAGACATCCAAAAACAAGCAAACCACCACTTGCATACAAGCAAAACCAGAGCCCTTGTCTGTGTCCTTCTAAATGTACACGAGTAAGGAAAGACAGAAGGGAAGGAGACACACGGTATTTAGCCAGCTCCTCTTGTCCATAAGCCACATTTAGCCTATTGTTGGAGCTGCCGCCCAACTCAACTTGTTCTTGATGGTCAGAAGAACATCATGATATTTACTATGTAAGTGGAGAAAAGCAGTGGTTACCTGTGTGTGTTTCTTATACAATTTAAAATATAAACATGTTTTCTGTTGTTTCTAAACATATTTTTATAACTATCAGGGCTGTAGAACATTGTGATACACTCATATCCAGCAAACATTCTGAGCTCTAGGAAAAGAGGGACCTCAAGGAGTGATTTGGCACCAAACGAGAGACGGATCCCCAAAACGATGGAAGCAATACTGGCTAAAACACTCCTTCCCGTTAATTACTTGCTAAGCCTAGTTCAACCATCTCTATGCACGCATACCATATATCTGCTGGTGTCCCTATACGACGCTCCCCATAACTCACCCTCTAAGCACCCCCTGCAGAGGCTGCTTTGCTATTGTAAATGCCTACCTCCTTCTACTTAAACTGTCTGTGGAGGAAAAACAGCAAGATACATGTGGCACTGGAGGGACTTTTGTGAGCAAATCAAGACAGTTGTCTAACATCCCTGTATAACTACTATGCAATAATAATATTATTATGCCTCACAGGGCCGGCCCAAGACATAGTGCCGCCTGGGTGAAGTTTAAAATGCCGCCCCCCCTGCCGACGCCACTGCTCATTATCTACCCTTCCTCTCCCTACCTTCTCATTATCTACCCTTCCTCTCCCTACCTTCTCATTATCTACCCTCCATATTATCTACCCTATCTACCCCCCCTTTGTACTTTACTTACCTTCCAGCAGTCCTGCGGCGAGAGTCTCCCTGCTCTGCTGCGCACCGCGCTGCTTCACTGCTGAGCGCCGGAAATGACGTCATATTCCGGCGCTCAGCATTACAAGCCGGCACCGAGACCGAGCTAGAGGGCTCGCAGAGGAGAGAGAGGGGCGCAGATCGGGTACTGACAACTTGATAAGCGAAAACCACTCGGCGCCCCGCTCTTTCCTCTGCTCCAAAAAAAAAAAGGTGATTGGGGCGGCAAAGTGCCGCCTCTTCAAAAGTGCCCCCTGGTGCCTCATGTCTGTTACTTAGCTTGGAAAATACAATTCCTTGCTGATTGAAGGGAAGGCGCTGCTTTATTTATTCATTTTTATTTATTATTTTAAATCCAGGGAAGGTTTACAGCGGCAGGTAAATGGATTCTAGTTTGTGGTTATTCACGGTACAATTAGGAGTGCTTATTTCTTTACTTCTTCATTTCTCAGCAAGGCCTAGAACAGCTTAACGAACATTCATCCTTACCCTCCACCACTGTTCAAATTTGAACAGCAAATCAATACTACACAGATAGGTGCTGAGATAGATAATCAAGAGAACATAATGCTGAATAAAAAAACTTCTGAATTCTTCATTAGTGGAAAATTACTCTTTTATCTTTTGTCTGTAGCTTGATTTTTAACTAAGACAGCGTTAGCAAGTTTGCATTCAGAATAAATGTAATGAATTTCTCTTAGGTAGAACCGAAGACTTATCTAAGAGATTAACAGCCTGGGTCTTCTAGGGTGTACATATAAATATATTGTCTTCTTTGCATTTTAATGGCTTACGTAGCTCTACTTATTATTAGCTTGTACAAGAATGATCTGCCACTGCGAACTTTTAGACTGTAATAAAATTTTTGTATTACGTTTAAACATCTTTCTAATCTTCTTAATGCATGTACATTTATCCTGTAACTTATGGTCCTGGCCCATCAATAAGGGTTGCAGTGTTATCACGTTATATTTCATATTGATTCTTGCCGGATGATACATTTAGGTCACAAGTGGGTAATAGGTAGTCCTCTGGTCATTGATGACCAAATAATCCTTTTGATTTTCAGCAGGGTCACACTACTCTTTTTATGAACAACCTGGCAAGAGTGGTAGTTGAAGTTGTCTTTTCCTGCCATTCAGGATAATACCTTCAATAACTCAGGATTCATCATACATTGGAACACATGGGGTATTGGCGGCAATATATTTTTAAAGCCATTCTCTAACTAGATGACCCATGTGTGATGGGCTCTGGATCTGGGGAAAAGTAATTTCCCAAGGTCAGGTATCAAGTTATGATTTTTTAGACATTCTTTAAGTGCCAAGATGACATCCAATACATCAGAATTAAAAAAATGAAATGGGTTTGATTTTTTTTCCCCATTACTGATTATTATTTATATAAATTGATTGAAATGTGTAGCTCTGAATTTATAATTAAGGGATGTTGTGCAATTCTATGATTTTTGTGCTGTGCAATAAAAGATGATGGCATTGCCAGTCTAAAAGATCTGTGACTTGCACAATGGCAAAGGGTCCCTGCAGCAACCGTCCTCCCCAATATCAGTATAGAGGGAGCAGGATTGTGTGCTGCAAATAGACTTAAGGGAGACGTTCTTATAGACTCACACTGCCATTGTGCATCTTTACGTGTATGTGTGGATACTTGTGTATATTAGCTCATTCAGATAACCAACCTCTCATTCAGCTCATTCAGATAACCAGCCTATACAAAACAAATATGGTAAGGGTTTCCATTGTTTGTATGAGGCAGGACCTGGAGAGGTCCCTGTGATGGGACAACCTGTACCCCTACTGGTTACACCTGCCAAAGTGTGCTTTCTGCAATCCAAGACTTCTTATTGTAAGCCCTTCAGCACTGGAAGAGACTAACGCTGGCAAGACAAAGTGGGATCACAATTCAATTGAGCTCTTCTGGCACAAGGACTAGCCAGAGCTTAGCTACACAGTGCTAATAAGTTATCATAGCAGCCCACCCCAATTGTCAGACAGAACTAGTGTTGAGGTAGAAATAGGAACAGTTTATTAGGAAAACATGCAGCCTTATATATAGTACTCTATCAGATAAGGAGCATAACCACATCAACCAAACAATACCCTGCGCAGATAGCCAGGAGCCACAACCCAGTTGTCCACATAAACCTAAGTCACTGTTTCTGGGAGATCGCGATGGAGCGGCTGTGATCCCGGGATATCATTGGATAGCTTGGGGTCCCTAGATTCTTCAATCCAAAGAGCGACCTGATCCGTGGTTGGGACCCCCAGCGACAGCAGTTTGAAAATTCCACAGGAAAGTCCGCAATGCAACCGGGAGAAGGCTCCACAGCTGCGGCTGCTAAACCCAGGTCCAAAGGAGGAGGTAGAAACTGGGGTTCCATAAAGAGCTTCATCTCCCAAACACCTCTCATTCATACCCCACCACAATGTTCTGGTGGGGCCCTAGGTCTCCGGGAAATTTAGGGTTAAAGTCGGTGACCACTCCTATGGATCCTAGCCGCTAAAGAGTCCCAGGGAAATGGTGATCCAGCAGGTTGGTAACAGAAGGGAGTGATTATACTCCGGTGGGAACAAGGAAACAGGGAAAAAACAACTCCAAACAAGGTAAACAGTCTTCTGAAGACCTCGTTCTGTGACAGTCCCGTTTACTATAATGGTTTCCAGATCTCTGCATGTTGATCAATTAATGGGTGAATCATTATGAAAAACTATTCTGTGCTAAAGGCAAAAACAAATGAGTTTAGGTGAATATCTTCTTTCGTAGCCTATGCATCCGCCGCTTATATTACAAACCCCATGATTTGTAGCCACACACCCATAACGTACTGTATTATCAATGCGGCTGGCATATGACGCGTTACACCACACCATTTGATTGGTGGGGAGTTGACAGACAAGTTTGCTGGATAAACATGATTCCAACTCCTTGACTTCACTATACATTATGAAAGTCGATCCTCAGTGAGCACCTGATGCAGGAAGAGCTTGGCTGGCCCTGAATAATATCTCTTTACCTATTGAATTATGTAGTATACGGGATCAGCTGAGTTTTTTATATATATATATATATATATATATATATATATATATATATATATATATATATATATACAGTATATGTATATATATCTGCTAGTGTTGTCCCTAAATGATGAATAGTGAAGCGAGGGTGTTGAAACCATAACTATCTTGCCAACTTAACCCCAAAGTAAGTGTGCTAGGACACTTGGGACCGAAAAACTGTGAACACAGTGAACTCATCTAAACCCAAGGTCTACGATGATCAAATGTATTCTTGCATTTGAAGGTCCTCACCAGCTGGTGACCTGCAAGTGTCACGTCCTACCCAGGCTGCGGAGCTGCATATCTCATTCTTGCTTTAGTTTCCCTGTTTTGCTTCGATCCATTCCTGGATTTCTTTTTGCTCTGTTCTGATCTTCCATTCCTTGCTTCTGCTTCAGCTCTTTGCTTCTGCTCTGTTTCCTTTATAAGGTGTGCCCCTCCCGTGTGTTCTGTTTGTCTCAGTGTGCAGTCTAAGGTATGTCTCAGTGCTATGTGTTTGGATTTCATGTTTGGTTTGTTTCGTACCTTTGTCAGCAGGGCTTAGCGTTAGGACCCACCATCATTGGAGTACTTTGGCGTAGTGGTGGGCTAAGCATACTATGGCCATAAAATGTGACGGAATCTCCAATAGTTATCAAACAGTCCTAGGCTAGTTCCTGTATTTATGTGTGTCTTGTATCCCCGGCAGCGGGGTGTCCTGTTCCTTGTTGTGCCCTGTATCATGTATATCTTGTCTGTTATGTTTCTTGCCTGGTCTCCCTATCCCTTGCTTGTTATGTTTCAGCTATATCCTTTGCTTAGCTTCCATACTCCCAGCCTGCAGCATCCTGCACGTGATTCCAGTGATATGTTTCATGCCTGCTCCATGGTGCCTGCAGGATATCACTTTGTTTCCTTTTGGACTACATCCGCTGCTATATCAGGGCGCTGGTATGTGGCTGCACAACCCTAGGTGCTCAACACCCAGGTGAGTGCGGTCGTCCTGCAACCAGGCCCTGTCCAACTCCACTACTGCACCGTAACTCCTGCATACAATCTTTGGGCACGCTGGGGTCCTTTCAGTCATCAGCATGGACCCAGTTCCGTTACAGCAAACTTCCTAATTCTGCATGATCCTCTATAATCAAGCCATGATGTTACAACCAAAAATGAAACAAACTGACCTTTTTGTAAAATAGAAGGTTGCACCAAAAAAAATATAAGCAGGTGAATTGACCATGAAGCTGATACTGCTTAACACATCAATATCTTTGATCCTGTTAATCAATAAACATCCACCAATTGACAACGAGTTATGTATGATATAAATGGTGCTTTTACAGTCATTTAAATGACAATATGTCGAGCCGTAGAAATTGATGCATTGCCTTATGAGGCTCAGAAAAGCTCTTAATTATGTTTGTGCATCTTCATGATTATTCATTCCCATAAATAAAAAGGTTCTTTTTTTGATATCCAAATCACAAATAATTCTCCAGTTGCGATGATCAAAATGACTGAGTTAGGGTATTCAACAAGCTGTAGTTTCAGGTCACTAATCATTTTCTCATTTCACTTCATTTGAAGAAATAATAAACTGATTAATCATGCTTACTATATTTTCGTTGCCTTTCCAGATAGATTACATCTAACAGTTTATTGCACTGCAGAAACCTGTGTCATTTATTTGGAAGATTATTTTTCACTATTAAGTTAGATTTCACCTCTAATTACGGTATTGTCCCTCTTAGATCGATTGCTGATTGACTCTGGGTACTTTTCTAATTGTGGCCAGAGCAAGACAAGAAATGAGTGCAAACAATGCAAAGTAGCCTCTCATGTTTAAAGCAAACAGGTATACCCTGGGAGTTGGCAGAGTCGGACATAGGGCAACCCACCAGAATAGCCACCACACTGTGGCCAGCATCATGGGTGGCCACGAGAGCTACAATGGAAATCTATGCTGCAACGGACTGCAATTGAGTCTACAGCTCCCAAGTTAAACAGGGAAGATCTCCCAAAATGGCCAACTATCCTCATTCCCCACAACAGTTGGACGGTGGGGGCAACTACCAGTACCAGAAAGTCAGTGTTGTCCATCAAAACATGGAACCTTCAGAACGTATGCACTTAAATGAAATGGGGTGGTTAAATCTTGACTTGTTCCGGTTTGTTTGTCCTATGTGACCTTGGAAATACAAAAATGGCTGCTTTGGTTAAAACTATTTGATAAAGTTAAACAAACCTTAATTGATTGACTGTTTAGTCTATTGATTGATTGATTGGTTGATTGATTTAACAGGAAGATGATTTAGATGTGCTGAGCTATTTTTTTTACCTTGCTTTTATATTCACTGCTCAAGTAAGTATAAACTGTTTACTCCCAATTCATGGTAATTAGCTATTTATGCTGACCGTTCATTCCTGCTAATGTAGAATGCTATTGAAATGGAATTATACAGGCTTCTTTGGATACCATCCGTAAGCTGGATTCTGTCACCGTCCCATAAATCTATAACCTGTAATGCTGTTTAAACATGTATATGTAATTAGCAATGTGCAAAGATTTTCGGCAGGTGTGAAAAAATGCTATAAAGTAAGAATTCTTTCAAAAATAGACACGAGAATAGTTTTTTTTTTTTTTTTATAATTTAACACAAACGAAAGTGAGTGAACAGAATATAAATATAAATCAAATATAAATCAATGTTTAGTGTGACCGCCATTTGCCTGCAAAACAGCATCAATTCAGTACATTTACACAAAGTTCGGGATTTTGTAGCCATATCATTAGGTGAATGATTAAACAATTATACTAGACAGGTGCTGATAATAATTGAATTATAGCATTAATGAGTTAAATTAATAGCAATTTATATAAATATATTTTTTTTTTTTAATTTTATTTTTATTATTTATTTATTTATATTATTAATATATTTTTTTTACTAGGCAGGTTGAAACACAATCATTAACTAAAACAGTTACATTGCAGTTTAATGTAAAAATGTGTACACTAAGGCAAGACCAAGCACACCAACAAGGCACGGGGTAGTTATACTGCATCAGCAAGGTCTCTCCCAGACAGAAACTCCGAGGCAGACGGGTTTCCAGATGTTCTGCGTAAGCTCTGTGGAAGAAGCACAAAGAAACGGGCAATGTTAAGGACCGTAAATTAAAGACACATCATGCTCACTTTCCTTCGCAATGGGAAGATGTCCAGCAGCGCCATCAGCTAAGCACTGACAATAAACAGCGGGATCCTGATACACCCATCTACGGTAAAGAGTAGTCTGGTCAGAAGTGGTCTTCAGGGAAGACTTGCAGCCAAAAAGCCACATTGGAAACAAGGCCAAGCGACTCAACTATTTACAGAAACACAGGAAATTGGGAGCAGAAAAAATGTCAGTATGTGCTCAAGATGGATGAGTCCAAATTTGTAATAGTTTTCTGTAGCAGAACGCAGTTTGTTCGCTGAAGGTGCTTACGTTTAAAATACATAGATCAATCTCAATTTTACCAATTGTAAAAGAAAAATCTCCCGCTTATTATCCAAATGAATTATGGTCAGTTCTGTTTGCAGACTAAGATATGCAATGTACGTGCGTGAGGAGCTCATTTTATGGGTAAGCCACGGAAGCTGCCATCTTAATGTTCTGTTTTTGGAACTTAATTTAGCTCCGTTCATTTATCTCTTCCCTATGGTTAAGTTGCTGATTGTTATTGATTGGTTTCGGCAGCCTGTGTACGGTTGGGGAAAAGGGAGTAAGAGAACGAAAACGATTATAATTGTCCTACCTTTTCTTTAAAGCTCCCAGCTTCCCTCAAATGCAATACTTTGCTAATTTTAATTTAAATTACAGAAAAATTGGACTAATGGAACAAAATAGACTTTATAGCTAAAGATAAAGAAACAATGACATTAAATATAGTAAAAGTCATGATGGTTCCCCTTGCTAAACTATGCTATGGTTATAGTTTTATGGGAAATTTTATGTCAAAATGACTAACTCCCTGGGTTTTATCCCAATTTTTTCTATTGCGGCCTATAGAGAATCATTAGTATGAAAATCAAAATGATCTCCAGGTATGAAAAAAAAACATGAGAATAAATTAAGTAATTTGCAAAATGTTTTCCCATTTTGAAGATTTACTCTATTCACTTAAATACACTTTTTTTCCGCTGCAAATATGGCCTCCAAAAACAATTATATTAATAAACACAAAGATTTGTAAAACAGAAATGAAAGGATGTGACTCGATCAAAGGCGAGAGCCCGCGGTCTGTGTGATTTGAGAAACACATCCTACGGAGGGATTAAAGGGAAAGGTCAGAAGCCAAATTAAAAGCAAGAATAGGAAGGTAGAGCAATTAGAGGTGGATACATTAATCCTTTCGCTGCCAGAGGGGACTTCACTTAGAGACAGCTTACTGGATCATCTTCTCTTGTTAAACACACAGAATTACATATGCCTCCATTAGCACCGCTTGTGTAGCTTTAGAGGCATGTAACATTTGTAAACACAAATACACAAGATGGACACAAACAAAAGTACGATGAAAGAAGCCATGGACGGTTTATTTTCTGTACAGCCCTCTGTGTAAGCCACCCAGGTAGATTCAGGGCAGCTCTGAGGTCAGGGCCCTACAAGACATTACAGCTCAACGGTGGCCTTAGGCCGTAGTGTCAAGATGGGTTTCATGATAATGCATCCGTTGTCATTAATGACAATTAATTGCCCATTACCTAGATGTTTGTCAAAATATCCCATGGTTACTGAGGCCTCCAAATGGACACCTAGTGCATGTATTTTATATCTAAAAATCCTCCAGATTGGGAGCTCATTGTTACCCATTGTACAGCACTGTGGAATATGATGGTGCTATATAAATCAATAAATATTAATAGTGGCACATACACAAAATCGAAATTTATGCAAAGGGCACATTTATAAGGTAGTCTTTCCCCTTAAAAGACAGGAGGGTGGATTTTTACCATATATATCAAATATAACAATTTGCTGACCCTAGATCAGTGGTTCTCAACCTTCCTAATGCCGCGGCCCGTTAATGCAGTTCCTCATGTTGTGGTGACCCCCAACCATAAAATTATGTAATTATATATTGTTTTCCGATGGTCTTAGGCGACCCCTGTGAAACTCATGGTTAACCTGTTGATGACAGAACTGAAGAGGTTAACTATCGCATGGTACATGTTCTGTACCAATGATGTTGCTTGAAGTAAACACTTTCTTCCTACACAATGTAGGCGATTTCTTGTCTGCAGTGGCAACTTTAGCAAAACATTTGGTTCACATATTTATAAGAAATCGAAAAATCTTTTACTTGTGATACATGTTGCCTATAGCTATAGCCCTATACAGTCTACTTTTTGCATAAGATTTCTCTGGATTATTCCCCCTGTAGTTACATCGACTAAGACAGGTACATTCTTTCAGATTTTTATCCTAATTAAACCATCCTTTAAAAAAAAATGTAAATCACACTTGCACAGAAAGTGTGCATATTTAGGGGGGGCAGTCGAGCTGGCAGCCCCGTGACTGCGTGAGAGCAGTCACAAGGCAAGTTCGAATCTCATAAAAATACACATTGTATACAATTTAGGAACGACTCAGTTAATCATAACACGTGTTTCACAGCACGTGACACTATAACACGTTCTGTGCCAGATTGCTCACCGTAGGGGAACACAGTTCACCTGGCTACTGCTTGTCTCTTCTTGTGTTTTTGTTTTTTTTAGATTCTTTAGATTATGCTGTATAGACGATAAATGGATGAAATAACTTAAACATGTGAGTGGAATACTTAACTATAACATTCAAGCTTTAAATTACCAAAGACACCAGACATTTTCCCGATTGCCCAGGTGTGTTTTTGAAATTGCTAAAATACAGGAAAGTATTGAACAGGAAAGTATTTTTATGAAATGGACCATGGTTTATATCGTAATTGTAGGAGTTTAACAAACACAGTTACGCAAGTTCATTCGTCCATGTCATACAACGCTAATCACACACATACGCAACTTCAAAACCCGCATTGTTTTGCGATGGTGTCATCCTCTTTCGGAAATTGTTACCTTTCAAATACTTACGGTGGATTACCTCTGAGGAACACCCGCTTTAGGCTGAAACATTTAAAACAAGAAGATCAAGTCACAGGTTAACACCTCAACAAGCTCCGTGGCACTCTTAACCTTCTCTTTAAGGTCACAGCGCAGCCTTACAAGAAAAATGGTGGCGGCTGAGCCTCTAGTGCAGGACGAGAAATTCAAGCAAGTAATCAATTAGGGAATGTTTTTCTTCTTTTCAAGGGTGCCAGGTCTGACACATGTGAGAATTTGTTCCCTCTACTAGGGACCATGGGGGGGACCATGTGGGGGTCAGAAGCCATATGAGCCAAAAACCTCATCAGCACCCTTGTCACATGACACGTGATTGATTTTTATGTTTTTGTTTGTTTGGGGGTTGTTTTGTTGTTGCAATACCTTTCACAACAGTGGGCATCTAGACAACTACACAACACCAAAAATAAAACAGATTTAAACAGATGCCTCGCTGACTAATGACTCTTCCAGGTATCCACTTGAATCGATTTTATGCAAATCTCCAACCATCTGTCTGACAACAAAATTAAATTTCATTTGCCCAAAATCAGTATTAAAAAAAAAAAAAAAAAAGTTTCAGGCTTTCCAGAACAGTGTGTTTATATAAAATGTCATGAGCTGGGTGCCTCATCTTCAATCTCTGCTCCAAAAATTCCCTATGAAAGTTGCTATACATGAACACTATGATACATCATAGAAAATGTTAACTTTATTTAAGATACGGATGAGAAGTGCCTGAATATAACAAACATAGATCAAGGTAGATGTCCCGAGGATCCCTTACTGAACAGGGAGGGGACATTTAAAGGGACAGTATAATGTCCTTGACACCCCCACTATAGAAAAATGCATATTTTCTATGACTACTTTAGTATGCATTATTCTAAAACGAACAAAAAATAAATAAAGAACTTAGCTGACACCGAAGAGGCTGACCTGCTGCAGCATCAGCACTCTTCCTCCATGATTGGACTGTTCTTGCCCCTGCCTGAAGCACTCAAATAGAGGCAGGAAAATTGAAATTAACGGCAGCATTTCCCAACTATGCCCAAAGGGGGATTCTGTGGATGGCTATGTTATGCATTAAAGTGCCAATTCCAGTTAAGACTTATACTCTAGTTCATGTGCCTCTCTCTCCTGGTGAGCTAGGCTGGGCCAGAATCAGTGATTCCTTTTAAAACCCTAATAGAAGTAGTGATATCCAGTTGTGTTCCTTACTTTCTGTACATTACAGAACACATGTCAATGAAACAGATTAAACTGCTTACAGCCATAATATAGTGTCCACAAGCCAAAGTGACTAGGGTACAAGTTTATATTATTCAAGTGTTTTATAGATTATTGTCAGGAACCACTTTTTCGCTGCCTGAACCATGGCTTTTTCATACCTGTGGTATATAACTCTGCTACCACTAGTGGCCACCCTCCGCCCTCTGGAGCACTCAGAACTCAATTACTAGGATCAGGTGTGCCTCGTTACCTGGGTTGAGCCCTAGTCAATACATCCAGCTGGGCCTTGTTACCTGGATTACCCTGCCTTTATGAACCTGCCCTTCAGTCAGGGCCTTTGTATTGAAGTCTGTGGACCTTTCTGCTGTGGCTCTGCACCTGTACCGTTCCTGGTTACTTGCTTTGTGTCCTGATCAAGTGGATTCCCTGCTTTGTGCCCTTCCAAGTGGGCTCCGTGCCCTTCCAAGTGGGCTCCGTGCCCTTCCAAGTGGGCTCCGTGCCCTTCCAAGTGGGCTCCGTGCCCTTCCAAGTGGGCTCCGTGCCCTTCCAAGTGGGCTCCGTGCCCTTCCAAGTGGGCTCCGTGCCCTTCCAAGTGGGCTCCGTGCCCTTCCAAGTGGGCTCCCTGCCAAAAGACTTATTACCGGTATTTATTTATCCTGCCATACGTCCGGTTTCTTGCTTACAGACTGTATAACCCTTGTTTGCTTGTCCTGTTATATACATACAATACATTGCATTACCTGGATTTTTGCTTGTGGTGTCTTTGTATAATCATGCACTGTGGGTTACAGACCGAACCCCAAGTATCCTCTGCACATGGGCTCCCACCTGACCTGATCACCCAGTCCTGACAATTATTAAGCTCTCCAGCCATGGTAGAACCCAAAGTTCTGTGACGCTTCCTTATTTTAGGTTGCTGAGCATCGCACGAGTAGGTCTTTCTCAAACCTGAACAGCTATCTGTTGGCTAGCCCTAATACGTGTAAATTATTTTATTATTCTAGCGTTGTATGACACATGGGTGCATCAAGTAGTGTAGCAATGATTGTCATACTTGTCAACATCCTTGTTCCCAATTATGTTTTCAGAATTCCAATTTTGTGCTCATGTATGAATGTCTGTTGTCAACATAACTGGGATATAAATCCATCATATCTGGGACTGTCGGTGGGTGTGCTTGGTCTTCCTAACATAATAGTAGGAATGCAGCAGTAGATATAGGATACCTACACAACCCACAGCTTAGAGCTTGCAATTTAAATTCAACAGTTGCATACAAAATTACATATTTTATCCGAGTATACCAGTATTTGTTATCGTCTCCACTATGATGAGTATCCAGATATTTGTTACAAATAACAACATTCTGGAAATGTTAAAAGCGCCACAAAAAAACGAAGGGGTGGGGCACTGTTTTGCAATATGCTCTGTACTCGCTGTATAAATGTAAAGCTCCGCTGATTGAACAAGACTGCGAGTCAATAAAAAGGTGTATACGGCTAATGTAATTGGAAACAGAAATTCATCAAACAATGGTCTGCAGGAGGAAGGAGTTATAGTTTCATTGCTGCAGTTAAAGCAAATCTTTCACTTTTCCCAAATCCTTTATTTTATCGTTTTACGCACTAAATAACCAATATATATGTAGCCATTATAAAATCACATTATGTTAATACCCCGGAAAGAGCCGTCTTAAATTCCCATTCTTAGTCTCTGTGTAATTATTTTTTTTCCCCCGAATATGCTGTCTCCACAGCGTTTAGTTGCCGATTGATACAGGTAGTCAATTAAAGAATGGGGAGGAAAATGGTCAGAACTTCATGACTGGTAATTGATCAGATGTCCACGATTTGCCACCTGTTGCCGAATACCTCAGCTTCTCTGAGATTAACTAACCCCCATCAAACCAATTATCTTTCAACAATTAAATGTATTTTGCTAGGTTAAAAGCTGTGAAGGTTACCTTTGCACCTATGGAAAGATAGTTGTCGGAAGGCTGAATTTAGATTAATGTACTGTTGCAAGAGTATCGCCATTGAAATAAAACATCTGTTGATGCCGTAAGTGGTATAGTGGATCACTTCTTGTTGAATGCAAGTGATAATTGAAGAGAGTTTCGGCATTAAAGATAGCGACTACTTAAGTCTGTTACAAGTAGCTTAAATTAATTTCACACTTTAATATGTCCATTACGCTAAATAACGTCACAAGATATCTTGCTTAGCTACCTGGTACATGTTTTGATATACGGCATCTCACAAAAGTGAGTACACCCCTCACATTTTTGTAGTAGTAGTGAGTGAACAGCCTGTATAACAGTGTAAATTTGGGGTTACCATCAAAATAACTCAACACATAGCCATTAATGTCTAAACCTGGGAAATTGAGCCAAATTAGCCATTTCCCCTCCCTGGTGTCATGTGACTCGTTAGTGTTACAAGGTCTCAGGTGTGAATGGGGAGCAGGTGTGTTAAATTTGGTGTTATCGCTCTCACACTCTCTCATACTGGTCACTGGAAGTTCAACATAGCACCTCATGCCAAAGATCTCTCTAAGGATTTGAAAAAATAATTGTTGCTCTACATAAAGATGGCCTAGGATATAGGAAGGTTGCCAAGACCCTGAAACTGACCTGCAGCACGGTGGGCAAGACCATACAGCAGTTTCATGAGACGGGTTCCACTCAGAACAGGCTTCGCGATGGTCGCCAAAGAAAGTTGAGTGCACATGCTCAGCGTCATATCCAGCGGTTGTCTTCGGGAAATAGACGTATCAGTGCTGATAAGTGTGCGGCGTTTGGTCTGAGCACTGCCCCTAGGTTAAAAGAGTGATTCAATATTCTTCCTTTAGGCCCAAAATAGCAATAGTAATGGATAGACTGTCAAAATAAACACACATACATTGCCCTTACAAATGCTTGTCCACACACACACACACACACACACCTACCCATACACGAATACATACACCATCTGTCCCCTTTCTCACTATCATCTCCCCCCTCCCCCCCCTTTACCTTTCTCCTCCTATTCTTCCTTCTTAACTTGGCGGTTGCATGGTGGTAGGCGCACAAGGTTTTTTCCTACAGATCTCAGTGCTCCCTCGCAGTGCATGTGACTTCAGTGATGAGCGCTGGGATATGACATCATACCCTAGCGCTCAGCATCAGTTGTGGACACACACAGTGCGAAGGAGTACCAAAGCAGCAGCATTGTGCTTCCTTTGTTTTGGGCTGGTTCGAGGGATCCCTGCTCCTCAAGCAGCGGGCCCCTCCTGATTTAGTATTTCCAGGCAGCTGCCTTGTACCAAGACCGGCCCTGCATTCGCTTCAAACTATGTGATCTTGAGACCCATCTAAACCCTGCGAGTTCCCAGGTACGTTATTAACAATTCACATCAACAATAGACAGCCGCATCCACAAATCTCTCATCTCGTGTCAGTTTTCATTTGTTATAATGAATAGTGTTTTATCACAGATACCTGAGTGTACAATACATAAATGTTATAATCCACAAGGGAGACAATAGCAAAAATATATTGAGGACAGAGGAAAATTGAAATAATATTTTCATCTAGATGCACGGCACAAACTAAGGTTTCAGTGATTGTGCTTAATAGACTTCAGACCCCGTTTTGACATGCACGCCCTGCTGTTTGCGCTCAGCATTTGCATTTCACATTTTCCTCTTTTATTTATTTATTTTGGTATAGTCATGTTGTATCTGAATAAAGCAGCCATTTCATCTATCATTTCACTTTTTTTTTTTTGGAACAAACATTTTTATGCTCTAGAATACATAATTTGTATCTAAAATGCAGGAACATTTGTATATGTTTACAACCTTTTCCGGCATGATGGGAGTATAATGAAGATATAACTTAGGGCACCTGTATTGAGGGTGTGGCCAACCTGGAAGTGGGCAGGACCAATCCCGGCAAACTGCCACCTTGCAACCCTAGTGCCAAGAGGATGCATGTTAAGGCTGCAAAAGGGGTCTGTGCTGTTGCATTATTTCATCTATCTGGGTTGGTCAGGGGCAGAGACATATCTGCCCCTGACCCAGGGCAGGGCCCTACTTACCTCTGCGACCCCCATCCACCATGTGCCAGGATATGAAGTCATATGCCGACACGCAGCATTCACGGCAAGGAGTAAGGTCACTTTGGTGGCTGTGTCGACTATGCACAGTGCTCCATAGTGTATGTAGACTGGGCATTTTTTAAGGGAGCTCTCTGATCTCACATACCGGCCCACTAAATACTTAAAGTGTTTTTTCAAATTCTTCAAAATAAAAAGCAAAAGTGAAACAATAGAATCAACATATCCCACACGTTTCTTAAAACATGCCAAACCTATGCACGTGGAGCCTCGCTATAATCAGGGAATGTTGCGGAACACAAATTGGTATTTGTTTCTGTAGGTGGACCTACCTTGGGCAAGAAATCCAAAGCAGTATAACTTATTTTTTTGTAAAGTAGATTTTTAAAAAATATATATACTTTAAACAATATAGAACTAATTTCTACACTAAATTAGAGGGACACTGTAGTTAAATAAGGTCATAGCAGAAATGTAGTCCTCAAGGCTTTTGTCTTGAAGGGATTACTCTTTCACATTAGTCGTTGTTCATGTTACATCGTTCATAAGGTTGAAAAAAGACCTAAGTCCATCATGTTCAACTCTTCTACCTAACCTTCCTATTCTTGATCCAAGGTTAGGTAGAAGGGTTATGGCATATTAATTCAATATATGAGAGGATTAGATTACAAAATGTTATTTTTTACCATGGATCAACATATCTGTCCCATAGAGCAGCCATGAGGGACAGAGGTAGAGGTCTATCTAGAGGTAGGTGGAAGGAAGGGAGTTAATGTGTCAGTTGATATATGTTCCTAAAGTAGAGCATCTCTAGTGATTTTTTTTGAAAGGCTGTATTGTCTGTTAAAAATATGACAGCTTCTTTTTTTCTCAAATTTTTTTTCCTTTGTTCTCATTCAGTAAGAAAAGGTTAACAAGATCCTTCCATAACTTATCATTTGTGTATACTTCACATTTAATGGTCACAAGCAGTGTTGATGGAAATTGGACACAAACACATCAGAATTGATGTCTTTGACGTAGAGGAGGCTGTAGAACGGCAGCATGTGGTCTTTCGGGGACTCCTATTGTCCCCTCACAGATGACTAAGCTCTGTAGATATTTCCTCCATTTCACAGTGACCTGTTCCCTTTGCGGCTTGGATGAAGTACCACTACACCTTTCCACCCGTAGCAATCAATAACCGTCACCATGGCAACCAGAACTGGCATGCGCAAAATGTTCTCTTGTTTTTATAAAGTAAAGGGAGCACAGAACAGAGAAACAGAGATTTTCTATGCGGAAATAGATTTTGCAGCAGAACTGGTAGAAGAGAGAGGTTTTTAATGAATACCTGAAAACTAACAACCCCACTTGTTTTTTTTTTTCCTTCTTTCTTTTATTGTTCCATTCTTAGGTGATTGTGGGTGGATAGAAATAAAAGTAGAATGTACTGAGATTTCACCCACACGTCCTCGCACATTCATTTTAATCTTCTCTTCTCTGCATGATGTTTTTTTTTCTCGATTCTTTACTTTTCACTGATTGTTAGGATTTGTAAGCAGTGCAGCACTGCATGGAAGGGCTGATCCAAATGCCTACACACTAATTTCACCCAGTATTCTTGTTCCTTAGCTTCACCCATTTTTATTCAGTGTATAACGCCCTCATCTCACCAGGAGACATATTCTTAAATAATCCATCTTTTTCATTGCAATGTAGTTTTTAATTCAATAGGCATTGTGGTATTATTATTATTACATCTAAATGCAATTATTAAACCGCCATGTTGTCCAAAAGCAAACAGAGGAGAGGTGGTGGGCTGTAATACTTCATGGAATCATGGTGGTCTTTTTTTGCCTACTCTGCTCATTAAAAGTCTATGACACTTTTACTGTTTACGCAAGCTGGAATATGTAGTTGAGATACAGATCTTTGTACTTAGAACCCAGCAGATGGAAGGTGCTTGTTGAATTCAGTAACCCCCCAGCTGTTCAGACTGGCCTTACCAGAGATTTTGTCCACCATTGCCTGTGTTCCACGATTATCTCACTGGGTTCGTTTGGAGTGTTGACAATTACCTCCTTGGCCGAGAATTCTTTAAACAAGGTCATCTTTCAAATACTAGACTGGCCCACTCTGGGAGGCAGATATTCAGAAGGTTCCCATGTACCACCTATAATACTTCTATATCATTATATTTTAAGGTGGAAAAGCACCAGTAGCTTTTGTGCTCAAATTGAATTTAAATGGCCCTACTCAGGACTTCAACTTAAGAGTTTAGTGGATGAACACTTTAAGTTTAATAGAAGTGGAAAAAACAGTTTTAAGAGTTAATTTTAATAGTCTTGGTTATGGTTTTTTTACGTATCTGCTCAAATAAACCAGTTTTTGAAGCAGCCTCTGCTATTAGTGTTATGTCCCCCACTGCCAAATTATTAAGGCTAAACTAGAGCCTGCAGGTTGCTTTATGTACCACAGATGGCTATATAGAATATATTGTCTTGTTATCGGCTGCTAATATGGTAAGGTTAATCCAAGGCCTATTTTTGAAAGGTAGCTTTAATTTTATTAAAAGGGATTTAAAAGGGTTCCCAAATTCCCAAATAAAGACACCTGCGTTGGTTAATGTGGCTAGAAGGGGTGAGAGTGAAGGCCATCAGCTTGGCCAACTTGTCCAACCTCCCCGAAGAACAACCTCACAAAGGGTCACTGTAACGGGTTCACCAAGAGAGCTGTAGTAACTCCCAGAGATCACCCACATGTATCCTCCTGTTGTCCCCGGAATCACTTCCAGCACCAGTGAGCATGCGCACCTTGGAACCCTGCTATGTGTACCCAATAAGTAGACACAACTACCTTGAACTGAGTACAGCAGGAATGAACAGTTTATTGTAGTAAAACATAGACTGATATAGCCACAGAACTTCATTAACATAAATTAACAGATACATGTATTCAACCCAACCTTTAATCCCCAGTCAGCAATCCTATTGATGGGATTAATTAAACAATGGAGTTCCTGCCTGTTTGGCAGCCAGGCTGGAGCCATCTCTGAGTACCTTGGGCCCCTGTATGACAGGTCATTCTGTCACAGTCACAAGTAGGCCACTTGCAATAAAGGTCTGTGCTGCAACAGAACAAACCTATATCAATTGTACAGCTCATTGAGCCAGTCCAGGGACATTAGAGGATCTCCCCAACTGGACCATGATCCCCACTGCCGACATTATATTTTGGTACTAGATTCAATTATGGTTTCGTCATAGATGTGACAGTTCCCTTTTAACCGAGAGCTGTTATATGAAAGAACTGTTTGCACATTGTTCAGAGATTGTGCCATATCCTATACAGACACCAGTACTTTGTCATCTATGAAAAGCCCAACTACCCTGAAATAGTTCCTCACCATACTGTTGAGTGTGGTATGAATCACCACCCTGCTGCTAGGCCTGTTGTTAGTTGGCAGGCATTCTACAAATATAGAACAACATCTGTCTCTCTCTAGCACACAATTGCTTAACTACCGAAAGTGCCTGCAATTCAATGTGAATGAACTGGGTTTTTAAATGTGACTTAGTTAAAGCCATTAGCAGAGTCAACAGGTTATGTTTTGCCCCATACAAAGCTTTGGGAAATGTCATGTAATTAAATGTATGCAAAGGCTGTTGTCTGAAATTATTCCAACAGGGGTAAGAGAACCGAAGTTAAAAATAATTTGGGGCCACCTCTTACTGCTCTTCCCCCACCTTATGTACAGGGTAAGAGGTGCCTAATGGTTGTGCTTTCATTGGTCAGTTTTCTGAGAAATCTATGTTCTTAATTATAATGTCATACCCAGCCATCCCGAGACCACCAATGTTATGTCACGGTTAATAGTTACATATTTTAATAGTAGACATGGTTGAAGAAGAAACATTGACCTGACACATACAGAAATTCATTGCAAGCTATTTTTTTAAAAAGCCAAAACAAGAGGAGGAGTCAATACATCTTCTATCACAACACAGCTCCGGTGGGGAGTGGTGGCCCAATGCAGTGGTGGGACTATGTGCATACCCATATACTAGGCACCCTCTCGTTGCAGGTAATGCAGACATACTTTGCTCCCCTTCTTACTTACATAAGGTTGAATGAGTGTGTGAACTTAAGCTTTAGGGACACTGAAACTATTTTAATATCCAAGCCCACATACATCCTCTAAGAGGAACAATGTCAAAAACTTACCAAAATGAAGGATCTCTGCTGCTCGTTCTTGGTCTATTTTTTTGAGTTGCCCAGATAGTTTGACAAACTCTCTTTAGTCAACCCACAGTGTTTCTGATCTTGCAAGCCATTTACACTCAGATATCAAACAATCCTTTCCTTTAGATAAAGCTTCAGTAAATTTCCCCAACTTCCAAAGATAGATTTACTGGTTTGTAGTTGGCTGAAATTTCCTGGCCACCTTTTTTTTATGAAGCGGATAACCATCCCTATACTCTTAATACACAGCAGGCCATTTTGCAGATTAGGATGGTATAAGAGGCATCACACCTTCCTTATAAAATATGCATTTTCAGTTTTAATCTGATTGTACCTCTGGCACAACAAGTCGATCATAATTTCTTGGAACATGGAATGACCTAGAGCAGTTTTTTAACTATCGATACAATGCCACAGGTAGAACGAGGGAGATGAAAGGAGTGATATATCTCAGCCCGAGTGAAAACAAATATATTGAGTTTTATAGGGAACAAAAATGATAAATGTTTATATGTATAGGTGATTTAGTGTTAGCGGGTGTTAGAGTGAGTTTGTGTATTAGTGTGTGTGTGTGTTTTTGTTGTGTGTTTAGTTACTCAAGCCCCACTAACCCTAGTCTCGCACCATGTTAAACTTAAGGTGGTCCTGTTTTACACACAGAATATAGGTTTTTAGGTTCTAAAATTCCATCAACTATGTTGATGATGGTTAAGAAGATAGGAATGAAACTAATAGGAGAGCGTAAAAAAGTGAAAAGCTGAAGTTGAAACCACTTTTTTATAAAGCTCAGCCAATAATTGCGTTCAGCATTTAAAAAGCTTTGATCGCTAGGGACTGCTTGTTTTTTTTTTTTCTTATTGTTGTTTCTAAATTGCTGCTTTTCCCACAAGGCACAGAAGTTGCAATTTGTTTTAGAAATTTCTATAAAGTAAAAGTTTTTGTTAGAAATACATGTCACCCTTTGTGTTGCCGGGCAGGTGTGCTGTGTCATTGATTATAATAGCATTTTTGTTACATAAAACCAAAATGATAAATGTCCTCCTGGTACTCTGGTTTCATTGATTTCAACTACATTAAATAGATCTACTATAATCAATGCAATTGTAAAATTCCCACCAAAATATAACTGTTAAAAACGTATATTATTAATATAAAATGTAAAAGGACATTCCAGCCACCATATGCACTGCAATTCAACTGATAACTTTGCAGCCCTTTTTAAATTGCATGGTGTCAATTTTGCAAATGCATTGGGGGGGGGGCTCTGCAGAGGGCACACACGTACTTACACATATACCCTCCAACTCACCCTCTATACTCATGCTAACACACTCCCTCTAACACACACTTATACATACACACCCACTCTAAGACTTGCA
Organism: Spea bombifrons; assembly: GCF_027358695.1. Classification (NCBI taxonomy): domain Eukaryota; kingdom Metazoa; phylum Chordata; class Amphibia; order Anura; family Pelobatidae; genus Spea; species Spea bombifrons. Next base: position 19,103,468 of record NC_071090.1, on the reverse strand, counting down.
GGAAAATAGAATTTCATGGCAGATAAGACTCACTCAGCCAATCTAGTCAGATTGAAACTGACATAGAAACTGACACCTTAATCTGTCCTTAGTCTTGTCTTAGATACAGGATAGCTCAATGCCTATCTCATGCATGTTTTAATTCCCTCACTGTATTAGCCTCTACCACTTCTGCTACTAGGCTGTTCCATTTATCGATCACCCTCTCAATAAAGTAAAAACATACATACATACCCTACATACACACTCCCACCTTTCTTAACTCTCTTATCCTCTCAAACACACTGTGCAAGCAGCCTTGCTTTTACCACAGGTTCCAATAACATCACGTTACGTGAACCCACCGTGTTCCCACCTCCATGAGTGGGCTGGTCCAGTGGGCAGCTGGTTTTGAAGAATTTTTGCCCAGCTTACCCCTGCATGTTATACTTACTGCTAGTCAGTTCCAGCACTGGCGCGGCGTGGCATTTAAATGGTAATGCTTTCCTGCCACTGATTGGCTGCTTTGAGCTTGGCGGATATTTTGCTGATGCTCTGGAGCTGCATCCATTTCCACCAAGTAAGTCTTTAATAAAAGTATATTTGGGCCATCAGACTATCTTTTGAAAGACAGAAACACCAATAAATGTTGCCTTCACATAGCTGGAAAGCCTAAATGAATGATCGTTGGACAGTAGTCATGAGAATCCTTTGTCAAGGCCTAAGGATTACTGTAAAAAAGAAAAAAACAGCTCTTACTACTGAGATGTTGATGTCACACCAACAGCATGAACGCTTCAACCTGTCTGAGGGATTTAAAGACAACCATTTTTTGCTAAAAATAAAATCCACAGTACAAGACAAGTCATCACATCCCATATGTCTGCCTTTGATTGTTTGTTTCGGTTTCATGAGGAGTAGAACAATACAATTTAAGATTAGCATATGGGGTTTTACTGACAAGTGCCGGAGATGTTCCTCAATCGCAATCTCCATATATAGTGAATCATAGGATTGCCTCTCATATGATATAAAATTAGCTACTTATTAAAATTTATTTTATCTTTTACATTTTAATTAAAGAGTACTGGCAGAATAAAGGCACGCTGTTAACCTTTTCAGTGCACACAATTGATTGATTTATATATACATTTATTTGCAAATTGTAACAGAATTTCAAGCTTGGACCAAGGCATATAACCATTTTCTAAATCCATGGCTTCTCGGACTTGCCCAAGTATTGGCCCCACTGCTCCCAGAATCTACTCCTTTTTCAGTAGAATAACATTAATTTTGGAAATCGAGTAGCTTCTTTTGATCATATTATTTATCATCCAATTTTATTGTTCATTTTCTAGATTTAATGTGTCAATGAACTGTTGAAGCAGGGATTAATAAATGGGTGGATATGTATACAAATTATTACACACACACCCCAGAATGTTATATAAGGGTAAAGGGTGAAACCTGTTCACAGCAAGGGTGTGCGTAATATTAAATAGGTATATTTTTTTTTCATACGTAACTGGTTCTTTTTTCTTGTAATAGTCTGCTATGTCAATAATAATGACATTTAAGTGAAACACCCTTTTCTTATCATGACAGAAATTAACCACTTAAGTTCCACTTAAATGTAAAAAGTATTTTATGTTACTAAACGTATTAAATGTAAAAAGTAATTACATTAGTACATAAAAGTTTATCTGTTGCAGAAAGACAGTTAATGCTGTTTATGTAGCTACCTGTTTCGGTTTTGACTGACATCCAGAATTCTCATACATACTATTGTACGCCTTATCTCCCTTTCTTTTGGGATCAGAAAAGGGACACAATGAGACAAATTCACATGCAAAGACATCAGAAAGAACCCCCCCCCCAAAAAAAAAAAACAATACATAAATGTAAAATATATTTTTGGTTAACCCCTCCTATAATCTAAATTGGTCCCTTATAACAATGCAGAACCTAGGAAGCTGCTCAATTGTTTTTATTTGGAAGTGCCATTCCTGGATTTGCATTAGGATTATCCCCGATCATACCAGTTGTGGCATCATCAAAAAATAAAATTTATAGACTTGTCACATGAATAATCTATATGCTACCATAATGTAACAAAGATTTTAATGAGCCGTGGAGCATCTAGATTTTTAAGGTGGAGTTTTTCAGATATCTTTCTGAGCATATAATGTTTGTGTATATGTAAATGTAAAAAAATCCACTCCAGTCTCCCTGCAACAACCTTTTAAGAATGATAGTAATTATTAAGGTGCACTTAAAATCATTTCTCAGTTACCATCTGTCTTCTCTGTCTCGATGGAATAATCTCAGTAAAAAAATCAGCAAAAAAAAAAAAAAATACCGTTAGTGTAAAATACTAGCATAGGCAGTTAATTACTGCAGAGAAAACACAGGATAACAGCATAATTTCCATTGTCTGCTAGAGAATCCAGACTATACCCGTAAATCAAACAATTAAGAAGTCAAAAGAGTACAAGATATTTCATTTTTTTTTTTTTAAATGTATGTTAAACTATATGAGTAAGGATAAGAGACAAGACGATTAGATTGATCGGATACATGTGAGTTACTCACTAAAGTGAGATTTGGGGAACAGGATCATAGAACATATCCATGAGTTCCTGATCAACCTCTCCAGAGATTACAGAAAACCTTTTAACAGTCTTTAGGGAAACTTATACTGGAAAGGAAAAATTGGGCTTCTGTGAGAAATCATGTTGAATTCCCTGCAGACCATCTATGGTGGACTTGTGTTTACTTAAAACAACTAATACATGTATGTGCCTGGGCTATACATGTACATTTGGGAAACAATGTTAACATAAAAGATCTCCAGAGGGTCTATCCAGATAACCTCACCCTCACCCCCTGGAGGCTGATCACAGGTACCACAATCAGCAATGCAGGGCAAATGAAGGCCTGCTTACTGATCACTCTGTGGTAGTCGAAGTGATAAAAGGGAGGAACAGAGTTTATCACTCTTCAAAAAAGTCCAGAGATGTCACCATGACATCATAAGGGGTACTATCCAGTTCCAAGAGAATCCCTTAAGGTATTGAAAGACCTCAAAGGGATTGTCAAACAAAAAAGTAAATACAAAAGTTAAAAATTAAGAAAAAAATGAAAAATGTAAAAAAAAACATACATTAAAATAGTGTAGAATGTAAGGGAGCATTTTACTTCCTAATAAAATTTAAAATAAACATGAATGTGGGGAATTATTCTGCTCAGGGGATGTTGTTGAACATAAATAAGGGGGGGGGGATTTAACAGTGAGACCTAATCTGTGGAATAAAGTCTAAGTAAAATTGCAAAAATATATTTTTTTAAGTTTTACTGTTTCTAAAAACCCTATCGTTCCTTGAAAAAAAACATAGATGATTTGTGTGGGTACACAAAACATGGAAAGGGGAATCATAGATCAACTAAAAATGGTAAAAAGAAGCTTTGGTCATTTAAGGGGGTAAACCCCTCTGTCACAAAGTAGTTAAAGTAGTTATTAAATACTTTAAAACGCATTTTTGGTTGTTAAGGCGACTAGGAAACTAGTCTGACCCTTTAAAAAGGCAATCTACTTACCCCGCATGCAAGCAATTATCTCGTGCGTAAACCATTCTTAAACAAGGTGCCTGTCAACCACTGTTCCCTCTAAGCTGTGCGCGCGCACATAACTTTTTGAGGGAGCGCACACGATCTAATATTGTGCGCACAGTACCTAATGGGGAGCTGGGGGGGGCAGTCCGTCCAGGGTGACGCTGGCACTCCTCCAGAGACGGACATTAATGTCCGCCGCTGGAGGAGCAAGCTCGGTTGGGGAGATCAAAAATCTCACCCCAACCGGCATAAAATCAATCAAGGGAGCGGGAGGTCTGTTAATACAGACCTTCGATCCTGCTCCCTTGCTATGCGCGCGACAACTAATGCTGTGTGTCGGTATTTGAAGTCAGATCCCGGCACACAGCACTGAAGCCACGCCTACCTTCTTTACTGCACCGGAAGGACAGAAGAAGAAGAAGAAGAACGAAGAGGAGGAGGAAAAGTAACTAACAGAGGAAAGGTAGGAAAACATTATGTATATGTATATGTATGTATATATGTGTGTGTGTATGTATATGTGTGTGTGTATGTATATGTGTGTGTGTATATATGTGTATGTGTGTGTATATATATGTGTGTATATATATATATATATATATATATATATATATATATGTGTGTGTATATATATATATGTGTGTGTGTGTGTGTGTGTGTGTGTATGTATATATATATATATATATATATGTGTGTGTGTGTGTGTATATGTATGTATATGTATGTATATGTGTGTGTGTGTATATGTATGTATGTGTGTGTGTGTGTGTGTGTGTATGTATATATATATATATGTGTATGTATATATATGTGTATGTATATATATATGTATGTATATGTGTGTGTATAGAAATATGTATGTATGTATGTATGTGTGTGTGTATATATATATATGTATGTATATGTGTGTGTGTAGAATAGACCATGGAGTCAAAAGGGTTGGAAATATATAGCTCCACCCCCTTGCAATGTGATTTTTTTTTTCAGCTCCACCAACTTTATATGGACTGTAGAAGCATATTGTGCGCACAAAATTTTGGCTCTGGGAAAAATTTTGCACAACAGAAATTTTCTGCGCACATCACCCAAGAAAAATTAGAGGGAACATAGCTGTCAACACTCCCAGTTAATTAGTGGTAGATCAAACTATATTTCAAGTCTTAAAAAAGTTAATAGAGGCAGGGGGAATAATAAATGTAAGCATATCCCGGCATTCCTCATTTAAATATTAACTCAACTATTACCTATGACATGCTTTCCTCATCAATAAAATATTAATCTTCTCATTATTATGTCTTTTGATCATTAAAAGGAATTCTGCCTATGAACCTGTCTTACATGAAGCAGTATGGTTTGGGTAACTGGCATACTGTATTGTGTTGTATATTCTTTCTGTTCTGAATATAATTCATTATATATCGTATGCATGGCTATTTATATAAGAAAATTGGCAACCCAACCTCAGACCAGGAGCATAACCCTTTTTAGTTTATTTATTTTTGTGTAAAAATCAGGCTGCGATAACACAAATTCATGTTTCATCATCTTCTCCCTTACAAGCTAATCCAATGTAAGAGTAAAAACGACCTTTATTTCACGAATTCTGCATTGACGCCGCCATTTATGTGCAGTATTGAGGTTGTAAAAGGTTTTTTTTTTTTTTTTTTTTTTGCTACTTGTCATTGTCAAGCATCTTTCAAAAACAGCATCTCGAGAGCTTCCTGTCAGTGATGACAATTTGATGAAAGTAGATGTTTCCCCTATGCTTCCCACACTATGTTAGTAACTCTATATCTTTCTAAACTGAAATGCTAAACACGCTTTTTTAATGGTATAAGCCTAATTTTCTTTTTTTTCCCCAAGCATTATTATATGCATTTTTCCTTCAGTTATTAACAAATTACTCATCAAAAGCCACTAGTTTCCAGAAAGAGTGACATGACTATGTTGTTAAATTTAATGGTTGCATTTCTAGACTGAAACTACACCAGATGGGTACTTTTAGAAAGAGTAATTTCCATCATTTATTATGTACTTCTAAATAAGTGGTCTCTGCTATTTTGTGCACAGGTATTTTTTCTTCTGGTTCTTGTGCAAACATTTAGAAGGGAAATCATTGTAGCATTTCATTTTCCTATGTTATACAGGGCTGCAGATCTTGCAGGAGATCAAAAAGAACCAAAGAGAAACCATAGAGACCCCATGGCCTATTCTGGCCTATGGTGGTCCAGGTCCAGGTCGGTGACACCATAACAGGGAGCTTGATTGTTTTTAGTAGGGTGATCGGGCTCCTTGTAACGCCACTACTCAATGGGATGGTTAAAAGCCCATTGAGCACAATACTGGTCTACTTCTAGCTGTATAAATGAGACCTTTTTCTCCCAGAACTATTGTTGAAATGTTCTGCTCTGGGTCTGAAATAATAATCTATGGTTCACTGGAGTCCAGCCTACTAAAATAATATAGAATGAGCCAAAATATAATATTTTGGTGAAACCTTTGAACATTAAATACATGATTACAGAGCAAAGGGAAAAAAGGCAACATTTTGTCGTTATACATTGAATATAATAAAATAATATACCATTTTGTACCTAAGGGTGAATGCACCTTGAAAAGAACTTACCATATAAAAAGACTGTTGAAGCTTTTTAATGTAAGCTCTTACAAAGTAACCATGGCAACCAGGAACTTAAAGAAATGTTCCCTAGCTTTCTCTATAATGCAGGGTGGATTCAATATAGTATGTCTTTCTTTGAAGAACAAACATGTGACATTTTAACATATTTTTTTATCATAGTCATCCTATTGGCCAGCAGACCACATATGTGAGCCATTTGTTGAATACACACTGTCTACAATATATAAATATATAATCATATTTATGCTTAAACATGGCTTATACAGCTTACAGTAACATCATGTTTAAAGCAATATTATTTTCCATGAATTTTTGTGTTTATGTATTAGACTTACCTTTCATAAGCTCTGGATAAGATCTTCTTTTCATGGTGCCCCAGGTGAAGTGTGATTTTGAGACAAAAAGTATCTCACATGTCTTACCCCATAAAAGATGGCAGAGTGGACATCTGCTCTGTAATAGCTATTTCAGTATATGTATGTATGTATGTATGTATGTATATGTGTATATATATATATATATATATATATATATATATATATATATATATATATATATAATTTGGGTCCAGAAGTCCAAGTAATAGTTAAATCATGAATACAGGCTTAATAATGAATACAGGCTAATTTGAGGGTAGTGGCATCCAAATTGGAGGAACGATTTGGGAATTACAGCTCTTTAATATGTAGCCCCCTTTTTTTCAAGGGACCAAAAGTAATTGGACAATTATTGACTGTTGAGGTTGTCTAATGGACAGGTGTAGGCTATTCTTTTGTTATTTCTTCGTCAATTAAGCAGGTAAAAGGTCCAGAGATTCAAGGTGTGACATTCGCATTTGGAAGCTGATGCTATGGACATGCGGTCAAAGGAGCTCTCAATGCAAATGAAACAGGCCATCTTTAGGCTGCAAAAAAAAAAATCCACCAGAGAGGGAACATTAGGAGAGGCCAAATCAACAGTTTGGTACATTCTGAGGAAAAAAGAACGCACTGGTGAGCTCTGCCCCACAAAAAGGCCTGGACATCCACGGAAGACAACAGTGGTGGATGATCAAACATTGACGCGGGGTACAGCATAACTGTTATCATTATATACTGAGGCAGACATTGCCGTTGGTACAGCATAACTGTTATCATTATATACTGAGGCAAACATTGACGGTGGTACAGCATAACTGCTATCATTATATACTGAGGTATACATTGCCAGTGGTACAGGATAACCGCTATCATTATATATTGAGGCAAACATTGACGGTGGTACAGTGTAATCCCTATCACTATACATTGAGCCAGACATTGACAATAATGCAGCATAACCCCTATCACTATATACTAAGCCAAACATTGATGTGGTGTAGGCCTACCACTTCAGTGTCTGGATTAGGGATACACTGAAATGAAAGTTCTGGACCGAAACGGAAAATTCAGCATTCACTTGGCCAAAACGAAAATGACCCCCCTCCACAACTTTAAAAAAAACAAAAAAAAAAAAAACACACTTTTATTGAAAGTAACACACCAAATTTGGACAAAACAAATCAATAACAATATTAATATACATATATATGATTGTTAACAGCAATCACAATCCTATCATGCCCAGGCATACCCAGATTCCAGCATGTACTGGCTGGCTTAGCATTATAGGAGTATATATTTGCTAACAGCAATCACCCTCCTATCATTCCCAGGCAGCCAGTACATGCTGGAACCTGGACATGATAGAAGAGCGATTACAGCTTCCCTATGCCTTGCTATCCCGATCCATGCTATCACACACACACACACACACACTCATTCACAAACATTTGTTCACAAACATTCATTCACTCATTCATATACTCATATTCATGTAATGTCTGGCATAGTATACCTTTTCTCTTTCTCTGTCACTTTTCTTCCTCCTCTTCATTCTTCCCTTTGGCTCTTCTTCTTCTGTGACCTCCCGGTGCCGTGAGCGTGGAAGGCTGTGGGTGCGGCTTCAGTGTTGTGGGCTTCGATATGACATCAATTCCCCATGCACAGCATGATTGGCTTTAAGCCGGTTAGACGGAGATCCTTGATCTCCCTCCAACCGAGCCTGCTCCTCTAGAGATGAGTGGCACCCGGGGCGGACCGCCCCCCCCGCCCCCCGCTAGGTACACTACTGAGTTAATGAAAATACTTTATTTAGAGGAAACTGAACCCCTCTTTACTACTTAGATGTTTTTTTCTATGAGGTCAGAATATATCCAAACACTCCACAGCAATAAAACAATAATGTGCTTTAAACAACGGTATTTTTGTGTATGAATTAGTTTGTGCCAAAATACTTCTTAATATAAATTACTTCATTAGGTTGGGAATGACCTGGTCATGCGCCCTAAAACATTTCCCACTCACATATACCTACTTGCACATACACTTTAATGTTTACCCTGTTAATAGAAGAAACTAATGGGTTTTAAGCTCAGTCAGCAAGGCTCTCTGCTGTTCAGAATGTATGCTCCCTGCATTCATGGTCTCAAAATGATGTTGTCCAGGATAACAGGATAAGCTCCAGGCATTGCGGCATCCTAGGTGACTTAGGTCTGTGCTTGGACTACTCTGTCTATCTCAGGGATGACAGCAAGAGGCACCATATGCCATTTGGTGAGCTAGATTTCTGCCTAAGTCACCGATATGGGTAAAGCTGACATGCCAGAAAGCAGGATGGATCCTGAGATTTCTGGCCTTTCGCACCTCATCAGAAAGTAATACTTCATCCAAAGAGCAATCTGGCTATTTGCACCTAGATACCAGTTAAGTTTAGCCCATAATTCTGTTTTTCATTATTATTTATGTTGTGCATCCACTAGATGTTTTTAAAATATGGATGGTGTCAAGCAAGAGTTGAGAGACAGATATCAAAGCCTTCACCAGAAGCGACAAGGGCTTTAAAGAGACTCGTTATATTTCTGTTAAACCCAGATAGTTACATTTGCAACTGACCCTTTAAAAAGCAATTACACATGATTTAGTATATGCATTATTTTTAAGATTAAATAAGAGCGCTATAATAGTGTGGGACATCTGTGCTGTGAGTCAACACAGCATGCAAAACCCAGTGCGGTGTCTTTTCTCAGTTTGATGAGCTAAAAACGAAATCAAATATAAAGGGAATCTGATAAATTGCCTTTAAAAAGAATAATTATTATTTCCAATCTAATTATGTTGTCAAGAAAGGAAGAACTAGCTGGAGGTTTATTTTTAATTTCAGTTAAATAGGGCTGTAATCGCTAACCAGAGATGTTGAGAGAAGAAAAAAAATAAATAAAAAATCGATGTACTTTTAATGATCAGATGATATTGGTAAGTGAACGCTATCTTCTTTGAATTTAGTTTCCGAGCTACCAAGAAGGGATCTGTATTTACATTTCTGTCGCTTGAAATAAATTAAATTTTAACTCTGAAAAAATGTAAATCTTTATGGAAAGATAACATTTCAGCGAGTAGAAAGAAAAAGGAAGAATCTGTACTCTTTGGCGTAAGGCAGCGTTCCTTCCTACTATGTTTATGTCAGCCAGTGGTTATATAAAATGCACAATTTATAAGCTTCTTACCTTCATATATATAAATGTGTGTATGCAGTCATGTGAAAAAGAAAGTACACCCTCTTTGAATTCTATGGCTTTACATATCAGGACATCACACTGTGTCATGATTTATTCAACAAGAATAAAGCCAAAATGGAAAAGCCATGGTGAAAAACCCTAACTGCTGTCATAGGAATTAAGATGCTAAGTAGCAGACAGGTGCTGCTAATCAAATGCCCTTAATTAATTGATCAGCAAGTGTGACCATCTCTATAAAAGCCGAAGTTTTAGCAGTTTGCTGGTCTGGAGCATTCCTTGTTAACACAATGCCAAGGAGGAAAGACATCAACATCAATCTAGGAAGGGTTGTAAGGCCATTTATAAACAATTTAAAGTCCATCAATCTACAGTGAGAAAGATTATTCACAAGTGGAAAACATTCAAGACAGTTGCTAATTTTCCCAAGAGTTGACATCCAAGAAAATTCACCCCAAGGTCAGACCATGCCATGCTCTGAGAAATTGCAAAAAAAAAAAAAAACCCAGATAGGCCTCAGATAGCATGTTAAATGTTAATGTTCATGCCAGTACAATTAGCAAGTGAACAAGCCTCTTCTCTCTAAAAAGAACATGACAGCATGGCTTAGGTTTGCAAAGTTGCACCTAAGCAAACCACAAGACTTCTGGAACAATGTTCTTTGGACAAACGAGACAAAGTGTTTGGCCATAATACACAGAGCCACATCTGGGGAAAACTAAACACAGCATATCAGCCCAGCACCTCATATCAACTGTGAAGCACGGTGGTGGAGGGGTCATGATTTGGGCTTGTTTTGCAGCCACAGGACCTTGGAACCTTGCAGTTTTTGAGTCGACCATGAACACCTCCTAGAGTTAAATGTGAGGCCATCTGTCCTACTGCTCAAGCAGGACAATGACCCTCAAGCACACTAGCAAGTCTACACCAGAATGGCATTGTTGTAAAGATGTGTGGGACAAAACTGATTTTTATTGGAGCTCTGTCTCATCATGCAGCGGATTCCTCATTTTTAGCTCGCTCTGCTCTGCTCTCCTGTGTGTTCAGTTTAATGTCAGCACAATATACATAAGTATAGGTTAACACAAAAGCCTAACATGAGGTTCTTGTGGGGCCCCAGCTCCTGTTTGCTATATTTTTCTACTCCTCCACTGCATGTTTTGAGGAGGCTCCTGCCACTATGTTGCTTGCTGAAGCACTTCATCTAGACAAAGGGTGCATTAACTCCTGGCTACAACATTTATTAATCTGCCCGCTTTTAGACAGACACATCATTTAGGGCCCGTTTGAGACCCTTGAAGACTGCAATTGTGTACACCTGTTTAAGACGGTCACACTGTATTAGATATTTAATCCTTTGACTGTTCAGGTATTGGTGTGTTTAAAGTATTTCGCATTTTCCTTATTTATAAGCTTTGTTTCTGTACGATTTCCTATTTTCTTGTGATACGTTTTTCTATGTTTTATTATTTAACCGTGGGATAGGTTTGTGCAAGCACATACCACAATGCATTAGTTATGTTACCAAATAGTAATGCACTCTCAGCAGTACACACTCCATTATGGGATTGTGACCTTTCCAACTGCTGTTAACACTTCATTCACTATGGTTGGTTGTGGGTCATTGTATAGGCCAAATTGTCTGCTTTTTCTTGTTATTTCTGTATGGCAGGTTCACTTCAACTGCCAGCTGACATCTCCATGTAAATAATTCATGATAATGAAAGCAAGCAAATAGTGACCAGGCCCCAGTCAGAGTTACTTAGGGAACACACAGCTGTATACCTAGTATATATCTCACGTTATTTCAAAAGAGACATGTGTATCTTGATGGGTTTGATTAAAGGGACAGGACTTTATTAAGACGTTTTATGTTATTTTGTGACCTAGTGATTCAACAAAGTTAGAGAAGAAAAACTGTGCATTTTACTTACACAATTTAATCCCTAAACTTGTTTGCTGTTTTGGTACACATCGCTGTGCCTTTTAGGGTTGTAGAACATTATGATACTCTAGGACCCAGCAAACATTCTGATCTCCTAGAAATGAGAGAGTCAACCTACACATATATTTGAAGGCCATAGAGGGGCTTACCCTCCTTAAGCAACACACCGAAGCGGGTTGAATGCATGCGGATGGGATCACAGGACGTGAAAAGTAAAGCATGTGCATATCTGAGAACTGTCTGGGTTCCAGCTTGAGGGATGCAGGTAGGATGTCCTGCTGATTTTGGTGGGCGGTCCCCCAAATGTCAGTGGTCAGAAAACAACCAGTTGTTGGAAGGGAAGTGGGCTCCCAAAACCTGGAGTATCCCCGTAGTGACATGGAGAAGCATTGCTTCACCTGTCTGCTGGTGAAACCCAGAGTATGGTTCCCAGGTATGTGTTACACCCACATGATGTCTCATCTTCTTCTACTTTTCACATCTTGTATGCAAAGTTCACAGCATTCTCAAACAAGCCCCTCGGGTAACTTACAGGTCAGGACATAAGCATGACTACCCTAGGACATTCAGGATTGTTTGTAACTACAATAAGGCCACTTAATAACTGAAAACCCAGTCTACAGATATAACACCACACCACACCACACTCAAGTGTCCCATCTTCACAGGACTGGCTGGACTTGAACTCATGGCTGTGTTGTCACCTAGTTCTGTTATGGACTGCCCCCCCCTCCCTCACCTGGCCTCGTGAACAGGCTTTAAAGGTCAGCCTCACCTCCAGCCCAGGATCTGGTTGTGTGTTTTTGTCTGTACTGCATACCTGTGTTGCCCCCGTGCACATGATGATTTCTCCATCCTGTCACTCTGAGCAGTATTATTTTGCAAGGGTGTGCGCCATCTCCTGCAACTGGGCTCCAACTCCTGGTAAGTCCTTACAGAGGGCTTCCTGTGATGTTCCCTGCCAGAGGGCTTCCAGCCGTGCTTCCGCCTCGTGCCTTGCCAGTGCGCTTCCAGTTCCCCGCCAACCCTGCCACTGAGAGCTTGTTATTCCAAGCCTGTATCTTGCCTGTACTAATCTTGCTCTTGCACGGAACATCTATGGATGGCGCCTAAAAGGAAGACTAGGGCTACAGTGAAGAGTAGCCCTGAACTGGATCCATCGTCAGTCTGCCTTTGGCCATGCACAGAATTCGAGCCTTCTCCTGCATCGAGTCTCCTACCCAGTGCCTCTACACCTATACCCTGTCTAATCTCCCCAAATGTTTTTAAGCAGGATCTTGTAGTACAGAGGATGTCAACATAAACAGTAAATGCAATATTGTGACTGTGAAAGGTAAAGAGAAAAATCATCTAAATACCAGAAAGAAGTGAAATTATAATTTCTCTACCATAGAGAATTGCATTCCATATAAGCCAATCAATTACATCAAAGAGGAGAGATCATAGAAACATTTATTTGCATTGTCCTACCCCTGGTAGCCTACACAAATAGACAGCAAATGTACTAGACGTAAAAACATGAGATATGCAAAAAGAAATCCTCAACATAAGACAAGACCAATGATCAGAAAAGCCTTTTTTATAGTAGGACCGAATGTGGGCAGATTAGATGGACCAATCTGCAGTCAAATTCCATCTAAGGTTTTTATATTTTTATGTACAGCATTTTTATGTACCCGGGAACTTCCCAGGTTAGGCTACCTGAAGCTCTTCTGAAAAAAAGTGGTTTGGTGAAGGGGTGAGGAGAATTGTCCATTACCAATTCTATGCTCTGAGCATGACCATAGGAAGCAAGATGTCAGTGGTTATAAGGCTTCTACGTTTCGAAAGCAGAAAGCAGATTGAAGCCGGGAGCTCCACATTCTCAAGAGGAGGTGCAATATTTTAACACCCAAACTACCTTCCTCTCCAAGGAGGTACACTGTCAGTAATGTAACTATTGTCAGTGAACTCATGTGTTGAACTCTATGGTCGTACCTGAACTTTAGGAGAAGCACCAGCAGAGCCACTTTCAAATTCTGCCTAGTTAATTAATCGAATGTTGGGGTGGCAATGGATGTTGAGCACCACTCTGAGCCAAGACGCTGGTTGTTCAGTCTGCTGGTTTTTTTTTTTTTTGTTTACAGCTTCTATCTCTTTTTTTGTATTTTTTTTATATTTGCAACTGTACAATTATGGTGAATAATATAACAATGATGTTGATCCTTTGTACTTTTTAATATATAGTATTGAATACGGGATGTTTCCCCTGAGTATTTCTAATTTGGGTCTTTTATAGATATGTATAATTTTACAAGATGTTTTATAATAATGAAAGATTTTATCTGCTGAATTAGATCATTGGATTGAGGGAATGGCTGTATGATTCCTGTCCTGTTTTTTTGTTATTAATATATACAAAACGAGGCCTAAATCTACGGGTACAAAAACCCACATAATTTTAGCGATTTACAAGCAGTTCTTTTTCAGATTATTTGGAATGTCTTTAGAATATCATAAGGGTACTGTAAAATGTAATATAATTCTTGAGGAAAGTGGTGTTAACCAGTAAAGTATATTAAAGATATGACAAGTAAATTAGAATACTCGTATTTAAATACCACAGAGGTCTAATTCTAAAGACTGTCTACAGAGCTGGGTAGCTTGGTTTATTAACCCTTTGCATGCTTTGGGCCTCAAACACGCTGCATTATTCTCGGTTCAAAACTCTTCTTTTTTAGAGAGTGGGTTAAACCATAATGAACGCTGCGCAATATCCCCACTGTTCTGAATGAATTATATGTTTAATATAGAAAAAAGGAATTTAATGATACTGCAAAGTTTTAAGAGATTAAAAAAAGGGAGATGTAGAATATTATTATATTCATTACATCTGGTGAAAATTGCCTTATCGGAGAAGGGAAAAAAAAGATCTGTAAATTTATAATCACAGAAACCATTTTTTAAGGAGAAATGTAAAAATATTACTTCATTAGCAGTTCTGCAGTAACAGTTTTGTGAGGGACTGGGGATCATGGGAGGCTTGTGGCAAATGAGACACAAAAGTAATGGTCTTAAATTTACCAACAGACTCATTCAATGCATTAGCGGAGACTTAAAAGATTAATCTGAGCTAAAAGTCACGGGGTTTGGCATGGGAAGATATATTTTAATAGTCCATTGTTCTGGACAGCAATTACTAGAATGAATACATGTATTTCCCTGTTTATTTTTTTCCTTTATAACATTTATGCAGGTTATATTCAGTTATTTGCCAGTTGTCAGCCTTCACATATTAAAACAAAGCTATAAATGTACTGTCTGCACAGACCTAAAGGCATTCATCAATGTTTATCCAGCAAACTGGTAACTGTTTTGAGAATTCCCAAAAGTTCAACCTAAGCACCCTTTATTCAGGTTCTCGCGTAGGGGTCCCTGATACCCTCGAGCTAATGTGAACTGCAACACCCATCATGCCCAGAATAATGCTGAAGTCCATAGAAGCTGGAATACCACTTGCTGACCGGTTTCTTGTATTAATGACAAGTACCAAAGTAACTATAACTTAGTGGGGATAGTAGCAAAATATTGGAATATGGTTCTCTAACTATGTCTCCTGGAAATTCCATGAGTCTCCCGGAAATGCAGTTGCAAGAATATCCTTGTTGCACACTGTCTCACTCTTATTCACTCCTTCTCGGACTTTCTCAAGCGCTCTCTGAATGTATTCCTCCCTTCCGTGTACCTGTCTCCTTTTCCGCTGCTTCACTTTCTTCATCTGCTTCTCCATGGTATCGGCTCCATTAACCAGACCTCCTGGAGCGCTTTCTCAAAAGGGTGGAGCCTCTGGGCACACCCTCTTTCCCTGATTGGAGGAATGGGGGAGAGGCGGTGCCCATGGGGCATGTCATGGCTCCTTCCTTTTGATGTACTCCAAGAGACCAGAATATTGCAGACAAACTTATAGAGAAAGAAAAACATTTTTTGAGTGTGAGTGAATGAGTCTTTCTGGCTTCTGGAGGCTGTGCCTCTGACCCCCCTAGAAATCTCCCTGAAGCTAATTTTCCAAACTTGGGACCTCTGCTAATCGTACCTTACAAATTTTTCTCTGTATGAAGGACAGTTTCCTTTTGGCGCTAGTATCCACACTACACATCATATCGGGACTCCTTTGCTGGGGATATACCTGGAGGCAGGTCTAGGATCAGAGGCAGGGCCTACCTTTCCTGAAGGGTCACTTAGTAAAGCACTTGACCACGATGGAACTGCAATGGTGACAACACAGACCTCCATTGAGCTGGTGAGTGGATGTCCCCAACTGAACCATGATCCCCACTGCCAGCAGAATTGTGAAGGAGGTACTGCTTGGCAGGACAGAGGGACAGTGCCTAAAATCCCTCTGTCTCGCTCATGTTAATGTAAACAACAGAAAATGCGTGTTTTGGTTACGTGCATTCAATAGGGCATTAAAAAAACAGAGCTAAAATAAAGCCCTGCCTACTTGCTTCTCACAATTCCCCTTGGCGCTCTATGTAAGTACATATAGTACACTGTGTAGTAGGGACTCCCCTTAACTCCTGTTTTCTTGTTGTTTGTTTGCACTGGACAATAAGTTGAAAATATCCTATCTATTTATTTTCTCTAAAACATCTGCGATGTTCAACGTCCCTTGCAAGCCTTTTAGTACTCAGATACAGGAACTGTTTCATTTGCTCAGTTACTAGCCCTTATCCTTTGATTGTCTATGTTACTTATACAGCCACTTCAATACAGCCATATTTCTCTAACAGCTCACTTAATGTTGCGTGTTCTATGAGTTCACCTGCACACTGTGCTAAATCCCTGAAGAAAATACCTTAACAGTCACTGTTGGCTTTCTGGGAAATCATACGCTTGTTCTTGGATTGATTTTGAATCTTAGAACTATCATACGAATCTGGCAATCGTGTGTGGCATGTTGAAGAAAAAAAACAAAAGAAATGGACTTGTTGCATTGACACTATAAATTGCCTCTAATGATCTTTCCTTATCTCATGTTTCTCCCATTGACTCTGTTATCGGGTTTGTGTATCGCTCCTTAAACCTGTTCCAGTCAGTCATACTGATAATGACAGCCCTTTGTCATGCTCATATCTGATGTGACAAAGGGAATTTCAGAAGTAATGGTACCATTGTGGCAGTATCTTATCTAGGTACTTTTCAGGCTGGCTGGACAGAGCCCTCTTACTCCTGCTCTGTATGGAGGATGGGAGGGGGAGAAACTGGGCTGAAGGAGCTTGACTAACTCACTCTACATTGGAAAGGCGAGAAGTGGGTGGAAGCAAATTCCACTTTCGATACCAAGGAAATTAAAAATATATATATACCAGAAGCTGGTTATCTTGATGAGTTCCTGCATTTGGGCATTTAGAGAAAGAGAATGTATACAAGGAAGAGCCTCCTGTAACTTCTGGTAGGATCCATTATTGGGAATGAAGAGTTGCACACACTGCACAGTTCCAAAAAAAATGTAAAAAGTGGTGTTCTGACCATGGCAAATTATATATATATATATATATTGGTGGTAAAATGTGTGCATGCAAAGAGTTAAAATACCAGCATTTCAAATACCCTGGGGTGTCTAGTTTTTAAAAATATATAGTTTTATTGGGCACACTGAAATGGCCCGGCTCAAAGATGTACCAAATAGGGCATGGGTAGTGGATCTTCAAATGTCAAAGTTTAATATTGAAAAATACGCATGCCCCAAATGTGTCCCTTTTGCCCCCAAACAGCCAGCAACGTATCCCGATATGTTGCTGAACACATATAGGGATACATATCGGGACCTGTTAATTCATACAAAAAGCAAAATGTGTGTGAAAAAAAATGACTACCACAAAGTTTGACAAAAACTGGCGGTAGAATTAGTGCATGGAAAGAGTTAAAAGATTAACATTTAAAATACTCTGGGGTATCTAGTTTTCAAAAATATATGGTTTGATGGAGTAAATTGCATTGGCCGGCTTCAAACATACCCGAAATAGCACATGGGGGAAGAATTACCCGATTTGGAAAAAATGGTTTTGAAATAGCAAAACACTACCTGTACTTATTGCCCCATAACGTACAGAAAAAAAGCAAAAAAAAACCTTTTATAGACGAGTAAAAGAGTTTAAGTAAAAGTTAGAAAATATATAACTTGTGTGGGTTCAGTAAAACAGGAAAGAATAAAATCACAGCCAAACACGAGCAGCGCAGAAATGTTAAAACAGCCATTGTCACAAAGGGGTTAAAAAAAGAGACAATGAGTCAAATATGTAAATTCACTCACTAGCGCTTTTCCCAAAAGGGTAAATCATCATAATTTTCTCTTTACCTATGGGTTAAACATGAGGAGTAAGGTTTACATGTTTGACCCCTCATAGAACACATTAAAGCTGATCTTTACACTAATACACCAGAAGTTCCCAATAAAAAGCAGGCCAAAGCACTAAAATAGCTAGACTTCAATTATTGCCCTCCTTGAAGGAAAATGACAATATACATAGTGCCAAAAGAGTCCTGATTGGAGGTGACATCTTGTGCTTTAAGCGTTGACAGCTTCAGCTGCCCGTAGATACGTCTCAACATAAGGCAACAAAGCGGCACAGACAGAAACCTTCAGAGGTCTTTTGGAAGAGGAACTTACTATGGGTTGCCTGCCACATGCTGCAACTTCTGGTCCACCTCACAAGCAAAATAAGTCAATTTATTTTTATGCTCATTTTTTATATGCATTTTAATAATTTTGGGGGGCAATTGCATGCTTGACTGGACTTGCCATGAGGACTTTAAATCTTGACAGTGTACGACTGTGACATGCCTTGGAGAACTATTTTGTTAGGGGTTGACCATTAGTCCCTACATGGTACCATATTCATTGTTTAACGTCTGTAATGTTCATTTTTTTTAAAGAAAATATTCTTAGGAATTTACACGATGAATTAAAGTTTAATTTAGCTTTTTGCATAGAGGATGAAAATTAGAACAAAATGGCGTCGTAAACCGAGTTTGAGGCCTATATCAAAGTGACAAATGAGAAATGCAGACACTATATACAAGTTCTTCTACAGAAAGAATTATTTTAATGTAAGATTCACTTTGAAATTGACTTAGTAAACATGTTGTCTGTATTTGTTAGCCATTTTAATCAGTGGGTGTATAAGCTTAATAGCTTCCCTACCCTGAATTAGATTGACCCTCAACTAGTTAATATAAATACAAAATTACATTAGGTATTTGGCTACCCGCAACCATTTTCTTCAATGTGGTCCTAATTGCTTGATGAGGGCTATACAATTCTTAAACTACAATTAAATTGGTCTAGTGGATCAATGCCAAATATGAGTTCATTCTTTCTGTTGCAGTTGGTCTGTATATTGTAAGAGTCAGGAAATCTGATTTGAAAACCGTAAATAGTTTTGAGATGTGCAGGGTTATTAAAGAGAGTGGAGTATAATAGAGGATAATGGGGACTAATTACTTTACTGTTAATCAAGTTACAAGTCTCCATCTTTTCCCACCGCTAATTCCGGTGTAATAGCCTAAAAATGTGCAGGTTTTTTGTAATTAAAGTTCACCTGATCTAATGCTTCACTTTCAAATTTGGCAGGTATATTAAATAAATGATGGGAAATAATACAAAACCAATAATAAGAGCTCATGGTCATGTTAAAACATGGGCACTCAACACAAAGACAGAAAGGCAGATGAAAAGGACTGTTGTTGCACCCAGAAGTTCTGGGGATGCTGCTGGAGCACACAGAGAGAATTGTCAAACCTTGGCATTCTAGTTGGTGCTGGGTTAGAATGCATAAAACCCTCATTTATTTGGAGTCAAAAAAATATCAAGATTAGGCCATTGACTGATTAACCTTGACACTAAAGTGGCAGAACCTTTGAATTGGTTTGGTTTGGAGCAGCACCAGCCCCACCAGCCTAGTTTAGAACAATGGCAAGAAAGGAGGGTGGCACTGGGGGAATAATTCACCAGGATCCAGCCCATGGTGGCAGAACTATTCTGTTGTTTCGGTGAAGGGGGGGCAGCATTTTATCCTTGGACCCAGGCAGCATAATGTCTTGGGCCGTCCATGCAGATATTATAAGCATAAACATTAAGAAATGAGGTCATTGCCCCACAGCTTACACGTAATTGTCCTGCGTTTAAGCTCCAGTTGAAAAATATTACTTAAAGCAAAGATGCCACCTAAAACGATTCTTAACATTTAAGAGAATAGAAACCCTGCCTATATATATTTTTTTATATATTTTTTTATACACTTTATGACATTTAAAAAAAAAACATTTGTTATAATCTTTATGCTAAGAAGATGATATATCCCAGCATGTAGATGGTCTAATTCTTATGATTGTCCATTTCTTTAACAATCTTTAAAGCTGCACGTGACCACCTTTTTACCGAGCACAGAAAGCAGTAAATAAGAGGTGGTTTAAATAAATGCTCAATCCGTTCCAGGTTTTACAAAACGTACTTGGAGATCTTTTATTATATGTCTTTAAAAACTGTATACTGTACGCGGTATAGTGTGTTAAAAGCTGGTCACATAACACATAGATGGTCTGATTGGTAATTTACCAGTAATATTGGCAGGTCCATCTAAAATGAAGACATATATATATCATAGGCTACAATTTGTTTACTTCTAAAACCCCCGAAGATCCAAGGTGATGGCATTTTATGTTTTTTATATTTCTGTATTAGCTGAGACTGTATATGAATATTGCTCCAACTTTTGTACCGTTCCTTGCATTATATATTATTATTATTATTATTTGGCACATGTGGCTATTGGATAATTATATTATCCTGTCAGCAGGAAGTCACATATATAAGCAATATATATTATATCGCACACATATTACCGTAAGTTTATTTTGTATTTGTTTTTATAGTAGGCTACTGTTGTAATATTTGGTCTTCATATTTAACATCCTATCAAGTTTGATGGATGGCCCTGACTACGAAGGAGTGTTTGTCCTATTAGTCTGCAAATTATTAGGTTATGTAATGTTATTATACATACAATAGGGTGTGGCGCTGCCTATTATATGTCATAATATGTCAGCAGTTTCTGTTAAGCAACATACTAATTCCAGTGTGACAATGCTAATTCTACACAATCAATTTTTTTTTTGCATGGTTAAAGGTACAGTTCTGTTTTAAAATGACGAAATTGACAATTATAATCCGATTCATTCATACCTCCCAACAGTCGCTGGTTTTTCCAGGACAGTCACAGTTTTAGTGGGTGGTGGGGATGATGAGTCAGTCGGGGAGATGCCCTGATGTTTCCTGGCTGGCCCAGGGAGCTGTAAAATCAATGGGGGTCTGCGCTATATTGAGGAAAAACAAGAGGCTGATTTCTTGACACAGAAGATTAGAAAATTGAAAGGCTGGACCTGTCTGTTGGATAATAAGTGTTTTGGCTTCTGGTTCGCTAGTTCTGTAGATGCATAATAAAGTACATGAACATGATGGTATCACTACCTGCAATTCTCTTTTTGTGATAAATACCTGAATCGTAATGTGCAAATGAATCTAAAATCCTTAGAGAGTTTAGCCCTATATACTATGCAAAGACAATATATTTCACCGATTAGATGTACTGTGAAAAACTCCCACAGCCGTGCCCTATATTGACCCACAACAAACAGTGGACACAGTCATTAGTATGACAGGTGTCCTCCTCTGCAAGGTAAATAGGGCTTTGCATGATAATGATGTGTAATAACCTCAGCATCAAGGTTTTATACTCAGTAATGAATACGTTTAACACATTGAGTGCAGCCAGAGAATACATTCATTCAGCAGAGTTCATAGTCCTCACTGCCCAGGGTATTTATTGCTAGAAAGGGAAAAACATTGAGCATAAAACACAGTGATGTATACAGTAATGTAGGTCGGTATTGACAAAAACCTGGTTTTATCACTTTTTTGGTCCAATAATCCTCATTTATCTGCAGATCTGGAGGCTGCCATTGTTGTCACTCGTGATATTTTGGGTGACTTTTCCTGCTCAAATACCACACTGCACCAAGCTGTAATCTGTTCCCCTGTAGCATGAGTTGTCTTGGGATCACTTAGTGGTGCTATTGCCAGTTGCCAAGTGGTGTACGTGCAGGGACCACCTGCCACTGGTTCGGCACAATCCTTAAGTATGCTTCCCTATCGGCCACCGGCAAAAACTAAACTAAACCGCTTTTCAAAAAGAGCACAATATTTTTGAAAGCATATTTTTCATCTACTAGTAATAAAAAAAATAGAAGAAAAATTTAAGAAAGGCCCCAAGCCCCAAAATACTTTGAACTGAATTTGGATCTAATGCCACTGTGCTCTGCTAAGTATAAGTCTTAGAGCTGCATTTCCTTTTGCAATTTTTGTGATATAAAATGCATTTTTGGTTACTTAAATGTATCTTAACAATCACCTTTATCTTATTATTTAATATATAGTAGTCTGCAGTCTCAACCGCTACAGCTATGTTTCACAGCCCTCTCTGAAAGCAAAGGGTTAACTAAGACAAAGCCTGGGAATGGTCACAAATGTCAGCTTTTAACAATCAAGCTTCAATCACCCTCCCCTCTAACCTATTAACTAAATCAATGGTGGGTTAGATCATGGCTACTCGGGATAAGGCTGACCTTTCAATGGGTTTTTCATCTCAGGGACTTGCCATTAAACAAATATTACATATCACGTGCAAGCACGTCTCAAGAAGATCCAAGGGAGAGGAGAAGTACATTTTCAGTTGACATTAGGCTTATCGGAGGAGCTAACGTATTCTAGAATGAATGGTGCCTCTCTTCAGAACAAATACCTTCCATATCTCCTATATGATTCCTCCTCTGGAGACAGGCGTTTCTACACAAATCATTAGATTAGGTACATATGAAAGATCTATTGAATAGTCTTAGGTATCTTTCATCATGATCTATTATGACAAGACATGTTGCAAATGACAAAGCCACTAGACCAGTGCGTTATTAAATTAATGTGCAAAACACGTTACACCCCAAGATAAATCACCCTGCGAGCCTTATTGTTACTTGGGATATTAGAGTCTCCTTGTTGACTTAGCAGAGAGCGTATGTGGAAGAGCAGTTTGCTCAGGTTATCCTTCTGTTCCTTTTCCCTGGGCCATCAGAATGTTTGGTTTAAGTACCATACATTTATACCGCTGCCCCTCTCAACGATTAAATAAATAACAGGTAATGTACCGTATTTATAAAATTAATTGCAATAGGATGGTTTCCTTGATCTAAATGGCTTACCAAAAAGCACATGGATAATTTCCGATGTTACCTTGGTTTTGCCCAATTCGGTCCCACCTCTAAAACATGAATCTGAGGTTGGTCATTATTTTAGAGGTGTTGCGCTCAGGAGACTTGCGCTCATGGACCAAAAGATTCAGATACATTTTGGTTTTGTTTTCAGTCCATTTGTTTTTGGACAAAAAAGTTTGTTTCCTGTCCTTTTGGTTCAGGCAAAAATCCGACCTTTTTTTTTTTTATTGGGAAACGAAATTCATTGTCACTCACCCTCACTATCTCTCTGTCACAGTCTTTCTCATTCATTCCTGGAGCCAATGCTGGAGCTGACTGGAGGTGATTATACCTTGGTCAAACATGGCATTTAGTTGAGGTCAGGGAAAGCAGCACATTCATAAGTGGGGATTCTGCATTTGCAACACAGACATTATATGAATTAAAGTGCCCATGATATGTGAAGTGTCACTTCAGTGCCGTCTTTGCTCCCAAATCGCTTGTAAGTGCCACCTTGCCTCCAAGTAGCTTATCGGTGCCATACTAACCCCCAAACAGCTTGTCTGTGCCTTCTTCCCCCCTTGCCCCCCAACCAATATTTAAGCATGAATACTGTATGTAATCACACTTACACAAATTTACACGTGCTAACACATACATTCACTCATACTCACTAACACTTTCATTCAAATATACTCCCTCTCACACTACTTATATATACACATGCATTCTAACAGAACAAATACACATACATGCTAACACACACTACATCTCACACTCCTTACCTTTTGTTCTATAAGTCAAACTGTTATGTTATATACTACTTGTAATGTTCTGTCTACATTACGTAATATGATATACAAAACAATAAATAATAATAATATTCTATGCTAACACACACACTGATATACACATTCATGCTTACATACATATATACCCGTTCATGTAAGCACACACTTATATATATACTCGTTCATGTAAACACACACTTATACATATGTGTTCATGTAAACACACACTTATACATACGCGTTCATGTAAACACACACTTATACATATGCATTCATGCTCACGTACACTTATACATATGCATTCATGCTCACGTACACTTATACATACGCATTCATGCTCACGTACACTTATACATACGCATTCATGCTCACGTACACCTATACATATGCATTCATGCTCACATACACTTATACATACACATTCATTCAAACATACATACCCCTCCCACACGCCGTCACCTCTCCTGTAGCTTTCACTTTGCGATCAGCCTCAGTTTCACTGCAAGGCCATGTGA
Organism: Spea bombifrons; assembly: GCF_027358695.1. Taxonomy (NCBI): domain Eukaryota; kingdom Metazoa; phylum Chordata; class Amphibia; order Anura; family Pelobatidae; genus Spea; species Spea bombifrons. The sequence continues at coordinate 19,079,110 of NC_071090.1, read as the reverse complement.
CGTGACCACGCTGCAATTCTGTCTCCTGTGTCGGTTAAAAATTGTTTAGAAAGGGTCCATTGACCTGGACCACTACAAAAGGGCACAGGAACACATGGTCTCAAGGGTTGTCTGGGCCCTCTAGATAGAAGGGCCCCATTACGGTTGCTACCCCTGTAGTTACGCCACTGGGAAGGATCAAACAGGTCTGCTTCTAAACGAAGTACAAAGATGGGATTTGAGGAGAGCTTTCAATAGTCTTTTTAAAATGAAATGTAAATTTTGGAATAAATCTTGAGGCATGTTTCAGTTACATTAAGACAAGGAATGACTGCAATGTTGGGCATTATTTAGGCATTATGGCCACTGTGTGTAAAACACATGCTCAAAGTCACAAATCAGATGTTTCTAATAATAAATTTAGCATTTTGGTTTAATATTATACGATCCCCTTCCAAAGATCCTGAGTACATTTCACTGTCTAATTTAATTGTTAAGTTTTAAGCCAAGAATATATATATTTTTTCCCATTTTACAAAAATGTTATACATTTATATATAGTAACATAGTTCATAAGGTTGAAAAAAGACCAAAGTCCATCAAGTTCAACCTATATACATATTGTGTCCCTACCGTGTTGATCCAGAGGAAGGCAAAAAACCCTTATGAAGCAGATGCCAATTGCCCCATACCAGGGGGAAAATTCCTTCCCGACTCCAAATATGGCAATCAGAATAAATCCCTGGATCAACGTTCTGTCCCTATTAATCTACTATCCATAACTTGTAATATTATTGCTTTCAAGAAACACGTCCAGGCTCCTTTTAAACTCTTTTATTGAGTTTACCATTACCACTTCCTCTGGCAGAGAGTTCCATAGTCTCACCGCTCTTACCGTAAAGAACCCCCGTCTGTGCTGGTGTAGAAACCTTCTTTCCTCCAGCCGTAGAGGATGTCCCCTTGTTATAGATACAGTCCTGGGTATAAATAGGTCCTGGGAGTGATCTCTGTACTGCCCCCTTATATATTTATACATAGTTATTAAGTCCCCCCTAAGCCGTCTTTTCTCCAAACTAAATAACCCTAATTCTGATAATCTTTCTGGGTACTGCAGTCCTTCCATTCCCCTTATTACTCTGGTTGCCCGTCTTTGAACCCTCTCCAGTTCCACTATATCTTTCTTGTACACTGGTGCCCAGTACTGTACACAGTATTCCATGTGTGGTCTGACTAGTGACTTGTACAATGGTAGAATTATTTCCTTGTCATGGGCATCCATGCCCCTTTTGATGCACCCCATGATTTTATTTGCCTTAGCAGCAGCTGCCCGACACTGGTCGCTACAGGTAAATTTACTGTTAACCAAGACTCCTAAGTCCTTTTCCATGTCAGTCGTCCCCAGTGTTTTCCCATTTAATACATATTCCCAGCCTGGATTTTTCTTCCCCATGTGCATAACCTTACATTTATCCGTGTTGAACCTCATCTGCCACATCCCAGCCCAAGCCTCCGACCTATGCAGATCCATTTGTAATCGTGCACTGTCCTCTATTGTGTTAACCACGCTACAGAGCTTAGTATCGTCTGCAAAGATTGATACTTTACTATACAATCCCTCTACAAGGTCATTAATAAATATATTAAAAAGAATAGGACCCAAAACTGACCCCTGTGGTACCCCACTAGTAACAGTCACCCACTCAGAGTATGTACCATTAATAACCACCCTCTGTTTCCTATCACTGAGCCAGTTACTTACCCACATACACACATTCTCCCCCAGCCCAAGCATTCTCATTTTATGTACCAGCCTTTTATGTGGCACCGTATCAAATGCTTTGGAAAAATCAAGATACACGACATCCAGCGATTCTCCCCGATCCAGTCTTGAGCTCACCTCCTCATAAAAGCTGATCAGGTTAGTTTGACAGGACCGATCCCTTGTAAACCCATGCTGATATGGAGTCATACATTTATTTTCATTGAGATGCTCCAAAATAGCATCTCTTAGGAAACCCTCAAACAGTTTACATACAACAGAAGTTAAACTAACAGGCCTATAATTCCCCGGGTCACTTTTTGTCCCCTTTTTGAATATTGGCACAACATTTGCAATGCGCCAGTCCTGGGGAACAGACCCGGTCACTATAGAGTCCTTGAATATTAGAAATAGGGGTCTGTCTATTACATTACTTAACTCCCTTAGAACGCGGGGGTGAATGCCATCTGGACCTGGTGATTTGTCTATTTTGATTTTTTTTAGGCGGCACTGCACTTCTTCCTGGGTTAGACAGGCGACATGTACTGGGGCATTTATCTCATCCTGCTGTATATTACCTGGCATTTCATTTTCCTCTGTGAATACAGCAGAGAAGAATATATTTAATAGATTCGCTTTTTCCTGATCCCCGTCTATAACTTCTCCCTCATTACTTTTTAAGGGGCCGACGCTTTCATTTTTAACCTTTTTACTATTTATATAGTTAAAGAACATTTTGGGGTTTGTTTTACTCTCTTTGGCAATGAGTCTTTCTGTCGCCACTTTTGCTGCTTTTATCTGATTTTTACATATTTTATTTTTTTCCCGATAGCTTCTTAGTGCTTCCTCACTGCCTTCCTGTTTTAGTAGCTTAAATGCCTTTTTTTTGCCATTTATTGCCACCTTTACATTTTTATTTATCCACATTGGTTTTCTCTTGCTCCTGACACTTTTATTCCCATATGGTATGTACTTTTCACAGTGAGAATTTAAGATATTTTGAAAAATCTCCCATTTAGTATCTGTGCTTTTGTTTTTGAGGACATTTTCCCAATTTACAGTGTTAAGGGCTTCTCTTAGTTGATCAGACTTTGCCTTCCTAAAGTTCATAGTTCGTGTGGCTCCTCTAAGAGTTCCCTTATTGAACGACAAGTTATAATGTATTATATTGTGATCACTATTTCCTAGGTGCCCTCTGACCTGCACATTAGTTACTCTGTCAGGTCTGTTGGTTAATATTAAGTCCAGTAGAGCGCCCCCTCTGGTTGGGTCCTGTACCATTTGGGACAGATAATTATCTTTACTAATAGTCAGAAAGCGGTTTCCTTTATGAGATTCACAGGTCTCGGTTTCCCAGTTTATGTCGGGATAGTTAAAGTCCCCCATAATAACCACCTCATTGTGATTTGCTGCCTTGTTTATTTGCTTTAATAATTGATCTTCTGCTGCTTCAATTATATTTGGTGGCTTATAGCAAACCCCGATCAGTATTTTATTATTTTTCTTTCCATATATTTCTACCCATAATGACTCCACATCATCATTTCCCTCACATATATTCTCCCGCAGTGTGGCCTTTAGGCTGGACTTTACATAAAGGCAAACTCCTCCCCCTTTTCGTTTTTTTCGATCCTTCCTGAATAGACTATAACCCTGTATGTTAACCGCCCAGTCATAGCTATCATCCAACCATGTCTCTGTTATACCCACTATGTCATAATTTTCTGCAGACATTATTAACTCCAGTTCGCCAGTTTTATTGGTCAGACTTCTGGCATTAGTAAGCATACAATTTAGAGGTGTATGGTTTTTTCTCCTATCAAGCCTATCCCTATTAACTATTCTAACCCCTCCCTCCGCTCCACCCCCAGGTACATTTATATGCCCCAGCTCTCTATCTATACTATCTTCCCCTTCTATATTGTAGTTTCCCTCCCCCCCTTTCCCTAGTTTAAACACTCCTCCACCCTTCTGGCCATCTTCTCCCCGAGTACAGCTGCACCCTCCCCATTGAGGTGCAGCCCGTCCCTACCGTAGAGCCTGTATCCGACAGAGAAGTCGGCCCAGTTCTCCATGAACCCAAACCCCTCCTTCCTACACCAGCTTCTGAGCCACTTGTTTAGCTCCCTAATCTCCCGCTGCCTCTCTGGTGTGGCACGTGGTACAGGTAATATTTCAGAAAATACTACCTTGGAGGTCCTTGCCTTGAGCTTGCTACCTAAGTCCCTGAAATCATTTTTAAGGACACTCCGCCTACCTCTTACTTTGTCATTGGTGCCAATGTGCACCATGACAGCTGGGTCTTCTCCAGCCCCTCCCAGTAATCTGTCAACCCGATCCGCGATGTGCCGAACTCGAGCGCCAGGCAGACAACACACTGTTCGGCGATCCCGGTCTTTGTGACAGATTGCCCTGTCTGTCCCCCTAATAATAGAGTCCCCTACTACCAGCACCTGTCTGGCCTGCCCTGTGCTCGTCCTTCCCTCCTTACTGGAGCAGACACCGCTCTGGAGGTCAGAGGCAGTGACTTGCTGCAATATTGCTAACTCTGAACTAACATCCCCCTCATCTGCCAACCGGGCAAACTTGTTGGGGTGTGCTAGATCAGGACTAGCCTCCCTGGCGCTTTTCCCCCTACCCCGCCTTCTAACTGTAACCCAGCTAGCTGCCTGACTGTCCTGTACCTCCATCCCGCTATCCTCCCCCACCTCTACCCGCGAGAGAGCTTGCTCAGTGAGCAGCAGACTCCTCTCCAAGTTGTCAATAGATCTCAGTGTTGCCAGTTGCTCCTCTAGACTCAGGATTTGTGCTTCCAAATGAGCAACCTGCACACATCTCGCACAGCAATATGCACCCTCGAAGCGCTGATCAAGGATTGCATACATTGAGCAAGATGTACACCTGACCGCATTGTCAAACATGGAGGACATCTTGGCAATGGGGATAGCTCAAATAACTGGCAAAAACAGACAGTAAGGTGCAAAATATATATAAATATATATGGGATAACAAGGATGTATACTTTCCCCTCCTTTTTGCTTTTTAACTGCTTCTTTGCTTGTAACTCCTCACTTAGAGATGTCACTTAGGAGATTCGCCCCAGCTCAGGATTCGCTTGTGTGTCCAAGCTAAATGCAACTGCAAAAAGCCAAGCAGAACTCACAGAGAAGGTTACTTAATTAGCAACACACCTGAAATGGCCCTTAACCCCTTTTTTTTTGTTTTTCTTTTTTCAACAAAACTTTACACTGAACACTCCACAAACAAACAAACACAGTGCTCCCCTTGCAATAGTAATGAATATACTCTCCTTCTTTGCCTGTAACTCCTCACTTAGAGATGTCACTTAGGAGATTCGCCCCAGCTCAGGATTCGCTTGTGTGTCCAAGCTAAATGCAACTGCAAAAAGCATATCTTACTGTAAAAAATACAAGACACTGAAGTCGTTATGAGATTTTCTGAAGTATAATTACAATGGAATTCTTTATTTGACAGCTCCGCAAACAGAACAAAGATTTTCATGTAAAGTAAAAACTGTAAGAGACAGATCACATATTGTTTTTTTTCTTGCCATGCTAAAACAATTAAAATGAACCAAAATTATAAAAACTAAAATAAACTGATTGTGCTCACAGGGCTAATAAAATAAAGAGGGATCAAGGAATAGTAATTAAAATAAAATAAAATTGGAAGAGAAGGTAGAAAAGCTTCCCAGAGAGAAAGGTCAAGGTATGGGTTACTTGGGAAGGTACATCAAATATTTATAAATTGGAAAACTTCGACAATAGCTTCTGATTATACATATTAATTGAACCCATTTTAAAAATAGTTACATACTTTGCCATAATATTTTTCAATCAGGTTTTTTGTGTGGGATTTTTATATATATATATATTTCTTTAAGGTTATATTAAAAAGCAACATTTTCATGTACATAAAACTGTACAAAACAAGGCAGCATCACAAGCAAGTAAATTGATTTTTTTTGTGTTAGCCCCTTTTTTTTTGTTATCAGATACATCTTCAGCGTGTCACACGTACCACCAGCGATGTAGGGGCAAAGAGGTTCAACACTAAAAAAAAAACTAAAATCAGGCTTATTTATTTTATTTTGTCGACACCCTTTTCACAGAAATTGACAGCCTTTCACATCAGACTCTTTTTTTATGTTTCTTACCTTTGGTATTAATCCTTTAAAACTACTCCCTTTGCATGTCAACTAGTGCAGGCCTACAGTGATTCAGCCTAGTTTGACTTAGGAATCAACTGCCTCTCGGTTCTATTGCACGCACGATTCAGAACAACATGGTATGTAGAGGTCAGAGTTCTTCAATGTCCGTTGAAATTAGAATTGCTTATGATCTCTTTCAACGCAATGGTTTGAAAATGCACCTTTTGAAATTGTCAAAAATGCTGTGTTGGCATTTAAATGTGCACCATTTTCAGAGTAGCATTCAGAATGTTTGCATTGTATGGTCGGAGGAATGAAATGGAGTTTCATTGGTATGTCAGGAAAACACTGACATTCTTTTGGGCGAGGCAAGAGATAGTTTGTATTGGATTTTGTGGCACATACAATATTTTATGGGCAATTAAATCTTGGACAATGGGAATTCCACTGTATGGACAATGAAGACTACCATATTTTCCCTTAATGGGGCCAATGGAAAAAAAAAAAGCCAGCCTTCTGATATTTTGTGTTACATTACAGCAGAATTAGCCACTGGAATCCTTAGGAAATTCAGTGCCTCTAGAAAGTGTGTTCTGAATGCAAAATGACCAATGTGCACATGATATTTAAACAGTGCCCTTTGCGATCAGGACAAACATATCAAAATAAGGTACATGCCATGTTTCAATGCTTACAAATCCTGCTGCCGAAGGGTCATGTAATAATGGGCATCAAAGACCCCGTTGATTCACCAAGATGTAACCGCTTATCATTTAAAGGTGGTTAAAGAAAATGACAGACTTGCTTGCTGCACCAATCCTGACCAGGTAAAATATATTTTGCTTTCTGCTTTTAAAAACCTTTATGGCTCACCCTATTCCTATACATTGTGGATGAATATTATGTTTCTATTATGGGTGTACCGGAACACAAATTAAAGAGACCAATTTTCCCTACAACCATTATCTCACAATATAGCAACATTCATGCATGTTGAAAATGGCCAAAGTCCTGCTGTCTATTCTTTATATATGAACAATGTAAAACTTCAGAGCTACAATTTCATAGCAATATCTATTCATCGTTGAAGGTTACATGAACAAAGAGAAATAGAGTTGTTGCTAAAAACAGGTTGGATTGGGATTGTTTGAATAGAAGATACAGAAAAGGAAACCATGAACTGTAGGCAATAGACCAAAACTCACTAATAATCTTCCTTAAGTTATCATACTATATCATACCAAGGATAGGGATAATACCTGATGGACTTTCAGCTGCAAATTTACTACAGCCCCCCTTTAACCTTTGCCAGTCAAGATTGGCAGATGTTTATTTCAGGGTATTCCAATAACAAATGGAAAATCTGTATATAATTGCCATAAGGGGGGTGGTAGGGTGAAAATGAGAACCCAATATTATTTTAGGAGTGTCAAACGTATTTAATAATATCACCTTAGCCAACATGCGATTATGAGGACTACATGCATAGACTGAAATGGAAGTCTCTGGGATTGTAGTGTTATTTTGGCAGACCATATACCAAATAATAATCAGCATCCTCTTATATGTACAATTCCCCTTAAATGATGTAGATTTAAGGAGCGACAACTGGGTTGTCATAGAATAGACACTTGTGGTGACCACAACTCTCCATCAGAAGACAACCACAGTAATGCTTAGTTAACCGATAAGTTTTATATTGTTACACATGGATGGCACCTGTATCTGATACATGCTGTTTCCATCCATTGAGTTCAGAGAAAATATTGTCAGGCCCCCAGTTGTCCCAAGATATTTTCTGGATAGCTAAACATCTGTAAGGTCTGTTTAGCAAAATGGCCTTAAGGCTTAAAAGAAAAAAAAATTGTATGCGATGGGGTAAATAGTTACGCAATGCACAGAGATGACCCTCGAAGCCCTCAACCTTGAAGGTACTTGGCTTATACTCACATAACCACAAGTGGAATAATTGATGGCTCAGTCACTTTATTACAAACACTTATGCACATGGTAGGAATCTTAAAAACTTTGAGCATTTGGGATTACCAAAGTTTTACTGGGAGAACAAAGTATGAACAAGTAGGGATTATGATTTAGAAAGACATTTCAACTTGTATTTTTTATCACCGACATGTCAATGCAGCGAGCAATGGTGGAGAGGGGCAATGGTGGAGAGGAGCAATGTAAGGTATAAAGTACTATAGAACATGAAATGTATAATGGATGAGTACTTTACAATATTGTTATGGGCCTATTTGTTTCTCATGTCAACTATGTATGTGTCAAAGGTCACAACTAATAAATTGGATACACATGACCCCAGTTTGGCAATTGTGGGCTTAAAGGATTTATTAATAACCACACAATCCTATGAACCAAAGTTTGATTAATAAGCACAGCTAATAAACACACACCTTCAAATGACAAAAATGAGTTGGTGTTGACACACTTCGATAAATAAAAACCGCTGTGTATCACACAGTTTAAATTGCCTATTGCCCCTCTAACCGTAACACAATGTGTATCATAATTGGTAAAAGGTACATTTACAAACAATTCTTCCGTTGACTGTATCAGTGCATTGTGGGTTCTACTCCAAGATCTCAGTCAGAAGACTCCCAGTTTATGTGCAAAATAGATAAACAGAACATTACATACAAAACTCAAGTGTATTTCTCAGGTATCGCCTTCTCCTTTCTCCCTTAAACATGGACAGAAATCAATGCTGCTTTATAAATGTGTCTCCATGCTCTTGAAACCAAAAGCTGTTCAAAGTGACCCGACTGCTCTGGAACACTTTGCAGAGTTAAAACAGGAAAAAAGTAATTACAATAAATAAACACCTTGTTTCACGCAACAATAAAAGCTAAATCAGGCAGACTTGAATCCTCATTCAAAATAGATTGTATTTACAGAAGTCTACATGAAAAGGCCAGTCAAACTCGCAGCTTACCCTGTAATGGATGAGTTGGATATGCAGACAGAATACAGTTTGGTCCCAATCTGGCTGTCCCTTGCAATCATCCATACTCAGATGGCACCTTTGGTATATTTCCCCATTTCTTCTCTTTAGCCCACCTTCTACCTAGCTCTAAAAACTGGTGATACAAGCTGCTGCCACTTTTCAGTACTGGGTTTACTACATTATTAGGCCCTTGTAGAAGTGGTTAATGGTCCAGAACCATGATCTCCAACACGAGGGAGTGTCCTCTAAAGTCTGCTCATCCACTTTTGGGTTTGGCTCATAACCGAGCAGTCCTTAAAGTTGTTTTACTGCATGCTAGTAATTATAAATATTTTTTAATTAAAAAAAAAAACCAAAACAAAACAACTTGCCCCAACCAATAGGCATTCTAAAAAATAGTTGACTCGAAGTGCACACATGTGGACAACCTTTAATGACAAGGTTGACCACAAAATTCCATGAAACCTGGTAAACCTAAGGGAAATGTTACAATGCACACTCCCATTTTGATTAAGCACATTATTTGGTTGAAGTAAAAAAAATAAAACTTAATTATAAAATGGGATCACAAAGCAAGGCTGAGTTGATCAAGATAACATTTCTAGATTTGGTGTCTTGACATAGCAGGAAATCCGTACCATTTTCCCGATGGGATCTAGGGGGATCAAATGTACTTTTACATAAGGCAGCTACTGTGCCTGACGGATTTATTTTGCTGAAAGATTGCTGATGACCGTATAAATTATGGCATGCCATAGCAGAAATATGTCTTCCAAAAAAGGGGGAAAATGTAACATGTGCAAACCGTAGATACTTGTTACTTATGATTTAGAAGAGAGATTCTAAACAATTGAGAATTAAGACACTGAACTATAACTGCAAATCTTTCAAATGTTTCTTAATCACTATGAATAAACAGGTTCCATCCATGAGCACATTTACCCTCTTGAAAAGATGGCAGTATGAAAAAGTGACACCTCCCTCTATCAGGATTTCAAATACTAAACCATGATGGCTTTTAAACGTCCTTCTTCATTTTATAGTTTCTCTTTCTTTGAGAAACAAAATTGCAAAATGTTCCCTTTTTATAAAAACTACTCTTTAAAAAATGTGCTTCCCCTTTCCAAATCCAGGTCTGACCTTTATGACAATGAAGAGTCTATGTTGGTGATGGTTTTGAGTTATACAATAGGAATAATAATAACATTTAAAAAAAAAAAAAAAGCCCAACAAAACTAAATAAACGCTAATGTAATGTACGCTTAAGCCAAAAGCGGTTGCATGGGCCATAAAGCATTTTGTTGTCTTTAGTTATGTTCCTATTTCTCCATTTAAAGGTTGGCCTTGTTTAGGTTCCTGGATAAAATCAGTAACTCCCAAATTCTTTCCATATCCTTCAAGTTCAATTCATGCCAAAAAAAGTCAAAATCTCACAGATATATTTCCCTCTTGGCAGATTGAGAAGAAGGAGTTGTGGCATGCTGGAAGTCAGCGGTTTGGGTTAGTGGGATTTCCTCCATGGGGGAGTCTGTACATGACTCATGGCTGTTACTTGAAAAGGCACTGTATGTCGGTAACAGCTGGATGTTAGCCATTTTGGTGGTGCTATTGTTGTTGCCTCCGACGCGGTCCTCTGGAATTCTAGGGTTTCCATTGCCAATCTGCTCTTGACTCCCCTTGTCTTGGTAAGGCACAAAAGTGGAGAGCTTGAGGGCATTCTTAGGCCTGCGGTTTGGGGATGGCTGGCCAGGCATCCAGCATGTGTCAGAGTGACCATATTCTGTGCATTCCCGCGTGCAGTTTCCTGTCATGGCTACATCAGGCAGTGGTCTGAGATCTGGGTGGTGACAAAAAAAAAATAGAAAACTATTAATGGTGATCAGTTGCTTTAGGTTGTATAGGTCAATTTGCTTCTTACATATGTCAGACCTTATCTCATACTTTATGACGTGTATGACACTTAAAGAATGGTGTAATTCGATCAGCTTGTGGAATTGTGATTGAGGCTGGTCAACCAAATGCCACCAGCAGCTGTGAGACCATAGTCTTATCAACAAAGACACATTCCTGTTGGCTAGCCCTAGCTTACAGAATGTAAATCAAGATTTTAAAACATGCTGATTTGGAGGAGGTAACATGTTAGCGGGACATCTATAAACTTATTTTGCTATACAGATGAGGATATATAACGTGGACATACACGCCCTTTAGATAGAAGACAGGATTGTGGACCACCTGGGTGAGATTCCTACTTTTTCAGATACACTTTTGTGTTTCCCCCTTCCCCCTGTTTTGCTTTTGCTTTCTATTTTTGTCTTCTTTTTGGGGTATTGATCTATTATTAGCTAATAGGGTTAGTGTCAAGGTGAGCTTTTTCAGGAATAAATGCTATAACTATTCAGTTTGGGGGAGCATGATTTTGTAGGCACGTTAAATGTTCAAAGGTGCAGTTCCACTATACAACAGAGATCAAAAGTTGACTTAAAATACAACATCCATTAAAAGCCATAGCAATTATTTCTTCACACGGATCTGCATAGAGGAGAGACAATCAATTAAAAACAAAAATACAAATAAATCAAACAATGGTCAGATATAAAAAAAAATGGTGCATCTCCGAGGCAAAAAGGCTGTGTTGATTTATATGGAATTTTGATGCTATTAAATGAACCCTTATATGTATGATGGATCTAATACCCTACTCTGCGGGCATCAAAGAACATTATATTAAAGGCACGTAAAGTATACATATCTATATAATTCATGTTCTATGGACTAAAATCCTTTTAATAATTTGCAGCAAGTCTTCCTTTACTTGCCATGTATATAACTGACCCATATCATTCCCATGAATATGTAAATAACAGGTTTTATTTATACATGCTATACCTTCGTTCAGTTCTGCCACATCTGCTTTTAATGGGCTATAAATAGCTGTATAGATATGTTTAAGTTAGCTCATAATATACTAGACCTGCTTATAGTTGTCTGTTTTTGGCAGTGACTGATTACCTAAATTAAAGATGTATTTGATTTTATTATTGATTTTATAACAACTGCTTTAGACTCACTAGCCACTCCTCATAGGTCATGCATGTCATTCATCCTAGATCTTACAATTCAATGCAATAAATAGCCCTATGCATTTGTATTTACAGGTAAAAACAAGGACATACAGCTGTTTATAGGTTAATATACGTACTTTATGTATACCAGAGTACAGTCATCTTAATTTCCTTTTTCTCCGAATATGCATGATTATTCATATCCTTATATTATCTCTCTCCTATTGTTAAGTTGCTGATTGCTGTTGATTGGTTAAGGCAGCCTTTGCAAGGGTGGGGGAGGAAAAAGGAGAGAGCTTCAGGACAGGAAACAAATTAGATATGCTAGTCTTACTGCAGATCTCATCTTCCCAGAGGTTAATAGTCCCCTGCTTGATCTAAATATCAATAATAATTACACTGAAAAATAAGCACATACTATATGGACTTTCAGGAAAAGGCACTCTGAAAAGTGTGAAGGTCCCAGTTCTCATTTTAATGCTATGGGGCTATGTTTCCTGAGCTTAGAATGGGTTAAGTAATCATCACAACAATTAGATCATGGACATAATTAGCTGCTTATGCAACCTGAATGTTTCCTTATTAGCGGTCATTTCCTTGTCCATGTACAAATGCAGTGCGTTTCAGTAGAAAAGGCAATTTGTTGTGATGCAACAGGATGAAATAACTGCAGTTTGATGTAACTGTGTACAAAGAGTTTGCAAGATGCAGACGGAGGGCCGTGATGCACCATCAAAGTGTCAAAACAAAAGATTTAATTACTATTCTTGCTGAACAATAAACCTGACGATTTGGGGGCCCTTAAGGTTCACTACGTATTTGCCTTTATCTGTTTGACAGCTGGTGTTCCCCTCCCCTGAGCTATTAAGAGTCCCATTTCTCCATCCTACCAACCCTCCCCTTCCCACTGCTTGCTCCCTAGACTCTGAATGCATCTTAAATCAAATATGAAAATGTAGGCTGCAAAGATTGTAAGATAAACAATTAAAATGTCTCATTTTACCCCAAGCAGGGGTGTCTTAGTTATACTGAATTATGTAAAATAAAATAACACATCTCAAAAGTTGATGTCACCTGAGGGATAAAAAAAAAGCAACTGTTGTCAGCCTCAGGGGACAACTACTAATCTACTCAGCCTGACAAAGACCATGGAGGTGCAAGAAGATCAAATAGAAACCAAAATGACAAAGAAACTTGAAAATGGGCAAGAAGGGGTCAAAATATGGGTAACATCTGCCATCTCTTCCAGGACACACACATCTTGCACTGGTCCCAGCACATGAAGAAAAAAAGAGGTCCTGGCAGCTTCAATCACAGTAAAGGTAGGTGTGCGGTGGCAGGAAGTATGTATGTATGTATGTAAGCGTGGATGTCTATGTATGTGCGTGAGCATGGATGTGTAATTGTGTGTATGAGCATGTATCTGTAAGTGTGGTGAGATTAAGTGTGTATGTGTGTTAGAATGAATGTGTACGTGTGTGTTAGTGAGTATGAGTGTGTGTGTAATTGTGTTTACATATGTGTGCCAAAGTGTATGTTGGCAGGGGGGCAAAGAAACAGACATGTTGCTTGGGGGCAATGATGGCACAGACCAGCTGTTTGGGGGCAATGATGGCACAGGCCAGCTGTTTGGGGGCAATGATGGCACAGACAGTTGTTTGAGGACACTGACAAGGTGGTACAAACCAGCTGTTTGGGGGTTAGGATAGCACCAATAAGCTGTTTGGCGCAAATGTGACACTCAAAAGCTGTTTAGGGCAATTGTGGCACTGTGAGACATGTTGCTTGGTAAATTTGGGGGGCTCCCAGGGCCATTTTTGCATCAGGACCCTGTGGTTTCTTGTCCCCCCCCCCATAGCTATACAATACATCACACTGCTTGCATTTTTCTGACACTTTATTGCATTACCTGATTACCTATAAATCCTCAGAAATAATTGTTACCATTAAACTGGTAAGCTGGTAATCATTACCATTACCATTAAGACCTTCGGTAATATTACTAATAAAAATATTAAAAAGTACGGGTCTTGAGACTGATCCCTGAGGGGAACACTGTTTGTAAAAAGACGCTCCTCTGAATATTCATTGTTAACTCTAACCTTCTGTCTCTTGTCACACAACCGTTGCCTTATCCATTCACCTACTTTCACAAACCCAAACACTGTAATAGTCTTCTATGAGAAACAGTGTGAAATGCCTTACTGGAATCTTGATAGGCTATCTATCTGCTCCTTAATGGTCTATTATTTCAATTACCCAGTCAAAGAAATAAGTTATAGTCTTTTATACATGTAAACAATAAGCCAAGAGGATACTATCATTTCCTACCATGGTAACACATAGTCATGTTGAGTAAACCATACACAAATGCCAAAATCTGGTGCAATGTGGTAAGGCCATCATCAGTAACCTTTCATCGGTTGCAATGGTATTTGTATCACTCTTTACCCATTGCACCAGAGCTGCTCCTTCTGTATTAAAGGATTTTTGCCATACGTTTAGTATGTACACATAATAATTGAAAAGTATGTGAATTCTTTGCACTTGTCCTATATACTTCTAAATTAACATCTGTCCTTTCTCACCTGGATTCCACACATAGATATATTTAGGAAATTATCCCACATCTTAGTGTATCATGTAATATATGCAAGGGGATATCATAGGGCTAAAGCAAGCATGTGTGATTTAGTCTGGATTGATCCACTCAATATCCAAAGCTATATGTATTGTGCAACCAGGGTTGTAACTTGACATGCAATCACACTGTGAACTTTTCTTAACGTCTTCCATAAAGATAAAAACTGACAAATACAAACAATGCAGTTTAAAAGTGGGTGAACAGGGCTCTTACTGTCTATATCATGGTCTTTGTACGTGTCCTGCTATACACACACAAGGACCCAAAAAATGAAAGAGCAGAGGCTCCAGCTCTTGCCCCTCACCTTCTGATGAGAAATGCCAAGATAAGCATTTGAATTGCGTCCACGTGGACTCGTCCAGCTCTAACAAAGTTTCTAAAAACTAACAGTATAGAACAGTGGCAACAGTACACATTCAAAAATATTGAATGAACAATGCAATTGTATTTCATACAGCAGCCTACAGCTCGAATTTGAGCTTTGAGGCCTTGCCAGAAATTCAGATCAATCAACACTGCTCTTCTTTGATAGCCTATGCCCACATCAGTAATCCCATCATAAATTATATGTGTATAGCTAAGTGGCTTGAAATAACCACTAACATTTGTATCTAAACATATAAAGTAATTCTAAATTCTTCAGTCTAGATCAGTAACTACAGAAGTTGTGCGTATTGCAACAGTTAATCTAAAACACACTGTGTGAAGGCCATCAAACATAGGACGTGGATTTCCCTGTACTTAATAATCTCTAGCACAATAGATGCACCCCTGTCCTCGCTAAACATGTAAAGTGAGTAAAGGAGAGGAACAGGAGGTCATTTACCGGAATCTTTTCTACATCGCGGGTTGCAGAGTCGCCTGCCCTGCGGACTTTAGAACTTTATAATGAGGCAGACCGCAGCCTAATCTTGGCACATCCCGGGCAAGCGGACTATCGAAATGTTCACCGCTCTTCCCTGTGGCAGTGCACATGTATAAGAGAAAGAGAAAGATAAAGAGAGACAAGGGCAGGCCAGTCAGACAGGGACAGAGGTAACATGGCATGAGTATACAGAGCCTGTCACTCAAACATTGTTTTACAGGGTTGCCCCACTTGGTAATCAAAGAGAGCTAATGGCAGTGAAAATATTTCTAGATAAATAAATGGCACCAAGAGCCATATTTAGAAATAGACAACCTGGGGCAAAGTTGTAAATGTGGAGCAGTCAACATTGAAACCAATGAACTACCCCTGCTGATTGCTCCAAGTTTAGTAAAAATCAAAAGGGAAACCCATACCATTCCAAACACTAGGCTGATTAACTACGTACATTTTCAAATAATTTAAAAGAATTTTATGTTTACATTGAAAAGATTTTTTTGTAGTAATGTTATATTGCTTTGATATTTTTCCCCCCGAAAAAAAGAAGATTCCAAAATTCCAATTTTTTTTGGTTTTGTTATGCCACATACCCGGCCATTAGTTCACTTTGGTCCTGTGGGATAATGCACCATGAACTCTACCTGATGCATTGCTATAAGAATTTATCAATGCTTTTTCCTTTATTGATGCGTGGTGGACAAGACAGACGATAATTTCACCAGGATTGACTACAAACTTATTCATTCATTGGGTACACTCGTTCATTTAGGAACATTTGATAGACTACATAAAATATTAAACATTCAACATCAGTAAATCAAGTTAACATGAAAACATATTAAGACATTGCCATTTCAAGTGAACATACTGTAAGCTAAATAGTCACGTTCTTCACAGGGCTGTTTACTGAGCTACTTAAAACCATAACATTAAACTTAATCATAAATATTTTTTCCCCAATAACATGCCGAAGTGTGACGATAGACCTACCAACTAAGTCAGTGATTGTCAACATGTCTTTGTTGACTGCAGGCAGGCAATCAGGCCATCAGTGATATCCCTAAATAAACAAGGGAATGTCAAGCAACACACCTCAACTGTTTATAACACCAAATGGTCTGTAATGGTCTTAAATTATGGGCCAGCCGCAACCACCAAGGGCTAGTAATAATACTATCACGTGAAAACCTTTGCTATGTAATACACAAGTTCATCCTATAGTCTAGAATATTTAATTACAACAGTGACCAGTGAACTTGCAATGTCCAAATGTCCACTTGTATTTAATTATCTATGTTCTTCTATTTATAAATTATGATCAGAAAAGGTAGTGGTAGGTTTAGTGGAACCGGGGGCCAAGCTGACAATTGTAAGCCATGAAAATGTTTTAGTCTGTCCAGTAAGCTAGCTCTGTAATGTGTACATTTCCTCACACATTTGCGGTTTGTAACTTTTGCTCGACGTATTTAATTAAATGTAGTGCCACTGGACGCTTGCTGTTTATCCATATGCACCTGGCTTTTTTGTTACTATTTTCTTCGCCGAGAGGGGACATCGGTACCCATTGCCCACAGCTGTACTTAGGTTTTAATTATTGAGTACCAGGGGTAGTCCCCTTCATTATTGTCCTTTAGAGTTTGAAGGCATGGGGCTAACCATGGTTTGGTAGGAAAGAAAGGGAAGTGGGTGGAGCCCAAAGAGTGGATGGTGAACCCCCTGAATTAAACACCCACCTAACCAGAGATCAAAAGTATCTTCTGGAGGTCCGATAATCAGCTGTGACATCTACAGCATTACACTCAAGTCAAGAAGGGTTTCATAGTGCAAAAAGTGATCAAAAGTGATCTAAATTTGTGGACTAATCTAAATCATGGGTCAATGAAGCCCAAGTACGTTATTATTATTATAAAATGCTAAGATGTGCACTTTTAAATCAGCTGCAAAATGAAGAAGAGGGCTACTTATAAGCTTGGCAAGAATTTGGCCATTAATTACCGCTACCATCACTGGCAAGTTAGGAAGGTTTTTCACATATTTGTGGATTATCTAAAACTACAAGTGGAAATTTACAAGAGAAAAGCTAGACACAGCGTGAAGCATAACCGAAGCCAAAGGGAATGTGGGAACAGGCATGCAAATGAAGTACTGAAGCATTCTCCATTTTAAAAAGATCCACTATGAATCTATAGAGGATTTCTGCGCACGAAGGGAGAAATGGAGAAGACAATAAACAATGGCAAAATAATGAAATTCTGGAATAAAGGAGAAAAGTAGATGATAACTAGGAATAAAAATGTCTGCCTCACTCTTCAGTTGGAATGTAAAATACAAAACATTTTAAAGAATAATAGGAACTGACAGGTTGTCCAATGCTGTATTCTTTAGCAATCATTCATTTCATTGATAGAACAAATGCAAAATAGTCACTGAAAAGCAATTACTAGGGACCAAGGTAAAATATTATACATATAGTGTGGTTGATTCAAAAAATATGGAGTACTTTGGTCATATACATCAAAGGCATCAAAGTGAAGATATTTTTTCTGATTATAGCAAGCAGGTCGTTCTTGTGTTTCAATGAATAATATCAGGATAAAATTGTCACGTTCATCTAGGGTATTAACACCATACACAGAAATATACATACAAGAGTATTTAAAAATTGTGAGGTGCAGGGTATGGATCAAGTCGCTTCTGAGAGGCAGCATACAATTCATTCCCAGTGGCTCCCTGCTTCAGTATAATTATATGCTTACTGATTCCAGCGCAGGGATTTCGGAGACCCCACACAATTATACTGGCTGAAATAACAGGGTTGTGGAGGAAAAGTAGCAGGCATTATATTTTCCATGAAGTTGCACGTGCATTGCATAGTCACTGGGGAACACATGCAGAAGCGTCAACCCTTACAGCTTCGAAGAGATCTGCAGAGCTGCGTAATGAGAGGCGCTCAATACACAATGTGGTCTCTTAAGAGAGATAGCTGCCTCGGACCACGAGACGGTGGGTCACCTGAGACATGTCCTTGTAAAAATGCAAGGTAATATACTTTGTTTTAATTAGAAGCTATGATTGTGCAAGACCTATGCTATCTTTTCAAACCCTATAATGTGTTTTAGTGGTATTTAGAAAATTGAGTTTAGTTTCGCCAGTAAAATTAAGGTGATGTTGATCAAGTAGTTGAGTCGCTAATGGGTCACCATGTTATTTTTAATGATGATTATTCATTTATTACAAGCACTTGCCTATAGACCCCTTTGGCTCAAGCATTCTCCATTGGAACTATCATAGCTGTCACTGGCATTCCTTCATAAACAAAGGAGAGAGGGTTAGTAGATATAGTTTAGTATATGTGATATATATGACAAATGAGGATTAACTGTAAGGGTGTGGGGAACGCTTCCTGAGACTTGAAGGTAGAATAAGAATTGACAGGTAACATAAAACAGAGAGCTAATACACTTAACCCCTGCAGGGACGTGAATACAGAACCATTGATCCTATGGGAAAAAGAGTAGGAATCTAACCCTCGTTCTCATATCATAGTATGTAAAATCTGCAAATATGCCAATCAAAGAAATACATTTGAAAACAGTGTGACACTTAAGGTGACAAACCCCTTTCTAATCCCTTTCCCTATGAGTGTACACAGAAAAGTAAGTGGAACAGAAAAAAATATATATATATACATTACATTATTACAATATTATAGAAATGTTTAATTCACTATATTAAAAGTATATGCCTTATATATATATATATATATATATATATATATATATATAATATATATATATATATATATAATATATATATATATATATTAACATGCACATCCACCCACAGCTGAGTGAGGTTATTTAAATGGGACAAGACAATATGATTTAAGTTAGAATCTGCCAGGATGTAACTTGAGATCTGGTATAAAATAAAGACATGGCGGAAATGTGAACTGCTCAATGTCAAGATAACGTAAAGAGGACCACTATAGAATTGTTTTCTTTATGTTTCTAGTTGGCTCATAATCAGAGCTGGCTCATCTGGGGGATGTTAGCAGATCAGCCTGCAGGGTTTGCATGCGTCTCTGGCAGCCACAATGTCCTGGCATCAAATAGTTGAGCGCAAACTATTGGCAGAGTTCTGGTGCTGAGCCGCTTGCTATCAATGTGCATTAACAGTTCTATAGCATGGGGTAACTTACAAGGCCATCAACCTCTGCCATTGCAGCCCTTGGACTTGCTGCCAGCAGAAACTATTGATTTGCTTGACATTAATCTAAAGGCTAAACATCTATTCCTGAGTGGCTCCCGGAAACAGCCAATCAGGAGACTCCTGAGCCAAATACATGGGAGTGTTGACTGGAGAAGGACCAGCATCAAGGTTCTTTATAGGCATTGTAAAGGAAGGGGGGTGAAATACGACGGGGAGACACAGCAGATTGAAATATGGTGGAGGAGAGAATTTGTGAAAATGCATTAAATCGTTAAATGGAGCCTACTCGTGCCCAGCACAATGTTTCTGTGTGATATATTGTGTAAGCTAATGGGTAGGGTAGAACACACCAGTAGCATGTGAATATGAGTCCCCTTATGCCTCTGCAGCTGCCATTAAAAAGGGCCACTGGTTATAAATAAATCTTTAGTATATATCAGGATATTAGGAAAAATGGGGAATGAAGAAACAGGAAAAAAGAAACACCAAGTAATTCTTAAAAGTGTAAGGGGGATGAAATAAAATGTCCTTAGACATGTCTTTGCTTCACAGAAACAGGATAAAACGCAGCACTGTAGACGAATATTAAAAAAATAAATCACCAACAAGATGAGCTTAAGTAAAAATGGACGACAGGTTAAAAAAAAATAGTAGTAGCACTCGTAAAAGAATAAAGTTAGTTCAGAATTGGGAAAATATAACGTTAATTAATTTATGATTAACATGTCGACTAAACGCTGGTGGGTCCTGTGGATGCTCAGAGCAATTACTGACTGGTGCAAAAAGCCATCTTATACTCTCTTAAAAGCTTGGCCACTGTCAAGTTAATCTCCTTTAACGGTGAGACAAACACTTGAAAAAAGGGAAATAAAATGTCTGTCCCTATTTTAAATCTGTTCTGCCATGATATCATTGCAGACCTGTCTTTTTCGGTTAAGGCCATTTTGTACCATGTTTAAACTGTATCATCATAGTAATTGCGGTTAGGCGTAGTAAAATACACAATTCTGCAATGCTTCCCGTGCTAGTTAGCTAGCTGTATATATTGTGCCTGTATCACAATACCAGAAATGTAGTTGATTAAAATTATATATGTACGGTAATTACTGTAAGTGCCCCAGCACTCGACGGGTTAATGCTAGCATACCAGTGAGATGCATCTTGGATTTTTTCCAACATTTTTGTAGGTGGCTGAGGCAGAAGTTCTTACATTTCTCATTATGTTGCTAAAACCTAAATGTGAGATGCTATTAAATGCTTCTTAAATTATGTATTAGCAGCATTAGATGGCTGAGTGCCTCCATTCTTATGCAATATGTTGCTAATTGGGGTTGAACTTTACAACCTGAGGACTATATTCCACAGGAAATGCACCTCTTAAAAATTAACATGTTGTGTTGCATGGCGTGAATGATTACTAATGTGAGCCACTTGCCTTGTAAATATTTATTACACCTGGTCTATTTGCATTCCTGTATTGTTCCAGCTTCTTCAGGGTCTCAGTGCAAAGTGTCTACTGTCATTCATACTGCATATTATTATTATTTATTGTTTTATATAGCGCCATCAAATTCCGTAGCTCTGTACAACGGGTAGACAGGACATAACAAGTAGCATAACAAAATGACTAACAGATACAACAGGTGAGGAAGGCCCTGCTCAAACAAGCTTACAATCTATAGGATATAAATATATATATATATATATATATATATATATATATATATATATATATATATATAATCATACACTGTCTGCATCGATACAGCATACAGCCATTTACTCACATAGCATGCCTCCATTTTAGGTCTGAGCTCAAGCTACATCATGGCAGACACAGGCCTACGCCATTTTCCCCTCTAGTTAGTATTTATTTTTTTTAAACTATGGTTAAGCTTTAGATAACTGAATACTGTACCATATTAATATGGTGTGTGTGTATATATATATAATAAACATGTAAGCATAATGCAACCATAGCATGCTGATTTTAGGCACTACACGTAATGGCGGCAGGCAGCATCGTGCTTTGGCTTAGGCCTAGTAAGGCAGGTTGGCATATTACAATTATATTACTAATACAAATTTATTTACTTATTTTGAATTTGCTATGATTACAGAGTGGATCATATACTATACTAAAATGGTGGAAGACTAGATGCCTAAAACCAACACCAGTAGACAAATATATTAAAGTAATTTAAAACTAATAGGGGGGGGGTATGCATAAAAAGTGACTTTAATACAAGGATTGTAAAAGTAACCTTGTCACCACGGCAACCAACTGAATAGTCCAGTCAGCAGGATCATTCACCTTGGTTGCTATAGCGAAAAGATCACATAAGTTTTGCACTAGAGTCGCATTTTTGCGAATTCTGGGTTCTGGAATAAAGCGGACAGTTTGTCTTTTCAGATATAAACTTCATGTTTACAGTTGTAATGTCATAGTCATTGAATTGATTACTTTGACAGCCATTTGTGCAAACTTTGTATGTCCCACCTGCTGTACACACACACCTGTCTAAATGTTAAGAAGGTAGCGTCACAGCATGTTGGTGACAACAACCAAAAGTATTCTGAGACGTGTCAAAAAAGACAATTTCTTGTCAATAACCTACATATATTTATGAGGGGGTGGTCTTGTTTTGACGGCAATGACTGTCACACACCTGGACAACACAAGACTCCTTCAGAGATGGCTCTGAAGACTATTTTTAGCAGATACTGCAGATGGATGTTAGAATACAAACTACAGAGCTAATTCTACCCTTTCACTAATCTTAAAATTTCTACAGTAGTAGACAATTTAGTACCTGGGAACAGTCCAACCAAATAGTTCTAATAATGTAACCATTATGAAATAAATTTACAAGAGTAAGGATTTCAACTGTGATCTACCAGTGACAAAAGCACCAACTGTTACGTGCTCATTAAACAGACTGAGGGGCTGACTGGCCGTCAGATTTTGCCCATTTACCCTGAGAATAGTGCATAAACCGAGAGAGTTGACCTTGAACTTTGCCAACAACTGGAGCATATGGAGCCATGGGGAAGTAATCAGTAACAATATGGCAATCTGGGGAATTAAAAGAAAGGAACTAACTTTATTAAATGCCAAGGGTTTAACCAAGGAAAAATGAAGAGGTAAAAAGAAAACGAGGAAAGGAAATATTATTTACTTTTACTTTGCCTTATAATGTCCACTACCATGACCAAAACTATGACATAATATATAAGGATGTCATTAGTTGGACTGAATGACAAAGAATGAAGACCAAGCCATTTATTTTCCAAACCAAGACTCTTATTTGTCTTAAGTACAAAGGCCATATTAGTTAAGGCTGTAAGATATCATACAGTTTCGTACAACAATTAACAAGTAAAATGTAATGGGTGTCCTGGATCTTCATCTAGAATTCCGAGGTGAGGGTGCCAGCCACCATCAAATGAAAACAATTATCTTATGGCCTCTGACTATAATTGTCTCCATTTGCAAGCATGAAAACCAACACAATAGGATACTGGACAGAAACTGTATTTTCAACACCTACATGAGTCTCTCCAGATTTCCCCAGAAGACTCATATTAACGTAAATGAATTATATTTGATGGAGGACACATTGTTCAGATTATGCTAGATCATCTTTAATTTCGTAGACATGTTGCAGGCAAGAATAGACTTTTACTTAACACTTTTCCTCTTTGTGCCATATTTCCCACTTCTGTTGCACTGCCCAAAGGGCCTTCTGCCGCTGTCAAATTAGCACATGTAACATTAAATGAGTTCTTCCTTCAACAGACAGCCAAGAAAAAAAAATAAAAATAAAACATTGTATACCACAATTTTGCTACTTGTTGATTTAGCTTTCCTGTATAAGAATCTAAACTAAGAGATGTAGTAGAAATGAGGTACCGGATTGTGAACTATACAGAAATAACTGATAAGAATGGGTATAACCCTTTCTTAACTCCGTTCCTAAAACTACCCTTGTGACCTCTGTGTTTGTATAGTGCCATTTTTTATGCTATATCAGCTATACAAAGTATAATATAATGCATCATGTTTATGTATTTTGTTTATATTTTGACATATATTTATGCAATGCTAAAACTGTTATAAAGTGGAACAATTCTGAACAAAATGGATACATTTATTGTTTCATAGGAAGCCTGTGTTAATGGTTGCAACTCTGGATATTTTGCAGGCAAAATTTAAAGCTAGTAGCCTAAACGTTTAATGTATTTAACGTATTTGATACATTTATAGGAGTATAAAGACACAACGTACTGTAAAAAAAAATAATATATTTTTTTGTTTTAAGACTATTTCGCTACTGAGATTAATAAAACATAATTAAAAATTACACATGAAAGGAGAGAGCGGGAGAGAGGCAGAAAAAGGGATTGGAAGCATGTTTGCGATAAAGGCCTGTGTTATCATCCGGAAGGGAGGGAGCCTGGGGCCGTTATCATTTAATTAAAAGCTCTGAATTCCGTCTGTCTCCACCTAATCAAAGGGGACATAAATATGGAGGGGGGCGGAATGGAGGTAACGCTGCTTGAAAGCTACTGATGGAATTAGGAAGGATAGGATAAGAAAGAGGACAAAACAAGTGAGAGTAAAATAAAGATAAGAAATGTGGCATTGTAACAAGGTACCAAAAATTATAAAACAAATTCTTAGGATGTTCGAGAAACGCGTTGGGTGACAAGACAAGGACTAAGGTTAAAAAAGGAAACAAAGTGCCAGGTAGGAATATATAAAGACATACGTAACAAACGGGCAAGGAATGATATTTAAAATCAGAAGGGTAAATTGAACAACAAGAATTATATTGTGGTTGAGGAAGGAACAAAAAAAGAACAAGGAAAAGACACAAAGAAAAGTGGACACAGCTTCAAAGGAATTTTTTTTCCTTTTAATCCTATATCACATCTAACAATTCAATGCAGGGGCAGAAGCTGAGAGTCCGAAGACGCGCAGATAAAAATCAAAGCTTATCCTTCGCACAAATGAAACCACGGGAAAAATAAAAAGTTAAAAAAATACACATCCAGAGGTTTTCAGTTCATTTCAGTGCCAATTAGAGTATCTGAAAGACATGGGGGGAGGCAGAGAGGGACACCAATGTTTATCCATTCATCTCTGTGCCAATTAGGGAGTAGGAGGGAAGCATAGGCAGGGCAGGGTAAGGGAGAATATAGCAATATTCCACGACTGCCAGCTTGAGGATAGGAGTTAAGAGGCAGCCAGGCAGGGACTGATCATGTCAATCATGTCTTTTGTGACCCCCAGGCACAAGATCCTTGTTACCTGTAATGGTTTGAGTGCACCCCAAAGCACTTTAAGCAGAAACAACCGTAGCCCATAACTCTGAAAGGAGATCCTTCAAAGTGCTAAATGTGAAGCAACCAGTAGAAACATTTTATTGGAATGGACTGACACTGGTCAGTACATTTATGAAAATTCCAGTTTTGACTATAGCCTAGGATATTTTTTTTTTCAAAAATTTGCTTAGTGCCCAAAATTTAAGTTTTAGCTTATTGTAGCCCATTTAGCAAATTGGTGCAGGCAATCAGTGCAAACAATCACACGTAAACAATAACACGCTAATTAAATGTCAATGTTCAGATTGCATAGATGTGATTGGCTACTGCTTTTCATGGTGGTTTTGATGGGATTTGAATGGGAGAAGAACCACCATTCATTAGAATGAGAGTTCTACTGAGCATGTGCAAAAATGTGTACTTAAGAATGTTTCCTGCTTTCAGTAGAAGCAGCTGAGTGGGAGGAGCTAAATGCAATCTCATAAATACATCTCATTTTCTAACTCCAATAACTAAAGAATGCCTGTACTAATTTGTATGCCGTAAAATGCATTGGAGTCCATGCAAAATTATCTATAATGTAGATTTGACATACAAATGGGGCAAAAGTGAAAATCCACTAGGTACTGTGAATTATAGCTCCAATATCCTAAAATTTCAAGGCTTCTGCAGCATTTATTTTAAACATGAGGTTTATAAACTGCAGGTATGGATTAAAGAGAATACATTGTATGTTAAAGTCTCAGACACAAGCTTGCAAGACATTAATAGCTTTTCAACTTCGTAAGAAAAACATATTAAGACTTACTTTATTTACTAGACTAATTCAGCTTTATTCATTACACAGGCATAAGCTTCTATGCACATAGTGTTCTTGTAGTTGCTGCAGACCCATAGTTACGGACTTATATTTGGTTTCATGATAAAGTAAATAGAAATATTCTTGGTCGTACTATATAGCAGAAGACTGACAAGAGCTTACATATCTGTACATATGTTTGATGAGTGTCAAAATAAATGTACACTGCCAAGTAAAATAATCTTACATTTTACAATGCTTTCTTGTGGGTGTTCCTATAATGAAATAAATGCCTGTTACATATTTCAGTTCCGAGTAATGGCCCGTCGGCTTATTAACAGAGCCAAAAGTCAAAGTGAGTCTTGTAAAAAAGATCTTGCATCTGTCTAGAGAAAAGATAATGAATCCTGGGGTCATCAATATATATTTTTCTGATATAAGACAGACTTGAAGGCTGGGGGCACACACTGATCCTCAAACAGATGTTTTGAATGCATATAACAATGTGTTATTGTAACTGGGCCTGGAATTCCCTCTGAATAGTCAGGGTATGAACTCTTCTGAAGTCCCCTGCTAACCTGCAACAGACCTGACACTGACTGATCAAGTGCGGCAGAGATAGTGGATTTATGAGTGGCCAACTGGTGCTCAATACCACTGGGATATGACTAATCCTATAATCTTCTTCTGCTCGCAATGGCTTGATCCTCTTCGGTACTTGATACGCTGATCTCCATTCTATCTTATGGCTCCACTCTATTCAGTGCCCCGCCTGCTGCTACAACCCAATCATACTTAGGACGACTCATTTAATCCACCAATTCCCTTTTGCAAAGACTTTCAAATCCCATGGTGCTAATTCCATGAAAACAAGTGGAAAACATAAAAAAGAGAGATGATATGGAAAACAGGAATAGAGAGGAAATTTAATATGATCAGAAAAAGAATATTGAGGTAAGAGAAGGGGAAAACTTATTTTAATATAAGGAGATGGGAAATCAAGCCACCCACCCATTGATGAACTGCAGCAAGTGACTGAGATGAAGACACGCATTGCATGTACTTAGGTGAATGAAACTGGCGAAAAACTCTGAGATTAAACAGAGAAGGATAAGGATAAGCTTAACATCATACATGAGTTCAGTGAACTGTCATGGTCACAGCACAAAAATAGAACGTTAGTAAGTGGCAGAAAGAATGTGCAGATAGACACAGAACTCCAAGTAGTAAGAAGTTCAGAGCAAACTTGGCTCAGGACCTTAGAGCGAATAATACATAATCGAAAGAGGAAAAATCGTTGACAGAAATGGGCATCAGGCCAAATCAGCGAAGCATCTTCAGCAAACAAAATAGTGACTTAAAGAACCCGGATCGAATTGCAAAACCAGACAAGTAAGAAGGAAGCAAGCCCATGGCACGCTTACCACTAAGCTCTCTGCCTGAAGTGTGGACCTGATCGATACTGAACATTCCTTTGTGTGTTAAAGCTGCCTTCGTTTTGTTTTTTTATCCGTCTCCTCTTATAAGGCTTAAGGGTCATATGTATGTACAGACTCAAGTTCATCTAGAAATTTCTTACCACAACTAAACAATAAAAGTGGTCAGGAATCGACTTTTCAAGCAAATTAACTCAAAGTTGGCAAGATTTAACACAACCTCTGCCTAAGCACTGGCTGCTGACCCTGAAGGCCATAACTGATCACGCTTATTGCCATGAGGATTTGACAATTATTCACATACAGTTAACCTGAGAGCGGCTTACTCGATTTTGCCGTGGACTGGTACCTCGGTGATCTGACCGGCTGGAGGGGGGGGTGGTGATTCTTACTTGCAAAATGTTCCTTTTTAAAAAAAGTAATAAATTATCAAGCAGGGTAATATAAAAAAGGAAGTGGACTCCTTACAGACACATTGTCTCCATTGACTCCATTAACTTATTTCCCGAACTGAGCAGAAGTGACTAAATCACTGGCTAGTCAACTTTCTAGAAAGAAATTGGTGTTTTAAAATCCACTAATTATAAGAAGGTTGTAAATTCCCTTTAAGTCTGTTTTATTATTACCAGTTCTATTATTTTCCATTGAAGGGAACTACTCACCATTGGTCCCCACTAAAATATGTATTTCCTATGAAACTTCAAAAACAGCACTGGTGAAAATATGTGGCCAAGACAAACTACTAAAATCTGACATTTTTATAATGTCCATAATACATTATATTTTATTGCTTTTAAGCATATGTAGTACCTAAGGTGAACTGGCTTTTTTTTTTTTATCAAATCTCTTAAAAATTGAATGCCATCAGTACTGCCAAGGTTCAACTAAACAAATTACTTTATGCAACGGCGGCTGGAAGAACCAGCATAATAGTCAAAATTAACCTTTGTATAGTGATTCACAGTAAGAAAAAAAAAAAACGAAACTTCAAAACAGACTTTAGCACACGGCCAAAAGAAATATTGCAGACTTCGGGGGTCAGAGTTTGTAAAAAATCTATGTGTTCTCAAAATCAAGCTTCTCAAACCGCTGAAGTCACTGCACATCTTTTGTGTGTCGCCCACTCTTGTTCTCGCTGGACAGAGCTTAAATCCTATACTAATTGGTTTGATGTCCTGGCTAACAAGTCTAGTATCTGAAGCCAGGAACAGACGGATTAGTGAGTGACAAGGCCGAGGAGGAGGCAGTGGGAGGTAGAGTGTGGGATATGTGTAAAGTGGTGAGGTTAGGGTGTTAACCGGCTTTATGCTGATTCTATGCTGGTCATAAGCCCAGTAATCTGTTCCAGGCTGTCAGTTTCACACCCAATATTCATGCGTAGCCAGAACACAAGGCATGCACTGGCTGCTTAAATAATACCGAGTGTTGTTTCTCGATATTAAGTAGTTATTGTAAAAAATAAAAACGCAGAAACCAGAACTTTGCACAGATCTCTCGATCCATAAGCAATGTATGTAAGTGAATAAGGGAAATAAAACACAAGGGAGAGGGATGATTTCTGCTAACGCCAGCGTGATTCAATTAGCAACGTTTAACGGGAAAAGATTAGATGAAATGACAGAGTAATGTGTTTACAGCCGGGGAGGGTGTGTGCAATGGGGGACTAACAAGGGATAACCTCACATACTGGAGATTCAGCAGCTGAAAATGGAATTATACCCCCAAGGGCTAGAGGCTTCTAATTGAATAAACTCATAGCGTATATCTACAGCGGCCCAAATACATCCGGACAAGCATGAGGGTACTGAGGACAAGGGCTGATGAGAGGGAGCTGGATATTCTCTCCCTGTAGTTATTAACATAATTGTAAATATAGCTGAATAATATGAGGTATTCTGACTATTTCTACACAATAAACATACATACCTATTTTATAATATATAGTCAGCACTGTTATACAGACATCATAATAAATCATAATAAATGGCTGCTCCACGGTGTCAAGTGCTGTTAAGCGAGGGGTGTCTTGTGGTGTTATGTTTGCAAGGAGCTAATGCATAGCTGTGGGTGCAGGGAGGAGTTGGGCTGACGATTGTGTTTATGGGAGGGACTGTTGTTTTGTGTTGTATGTGAAAGGGGCTGCTGGATACTGCTTGGTGCATGGTCTGCAGATGGTCTGTGTGGATGGGGGCTGCCTAATGCAGTGTGCAGGTGCATATAAAACCAAAAGAAATACTACCATGAAAGTAATATTTAACCCCAGAGGTTAAAGGTATGCCTTTATAATGTACTTAACCCCTTAAGGACAATGGGCGGTCCCTAAACCCATTGAAAACAATGCATTTTGAGCCCGTACATGTACGGGCTTTGTCATTAAGGGGTTAAACTCCAAATCAGTATGTATAATTATTTTCATAGCTTTGTAGATGTCCTCCACCTATTGTGTCTGTTTAGACCCCTAAAAACCTAAGGCTGGTCCTAT
Organism: Spea bombifrons; assembly: GCF_027358695.1. NCBI lineage: Eukaryota > Metazoa > Chordata > Amphibia > Anura > Pelobatidae > Spea > Spea bombifrons. The sequence continues at coordinate 19,049,405 of NC_071090.1, read as the reverse complement.
ACAACACCAATACAAGTACATTTATTTAGTATTTGTTTCATAATCCATGGTACGGTACATACGAACATCAGCATAAAATTGTAGGTTATATATATGTTAGATGTATATATATACAGACAATTCCAAAATCCTAGAGACTAAGGGAAATAATATTGACATGAATTGCTGGATCTGGGGCAGTATACTGACATTGGAATACCTGGTAAAGATCCAATTGCATGTATAATGAACTTGCAAGCACACACATGCAAATCAGCATGCATGATGCCAACAGCACCACCTTGGACTCTGGCACAATAAATGGAAATCTCAGGAGTAACTCCGCTGTAATACACTATTAGGTCTGTCTTGCTGAAGCGATCATCATTAAAGCTCCCGTTTATCTCAAGTACCAAAGGAACTTAAATTTTAATTGGCTGCCATAATTTTAATAGGGCAACATAGGGAAAATACCAAGTGTGCATGGCAGGTATTAGATCACACTTAGGGCTTTCATAGGAACACCTTTTAATTTCCCCAGTAAAAAGTGTCAGCGCCTGGTAAAAAATATTTTCATCCCCATTAAAATAGAAATAAGTACCAGTTAAAATGTAATTTGTGAATTCCTAAATTAACAAGGTATAAACTGCAATCTTTTTTTAGAATACTACAAGATTGGATTTGGGAGAATTAGTATGTCAATTACACATTTTACATAATTATGACTGCATCCCCTTGTAAACTTGATTTCTAACTATACATAGCTCTCCCGAGCCAAGCTGAGTCACACCACATAACGACAGCCTATAACGCAAGTCATCTGTAGCTGAACTACAACTCCTGTAATGCTCCGATGGACCTACAAGACCAGTATTCTCAATCCATCAGCACTAGATCAGTGCAGCCCAGTTTTATATATGTGTGTGTGTGTATGTGTGTGTGTGTGCTGTATGCTATACAGCTGTAGTTGAGCATCCCAATATAGACATCATATTAATGACAAAGGTGATGATGTGGATTTCTTGTATTATTTGTTAATACTGGTCTGTTCGGCAAGGATTCAAATGTTAATCTGCTTACAAGGCAAGCCATAGAGGACAAAGGTTTTCTGTCTGGTTTAAGCTGATGTCTTCCCCTCCGATAAAATAAATTCTCTCGTTAGGCATGAATAATTTAATTATTAACCACAGAGTAATATTTGAATACTATTTATCAAAATATATTGTAAGCGGCCAATTGTCATATAGACATATTTAAATGTATTGCCTTGGACTAAAGATTAGAATGTATTGTTTTGAGTAATTATATTTGATTTTTTTTTTTTAAGTTTCTTCAGGCTAGGGTAAATTCCCCTAATAATATTACATAGTTATGACATCACAAATATCATCTAGATTTGACATCACTTGGCAGTTGCAAGTATTTTTTTTTTAACCCAAATTCTGAAATATATTAACTTAGTTCTGGTGCAAACAGCAAGAAAATTCCATTGGATGCTATGGTAACTGCACTAGAATTTCTCTTTATGCATAGCACACACTATGTTCCACCTTAAAACTGCCTGACTTTTTTTTCCCCTCTTATCTAGAAAAATAATGGAATTTAAATAAATATTTCAAGAAGGACGGAAAAAGAAATATTGTTTTGACAAAGGTTTATTGGGTTTACTGACAGAATAATATGGTGTTAATTACCAGATTTGTGGACAAGCCCATACAAATCCTTTTGAATTAGTGATGTACTCTCTGTGGCCTCCACCCACCTCTTGCTACACTACAGGATTATTACTGTTTTTATCGAGGACAATCCGAGAGAATAAAAGTAACAGGAGCCCAGCAACACCAAAAGTAAGGCATTTAAAAGGAGAATATTCTATTTTATTTGCGTGATTTAATTTAAAAACACATTTTCTATTGTTGTGGATTTTTAGTGTTGTAGAACAAACGTTCGGAGCTTGTAGAGGGACAGAGGGATCTGGGACCTAAAGAAGAGCCGTCGTTAAACATGGGATGCCAGAGAGACTGTTTATAAAAAAAAAAAACATGGTGGTGAACACCTTTAGAACTGTTAATATCATGAGAACAACCAAATGGACTGTGCCGGTTGGTTGGACGGTTCCATTATTTGCTAGGTGGCAAAATTTATGTGGGCATGCATTTGAAAATCATGGACTGAAACCAAAATGGGATTTCTGCACCTGGGAATTCCTCGGGTTTAACATAGAGTCTCCGGGCGAAATCCTGGGAAAAGTGTTGGGGACTCCCTGTCCAACTCCCTCTTGCTCCACATCATCTAAAGGCTATTTGAAACTAGTCCCATCCCAACATGCTAGCCCTGCCGATCCACAAAGCCAGTCACCCAAAGGGTAGACTACCCAGATGCTATGGTAACTGCACTAGAATTCCCAATGGGCACTATGCATAAAGAGGAATTCTAGCTTGGTTTCAATACCCTCTGGGTAGATCGGGTAGTCTACGCACTGGACATTTCCTGGTCTGGCAATGGAAGTCAGGAGAGCGGGGCTAGCAAATATTACACAAATAGGGGAGTAAGAGTGGGTAAAACCCACAGCCAAACTACTCTCCCAACCCAGAGGACAAAGAGTGGCTGGGCAATCAGCTGTGATCCCGGGTGCTCAAGATTAAATATGTTTGTGTGATAAATATTTTTTATTCTAAAAGAAAAGCTTTTGGAATTCTGTAAATCTTTATAGCAAATGGTTATGGAAAATCCAGGACCAGAGTTGCATGTAATCAATAAGGCTCTTTTTTGTATTCAGAGACATCCTGCATTTAAACAAAGGTCTTGTCAACTTAATGTAGGTCATACACTTATTGACATGGTGATGCAATATCTCTGGATAATTACAATGCAGATTTCCTTACCTTATTGTTAAAAAAAAATGTGAAGTTAATAAACATGCAGGTTACAAAAAAAGACACATAATGTTCCTTTTTTAAGTTATTGACTTGAGTTTGGTGAAACTGGGCTATTTTACCGAAATCTTACCACCCAGTTTTTTGCTTTAATCAAGGAACACTACAAAACAAGCTGAGTTTGACGGGTTACGATGTCATAATCTGATATCCCAAGGCTCTACATATTGCATGTACAGGCAAGGGAGTATAACAGAGTTTCTGTGTCACTTCCATGTATTTAAATAACACAACAACAACAAAAGAAACATTGTTTAGTCACAGAATGACTGATCCACGGTATTCAAATTGTTAAAATAAAGCAGAACTTGTAATCTTTACAACAAGGTCTATAAAAGGTTTACGAGTCTTCCTCTAACCAGATTAATGCTAAGGATTACTTTCATAAAGATATTTCCGAATAACCAGTGCAATGGCTGGGGATTTAGGAATTGTCAGTCATTCCTTTGGGATTAGAGGGCTCATAACTCATACAGCGGATACCGATGGCAAGGATTTTAAAAACACTAATTTGATTGCCATTTCCTTTGTGACTCTTAATCTTCCTAGGTTGTATGCAATCACCATAGTTATACGCTATATGGACAAAAGTATTGGGACACCTGACCATTACACCAACAGGGATGACTTTAACTTCCACTCTTTTCTGAGTGTTTCTGTGGGAATTTTTGCCCATTCATACAGCAGAGCATTTCTGAGCTCAGGCACTGATTTTGGAAGAGAAAGCCTAGCTTGCAATCTCCTTAGCAGTTCATCTCAAAGGTGTTCGATGGGGCTGAGGTCTGGGCTCTATGCAGGTCAGGCATGTTCTTCCACACCAAACTTATCCAACCATGTGTTTATTGAGCTTGTTTTGTGCACTGGGGCACATTCATGCAGGAAGAGAAAAGGCCCTTCCCCAAGCTGTTCCAACAAAGTTAGGAGCATAGCATTGACCAAAATGTCAAAATGAAGCATTAACACGAGCCTTCACTGGGTCTAGCCCAAACCCTGATTAAGTAGCGTCTTCCAATGCTTTTGTCCATATAGTGGTGCACAAAGCAAGGTCCTTATAGTATATCTGGCCCTTTCAAGTCTTTACTTGACTTCGTTAAGCAATGATTGTAGTTTGGTCCATGTGTCATGAACCTGCCTAGGTAAATATTTTTAAACACAAAGTCCACTGTTTTTTTTATAGAGTTGTAAAAGTACTCAACAAAGTCATTCTACATGGTTTATTTATTTTTATTTTATTGCTTGCCACCTATGGTTAAGTCAAATCTCACAGCACAATCACTATAACTTATTGACTTGCATAATGTCATCATTTTCCACTGGGCTGTACAATGTCAGTTTTGTTGTGAAAGTGGATGCCGAGAGCTAACAACTGCAGCTGCGACACTGTTCAGGAAAGCCAACCATCAGAGCACGAAATTAAAATAAATAGAGAAAATAAATTCCAAAATGAACTTTTGAAAAAGTCATGTTCTATACATCAACCCATAGAACCCCCTAAAAACTATCGAAACTATACGCATACTTAAAATCAGGGCTTCATCAGCAGGACTACATTTTCCTCTGATAAAGATCAAGTTGGGTTGAAACATTGTTTTTTTTGTGTGTGTCATGCTTGGTGACTAAACGATTAATTACCTTTATTTTGCATAAGGTTTTCATTTTGGGCCAGGTGGGCACAACCCCTGGAGTATCACACTACATTGGGGCGATAGGTATGCTTTCCACCCTTGTGTGTGTCCAATATAAAAAGGACCACAATCAATAATAATATAAAAAAACATGTTTAGAGCTATAGTGTTCATAGCTGGACCCTTTCTTACCGGTTTCAGGGTGCTCCATCTCACCGATGCTACCATCAGGGGTAGTACGTTCATAGTGGTCCTCTGGGAGAGCCAAGGGCCCTATTCTTGGGCCAGATGAAGACTTGCTGCTAGGGGTCTCGGACTCCTCCAGGCCGCTGTCGTAATAGCTGTGTTGCGAAGGGTCTTGGATATCAGGTGCCTGATTGGATGTAGAGAATGTCACTCGGCGATGAGGTAACTGAGGAGCAAACAAAAAAATGAATCATTATGTAGTAAAAAATCCTGTGTTTTTCATTTTACCAAATAACATAAAAAATTCATAAGATCTGATGTGACCGTGCTGTTCAAAATTATTATTCATGTTAGAAAGTTACGCAGCTTCTGGACCAACTGCTGTATAAGCTAACCACCATCATTCTCGTCCTGTCAACTTAGTGTGTCCTCTATGGAAGTTTGCAATGTTGAGAGGTATAGGTACAGAAGCATATTTCCTATAGCTGTGTCATTCCTTAGGCATTTAAACATGGGTACCATGCTTTGCATGTGTTTGCATTTAAATGGTTAAGAGTCAAGGTTGATATTTGACTAGCTAATTCCCTTCTGTGTGACAACTAACCCACGGCCTTGGAGGCTGAGATCAGAAGCAGTCTGTGGCAGAACCAGCATTATCTAATCAGTTTCCAGACTTAAAGTTCCCTTCCATCCCGTCCCTGTCCTTCAGAGATGCAGACTGAGCCAATAAGCATCAACAGAACAAATATAGCATGATATACATAATATAGATATCTCCCTGAAATCTACTCAAAACCTTTCATAGTCTATATTGGCCAATAACTGAACATTGCACTACTCCAAAACAAACCAAAAAAAATATCATGTGAATCGGTTAATAAATAAGAAATGCCACTCATATAACAGAATCTCTGTGACTGTAGCTTTAAAATATATAAAATAATAATTAGGGCTAATTTTCTTTTCCATACTCCCAGAGAAATTGATAACATTGCAGTTCTGACTAATTACGCGCCAAGCCTGTGATTATCCGTGATAAACACCTGGGCACACATTTGTAACAGCAGAAAAGGGACAAGTAAAGTCCCCGCGCAACACCCCGTATACAGAATGCAAACCTGCACTTTTCCACTTTCAAGGATAAAAGGAGACATTTTTGATTGGGAAGCTGACATCTGCAATAAAACCGAAGGACAACGACAGACAGACAGACCTCTGTCAAGAGCAGAACCAGGTTGGCGAGGAAACGTAAACGTGTTGTGGAACTACGACTCCTAACTTTTTGCAATACTGGGCACTGTGGGAGTTGTACTTCGACTACAGCTAAAGGATTACATGTTGCCCAAGCTCTCTCTACAGAAGTTGGAGAAACTACAAAGTGGAGGAAGAAATATAAAGAGTAAGACACACAGAGAATGGAAGCACAGAGAAGAGACAAGACACGAGACCTCTCAGAAAACTAACTGCCAATGCATGGTCTGTCTTTGTACCAGCAAATTAGGCAGCTGCCTTAACCAAGGGGTCTCTAAAGCCAAATAAAACACAAATTCAATATATACCATGTATGCTTTGCACACATATTTCTTTAAAACAAAGCATTAAGCACAAAGTGATGACACTGAGCCTCCCATCAAGCCAACTTTCAAGACTTGCACCTCACTGCCTCTTGCCAAACAACTCCAACCTTGGTGTTCCAATTTGGACAGCTGAAATGCCCATATTATTACAGCATGTAGGGGTTGTAGCCGATTCCCTTCTTTGAACTTATACATTCCAGTACTTTACACGTGGTAGTCAGCAACACATACAATGTCTCCTGGAAATGATGTCGAAGTCGGTCACCCTGGGCTCCAGAACAGTTGCTTTTTCCAGAAGAGATGATTAATGTATGACTTACATCACAGGTGGCCAGTACAGTGTCATGGGAAGGGGTGTACACGGCGATGCCAGTTTACATGGTACACATGTATTTATGCACAACCAATTACAAAATCAAAGCCTATAAGCCTTAGCATTACGTAAATTAAATATTGATTTTCTGACAAAAAAATTTTTTTTCTTTGTGCCAAAATACATTACAATACTTCAAACAAGACCGCATAAAACATAATCGCTAATGTACATAAAATGGAAATATAACTAAATAAATGATACGTGTAAAAAAAAAAAAATAGATACCTTTATTGATAGTGTATCCCGTGACCCAATTTGAAGGTGACCTGATATTGCTGCTTTCAGGGGGACTGTTCTCTAATTAATAATTATGTACCTGATTAGCATTTCTCATAGCCAACAAGATTATAAAAATTCCCAATAGCCAATTTGAGCAGCACCTTTAGATAATATATCATTAATATTTACTGGCACCGGTGTGCAGCCGGGGGGCCAATTTAAATTCCAAGTCCACCCGGCCAGTAGCGCAGATGGATCAATGACTACTTACAAGCCAGTGCATACATCCTATTCTGTACTTTAGTTATAAAATCCCTACTTTTGCCTGTGTAGTAGAAATGGGAAAAGGCAGGCCGACAGGCAGTGTTTTTATTTATAAAACCCCTTTGAAATACAGATACAGAATGTATCTTTCACAGGAGCATTAAGATGCCTCTGATTTTATTTTTATCGTAGATGGAGGCCACAAGTATTTCACAGCAAGATAAGCCGTAGCAGTTGCATAAACAGTCGTATTTCAGCAGCCAACACGACTGCTCCTTACAGTTCTCTAAATAGTTTTGCTATGGGAAGAATATCGAGCTCAGCTTGACATGCATGCTTATGGTATGTATGTTACATGGGTGATAGTATGTACAGTATGAATGGATATTAGTTGGAGACTTACAAGTTAAGATAGCACCTGAAGGTTCTACTAGAGGACAGCAGATTTCTCGACAATGGACAATGTAGGCCTACACTCTACAATATACCATAATGTTCCTTCAACAGAAGGTTATAATAAATACCTGTGAATCAGTTTATTTAAATAAGTTAAAGGATGACAGAATATAAGAATAAAATTAGATGCCATCAACCAAACTTTTAGAAAAAACATGGACACTTGGGTTTGATTTGATGCCAACTGATAAATATGGCCCCAAAGGCACAAATAAACATATTCCGAGTTTTTAATGGATGATGTCAACTTGTTTTCTACCACAAAGCCAAAGAAAATATAAAATACAGGACCTTGAAAAAAGCGATAAAAAAAATAAGCACTAGAGTAAGATGAATGGGAATAAGTTATTTTTGTGTGATGGTTTCTGTGAACTCCCACAAAAGAGTGTGACCGCTATTTACGTGGGCGCCAAGTAGCAAATTAATAAAAGGAAGCAGACATGAAACAAGATGGATCAATATGAGTGATAGATCGTGAGAGAAAGGATGGAGATAGACTGCAAAAAAAAGGAGAAGGCAAGTAAAAAGGTAGAAAGTGGATCGACTTATTCAGAAAAAATACAATCTTTTGCATCGTTAGGAATGAAAGGGTCGTAAATTGGAAACCAAATATCTCAATTGATTCTTAATCTCTGTAGCCCATATGTGGCAAAATGTTACTGGTGAATTATCTGTTTTACCTTTGAATATATAGAATGCGATATTCAGAAGAACTGGAACAGGTTTGGTTCCCATGGCTGGATTTACATTTCTAATACCACGAGGCATACCACTGCAGAAGCGCCCAAATATATGAAATATATTCTTAACAGTAGGACACTGGCCAGCTGTGCAGATCAACATCCAAATGTTATGGCAAGACATACATTGCATGGGGACATCATATGGACACAACAAGAGATCATGACCACATCCTGTGCCCACTCATGATGGAACGTGTATGTGGTACATGGTCAAATGCCTACTTTATGGGAATCTGTTCACCGCAAAGTATATTTTTGTATCGAAAATAATTACGTATACATCATCAGTTAATTGCAAGAACGATGGCGCTGCCCAGGGCAAGTGAGAGCAGTGATATCTAAACTGAAGTCTGAAGATCATCGTCGATCCCAGGACACAGATGGTTGTCTGTTTGGTACAAGAAGTATGGAGGAGAGAGCATGAATCTTGATTAAGCATCATGTACAGAATTGAGGAATGGAGTTCTGGGACTAATAAGGTTAATGTATTTATTTTGTAAAGGAAGTGCATTTGGGTTTCTGTGTGAAATGAAAAAAGCATTGACATTTCCACTATCATTCCGTATATTGATGACCTGGCCAACTTAATGGTTTACTGCAGTTGCCATCAATTTGAATTTAAAATAATGCACATTAAGTGTGTGCAAGCCCACTCCCACATGTACATAACAAATAAACCATTAAGTCAGACACTAAAACCTTCAGAAAATCGCACACAGCCTAATGTCCAACTTCTTTATGTTGAGGACCAACAATACATGTTAGTTAATTTTTTTTGTTGAAGATACATTGTTAGGATTACAGGATTAACTGACCGGAAATTACTTTCCTACAGGTCACTGATCTGGCGTAATGGGTCACTTACTCACTAAACACTAGATCCTTTGGCACCGCTGCCCTTTCTACATAAATGCTCAAATATTTCACACAAACATTTCGCAATCAACTTTCCCACATGATAGACTCGGAATTCAGGCTTCCCCAAAATCTGTCTCCAATTTTATTTTTTGCTAAGTTAATGTTTCACGCTAACAAATGCATTGGTAAATACAGGCTACATTCTCAGATGTGCTCGTAAAGTCACCAGGGTAAATGAAATTCAGTCTTCTTCTTCCAAATACCTTACTAAGTAACAAAATAGCTAATGGGTCACAAAATCCCACAAAATGGTAAAGACCTGTTTCTAACCCCTAAAACAAAAATCTCCTTATCTGGACATTTGACATGTGCTTAGAACATAACATTATAAGAATATTAGTTAATATTAAAATGTTTCCTGTGTTTACAGCAGAATAAAATGCACCTACTGGGTCTTCAATGTGTTCCTGGCTTTAAAGGTGGCATTGGTAGGACCCACCACCATATCTTGGAATCTCCCAGTGTCTCAGAGGTCTCCCTCTTTTGGGGGGTGGCTTTTTATACACTAAGGCTCTTGCCCATGCCCTTATCATCTCCTGCCTTGATTATTGTAACTCTGTCTTAGCTGGTCTTCCTCTTAACCGTCTCACCCCTCTACAACCCACCATGAACGCTGCTGTCAGACTTATCTTCTGCTTTACTAACATCTCTCCCCTGGGTGACCCTGAGACCCAGGCATCCCCAACACTCGTGTCACCAGCAACTGCTTCTCCTCATTGGGAATCAGGATTTGTTTTAATGTACTAATATTTGTTTATTTTCATATACTGATAAGTAAAATGTGAGCGTGAAATACACTATGAAAGCTAAAATAACTCCCGTTGGGTTTAAATAACACAATAAGCTCTACCAGTCGAACCCAAATTTATACTTTTAAAATATAATTAAAACATAGCTTTAGAAATAAAGTGTACATATATATATATTTCAATAGCCAGGCATGTTAGCCAAAGACAGCACAGACTTTATTTGTCCTTCCATAAATCAACTTGGCAAACCAGCAATAAATATTAACAAGCATATGCAGTCATTAATCTTGTAGACGTAGCAAAATTTATTACATCAAGATTTTGGCACTAGATTGAAACCTACAGAGATAGGTTAGCTTGTGAGCTTGTCCATATGGAAATTTTTAGACAATCTCCAAAAATACCATACTTATTTGTGTCATTCCACTGTTCCACTGATGTTAACTGATCCAGAAACCAGCTATTGAGGATTAAACCACCAACAAGGCATATGAATAGGTCAAGCAAAGAGCAGGAATTGAGAATATGTGAGATCAGGGAGAAGAGTCAATGAGTCTGGACAAGGAAAGTGCTGATTCAGCCAAGAAGCGGACAGAGGCATACTAGACACCAATGTGTCAGTGATTCAAGCTTAACAAAATATGACTAGGTTCATCTGAGGTTTTCTGTGTGCCTTACAAACTGCTGAGCAAGGACCATGATCAATCCAAAAGTCCATTGTGCCCAAATGAATGAGTTTCATATGATATTTTTGCTTGCATTTCCTGCAAAATGTACACACATTATTGTGTCATGGTGCTATGGATCACAGTGACAGTCATCCAATCTCTATAAAGGAACCATTTATGGAGCTTCTGCTTTATATTTCCCTTAATTGAATTATAACGCTCAACATTTTTGCTTAGAAGCAAACCTTTAAGAGATCTTTAAGAAATGTAAACTATCTTGCATCTGAATGCTAGGATATATCATCATATCCCAGTGCTCCACTTCAATAGGTCGCATTTATAGCTATGATTGAGGTCTGTCCTGTAAAAGCAGAGACCATGATTGATTTTGCAACTCAGACGGACTGTCCGGAGGAGATCATCTGGAGCAGATGATCATCCCATGATCACCGCTGGCCACAAAAGTAGGACAGTGGGGTGGCTTGGTGAAACATTGTCTGAAAAGAGGGACTGAAGTCCACAGAAAACTGAACAATTGAGAGGAGTGCAGTATAATTTTGAAACTTCGTACCCGATAGATACTTAAATAAGGTCATCTTTTTAACAGAGCAATCACCTTGTTCAATGATGGTCACTAATTAGGAAAGCAAATCATCAAGTCAGACACCGCTGGTTTAATTATTGCAGCAAGCACTCCTAAATTGGCTGTTTCCTTCCCACAGAAGGCTATGAAGTTCAAACAATTATTTTTTTTGATCAGTCACAATTCCTACTTTAAAGTACCCAACGCTTTTTAGAAATTGGAACGTGTTTTTAGGAGCTATCAAATATGAGTGCCCTAGAACTTTCAAAATGAGCTCAACAATAACCCTGACTATATTTACTTTTCGTAACTGTAAATTAATAAGTGCAAGAAATTTAACTATCTCCACACATCCTTAAACTTGAGAGCAAATACATTTTCAGGGATACCATTCCTCTCTGAGCTAGTGTGCCCCTTGATCTCTTTCCTCCACTGATGTCCCACAGAATGTCACAATAATGTACAAAGAACTGTGAAAATGCAAAATTTGTGCAAACTATCTACCTCATTTTTCTTTTAAATGCCTGATTTAGCACACGCTTTGAGGATGCTGGGACTAAAGGTTTGTTTTAAATACTATCCTCCAACATGACAGATATCATTTGTACTCCAATATTGCGATTTCATTTTTACTTTTTATTGCGACTTCTGTATATTCCTCTGACTTACATATTATGACCCCTTCTCTTTAAATGCCTTATTCAGTTCCATGAATACAAAAGTAAAGCCCTCTCCATCTAGCAATACAATTAGATAAAAAAAAATTTTTTCCAGATTAGAAACATTTTTTTTTTCATTTTTTCAATCAACTGCATCATCAGAAAAATTGGATAGGTTGCACCTTCTTTTTTTTTCATTTTAACTATATATATATATATATATATATATATATATATGCAAGACAATTAGCCCAGTATTTCCCGAGCCACAGATTCAATTTCACTTTTAAGCTTTCTGTTCCACAAAATATTCATTCACATGATTATAGAATTATTTCCAGGTTACGTTTCAGCATTCAACAGCACTTGGATGCTTCATTTAGTTATAAAAAAGTGTTAAATTCAGCAGAATAGGTGGAACCGCACCTTTAAATAGAACTACAGTATGAATAAACAAAATTAGCCACTCCGGAATCTGGATGCCATTGCTGTAGCAGCGACAAAAGACCGTCATACGTGATTATTACAAATGACTCACGTTTGCTGAGCTGCGATGAGTAACGATATTTGGTCTAATGATCTTCTGACAGGTACCGGGAAAATGACGACAGATACTATGCTTTCACAATGTTACTTTTGTTAAATGTTTGCAAAGTTGCAGCGATCGGTACGGAGATATAATGCAGGTAGCTATAAAATTCACAGGCAAAGTGACTATGCACATCAATTTTTATTTGAGAACTCCTGGGGGCTTTGATGATGAAATATGCGATCAGGATGAAAATGGATAAGTCGAGGCAATTTGCTCAAAAAAAGATTTATTGGCCCAAGAAAGTGGAACATACTTTTAATCCATTCTCTGCCACTGGGGCTAGAACGATACAGCTAAGCTAAATAGAGGGGTAGAGACAAGAAGTCATACTTAATTCTAAATATTATATATTATTATATTAACTTTCTTGTTCTTTAACAATGAAATTATATATATATTTATTTATCTAAAACACGATTCAATTGCAAACCCGTTATGCATAATGTGCTTATTCATTGGTCCCAAATTCCTGTTTTAATGCAATTTATTGTATGTACCAGCCTAACAGTAGATACTTGCCATTCAGCCAAAAATTCTAATGGATTTTTTGGTAGAAAAACTGAAATTAACTAGTTTTATAATAAAGCCAGTTTAGTGATTTCGGAAACAAAAAAAAAACAGGCTAGGAATTTACAATTCATTATAATTTTATGATCGTCAGAGAAATTCTTCTTATGCTTTAAACGCTGGGTAACATCGAATTAAACCGAGCTGTAAACCCAGTTAGCTATTTGTCTCTTTATAAAATGAGTCCCGACTCCCATGCATGCAAACAGAGACTGCTGTGGCTACTGACATGGATTTAATGGGACTGTCTGACCCGGAACAGAATTTCTCTTTCTTATGTAAACAGCCGTACTTTTCAGCCTAAAGAACGTGGCACCTCTGAGACGGGGGCTAGGATGGGTAATGAGAAGGAAACGTACAGAAAGATTGCGTGTGCCAAAATGCCCCATACAGTGCTACACGGCAATTACAATGACAAACACTTCACCCGTGAACATAAAGTTAATTCATCATGCATATTTATTTTTCTTAGCGAGCGACGCAGCGTGCATAACATTTACTGCTCACGAGTTCCTGACCTACGGAGCTTGCGTTTTCAGTTTATGGTTGGCAGGGAACGAGGAGGTAAAATTACTTGATAAACCGTGGCGGTTTTCATGCTTCGTACTATCCGGTCTACCAGACTAAGCAGAGAAATAAACCTAGACAGTTATGGTTCTTTTAAGTTTAAAGGCACATTAATACCCATTTAATCAGGGCCGGCCCAAGACAAAATGCCGCCTGGGGCAAAGTTTAAAATGCCACCCCCCACCCCACTATCTACCCTGCCATCCCCCCATTATCTACCCCCCCCCCTTGTACTTACCTTTCGGCAGTCCCGTGGCGAGTCTCCCTGCTCGGTCTCAGTGCCGGCTTGTAATGCTGATAGCTGAAAATGACATCATCTTCCGGCGCTCAGCATTACAAGCCGGCACCGAGACTGAGCTAGAGGCCTCGCAGAGGAGAGAGAGAGGGGCGCCGAGTGGGTACTTTAACTTGGTAAGTTAAAACCACTCAGCGCCCCCCTTTCTCTCTTCTGCTCTATAAAAAAGAGCTTGGGGCGGCAAAGTGCCGCCCCTTCAAAAGTGCCGCCTGGTGCAGTTGCCCCACTCGGCTCCATTGTCGGGCCGTCCCTGCATTTAATCAGCAAGATGGCTCGGATAACCCATATTTTAACCAACATCTAGTGTCCTAAATGTAACAATTTACTACAACGCTCCCTCTGGAGTACATATCCGGATATTGATAGACTACAACAGCTTTCCCCTGTCTAGTGGACAAGATTGGCCCCTGGCAAATGGAAGTTTACATGACATGTGTACAGTGTGAATAAAACGTTCTCATTTCTATATATTGCCACAGACGCCCAAGACTGAGATCGCTGGTGTGTGACCTGTATATTTCACATAATCATTTCTCCACCAACATCCCCCCCGGGGGGGTCAGTGTCACCGGTTCACGGTAAGATTTTCTGCACACATTGCGAAGGTATGTAGAGAGTGTCATACGGGTCAATTAATTACGAATTTAATTTTAAGAGATCCCTGGAGAGGGCAAGCATTCACATCCATAGCAGGAAAAGAGTGTCGAATAACACTATAGACAGAAAAAAAGTCACGATTATTAGTGTTATAAAGGGGAAAGAAGAATTACAGTCAACGCTGATTTTTATGTCATTTGGCATATACCGTGTATATTTCTGCGTGTTATACATCGATGGGTATGTCACCTTTTTGCTCATTTCGTCAAATGACAAATACGGTTTGGTGGGGTGGTTAGAGAGGTAGCTGGTGGTTCACGGCTCTACCAAGACTCTTTGTGACTGTGACCTATTAATAGCTATCGATGTAACAACAATTATTTTGAATAATCTCTTTTGCTAATTAAGTTTAATTTTGAAACAAACTCTGTACTGTTGGTACACTAATACACTAGACATTAAAGTGCACGTGAGATACTAGAATTGAGGAACGTCTAAGAACAAAAGAGCGACAGAGGGACCTGTAGTCCGAGAAGGGACTGCTTCTTTCTACCTGGGAAGCATGTTGAGTGACTGGAAGGATAGGAAAACCAAATTGACGTTTTATACGCAGGATTGGTAGATTTAACATATATCTAAGAGCGGACAAGTGGCTAGTAACTTCTTTCTTCTTCTTCAGCGGTCTGGTGTGTCTATAAATTGTATGCGTATATTATATATCTTAATAGATACATTCAAACATAGAGAAACGCAGTTATGATATATTCAGACAACTATTACAATCAAGTCAAATGGTTAATTGAGATGTTTTGGTCCTAACTGACACATCTTGAGGGATACCCATGGGAAAACTAATTACGGCATTAATTCAGTGTATTGTTTCTAAAGCAATGTGCTCCATATTAAAATTACCAGCAAAATATATCAAGTTACAATTACACTGCCATTGTGATAAAACTAATGCGAAATATAATTGGGAATGTTACATTTCTGTAATACTTAAATATTTCATTTTCTGATTTAATGAACTTAACTGGTAATAAGCTAGAAATTGGATAGTGCAGGGAATGGCTCAGGGAGACGAAAATGGTTTATCACTGGGTAAATTAATTAAAGGGGAAGTTTGTCGGTTTGTTTCAGTGATCTGTTGCACGAGGGCCATTTCAGTGAAAGTCACCGTTTGTTCTCTTATTAGGCGGATGCCAGCTTTGTCAACCAGGACTTAACCCAGCCAATACCTTCTATACCATTGGCATGCTAATGTGCCATGCAACTAAAATGAGCAGAAAGGCTAAGATATAGGTTTCACACAAAAGGATTCTCCAGGGCATGGTAGGAAGGGGGCCTTTGTGGAAAAAAATAAAATAAAATAAAACAACTAGTCTATCATTTTACACAAGGCCTTTTATACCCTAATGTTGGATGTCAGGCTACAGGTATAAGGGTCCACCAGGGCATTTCCGTGGCTCTAAATTGACCACAGAACGTGGCTTTTTCTATTAACCTAATGTGTGCAACGGTAGCCTCTCTCGTATACATGAATCTAAAATATGTGTAAACATCAATATGATAAATAACCCGATTTCCCCGAAAAAGTATAAACACCGACCTGCAGAAATAAAGTATGCATCCCTATAAAGAAATAGTTTGAAATAGCAAAACCTATAATCCACAATGTTTTAAATATTACTGATTTTAAATGCTACCAGGGATTCGCTGATTTGTGTCATAGATAGACTAAGCTTAAGTTCATTGTACGGAATTAAAACCCATGCGAACAATACAAACCCAACACGCTTAGGCATGTTAAGGAAAAGCCAAGAAGGTCAAGAGGCACTAGGGAGCAACCTCATTGTTTAACACTCTTTATCGGTGTAGGCGTATTGAAAAGAATGAGTCAATAGCAGTTTGTGTTCCTTGCCTGTCATTGATAACGATGGGGGACATGCCTTAAATCGCCATGGTAACAGACGATCAAAGGTTGATTAGACCACAGGAAATTTTAATGGTTAGAGCTGGCTAACGTATGAATTCTCAGGGTTTTTACACCGTTTTCAGGGTCATACAATCTGCAGCGAGTTCCTACATATACTCCACCAATTGAATGATATTTAAGCACCCCAAACAGTGCTTTTTTCATTAATAATAAATCTCTGCTTGACTATAGATGGCAATTCTCAAGTACCTCTGGACAGGTAATGTTTATTTCTTTTTAGCATTTGGTTTGTCTGGATTAGTGAGTCTGTAAAATGCAATCTTTGTGTTAGACGATTAAAGGGTTAATATCTGAGGATTTTCAGGGTCCTATATATTGAAATAGTCTCCAGCTATGCACATAGAGGGTGCATAATTGCCAAAAAAAAGGATTTCTAATGACATAGTACTACAATAAAAAAAATATAAAGTTGCGTTTACTGTGATTTCACTTTATTTTTTCACTAGGTAAACCCAATCCTTTAAAAAATTGATGGTCACAAAATGTAAATAATTTCAGGTTCTACTGCTTCATAAAAAGCAATGAATGAGTGCATTACTGCATTAGGCGTACGTTATTTACTTTCTACAACATACAAGGTGGGACATTCGAGAGCTCTGCAAGACAATAGCTAAACAATCTACTGGCACAGAACCATCCACCCATTGTGAATGCAGACGTTCTAGTTTCCAAGCATCTCTTTCTGAGAGCGAAACAATCAATGTCTAAATCCATTGTGACATAACTCATCAGGACTGCTTAGGGGCAAACTGCTCATACAGGATTTTAAGGACGGGGGCCATGCCTTATGAATATAAGCAGGAGCTGTTTGTATGTGACAAGTGCCGAGCACACAGCAGTAAAGAGAGGGGCAATAGACGCCGTGACTTCAAATCAGGTACTAAAAATAATCACTGGTGCTCAAAGGTCAGAGATGCAAATTTATGACGTCCAGAATAAAAATTAAAAAGCTAATATATATATTTTATATAACAAAAATGCTGGCAATAACATTTCCAGAGCAATGGCTACCTGGGCCCTGTGAATTGTCAAGCCCCTATATATTATAATAATGAATAATACAGCCATTTACAGTTTACTGTTGCCCACTGGGAAGTTAAATTGGAATTCATCAGAAACAGAGAAGCTACTAAATAACAGCTTTATTACAATATAACACAATGGATACATTTAGCAAAAAATAAAATAAAACATAAAATACATTAGTTGTAAAAGAAAATAAATCACGGCGGCATGTTATAATGCATTACGTTTTTAGTTCAGATCATCCCCAAATTAGCTACTGGCCCACATGTAATATGATCGTCTATCCTTAGCAACACATGAAGAAGGATTATAAGAGCAGCCCTCATATCTTCACTAGCGAGAACCATTTTGGCCTTCGTCATAAAGCTGTCAGCGGGCTATTTATATATTGCATTACTAGATAATAAAAAAAATTCACCAACCTTAAACTGTCATAAACAAACAATGTTGGGAATAATAATCTTATTCATGCAGGGTTCACGTTCTCACCTAGAAAAGTTCAATAACACTTTGCCGGTTTCTTATTTCACTCATTTAAGACCTGTTTTTTTTTTTTTTAACTAGTTGAAAAGCCTCGGGATTCCAGCTAAAGAATAGGGAAAAAAAAGAAGAAAGGCCTGGTTCTTTGTCTATTCACAAAGTCCTTAAAGTCCTTTCAAGCACCAAAAGAGTGATACTTAATGGCCAGCTAGGTGGGTTCAAGAGCCCTCTTCCCTGGGAAGTTATTGTGTTAGTGGGTAGGGAATAAAATAAACATTTTCAATCGGTAAATGCAGCTGAGATTTTTAGTTATGATCATCATATTTCTACTGCCTCGGGAGATATAGATATCTGTTATTAAATAAGGTTAATATTCTTACATTTTACTTAATGTTTTAATACCTTTATGGGGAAAGTGGGGATTTATGGTTGAAAACACTACCATTTTCAGAAATGTTTAGAGACAGTCTCTAATTTTTAAATGCTAATCTGAGTAATAGATACATTAATTAAAAAAAAAAACAAAACAGAAATTACGGTAGTTGCCAACCATTTGTAGATATATTTTTATTTGATTACAGTTTCTGTAACTTTCATTTAAAAATAGTAACACTAATTACCTTTTTTCCTAGCACTTTTTCTAGTTCATATTTAAACAAAATCTGCGTAACTACACTTAAAATGTAATGCATAGTATCTTCTGTTCACGTGAGTGTGAGTAGCAGGTTTATCATAGCAGGAAGAAAATAAAAAAATAAAAATAAAATAATAATAATAAAATATATATATATATATATATATATATATATATATATATATATATATATATATACACACACACGTTCTTGAACGGAATTTCACCAGATGCGGAAAGATATTGAATGATGGATGACCCCCCACTTAGCCATCCCTCTCTCTCCTCTGACGCCCGAAAGCTTAGTAAATATTACGGTAGGCCTTGGTAATTACTGGTACTTAGAAATGGCTGTGCTTAAAAAGACTGACAGCTGCAAAGTGCCCATTTTTTCCAGATGCATTAAAATACAGTATTTTGTTTTCCAGTGAGATGTGACAAGGCAGAGGAGAGTGGGTGATAAAAAAGATACAATTCCATCAGCTTTAATTATTTATGGTACCAGCTGTTAGGGATGCTGGTCCAGAATGATAAATCTTTTCGTCTTGTAACCATGTTTGGCTCATAGTGTGTCCAGGAGCATCCCTGACAGTATCTACCATTTCTCACGTGCTGACACCAGCGAAATGCTGGTAAGCATGGTAAGCCATGGTAATCTCAATAGAACTCCACACACATTTCACCACCAGAGTGTTTTTTTAATATATCAGATCCATTATTCACAGTTAAGAGAGTTTAAAAGGTAAAGACTTGGCAAAATTGTGGGGAAACCAGAAGAGCCAATCAACTTCTTGTCCTGAAGTCCTCTTTTCTCCTCATGGGCTGCCTGTACCTGAACAAGAACAGGCAACTGCAACAGGGGAAAAATAACTTAATAGGGGAGAATAATCATGCAGGTCCTGAGAACAAAGAATGATGGCTGTCTAGGGGTGAACCCATAGACCAAGGTTGACTAAGGATATTAGTGCTCTCCCTGTGAGAGCGTGAGGTTTGTGCCTCCTCCAGCCTGCAGATCCCATATTCTGTGTGCCCATTAGTTTTTTGCACGGCAAGCAAAATCGATTTGGACATCATCATGGTTTTTGGGAGTTTTGCCGGAGTTCGTTCTTATTATTGGAGATTCATACAAAAGCACAAAATAGGAAATTTTTTCGTTAAAAAACAAGTTCCTAAAAATCCGAATGCTCGAGTCTAGTGGCCATTCCCAGTGGCGATGTCATATCCTAAAGCTCTGCACTTTCAAGTTGCATTCAACATGAGGCACCTGTAGGATGGAGGTCATTGCTAAATGGGGCAGAGGCCTCACACACCCAATATTGAAGCAGAACATTGGGACCGTCACACTTTAAAACAGGGTATTTAGGAGATATGTAAGTTTATCTTACAAGTTTTTGTAACCATGTGAATCTGTAATTGAATTGCTTAACTGACATGTCATTAACAAGAATCTATTAACTTACAAAGGGCTGATATGCTGAGGGATGAGCTACCTGCCAACACTATGTGAATTAAGGACCTTTCTGAGTTTCCAGGTCTGCAACAAGATGATGTGTATCATATAAATCTAGGAGACAAGGGAGAAAAACAATAACTCTTTCCCACCAGAGTACCCACGATAAATTAAGCTTGAAGCCTTTCAAGATGAGGTAGTCTATCTCTGATTTGTCAAATGGCAGCAGAACAAAGCAACTTTTGGTCTATTTGCAGGGCTTGTCTAAATCTTTTGTCATTTTCCAGAATGACAAAGAGTTTTGTGAAAGGCAATTTCTGCTGTGGACTATTGGATGCTTAGTGGAAACTAAGGCTGTAAGCAGCACAGCCATAAGGGTCGGCATAGGAATTAAAGATTTAAAATAGTTTAAAATGTCATTAGGGTGCCATTCTGAAACCAAATGTCAGTCTAGATTTATCAAGGCAAAACTGGAGCAAGCTAGCCAGAGCTAAGGTGTCATACCAGGGAACGTCTCATAAATGGTGTCATTTTGCCATCTATGTGTGAACCCTAAGATTGTAAAGAAAGGCGTCAGGGAAGGCTGCTGCCAGATGTGGCCGGACATGGTTGAAAACTACTTCCACGATCAAAATAGGCTGCCCAGAGATGTAAGACAGATGAGTGCTAAACAGCCAGCGTCTGCAGAGCCTCCAGTGTAAACCTGTAACCTGTACCATCCTATGTAAATGTACTGGCACATATGAGCCAAACATTTCTTATGCGCTATAAAGGACCAACCTCAGTAACAGTCTATTTCAAGAAGTACAGGGCTGGCCTTAATGCAAAGTCAAGTCTGAAAGATGAGCCAAGAATTCATTACCTATGCATCATGCAGAATGAGCTCAAATAGTCTAGCAGAAGAAGCTCATTGGCCCTGATCCTTTATAACATTTTGCAATGATTTGAAAATTTGAACTTATCAGCAACACATCTATGTTGTGGATTCCTTAGGAAGTGGCACAATTCAGTATGAGCAAACCCTGTCACTGACCATAAAATTATGTATTCTGTCTGTATATTTATTATAATCTCCGACGTATGTTTGTCCTCAACATAAATCGTCCACATCACACCTCAGGTTTATTGTATGTCAGCTCTCTGATTTCTTGTTTTCTGCAAGACTATGGGCAAATTGTCTCACTCACAATCTTGTTATAATACTTTTCTACAAGGTTGGCCTGACAGACATAAAACCTGGTCAGGCAAGTAAAAAATAGTTTTGCAAGAAGCTTGTGTTCAAATTCACAAGCACAAGTGTACACATTCACGCTTACACATTCTCACTTACACACACTTACACTCTCATGCTAACACACACTCTTACATTCATGTCAACACATACTCACTCTAACATACATACAGACATACACAAATCCTCCTTACCTTATATATGGGCTGGTGTACATTGTGTGATAATATACACGCATACCTGGAAGTAGGATGGGACAGAGGAGAAGGGCTTAGCATGAACCTAAAGTGGTAATTGGGAGGAGCTGAGGGTAGAACACCAAAGTATGCCCCTTATGTAATACCTGGAGCTTCTGAGGCAAACTACTTGAGTTTATCACTTGTAGGCAGTGTATAAGAATATATTTGGAATACAAAAGTCAACTGAAGCATTTCACCCAATACTTTGCTATGCATTGTGAAGCAGACACCTCCAGTAATATCTCAATGCAAGAATGGTATGTATAGCGCAGATTTCTTGACATTTGCCAATTTCAGCATGCTTTATGCAGGGTCAACAAAAGCTTCTTGCATTAGAGACCCACCAGGGTTCTTACATGATGCTTAGAGAAGCAAACATCAGGTTTAATAAATAAACCTGATGGAAAAAAAGCAAAATGAGATTGTGTTGAGAGGAATGAGAAGAATGTTAAAAACAAGAATCTGTCCAATTGCTGCGATGCAGCTCCAACTTCTCAGATTTAGTAGAATGAAGCAAAACATTTTCCTGCATCTACAGTGGAAGATGACATACCTTCAAACAGAAATATGTGCGAATGCGAAAAAAAGTGATGAAGTAGCATGGAGATTAAGGGACTACATCCAGAAGACTACGAGAGAGACAGTGCCAGATGAACGGGAGTCCGTGCATGCCAGAGGAGCTGTAAGAAGCAATTTATTGTCCAACATGTCCATGGTAACAACAAAATCCACAGCACTGAGTCAGCTGGCAAGTTCCCATGATGTGCAGATATAGGACATGGTAAAGCAGATGGGGAAATTGCTTAGTAAGTGCAATTGATTACACGCTCTATAATCATAATGCAATTGTATAATCTATTCATGAAAAACATTTTTATAATATACATATATATGCATATAGAGAGAGAGAGAGAGACAGAGAAAGATATATAGATATACACATATAGTATATATTTATACATAAGAGCATTTTAGCTAAAATGGCAGGCAGAGCTCAAAATGCAGTTTACCTTAACTCAGCTTAGTTAAAAAAATAAAAATAAAAAAAAAAGATAGAATTTGAAAGCTAAATGAACACACTATGCCAATCTAGCCTGCCCACTCTGTTAGCAGCAATAGTTTTAGACTGCCAAGAAATCAATGAATCAAACATCAGGTGTGCTTAGTTGTTACAAATTGCAAGATATACTGCAGTCGTTTTTTAATTTGAAGGCGTGTTGGATATATTTGTGCTTACATGGAAATGAAACACAAAAAAGCAGTAAAAGGAAAAAACACATTTAAAGGGACAGTTTAATGTCACAGGCAGCTTTGTCTAGGCCATTCTGGGAAGTGGGTGGGGCAAGAGGCGTGTCGACCCACCTACCTTAACCTACTAGCCATCTTGTGACACTAGCAACACAAGGAGCCGGCATAGAGGTCTCTGCTGCAACAGCACAGACCTCCATAATTTTTTTACCTCCCCGGGCTAGTCAGGAGAGATCAGAGGATCACCCTAACTTGCCTGTGTACCCTACTGACACCAAAAGTAGGAGAGGAGAGTGGGACAGCGTACAACAAATCAGGTATGACCCTTAAAAAAATTAAAATTAAGTACATAGACATTAAGAGTAGATTACAATTAATTAGTTTGTAGGCATGCATATTGTCCTGCAATTCAAGCATAATTTTATTTATTACCATGTTTAACTCCCTAGGTTTTTTAGCTCAGTGGTGACCCCCTTTAAATATACACTCACTGGCCACTTTATTAGGTGCACCTTGCTAGTACCAGGTTGGACCCCCCTTTAGCCTTCATTCTTTGTGGCATACTTTCTATAAGGTGCTGGAAACATTCCTCAGAGATTTTAGACATGATGGCATCATGCAGTTGCTGCACATATATTGGCTGCACATCCATGATGCAAATCTCTCTTTCCACCACATCCAAAAGGTGGTCTATTGGATTGAGATCTGATGACTGTGGAGGCCATTGGAGTAGAGTGAACTCATTGTCATGTTCAAGGAGCCAGTTTGTGATGATGTGAGCTTTTTGACATGGTGCATTATCCTGCTGGAAGTAGCCATCAGAACCTGCTAAACAGATTCTAATATTAGAAATACTTACAAGTAGTGTTTTGTTATTTCAGTACCAGTTTTTTTCCAAATCCTGTCACCCTGCGCCCATGTCCTATTTAGGACACCTTTGTAGCCGACCAATTCAGTTTACCATATAACCATATCAAACCATATATTTTTGAAAACTAGACACGTTGTGATTATAAAGCTGGGAGCCCTCTTGGGAACGTGTTTGTTTTAAAGGGCGCTGCCATCTTGCTAAAGGCAAAATCACTCGCAATAGCACTTGTGACCGCTCACTGGAGCACTCAAAAAGCAAAATCCTGGGGTGGGTTTTCAGTCTCACGGAACTGCATTTCAGCAACACTGTTTGAGCTTAAGAGGTGATTGTTGATCCAGACTTCACCATGTTATATTGTGTTTCCTCTGTGGTGTTTCTTGACATGTTTGCGTCCTCCAATAGCTACAACACGCTTACTCTACTTAAAGCATCACTCCTTTGTTCTTGATCATTGTAAGTACACATCTGACATGTCTTCTTTTGTGTGTACAATACTATGAGTAGTTTCCGGTTGATTGACTGACGAGGTTCACTCTTGGGTCAGAAGTTAATAATTTAACCTGACAATTACTCCCTTAAATGAGTATGTGGTGATAAGCTATTTTGTGTTATGCAACTAGTGTACAAATGGAGGATCTGGCATGGGTGTAAGGGTTTTCAAAACCTACACCCATGAATATTTTGTGTGTAAATGGACAGTTTGGCAGACAGAGAGAACTGCAGTGCTCTCGTCTATGGTCCTTTGTATAAAGTGATCACTTGGCAGAGTTTGATGCTGCTTTTCAGAGACAGAGCTCCTTTGCTGCTGATACCTGTCACAGGATTGTAAGACGCAGCAAACCTTACAAAATGCCCAGTAACATTTCTGACGGGCAGGTAAGTGTGTTTATGCAGAATTGCCAATTGTAGGTTACAATAAACATAAACTAAGGTATTCACATTTTCTCTGGTAATAAGCAATATTTTGCTGCAAAGGCTTATGAGGGTGATAAAAACTAAAAGCAGTTGGCAGAATGAGTAAAAATGGTTAGATTGAGTTAAAAAAAATAAGCAGTGGGAGGTCTGTTTGCATTGAATTGTCGCTTCCCACACCTCATGTTAATATATTGCTTGACAGGGAATGATTAGCACTTTTATAGTCCATGACTAATCCTTATTGTGGTGCACAGGACAGTATGGAGGCGTGCAAAGCAAAGATGTGTAATGTTGCCCACTCTTTGCCCCCCTCTCCCTAAAAAAAAAAAATAAAAAAAACTTTCCTAGTTCCCCTTCAACCCAAATGTCTCATCCAAGACAGTCCTGCTTTTGTTGCAGAGGATTATGGGGTGTTATAGAGCTTGGGATGCTATCGCTGAGCTTAAAATAGCAGCACTTGTTCTCAGCATTTAAGGCTGAGCTTTCAGCTCAATAAATCCCAGAAATTAATGGATTTGGAAGAAACAGCAGCAGGCCTAGCTTGCCACCCCCACCTTCTAAAAACACAGCAGTGTATACCCTTTTCAGAATAGGGATTTAACCACTTGTGATACTTTGTATCCAAGTCCTATCGCACAGCATTGTGGGGGTTTGGTTTCGGTTCCTCCGTTTTTCCTCGAAGTGGGTAATATAATCAAGATGGCTGCAACAGTACACATCCTCCATTTTAAGCAAATGTCACAGTTTTAAAGCTTCCAATCTGCCTTTATTTTTATTGATAGATTTATACTCATATTCCATATGATAGATGCCTTGACATTTCTATGTTGTCCCCCCTGCAAATGCAAATCTGCTTAAGGTAGCCAATCAGGCAGAGAGAGAGAGAGAGATTCTGCAGAGACCCTCCTATGCATTTGCAAAAAAGGACACCACAAAAATTTTAAGGGACCACGCAGCTGTCAAGTGCATTAAAGTACATATGATGGCTGGAGTGTCCCTTTAAGAAGAGAAGTCCCTACCCTGTAGAGTTTAGACTGTTCTTGTGAAACACGCACTATTTTTAATGGGGAATTGGGCCGCAACGCCGTTCTAACAACACAGAGTTTCCACCCAAAGTCTTCGGGCAAAACTCGGAAGGTTCCCATATATGCTGGTCACCTAACGTGTTTATTCTCAATAACCCTCCAACATACTGTTAACCATTTCTACCGTGCAATACTGTTCAATTTGCGTTGCTTCTTATCTAGGACGCAACCTTTCACTGGAACACTGCTGACTCATCGAAGCATTTTCACACCAAGTGAAGCCTTATACACTTTAATTGGCTTTATGCATTTCATTTAGGGACTGTTCAATTTAGCACTGTAGCGTTTGTAGCATAAAATGACGAATTATACTGTTATCCGATATACAATGTGAACATTTTGATCTAGAAAACATCGGTCAGAAACCACTTGTTAAAGTGTCAAGCTTTCTAGATTTCTACAAACCCAAGTGAAAAAAGTCACAGCCCAACACCGTCTACAGACCCAGTGGGCCATGCAACGTCATGAGTGCTGCAGGGGTAAACTAGGACTCGCCTCATACATCAGTGGCGAGAGATATAATCCAGTAAACCACGGGAAGCCGAGAGATATACGAAATTATCCTAAGGGGGTGGTCAAATCGACTCACACGCAGCACCCACTGGCAAAAAAACTGCCACAGAACACAGCAGGTCATGATCTCCATGCAAATCAGTGATGCAGCCAACACAAGCTGTAGAACAAACATCCTTTGATATGTTTCTCAGCCGAGGCTGCTCAGAATCCTAATTAGGGGGGAGTGATGCTGTGGTTCTAATTAATTTTGTTTTGTTGATTAAAAATTATTTGTTTGAAGCTTTCTCCGTGAAGGGCAATTACCTACTTACTCCCTAATTAGGAAGGTTCTTCTCCTTTGCACAACCCCCTCCCTACTTTAAGATACATCTTATCATAGTGTATATATATATATATCTATATATATATATATATATATATATAGATATATATATATATATACCTACAGACTTAAACTGGCAAGGTGCCAGAATAAGTATAAATCAGTGTTTGAAGTCACCGGCCTCTTGCACGGGGGGGGGGTTACCCACCTGCATATTAGGTGTTTAGGAAGCGTCCCAGAGTGTTGGTCGGTGATACACTGTTCATTTATTCATTATAAGTGAAAGGGATTCTGAACACCTGGCAGGATTAAAGTCCGGAGTTTAACATCTTTGCTCCTACCTACAACATAAATCACTCTAATGACAAGATCCCTCTGGGTATGATGTTGCAGAAGGAGCTAGCCCCAAACACATTAGAATTGTAGGGGGCAGGAGGGGATTTTGTGCAGTGACCCGGAGACTTCCTAGGTATAGGCATACCATAACTAGATTACATCACGACTGTCCATTTTTTCTTGTTTTTTTTTATTTTTTTACAGATGCCGTAATTCAGAGGCAGCCAGATGAGGAGCTGCAGCTGTTCCTTGTGCAAAAAAACTCCAAACAGCTTTTGTGTTTGTAGATAACTACTTCTACCTTCCCTATACACCATTTAGTTTGTCCTTAGAACACCAACAATCCTGGTGCTCATAACCTAAACCCATCGGAGCTCCCACAGGTTGTAAGAAGTAGAGCCAGGTGCCTGACAAACACATGTATTCAACCACTTAAAGTCACCTACCTCAAATATACTGATTTGATTGCTAAATACACAGCATAAAATGATAAAATAGATTGTTTTCTCTAATTTCCCAATTTTTTTTTTTTTTTTTTTTTTTTTATTCTTATTACATTCATTCCCATACAGTGCTGGCATAAAGTCTAAAGCCTTTTTTTTCTCTTGAGAATAGAGTATATCGTGAGCCAGGACATTTTGTTCACTTGACCCACAGTATATAAAGGCAACGAAAGATTGGTTTGCAAACTGGAGTAGCATGGGGGCAGAGGAATACGACCTGTGCATCAGGAGCGAGCCTGCCAGCTGTGGCAGACTGATGAAATTCTGCACGCATCGGTGGTAACCAAATACTATTAAGCTTTTGACTTTCTAGAGGAGGATACCTTTGATTGGCTATGCAAGACTGGAAGTCATCCCAGCTTGAATCACTAATCAGCTCCCAGACACCATTGGGTCACAGGCTGTAATCAAAGGGTCATGGAGCAAATGCTACTATTTATACTGCCTACTTTTCTTTTTCTAGAAAAAAAAGACAAAATGGTTTTTTTTGTCAATAAAGAATGATGAGACAACATACTAAAATATCTGCTGATCTCATCACAGTACTAGTATTTATAAAGCTTACAAGTCTTTTTAAAATTTATATAGAAAAAATGATTCTTAATAAATAAGATTTAGAAGACAGATCTCTTCATATTTGAAAACGCGGTTCCTGAGATGCATCCATATTGTTCTGATTGAAAGACATTAGTCCAATTTAATCTGAATAACATGGTTTACATGTTCAGTTCAAGAGGTTTTCTTGAACTATTTCACAGGGTAGATGACCCTTAGACAGGTAGACATAACAATGTTCCACCATCACGCATATATAGCACATTCTGAAGGGAATGGAGATGGCTCTGTAAAGTAGGTTTCTTCTACTTGACCTGTAGAACCTCTAGTTGAGGACAGGCCAACATAATTCCCCATGAGATACAAGGGAACACTTGCTTGAAGCTCGAAGGTACTGACAGGGGCATATTGTGGAAGCGATAGGTAATGCAGAGGATAGACGGATACAAGAAAATCAGGGCAGATAAAAGTCAAGGTTAATATACACAAAGACGGAATGAAATGTATTCAGAAATACTCGGTTAGTGCTGTAAAAAGGTCCTATAGAGACGCATTCTTTGAGGCCATTATTTGTTTCTGTAAGGCGCTTATTTCATGTTATAATTAAGACAGTAAGCTAGAAATATTATGGCATGTGGGAATCTATGAGCTCTCAGCAAGGTATGCGTTATGAGTAACATTTATATTTTGTAACCTCAATCTGACTCTTAGTTATCCAATTAGGGTCAAATTCCTACTGTACAGTATAACCTGTTACCTGTAGAGGGAAGCGGTAGCAAGATACTTCCACAAAGGATAAAAAATATATACCGTTTTTCATGCACAATAATAACAAAACCGACTTTTATGAACACCCCTTGTAAATCTAACTCTGTAATAGTTTAACAGGGCTCAGCAAAAATGTTCTGAGCACCAAACTCACATCTTCAGCGCTCATCCATATACTAGCCTGCAGGAGACAAGCTACAACTCTCTCCCCCTCCCATTAAAAGCTAGATCTTCAGACCTAGTCTACACTTCTACACGAAGCTCGGATTGTTAATGAAAGGCAGCAGGATAGAAATGAAATATAAATATGCAAAGTGAAGAACGAGAGAGATTGGAGGGGGGGGGACTGAAAAGAACTAATCACTTTGACACAGCACAATGAAAAGGTGTGTGTATGGAAAGATAAAAGGAGCGAATAAGGGCATTAAAAGGGACAGTGAAGAATAGGAGTTGCATATGTTTAAAGCAAGATAGGCTTTGCTTAAAGCAGACATCGGTGGCTCTCCAAAAGGATATTATTTTAACAAAGGAAGAGAAATTTACTATGCGAGAAATATTTTTGCATATTGCAGAGTGATGCATTTACATGTTAAAATAAACAGAAGAGCCTGGTTACCTATTCATTAATAGAGTATATTTACTGCATATAGTGTTAAACTGGCACTCACTTATTTTTTGAAGGCTGTCCAATTTAAAAGCGTAAATGCTCTTTCAAAACATGGACAGTCATAAGAGCTTTATCGGCTGAAGAGCAAGTTTTGTTAAAACTCCTTATTAGTAAGTAAGTCCACCTAGTCTGGGCTTAGGATAGCTGGGTGAGCCACGGTGGTCCTAAACTCAACTCTTTTTTTCATCTATTTCTAACCCAGAAATAATTAATATAATTACAAGACAGAGAGAAAACAGGCATCATAACTGGATTATTATTAGTTCATCTTCCTTTTCCTGTCTACTCCCCACCAACTAAAGGCTTTCTGGGGCTAGCTCCATCTTACGTGAGGCTAGCCCTGTTCCTACACAAAGTCAATCCCCAAGAAGATGGAGAGCCCTGAGTGGCCACCTCCAAGGAGGTTCCCGGGTATGCTTAAGGGGTACTTGTAAGAACGGGTATTAGGAGGAATAGTATAGTAAAGTCTCAAAGGAGACCAAAGCCTTGCACAGAACCATGTTTATTACCAGGGGAGGAGTGTTAGTATGCAAAAACAACTCCACAACTCCCATTTTTGGGTTCTTGGGTGCATATGTATCGAAGCTCAAAAGAAGCTGCGTGCGCCTGTGGAACAGTCTAGCTGAGTTTGTGCTAAGTCTGGAAGCGATCGGTTTGTGCTCAAGCCATGCAGCTTCTGGCATACACATCCAAGCAAAAAAAGGTTGAGAACCACCATTCTGCGCAATGACAGTCACACAAATAGCAGTAAACTATAATTATTACATCAAACAACAGGTGCTGAGGTCCTGGATCATTACATTCTAATGAGAGGAACAAACACATGGTTGAAGAAAAACAGGACAATCACCAGTTTATGTTCTTCACTTCCCGTTGTTCTTCACTACCCGTTGTTGTGTGGAGTACTGAAGATTATTTTTCTCATGACAACATGCCCTGAAATCACAATGGTTTTACTACACTACATGATTAAAGCAATGGTGCCATGTTGCCCGTGGGACCTTCCTTTAAACATGGTCAGCAAAGTAACCAGATTAAGAAGTAATCTACACCTTCCAAGGCAGATTTATAGATAATTCACAGGAAGGTGTGAAATTTGGAAAATTAAATTGCTAAATTAGCTTCATAGGTTTGTTAAAAGGAAACGTGAACAGGTCTGGATCTCACAAGTTTACTTAAAATCAGCAACGTAAAGCTGCTCGCTGCCAGTATCGATAAAGTCTGGCCACAAAGTAGACAGACAACAGATACTGATCTTGCAGTAATGCAATAAAAGTAAGTTTCAGTCATAAAATGAAATGTTTCTTTTAAATTGATCCGTAACTTTTCCTAGATGGTAAAAAGCCCAATTCAGTTGTTTACATATTAATATGGGAGCAGCCATTACAACGTCCTGTTTGCCTAACTATTCATTCTCGTTACATTATTGCAAAATGTCTGTTGGGTTATAGGCCCTACCTGGTTCACCCTAATTTAATCTGGGTGATTTCGTTAAGGTTGAGATAAGAAGGAGAAGAGAGAACGCTAGGGCAGGAAATTAACTCATATGCTGATTCTGCCACTGATCCCAGCTTCCCTAAGGTCAAAGTTACTTTTAAAACAACTATTGCCAAGGCAATTACGCTGATTGAAAAGCAGCAGCACAATCTAAAGTAGTTTTGATAAATGAATGTGCTTATGCATGTTAAGGCAATAAATCCCCTTTAAATCCTGCTGCGCTGAAGGAAACAAAGGTGGGTCAGTTGTAATCTATATTGGATCTTTATGGTGCACTGATGAGGATTTCTTTAATTCTACAAGTCCCTATTTTGCCTCTACAGCTTCACATTTATAACTACGAGTCACACGTATAGCTAATGCAGGTCTGTTTTCAGGCACAGCGAGGTTAATTTAAAATCCGAACGTGCGATAAAATTCTGAGCTCCTCCATTCCGCCTGCCCTAGAACCTGCCAAATCCAACACCAGCTCGAACTGACCTCTGGGCGTTTCATTCACCGCTTTCCTACCATGCAATTTCCAATGTAATTAAAATGTAACGTCAGATAAGGATCATTAGATTTTGCAGAAAGAGTCATTGGCAGGGCAATTTCTATCAAAGTGAGATTTTGACAGTCGCCGCCACTCTTCGCGGTGCGTTCAACGGAGAGAAATAGGGAAGGAAATGATGGTTGGGAATGGAGAATGTAAAAGAAGCTTTGAGAAGAAAAAAAGAGTAGATGTGAAGACAGATCGAAAAGGAACGGTTTTTACTTTTCAAGTAGACAACAAGAGAAAAAGCACAAACACAAGAGCGATAAGGAGAAGAGAGAATGGACACTTTTAGGCTGATTGTATTTAACTCTGTCGAGAACAGATCTCTGGAAATTTCTTTCTTTCATACCCACACACACACTCAATCACAAAGGGTTACCACGCTCTCTTCACACATCATGGAGGCCACAAAATGGAGTGTCCAGGAAACTGCTAAGAAAACCAACAATAATGGTTCCTTATACATGTGGATAGGGGGGGGGGTGGAGTGGTATGCGATTTCCTCCTAATGGCGGGCCTAGTGTGTCCTAGAAGATGTTCCTCCTTTAGTCAAGTGAATCCTATTGCAATGCCCACTTGACAGGAAGCACTGTGTTAATAAGTGCCATTTAATGCATTTGGAACAGACGTATAGCCAGGGGCATTGTGTGTATTTTCACACAAGATTTCTTTTTTCTTTTTTAGGAGCTCATGAATGACAGGGTTCAGAGGTCAACACATTTTTTTACATAATGTGAACAATTGTTGCTATTTAAACCATTAAGCATACTTACACAGAGTCAAAAGGAAGGGTTAATAAGACCAATTCTAAAAAGAAACCATTGTTTTAGCATGGAATCTGTAGCATACATTTTTATTTCAGGCAGATTAAGTATTTCTACACTTAAAAAGCAGGAAAGAAAAAAACTTTGAAATCTTAATTAAAACGAATAAAACCATCTTTTTACTAAACTCTACACTGGGGTATATTTACTAAACAGCAAGTTGCATATGAGCTGAAAAATGTCTCATTGGGGTTTATTCACTAAAGGTAAAGTTGTCCGGAGCGTCTGCGTGAGAGTTGTTTGTTTTACCTCCGACCTGAGTAGGATTCTGGTGGAAATGGAGATGGCGACTTTGGTCCCAGCTCATACGTGCCTCTAGCCAACTCTGGCACCCCTAGAACAATGGGCCAAACTGGACCTTCTAAATTAATAGCTAAGCTAGAAAGATGAAGTCTATTCGCCGTCACCACAACTCATTGTTCTTTAGACACTGGTGTCATTGTATGGACAATTTCCCGTCCTGTATCTAGCAACAGTCTTTTTGTGCCATTTTTCATGGTAGCCTGTGAAACAGGATAGGATAGAGGTCTGGCAAGGGGGCAGAAGGGCAACTGTCCTTGAGCTGCTCCAAAAAAAAAAAAACTTTGGGCCACTGCCTGAAGCTTTGTGTATTTTACTAGAATTCCTCATATGGCCACGTGGGTCTTGGCAGAGTATGCCCACTCAGTTGGCACATATGAACTGGTTTCACCAGTATATAGATGTAGCTCTATCTACCAACCTGTGCTTGCATGTATATATATCCACAGTAATTTCAGCATAGCCATTATAGCAGATGATCCGATACCTCAGTAGTTAAAGAAAACTATGCTGTATTAAAATGATATATATAACACACATGTACAGTCAACAGAGCTACTACATAAACCAGCCACTCAACCATAGCACCATAATATTTTCCTCGATATAACAGCGTTTCATGTTATGATCTCCTCATATAACAAGACAGCAATATTCTTACAGCAGAAGAAACCTTGCTGCTAAAGAACCGTTATTAAAAGCACTACACAGGCCTTTAAATGGAAAGACCCAGGATACAATTTTACAGACGATTGGCAATTCTTAACTGGCTCTGTCTTTTTTTTTTTTTTTTAGTCTTCCCTGCGTAAAGATAAATCAGTTACATGGAGTGTGCACACAACTGACCCCTCTGAGGGCTGCCTGGCACATTGAGAGAGGAGAGCGCATTAAAAAAAAAATATTAAAAGGCAAAAACAAAAAACACACACAAATAAAATTAACCCCTTAATGACAAAGCCCGTACATGCATGCATTGTTTTCAATAGGTTTAGGGACCGCCCATTGTCCTTAAGGGGTTAAAATATGTAATTTGTGAAAATCGCACGGAGAAATGTTTTATTCACACACAAGCGGAAGTGCGCGTGATGAATATTTACGTTGAATATGCTTTTGGGTTGTTATCCAACATTACCAACATAATTACAAAAATGTATAAATATGGAAACCTATTAGATAAACCCCAGACCTATTTTTTCCACGTCATAAGTAAGCCTGTGTAGAGCGAGCAGATGTTACATCAAAGAAATGATCATCTAATAAAAAGCGCTGTGTACTGGGTTATCTTGTAAACTGTCCACTAAATAATCCCATAATCAAATATATCTATCCTCCAATTTTCCATTAATTTAACTAAACCTTTCAGTTGGATTGAAGTTTTATATGGTCCCACCTACGATAAAGTACGATATATATGACCACCCATTGATATCTATATGAAATACCTCTAAATATCAGAGTTTATTTTTAAAGGGTTAGGAGATGTGGCAATCTAGTCGTTTCCCAGGCTAGTATAAAATGTAACTTTAATATGTTAATTAAAATGCATATGTGAAAGAAGCTAAAATACTGCCAAGTCATTCGGGCGTGTTTGAAAAATAAAAGGAGTAAATATTTCGAGCACTTGCTTTCGTAAACAAGCCTTAACTTCCAGAACATACAGTAAATAAAACATTATTTAAAAAAATATATATAAATGTAGGAAAAAGAAAAAATAACATATAAACCATTGGCCAAAAAAATCGAGTTATTACATAGGTGGAAAACAAGACATTCAATAGTGAAAGTTGAGTCAGCGGAAGGTATCAAGAGATAAAGTATCATATGAGCAGTAGAAGAAGAATGAAATGTTATGAGCAGGTAGTGTCGACTAATCCGGAAACAATGAGGCCAGAAGGGAAAAAAAATAAGAAACTGCGGTTACCCGTCACCTTTCACAAAGAAACACACCTACGAAAAACAACAAAGGAGTGACTGTTTATTCAGGATCCAGTCACATCACTGTGTTTTGCATTGGAACGTGGAGCGAGTGTTATGCATTTCACAAATCCTCCGCCAGTTTCGGCCAACAGATCACCCGATAAACTATTGTTATATTCTAACTCAAATCATGTTACTGATCCAAGCCCAGCTACAGGGAAGCCACTGCATGGTCTTCTGGGAAAAATGTATATATGTTTCTGTTTCTAAGTAGCTACAAATTGGCAACAGATTATGGTTTATAATCTGCATACCAATGGTGCCCTCCTCTCTGTACACATCTCCCGGCTAACTGTGCCAGCTGCTTGTGTCCTTGTGCTCTCGTCTTCCTCTCCCAAAATGCAGCTTCTCCTATCTCCTTGCCCTGGCACACAGAATAGAACAGAAAGAAGTATCTACAGTTGTTGCCTGGCATTAGGTCTCTTAAAGGATTTCAGTTGATTTTAACAAACTCATACATTCTAAGGTTCCACTTAAATATTGTGCATTTGCATCCGGCACATTTCATTAAGTACGCAATGGTACATTTGGTAGGCAACTTCATGGATTAGAAACCTAGACCAGACAGACTCGTATGAAGGTAGAAGCAGTCACATATACATATCTGGGAACATTTCTGGTTTGACCCGGAGATTGCCAGGTGAGCGCTGCTCCTCCGGTTCAAGACCCGAATCATCCGGGTAGTGGGAGCGGGTTCTTGACATGCCCCACTCCATGCCCCTTTTTTTTCATTTACATGGGGGTGTTCCCCCAACGTCAATGGGACCGCCCACCAACGTCAACGGGACCACCGTCCCTGATGTCAGTGTGCAGCCCTGGCCGCGTCCCAAAGGAAGGCTCTGGGTAGCTGGAGCCGAGAAGTTCCCAGGTATGCACATACATGCAGGCAACTTGGAGCGCTCTGTTTTGGGAGTGACTTCATCTCATGGATCACAGTCAAACCACTAAAGTTCCCAGATGTGGTTATTTGTACATTTTTAAATTAATGACTTGAGAACTGATGAACTGATTCCCCCTAATTCATGGCCATCACCTTCCTTGAGAACTTTATGGGGCACATTTTAGTATTAAGCTTTGTTACACCCTATTGCAAACATCTAATTCATTAGCCTTCAAAGAAACGGGGTAACTAAGTACTGAGAAGGATAACCAATACTTTTTTTCATCTTTTGGAAGTCACTAAAGATTTCTAGGGCCAAGAGAGGCCTTTTTGTGAGGAAAACTTACTGGGGTCCTGTACTCTTCTTTGAGCTGTGAGTTACACAACCTACAGATTTTTTTTACGAATATGGAGGAAACTAGGGCTGGCATTTGTAATGTTCACTGTCAATTAAGTAAATGTTAAGGAGCCAGGCTCATGGAAAACGAGGTTGGTTCTTTGTTAGTTCCCAGCTCGTGCCATCTGTCTACCTCCTACCACATTATGTCCCTGGCTAATTTAAATTGACACTTAAAAAACAAAATGCATAATTATGAATATATATATATATATATATATATATATATATATATATATGTACTTTTTTTCTTGTTACCAAGTGCAGAGTAGCAGAAATTCACAGCCTCCCACACTTTGGACCCAAAGCTCCCACACTAAAGTTCTTGGTTGCCATCATCATAAACAACCAGACTGCCAAAGACTTCCAAATGTCAACGAAAACAAGAAAAAAAATAAGTGAACTACCCTGGGTCTTAGAGAAGCATAACAAACAGAATTGGTACGGGTATGTACAGATAAGAAAAATTGAAGGTTATAGTGGATTTCCAAGATCTGTAATTCAAAATATTGCTGTGGTGCAAATGGCAGCGAATAGCATGTCCGAGATTACAAGTTCACACCGCAAAGTAACTTGTCAAACAGTAACCAGGACGTTTACAAGGAAACATCAGAATTTCAGACTTCTTATCACAAGACCAACAGGTGTGGTTAATGAAACAGACAGAGAGCAAATATATCAGAGTGCGGTTGTGAGGTGGCCTGATTGCTTTATTATATCTTTACTTTATGAAGTCATAGGGGAGGGTTTTTTTTTAAAATAAATGTGATAAAGGGCTTTTGTCCCATGGTTTCCATGATGACTCAAGGCCCTCTGCCAGGCTAATGTTTCTACACGTTTCATACACTGCCTCCTTGATCCCCACTCCCATTCACTTTTGGTAGCAGTGGTGATCAAGGGATGGATGGAAAAATCCTACTATGTCCCCTAAACGTCCCAGCGAGCTGTAAAATAAATGCGCTGGTCCAGAGTTGGCCCTTCGCAATGCATTGCTAACACGGTAACATGAAATTGTTTAAAGATGAATGGTGACTGCATGGCTTACTAACTATATATATATTGAAAAGGGTTGGGGTGCGATGACACATTACCAGTAATAAAAGGAAATAATTAGCAGAAGAGGGAAAAAAAGAGCAAAGAACTATATTTAATACTATTGCCTCATATGAATTAAAAATTTCAGGACATCAAAGCAGAATGAGCTCTTTTTGACTCGTCCTGCAATAAAGCGCTTCCTGCTTTCTCAATAAAACAGGAGGGGGCTTGCAAAGTTGATGAAATTGTAATAACAGCCGTTTTAACTCACCCGTCCTCAAAGTCTTGCAAAAACGCTAGCAGAAAATCCATTACTGCGGTAAAAGATCATTTTTAAAGGTATTTCAAAGAAAGTGATAGAATGGGACACACGTAAACATGAAAAAGCTCTTTGGCTTGTAATCTGTACACAGAGTCTTGGAACATAATGTTTTGCTGGAGGAAGAATATTCAGATGTAATTTCCATCTGAAGAAGAGACCTCTGAGATTCTGACAGCTTACGCTACTTTACTACTTCTTCTATGTGGGTTTCTTAAAATGTATTCACTTTGGCTAAAGACTCCAGTGTTTCGAAAACACATGCTTACCAAAAAATGGCAGCTCAAGTTGGCTATAAATGAACCGTGAGAAAATATTGAAATGAAGATGCTGTGGACGGCACAGATAAGGACCTCAATGGTCACTTTGCACTGTAAATAGCTTTCCCCATGAAGCTGCAACACGATTCATCTTAGTAAATGCACAGGTCGTTTTAGGAACTATGATCCAATAAGTGGTATATACATATCTGGGGGCTTCCTGGTGTAGGGTGGTGGCTTCATAAAACGGTGGGCTGAACATACTCAGGGGCAGGGCTAGCTGCACATAGGGGTGGGTCTAACCACTAGTCAGCCTTTAGTGGGCATTGCCGGAAGCCACTCCCCTGCGGACTGAAATTAAAAAGCCGACCTGGAGATTCTGGGTACAAACCCAGGGTATTCCCAGATATGCATACCTATCAATGTTAATTGGAAGCGGATAATTCTGGTACCAAAATATTAGGCGCCACATTACTTACATGGGAAGAATCTGCAATATCATGCCATTACAGAAAACATCTAAGCATGTCAATAATTTACATGAGTTCCAGGAAGACATATAGCATATTTAAGAGCCTTTCTTGTGGTTTTCCTTTCATCCCTCAAAAAAACAAGAAAATACAAATAACTTTTTTTATTAGAAGGCTAAAGTGAAAACATATTGTGTTTTTTGAACACTTAATTGACAAAAACAGATTTAAAAAAAAAACAGAAAAACATGATTTGTTTTGGTTGGTCTTCAGCTTTAGTAATAAGACAGAGCTAAGCAGCACTGATGAGCTAAAGGTATGGCAAAAAAAGATAAAATATGAGATAAAAATACTTCATAAAGTATGTTTTGTTTGGAAAAAGTTATCAAGACCTACTTAACCGACTCGGAAAATAAATCCAGAGTTAAAAATAAATAACATTTCTGATGGTTTGTGTTTTTAAAATAGAAAACAGATGACAAATGTGCTTTTTCCCCCCTTAAAGTTACATTCCCATGGTAAATTGGATTTCGGTTGTGGGAAAAACTTGTTTAGCTCAGCAATGATGCAATAGTTAATAAATGGATGAACTAAATGATCTGCCTCCCTTCAACTTTGCATAAAGACCCAATATTTGAATAATATACTTTGCTTTTTTAGCCCACATGGCCTTCAGCCATCTCCCCCCCACACACACACACCTTCTCCCCAAGTTATGTTAATGTTTTATTTTTGTACTATCAAGTCCAGCAGTTTGTGTTATTAAATTTGAATAGCCTTTGATTTGCATGTGTAAAACTAAAACAATCAAACAATACAGTTGTATACACACAATCTGAATAGACCTATGCAGATTACGTAAATCACAAGAAGGGTTAGCCAAGGACAGACCTTTTCATGGACATTAGACTAAATGCACGGTAATACACTCCATGGAAGGAC
Organism: Spea bombifrons; assembly: GCF_027358695.1. Taxonomy (NCBI): domain Eukaryota; kingdom Metazoa; phylum Chordata; class Amphibia; order Anura; family Pelobatidae; genus Spea; species Spea bombifrons. The sequence continues at coordinate 19,010,571 of NC_071090.1, read as the reverse complement.
ACTTTTTTCTAGCCTTGGTCTCCTGGGCATGATTACAAAATATTTTTTGTTAACTAAGCAAGTTCAACTATCATAAAAGGAACCAATACTAAATTAAACAAACAAAAAAACGTGTTAGCTTTGGGTGATCTGTGTTTCTCCTACCAAGAATACAATATCATTGCTGGTACTGTTATATGCCTACAAACCTACCCATAATTAATTCATTCATCGTTTTGTCTCATTCATAATTTTTGCCTTGAACATTTGTCATGTGACACAAAAGCGGGAACCGGTAGGTCATTGCCATAGATTAAAAACTTTTGAAAAATGCGTTTTGTGATTAACCTATCAGAGGAAAGTGTCAGATCTCCTACAGCGTGCAATTGTGTAAGTAGAATGGCATTGCTACAGACACATATGTATTAGCTGGAAGCTCCTCCATTACCAAGCCTGGTGTAGATCATCGTTTCTTGAGGGCAACCATCGCTACAGCCAGTCTCATTCTGAACCTAGATAGATTACATCAACTAAACTAGAGTATCCGATTACAGACATTGCAAGAAAATAAAATCTCCAACAATACGGATGGGGACTGTTATACGTGAACGCTTTAAACAATCATTCAAGAGTAGCCTTTATTCGATTTTTTTCACTGTTGAGGTAGCCTCACGCACAGGCGTTAATCTGCGTAGAACATCATTTCCTGAGCATCCCATTACGACATATAATTTAAATCAACATTTTATGCACACCCGCAGGTACAATGGCTGCAGTTAGAGTGCGCAGATTCTCAGGAAATTAACAGTGATGACCTATAGTACCTAACTTCTTAATGCCACCATCTGTTTTCATATCGCTATGAGGTTATTGCAAATATCCAATAAACGAGCTATACATAGGCTAATATCCATGTTTAAACATATGTAAATATTTGAAAAAAATATTGTTCTAGTTAACCCTGAAATCCGTACTGTAATACAGTAGATTTTTTTTCTTTAAAAAACTACAGAGCTGAAAAATGTCCTCACGGAATCATAAGCACCAGATTCTTTGTAAGCATTTTATTTCAGCATAGTCTATATAATATATATATATATATATATATATATATATATATATATATATAATACTAAGACAAATATGTATTATTTGGTTCTCCCATACATGACCATACTCTTAATTTTGAGCACGTACAGATCTGCGTTGACTTTTTTATGTAGACATTTATATACAGGAGGAACAATAAAACGTCCTCCAGAAATGTATATAACGTTCACAGATTTATATTGTACTGTAACAGAATTTGATGGCACTAGATATTTTATTAAGTTTATTGAAATTTCAATTAAACTATACATTGTTCTTTATGGTCTTTATACTAGATGCTGCATTAATAGACTCTTGTAATTTTTGTGTGCATTATTGTATACGGTTTCGTCAGTAGCGACTCAATGTGCCACCATAAATGACTGTTCAAAAGATAAATCCTTTAGACACATAGGGCTGTAAAATTCTTCAATTAAAGGATTTGTAAACCCGAAACATTACATGCTTTTTGAAAAAAAAAAATTAAATAAATAACGATCTACCTTTACGGTTTTAAGACATATTTGAAAGGAACTTTGTATGCAAATTGGAGGATATATCGTTCAACACCCTCAGCCAAAATAAAACATAGTGCTTGAAGTCGGAGTCCATGGGCAGATGGTGGTTAGCTAATGGTCTGACCAAGGCCTACAAAATTGTTCATCGCTATATTGTAAGGGGAACAGCTACTGTGACAGCTATTAGCATAACTAAATGTATTTACTATAACTACCAACCTGACTACTTACACTTTGTATCTTCTTGTGTTGCCTCTTTGTGTTTAGAATATTTCAGGTGGATTTATGTTAAAAGCAAGGGATTATTTTAGTTAAGGGAAGCAGAGATCTGGGGCAAAAGGTAGCTCATTCTCAAATCAATAACATGTCCACTAGCTTCCCTCCCCCACCGCATTTGTATATAAATAAATGGAAACTTTCTGGCTCTGACTACCCGTAGTCCCTATTGCGCGGTGCAGGTGGCCATTCCCGATGACATCGCAGGCGGTACTGCTGATGTCACGGGGCAGACCCTTCTGTTGATGAGGAAGTGGGCTGGGAGTGGGGCGTGCCGTGGTGACCCTTAGAAGCAGCTCTTCACCAGGCATGCTGTATATAGAATAATCTAATCATATGAGGAGGAATATCATGCAGACACCGGGCGCAGGACATTAAGATGGCTGCTCTAAATTTATACACATATGTTGGTTGTTTAAAACATTATAATCTGTAAGGAACGTTATATATATATTAATCCTGACACATGAAAAGACAAAGGAAAAATAGTCTAAAACAAAAACTATGCATATGTTAGTCTATTTTTTCACCTCAACTCAGAACACTGGGCAAGAGACGTTCAACATTGAATAAATTGAATGTATTACCGACCCTTATAAGTGAAGAGCTAAAGGCATAGTGACATGACCAGCGTTTTCGGCCAATACCATTATACACTTTCCCTTTCGTTCATCCTACTATGAAGCCCACAGGAAAATCATAGAGAAGACACTGAGAATAATTGACTTAAAAGGACGGAACCGGGTAACATCAGCTGATGACTGGCAGTTATTTGGTTCAAGACAAGGAACAAAGTGGACAGGAGAAGAGGATGCTGCTTCTAATGCTTGTGGTTTATAGCATTCTGTAAACGTAAACATCTGCTAATGGGTTTTGGTTGGTTAGCAATAAAAGCATTCTGAAATGGGAGAGGCAAGGAAAGGATATGAAACAGAACAGGAAAATGATTGAATAAGTGGATTTAAAAGTGTGATTCCATTTTGGCTGAAATGAATCCAATGCCTGAAAAGAAACATAGGTTTTGAGAATCAATGATTGTGTGGATCAATGTCCCGTTCTAGCTCACATGACGTTTACATTCTACAGGGGCTAATATATAAAGAAGAGAATTGTTCCTAGTGGACTGATGTGCCTTGTTAGCCTATGAAAGAACGTTAGCGATGCTGTGTTTTCGGCATGGCTGTGGAGGTCAAAGACAGCTGGTTGCATTAATAAAGGAGTCCACAGGGGTGTACAAGTTGCTAATTGTTGTTGATTGGTTCAGACAGCCTTCGAAAAGGTTGGTTGAGAAGAAGGGAGGAAACATCAGGACAGGGAGCGGATTATGTATGCAGGTTTTGCCACAGATCGCAGCCTCCCCGAGGTAAACATTTCAAATAAAGGTCTACAAAACAATTACAGTGATTAAGAAGTAAAAAGCCGGAACTAATAGCTTTAATAAATGAACTTGGTTGTACTAAAAGTTGTGACAATAGTATTCAAGCAGACACAGACTTTACATTTAGTCTGAAGTTATTTTCAATTGCCCTCATCTGCTGTAGGTCTTGTAATTGGTTGGGGTGAAAGGCAATATAGATACAGACGAAGCATGAAACGATTCTTAATGAAACTGCCATCTATCTGCTTCATGACGGGATTATATCCGGTGCCTCGTCCCAAGCTTTTGTGTAATCATTATAATACGGCATGTAGAGTCCAGGAAGAGCTTGGACCGACAGAAAGATTCCATGGAATTTCAACTAAAGGATCATGGGAAAAACAAGGGACATTTGTGACTATGCTTTCGGTGAACTTCAGAGCTGAACTTAAAAAATCAGGGTAACCTGTTGAGGAAGCTCTTGGACCAACAGAAGGATTCAACAAAATTATCCACTGAGAGGTCATGGGAACGAAGGGAAATTTGCATTAAATACACAGTGCTACGCTTTAAGTGCATGTCATGGCCAAAAGAGAATCTGAACATAAAAAAAGAACTAACTAAAAGCAATGACACAAGCAAAAGATCCTAAGACATTTTAAAATGTAAATATAATTACATTCATATAACCTTTTGATAGCTGCTAAAGCTCAAGAGTGTAAAGAAAAGTGCTCCATGTCAGATTTCATTCTAACACTGAAAGAGGGATAACTCAATCAAGGATACATAAACCTATAAATACTTCATACAGGGCCCCATTAAGCCTCACATGGGTTAATCGGGGTCACTTGTTAATAGTCTGGGCTTTCTACTCATAGTCTGTGGCTTCTGTGCAGTGAGTAACCTTGAAGTCTTCCCTTTTCAAAGGCTGGGGGCAGCTCGGAGTCTATTAAACAATGATCTGACACATTAGAGGCCATTACAGAGTGGAATGACTGAGCATCTTTGCCTCTTGTTCTGGTATTATTTATCTCTCCCAGGGGGAAGGTGAGCAAAGAGAGGGTGGAAAATAGTCTACTATATACCAAATGCAAAAGAGAAAAACCAAGCGCACAAATGGATCAAACCATGGCGACAGTAAGGAAATTGTACTGAAGAAGAAGAAAAAAGGCCTCCTAGATAGCTATGCGGTGATCTTATAACAGTTATTGTGCATAATACCAAAAGTATAAATTCCTTAAAAGATCCAAAAAATATGCCCTCGTCACCATTTTAACCATTAGTATACCATATTACTCTAGTTTCTGGCACATCAATGGTTACGAAGAAAAAAAAAAAAAAAAAGTATTTTATAATGAAGGCGGCTTGGGAAGTTGGAAGCTTCCTTATCCCGATTTGTTCCATATACAGCTGGCTTCATTGCTAGGAGCCCTTGTGTCGCTACCTTTATCTTTATTGACAGATTGGAGACGAGAAAAACATTAAAAGCACAAATGATTAATGTACCCGGGAAGCTAAAAGTTCACCTTACAGTTATTATTGAAGTTTTTGTGTGGGTGGCTTGTCAGTGAAGAGTCAATTTAGTCACTAGCTGGGGTTGAAGTGCATCTCCTATTATCCTTAGTCAGTAGTTTGAATGGTTGAAGGGTTGTGGAGAATATAAGCAGGGCTTCGGGTGGGCATCTCTAAGTACACCACAGGCGGTATATTTCTTCCACAAGGCTTATCAGACGCCAGGGTTCTTCGTGTGATAATTTGGCTACCATTGGAGGATAAAAGGATAATACTGCAAGAGCTTATTGTTTTCAGTTTGTTGCTGCATCATTTTCATAGGTTAACACCTACATTTTTGGCACTTAACACAAAAAACCTACAAGAATAAAATTACAAATCCCACTCATCAATAGATTTTATTTTTTTTTCCATGACGCATGCATACCTGGTAACACCTGAATCCGCCAGGTCAGAGGAGCAGGGTCCTGACAGCCCCCCACTCCCTCCTTAAACCCACAAAGTCAGCAAGTAGTCCTGGTCCCATCCTACAAGGTGGTATGGGTGCATGGTTACTTTTGGAAAAGCAGAAGACAATAGTATAGCTATGAACGCTATGTGCCAAGATGCCAGGGCCTAACTTACTCCCGAGTAGGACAATGGTGTCCATACCTCCAAACTCTAGTTTTCACACACTACCAATAAAGGGTGAGCTTCGGGTAGCAGGAGCCTGGATGTTCTCAGCTATGCTGTTTTTCCTTACGGTGCAGGGGACAAGTATTTTGGGCAGGCTATAGGCTGGAACCAGATGAACCCGTCTTATGTTTGATTACCCTTGTTAATTATAATAGCCTTCATGGGCAAACATACATGTATGTACAATCACATGTACTGGATGGGGGACTAAGACGTGTTCCTTTTAGTACCGTATTTGCTCGATTATAAGACGACCCTGATTATAAGACGACCCCCCAAAATCTGAATATTAACTTAAGAAAAAAAGAAAAAGCCTGAATATAAGACGACCCCAAAGGAAAAAAGTTTTCCCAGTAAATGTTAATTCATGTAAACTATTTTTTTTAATAAAAGCTATGATTGAGAAAAAGATTTTTTTTGTTTTTATTTCTTGTATTTTCCAACCTGCCCCCCTGTTACGCACATCTGCCCCCAGGCTTGCCACTCCAATATGGCACTGTGGCCCATGATATGCCTTTTAACCCTCTATATGCCACTGTGCCCCATGGTATGCCTTTTGACCCCCTATGTGCCACTCTGCCTCCAGAAATGCCTTATACCCCTATATCCCATTCTGGCATTTAGGGGGTTAAAATGCATATTATGGGGCAGAGTGGCATATAGGGAGGTATAAGGCATTCCAGGAGGCAGAGTGGCATTAAGGGAGTTAAAAGGCATTGTATAGAGCACTCTGCCTCCAGAAATGCCTTATACCCCTATATGCCACTCTGCCATTTAGGGGGTTAAAAGTCATATTATGGGGCAGAGTGGCATATAGGGAGGTATAAGGCATTTCAGGAGGCAGAGTGCTCTATTAAATGCCCCCTTAACGCCACTCCAGAAATGCCCTATGCCCCCATTTAACACACACACACACCCTATACCCCCATTTAACTAACTAACTAACACACACACACACACACACACACACACTCTCTCATCCCCCTTCCCCCGCTCTCCCCCCTCTCTTACCGGTGCTTCCAGCCGGGGCAGCGGGTTGACGTCGCCTTCTGCTGCAGCCGGAAGGAGGTGTGGCTAGCAGCGGGGGTTTGTATGCGTCCGTCGCGTATACTTTCCCCGGCTGTCAGAGATCAGCTCTCTGATCTCTGACAGTCGGGGAAGGTCTATGCGACGGACGCAGACAACCCCCGCTGCTAGCCACACCTCCTTCCGGCTGCAGCGGACGTTGTCTACGCGGATCGTGTAGACGTCAACCCGCTGCCCCGGCAACACAGAGGAAGCAAGGAAGCACCGGTAAGTGTGTGTATGATGGGGGGGGGGGGTCGGGTGAGACAGGAGGATCCAGGTCCCCTGCAGCGGTGCGGGGGATCTGGATCTCAGTCTCCTAATCAGACCTCTATTTGAGGTCTGATTAGAAGACGACCCCGATTAGAAGACGAGGGGTATTTTTCAGAGCATTTGCTCTGAAAAAAACCTCGTCTTATAATCGAGCAAATACGGTACTTGCTTTGCGTGTGTGTGTGTGTGTGTGTAATTTTGAACCACTACATCATACTATACAGATTTGCAATAACTTGGCTATCTATTAATCGCTTTAGCTATGAAAACTATCCCGGCCTACCACAAGGTAAAGGGTGCCCCAAACCCCCAGGACACAGTTAAGATGTTATTTGTTTAGGCAACAGATCAATAATATATATATATTATTTTTATTTTTTTTAAGTTTAAGGGAGCTTCATGTAAAAAAAAAAAAGCTGATCACACAAAATACAAATTCATTGCTGGTGCTAAACACCGTGGTCTACTCACATACATACAGTATGTGGCAGATAAACAACAAATCGAGAGAATTAATGGAGGCAATTAACAAGTCTCCAGATTTGTTATGTTAAACACTCCAATGCTTGAATAGTTTAATTTATCTTCCCTTACCTATACGTGTGAGCGAGATATGCTTCTGGGCAGGGTGGACTCAACCGTTTTCCTTTTAAATATATATATTTTTCTGTATATAGTTGCTAATCTTAGCTTTCATATGTTTATTCCATGTCCATGAGAAGATCGGCAAGGGTGGTTTCTTCAGCAGTGTATAATTGCAGACTAATATTTTTCCCTCTTATTGTCTCATCGCTTGCCAGACATAACATACTAAAAACACAGGTATACTTACATGTGGTAAATTTCAACCCCAACGGGCATATTATTAGAAGTCTGCTTTTTTTTTTTTGTTTTTTTTTTTTGAGGGTGTGGAACATTCGAGGAGAGTAAAATCTTTGATTAAAAACTTAAAGCGAAGGAAGTAAAGATACTCAACATTCACCTTTCTTTTAGAGGCTGAAGGAATATCATGGTAGTTCTGTTTTTAACAGGAGTTGATGAACTACCTGTAGACCTCATCTATGTTAAATGGAGAAATCTAATATGTATTGGCATACACCCATTAATCCATGGGTTTCAACTACAATACTCTGTGCATCGTGATGTTTATCCTTTGGTTAACAAAGATCCGATTGTATCAAGTCCCTATTGGTTTTAATGGAAATTTGCATTCTCACATGAACTTTGTGGGTACTTTCCATAGGGAAGACTGACTCCCTTCCATAATTCTGCTAATCTCAGAAGCTCACTTAATGCTGAATTTAGCAGCTGATCTACAAAAAGTAATTTGCCTTAACCTGTCAGCACTGAATATGTATTGTAATACAATGGAACCTCTGGAATGTCCGACCAAAATTACCCTAATTGTTAACTATGAATGTAGAGTAGCGATAGTCTAAATCGCATTAAAATCAAGGATATTAACAGGTATTGAAAGATGGCACTGAAGCAATGGAATTTACTAGCATCTAACTGGCAACAACACATTACGCAATGATGACACAGACATGAAAGTTTTCCTGTGCACATACCATATAGTCTGGGTACCAAATGTTGGTCATTCACTAGTGTTCAAACCTGTTCTACTGCAGCCAAGAACCTCTACAAAATCATTTTAAATGTGTCATCTATTAGATTTGTTGTACAGCCCTGCGGCATTATATCAACAGTCATTAATTGTAATTTAGCAATCTTTAAGCTATGTAAAAAAGTTTGGTTGACAGATAAGAACTATTTATAGTCAATTTTGTGTTCCTGTTTTTCTGCCTGCTATAAAGCCTTGAATCTTTATTTGGACAGTGGTTTGTCAGTCAGGATGGCCTCGCTCCTCTCCCATAGACTCCGGGTGAAGCACCGGTTCTCCGGTTCTTGACAAAAAACTCTGGGTTGATGGAGCAGCATTGCCACCCACTGCCCCTTGGACCATGCCAGTTTTTCTAGAACGTCAGCGAGTCTGCCCTTCGAGGGTCACCAGGTATGTCTACCCACATCCTTAGAACGGAGGGCTATGGGTAGCAGGAGCCTGAAAGCTCCCAGCTGTTGAAGATGTGTAGAACAGCCGAAAGGCATGGCGGGATTTATGATTTATATATTTTTCCTCAATCCACATACACAGATTTTAAAAAGGAATCCTGTTTGCGGCAATGCGCAAATTAATGGAATTAATCTCTTATTATCTCGCTATTATCTCTTGCGGAACAATTTGTTGATTAACCGAGTTGGGTTTCCAGGCCTCCATTAGAATCCACTTTAGGATTTGTTAGATATATTGAGGGTTGGTTGCAAATGGAGTTTAGTACACTGAAAAATCTGATGTCAATTAATGAAACTTTATATAGGGGCAAAGCCCTTATTTTATCCCACAGGGAGATTCAGCACAGAGCAAGTCAGGTTCCCATGACCACCCCCTGGGTCTAGAAGCTTTTTCTATTTTTGTCTGACCTACAACATAAAACAAAATTATACATGGCAAAAAGAAAAAAATGAAATGGATCATAAATAATGCAAAAAAAAAAGCTTTATTCACAAACAAATCAGCGTTAAAGTCACATTACTTCCATATAAACACAAACATGGATAATGTAGGAGACGAAAAATGGGTAATAAAATTGGAAACAATAAATAAAAATCTATACATAAATTAAAAAAAATGCGCCTTACTGTATATGTATACAACTTATGGCATATTGTATTGTGCAAAAAAAATTACCAACTATATATTTTTTTATATATATACACATTCCAGTGGAATACCAGACATAGGGTGTGAGGTGAATCCGGGTTGTATAGTCATACACCTGGCATCTTTTAAATAAATTATGTACAGCAGGACACCACACTCTCTTTGGAAGCTGCTGGCATATGTTCTACCATGCCCCTATCCTATTGTCTAACAAAAAAGGTCATTCTTCAAGGCTCAAAATATTTTGGGAATACATCGCTTCCTTAAAAGACAAACGGGGGGGGGTCATCTGTACAAGCTGTGGGGGGGTTAACACAAAACAATTTGCATTTCAAATCGAGATAAAACCAGGTAAAATATGTACAAAAAGCACCAGAAAAAACAGAATTTTATTTTCACATTTCTTGAAAATATCAAGTGTACAAGGACAGTTCTAATGGGTGACCGAGGTCCGGTTGGGAGATAGAAACCAGCACTTTTATTAATGTAGGTGCATTAAAGATATCTTAAACATTTAATAAACTCCTTCATTAACAGGCCTAACAGCCCCTCAATACGGTACACTTAACTAATTACTGTATGCATAGCTGCAATGTTTATGAAGCCCTTCATGTTGGTGACCCTTGGAACGTGATACGCACTGGCGCATAATGCGCTATCGGCACATTCACATGCAAAGAGACGATGGGGGGCTATGAATATAATAAAAAAAAAGAAAGCAAATCTGGTGCACCGTCTTATCACCACAGCAACCAATGCACTGTTTGTGCTTGGTTAGACCATTCCATTCCATTTGGCTGTTACGGTGAGAAGATCACTTTTACGCTTTGCACAATACCTTCAAAGTTTGTTGGAATAGGTCAAAGGCCTCTAACTGATGTGAAACGCCTATTAACGTCTTTGTTACTATGAAGCACTGGGTATGAGACGAGGTGCACAGAAACTTTTGTAAGCCATGCAAGTATTGCCGGTATGAAACTGCACTCAAAAAAGCATATAAAACAAAAACAAAAGTTTAAACTCAAGAAGGCATCTCAACTTTTTGCGGTTTAGTATTGGCCATGCCTTCAGTAGGAACATAAGAGTACTAGAGCACTAGTCACTATGAAACACCATATAATCCCTGGTCCTTACACCCTCACCTTCCATGCACTTTTCTCTCACCGTCACAATGAGTTGGGGCTATTATTCAGCCACCCCTCCTCTTTAAGACGACTAGCTTTTATCTTAAGTGATTTGCCTTGCATTTAGTCCAGAGGCATCTCTGAATGCGATAAGCTACATTAGCACCTGTTACAAAGTGACAAGCATGGGAAAGCCGGCTCAATGTAGATAGAAGAAAGGAAATCGTATAAAAAAAAAAAAAATCTGTATTATTGTGTTTTGGCAGGAGCTGTTTTTTTGTTAGTGGGGGGAAGCAAGAAAGGAAGAGGAAAAGGAGCGTATATTGTCAGATGCCCCCCCCAATCTAACCATACCATGCAAATGACCAAAATGCCCACTGACCACCCCTGAATTAACGGTTAGCAGCATTAATGTTAATCTTACAATCATTCACACCTTCACCATGCAGTTCATTAAAACTGATCTTTGCAAGGCATGATCCATGGTTGCTCAAGGAAAAAAAAACCCCCCAAAAAAGTACTTAAACCATGTAAATGCCAGTGAAGTAAAAAGAAAAAACAAATGCACTGCTCTACCAACAGGCACTTATAGGGTTAAAATGTTCTCAACAGGAAGCCCGCTTCCCCCTGGGATAAGGCATCCAATCATTTGTTGAATTCCTTTACTGGGTGATTATTCACTTCAAGGAAATTCTAAGGAAGAAGCAGTGGTTACTATAACACTGACTGGGATCATAAGTAGGCATTTACAGGGACCACACAAAAAAAAAATTAAATGTTGTGCTGATTGTTTTGCATATAATTATTCTTTGGTATAACACAGTTACACTTTAATTCACTTTCTATCGCAATTGCAATAATAAAAATAAAACTGTCTTTATTTGCCCATCCCACTGGCTTTTAGGGACTTCAGCCCTTTAAATGGGAGGATATCACCAAACTTCACTCCACACTAGGGTGCCATCCGCAGCTGCGTCACGAAGGAAGTAATCGCCTACCTGCTTGTGGTTGTATTTCTGGGGATTGGTCCGATAGCTGTAATCCGAGTATTGATCAGAGCCAGTGGAAGTGTTGTCCCCAGTACCAACAAAAGTATTGGCAGGTGGCAGGTCTTGGACCACTTGGTGCTTCTTGGAGGCAGATGGGGATTGTGGTTGAAGCTGGATGGATGGTAGAGGAGAGTTGGAACGATAGTGACGACCCAGGTCTGGGCTGCCTGGTGGATAATTCAAAGGAAGGTGGATCCTTGGGCTGTCTCCAACAGAGTCACTCATAAGGTTGAATTTGAGGGATTTCTGAAGCCCGGTCTCTTCATCCTCCTCTACTGGCTTGGGTGGCTTTGGAGACTTGCTTTTCTTGGCTTTGCTTTTACTTTTGTTATTTTTATTACCCTGCTTTGGGGCGTATAGATCTTTTGACTCCTTCTTTCCAGCTTGATAGCCACTCTTTGCTTCTTTTTGTCGGCAATACCTCACCAAAACTACAACTACAATGACCACGAGGACAGCCACAATGCCAGCTATCACACCAAATAAGATGTTGCTGCGTTGTTTACTGCGTTCATACTCTGGGTCCCCCGCAATATCAATGTCCAAAGGTGTGTCTTGACTATGACCAAGTAGTGTCTCCACAAAGGTCTGGTTTGTCAAGGTTTCGTTGATATAGAAGTGTACTAAAGCAGTGCCGTACCTGGAAGGCTTCCCACGATCATTCACCCTTACTACTAGGCGGTGCAAGCCATAATGCTTCCTTACAATCTCTTTCTCGAGGGTTATCTCTCCTCCAGTGGGAGATATGTGGAATAGTTCAAAGGGGTTGCCACTAACTATGCTGTAAAGGAGTTCAGCATTTATGCCAGTGTCCATGTCCTCAGCACGTACTTTATTAACCTGTGAACCTGGGTGGGTTAGAGGTGTAAGATACGCATAGGAAATATTGGAGGGTACAACAATTACTGGTGCATTGTCATTCTCATCAAGGACATTTATTGTCACTCCAACATATGATGAACGGGGAGGGTCCCCTCCATCCACCGCCTTCAACCGGAAGGTGTAAGTACTTTGATGCTCCCGGTCAAAAGAGATGCTGGAAAGGATAGTGCCTGTCCCGTTCTGGATAACAAACTCTCCACTGTCTGGCTCTACTGATAGTTGAACACGTGCATTTTCACCTTTGTCTGCATCAATAACAGTTACCATTCCGACAGGACTCAAACGAGGCATATTTTCCATGACTGAAAAGTTATAGCCATTTAACATAAATTTAGGATCATTGTCATTGCGATCCAAAACTGTGATTACAACGGAGGCTGTTCCCTTCAAACTTGGTGTTCCCTTGTCTGCAGCAACTACATGGAAGTCATAATGTTCCCGCGCCTCCCTGTCCAGCACAGTGTTCACACGTATCTGACCAGAGTCTGGATTGATTGAGAAGATACCCCGAGTGGAAGGATCAGCCACAATGGAATAGGAGAGCTGTGAGTTAGAGCCACTGTCAGCATCACTTGCACTAACATCCGTTACAACACTATCTATCGGGCTATTTTCTGGGAAGGATACTTCCATCAGGCTTTGAGTGAAGATTGGTGCATTGTCATTCACATCAGTTACCTGGACTTTGAGGGAGTTTGTGCTGGAAAGAGGAGGGTTTCCAGAATCTACAGCAACAATTTCAATAGTGTATTCTTTCACAGACTCATAGTCTAGAGGGGTAGTTGTTTGTAGAAAGTACTTCTTCTTGCTATCTGTCCCAGTATCACTGACCTGTTTCAGTTGAAAGGGAACATCTCTGGCCACAACGCATGTAACCGCAGCATTTTCTCCCTCATCTATGTCAGAAACCTGCACCAAGGCCACAGGTGTTTCCACAGGAACATCTTCTGAGATGTTTGCCACCCCATCCTGATGCGTTACCAGACCAAAACCTCTTATGTCAATAACAGGCTTGTTGTCGTTGGTATCCCGAATGGTGATCGTTACTTGGGTGCGGGCAGATTTGGGAGTGGATCCTTTATCTTTGGCTACCACAGAGAACCTCAGCGTACCGACCTCTTCACGGTCAATGGGTCCTTGAACAGTAATTAAGCCTGTTGTCCTATCTAGGTGAAGCAATCGGCGTACAATGTCTGAGGCTTGGTGGAAAGAATAGTCAATTTCTGCATTTACACCTTGGTCAGAATCGTTTGCTTTTACCTAGGAGGAGAAAGAAAACATTCAAATTAATCGGTAAAAACATCGCTTTTGATCAGTATTTTTAGTTCATTACGGACCATAAAATGTGGATCTGAAATTCTATTTGACATGACAAATACGGCCTTGTATTACATTCTAGATATAGACTAATTTTATATATAGACACAAAAATTTGTTTTTGAGAAGATCTGGTTCTTAATCACCTGTAGAAGGTTAAAACAAAATGTCCACAAGTATTTATGTGACAATTTGATGCAAACGTTTTCTAGGGGTTAAATATTTCAAGAACCAAACAGGCCTTGGACTTTGAAACGCCTTATGCGCAACATGCCACACATTCCAAACCTAGATATCAGGCTACAACAAGAGGGGAAAATGTACCTTGTGAGACATCTGCTGCAGTCTACTGCAGAGAGATGTATCCATTGTTAGGATAACCTGCATAGCTTTAACATAGACCTTCAAGGAAAAAAAATACAGCTCCCTATATTACCTAACGTGACATGAGTAAGGCTCTACAGGGTTCTTACTAAAAGCAGATCATCATTGCCCTCTTTAGCCATGTTTAACTGGCTTCTGAGGAGGTCATTATTAGCTCATGTCAAGTACAGCTACACTGAGATTGATTCAGCACAGGAATGGTCTCCACTTGTGATGTAAGCCTCAGAAAACCGGTCTACACTTCTTAGCACCTGATGCAGTTTGGAGCTCACTAAAGTGAAGACCTCCAAAATGCCAAGTCTGTGGTATGTGAAATTTTATTACAGTGGCTAGGAAGAGGAGGGACTTATGGTTATAATTAGAGCCTATACAAGGAAAAAAGAAATTGCTAAAATATAAAATGTATTTCATGTGTCCAGTACATATCTAGAACATAAAGGTCTGATCATCATGCTAGCCAGAGAAGTCACACAAACGCAAGTAAAAAAAAAAAAAAAAAAAAAAATTGCTAGGACTTTATAAACCAGAATCAATGCTACAAAATGAGTATCTGCCAAAAAGATCAATACAACCGTGAAGTGTGGGGATTGCTTTGATCTCCTATTGATATTGTCAAAATCACTCTTCTGTGACGGGTGCGAATTTGAACCCGCTCATACCATGCTTCCTCAATTAAAATGTACCACAGTCCTCTCAGATCAATGTGCTACTGAACTGAAAACTTGGGCTCTTGATATATTCAGGTTTTAAGAAACAGGAAACCAATAGAGCACCAGTTTATATGTATTTTGTATTTGAAACCAACTCCTACTTAAGGATGTCATGTGAGCTTTTTTTGTACAAGAATAAAAATGTAAACTGTAGGGGTTTTTTTTTTTTTTAGATATAATTACAGAAATTATAAAGTGTATAAAAAGGCATTTTCATGTGCATCACTTTTCCAATGTTAATGTGTACTGCTCTTGAGAGAAAAAAAAAATATTATATCTTTTTAAAACTAGCGAAAACCCATGCAGAATTTGGTTCATACGAGTCGAGCCTGGAAAGACATCTGAGAAACAGATGCAAAGTAAGCCATTGTCAAACAGTCACCTAACCTGTTCCCTGCACGGCAATAGCCCGTGACACGTTATACGGAAGGAATGCAAAAAATCCTGTACAGCAATCACCTGGAACCGGTTCTTGGCTTTTTTTTCTCCTTAGAGGCAGAAACATGGCCTTGAAAAAGAACTGAAAACCAAAAATGGCCAGACTGGTTTGCCCTTATTTAGACAGAGCAAAAGGAAACAAGACAGGCTTGACAACTATGTCCCCTATGCAACTTTTTTATAAACATCCATTTTCCAACACTGAAATTCACGTTGGAACGGACCGGGAGAAACTGGATTGCGTTCCAGTAAGACTATAAAAGTCTGATCATTAACTTGGGGGCACCTTGCACCACCATCAAGATTGGGTACTGCGCTGAAATAGCTTCACTGGTGAATTGGAAGGTTAAGCAACTCACAGGCACAATGCAATTTGTGTTTAAGATTGTGTACCATGAATATATCCTCCCAAATAATGCTGAGTTAGCTGAGTACAGTATACTAACCTCCAAAATGGAGCCAGTAGAATACACTACTTCTAAACAGAAGAATTAAAACAATAAAGGTGACAATATATTCAGAGAATGCTTACCTGGAGGACAGAGTGTCCCATTGGACTGTTTTCAGGCAGCTCTGCCTCGTAAGTCATTTTCTCAAACTGTGGTGCGTTGTCATTGGTGTCCAGAATTGAGATGCGCAGAAGAGCACTACTAGCTCTTGGTGGAGTGCCACCATCTTGCACTTTAATTGTTAGGTCGTAAGAGTCCCTCTGCTCACGATCAAGTTTTTCCATCACAATGAGCTGAGGTTGTTTTTCATCTTGATCTTCGGCAACCTGAAGCCCAAATAGCTCATGAGCTTCAGGTCCCACAATTAACTCATACGAAGCCACACCGTTTATACCGGAGTCACGATCGGTGGCAGCTGGAATGGGGAAAAGTGTTCCAACATTTGTGTTCTCTGGAATTGAAAGAGTGATGACTGGGGAAGCAAAGTTAGGCGTATTGTCATTGATGTCCAGAACCTCAATTTGTCCATCCAGGAGCCTGGGAACAGGGGACATCAGGTCTGTCATAGACACCTCAAACTCCAAGAAGCAATGCTGACCTGGGAATAAGTTCTGACATTGACGTAGATTCTCTCTGTCAATAGCGGTCTCTGTTGTGTATATATCCCCAGTTTTACCATCCACGCGTAAGTAAGGATGTCCCAGTTCTAACTTGTAAAGGTGTTTGGAATCTGGGTAGCCATAGTCTGAAGCCAAGCTCCCGATCAGTATATTGGGTGGTTGTTCTTCGAAAACCTTGTATTTCACCTGGTTGGCAGATCCGAGTACAGGAAGTTGGAGAAAAAGCCATAGGAAACAATAGGAGGCCGCAGACTTCATCCTTACTCTTAATGAATCTGAACACTCTGTAAGGGAAGACAGGGAAGAGAAGATGTTACATCCAGTCTAAAACAGTAAGCCAATCAGGAAACATTCCTTTAATGAATGAAACATTTAATCAAACACGTATAAAGGCCACCCTGCTGTGGCATGCAGGGTGCAGTTTCACAATCACATCACAATCAAGGAACAGATTTCCACAGGACATTCTCTGTCCTGTGTGTCACATACACCTGGCAGCTCAACCCTTGATGTGACACAGAGCCACACCTGAGGGGAAAAAGAAAAAAAAAAAATCTTAAGGAGGTGCTATGTGGAGAGCTTGCCATGAAAGCCTTGGCAGATGCACAGAGTATTACACAAAAAAAAAAAAAGTAGCTTAGTACTTGTTAGCGCGTGTGTGTAATATATATATATATATCAAAAATAAAATTACAACACTACATAAAAACATTAATATATGGCGCCGTCAATTTACACCTTTTATGATCATTTCAATGACAGAAGTTGGCAGGTGCTTAAAGAAATATATTTGTTTTTTTAATTATACAGAGTCACTGCATTACAAAAATAAACCTGTGATAACACTTAAACACATGCACAGGACTGCCACAGAGGAATAGCGGCTCACTTTAAAACTTTCAGGGGTTTTACAATCTGTCTGCAGAAGCAGCTTCAGTAAGGAGTTACCAAGTTGTGGATGCGATTTTACCACCGACTTAATAACCAGAGCAAAATGCTTAATAACCAGAGCGAAATGCATGAAGCAAGAGTTGTTGGTGTTTATCAAAATTGCAAATAAGCCACAAGTACTTTTCCATTGCTGTCCTTTGAGTTTTAGAGAGCAATCCAAGTTAAAAATTAACCCGTCTGTTAAAGACAGAACATGAGAGGAGAAAAAAGGGGGGAAACCAATTTAACCGCCTGCAAGAAACATCAACACCGCTGAGCCAGAATAACTGGCCTCAAAACGCCAACGAACACCAAGGTGGATAATAAAACAGAATCAAGAGAGTGTTAGAATCCAAAACATTTTGAGGCAATTAGTCGCTCGCATGTTTCATCCACCTCAAGATCAACTCATCTCCTCGACAAACAGATCATTTCACACAACTATATTTAGACTGCGCACTAACAGTACACAAAGTGAAAAATTCCCCACCTGACTCACAGCTATTCGAGAGATTCCACAGAATAGTCTCAGCAGACGAGTAACTTTAAAATAATCCTATATATTGTATCAACCTATAAATACACATTTTTTCCCCCTTCAAACATCCCTGTAAAAGGCAACATTGTATAGATTTCGGGACTAGAGTAGAGGTTCCTCTGTTTTGGCTTCATCTGCGTCTTCAAAAACAAACAAAACAAAATACAAACAAAAACCCACAACAAGCTACGAGAGTCACCTGCAGGACTGGATTTAACGAACAGCGCTCTCGGATTACACAGTTATACGTGGTGGAGCCATTTTAGATTCGCTTCCTCCAGAACAAACATATGTAGAGCAGACAGTGGCAAGAAAGCAACGCGATTATTCTTTTCTCCGTTTATACTCCCCTCATTCCATACAAGTACCATTCTGCATCGGTTAACACATCAGCCTTACCCCATCACCGAAACTCTTACAAGCAATGTGGGTTAGGAGGCGAATGTCATTCTACATAATGGAAGGAATAATCAAGGCATGTCCCCATTAACTATAAAAAAAATAAATAAAAAAAGCTTTATACACAGCGTGCCACAATAAAACTTGAGACTAAACGGCTGCACTGCAAGAACGTCGCAGAGCCGAAACATGGAATTAGGTGCTGGAATCATAGGAGATCCAAAAGAAGCCTGGGAGAAAGAGGTGTTAAAAGGGAGCTGAATAAAAATATAAATATATACATTTTTGTTTTAGATTTCCTGTAGAGTGAGTATAACTTCTACGTGGTTTCTTTCTTGGAGCTGGAATACGCAGTTCTGGCATAGATCCTGGAACAGGTGCAGGCAGACAAATTCCAAAGTTAAGAAAAGATACCTACAGTTCCCACGGTCTACGCAAAAGCTTTCGGGTGAAAAGTCGTGACAGGCAAGATTTTCTTCCACCCCCACCGCAGTATCCACCCTGGAGCCAGGAGCCACAGCTCCGGTGACTTACAGGAGGCAGTTGTTAGCCCGTAACACCTTGGCGATAAGGAGAAAGCGAGTCGTTCCAGGAGTGTTACTTGCCAGTCTCCTCCCATGTGCCTCCCCAGTCAGCGTGTGGCAGGCTAAATTCCAGTTATCAATAGAGGCTCCCACGCCTGCTGTTAACCCCCGGCGGGAGAGACAGAAACACAAGAAAGTGGATCGCTTAAAGGTGCTGTTCCACTTACACACAAAAAGAAATGCACTCAAGCATGCTAAGCAAATAAACCTTAGTACCTTTGTCATTTTATTTTTTCTTCTGAAGGTTTAATCACTTTTTTTTTAGATATCAGTTTCTATGGCAACAGCTTATCAGTGCCTGCTTCCGTGTCACCTGACAAGTACTCTGAGCAAAAATTATAAATCTAGAAGTTCTACATGATTTAACAATTACTTAAATATATATAAAAATTTGCTGGATATGGCTAGCAATTAAGTCGCTGGAATAGTAAGGTGTTAAAGCTAAATGTTATCCTCTGACAAAGACCCACATTAAAATATATTATATATATATATATTTGTGGGAGTTTGGAATACAGCATGTTGTTATAGTGTTTTCATTACAGGACTGAGAACTATCATCTACAACCCAAATATTAGGATGGTATAGTATTCTAGAAAACCTATTCTATACCCTGAATAACAGCAGCAGATAAGCAGAGGGAAGAGAATAAAGTGAAATATTTTATCAATAATAATAATAAATCACTAGAAGGACCGATAACCTGTCTAGTAATATTTTCTAGGCATGTACATACATGCGTGAAACAAGTGGAGGGATATATTATGCACGCTGGTTAAGACTTTCACTTTACTTCTACTTTTAATAATTGATATATAGGTTTCCATTGTCTACTTAAGAAAGATGGTAACTCTCACTTAGCGTTATAAAATATTGATGCGGTTTAAAGCTATTTTTCTTTTGCAAACACCAAGTTAAAACCTAGCAAACAGGATCGTATGTAAACACCAGATTGGACCGTTTAGTAGTTTGATTCAATTACCATTAAAAGTAAAACTAAGGAACGCAGAGACCAGATCAGCAGAACTTATACACATTAAATGTGATTAAGGGGGAAAAACAGTGTGCATGGTCAAAATAATTCAGCAAATGGTCATGAGAAGAATGCAGCCTGAACTAGCAGGATGGTTATGGCAGATATGAGACTTAAGAGGGGCTCTCCAACTGGCCCATGAACCACAGTACCGAAAAAAGTGGGACTGTCCTACAAAAACTGGGGCACTTGGGAGGTATGCTTTTAGAGGAAGATATTTTATAGGTACAGCACAGCAGCAGCCATCTTTACTACCTCTTCTCAAGATGAATCCACCTAATGTTATGTTATCGCTCCCCTCCTGTTAAGTTGCTGATTGTTGTTGATTGGTTCAGGCAGCCTTTGTAAGAGTGAGACGAGAGAGAACCTCAGTAGAGGAAATTTATTAAATTAATTCAGCTACCTTTTGTAAGAGGTCTTTTCACTGTGATAAAAACAGTACTTTAAAAAAAAAGTTATATACAATATTTTAATAAATTAAGACTAGCTACTGGAATTATTGACAAGCATCATTTTCCAGCTTTCCTTAGCCAGCTACTCTGGATTACATGCAGACCTCCGTGACCTTGGCATGCAGCTAAGCACAAGTTTTGCAGTTTCTATACAACTATACAACCCCATTTTCCCTCTAGATTGTAAGCTTGCGAGCAGGGCTCTCTCCACCAAATGTATCGGTTTGTCTTAGTCTGTCAATTCTTGTCTTGTCATATCCCTTGAATTTATGTATTGTATTAAGCGCTGCGTAAACTGTTGGCGCTATATAAATAAAAGATAATAATAATACAACTAAACCGAAATTCATTGAATATTGAGCCCCACGCACTAGATCCCCCCCCCACCCCATCTGGTCCTAAAACTTAAAGAACGTGAAGGGGAAAGACTCTGGATCTTTTTGAAAAGATATATACAAATGGGGGATCCTATTAGAAATGTTAAACAAAGCCACAGTGAGCTTTGTGTAAGAATGAATGATGGTAATAGCGAGGTGAAGTTAAGAGTATTTGATGGGAACAAAGCCAGGAAGTGCATACAGTCGCAAAATCAAATACGTTCAGGTTTCTTAATGGCTCTATTGTTTGCATACAAGCAGGTTCTGTTTAGCCAAGCCAGCACCATCTTTCCACCTCCCCCACCTTCCATTCAGTTATCTCCTTTCCTTCTAAATATCAACAGACCTTTCCACTTCACTTTTAAAAATGAGTCTGCCATCCACAGCTTAGCAGCAGTTAATCAAAAAGCCCTTTCTTCTCATAACTACCTGTGTCGGACAAGTACGTACTGTAGTCCCCGAGAAGAAAAGGAGTGTGGGTATAACAGGATTTGGAGGGGAAAAAAAAATTCTGGGACTCTATTCCTGTTACAGTTAATGGAAATTTGAAAAATAAAGTGGATAAAAAAAAAAAAAAAAAAAAAAAAAAGGAACTCATAGAAATGGCATTTCCTAAAAGAAATCCCACTTCTAGTTTATATGCAAGATTTTTTTTTTATTATTTCAGGCTGGATGGTGGTATATATATGTTGCAACATATACTCATTTGGCCATCAAGGAGTTAAATCTGAAAGTGTTTTGTTTATTTTTTAACATAGACTGCAAGCTCTTTGGAGTAAAATGTGGAATCTTTAGAGGGAAAAAACAAAAACAAAAAACAAACACTATTGCCTTCTGTTTTGAATATCCACCACCCTAAAATGGTTAAAATTAAACCAGATGTAGTACAAATAAATAAAGACACTAAATGTAACCCTTGCTTTTTTTTTTTTTTGTTTGCTCAGCAATTCTGAGATTTTCTTTACAATGCTACTCCCTTTTATATTTTAAACAAAATAGGCAAATATCAAAGTCTATTTTTTTTTTTTTTTTTTAAACGTTATTATAATTAAAAACAAATTCGTTTTATTTAACCCCTTCGCGACCTTTGCCGGTTCAGGACCGTCATGACAAGAAGGTCACTAAATGACCTTTGACGGTCCTGAACCGTCAAAAAGTTAAATAAGCTTAGAAAGTGATCAAGGATCACTTTCTTCGCTTAAACGGCCTTGCTGCAATGCCTCGATGTCGAGGCATTCAGCAAGGCCGAGATCGGCATCGGGGGCCATGTCTGGCCCCTCCCCGGGGCGTCAACAGCCGCCATACATTGTATGGCGGCGGACGCCCGTTTTAAAAGCGTTTAGGAGGCGATCAACGATCGCCTCCTAAACTTAAATGGTGTCGCTGGAATGCCTCGATCAGGAGGCATCCAGCGACACCAAACACTTACCTTTAGGTGGGCTGTGACCGCTCCGGAGAGCGGTCACAGCCGCAGCTGCCGGTGATCTTCGCCATCAAGTAAGATGGCGGCGGCCCGGGAACTACAACAATAAAGACGAAAAAGTTCGCTAGAGGGTCTCCAGACCCTCTAGAGAACTGGCTCCACTTGCTGGTTGAAAACAGGTACTGCATTCAACCATGCAAGTCAATGGAGCCCAGCTTTCTAATCACTATGTGATTAGTAAAATATTCAAAAAAAAAATAAAAAATAAAAAAATGGAAAAAAAAAATGTGCTAACATTTAAAAATAATTATGCAGTGATGTCACTAGATGAAACATCCAGTACCAGCACAATGTGTAAAAAAAAATATTAAAAAAGTATTAAAAAAATAAAAAAAATAAAAAAATAAAGTTTATTATTTTGAGCAAGTGCTAAAATTTCTCAAAAATCTCAGAGTTAAAATAAAAGCACTTCAAATACCCAAGGGGTGTCTAATATATAAAAAAAAATGGCTGATGGGGTAAATTGGAGTGGCCTAGCTCACAGATAGGGCATAGGTACAGACTGACCAAAATGGAGAAAAAAAGCGCACTTCCCAAATGTGGCATTTTAAATCTGAAACAACCCGACAAACCCATGCATGTCGGGTATCACTGCACTCAGGAGATGTTCCTGAACACATATTGGGGGGTTGTTTGACAGTGACATATACCAGAACCTGTATATCTATAACTAAAGTACAATTTGTGTGAAAAAAAATTACTATTACAAAGTTTGACAAAGTGTAGTTCTATAATTGGTGCATGGAAAGGGTTAAAATAACAGCATTCGGAATACCCTGGGGTGTCTAGTTTTCCAAAATATATGGTTTGAATGGGTTAAATTGAGTTAACCGGCTTCAAAGATATTCCAAAGAAGAGATGGAGGCAGAATGACCAAATGACCACCTGGATTACGCATGCCCCAAAAGTAGCCTTTTACCAGCCAAACAATCTGACAAACCCATGCATGTGGGGTATCGCTGTACTCAGGAGATGTTGCTGAACACACATTGGGGTGTTGTTTGATAGTGACATATACCAGAACCTGTATATCTATAACTAAAGTACAATTTGTGTGGAAAAAAAAATAAAAAAAATTACTATTACAAAGTTTGACAAAGTGTAGTTGTATAATTGGTGCATGGAAAGGGTTAAAATAACAGCATTTGGAATACCCTGGGGTGTCTAGTTTTCAAAAATATATGGTTTGAGGGGGTTAAATTGAGTTAACCGGCTTCAAAGATGTTCCAAAGAGGAGATGGAGGCAGACTGACCAGATTTGTTAAAAAAGATTTGGAAATCATAAAACGCTGCTTGTACTTATTGCCCTATAACGTACAAAAAACAGCAAAAAAACATAAAAACATTGGGTATCTCTAAACTCAGGACAAGTAGTAGAATCTATTTAGCTAGTTTTTTTACTTGCTTTTTTAGGTGAGTAAAAGATTTTTCAAATAAAAGTCATAAAATGTCTTTTTTTTTCAATTTTTCACCATGTTTTTTTTATTTTTTTTATAGTAAATAAGATGATACGATCAAAATAATGGTATCTGAAGAAAGCCCATCTTGTCCTGAAAAAAACAATATATAACTTATGTGGGTACACTAAATGGGTGAGGAGAAAATTACACCTGAACACAAGCACCACAAAAGTGTCAAAACAGCCTCGGTCCCACAGGGTAGAAAACGAAAAATGAGCCCGGTCCTTAAGGGGTTAATCCATCTTAACATATACATCACAGCAGTTTATGGATTGTCACGGAAATGTCAACCCATATGACGAGTTGGTTTTTTTGAGGGAGGGGGGAAAATATATTAAATGGGAGGGGTTTTTAAATAAAAAAAAAAAAAGTGAAAAACTGAAAACTAGTTAAAAACATAATGGTATTTTAAGATACCATAAAATTGTATTTTTAAGTACAGGACATGAGGATGAGGGTCTAATTGGTTTGATATTTTGTCCCTAATTTTTCATAGTCTCCACTTTAGACAATCTAAATTTAAAATCAGATTTAAATCACATTGCCTTATTATTGTGTTTTTTTGACCACTAAACATAATCCTGCCCCATGTTCCCACAAACTGTTATGAACGTTCTCTGTAAAAACAGATTAAAAAGTTGCCCACTTTAGACAACTGTATACTTATACTGGACAGATCAGAGGACTGTCTCCTTCATGCTGTTAATCTGGTTGATTAAACATATATAATATTTCTGTCTATGTACACTATTCGGGCCAAATTCTTTTTAGTGTTAAAATCAAAGATTGTGCTTCTACATCGCAAAAGCACAAACATGCGCTTGGCACAACAAAGGGGGTCACGTTCCTGTAAAAGCCTGTGTAAGAACGGACATTGGTTCTTCAGGATCGCAGCTAATTGCTGAAGTCCTTCTCTTAAATAAATGTGCTGGAATACGTAGTATTGTGCATGCGCTCGGTAAGCTGAAAAGAAAGTGCGATGTTTGGTGACGAGCTGTCTGTATTCTCAATGGTCTAATCGCAAGGGCCTTTATTTTGTAGACAACTCCTGAAGCTCAACACAACGCACAGATTTTTCAGGCCTCGGCCGTTGGAGAGGTCCACAACAGATGACTCCGCAGGAAGAGTTCCACGAAGACAAGGACCCTGCAGGGCGTTCAGGAATATAATAGCGTGAGGAGGAATAAGAATGAATATGTAGATTAAGCCAATTGTTTAACTGAGGGTAAGTCAATTTGGGGTATAATTACATTTTAATTCTACTATTAAATGCCTCTGCGTCAGTGCAGTTAGTCAGGTCATACTTGCTGAATCTAATTTCCATCGGTGCTTAACAAGATAAGAATACAGGAAATATCGTAGAAAGAGAGATTTTGTTGTAAGACAACGTTCACAGGTTAGCATTAAGGTTCCTTCACCTGCCAAATATATTTCATCTATTCTTAACCCAACCGGGCCAGCATATCCCTTAACGAGAAAACAGGAAGCAAAGATGGCTGCTCTAGTGGGTTTCTCATGCGTTCTGAGTTGTTGAAGGGTCGTCGAGTTTTTGGCATACTTCCAAGTATAATATAATACCCCCCCCCCATCAGCTAACATGTCTACTAATTCCAGCTATTTTGCAATCTGCACTCCCAGCTACTTTAGTGCATAAATCCCCCAATTACCACTAATAACTTGATTGTGTGACACTGCAGAATATGGCACTATATAAAAACGATACATAATAATCCATGTTCTATGAGCAGAGTATAGAGATATCTGCGTAAAGTTTTACAAACCGATACAGAATTATACATATTATTAATAAAGTATTACCCATGGAAAAGACTGTAACCAGAAAGGAGATTTGAAGAAAAAATAAAATGGACTTGAAATCTCCAAACAGCAGAGCCGGGTGTCAGACTATACATCATACTGCTACGCGGATAACAGTCCGTTTTAACCTCACTTTGTCTCTCTGTATATGAACTTCTCTGGCTTGAAGATGGAACGGCAACGCTCCACAGGCATTCTGAGGAGTGAAGAGCTGGAGCTGATGGGGCATTTGATCAAGTGTTTTTGCACTTCAGCCAGTCACTTCTTTACGCGTGATTTCCTGATGCATTACTCTTCCTCTGTACCCAATGACTGTTCGTTTTTCACAGTATTTGCTCCTCTCATGTATATATTTCTCAGAAGAGAGCGATACGAAAATAAATAAGTGCAAATGCCATAGTTTTAACTAATTTTAGGTGTGTGAGGTTGTTTACAGGTTTGAGCAAAAAGCCACAGTCAACATTTGTGGATCTCAGATGAGCACAACTCATCGGCACCATATGACAGCATCTAGCAAAGATCTGACAAGCCAGAAACGATTTACACCACTCACTCGGATCTTCCAACAGTGTAAAGCAGAGGAGAAGAAGACGGGGGAAAAAAAAATTCTGGTATAGAAACAGTCAAAAGCTATATATTGAATATTCCAATAGTGACAGAGGACAGGAGTTCTGGGACTTATACCCATCATCTAAACTGAAAACTCAAACAGATCTCAAACAGCCACATTGTATATTCCTACGTGAAGTTGTGGGTTAAAGTCCTTGTTTGCACAGGTTGCTCAAGATTACACAGAGCAGCATGGCTCTGAAACAGGCAAGTCATACACAGGACTACATCCTTTTAACCCTTCAACATGACAGATGAATTGGAGGCTTATTTCACTGCTCACCTTCGCACATCTCAAAATGGTTAAACAGAACATCACAGAACATACCTTTTGCTTGGTACTGGCACCCCGCTAATGGCTAACCTATACAGATGTATTGCATGTAAGGTAGAACTCATTTAACCATTTTATACTGGAGAGATCAGAATATGTTTTATAGCATAGGGTTAAATATCCAGAGGAATGCAAGGAATGTTAAAAACCACATCTGATTACATGGTACAGCTTCATCCCAAGCTACTGACAGAATGATAAAGCTTGGAAGTGTGTAAGTGCATGGTACCTGCGGTGATAGTCTACGGAGTGCTGGAAGAATTACAGATATTTTCCCCAAGCCCATTTTGGACCTGCCAGTTGTTCCAAGGCAGGCAAGGATTACAGAACAAAGATGTAACGAAATTTCTGTTTGATAGGTTTCATGGCAAAATACATATTCTCCCTGGAAAACAGTTAATTACAGAGATGTAGACCATAGAGGATTGCTAAACCAAAGATTTTTTTTTTTTAATTTTTCTTACCATACTTACTATCCAAGCATCTCAACCCACTTTTGGATATGGAGATTATATATATATAATAAAAATAAATAAAAAAGCCAGGGGTACTAAATATATAAAGAAAAAAAGCCAGCCAGTCATGGCCCCATTGTGACCTTGGTTCCGTGTTCAGTTATCTATATTACGGAGCCTCAGGTAATGCCAAATTACTACGCTTCTGCTTGTACAGCACACATCTTCAGAGACGGCGATACAAAAACAATTACACGACAACTAAGGTTCTTTCTCTGTAGGTTCGGTGGCGTGAGAGTTATGGGAACATAAAAGGAGATAAGAACATTGCTGAAATTCAGATTCATTTCTGTATTTATACGTAATCATATAACAAGCCCGAAAGGCTACAGTGAAGAGAAACGTAGCGGGGGGACAGGACACAATGAAGCGATAGCGGAAAATTTATACACCACAGGTTTCATGATACTGCGAAAGTTCTATTAAAAAGGAAGCCAATGGCAGGCACTCTCAACTAGACAGACACTGCAAACACATTGACTCTTAAAATTCATAAGGAGTTTAGGCATTTAAAAAAAACAAAAAAAAATCTAATAAAGCATCTGAATGTAAATTAGTAGTTAACGGAAAGGGTTAAGCCCTTGTAAGCTTTCATTGGTTAATGTGGAGGTTTGGAAGACTCAGACATGAGTAATTTCAGATGACAGCCGCAGAAATACTGTATCTAGCTGACAGCGATGACCTTTGGCTAGGCAGTCACTGATTCTGAGCTTGTTTATGAAGAGTTGACAAGGGAGCCCGATTCCATTTGCATTCATACTACAAGAGCATCTCACCTCACACCTACCTTTTGGCTTTAAACAATGGGTGCAAATCACCACGTTCACAAGTAGGATGTTTCTTTTAGTAAAAAAGACTGAGGTTTAGACACAAAGTGCTATCACATGTGTAAGGAAAATCTGTGCAAGATCACCCACAGGCTGTCAAAACTATGATTTTATCACTATCTGATCCATCCACAAGCCAGCAATGATGGAGCTTAACACTCCAAATCTGGCTGGGAGCGATGGGAGTCAGACCATATGCAAACTGGGTGGGCAGGCACAGCCCACCCATCTCAGTATTATTTCAGGGCACAGTGTTTACAACATGCGTTGTGTAGTTACTAGCGCACAGCAAGGACTAACATCTCAATACCAAAAGGGTTAAGCGGCACCGATGCCAGATTAGGGTTATCAGGTGTTCTCTCTGGATTACATACTTTGACTCCATTTGGTTCCATACTCTAAATCTCTATAACAGACAGGCTGCTGGGGGCAAACGCTCTAATCTCTTGTAGAGAAAAACAAACGCAGGAGAAGTCGTCAAGGAGTTTAAAGAGATCCATCACTGCTCACCTTCAGATGGACTGTCTCCGCTTGGCTATTCTTAAATAAGACCACCTCTAAATAGCTCCAGGAAGGATTACAGCATTTTTTTCCTGTGTCTGTCTATTCAATGGTTCTGGGCTTCAGGCCCATTAGCTGATAAGCAGGGGCTGAAAGGTTACGACGCAGAGGAAGAAAAGAAAAATAACAAAAAAAACTCTTATGAGATAGGAAGATTGGCAGTGACCATTTAGCCTGGCCTGAGAAACGGTGGCCGCTGTGTGCCAACAGCTCGCATGGCGATTAAGCAACCCACTGCTGGCAGCGCTTCACGAAAATAGTAGCAAAAACAGCTACGCCATCGCTAATGCTGATAATGGGTTAACATTAGGTGGTAAGCGCTCAGGTTGGCCATTTGTATGTTATTGAACAATGATCGAGAAGCACAGGAAAAATTCTCGTGGCTACAGCCTTTCCATACATATAAAATTATATAATAATTTTTTTTATTATATAATAAAAAAAATATATAATAAAAAAACACCCTCCATTAAATTTAAAGTCTACCAAGGATTAAATATTTTTCTTCCATTAAAAAAAAATAAAAAAAATAATTATAAAAAGGAAAGCTGGACAAAAAGGAGATAAAAAAACCCACTATAACTCTAAAGCTGAAAGATTTAACACCCACTTATCACATTCAAATCGATGGGAATCGCAAGCAGTCTAATAAAAGCCGAGCACTGGATGCGACCGATGAAAACTACAAGGAATCATATGAACGTGCGGTCATTTAGGATTAGTTCGGACCCAACCCTGACTGCAGTCACAGCATACAAACAATCAGGTTTTTATTCATGTAAAGATGGATAAACAAGCCCTTAAAACGCACCAAGATTAAGATTACCGACTTGTAATTAACCTCGCACTGTAAAGAATTGTTAGAAATCTAATTTCCCCCCCACCAACTGGTCCTTGAGGTCAGAAGGTTGACAGCTCTGATGACTAAAAGGTCAGCATAAAAACATAACGAAAGTCAGATTTTATAAAAAGGCCACATTTTTTAAAGCACATTTAAATTAAGTTATAGCCAGTGCTTGCTGCCAATGCCCTCCAACACCTCCTAAAAATAGCCGGTACAAGGAAACATTATTATTGATTATCGTCGGTTAAGAAGAACTGGGGTAGAGACCAATACATAAAGTTTTCAGTAATAAAATGTCTGGCGAGATTGATTGCCTGGACTTAGATAAGCAAAACCTTGGTAGAGATATCAGATATTATAGAGACGTTATATATTTTAAAATCAAAAAGAAAAAAAAAAAGCAGCAAGCCTACCATATAACGTCAAAGCCCGCAGGTTTCCATAGCAATCCGTTAGAAGTCATTGTGTTGGCCCCAGAGAACCACGTTTCAAACGGTCTTCATAAATATGAAGTGGACCTGGATTTGTGTGACTACACTTTGGATTGAGAGATGGGGACAGTCTATGGCCAAATAAAAATGCATTCTTTAATTGCAAAATCTATGTTAAAACATGCCACACATTTTTAAACTACAATATATATATATATAGCCAGCAAAGTCTGGATTTAGAGACTAGCAATCATCACACGCAGAATATAAAGAATTGTTCATCCGATGCCTTCAATACGGTCTTTTGGTTTGTGAATTGGAATAGGACAGTTCATCCTCTCTTTCTTACCACTAGGCTCAGCAATCTGTTTCTCATTAGGACAATATAGCTACCGGGCTACGCTTCAGATAAACGTCGATAAAAACAGTCTTCAAAAAAGACTCACATCCGTATGTCAGTCATCAAAAGATCTAGTTTGGAGACTCAAAGGGAGATGCAGAGACCACCATCAGCCTGGCCATATGTCAGCTGCTAAAGTTGGTACCTTTTGGTCCTGCAGGGAGGTCACGGTTTTGTGAGAAATTCGTAAGAAAGCCCATTTTACAGCTTGGTCACAAAATGCACAGGTCGTAAGAAAGCTGCACAGCGCACTCTGTGGAAAATTCAACACCTACTTAAGAATTATCACCCACTGAAAGGCTACGGAAAACACACACACCAGTGGCACAAAAGAAAATAAGTTAATAAAATGCTAAAAGCCAAAAAAAAAAAATCTATATAACCCCATTTCCATCAGATCTCATACGCATTTTGCAAATAAATGAATCGTCAATATAACAAGATTTGGGAGAATTCACCGGTTAAACATGCAGCCCCTTGACACAGATTTTTAAAATGCACATTTTATCAGTTCTCTACTCTTTTTATGTTGAGCACTCTGCAACCATCTGCCTTTAAAGCGGCCAAACGGCTACAGGTTTACAGCGCCTGACGTCTATTCTCATAAAAGTAACGAGGGTGATGCCTGTGTGATTACTCGCGACCATAAAAGACTTCTAAAGGAGGACCAAAAAAAAGAAAAAATGTTTAGTATCCCGAGTACTATATCTATATAAAAAAAATTATAGAAACATATTACAAATAAAATAAAAATTGATACTTTGAGAAGTCACAAAAATTTAACATTAAGATATATATATTTATTTTAACTTTAATGCGCAAGACGGGTCTGTAGTCTGTAATTAACTCTGAGAATATTACTAAAGACAACTACAGGCTATAAAAAACTACATTCGAACCACAAGGCTATAGTAAGCAGCTTAGCTGCCACCATAAGTTATACTCAGCTCTACAGTGCCCCCTGTGGTATACAGGTCAAATGAGAAACAACACAACAGAGCTGTGTAACACAACATCATTTAAAAATTATATAATTCTAGATTTCCAAAAATACAAAACACATTGAAATTAACATGAACATATACGATATGGCTCACCGGGCCCTTTGTTTTAAATCGCAAAATAAAAAATAAAAAAAAAATAATTAAATCCAGCCGATACCATAGCAGACGTTATAGATGCAAGACACCTCAGGAAATGTCATAAACCGAAATGACCGCACTCAACGCATTTACTGAGAGGCAGTGCAAAAGACTAGCTTTACTTAACCATTATCCTGTGCATCCTACTATAATTATTATACACAAAACAAATGTATAGAAAAAGATACACATTCACGCAATTACTAAAAGAAAAAAAAATACATTTGTGAGACACCAATGGTGATGGCTCAAAACAGGATGGAATGCACAAGCAGCATTTGGAGAGGTCTAACTTTCCACATATTATATGGGCCCAGCATGGGTCACGGGTCACATTCTTCACCTGTGGACAAAAATCACTCTCTGAAGTCTGGAGACCCAATGCTACGTTGCATAGATGTTCTCCATGCATGTGTGAGAACCACAGGAGTCTCGCTATGCACATTAATCCGCACTAAAGACTGAAGGGGGGGGGGGAAATGAACAGTCTCTTCTATGACGGGAAATAAGGGAAGCAACAGAAGAAAATATTTTGTGAAAAATATTTGTACAACAACAACAACATCTTCTGAAACGAAAACAAATTTCCAAGTTGAGAACCAAAGATCAATGCATCTATAGCAGTAATGGAATAATCAAAAACAAAAAATCAAGTTCCCCCAAACCCCCCCCCCCAGATTTTATATAATATACACATACACACACACATATATACATACATACATACACATATACACACACACCATATATACGTACATACAGCTATAAATCTATATATTCTGACAGACTCAAAGCCTTTCCGCCGTCACTCCATCATAGCTGTTTTTCCCCGATGCTGCTGTATATTTCTTTTCCAATTGCAGAAATGCATTTTTTCCTCTCCTCTATTCTTTATAGGGCTGACTCTTCCAGCATATTGAAGGAGCTGTCCATAAAATCTGTATGATTCAAACCACGACTCGCTGGGTGTGTGTGTGTGCGGGGAGGTGGGGGCAACAGATAAATGTTAAAAACCCATGCACAGCTCACAAGCTGCATTATAGAAAAGCCTGCTCTTTGCCATCCATTGCAACAGCGCATTAGAACTGTGCATACCATTCAATTACATACATAATCACGCTTCGTTTTATGAGATTCTGCACACTGTGCTGCTGCTGCTGCTGCCTGCCTGCCTGCCATCACGAACAGAAACACCAGCGGATCCACAGATAATACACGCAAGGAGGGTAAATCACAGCCTCAAAGAGCGAGCGATATACGTTTCAGCCATGATCAGGGGAATTATTCCAAATATTTAGGCTATAGAATCTCATTCCAGGAAATAGAATGGAGTATATACCCCTATAGAACACGTATGGATAAATCAAAGTGGAGTAGATTAAGAGGTACTGATCAATGAGCCTCTTTGCCTTGAGGGATGGCTTATGTACGGAAGCACAAACGTTCTTCACCTTTTAATCACTGGTTAACGTGGGCTACTGGCAATAGGGTGTAATTGTGGCTGTACATCGGCGTGAAATAAAAGGGGTATAGTTGAGTGTGGCAAATTAAGAAAGGGGGCTAGAAACCACACAAAAGCAAACAAATCTTTTAGAGACGATACAACAAGTGTTAAGAGGATCATTGCAGCTGAATGATTGATGCGTGCGGGGAGAGACTCCTTCACAGAGCCTGAATCTCTGATCTTTCTCCTGGTTTCGAAATGAGCATTTTGATTCAATAGGAGCGTCTGTCGGTCTTATTTCTTTCATCACAATAGTGATGGTGTTCGGTAGATCCCCCCAAGGTCCTCCACATTTAAAACCGTTAATATGCCAGCATCCCCCCCCCCCATCTACTGACGGACGCTCGCATGATCATCTCATGTACATTTTCTCGTATTCTCTGAAAGCGATTCACTGATCTAGTTGCCGCCAGACACCATGCAAACCAAAGTACCGTCGTTAGCCCGGCTTGCTAACACGATCTGACTGACTGTTGCAGAGCACCGATAAAACCATGTAGACAACATATAAATTAACCGAAGACATGAGCTACTATACATGAGCAACAAACACATGAATTATATTTAATTCATTAATTCCAAAATGATCAAGTATGAATGGATTTCCACCCAAAACACACAGGTTTGGAGCGTGAAGACATCGCGATTCATATTAAATATACAAACAAGTATTTATTTATAAAGTCCAGGAATCGATACTTTCTTTCCTCTGCTTTTCTCCCTTACAGCGTACCCAGCGAGCATCGAAATACAGACTATAATTGAAGAAGAAAAAAAAAAAAGGAAACTATGATAAATGGGAGTCATAAACAAGCACTCTACATATTTGCTTCCCTAGACTGGCAGAGCTGAAAACCAGAGCAAAACAAGGACTGATCACAAGCGAGCATCTAATTTCAGGGAGGGAGACGAAAGCAACAGAGGAGATCCAGAGATAAGATTCGCCGGCAGCTTTAGAAGTCTGCCGCTGAGAGAGACGTTCATTAAATGCAGCAGCTTCGTGACACAGTGTGTAGGTAAACACAAAAGGTGTGACCAGTGTCACCGAGTGACCACCACCACCGGACCCATACATCTCAATAAGAAAACGTCATACAGCAATAGGCTGGATGCAAAATACACACTAAAGGTCCGCGGTGGAGTTTAGGTGTGTAAAACCCAACTTTAGTACATTGCCTTGATGATTTTAACAGCTCACCCCAAATACCGGTGCAGACACACATGAAAACAACAGCCTCACTGTGTGAACCGACGACGGATGAAGCATTACAGAGAGGAAAAACAAGCCGGCTCGCGGTAAGCGAGCAGAAGAGGGTTCAGTTTAATTAATCAAGACTTCGATATTCTTTCCAGGGCGGTTATCTACAGGAAAGCACGGTGTGCAGCGTTAACGCGAGCAGAATCAGACAGCCAGGTACTCTTATACTTTAATATGTAACAGGTGCCACGGATAGAATAAAAAGAGTTACGTGCTAAAAATGAACAAGGGGATTTACACCTTCTGTGAAAGCCTGATGTCTTAATGTTTCTATCGTACCAATTTAAAGAAGTGAAGGAAATGGCTAAAAAAAATAAATAAGTTAATTTAATGCAAAAAAAAAAAAAAAAAAACTAAAATAAAATCTATTGATTTGTAATCTTATAGAGAAGTTCGGGGCATTTTAAAAAAGATTTGATCAGTGGATATGGATCCGAAACAGAAGAAATAAAAAGTTAGAAATGACCCACTGAAATGGGGAGAATTGTGCATCCCTTAAGTAAATCCTAGCAAGCTACCTGTAAGTGGCTCATCTACTGTTTTTTTATCTTAATTATAAAACATACAGTGTATATTGATCTGGAATATATTCCCAAAATGGGAAAATAGGCAACTAGACAAATTGTAGAGTCAAAAAGCATTTTACCGTCACCCCCAGTTGGGATCAGCAATACTCTATGCCCATACGTCTGTGACCACTCCATCTGTGGTACCGCTACACATCCATTACCTTTAGAATAATGGCAGCCGAACGGATGCGTTCTCTTAAGTGCCAACTCATAGGAACTGTTTATTACAGTCAGACTGGATTATTTTAATGGTGTTCGCTGATTGAATAAGTCTCTTGGCCAACACGCAAGTAGGGTAATGTAAAGCTGATTTGAATACTGGGAAGGAGATATAAAAATTCAAGAATGGACAGCAAGTGCTTTCCGTCATAGAGACATATGTATGAATGATTAAAGCAACAAATAAGGAACACAGAAGGAAATGGTTAATGTAGCCATTAAAGACACATTAGATACTTAGGCATTTCACTTGTCAATGGGCTCCTACGCAGGGAAATGAGCGTGAAGAGCCATTTCTCAACGTTCTCCAGCCAGCTGCAAGGGGGTTAATCGGACACCTACAGGCATCTCCCCACCACAGTGTACACGAGCTAGACCATGGGATGAGGACCCGGGCAGCCCTGCATTCTGCTCCCCACCATAGGATGGGGACCCGGCAGCCCTACGTTCTGGTCCCCACCATGGGATGGGACCCGGACAGCCCTACGTTCTGCTCCCCACCATGGGATGAGGACCTGGGCAACCCCACTTTCTGCTCCCCACCATGGGATGAACTGCTCCCGGGAAGCCCTGAGCTCTCCTCCCCGTCATCCGCCTTCCTTCTCTCACCAAGCCCTTTAACCACAATCACTATCCAGCCAGAGGCAAGCCTTTCAATGGCTATGGACGGTCGCTTCAAAGTGTACAGCGACTAGCATCCATTTAACTGTATACATCCTTATTACTATCATTCTGCAAACATCCAGAACTGTACATGAACCTATCACCAGTATATAAATCACATATAGAGCATTTATCAGACTGCATAGCCCCATACGAGCCAACTGCTACATACTACCTATATATACAATGTATAGATTATTTATCAGCACGTCTATAGATCCTATGATGTCCATTAACCAGCTGTAGTGGTTCATATGTTGCAGTTCCCATTATAATGTACACATGTATCACCCGACATCTCTCACCCTCTGCCTCAGCTGCGATAAGCAGACGTAAAAAGACCCCTGAAAATGGTAGAAAGCCCCCTGCTATAAGCCCCCCCCCCAAGATTTCAGCTGGAAAATATCTACAAACCTACACTTAGTGACACCATCTGGCACATGCAAACGGTCATCTCCCCTACGTCAATACATTCACACTGGGATCCCCAGATTCCCTGACACCCCTGAGGATAGACTGCCCCCCCTCAGGATAAACTGCCCCCACCAGATTCCCTGACACCCCTGAGGATAGACTGCCCCCCCTCAGATTCCCTGACACCCCTCCAGATTCCCTGCCCCTGTGAATTAGCGTTTTATAGTCTCCTCAGCCCCCTCATCTGCTGCCTCTTTCTATAGAGCGGGGAATGGGGGACCCGCGGGCTCTCGCCCCTCTCGGTCTCCCGCGCTTCCCTTCCATACAATCCTACGTATGATTTGATGTAGAAATCCCCCCCATTTCACAGGGGGCTACGTATACGCGACCCCCCAGGACCGCTGGCGTTAGCAATCCCACTCTCTGCGCAACACTCTCTGGTGCAGTATGGAGCCGTATATCCCCGTACGATCTCACACATTAAACGCAATAATGTTTTTTTAATGAGTTTCCCTATAGAGCTCCCATAACATTCATCAGCTCCTGTAATGAGCTCAGCGCTGTACGCAAACAGCTTTAAGGACCTACGGTGGGGTGACAGATGAGGGGGGGGGTTCAGTTACCGCTTTGATTGACAAGTCCAATCGCCCCCCATAATAACTGCACAAAATACACCCCTAAAGAGTAGATGTATACTATACAGACCGTACGATTAACCCCAAGTGTTATCCTGACCAGTCCTTGCACTGGTTACCCCAAAAAGTTCCCAACAGCCAGTTTTAGGAAAGGGGTTAAATGAATGACCCCCCCATGTCCATTTATATACCCCCCCCAAATCCGCATCAGGCTGGACATACGAAGGTATTCGGGGGTCCTCATCACTGGTCTGTGCATCTTCTAAAGAAGGGCTCACTTTTAGAAAGCGCATCGTTATTCGCGTCGCCCCCTTTAGTCAGACTATCCAATATCTAATAACTAAACCATTCCCACCCGGACCAAAACCCCAAGTCTCTACCATCCTTGCCAACTGGGGTTGACGCCCAAGCAGAGTTAAAGGGGTACAACCGGGTGAGAAACACCCCAAAATCCTACTTATTACATCCTATATAATCTAATATAGACCCCCCAAAAAATACTAGGGATACGAAGCTCTCTCCCCATCAGAAGGGCTTCCAACACCCTTTCCTCGTGGAATTCATGCCCTGGCACAGTAAAGAGGTGCCCCAGTTAGAGACCCCCCAATGGCTACATGCCCAGCTGACCCGGGGGCAGTTATACCCCACTCCCGGGAAAGCGATGGGAAATGAGGCTCCCCCGAAGCGAACTCTCCTTACCTCGCTCCTCAGCTCTCCTTGCCGTCTTCCAGCCGCCTCCTCCGGCGCTCTCCCGGTTCTTCATGTCTCTCGTTCCCGTTCCGTTGCCGGTACTCCGGTGTCACATCCAGTCCCAGAAAGCAAAGAAACCCACCCGAACGCTAGTGAGAAAAACCCACAAGAACTTCTTTGCCCTCCCCGGTGGCTTTTTCCTCCAGTGGATGCCCTGGGCAGGACCGGCTCGCTCGCTGCCCTCCCCTCTCCTTTTGGCTCCTCAGCAGGATGCACGAAGCTTTCCCACCCCAAACAAGGCTGCAGCAATCGGGCAGAGCCCCAGCCGCCGTCCCGGTGTGCAGCACCGTGTGTGCGCGTAAGTGTGTATGTGTGTGTATGAGCGCTCTCTCTCACCAACACACACACTGTCTCTCTATACCGGGGGGAGGAGCTCCGATTCTTATCACATTCAGCACTCAGCACCGCTCTGCCTGCAGCTCATCGCTCTGCTCCTCCATGCAAAGCTGCCGTGTGCTTGTTGCATGCCTTCATTCTTCCAAATGGGAGCTCTTCTTCCTTCTCTCTCTCCTCTTTTTGGAGGGGTTTTTAACAAACAGGGGAAGAAGCCAACAGCCCCTCCTCCGTTAGTACTTGTTTGATCCCTGCTGGCTGGGGAGGGGGGAGAGCCGGGTCTGCAAGACTGCAAGCTCTTTAAGCCATTCCAGTGCAATATTTAAGCTTGTAATACTTTGAACCCAGGAGCCAACACACATAAACACGCTGGGTATGATAACAATATATATACATTATATATATATATAGATATATACATCAGTGCATTTGCTGGATGTTATTTGAGCCTTAACCACACCTTGGTCTCCTCTTAGATTCAGGCTAGCCCTATGCATGCTTCAATCAGTACATAACACTTCTGCTGGGAGGCTGTTCTGCTTATCCACTACCTTCTCGGTAAAGTAAAACTCCCTTACGTTACACCACCGGTTCTAGGTTATGACCTTTGGCTCTAGCCTTTCTTTGTTAAATTGCTTTCTGTATTTAAATGTTTATTATGAGGACCTCAGGCAACAGTGTAGCTACCGGGAGAGTGTGTATTGTTTATTATACAAATGTGTTTTATTTGTCAATCTAACGCTTTTCAGATTAACTCAATGAATAAGGCATCGGAGCAAACAAAGTCAGTTACTGGCTACATAATGTCACTAAAAACACACACACGCCTGATTAACCCCTCCCTCTCTGCCCACTGTGTGTTTGGTATCCGGACGCCAACGCATAACAGTAAACGCGATGTTCTTCCAAGGAGTGTTGTGGGTCTGCGGGGGGTAAACAGGGTGTGGTGGCACCTACTCCGCATCTCCATTCCTAGCGTAAGCGCAGACTGTTCACACCTGCGGTGTAGTTAGTACAGGTTGTGAAGTCTGATACAATTAGGGACGGATCGGCTACAGAGCGCAGACAAATAAGCTTTTGATTTGTTTGTTTAGATTATTCGATCGGGAGAATGTACAAATTTTTTTACGAAAAAAATCTTTACTAATACAATTAACCGCCACCTGACAGTCACCAAACTGGTAATTCTAGCTTCTAACAATGGGATTGGCAAAGAGAATTATACCAACAAGACCTGTTCTGCAAATTGATCAGCACAATGAATACCTGTTAGCTCATTTTTTTTGCTCTGAAAAGCACCTGCGTAAGATTTTTGCGACGGCTGCAGGTCATCTGAGGGAGAGCGGGGTTAAGGGCGCATCCATTTCCCCAATTATTATAGAAATAGAGAATTTAATGGCAGGTAAAACTAATTTGGCCCATTTAATCATGGTCTGAGATTTAGGATAATCATATTCCCATTCCCATGCATTAAATCCCCTTAGTGTGTTAACTTCTACCACTTCTGCTGGGAGGCTGTTCCACTAATCTACTAACCATTATATTATGTTTTGTACAGAGCCAATAGTTTCCATAGTGCTTTGAGTTGCATTGTGTAAAGAGTGTTCCATATATTTAAATAAAATATTTACCGATATATCTGCCAAAATGTCCCAAATTACTTTAGTCTGTTAACCCTATGACGATACAATGCTAGTATGGACTGCTCCCTGCTGGTGTTTCAATGATTGATGTAATTAGTATGGGAAGTACTAATATTCCATGGGAATTCAAGACAGTTGGCAAGTATGACTTTTGCCTATACACTAAAAAAATCAACTCCCTTCCCCTATTTGAAACAATCCTCAAAAAGAGGCAGTACTAGTAGGAGGCAAACTTGATGCCAAGGGAATGAGCCTGGATAACAGCTCATTTTTTCCAGGACTTGCATTTCATCTGTAAAGTATGAACCCCCACTTTATCTTATGGATACCTGGGCCTAGAGGGTTGGTTGGTAGTTCCAGAGTTTTGGGGCATCCAGTTCTGGATGAAAAATGATCATAGTGGCATAGAATTTGGTGGCATTTGGACCATGTAGTCCACTATTTTTTTAATAGTATTCGCTGAGTATGCACAGGATTCTTGCCTTGGTTTACGCCCGATATAAAGAGAATCCCAAAATGTTTCAAGTTTAATCAACCCCTAGGAATTGTACCCGTCCTTGGTAAACCCGCATCCCCCAAAAACACAGTTAAGTACAAATATGTTAGTGAATGTAAAAGAAATATACACCAGAAGAAGGCATTTCAGTGTTCGGGCCACCACCCCTGTAGCTAGAGCATAGATGTTCTTCACCAAGCCCCATGCCGTTTCTTTTATAACCCAAGTCCTCCTGTTTCCGAGCTGCGGAGATTGACAGCTAACTTCTTTCTCAACAGTCTTCATTAACCCCTTAATGACAAAGCCCGTACATGTACGGGCTCAAAATGCATTGTTTTCAATGGGTTTAGGGACCGCCCATTGTCCTTAAGGGGTTAAAAACTAGTGAGCAAGGCACAGAAATAAACAAGGTTTGTTCCAAATTTAGATGTCTGCTTCTCACTCGCCATCAAAATCTGCCATGATCTACAGAGTCCTAAGCAGTGGTCTGGCGTTAAAACAAAATAAATAAAAATATATATATATTATATATAATAATTGATTATAAAATTAAATGACACAATGATGCAGGAAGCAGACAAAAAATGGACAGGACTTATATGCATCTAATAAGTTGGTTTCACCTTTGGACAAACATTTACATCATGACTTTGGTTAACTGATGATGATGATGACCAGCAGATGGGCTGGTACTCTAGTGTTGACATATGGAGAACCGTATGATGCTTGTGTGGCCAAACATCATGGTAGCCGGTTTTAGAGTTTCTATGCCGCTAGGTAACCTAATTCCCAGGTGCACTCGCTTATTCATCCAACAGAAAACCACCCAGTCAAGGCCCTAGGAGGCACCTGTTTAGGTTGTCTCGATGATATAGGGCCGGTAGGAGTTATACCATTGTTGAATGGAGGTGTCTCAGCTTACACTCAGTAACGCTTACATCAGACCTGATCTCAAGTTACATCAGGGAAGCCTCCAATTTACATCACAACCTTATGTCAATGATATGGCTTATAAGCATGTTCACTTCCATTTACACAGCTTCACCCAGCTGTGTTGTTATGCTTTTATTTTATTTAACCATTTCTATGGTTTCCGCGTAATAGCATTGGCATTTTTTACGATATAAAATCAATCCCGTCAGACATGATCATTTTTAATATGCCGGTTACTGGAACAAAAGAAAAAAAAAATATCCATAAATAAAACTACTCACGCTTGTCTGCCGTTGAGTATAGATACAATAATAAAAAAAAAAGTGCTACCTGAGTATTTTAATGACTTAATTGAGTACACTCCGCTCATTCAATAGTCTGCACCGTTTCTACATTCATGCAGAATTGGAGAGGAATCTTAATGGCTGTGGCTGTGTGTTCCTAATGGCTCTGCGTGGAGCTGATATCATGCACATTATCCCTACGCTGCCAGATAAGACTAAAATATTCTGTGATTTCACTTAATGTTTGGAGCTGATGGCGTTCGTGAGCTCCAGAGTAGCCCTTGTGTTTGGATCGTGGGACTGCGCATGTTGCTGTAACTTAGCATTATTTGTTCAAAAAAATAAAGTGTGACAATCCGGTATGTGAATCATTTAGAAAAGGCTGATGTTTTGCAAATCACCCTACGTATGATGGTCTGCAAATGCTATAATTGCCGTAATGGATAAGGATCATAGGAGTTGTCGTCCAACTACAGTTCTATGAATGCAGTTGGCCCGGTGCATATCTACAACAAAACTGCTTCTGTCCCCTTGTACAAGCAGTAGTTTGACACCCACAAATTAACCAAAAAAACATTTTTTTTACTTCCTAGAGCACTCACACACCCCAATTGTTGGAGGCATCAACTCCTATCATGCACAGCCAGCCTAACATAAACAGTGTGATATTGTGTTCTATATCCACGCTGCTATAATCAGGGGTAGGCAGAAAACATGACGTGCCCCCCCATTGAATTACCCTCTTAGGGCCACGCATACCCAAGGCACCAGCAAACAGTGTTTGATGCCATGGCTTCCTGACTCCGATGATTTGTGAAGCCCCAGTGCAGCCTATGTGATCCTGAGCGAAAAGCAGCTTCCCAGTAACAAAGCATCCCTTTCAAAGCCTGAGAAGGCCCTTTTTCTTGGTAATCCTATAAAATATGTAGAATAAGGAAGACAATCTAAGCCTTTGGTACGAGCTGCGGTTTCATTTAAAGAAAAATCGAGACAGAACACAATGCCGTATACTGTATATCACCATACACCTGCACCACCTGCCTAATAATTCATGTGACCCGTATATATCATTCTCTGTGCTGCCAAGTAGAAATCTACAAGTAAAGGAATGCACAGCACTATAGAAATACATTCACACACACACACACACACACACACATATATATATATATATATATATATATATATATATATATATATATAAATTCATTTTTTGTTCTCTTTAATTTAACCCATTAAAATATACAGGTCTAGGATTTTTTTAGTATTTTATTTTATTTTTTTTCCCAGTTGCAGTATAGGATTTAAAAAAAAAAAAAGGAAAACAAGGCTTGGGTATGGTTGTAGAATTATTGTGCACCAGGGGTTAATAGAGCATAAGTTATAATGCCAAAGGGGATAAATCACGCACGTTTGACACTTTGGATGTCAGAGGGGTTAAAGTGTGATCAGGAACAATCATAATAGCTGCGCTGTAGCAGAAAACACAATTCCCGTGTTAAAAATCTTTTTTTTTTTTTTTCCCACATAGCAATGTCCTTTTGCCTTTGCAGCCACTGTTCCTCTGAGTCCTGGTTTGTGGATCTGCCTCCTGGTGTTGAGTAAATATTTACCAGTTATTTAAGATTAAAAAAAGATTTTTCCACTTACTACATAAGAGTATCCACAGTAGAGTATATTTTCTCAGTTGAAGTGGAGGGTTTTGTTTGTTGAAGATCTGATAAGGCTGTTAAGGTCACTATTGCAAGAAAAACTCCTCCAGTGATCAATAGTCTCCTTTAAGACGCTATCAGTATTTAATTGAGGAATGCACAAAAAAGGGTTGTTTCTATTTACCAATGATACATATATCACTAGCTTTATCTCTAACTTCACTCATTGACTGCAATACAAACCGATGAGATAAAAACCAGGGCTATACAATGCACAGTACAAGCCATGTGGCCAGACGAATATGGTAAAGAAGAAACCTCGGCATACGACAGCCAAGCACCCGTCTGCTGCAGAACCTCATGCAACTCCTCATTCTTTGCCACAAAGCAGAGGGAGAAGAATGAAAGGAAACAGCTCTGCAACTCAAGCAGCTGTCTTCTCTATTTCCACTCCATATATAATGCATAGAACTTTGAAGATGTTAAACGGACTGATATATGGACCGGATAAATGTATTTATATTATACCATTTAAAAAGTGATCATCGTGCCACATATAGTACCGGTACTCCAGATGGAGATTCCAAAATGTCATTATGTTCACCGCCCATCTTAAGCAGCACGGCATTAAAAAAAAACCTGCAATGGTGTAAGGCATCAGCTGTCTCCAATTGAAAATTGTTCATACATTATTAACATTTATTTTACACAGCGTATCGAAGCCACAAACAGACTGCGCTACTTGTGATGATTTTATTTAGGCTCATTGCAGGGTGAAGGGAAATGTACAGTATCAGACATGCTCACGGGCGTCTGCGCTAATCTAATGGCATGCTGTCATTGTTTAGGTTTACTGTTTGAGGTTGAATATGTACATTGGATCTGTGAATTATTTGATATGTGCTAAATTATACTTGACATGAGGTTTTCTTGGCAATGTGCGCAGGTCCTCTTGCTCAAAGAAAAGCTAGGCCCCTGTTACTAAAGCAGCAGTTCTGAAGTCAGCTGCAGTTTCCTCTACTGGCTGCATTACGCATTATGAAGGGCCAACCCTAACAAATATCCCAGTATAATCATCCTCCGGGTCTGTTGTCTGAGTCTCGGCACATTTAGGCACGTCTGCTGTCCTTCCACCCCATACAAGTGGCCGATTAACTATGAATTATATAGAGCCAACCTCATTCATGTTGGGTC
This sequence comes from Spea bombifrons, assembly GCF_027358695.1. Classification (NCBI taxonomy): domain Eukaryota; kingdom Metazoa; phylum Chordata; class Amphibia; order Anura; family Pelobatidae; genus Spea; species Spea bombifrons. The sequence continues at coordinate 18,966,847 of NC_071090.1, read as the reverse complement.
TTTTGTAAGAATTATGAGGGTAACTCTCCGGCTAACTCGTGATTAATCCTCTTAGGCAAGTAGGGCCACTGTTTGTAGATACAGGATACCCCTCAAAGTGGCGACAGAGCATATCCCCTTTTGATACCTTCTCATAGCTCACAGGCCCTGGTCAGGGTTTGAGGGATGACCCGTGCACCATGAATAATGACATCTCCTGGAGACCAGGAGATGGCCGAATTGACCCCATAGCTTTATTGAAAAAGAAAAGCAACATTCTGTGTAATAAAGATTCAACTTCAATAACAATAAGTCAATTGTCTCAGGAAAATATTAACTTATCATTCTAACTCATCACAAAACCCAGGGATGAAGAGAAAGTGTGCCCTTCTTAAGGATCTTCTAACCAGCAACTAGACATGCTCCACCAAATACTACCGGGGTAATATCACCCTGTGTGACTGTGGGTCGTAACAAATACCTTATTTTGGCTTTTGGGTCCAGGGCTTCTCCTCACTGAGCCAGTGAACTGGAATCTGGGGTTACCTGCATGCCAAACCTTTCAACACATCAACCAGCTCCCTGAAGAAGAAGAAAAACCAAGGAGGGGGCGAGTGGGACTGTTTGCTGCTTGCTCCAAACAGAAAAAAAGGTCTGACCCTCTTCCCTCTGTTTTTATAGTTTCCCCACTACTATACTATCCTCGTCTTCTCAGAGACCACCCCTGGATCCGAGTAATACCCCACTTCTTCCCACCAACTCACTGGGCCAGGTCATGCTCTCCTTCTACCTATTTGGCTTTTGGGGTTTCCTCACTAAATGTCCTCTCTAAACAGTCACCAAGAAGCTTATGAAAAAGAGTACACAAGAGTACATAAAATAGACACATGTCAGCATTAACCATCTCTTCACCAGACGTGTACACAAGCAATTTTTTCATTGCAGTTTTGGTTTATTGTCAAAATATGTTATGTTGGTTTCGATGCTGCAGGCCATACAACACGGTAGTTGTAAAAATGCCCATCGAGTTGTCCCATAATGAAAACGGAGGGGAAAAAATACAGAGTCTACAGAGGTTGAGGTAGAGCGCAGCACTGAGAATTTATTGACTGCTTCTTTAGCCGGTGCACTTCCACTGACAGATAAAAGGTGGAGCTGCTGGCTGCATTTACTTGAGTTAAAGCTTCCACTAGAGGTGCAGATCCAATCACTCAGCCTGCAGGCTCTTGAGAACGCTGAGCTGTCACAATGACCAGTATGAGAGCAGGTCGGCTGCCTCCCTGCCAGCCCGAGCAAACAATAAACAATAGGTGGCAATGCCCAGGGTTACAGAGACGTGGGAGATGAATGGCGTAATAACTACAATAGAGCGCTACAAACGAAGGCACACGAATGCTTTTAACTCTTTACTTCCAAGTCATTACTTTGCCTGTCAAGGCAAATGCATGATTCAAGTCTGTTTTTAACACTGATAATGCCAAATCCTATTCAGCCTATTGGCTCAGGCTGAGCTTTTCACACCCTCCGTCGTTTTCAACATTACAAACAGGCTTATTGTACAGGACTGCATAGTCCGTTGGAGATATATTGTGTAAGTACAAGATATTAAAATGGATAACATGCCTTAAGAGTGTATTTATCATTTAGCAGTATACACTAGCACTGGTAGTATTGTAGGCAAATATATTTTTGGTGTACACCATCGAAATACGGTTTCACCAATTTGAGACTGACGTACTTCCTAACATTTAAATGGCTGGACATGTATAAGAGGGACATATATTAAAAATAATTTATTTACATTAACTTTTAAACTGATTTTGTACTCAAACATTCTAAATTACTTGAAGATAGGGACATCTATCACAAAGAGTATTTGGTCTAGACTGAAGACTAGCTAGTCCACACTTCTGCCGAGTTGCTGAAGCTTTGATGAGTGCAAATTTGGACAGAAGCAGGTAGTGTCTATCATGTTAACATTACAGGTAGTTTACCTATTTTAGGAGAATATTAGGGTGAATCATTTTGCCATATATTTCAGATACCCCTAAATAACCTAGCTGGTATAAGGGCAGCATACTGTTGTTATCGTCATATAAATGTATTTAGGCTTGCCCCCCGCTTCACTGTCCGCTCTGCTGCTTGCAGGGACACAATGTTCTATCTCTGCACCACGCTTAGCTGGAGCTAAGACTGTTTAAACACTGTACTGATCCTCACATGTTCAGAATGGCATGTAAGGACCTTTGGTATCTGACTCACCTTCCTATATGTGGGGTCTAATCTCATAAATTCCAGTTGTGAAGATTTGCTAATCGAGTTGAGTTGCTTAGGTAACTTAAAAAATGAACATTCACTAGTCAAGTTGGCTTGACCCAAGCAGACTCAACTACCAGTGTGTGGTAAGTTGCTATGAAGAGCATAGCAAATGAAAAAAATTACAACCTCTTTATTCATAGAAATTCGAGTAGATGTAAAAAGCACTTCACCTTGATAAAGTCAGGTTAGCTTCTCAGGAGGAGACAAGTTGACCCAGAATGCCATCAAGTGTTTAGATTGACTAGCAGCCTTACAAAACAGATAACTGTCAAGTGAAACATAACTGCAGTTAAGTTGACATTGATGACAACACAACTCAACATGAACTCTTGTGAAAGGACAAGTTGCTGTTCACATTAACTGTAAAGTGGTAATTTCACTGAAAACCAGAACCCTAGTCAACTGACCTGAAAACCTGGGGAAGTGGCATATAATGTGTCATATAAGTATACTTTGCAGTGTTCACAATTGTTAGTTATCTACCTCCTGAGACATATAATTTTAGAAGAGAGATGCAGACATGTTCTTCATTAGCCATTGGAGTTGCTGCTAATAAACCATAGCCACTATCGTAAGAGTTATGTATTTTGTATTTTATAGGGCATATCTTTGATTGACACGCTCCACCCATCATGTGCAATTTAATACATATGATAGCCAAGAGGTCCTGTTAACATTACATGAAGTCCCCCTGACAGGTGCATAGGAGAATTCTGCAGACATTTTCGTTCAGACACAGTAGTTAGGCCACAATACTTAGCTCCCCAGAGTTGCACTCCCCACAGAGGGATATGTGGCTCCATGTTTCTCTCTCAAACCAAAGCCCAAGAAGGGTCTGATCTTCTAGGGTCAGTCCTCTGGCTCTCGCCGATCCAGGTTCTTGTATGGGTCATGAGTGGGAGAGCATCAGGTACCTAGGAATACCTAGAAAGTTTCTAGGTATGAGCATTTAGAGCAATTTTGGTGCAAAATGGTAAAGAAAAAGCAGTTCTACTTTAGCGTGCAGTTTTTATCATAAAAAAAACAACAATTTTACTTTATATTTAATTGTCCTTCAGAAAAGCCAAAAACAAATCTTCCGCATCCTTTCTTAGGTGGGAATGCCTCTCATTTTCTTCAAAATGCATATTTTGGCATGCAGCCACCACTGCTGCGTGATTGCTCCTGTCACTGTCGCCACATCATTTTCTTCATGGTTCACCGTAAAATGGCTGTATCTGATGGCATTTAGAGTTCCATATGCAGGCCATTCGTCGGAATGAATCGCTGAACCTGTTTCACATTCACAATAAATGATTGGTATAAAAGATTCTGTCATGCCGTTGCACATAATATCGACAATCAGAGCCTTGCTTCAGATCGAAAACCCAAGGCCCATCAAATCTACATCCATGATTCCTGTTGTTTTTTAAACCTGCATCACCACTTTAAGAAAGAGGAGGGTTATCGCCATATAGAATTCTTCCACGATTATATTTCCGTCAACCAGCAAACCTTGCTTCATCAATTTGGATGGGGTTACCGTTGGTGCGAATCATCTTACCTCGTGCACAATGAGAAAAGATGGCGCCACACACCAGTCGGCACATACTAAACCAGTCAGTTACAGTACTACTAGACTTTCCTGTAAGAGATACTGTGGTGTTCATGGGTATTTCCATTACATGAAAGAACACCAATTCTTAAATTTCGCACAAACTCCGTATAATGGAAAAACGTGCTTCCTCTTCGAACAGAATGTGAAGTTTGGCGCCCTTTCCGACCACATCGAAGTACATGTGTGTATTCCCAAACTCTGTCACATTGATGACAAGGCTCTGCATTTTGAGGTGCATCCAGAAGATGGTATGCATGTAAAAAATGCAACTGTGTTCACTTCTGTACAGATTATATTTTTTTAGAACTCTTTTAACATGATAGCAGGGTTATACTGAATTTCACCGTACTACTACACCGTAGTTTAACGGAGGACGGCCGATTACTGGTAGACTGCACGCTAAAGTAGCACCCAAAAAGCTATATTTAGAATCATTGCATTGGTTTCCTTGGTGATTGCTCCTCAGTTACCAATTTGCAACACAATTACGCTTTATACGTCTGTTTTATTGTATTCGAGGAGTAGCAGCTATATCAGTCTTCACCTCATAAATCTCAAAATACTTGTGCCAACAATTGGAAACCTGTTATCCCGAGCGTCCTCGATGCACTCACGTTATTTTAAATGCAATGTCAAAAAAAGCACTGTTTAGCTTTTTGACATCTAAGGATATATGATTAAAGATGAGCAGAATATTTCACATGGTTTACTTTTCAAAGCTAATTCAGCCAAACTGCAAACATGCATGAAATTTCTCGGCACACTTGGGACTCGCAAGAATTCACAGCACGCTCGTAGTTAAAGGAGGTTATGCATTAAAAAAAAAAGCGATTTTGGTGCCAAGTTCAAAATCATTCAGATCTCCGTAGCAACCAATGGAACTGCCCTTCTGATTGGACCTTTCTATTGGTCGCTATGATGACAACCACCAGAAGAGATCTCATATTCATGAAAAAAACTAATAGATTTGTCTAAAGGCTGTCCTGTACAGCGAGCAATTACTTTCAAGGGATCCATGTATAAAGTGGATATAGAGGCAAAAGGTGATAATTGTGGACCTTATTTGCATGTGCCTACCCAGAATCCCATGTGGTTGTGGTAGCACCATGAGATTTCTGAGGGAACACCAAGCCTTCTGGCTTGTCTGGTGTCTGCAGATGAGTGTTTAATAATGCTTCTACATACCCCTAAATTTTAGTGGAAGGGTTTTCCATCACCTTTACCCACCATAACTAAATAATTGTTTTGAAGATATTAATATATATATATATATATATATATATATATATGTATAAAAAATGGACACAACAGACAAGTTAATACAGAATCCCGTTAGAATCTAGGGTGAGTGGACCCCAGTTGAGTTTTCACACGCATCCATTACAAATTGAGATTGAGGTTTACACAAATATAAGTAGCTAGTGTGGTGTGGAGCAGTTAGCAGAAACATTGGCTTTATTTTGATGTTTTCTTCACGTTAAGAACACTGCACCAGAATCAGTCTTTTCGTTGAATCGGTTCTCTTTGACTTTCATGTGTTTTGACATACTGGAGAGAGTTCATATTAGGGCTACTAAAATGATAAATGGTTTGCAGGATAAAAATTAGCAGGAAACTCCAAAGGATCTTAATATGTATAGCTTGAAGGAAAGACGAGAGAGGGGAGATGCGATAGAGATGTTTAAATACTTATTTAACAAAGTACAGAAGGGAGGTTTATTTCAAACGAGAGGAAATGTTATAACAAGAGGTCATAATCTAAAATTAGAGTGTCAGAGGTAATTTAGGAAGGTTGAGTTTACTAAGAGGGTGGTAGATGAATGGAACAGACTCTTATCAGAAGTGGTAAAGGCTAATATGATGAAGGAATTTAACCACGCATAGGACAGGCATAAAGTGATCCTGAATCTAAGACTAGACCAAGGCCTGATTAACCCCTTTGTGACACAGTGATTTACCCCCCCTACGTGATGGGAGCTTTCCCCCCCCCACTTTTAGCATATCTTTGTTCAACCATGATTCCACTTTTCCATGTTTAGTGCACCCAAATAAATTAGATTTTTTTCCTCAATCCAAATTCTTCTGTATAATCTGACATTTATTATAAATAATATGTCAAAAAAACATAAAAATTAAAAAACATTTTTTTACTATAATTCATAAATTTTATAAAGGAATAAAGCTTATTTTTTCATGTCAATGTGATCAGGAGGGTCTGGATAGAGTCAGGACTGACATCGCCAGCAGAGGATGGCCAAATGGAATTTCGGGCATTCTCCGCTATTGATGATGAGGCAAATGGGCAAACTAGATGGGCCAAGTGGTTCTTATCTACCATAAAATTCTGTGTTTCTATATCTTGCTGTTCAGACAGAACCAACAAAATCAGGACAGCCAGCAATTATGGTTCTAGCAATCTTATGCCTCAGGTGTGTCCTGTCTATCGTTGGACCCAGTCAGGGCCTTTCTACCATTTCGCATTGTAATATTCAATGTATATATTTTTTTTTATTTTATCCTAACAGTGCCCTATAAATAATATATGTATAATTACGTATTTATTTTTTAATTTTTAAATTGTATTCCGCAGCATTTAAACCAATTCCACTAGCTTGGTAAGCAAATCAAAAACAAAAGGCAAGCATTACACTAAATGAGATGTATTTTATCACACACAAAAAGCACTTACATGGGTAAAATAGGTGTCCTCAGATACAGTTACATCTGTTCACAAACTGCCTCAGCATATTTTTCCATGTTTTAAAAAAAATAATAATTCAGGGACGCTTTGTCATTGATAATCCCACTACGGGCTTTGGTCTACAAGAGAGGAAAGCATACCAGGAAAGCTGCTGAGGGACACATATCACACAACACATATCACATTGAATGGCAACTGTCACCTCTGAAGGTTTTGGCATATATTTTTTATTTTTAAATGACTTTTTTTTCCTAGTTTAATTATTTGAGAAGTTTAGGCAGCCAAACCAGAATAACAAGTTTGTTTCCTGTGGTGAAGTCCTCTCATTTATTTACATAGTTATGTAGGCTGCAAAAAGACATGCGTCCATCAAATTCAGCCTTTCCCATATCTGTTCATTCCTGTTGATCCAAAAGAATCACTTTTTCCTCCTCCCATCCATACAAAAGTTTCCAGATCAAACCAAAGGAGAGTATCTGCCTCACTTTTAGAAAAATTACTGGAACCTTTGACTCAATTGTTCCTCACAACATTTCAGGTGTCCAAATTGGGACAGCTGTGTTGGGGGATTGATAAGTGGTGGGGAGGCTAGTGCCGAAAGTAGACAGCACTAGCCCTGGAAATTTTGTGACCAGATGCCGATCATGGCGGAGGAGCCTCCTCATGGTGCTCAGAGAGTTGTGAGGAAACCACGTGGGAGCTGCAAAGGAGATCTGCTCTGCAACAACATTTTACTGCTTTCTGGGCCAGTCAGCAGTGTTTAGAGGATATTCCCAACTCGCCAATGATTCCCAGCACCCATTAAAGTGGTACAGAAATGGTGATGCCTGTGAAAACCAAGACTTTTGGTAGGTATGCTCTACAAGTATGTATGGGTTCCTACTAAAGGGCTGAATGTTGCTGGAAAGGCTATTGGGTTATGACATCTGGCACTGGCTCACCTGGCATTTGCCTGGTTTGCCATATAGCCAGTCTAGGCATGTAGCCAAGAACAGAGACTCTGACTCAGCAATCATATTGATGGTCTTCCAATAAAAGGTTTTTAGTTGTTTTTTTTAACATATACGTTACAGAACCGCATCTGCCATTATATCCAGGACACACATATTTCACATTGACCAGCACATGTTAAGGGCTAACGTACAGCATGTGGGAAGTGAGTTACCAAGAGAATCAATTAGTTACACATTACATGTGCTTAAGAAAAACACATTACCCTAGTATGAGTATGGCAGTGAGGGATCTACTCAAAGGAAGGCTGGGCATTTACCTTGAGGGACTAAGTGTGATTAGGTGGTAACCCTCCCCTTGATCTGGTTGCTTTGCTTTAAACATTTTTTCCCATTTTTTCCTATAAAGTGCAGAAGCAGCTTTCTAAAAGGGATCTTGTGTCCAGAATCCAGAAGAAAATGGGTTATCTATTGTCAGAGTCAGAGTTCATTGTGCATCACAACTAGTATGAGTAACATGTCTCAAGTGGTACATACCAGCTGCCCCGCATTTCCAGGGACATTCCCTTGATTTTGGCTTGTTAGTGCAGCATCACACTGTACCAGATGTTTAACTAGGCGTTTAATCCAAGTCTTCCACAACAGTGTTTTCTTTTCAAGATGTTAGAGTTCACAACATGTGTGTGTTTGTTCCTAATTGTCACATCTTGCTGGATTGTTATATCGTACTTTCATGCGATAATCTTTGTTAATCTTTTGATACATTTGTTCAGCATTGTTTTGTTGGCTGCTAGCCAGCTATCCTGGAAAGACAATGTGATAAGCCTGTCCAGAGGCAAAGGGGTCCATTTACGGAAACCACTCCTCTGGGTTTATTGCCAAACTTTTGAAAGTAACTATCACCATAGATTTTCAGTAATCTTACGCTAGCTACATCTCTCCTATGCTTGGACAACTGACCTCAACAGGCTCTTGTGGTATATTAACCCTTGCCAAACTCACTTTCAATTTATGTTAAGCTGCCGGGTTTGCCAGAACTAAACAGGAGCTTGAAGTAGGAACTCAAATTTGGCAAATGAATAAATCTACTGACCTATAGATATGACCTGTATATGTCAAGATCCCTCAACGATCATGTTCAAACCACCTATGTATCTAAATGGACAGCAGCACACTATTCTCCAGGATGGAGAACCCTGAACAGATCTATAGATCTACCAATCCTGCCATTTGTTACTACATCCAGAGCCGGCCTTAAGTGTTCTTGCGCCCTGTGCGGACTACTCCTCTGGCGCCTCCCATCCCCTTCTCACTGCCTCCCCCTCTGCCCCTTCTCACTGCCTCCCCCTCTGCCCCCTCCCTCTTCCTATTCTCCCTATCGTTATATACCTCGTTGCCGGAGTCCTGCGGTGGGAGCGGGAGGCGTCCGTCTTCCCGATCTGCCGCGGTGCGCGCTTCACAGCTGAGCACTGGAAGTTCAGCATGAAATGCCGGCATCGCGACGGAGTCACGGAGAGGGAGGGGTGGCGAGCAGTCGCTGAAAACTTCACGAGCGACCGTTCGGCGCCCCTGCCCGGGATTTAAATTGAAACATCGTTTTTTTTGGTTTGTTTTAACTTAATTTAACATCCTCCATGTTAAAACAACTTTATTTAATATGGAGGATGTTAAAGAAAGTTAAAAAAAAATGCTTTAATTTAAGTCCTGGGCAGGCCCTAAGGCCGGCCCTGACTACATCGCACACACATGATTTGGTCATCATGGGATAAGACAGGGCATAGAATAGACCACTCATCCTACAAAAGCAATGATCATAGCTTATCATAAAGTGCCCATCTTATTTTATGGTGGTGAATTACTACATATTATCAATATACACACTATTTTAATATTTTATTATGTTAGAGTTTAAATGAATGATTGAATTAATATTTGTAAACCGTAAGCAGGAAATGATGTCCTAGATGTGGAACTCTGTTCTGCGAAGGATGCATGCACACCTGTAGCTGGTACACTAAACTTGGCATGTATTGTTTTTGGAGTTAGAACAAGAACATTGCTGCATAATAGGAGATAGCGGTAGCTGCAAAAAAATACCGTATTTGCTCGATGACCCCCCAAAAATTGAATATTAATTTAGGGAAAAAAAAAAGCCTGAATATAAGGCTACCATATAATAAAAAACGTTTTACTAGTAAATATTAATTCACATGTAAACTATTTTTTCATATCTTTCCCCCAGTTTCATATTTTCCCCCCAGTTATGCACATCTGCCCTATGGTTTGCTACTCTGCCCCCCAGATATGCCTTATAACCCCCTATTTGCCAATCTGTCCCCCTGATATGCCTTATACTCCCCTTTAGGTACCCGACTTACCGATTCAGCCCTAACCCTACCGCTCCCCGTGCTCCTGACTCCCTGGTGTCAAGTGGGGGCAGCCGGTGGACGTCTGCGCGATGCACGCAGACAACCTCCACTGCTAGCCAACACTTCCGCCGAAGGATCACTGAAAGGTAACATCATGCTGGTGGTCCGTCATAGAAGCCGTGGCGGAAGTCTCGGGTAGCAGCGGAGGTTGTCTGCGCACATCATGCAGACGTTCAACGGCTTCCAGAGAGGAGGATCCAGGTCTCCTATAGCGCTGAGGGGGATCCTCCTCTCTGGCAGCTGGTGAACGTCTGCTGCTGCTGGCTGGGACTTCAGCCGGGGCTTCTATGGTGGAGCACCAGAAGGTCATGACACGCTGGCCCTCCGTCATAGAAGCTTTGATAGTTCTCTTCAATCAGCCTTTGTTTATTCATCTCTCACTAAATACACTGTTTAACTAAGATACAAGATAAACCTTTCGATGGTTAACAACAGAAAAAACTGTTGTAAGTTTTAATTCTAGAGTAAATAGAAAAGGAAATAAAGAAGGTGTTTACAATTTAATTAGCGTTAAAGATAGGTTACAAATCAGATCTGATTATAGTCATGACACCACACTGTTAGGTATTTTAGAATTCGCTTATGTTTACAGAGTCATTGCTGAGGCTTATTGTGTGGGCGCAAACGGCATGTATACCACTTGTGCAAATAAGTCATTAATTTAGAGTTGCCACCCAATAAATGGAAAAGACAATTTGTGAAGCAATGGGTACAATCATGACAGGCAGGAGAAGGTATGTCTATGTCTCATATTTAAAAAAAAAATAGCTTGAGGTTTATATGGTTTATAGTTCATTTATTATGTGTTTGTGCTTATACATTTAATATGTCAATAGTCAGTGTTATAGCTATCACACAAAACTCTTTAAAGACACAAAATACAAAATAATACTGTTATTAAATGGAGACCGTTGACTTAAAACATGTTAGCAAAACTGGATCAATTCATTAATACAACCTTTAAATTGTAAATGTCAATTTACAATTGAGAAAATTATTTTGGAATTTATATGGGATATTTTACCTGGGATCTGTGGCAAAAGTATCATATTTATTACATTAAACTCACTATCCTACTTTGAAAAAGGCTGCCAATCAACACGAGTCAGCAACGCAACCGTAAATTAGAGAAAACAGTGGGGAGGAATAATCATGCAGATCCTGAGAACAGGGAACTTAAGGTCGCTGCGTTCATGATATGCATCAGGATATTGCCTATTCTAATCTGTAAACTGTATTGCATGGGTTTATTTAGCATACTGTAAAAACAATAGACAGATCTGTTTTATGCTGGCTGGTTTTTCCCATTTACACCCTGAGTTCACTCATTGATGCGAGGACACCCTTCTTAAAGTATTAACGATTCTACGTAAAAAGAATGCCGTCGCTATCCGTTTTGGCTGACCATTGTCTACCATTTAAATACTGAGTGACTGATTTTAACCCCATTAGGAACTGTGGTCTTATCTAAATTTCATACTGTCTACATGTTGGTAAGTGATATATACAAAAATGATAATAGGTAAATCATTACATGTCTGCCTGTCTTTGCTGTAAGTCAGGGAAGAGAATGTGTTATCTGTATTTATCCCTGTGTTATCTGACATTACACCTCTTCTTGGGAACTGAATGTGTTGTCTCTAATCAGTTGTATTATTTAAAGTGTGTCTTCTATTTGATTGACCTTAATCATATACCTTTAAAGGGCAGATGGAAATTGCAGCAAACGATGGATATCCATCTAGTACTGAATTTATATACTTGTGTGAACATGATGATCTGTATAAAGTAAGGTGTTGTTTCGTACTACTATAAACATTTATGATACATTTAAGTTACAAAAGAATGTAAAGACACAAAAAACTCAACTGAGCAGATACATTTTTACATTAAATACATTACTGAAAATACTAGTGAGTAATTTAATATACTGTACATATTAGGAGTCGAGAAGGAACTTTTTTCTTTTGGAGCACTGATAGAATATGGGGGTTTTTACAATACCCTGTTCCCAATCATCTTCAAGAATCCAAGACCAGAAAACAATAGGGTTAAAAAGAATGTCTAATATGTATACCACTGGAGGTAGATTCCCTATAGTTAAGTGAATTTTGATTGCGGGAACTCTTGTATCTACAAAGTTAAATGAAAATGAATCTGTCACTTTTATTCATTTTACATTTCAGTACACTAAATTAACCTATGTGATGGTGTTCACTCAAGTGCATCAAGTTGAATGCAGTTGTCTTTAATGTGGGGCAAAAGGGGTATGCAGCTGAAGTTTGCGGCAGCTATCCTGTGGACCCCATCTGTCTGCATTAAACGTGGTCTTATCACCTTAGCAACCACTAAGATGTTCCTAGTAATTCTTACGGTACATTATAAGATTGAAGCTCTTATCAGGCCTCACCTAGAGTATTGTGTACAGTTCTGGAGACCCCATCTCCAGAAGGATATTGGCACATTGGAGAGAGTTCAGACTGATAGGGCTTCCCCTTAAATCAGGAAAAATAGGCAGACCAGATGATCTGAATGGTTGTTATCTGCCATCAAATTCTATGTTCCTGGGAAGTGTCATGGTTCAAACCTTTCACTAGAATCACTTATTACACCTGGGCTCCTGGGCTTTCCTTTTTTGTGGCTCAGCACCAATTTTAAGGCACTGCCCAGTTTACCCATGAAGCTGCCCCACTGTCGAACTTTTGCCGACAGTGGGGATTATGGGCCAGTTTTGGGAGAAAGAGCTCCCATGGGGCATCCTGCATCTGAGTGTTTCCGTGGCGAATCTTTGGGGTAGGTGAGTGGGTGGCCATGCCTCTGAATTCACCCACTTTTTGCCACACGTCCCCTAAACAGGTGTCTCTATTTGGACACCTGAATTGTTGAGGGGGAATGCTATTGTCTACTCTAAGAAAATTAAATGACATCATTTGACATCATTCCTGACCTCATGTTTTATGTCAGTCTCTTGTTATTTGGTTAATTTATGTAGAATCCATCTAACCAAACTAAACAGAGAAGCTAGTGCATGCTTGATTTGGCTTCTTTTTGATCTTCTTTTCTAAGACATAATTTTTAAATGAGGGTTCCCTGCGGAACATAGAAATATAATTTTATTTTGTGTTTTTGGTCTTTTTTAATGTGCAAACGTGCAGCTAGTTCTGTATAAGGATGAGTGGGCAAACAAATAAAGCACATTTTCAATCTTTATTTCAACATATTTTCTGTAGTCTGTATAACCTTTGAGTGATTAAACATGCATTACTCATTCTATGTTTTAGTGTAATAAACCCTTACTTACTCGCTCCATTTACTGAAATATATATCACAAATGTGCTTGTAAGGGTTTCTTAAGGTGTGAATTTTACAACCAGGTACGTATGAAATACAAAATAGGGGTGTGGTGATTAACACGTCTGCCTCTAAAAGTGCCTATGATGTATGACACTTCATATATCAACACTGCATGAAAGAGACCATATAGAGGTGTCTTGGATGAGAACATGCAATTGAAGAAAAAAAAAATCAATAAAGGCCACACTTCTGCCTGGTACTGCTAATATATACAAGCTGGAGCCTGAAGTAATTGCCAGAATTTATGTAGAACATTGGGAAACCCGGATTTGTATGGCACCAAAGAAATGTCTATATTAAAAAGTGAAAGAAATTACTTAATTATTGTCTGTATTTCTAAATGGAGAGTGTTATGGTCAACATTATACATAATGCAAACATAATGCAAACAACACTATAAGATTATATTAGAAGAACAAAAATACATTTTGAGGAGATCACTGGAGATGCAGGTATATCCAACAGGAAAAATTATCCAACCAAAGAAATTGTATTAAAGACATGATGGTGTATAACATAATCCATAAAACATGTATGATTTAGCAGGATATGTGTTGAATTGGGTGGACCAGGGTCACTTTATATATGAGCCTTTTCAGATAATTAACCCCTTTATGACCACAAACACAGTCCAGGGACGTCTTTAACGCAGGGCAAAAAGGGCAGCTCCCCCGGGACCAATCATTCCTGGGGGGCCTATAGCAGGTGCCCCTGAAGCCCGCAGCAACCACTGTTGCAAGGGTCGCAACTGTGACCGGGCCCATCTCTAGGGGCCCTGGGTAACCCCCCAGGATCACTTCCCTATGGGCCCTGCTGAGTTCCTGCTTCCCCTGGATGGTAAAAGAGAAGTTGTTTGCACAGTGTGTGAGGAATGCAGAGGGAAGCTGCAGGCCCCTGCGGATGTGCAAGACCACCACCAAAAAATCAGTTGAGGTAAGAGGTGGGGAGGGTGTATGAATGAGAATTTGTGAATGAATATGTGTGAATGAATGAATGAGAATTTGTGAATGAGAATCGGTGGATGAATGAATGTGTGTGATAGCATGGATATGTAAGTGGAGGGCAGGTATAGCACAGGCAGGGTGTTTGGGGCAAGCATGGGACAGACAGACTGTTTGGGGCAAAGATGGCACAGGGAGGCTGTTTGGGACAAAGATGGCACAGGGATGCTGTTTGGGGCAAAGACGGCCCAGGCAGGCTGCTTGGGACAAAGATGGCACAAGCAGGTGGCATAATCAATCATGTATTACACTGCAATACAAATGACTGTAATATCACCCAAATATTTGTATTTTTTGAGATTCATTTCTTTACTTTTTAAAAGATTTTTTAGACACATTAGTACAGTCTATGCATTTACTAAAAAACAAAATGGCAGGTTTGTCAAGAACATACAATAAATCCAGGCCAGAATAATATTTGCAGGGTGCCTCTTTTTCAGTTTGTAGAAATGTTTTCAACTAATTATCCGTTATCAAATATGTTATGCATTGCAAAATTAGCTGAGAACCAATTACCGTATTTGCTCGATTATAAGACGAGGTTTTTTCCAGAGCAAATGCTCTGAAAAATACCCCTCGTCTTATAATCGGGGTCGTCTTCTAATCAGACCCCAAAAAAATGCTGGCGCCATGCTGCTTACCGGTCGCGAGCAGCGTCTCTTCTGTTAGAAGCAGGGCAGGAAGCTTGCAGCGTCCTCACAGAACTCTATCTCCCCCCTCCCTCCTCTGAGGGCGGGGCCAGAGAAGTTGCTACAGCCGGTCCCCTGCAGAAGTCTGCGAGTGGGAGATCTGCAGTTCAGGTGAGGGGGTGGGGGAGGGTTTTTGAGTATGTGTGAAGTGTGTGTGATTAAGGGAATGAATTAGTATTTAAATGTTTGTGAATGAGTGTGAGTGTGTGTGTGATAGCATGGATGTGTAAGGGGGGTGGGGGTTGTAGCATGGCATATGGAGGCTGTAATCCCACTGCTATCATCCCCAGGTTCCAGCATGTACTGGCTGCCTTGGCTTGATAGGAGTGTGATTGCTGTTAGCAGTTTGATATATATATATATATCAAACTGCTAACAGCAATCACACTCCTATCAAGCCAAGGCAGCCAGTACATGCTGGGTTAAAAGGCATATCATGGGGCTGAGTGGCATATAGGGGGTTAAAATGCATTTCTGGACCTCCAGAAATGCATTTTAACCCCCTATATGCCACTCAGCCCCATGATATGCCTATATACCTCCAGAAATGCTTTATACCCCCCTATATGCCACTCAGCCCCATGATATGCCTTTTAACCCCCTATATGCCAGAGTGGCATACAGGGGTATAAGGCATATCATGGGGCAGAGTGGCAAATAGGGGGGTATAAAGCATTTCTGGGGGCAGAGTGGCATAACTGGGGGGGGCAGGTTGGCAAATAAAAGGAAATTTAAAAAATATATTTTTCTCAATCATAGCTTTTATTAAACATGAAAATAATTTACATTAATTAATATTTACTGGTAAAACTTTTTCCCTATAGGGTAGTCTTATATTCAGGCTTTTTGTTTTTTTCCTAAATTAATATTTTGATTTTGGGGGGTCGTCTTATAATCGGGGTCGTCTTATAATCGAGCAAATACGGTATGCTGTTAAATGAATATTACGAGGTTATGTAGAAAGAACAGTTCTGGTGCAATCACCATAGCAACCAATTAAATTGTCCTGATGTCCTTTCTTGACTTTTAATACTTAGCAACAATGTTCCCTCTAATTTTTCTTAGGTGGTGTGTGCAGAAAATTTCTCTTGTGCAAAAATTTTCCCAGGGCCAAAATTTTGTGCGCACAATATGCTTCTGCAAATGTTAAATTTAAATTGTTATTCTATAATTTTGGTATAGCTCGCTCATGGTTAATAACGCTACATTATAGTGTGATAATGTAGTATTAGTTACACAACAGTATTACTTACTGTAATGTTTTTTAAAGGTGAAATTCTCACTGCATAAGTAAATTATGAGCGAATCACGAGCGGAGGCTCCAGGCCACATAAAGGATAAAAAAAAAATTGGGAAACACTGTTGTCCGCAGGGGCGTACCTAGAGTATTTGGCACCTGGGGCAGATCCTGTACGTGGGACCCCCACACACACACTTTAAAACTGCATAGCTTCTATCATTAGGCAAACATCGACAGGGGTACAGCATAACTGTTATCATTATTTACTAAGGCAGACATTGACGGTGGTACAACATAACACCTATCGCTATATACTGAGGCAGACATTGACGGTGTTACAGCATAACTGCTATCATTATATACTGAGGCAAACATTGACGGTGGTACAGCATAACTGCTATCATTATATACTGAGGCAAACATTGACGGTGGTACAGCATAACTGCTAACATTATATAGTGAGGCAAACATTGACAGTGGTACAGCATAACTGCTATCACTATATACTGAGGCAAACATTGACGGTGGTACAGCATAACTGCTATCATTATATACTGAGGCAAACACTGACAGTGGTACAGCAGAACATCTATCACTATATACTGAGGCACATATTGACCGTGGTACAACATAACACCTATCACTATACATTGAGCCAGACATTGACAATAATGCAGCATAACCCCAATCACTATATACTAAGCCAAACGTTGATGTGGTGTAGGCCTACCACTTTAGTGTCTGGCCTAGTATCTATCTATCTATATATATGTGCACCGAAATGAAAATTCTGGACCTGAAAATTTAGCATTCACTTGACTGAAACCGAAAATGACCCCCCCCACACCTTGAAAAAACAAAAAAAAACACTTTTATTAAAAGTAACACACCAAAATTAGACAAAAAAATCAATAACAATATATATATATATAATTAACAGCAATCACACTCCTATCATGCCCAGGTTCTAGCATGTACTGGTTGCTTGGGCATGATAGGAGTGGGATTGCTGTTAGCAATCATATATATATATATATATATATATATATATATATATATATATATATATATATTAATATTGTTATCGAATTTTTCTGTCCAATTTTGGTGTGTTACTTACTTTTAATAAAGGTGTGGTTAACACACCAAAATTGAACAAAAAAATATATAATTGCTAACAGCAATCCTATCATGCTCAGGCAGCCAGTACATGCTGGAACCTGAGCATGATAGGAATATGATTACAGCCTCCCTATGCCATGCTATCCCCCCCCCCACACACACTTACACATCCATGCTATCACACACACTCATTCACAAACATTCAGTTTAAACTACAGCATAACACCCATCACTCTCACACACTTACTAATTCACTCTCACAGAATGTTTTCCTACCTGTCACTTTTCCTCCTCTTCGTTCTTCCTCTTCTGTGTCCTCGCCTTCCTTTGCAGTGGAGGCGGTGGGTGTGGCTTCAGTGCTGTGCGCCGGGATATGACATCAAATCCCGACGCACAGCATCAGTTACCGCACGCATCGATAAGGAGCAGGATCGGAGGTATGCATTAGCAGACCTCCAGCTCCCTTGATTTTTTTAAAGACGGTTAGAGGGAGATCCTTGATCTCCCCAACCGAGCTTGCTCCTCTAGCGGCGGACATTACTGTCCGTCTCTGGAGGGGTGCCGTGCGCACAACCAGTAGCGGATCGCCCCCCCCTTTCGGTGCGCTACTGGTTGTGCGCACAATTTTTGTTCGTGTGCGCTCGCTCTGAAAGCTATGTGCGCGCGCACAAGAGCACAGCTTAGAGGGAGCACTGCTTAGCAAATGCTTCTTTACGTATAATACCAATAGCTGTTGTATCCTTTGTGGATCTAATATCCCCCAATAACCCCCCAAATCCAAAACGTAATGTAAACAAGTATCAATATGACGTCCAACAGTCCCAGACTAAAATGCACCCTGGCACCTAATAGCCAACGGACAATAAATGACGTATATTACAGCAATACATTTCAAAAGCAAAACATTTTATGCATGAAATCCATTTTTTTGGTACATTCACCTCCTTACATGCACAAGAACAGGTTTTGGTAAACGAGGGCTCAGATCTGTTAACACATACATTGCAAGGTGAAAAAGCCAGCATTAAATCATGCATTGGAAATGAGAATTAGCCTACTAACTGTTAAGGGAAAATTTATACGTGTCCCTGGAGGCCCGGTGACAACATAAGGCAGGTGTCTGATGGCTAACAGTTATCCTTTCTCAGCTGGTTGTTGTGTCTAATCAAAATTTCATGACTGATAAGATCGGCATGTCAGGTTTGGGTAGAAAATCTCTGCTTACTACGAATATAAAACAAAAGGAGACAGTACTTGGATATTGTGTAAGGAGACCAGAACTCTTATCTAATGCCGCATGCTTATAGAAAAGCAATCACCTAAACTAACAATACCCGTGCTCCTGAAAAATATAAAAAATGAACAATCAAACCCAGAATGCTCCTCTGCATTAACTAACTTGTTATTTATATACTATATATATATATATATATATATATATATATATATATATATATATATATATATATATATATATATATGCAGTACTGTGCAGGCAAGTGTAAAAAATGGTATAAAGTAAGAAAGCTTTCCAAAATAGATGTGAATAATACCGTATTTGCTCGATTATAAGACGACCCTGATAATAAGACGACCCCCCAAAATCTAAATATTAATTTAGGAAAAAAACAAAAAGCCTGAATATAAGACTACCCTATAGGAAAAAAGTTTTACTAGTAAATATTAATTCATGTAAACAATATTTTCATATTTAATAAAAGCTATGATTGAGAAAAATATATATTTTTTTATTTCCTTTTATTTGCCAACCTGCCCCCCCAGTTATGCACATCTGCCCCCAGGGTTGCCGCTCTGCCCCCAGAAATGCCTTATACCCCCTATTTGCCACTCTGCCCCATGATGTGCCTTTTAACCCTCTATATGCCACTCTGCCTCCAGAAATGTCTTATACCCTCCTATATGCCACTCTGCCCCATGATATGCCTTTTAGTCCCCTATATGCCATTAGAACCAAAAATAGAATGCTGGGCTATTAAAAGGTACATCTTTGGAAAATCTTGGCGTAAACTCATTTATAATGTTTCTAGGTATGATGATTATGTATATTATAGTTATTGAGGTCTAGTGTGTGTGTAGTACGTAGTTTTTCTTATACTTGATGTATTTTGACCTAGGCTGCCGAGGGAGGCAAGTTCAGTGGACTCCAGGTTCAGCCCATCTGCTGCATTATTGGGAATGGGTTCCACAGCAACAATAACCGTCCTTACATGTCTTTAAAACATCATATCTCGGTGCTTGGCATAGAGGACAGCTGCAGTGGAGTAAAGTTTTGGGGAGAAGGGTTGGCGGCTGGTATGATACCCTGTGTTAGATCTGAGGGCACCTCTCAACACCACCAAACTCTAAGCATACAAACCAGAACAAAAAGAGAAAATTGGCAATATGTTTCAGTTACGTTCACGTGATGAAATCACCTTGTTGAATTATTTGTGTGCAAATTAATCACTACATTAAACAGTTAAAAACTTTTTTCTTCTTCCATAATTCATCTGATTTCAGCTTTGATTCAACATAGGTGGCCTTTTAGGACCTAACTGTACTGTTAATAGAACTAAATGGCAGGTACCTCCTAGTTGTCTTTCTACAGTCTTGCAGAGTACGATTTAACTGTCTGCCTCCTATCTGAAAGCGATACCCTCGATATACCTTAGGTTTGCTAGTTCCTCATTATTTCTATGTGAACACGGAGCTGTCTATCCTCTACGCTCTTAACACTGTAGACATTTCACACACTCCTAATAACGTTGCAGAGGTCCCCATGGAAGGCAACACTTCTGGCTCAACGTTGAAAAGTCGTGCAGAATCAGCTGTGTTTTCCTGGTCTTTCTTCACTCTTTTTCCTGAGTTAAATAAAGTTGATCTTATTTTAGTCTGTACGTTTGTTGACAGCCTTTTAGATTCTACAGCTTTTAGAAAGAAAAAAAAAACCAAGAAGTGGAGTTTACACTCTTTATACCGGATCAGATTGGCCATTTAAAGTTTTTCCTTCGGGGGCTCAAAATTTAAAGCTAGAAATCTGCTAAACCTCTATTTAAAGATGCTCTCCTACAAGCAAAGTATTGTTGCATATAAAAAGTATTTCTAGTTCAAAACGTGTTTTTTTTTTTTACCATAGCAACCAATGAATCATTGGTTGTTATGGTGATAAGAACACCTTTAACATTTTGCACCCAAATAACATTTTACACTCAATTTCGTTTTAAAGTATTACTGACAATTTAAATAGATTTAATTTTTTTAGGGTGCACAAATATGGTTGATGACTTGTTTTAAAGGGACAGTTTACCGTGGCTGACAGCCCCCTAAAAAAGAAAAGACTGTGTGAGTGCTTAAATATTCATTCTTTAAAAATAAAGACCTGAGAAAAGCACTTACCTGAGCAAAAAACTGCAGCTCTGCAGCTGCCTCTGACAATTCTTGCCACTGATTGGCTTCTTGACGTTTAAAGGGCTTATAATGGTTGGTGTCTCCCTTTGAGAATAGTACAGAACTATTTCACTGAGGGTCTCAGCTAAGTGATTCAAGGAATGAACCTGGATTTTCAGCGACCTTCCACAGCTGGAAAATTGGGTAAAACCTATGCCTGTAGGTGTATGAGTTTTCATTTACAGGGGAAAATAAGAAGAAACATCAACAACGATCATATCCTATATGAAATGAATGGTAGTAGAAAACTGTTGCATGGTTCTTTATGCACTTGATCTACTGTAAAATATATCTGCTAAAGAAAATAATATAAAAACTATACTAAATAGCTTATTACTTAACCTGGCATCTATAAGAAAAGTGCTTAAAGTGATGCCATTATGATACCTGGGAACTTCTGGGCTCCGGCTACCCGGAACCTTCCCTTGCGGGATGTGGCCAGGACTGCCAACTGACGTCAATGGGCGGTCCCGTGACTTCGGTGGGCGTTCCCACTGACCTCAGTGGGAGGTCCCCCTGACATCAGTGGGAGTTCCCCGTTATGTGTGGGGGGGCGTTCTCTCTGACGTCAGTGGGAGTTCCCGCTGACGTCTGGCCGTTCCCGCTGATGTCGGGGCGTTCCCTCTGACAGCACTAGTCTTTTAACAGAGATGCTCTATTGAAAGGTAAAGCAATAAAAAGTCTTCTACTCTCCTGAGACAAAAGGATACAAAATGTGATCTCTGGTATTCGTTTGGAACTGAAGGACAGGACAGTTGTGTATAATGTTCCAGCTGTGAATGTTCTTAAGTATACAGTGTTTGCGAGAAGTGGAAAAGGTCTTGCTAAACTCTGGTATTTAGGAGACAGAACTGTTGAAGATCATTCTGCCATTGCCTGCAGAGGAGACAATGGACTGAAAGGTTGGCATATTGGAAAAAGAGAGTGGCAGCAAAGGGATATGTGCAACATCCTTGTACCCATGTAACTCTTTCAGACAGCCTTGTTTAACAGAACACCAGAAGGCAGGGTGTGGTAACTGAGATCAGACACTACCTTTGTGCTGGGATTTTCATCATAGACAGCTTTCTCACTAAAAAAAGCCCTCTTAGAAGAAGAAAGGATTCTCTGCTGATAACTAAGAAAAGAAAACGTGAAAAAAGATATAAACCGTACAAGAATACAATAAACACCTCAGAGCCCCCAACACTCAGTTTGTACCCCCTCCTCTTTTCCTCTGCTTCACGTAAGTCAAACCTGCTATGCTTGTGAACTCAGCAGTTCAAAGACTCCTCTGTTCTGTCTGCTTCTCATCATCCAAGCTGCGCGCTATAGGAGTCAGAACTGAGTCTGCCTTGCGCAGGAAATGCAAATCAAGCAGATGTTGCGACTTAAGTATTTTTTTCTCGTACAATTAACAAGGAATGAAAAAAAAAATGCAGAAAGAGCAGCAGATGAAACAATCAGCAATTATTATTTTTGTTGTCTGCGAAATGTGCTGTATCAGAGGAGCTTGGGAACAAAGTGGGAAAAAAAAGGGATTTTTAGCCTCTGCTTCTAAGCACGTCACTGGAGTTGAACAGATGGGATGGGGGCGTGAGCAGATGACAGTTTAGATGGGGTCTGCACATAGTTGTATGGCTAGTAAAGTGTTTTAAGATATAAGCATTTAGTAAAACCAAGGAACATCTTGTGCTGTCCTATAGAGGTGCAGGCAAATTAAGGTCCAATGATTTCATCGTCTTGCCTGGCTTAGCAAAATGTATGTGTATCGTTGTGGCTAGTACGGAGGAAAGATGAAATATACAATATGAACTTTTCAGACATCCCATTGTAAAACCATGAGCATTAATATTTAGTTGGTCCCACCTTTTGCGGCTATGACAGCCTCCTCACTCCTGGGAAGGCTTTTGGAGATTTTGGAGTATGGGATTTTGGAGTATGGGAATTTATGCCCATTCAGCCAAAAGTGTACTTGTAAGATCGGACACTAATATTGGAGGAGAAGCCCTGGCTTGCAATGGGTGTTATAACCCATCACAAAGGCCTCCAAAAGGGTTAAGGTCAGCGCTCTGTTCAGGCCACCCAAGCTTCCTGCACACCAAACTGGCCAAACCACATCTTTATGAATCTTGCTTTGTACATAAGGACAACATCATGCTGGAACAGAAGATTGCCTTCCCCAAACTGGTGCACAAAACTGGAAGCATACGATTGTCTAAAATGTCTTTGTATGCTGTAGTCTTAACATTACCCTTGTAGCCTAAACCCTGAAAAGCAGCCCTAGACCATTATCCCTCCTCCACTAGACTTGTACTAGGGACTATGCATTCTGGTAGGTTGCATTTTCCTGGCATCAACCAAACCTAGATTTGTCCATCAGATAATGAAGCACGAGTCATCACTCCAGAGAACATGTTTTTATTCAATACATCTTCTTTTAAAAATTTTGGAATGAAAGACAATTAGGAAATAACATATCATACAATCAATGACAATGTGATACAATCAATGTCAAAGAATAGCCTTCAGTTTGAAGTACAGTATAATAGTAAGAATTTCATGTAAAAAACAAAAAAAGAATATGTTTTTCAAACAATCATGAAGTCCCTGATAATCTTTTTTATATAACTATAAATATAATATAGATCATTAAAGATAAAAAGCAAATATTAAGGAATATGAATATATTAATAAAATTTAGAATGTAATAAAACAAATATTCACATAAAATGAGCTGAATGTGCTGCTGATTGGTCGGAGACTAATCAGCAGTCTCAGTAAAGTGAAAAAAGCAAAAATTGGTATCATAGGTAAGCTCTATCAATATATAATTTGTATTCATTAATTTGTTTACTTTTTTTTTTTTGTTTACACGTTTAGGTGGAAGGACTGAAGAAATAAGTTTCCATGAATCAAGTAAGTTAAAGATTATCATTAATCATACTTGCAGATAAAGAAGCCCATGTCTGATTATATAAATTAACTATATTTTTGAATTGAACGATATATTGCATGTTTTGATGTTTTAATTGTGGACTTAACCCTTTCATGACAAAGGCTGATTTTTTTTTTTTTTTACCCTTCGTGACAATGGCCGTTTTTACATTTCTGCGCTGCTCGTGTTTAGCTGTAATTTTACTGAACCCACACAAGTTATATATTGGGTTTTTTTTCAGGACAAGAAGGGCTTTCTTTAGATGTCATTTTTTTGATTGTATCATATTATTTACTATAAAAAATGATTTACTATAAAAAATATAAAATATGGTGAAAAAATTTGAAAAAAAACTGACTTTTACATGAAAAATCTTTTACTCATCTGTAAAAGCTAATGAAAAACCTGCTAAATAGATTCTACCATTTTTTTCTGCACG
Source organism: Spea bombifrons (assembly GCF_027358695.1). Classification (NCBI taxonomy): domain Eukaryota; kingdom Metazoa; phylum Chordata; class Amphibia; order Anura; family Pelobatidae; genus Spea; species Spea bombifrons. The sequence continues at coordinate 18,942,663 of NC_071090.1, read as the reverse complement.
TTATGGGGCAATAAGTACAGGTAGCCTTTTGCTATTTCAAAACCAATTTTTCCAAAGTGGGCCAATGCAATTTACCCCAGGGTAATTCAAGTGCCAGTATTTTAACTCTTTCCATGTACTAATTCTACCACCAGTCTTTGTCAAACTTTGTAGTCATTTTTTTTTCACACTTACTCAGGTATGAATTATCAGGTCCTGGTATAAAACACCCCAATATGTGTTCAGCAACACGTTCGCTTTCTGCACCCATTTGAAGTCATGATGGTCCTGGCACGTCAATTCTGGTTTACTCTTTGTTTTCAGGTGAAGTGCCTGGACCGTCAATTGTCATTAAGGGGTTAACGTTTGTTTCCACTTTCTGACTCTTCCCCTTTTTTCCAGCAAAGATGTTTTAAAAATGCCATGTGGTATATGGCCAATATAACCATCCCTGGCCTGATTTTCAGTTTGGAATACCTTAGAAGTTAAAATGAAATCTTAGTCCACATTGGTTCGATTTTATTACAAGACTAAAATATACATATGAGGGTACATTTTCTTCACAACCCTTCCAACACATGATGGGTATTATTGGAAACATATGGTGTATTTTATCTTGAGTAAGATGCCATCAAAACATTTTTTTTTTATTTCCATGTTGGAAAGGGGAAGTAAGACCTTATTCCATGTTTCTATTGCAAACAGTTGCCTATTTCGCCTTCCAGATTTAACATATATGATAATTTACCTTGTACCACTTGTTGATGTAAGAAAATAGAACACATTGACATAGCCCCTCTGGTGTTAGGAGCTTTTTTACATAAATAATTTGTGTATTTTATGCCACAGAAACCACATGAAACACATATGCAGGGATTCAATTAACAGGTAATGCTATTATTAGCACTTTCATTGCAATCATGAGAAATGGTCCAACACTTCACTTATCTAATGTGCTAAAATGTAGGAAGCCAGGTATATGTGTTTTAACATCTAAACGTACACTTCACTTATGTAATGTGCTAAAATGTAGGTAATTCAGTATATATATGTGTTTTAACAGGAAAGAGATCATGGAAATCTATCCTGTTTCAAGAGCAATAATGTGGAGGCTAAGTATTGAAGGTAGGACTAGTGTGATACCTGAACATCAACAGCAACATCTGATATTTGAAAATGAATTAAGGGGAACCATGACATCCAAGATTATTTACAATCTCAATTCATACATTTATGTGCAATATATTTTCATTTTGACCCTTTTAATATGAAAATTCCCTCTGTTATTTTCAGATACTTTCCAAGTGAACCCTGTACCAGCTTTAATTCCCACAAAGTATTAGAATGCTGAATTATATAAAATTAAAGATTCCGTTCCACTACAGCATTATAAGCCTAGTACTGGTAAATGCCCAAACCTGGCGCAGAACTACTTACTCAATAGGAAATCTTTTTCAATTAGATTAGAGTCATTGAGTGGATGACAGCGTCAACAATCAGAACATCTGCTAGGAGAGCAGACATCCAGGACATAAGACCATGTGCTGCTATGCACATTGGCACAATCTTATAATACTCTGTTTATGCCGTGAACTTTAGTCAGGTCATAGAGAGACACAAAATTAGGAAAAGTGGTTTTATACATCAAAAGGATCTCGTCCTGAGTGAAACATGGGAAGATAGTGGATAGTAGGGTTATAAGCCTTAATTCCTTGACTGCGACCTCTGCAACAGACTTACCCTGAGCTTAGCCCTGTCATAATATCGCCAAAGACAACTACAGTATGGGTTGCCAAGGGAAGGTAATTAAGAACTGTCTTGTGGACCTCCGAGACTTTCTTTCATCACTGAGTTTAACCAGCCATGGAGTAAAACAGATCCCTCATAATTTCAAGTACTGACCACAGACTAGCTATTGAGAGAGTCCATTCTGCTGGCTCGCCACAAATTTCTTTGAAGATGCAACTTACATTGTGAAACGACTCCAGAAACGAACTCTATTTTTTGTAAAATGTCAACTATTTATAAAATTCACATAATACTCTATTTTCTTCCAGCATTGGGTCTGGGATGTCGTGTGGCCTTATGGCATGACCTCAGTAATATATGATGTTTTTTGTGTAAACGGCCGGGCAGCAATACTCGGTTTTCTGAGTAGTTTCTTTCTGCTTTTATTTTTTAAGGGCAAATGTTAAATCGCAGTATTGGTTTTCCTGAGTAAAAAAACAAAACCTTTTCTTCTCTAAAAACTATAAGAGCATTTAGCTGCAGGGTACCTGCTCTCTTATTTTAGAAAGCTTGCTCTTATAACTCTTTTTAATAAGCTCTTATTACTTTCTTTGTCAGATTCTCTCTCTCTCAATATATATATATAAATATATATAATATATATATATATATATTATATATATATATATATATATATATATATACAATATATGGACAAAAGTATTGGGAGGCCTGACCATTACACCAACAGGGACTTTTATGAAGTTGCATTCTAAATACATAGACATTAATATGTGGTTGGCCCCCACTTTGCAGCTACAACCACAAGTGTTGCGATATAATGTGTGTGTGTGTGTATATATATATATATATATATATATATATATATATATATATATATATACATCCTTTTTTCATTTTACCATGTTCTCCCCTTGGTGACTAATATGTATTTTTTTTTTTTGGTTTCTCACAATAACTAAACCTAGTCACTGCTGTCATAGCAACCAGATGTAATGTTCGTCGGTGCTAACTATCTTATCAAAAAATAAGAAAATGGCTTTTTTTTTTTTTTTGCAGATTGTTTCAAGACCCTTCACGAGTCTGGACAGTAATGGAAATAAACAAGGTTTTATTTACGTGTTTGTATGCCTATGTCTTTCTCCTTTGGGGAAATGACAGGAGATTACCACGTTACAGCCAAGCATTAAAGGTGACACAACAGAGCGGGATTAAACCTTGACATTTTATTAATAAGCAGCTTTAAACTCTTTTTTTATTTGTTATATTCTTTTTTAACATGCTTTGAAATGAAACACAGGAATGCTATTTGTAGCAGCGGAGAAGGTCACTCTTACAGGAAGGACTATTAGAGGTATAATTCTAACACAATAATGGAATTGTGGTTTTTTTTCTGCTGATATGTTCATATCATTGTATACCACAGCAGAATCTTGGTTGAATGGTGACATTTAAATAAAGGATAGATATCACCAAGACCGCTATCGTGCTGTCCAGCTCTACCCAAAGGACCATATGTACTACTCGCATATACCACTTATTAATTTCAGCGTTATGCATTGTCACTCATCATTGTCACTTCTTGCCAAATTAGAATGCAGCAGTCTTATGATTGAAGATGTGAACACAATTGCTTTGGGTGCCTTAGCATCTTATTACATTTTTTGTACATTAAACATCTTGTCATGCAGAAGGACACCATATTTTGGTGACCAATGCCCCGCCATGGGAGGCAGGGCCAGAGGGAAAATTGCCCACCAGGTTGGTCAAAATTCTTAAAATTGGGCCAGGTCACTCTAGGAAACCAGATCTCAGTAAGGTGATGTAAGTAGCGCTACAGTTTGCAATGTGTGTGAACATGGTTGAAGGCTCCACACATGGTAAGTTGATGTATGCAGGGGCATGTTAAGGTAAATGAGGCAGAATTATTGGTTGTAAAGGGAGATTTTTTACCTCCAAAGGTACTGGTCAGTTTTCTTCTGCTTCCCTTGTTGTTTCTAGCACATACAGTATTGTACTGGTCATTGTGTGCAAATAACAGTCTGTGGGTACCTTTAGAGCAGCCATATTGTTTGGACATTCAACAGTGCTGGCCCAAAGAGTTACCAGTCTACCATCTGGAGACTCCTTCACAAAGTCGATAATCCATTCATGGTTACCTTATGGCCTCGTCTTGTTATACCGACATTTAATGGGAAAATCAATTCCTATCTTAGACCATTTGATGTTTCTCAAAAGTATTGAGCCATCAATATCATTCAGGACACAAGAGAGTCCCCAGACCCTGTGCTTTTAAACATCTGGTTAACATTAAAAAAGTTGTATTTTAAAATTTTCATAAAAATAGAGAGACTATGGCTTTTTGTTTGTTTATCGACACTATGCACGTAATAAAAGAGCAGTAGACTGAAAACAAGAGTACAGCGCCTTAAAATACAAATACCAGTTGTATGTTGAACTGTGGTAACCTGCTTCCTTGCATTGTCTTCTCTTAGTAATGCAGATAAAGGAGAGGCTAAAAGGACAGATATTTTATCCCCGGTAGGATAACCTAGCTCAGGTGGTTGGACAACAATTAATAACCTGTTTTCTTTTGGACTGAATGACTCAGGGGTTTTTCGATCGATAACATGTAGTCACTTCCAGGGCGGAATAACTCAAGGGACAGGTAAAAAAAACAAAACAAGATGACCTCCCTACCTGTTTTATTTGCGTCCACAACATAAACACAGCCAAGGGGCTATCGGTGTTTTTCTGAGACACCGTGTTCTGCCACCTTTCAGTATAAACAAACACTAACAATGATTTCTATTTATTAAATAAAGGCCAGGACGTAAGCAATAAAATAATATATATATATATATATATATATATAATGTGTGTGTGTGTGTGTGTAAACTTAATATTCCTCAGTTTATTTCTCATACCAAGTAAGTTATTTTTTCCCCCAAAAGATAAGTATTTAAGTTGATGTATTGATTAACTTTATAGGCTTTCTGGGTTGCAACCATTTGATGGCTTTTCAAGCTTTTACTTTCCTGTAGAAAATTAGGTTGCGATCTGACTTGGACCAGCCCACTCTCAGAGGGCAGGGAATAATGGGGTGACATAACATGATGTGGGAGAGAGTGAGGTGTCATAGGTGTGATGGGAGTGGGTTGTGATATGTGATAGGTGGGATGGCAGTGAAGTGTGATGTGTGTGAGTTGTGATGTGTGATAGGTATGATAGAAGTGATGTGTGATGAGAGTGATGTTTGATATATATGAGAGATGTGAGGGAGAAAGGTGTTGTGTGTGAAATGTGTGGTGGGTGATGGGTATAAGGGAGTCATGTGTGTGATGGGAGTGATGTGTGATGATTTAGTGAGTGTGTGTGTTTTAGTGTGCATATTTATTACCAAGGAGGGGGGGTAAAGGGCTGGGGGGGCACTTGGCTGGGCCTGGCCCTGAGCCAGAAGGTGCCAGCCTTCCCCTGCATATCTCTCTCTTAAGTTTACAACCCATCCCAGAATTCCATCATGTATTATAATATATATATAGAACAATACCTCTGTACTATTCATTGTATGAATGTAGTGTATTATAATCTTGCAGAGAGTTGTAATGTTTTATATAAAATAATGCCGTAGGGAGGCACAGAAGGCCGTTGTGATGTACACAACACCCTAGGCAGGAATTCAACTAACTCATTTATTGAATGTGGAAACTATAAACACCAAGATTTCCTGCTTTCCAATCAGAAGACAAGATACATACGATAACAAAATAAGCATTCTTCATGGTGGCTTTCCTCATCCGTGTAAAACAATAACATTTATGATATATGCCAAAAAGTCACATTATTCTACACGATAATGCACTTTGTGAGCCTATTGTTCATGGCGCCAGATTTTATGGATTTGATAAGCACCAGAAAGGTTTATGTTATAGATGCTTAAACTCATCCCCAAATATTCTGCAAATAATAGATCACAAGAATGAGTGTCACAACCAACATAAAAATGTTTCAAATGTTCAGCTTCTATAATACCGCATAGAAGGTGCGTATCTACAAGTGTAAATGTTCTAAATGTAACAGTGATTTCATTTGAAGACAATAGATAGCAATCTCTGCTTTGTTCTTCCAAGGTAAGCAAAACAGTCTGTGTGTGCTTCAGTTTGCCCTTCCTTCAATGAAACAAGCACTATTTGTAAATGAATCATCACTCTTCATTTACAATTTCACATTTTTTGGCTCCATGTAAGCATGTATATGTGTGTTCCCAGTGCAAGAGAAGTCCCTTCCTACAGACAAACTAACAAGTTAAAAAACAAACAAAGTTCTACTTATTAAGTAGCATATGTAGTAGAGGGCAGCCATATCCGAACTTACTGTTAATGATTTTTGTGCTATTAACCCTTGGTCACATGTGATTAGGTATTTTGCGCTAGTATATTTATGCTCTATAAGCAACTCACTTAACAGATAGTTCATATATTAAATATATATATATATAAATATATTATATACATATAAAAGATACAGATGCCTTTTATAAATCGGTAAAGACATTTTATGAGCGTATTAAATACATGAAACTGTGAAATGTAGGATTTTAGAGTGACGGGTCTCTATAACGTAATAAACACAGTAATTATACTTTATTAAATCAAGTGTAACTCACATAGGAAAATATTCATTAAAAAGTGTAATGTAAACACAAAATAAGCAGATGCAAATTTTCACATCAAACACTTTGTCTGAAATGACATACGAAACAGTGACACATGCTATAAAAAAAAAAACGGAATCCAATTTTAAACTATTTTGAGACATTATTGGCACCATATCCCTTGAGAGTTCATTAAAGTTCTCGGTGCCAATCAATTTGGTGGCTGCCAGGACAGTTTACTCAATTAACAGTACAAATGACCATTCAGTCTGGACATTCATCATACACATCTACACACATTTTGTGTTGGGAAATCACTGTTAGCACCACTTGGACTCTTTAGATCACAATGGCAATGTTATTGTAGAGTCCTCTAATAATTCAGTGTTGGCAGTTTCCGCAGGCTAAATTTAACATATCCACACACAATTTACCACCTGGGAATCAGCATTTTCTAACATATTTGGCTTTGCAAGCAAGTGATTCCTACAACTCAAGATGTGGACCTTGCAGCTGGCTGACATTCAAGGTCTGCACCATATGTCTTTAGCTTTCTCCCATTATGGCATGGATCTGCACATGTGTGAAAAAATAAAACGCAAGTGCAAATATGTGAAGATTTTATGTGTCAAGGCAGAAGGGTCCCACATCGTCCTGCAGTGGTCCCCCATCGATCTGACTGTGAGTCTCCTTCCTCTGAGCAGCCTAGCCCGCACTACCTGTGCACGCGCGTATGCTGGCAGGCACTCTCTTAAAGGGACCACAACCTATTTTTTGGTGGGAGATTTTTAGGGGCTTCTGGGACTCTATTTAAAGCCCTGCCTCACTAATATCCCTTGCTCAGTTGTCGAGTTTGTTCCTGCAACTCAGCGTTTGTTGGCTTGCTCCCTGCTGGTTCCTGAGTCCTGCACCAGTTTCCTTCCCTATTGCCTTCCCCAGTCTATTCCTTATCTGCTCTCATCTTGGCTCATATTTTGACTTCAGCTGTGTATTAACCCTTGGTACCCTGTTTCGTTCGATTAACCGTTGCTGACCCGGCTTCCCTTCTTACTGTGCTGTTCCTGTAACGATTAACGGTTGCTGACCTGCCTTGCCTCCTGACTACGCTGTTCCTATATGATTTACTGTTGCTGACCCGGCTTGCTTCCTGACTACGCTGCTCCTGTCCCGATTAACCGTTGCTGACCCGGCTTGCTTCCTGACTACGCCACTCCTGTACCAATTTACCGTTGCTGACCCGGCCTGCGACCTGATTACGCTACATTGGGGACTGATTGTCCGTTCCAGTACTTTCGGTGCTCATATCAGCTTCTCCTTGTTAACGGTTCCACCATCCCAAACCAAGGTAGGCTCTCCCTACTTACTTAACAGTCAGGCTCAGTATATATTGATAGGAGTTATGTTGTACCACCTGTCAAAATCTGAATAAATCACTGGGTTTGGGGAAGTTTGTTTATTTCTTTTTTGAAACTCTCTGCAGTTCTAATATCATTAAAATAACCTCTGTATAGATATAGTGGCGGGGCACAATTTTCTGTTCTTCCCTCGTGCATACAATGAGCTAGCTATGGCTTTGCCCCTCTTGTTCAGCGGCTGGATGTCACTGACACATTTATTGAAATGCTGTTTGGGGGGCAAAGATGTCACTGATTATCTGTTTGGGACCAAAATGGCACTGACAAGCAGTTTGGAGGCAAAAATGGTACTGAAGAACTGTTTGGAGGCAGAGCTAGCACTGTGTGACGAGAGTGATGTTACATGATGAACTCAGGGGGCCCAAAGAGGTGGAGTGAATAGAAAATGGGTGTGGTTAGAGGGGTTATGTTTACTAAGGGGAGGAGTTAGCAATATTGCCTCACCCACCTGGGGAGAGCCACAAAATGTTTTGTACCCAGGCGTCAGTGGTCCTGACAACTTTGTCTATATATAGCTACACTTAATCACATTTTTTAGTTGCTATGAAGCAATTATGATGCTAGGTCTGGAACATTTATAGAAGCAATTTTCATATTTAGCAAATAGCACAAAAATGTCTTGATAATTAAGCATTTTTGAAAGACAGTCATGGTTTTCAATGACCTCTTCAAAGATGGCAGGCAACCGGTGTCTATTGTATCAAAGCTGTAAGCTCAGCAATGAATAAAGAAACCACAGAAGGTCTTAAATTGGAACATGGAAGCCAGGGCTAATATTTGACAAGCACAAGAGTGGCAATGACTTTTACAGTTAGTGTCAATCTACACTTGTCAGGATTGTGACATGTTCTAAACTAGACCATTTTTGACTTGATCCATAGTATGAGGCTTGACACGGGGCAAAATAATCCTCATTATGGGAAATGACAGCTGCATTGTGTTAGCCTCTCATGCATGTGCCCCTTCTCGGCTCAGGAGCACCTCTCGGTACAAGTGAATATCTGAGCTTTGTGTCTTGTAATCCGGCACAGGGTGAACATCCTAAAGCTGCGCGAAGAATGGATTTCACGGCTTCTGTTCAGATAGCTGCTTTTCTTTCCATATACAGAGCAGGCGGCAAAGCCTGTGTCTCATTGACTTTTTTTTCCGAGGTAGTTTATTCCTAAAAGATTCAACTTAATGAATACTGTATTACAAAAGGCCAGTTTGCCTTATTTAGTCACCTCTGTTATATTTATGCCAATCTGCCCTGAGCTACATACCACGGGCATTAAAAAAATTACCTAATGCACTGCTATGTGACCCTTTGAGTGACAGATATGGTAGATTAACTACTCATTGTACAGAACATTTGGAGATCTGTGATTCCGGCACTTAATCCCTTCCTGCCATTCCTATTAATAGATTATATAGCAATGCATTAAAACTTTCTGATATGAACAAACATGTGTTTTCCTCTTTTCATCATAATACAATTTACAAACCACTCCCTTATTTAAATTACCTTTCAATTTGCTATGAAGAGAATAGAGAAATGAGTGGCACCAGGCCTGGACTGGCCATTTGGCACATCAGGCAAAATCCTGGTGAGCCACTGGCCTTCAGTGCTCCTGAAGCACTCTGCATGAGTTAAAAAAAAACATGACATGCAGCCACATATGTCCAGCTGACCGCCACACCATGGGCGTAGGAACCCCTAAAAATCTGGGGGGGATAGCATTTTTTCTGGTAGGGTATACCTGACCATTTCACCAACAGGGACTTTATGACATCACATTATAAATACAGAGACATTAATATGAAGTTGGTCCCCCTTTGCCTCTATAACGGCTTCCACTCTTCTGGGAACGATTTCCACAAGATTTTGGAGAGTTTCTGTGGGGAATTTTTGCAGCCATGCCTTTATGGGCCTTGTTTTGTACACTGGGGCAGTCATGATGGAATAGAAAAGGACCTTCCCCAAAACCGTTCCCACAAAGTTAGAAGCATAGTGCTGTCCAAAAAGGTATATCACCTTCAGCTCATAAAACGTTCTACTGGATGAATGGGAGAAAATTCCCACAGAAACAGAAAAATCTTACAACCACAGATGGACCCCACTGGACACGGCCACAGAGACTACTATGATGTATTGAAGGATCCATCTAAGACTCCTAACACGTCATGCACACAGGAACATATCCACACACTTAGACACTTGAATAACATACACACGCACACAATAATACACCCCAAAACATTCCCACCCTAATATACCTAGACACATGCCCACCATAACACACCTGGAAACATACTATCATACCCATAAAAACAGATGTGCACAATAACAAACCCACAAACATACGCTATCACACCCAGACACGCAAACACATCCTTCACTTACTCTGCCTACCCCTAGATTAACTCGTGGTGCTTTGTATTAGTGATGCCCTAGACCAAGTAGCACCCCGAAATATTCTCTTGTGTCCGAATGCTGTGACATACAGTGACACACATACTCATTTTAACCAGAAATAGGCCTGGATTTAACCCTAGGTGCCCCTGAGTTAAACATGTGTTACAGGGAATCATAATCTTCCCTTTAAGTACGACATGCCTGCTCATACACACATATACACTATCCATACACACATATACACTATCCATACACACATATACACTATCCATACACACATATACACTATCCATACACACATATGCACTGCCCTTACGCATGCCTGCCCACAAAAACACACACATACACTGCAATTGCCTGCACATACACACTTGCCAGTACTCACACATATGCACTACCCTTATACACGCCTGCCCAAACATACATAAACTGCTCACACACACACGCCTCCCCATAAATATACACTGCCTTTGCACATACTTACACAGACGTATACACTATAAGACAAATACACTCCTTATATACACACACATATACACTGCCCATACAGACGTACACATATACACTGCCCATACACACGTACACATATACACTGCCCATACACACGTACACATATACACTGCCCATACACACGTACACATATACACTGCCCATACACACATACACTGCCCATACACACATACACATATACACTGCCCATACACACGTACACATATACACTGCCCATACACACACATACACATATACACTGCCCATACACACGTACACTGCCCATACACATATACACTGCCCACACACATGTACACATATACACTGCCCATACACATATACACTGCCCATACACATATACACTGCCCATACACACGTACACATATACACTGCCCATACACATATACACTGTCCACACACACGTACACATATACACTGCCCATACACATATACACTGTCCACACACACGTACACATATACACACGTACACATATACACTGCCCATACACATATACACTGCCCATACACACGTGCACATATACACTGCCCATACACATATACACTGTCCACACACATATACACTGCCCATACACACGTACACATATACACTGCCCATACACATATACACTGTCCACACACACGTACACATATACACTGCCCATACACACGTACACATATACACTGCCCATACACATATACACTGCCCATACACACGTACACATATACACTGCCCGTACACATATACACTGCCCATACACATATACACTGCCCATACACATATACACTGCCCATACACATATACACTGCCCATACACACGTACACATATACACTGCCCATACACATATACACTGTTTTGCACATCAGACTGCCCCCTCGTTTTGCACATCAGACCCCCCCTCGTTTTGCACATCAGACCCCCCCCTCGTTTTGCACATCAGACCCCCCCTCGTTTTGCACATCAGACCCCCCCCTCGTTTTGCACATCAGACCCCCCCCTCGTTTTGCACATCAGACCCCCCCCCTCGTTTTGCACATCAGACCCCCCCCCTCGTTTTGCACATCAGACCCCCCCCCTCGTTTTGCACATCAGACCCCCCCCCTCGTTTTGCACATCAGACCCCCCCCCCTCGTTTTGCACATCTCTTACCTTTCTCTTCTTCTCTTCTGCTTTCTGCTTGCTCTTCCTCCTCCCCTTCTGGTGGTTTGCCGCTCTAGTGCAGTGCAGCTGCGCAGAGCTGTTTCTGCTGAGCGCCGGGGCTGGGATATAAACGTCATATCCCATCGCCCGGCACTCAGTGACAGACAGCACACCGGTAAGTGTTGGACTGGTTAGGGAAATCCCCAACCAGTCCTGCACGCTGCAGCTGCTGATCGGGCAGCTGTGCACCGAGGGCACTGGGGGGGATTGCTCTATTATCGGTCCCCCCCGCATGATTTCCTGGGGGGGATCTGTCCCCCCCGTCCCCCCCGGTTCCTACGCCCGTGCGCCACACCTATGTCATTAGTCGGCTGGCGGCCTTAAAGTGTGCCAGCCTCGTCATCCCCAGTCTGTTTGTCTGACTGGTCCTCTGGGACTGAATTGAAAACTGGTTGCTTTTCTGCCTGGCACTCAGAGTGTTAATGTACACTTATAAGAAAAAGGTGTAGAAATATGTTGGTTTAAGGTATACTTGCTTAGTTCTGAAATCCAAAATGGTTAACAAACGCTGGATCACTGTTTACATGAAAAAGGTAATGCACAATCCTGTAAAGCTTAAAGGCTTACGTGTTTTTTTTTCAGTCTACCAGCCTTGTCTGTTTGAAATGATCTCTGCTGCTTCATATCTATTCATCAGTGTATTGTCTACGCACATTACTACCAGACTAACCTCTTCAGTTGAACTATCTAAAGCCATCTCATCGTTACATTCCCTTGCTCTGTTTGCATCTACTCTGTCCAGTAGGTGGCAGTGGTAGTAATAACCAATGAATGCTATAATGTGTGGCTTGTATACAATATAGACAATCAAACACAACAGATTAATGGAGTTTTTTTTAAAAAAAATGTCCATTCATCATTGTATGATGATTGGTAGAGATGATATTCATATGTAGAGAGTAAGATTAGCAAGGTGCATCCGACTATATGCTTCTAGAGGCCCTGAATTAGGGAAGGTAAGCATGTGTCTAGCCTGTCAATTACCATAGATATATGGGGCAACATCTAAACATTCTATTTGAAACAAAATCCCTGTATGTTTGCATGGAGCCACAGCAATACGGTCTGCAACACTGAATTCCACAGTGTTTAACAAAGGTTTGCGCATCATACCTCCCAATTGTTTGACATTTTGTGGGTGGCAAAATCACTCGCAGTGGCGGTTGTGACCGCTCTGCTACGTCGAGGCATTACAGCAACACCGTTTGGGTGCAGAAAGTGAATGTAGATCACTTTCTGTAACCGTTTGAAGTTATAACGGTCCTGGCACATCAATTGTCGTTAACCCTTTGTTTTCAGGTGACATGCCTGGACCGTCAATTGTCATTAAGGGGTTAAAAAAAAAATTGTTACCAAGATTAGCTGTTTTTTTCCTATAGTTAATGTATTGAATGTGTTTCAAGTTATATATTACTGTACTTGTTTGCAAAAAAAGAGATGGGGAGACAGTGGGGTAGGGGATAGTAAAGAAAGAGGTATCTGATGGGGAAAAATGCCCATTTTATACCCAGATTTTTAGGGGTTCCTAAACCCATGCTGGTGTGTGTGTTTAGTCATCTGTTTCCTGGCACTTTATTTTTTGTAGGAATAAATTTGAAGAAATTTAATTTTTACTTATTCAGAGATAAAACACCCTCCTAAATTTTTAGTCACTTCAGAGGACAAAACTTTCTAGGCCCAGAAATCAGTGAGAGGAACAGTAAAGGTTTTATGTTATTTACTCTATTTCAATTAGCATATTTTATTCAAAAGGATTAGTGGCAGTAAATTGTGGCTTCAGGCATCACATGTATGATTACTTTTTTTAGTGTACTGAGGTACTCCTAATCCCATCACATTACAGCAATATGCGTTCGAAATTAAGGAAAAGATGGTCATGGATGGTGGGCTGATTCAGTGGTGCAACGGGCCACTTGACTAGACTTGCCCCCAGGCCGTAGGCTGCCAGCCCTACCCTGACACTATGAAGCACTTTAATGCAGGGAAGATGCCAACTGCGGATGGGGCGGCAGGAGGAGCTGCTATAGGTTGAGCCACAAGGACTCCATATCTACAAAAGTTAATATCTAAATACTTTTTTGTTGTTTCTATACACATTTATTGTGTAAGTTTGTAGAACACTGTGATACACTCATACCCAGCAATTGGAGCTCATAGTAAAGGAGGACCTCAAGGGAGTGAAGAGGAACATATCTATAATACTGCACTGCAAGAGTGCACTATTCTATAGCGTTAAAATTATTATACATCATAACATTTATCCCCAGGCAACAGCAGGTAAATGCAATAAATCGTAGCCATATTGTCTTGCTACATAGTTAATTACTCAGAAAATAGACAAAAGTATGTCAAATTTGACCTTTACAGGTATCTATATGTGTTGACCCAGATGACACCATTGATAATTTTGACTCACAGGGGTAAAAAAGAAAACATCATTCTCCTCTCCAAAGTCAGAATCTTTCATGAAAAGATCACGAATCAATACTATTTGTTCTAGATTTGTTCTGCCCTCTTTAGCTATAAAAGTATCAAACCTTTAGCAGTCTTTTTCCAAACAGTTTTATTAATCCTTTATTTCTGCTATTTCAGCTTTACACATTCAGTACTGGTGGTTAGTAACGCATTCGCAAAACATATCTTTACCATGCAGTTGTGATGGTTAAACCAGTTAACCGGTGAGAAAATAACTTAGATGCATAGCTGACATATACAACCACAAGCTATTTGTAAATAACGCTCTCCACCTGTAAAAATGGTCTGTTAACACCCTTCTGCGTCAGAAAGGCCTACCATGTCAACATTAAAACATAAAAGCCTAATATGCCTCCGTTATGAAATACACCACAGAGACTGAAAAATGGCAGGAAATGACAGCAGAAGAAAAATGGTGACAGCTCAAGATGTAATGACAACATACAAGATGCTGTAACAATACAGAAAAGCCAAAGATCAACTAGGAGACTGCAGTGAATGAAACGGCAACAGAAAGGTTATGATCCATTACCAAAGAATACCTCCAGGATATGGATGGCCATCAGGCCAGCTTCACCTATACTGTCATACTAGAAGCAGACATGTTTTCTTGCTGCAAACCCTTTAGAGAGGGTAATAGTTTGGTTCTCTTGAAACATATATAATGACACACATTAACAAAAGTGATCTAGTCGCCTGCAAATAAGTTTCAGGCTTCACTTTTAGATGAGGAACCTGGTAGCCAAGCACTCCCTATCTTGTTGGTGTGGTAAGCATTCGGCTGCAGTAGGTAATGGGAAAACGAGTAGGTATTTACCTAGAAATTTCTGCAGATTGATCCTAAAGTCTGCCCTGTACTGAGAATCAGTTGGGACATTACACTGGCCTTCAGCCATCGTGTTTTCCTTTATTAATTATATGTAACTTGTTGAATATTTAAGTTCAGGTGGCACTGCTAGACATGTTGCTTGGGGGGCCACAGGGCAGTTTTCACAATGGGGTCCGGTGGTTTCTAGTTACGCTGTCCCTTCATTATTCTTACTTCCCTAAAACACAAGAGATAATTTAAACATATTCAGTGTAAGGGACTTTGAATAGGAACACAGCTTGTATCTTCCCTCACTGCAAGGAAGAAAATTAACCAGTTGTGATTCAGCATCAGCTAAGCTCTGCTTGAGGTAATAGGCATTGGGAAGATTCCAAATTTCTGGCTGAATTGAAAAAATGAGTAATGGTATTAATTATATATATTAAATATTATGACGCAATCTTATATTGCTAAAAACCCAGCTGTTCAGAGAAGCATGCTCTTTCTCCTCTGAATACTCAAAACCTGCATTCTGGATGAAATCATCTGTTCCCCTCACCTATAAGATCTCCACCCCACTGACGTCTCCACATGACCTTCTCTTCAGTCGAATTATCTTCACTGAATATTCCCTCTGAGGGGAAAGAGCATATTTCACCTAAATAAAAAGGAATATAAACTCACTTGTGAAATTTCCCACTGGGGAATACAAATCGCTGGTGTCAAATATCCTGTGGTGAGCCAGTGAAGAGCAAAATGAAGCTAGTGGCACTAATCATTTGAGAAGATCTATTTTTTCAATCTTCCATTAGTCATAGAGACACCATTCTTTGTAAAACAGTCATAGGCATTAGCTAACGATATAAATGAAGTAATAAGCTAACAAGGGCTATAACAGAAGGGGAGGGGGCATCATATTCCAATCTGCACACTGGCGTAACTACAGGGACTGCGACACAGCCAGTGCCTCTAGGAGGCCCAGTGCAACCCCTGTGACCCCTTGTTCCTATATCGATTCAAAATATTTGAATTCTAAATTATTATGACCTGGCACAGGGAGACCGGAACGTATCGGGATCACGTTACATCACGTGACCCCGAGGTGAAAACTGGGCTGCTCTCAGCGTGCAAGCAGCCGGATAGCAAGCTGCAGGAGCAGGGAGAGGTAAGCAGGGGTGGGGTTTGTTTGTATGTGTGAGTGTGAGCATGGATGTATAATTGTGTGTGTATGTGAGCATGGATGTGTAATTATGTGTGTGCATGCTTGTCTAATTGTGTGTGAGCACGGATGTGTATTTCTGTGTGAGCAGAGATATGAACTTGTGTGTGAGCATGGATGTTTACGTGTGTGTGTGAGCATGGATGTGTAACAATGTGTGTGCATGGTTGTGTAATTGTGTGTGTGAGCATGGATGTGTATTTGTGTGTGAGCAGAGATGTGAACTTGTGTGTGTGTGTGTGAGCATGGATGTTTACGTGTGTGTATGAGTGTCAGGAACCACTTTTTCGCTGCCTGAACTATGGCTTTTTTATACCTGTGGCATTTAAATCTGATACCACTAGTGGCCACCCTCCGCCCTCTGGAACACTCAGAACTGAATTACTAGGATCAGGTGTGCCTTGTTACCTGGATTACCCTGCCTTTATGAACCTGCCCTGCCCTTCCGTCAGGGCCTTTGTATTGAAGTCTGTGGACCTTTCTGCTGTGGCTCTGCACCTGTACCGTTCCTGGTTACCTGCTTTGTGTCCTAATCAAGTGGATTCCCTGCTTTGTGCCTAGTCAAGTGGATTCCCTGCTTAGTGTCCTGCCCAAGCGGACTCTGTGCCTTTCGTGCCCTTCCAACTGGGCTCTGTGCCTTTCTTGCCCTTCCAAGCGGACTCCCTGCCTAAAGACTTATTACCGGTATTTATTTATCCTGCCATACGTCCGGTTTCTTGCTTACAGACTGTATAACCCTTGTTTGCTTGTCCTGTTATATACATACAATACATTGCATTACCTGGATTTCTGCTTGTGGTGTCTTTGTATAATCATGCACCGTGGGTTACAGAATGAACCCCAAGTATCCCCTGCACATGGGCTCCTACCCGACCTGATCACCCGAGTCCTGATAATGAGCATGGATGTGCAATTGTGTGTGTCAGCATGAATGTGTAATTGTGTATTCGTGTAAGCATGGATGTGGATGTGTGTGTGTGAGCATGGATGTGTAAATGTGTGTGTGAGAATGGGTGTGTACTTTTGTGCGAGCGTGGATGTTTACGTGTGTGTGTGTGTGTGTGAGAGAGCATGGATGTGTAACTGTGTGTGTGTGTGTGAGCATGGGTGGGTAATTCTGTGTGTGTGAGCATGGATGTTTACATGTGTGTGAGCATGGATTGTAATTGTGTGTGTGTGAGCATGGATCTGTAATTGTGTGTGAGCATTGATGTGTAATTGTGTGTGTAAGCATGGATGTCGACGTGTATGAACATGGATGTGTAATTGATGGCAGAGACCAGCTGTTGGGGGGCTCTGGGGCAAATTTCGCACCATGGCCCTGTGGTTTCTAGTTACGCCCCTGAACGGACAGGACTATGGCCAGAGATGCACTTTAAAGACAATGACGACAAAGCATTGCTCAGAATCACATCTTGCTTGGTGCATCACAGGATTTCTACATGTTGGCAGCATTAGACATTAGACATGTCAATCTAGCTTTATGTCAAAAGTGCAATAATACAAATGTCTTCTCTTTCATAAGCTGGACATAAACTCATCCTAATGTATGCACAAAATGCTGCATTAGTACAGACATATGTGAGACTTAACCACAATTAGTGAATGTCCAAACAAGCAGACTTTGTCTTACCTGAAAGAACAATCTCCCTAGGTTTCATGAACTGGAGATCTTTTCCTTTCAATGACTAATGAGAATCAATCACTCAGATGTGTGTTTGGCTTCTGTGGATGTCTATGTCTGATTATTCTTCCGGCAGCTGATTGAAAATTAAGGAAGGGTGTTTTATATAGGAAAACTTATTTTCTAAAACTTTGTACTTTGAAATCAAAACTTGAGATGTTTTCATTTACATAAAATGTATTCTCCTTCAATCAGAAAGCTGTTTACTGTGTATTTTTTCATGACATATCTTGGATATGCTGTTACCTGAATTTTTTCCAGTTTTGTAGTCCATGGTTTTATGCTCAAAAACAGCAGGAACAGAGAGACACAGAAGGTTGTGCATTCATTGAGTTGTGTCCATACAGGGCTAGTCTGGGGATAAAGATCATCCATGGCATTTTAAGGCCAGTGGCTGATTAATGATGTAACTGTACATAAGTGTCCATAAGTGTCCAGCTGGCGGACAAATAGAGAAGGACCTGGATTGACTCTTGAGCGACAACAATTTGAATGATATCATTGGCACCAGCCCAATTTGGGTTTATTCCTATTGTGCCGGGTATGTTTATGATTGTGTTGTGTCGTTGTGTATCCCCTTTCTTCATATGTGCTATGTCTAGTGTTGGATTTAGACCCGAGGTCAAATAATCTTTTGCATGCCATAATCATGTTTGTAAGTAAAAACAAGAACAGTAGGAGAGGACTGTCTAGATGGGGATGAGTTGATATGGTCTGGATGATCTGTAGAGGTTGTTGATCATTAGGATGATGGTTGAGAGTGCCGGGAGGAAAGGTTGTATACTTTTTGAGAAAAGCAGGTTTTCAAACAGCTTTTGGAAGCTGTGTACAAGGGAGAAAGTCTGAAGGAATGGGGAAGAAAATTGTACAGAAGGTGTAGAGCACGGGTGAAATCCTGCTGACTGCACGGGAGATGTTGTTGCAGTTAAGTGCAGTTTAACTCCAGTGGAACTCTCATCTGTCCACTCCAGGTCGCAGGAGCAGCATTGCAACACGCCACACTCCCTGCCCACTTCCCCTCCAACCACAGAGGTGTGTTGCAATCCTACATCAGCAGAACTGCTGACATTGGATGTTCCCAGGTATGCTTATAATAGACCAGCAAGCAGCATTAAAATGGCTGCCTCAGAATATTTCATAAAGTTGGGTACATTTAATGCTTTAGGGTAGTTAGATCTTGCTGAGTATTATGTTTAACAGATCAGGAAGAATAACAGAGCTGATTTAGTGGATGGGAATTCATAGGTTCAGGATAGAGGTTTTTGGGCTCTAAACTTGAGATCACAGCCCATGATTCAGCATCATTAGGGGCTGCTTTATTGGGCATAGAATATCATTAGCGTAAAGTGCCCAGGGTTCAGGTCAGTGTGGATTGGGCAGAAGGAATTTGGGGCAGGCGCTGGTGAGCAGAAATTCTGGGAGGTGTATTAAAGGTAGCGCTTCACTGAATTCATTCCCTGCCACCCTCCAAATTTTATTCCATTTCAGGTCAGCATCAGCACTGCCATAGAGTGTCCCTGCAGCCTGGCATCAGTGCATACTTCATCTGTCTGCGGTACAGCTAGTTTGGGTAGCAAGTGCATTAGCAGCTAAGTGCAGGGCTCGCCATGGGCTGGATCCCTCGTGAGTAGCAACTACTGCATCAACAGTGCACAGGAAAGTTATGCTGGTGTCAGTAGTCTTAGGGACCCCAGCCAGTCATCAAGTTCACATCAGTTAGCAAGTTCAAGCTAATTTGTTTTATTGGTTCATACGTTTATTACAGTTTGCCTTGAAAACAATTGTCACATAGTACAATACACTGTGGCCTTTATCATCACGTCTCTGTGTTTGTTTCATTTTTTATATATTTAATAGCCATATTTACATTGCACCAGTCACGGCACCTCATTATGAGACAACTGTCAGGCTCTTAGCTATAGATCACAGAAAGCAGAAGGATGTTCTATTAAATAGCTTCCTTTCTATTTGTGACATGTTCTCCTTTTATGACATATTTTCTGTGATCCTCAGACTCACTCATCTGTTGTCAAGGTGTGTTATAAATATGAACCAGGGGTGAACAACCTCTATGAGCGAAGCTTATTAATAATTTGATGTGGATCGCTGCAGTTCATCAGGGAAAGAGTTAAAATAAAGTGCTGGAAAGCAGCATTCCCCAACATTTTAAAAAATGCATGAGCCTCTCATACATTTTTGTGTGTTTATTATAATGCCTTTCTCCATGCTTTCATTTGGGTACAAAAGTGATGGATTAGCTGAGGTTCCTCTTTAGCTGTGTAATATCTTTGAAGTGGCAGATCAAGCCATTAGCTATTTGTCTTCTGGTGAGAAGTCTTGTCAGGGCAGCCAAAATAATTTTAAATTACCATCGTTTGAGGAGCAAAAAAAGGTAGCCCTTGACAGCACAAAAGGGTGGTTCATTGGCACGTTCCTTAATTTGTTTAAGTGAACTCACAGCCTCATACCACAGATGCCCTAGGGGTATGTGCGTGTTACAAAGAATCCAGAAATTTACCTCATTCCCCAATGTCCCATCAAACTAAGGAGCTTCCTCTGCTATGTGACAAATAGATGATCATATATTTGTCCCCTCTGGCCAGATGAAAATATATATTGCACAATTCGCATTCCTAGGTCATAAAGGCGAGATCCGAAGCAGCTTAGATACAAATATTAATTTGCTTCCTGTTATTAGGTGATACATTTTCGTTTAGTTTCAATGACAACATAAATATCTGCTGTACCAATAGATTTTCTCATTGAAGAACATTCATTGTGTCCCATATATATATATATATATAATATATATATATATATATCTACACACATAATATATTATATACATTCAGGCACTCTGAATGGCAGGAGTGCATCAGTGCAGGGGGTAAAGTCTATGCCGACTGAATGGGCACATATTTCATGCTCCGGCCTCTCATGCTGTTTTGGAAGTGCAAAGATTGCACTGTTTTAGAAGTGCAACATGGCTTTATGCACAAAAATTGGCTCTGGCAATCTGTTTTGGCACAAAAGATGGCACTGGCAAGCTGTTTTGGGGACATATATGACACCGACAAGCTGTTTTGGCACAAAGAAAGTGCTGGCAAGCTGTTTGGGCACAAAGCAGGCACCAACAAGCTGTTGGGGAACAAAGCAAGCACCGATGAGCTGTTTGAGCACAAATATGGCACTGACAAGCTGTTTGAAGTCAGAATGCATTCTTGACTTTACTTGCTGCCTGTTCTATTTAAGCATTATATAGAGCTGCTGCATCCCTTCACTCATATTGGCACCTTAGTCTATGTTTTGGCTTCTTCAAAGACAGGGTCAGAAGTCTGGGCCAGTGCTAAATCCAGACAGTGAATTTAACAATAATATCAGAAGGCTGCCCACAATGTTGGTTCTCATTTAAACGCTGCTCCAATAGCAAAAAGATAAGTTTGCTTATAATGTGTAGGGATGATAAACACTTTGACCTCAAGCACCTTAAAATCATAAACCTTGAACAACATTGTTTAAACAAACTTAAAACACCTAAGATTGTTTCTACATTTTCCATTGGGACCATCCCAAAATTAACAGATGTTATTTCTACAGAGAGATTGCACCAGAGAAAAGACCTCCTCCTCAACTTACCTCTCAACAAGCAAGACATACTGCAAGGAACAATTGTATTAGATACACATCTCTGGAATGCCTTAATTCTACCTATTAGGACTACCGAAGGCCACCTCACATTCAGGCAGAAATAAAGACAAGTTTAAGACAAGGCATTCTATCTTAATCTCTCATGCCCTTCCCTGGCAATCCCCCCCCTACACTCTTTCCCTCTTGAGTACCCTTTAAGCTCCTGTCTCCCTGTACCGGTTCAAAATAATAGTTTGAAATAGTTTAGAAAGGGTCCTTTTGATCTGGAGCGGTGTCGTCCAGGTCGGAATGGCCCATGTGTGAGGCTGCAAGGCAGGTACAATGGTAGAGTTCGGTATGCAGGTACGTACCCCAGGAATCAGCAGATAGGGCAGGCAAGAATAAGCCGAAGTCAGGAACTAAGCCATGGTCAGGGAAAATAGCGAGCTGCGAGGTCAAAATCCGAAGCCAGAGTCAGGAAACCAAAATATCAGGAACGCCGTTAAGTAGCCAAGGGTCGGGATGTAGAGAGCAGCAGAGTCGAGGGCAAGCCGGATTTGGTACACAGAAATCGTCAGGAATAATCAAAAATGCACTAGAGCTCGAATAGAAGAACAATCACTGAGCACTGAGCTAATCTCAGTGCTCAGTTTTGAAACTTGCCGCCTGGGGGAAGCCTCGCCCCCAGCCGTGACATCATCCGTGCGCGTACCCCGGTGTCTCCATTCGGGGACGCATAAAGTTTGTGGAGGGCGCGCGCCTAGCGGCAGACATGCTAACGGAGGTGGAGGAAGCTGGAGACGCGCCGCAGGATCCGGTACCCGCGGGCATCGGGTATTCAGGTGAGTCACTTCGGCGGACCCGGAGTTGCGGACCCTGACACCATGTGGATGTATGGATGTGTGTGAGCATGGAACTGTATTTGCTATTATTTTATTATTATGTATTGTTTTATAAAGCACCCACAAATTCCGTAGCGCTGTACAATGGGTGGACAGGACACAACAAGTAGTATGTAACATAACAATTTGACTTACAGAGATAACAGGTGAGGAGGGCCCTGCATGAGCATGCATGTGTTATTTTGTGTGTGAGCATGCATGTGTTCTTTTGTGTGTGAGCAGGGATGTGTACTTGTGTGTGTGTGCTGGGATGTGTACTTGTGTGTGTGTGTGTGAGCTGGGATGTGTAAGTGAGGTGAGGTGAAGTGTGTTAGTGAGTCTGAGTAAGTGTGTGTAATTTGTGTAAGTGTGTTTACATTTGTTGTATGTTGGAAGGGGGAGCAAAGGTGAAAAAGGGCACAGACAAGTTGTTTGGGGGCAATGATGGCACAGACTAGCCGTTGGGGGGCTGGGGGGCAATTTTCACACCAGGGCCCTGTGGTCCCAATCATCGAGACAGCCAATAGGCAGGACACAAACCTGATTGTTGGTACATACCCTGGGTAAACCTCTAGTGGTGATCCCTTATAGAGGGGTTTACTGAGCGGAGTTTGCAAGATAGGTGTGGTGTTAATTTCTTTTGCTTCAATAATTATTTCAATTGCCCATCACTTGCAAGTTTATCCAGTGAGAAGGTCTGATCTGGCTCTGTATAATGCACAATTCAATGTGTAAAGAACCTTTACTGATATAACTTTACACTTTACAGGGCCAGGCAAGCTCCTTGTGCAGCAGACGCTCACTGGAGTTGGCTCTTAGTAATGTATAGTGTTCTTGACAGGGGAAGCCCTGGCTCTCGGGCTATGTCATCCCCAATTAACCCCCCAAATAAAACACAGACACCAAATGTGGGATGAAAAGGCCACAGCCGATTTATTAATGTCATTGCCACGCAACCTGTTAACATAAAAGGTGCATTAACATGGCAATGACCCAGATACAACAGAACACCCCTAAGCTTGCCAGGACCAACCGGGGCTGAACCATAAGCATCACCTTATGGGAGGGCATCCCATGATGCCCCACCCGAGGTTCCAGCAACACGCCCAGCCAGGACACTTTAACACCAGTTAAACAAAGCAAAGAAAAATTAGTAAACAAGATCACCATAATAACAGGAAACATCATAAAATAAAGGAAGGGAGGGTGGTTCAAAAACACCGGGTAAGCTGGCACAACAAAAAGCCCAGAACCCCCCTATGCCCCAACCTTATATACCCCTCACTTCTTCCTCCTCCCCACTGAACTTTCTTTGACCCCCTGACCTAGCCCTGCTCTACATCCCTGTCAAGGCCCCCTCCATTCTATTCAGACTGCGTGGGCATCAGTATAAGGGACGCCATCTACAAAAGCAACCTTGGATCTTATATATTTTTTAGTAAATTGTGAGTTAAAGAATGTAAATCCATCATAGTTACTATATCATTTGAGACTTTTTTTATTATGTGGCTTTTTTTGTCCATCTAACAGAAAGTGATTGGTTCATGTTACTTCCTGGCTTCTAGAAGCTGATTTTGATATAATAAAGTATTAGTTTAAACTCAGAGATTATCCTAGAACCACCAGGCTTTTACTAAAGTCTTTAATCCCAGTATGATCCTAATTCTGGAGCTTGCCACTGCATTAAAAATCATAAATAATATGACTGGCATATAGGGCTGGATCACCAAATATTTTTTTTCTTTCGGGTTGTCCTGTGGCTACATCTTTATACCTTGTTTATGATAAAATCTGATGAAAAGAAACTACTTAAAGAATTATGTAAGGAACTGATTACACCGATAACATAACAAAACAAAGAAGCAGCAATTTTGAATATTTGTTGTAATTTGGCAGGTAAAAAATTGACCAATATTTCTTCTGACTTTTACAATTTTAGCGGATGCGGAGCGAATTTTGGAATCAAGTGGCATTTGGATTACAATGATTCTTTAACCCCTTAATGACAATTGACGGTCCGGCCCCATCACCTGAAAACAAGGGGGTTAATTGACGTGCCAGGACCAACATGACTTCAAACAGGTCAAATCTATGTTCTCTTTCTGCACCCAAACGGTGCCTGGCCCCTCCCCTGGGCGTCAACTGTATGGCGGTGGACGTCCGTTTTAAAAGAGTTTAGTAGCCTTCGAAACTTCAATGTTTTCGCTGAAATGCCTCAATCACTGAACTCCCACCCCAGGATGCGCTGTACCGTTCCATAGAGTGGTTTTGTCCTAAATAAAAAAAACAATGGAGTTGAAAAGAGTTCTCAGGAGGGTCTCTCCAGACCCTCCCGAGAATCTGGCTCCAATGGAGTCCAGCTTTCTGATTAGTAAAATAAATGAAAAAAATAATAATAAGGAAAAAAATTGTTAAAATGTAAAAATAATTTCCCACTGATGTCACCATCAGGGGAACCTTCAAGTTCCAAAAAAATGTAAACAATAATAAAATAAAAAGGAAAAAAAAAAAATATATATATATATATATATATGAAAAACATATTTTAATGAGCAAGTCCTAAAATTAGCGCTTTAGCTTAAAACAATTCTTGCATGGAAAGAGTTAAAATACTGGCATCTACTGGCACGTCTAATTTCTAATTTGAAAAATGCACATGCCCCAAATGTGGCCGTTTAGCCCCTCAAAACCCATGCATGTGGAGTATCACTGCACTCAGGAGATGTTGCTGAACATATATTGGATATATAAAGGAAAAATATACTGCAATCTTTTAAAAAATGCTGGTGGTAAAATGTGTGCATGCAAAGAGTTAAAATACCAGCATTTGAAATACCCTGGGGCGTCTAGTTTTAAAAAATATATGGTTTTTCTAGGGCACACTGAAATGGCCCGGCTCAAAGATGTACCAAATAGGGCATGGGCAGTGGATCACCACATGTCAAAGTTTAACATTGAAAATTGCGCATTCCCCAAATGTGGCCCTTTTGCCCCAAACAGCCAGGCAAACCCATTCATACGGGGTATCACTGTACTCAGGAGATGTTGCTGAACACATATTGGGGTGTTTTATGACACCGCTTCCTCGGGATCACCTCAAAATAGTGTCTCTTTGTCAGGTGGGCATTGCTGGCTATAGAACTGTATAGAGGCGCCGGGCTGTCTGGTAGTTGATGGGATTTATGTTGATCTAATTATGTTTGTGTGTATAAATATCTGTGCTGTTCCCAATAAACCTAGTTCTCGACTAGTGCTTGGTTGAAAACACAGGGTTAATCCCTTGAGCAATTGAGCTGTCAGTGGCAAGGATGATCTCTACTGCGTAGCTGCTTAGTAGGAGTATGGCTCTCTGTCACATTTTTCACAAACCAACACACCTGCCACAAGGATTTACAGTGGATCATGTAATGTATTTTGCAACATACACCAGAGGCTAGAGACTGAATAAACCATGACCGCCGTAGTCATCTACAGTAAGAGGTACACAAGCAGTACCACTTTGTGATCATCATTGTCTACTGAAGTAACAAGTTCCATATGTTTTCTTTATTCTCCACAGCATACTGCAAAAATAAATGGAAAAGTTGTATGTGTTCAGTATTGACTTCCAGGAAATTTACAGCTGATTCCTCCTGAAATAAATTTGGAGTAAAAAGCAAGGTATCTGAAAACACTTCTAGCAGATCATCACTCTATATTTATTTTTAAACTCTGTCATAGAGCCGACTTTGAACATTGAAACCATTACATCTTATAAGCCCAAACTGCAGACGTTTTTACATTCTCCTAAAATCTTGAAAAATACAAGGAGACATCTCCAGAGATTATAAAAATAAAGAACGGCTGTGGGAGAGAAAAACACACACACTAAAAAGTTGTGTTTTAAAATAAAGCATTAAAAATGAAGGTGTTGAAAGGCTTAGCTGATTTAGGTTGGCATCAGAAGTGCAACTTCATCAAGCTGTTGGGTGGAACTGTGTGTGCATTTTATTACGCTGACTGTAAAACGGAGGACGTTTAATAGCTGGAATTCTACTTCAATGTTTTGGCTGCAGAACATGGTCGAAAACCCATTGAGACGTTGGCAGGTGGAATGATTTAATCATATTACAGTAATATATGTTTAGGAAATTTACATTAAGTGCAAGGTTTCCGATGTTAGATTGATCAATATTTCCAATTTTAAAAGATATTTATGGGATATGCTTAAGGAGATCCACATTAAAAGCTGATGACAGCTATACGTATGGGTGTTTGTAAGTGGTTTAATTTATGTGTCTGGCAAGCATAAAATATTTTTTGGTTCAAATTTACTAAGGATATGGATACAACACAAAGCTAATGTGGACCACATCACCTTTGTGCATTTGCCAAGGGGAGGAGACAATGTGAAGCATAGACCCCAATAAAGGCTACATTTGCCGTGGTCCCCGATAGCCAAGACAGAAGCCTGGTTGTCGGCACTGTCCTGACAAACTTGGGAGTTTTAGCAGCTATGTGAGTTGGTGCAGTTGAGAGAGATTTGTTTCAGTTGTTGAACCACTGTGACATTGGAATCTTCTAAAACCTTACAAATAAGATGCCAGATACACAGGTCTGCAACTCTCCTCTTTCACTTGATGGGCCAATATTGAAAATGGCCCTCTGTAGCATGAGGGCCATAAAATGTCACAGTAAGGTCCAGGCAGGTATTGCCTCACTTTTTCAAAAATGAAATGCATTGCCAAAAATAAGTCTCTCCCCTTGTTCTCTCCCCCAGTCCTGTCTGTGCTCCCTGCACTCCCCCCACGTCACTTTGTGCCTCCTACTCTTATCCCCAAAGTGCTCTCTCTACCTCTTTCCTCTGTCCTCCTTGCCCTAGATGTCTCCCCCTGCCATGTATCTGCCCCCCACCTGTTCACTCACCATCTCCAGCCACTGTCTGGTCTCCTCCGATCTCTCTGTGCAGCTACCAAAAAGATACTGACAGGAGAGAAAGTAAGGAGAGTGGAGGGGGAATGGAGATGTGTGCAGCTGGCAATAGAAGCTGGGCTAAGTAATAATATAATCCTTGCTTGTCTGTAGAGGTAAATTAATGCACAGCTTTCCTTCCCAGCACGAAAGTTAATTGTCATTTGCCTATTAAGCTTGCTCTCTTAGGTAGTTTTTAGAAGATTTACTTTACTGAGAATGTGGTGCATATGTGAAACAGTTCCTAGCAGAAGTAGCTTGCGTTCCACAGAACCCCTGAGATTCTCTTCATCTTTACAACTCTCTACTATAGGCAGGTGTTTTGATTTTTATCACATTCGTACGGAAGCATTTTTTAAAAATAAAGTTTGTACGAATCTGAATGTACAAGTCTAATGTATAATTTGAACATTTTAAATAATAAGTATAAAACTGTATCACTTAAAATGCATCAATGAATTCCTTTTAGTATACCCTGATCCAAACTTGAATGCAGGGCCATAGGAAGGGTGAGGCAAGTGAGGCACCTGCCTCGGGGGCAGCTCAGAGGGAGCGCACAGCTGCCCGATCAGCAGCTGCAGCCTCCAGGACGGATCTCCCTAACCAGCTTAACAGGGCCCCATGGTGAATCACATTCCTGCCAGAAATGTGATTCACCACGAAACCCCTAAAAAACAGTAGCGATTCTATAGGGGAGGGGGCAAGCGGAAAGGCTACCTCCCCTGGGCCAGTCTTCAGGGGACTGCTGAGGACGCTGCATGATTGTGCTCTCCCCAACCAGCCCTGCTCATCAGCCACCCCTGTGGGCAGTGTACACCCAGGAACCATCAGCGCTGGTCTGTGGTGGGGGTGCCCGATGAGCAGGGTTCGTTAAGGATATCACAATCCCCCTAGAACCCAACATTAGGGAGCGTGAGGTCTGTCAAATCAGACCTTGGCTTCCGTTCTCCCGTCACCCCGGCGCGCTGCGCCAATAACCGCCGCGTAGTGATAAGGCAAAACTAAAGCAGAGGCCTGGAGTGAAAGACCTCGTAATCCCACCACAGGATGGAAGATAAAAGATGATGGAAGATGATAAAAGTAAGAGATGGGGAGAAAGGGGTGTAAGGGCTGTGGTGTGTTTGTGTGTGTGTGTGTTTGTAAGCTGGTGTGTGTGTGTGTAAGGGCTGTGTATATGTGTGTTTGTGTGTATGGGCAGTGTGTGTATATGGGTAGTGTGTGTGTATGGGCACTGTAGGTATTTGTGTGTTTGTAAGCTGGTGTCTGTAAAGGCAGGGGAGTGTGAGGGCAGTGTATGTGTATATACATGTTAATGGGCAGGTGTGTAGAAGGGTAGTGTATGGGTATATATGTGTGTGTTTGTAATCTGGTGTGTGTATGGGCAGTGTGTATGTGCAAGGGCAGTGTAGGTATTTGTATGTTTGTAAGCTGGTGTGTGTGTATATGTGTGTAAAGGCAGTCATGTGTAATGGCAGTGTATGTGTATATGTGTGTTTATGGGCAGTCGTATGTAAGGGCAGTGTATGCGTATATGTGTGTTAATGGGCAGATGTGGGTAAAGGCCACGTGTTTGTGTGTTTATGTACAGGTGTGTGTAAAGGCAGTATGTAAGGACAGTGCAGGTATTTGTATGTTTGTAAGCTGGTGTGTGTAGATGTGTGTAAAGGCAGTCGTGTTTAATGGCAGTGTATGTGTATATGCGTATTAAAGGGCAGTCGTGTGTAAGGGATGTATATGTGTGTTTATGGGCAGTTGTGTGTAAGGCCAGTGTATGCGTATATGCGTGTTAATGGACAGGTGTGTGTAAAGGCAACGTGTATGTGTATATGTGTGTTTATGGGCAGGTGTGTGTAAGGGCAGTGTAAATAAAACCACCTCTGTAAAAAAAAAATAGCTGGGTGCACATCTTCCATTCTTGCCTCAGGTGCAAAAGGAGCTAGCTACGGCTCTGATTGAATGTCTTCTCCTTCCATAGCCAAGCATGTCAAATATTGATTTTTAGTAGCTTTAAGAGCAGTAAGCTTTTTGGTTTTTGCAATCCAGCATGTGATCCATTTTTTTTATATAACTCACTTGCCTATGTGCACTGTAACAAACCCTCTGTATCTTGTATCCATCATTCCTAAACAACAATATATCCAAAGCTCATAATCCTTTAGAACACAGAATTAATCTTCACGAAAGACTCAGGAGATCATTAAAACAGTGCAGGAACACCCTTCTTCTGTAGCTACAGCGCTGCTAAAATGAACATTAATCCCTGAACAAACAGCTCTAATCCAGAGGACAGGCAGAATCAGCACCCATCAGGAGGAGTAAATGAGTCCACGTCATTGATCCAACATTGATAAAAGAACATAGCTAAGATGAGAGCTCAGTTACTTAACCCGTCAAAGGTTGACGGTAGCTATAGCGCACTGTAGGCCTTTGCAATAATGATTCGGTTAAATGTAGTTATTTCTAGGACAAAACAGCAATTCCATTTACATATTAAATTCTACCCTCTCACAGACAGCGAGGTGAACACCAGAAATGTTGACCCTTTAGCTGTAGCAAAAAGGGGACTTTATTTTTTATTGAATAAATCAAAATACATATTTATATATAAAGGAGGTACTTCAATGAAAATATAAAAATTGTTCACCTTAATTTTTACACATATTTTTCCTCATTTGTAGGTTTCATTATACTCATGTATGAGGTCCCAGAGATCAATAATTATAATAACTATTATTATTATTATCTTGTATTTATACAGGGACATCAATTTATGCTACACTTCTTACAATACACACACACACACACATATATATATATATATATTTTTTTATTTTGTTTCCAGGGTATATGACAAAACTAGAATTGACAGACTAAGACAAACCGATACATTAGCTTACAATCTAGAGTGGATGGGGTGAAGAGGTAAGGAGAAAGTTCTAGCTACTGAGAACTGAAGAAGTGAGAAGATTTTTCATGAATGTTGGGAGGGTGAAATTTGGAGGTTCGGTGGAAGTATGTGCTAGAGGCAGGGCCGGCCCTACAATGGAGCCGACTGGGGCAATTGCCCCAGGCGGCACTTTAGAAGGGAAGCCACTTTGCCGCCCCAAGAGGTTTTTTTTTTGTTTTTTTTTGAAGCGGAGGAGAGAGAGAGGGGCACCGAGTGGTTTTCGCTTACCCGCTCGGCGCCCCTCTCTCTCTCCTCTGCGGCGAGTCTCCCTGTTCGGTCTCGGTGCCGGCTTGTAATGCAGAGCGCCGGAAGTGACGTGAATTTCCGGCGCTCAGCATTACAAGCCGGCACCGTGGCAGAGCAGGGAGGCGGCATTTTAAACTTCGCCCCAGGCGGCGTTAAATCTTCGGCCGGCCCTGGCTAGAGGTATGGGGCAGCACAAGTTAAGTGTTGTAGATAGAAAGATAAGTGAGGAGGAAAGCTTTAGCCCAGGGGTGTCCAAGTTTTTTATGAAGTGGGCCACTTCATCAGAATTGTATACGTGCGAGGGCCGCACTCATTTTTCACTGTGAGAAAATGTGGCCTTTAATAAGGTATGCAAATTAAAATAAAGTAAATGACACTAAACCTTTACTTTTCCTCTCACTGATTTCTGGGCCTAGAAAGCTTTGTGACTACAAATTCAGGATTCTGGATAAGTAAAAATGAAATAGTTCTATTTATCCTAGAGATACACCGAAATGAAAATTCTGGACCAAAACCGAAAATTCAGGGTTCACTTAGCCGAAACTGAAAACTACCCCCCCACCTTTAAAAATAATAAAAAAATCCCACACTTACTTAATAAAAGTAAGTTACACACCTAAATTGTACAAAAAATGTAATAATAATGTTATAATATATATATAATTGTTAACAGCAATCTCTAGCATACCCAGATTCCAGCATGTACTGGTTGGCTGGGCATGATGAGAGTGTGATTGCTGTCAACAATCATATATAAATTAATTTTGGTGTGTTAACCACACTTTTATTAAACGTAAGTAACACACCACAATTGGACAAAAAAAATCAACAATATGACAGCAATCACACTCCTTTTATCCCCAGGCAACCAGTAAATGCTGGAACCTAGGCATGATGGGACTGTGTGTGTTAGCAATCACACTCCTATCATGCCAAGTCAGCCAGTACATGCTGGTACAGGGTGGCTGTAAGTGATGTGCAGACCCCATACTGCTGGCAGCATCAATACACAAGGGGGGTAGCTAGCCAGGTATCAGCATGTACCGGCTGACTTGGCATGATAGGAGTGTGATTGGTAACACACACACACTCATTCATTCATATACTCATTCATTCACAGATTAATTCCCTCAATCACGCATACTCATTCAAACAATTATTCTGTGTGATCACTTTGCCTTGATTCAATGTTTTAAATCAATACATTATAACAATATGTAATGTATTAAGAGTCCCAGCAACCAGTTACATGAACAGACCTTGTAACTTCATTCTATCACCAAAATGTCAAAACAATACATATTTTTAAATTAAAACATTAAATGTAAATTACTTATTGTGTTCTCATTGTTTTTTGGGTTCTATTATGATAAAAATGATGATAACGGAACTGTAGGTTGCTTACCAAGAATACTGAAGGTTTACACATACATAGTAGACACAGATAGTGGATAATCCATGTTAAAGCTTCCAATCTTCTTTTTCGTTGGTAATTAATGATACTAATAAAATACTATACAGCATTCTCTTTCATGTGACTTGGGCAATCGGAGGAAGAAAATTTGGGATTTTTATCAAGGGAGACACGCAAAAAATACTGTATATTCAAAAGAACACGATTGTCATAGTCACAGTGGAAGCCACTCAGTGGCTGAAGTATGAAAACATTAATTGAAATGTAATTTTCAATCATTATTATTTAAAGTTGTACATTGCGGCCAATTGCTAAGGCCTGCGTGCTAGTTTAATTACGCAATTTTCTCTCTCCCAATAAAAAGGATTAATGGTATCCGTGATTCCATGTTATTACTGTGACAGTCCGTTAATTCTTCTGAGGGTGCATCAGAGGCATATAACAGAGTATCATTTATCCAAAAGGGGTTAAAGGTCATAGCACTTAACCCTTTAATAGAAAAGGCACACATTAATCTCCCCTCTGGTATGCTAAGTGTTAAAATACAGGTGCAGAAAAAATGAAATTACAGAAAGTAAATAAGAATAGAAAGATGTGCCCTATAAGATTAGCAGAATGCCCAACTAGCATTTTTTCATAATCACAATAAATAAACAAATAGTAAGCATCTTAGTTTACTGAGTGTCTCATAGAGAAGAAGGAAAGGAAGAAGGGCACTAGTCCCGTGGGCTGCCCTAATGTAAATATTTTGGGATACCGC
This sequence comes from Spea bombifrons, assembly GCF_027358695.1. Classification (NCBI taxonomy): domain Eukaryota; kingdom Metazoa; phylum Chordata; class Amphibia; order Anura; family Pelobatidae; genus Spea; species Spea bombifrons. Next base: position 18,909,772 of record NC_071090.1, on the reverse strand, counting down.
CAGAAGTTTGTGTGTGTTTTACTTGTAGTTCAACACAAGAATATCTATAGTAACAAGAATTGAAAGCAATATTTATACCACATCTGGATCCTTTCTGTGCTCATTAATGTGCTATTATTGGGCCAAGTAGAGAAAAAAGTATTTTTTAAAATAGATTTTATATGATAGGATTTATATTTTAATGATATATGTTAAATCTTTTTTTCTTTCTCTTAAGGTTTAAAGGGACACTCCAATGTCCCGCGACCCTCCTAAACAAGCAATGGATATGAAAGTACTTCATATATGTTCATATACATTGTTCAAAGTTAAACAAATAATAAAGTATGTACTTAGTTTAAGGGGAAACTGCAGCTTTGAAATGGCACAGGGTGTCTGCCCCAAAGCTGCACCCTAGTGCCTATGTCACAAATAACTAATTAAATTGATTAATAGCCTAATGCTTATAGAACTTAGTAGCACGACACATCTGAAGATGAACACTGACAGCCAAGCATACTCCCTGCTACTCTGGCTGATACTTTCAAACATCCTGTCCATTTTCTTCTTTTGGTTAAACTGAAGTCACTCATCAACTACAGAGCCAGTTATTACAGCATCGATGCACAATGTACTGTAGCTTAATCTGACAGAGGATGCCGTTTATGTTGAGGGCTGACAATGGATCTTTACATGAGAGTGTCTGTGAGATCATTGATTCTGAGAATCCTCGAAACTGCTTTCCAATCAGAAAGTCTTGTTGCAAATGAATGGTACTTGACAGGCATGAGTGCACTGTGAGAATTTCTGAATTCCAGACAAATCGGATTCTCTTTAATCTATAGAATGTGTGTGTGTGTGTGTGTGTGTGTGTGTGTATATATATATATATATATATATATATATATATAGCTATATTTCTATATTTAATACTATTGTTCCTTGTTCCAGTCTTGTGTTGTGCCACTGGCATGTTAAAATGTGGAGTATAATATGCATTCATGTATAGTACAAATGCTATCATTATAGATAAAGTTGTAGAAAATCTACATGTACAGCGTCCAAGTCAAAATAAAATAAGGAAATATTGCGGATATATATGGCAAGGGTACTGCAATCCATTTTTTTTACTATGGTGGGAAAGTATCAAAACTTCCTTTCCCACGTAAAGAATGAGGGAACACAACGAATGAATGAAGATGTTGCACACCTCCCATAGATCCATGTTTAATCGGGACAGAGCCTGTGTCCCCTTTTCTCCCCTGATGTCTATTTTTCTAGGAGCTTATAATGTTTATAAATATTTTGTTTCTCTATATAGCTCAGAAAAAGTTATAAGCCAGCCATGAAAATTGGCAATAGTATCGTTCATAATCATATGGTCAGGCTTTTTTTTAAATCCTCAATTTGAATTAAAAATGGTATATAACGTTTATACTGCCCTATTTTAAAGTCCATACTATTCCATTGCTCTCTATTATTGTAGTTTTTCACCAAGCTTATCAAGTTAAATAAAAGCAAATGTAAAATTGATATGTAAATTTCCACCATTTTGCTATAGCTCAGTTTAATTTGATTCTTTCGCTTACTATGGTACATCTAAAGGTTACAGCAGACATGTGACATGGCCTGTTTATGGAATCTTTCAGCTGAATTATATCTTATCATGCTTGCTGCTGTCAGACTAAGAGTGGAGCCAAGAGCAATTTTATCTTGCACTCCACTCAATGGGAAAGCTATAATTGAAGCAGAGGGAGCAAGGCACCTAGTGACAGCGTCAATAAGGTACCTATTACATGCTACAGACAATAAAAACTATATTTCAATCCTATCGTGTGTGGGAATGTTGAAGAACTTTTTCTGTGTGTTGCGGTTATTGTTGCTCTCTATATTGCTTGTACTGTATTCAGTAAGCTTACGTTTTAGTTTCAGAATTAGACAGATAGAGCCTGGGGCAACCTGGGTCTACAGTAAGCTTAGGCTGAGTGAGCAGAGGATAACTTTTTGGAGGAGCATTGACAGAGATAAAATAGAGGCCTTAATGTTCTTTTTTTACATGATCTACATACTTGGTTATGAGTCAACCATATTTGTTCATTCCATGCACATCTAACATCTACAGCTTCAATTACAAAATATTGTATTAAATTCTGAAACATTTGTAGAGTGCATGGGACCTACACTAGTTTTTATGCTCACAAGACACCTGCTGAACATGACAGTTTCCTTTTTACCAAGATTCAAAAAGATCCCGCATGGTTCCCCAAGGTCAACATGGCTTTTAACCTGGCCTTGCTTGGCAGTTGGTAGGTAACGCTAAAAGGACAGGTTCTACATCTTAAAATTAGCTGGGTTTAAGTTGAAGATGTTTGATTATGGGTTAATTATAGGATTATGGGTTAATTGAACCAAGGTCACTGATTACCTAAAATGATACATTTTGATTTTTCAAGAATTCCAGACTTACAGCCAGATGGGGACCTTGGGGCTCCCTTGTGATGATGGCACCACAACTAAAGCTAACTATCTCAGAGGGGGTGTAGTTAGAGGCATGGCCTGTATTCGAAATATTATGAGCTTTTTCAGTTACAACAAAATTATATTTATACAGATTTAAGTTTCAACCCGGGTGACCAGGTTCTTTATTGGGGCAGGTTTTTAAAATATAACCCCACTGAGAGTTTAATTTTGCTGTTACACTAGAGATTATCATACAGGTCAACCTCTGTCCTATCAGCACCTTACCAAAGGTGAGGATGTTTCTTATTCTTTCACTCATGAAGGTGAGTTCCTCCTTCTTGGCTTTGCTATATTGCATGAGGGAAGGAACAAGAGAGTAAGGAATTTATTTTCAGAAGAGGGACTGTCTGTCCTAACGAGGGACACAAGGGGTTGTGTAGCCCTGCACTAGTCTAATGCCAATAGCTACACTCTGAGTGATACCAACCCTAGTGTAAAATTCCTGCTTTTTTTTCATTGTTTTAGGACATCCTAACAATTGTAACCACTTACAATTACTAACGTAAGCAATAATAATAATTAAACAAAACAGGTTCTTATTAAAACTGTCAAAACATGTATTTTTGTGGTTAGATTTAATGAGATGCATTTCAGACCTCTCTGCCAGCAAAGGGTTTGAAAGATTAGGAGAAAAAAAAAAGAAAAAGAAAAATATGAACGTAGCTCCTCTACAGGCCCCTAAAGGCTGCTTCGCATTCAGGTGACAGATGCTTTCCTTTTAGTTTGCGTGACGTTCCTTTTTCTCTTTGGTTTGAGTCTCTTGTTCGCATTTCCTTTATCCATCTAGTTAAATGCCGTTGCCAAGCAACAGGTGTCTGTGGGCCTATGAAATAGAGACATCTTCTTTCCCTTCGGAAGCCAAGCAAATGCTGTGACCACCAGTGTTTGCCCTGTGCAAGCTGGCCTTTGTAGAGAGAATGAAAGGCATACGTGGAAGCTGGTATTAAGAACTTCCACAAGGTATGCCATAGTAAATAAAATGTATTTTATACAGATTAATATGTTATTTATTTTGTGTTGTATGAATTGTTTCATTTCTGTAACACTAATAGCTTAATGTCGAGCTTATGCCGAGCTGATCCATTATTGCCAATTGTCCTTTTTTGAATAGTCCAGGCTGTGGGACTTTCATCTTGGTGGTTGAGTGCCTTCAAACACTAGGGCAGCACATATACAAAGCGAAGGAAGCCAGACCACAACATGGTCATATTATTATATGCTGAATTTAGTTTGAAGTGTCATAGCTGCCATTGTGTGAGATCATATGAGTGTTTTGTTGCCATCAATGAATGCCAACCACAAGGAATGGACTATAGCTATATGATTCTTAATTTTTTTGTTCATCAAGGTTCATTATCAACGATTAGCAAAATAGCAGGGGTTGGCAGCCAAAAGCAGCCTTTGGGTTGTTGTGAGATTCCATACTTTCCACCATTTGAGATGGGTATACAGAGACATTGTCTTTAAGGGCAGGGGATTACAGAAACATTTTATCAGACTTTGTGACCAATCTACAGCTATTGATGTAACGCACTAGGGGTTTCTTATGCATTTTTAAACATACTTTATATTATACACATATTTTCTGCTGCCTAAGGAAATTATTGTGCCTTTAGATGAGTACAACAAGAGCTCCTAAGAAAGGGAAATATGTCAGTCCCAATTAGGGACTGTCCCTCCTAAAGAGGGATACTGGGGATGTATGAGAATGTGGCTACACAGCCATTAGCCTCAACCCTTTAATAGGAGTGGTATTCCAACATCTGTTAGAAAGAAGAGGTTTTATTTCATGGATGTGATAGCGTTGCTATTTATCATAACTTGGTAAATTTTCTTCCTGGAGAAATTACTATTTTCCAGATTGAAAATATCATTGTTGTGTGTTAAAGATTCATAATGGGTTTATTAGATTAATTTTTAGATTGGTTATACATATACCCAGGATGTTCACCATCCAGATAATTTCATAAGGCCGTTGTAATGTATTTTAGACTGATCAAGTGGTCAATTAAGTGTCCTATTAGTGAATTTTATAGCCATTAAACATGTAACAGATAGCGACATGACATAATGCAGTGCATACAGTGTTGCTGTATACATCACATTGTTAACATTACCTTGTTCCATACGGTATAATAGATAATACTTTAAAAAAGCGTGTCAGGTGAAACTTCTCTTATATTGAAAATTTGGAATTATGGTCACCCTAAGAGATCAAAACCCAAAGTGATAAGGCATTACCCTTGCTTCATTTCAACAGTTCCATAACTAAGTTAATTTGGCCATCATTTTGGTATCCCCTCTTTTTTTAAACAGCTGATGACATTGCCATTGTAGAGAAAATTCAAGGGGTTGGGAGGTGTCACACAATTTGCCTGTCTGTCGAGGCTTAAGCTCCTCAAACCGCTCCTCAGAAATTCCTAAGGACCCATAATCCTTTGTAGTCTCTACCCATTCACCTTTTCCCAGTTCGTAGGCTCAGATCTGCTTTTGTTTTGAAATAGTTGCCCAATGTAATATTTCCAAGGCATTGTATATTAGTCACCTAGTCCCCTATCTAGTAGACAAACAAGCTTATGCTTTACCATGCTACTTTATCATAAACAATAAAATGGATCAGTTCTAATCCCAGTCCTAAACTCAGACACTGACACTCTGACTAATGATAGTCTGTAGATGAAAGGATTTCACTGGACAAATGGGACTTCTTTGGCATTGCCATAAACTGTAAACTCATTGTGGTATTTCACCAGGGAAAGTCAACAAAAACTTCACATGACTTGACTACAATGGCAGCCTCCAGGTCTTTTCTATTATCTTTTTGTATTATAGATTTAATATCCTAAATGATTGTGTTTGACCCAGACAAGGGCATCCTGGATTTGTGTTGCATCACAGTATATTAATTATGACATTAAGTGCCAACATAAATATTTAAAAATCCATATGAATGTTGTAACAAATACAATGATCTTCATAATAAGCCCTCTTAAGCATGTCACTTTTCATAATTCACTGTTCCTTTGATGGATTTAATTTTCAACAGTGCTCTTCATCTAATCTGCCATCTCTAAGTGGCCAAGGAAGTACCAAGGAAGGTCTCAGCCGCAGAGGTTATGCTCATCAGTATATTCTAAGAATACATATATAGTCTAAATAAGCGATAGTTAATATTGTTTTGAATTAATAGGAGGTCCCTGGAGGTTTTAAGGGTGTTTTGCTTTCTCAGGATGTACTAGGGAGGTAAAGAAGAGAACAACACAGGAAAGGAGGGGGAGAAGATTGGAGAAAGGAGAGAAGCTGAGAGAAAGAAAAAAAAAATATGAGAGCAATGATGTCTGGCAGACAAGTGTGCGACAGGAATCAGAGATAAGCAGGAATTAGAAATGCATTAGCACAAGCTTCAAAGAAAAGGAAGGAAAGGATCCGAGGCCATATCCAAGGCTGGAAATGCTTTTAGATAAGAAGAGAGTGAGTAATGATACACACAATTTGTAGGATAACCACCTGATCTGTATTGGCAAAGACAGCCTATGGCACTTCTGTGTATTTTATCTGTGATGCCAAGAGATTTGCCTACGGATGAAACTGCAGGAATTGCAAGAAGGGCCGTTGTGGACAGAACTTTCTGTCTGTATTTGTGGATAACAAGCGAATGCAATTGACTAGGCTAGACTAGGCCAGTTTAAAGTCATTACTCACTTCTATCGGCAAGAGGATTTGGAAATAAATTTAGGAAATGTATTTTTTCATGACTCCTACAGCATGATCACCAATGCCTAAGAAAGTGTTATGGAAACTCAGAATATCAGCTCTCTGAAAGTAAATGTCATGACACATGTCTGTAGAAACTCTAGAAACGCTGTGCTGTGGTTGACTAGTAAGTAAGTGTAAGGGCACGAGAACAGGATAACTAATCTAGTACAATGCTTCATACGTCTCAAATGTCCTAGTTTCTGCAGGGCAGTCCAGTTTTTCAGGCGCTGTCTCGCATCCCTATTATGACCAGTGACCTCCTGGATCTTGTTATTCCCCTCCTCAAATCTAGCCAGGCACACCGCCATAGTTCTTCCAGTTTTGGAATTTGAAATGTTGGGGTGGTATGCTGTTTAGGACCTTCTGGTGTGAATTACCAGCTCGGTAAACTGAATAGACAGATTTCTAAACATTTAGTTTCTTTGCTAGTACTAAACCAAGGTGGCATTAACATAAATGTACATTAATCAGCTTAGTGCTCCTGTTGATCTAAGGACCCCATTCAGATGTTAAAGGAGTGAGACTCCTATTATATTTATATCACTCTAATATTTCTTGTTCTTAAACACTGGACACACAAACAGTGTCCCCCAGTTAAGAACAATGATTATTTTCAAGTAAGGCCCCTAGAGACATAGAGCAGACCCTGGTGTAGTTGAATTTGTGGCACTGGGTTCTTTACTGCAATAGGGAAATGCTCCCAACGCCTAGGTGTGCACAGGTACAGATGCCAAGTGTCCCGGGTTAATTGTGTTCATTCATTAACCCTTTCTCTCTGAAACACTGTCCAGTTCACCTTCAAAAACTGAAAGGTAAAAGGGAAAACCCAGCCATCATATGCACTTTAATGCATATGATAGCAGCATGACCCCTGGGCTAGAATATGAGTATTCCTACACTTCAAGTTATCCCTTTTCTGATGTTACTGCCCCACTGATTGTGGCAGCCTTTGCAAGTATGAGGTGAGCACAGGGCAAATTTAAGGACACAGATGTAACTAATATAGTTCTGCCACTTATTTTTTAAGAAAAAAATATCACCAGAACAGTTACACTGATCAAAAATTGACATCAATACAATACATTTAATGATGTTAAAAGTTGTGTTGGTGACAGTGTACTTTAAGTAGTGCATTTCTGCTCACTCGCGGAGACTGGAAGCTGCTCCTGGCAGATGTCTGTACATTCCAGTTTGTGGGTAAACAGAACGCCGACGAAATGATGTTTTCACTTTCCTACTATATTACTGTGGGAAAATGGTTTGGAAGAGAAAAATAAATAAACAAATCTGTCATTTTATAGAGCTGTTGGAAGGGCCGTGTTGGACCAGATTAAGTGAGTTGTGGTATTCCTGTCGCAGTGTTTGTACTTGCAGGTACAGTATGTGAAAACGTCTGTTTCATTCAGTACCTTCCAAACATACCTTTCTCTAAGGTTTTTCTTCTCGTGAAGTCCTGCTTCCCGAGGTCTCAGGATCAGTTTCTTCATGCATGGGAGAGTTCCTCCTACATCCTGCGGTTCCAAACTTGTTAGTTGTCATCAGTGGAGCATATGAACATCTCTCATCCAAATCTGAGATCAGTAAGTCCATTACAGTGGATGCTTACAGTGAGCAAAAAGGGACATAATTCCTCCACAGTCTTCAAAATCTGTGGAATGATGTGTGCCTACTCGCTTCAACTCCTGAATCCAGGTGTCTGGGAATGGGATGATGAGTTTGTACTCCCATGATATATGTGCAATGCCCTCTGCAGATGTACACAGAAGGCTCCCTTACTAGCCATTTGGGTCCGTTCGTTGAGCCTGTTGTGTCAGAAAGGAGAGAAATGTATACCGTGTTCTGTTCGAGTGACTTTATTTAACTTGTTTGTTCACCTCTTGTGTAATGTAACCCCACCTTCCTCTAGATTATAAGCATTTTTGAGCAGGGCCCTTCCTGTCCTTTGTTTATATAAGGCCAAATAGTTATGTGATGCACCATGTTATACTGTTTACTGATTGTACAGAACTGTAGAATATGATGGTGCTATACAAATAAATAACTCTCAAACCGGTTTAAAGACCTCCCACTCTGCTATCTTTGCTGTCATCATCATTATCATCACCATACCTGGGGACCCTTCGGGTTTGACCCGGAGATTGCCGGGTAAGCGTTGCTCCTCCGGTTCTCCGGGTCAAGACCCGAATCCTCCGGGTTGCTCCCCACCCCGCTCCACCGACGTCAGCGGGACTGCCCACCAATGTCAGTGGGACCGCCCGCCGACGCCAGTGTGCAGTCCTGGCCGCGGGTAGCCGGAGCACAGAAGTACCCAGGTATGATCATCACAAACCTCCCAACATCATCCTCCCCGGCTTTGTATTTTATCAACTGGTAACATAGAATGTGTCAGGAGAAAAGAACCAACCCAGCCCATCTCGTCGGCCCAATTTCTGAATACTTTCCTTAGTCTCTGGCCTTTTGTTCTATCTAGGATAGCCTTATGCCTATACCATGCATTTTTAAACTCCTTCACTGTATTAACCTGTACCACTTCTGGAGATACGGTCTCCAGTACTGTACATAATACTCAATATGAGGTCTCACTAGTGCTCTCTACAACAGCATGAGCACTTAATTCTTTCTACTGCTAATACCTTTCCCTATACAACCGAGCATTCTGATAGCATTTCCAGCTGCTCTTTTGCATCGTCTACTTACCTTTAAATCCCTTTAATTACCCTTATATCTCATTCCTCAGATGTTGAGGTGAGGACCGTATCAAATGTTCTATACTCTGCCTTTGGGTTTTTAAGCCCTAGGTGCATTACCTTGCCCATGGTGCACTTAGCACATTAATATCAGTATCCCATTAGGCCCCATCAACTTACTAGGTATGCCTAACTTATAACTAGGGACCATAAAACTATAGAAGAAGTCTGTGTTGTATAGATGCCATCTCCAGAATGATACTACGAAAATAGTGAGTGGTTTGCAAGATAAAAAATATTAGGAAAAAGTAATATCTCAATATGTATAGCTTGGAGAAAAGAAGAGAGGGGAGATGTGACAGAAGCGTTTAATTACGTAAAGGAAGACCAAGGACTGATTAAGGTTTGAGTCTTTACATCAGGAAAAATTGGAAGACTAGATGAGCCGAATGGTTCTTATATACCATCAAATTCTATGTTTCTATGACACGCGTTTTTATGGAAATATAGGTACCCCTTTGCCAAATTTTCAGCCTTTATGACCAATGGGATCTAGGTTCCATAGTGCACCAGATATACTTTCCAGAACTTATGCCGCCCAACGCACTACATTTTGTACCCCCTCTGCCACAATACCAGATTCAGATTGTCCTACTGAGTGCTGCTCTAGGAGCACAGGGAGTCCCTAGTGCACCAGGTACAACGTGCTTTAAAGATTATTGGTATGGGTGTAGATTAAGGATTAGAGGTGGCTGGGGGTGCATGCTTGGGTCACGCTTAAGGCATCATGCAACTGGTGCTCTCATCAAAGACATTTAAATGTAGTCTCAGGGGCAGCCAGTGAGAGTGTCTGGTCATGTGAAAATACCTTGTGAGAAGAAAAGCACTCGGGCCAGGATGCTAAGTAAAAAACAAGTTAGATAACATCATTCTTGCTGGAGCACAGCTTTTAAGACCAATATCCCATAGTGTTCTCTTGATGTCAGAAGATAAATTTGAAGAGGCTTAGTTTGAGGGACAGCTTGTATGATAAAGTTTTTATTATGTGTCTTACAAAGAACTGCACAGAACTGTCGATCAATACAAAAACTACTCCTAATATTCTAGAACAAACAGTTCTTTTTAAATGACTATTTATTCCACTCACCGGCCCACATGATTTAGGCAGCTTGTGCAGGGAGCATGTACAAATTCAGGTTACTCATCACAGCAGGTCTAGGACAGCCATCTAGACCTCTACATCTACTTGATAGAAATAAGTTAATGGTTCCAGCAGACGTGGATAATGTTTACAGTTAATTGTTATTTACATAGGCATACATAGGATATCTATTTGTTTGGGGCTGCAAATAGATTTGCATGTGCAATGCCCAAATCAGGTACTGTGCATACAAAAAAGGATGGAGTTAGGGTGTTCTGTGGGTTGAAAGCCTGTGACGTAGTATTGCCACCCTCATGCAGGAAAATGAAATAGTGGAAAGTTCATAAATGTATTTGTCTGGGTAACATAAGTGTTGTAAGATCAGGGAAGCAGCACCTGATATTGAATTCCTCATTGTCCTTTCTTTCCTTGATTTCTCTTTTCCAGGTGGTGGCCAACTCTGACAAGATCTGAATGGTGGGTACAGCTGGGCATACTTGGGTAGAGTTTATGCAGTGTTTAAAGGGGGACTGTAATCACCACTGGTTTTAGCATAACTAAATGAATTAATTAAATCTACCTATAGTTTGTGCTTTTTTCATTGGCAGGCATTGTAATCTTTGAGTAGCACAACTAGTATAATCTACTCAATATCCTATCCTGGGGTCCTCACCCTTTCCCCTCCCTCCACAGTTATAAACGATGCCTTAAACAATTAACAAGAATGAGCAACTTAATAATAAGGGGATACCATGGGGATACTAATCTGTATGCACAGTTCATTTGGTTTATTTATTTACTATAAAGTGTAGAGTTTGGGAAAATGACTGATCTGCATCAAAGAAAACCAGCATCAGTTCCTTGGAGGGCACTGGCCATATTGTATTGTATTGATTGCATTAGGAAGATATTGGTATCAAAACTATACTCCATGTAGACAATTAGGCTATCCCAGGGTAAATTGATGCCATTTTTCATCACAGATGCAATTTAAGTTGATTTGTCATATGTATTATTATTATTTCATGTTGACTCTAATTATGATCTAGTGTTATTTACAGCCCCATGTAATATACATCACAGAGAGTTGCACTAACATTTATTGGCATTGTAGTCTCTACATTTTATATAGAATAGAGCAGGGATAATGATATAGAAAAAAAAGAAGAATGCTGTAAGAAACATTAAATCAGTCAGTCTTTCTATACTAATCTGATTGACAGTAAGTTTTTCAGCACAGAGCAAAACAATAAAATATAATATAAGGAACTACTATTGTTACTTTTCTCATTAATTTTTTTGCTAGTAAAACCTTAATATTTATTGGAATCTTGGATAGATGGATTATTAAAGAAAAAAATGACTATATAACAGTATAATATTTAAATTTCAAGTTGATTAGTCAAAATATTTGTAGTTCCTAACCCATGTGCTATTAGCACATCATAGCGATGAAGGCTGAATCCTTGGGTGGTAACTTAGCATGCTATGTATTTGCTATCAAAGTGGTTAGCAAAATGTATAGGAAAAGTTGACTACAGTGGCAACTTGTCATTTTATATGGTATTCATTCCCCCCTCTAAATGATGAAGCTTATTCTATGTGGCGGATAAACCAGTTTTGGGACTATAAACTCTAGCATTCTGCTGGAAAGGATTTTTTAGAAAATAATCTATAACATGATTGTTTCTGATAGGGCTCTTTAGTAGATGCATGAAATTCTAATAGACAGGCTGATGAAAGGAAGGAGAGTGCTGGCAAAAGGCAGAGCCAGCCACTTAATGATAACTTGTCCATCCGATTGTCTGTAATTAATAGCAATATGTAGATGTTGCAGTTACATTTCCCATGAGTCCACTAGAATGAATGAACGGAAAAAAAAAGCTAATTATGTTCTCTGCATATTAAATATCATGTTTATACCCCCAACAACAGAGGATGAGAAAGTGTTGCTTTTGATGAGTTCACTCTTAGGAATACACAAAACATCAACTCTGTGATTCCCCAAATGTATGTCAGATGCATCTCACTCTCGTCCCTGGCTCTGTCTTTCCCAGCTCATGAATCTCTCTGTTTCATGGCTCTTAATATATAAGAAATATTTTCCAAGTCTTCTGTAAATTTATATGCTGATGATGCATGAGGATACAAAGTGATCAGGTGAATTTAATGTTCAAGCTCCTGGTGCAGGAGGATTTTGACAGCACATAATAATTATTCAAGATAATTTAATTTATCAAGTTGCTTTTTTTTAAAAACTGATTTATTATGCAATACATGTAACAATGAGATAGACGTTTATTAACAGCTTCTTTCTTGTTTAGATCTTTACGTTTCAAGTTGGCGTTGGAACAAGCGTTCTTTCCTCCTTCGGTGATACAGTATTGAACAGATGATTCAGCGAATATCCCTTCTTTTCTCCGTTGCCAAAAAAAGATTCCTCTGTGAGTTCTATCTGAGCTTTTCTTGTGCAATGGCTTCAAAAAGTGCCTCAACTGAAACTCATAGGTTTGGCGCAGCTTCAGTTGTGTTGTTGCTTGTGGTGGTTTTTTTTACCCTACTGTTATGGCTGTAAGAATTTGGGGAAAATAAAATAAAATATCTTAACATGTTTTCGCTCACAGCAAAAGTGGTTCTGATAACTAAGAAGAAATACAATAATTGCCTGAATATGGGGAAAAAATGACTTTCAAGGTGAATCTAAGTTTTTAAAGACTCTAAACAAAATAGATTACAATGAGTTGATAGGAACTGGTGAAGTTGGCTTTGTTATAAAGTATTTGTGGGGAACAACTAAACAGAAAAGGGGGAGATGGGCTTGGTTTGTTAAGATTAATGAGCTGTGTTTTGTGTTTAGGAAATCTCATTTTCTTTGCAGGTGTAGCAGTAGCCTTAAAGAATAAAAAAATATATTACATTTGTGATAAAATGATGGTATAAATCAGATTATGGATGGATACAAAGAAGTAACATTTGTGTTGGGAAGAGATGTATTCAGCTCATCTTCAGGTGTTATCACATAACTAAATACAGCGCTGTCACAGAATAATCCAGGATAACTCATAGGCACACCTCTAGTTGCTTTCCTACTTCTTAGCCAGCCATTATCACATAATTACTTAGCTATCCCCATACCTGATAACTCTCGGGGTTTTACCCAGGGTCTCCACATGAAGCACAGCCTTCTCTGGTCCCCTTTATCGTTATATGGGCAGCAAAGCTGTGTTTGGGCATGCCCACTCTCACCCACTTCCTCTCTCATTTCACTACTAATATAAGATAGCCATGTCCTCATATATGGCTAGATTTGTCCACACAAAGCCACTCCCAGAAGGAGAATTTTGGGTGGCCTACTCTAGGAGATCTCCCAGGTATGCGTATGACCATGCTTCAGAAGAACATAATGCCTGCTCTCTCCTTTCCTCTCTCTCATTGTTTGTTTGCAAATATTTTAGCAATCAGACAGCCAGTGGTGGACTTTGACTAAGAAACACAACTTTGTTCTCTCTGAAATCATATTCTTCTATAGTTGACTCATCTTGGCACTAGTACACATCAGACACTCACTTAATTTATAATGTGTTATTTTTTATTCTCAGTTATCTCCGACTTCAGCTGTGTCCAGGAATCCCTCCAGACAGAAACCCCCTATGTGAACCTCTTATTGTTTTGTTAAGTTTAATTCAAAAATGGTTGGAAATTTATAGTACAATGTTGAAAAATATATTAACACTAAAGCTAAACTAAATTACAATTAGGGTCCAACACAAGATTTGTTTTAAAAAAAATCACATTAATGCAAATATCTTATACGTTATTCAAGGACAATTTATGTATGAGTTATTTTTGTGTACAGAATTAAACAATGAAAAAAGCACCTCCCAACTCCCAGAGAGGGATGGGGTTAAAAGCAGTGCCATATTTACCTTCTGCTCTCCTCTAGGTCTAACCCAGGATGGCGCCATCTATTGCCTCCTCTGCATCGACATCCTTACTGCTGAGCAGACATCATATCCCAGCTCTTTGACTTTTAAGGACAAACAGCGGACATGAACTTTGGCGGCCGCACCAACACGGCACAGTCCTCCATTGTGTTAATGGGCTAGTTGGGGGGATCTGTGATCTCCTTTTTAACCATTTCATACAGAGGTTGCTATAAAGGGGGTCTGATTGCCCCAAGACGACAATTGGCTCCCTGCTATGTGACGGCAGGTCTACCACCTCTTCACCTACCTCAGTGGTGTAGGCCAGATTATGCCACTGGACATGGGTGGAGAGCAGGGGAGGCCTGGCACCTCCAGTCAAGGGAAATCAGAGAAATTCCACAATTGTCCCATGATCCCCACAACATAATGATTGGGAAGTATAACAGATATTCTCTTCATATGAGGACAATGACCCCTACTAAATGTTGGTGAATCATCTATTCTTTGACTGCCTCTGAACGTCCTAGAATTCAGATAGCGTTCAACATAACCCAGTAGGTGAAATAATTGGTATCTGGATAAAATTTACCTGATAACATTCAGCAGCTAGATTTTTGTATAGATCTCCCTAGTACTCTGGGCCACACTATTTTCTACTAGGTACAACTCTGGAGGTATCAGCAGATGGAAATAAATTTAGAAATGAACACATTTTCAGCAACTGTGTCAATTCGCAAGTGCCAACAACATATTCTCCTGTTCTGTATTCCATGGCACTGCAAGCGACAAAAACATCTGGTTATGACACATGTTGTACTTCACAGGTTTGTGGTTAGAAATGTATTCAAGGTAGTTCTGTTTCTGTGTGGGAAACTTCTGCTACTGAAGGATTGTCATCTGTGTTATATATTTAGACTCGGTTTTTATACCCCTAATTAGTATATTGGTTAATGAGATATTTCTACAGATAATGCTGTGAAAAAGTATTAGTGCCTTCCAGGTTTCTTCTAGTTTTGCTTTTTTGTCACATATAAATGTTTCATCATCCAATTTTAATATATAGAAAAGGAAAAAAATGAATACCAAACAGGCACACAGGTATATTACCCGTTACGAATGACAGGCAGTAAGAGGGACCATCTGTGATAGTTAAACTTCACCTTTATTGCTGAATTCAAATTTTAAATACCGTACTTGCCCGATTATAAGACGACCCTGATTATAAGACGACCCTCCAAAATCTGAACATTAATTTAGGAAAAAAAGAAAAGGCCTGAATATAAGACGACCAGTAAATGTTAATTCATGTAAACTATTTTTTTTTAATAAAAGCTATGATTGAGAAAAATATTTTGTTTTTATTTCCTTTTATTTTCCAACCTGCCCCCCAGTTATGCCTTATACCCCCTATATGCCACTGTGCCCCACGATATGCCTTTTAACCCTCTAAATGCCACTGTGCCCCATGATATGCATTTTGACCCCCTATGTGCCACTCTGCTTCCAGAAATGCCTTATACCCCTATATGCCACTCTGGCATTTAGGGGGTTAAAAGGCATATTATGGGTCAGAGTGGCATATAGGGAGGTATAAGGCATTTCAGGAGGCAGATGGCGTATAGAGGGTTAAAAGGCATTTCTGGAGGCACAGTGGTATTAAGGGGGTTAAAAGGCATTTCACAGAGCACTCTGCCTACAGAAATGCCTTATGCCCCCCATTTAACCTCCCCCCCAAAAAAACAACTTACCGTTGCTTCTGACCGGGCAGCAGGTAGACGTCTACGCGATTCGCATAGGTAACTTCCGTTGCAGCTGAAAGGAGGTGCGATTAGCAGCGGGGGTGGTCGGCGTTCATCGCGCATACACCCCCTGACTGTCGGAGAGAATTCCCCGCACCGGTGCGCGGAACAATGATCTCTGACAGCCGGGGAAGGTCTGCGCGATGGACGCAGACAACCTCCGCTGCTAACCGCACCTCCTTCCTGCTGCAGCAGAAGTTGTCTACGCGAATTGCGTACACGTCTACACGCTGTCCCGGCTGCACACCGGGGACTCAGAAGCACCGGTAAGTGGGGGGGGGGGGGCAGGAGGATCCAGTTCCCCTGCAGAGCTGCGGGGGATCTGGATCTTAGTCTCATAGTCAGACCTATTTTAACCATAGTGTGTGCAAGGTAAGTTTCTCATCCCGGAAAAGATCCTTGTTCGGTATAATGCATA
Source organism: Spea bombifrons (assembly GCF_027358695.1). Classification (NCBI taxonomy): domain Eukaryota; kingdom Metazoa; phylum Chordata; class Amphibia; order Anura; family Pelobatidae; genus Spea; species Spea bombifrons. Next base: position 18,893,546 of record NC_071090.1, on the reverse strand, counting down.
AATTGTTACCCCCGGCATGTAGCACCAGGATCTGGGGCACCCCATAGAGACTGACATGACTTTGAGTTGCACTCAGGATGCACTCCCAACTGAGGCCCCTTAAACCTAACCATTGAATCCATGCTTCGACTGGAGGGAAACCAAGCTGCATACCCTCTTGTCGAAGAGCCACCCACCTCGCCCGCCCAGTAGACAAGGGAGTGCCCCATTATCCAGATCAGACACTTTATTGGAAAACAATCTAGGGAATCTTGAGTAAAAGAAGAACGTTCATTAAGAAACTCACAACATCGAAACCTACCTTGAAAAACCAGCCCAACTTCCCTTTTATGATACATTTATTTTGAAATTATTTATTTTTATACAGACATACTTATTTTGTTATTATAATTATAATTATTATTTTAACTTTTTTACGGTTTTTGGTCAGATAAACGAGAAGCATAACAGTAGTAACTCAAGGTTGTGCTAACTAGTTCGCCTATCCAGAGAGCACCAAAAAAGGCCAGGGAAAAGCCTAGCTTAAAAAGCAAAGCAACAGCTCTTCTTGATGGCCCTGCTATTGGCCGCCTCCAACCTGTCATTCATGGAGCCCTTCCTGTTAATGTTTAAAATCCAGGGCTGTAATTTCTTATATTGGAATCATCAACATAGGCCTTAACTAAGGGAAATTAGACCTGAAGTTGTTTAGATGTTTGTCTGGGTTCTTTTGTGACCTCCTGGTCAAGTTGTCGATGCACCCTTGGAGGAATTTCGGCAGGCTGGCAACTACTGGGGAGGTTCACCACTGTTCCATGTTTTCTCCACTTGTAGATGCCAGTGCCTTAGAAATGGTCAGACTTTCTTAAGATCGGTACATCCAGTGCTGCTTTTTGAGGGCTTTAGCCAACATTGCAAGATAGGTTCTATTTAATTGATGTTTATATTCACCATGCCTGACAGTAATCATGCCTGGGTGAAATTTAACCCAGTTATCAATAAAATTGGTCAATTGGTTGATTTAATAATTAAGGTGACTATTACCTTTTTAGATGGGGCCAGGTTGGGTTGGATAGTGTTTTCTTGTATACATGAAATCATCATTTCATTCATGGATTTTGTGTTTACTCTTTGTCTAATATGAAAATTAGTTTGATGATCCAAAAAATTTAAGCATCACAAATATTCAAAAATAGAAAAAATGAGGAAAGGGGAAAATACTTTTTCACAGAACAGTACTTTAATCTTTTTTTCCCCTTTAGTTTGATTATTATAATTAGCTGCTTTAGACACAAAGCAATTATTGCTTGTTATTTTGATTCATTTAGTACATTTACCTACTAGTAAAAAAAAACTATGCCTGACCAGGCAGCATAAACTAGCACATAATGTACGTACTCTTCGCCAGCATCACTTGCCCTTCATCTGGGACATCCTGTCGATTAGGGAAAAGTTTCCAAGCTGTGAATCCACAATCCACAATTTTTTCATAGAAATACTTCTGGGGTCAGGCTTCTGACAGTTAAAGGGATTTATAGAGAGAGATAAGGATGTTAGTTATAGAATGAGAGTTGGACACTTGGCTGTACATGGAACCCTGGACCAAAAGGTTCTAGCCCCCCCGAGTCGTTTCCCGTGTTCAACTTAAGTTGGCCAATTATCTGTATATTTAATTGTACCTATTATTAACTAATTTAATACAGTGTATTACTTACAATTGCATCCAACATCTTTTGGCACATTGCAGAGAAAGCAGAGGTCCACACTACCACCGACCAGTGGATGACAAAGTAGCTATGAAATAGAGAAAAGTTATTTTAAGGCATTTTAATAAAGCAAATAAGGAAGGAGAAGCAAGAAGGGAGCCTTTGATGGATCACTGCTAGTCACTCTTTCCTTTTAGGTAAATCTAATATGGGAGTTTGCAGGTAAATTTAACATTTGAGATCACTAACTGCATTATGCATTATAAAGAGCCGCTGTATACCACTGGAAGACCATTTCCTTGCAACCTTATTCGGGGAACAGATTATGGAATATGCCTGTAGAAAATGATTGTGGTACAAAGTGGACTCATCAGTGCAGCAACTAACAGGAACATTCCATAAGCTATTATATTTATAACAAAATTGTTTAAAAGTCTGTACCTGAATCCGTTTCTATACAAAATACCCCTTGTGATTTATGTGCATCTCTGGATCACTCTAATTTAACACACATGGTAAGTAACGTTCACCTTGTAGGGATTTCTGGCACTGGAACAAAAAAACTAAAATGGCATCTTATCCCTAAAAACCTGCATGCAACATACTAGTAGCTGGAAATTCTGTACAGCTTTTCTATAAGGTTCACAAAAAATACCGGATTGGCCCGGATATAGGCCGCCCCCGTATATAGGCCGCACCCTAAAAGTTTGGTGCTTTTTTAAAGAAAATTTTTTTTTTTAAAAAAAGCACCAAAAAAACATGCTGCCACTCTGTCCCCCCACCCCGAGATATGCTGCCACTGTCCCCCCCCCGAGATTTGCTGCCACTGTCCTCCTCCTCCCCCCCGAGATATGCTGCCACTGTCCTCCCCCCCCCGAGATATGCTGCCACTGTCCTCCTCCTCCCCCCCGAGATATGCTGCCACTCTGCCCCCCCCCCCGACTTACCGGAGCAGACTCCCGGGTGTCTTCTCCGGTGAGTCTTGGGGGCAGAGGTAAAACGCATCGTGCGGACAGTCACCAGCTGCGGCGATGCGGCTGTTTACCCGCATCGCCGCAGCCGGTGACTGTTCCGACGATGTGCTTAGACAACCTCCCGTGCCGGCACACCCCCCCCCGTGGAAAGTGCCGTCGGGAGCTAGACCGCGAATATAGGCCGCACCCCCACTTTAAAGACTTAAAGTGGGGGAAAAAAGTGCGGCCTATATTCGAGCCAATACGGTAACTGCAAAGCACACCTGAAACTTCATATAGAGTATATTATAAGCAAGAATTTTAGACTATTTTTTTTTTTTACTTTTCTCAACAGAGCAACATCCCAAAAAGCCAAACAATGGGAATCATTTACAAATAATCATTGATCTAAAATAAATACATCACATTCCAGTCATACATTCACATTCTTGTCCTCTTTCCTCTAAGTCTCTTCATCCTTAATCAGTTTTGCAAGTGACAGCTTAATTTCTTGTGACAGATGACATGGAGCAAGGCTGGCTTGCTGCAGAGAGGTAATTTCACATCAGGCTTGCTTAGAAGGTGCAGGGTAAGAGGGTAATAAAACAATTTCCAAATAAAGGAACATAAACACATAACAACATCTAAATAACTTTCCTGGGCTCATTCCCAAGCACCAATGTCCCAGGAATAAAAGCCATATTTCAAAATACAATCTTACGGAAGGAAAATAAGTAGTCAATAATACATAGTCGAGACATATGGCATGTGTTTTGAGTACAGGGAACTGTTTGAATGTAGAAAGATTTCATTTCCTAGGAATAATAGCCAGACCCGATGCAGTATTTGCTGTAACTCTTCACTGCTCAGCTATGGGGTTCCTAAGGGCAATGTAAAGAGTATTGCAATACATTATATTTGTGTTTTTTAAACAGCTTCAACAAATTCCCTTGAGCACCGACTACAATACCTAGGAGCTCTCCCACAGCATTTTGTTTATGTTCTGGGTGGTGGTTGCGTTGGCTCTGCCTACTCCCATTCAGCCAACACCGTCTCTCTATTCAAGTGTATTTGGTTCTCGTATTCATTGTGAAACTAGTCCTGCCTCCCTACCTTGGCACGCTCCTCTCCTGCTTCAGACAAGGAGCAAGAGACACGTTGTTCTCAGATACGTCCTCTGCCCCAAGGTTTGAGCATGATGGCTGTCATGGTAGCTCCCTGAGACTGAGGACATACAGTATGGATGTATGATTGAGATTGGAGTGAGCCATGGCAGATTTATGGGGAAGCACCTTTCTCAGCTTCCTAGTCCCCTCTTATGTCTGTCACCCTGTGCATATTGGGGGCACAGAGTGATCGGGAAACCCAATCCGAAGTGACTTCTACCCGAAGTGACTTCTACAGGCTAACCGCTATTAGGGCTTCATGCGCCTGACCAGGACAAACCTAGAAGGTCTGTGGAACTGCCAAGCAGATAGGAAGTTCGCCCCTGTATGTTTGTCAATTCTCCCCACAGGTTTATTTTCTCCACCCTGTCTTTATCCTTATTCCCCATTCCCTGCAACTCTTGCTCCACCTGCTGGTGGTGTCAGTAATTGCGAGACACCACAAATTATAACTGAGCACAAGAGGATTCCCCTGGAACTCTCAGACGGACCAAGTATCCCCTGCGGTCTGTTAAAACTTTGAGTAGTTGTTGCTCCCCCATAAAGCATCTGGTGAGTATCCTGTTTGGGACAAGGCAACTGTGAGAGGCATCTGGGGATTTACAGGGTTTGGGGTTGCCCCAGGAAGGGGACCTGGCGGAGCCCTGTTTTCTGTGCATTGGGACATTTCACAGCAGGGCATCAGGGGAAAGGGCGCCAGGCACACAGCTGCAACGTTTACCATGGATGGGACAGGGAGAGGGAAGGATATTGTATTTCACCTATTTCTTTGTATACCTTATGTATAAATACGAGTGCCCTGTTAAAAAAAACTAGGTCTGTATCTCACCCAGGGCTGGTGCAAGGATTTTTGCCACCCTAGGCAAAACATAATTTCCCCGCCCCTGGCTCCACCCCCACAAGTCCCTCCCCCTTTGTCACACCCAATTATACCCCACCTCTGCCCATAGTGACCGCGAGCCGCGGCCACGCTTCTAATGAATGACCGCGGCCGGCGGTTCGGCGCTGCGAGACTGCCGGCGCCCCCTCCAAGTTGGCACCCTAGACGGGCACCTACTTTGCCCATAGGTGGCCCTGTTCTCACCCTACACTGTGTCTTGGCAAGTGAATGGGTGAATGATAGCTATAATTATTTGGCTGCCTAGAAAATTTTTGGCAAGGAAGATCTATATAGCGGTCTCCATGAGGTAAGTAGGAGAGGGAAGGAAAGCATAAGAGTGGTGCGAGCTGAACAGGTGAAGGGAGTGGGGGTTAGTGATGGTGTGTCAATGTGTGATGTAGCGTTAGAGTCCGTATGTAAAATATTTATATACAGGACATACTTGAAAATGAGGGAAATCTCAATGTAAATATTTCCTAAATAAATATGTATAGAATAAGAGCCAGTGTGTGCGTGTAGATATGTACAGTGTTTGTGATTGATAGTGTATGTTGCTGGATAGTGTGTGTATATGTAAGTGTATAGTGTTTCGATGTGCATGTGTTAACGAGTATGGTGTAGGCATGTGTCACTGTATAGTGTGTATGTCAGCATTTTGTTGAAGTGTTAAAGGTGGGCCTACGGTTAGTGGTACATGGGAGAGAGGAGGAGCAAGAAAAGAATGCTTGTGTAACTGAACAGTGTTAGAATAAGTGTTTGTTAGAGCAAATTTGTGTGTAAGTATGTGGATGTGTTAGTGACCGAGGCACATCACAACCTTAATGTTCCTTTGTCTCCAAGCTGACTGTTTTGGTTGCTTAGAGAATGTAGCCAGTAGTTCCTGAAGTTTCTTAAAAAAAATTTAGAACATTATTTTCTTCAAAAGAAGTTGATTATTTTTCAGTATGTTGCACAAGGGGCCCTAATTGGTATTCTAGAAATTGCTCTATGGTATCTATGGCATGGTGGTCTGTTTATCTTTGTAGAACTATTTGGAGTTGTGTATGTATACGAAATTTGCTTAATAGATTCACTATTGGGACTATAAATCAAATAGGCTGCATTAGTGCCACGCTTTCTAAAAATGTATGACTCAGAAACATGACTTGAAAAGAGCTTGTCTTAAAGATTATTATTCATTTTACTGCCCGCGTTAAGTAAACAAGTATGATGCAAGTTTTGATGTTTTGACTTAATTGGCACTGTGGCTGGGAGATAACAGTTATTAACTGTTTTTGTTTTTTTTTTGTACAGGTTTGCATTACAATACCAAGTTTCAGCCAAAATTGAAACGTACAAACTGGTAATAAGAGTATTTTTTCCTAGTCTGAGCACTTATCAAGTTCTTTTGTCTCTATAGACTTGTGTTTATGCTACAGATAGGAATAGCTAATGAAGTCTAACAAAGAAAAAACGTTCACAAATGATGATCCTTCTACAGTCTTACTTTGGGAGATGCTGTGGAGCAACACCACTAAGTTTCATGGCTTCTGCAAGTTTGGCATCAGGATTCTCGTAAAAACCTGAGCAATGACTGATGAATGCGGCAAGCCACATACAAATTCATTTAACATCTGTGCACCTAGTTTTTTGGTGTGTGACAGACATGGGCTGACTTCTTGAAGCGTTTCACAAATGAGCACCATAGCCATACATATAGCTATGGATTTGTCCTAGAGGTTCCAGATGTAGAAGATGATTGCCAGGCCTCTACAGTTCTCTTTTGATGTCACTATTTGGTGGAGTGGAACTTTAAATTGTCCATTGTTCCATTCATTTGAAATCTGGCCCCACCTCTTTCCCAATCCATTTACAGTTGATCTGCATTCAATAACTGGCTCTACCTTCATCATCCAAACTCTGCTCCCTTCTGACTATAATACATGGAAGCTCTCAGTTGTGACATTCTTGGTTAAAAAAAACTTGATTGGACACTCCACCCATCATATGCGCTTTAATGCATATAATAGCTGTGTCCACATTCAAGCAGCCATGAAACTTAGGGGTGTTGTGCTGCAGCTTCTCCTAAAAAGTCCTATTTTTGTTTAATTCTAGAATGCATATTATACTAAGTAGAATTGCATTCTTCATTGGTTGGGCTGCCTGGGAGATTATAACATCCTTTCAGTTAATTAAATACTCACAGTAGTTGGTCACGTGTGATTTCAATTAATCATCGAAACTGTAGATGAGGAATAGAGGAGTAGACATCATTAGCTAGTTTATAACGATAGGTAAAGTAGTTGTCAGAGGCGAGGAACACAAGGTTATATCCGCAAACTATGCCTGAACCAAGCTACTATCACATACACCCTTTCTCTTTATTCCCCAGGTCGTTCATTCTGCTTGCAACTTAGCTTTTTATCTTTTGCACTGCTGGACTGGCAATCATCAAATAGATCCTGCTTAATCATGTACATAATTAATACATGCATACAACATCTCCATTAAAATGAAATCACCCACTGACAGCTGGGATATTTGTTCCCTGATAACGGCAGGAAAGCCTCGCTGCTTGTCTGATATAGGCCTAGCCGTTGCTGGGACTGCTTTGACAAAAGGCTTTACAGCATTGGAAGAGCAATCAAAACAACTATAGTTTAAGAAAGAAGAAAAAATGGGATTGTTGTTGAGTGTTGTGAAGTGTGTGAAAAATGATAAGTTACAAGAAATCAGAATTTTGTAGTGTAAATCTAAAGGTCGATAGCAGTAGCTAAAATCGTAGTCAGAAAACTGTTCCTTTTCATTACTGAGGTCTTTTTGGTGACTTTTCTTTAACGCAGCTTGCTCATGCATCCATGCCTCCCAGCTCTCCTGCTTTGGAAGGGACAGTACCAATTTTGCCAGATTTAGAACTGCAGGATTGGGTGTCTGGGATGCCGGAGAATGCATCGTGTGCACATGCACAGTAGACCTCCCATTTTGAGTAACACTCTAACTTCCAAGCTTAGTCCCCCATGATCCCAATTCACTGCAGCTTAGTAAGGCTCTAAGTAGCACTGTCCAAATTGTGCTGTTTTGGTGAAGGGGACATACCAAGACATTTTGGACAATGCTATGCTTCTAACTTTGTGAGAACATTTTGGGGAAGGCCCTTTTCTATTCCAGCATGCCTGTGCCCCAGTGCACAAAGCAAGAACCATAAAGACATGGTTGGATGAGTTTGGTGTGGAAGAACTTGAATGGCCTGCACAGAGCCCTGACCTCAACCCCATTTAACACCTTCCCAGAAGAGTGCAAGCTGGTATAGCTGCAAAGGGTGGGGGGGGGCGACTACATATTAATGTCTATGTATTTAGAATGCAATATCACATAAATCCCTGTTGATGTAATGGTCAGTTGTCCCAATACTTTTGTCCATACAGTGTATATAGCACCATCATCAGCAGAGCTGTACAAAAGGTAAACAAGACATAAGTTTTAAATGACATAATAGTACTTACCAAAACAAAAGATAAGGAGGGTCCCGTGTGTCATTATCATGTGAGTGGTACTGTAAACCAAATGACAAATTTAGTTTGTCAAGGTAATCAATGTAGAATCAGAACAGAGGGGGTCCTACAACTGAGCCTTGGAGTAGGCCAAATTGGAGATGGATGTGGAAAAGAAGAACTACAAACTGAGACAAAAAATGACGAGAGATAGAATGGGAACCAGAAAAAAAAGTGTCACTGTCAAAAGAGGGTTCATTGAAAAAAAAAGATTAATAATACAGACATGATTAGAGATAGCTAATAGTTAAATATGTATTGCTAGAGGATATAATATATACATTTTTATAATTACAATTTTTACTTGTTGTTTTAGATAATCCAAACAATAATCTATAGCATGTTCAAATACTAAAAACAAATTAACAACCCTTGAAATTGCTTAACTTTTGTATTTGTACATAACTTGTGATGGATTATTTAAAGTTCATTTTTTGAATGCTTTCATGGAAATTGAACATAGTTGGCATGAGATATGAATACATCCTTACATGTAATCACTAGCGTACAGCTGATATATATCATTGACGCAAGTGAGAAAAATTACGATGATGACTAGGCAGCCCAGCTGAACATTAAAATGATACTTCTAGTACTTTTCTATATACCATGTGTCAGCTGGTAACTGTGAAATCATCATGCAACAGTGGGTAAAATAAATTGCTAATTAACAAGAAATCAGAGACTTTTTTGGTAGATCATTACTTATTATTACTTACTGGTAGTAATATTAATGTTAACTATTTATATGGTTTGATGCCTTTCTTTTCTCCCTTGATACCCCTCTTTTAGGAGCTCAGATGTTTGTTGGGTATGAGTGCATCACAGTGCTCTTTAGCCCTAAAAGTTACAATAATATCTATAAATACAGCAGTAAATGTGTTTAGAAATTAAATCCTACAAAAAAAAAGATTATTAATCTTCTCATTAATAAATAGTTATTAGGTCAGAAATTAAAATTAAAAGGTCTCGTTAAAGACCTATTCCATAGCCACATCTCCAATCACATCCACTAAAACAAAGTGCCCAACTTTGGCCATTTGAAATTTTGGGTGGTACGTTAAAAGTCATGTCCCGGCAAGCCATCTGGCACTCGGGGAGCTGCTACGCAACAGCACCACACACTCACACAATCTGCCTATCCAGCAGTGTGTGGCCACTGGTTGGATGTGGGCATCAAAAAGGTGCATACCCAGCTGTTGCCCATAATGATGCCATCAGGTGGATGCTGGCCTTAAAGTTCCAAGGCTGCCTCGTCATCACCAGTTGGGCCCTGCAAATGTTATTGGAAATGAGAGGACAGTGTGGACTTCTGTGTATAGCTTGTACTTATCAAGATATCATGGATGTGGAACTTCATACCTCCAACATTTCAGGTGTCCAAATCAGGACAAATCAGAAGGCCCTGTGGGAGAGCAGCACAAATGCATCCTAGCCTTTCCTTTTGATTTGGTCAATTATGTGTGTGTGTGTGTAAAGGCAGGGGTGTGTGGTGAGGGCAGTGTATAAATGTTTATGTATGGACAGGCGTATGTTAGTATGTGTAGATATATATAAATATATATGTGTGTGTGTGTAAGGGCAGTGTATGTATGTATATGTCTGTGTATGGGCAGTGTATGTGTATGGACAGATGTGTGTTAGGGCAGTGTATGTGTATATGTGTGTTTGTAAGCTGGTGTGTATGTGTATATGTGTGTAAAGGAAGGGGTTGTGTGAGGGCAGTTTATGTCTATACATGTGTGTGTGTGGACAGGCATATGTTAGGGAGAGCTGACCCACCCAATCCAAGCAGGCTTTGTATACAACAACCAGCCAATCACCGGTAAGGTACATAGCTTACCGTGATTGGCTGGTTGTTGTATACTGGGTCTTATACAGCGAGTATAGCCCAAACTCTATATTTTAACTGGAAAAGTTGGGGGTCATCTTATACGCCCAGTCGTCTCATACGCTGGAAAATACGGTGTATATATATATATATATATATATATATATATATATATAGCTACCTATAGGCAAGGTGTGCACAAGCTTAGAGCGCCAATCTATGTGGGGAAAATTAAAAGAAAATGGAGAGATGAGATAAAGAGAAGTGGGAGAGATAAAGTGGGGTAATGTGCATGGGTATTTATATGTTTATTAGTAGGTGTGTGTGTTTACGGGCATGCATTTGTAAATGTAGAGTTTATGTGTGAATTTTTACACTCTATCCATTACTGTTACTGGGTGAAGAAAGAATGAAGGGTGTGTGTGAGCCAGACTGAGAGGAGACCTGAGACTCTGAGAGGAGGCCGCTGTGGGTGCAATCTAGGTGCTTGTTAAATCCTGTGGGCGCAATCTGGGCAAATCCTGCGTCTGTGTGTAATCTGGGTGCTGGAGCAAATCCTATGTGCAATCAGGGTGCTGAGTAATTCCTTTGGCTGCTAAAGAAGTCCTATATGTGCAATCTTGGTGCCAGGGCTGGTCTTTGGGGTGTACAATCTGTGATGTATGCCTGCAATTTATGGTTTACATGCATTATTTATTCATCTCTATCTTACATGCTATGTTTGTTTGTGATTCTCCAGTTGATCTATACCTGCAAGGCTGGGTTTGTGTGTTATTCATGTGCTCTATACCTTTTTTATTTATTTACACTATACCTACAAATATAGGGTTTGCATGTCTATACCAGCAATGCTGTGTTTCCATGTGTTGCTTATTTGATCTATACCCCAACTATATGAGGGAGGGAAAGAAAGGTGTAGCACAGTAAATGAGGGAACAAAGAAACTCTGGGGGTGATGAAGGGGGTGCCACGGGGCTGGCCCACAGAATACCAGAACACTTAAGGTCAACCCTGCCAGTGGCTGCTGTGTCCTCTTCAGAGGAGGGAGAGTGGTGCACTCATTATTTTTTACGTTAAATCCGGGGACATTTTTTAATATTTATATGATTCCAACATGTTATGGACAAATAAGCAAGTTCAGTACAAAAGACGTTAAAACCCAGTTAGAATAGAAATAATCTAAGCCAATATTTTTTTTATTTCATTTAATATCACTAATATTATTTGTAATGGTAGTGTTTTATGAAATTAACTAGCTGCTGGGACATTTATATTAATACTTTTCACATTATTTTAAGCAAATACATTTTTTTTTTGTTTACACAAAACATAATTTCTATAATAACAAAAGCAATGCTAATTATTTTTAAACTCTGTGTTTATTGGTTCCACGGTATCTTTAATTGCTCTGTTTATAGTCCATAATTATAGGAACATGAACATGTGTATACGACAGAAAATTCATTCTAAAGCTGTTACTGATACCAAAACCCTCCCAGAAAAAAGAAACATTATATGTAGAATATATATATATATATATATATATATATATATATATATATAATTTTTTTTCTATAAACTGGTCTCTCAGGAAAAATATTATTTTATTTATTTATTTTTAATTTACACATCTTCAAGTATATCTCTGATATTTACAAATCCCACATTTCATAGTTCCAGAAACTAATTGTACCGATGTAATGGTGTTTACAGGTTAAATAAGCAAACTATACCTGAACTTCTTGTTATTTGGTTATGGCTCTTGTTGTTGATTCTTATTGATTGGTTCAGGCAGCCCTAGTAAGGCTGGGGTTAGACAAAACTAGATCACTTCAGGAAATTGATGAAGTATGCTAGTTTTGTCAACTTTTGTTCCAGCTTTTCAACTAAATGTTGCTAAAACAATCACTAGCTTTAAAAGAAATCTTGTAATGCTGAAAAATGTGAAGGTGATTGTTCCTCTTTCAAACATAGCAGGTCAAAGACGTCTCCCCAATAATTTCATCTTGGATTTAGTCAACTGAGAATGCCTTATTCTAGCATTACCCGTTAGTCACGTGACTTAGAAGACTTATGCCTAATTAGGATGACATTATCTTGGCCCATGGGAAAAGGAAAGTGTTGATTGAAAATCAGACAGCATTTCAGGGTCCCTAGCGAAATGAAAAATATGCTTGATTTTCAAAGAACCAAAAAAGTGATATGTTTGCTTTGAAGATGATTACATTTGTTCAAGGGAGCTAATTAAACGAGTAGATTGTTTAGAAAAAGTACATTTGTTTGGGGGGGGATTGTCCCCAATACCTATCGTTTAAGAGGTAATGTAAATTAACTACCAAGGAAGCAATGAAAATAAAATAATTTTTTACCCATTTTTGTGGTCACACTTATGAGATTCTGGGCTTGTCCTGATTTAGCTGTCTTTAATCAAAGGCTATCTTAGCTTCACCCGCTCTGAGATAAAGCGCTGAAGATTGAATGTTGTTTTTGCATGTTGCATATTGACTCTCCGCTGATAAAGTGGGAATAGATGACTGCTTCTGTGTTTTGTATGCTATTCATTTGTATACAGTACATTTAAATGTTGCATGTTATTTTTTTTAAGAAAATCAATGAATCTTACCATCTGCTCCCACCTATCCCATCTGCATAAACCTTAGTGATTTGAGCTGGGTACCTGCTTAATGCCCAAGAGAAACCTTGCAGCTCTTAGCTGCAGAGCATCCCAAGGTGGTCATAAGGGGGCAGCAATGGAGGTCTGTGCGGCAACAGATACATACCCTGGCTTTATCCCTTTTATTTGGTCATTGCCTAAAATAATTTCCGAGCACATCAATTCCAAAATATTGGATTTCAGCAAAAGATTTTTATGCAAACCTCCAAATTTGTTAATAAAGCTTAATCTGCTGATTAGCACCACCGATGTTTAACTCCATTTAGTATGTGTTTTCTTTAGGCCTGTAGCTCAAATAGACAACCAACAGACCCTCACCTGGACATATGCCATGGTTGTTGTTCAAGCTGTAATAAACCATATATATATATATATATATATATATATATATATATATTGTATATATATTGTATATATGGGTTATTTTAAGATGTTTTTGAATTTCTACTCTAGATTCTAATCTTTCATACTCAAAAGCTTCAGCATGGCTTATTTTCAAAGTGTTTATTTGGTCTTTGTCTGTAACCCCATTTGACAACGCTGAGTGTTGTGCTGCCACTCTATAAATAAAAGATAAGAATAATAAATCCCTCTGTGCCTGTGGCATTCCAGCTCTTGCCTGTTTATATTGATCACATTACAATGAACCTTTAATTGTGATTTCTCTCTGAAATCTGAGGACTGTAGACTATCCAACTGGAATCTTATCACAAGATGGTAAATAACACAGTTGAGATAACAGTATTGCCCAAAATATTTTGTCATTGGTAAAATCTATACAATGAAGTATATATAATGAAGTTATATATATTGTGACAAACCCTGTGGCATGAGGGCCATAAATGTCACAGTTATGGGTCTTAAGCACAGTCCTCTAGGGCAATCAGAGTCAGGAACACCAGCTTGTAGCAAAAACAGTGCTTTATTTTTAACTGCTCAAACGCAAAAACCAACAACCAAATGATAAAAAGAAAAAAAATAGCTCCCAATTGGAGCCCTCTCTAACTTAACTATGCTGGCCCAGACTGACCAGCCTAATCACAAATGGGACATTTGCCAAGAGATAAGCCCTTTCATTGGGAGTGCCTCAACTATTGGTAGCTAAACACAATGTCTTAAACAACATTTCCCTATTTATTTTAGATATTTATGACTTCAATAAAAACTTACTGCTGTGACATCACATGATTATACAGAATTAATTAATGTCATGTGACCCCACTGACCTCTCTAGATTAGACTTTGGCTCTACATCTTTCTTTGCAATTTTTACACAGATGGCATTTCCCTAAAAAAAAATATATTTTTTGTTTTGATGGTACATAAAAAGATGAGTTGGTTGCTAAAAATACAAATCCCGGTATATCAATAATCCTCTAGCACGTCTGTGCTAGAGGATTGTTATGTTATAACCTACAACAAAAGGAGAAGATGAGAGGAAAGTCTGTGAGTATAGAACATGAGGAATAGTCATGCTAATGTTATTATTCTTCTTTATGGATTAAGATCCAGCATACTCTGCAGAGTTTGACAATGTGGAATAATCCATGCATAAAACTTGTACAATGAAAAGAAAAAGAACCTTTTGAGTGCTATATTGGGTCAGAATGCCAGCTTTTAGCCTTAGCTAGTGACTAAGTTTTCTGGGGCTCATCAGATAACATTTTAGGGACCAACATCCTAAGTCATGCATTTTAATATTTCTCAACTAGAGATCTCAGTACATGTTCGTGCATCCATTATAATGACATAATATTATGAACTGTCTGTCACACGTGTGAATCTCTAGCTTTAAAAAAGCCCTTGGGCAGCCTTTTCATAGAAACATAAATCACTGTTTAATCATCTTATATTGTAGTGCTGTGTTTGTCAAGTGACGCTGATGGTGATGTCCGTATTAACCCCTTAAGGACAATGGGTGGCCCTTAAACCCATTGAAAACGATCCATTTTGAGCCCGTACATGTGCAGCCTTAGTCATTAAGGGGTTAAAAGCATCTGTATTTTTCATATAGCCTCTAGACCTTAGAGCTGTGTATTGGTCCTCCAGAGACCTCTTTATTTGGGGAGTGATGCTTGGCTCTAGCTACTCCCTGCCCAGTTCCACATGAACCTTGTTACCAACTACTCTGGAAGGGGACATGATTGTATGTCCCTTAATGGAGTAATAATTAGTGTTATGTACAAATTAGCTGTAGTCTAAGTTTGGTTATTATTAATTATTTTTATATTATTTAAATTGGTGCCGCCTTGTGATGTATTATTAGCATAATACGGTAATTCAGTCTGTCTCCTTATGGTTTTTAACAATGGCATATGAATAAAAAAATGGCTTGGATTTTTTCTAGACACTTGTTAAAGCCTTAGAAATTGTACTGCGTGAAACCCGTTAGGCCCGTTGATTTACCTGTTCAGTGTGTATCTTATGATTTAGATCTTTTATGTGTGTTTCAATGACAAGTATACTTTTTAATCTATTTGAAAGGCTTAATGGCTAATTTAATGCTTACTTTTTATCTCTTAATCATTATTGGTTCAGCTCTTCATACTATAGCAACATTTAAAATTCATCATGAAGCACACTAAATTTAGTTTTTTTTTTAAGTTTGAAACGTTGACAAAACCCATAATTTAAGGTTTTTTGGATAATTATTTGGATTAATAATGTTTAAACATAAAATAAATGACATAATTAAATAGAAAAAAAACAGATTTTATATTGCATATTCAGTTCCACAATACAACTATATTTTAAAGTATGTACGGGTATGATATTAATTAGCTGTATTGTGCCGGTTATAAAAGCATCATTTCTGTAATTTCCAATGTTCTAGGAATTTATTAATCTGTAAAATATATTGTTTGCATTCCTTCTTCTCTTTGACATCTGGTGGAATTGCCTCTCTTTATAGAATATGCTCATCTAATGTCTCACTGATTTAAAGATGTCTTCCTTGAGTTGGTTCCAGTTGAAAATCATGGTAATAGAAATTTAGACACCGATTTAACCAATGTGAATTCAGAAATTACAGTGGAAACCACCTTATCAAATAAAAGATGCTTTTCCAAAGTGCCTGGAGAACTGTGCAAACATAAGTGATTCAAAGACCCTAGCAGAACGTTTTTCTTTGTTTCCCCTTCTCTGTGTTACTATATACAGTGTATATATGAGTGAGTGTATATATATATATATATATATATATATATATATATATATGTATGTATTTGTATGTATTATATATATATATAGGTATATGTATGTATGTGTATATATTTATATATATATATGTATATATATATATATATATATATATATATATATATATATGTGTATACCATCCTTCATCTTTCTGCCTCCATCCTGTATCCTGTGGTGGGAGCGCGAGGCCTGTCACTTCAGACCTCGCTTTACTGCTCCCTAATCACTACCCGCCGGCAAATATTGCCAAGCGCGGGGATATGATGTCATCACTGCGCTCTGCAGCAATAGCCGGCGCGTAGTGATGAGGGAGCAGGTCTGAAGTGACAGACCTCGCGCTCCCACCACAGGATGCAGGATACAGGATGGAGGCAGAAAGAAGGATGGTGGAAGAGTTAAAAGATGGGGAGAAAGGGGTGTAAGGGTAGTGTATGTATGTGTGTGTCTGTAAGCTTGTGTATGTGTATAGGCCGGTGTGTGTACGAGCAGTGTATATGTGTGTGTAATTCAATTCAATGTGTTGGTTATTTTTAATATGCATGGTGTGACAGTCATGTAGGATTGGTGGTGGAAGGGAGGTATGTTTCTCCTAGATTCCTTTCCTATGTGGAGTAACACCTGAGACTTCCACCTGCTAGGTGATTAATTAAGTGAATTAGAGGGTGGATATAAAAGGGAAGCCAGGAGGGCAGGTAGCTCTCTCTGACTGAGGACACAGAAAGCCTGTCTGTGGAAGAGACCTATTGCACAAATTTACTGCTGTGTGCCTGGATTGACTGAAGACAGCGCTTGTCCCTTGACCTCAGCGAGGGGCGATCCCAGACCTACCTCACAATGGCTGTACTGACAAAAATGAAGTGTGTTTTAAGTGGCGGGACATTTTAACCCCTTGACTGCTAACGACGGCATGGTGCCGTCGCTAGCAGTCCCAGTCAGGTCTAACGACGGCACCATGCCGTCGCTAGCACTCTCCTACCTTGATGGGGGTCTGTGGACCCCCATCACCACCTACCCTGGCGATCTGCCCCTCATTTTGAAGGGCATCACTGGGACCACCCGATCCGGCCGGTGACCTCGCGCGTAATGACGCGATGACGTCACTGCGCAACTTTATTGAAAACTGACAATTGTCAGTTTTCACGGTATGGGGGCATGCTGCTTAGATGCCTGTATCTCAGGCATCTGAGCAGCTACAGACCCCCAACATATACCGTTGGAAAGGTAATCGCCTCACCTTTCCAACGGTATAATGCTTGTAAAAAAAGAATACAAAATATTATGTTAAAAAAATAAAAATGTACAAAAAAAGTAAAAAAAATGATTTGGGGGTCTCTAAAGGCAGATAAATAAAGATCAAAATTGCCTAGAGACCCCCAAATTAAATTATCTAAACATAAACTGGTTTAACTTTAAAAAAAAAAAAAGTTTAAGTATTCTAGCTAAATGATCACTGTGGTAGCCATTGTTACCCCGGTGATCATATAGCTATGAAAAGTCACATTCCCTTTTTAAAAATTTTAACCCCATGATCCCTTTGATCATGGGGTTAAATTTAGCCAATGGTAGAGGAAGGCAATTTTTGAAATCCAGATGAACTGCAAAAATCAGCCGTATAGCCTGTAGTACATAAGTTAACCATGTCATCCCTGGAGCCCCTTGCATTTTTACTGCAAAACTTATTTTTGCTGTAAAAGTGATTTTTTTCTCCCTTTACGATCATCTCTTTGGGATTGTAAGGGGAAAGAATGGTGTGTGTGCTTCTGCGAGTGAATGTATGGAAAGTATGGTGTGTGCTTCTGCGAGTGAATGGAGTTATGAAAGGCGTGTGAATGATCAGTAATTAGGGTTGAAGCCTTGACGTGGCATTACTGCTCACGTAAGAAGTTAAATTATGGCACAAAAAGTACATATTTTCAAAAACTACACCCCTCGGCGCATCAAATGAGGGGCTGCGTGTGTTTCTAGGACAAACCTGGAGTGCGCAAGACACAAATGAACATGTCGCTATGGTTAGAAAAAACATATTTTCTAGCCGAAGCGACATATTCCATCATTATCTGTGAACTTAACTTTTGTCCTAGAAATACATGTAACCCCTCATTTGAAGTTCCAAGGGGTGTAGTTTCTTGAAATGTGTACTTTATGTACCCTAATTTAACTTCCCAGATGTCTAGACCACCTTAACTTCAGATATGGCAGATTGGAGAATCTTGTTAAAAAATTGTCTTAAAACATTTAGGGGTGATGGCTGCATTTAGACAGCTCTAGACAGCTGGGAAGTTAAATTATGGTACATAAAGTATATATTTTCAAAAACTACACCCCTTGGCACATCAAATGAGGGGCTGCATGTGTTTCTAGGACAAACCTGGAGTGCGGAAGACATAAATGAACTTGTCGCTTTTAATTTTATTTATTTTTTATTTTTATTTGTGTGATATTCACTTATTTGTTGTGCACGTCAGTTTTGTGATACAAATACAAATAAGACCTCATTTGCTGTGGCTGGGGGTGTAGTTTCTAAAAATATATTTTTTGTTGGCATATTTTAACATCCCGGGCAGCTAGAGCTGTTTAATTGACGCAGCCATACATTAAATTTAAAGATGAATTTTGTGATAGTCTAATAAATTTAACTTTTAGCTATAAAATATTAGAAAAACACAGTCTACTGTTCTCAATGTCTGTTTATTTTAGACCGGTTACCTACTACAAATATTTAGCAACACAGGTTTTGATATTAGAGTTTAGAAAAATAACATTACAAACTAGTTTTTATTGACTTGGAAGTGAAAAATTACACTTTTTCCCCATTTTTGGTTGTATTTTGCAAATCTAATGAGACATACACATATAAAAATGGTATATTTGGAATCTGCTGGGTGTGCTGAAAAAAACAATATATGGTTTGTATAGTTTATTCCCGAGAAATGTACTTCTAAACACGTTTAAACGTGAGATGCACCAAAATGCCGAAAACTAGCTTAGCACCAGGGTGTGAAATGGCTTAGCAGCCAAGGGGTTAAAGTGCATTTGCTTGTATTGGTGAGTTCTGTGAGATTTTTTAAAAAAGTGTCCCTCTTTCACATTTTGAAATGTTGGGAGGTATGGTCTATCTATCTATCTATCTATCTATCTATCTATCTATCTATCTATCTATCTATCTATATATACGGTATATATGTGTGTGTGTGTGTATATATATAGATATATATATATATATAGAGAGAGAGAGAGAGGGCACTCTAAGAAGTTTTACCACTGATAAAAGTGGTAAACAAATTGAATTTTAAGAAGTGTTCTTGAAAGTCATACATATATAATAGAATTGTTCTTTACTTCCCTTTTAATGACTCATGACTTATTAAATAAATACATTATTTTTCTTTCTCTGCAAAGACTAGTTTAGCATTTGTGCTCTGTAAGTGTATTGTGTCTTAAACACAAAGGTAAAAAAAACAGTACAATAGAGATGTTATACATCACCATAAGAGGTCTATTGTCTATTCAAAACTAGATCTTCCTTCCTGTCCTCTGGCAAAAGGTCTCACACAGAGACTCTTGAAGAGCATGACACAATGTAGATGGCCTGAAGTCAATTCTAACAGCTTGATGACAGACATAATTACATACTTACAAAGAACACTACTAAAGTTTCCCAGGTGATGTGTAAACCAACTTTTATTCATCAGTATTTAATATTAATACAAAAATAATAATAGGAGATACTTGAAATTTTATTTAGTGGATATTGCAATGTATCTCTTTTCTCTACTTGGTACAATAAACAAAAAAAATCTATGAAAAGCATTTTTTTTTTTTAATCTGAAAGGGTTCCTTGATGTGATCTCCATATATTTATGGCAAAGGGTTTGCCATTAACAGTTCTGGTAAAAGTTACATTGTGTGGAGTTGATGTCAGGGGTACTGCTGGGAAAAGCCTTAAACATGTCAAGTGCCCCTGTTTAGGAGGAACAATCCCTATTTGGGTTTTCTAATGATTTCTGGGTGTGAGGGTATCAAGGTGTTCCACAACAATTATTAACTATTAACTAAGCAGGTTTTTTTTTTTTCAACTTACATGCCCTCACCTGGAACTTGCAAAATGTAAAGTTACAGGCACTTACAAACAATCTGTATTTTATTGAATATGTGAGTTGTTTTGCAAGTGTTAGCATGCAACCTCAGTTGTGTCAGGACAGTTAAGTTAACCCTTCACTTCAGTGACCACTTGACTTATAGACCCAAAACACTTTAGCATTCCTTATGAATGACCTAACCCATTGAGCTGCAAGAATGATGAAGTTGGCCCAGCATAATGAATATTAAAATTGTATAAGCATTGCCCTGCTTATTAGTTTATAGAAGTATTAAAAATGAATTAGGCACACTCAATATATATTTACTGGTTTTCTATGAGACTGGAAGGGACGGGTTGGCCTAGAGGGCAATTGCAAACAAGCACACATGTTAAGACCAAAGGGTACGCTGAATAAAACATCAGTTTTGTTTGAATAAAACAAAAAAAACACACACTATTTTGTGGTTACGGATAGAAAATAAATGTCTGAAAGTGCCACTCCTGGCATCAGGTCCTGGATCTGCCACTATGTGTAAGTATTTGCTGTTGTAAGTGTGTGTGTGTGTATGTGTTATAGTGAGTGTGTCTGCAAAGTTTGTGTGTGCTTGTGCATATGTTATGCGGGGAGACAATCAGCTGCACCTGCCAACCTGGCCAGAAGGTCCCAGCCCCTCCCCTTGGAGACTGGCATGTTATGTTCTAGCTAGCATGGCTCGATATTTCCTCTATATCATATAACATTCCCCCAACATCTAGATAAAAGAAATATAGTTAGCTATTAAAGTACATTTTTGATTCAAATCTACCAAACCTCAACATTATGCTTCTCTTGTGGATTTGATCTCTAACTGAATTTTAATGGTCAATTGTCCTACAGACATCCCTAAAATATGGCAGCTAATACTCTCTGAATAGACGATAATCACTGACCTTTACATATTACATCTGAGCTCTTTTTTAATCTCATGAGCGAGACCCTTAACTTGTACCAGTTTGTATAATTTGTACAGTTGTAAGTTTTATGCAGCTTCTATTCCCTGTTCAGCTAGTTGAACCATCACTATGCTCTCAGAGCAAGGTCTGAACCGTAAAATATCTTAAAAAAAAAAAATATATATGTATATTATTGAACTAATGGAAGTTCTTATCCATGCACTTTCCTCCCTCATTGTTAAAGTTACCATTTAAGAGGGAAATGTCACACATAGGATAACAGCATAATTAAATCAATGAAAATAATCTACCAACTGCATTGTTTTTGTGCATTTTTCTAGTTTTAAGTTAATCATTTATATTTTTCATGATGTTTTGAGGCATCACATTTGTTTGAGGATATACTTTTCCTAAAGTCCCCATCATCCCTCAGTTACTCCATTGTGTGTAGTGCGTGTAACATGTCATATGTCATCACCTCTAACCTATTGTGGGTGGAATTGAGTATGGCACCCCCCTCCCCAAAGTCTCATTGGAATGTATTAGGCATTGAAGTGCACTTGGATGGTAAATTTCCTCTTTAAACAGGTGATCTATGACACCTTATCAGAGAGTGGTAGTAGACAGATACCTAGTCCAGTTTGGCACATTTATCATAATCACATACCTAACCATGAATTACTTTCATTGGTTTGTGTTGAATTGAATGCAGTACCTATGTTGAGTATCCTCCCCCCTAATTTATTGCTTAGGATTCTTAAAAACACCATCCGATCATCTTCTCCCTCCTTTGCTAATTCTTCAACAAATGCTACCCAGTACTACTGACCTTTTACAGTTCATGGTTCTTTCCCTGCAATCTCTCTCTTATGAAGACCCTGCCACCTCACCACATCCTGTAGACTCTCCTGCTTTATTCTATGTTTGCCTTTCCTCTTTTCTTTTGTTTTACACATCCTTCTTTCACTCCAATGTTATACCTTTAATGACCCTTTGCTCCCTCTATCTATCCATGGCAATTTATAGTGAAATGTGAGAGTTACAACTGATCACTTTCACTATACATTATAAAGGGACAACCCAAGTTAGCTTGTCCTGCAAAAAAGAGATGTCAGGTGTATTTTACCACATTAACTATGGATTATACAGGGTAATCATTTTCAGCTCATTGGTGTTGGGCATCATGAAATAAGTTACCTTAGATGTTCAATACTTTTGGATGACAATCACTTGTAGTAATTCATCCCTGTTAATATGTCTGTAATAGAATGTTTAGTCTACTAAGTGTAGTGATTTATTTTGGGACAGGTCTAGGGTGGCACCTCAGCTGCCACTCACCACATACCCCTGCAGTCACCATCCTCTCTGCTGAGCACTGGGATATGTTGACATGAAGAAGACTCAAAATGATGCACATTGCTTAGGTCAGGTTAAGAGGCTTTGCGGGTCATAGTGTAACTGGGCTGAGTTATTTTGACCCTTGTGCATACAGACCTGTTGCCCAATGTCAGGCTACATTACTGATTAAAAGACAGTGAGGAAGGTGAAATTAAATTCATCTTTCAGGTCATACAGAGTGTAAGGGGGCATTTTGGGCCTGCCTTAAGGGGTTGGACTATCAGGGTATATATGAGGGCATTGTGCAAAAAATTCACATCTGTGTTTGAAAAAGGTGATTATGTGGATCAGGTTAGCCCACCTTGATCTAGGAAGGCAGAGTTTTTTGGTCTGTAGCACTATGGATAATTACCCGCGGTATGAAGTAATGAGGGATGTTCTCGACCCACTGTGTTTGGGTACAGCCGGTGGTATCTGGCAGTATACCGATCAAAGAACAAATCAAGGGCTACTGTTTTCATTATATAAGATGTTTATTGTAACATGAGGTCATTTTGGAGAATGTTAGTACAAAAGTTTGTTACTAAACTGGTTAATAAGTTATGAGTAGTAAGCAAATTTTCTTTGTTAACCCCTTAAGGACCGGGCTCATTTTTCATTTTGTACCCTGTGGGACCGAGGCTGTTTTGACACTTTTGTGGTGCTTGTGTTCAGCTCTAATTTTCTCCTCACCCATTTAGTGTACCCACATAAATTATATATATATTGTTTTTTTCAGGACAAGATGGGCTTTCTTCAGATACCATTTTGATCGTATCATCTTATTTACTATAAAAAAAAATAAAAAAACATGGTGAAAAAATGAAAAAAAACACATTTTATGACTTTTATTTGAAAATCTTTTACTCACCTTAAAAAGCAAGTAAAAAAACTAGCTAAATAGATTCTACTACTTGTCCTGAGTTTAGAGATACCCAATGTTTTTAGGTTTTTTTTGCTGTTTTTTGTAAGTTATAGGGCAATAAGCACAAGCAGCGTTTTATGATTTCCAAATCTTTTTTAACAAATCTGGTCAGTCTGCCTCCATCTCCTCTTTGGAACATCTTTGAAGCCGGTTAACTCAATTTAACCCATTCAAACCATATATTTTTGAAAACAAGACACCCCAGGGTATTCCAAATGCTGTTATTTTAACCCTTTCCATGCACCAATTATAGAACTACACTTTGTCAAACTTTGTAATAGTAATTTTTTCCCCACACAAATTGTATTTTAGTTATAGATATACAGGTCCTGGTATATGCCACTGTCAAACAACACCCCAATGTGTGTTCAGGAACATCTCCTGAGTGCAGATTTCAGATTTAAAATGCCACATTTGGGAAGTGCGCTTTTTTTCTCCATTTTGGTCAGTCTGTACCTATGCCCTATCTTTGAGCTAGGCCACTCCAATTTACCCCATCAGCCATTTTTTTTTTATATTAGACACCCCTTGGGTATTTGAAGTGCTTTTATTTTAACTCTTTGTTGAGATTTTTGAGAAATTTTTGCACTTGCTCAAAATAATAAACTTTATTTTTTCATTTTATTTTATTTTTTTAATACTTTTTTAATATTTTTTTTACCATTTAAGTTTAGGAGGCGATCGTTGATCGCCTCCTAAACGCTTTTAAAACGGGCGTCCGCCGCCATACAATGTATGGCGGCTGTTGACGCCCCGGGGAGGGGCCAGACATGGCCCCCGATGCCGATCTCGGCCTTGCTGAATGCCTCGACATCGAGGCATTGCAGCAAGGCCGTTTAAGCGAAGAAAGTGATCCTTGATCACTTTCTAAGCTTATTTAATTTTTTGACGGTTCAGGACCGTCAAAGGTCGTTTAGTGACCTTCTTGTCATGACGGTCCTGAACCGGCAAAGGTCACGAAGGGGTTAAATAATCAAATAAGGTTGCGGTGTTTGTTAGGATGCCGCAGCCTTTATAATCCAGCTCACGTGTTTTTTATTTGTATGTGAAGCAGTTAATTCCCCTATCATCAGTGCGAAAGTCATGTGCTTTTTGCATGTCAGTATTATACATCTAATCCACCAGTGCTAAAAGTCCCGATCTGGTGAACAGACTTTCATTCCTTTAGGGGCAAAATTTACTCTAATCCTAAATCCCCTTACTCCATCCTTTACTCTATACTTTAATCATCTACTTTCTTCTGTTTTGTTGTTGTGTCAAGCTGTCCTCATGCATTTACTCATTTATATTACCTTCTCCATATATCCGGTCCATTTTTTTCCAAATGCCCCACTTTAGTCTTTCCCTGACCCCTTCCTCTATTACTGATCACACCCTCCAGCTAAAATGGTGGCGACAGAGCCCCAACAAAATGTTCTGGAAGTGGCAACCTTGGAAACAGTATAAGTCCCTTTAACTTTTAATGGTGCCATATTTTCATATGCATGGGGGGATTCTGCATAATACCCCATATGCATTTGCCCCTTTACCCAACCCCAGCTATGTACGGCTCAGAGACTTTTTCGGCCGAATACATGTTCCTGCATGTCATATACTCAAGTGAACTCCAGCACTGGCTTTACCAACATTGCAGGGGGCTCTGTTTAGCCAATCATTGGCATGAATCGTCAGACCACAAAGGAGGAGGGCAGCTGCAGCTTCTACCTCAGGTGAAATCTTTATTTTTATTTCACATTACTTTAGCGCAGCAATTTTAATATCTATATCTACCATGTCAGGTATCTTACAACAAAAGAAAGTGAAACACTCTATTGGACTGATTTTTTAAGCAACAAAGGGAAAACAACAGAAAATATTGATCCCATGTGCTTTAAGAAACTAAGTCTTGCTTTACTTTGTAGTTTATGAACCTCACAGGAAGTGAAAATCATTGTGTTGTTATCCTTATCATGAAAGTCCTACCAATCACCACTTGCCTCCTCTGTCCTTTATTTCTGCTCCATCCTCCCATCATCCCCTTCTTCTGCACATTTGTGTATATGCCAGATGATTGCATTAATTCATCCGGGGAGAGGACTGAAATTATGAGCAGAGTGTGACAAACACGTCTAGCTCCCAAAATAGCCCCCGCACCTGTGGGGTGGCGGATCAGGTCCCTGTGCGTCTCCCCTCTAAGGTTTATCATGCTGAGATAATTATTGATCTGGTTTGTGCAGCTGGTAAAAGCTTTAACCTTTAAATAAAAGACACAGTGGGTTTCAATTGGATATTAAACACTTTTCTTAGTTTGCTTGGTGCACAAGTTTACCAGCGTATTGGTCGGACGATGGAATATTAACAGAGTTTTGCTTCTGGTGCTGGTCTGAAGTTGAAGCCTTAGGCAGACATCAGATCAGCATCAAAAGGGTTAAGTCCTATTCCTAAGATCAGACTGTATTTGCATATGGCCTCCACTTGCAATCAAGATCTTTTAGAAACTGTTGCTGTAATGAACTTGGAAGGTTATTCATTCCAGAGTATGGATAGACATAATTCTAGGACATATTACATTAATGTATACTGTTATTTTCCTTAAAGGTACAGCTCCCTCTCATTAAGAAAATGCTAATGGATCTGATACATTTAGTATGTCGATAGGTTGGCTGTATGCCCGTGACAAGGGTTGTGTATGTTTATACACCTACCAATGTGATACACAAAAAGATTGTTTCATAAACCACAGTGGCAAATACAATTCTGTGTAAAGTGGTATATTCACAGGTAACTGTATCAGAATCCTGACAAGGATGTGGAGGAGCCACACTGAGACTCTGATCTTACCTTCTCTTACAGAAAACATTTTTTATTCCTATACCAAATATTGTCCAAATTATTACACTAAAAAATAAAATTATACAGGCAGAATCCAAGAAGGGTATTACACATTTTTCATGGGGCTGACAATATTATTGCACGGAAACCTTTACTGAGGGACTGTGGAAAAAAAGAAAGAAAGAATATGCCACGCTTAAGATTATGCTTATAGTTGGGTTGATGCGTTTTTACTTGACTAATAGAATTTAGTGACAGACCTATATTTAATGTTTTTAGATTTTTAGAGATATTACCCTATTTGCTCGATTATAAGACGAGGGTTTTTTTTCAGAGCAAATGGTCGTCTTATCATCAGACCTCAAATAGGTCTGACTATGAGACTAAGATCCAGATCCCCCGCAGCGCTGCAGGGGACCTGGATCCTCCTGCCCCCCCCCAACTTACCCCGGCTGTCAGAGATCAGAGTTCCCCTCACTGGGGAATTCTCTCTGACAGCCGGGGAAGGTCTGTGCGTTGGACGCAGACAACCCGCTGCTAACCGCACCTCCTTCCGGCTGCAGCGGAAGTTGCCTACGCTAATCGCGTAGACGTCTACACGCTGCCCGGACAACACACTGGGAGTCAGAAGCACTGGTAAGTTTTTGTTTTGGGGGGGGTGTTAAATGAGGGGCATTAGGCATTTCTATAGGCAGAGTGCTGTATGAAATGCCTTTTAACCCTCTATATGCCACTCTGCCTCCTGAAATGCCTTATACCTCCCTATATGCCACTCTGCGCCATAATATGCCTTTTAACCCCCTATAAGCCATTTCTGGAGGCAGAGTGGCACATAGGGGGTTAAAAGGCATATCATGGGGCACAGTGACATATAGGGGGTTTAAGGCATTTATGGGGCAGTGTGACAAGCCTGGGGGCAGATGTGCATAAGTGGGGGGCAGGTTGGAAAATAAAAGGAATTAAAAACAAAATATTTTTCTCAATCATAGCTTTTATTAAAAAAAATAGTTTACATGAATTAATATTTACTGGTAAAACTTTTTCCCTATAGGGTCATCTTATATTCAGGTTTTTCTTTTTTTCCTAAATTAATATTCAGATTTTGGGGGGTCGTCTTATAATCACGGTACTGTATTTGCTCAATTATAAGACGACCCTGATTATAAGACAATCCCCCAAAATTTGAATATTAATTTAAGACTACCCTATAAGTAAAAAGTTTTATTAGTAAATATTAATTCACATGTAAACTATTTTTTCATATTTAATAAAAACTTTGATTGCGAAAAATGCATTTTTTGTTTTTATTTCCTTTTATTTGCCAACCTGACCCCAGTTCTGCACATCTGCCCCCCATATATGCCTTATACCCCCTTATATGCCACTTTGCCACCAGATATGTCTTATACCCCCTATATGACACTCTGCCTCTCAGATATGCCTCTTGACCCCTTATTTGCCTCTCTGCCCCCCAGATATGCCTCTTGACCCCCTATTTGCCACTCTGCCCTCAGATATGCCTTATACCCCCTATATGCCACTCTGCCCCCCAGATATGCCTTATACCCATATATGCCACTCTGCCTCCCACATGTCTTTTAACCCCTATATGCCACTCTGCCTCTCTAATATTACTTTTAACCCCCTATATGCCACTCTGCCTCCCTGATATTTATTTTTAACCCCTATATGCCACTCTGCCTCCAGAGAGCTCTTATACCCCCCCATATGCCACTCTTACCCTCACCCGATTTACCAGTGCTCCCCTAGACTTGTCCTCCATGCTTCAGATTCCTTGTTGTGTAGTGGGGCAGCAGGTGGAGGTCTGTGCGATGTGGCAGACAACCTCTGCTGCTGCTGCCGGCACTACCGCCTGGGCTTCTATGAATGCACACCGGAAGGTCATGTGATGCCTGCACTCCATCATAGATCCCCGGCAGAAGTGCCAGCAGCAGCAGAGGTTGTCTGCCACATTGCACAGACCTCCACCGGCTGCTAGCGCTGCGGGGAATCTGGGTCTTAGTCTTGTAGTCAGACCTCTATTTGACAACCTCGAATATAAGACAATGGTTAGTTTTCAGAGCTTTTGCTCTGAAAAAAACCTTGTCTTATAATTATGCAAATTAATATTAGCCCCTGCTGCCAATATATTATAATATATATATATATATATATATATATATATATAAACACATTGCAGATATATATAAACTGGAAATCACATGTAAACTCAGCACTGAGGGTATAGATCAAAAACAACACATGGAAACAGCACTGCAGGTGTAAGGCACTTACGTGGCAGATGCGGGGAAGTTCCCCTCCGTCCTCCCGGCAGAAACGCCGGCACCGTTCCATGCTACATGAAGCAGCCGCTCGCACGTGCGGCCGCTTCATGAATATTTATGCGGCTGACCGCCGCCTGGATTCCGCTGCGTCGCTATGGCGACGGTGGGCGCGGTTACGTCAGAGACGCCGGGGAACGCCTCCCCGGGCTATTTAAACCTCTCTAACCTATCCACCGGTGCTCAGTTGTACTGGTGCTTCCGTACCTATTGAGCCCCTCGTATTTTTTCAGTATCTTTGTAGTTATTGCTGGTATCCTGACCCTGGTCTGCTCAACGGCTATCGTGAACTTCTGGTATCCTGACTCTGGCTATTCTAACGACTTTGAGTACTTCTGGCATCCTGACCCCGGTCTGCTAAACGGTTATTGTGTATCTCTGGCATCCTGACCTCGGCTATCCATACGGCTCCTGTGTATTTCTGGTATCCTGACCCTGGCTATCCTAACGACTCTGGGAACCTCCGGTATTCTGACCCTGGTCTGCTTAACGGCTCTGTCCTGATCACCCGTGCTTACAGCAACACTGCCAAGTGCCCTGTTATCCTCCTCAGGCCCCTTGTGCGTGTCCTGTACTGAGCAAGCGTGTTCCTTTCCTGCATCCCGGATTCCTTCTGGTAAGACGATCCTTACAGCAGGTATTGATCAACAGGATAACAAAAACCCAGCTTTGCAGGTATAGATCAATTGGAATTCACATACACACTCAGCATTAAAGGTATAGGTAAAACCCCCTAAATTACAGGCATAGATCACAGGTTGCACACCTCAAAGGCCAGGCTTGGCGTCCACATTGCCAACCTGACCAGCACCCAAATTACACACATAGGACTTGCCATCTTTGTCCCCAAACACCCCAGCATGAATCAACTTTGTCCCCAAACAGCCCAGCTTATGACATCTTTGTCACCAAGCAGGCAGCCCTGTGCCATCTTTGTCCCATAAACATGCTACCTGTGCCATCTTTGTCCCATAAACCCTGCCTGTGCCATCTTTGCCTTTCCACAAATCAATTATACATCTATGATACACACAAACACTTTAACAGTCGCTCACTAATTCACAAGGCATCCACACATTAATTTATTCATTCTCTCACTCATGCTCACTTTTTATTTATTTCAATATTCTGACTATCCTCCTCTCACTATCTACCCCCTCTCTCCCCTTTTCTCACTCCTATCTACTCCCCCATCACTCACTATCTACTCCCCCATCTACTCCCTCTCCCCTATCTACTCTCTCCCCCCTCCCCACTATCTACTCCCCCTCCCCACTATCTACACCCTGTCCCCCTTCTCATTATCTACCCTCTCCCCCCTTTGTAGTTCTTACCTTGCAAAAGTCCTGCGATGAGAGCGCAAGGCCTCATGAAATGCCTTCATCAAGAAAGAGGCCTGGCAGAGGAGATGGAGGGGTGCGGAGCGGTCGCTGAAAACGTATTCATGAGCAACCACTTGGCACCTCTCTCTCCTCTGATGGCCCCCCTCTGTCCCCCCTGCTGATGCCACTGGAAACAGGTTATAATGAACCGGCTCTCTTGGATTGATTGCATTTGAATTCAGTTGTGGTCATACCTGGGAAGTTTCTAAATGAGCTGACACTGACCAAATGGCTCTAATATTGGCCCTAATGGAAACTTTGACTTGTCATTATTTAAAGATGCACTTCATTGAGTAACATGCATTTAGCCAAGGATTTCAACCATAACCACTTATTAGCAGTCTTAGATAGTAGTGTAGAATAGGAAGGCATCAGTTGCAGACTGTGACACTCTAAGATGTGTAGAGGTAAGTGCCATGGAAATCTCAAAGGTGATCGAGACTGAAAATTATTTTTTATTTTTCATTTATCTGTATAAAATATATATATTTTGCACACTCTAAAAGGCTTACTTAATTTATGATGCTATTCTATCTATCTATCTATCTATCTATCTATCTATCTATCTATCTATCTATCTATCTATCTGTCTATCTATCTATCTATCTATCTATCTATCTACCAATCTAATTTGGATTGTAATGGCGCAAAGCAAGTTTGATGACACTTTATTGTTTACTAATATTAACAAGAAAATAAGAAACCTCATTAAACATTGATTAAGGCATTTATACTGTATGCAGGATATTTCTAAAAGAAAAAAATATATACTTAATGGTTTGAGGAAGGATGTGGCTTTAATCAGTGATCAAAGAATTTACCAAGATAAAACAACTCACTTCAGTAAGCAGTAGGCAACATTAAAATGATTTATATCTCATTTGCAGATCAAGGTGGATAGTCAAAATGTTCTTGAGCCTCTGTTTCCAATCCATTATGCAATGCAAGTGATAGCCTGAAGGGGACAAAAAATCCCTTAGTTAACTAATAGAATTAAATATACTGATATAACTAGAATTTGTGAACAAAAAAGTCAAATGTTCAAACTTTTAAAATTTTACTTTTCCTCTTATTATCAAGAATTCTTTTAAAGTTAAAAAAAATCTTTAAAGACTTCAGTTTACATTAAAGTGTTAATTTTATTCCATCTCTAAAGCAAGCAATGTTAATTTTTTTTAAAATATGAATAAATACTTATTTAGGTACATCTTTTGCTGAGCCATTTTCTGGACAATGAAGGCTGTGGCTTGGTTAGAGTTGTGGCTACAGGGTGTGTCTTTACTGGTGAAAAGAAAGGAAGGTGAGACGAGAAAAGGAGGGAAGACAAGCAAAAGTTGGAAAGACAAGAGAGAAGGGAAAAAAATATTAATAAACTGAGAGTGGTGACATTTGGATCCCCCAGCAACTGGAAACTGGAACTGGAAACTTATCAAAAGAAGGAAAACCTGCTCACTGCTTTTGTAATACAGAGAGTGTCTGGAGCCATCTCACTTGTCTTTAAATCTCCAGTATGTGCACATCTCAATACTTTTGGTCAGAGTAAGCATCAACATCTTCTCCCACCAAAAGCTTAACACCACCTTTGACACTTTTAAGGAAATCAGTTGAGTTCCTGAGAATGAAGATTTTTCAAGTCCAGTGTTATCTAAATTGGAAAAGGTGCCACTGGTTCCATGGGTTACTCACCTTCATGAAATTTAATTTATTTGAATTAAGTAGGATAAATAGGTGTAATAATCTGATTCAATGAACCATGAAGTCATCTAAGTATTTTTTTTTATTAGGTCCATTGAATTCATTGATTTGAAATGAATGCCAAACTTTTATGATATATAAATTTAATTTGTCATTGACTCATTTTAAATCTTAAAAACACAAGGCCAGCGAGAGTGGAACAAGAACATGTAGAAGATTTTTTCTCATAGTATAAGGTAATGAACTGAATACATAATGGCTTAGACCTAGAGCTTTTCGCCCACCGTCCCCAGGCCATTGGCAACAGCTTTTTTTAATGATCTATTCATTAGGTAGTTGTCTATAATCCTGAGCTTAGGGGCCTCTAGTGCTCTACTGGTATACCAGTAAACGTCCCAGAGCTCTCCCTGTTACAGTGGAGTGGTTTTGTGAATTAGTGAGGCTAACCATGTATGATTTGGGTTGCCTATCTGTAGGAGAGTGGGCTAGACCCAGACAGCTTTTAGTGGGTGTGGAGTAGGATAAAAGTTAGAGGACAGTATGCAACTTGTGGGCATGCTCCCCAGTCCGGAGAAAGGAAAAATGAATTCAGAGTCATAGAAGAAGCAGGTTGCCGTTCGTCCTGCCATATTCTTCACCTGAAACAGTGGGTGTTAATTGCATTGTTGCCCATAGGTAAATACTTAGATGTTAATGGGGATATTATAAGAAAATGTGATATGGTAAGATGTACATCAAAAAGGGGGGGAGGTACCACTGGTTATGGCTGTCTCTTTCATCCCATGAAAGCTATGGCCCTGATGCCATATAGTATATTTGATATAGTAAGTTATTTGAAGAGGTTTACCCCTAGTTTTAAAACCATTCGGTGCCTGTGTTTGACACATTTAAAAAGGAGCACCAATAAATTTAAGTAAGTGGCTGCAGATATAACTATACGCATATATACGCATGTATATTGACAGCTATTATTACCTCTTGGGAACCTCTGAAGCTTTTAAGGCCAACAGCTTTAGTCAGCGATGTGTACAGAAGTGAAAAAAGTAATCCATGCCATAATTTGATTCATTATTTAACATTACTCTGATTGCATTTTATAAACGTACCTCTAGTCCATGCTCTTTTTTGGAATATAATTTTGCAGTTCCTGGTGTTTTGAAGCAATCGATTATAACCATAAAGCACATTGGTGAAAACTCACAATGGAGGCCATCTTTAATGAGCCCTGGAAATATCATTTTCCATCAAATTCGCCCCGTCATAGAGAACTACTGGAGAGTTTAACTGTATGGTATGTGACCAGGATATTAAAAGCAAGACAAAGGTGATTTATACAGAAAGAAAACTAATTTTTGAACTGAGCGAGCAGTCTTCTTGGCAGTATAATCTGGAAGACTTTTATAACATATAATTTTAGCATGGCTGAAATATATTGTTCTTTATTATAGTCCAGGCCTAAAAATATTGTTAATATGCACCTGCCAAATAACACCAGGCCAAGAGTATAATCATGACTGAGCTCGGCCTTTCTTCAATATTATAGCCATTAATAAGTCTATGAGTGGGAATGGAAATATAGAACGAGGAAAAATCATTTTGGAATTATTATCCTGATGAAAGAAGAGGGTCGACACATTTAGTAGTGGTAATAATCAAGTTACCTGATTTATTACTACATTGTTGAGAAGTAAAATTAATTTGTTAAGCCTCTATAAATAAACCAAATATATTACATTTATAATCACTTTTACTGTTTGTACGTTTTGTAGTGATAGACCACCCTATAGGGTAAAAGGATGCTCCATACCTCTAAACATTTGAAAAGCCCAAAGGGGAGCACTCTTATTTATTTTTTAGGGATGTGGTTAGAAGCATGGCTGTGGGACACAGATTTACTGAAGCTTTTTGATGACTATCACCTCATTTATTGCTATTTATGTTAATATTTAGGACATTCTGGGAAGATAATTGTCATATTTAGAACCATATTTCTTGTTGTTTTATACACATACATATTATGAGCTCTTAGAAAAATAGAGATAGCACAGGAGAAATGATGGACAGAGCCATTTTTATGAAAAAGAATAGTTGTTGCTAAAGAAGGGTACTGTATAGGAAAGTTGAATACAATGCCTAATTCACCAATGGTCTGTGCCTCTGTATATGGACTTACTTGTAGTTTTCTCAATGTACTCTACTATAGAGATGCAGGATATGATGTTCATACCTGGGAACTTGCCATGTTTGACCCAGACTCTCTGGGTGAAGCGCTGCTCCCCAGGTCTCTGGGTCATTCTCCTCCTTCTCTGGGACAAGAGAATGGCATTAAGCCATACCTACTCCATGTCCACCCCAACTGATGTAATCCTCCGTGGGGGCTAGCTCATCTATTGTTGCAGCAAGCCCATCCCCTTTCCATCAAACCACTCCCCTCATGTGACTAGCCTTGGCCCCTAGCAAAGATGCTCCCTCCGAAGTGGGAGCACTCTCGTTAGCCTAACCTGTGAAGTTCCCAGATATGATGATGGGTCCCACTGTACAATGGGCCAAGTACAAGGAAGATCTATGAACTCCCAAACTGACCAATTTTCAATAGGAGCCTGTGCTAGATAAGCACAGCATCCATAGAGATGCATGAAAAGATACTAAGCTCCTTTAAAACACGGCAAGCCAGCCTATGATGTCATATCTCATGGCTCTATGTCTTAAAGGAGCTGCATGCCTTTTTTAATTTATTCTGGATGCAGACATCGGAGGGGGCGGCCTAGGTGTGAACACTGTTAAAGAGCACTTAATACAGGGGCCTGTGCCTCCTCTGGCACAGACCACTTACTCCCACCACTGGACCACCAGTATAGGACCTCATCCGTATCCATTGCAAAAATAGGCCTCAGGAGGCTATTCGGTTTGAGATAAATACCTTGGATTTTGACTTTCAGTGAGTCTAATTGCCCTTAATTGTATACTAAGACTTAATACCATCCAACAATTATCATGGTCTTCTGAAATAGTCTATGTACCATTTGAAATATACAGTGCTACACACATACCTGTACCAGTTAGCATGTTGGGGTTGACCTCTCCCTCAGAGGAGGGGTGTTCAGAAAAAGATTTATGTATTTTCTAATACATTATTAGGGGGGGTCCCAAGCAGTGTTCCACACATGCATGCAAAGATACAGACTCCCCTCCTTACTCAGACCACTCAAAAATGCACAACAAACATTAGAGAGAACATTGCCCCCAAGGTTCCCCAGGAGCATAAGTGGGCTCTTGAAGCTGATCTGCTTCTAATAACCTCTTTAAAAACGCATGCTGCTAAATGAGATCATGTTAGGGTTGGACACACCGGCTAAAGATTAAAGATTTACGAGCACTGGTGCTAATAGCACAAGCCAAATAGTAACTACGAAAGCAAATATGATAAAAGTGAAAAATATTATAAAGCAACAACAGAAAATTGTATTTTGTTTGAAATGTGCTGAACAGTTTTGGGTACCAGTATTTTATTTATGGATGTAGGCAAATCAGTCTGATATCCTTTGTTTGAGCTTCGTACTAGCGCAGTTTAATGTTGCCTTGCATGTTTACCATTCTGTTTCCCTATTTACTCTGTTTATAAGGAAAAATATATAATCTGTTGCGAGTCCACTTGTGGCCCTTCTGTTTAATATCGGATTTAAATGTTAATGAAGACTCTTGAAATTTGTAGTGGAAACTAATTAAAACCGTTATTGTTAGCTCAAATTATTTATTTTATTTTCCAAATCTCCCAGGTGTGAATCATTATCCTAATTAAAACAATCTTAGTGACGACAGAACAACTGTAGGTTAGGAAATGTGCAGAAAAAAGGGATATGTTTCTTTCTTCAAAAAACACCTAATTTTCCATGCATTTTAAATACATTTAATGTGTATTTGCCATCTATGGTATTTTTGTCTTTTTTTGTGTAGTTATTCTTTTACTTTACCGATAAGTGGTGGTAGATACGTGGAACAGACTCTGTTAATACAGTAAGGGATTTTAAACATGCATAGGTTAAACATTTAGGAATGTGATAAGTTTTGGGGGGGGGGTTTGCAGTGGAATCTTTTGCGCAACATTTCCAGGGCCCGGAAAACGTGGAAATCCAGCTACCGTAATTTTTTGCAATTTGAAAATTAGTTTCAATTGGAATCAGTGGGGTTGGAACAAAAACACACATGCCAGAAGTTGACAGATGATGGCAAATCTCTTTAAACAACCTTCTATTTGACACACATGTCAACTCCAACTTTATTACAAGCAAAACATGGTGTATAGTGAATAGACCTCATAGGAGTATGACAGATTTTGATTGTAGTAATCAGGCTGACGATGACATGAGAGCGGCTGGATATCCAGTGTGTGGTGCTGTTGGCCAGTGGCCCAACGAGCATTTGCCTATTGTGTCAGATGGCCGGTCTGGGTTAGGGTTAGCTACTAGGTATTCTTTCTATGGTGTGAGTCTTGATGGGGCTATCTTTCAAGTTTTTCCAACCATATTACATCACACACAGCAAAGCTTTATTTTGTGGTTTAAGAAAATGGGGACTCACTTTATTATTTTTACAACCAATATTAAGGATATTATAAACTATTTCCTCTACATACAATAATTATCTCACAAACTCTTTGCGTGTTGCATTTTTTTTTCTCACACAATACACCTTCTTTTTAACATAAATCTTGAACAGTTATTACCAAAGATCTTAGATTTTTACATTTAGTTAACTGTCTGTGTCTGACCCAGAGTCTCCGGGTGAAGCGCTACTTTCCTGGGTCTCCTGGGTTTCCAAAATTGTTTATAGGGCTAGCCTTACCCCTTCAAACAGCTGGTTAGCACCGCCTTTCACCAGAGCCATGTCCCTAGAAAAGGAAAAGCTCTGGGCAACTTACCCCGGGAATTTACCAGGTCCGGTCATATCACTGATTGACGTTATACATGTGGAACGACATGCAGAGACGTAGGGATTCAATCAGATACATACGTGTAGAGTTAGGTCACTCAACGCAAGAAGGGGGCCAGCATTCTGTGTTGCTGCTCTGTTTAGTGACTAAATCCCCAGAGGCAGACTATTGCAAAGATCGCTTTTTTTTCTATTCTCTTGTAATTTGCATTATTTTTTTTACAGAAAATCAAAAAATATCTATAGTTCTAATGAGAAATATTTTACATAGTTGGGTGCCATGTTGCTGACTGCTATAACTATGGCACATCAATTTAGTCTTAACTGTAAATTGGGCATTGCAGATTGCTTAAGTGCTAAATTAACCAGCAAGGTGTAAGAGGTTTTAACAAGAAAAGTATTTCATGTAGTTTCGCTTAGCTCAGCCAAAGTCAAGTAATTCACACGGCAGAGATGATGAAACATTTCTAGATTTGCTTCCAATAATAGTATTTTTACCCTAAATTTTAAGCGAATTTGCTGTGGCCAATTCTTACATACACCTGCATCTTGAAAACTGCTGAGGTTATTAATATGATCCGTAGTAAACTTATGAACTTGAAGCAACCTCCAGAGGAAATGCTGTCCTAGGTGCAAATACAGTACTCTGTAAAATTGAATTGGGATATGTTTTGTTTATCATTTTATTGATTTTAGAAGGAAAATTACAATATCTTACACAAAACATAGTCTCCAGTTATAGAGAATACTTTGCAAGAGTAAACCAGCTTTCTTGACCTTTCAATGCTGTGTCTGATGCGTACATTGTACAGAGTATTTTTAAGTATGGACAGGGTGAACTAAGTGATGAACTAAGTCAAAGCTAATATTCAATAAGCACTCTCTCATCTTAGGGGTTTAAGAATAAAGAACATTTTTGGTGCAATGTGGAGTCACCAAAACTTTGGTTGGAGCGTTGCATTAAGCTTGACTCAGAACGGTCCTACAACTGCCCACCACCACTTACCTCAGCTGCATTGAGTAAGTTTGCCTTTAAGGCTGTGTCTGCT
Organism: Spea bombifrons; assembly: GCF_027358695.1. NCBI lineage: Eukaryota > Metazoa > Chordata > Amphibia > Anura > Pelobatidae > Spea > Spea bombifrons. The sequence continues at coordinate 18,856,105 of NC_071090.1, read as the reverse complement.
TGACCATCATAATGTATATGGGGCAGTTATAGGGGAGATCTGTTTTCCCCAAATGGCTATAAAGCACTAGGCAATTTCCCTTTAGTTACGTGGCAGAGGGGCTGCCGTCTAGTTGGCATTGGTCAGAATACACCAAAGGCAAGCAGCCATGGAATACGATTTGTTGATTATAGGTATGGCAAAGGTGTGGAGGCGTACCTTAATCTTAAAGGGTGTATGCCTATTTCATCTTTGCACCTTCTGATAAACAAAAACTGAAAACACGTCTATACCAACAGATTTTACCTTAGTAAATGATGCAGGAGGCTTTAGTAGCATTTGTGACTCACAATTACTTGAGACGTAAATCCATCCCCGGGGATATTAATAATAGGAAATAGATAAAAATCCTACCTAACGCTGTTATAAAACAGTTCTGTTTTTGTTTTAATGATCATTTTTGAAAATGAAATAAAAGGCTCTCAACCATAAATTAGAAACACAGCTACAGAATGCACACACTATTATATTAGATGGATAAGGTAAAGACAGAAGTTTAATTATAATGACATTTCACAGATTTGCAATATGTATATGTTCCCCATGGTCCATTCGTTTTAGACCGCAATGTTACAAAATGACGGTCTCTTTATAGGGCTTTAGTAATAATCATTAGAGTGATTACAATATTTCTGACCAATCAGAACATTACAACATTATACGAAAATACATTCTCACCGGAAAGACTAATTTTTATTAACTCTGGCTTGGTCCTGTTCATTGGACATAACCTTTATGTAGCATCATTTCAGATGTATACCTTGCAGGATGCAAAAATAATTAAAGGTCCTTAATGTCTTTATAGTAGATCCTATATTTACTAACCCTTAATAAATTAGCTATCTGTAAATTGAGACCATAATGGTGTATGAGGCTACAGTTAATTTGACAATAACCCGACGCTGGGATTTTATTCAAAGCTAGGTATCTAACCATCATTGCTTCAGATCATAAAATTAATAGATGAAAATAGAAAAAAAACTCTGGCTTCAATTAGTGAAACAGACTTGGCAATACACTGTACATTGCGGTAACTGGAATTACTGTAAGGTAAAAGATTTGAGCAGTGTAGTTCATTCTCTGCTGATTTCAGTAAGTGCACATAGCTGTAAGCAGCACTATTCCGAAAAATGACATGCTGGTAATGGGTAGGGCCTATATTTTTGATTTTTATTTAGCAAATATTCCATTAAAACCATGTCGAGATTATTATCGATGAACCTGTAGAATGAAAGAAAGACTTCCTTAAATATTTTCCTACATATCGAGAGGAACCATGTTCAGCTGTCCTACATGTTACATGCACCACAAACAATAAATGGGTTGGTAAAGTGTCCTTGTTTTCTTCCCCCTTAACGTTTTGCTTGCGCCAGCCCTTATCCCTTTGTCTTCTTTCTGACACTGGGACATGTGCATAAGAAAATCATCGATACCAGACACAAAAGTATAGCACATCCTTTGTGTAGATTAGTTGAGGAAGATAGAGCTGCTTTCTTGCAAAAACAAACTATTGGGAACTGTATTGAGAATAGAACGGTGAGTATAATGCTTGTTTAACACCATTGATGCGGCCCTCAACGGGAAATATATGTAGGCCTCGTATTTTACAATAGATTCATGGAACCTTAAAAAAATGACCTATAGACGAATCTGCAAATCCAGAGCTGCAGCGCAATACTTTGTGTCTCTATTTTCATGCTTTAGAAAAGCGCTTACACATATATGCAATTTTTAGCAAATTCATTAAGGTAGATATGCAATAAAAGAAAGGAATGGGGCATTTTACAGTTACACTAGCACTATTACAATACTTACATTGGCAATATACAATTAGACAATAAGATTAACACATGTAGCACATGTTAAGATATAAAGTCAAGGTTTAGTGAATGGAGGCTCTGTATTTTGCATCTATTGTGAAATCCTTTTGGATAAGATCTTGTGAGTACCTGTACCTGAGGGAGGAGGCTTGATCCTCTGGCCTTAAGGCTTAAAATCCTAATGGAGCCCTCGAGATAGGTCCACCTGGATGCTCATCACTTGGGATGTTTTGGGTGAGGTGTGCACCCTAGTACCACAAAGTGATTTGGCTGGTAGAAGCACCATAAGCACATGTACCTAATTTTTGCTGTGGCTGGTTGTTAATAGTTACATGTTTATAATACGATAATTGCACACAGCACGTTTTGTTTTTTGTGTGTGCAATTGCAGCAACCCTTCTTGCTGAAAAGAAGATTCGATCCTCCCTTGGTTTTACCAGGGAGGGAAAGAAGGGACTACATATTCCTTCGTATATCGTACCTACAGAAGATTGGGGACCAGATGGTCCTCTTTGGCCTAACAATGGCAAAGACACTTTCACAGCTTAAATTAAATCACATCCTTTGAAATAAATCAATCTATCATAGGTGTTTTCTCTTGGAAAGTCTTGCTATATTTCTTTAAGGTGAAAATGCTACTTTTCCTAATTCATACATTTTATACTACTATACACTACGTAAACATATCTAATTATATTTTAACTATATAAATTGATATGTGTGGGGTCAAATCTGTTTTTGAAATCATAAAAGGTTTCCAAAAACTCCTTTAAAGGCCCCACATACAAATATGTTACTTTTGTACATTGTTTGTGGTGTATAGACTCCTATTTTGGTTTGTTTTCAGAGAAACAAGCCCTCCCTGTTGGTAGCAGATTGCGCTTGAAATGAAATTACAACTGATTTGCTTGTACCACTAGCAGAAATCCCATGTGAATAATAATTTGTGTTCTGCACTTTAAACGTTAAAAAAATGAAGTGACGGATAATCAATATTATTAAACTCATTATGATCAGAAATTGTGTTTGAAAGACTGATGTGTTGATGTTCTTACATGTTGAGTTTACCTTTTGTTGATGAAATTATAGTCTAGTATTGATTATCTAACAAATCACAAATGGAATTCCAACCATACCTTATATTATGCTCATCTATAACTATTTCCTTTGCTTTATAAATCTATAGTGCACATTAGAATGGTATTACACTTAACAATGCGTAGATAAAGGAGAAAGTAAATTATTAAAAATCGAAAATATTAGCACAAGTGCCTTCTCAGAATAGCTGAAAAGTACTATACAATAAAATATTGACATATACAGCCTATTCAACGGTAAATTCTAATATCAGCAAGGTTCTTGGAGGTCAGGGAATGTTGTTATGTCTTTCGACATGTATTGTGATTTAATTATGTAGCCAGATTTCTTATCCTCTATATGTTGAGGTCATCCATGTTTTATGTCTGAAGCCTTACTTTAAAATCAAGTCATGCAGTAAGGGCCATTGTCGCAGAAACATAAACATGTGCTTTCCGAAGAGTTTGCCCACTTCAGGGATGGCCATTATGTTTGGAGAGAATTAAAATATCCCTGGGCCTCTACCCTTTTGGACCAGCTAAGAAACCAGACCCAAGGCAATTATTAGTAGACATGTAGTTCACCCCACTTGATACCACTTGTAATCTGTCAATTCCTGACATTACAGTTTATAGTATTTGTATTTGTGTTCTTACCCACTCTACTCTGCTTTTCTTACCTAATGATTTGTGTCATCTGCGGACATTAACCCCTTCAGTCCCCTATGGACGTACCGGTACATCCAAAAAAGACATCCCAAGAATCACCTATGGATGTACAGGTACGTCCTGCCCTTCTTGCAGCGGCAGGGACACATCCCTGTCGCTACACGGGAGACCAGGTTGTTTGACAGCCTGGACTCCCCCCTGACAGAAGAAGCCAGCATCGCTGGCTTTCTGCTGCCCGATCTCATGTAACAGCTTCCGGCAAGGAATGCTGGAAAACTGTAACATTTTTAAACGCCAATCGCGCGATCGGTGACGTCACCCGGAAGGTCATCTATCCAGACCCTGCTGGAATATCCGATCACTCCGATGAGGCACAGACACTGTGATCTCTATGCAAGTCTGTGGGGATTTGCATAGAGATCACAGTGTGATCGGTGCAGGGGGATCGCACAGAACATGTTTCTCACTGTTCTCCCATACTGAAACAAAAAACGAAGAAAAAAAAATAATACAATAAATAATAATAAAAAAAACAATAAAGTGAGCTAAGTGATGTCATTGTGACATCACTGGCATTAATAACTTGTTCAAGAGGACCTCTAACCATTTAAAAAAAATTTATACAAAAAAAAATACAAAAAATAAAATAAAAAATATATAAAGATAAAATATTAGGTGTTTTTTTTTCTAATTTTTGCTAGTTTTTACTAAATTTCTCATCCTAAGTTTTCAGCTAATCATCTAACTATGGTTTCAAAAGAAAGCTCTATCTCTCCTTGAAAAAAGAATATATAGTTTACATGGGTATACTATTCACAGGAAAAGCGAATAATCGCTGAACCGGCATACCACAAAAATGGCAAAATTACTCCGGGACTTGAGGGGTTAACTTAGCCTCCTTGCTTTCTGCCATTGAGTTAACAGTTTTTGTTGTAATTTACTGTTGCCCAGCTGAAGACCTACTTGCAGGATGCTGATAGCAAATAGTTTTGATATCTTCAGTATTATAGTTTCCCTGAGGTAAGATCTCCCTTAAAGAATCATAGAATATACTATTACATAGCACTAATAGAGCCCTTGTGATTGTGAAAATTAAAAAAAAAAAACACAAAAATGATCAATATACTAAACTAACTAACTAATAACATTATAACACATTAAGAAATACTGATTAAGTATAGAAGGGCCCCACTCTTGCATGCTTACATTTTATTAGATCCTAGTTTGGTCTGAACTCATCAATAAAGTTACTTAGATCAATCACTTCCTTATTGTATAATTCGTTTATAACCAGGGCTGTGTAACAGGTATAATAATGGAGTGCAAATCATGAGATATGTATTATATTTTTACCAAAGCAAAATAAGCTATAAGAAAACATTTTTTATTACTATCCTTTATTTATTGAGGATCATCATATTACACAGTGGGGTGGTAAACACATACAAAAGAAATATACGTTTATGGATCTCGGTACCCCGTACAGGTATATCCGCTAAAGTAGGCTTCCTCCTCTAGGCCGCTGAACCTCTCGCTTATTATTGGCAGATGCTAGAATATCAGCCGCTAACGCCTTCCCCTCGAGAAACATCAGCCAAGACTAGGCGGTTGCGATTGTAGTCTGTGAGTGAGATGGTAAGCACTGGCAGTTGCCTGACTTCTAGCCTAAACCAGCTGAAAACGGTCAGATATCAGTTCTTGGTGCAAGTACTGGCCATAGAGGTCTCTGTCCTGTAAGTCCTAACCTGACGAAGAGTAAAATGCCACACATAAAACACCCTCCCAAATGAGGACCATGCCAGCAAGCTTGCCATCTAGCCTTATGGTACGTTTATACAAAATCCTGGCAAGAATGGCATGCATGTGAGGGCCCAGCTTGTGACCAATCTATACAAAATAAAAAAGAAAGCTCTAAACATGGGTAGAAAATATGTTTTTGTGTTCAGTTTCCTGCCATTTTAATATTTTTAATCCGTACAATAAAAACTCAATACAGCTCAATTAAGCTACAACAAGTAGGCTACTCTGTATTGATAGCAGCAGGGAGTTGTCAGCAGTGCTGCATACAATTGGTACTTAGACCATAACAAAAGCTGGGCTGATTTGTCTGTAAATTCAGGTGCCAGTTGCAGGATGAATTGACAAGCCTCTTTGGAAAGCTTGTTATTGTTTGTTTCATCGGCCAATGTTTTCCAACATCTAGGGAGGGAAAGATTATCTCAACAAGGTCAGTTTTGCTTCAGTGGATGCCACAGAGTTGGCAAGATAAATGCTGGATGAAATCTAGTTTTTCTGGCTGTGTCCCAGATTCTGTTGGTCTCCCCTATGGTTTTTCTTTTAATGGAGGCATTCTGCACCACATAGGTACAAGTGGTAGAAGAACTGCTGTCGTACAAGCTTCCTTTGGAAATCTCTAAAGTGTAGAAGAATAGTAGATTATCTCTCTCACTGATTTTGTTTTCTTACTACTTCCATTTCATTTGCTTCTATTCATGTATCTCGGCAGATGTCTCTTTCCAACTTCTTAACCTTTTCCTGGTTTGGTCTTCACAGCCTAAACGTGAGATTTTCCTTCTATAGTGCGTATGTAGCCCAATCTTTAAGCTTCTCTTAAAGAAAATATATTAAAAAAAAACAGCATTTCAACCAAAAATTATTCATAACAAATATACAAAAGGAAATCTATATGGAAGTGAAAGCAAATGTTTAAATCCAAATATAGAGCTTTTTTAAAAGGAGAACAATGTATCATACCTAGTACCAAAAAATTGAAGGCTTAACTGGATCCTGCAAACTTCAACTATTTAAAAAATATTTCTCAGCGTTTTAGTCGTGAAACAATTGCTTAATCATTTACCTTCAACTCCTTAAAGGGACAGTTAAAAAATAGCCCAACAGTTGTCATCACTGATTGGCTGCTTGAAGCAGCCAATCAATGGCAGGAAAGCATTCCACTGAAATCTTAATAAACCACAGAGTTCTCCAAGCCATTGATAGAGCTGGCTGATGGTAAGTATATAAAATGGCAGGAGATATGCATAGAATCAACGTATATTCTGCACGGAAGATAGCTGAGGTTGGTTAGGCATATGTATATGGTGGATACCGGGGAAATGTAACCACAGTATGGTACCTCTAAAGTACATTACTGTATATTTTTAAGTGCATATGATGGCTAGAGTGTTATATCTACTGTTGGAACTATTTTGTTCAAATTCGTGATTTTTAGGACTTTTGTGCAACAATGACAATAATGACAAAAAATTTTATTCAACCAGTGTACTTAGAATTACTTATTCCTTTTTAACCACCCGGACCTGTGGGAAATATGCCGCAGAAACAAGCAAACTATTGGGACTGCAATCAGACTTACTGCTCTCTCAAATCAGTAATCATATCCTAGACGTTACGTTAGATAGCAGACCTAATAGTAACTTAATATTAAGCCCTTAACAGTCCATCACAAATTAGTGACCAAATTATTTATTTATTTATTTATTAAATCACAGACTGAGCTGAATTTGCTTATTCAACCTAACACCCTAATTGAGGGATAAAAACCCGGGGACTCGAGATCAAATGTTGAGAATTCCTTGGAATGGTCACTGGTCAGGTAGAAAAACCAATGACTAGAACAATCATGCACTCTCCTGGTGCACAGCTGTATTTTTAACTTATTGTTAATATGTTTTTAATATTAGAAAAAATATCACAACAAAACATGTATATTTGTCCTGACATCACGCACAGGATTATTTCATACTTGGATTAAAATTATTGACCTGTGTTTGCCCTGGACAGAGCCATGTTGTAGAGCAGTAACCCCAATTAGATTTTTTTTATTTTTTTTGCTTTAGTTATTATTTGATTTGATATGTCTGCGCACCTATCCTTAAAACCATTTTATGGATAAAATATTGCACTGCCGTCTCAAGCATGGTGATGCTACAATTAACATAAGCATTTGTTAAAACCCATCCTCTCCCCATAGACATAAGGGTCTCACGAGGACAATGTTGGCAGTGAAGACGGGAAGCAGAACTTCCTCTGTATCCTCTTCAGAGGATATGCATGAACGTCAGAAGACAAGAAACAGTGAGGTAATCTGTTTCATTAAAGGGTCCCAGAGCTGCCGCAGAAAGTACTGAACTTCCCAAAGATATTATTGGTTGTGTTGTGTTAGATCTTACGTGGTAGATATATGCGTCTTATCACCCTTCTGAGTTTAAAAAGAGAGCTATCACCAAATTTTAATTATGAAATCATTTTTATTGCACCATTCAAATTGCTGTCTTTTTCTTCAAACACTGACCATCTTTGAAAGAGTTGTTGGGCACGTAGCCAAAAGAGCGATTGACATAAAATCATAATTAGTTTCATTTCTATATAGTGGTGACAGAGTATATTCAACCATACATAATAATTATTCTTCTTTCTCGAGAGACGTTTAATGCCAGAGGCCTAGGGAATTAAGTTACTTGAATAACTAATAAGGAGCATATATAAATGTGTCCCTTTTTTTAAACTCCATTATTGTCTCTGGATGAGCCTTTACCATGGTGACCTTCATAATTAAGGTACAGGAGATCAATGCTTTAAAGTGCCTGTAGGATAAATTACACAATCTAAGGTTCATTTCTGAGAAACAGATCATCAACAAATAGTATTAGACATTAGTGAATTAAAAATCATCTGAGGCAAAAATTTATTTTGATTAAAGAGAAGTTTTAACTACAAATATTTCTAATTAAAAAACAGTTGTTAGGGACCAGGAACCAGACGGACACAAAACGTAAAAATGCAATCACCTTTATTGTAATGACAATAGTGAACAAAGCCAAATCGTGATCCAAAAGCATATACCAAAAGACAAGCCGGGGTCAGGAACCAAGACAGGTACTCAGACAAGCCGGGGTCAGGAATACAGAGATCAGCGAAGTCAGGAACAAGCCAGGAATCAGGAGCCGGGATGGACATCAGAGAAAGCCAGGTCATACACAGGAACACAGGAACACAGGAACACAGGAACACAGGAACACAGGAACACAGGAACACAGGAACACAGGAACACAGGAACACAGCAATAGCACTTGCAGCCGGAAACAACACAAGGGCAAGGAGGAAGTGACGTTTAGCTGCTTAAATAGCCAAAAGGGGCTGGTTGTGGGCTGGACAATGGGCTGAGTCACAGGAGTGACAGGAGTGTAGCCATGGCAACCCAGCCAGGCTTTATAGCCTCCAGCAATGGAGCAGAAAAGCAGCTATACCATAACAACAGTTTATGCTTAGTTGAGTTGGACTTGGATGTGAAACCAGCCGTTTTTCATTGTGAAAGAGAAAAACTAGCTCTGAACGAAGGGTTAATTTGGTGAGAAATAGTAGGTGGAGCTTCAAGGTAGTGGATATGGTACAATTTTCTGACAGCATGTGATTGGCTGCTGCTACTCTCACTGAGCTCCAATGGGAGTGCTACTAAGCACTTGCAGGAAATATGCTTAACCCTTTTCTCCCCAATAGAACATGGGGGCGCTGGAATGTCAAGTAGATGTTGATACATTTTATTGGGCTAACAAAAGTCAAAGTTTTTAGGATCACAGAGGTCTCTTCCTCAGATTTATCAATTTGCATGCAGAAAAACGCAACATGACCCATGCAAAATGGACTTCTTCATGCATTAAAACAAAAAAATGCAATTTTGGTGGCTAGATTGTTCCTTTTCATGGCAAAAAGGATACGTTTTTGTAAATAATACTCTTCAGTAAACACCATATGATGTGAGTATAATATAATATTTTGCATACTGAGCAATATCAGTGTATTATTTTTACAATATATTCATACACTTAAGAAGTGTTTTTTTTGGTGTTGGCTCCGACAATGTAAAAATAACAAACACTGCTTTAAACACAATTTTTCTCAGGTGGTCTTTTATTTGTGATGCCTTATAAAAACCAAAGAACTGAGGGCCGAACTTGCTCTCTAATTGATTTCAATGGCTAAAGGAGCTTTTTGCGAGCAGTAACAATCAATAGTGTTTGATGAGTCGATTAGAAAAGCAGAGGCAGATAATACTGCTCTGAGAATCTCTGGCTGGGAATTTTGTCCTAAGGACTAGACTTTAATAAAGTCTGCACTTAAGCTACCCTTCTTTTTAAAGGTTGAACCCTGCTCTCGGATCCTGTTACTGCACAGCATCCCAAGGAATGTTCTTATTCTTTTTTTTTTCTCTCATTCTTTGTCTGTACACTAACTGAAAGTTAGCTGTAAAGGAGAAAAACTATTTCTCAAGACTCTAATATCAGTCACTTTTTTTTAGTCCAGACATCAAGATATTAAGCTGCAGTGCAGTGCTTCATGCTAACCTTAAAGGAGCAAGTCACTATATTTAAAGCACCTCAGTTAACACTTACAGAGTTAACTAGTAACGCTCCTAATTGAATTGATCCTAATTGAATGCAAGAACCCCTTTTAGGTTATACCAAACTTGCACAAAAATAAGGAGCATTTCTTTACATTCAGATTAATTATAATTGGTTTATTAAAATAAAAAATTCCCTTTTTGACATCCTATCCTATTAACTGTTTAAACTTCCCTATTAATCATTTTCTGTATTTCATCCTTACTTTCAGTGTCTCCACCCTCCCCTCTGTACCCCTGGGTGAGTAGATAGAAATGAATGCTTCCAAAGTGGGAAATAAAATAAAAAATAAAATACTTACCTGGCAGTTATAGCCAGGCTGCAAAAACTGCCTTCTTTCGCTATGATCCGGCATGACAAGCTAATAGTTGAGTTTGTGCCCCAGGAAGATCGTACCCCTATACCCAAATAATGACTCAGACACTTTACTTGGGTGCAAAATATTTTGTCCACAGCTTTATTAACATATATACAATATTTAGAGGTCATTGTCAACCCAGCCACCCCGGTTAACATTATTAACAGTTTACATCTTATTAACACTGACAATGACCTCACATAACCAATAAATTAACCATATAATGGCACCAACACATACCAGGTGCCTCCACATTAACATATTAACATATTAACATATTGACCACAATAGGGATGTACCGAGACACCCCTACCAGACCGTTTAACCAAATTATAACTATGTAGGGGCATACCGAGACACCCCTACACCACCGATTTAACCAAATTACCACTGCAGGGGCATACCGAGACACCCCCACACCACCAATTTAACCACACACCAATGCAGGGGCATACCGAGACACCCCTACACCACCCCAGGTTCTGAGCCACAGGCCAGCTCGAAACCTACACCAATAACTTGAACCAAGTCAAATTATTAACCAAAAACATAACAAAACACCGTATTAGGCAATAATCCCCAACTAACCCCGCCGCTGTGACAAAACGGGGTAGTCACCCCCCACAACCCACCTTAAAGGGAGGGAGGGTGGGACAACCAGGATTTGGATAAGCAGTTAAGTGACAGTTTACAAAATGGTTGCCACTTATATACCCTATTAATAACCCCACCCATAACAACTCTAAGCCAATTAAATTAAATCCTTCCTTTTTGCACACCACCTAGCTCTGTCAAGGCCCACTCCGCCTAAGCTGCGCTGCTCCATGGGCTTCATGACAAGCGCATAGTTGAGTTTGTGCCCCAGGAAGATCGTACCCCTATACCCAAATAATGACTCAGACACTTTACTTGGGTGCAAAATATTTTGTCCACAGCTTTATTAACATATATACAATATTTAGAGGTCATTGTCAACCCAGCCACCCCGGTTAACATTATTAACAGTTTACATCTTATTAACACTGACAATGACCTCACATAACCAATAAATTAACCATATAATGGCACCAACACATACCAGGTGCCTCCACATTAACATATTAACATATTAACATATTGACCACAATAGGGATGTACCGAGACACCCCTACCAGACCGTTTAACCAAATTATAACTATGTAGGGCATACCGAGACACCCCTACACCACCGATTTAACCAAATTACCACTGCAGGGGCATACCGAGACACCCCCACACCACCAATTTAACCACACACCAATGCAGGGGCATACCGAGACACCCCTACACCACCCCAGGTTCTGAGCCACAGGCCAGCTCGAAACCTACACCAATAACTTGAACCAAGTCAAATTATTAACCAAAAACATAACAAAACACTGTATTAGGCAATAATCCCCAACTAACCCCGCCACAGGCCAGACCTTGAACCCCTCAAGCCGTCTGAGCCCCGCCAAACCGAAAAAACAAAGCTTGGGTTAACGCGTCCTGAAAACCCAAATTCAAAAAATCCAGGCCCACATCAGATAAGTGGACACCGTCCTCCCTAAAATAGCCAGGCAACAGGGACTCCAACTCCCAATGCCGTATCACCAGGCCACCACATCGCCTAATAAAGCTCGCCATGAGCTTATTCACCTTACCCTTGCACTGCGCAAGGGCATCCGCATCACGTGCATGCCTCCAGTGTAACCTCGGAACAATCTCCGACCATACAACCAACACCCGAGGAACTAAAGCCCTCAACCTCTCCACATCCCGTTTCATCCGCCAAACTAATTCCTTCTGGGGAACCACACCTAAATTGTTACCCCCCGCATGGAACAAAACAATGTCCGGAACCCCCTCATCCCTCAAGAGTCGCCAAAGTTCCGCACACACGTCATTCCATCCCGCACCGCGAAGGCCGATCCATCGCAGCAACAGCCGATCCTCCTGAAAGCCCAGTTGCGCACACATCCCACGAACTGCAGCTCTCTGACCAGCCCAATAGACGTAGGAATGGCCCATGATCCAGGCCACCAAACCTGAAAAACAAAAACAACAGTAAACAAAACCCCCCAGCAGAGCAGAGCTCACAACAGACCTTCAGGCCGGACATACGACCTGAAACGAACCGACTCCCAACGCCCCAACTTCTTGACCAGATCATCACCGAACCCCATCTGGGCTGCTACCGTAGCAGCCCCGATATGAAAAGAGTGTGTACCAAATTGACGTGGGTCCAAACCCGCGCGCTCCAAACATACACGAAAGATCCGTAAAAATTGAAACCGAGACAAAGCCGACCCGTTCTCATGTAAGAGAAAAGGTCCCACCACAGCAGGGCGATGAGCCAAGTATTCAAAACAACCCCGAACTGGACGCATCATGGACCCAGGCCACGGAGACATCACACCCCTTCCCAAGCACATCCGTCTTGGACCGCCGTAAATGTCCTCGCTGACCAGCACATCAGACCTCTGAAGACCCCCACCACCAGCCCGACTCCTACTCACCAGCTCCCCGATCCGGAAAGCTCCGAAAAACGCCAAAATGAATGCCAACCCGAACAACCTGGATTCATAAACTGAAAAACACACCGATGGCAAAACATCCAACACTCTCTGCAACACCTGCACCGACACCGGGCGCCTATTGTCACCAACACCAACCCGCCTCCGAAAACCCTTTAAAGCCTGACGAACCAAAAATTCCTTAGTATGATCCTTCCAACCCTTAAGTTTGAACAAAAACGCCAAGGCTGACATATTCCTCCCCAAGACCGCGGGGGAAGCCCCTTTTGAAACCAAATCAAACAGGAACCACAACAGCACATCCAGCTGTTCCGCCGCCATACTTACAGACCCCACGCAGGAAACCATCCTGTCCCAATCGGCCCAAACCTTACCATAAGCCGACCACGTTACCGGCGCCAACGATGCCCTCACGCCTCCAGCAAGCAACTCGTCCCTAATTGCCACATCTCGTCCGGGCAGACCAGACCTGAATCCTGAGCCCTGGGCGCCACCTCGCGGAACCGATCCCACTGAAAACGAGACAGGGAATCCGCTATAACATTTAAGAAACCCGGGACATGCTCAGCCCGAAACACCACATTAAGAGACATACAGAGCAGAACAAACCTCCGTAACAACCGAACCACCGCCGTAGAAGAAGCCGACAGCCGATTTACCGCATGAACCACTGCCATATTATCCGAGAAAAACACCACCTTCTTATCACGAAACGAATCACCCCACAAGGACAAGGCGACCACCAAAGGAAAAAACTCCAAAAACGCCAAGTTGCGCATGAGCAAACTATCTCTCCAAGAATCTGGCCAACGTTCCGCACACCAATGGCCCTGAAAATATGCCCCAAAACCAACACTCCCCGAAGCGTCAGTATAAAGTTCCAACTCTTCGGCGGACACCGACTCCCTGCGAAAAAACACTGTACCATTAAAATGTTGCAAAAACACCTCCCACACCTCCAAATCAGCTCTCATAGCTGCTGAAACCCGTACAAATTGATGCGCCAACTGGACGCCCGAAGTGGCTCCTGACAAACTCCGAATGAAAATCCTGCCCATGGGTATGGCCCTACACGCAAAATTCAAACGACCAATCAAGGATTGTAACTGCCGTAGGGTTACCTTCCGAACACCATGAAACTCGTGAACCACATCCCTAAGCACCCGCAGCTTATCTTGCGGCAGCCTGCATTCACCCGCAACCGAGTCAATTTCCAAGCCCAAAAAACTCAAACAGGTAGTAGGACCCTCGGTTTTGTCCGCAGCCAGCGGGACGCCAAACGACCCGGCCACCCACTCCAACATCCGTAACAAGTAACCACACTCCCCAGATCCGCACGGACCCACACAAAGAAAGTCATCCAGATAGTGAACCAAAAACCGACTCCCTGCCTCCATCCTGACCACCCATTCAATGAACGAACTGAACTTCTCAAAATAAGAACAAGAGATGGAGCAACCCATAGGGAGACACAAATCGACAAAGTACTGACCCTCAAAATAACAACCCAACAGATGATGACACTCCGGATGAATTGGCAACAAACGAAATGCCGATTCAATATCGGCCTTAGCCATAAGGGCATTAGGGCCCGCCTTCCTAACCAACTCGACAGCCTGGTCAAATGATGCATAGGACACGGAACACAGCACCTCATCAATGTCATCGTTCACCGACAAACCCTTCGGGTATGACAGGTGATGGATCAACCTGTACTTCCCAACTTCCTTCTTAGGTACCACCCCCAATGGTGACAGACGTAAATTATCCAGAGGGGGAGAAGAAAAAGGACCCGCCATCCTGCCCAAAGAGACTTCCTTTGCCAACTTGTCCCTCACCACCTCTGGAAATTCCAAAACCGACTTCAAATTCCGATTACAACTACGAAATTGCCTAACAGAAAAAGGAATGTAAAACCCATAACGAAAACCGTCACACAACAACTGAGCCGCTTCACGATTACCGTAACGGCTTAGCCAGGGCAGCATCGCGTTTAACCTCACCGGGGTTAGCCCCAGAGGAAGCGGCCCCGGACCCGGAAGACGTAGTTCCCGAGACTCCTCCAGATTTTCCCTTCTTGAAACACTTCGTGAAACTATGGGCACCCCCACAACCGGAACATTCAT
Source organism: Spea bombifrons (assembly GCF_027358695.1). Lineage (NCBI taxonomy): Eukaryota > Metazoa > Chordata > Amphibia > Anura > Pelobatidae > Spea > Spea bombifrons. The sequence goes on along the minus strand of NC_071090.1, from coordinate 18,841,064 downwards.
GCTTGAACTTGCAAGCAGACCCCCACTTACAATGGCTGTCGTTGAACAGCCAACAAAAACCTTTTCTTTTGACGGCCGACGCGGAACTGTGCCCGCCCGCGCCGGCCCCCGACTGAAAGGGCTGCGCCTTCTGCGCCATCATAAGTTTCATCCACAATGGCAGGTCCATCTGGTCCCACCGCATACCTGGATTAGCCTACAACCGCTGCCTAAACTGCTCGTCGTATTTCCACCACGCCAGACCCCCATACGTCCTATACGCTTCCCAGATACCATCCAAGTAACAAAAAAGAGGAGAGCACAAATTAGGCGACTTCTCCCCAATAACACTAGCCAATATACAAAATGCCCTCAACCAGTTACCAAACGATTTAGGAATCTTCCTGTAGCACTTTTTCTTTTCCTCCTCCTCCTTCTTAGCATCCTTCTTATCCTCCTCTTTCAAATCTATAAACTCCTCCAAAGGCAACAAAGAAAATATCCCCACAAAATCCCCTTTCCAAATCTTATCCTTAACATCCTGCTTCAGATGAACCCCCAGGGGGCCAGCAAAAGAAACATAGGCATTCTGCCTAGCCGAATCAGGAATCCCACCTGTCAATTCTGCCCTCTCGACACTAACCGAAGAAGCCCCCGAGACCAAAGCCTCACCACTATCCACTCCTTCCACTGCTGGCACAACTACCGCACCGCCTGCTCCCACACCGGAGCCAACCGGAGACCACACCTGACCACAACCAGAACCCACCTGAGACCCCTTCTGCAGAGACCCCAACAAACCCTTGAAACCGTCTAACAATTGTCGGGTTTCAACCATAGTGCTAGACTCACCACCGGAACCTCTGGCTGTAGCTCCAAGCCCCGAGGCTGCATCCTGGCCGCCGCCATCATGAGAATCTCTTGGCAAGGCCGCACTCCTATCACCCCCAGCCGCCGCAGAAGGACGTCGCTGAGGACCCGAGCCATGACCTCCGTCTGCACCGCAAGACCTAGAAGGAGAGAAAATACGAGGCACAGAAAAAGATTCCCCACGAACAGACGAACCACGCCGAACAGGAATCCGAGACCGAAAACCACTAACATCCCCAACCTCCCTCCCCGGACTCCTACTGGGAGACCTAGACCTATCACAAGCCCTACTCAAACCTCTACCTAAACCCCCCGACGAAGACAGCGCCTCAATACTATCCCTCAGAAAAGCAACATCCTGCACCTGACTCTCAAACCCCAAAGTGCGGCCACCGCGACCCACCTGCCTAGAACTAGCCTCCTCAACCAACAACCCAACATCCTGCGTCACACGCTGTGCCCGGCCCAACGAAGTGGCCGTAAAACCGGAGACGGCACCACGGGACCGCCCGAGGCCCGCCGCGAAACTCTCATCACCTCCAGTCAGCTGCTCAGCCGCTGAAACGGCACCTTCCCCGCACCGAAGGCCCGCCGAAAACGCTCGGGGGCTGCCACTAACCCTCAACGCTGCAGAAGCCGTCCCCTCCTCCTCCGACGAGCACGACGGAGAATTCCCGCCACTGCGCACCTCAGGGGCAGACGCACCGCCAACCACGCTGCCACCTGTCTCACCCCCCGCTGACCTAACAGCACCCCGCGACCTCCCGGGGCCCGCCGCACTCGCTTCCGCATACCTGCCAACGTAGCCGCGACCCACACCAGCCATGTCGACCTCCAACCGCTGCTGTTCCGCCAGGGCCCGTTGAAAACCGCGGGTCGCCCGCGAAGTACCACTCCCACGAACACCAGCTCCGCTCCGGCCTCCAACACTCTCGTCGCGCCTGTCTCCTGAACGGCTCCGGACCCGACGTCCACCAGATGACAGCTCCGGGCTCAAGCGCTCCGGAGGCCGAGTGCGCCGCACAGGCCGACCCGACGAAGGAACCTCCACGACGTCCAACACAGGTGCCAACTGCTCCCTCAGCCAACCGGTACCAAAGTGACAGTTTACAAAATAGTTGCAAAATGGTTGCCACTTATATACCCTATTAATAACCCCACCCATAACAACTCTAAGCCAATTAAATTAAATCCTTCCTTTTTGCACACCACCTAGCTCTGTCAAGGCCCACTCCGCCTAAGCTGCGCTGCTCCATGGGCTTCATTTCTTGCCACTGACTGGCTGCTTGAAGTTGACAATCAGTGGCAGGAAAGTGCTTCCACGGAAACAATTAGAAGAGTTTACACACGTGCAATCTTTACCAGAGTACATCACATGCAGGGAGATGTATTTAGCTGAATACATCCTATATCCATAGGATGTATTCAGTAGTATTAATATACTATACTTATATTCAATGTCAGCTTAGAACTTTAAAGTTATCTTTATAAAACGTTGTACTTCAACAGAAGTACAAAACTCTATGCTAAAGCAAATAGAATCTCAACCTTTTTAAAACAAACGGTGATATTAGTATTTTTTATTTGGCGTTGTAATCCTCTGTAAAATAAGTCTTTTTGTGCCCTTTCTTTTCATTTTGCCCAGTCTGTGCACCTAGTTGGAGGCCATTCACCATTTTAAATGCAAGACCGATAAGCTGCTGAACAACCGGGTTAAAACATTTACTGGCGAGTCAGTTGACCAGGCATGCTGTGCTTTATAAGTCCTATCTTGCAGCATGCACTGAGCTGAAAGAGACATATTGAAGGAGATAAAAGCAAGTGTGTGATAAAAGTAAGTGGCTGCAAAGAATTGTGACATTATTGAAGAAATTAGTATGTATATAATGTTTTTGAATTCTCAGCCTAGCAAAGTTTTCAAGATATCAGATAAATGTTCATCTCAAAACATCGACCCAGGAATTGTCTATGCAGTTCACTTTATCTGACCTTGCAGAATTAAAGACATCATTTAGGAATTTGTACTAGGCCACAGCACTTTATGGAATACAAACCACACTGTGACACAACATACTGTGTGTATTTATATATATACGCAAACTTGCCCTGCCACCTTATCATGACCATAGTGGCTAACAGTGTTTAACCATTAGGTTATCAACTGCATAATCTTAACCTTAGTCTCACTCAAGGAACCCTTCAAAAACATACACTGTATTGTTTTCCCCCCCACAAGTCATGCATGTGGACTGTCACTGTAACATTTCCCTTGGGACCCAGCCAGCAGGAAGCAACCAAAACAGTTATGGTTACCAAAACTCCAATAACCAACCAAATTTAAACAGATTTTGCCCAAAATGAAGATGGACCCCTCAACCACCATCTCACCAAAACACAGTTACAAGGTCCAGAAAGAAATGGATGATCGATAGGATGCTTCCTTTTCAATTTTTAACATGGATGGGCCCTGTGCCCTCACCTTCCTTAAAGGGTGAGGGTATAACCCCCCCACACACACACACCTCTCACATCATGCTCTGCCATCCTATTGGCTGACCTTATATTCCCCCAAGATAAACCTGGTCATGTCACCCTTCCCTGGGTGAAGCCCTGCTTTTGCCTTTCTTAACAGACGGGAGGAGTGTTGGTTCGGTACTGGCCCATGCTCCCTTCTGCCCACAAAAATGTGACAGTGGGGCAGCCAGCCAGGACGGTGGGGCAGTGTCTTAAAATCGGGACTATCCCATAAAAAACAGAATTATTAGGAGCTATGCTCATTGTGACACTTTACTCGGAGATATTTTGTGCAGATTTTGCACATGGATGATGTATTTTGGGGCAGAGCATTTGAAGAGCAGAGCAGGCCAATGCTCTAATTTTAGATTTCGCAACGCCACTAGATTAATGCATGATCCAGTCTGGGATTCTCATGAAACCCGCAACAGGTGCAGGAATGGAACTCCCTGAAAGCCTCACAATCAGAGACACTTTTGAGGGGAGAAGAAGTTCTCTTGTGCTCCCAGGAAAAAAAAGACACACCATGAAAGAGGAATTACTGAGCCAAGTGAGGAATTACCTGCCTGGAGCCGTGTGTGCTGTCTGGTTGATTTTTTTTCCAGAGCCAGACTTAGCTTGGTCTGGCAGGTAGGTTTAAATTATAGAGTTTTAGGCAGATCAGCTTTGTAAAGAAAGTAACAGTATGCTATTCCTGAGCTTTATTACATGAGTCTTAAGATCTAAAAGGTGGCTTAGTAGCCCTTAGCTAACAGTAGTTTGTCACTTCATGTAAATAACACATTTCATTGGGTTGAGAAGTGGCACCTTGTATCTCCAGGAACAGACCAGCAGGCAGCGAAAAGAGACTTCCAATCCTCGGATGTAACTCAGGCAACCATGAGTTAACTTACGCTTCTCCAAATAATCGTGCATTTTAAAAACTTTATCTATTTTTGTTTTAGTGTAACCGTTTTAATGAAATATTTATATTTCATACCATCAATGAAGTCGGATGCGGAGGCCCCTGTGGAAGTTGTAATATTATAATGATTGAGAATGTCAGCACTGCCAAATGTCTTTCCCAATGATTGATAGTCATATGCTAATTAAAGTATTTTGGTGTTGTCCATTTTTATTTTTTATTAACAATCTGTAACTTGGCAAAAACTTTCAAATTGTGTGGATCTTTTTATTCTATATTCCAGGAGTCTTAAAAAAAAACCAAACATGCAACCCTGAGAGTCTAGCAAACATAACAGCATGAAAATGAGAGTTATTTCTGTGTTTTTCACACGGTTTGTCCACCTTGCAGACATCTCTTTTTCTTCTCCTACATTCGCCTCCCCCCGCACTGTGTAACATGCTCTTTTTCTGACAGGGAACAGCACAGACTGCAGTGACAACACGATGTGGCACACAGTACATGGAGTGCCTGCCTGAGGCGAACAAGGAATTTGCAAAAAATATATATAATAAAATAACAAATCAGCGTGTTCGCTAAAACTAAGCCTCACTGTTTATCACATATAAAACAGGACCTCCATCACACAAGGTCCTTGGGGACAGAAAGTCTCCAGCACTGAATTATTATTTTTTTTTTTGAAAGAGTAGACTTTGTATATAAATTATTACTGATTACATATAAAATATCAATTGCAGTATTCAATTTTGCTGATATTCAATTGTAAAGGCAAAATGAAGAACTAACTTTTACATTCTTTGTGTAAATCAATCTTGTTTATGAGTCTTGTTTACTATACAATTGTTTATGTATTATTTGTATTGCTGATGTTGACTTGGAACTTGACGATCAATCTGTGTTCCAATAGATTTCCTTGCAAGTGCCCTGTTTAGTGGGACTGCGAACATGCGTAGCACCCAAATTTGAAAATGACAGGAGACAAGAAATTTGTTGGGCACAGTGGCCCATTATTTCATAGTATGGGTAGGGCATGATGAAATGAGACAACACCACCCACCTTGTATGAATAGGCCCACAAACATCTGCAAGGGCCCAAGTGCCAGGAAGAAGAATATATATATATATATATATGTAAATAATAATAATAAAAAAACTAAACAAAAAAATAAATAATATATATATATATATATATATATATATATACACACACAATGAGAGGAATGTATAAAACACGGGCACTGCTCACAAGATGGGCAGCCAGTATATATTTGGGTCCCAGTTTCAATACCGACAAGTGTGCATTGATGGTCTCAAAAACCACCCTGGAACCGCTTTCTGTCTAGAAGTTCTCTACCTTCTCCTTTCTGTCATAGTGTTTCAAACTCAAATGATATTGTAATTTGTAATAATAACTGCAGTTATTAAAGAGAATTATACAAAACTTCTGGTGAGAGTTCAGGGACTCGCAACTACAATGGTTTAAAAAAGTGATCTCAATAGCTTGGAGGAAAGAAGAGATAGGGGAGATGTAATAGAAACATTTCAACTATTAAAAGGATTTAACAAGGAATGTAAGGGAATTTTATTTTAAAGAAGGATAAATGATAGAACAAAAGGTCATAATCTAAACTTAGTGGGCTTAGATGTAATGTTAGGAGATTTGACGTTACTGAGAGAGTGGAACAGCTGCTCAAGAGAAGTGGTTAAAGTTAATACATGAAGGGAATTTAAATTTGCATGGGAATATAGCTATCCCGAGGTTTAAAACTTTATAGCAGGAAACATATTCAGACTAGATGGGCTTCATGGTTCTTAACTACCATCATATTCTGTGTTTCTAAATAAAGACAGAACCCTTTTAATAAAGTATTGTGATGAATGCAGAAAGTATGTGTGTCCTTTGTGAGTATTGGGTACGTGTGCCACGCTAATGGTTGCTACCTTTTCATGCCTGTTGCTATGCATAGTTCAATATTAACATTCTAAACCTTGATAGAATAACAATAAACCACGAGTGTTGAAAATCCTTGAATTAATCAACACAGTATAAAATGGTCCATGTAGTGTCTCAACATCGTTCAAATGTTCCAGCTGTTTACATTGTAAACATCCAATTATATCCCATTGGCAAGTATACATTTTCGCATCCTATAGAAGCAATCTGGATACAATGCTCATGGCTCAGTGACCCAGGGTTTTCATGCATACTAAATATGCCAAGTACTTCGAGACACAACTCACGCAAGTTGAATTACCCCTGAGTGTTAGCTTTGCTACACTCGAGGGTCAATGAGCAGACATCATTACTTTGTTCATTGCTGAAAATTTGCTAGTGTGTTGTTATGGACAGGTCTCTGGCAATGCAAGTGCAGCCCAGTGCAAGGCGTGAAGTCTGTGCCAGTTGAGTCTCCCTACCTTCTTCATCTACCACTTCTACGTCCTTGTCTCTTTTATTGATGCCCTGCTTGTTCTCTTGTCTCTTCTTGTTCTTTTTTCTTCTATCTTCTTTCTTTGTCTGCATCTCACCATGTCATTTTCCTTCCACTGCTTCTCCATGAACCAGGCCTCCAGGATCACTTCTGCAAAAATGGAAGGTATCTGGGCTCTGGACCTCTCTTTTTTCTTTGAATTTATCTGCATTATTCTGGCTATTTGGAGTACTACTGCAAAAGAGTGGAGCCACAGGCACAGTCACTCCCCCATTCTTCCACTTTGGTGAGAAGTTCCGTACTTTTGCAGAAGTGATCTTGGAGGCCATTGGTAGTTATGCTGTACCACTCTCATTGTCTGGCTCATTATATAATGCTGGGGTTATCCAGTACAACCATCAGTGTCTGGCTCAAATATTTATGCTGTACCACATATGTCAGGCTCTCCATGTGCTTATGCTCACTGTGAGCTGCACTTTATCATATCTATGTCCGGTTAACTGTATACTGATGAGGGCTATGCTATAATACCTGCATATGCATAATGGGAATTATAGTTTGCAACCTCTATAGAACTAAAGGTTACTTTACTGTTCCATTGTCTTTAATGTCCCATTAAGTTCATGTAAAACAGTTTTTTTAGGACCCAACCAGCATGAAATGGGAATAAATCACTGGGTTTGGGGAAATGTGTTTTACTATTATTTTTTTATTCTTTGCAGTTCTAATATCATTAATTTCCGTGTTATTTATTTATCTACAGCTATGACATTGACAAGCTATTTGGGGACAAAGATGACGCTGACAAACAATTTGAGGACAAAGATGACTCTGGTAAGTAGTTTGGGGAGCAAATATTGCACTGTTGGAAGTTGGTGACATATTATCTGGTAAAGTTAAGGGGTCCAAAGAGGTGGAGTTGTTAATGAGGTTAGAAGTATTATGTTTATATTTTGGGGCATCCAAAAGATTCTTCCACCCAGGTGTCAGTGACCCTTGGCTCAGCTCTGATTATGGTATCAGGCTCACATTCATGATCTGTAAAAGGTAGCTGAGTATGTTTGTCTTCCAAACTGCCAACCTCATTTTAAGAAACTTCCTAGAATAATCCATCAATATTTAACCTAATTAGACAACTGCAGGATGTATTTAGATCTTAAGTTGTACGCCCTGCAGCAAATTAATTGACTTGATCAACAATGTCCTCTTGTTAAGTGCTCTCAGGATCAGCTAAGTGTGTGGCATCTACACGGTACCGAAGGTCATGTAGCAATTATAATGTGCAGACTCGTTATGATATGATGGTCCCGGGAAAGGAAAATAAGGAGAATGAGAGGTGTCTAAATATAGGGAAAAGTAATCAGCTCTTCTCTGTCAATATATAGGGCACAAGGTTATGATATGTGGTTTTTTTTCCTTTAAGAGATTAAAGGCACTTTCCACAATTGATTTCTATTGTGTGCTTGGGAATACCAAATCCACAACTTTCAATGATGTAACATAAAAAAAAAAATATTGAGCCCACTGCAAGCTCTATTCATGGGCCCTTCTTCATGTATGTACCCTGTTTTGCTTGTAAATATTATCAAGTCAATAAAATCAGAATACATTAACAAAACCTTTGAAATATAGAATTTCACAGAAGATAAGAACCATTCAGACCATTTTGTCTATTTCTTCTGCTGTAAAGTCTTAATGCTTAATCTGCCCTTGGTATCATTTTAGATTCACATATAATTCAACTTCACTTTGTATGCCACAGAGAATCCCAAGTTGTCTACTAAAATTGTTGGAGCCATGACAAAAAATAATTAGATATGCCACAGAGGTTACTGGAGACAGACAACACTGAACAAACCCTAGTGCCTTCTGGCTATGATCAACATGACATCTGTACTCTGTTTTGCCCATTTCTGGGCTATGAATGGGTCATTGATACCTTCTAAAATGCCTGAAGGTTCCCATTGTATGTCAGACTACCAGATCTAGCTCATCATTTCATTATAAAAGAAAGAAGTCCCATTTTGAGGAGTGCCACATGTTGATTTCAAAAGGAAGGAATTTTTGTTCCCTCGGCTCAGTCCTGTGAGCAAAAGCCAGGAAAACTCTCTGGCTCAGCCACATTTTGTAACATCATTGGGATGCCAAGAAGAATGTGGCTATTGTATGCAGAAGGAGCTAGGTTCTATTAATAACATTTTACTCAACACATGTTCATTTGTTTCTTATCTAATGTTCTGTAATCTATGGTTATGTGGGGTCACAGACACATTCTATAGGAATCCAGATAAAAATAAATAGCATTGAGAAAAGTGTGGGAGATGCTTCATTATTTAGTACTTGCCATAGCAGAAGAAGCTGTGATATTTTAGGTAACAGCATGGATGTTTTTTTTTAATGTTTTAGTGAACATTACTTATCTGCTTATCAAACATGCTGGGGTTAGAGGTGGCCCAGTTGAAGCTGCGACCCCTGCTGGGCATTCTAACATGTCATCAAACTTAAAAGGGTGGGACTATGTTGCAGAACGTGGGAAGGGGATTTCATTCATATTTAGGCTAAAGGAACAACTTGTCAAAAAAGACATGGCTGTACCTTTAATTGGTCAAAATAAGGAGTGAAATTGACTTCAGAAGACTCTAGAAGACTATCTGGTAGGTTCCAGCAAATCAATTCACTTTGCAATACAGTGTGCCCCAACTCAAAGAAACAACAGCAAACATTTACCATCTTATAATTCTTTTGAAGACAGTGGAATAAAAGCTTACTGGATTGCCAGTTTGCTTCGAGTCATACATGTTTAATAAATAACCTTGGCCAAACTCAATTCGTTTCTTTTCTGCAAGTTTTGCTATTGTTGTGATTTCTGCTTATTTTTGTACATTTAAGGTTTCCTGGAATGCTATCAGCACACAGTCATGATAACGTTGAGCTGAAGAGTTAACTCCTTCCCACTCTTGTTGCCTCAGATATTCTGCTGATGTTTAGCAATGTCACATGACCCTATCGCTTTTAGGCAGCGTCATAGCATAAGCATAGCTGGCAATTGCTCAGTGCTAGTCTACCTCTTAGACCTCCCCTACTCTGCTCCTTATGGCAGCTAGGATAAGGTCAGCTAGAAGAAAATGTTTGATGATGTAGAGCCCAATGCCATTCCCCACACATTGAGATTAAATAGTCCCCTGAAATTAAATTGACCACATTAGTTATTTTTTTCAGAATACATGAACATTTTGAATGTTACTGACCAACGATACTTGGGGTGTATAACTGATTCCCTTCTGTGAAGTTAAACATCCCATGTACAGCACAGTAGATGTCCTACTGCAATTAACCCCAATCCCCCCAGAAGAGTTCTACTGATACGGATATACACTATTCAGTGACCATTAAACCAACAGGTTTACATTGCATTCTAAATACATAGACATTAATACATAGTTGTCCCCCCCTTTCAGCTATCACAGCTTTCACTCTTCTGGGAAGGCGTTCCACAAGGTTTTGAAGTATTTCTGTGGGAATTTTTGCCCATTCAGTCAGTAAAGCACTTGTGAGGTCAGGCACTGATGTTGGACGAGAAGGCCTGGCTTCCAATCTCTGTTCCAGTTCATCCCAAAGTTGTTCAATGGGGTTGAGGTCAGGGCTCTGTGCATACCACACCAAATTCATCCAACCATGTCTTTATGGGCCCTGAATTGTGCACTGGGGCACAGTCATGCTGGAATAGGAAAGGGCCTTCCTCAAACTGTTCCCACAAAGTTTGAAGCATAGGGTTCAAAATGTCTTTGGCATTTCTTTGTTTTTTTTAAAGAAAAGCAGTATTTGCTCATTAAAATAACATCAGATAAATGACTATTGTAGCTGGAAACAGCTGATTTATCAGAATCCATAACTCCTGTGTTCCAATGGCACATTGTGTTAGTTAATCCAAGTTTAAGTTTAAAAGGCTAATTGATCATTAGAAAAAATGTTAGCACAGCTAGAAAATTCCTTGTTTTCTATGAAAGCAGCTAACTTTTACATACGTACACACAGTACATACAACATCTTCCCTCTTGTATGTTCATTGTGGTCTATAGCTCCCTTGCTGAGCGGTGATCCGCTTGGGACCCGCAACATGAAGCAATCATCTTCTCTCACTGACACCGCACTCCCAGAAGTGATGTTATTTACGGCTGCGCAATGTCAGTAAGGGACAATGATCCTTGTATGTTGTGGGAACCGTTGGTATTGCTGCTTTGTGATACGGATGAGAGGTATGGACTAGCCAATTGCTGCAGAGCCCCTCAGGATACTGGGGACCTGGAGCAATTGCTTTGTGTCCTCTGCCATTAATCCAACCCTGTCCCCACATACACAACAATATCCAACAGCCTCACACCCACCACACAAAACTTTCCAGCAGCCCACCACCCTACCCCACACACAACACAGTTCATCTGCTCCCCAACCCTGTACACAAGACCACCCAGCAGTCTATACACAAGACCAATTAGTAACCTGTCCCCACACACAACACTGCTCAACAGCGCCTACCCCAACCAAAACACTGTCCAGAAGTCCCTGCCTTCCTGCACGCAATACATCCTGAAGGTGCTCCCCTCCTCCTTCTCTAAATACAATATCAACAAAAATATAGGACCACCATGAGAACTCTTGGGGTCCAATACAGACTTAGAGCCTGGATCCACATATCCACCCCATTATCCTGCCCATTGCCCTGCCCCTGTTACACCCATTGCTTCACCTTATGATCCTCCCATAAGCACACCTTATTAGAGCAAAGGCGATCTTATGGTTGGAGGTGTCTATTTCTTCTGCGCCCCCCCTTAACTAACAAGCATACATACTAACATGCGGACAGCATATGCTTACAAACACTAACACCTTAGTAACACACTCATTCTAACAGCATACACTCAAGCACGTGAATGCTAACAGCATACACTAATTCACACTCCAATACTATATGCTGACATACACACTCACACTTATGCCACATAGTAACACACACAACAACATATAGTCATAGACGCCAAATTAACATGCTTATACCCTACCATAGCTTTTAAGCCATTACAGAAGATTTCTCTTCTACTGTCTCTGAAAACTCCCTTTTTTGATTGCTGCTGCCTCAGCAAGAAGAATTAGTGAACTCTGAGCATTGTCTGTGAAGAGGCCCTTTTTTCTCAGTTTTTTTTTTAAATAAAGTGGTTTTGTCTCTGCCTTCAGAATCTGATTCCAAAGTACAGTATATTGTTCTTTACAAGTTTTTCCCTTCTCCAAATACAGTAGAAAAAAGAAGCATTACACACCTTGGATTAGTGTATTACTATCTACCTAGAAGAAAACTAAGAAGTGGAAGTAATCGTCTTGTCAGTTAGTGGCCTCTTCTGGAACTGACATGGGTCAGAGAATTTCCTATCTATTTACAGCTAGGTTGCTCATCCTGACCATTCAAATAGCTTACTAATCAGCTACCAAGGCTCCACCTACAAGTGTGAAGAAACATTCTGCTTGTGTTGTGTCAAAATCCTGGACAAAAAGATCAATGTTATCACCAAAGCAAATCTACAAGACGGCCACTTAGGGAAGCCTTCATACCTTTGCTCTCCATTACTAGATTCACTGTTTCTCCGAGACGGATGCGATCCTGAAATAAGTTATTTCCTGTTCCTCAATCGGCTTTGTCTTTCCCCACCCATTCTTTTTGATCTTTGGTATATCAATATGTCATTATGGATTGCATTATTTTTCTGTTTAATAAACTATTTTTTGGCAAGTTACTATTTCTACCTTAGTGGTCTTTGTTAATCACTGAAGGTAACCCTGAGGGGAGGGTTTTTTCTATCAGAGTCCTGCCCTATTTCATGTACAACGTAGGAGTATATCCATGTGTTACCAGGGATCAGCAGGGAACAGGAGCTCTCAGTAATTAAAAATGGTGGATTTGACTACACCGAATGTAATATCTTATAGTATCATAGATAGGTTTCTCATGAATCATCAAAACCCATCATAATAGAAATGTCAATGGGTCTTAGCATGTGCTTAGAATTCTTTACTGTTCCAACAGGAGAAACACCATTGATGACCTTGTTAGATAAAGTGGAAATAGAAAAGGATGCTTGAGTGTTTGTGAGTTGGTAAAAGGCCTAGGTCAATTAGGTATTATCTTATGGGGCCTCATTTATTGCAGACAAAACTGTGTTGCTACGGAAACTAGCACCAGTGGTCTTAGGAGAGAAAGGTGTGAAGAGAGAGCGATCAGATCAATGGTTTTGTGTATCTAGGCTCCCAGGGATGTGACATTATCCAGCTCTTTCAACTCTTTACACTTTTTTTTCTTTCCCTGTCTCTGTGCTTTTTAATCTTATTTGCAGCCAGATTAAAGAGAATACTTTACTAGGGAAAACAAAAAAAGAAATATTAAAAGTACATTTTAAATGTAAAGGCCCTCCTGGCATCGACCTGAACCAATGTCCCTGACATGTTTAATTGGCTAAAGTAGGGTTAAACTGTGGTGGCTGTTACAATTTGTTTTCAATAAGTAAATAATCTGTCTTTTAGCTCATGCACAGGTATCTTTCTTTTGATCAGTCTTGTGTTCAATTACATGTATTGTAGGCCATGTATTATAACACATGCTAAATATGGTAATGATTTAAGAGGAGGTGTTTTAGGTAACTTTTTAAATCTGCTGGGATTGACCAGTCGGGCACTCGAGCATGGGCCGAGGACCCGTGAGGATCGAGGGGCCCACAAGGGTCGAGGTGGGGTCTGCAGATAATGGATCTTCCTCTAACTGGCCCAAACAGTGGCATTACTACAAGGGTCTTGGGTGACCCCTGCAACCACTTGTCCCTGTCTCCTTGGGTCCGTTCTAAATTGTTCAAAAAGGGCCCTTCCTAAGTCAGAAGTCGGAAGGGCCCTTTCTAAACAATTTTGAACCTGCACAGGATGACAGGAAGTATCGCGGTCATGTTACGTCACATGACCCTGCACCTAAAGCTGCAGGAGCGGTAATGAGGTGCAGGGGGGGTTCGGGAGGGAGGAATGTCTATATATATGTAAAGGTGAGCGTGAACGTCTTTGTATAAGTTTGTCTGAGCTGGAATGCCTCTGTATAAGTGCGTGTGAGCGTGAATGTCTCCGTATAAGTGCGTGTGAGCATGAATGTCTCTGTATAAGTGCGTGTGAGCATTAATGTCTCTGTATAAGTGCGTGTGAGCATTAACATCGGAGGAGGAGCCAAAACAGACTAAGACATAAGAAGAAAAGGTGGAGGAACAGGAGCAGAGAAACAGGAAATGTAAGGAAATGTTAGAAAGCATGAAGCATGTGTGAGATGGTAGTACACAATAACTCCCATCACTGGTGTACAGTGCACCCAGGGCCGGCCGAAGACTTAACGCCGCCTGGGGCGAAGTTTAAAACGCCGCCCCCCGACGCCGGGGGGGGGGCGGCATTTTAAACTTCGCCGACGACATAATCTACGATCCCCCCCCCCGGTACTTACCTTTAAACAGTCCTGCGGCGAGTCTCCCTGCTCTGCCACGGTGCCGGCTTGCAATGCTGAGCGCCGGAAATTGACGTCACTTCCGGCGCTCTGCATTACAAGCCGGCACCGGGACTGAACAGGGAGACTCGCCGCAGAGGAGAGAGAGAGAGGGGCGCCGAGCGGGTAAGCGAAAACCACTCGGTGCCCCTCTCTCTCTCCTCCGCTTAAAAAAACAAACAAAAAAAAAAGCGCTTGGGGCGGCAAAGTGTCGCCCCTTGTAAAGTGCCGCCTGGGGCAATTGCCCCAGTCTGCCCCATTATAGGGCCGGCCCTGAGTGCACCTTAACTCCTATCACTATATAATGAGACAGGCACTGATTGTAGTAACACACGACAATGTCTGGCACAGTATATAGAGATGGCAGTTATGCTGTACCACTGTCAATGACTGGTTCAGTATATAGTGATGGCAGTTATGCTGTACCACTGTCAATGTCTGGCACAGTATATACACAAAAAGAAAGGTTGGAATGCAGCACTCAGCAGTGAAATGGTGCACGAGCCAGGGTACCACCAAGTCCCTCAATAAATCCAAAATAAAGAAGCAGAGGCTCAGCACTCAAATGATAAGGTGAGTTTATTTCACACAGGCAACAGCTATATACTGGCACAGTATATAGCGATGTCAATTATGTCATAGTAAAAATATTTGTTTTTATATTTTTCAGATTTATTTTCTGTATATATTTATTGTTTCAATTGCTGCTGATATTATTTATTATTAATCATTGTTATATTAAAATTGGTTTAGACTGTTTAAAAGTTATGTTTTTATTAATACTAAAAATTATGAAAAATAGATATAACTTGGAGTAACAACAAAGGAGGGGCTTAACCAAGAAGAGGGGTGGTCATTATAGGGTTTGACTAAGGGTTTTTCTTACCGTTTGCGGGGTCCCAGTTGTCACTCATGCAGGGGAGCTGAGGCGCATCCAGCCCCTTGCTTGTCTCGTTAGCAAGATCTCAAGATTTTTATTGCAGTTATGTGTCTATAAAGGTAATCAAATAAAACATTACACATGCCAATTGCTTTCACGTTCATTTTACACATTTGTATTATTTGAGCCTGGGACTAGCTTAGCACACCGAAATTGTTCTTTTCTTTGATTACACATATTAATTGCTTTTCTGTTTTCTGAAAGAAAAAAAAGATATTTAAGAAATTAAGGATTTCATATATTTGTGAGGTAAGACAAGAGCATGGCCAAAACAGCTAATAACTGCCTGTATAGGTAACCATGCCTGCTAACCTTCCACAATAATAACTTCCAACCATGGGAGATAAGTGGTACAATGGTATATCAAAATACATCATAACACTATGTAGTCGGTACACTGGACAGTGGTGGAGCTACGATGTAAGAAGATAACCTAACAGGTTGTTATACCTCCCATACATTATCCTTCTGTCCAGAGCAAGTTAGGGAGATCGTCTGATCTCCCCTGACCGGCCCAGGGTGTTGTAAAATCAATGGAATTCTGTGCTGCTGCCTCTATTGCAGCTCTGCTATGGTCACCTCACAATGTTGTGAAACGTGTTGCCTTGGGTAAAAATGGTGGCCACAACTCCAATCCTGCCAACTTCTGTCAGTCCTGCCCTCTCCCTTTCATTACCACACAGGTGTGCAGGGTATGACTTAGTGACTCAAGTGGTCTAATGGAACCCTGTGTAGAGAAGAGAGGCCTTCACCAGAGTAATACAGATCAGATTCCTAGTAACTCTATATCACTGTAAAGCATGCTTATTTAAAACATATGTTACAATAAATATTTATGTTAGGATACTAAAAATATCTTTTCACTTGAGACCCCTAAAAGTCTTGAGTCACCATTGTATACTGAGATAGACCTCCCTTGCAAACCTCTTCCCCACTAAAAAATATTAATCAAATTCTGATACTAAAATACATAACCAATTACCCTAGCAGGCTACATGGGTGCCCTGACACTGTTGCTTAAAATGGTATAGTCTGAAGTAGTTATTAAGACAGCAGGAGCATGTCTCAGCCTACAAATTAGAACTGTGTTTCCTTTATCTCTTCTAGTGCTGACTCAGTTGGAGATAATGAGATATGAGACAGAACCCTGTCTTACACAGGCTTACACTGTATTAATTCCCAATGTAATTTTGGTAAATATTGTCTTAATCAGATAAAAAACATTAATAAGGCTTTGCAGCGTTGTAATTTATAAACAGTGGGAATCTCAGGGAAATGCCAGAGCTACTGGCTTTAGTAGATTAAAAAAACAAGACTTTTTAAAGCAATTGGAGTCAGAGAGCATGGGTTTACAGCCTGTGTATAGACATTTGTAAGAAGTCAAGAGAGAATCACTACCCTCCGAGCTACCTGTACATTACCACTGCTGCTAAGAGTAGGCTTAGGATACTATTTGTTGTTTTCTCAAATTGTTTTTTTTTTACTTTGTGAAATATTTGTTTTATTATAAACTGTGTTGTTAATGATTTCATTGCTAAAACCATAGAGCAGACCATGCAACTGCCTGGAAGTACACCAGGGTGATGTTTGGCATGCAACAAAGAACTGTAACGTTTTTGTAACTGAACTCTAAATAAAATAATTTCCATTCTGTAATCTGGTCATGAATAGGCCAGTGGCCATCAACCCAGTAGACCACCCATCCATATTCCATATGAACAGTCATATTAGCACCCACCACTGCCAGACAGAAGTGATGAATGTGCTTTGTAAAATCCACAATTCTACTATATTGATAGGGGAGCTCCCACAGTTGTGGTAAAGCTGTGTAGTTAGTAGGGCACCTAGCGGTGTGTGTGCTTAACTAGCTACTGTTTCGTGAAGCAATGTATTGGAAAACCTACTGGAGTCATTGCTACCTTTCACAGCCTGACTTCTTTCCAGTCTTCAATTAGGCATTCAGTTAGCAACCTTTTCATGAACACACAGCTTCCGTATGTTGGCCACCATTTGCCGGCAATACTTAGCCTCTGTACTTACACAATGATGCCTTGCAACTCATGGGTTCAATCTGCAGGTTTTTCATTTTTTTCCAACTTGCATCAACACTACAGTATATGCAAGTGGAGTGTTAATTTATACAAGTTACAAATGCAATAGTCATCTTCTCCACACTTGCTTTTCCTGCCAACTCGTATGCACTTACTGTTTAGTAATAGACTAAGAAAAACAATTTATTCATAATAAAAATGGGTGTTGTATTATTTCATTTATTTCTACGCAGAAATAACTCGACTTCATCTTATATTCCCTGTAGTCTGTGAAACAATTCTGATATATTAGGACTGCCAATATCTGTATCATAATTAGGACATTCATAGCTCAGTAGGAGCTCTAATCAGTTGCTTAACCTTTCTATATGGCACTGCTACCTAGGAGTGCTAACATTTTCAATGTGACACGGTTATTGTTATTTAGGTTCGAAAATGACAAATGTCTATTAAGGTTAATATTTTTATTTTTTTTTAAATCCTTATTAAGAAGTTATTTCTAACTTTCTAAGGAGTAAGAAAAATATATTCTCCAGATCAACATTTACGTTTTCTAAATTTAAATTTATACGCAAAATTCTAAACACAAAATTAAGGAATAAACACATTTATGTCTTCCAATATGTTTAATAAATGTGCTGCACATTTTTATTTGATACATATCTCTTTTTTCAAGTGGAAATTGTAGGTTTAGATTTAGTCTTCCGCACCTGTTTTCAAATTCACATATCACCTTAACAGGGGCTATCATTAACAATTTATTCATAATATTAAACAGAAATTCCCCTGTAGAAAAATGAATGATTTTAAAGCTAATATGATTTTTTAAGTTAATATTCACTCCTTGAAAAAGCCAAAAGCAGCCAAAAATATTTTATTTATTTAAAGCTATTTCAATTCATTTGGGATTTTAGTAAAATGTATTTTGATATAGCTTTACATACAGGCGCTGTTCCTCAACTACTCTGTTGCATTTAAGACTTTGTAACTGAATTCAGCATTAGAAGCATTATTCCCTCGTAGTACTAATTCTTTAATTATGTCAAATATTGTCATTCGTAATTTTGGGACAGGATGCAAAAGCAGGACTGATAGGTTGCTCCTATGTAACAAAGGAAACAAAGCTTCTAAAAGGTTTCTATGTTTCTTGGAGGAAATAATACATGGCAGAAAGCAATGATTTATCCAAGCCTAAGCTTCCCGCTGTCCTGCTGTACAATAGGCCGCAGGGCCGGACTGGGAATCAAAAGCAGCCCTGGAAATATTTGGACACCAGCCCCATATATCATATTTGCCCAAATATAGGCCAAACTTTCCCCCCCACTTTAAGTCTTTAAAGTGGGTGTGTGGTCTATATTCGGGGTTTAGCGCAGGAATGCGCAATTCGTATCGCCGGACGCCTGGGACATGCAGTTCCGCGCAGGCAGCAGGGTTAAGATACAGATCCCCCGCAGCACTGCAGGGGAACTGCATCCTACTCTCCAATACGCTGAGACAGCCTTCCCTGCCAGCACTTTCCACAGGGGGAGTGCCGCTACGGGAGATTGTCTAAGCGCATCGCTCAGACGTTCACCGGCTGCGGCGATGCACGTAAACAACCTCCGCTGCCGGCACGTCTGCTCGATGTGCTTTAACAATATCCTTTGCCGGGATTTCCCACGGGGGGTGTCCCAGCAAGGGAGATTGTTAAAGCACATCGTGCAGACATGCCGGCAGCGGAGGTTGTTTACGCTCGCATCGCCGCAGCCGGTGAACGTCTGAGCGATGCGCTTTAACAATGTCCCTTGCCGGCACTTCACATGGCGGAAGTTCCGGCACCGGACGTTGTATATGCGTATTGCGTATGTGTCCCCCGCCGGCCCCGGGAGTCTGCTTTGGTAAGTCTAGGGGGGAGGGGCACATCTAGGGGGCAGAGAGGCAGCATATCTCAGGGGACACACGGACAGAGTGGCAGCATATCTCAGGGGGGACACAGACAGAGTGGCAGCATATCTCAGGGGGAACACGGACACAGTGGCAGAATATCTCGGGGGAGGGGGACAGAGTGGCAGCATATCTATTACACTAAGAATCAAAATTTTTCTTTAAAAATGCACCTAACTTTTATGGTGCGGCCTATAATCGGGGGCCTATAATTGAGCCAATACGGTATTTTGTTGCATGGTTGAGCTCATGTGCCCTCACACCATACCAGGGGTGTAACTAGAAACCACAGGGCCGTTGTGCGCAAAATTGGCACTAAACAGCCCGATCGCCTTCTAAGCTCTTTTAAATCGAGCGTTCGCTGCCATATTATATATAGCAGAAATGTAATGTTATAAGTCAAAGAGTAGTTTATTAGAGAACTAATAAAGGTGACATTTAAAATAGTAAATCAGTACTTTCTGTTTCCTGTTTTGTCAGTTGTAACCATAGCCTGCTGTTTGCAACTGTTATACAAATGTGGAACAAATATTAAAAAAAACCTAATTTCAACAGATTTTCAAATATTTTTTACTTTTGTTTTTATTTTTATTCTGACACTTTTCCCATATCCTGTGTTGTGTCATCAAATGAAGACCTTTGATGAATAATCTTCTCTGAAGCTAAATCAGACATTCTAGCACAGTAGCTAGAAATAATGAAATCAATATATAAATACAAACAAATGTACTGTATAGAACTGGAAATACTTATTGCAAAACAAAAAAAGCCCTGGAATTAAGCATTGATGAAAAGGCTCCACGACCAAGCATGGGGAAGGCATTAAACTATACATAGGCATGATATTTTTAATACTAGGTAAGAGTCCCCTGATATGAGTGGTAGTTATATATTGTTATCTATTATAAAAAGTCCCGATAGTAAGCAGTCATAAAATGGCGGCTTTAAATGGAGTATGAAATGGCAATGACATACAGAGCACGGGGTTTAGGTTATTTAAGACAAGATAAGAATCCTCATTGTAATGGTGGGGTAGCTGCATATTCAATAACAGCCCTGGCAGTAAACATTGATAAAAAAGATTGCTTCACAGTGTAGAGAATATGCATTAACATACACAATACAGGTTGGGGTTCTATAAATTTGGGATAAAGTCTTGAGTGACACATAAGTGGGAGGAGCTTGTAAGTGGAGCTTGTGTGGCACTAGTGAAGTAGCGCAGTGTAGGACCCCCCATGGATCGGGACCATTGGTATTATTCTGGCTACTGTGTAGGGGATATTATGTCTTTAGCCACTCAGCAAGATCAATATTACTCCTATGTCAGTCCTCTCAAGGACCACATATCATAATTTTTAAGGAATAGATTCAGTTAGCCATTTCAGGCTACCAATTTAGTGATAAATTAATCTGGTTATATGTGTAAATTTGTTAAATATACAATAAAATCAAACATGCCTCTGTGTCTTCATCAGAGGCATATCTACTGAAAATAGCGCCTATGGCAAGCACTGAAATTGCGCCCCTTTCCAAATATCTAAAACCCATTTATTAGCCCCTGCTGCCCATATATCTATAAATATTAGTCCCTGCTGCCGATATTTGCAGATAATAATATATGAAACGTAGCATCGCAGGTATAGATCAAATAAATACATGGAAACAGCATTGCAGATATTAATCAACTGAATAAGACATATTAACCCTGTATTTGCAGGTATACATAAATAATGTATGGAAACATAGCATAGCAGATATGGATCTACAGAATAACACAAAACCCCAGCTTTGCAGGTATAGATCAATTGGAATTCACATAAAAACACGGCATTAAAGGTATATTTAAAACCTCCTAAATTACAGGCATAGATCACAGGTTGCACACCCCAAAGTCAGCCCTGGCGTTCACACCGCCCACATAGAACCTGGCCAGCACCCAGATAACACACATAAGATTTGCCACCTTTTGTCCCCAAATAGCCCAGCACAAGTCAACTTTGTCCCCAAACAGCCTGGCCTGTGCCATATTTGTCCCATAAACACCCTGCCTGTGCCATCTTGGTCCCCAAGGCTCAAACCTCCTGCTAGTGCCATCTTTGCCCTTCCACAATTATACATCTACGATACACACAAGCACTTTTACAGTCACTCACTAATTCACACTTTCATTCAGACAACTCATCCACAGATTAACTCATGCTTTCCCTCATTCAGACAATTCATCCACACATTAACTCATGCTCTCCTTCATTCAGACAACTCATGCTCTCCCTCATTCAGACAACTCATCCACATATTAACTCATGCTCTCCCTCATTCCAACAACTCATGCTCTCCCTCATTCAGACAACTCATCCACATATTACCTCATGCTCTCCTTCATTTAGACAATTCATGCTCCCCCTCATTCAGACAATACATTCACATATTAACTCATGCTCCCCCTCATTCACTCAATGCCTCCACACATTAATTCACACTCTTTACTTATATCTACCCCCTCTCCCTCCCTTGTCACTTTCTAACCCCTTTCCCTACTACCCTCTTCCTCAATATCTATCCTCTCCCCCTCCCTTATCACGTTCTACCCTCTCCCCCTCCCTTATCACTTTCTACTCCCTCTCCCTCCCTTATCACTTTCTACCCTCTCCCCCTCCCTTATCACTTTCTACCCTCTCCCCCTCCCTTATCTCTTTCTACCCTCTCCCCCTTTGTAGTTCTCTCACCTTGAGGTCCAGCGACGGGAGCAGGAGTCTTCTGTCTTCCTGCACTGCTGCGGTGCCCGCTGCTTCACTGCTGAGCGCCGTAATATGACGTCATATTTCGTCACTCAGCAGTGAAGCAGCGGGCACCAGCGAGCGGCTTTTAAACGCTGTCCTTTTTTTTTTTTTGATGCGGGGAAGAGAGGGACGCCGCTCGCTGGTGTCCGCTTCTTCACTGCTGAGCGCCGAAATATGACATCATATTACGGCGCTTAGCATGAAATGCCTGCACCGGGACGTAGGTAGAGGCCTCGTGGAGGAGAATGAGGGGCGCCTAGCAACCACATAAAAAAAAGACAGCGTTTAAAAGCCGCTCACTGGTGCCCCCTTTCAAATGGCGCCTATGGCACAGGCCATAGGTGCCATACCCTAGATACGCCTCTGGTCTTCATTATAGAATGAGATTCTGACAGCGTCTCTCTAGCAGTTCAATAAATCGAAATGTAGGGTTATGTTCATATATTTTTAGGAACAAGAGAGATTACCTACAAAATGTTATTTTCTTAATTAAACCCTCCCTAATATATATGAAATCAGTCACTAGACATTGACACGACAGATGTGCATGTGGCTAAATGCACAGAATTTATAATCAGGGCTACATTGCCATAAGACACTCAAAGGGTTAAAAACAAATACTAAAAAGCACACCATGAATCCGGATAGCCAACCCTTTTAATAGAAGAAATCTATGTAATACATATATGGATCCAGTGATTTATTTTGTACATATTAGGGAGGGTTTATTTATCACTGGTTCGTTTCATTCATTTATTTTTAGCTTATTATATTTTTTATTATATCATTTATTTGCTCTGCTCATTTATTCTTTCCTCTTTGGTTTTGGTATAACGTATTCTATGTATGGATTTATAATATATAAAAAAAGGATTTACCCTTGCAAGAACTACTTGTTATAACTTAACAGTCAAAAAAAACATTATGATTTAACTATGCGTTATATATCGTGCCAACCAAGCTAAAACGCAGGAAAAGGCTGCAGGGGTTAACTGTTCATGAACACCCAAAGTGAAGTTGGTGAGATGAAACTGGGGGACTTTCATGGTTGGAAAAAGAAACAGTTGAGAAAAAAATACTGTTCTTCAAAAAATAAATTTGGTCAGTAACGCAGATATTAAGTAAAAAAAAATACCCCCCCCAGCAAAATATGCTCCTCATGAGGCAACTTTTTTTAAAATTTGTTATATAACCATCATTCTTCTTGATGAATTAATAGGACTAGACTTCTACACATTACAAATACAAAAAGAATACATTTGCATACAGATAATAGTTAATAGACTTTCTAATGGAAAAAGCCACGTAGGGAACAAGTTACTGAGGACTTCGAAGTTTACAGAGGTAGGCAAAGTGTGTTATGTTTCGGTTTTATGGTTTAATCGAGCTAGAACTGTTAATAAACTCTTTTGGGAAAAGAATAAATGGTTTTAGAAAGGATGCCTGGTGTCAATGAAAAAGGTGCTTTGGATAAAGTAGGTGTTTCAGATGTATATAAAAAAGTTTTTTGTAGGTAATGGATCCCCAAAAAAAGATTTAAGGTAGCAGTAATTGAGGGTGATGGAAATACATGAGATATATCTAAATTGCATTAACACTCTTAGTACTTGTATGCATGTCAACATGTATACCACAGCAATAATATGCACTTTGATGTGTATGATAGCTGTATCATCTTATATGTTACCCGTTCACATCTATCTATCTATCTATCTATCTATCTATCTATCTATCTATCTATCTATCTATCTATCTATCTATCTGTCTATCTAGGCATCAGTGATAATTAAACTAATGTGATGTTTTGTTTAAAAATCTGTTAAATTCATATATGATGTAAACTATCAATAGCTATGCTAATGTATGCTCCTCACAGCAATCCATAAGTGAAACAGCATGAGGCTATTGAGGTTATATGTATATGACACTGAACACTCTATTAATAAGGAAGTGTTCTTCTTCAATGACTTTAATGAAGTAACATTATAACATAACATTTTGCCTATGGTTGAAACCACATGGGGTAAAATATTACTCCACAATGATGTATGGTTCCTTTAATGAACTTCATAAGGGACACACGCACATTACAATTGGATAGGAATATAGTTTTACAGATACAGAGGTTTTTGTATATATCATTGAAACCTGTGTTGGAACCATCAGTTTTCATGGTATATTATAATTATAACTGGATGCACCATTATGGGCTCAAGCACAACTCATTCCTTCCTATGGCTTCTTTTGTCAAATGAGGGGGGCATGGTGGTTGGTTATCAGGGATTGAGCTGACTACAATGTCTCCTTCCCTTTGGTGTTTTGTTCCACGTGAGTGTCCACAAGGATGCACTTATGGACTTTTGGTACTCAGTGGTGAGTCTTGCTTGGCTCAATAACCGTTATGTTTTAAAGCATCTGTGTAAAGCATGCCCCATTTTTGTATGCATTCCTTTTTGAATTCTTGGGTTATGTTTTGGTGGGATTACCTTCAGCAATGCATTTACATGGGTTTGTGTTTTCTGGATTTTTGATCTATATGGATTCTGGATATTAAAAAAAACAATGCATCTTCTCCTGTGCTTGCTCTTCAAATGTTAAAATATGCTTACTAATGTGTTTGTTCAGGATCACAGCCTGTATCCATCTGCCAAAGAGAGGCTGTTAGACATTGGCAGTTATCCATCAGCTTACTGGTTGGCATAGGTACTCCAAGAAGCTGAGTTCCAGGTAACCTAGCAAGGGAGCATTTTGCGACAGATGTAAAGCAGCATCTGGAACAGTGGCTCAGCCTAATTACAGCATCCCTGCTATTTACCCGAGGACGAAAGCCAAGGTTCTTGAACTTTTCATTTCTTCGCTAATGACCTCTTACCATATGACTTGCTTTGTTATTAACATTTAAATGGTGCATTTACTTTCACGTATACATTCAAACAAGGTTTTATTCCTTGCAGTGCTAATCAACCCAACATTCCAACTGCAATTTATGTGAAAAGAAATAATAAAAATAGAACACATATTTGTTTTATTTATTTATTGATGGTATATATATATATATATATATATATATATTCTTCAACTTTATAACATTAGATATCATTAGTATTCTGATTTTTGGGTTGTATCCCACTCTGGCACTTATCAATGTATTATAAATAAAAAGAAGCTCCTTTCCCAGATATTGTAAGCTGCAGCTCAATTCTAGTTGATGTAAGCAAGGCTACTTTGTCTGTTTTTGATTTCTGAACAATTAATACCTTTCATGGGCATGGAAAGCACTCTGTAATCTAAATATTGTGTTTTGGGGCAGTACAAAAACTTTTAGAAAATCTGTTTATGGGAACTATCCAATATTTCCCAAGGTCTGCTCATTTGAGCATCATTTAAGCATTCCTGGGAACTCTCAGTTTTTTTGTCCAATCTCAGGCTTTTACTCTCAGTATATTATGGTTAATTTGGCTGATTGAATGCAGGTGACTCGATTAAGTTTATGTTTAAATAATGACAACTCCAGCTTTCCATGAGGGCTGGTACTTCAAAACAGGCTGTTAAAGGTTTAATATTTTAATAGTCTCAGGGTTGGCTCATTCAGAAAGTTAGCAGGTATGAGTATAAGGAAAATAGAAGTTGTTGTGGTGGATAGAAGTAAACCACAATTCGGTCTGAACATATATATGTGGTGGCCATGAATCATTAGGCACATGATGTCCATATTCAACAGATCATGACAACATGGTTTCTCTTAGACAAGAGGTGTCAAATTCCTGGCTCCCCAGGGGCTGCAGAGGGATCAGGATGGTGGATATATTATCTTAGCAAAGATTTTCAAAATGGTCGAAACTAATTTAATCAATAATGTTCAAGAGAGTATATACAGATGTGCTGGTTTGTGTTTGTCACTCAGGGCCTGGTGTGCGAGAGCTCAGTGCCTGGAAAAACCACAAACAACCTACATTTTACCACATAAGGGTTGCATGGACAAAAAAGATGGACAGGAAATGAGCAACAAAATTGTCAAAAAGCAAGATGAGTTTATTCAAAATTGCTTTAGTAAGGCTAAACACTTTTGGTCCAAAGTTGTTTTGACCACAATTGCCAGGGTTTTGGCCTTCATCAATCAGGGAGCATATTACCATACATGGAAAAACCCCAGACTGCCTCCCTTAAAATTTCCCTCACCTGTTACATATAGAAGGCATGAAGATGGTGTGGCCACAATTCTGGACAGATGAGCCATGCATAGAGCTAGGATCTGATTGGGGAATGAGCAGACTGTGGGTGAGAAATGTTTATGGTAAAATGCCCCTTCCTCCTTAATCAGGGGACCGTCCCCTAAAAAACAAAACATCTGGTACTTCTGTATTACAAGCTTCCATTTCTGATTTTGGAGGAGGGAGACTACTGCTGCCCCCCTTCACCTGGGACTAGTCAGCCTAGGCTAGGTATAATGCCTGAGCATGATACTAAGGTTTTAGAGGTCATTGTTAAAGATGAGATTAAGCCGCAGATTTTAACAACTTTTAATGCAGGCAAGACATTAAGAAGAATACACTTTGTTTTCCTAGTTTAATTTCTCAAGGGGACTATAAAAAACATTTCTTATAATGTCATAAAGTGCATATAAGGGTTGGAGTGTACATTTAACATATGTTTTGTTGTCTATAAACACATTAATGTGGCTTTTTAGGGCAGGAGATACTCATACCCTGTAAATATTCTGTGTCAGACATCAATGGAGGAAGGAGGCATTCGGTGGCTTATTAGTGTAACTAGGAGCATATAATTCCCAGTTACATTAGTAAATAAATACAAACAGATTTAAAAAAAATACATTTTAGAAATTATAGACTCATGTTAAAAAAGTTAATTTGACAATAGTTTGCTGTAGTTGGTTATGTTGCTTGTTGTCCTCTTCTATTATATATCTATTTTTTTATTTTTTTAAATATATAATTCTGCAACTTCTGTAAAGGGACATGTTAAACAACAAAAATACAATGGGAACACAATTTTGGTAGTAAATCTCTAAGGCTAGATTAATAGATCTATACTATATTTTATAGACTAATATTTTATTTATACATTTTCAACGTATAATAGTTTCAGATTGTGAACTTTGGCCTTTCTAGTGTACAAAGATATTTCACTCACAACAATAAATGAGGCAATACTGCTCGGGTTGGCAGATTTATTTAACCTGTCACTAATCACAGGAATAGATACAGAATAGTAAAAGTTGGCAATTATAATACCACAAAATGGTATGTCAGAAATTAACCCGGGGTGTTTTTTAATGTTTGTACCCTTCTTAACTAAGCCCCTTTGTGTTTACCTGTAATTTCTTCTTTCTCATTTAGTGTACCCACACAAATTATATATTGTTTACTTCAGGACAAGAAGGTCTTTAGATACCATTATTTTGATCATATAATCTTTTTCTGACTTTTATTTGAAACATTTTTACTCATCTACAAAACTAATGAAAAAACGTAAGCAACTTCTAATATTTGTCCTAAGTTTAGAAAGACCCAATGCTTTTATGTTTTTTTTTATTTTCTTTTTTGCAAGTTTTAGGAAAATAAGTACAAGTAGCTTATTGGTATTTCAAAACCATTTTTTAAAATTCACCCTGTGACCATGTCCTATTTGAGGCATATTTAAAGTTGGCCAATTTAATTTACCCCTATCATATATATATTTTTTTAAACAAATTAAACTTTTAAACTAATTCTACCACCAGTCTTTGTCAAAGTTTGTGGTACTATTTTGTTTTTGTTTTGATTTATACACATTGTACTCCAGGTACACATTTATAGCTCCTAGTATATGTCACTGTCAAATAACACTCCAATATATGTTCAGCAATATCTCTTGACTACAGTGATACCACCCATGCATTGGTTTTTCAGGTTGTTTGCACCTTTTTTAATTTAGAATTTTGACATCTGATTATCCTACGCCCATGTCCAATTTGTGACGCTTTGAAGCCGGACAATTCAGACTATATATTTTAGAAAACTAGCTCCAATTTTGTTAAGTGTTCCTGCTTCAATGTCTTTTGAGCACATAAAGTGATCACTGATAGCTTTTTAAGCTTGTTTATTTTTTTAACTGTATGTTTTTTGGTGATTTGCCTGGCACATCATTGGTCATTAAGGGGTTAATGGAAATCATGCTAAAGGAAAAGATTGTTAAATATTTGGATGTAAATGGTAAATTTGCAGGGTCTCTCCAGGCCCTTCTGAGAACTCTGGCTCCACTTGCAGGTTGAATACAGGTACTGCATTCAACCATGCAAGTCCATGGAGCCCAGCTTGCTCATCACTATGTAATTAGTAAAATAAATGAAAACAAAAAAAAAATTAATAAAAAAATAATATAAAAAAAATTGTAACATGTAAATCAGGGGAACATTCCAGTTCCAAAAAATTGTAAGACAAAAAAAAAGCCCCCCAAAAATAAAATAAATAAAAAAATAAAAAATATATATTTTTATGAGCAAGTCCTAAAATTAGCACTTTATCTTAAAACGCTTCTCGCATGGAAAGAGCTAAAATACTGGCATGTTAAAAGCCCATGGGGTGTCTACTTTAAAAAAAACGTATGATTTGATGGGGTAAATTGCATTGGCCGGGTTCAACAATGTCCCAATTAACACACGAGGAAGGATGACCATATGTCTAATTTCCAATTTGAAAAAGGCACACATCCCAAATGTGGCATTTCAGCCCCCAAACAACCCAACAAACCCATGCATGTGGGTTTCACTGTACTCAGGAGATGTTGCTAAACACATATTGGGGTGTTGTGGGACAGGGACATATACCAGGACCTGTAAATTCATACCTAAAGTACAACAAATACACACAAAAAATACTACTGCTAACTTTGAGGTGGTAGAATTAGTGTATGGAAAGAGTCAAAATACCAGAATATGAAATACCCTGGGGTGTCTAGTTTTAAAAAATATATGGTTTTATTGGGCACATTGAATTGACCGGCTTCAAAGATGACCTAATTGGGCATGGGCAGTGGATCACCAAATAAACTTCAACATTGAAAAATGTGGCCCTTTTGCCCCCAAACAGCCAGGCACACCCATGCATGGGGAAGGTATCACTGTACTCTGGAGATGTTGCTAAACACATATTGGCGTGTTGTGTGACAGTGGCATATACCAGGAGCTATAAATTCATACATAAAGTAAAATGTGTGTGGGGAAAAAAAACACAAAAACATGACTACCTCAAAATTTGACAAAGACTGGCTTTAGAATAAGTGCATGGAAAGAGTTAAAATATTAACATTTTAAATACATAGGGGTGTCCAGTCTTCAAAAATATATGGTTTGATGGGGTAAATTGCATTGGACGGCTTCAAAGATACCCGAAATAGCACATGGGGGAAGAATTACCAGATTTGG
The DNA here is from genome assembly GCF_027358695.1 of Spea bombifrons. Taxonomy (NCBI): domain Eukaryota; kingdom Metazoa; phylum Chordata; class Amphibia; order Anura; family Pelobatidae; genus Spea; species Spea bombifrons. The sequence goes on along the minus strand of NC_071090.1, from coordinate 18,811,693 downwards.
AAAAAATGGTTTTGAAATAGCCAAACGCTACTTTTACTTATTGCCCCATAATGAACAGAAAAAAGCAAAAAACAGAAAACCATTGGGGATTTCTAAACTCAGGACAAATAGTAGAATCTATTTAGCAGTTTTTTTCATTAGCTTTTATAGATGAGTAAACGTTTTTTCAAGTAAAAGTAAGAAAAAGTCATTTTTTCTCAAATTTTCACCATATTTTATACTTTTTTTAATGGTAAATTATACGGTATATGATACAATTAAAACAATGACATCTAAAGAAAGCCCTTCTTGTCTTGAAAGAAACAATATGTATGTGTGGATTCAGTAAATGAGAAAGAAGAAAATTACAGCTAAACATGAGTACTGCAGGAATGTTAAAACAGCCTTTTGTCAAGAAGGGTACAAAAAATAAAATCAGCCATTGTCATGAAGGGGTTAAAGATATCCACCTCGCAAGCAATTTAAGCATTAATAAATCCACTAGTGGTTTTTTTACATAAATCAGCCCAACTCTAATGCAGTCAAGTATTACTTTAAGTATTACTTTATGAGTGCAAGTGAAATTTAGCAATGGTGAATATGAGAACTGGACCAAATTGCACAAGTTTTCTTAACCACACATTGTCTGCCAATACATATGCAAATGCATTTTAGTCAATAGACTTCACTATCATTATACATTTTCACCCAAGGTAAACATTTCATTCATTAAATAAAGTGAAAGGTTATGAGAAAAAATGTACATTTACAATCATAATGTTAAGTAAATCACTATAAATATGTTGAATAAAGATTTGTCAATCCATTGGGATGAAATGTTTAACATAAGAACGCGAATCATTTAAAAAACTGTAGTTTTTTTTTTAAAGGCCTCACTTATCAAAATTAGATTATTTTCTCTAGTGTCGACCAAGTAAAATATATATAATTCTAAGTTGCTGATTTAAAAAAAAATAAAAAAAAGTTTCTTCAAACATTTAACAATTGTGAAAATGAATACACTCTTTCTGTGGATAGATAGGGATACGTTTACAAATGGAAGAAAACATGTATTTCTACAGACAGATTTGATCAATTTGCTATTACTTCTAAAAATAAGGTTTTTACGGTTTTGTAGCACTCAATCTGCTCTGCTGTTATCTAGCACATTATGATACTTCTGAAAACCTGAGGGGTTTTTTAGTGGTCTGTTAAAAACACTTCACAGTCGGTTGGGCAATCAGGCTTAACTCTCAGGGCTCTCACCCACCCAAGGTGTTGGATCAACAACATATACAGATAACTGTGCCAGGACTACAGCAGAAATGAAATGCTGACTACATATCTGGAACGGGAAGAATGAATAACATTTGGTGAGTGCTGAGACCAACCTCTGTTGAATTATTAAGGCACTTAAATGTGCAAATCTTATTCAGAGTATATTGGTGAAGCATATGAAATTAAATGACTTGGCCACATAATAGGGTTGATTCGGATATTTGCTGTTGTTTCATAATTGGTGCATATAACTTCTTGGCATACTGTATGTTATCCTGGAGATTTAATTGTAACTTATAAAACATATAGCATATAACATTCTTCCAGGATTTGGCAGCCCTGGTGAGTTAAATACATTAAATAAAAATAGATATTTAAAAATTATCAGCATAAAAACAGTTTATTGTCGTGTCGCTCCACAGTGACTACCGGTATATGGAGTAATATGAATATATAAAGTGTTGTGATGTTAAGGAGATCTTTTCAGCATGCCTTCATGCTCATCTAATCCTTTGAGTTTGAGAACAACTACAGTATATCTTTGGGAATATTGTGTAGTTTTGGGGCATTTCTCCATGGGCCAAATATAATTAATGACATAGTAATATAGTGACACCAATTCCATCCAGCATTGCCACCTCCCCAGAGACCAGTGAGTTGATTTGGAATATTACAAGATAATGCTCTAGAATGGAATAGATAGTTTAGACCTGTAAATCTTGGTGGACATGACCAGATTAAGCATACTTCCTTGAGTTCCATCGGGAGTTGGTCTTATTTTGTATATGCTCTTGATATAACACCTACAATCTATAGAATACACAACAGAATGGACAGATTCTATGAGATCTGGAAGCTGTAGTCCTCTACTTTTAGTGCACTAGGCTACAAAACTTTATCTTATCCTCTGTGATTTTCTCTCTCTCTCGCTCCTCTTTCGTTGGGAGGTCTAGGGATATATATATATATTTGTTTCCGCTAGTGATAGATTTTTCCCATACAACCACCTGGCAACCCTACTGGTATATCTTCAATATGTACCAAATGAAAAAGTGTCATAGTTTGTAGTAGGGCTGCAACAACTAATCGATAAAATCGATAATAATCGATAATGAAATTCGTTGGCAACGAATTTCATTATCGATTAGTTGAATCGATTATTATCGATTATAAAATGAGGGTTTTTTCAGAGCAAACGCTCTGAAAAACCCCCCTCATTATATAATCCGTTTAGTCTGACTCACCGTCTCACAGCAGCAGCTCCTACTTACTCCCCCTCCCTGTAATCACTGTGACAACTGGCCCCGCCCCTTCCTTCTCCAGGCCAGAACCACATGGCTGTGACACTCATCTAACTGTAAGTATGTGTGTGTATATTTATATATATAATGTGTATATATGTATGTAATATATATATATATATATGTATTTGGGCTACTGAAAGTTAGGGGAGGTGGGGGTTAATTTAGGGGCAGTTATGGTTAGTGGGGTGTTTAGGGTTAATTTAGGGGCAGTTAGGGTTAATTTAGGGGCAGTTATGTTAATAGGGTGTTTAGGGTTAATTTAGGAGCAGCTGTGGTTAATGGGGTGTTTGGGGTTAATTTGAGGCAGTTGTGGTTAATGGTGTGTTTAGGGTTAATTTAGGGGATGCTGTGGTTAATGGGGTGTTTGGGGTTAATTTGAGGCAGTTGTGGTTAATGGTGTGTTTAGGGTTAATTTAGGGGATGCTGTGGTTGATGGGGTCTTTAGGGTTAATTTAGGGGATGCTGTGGTTAAGGGTTAATTTAGGGGCAGTTATGGTTAATGGGGAGTTTAGGGTTAATTTAGGGGAATCTAAATCCTGGGGGCAGTGAAGTGACATATCTGGGGGTATAAGGCTTATACAGTATATAAGGCATATGTGGGGAGGGCAGTGTGGCATGTCTGGGGAGGACGGAGTGGTGTATCAGGGTGTATAAGGCATATCTGGGGGTAGAGTGGCATATCTGGGGGTAGAGAAGTGGCATGTCTGGGAGGCAGGGTGGCATGTCTGGGGAGGATGGAGTGGGGTATCAGGGGATATAAGGCGTATCAGGCACAGTGGCAGATGTGGGAGGCATTGTGGAGTGGCAGATGTGGGAGGCAGCGTGGCATATGTGGGAGGCATTGTGGAGTGGCAGATGTGGGAGGCAGTATGGCGTGGCATATGTGGGGAGGGCAGTGTGGCATGTCTGGGGAGGATGGAGTGGTGTTTCAGGGGGTATAAGGCGTATCAGGCACAGTGGCATGTGGGGGGTAGAGTGGAGTGGTATATGTGGGAGGCAGCGTGGAGTGGTATATGTGGGAGGCAGCGTGGAGTGGTATATGTGGGAGGCAGCGTGGAGTGCTGTGGTAGGCAGCGTGGCATATGTGGGAGGGCAGCATGGCATGTCTGGGAGGCAGCGTAGCAAGCCTGGGCTCAAATGTGCATATATTGGGGGGCTGGTTGGGAAATAAAGACAAGAAATGTATTATCAAAGTTTTTTTATTCTGCTGTTTGTATTTAACATCATTTGTTTAGTAAATTATTTTAAATAAATGAAAAATTTACATTCATTTTTTTTATCCGATTAATCGATTAATCGAAAAAATAATCGGCCAACTAATCGATTATTAAAATAATCGTTAGTTGCAGCCCTAGTTTGTAGATAAGGAATACTATGCATTTGAGACTTTGTTTAGCATAACTAAAAATACTTCAAATGAAAGCACATGTTTTATGAATGAGGTGAAACTATCACTGTAATGGTGGTAGTCTTTGAGGAGCTATAGTGTGGTGGTCATGATCCGCTTTGGGAGGCTTTTCTTCAATAAATGGTTTAAAGTATCCAGATGTCCACAACGTGTAATCAGCAAACCTTCTTTTAATGTATACTTTACATGGGGTAGAGTCAAATGGCCTGTTTTATCTGATTTCCAGTTATTACTAACATGAAAAAATGAATAACTAAGTAGGATCAATTATTATTACTTAAGTAATTCAGATCCACTATGACATAATAAAATAAAAAATGAAAATATAAAAATGAATGTGCAGATTGAACCTGTTTATGTGAAGGAAATTAATGATATGAACTCCAGTAATTATATGAAAGTTATACCAGGATATTCTGCACTATCAAATTTAGATTTGATCTTGTTTATCTTTTTTTATTAAAAAGTAAGAAAGGTGTCATTATTGCAGTCAATTCTATGTAATCATTATTTGACAGCAAGCATATGTGGGTGGCTAATTGCCATAGTTACAATAAACAATGAAAACAGATACGCCGCTAGCTCAACTATTTGTTCCTTGTTACAATATGTGGGATTTTCTGGAATGCCATGATTCCGGAATAGCTGATCTGTAAAACAACTAAAAGAAAAATCCCAACACAATGCTTACCCATTATATAACAAACAGATAAAACACAAATTCCTACAAGACTTCGGTAAATGACAACTGGATATCTGCCATGATCAATGTAGTCTTTTTAGATGACCCTTACATCAGTCTGCTAAGTATGGTTTTTGAGTAAGATTTCATGTTTCAGTTTATTGTACGCTTCTTTCATCTGATCTATAATTATTTATTGAGACTTCAGTAACACTTTATAGCTATTGCTCTTAGACCAACATTCGGTCAAAGAACCCTTTTTGTGAGTCATCACATTACTTTTATTTATATAGTGCCAGCAGATTCTGTAGCGCTGTTACAATAAGTGGAATAATTGAAAATCACACACAATAACAAACTAGTCATATCTAATCTAAACATGGATGTATTAAAAAATATGCCTAAATATATACATGCTTTTGGAAAGGAACCTGGATACATACCACTTTTGGTCTAATAACTAGCATATTACAGACAATGGAGTCTATAGCTGAAGTGATACCTTTTACCGGGCCAACACATAAAAAACTGTAAAATTATATAGGATTGGGGGCTGCAGAGATCTCTCCTTCAGACAAAATAAGTTGCATAGAGATAAAACTGTCTATATAAAAGTATTCAGTACAATCAGTAGAAGATACATTGTGGATCTTTGCACCTACTGATGAGTACTTTCAACTTCAATCTCACTTCATGTATTGGAATGATTTAGGAATGTCGGAGAATCTCTTAGCTCTGGTTTGTATGATCTGGGTGGCAGTAATAGTGTCTGCCTGGATGTTGTCAGTGCTTCTTCAATTTCCCCCGTGTCTTGGGGAGGCTACCATTGAAGAGCTGAGGAGATGAGGAGCAGTTTCCATGATATGCATGGAATGGAGGAAAGGAAGTCATGACCATGTGGGGGAAGAATAGATCATTTTCATTTAAATATAGAAGAAAATAATGGTACATAAAGACCTGGTTCACCTACTTTATTGAAATACTGTAGGATAAAAAGGCCTACTCCTTATAAGTGGTGAATTTTCCTTTCAAAGCTTAAGAATATTGGTGTTTATTAAGTGCAAACAGTCTTTGAGACAATGATTTTTCCCATCCACTTCTTACGTTTTCTTTAGATTTCTTTAAGGCTTGAGACACATCATTCCACATTTAACTCAAATATTTGTACCAGTCTGCATCTCTGTGTCATGATATCTATATTTATTGCACTGCAAATGTTCAACAGTGTCAACACTAAATAAATGATAATAATAAAAATAAAACTGAAAATTACTTGTGTGTACAGAGCCCATTATTGAAGCTTGTGTTAATGTAGCTTTTCAATCATGCAGAGCTTACAGCTGTGTGCAATGAGATACTAGACCAATTCCCATTCCAGTACTATTTGTTACACTTAGGCCCACGTGCCTGATAACTTCTGCGTGCTATCACTGTTATATACCATCTCAACAGAACAATGCTTTTCGCCAATCAATCAATATGTGGCTGTAGGTGAAGAAATAATATATGGCAGCCAATCTAACTGTTAGGTAACACAACTCCTGCTGTTCTCTGGATAGAGGGATACTGTCTAATTAACTCTGCGGGCGTTCAGGCTTTTTTGTAGTACACCACAATCTACATTAACAACAAAAATATATTGCACAGTGGAAATACGGCATCCACATCTCTTATCATTAGAATCATTTTTATTACACTGAGAGTAATCAATTTCAAAGGAAGAACATTTCAACGTTTATTAAAAATAGAGGGTTGGGAGTGTGGGGGAACTGAAAAAAAAGAAAAGTAGTATACAAATGTAGGCCAAATGTTCCCCTCCCTGCAGCTATCAAAGTAAAATGATTCTGTAATATTTAATGTCTTGTTTTGCTCCCTAAATGATACAACAAAGAAAAGGATTATTAATGTTAATAGCATTCTTATCATATTTTAATGGCATCATGTATTACCCGAAATGTCATCCGAGCACATATGTCTATCTCTCACCCAGGGCCTAGAATAATCACACTTCTCAGTGAGATAGAGAAGGAGAGAGAAGCTTGTACAGCTGCCAGGGCTGGGAGCGCAAACAGAGAATGAAAGGAATCTTTCAATGTTGAGACGAGGAAAAGAAAAAGCAAGACAATATTCATTATCCGCCCTCCGCCTTCCACCCAACAAATAGTATGGATTGAAGACTAAAGCCGAACTGCTTAGGAATTAACACTGGTGATGGTGGAGGGGCACTGCGTAAAGGAATGATGAGAATTGGAAGTTCTGAAAAAGCAAGGGTGAGAAAAGTATGAAATGAAATAATAATGACGTTTTATTGCAGCTGTTAATGCAATAGTGGAGTTTAAACATATTTTTTGACAATTATCTTCTTAAAATATACCGTATTATTTGTTGATTCCTGCTAAAAAAGAAGATATATACACACATATGTAAAGGGAAGAGCGTTTTAAGGTGTGTGCACAGGGGCTGACATTATACATGGTCCACTGGGGGGATCAGAGGTCACCTTCTGACTAGCGCGCCCAAAATTGCAGCAGATAGAAGGGGTGAGAGTCAGATGCATTCTTGTGCTGCTTACTGCCTTCTGCAGCTGAGCGTTGAGGTATGATGTTCTATATCACATAGAGTTTGACTGCAGATAAAACTCAAACCTTAATCAGTCTTTGGTCTTATCTTAGATTCAGGATAAACCATTCAGCTATATTAACATCTACTACTTCTGCTGAGAGGTGGTTCCACTTATCGGACATTTATTCACTTACTTCCACAGCCTCTGACACTCTAGATTTTAGATGAATCTCCATTGCTATCAGTTCTGAGGTAAATGTATCCAATCGGCTTGAAGCTTATATTGTATCGATGGGATGTTTAGGCTATACTTCATGAATTATAGGAGGGGTTCAGCTACTGCTGTAGCCACATCCACATGTAATGAGGGTGCCCTCCCACTACCCTTATTTTATAAACCAGTTTTTTGGTGCCACCAAACAAATATTTAAAATGTGCGTATTATACCTGAGTACACATTTGTTTATGCTACATATTGATTCCATGAGAAAGATTGTGCAATGTTAACCCTTTTGATGATATGATTATGGTATTGAATTGAGTTAATGCTCATTTTCTCTGTCCCCAAAGGCTTGTATGGACAAATTTACAATCAATGCTGTGCTCCTATGGAGGACCAACATTGAAAGAGAGAAAAAATAATAACAACAGCACTGACCTGGAAGTCAAAGGTGCTTCCAGGTCATCTGCTGTCAATTACACTTTGCAGAAGATGACTTCTCACTCCCTATCAGAGTGGTAAAAACTCCACACCCATTATTAATAGAAATGTTTTATTATTATTTTTACATTTCTATTACATAACCATACCTGGGAACTCTCTGCATTTTGATCGGAGACCCTAATCACCCAGGCCTCGAAGTCCTGACACACTGCACTCCCCTCCCATTTCCCCCTTAAATGGGGGTGTCCTGCAATATCAATTGGAACGCCCATAATGTCAGGACTGCCCACTAATGCCAGCGGGTTGTCCTGAACGTGTCCCGCAAGGGTAGACTCCAGGTAACCGGAGCCCAAAAGTTCCCAGGTATGTACATAACTGGTTACTATCTGCCCACTAATTTGTAACATTTTGGGTTTAGCGGCCTAAACGTGTCACGTACAAGTGATCTGATTGGTTACAGATATTTTCATTTACAATATTTGTTTGATATCTGATCGATGATTAATGACTCTTTAGGTCACGGATCATTGATCAGTCTTACTGATCATCAGCCAGTGACCTAATCTGATTGGTACGTATTATGCACAAGTGGTTAATTTATTTCTAAAAATTGATTGTAAAGTTATACCTGCATATTATACACTGGTGGGTATTATACCCGAGATGTTATGGTAAGCATTTATTCCATATGGTAATTGAATTTTATTTATACAGTTCCAACAGTTACAATTACAGAGTAGTGGTGTGGAATTAAAATTTATAACATACTAAATTGACAATAACGTTAACACATATTACATTTATCATAATGTTACATCACTGTCATGTAGATTGATTAATCTATATATATATATATATATATATATATATATATATATATATCAATTGAATTGATAATGTTATGTATAATTTAACTGATCATTTGGATATGAGGGGGATGCTTGTAGCACAGGAGCCCACATATTTAAACAAAAATATAGTACACACTATGCTGTCCATTTGTTAATGATTTGGACACAGCTAGGTCAGTGCAAGCAACATAAATGCATTAGGGCTATGCTACTTACTGTACTGCGGAATCTGCCGGCGCTTTATAAATACATATAATGTAATCATGTAACAGAAAAGGGGCCATAGACTAGGAAGAATCAAAGTGGCACAATCATCACTGCCCTCTACCTGGAAATGAAAAAAAGAATTCCTTAATTTGCCTCTCTTCACCTTGATTTACTAATTTCCCCGCTCCCCATATAACTCTCTCTTACCTTCACATTCCTTTAACCCATTTACCAATCTGAATATATATTTATATTGACACACTAAGCTGGATAAAATCATGAAGACAGAGAAATCTCTATCTGTTTATTTGAAGGATTATGCAGATCCCAGGCACTGACTTGTGACCAAATAAATGAAATTCTGACTATTCCAGATGCTCCCTGCCACCTAATGTTGTTTAGCAGTAAACACTCAATGATGCTCTGAAATTGATCTTGAGGGAACACTGTTTATTTTACAAATGCGAGAATAATGGATAACTAGGCAGAGACCACATATTCTAATATATACCCCTTGGCTTATTATATTCACCAAAAATTGATTATTTTTTTCTGGTTGAATCACCTAACAAACTGTAAATTTAAATGTGGGATTTCTTGTTACTTTGGTCCTTTGTGGTGTTTGCATCTTTGAGAGATTATACATGCAGGGATAGATGTGTTTTGGTACAAATGATGCTAGAAGGAAAAGGTGGGATTTAAAAATACAAAGACTTTACCAAAGTGTTCCATAGAGGGACATCTCATCTTCACTACATTTGTTGCATGACAACCGTTTAGACATCAAAATTTTTAATATTGTACATTTTGCCACACTGGCATGCCGGTGTGGGGGGCTGTTTGGTTTTACTATAAGTGTTGGGTTCCTTGTAGATTAGAAACCTTTCTTCAAACCCCCTTACCACTAGTTTCAGTCCCCCAGAAGAGATCTACCAGTGACTGTTACCTTACTTAGCACTGTCCTGCCGAAAAAAATACACTTTGGGGGAATCCACCTTCTGAACAAACTCAAATATACTTGTAGAAGTGTTCTACAACCGATCCAGCAACTGACCCAAGAATATCCTAGATTTCAGGCCAAGGAAAAGAATGAGACATATTCAAATGGGAAAAAAAGCACATGAACTTGTGCCCCCACAAGAGACCCTTTTAATACTCATTGTAGAAATAAATGCTTGATGATGTCAGAAAACATGACATCTGGCAGAGACAAAATACCACAAGTGAATTTCCACTTGAAGTTTGGTTAGACTTTCCTTTGGTTGCCACATGACAGGGCCTTCCATCTTTGGTGCTGAACAGCAGCACCATGTGGTATAAATAGACACTTCTGGAGCATACTATACCAATCACTCTTGAATTGCCGTTTTCCTCCCCAATATAGAAAACAGACCTATGCTATTGTGCTCTGTCTAATGTGTATGCATGAACATAAATGATTCTTGCACCAATACGGGTATATTCATTTTTCTTTTGATTTAACCAGGAAGATACAACTGCATACAGGGGAAACATGTGACAACAAGAACACTCTTTGCTTAACACTACCTTTGAGTTCATAGGATAGTACTTGTTGCCATAAAATCAATACACTAGATAGAAAGCTACAAAAGGGACACTACTTAATATTACTGATTTCTGTTTCTACTAAGTTGACCTTAGTCTCTTTTAGGGGTACTCAATAAATGTAGGACATCAGGGAGCATAGAGGACACAGAGTGACGAACCAGAAACTTATGGAACCAGAACTTATTAATTAGCAATGAATTTCTGTTCTATAGGTTACATCTGATTGTAAAACATCAACTAGAGTTGTGTCTCCATGACCATCTCTTACATGGCATTTCTTTTTTGGGTAATTAAGATTATAAAATGGATTCTTGGACACCTAAAATTGTAAAAGCCAGTGGCATCTTATTCATGTTTATCCCGAGGTTTCCCAGTAACATTGACCTTTGGGATAAGTTGGGATAAGTAAAAATTGAATCACGTCACAAACTTCTTGCCATTTTTTCTCATTGGTAGATGTTCTTTCTGTCATAAGTCATTGATCTGAATTAATGACATTCACTTGTAGTAGAGAAAAGGTGAAGGTTCAAATGGTTCTGCTGGGAGTATTTGTTTTTGACTTTTTCATCGCTTGTGCCTTATGCAGCATATTTTTCATTACTAGATCTAGAATTATCTCACTTGGAAAAATAGTTAATATTCTGTTAAAAATACAGTTCTGGCATCAGTAATGTGATGGAGGGTCTCCCTCTCATAAGAGTCAGCTTAGGCCAGAGTACGCTACCTCTAACATCACAGTTTTAGGCTGTCACAGGTCTTTACACCTCTAATGGTGTATATTCACAGAAGGTGTGTAAATTTATATTAAACAAAAAATTAAAGGTCTTGATAATGCCCTACTCAAACAACTAACCAAACCATACTCTCAAAAACTAAAGTGTCCCTCCTAATCCATTTAATAAATGGTCATTATGGCAGTGTGTGAAACTAATCCACAAGGAGCTGTCCTTTGTTTCATTTATTATTATTACAATCGAAACACGTTAGTTCTAGAAGCCAGAGTGAAGCAGGTACCGGCAAAAATTAAAAAGTAAATCTTTGGTGGTAGTAATAAGAAAAAAAATTAAGCAATCAGAACATCAACTGGGATCAGCGGCATATACTTACTTAGACTTTTTTGCGGCACAGGTCCAGGTTGCTTTTTTTTGGTAGATCAGGCTTCCGGTGCTTAGTCTACATTGAATGGTCATCTTGGGTGCATCTGTGTATAAGATGCATGGTCTGGAACCTTTCAATTTCAATTGACCATCATTAGATGAAGTACCGGTATATTCTATCCACGTAGTAGGCATGACCTGTAGGTTTTTTAGGCTAGAAATCCAGTTATGTTATGTGTGCTCAGAAGTTTTTTCTTTTTGTCACTTCTAGACTGGCTTTTCATAACATATAAGACATGTCAGAATGATCAATTGGTAAAAATGTGATGCTAGAAAATAAGATCAGAGTATTTTTTTTTTTAGATCTGCCCTAGAGGGATGATAACATTTTGTTTGTAAAATGTACTATTAAATATTTAAGCAGAGTTTAAAAATGTATTTTGATTTGTTTATGATTCTCCAGAATCTAGAAGCCCATGACAAACACTAATGACATACGACTCTATGAAGACATTTACCATATTCTCTCATATGTGACACTTACAATAGTGTCTCTAAAATGTAAGGGTCCCAGATGGAATGATATCTGGGAAAGACATCATCCCAGTTTTTCTCTAATCAGTTAACACATTGTCATATTACATTTACATTTATAAACAAGACACAATGTAAATAGACCTTTCCGGCGTAAACGGGGAAATCCGAGTCTCTAGGTACTTGGCTGTTAAAGAGCTTGCGTGTTAGGGGCCATTTCCCCGCTGGGATGCTCTGATTTTGGCAACTCGGGACACTGTCATACGTGTTTTTCCTTTATATTATTTGTGTGTTTTACCATACATTCCACATACCAGGTGGTCTAGACTAACAAGGATTTTTTTCTATTCGTTTCTGTGGTAAATATGTGTTGCCAGGGCTGTAGGATCCCTATATTGGTGGGCCATTTGGCTAAGCTTATGCCTTGAGCTGAAGGTTTCTAGTAGGTTAACTATAGCATGGAAAGACTAGGGGTTAAAATTGTCCCTGGCATGTCAAGGCCAACAGCCATTAAATGACATGATTGCAGCAGTGCTGGATACACACTATCCTACAGATACTTTTACAATGTACAGCCACATAAATCTATCCCAGTGATGAATTTATCTTTCCTGCTGACCTCCTTTGCCACTATCCTTACTGCTGAGCGCCTGGGAATAGCATGTTGTGAGCTAGGCATAGCCCTCCATAGTGTACTTGGTACCCATACAGAGATCTCCCTTTAAACAGCCCCTTGAGCAGCCATACACCAGGGAGCCTGATTGCCCATTTGCTGATTGCCCCTGGCTTGGTGGCAGATTGGCTGTTGCCCTAGGCTGAATTGACCAAGGCCAGAATATGTCTCTGATAGAACCTCAGGCAAATAGGTACATGACAGGTTACAATATCTTTTGAGCAGTCTTTGTGGCCCTGATTTAGGCTAAGTCAACCTTATTGTCTTTATTCACTTCCTTTTTCTTATTCTGTAAAGTTTACATCTACTGTACAGTGTGTGTGTGGGGGGGAAGGGGTAAATGTCTCCTGTGTAAAATTACCTACTTTCCCATGATTACTCTTTTTATTATTTCAATTGTGCTACCTGTGTTTTGTTTTTTTCACTAATGTCATGGCACCAGATACGACAAGGTTATTCTCTTTAAGTTGTTTTTTTAACTTGACTTATCATTGCAATGTAGATTCATATATTAATTATATTAATATGGGCATAGCTCTACAATATGGGCAGGTGTATGAATTATACAATTAAAAGTATTAGAGTGTAAACCTGCCAAGCTTTACATAAAATGAAAAACCAACTGGCAAGCTCTTTTTGAGGAATATATCCTGTCCTAATACTTCATCTTAGCGATTTTCTCCATTTGGATGCCAAAACGTTTATGTGTTTTCAACAGGCATACTATAATTATGGTGGTATTCAGTGGAAACCATATCAGCCCCATATCACAAACTGTGCCCTTCCCTCCCATTACTTATAGAAGCCCACAATAATAAGGGAAACAGAAGATAACCCTGCATATGTTTCAAATATCTAGAAGGGAGATATCTAGGAGGAGGACATGACATAATGCCTAATGCCTTTGTGGACTGTGATAAGACCTCATATATCAGCATGGTTGCCCAAAGCACTAATGTCCAAGACAAGCCTAACGACCAGCTTCCCCAACTAGTGCCCTAATTTGCATGACATGTGAGATGTGACCCATGTGGGAGGTGAATGGACAGATGTCATAACACCCTTAAGTAATGGGGTCAAAACATGCAATGTGACAACATAACATCCTCCAAATACTATATGCAGACAGATGTTGTGATGTCACACCTATTTTAGAGTACATCTTATAAGTTGAACATTTTGTACCAGCCTGTATGGAAGCAGGGATAAGAGGTATTGTATATATTCCACAGAGGAACATCTCCTGGCCCCATTATATCAAAGACACGGGTTATAGATAGTTGAGTGGCTCATGTACCTCCGTCTATGACTAAGCCTTCTAAGGTAAAGGGCCGGAAACTGTGCTCTCCTCATGCCGTGATGCTTTTATGATGTGACAATTAAGCTTGAATTTTCTCTGTGTGGTGCTGGCATTATTTTGTGATTACTGGTTCCCTATGAGGTACGCAAGTCCATGTTCATGTACCTCTGTGTGTCACTACACATGGTACCATGTCCACCATCAGCCCTGCAAGTACACTGCTAGATTAAATGTTAAATTGCACGTTAACTAGTATACAAGATTTTGCAATATTAGTGCAAATTCAATATAATATAATATAATCCAATATAATTACACACACAAGCAAGTTCCTAGTGTGATTAAATACCACATTTGATTATTGGTGCAAATACAATTATATTGTGCCGTCTGTTCATTATTAGTGCAGTTATTCAATACAATATATTCATTATTCATGGCAATGTTGCATAATTTTACAAAACAGTATGTTCATTAGTGCATTTTTATGATTACACAATGGGTTATTGTCATTATTGGTGCGACTTGAAAATGCAGAAAGTTTATTATACACGGAAATTCAGTATAGTTGACTTTTAATGTTCTTTAATTTTAAATTAAGGTTTTTAATACTTGCCATGAAAAATGCTGAGACTGAACTGCAACTGTGACTTTAAATGATATCCTAAAGATTTTTTTTTTAAAATCAATTAATCATATTTCCCCTTTAAATCTTCTGTAATATGGAATATTAGTAGCATTGTGGGGCATAAAATGGGTGTAAAATGGCAAAATTATTATGCTGCACATTTTAGGCATGTGTTTATGGTACTTTAATAAATCATTCCTGGTGTGTCTAGATACTGGCTCTGCTAATCAAACTATAACTGTATGTGCCAAGTATCCTTTGCAGTAACATTCCTTCTTTTTGGACTCTCCCTCTCTCCTTTCTAGGAGTTCAGAATGTTTGCTATGTATGCGTGTATTTAGGGTTTCTATAGCCTGAAAAGTCACAAGTATACACCATTCTTCTTACAAATGTCTTGCTTGGTTACATAAATAGGTTTTTGTAGGTAACATCACATACCAACACAACTAGAATGAAAGTAGAGCCCTGCGCAGGACTGTTTTTTTAATACCACTCCCGCAATGTGTGTGTCCAATCCCGGCGCTGGTCAATCACGCCCACCCCCTTACCTGAACTGCAGATTTCCTGCACAGTCCATAAGGCTGCCTTTGCGTTGCTCCCTCACAGCGTCTCTTCTCTTGTTCCGTCCAGGAACACAGCGCAGTCACGGGAAGTGACGTCACATTACATGACTCCGCTGGGTTTCTGGACGGAACGAGAGAGGAGACGCTGTGAGGGAGCAGCGTGAAGGCAGCCTTGAGGGACAGCACGAGATTACCAGGACCCGCAGGTACAGTGTCTGATCGCCCGCTCCCGCCGGCAACACTAGCAAGACCGCCCGCGGTCCCAATGCAGTCCTTTAAATGAACAGCTCACTACCTTATGTGGACAGTGCTGCAGAATAACTTTTTGGCACTTGTTTGGGGAACTGGGGAAGTCCCTTTTCTGGTCAAGTATGACCAGAGTCCCACTGCATAAAGCAATGTACATAAAGAGATAGCTTGACACATTTGGTGTAGAGGAACCTGAGTGGCCTAAACAGAGCCCTGACCTTAACCCCACTGAACACCTTTGAGATGAATTGGAGTGCCAATTGTGAACCAGGCCTTCTCAAACTCCAAAATCTTGTGAAAAGCCTTCCCAGATAAGTCTAGGTTGTTATAGCTACAAGGAGATGGAGTGTAATATATATACACTTTTAATACAAATACAGTATTACCAACAAAGCTTACAATATATACATTACATCTTTTGTGTACACACACCACAGCACAAAGGCCCATAACACTATGTAGAAACCAAATATGTACCATAAAACTCCCTTAATAATACAGATCAGCCGTCCAGAAATAAATTACTTTGGCATTATGCAAACCAAAAGGGTCCTGGCTTACAATGACCTCCTGCTATTTTACTTAAATGTTACTTTTATAGTGAAAAGGGTAAGTGATATCACAGGCCGGCTACTCGTTTATCAAATCAATGCGGAATTTGCGTTTGCTGAAGGTTAGAAGGCAAAGGATACAAGTTTGGAATGGCAGCTTCTCTAGGTGGACATCTCAGGGGATAATGCATAAAGATATTGAGCGAGTTATTAGATTGCGACTGATGTCTCTCTGTTATAGAAATAAGCAGTTGCAAATGTCTATAATTACATTGTGCGTTGACTTATGTTACATTGTATCTATCCTTTTGGTGTGTCTGTCTCTCTGAGGCATGCTCCCACTGGTCATTCACAATTTACAAGGTAAGAAATGTTCATTTATTTAAGACAGGTTTCAAAGAAATCAGATAACATCATGTAATACCTTTTTTGTTGTTGGAGGCATTTAGACAAACTGCTTATTTTAATGTATTCTGTGTAACATACTTGGTAACTGGTCCCTGGAGATCTTTCCTTAATGCTACTTGGGGGAGTCAGGGCCACCATCAAAGATCCTGAGCCCACATTCCCTTCCCATCAGCCCGCCCCATTTTAATTGTCTCACCCATTGCTTTGCCCATGTTCTACCCATTAATACTGATATCAGAAGCATTCAATTAATAGTTAGTGATGAGTATAAATGCCCCCACCCTCCTAACAAGCAATGACTATGAATAGTGATATTTTTATTAAAATATTTTTTTACTGTTTTTTGTTTTCGTGTTCTTTTTGGTAAAATATGTCCCAAATTTGTGAGTGTTGCTTAAAGGAAATTATCTACAGTATTTTGTATCTGGCCAGCATTAAAGTTTGTAGCAACAGTTACTTTTTTCGGGGAACAGTCCCAATTTTCAGGCAATTTTCTGTCGTCCTGGTTAACTTCCCCACTATCCTGCTATTGTTCCTCAGATCTCCCCTGACCAGGTGAGGGAGGTGGAAAATTAATGCATTACAGACCTCTATTGCTGTTTCAAGGTGACCTCATCATGGTGCAAGGTGACTATTCTGGTAGGGTAGGTGGTTGGCCATGCTTCTTTCCTAAGCTGATCCCAGCCTGCCCCTTGACACACTCTCAACACAAGTGTCCCTATTATAAATTATAATATGACATAACAGATTCAACATGCTTTGACCCTCCACCATTTTGAACTGCAGGATTCTGGGGCAGAGGTTTTAATGCTATGGTATTCATTCACCTTATACATTCATCTTAAATAAAACATTGGACAATGTACAGTAAAGCAAGATATTTAGCTTCTTAATGTTCATATGCACAGTGTATTTCCTGTTGGGTGATTAAGAGGTTTTAAATATTAGTGCAACCTCCTTGAAATATTAAAAGGATTATGTCTTTTAATGGTAACAATATGTTTCAAGTTGTTGATTCATGTGATAATGTCCCTAGGGCACTTCAAGTTAGTGGGGTGTTAATATGTAGCACATGGACTCATCAGCTCACCGTTTTGTCCTCGTTTGTTAAATATTAGCCTCCCACTGCTCCCAGAAGATCCATCTGGCAGGACCATATCATGAGAATCAGGAGGAGGAGGAAAATGCCGCTACTGATCCTTTAGGCAAAACTAGATGAGGAACTCGCTCTATGACACCCTTCACCATTTTCATGAAGAGTAATTATGTTTTGTCTGTCACTATAAAGCAATTGTAAAGACTATTCAAGCAACTATAATTGCATGAATTGCATATAGCCAAATTATCTTTATCTCACCAAAATGCATTTGATAGAGGAAGGGATGCTTTCTACTGAAGACAAGACTAAGTGCTGTTTTACTATGAATAGACATGTATGATTTTCTATATTGGTTTAGAATTAGAATTCTATAATTATAGTTTACCCCTATCTCATAAAATTACTACTAAGCTTCAAAATACTTGGCAGATTATTTCGGTACAAGTTTTTGATATTAAAATTAGCAGCCTTAGCGCAATTTTAATGCTTGTGGTGCTTTGCATGTTTTAGATTTGAAATGAAAGATACTGTAGAAATGATGCTTTCTTGTTACACAGGAAATCTTATTATTCCCCTTAATATTGCTGAATGAGTTCATGGAAAAGTGGGCAAATGGTAATGCTGGCATGAGGGACATTTTCATTTTCCCGGGCTGCTCTGCTTAAAAGATTTTTTAATCTTTATGTTTTGTTTGTTTTGCAAATCCACAGAAACCGTGTATGCTGGAGAAACAAGAACTTACATTTACAGTATGATGTCTTTTATGTTCTTTTCATGGGATTGTCACAATATTTACCAACTTTACAATTACTCACATTGTTGCAATGGTACACATGTGACATCACATGCCACGCAGCACACAATATGTAGATGGTGTTGGGAGGTCACACTTTGGTTCGCCCGCGTTATGTCTTCATCAATTTAATTCCCAATTGACCCCCAAAGTATCCCCCCGGTGGAATGTCATTTTAATCCAGTCCCTCAGGTGGCGGTCCAAAGTGGTTTGTGACAACCTTTAATTTTCCAGTATTCATAGATTAACCCCTTAAGGACAATAGGGGTTTTTACTCGTAGTATATTGTGGGACAATGGCTCTTTTAACGTTTTTCAGTGTTACTGTTTAGCTGTGATTTTCTTCTCTCTCATTTCATGCTCCCACACATATTATATATTGTTTTTTTCAGGACAAACAGGGCTTTCTTTAGATACCATTCATTTTATCATATCATCTAATTTACTATAAAAAAAATGATAAAATATGGGGATTTTTTGTTAAAAAATTACTTTTTCTCACTTTTTAAACAGAAAACTTTTACTCATCTGCAAAAACGAATGAAAAAACCTACTAAATAGATTTTACTATTTGTCCTGAGTTTAGAAATACCCAATGTTTTTATGTTTTTTTGCTTTTTTCTGCACGTTATGGGGCAATAAGTACAGGTAGCGTTTTGCCATTTCAAAACCTTTTTTTACAAATCTGGTAATTCTTCCCCCCATGTGCCATTTCAGGTATCTTTGAAGCCGGCCAATGAAATTTACCCCATCAAATCATATATTTTTAAAAACTAGACACCCCAAGGTATTTGAAATGCTGGTATTTTAACCCTTTCAATGCACTAATTTTACCACTACCCTTTGTGAAACTTTATGGTAGTAATTCTTTTTGTATTTTTTTCACACATGTTGTATAAATTTATCGCTCCTGGTGTATGTCCGTGTCACACAACACCCCAATATGTGTTCAGTAACATCTCCTGAGCGCAGCGATACCCCACATGCATGGGTTTGTAGGGTTATTTGGGAGGTAAAAGGCCGCCTTTGTGAGGTGTGTATTTTTTTGCCATTTAGACATCTGCCCCATGTCCCATATTTGGGACATCTTTGAACCCGGCCAATTCAATTTACCCCATCAAATCATATATTTTTTAATACTAGACACCCTATGGGCATTTGTAATGCCAATATTTTAACTCTTTCCATAATGGAATTTTTGTAAAGATATTAGGACATATTTTGTAAAAATTTTAGGACTTGCTTATTAAAAACTTTTTTTTTTTTTGGTGACAGTGGGGATTTTTACATGTTACCATATTTTTGACATTTTTTTGAAACATTTTTAAAAAAATTTTTTTAATTTTTTTTTTTTTTTTTTTACTAGTCACTCTCACTAGTGAGCTCCATTGACCTTGCATGGTTGGATGCAGTACCTGCATTCAACCTGCAGGAGGAGCTCGAGAGTTCTCAAGAGGGTCTGGATAGACCCTCTGTGAACTCATATCTATTGTTAATGCCATCCTGTGAATGACGGCAACGTCATTCACAGGATGGCACTTGTGGTTGCTCCTCGGAGCAATCACAAGGCGATTGGGGGTCGGGGGGGTTGTGTTGCTACATGCCTCGATACTGAGGCATGTCAGCGACACAGTTTATGCTTAGGAAGCGATTCATATCGCTTCCTAAGCAGTTTTAGCCGGGCGCCGCCGCGATCTTTGATGATCGATGCGGCGGCGGCCATTTTTCTTCCGGGGAGGGCTGCCGAGGACAAATATGTCATATATATTTGCATGCATCCTTATCTTGTCTTATGGTATCAGATTTCCTTTAGCTAGGTATGCAAACTTTAGCTGTCAGGAAGCAGACAACGGCAAGGAATCTTTAAAAAAAAATAACCATTTACAGACTAACAAGACCAACCTGATGGTCTGAAAATATTTTCTGGATACAAGAACTCCAACAGAGGTTTAAAGGACAGCTTCACTTTACCAAAGTAATGGTCCTTGTAAGACTTCATAAAGCATAGTTTGAAATGTTACACTTTTCTAGACAATGTGTTTCTAGAAAAGTATAACAGGGTAGACAGAAGGACTCCTTAAGAAGGGACTACCGGTATATGTAAAAAATAATAATAATAAAAATATATATATATATTAACACTTTCATTTTTCTATCTTATAACAGACCGAGCACACCACACCCTGCTCCTTCTGCTATGTTATATATAGCTATACTGGGACACAGAATGTCTCCTGATTCAACCTTAAACCTAAATCTGATTATTCTTTCTAGAAACTGAAAGCTATAATCATGAGAGTTCATTGTCAAAGGTTGTGATGTTCAAGAAAAGGTCATAACCTTCCACTGTAATAGAAGTGTAACCAGTGTCTGCTATTCTGCTATTTCTATCATGAAGTCTTCCATGCTGTGTTTGGTGAAACAGATACTAGCTGTTATTATTTTTTTTTAAAGCACAATCACACATTCCTGCTGAGTAACTGTCATCATCTCTTTATAAGATGATTAGTTTAAAATGATCTCCATTTCTACTGCGTTTCTAGATACATTTACTTTAGCAAGGCTGACTGTGTGATTAATTATTGGGCTTGATGCAATGATCCATTCGTATGAAATTAACCCCTTAAGGACGACGGGCGGTCCCTAAACCCATTGAAAACAACACATTTTGAGCCCGTACATGTACAGGCTTTGTCATTAAGGGGTTAAACAAATATAACCAAAAGGGGACACTAGAAAACGGATAGTTTTAAGTTTCTCAACACAGGATAATTTAACTGCTGTACGATTTAACTTTATTCAAGCTAACATCTGTCATTTTTTACATTTTATCAAGGATGCATGACATTATTTTTTTTGCCATCATATAGTATTTTTTTTTTTTACCGTAACATGACTTGGCAGGGAGTAAAGTGTAGCACACAATTCAACCTTCTCAATTAAACAAGTTAATCTCAAGACCAACAGTGCAGAACAGCCTCTTAATGCCTGGACCTCCAGGAAGCAGAGGAGAATGAACTGTTTAGGCAAAGCAGGTTATAAGCACATCAAATCTCTGCATGTGCATGATTGTCCAAATAATGGGTTCTTTGTGCATAGTAATCTGACTTTTAAAGGCCCTTAATGAAGAGCCCAGGAGTAATAATGAAACTCTTGGAGTTTCCATGGGATTCACTCATGTGTTCATGACTGTGTAAGCAATTGATAATGTCAAAGTGAAACATTTTTACAATGCGTGCCTGTTTTATTAAAGGGACATTCCAGCCATCATATGCACTTTAATGAATATGATAACTGAGAGGTCGCACCCTCCAAAACTCAAAAAGAGGGAATGTTTCTCTGGTGCCCTGTGTCCAAAATGTAAAAAATAAGTTGCCCTTGTGTTTTAATGATGGCCTGTTATTCTGTCTACATCTGAAACAGTATAGGTGAGTTAGACAGCTTTTGGTGTCACACAAGCCAGACCCTAGGCTTGGCTCATTAAGCTGTGTTGGCCACCTCAGACTCACCTGCCACGTACGGAAAGCAAAACACTATGGTGGTGGAGGAGTTTGAACATTATCCAACTCTTCATGAATCAGGCAAACCAAGAAATTGGGCTCAGACCTGTCTCAAAGCTGATTTTGCTTGCTCATTTGTCTTGGGTACTACCTTGAGCAAAGCAGAGGGAGATCAAGGTAAGTACAGACCTGCATGCACCTTCACCTTTATTCTGCTCGCTGCCTTCTGGAGCTCAGAGCTGGGATATATAATGCCATTATCCTAACATATCATAACTCTCATAGGCTTAGCGCAAAATGAGGGAGAAGGAGAAGCAATGTTTATAGAGGCAGGTACAGTTCCCCACAGGTTACATCTGTATGAGGTTATCCTTAAGACCCAAATAGCCGTGTCCTTCTTTTCTGTTTCTCTCTCTCCCTCTCCCTCTCTCTCTCTCTCTCCCTCTCTCTCTCGCTCTCTCTCACTCTCCTGCTGTAGCACCCTGCTGTAGGCAACAGAGAGGCTTGTCTTACCCCTGAACAATATTCCCATTCCCCACCCTGTACAGCTTACTAAGTATGTCCCATATTGCCTCGTAGAAATCTCCATAGTTTCTCCTCTATTTTACAAATCATATTAATCCTTTATGTGGTCATTACAAAAACCCTTCATCTCACCAAACCTAATTAAATTTTAATTTGGCCTTGTAATTTCTTCTGGGAAATTTAATTTGACATACATTTTGTGATGTGCTACAAACTTCATTGGTCGTTTAAAAACAAAATTATTTTTTTTCTCTTTATTTATTAGCCCCCACGTAGATATTTGGCTTTCCGCTGGTCATGCATGCATCTCTCCTATTTATTACACCTCCTCATCAACCTGACTATTTATTTGTGGATCACTTTATTTTAATCAATGTTTTTAATTTCAATTTTATGTTTACATAAAGATTGGTTCTCTATACTAAATAGAATTTTTAATTTGCAAACATACCCTTGGTGTGTAGACCAAATAATTTCTATAGCAATTAAAAAATAATGTTAAGTTAATAATATGTTTTGTGAAATATTTTATTTTTCCATAATTGATAGATATTTGTCTATGTAATAAAAAGGAATTCTACAAATATATCACAAATGTTTATTGCCACAGGTTCTAGCTACTGCACCTCTTTGAAAATGAACTTATTACCGTAGTAACCATTAAAGTATACCTCATTGGAAGGTTCAGTTGGTTGCTATGACCATTTAGAGCTTTCCATCATGCCCTGTATTAACACCTCCATAGTACCTTGTATGTTTAAGGTCTTCATGTACACAGAGAAAATATTGAAAAATATGAACTAACATAAACATTGATGTATCAGCATTCCCTAAGGAACAGAGGGTTTCTACTTGGCCTCCCTCCTAGCACTGTTGTCCAGACCCAATGCCTGCCAGATTCCACCCATTCTCCACCCTTTTCAGGGAAATTTGGTGTTAACCTCAAACCTATGCATGGCTAACCCCTCCCATCACTTAGACCTATATGGTGGGGGACAGCTCTTTGGGGGTCATGCCTGAGAAGTTTCCCCTGCTGGACGAATTGCGGCTTGAAACAATACTCAACCAAGCCACTAAGACAGATTGTATTGGAAGCATAAAAGGACAATTCCAAACTCAGTGCCATACTCACATGTTAAGCGTTTTTTTTTCATGGAAAAAAAATGATGACCTCTTTCAATGGGAAAGTTTAGTATACCTAAATTCATATATTGTGTATCAGAATTACCTATGACTTATGTTTTTGATTTAGAGGTAAAGATCTCCGTTTCCATTCCTTGCCAGGATAGCTTGTGCAGGGTTTTTACTGTTATGTTGCTTTGAATACAAGTATAATGCATAGTGTGTATTTTAAAATACACATATGCTGATTGCTTTTCACATAATAAAATAAAACCAAATAAAATTGCTAGGTAAAATGTAAATAGCATGACAAATGATAATATAATCTTCCCATTTGCTATCATTTCTTTCAGATAAACTAAAATATTTTTACTCTGTGTTTTAGACTGAATAGAATCTATTTAATTTGCCAGTGCTGCTTCTCATGCCTACATGGAATGTAATATTCTTACCTAAAAATTCATTTTTTGGACCTGATCAGTCATAAAACTATAAGTATTAATTATGCTGGACAAAGTACTTCTGGATATGTTACCGACAATATAAAAATATTACAAATTACATATATTACAGATTGTAAAACATATAGTGTATGATGCAAGAATCAGAATGTATTTTTTTTTTTACCATCGTTTAATGAAAATTCAACATTTGGAAGCACTGAATTAACTATCAATATGCATACAATTTGTTAATTTTACATTTAATCGTGTTATATGTTTTTTCACATTATGTACATTCTTGGATATTGACCTAGTATTTATGGAGAATGTGATATTAAATACTGGAGCTTTGGGCTACACTGTTCGACCAAGTACACACACATACTAATAAATATTTACACCCAAGGCAGTCTTAACCACATTGTGTATCAGGGCAGGCCTATCCTGGTGCGATGGAGGTCTGTGTAGCCACTGGCGCCAACCTCTACAATTCCTGATTCATAGCATGTGTGCCATCAGATTCCAATATTTGGCATATGATGTAATATCTCGGCGCTAAGCAACATCAAGTGAAGGAACTGAGACAGCCCCAAGAATTGGATAAAAAAGCATATTGGAACATTATGCTGTTCCTAAAAGTTGCCCTTCCTAGCAACTATTTAGACCTTAGTAAACACCAGCCCTAGATTATAGATATGTATTTGATAAATAAGTGATTTATGGATTTAGTTATTGTAGCTGCATCTCTAAGTTCCCTGGTACAGTGAATCTCCATCACTTTAAAAATGACAGAATCTAATAAAAAAAAAATCTAATAAAACTTTTTATTTGAAAAGCCATAAGGTAAAATAGGTGTATGACAAGGAGGGGCTTTAGCTGCCCTGTTGGGATTCTATGTTCTTGTTGCTTGTTTGTGCCCTGTCTTTAAGCCTGGTCTCCCCACTTCAGGAACACTACCCTACTGTCCTATTCATTAGGATCCCCATGACAAATAGTTCTGTGCTTTGTTTCTGTTGGTTTGTGGAACAGACCCTCACTGTGTCACTTGCCAATGCTTTGAATCTGCAATATCCCACCCTGTTTCAAATAAAATACATCCCACTGGTATATTAGATGTTATTTCCATATATATTGAAGTTTGAAAATCAGTTATCTTTGTCTGTGTATGCTTCTTCCTTTATAGTTGTCAAGAGTGTGACACTCTTCATAGCATAACCTAAAATAGTTAAAATAATAAATATCAAATTCCTTCCTTCATACGATGCATAAATTCAGTTTATATGTTTCAAAGAAAGTATTTGTGTGTCATCAGACATATACTTTTAGTGCTCTACAGACATAACTTTTTCAAAGTTTGTCAGAGTTATCAAAGCATATGACACGCATAGTTCAGTATGCAATATTCATATGTGTTCTAACTGAAGAGCGGACCTCTAAAGTCCTGAATGCTTATGCTTATCACCTATGACTGAAGACTTCACCTTTTCTTGGATTAATATTTAACTCTGGAAATTCTATAAATACAAACAACACCCCCACCCAACTCATTGCTTTTCCCCCCTTGCATCTAGACTAGTGAGTAGAATTCTTCAGTGCCTTCCGTGTTTGCTCCTGTAATTATTTCCTGTTACCTTAACTTCTCTCTGGATCCTTTAAAACATGACCTTTGGCCCGGTTTGAGTTTCCTTTTACCTGTCATGACCTGTGTATTTGGACTTTTGACTTCTGATTCTCCCTTTCTTAGATTAGATTCACTTTCTCTACTATTTTGAGTTTTTACAAATGTTGGCATGTTAATGACTCCAGCTGTTGCCCGTAAAACCAATCAACATGTTCTTCAGTAGAACATCGAGAACGCTGTTTCCAGACTTGTTACGCTCCTGGCTCAGTTAATAACCGTTAACATTAGAATGTCTATATAACAGTTAATTTCTCTTACCAGGAATGCACTCTTTGCAGGTTTAGCACGACATGTCAGCCAAAAACGGAATGAATACCACAAATGGTTTCATTGAACCCAGTATAGTCACCATCATTTTATACAATATATTTTAATACAAGGAACTATTGAAACATTTGCATTTATTTTCTGGTCCTATTATAAGATAGAAATTAGTTACCAATCGTTTCAGATATGTTAGGGGATCTATTATAGGCCTTCAAGAAATGACTAATAAAATGCCCTTAATTTATCTAATTGCGTAACATTACATTTCTCATGAGTTCTCAGTGGTACAGAAGGAGGCAGCTTCACATTAAGGAAAATTTCTCAGGTTTGACCATCATTGAATACAGATGGTTTGGTTAATGCCACAGAAGATTCATAGCACATGTGGAGACAGAATCAAAAATGTAATTCACGCATTCTGATATGGTTTTCATTGATACATTAAATTCAGTAAAATGCATTCTACTTCTTCTAAATCCCTAATTCAGTTACAGAAACAGTTATCTGTAGGTTACTAATTAACATAAAACGTCTTAGCAAAACCACTTAGCTATGCCTCTAACCATGCTCCTCCAAACAAAAGTGTCCCTCCTTGCCCCTGGCAGGGGTGGATAACTAAATAGTCAACAAATTGGGTTATTTCTGCTAAAGGCTTTTTGTGGGTTCAGATATGCCAAGGGTATGTTGGAATATAATGAGTAAAGAAATAATTTCACTGGATTTGTTTTTATGATTGTAAATAATGGCTATTCTAACTAAAGACTTTGTGCTTAGTAACATTTGGAAGAATGATCAACAGAGAGCTACCTGAATATTTCCATCATAGCAAGTATATTCCTTAAATTTACTAAGATTTGTAAAAATCGAATTACACAATTTCATTCTTTGTACTTAACAAATATATATTTCACCGAACAGTGCTCGATTTGCTGCATGTTCCATGAGCACAGGAATGAGTATTTAAATCCCTTACACACACCATGACAACAACATGTTAACAGTGTTACATATTGAATGAGAGACAAGTATCAGCTCTCAGGGGCTAAGTGGAGCATGCGATTTGTGGTCATATAAAATGCCAACTCTCTCTGCAGAGATGGTAGCAATTAGTGTCACCAGTGATTGTTATAGGAAAGTCTAGTAGTACTGTAACTGTTTAGGAAGTCCATACGCTAAAGTAGAAAAGTCCAGGTAGACCGCATGCTATAGTACAAAAAGTCAGGTAGACGTCACGCTAAAGTAGCACCAAAAAGTCTTGGTAAAACTCTGCCCCTAGCCAAACCTCTAACCTCTGCCTCTAAAACAAGCATGTTCCTCTTAAGCCATTTCTATTGTACCTCCAGTTACTGGAGGTACAATAGAAAGGTTAAAGTGATGACATCATCATGGCTGATTTTTGTACTTTGTAACTATAACATGTTTTACACATATCACAATAAGCAGGTTTTGTTAGCTGATTATGCCATATCTATAACTTTCTTCATTTTAAATGTGGGCTAATGATTTTTTACATGTTAATAAATATGAGTAATATGTAGCCTTTTTTAATGAATGAACTATGTTTTTTTTTATATGTTTTTATATGTTTTTTTGAATATATATTTTGTAATGTTTTCAAATAACATATTTAGTATGTTCCCACCTGAAGAGGAAAAGCACCACGTGTCCTTGATTTTTGTTTCCAATATTAAACAAAGACATTTCTATTATGTTTTTTATATGACACCTTGTTTAGAAGCTTTATTTTTTTAAATAATTTATGTTGTATGGCCCTGTGAGTTGTTTATGGTTTGTCCAAGATTCCTCTATCAGAATAATTAAGTATTTGTGTAAAGCTGATAACAGCAACATAGAGCATACACCTCATTTCCAAACCTCACCAGCTTATTTGGTTTATTTATTTATTTTTGTAACTTTTTGTACCACTGAGACTTTCGGCTAGCTGAACAGAAAGATGTATTTGTGAAATTAATTAAGACAACAGAGGCCTAGAGAAAGAAAAAAGTTAATTAGTCACGGCAATCGTTTAGATGTGATCCAAATGAAAGAAACAAAGGATTAGAAGCATGTCAGGGGGAGGACGGCTTCTCCGGAAAAGGGGATTACTCAAAGATTTCAACCAAAGGGATGGCTCTGTGTGGTTGCTCCTTTTGTAATTGGGGATTTACGACAAACAGAGAAACTCATTACCATGAAATTTCTTTTATGGAAAGAGAAAAAGACAATCGAAGTGAAGCAGAAAGAAGAAGCAAAGCAAGAGGAGTTGAGAGAAAGGTGTTGGTGAAATAGCTCTGTGTCATTCTTTGTTGACTGACCATACTAAGGCTTAGTGGACTGACAAAAACCTGACAGGTGGATATCGAAAATGATATCGTAGTTCACAAAGCCCTAGTCCTTGGGGATTATCAATGCTCTTTACCTACCCAAAAATGGATGCTACAAACTTTTGAATTCAGACGCAATCATCTTCTTTCCTTGGGAGTATGTTTTATGTTGTCCATTAGGTAGTCCTGTATTGTCCAGAAATATTTTATACCAGTAACAGCAATTACAAGATACAAGGAACTGGTAGATACTATAATTTTTGTATAATAGCAACTTTCCTTTTTTGGTGTTGTCGTTTGGTACCATTGATGGAGAAAAAAGGAAACTATTCAAATGTTTATTATATACCACATACTATATCACAGCTCGTGCAGCACCTACCCACACACACACGTGAGATGAGCACTGCTCACGCACAAAAACAGGAAGAAAATGCTCTTGCATTCTATGTGGATGATTCATCCAGCATATCACAATTATTTGACACATTAATGAATCACATCCATAGAATAAGATGACATGAAATCTTATCTTTCACATGTTATCTCCATCTATCTATCTATCTATCTATCTGTCTATCTATCTATCTGTCTATCTACGTACACTATACTATACACATACACTGTGTAATCGTCGCAGCTTTCACAGGGTGGTATTTTACTTAGAAGTACCTGTAGTATTTAACTTTTACACAGGTTGCTCTGCTTTTCATGCACAGGGACATAGGTATGGAGGATGGTGGTGACTGAACACCACTGTTGGAAAATAGGCTAACATCCCATAGATCAACCTGCAGAAAACAGAATGGGGAAGCTGGAGGATGGGAAATCATCATTTAGGGGAAAAAAGGAATAACCATATCCAAAAATGGTTAATTCAGCTTCATGATTTCCTGTACTTTTCTAGGAAAACATATTAAGAGTCTGTTTTGCAAGGTGGATCAATGCAGCTTCTATAACAGAATTACAGAATGTTATCTATGCTATATATATATATATATATATATATATATATATATATATATATATATATATATACAAAAATATACTTAATAATATATATATATATATATATATATATATATATATATATATATTAACTATGATGCTAGATAGTACTGATTATTTCAGGAAAGCAAATTGTTGTTATGAAGAGGTTACATCACAATGATATATTTATATTGTATTTGAAGCGATTATGAGTACGATGAAGAGGGCTTTGCATCTTCTTATAATGCATTCCTCTTCTGAAAGATGCTTTGAAGCTGGCAAGAAAACGAGAAAGAAAAAAAAAAGTGGTTCAGAGATGAGGAGGGAGGAAGAGTGTATTGGGGGGAGCAGAGTAGCTAATTCTCAGTTTTCTAGTTGAGCTGCTACCTAAAGCTTCTCTTCCTTATCTCCCCCTTCTGTTTCACAGTTTACAACTTTTAATTATTTTGTGCATTTCCGAGGCTCCATTTCCTTCTGAACAGTGTGAAATGCTGTCTGCCCTGGATTAAAAAGCCTAAGATTATATCCGTGGCAGTCAATAAAACCCGTGAGTGAGTGCAGGTCCCTCTGGAAATACACAGGCCTCAGAGAAGGAGGAGGTGGAAAAGGTGTAAAACAGAGACATAAGAATGGTTGGTATTATTCGTTGATAGCATATAAATAATATATAACTAGAGCAAAAGCTAAAATGTCATTCTAAGTAGGTATACTGTTATCACTGTTATAAATTAAACTGCTACAAACTGTCTCTTTAAGACTAAGGGGGTGCAGGAAAGTCTGTACTTCCACAGGCACAGGTCTGCCTCTTGCTCCCTGCTAACTAGCACATTAGCAGGGCTTACACTGGGTTATGATGTCATAATCTACTGACCCCTCTAAACTATCATGGATGGAGGTCTGTAGAATTATGATATTGAAATCGGGAATGGGACAAAAGGAGACCTCTTTGTGTATTGTAAGTGTACACTTATTGTATAGTCAAGATGACGTGTCATGACCGATTGACAAACGAGTCCTTTTGATACATAGGCTAGTTTATTTTATAGATAACCTGGCAAAGGTTGGATTCACTGCAGTACATACAGAAATGCATGTGTGCTTTCTGACAAACATCAGCCTTTCCGGGACATGAGCCAACAATAAGAAACTGGTCATTCTATGCCTGAGCAATGTTCAGTGATCACCCAAATCTGGTCCTTATTGCTTTTATTTTAGAAAATCAACCCTGAACATACCGTATTTGCTCAATTATAAGATGACCCTGATTATAAGACGACCCCCTCCCAAAATCTGAATATTAATTTAGGGAAAAAAGAAAAAGCTTGAATAGGACCCTATAGGAAGAAAGTTTTGCTGGTAAATATTAATTCATGTAAAGTATTTTTTCATATTCAATAAAAGCTATGATTCAGAAATATTTTTTTTGTCTTTATTTCCTTTTATTTGCCAACCTGCCCACCCAGTTATGGACATCTGCCCCCAGGTTTGCCCCTATGCCTCCCACCCTCCTATATGCCTCCAGAAATGCCTTTTAACCTCTTTATGCCACTCTCCCTCCAGAAATGACTTTTAACCCCTATATGCCACTCTGCCTCCACAAATGCCTTATACCCTTATATGCCACTCTAGCATATAGGGGGTTAAAAGACATATCATGGGGCAGAGTAGCATTTAGGGGGTTATATTTTTAAAGTTTGTATACTTTTAGTATATGTATGTCGAGAAGGCCTAAGCCATACCTATTTCACTGGGGCAGGGCCTAAGTTCTCACAACCTTGCTGGTGTCAAAATGGCTTCTGGGAAAAAAGAAAGGTATGCAGAGACATTGCCACTGGGCATCTGAAATCCGTCCATCACCTTGGAGGGCCTGCGGTAGCTGCCTCTCTTGCCCCATGGATGTTACAGTCTTGGAGAAGGCTATAGCAATATGTTGGAGATCCATAGACTGTTGTTTAGAATCTCTTAACACCATGGAAGGAGACAGTGAGGAAACATCAATGCCTCCTTCCATGGTGCAAAAGCTTTAAGTATATTATTTGTCATATAGACCTAGCACAATAGAATTAAATTTTGATAGGACCAATTTCAGATAAAGATGGCTTTGATTTTTGGAGTTGTGCTTTGGGGATTGAACTGTTATCTTGTGTGATTCTTTTTGCTTTCTGAAAATGCTCACATTTTTGAAAGGTTGTAGAATTAAGCCTGAGATTTTATCGGTCCATCATGATGGAAAATACTTTCATTTATAAGTAGATTTTTTGTAAAGTCAGTTGGCAATTATGTGGATAGTGACCCTTAAATTTATAGTACCAGATAACACTGGCTCCTACATGCTCCTGTTGAAAATGCTTGAAAGATTTCTAATGTTAGCTCTAATCTTATTGTTGAGTGTTTATTTCAATAACCTCCATCATTTTAGGCACAGCTGAGCTTTCCAACATTTTCTCCATGGGCCTCAGCCAAATCATTTGGCTTGAGAAAATGATTTGGAAACTCTATCTACTTCCTGCTTCTGTAACATATGTCTTCTGTAGTTTCAAGGCTTTCATTCTCAGCTGAATGGCTATTTGCCCCATCTCAAACCAAAACAGTTCCCTGCCAAACCTTCTATGCCTCCTCTTTCACACACCCAAACACTTATTGGAAAAGTACAAATGTCCCAGTACAGTATGGAAACTGTATAGTATAAATTAATGAATTATTTTTTATTAATCAACAAATGTTTGCAAAATGTCTTTGTTAAGAATGTCCAGTCACCCATGATGTACTGAAGGATTATAACATGGAAGGTTTGAAAATACGAGGGCCATTCAAAATGTTTACGCTCTTTTATATTTTCATTGGAAACGGTGAAGGCGGGAGGAGTAGTAATTGGTCCTGTCTTAGCGTGTCATGTGACTAGTTCTGTCTTGCAAGCCGGCTGCCCTTGCAGTTTAGTATAAGAGTTTTCACTATGGGGTGAAGATGGCTGCAAAATTGCACCAAAGAGGAACAGCGTTCTGTCAGACGCTTTTTGTGGGCAGAAGCTGTGCTGGGAGAACAAATTAATCTTTGCATGTGTGCTCAGTTGAAGAGGTTGCAGGAAAGCTGAATGTGAGTGTTGGATCTGCATATGCCCTGATTCATGACAGCTGGTGCAAGGATTTTTGCCACATTAGACAAAACTACACACTGTCTGCCTTGCATCTTGACCATTTGTCTCTCATCCACTTATACCTGGCCTCCACTAGAGTTAAAACAATTAAATGGGCGGGTCATGTATGATGTGAGGGCACACATCATACCCCTCAGCATGGAGAGCGCCACCTATCCTCCTCCATTACAAAATGGAGAAACTCGAACTAAGACCCTGAATAACTTATATATAAGCAAAGTGCTGCATTGCCCATTCAGGGCAGCAAGCTTTCTAGGCCCCTAGATAGTGGGTACGGGATGGGAAGAGGGCAGATAGTGGGAGGGGGAGAGGGTAGATAGTGGGTAGGTGAAAAGGGTAGATAGTGGGTGGGGGCGAGGGTAGATAGTGGGTAGGGGAGGGGGAGAGGGTAGATAGTGGGTAGGGAGGGGGAGAGGATAGATAGTGGGTAGGGGGAGAGGGTAGATAGTGGGTAGGGGAGGGAGAGGGGGTAGATAGTTGGCTCTCTTGTTGACTTGCTTGGTGTTTATTTCTGGTGTCCCTTCTGTGTATTATTTCTTGGACTATGTATACCTCTGGCTCCTCTGACCTTTTGGCTTTGAATTTTGATCTGGCTTCTGAATTAACCCTTTGGACTTTGTACTCGGTTTTCACACACTGTCGGCCAGTCAATCCCTGGGGCTCAACCCTTGGGTGGAACTGGTGGACCCTCGTGGGTGATTGCCTGCCTTTGCTACTAGGAACTAGTATTTCTTTTTTTCAGTCTAGGAGTTCAGGTGATTTTTGATAAATTGACTTTGAATGTTGGATAATTGTGTAGGTGATTTCATTTGCAATAACAATTAATTACTAATTGTCAAATCATCAAAATTCAGATGATTCAAAATAATGAGCCCATTTCTGTTTTTTTCCTCCATCTGATGTTTTTTTTTTCCTAGTGTCATTTCTAATGAATCATTGTACTGAAATATGTTTGAATACTTAACACCCACCAGCAAACTAACCTTGTACAATTGCCTCAGCTTGAATAAGTCCTATGTCAGGGCTGGGGTCGTCGAGTCCTCATTTAGTTCTTGAGAGAAATAATCATGTAGATATTAAGAAGATGAATTATTAATAGTTGCACAATGCAGACCCCAAAAGGTCTAAAAATCTATCTAAAGTCATAAATATTGATGCTAAAACAACCCTATTTATTTTTTCTTATAGTTTCCACATTTAATGGATTCTACAATTGTCCCCTCCTTAACACTTTACAATGTCGCGCTTGCAAGCACAGTCCTGCATATTAAAATTAACCAATACATTGAATTGAAATCCCATGAGGCTCAGCCAGACATACTACTTCCATGATGCTGCCTGAGCATCATGGGAAGAGCAGTTAAAAGTAGATAAAACTGTAGATGTTAGCTGTGAACTACAATTCCCATGATGCGTCCCCAGCCAGGTGTCCACCATGACTAGGCATTGTGGGAGTTGTAATCCGCAACTAACACCTGTCACATCATCTGCTGTTAACAACAGTTCACATGAGACATTTTGCTTCCACAATGCTGCATGGGAAGTGCAGTGAACAGTAAAGCTGCAGAGGATAGCTGTGAACTACAATCCCCATGATTCTCAGCCAGCCATGTGTCCACCATAATGCTGGCTAAGTAGCATTGGAAGAGCAGTCCACAGCAGCAGAGATGGGCACACCTGCCCATAAACACACATATACACATACACTGCCTTTACACACACCTGCCCATAAACACGCATATACACATACACTGTCTTTACGCACACACATACGCTGCCCTTACACACACATATACACGCACACTGCCCTTACAAACACCTGCCTTTACACACACATATACACACGCACAGCCTTTACACACACATGTATACACATACACTGCCATTACACACCAGCTTACAATCCTATACGGCTCTTATCCACACCTGCCCATACACACACATATATACACATACACTGCCCTTACACCCCTTTCTCCCCATCTCTTACCTCCTTCATCCTTCTTCCTCCATCCTGTGGTGGGAGTGTGAGGTCTGTCACAGAGTTGAGCCTACTAGATGGAGCAGCTGCGCCTGAGATGAGTACCGCTTACGCCTCGCCTTCTTCCTCCCCTGCAAAGCGGGACAGAGATAGGGATAGGTGGGACAGGGGGATAGAGTCCAAAAATCGGGACTGTCCTGCCCAAATTGGGACAGTTGGGGGGCATATACACACACTACATAGATGTTTAAAGCTCTGAGAAAAGCTTAAGATGTTAGTATCCCACAGATTTTTTTTCTCTGAGCCCAAGAAAAAATTGAGTCTTTAGTTTATGTTGACACCTTTCATTCGACCAACATAGAAAAATGTTTTGGGAGCTCAGAGGTCTATTCATTCTATCTGAAGAAGAGACCCCTGAGGTCTGAAAGCTTATGTAACTTTTTATCTCTTCCTATATTGGCCCGATAAAATAAGAATCAAATTTGAGTAAAGATCCATGCTTTTTTATAAAAAAAAATCTGTTTTCCAGCCCCATCCACTTTTTCCTTACTCTCCCTATGAAAGGACTTACCGGCAGCATTCCTGACACCAGCTGTCTGCCCAGGGTAACTTGGAGGTAGCAGGTTCTTCTGACAAGCCCAAGCCCTCTAACTCACAGCTCTACAGACCACGTGGCAGACTGCAATGTTGGCAAGATCGCCACCTGTGGTCATGTGACCTTGCGTCAACACAACACACGAGGGACCTGCATGTACTGCCTCTTATGACCTCAGGTGACGCCGCTTAACCTGCTACCGCCACATTCTCTGCCTAAACGGCCATTATGAATTCACAATTTTTGGTTTACCTTTACCCTCGGTTGGTGTAACTTCCTGTTTGTGTCTTTATGATCTGAACCAGCCATGTCTGACCTTGTCCTTGTCTCCTGATTTGGCTGCTGGTAGTACCGTCTGATCTGACCAAGCTATGTCTGACCTTGTCCTTTTTTCCTGATTTGGCTGCTGATAGTACCATCTGATCTCACCCATCTGTCTTTGCATCTCTCCTCTATATGTCTGGATTTGTCACCTTGTATCCTACCCTTACTCTGCTTCACATGGTCCGTCTCTACAGTGTCATTACAATCTTATTCAGCCTTTTTTCATCAAAGTCCCCCTAACTCTATGCATCCTTTCATTCTCTATTCACCTCCCTCAACACCCAATTTGTAGCCTTTCCACAACCTCTCTTTCTCCGCTTCTCTGTAGTGGAAACCCACTAGGTCTTTAATGACAAACCAAAGTTGTGTTGCCTACCTATGTTTTTGTTTTGTGTTCAGCTTGTCTGAAATAACATGTCAAGAGCGACCTTTATTTTTTTTTTTAAATTACCTAAAGCCCAATAGACATGTTGGAACCAATGTATTTTAGTACTTTATTATTGGTGTGTTACTGGTCTGGACCAACATCAGAGTGATCTCTGTCCCCCTGGTTACTGACTGGCAGTGTGAAGCTGCAAGTGCCTAAATTCTACTGTGACTTGATTAATGTACTGAGGAGTAATTTGATTGTCTGCCTTTCAGCCAGTGTAGGGCTCAGTAATTGTCCCTTGTAATCAAGCTGCTCTGGTAATAATAAAACATAATCTTTTATATCTCAATCCTCATTGTAAGACACTTCAAAATGCTTCAGGGAGTGATGTGCTCAGCACGAAATGCACCTTTTTGCCATCTTGAGTAAAAAAAAAATCTTTTGAGCATTGTACTCACTGTGGTTAAGTAGTTCTTCCTTTTTTTACTGCCTGTGTCTTTTGAAACACAAAATGAATGTTATCATTTAAAGTGAAACAGTACTTCAATTTAAAAATAAACTGTCATCTTCGCAGCTTTTTTACGCTACCCGTTGGTTGTGATTTTTTTTTATTTCCAAGATGACTTTGTTGTCTTCCTTGCTTTTGAGATATTGCGATCCAGTGACTTGTGTAGTTTTGCACTATTTCAGACGCAAAAAAGAGTACGTTGTTACAATGCCCTCACTGAGTTATTTCCCCAGGCACATAGTGACATGGACTAACTGGTCAACCATACGTGTATAGTGCATGTAATCTTCTCGCAACAATTACAATTTTAAATTAGAATTCATTTATGCCCAATAGTCAGTTAATGGTTTAGCAAGGTGGAACAGCACCTTTAAGAGTAAAATCTTAGATAAATCTACTTTGAGCATGTTGCTATTTAGTATGTTAGCACTGAAGAGATCAAATACTAACTAGTAAAAAATGAACAAAAAAGTCTGCTCTGTTGCTATTTTTTTTTCATACATTTGCATTTTATGTAAAACTAAAATACCCTAACCATCTGTTCCATATGAGGACCCCTGAAGAGTAGTGCCTAATTAACTGCTTGACAAATAAAAATCCAAAAATGTTTATTTAACATACTGTTTATCCAACAATATTTGTGAGATAAGCAATGTCTTCTAATTAATTAGGTTAAAAAAAAAATTTAAATAGCGAAGGCTTACAGAAAATTCCAAAGATTTGAATACGCTGATTAATATTAGCAGAATTATTGACTTGCAAAAAGGCAAATAAATTGTCAGATATTTGCATTTGTTTCCAAAATGGCAACAGATATCTCGCAATCATTGCATTTCAGACAAGAATACAAAGAATAAAAGACAACTTTAAGATTTTAGCACATGTTAAAGGGAAACTAGCATTAAAAAAGGCTTTTAGAAAACCGACCTGGGGACCTACCTGGGCTTCACCCAGGGACTCCAGGTCAAATCTGGAACGGTTTCAGGTAGACACTTGACTGCATGAAAAGACTCAAATAACATTTTAATTGTTTGGTTTTTTTTGTTACCGAGAAATGTTTTAATAGCAGTATATACAGTCTCTTGTACGAACGGCCTAAATGAGCTGGAAAAACTAGGTGGGTGTTGTTCCAAATTAATTCCACCTCTGTAGTTGCCACCCTTTTAACAGTTGGCACGTCCATAGGACATATATTTCCGTTGGTATTCTACTTTTTTAATACATTATAATTTATTGTTTAATATAGTGCCATAGCGCCATCAGATTCTGCAGCCCTGTACGAGGGTTAGACAGGAGAAAACCATTAGTATATAACATAACAAGATGCCATACAGAAACAGCAAATAAGGAGAGCTTACAGTCTCGAGGGTGATATAATTAAAAAAATTAAAACCTGAAAAGATAGCTTGGAAGTCAATTTGGATTTTGCGTTGTAAACCATAGCATGTCTTCATACAACTCAAGCGCGCCATTGGCCATTGTGCTTTTCTTGATACAATCCCAATTCTAGCCATTCTAGCATATGCTATATGTTTATCATGTTTTCAGCCAGGTTTCAAAAGCAACATTATTTCAAAATGTTTGATTTGAAAGTTTGTCATAGTGGGTACTTTTTTCTATGTTTTATTAATTTAGATGAAATGAGTTTGGATGACATTTTATTGCCCCTTGAAATTAGTCATCTAGGTTTAAAAATGTGCTTAAAAGGCATTCACCCCTTGAATTGAGGGCATTTTGGAGATATAATCATAAAGTAGAAGGTGTATATGCGAGGGGTTTCAATTATGGTTCATAGGAGCAGTTAATTAACAGCCAGGGAGGCTGCCTTCCACACTATGTCACAGACAGAACCATAACTCCACTGCTGTTCTTTCACTAAACACACCAAGATGGAAAATCAGAAATAAAATGAAAATGCAAGGTGATTAAATGTAACTGACTGAGTCATAATGCCTATTTAAATTTCCTTTTTTTTATGCTTTCATCTTTTTAAAGTATATATACTGTACTTAGTTTATTGGGAACTATGTTGATATGAAAAAGAATAAATGTGAATTAGTCAGACATCATAAACAGAATAACAAATATACATTTTTTTTTGTCTTTTTAAAAGGATCAATTGGGACACAATTGCATAAAAAAGACCAAAAAGTCATATGAAGTTATATGAGTAAGTATCTGTCTAGGTGAGTCGCCGATAGATGGATAGATAAATAGATAGATAGATAGATAGATAGATAGATAGATAGATAGAGACTCGGTATGCTGGGCTTGATGGTCCCCCACAGTAACTGGAGATGGTGTAGCCACTAAAAGGTTGGGAGGGGGCAAAGCTAACCACATTGGCTATGAATATGAAAATAACTGTGAATATATTTAACTTTATTTATCAATAAATATAGATTAGGGGTCTCTGACCTTACAGTTAATGAGAGCTTCTAATGAATAATGAAAATGTTTCTGAGCCACCATGAAAATATGAAAAACTGAAAAGAAAAAGCACAATAGGGAATAGACATATATTTTAAACATAAGTTGTTTTTAGCTATATTTGTTTAACCCCTTTAGTCCCAAGTTTTTGCTAGGGGTGTTATTATAGAAAACCTGATGCCAAGTGTATGAAGCATGGTGTATGGCGCATGCAACTTAGGGATGCATCAGTCTGCATCATAGTGTTGGTACTTGCAACTGGGTACACACTTGTGGGAATTGCGTGTGGAATCACAGTTGATATGTGTGCATCAAAGGTGGCAACACACCTGGGTATCACAGGAATTGACTAAATTGACTACAATACATGGAGTGTGTAGAACGAGGTTACTGTGGACACCTTAGTACAATAGTGTGTGGTTACACCTCATATTACAGAACAAATTCCGTATAAAGAAAGTCTTCTTTGGCCTTTGAGTCATGCTAGACAATGACTGACGGAAGTAACACGCGCAGCATTATTTTCCTAAAGCATTAATTTGCATTGATTGTACATACAATATGTATGAAATAAGGCTTAAAATGGCTGCTTCTTAAAGCACTCAACAAGGAACA
Organism: Spea bombifrons; assembly: GCF_027358695.1. NCBI lineage: Eukaryota > Metazoa > Chordata > Amphibia > Anura > Pelobatidae > Spea > Spea bombifrons. The sequence goes on along the minus strand of NC_071090.1, from coordinate 18,772,466 downwards.
TTGCTTAAAAGACTGTGTCTGATGAAGAGTCTCGGGATAAATAGAACTGTGAGTAAGCTTTCAAACATCATAACTTGCACAACATATTGTGACTGCAATTGGGTCTCCATAATACACTTACACAGTAGCAATTTACATACCACTGGTACTCTCCTATTCTTTAAAATAGAAGGCTAATTTTTGTTTGCAGGCACTCTAGCAATGCGTGGTATCCATTTTGGCAGAAACTAAGCATTACAAAAAATCCATCAGATCCCATATGTTCCACAGAAGAGATCGCTTACTCTCACTTTGTCAGTTATAGCAACAGCTCAGTACATACTTCTCAAAGTAGCCAAAATGGCAGCGTAATGCAGTGGCGTAGTGCAATGAGGGAACTAAAAGGGAGAGAACATACATTCTGAAATAACATACATTCTCCTATGCTTAGCCTATTAATGCTTAAGTCCCACCATTTTCAAGGCGTGTTACATGTTTCATTCCTGCATATTTTATTTATTTTTTTACCTAACTTACAACATCTGGAATGGAAGCACAGCCCTACAAGCATGATGGGTACAAGAAATCAATTATATATATATATATATATATATTTTTTTACTTTCAGCCATGCCCTGCCACTGAGTTGCCTCAAGATAATTGTGATGTTACTGTTATGTGAAAGCTCACAATGTCACAACCTCTATGTTATTACAGGGCGTGTTGCACGCATTATCGTTAAAGTTTTTACTTGCTTTTGCTGTTATCAATGCTCCTGTGGGAGTTACTGCGGAAATGGGAGAAAACACAATGGTTCTGTGATGACCCTTACAGTACGGTTTTTCATGGTCATTTTATGCAGCAATCCCTTAGATTAATGAACACAAGAATTGGGGAATCTACTATTCTGACCTTGTATTTGCCTTTATTTCATTCTGAATATAACACAAATTCTGTCCAGGAGGGCTAAATTGATCTCTTCTGCCTTGGAAATGCTATACTAGTTTGCTTTCACCTCTTCCTGTGGTATCTAGAATACTCAGACACTATGTTGAAGGAATGAAATATAACAATTCACATTTACGTTTGTAAATCATTTTGACAAATTAGTGCACTTTCCTAAATAACAAATGTGAATTTATTTTATGTTAATATGAATAGATGTGCTTAGTTCTTTTTGATCCATGTAGGTGTATGACATTTGTAAAAAAAAAAAAAAAAAAAGTTCTTAAAAACAATATAATATAAAAAATTTTTTTGCTGATTCTCCAGGCAAATAAGCTTTCTTCAGACTGAAGATTTAGTGCAAATATAAAGTTTGCTGTAGGCATTTCACCCATGTCCTTATCAATCTCTTTATAGAATCACAATATATTATGAAATCAATATTTGAGATTTTTTACATTGCAAATTCTAAATAATTCTTCTATTGATGGTTTTGAAAAATAACATGCCCACAATCCACTGTATTCCTTTTTTCCTGTTGTTATTTATATTATTATTTTCACTTTCATTTAAGAAACCCGCTAGCACCTTGCATCGTGCACCCGCTATCATAATATCCATTGCTGATATGCAGAGGTTTGGGAAGTGGGCTAGGGTAAGATTTGAAATTCATAAGTCGCGTTCACAATTATGTCATTCTCTGCAGGGCCAATCCTAGACCAAATTAAACCCTAAGCAGCAATCCTGTCTAATGCCCCATCCCATGCAAGGCAAGGGCACCAATGGTATTGTATGTTGCCAGCATAAAGCACCAATACTGTTGTGTAGAGGATACTTCAACTTCAGACTAGAGTCATTCACCATTTCATGTTTTCATTTTTTTTATATTTTACATTTGCTTACAAGTCATTTGCTTGCCTCCAGTCTTTCATTGTATAGAGGCAAGTGCAAGACACAAACATTAACAAAACAATTTCAAAACATACCATGTTAGTCCAAGGCTCTCCCTGTGAAGAAAGGAAAGGTTCCCCCTGAATCTTGAATGCCACTGGTGCAACTAGGCTGCTTTCATTTGCTGGCACGGTCTGCTCAGTACAATTAAAATTAAACGTGCATTGAGGTCAAAGCACAGTGAGGATTATGAGGGGTATTTATAAACACCATATTCAAGTGTAAAGTTTTAGAAATGGTCTTATTAACATAAGCTTCAATGAAATATACTTTCTGATTAGACCATTCCATTTAATGCAATTCTAAATACAATATTACACAAGAATCATAAATAGTTTTAAGTACAAATTGCCTATAGTGAGAAATAAGGAAACTTCCCTTTTGAGGAAATCTAGATTAAATTGATGACCTTCCTGACCAGAGAGTTTTTCAAAGGCAAAACACGTTTTGTTTAGTATCCCAGGAACAACAGGTCTTGCTTGGGATTCAACATGATAAACCATTATTGCCTTAAAAACTATTGGCTGATGGAGAGAAACTCAGAGCAAGACGGTCATTTAATCTGAACTAATCCACGTTGAATCCTAGTTAAAGGCTAAACAGAGAAGGCAAGGCATTCTCAGGGTTGACATAAAGTCTTCTGATTAATGCTGGAGAGGATTAGAAGCTCTGGCATTTGTTCGTCTGGCACAAGGCCCATTTGGCTTATGTAGACGAGGACTGGAAGACCAAGCATTTGCATAGCTGGCGTTACAGCATGTTGATTAATGGAGAAGATCAGGAGGCAGACTTTCGTAATCAAAGGGTTGAAAATTAGATAGCCAAGCACCTGCAGCATTGGCAGAATTGCCTGATAGCTGATGCAAAAGAGGTGAATACGTCAAAGCTTTCTATGGTTACCATTAATACTTCTGGTTCCTGGAAAATATGGTTCAAGTTGTAATATACAAAAGCAACACTCTCCATTATTCAGTATCATAGTAAGTCATATGCTTGGCATTAGATCTTATTGATTCATAACTGAGATTGATTACACGTCAGGTGGCAACATAATTGTCACATCAACAACTGATTAAACAAACAAGGAGGTTGATTGTTTTATTATATTACTTGGAGTTCGTTAAATGGGAGAAACACGAAAACTGGTTACCGTGAAAAAAAGATGATAAAATATGGGTTTTCTGTTTTGTATTCACTTCACCTACTTTGTTATTTATAGCACTAATGCAAAAGAGTTTGACGAATGTAGTGACACTTATATCTGCTGCCCCCTATATCTTATTTTACAGAACAAAGAACATGGACCTTAATGGCCAGTTAATTAAGTATTTATATTGAGGACATTTTTTCAAAGATATTAGATTTATAGAAACTTCAAAACAATTGTATGCCATACATTATTTATATATATATATATATATATATATATATATATATATACAGAACTGTTTAAATGTAAGTTTAAGTTAGTTTGGTGGTACATTTTTCAAAATATCCAAATCTTACTCTATAAGTATACAAATATGAAGGTCCACGCTGCTCCTGACTAAATGGGGATATTTACCGAATATGTGACATCAATTGGCAACTGTAAGCAGCATTTCACACTGGAACTTTACCAAAAGAGGAGCAATGAGGCAATCTTAGTTTGTTTCACTTACCTCTAGAAGAAAATGATAAAGATAATACTTCTCCTTGGTTTCCTAGTTATCTTCCTACTGTGTGCATTATAGATGGACTGGAGCTCCAAGCATTTGTTTATGTCTTTATTTTAAATCACCATCTATGTTTACATTAGCATTTAGTGTGATGTATATGCCCTATATACCTACACTCATTGTTTAAAATGATCTAAGGAATGAGCACTGAAAAAGTAGAATGTCACAATGTATGTGAAAAAGGCTAATAATGTAACAGTTTCATTTAACTCCATGTTATATCATATATGAGTCATTTAGCAGTCATGGCAGGTCTATGTAAACCTTGCCTAATGAGCTTATTATTATGTATCCAGACGTGAAGTAATAACAGCATACATTATTCCAATTTAAATGAGCTGCCTGAATCACTTTTCTCTGCCTGTAATTATTCTAGGAAGTGATCAATGGGGCAAGACGCGATGTAAAGTTTCATATTCCCAAAGACCGGCTTGCTTAAGTGTGTAGGTGTTGCTATGACACTCTCTCTCTCCCTTTCTGGGGTTAATTCACTAAGCTGTGAGTTTGCAGCAACAGCAGTCAACTCATCACACTGTGTATGGTGACTTCATTTTACAATGTGAAGGGCTAGATGGACCAGGTCTACCTTGGTATCTGGGGATGGCCCTTCATAGTGCATAGTTAGGTTGGAGAAATTCGATGTTTCAACTGACTAAATCTTTTAGTTTCCAGATCAGATTCTTAATATTATACTATATTTTCCCCATTTTGTGTCGAAATTTAGCTAGTGAAAACAGACAGACGGGAGAGTGCATTTCTTAATACTAGTACGTTAGTTAAGTACACAGATATCAGGCCTGATTCAGAGACTCATCTAAAATAGCCTTTTACTGAAAATGAAGATTGAGTGCTAAAATCACACTCACAAGTTACCAATTCTAGTACCAGGGTGCAAATCCAGATAAATGTCTGTTATTGCACAAATGAATACATACATTTAATATTTTAGTAATTACAGCCCAGTGTGCTCTTATAGTATATCTAAACCACTGCAATGGTAGGGGAGATTTGGTACCTTCCGGCCCAGGGGAGCATGAAAAGCTTAGTGGCCACCTGACCCCTCACCTCCCCCATCTATACTAACACAGAGTAAAACACACACACACACACACACACACACACACACTAACTGAGACTAATATACACTTACTTTAACACACACTCTGTATACTCACTGCTACAAACAGACACAAACACTCGCTCTAAACCACAATTGCTCACTTTGAATGGGACCAGAGTCTAAATGACAGCTATCACTGCAACGTAACATAACTTACTTGACCCCCCCCCCCGGAGCCCCCATCTGCAAGAAGGATGACCCCATTAGGTGAAATATTGCCTGCCGCTGTGTAAAGCAAGGAAAATAAAATGATGTAAATAAACTGCGTAAAGAATAAAATTACATATCTGCCAAGATTTATCTGCTTTACCCGTCCCAGAGTGCAATTATTGCTTTTCCTAAGTGGAACAGCAACGTTGAGTCTTACGCCTTTAAGTTTTTTCCTCTTTAATTATTTTGCCTTTTCCTTAATTACCTCCCGTGTATGTGTAGTTCAGTAAATCTTCTCCGTTTGTGAATTTAAAATGGCCACAGTTTAAGCTCAAGTCAAAATATCTTCAATTAATTCTCTCTAGGAACATTGAATACATTATAGCTCATCAACAAATTACCCCAATCAAAACAAATAAAGACTAGTTAAGCTCACTATAACATAAGGATATGTTACCGCTTGATTTTTATTTATGGAGAACTGCTAATTTAATCATGACAATATTTACAGAAAGGGCTGTATAATGAGTAAATAAACTGTTTGTATTCTTAATGACAAATGGACCTCCTGCTAAACCTGATTAATAAAATAATATTAATTATAGAAAAAATATCAGTTTTCTTTCTTTAACAGAACTGGTTACTGCTGTGTTCTACCAGCAAATAATGGTTCAAAATGTAATATTTTAAGAATCTGCAATGCAATTTTGGAATTCTAAAGCATTATCAACAAGCAATGTATGCAGTTTATAATTTAATATTTACTTAATGGGATACATTTGTTGTTTCATTTTATGTTATTTGCTTTATTTTCAATAGTAATTTTTCAAGAGGTGGCTCCTGTGTGTCATAGAACTACAACTCTCAAGATGCTCAGCTAGCATTGTCATAAAAAAGGACCATGCAGATGGATGAATGAAACTCATGGGAGCAGGGCCGGCCTTAGGGGTGTGCGACCTGTGCGCCCGCACAGGGCGCCATAGCAACAGGGGCGGCGTCCGGGACTTAAAGGGGCAGAGGGGGAAAGGCAGTGAGAAGGGGCAGAGGTGGTAGATAGTGAGAAGGGACAGAGGGGGGAGATGTTTTTCCTTTCTTTTTTTGGGGATGGGGGGCCAGAGGAGTAGTTCGCACAGGGCGCCAGAACACTTGAGGCCGGCTCTGCATGGGAGCTGTAGTCCCACAAAAACTGAAAAATTAATTCCTGTTACCTGAGTTAATCCTGTTTTGTTGAGTTTAAAAGTCAGTGGGTTTTGTTTTACATTGCTCCAATAAACGTTGTTTACCTGCAGACCTAGAGGCTGCCATTCTATGCAGTCATGTGATAATATGGTAACACTTTAAAATCAAAAAGTTCTTGGAGCTGATCCTTAAGTTAGTCTGAATGTTTAACCCCTTAAGGCCAGGGGATGTAATATGATGCCCTCGCAGAACCGGCACTTAAAGCTGAGATTGTAATATTTTACAGGATGTAATAAATAAATAATATATTGATATATAGCTTATTGCAGCCATGATCTGGCCAATTGCATACGTACGGTTTGTATAAAAAAATAAAAAAATAAAAAAAAGGCCCTACTTGTCTTTAAAAAAAACCCTATGCTTTAAAGACAAGATAGCAAAGGTGCTAAAAAACATGTTAGTCGTCTGATCTTAATACTAATAGAACACGTAGAGAGATGCATTTTAGTCAATTATGCATTAAAAGAAAAGAAAATGGGGACTAGAGTGACCCTCTGTGCGAAACACAGGTCAATCATTTTCTTAGTAAACAGACAAACAATGGCATTAGGATACTTAGGAAATTTTGTGTTCCAGCGGGACATGGCCAGGACTACCCACTGACATTAGTGGTCCAGCTGACATTTAAGGGGGGGGGAATCTGCGGGGGGGGGGGCAGGTCAGTACCCTGCTCCCGCAACCAGGAAGATTCGGGTGTCAACCCGGAAAACCGGAGAAGTGGTACCAGATATGGGGATAAGTATAAAGGACATTGACATATCTTGGGCTAAACCTAGGGGACAGATCCCTGTCTTGGCCAATCAGGCCCCCTGTGTGCCTCTGTTGAATGAGATAGTTACAACAGGGATTTACGATTAGTCTATTTAGACCGTGGAAGAACCAAAACAGGCTTCATAGGTTGCGTTTGTGCTCTGTGCACTTTTAACACACAGAAAGTACCAGGATAATACACCATATTGCAGTGCTCCGCAGTGAAGAGGGAGGCTGTGTGCCCTGGGTCAGGCCTAGGGCAGCACTGAGGTAAAAACTGCACTAAAAATAACATTTGTGGTGTAAACTGCCAAAAGCGGAGCACTCACCCTAGAAATTCATAGACTATTGCTGTTAATGGCTTTCATTTTCCTAATTCCACATAATTAACACATAACCTCCCGAATGACTGCTCTGCGTTTCTCCTACTGTGTGTTTTAATGTAGAATGTAGCAGTGCAGATGCACACTATTACAAACAACAATAATATTGAATATTACCTCATGTGCTTATTACTTGCAGCAGAAAGATCTTATTCTTTCAAATAACATCTCCGATAACTGTACGTATACCTATATGTCCCAGAGGTTAAGTTTCTTTCCTGGAACAGATCACCTATGATTGCTATAAGTGCCGCTAATATTCTCACACTACAATTCCATTAACTTTCCCCACCACAGTCGCACCTTGCTCCTCCAGGATATACGAGTTTGATGAACTTGCAAGAAAATTCTTGCATCTCCTTAATTACTGGCCCCAGATATGTCACGCTCACAGCAATGGAAATAATGAGTATAAAGTGCGGGGAATTAACTTTGTTAAAGGACAGAGATTTAGAGAGAAAGTGATATTTAAAGCTGATGGTTGTCTTTCTGACAGAAAAACTGGAAATATCAGATATCTGTGATATCTGTACTGTATTGGATCATGTGGAGAAAAGATCACTTTGCACATGGAGCATGGAAATGGAGTTAACGTTCCATTTAAGCTATAAACTGCAGGATACATCAAAGATGTACAGTACCTAGGGAAATTGAGAAAAACGTGTAAGGTTTAACAGCACGGTGACCTTATCACAGAGATCTCTAGAAGACACTAAGTTAATTATATAGTCCTCAAACATTTTGTTCTCTGGGGTCTTGTTAGAATTATTGGTAATAGGTAAAAAAGTATTAGTTGGATTAGAAATAAATGCATTTATCACCAGATAAAACTTTGTTACACAGGATCTAATTCTGCATCTAGATGTCTGTGGCATTTGCCCGCTATTTTAGCATTTTACCCACTTATTTACTGACACCAAGTTTAACCAAGACTCAAAAGGCCACTAGTTGTATAATAGTACCATTATAACCTGACCATAAACAGTATAAAGCAAATTAAATACCAACGCTAATAATTCTTCCAACAGAGTGAAAATGGATAGTTGTATAGCTGTTGTTGAATGCCGTTCCTGTTCTACCAGCACTGTTTCGTTGGAGGCAGGCTTGCTGATGAGGGTTGCAGTTCCTACACCACTGGTGAACTTATTGACTAACCATAACTTAGACTAACTTTATCAACAGATTGCTGATCAACACATTAGCCCTAAAAAATCGTATTACAACTGTAAGCATGAACACATATTTAATATTTTACATTGTAGTCTATTGGAGGCCTGGTATTCGATGACCTGTTGTATTTCTTCTAGGTTCATTCAATCCTACCCTAAATTGCCTAATAATATGTTTTTTTGCATAATGCTTCCAACTTCCATGGGTGAGTTTACTTGAAAACTTAATGCATGACCACACTGGATATTAAAATTGGCTCTGGTATTTTAAAGCCAGCGTCAATATAATCATGTATGTTCGGCCACCTGCTAGATTCACAAAGCCACAATGTTTGGCAGTGTTCATCTGTGTGTATCCAGCCAGTGGCCATGTACTAAAGGATTAGATCTGCTAAAGAAACAGCAATAGAGATACATTGGTGACACCATTCGTCACCAGCCCACCAGGCTTTTATCCAGCGTTAAGAATCCTGGTTGTTGTTAGAGCTGCTTTCTTAATTTCCGTCATCCTCTGGAAGGGTATCGTCTGGGTGACAGCTTAATTATTGTGCATACTCAGCAAAACATACTAGCGTCTGGCTCAGTGCCAGCTATTGCCTTGTCATGGACGGCTCACTTACCGCTAACCAGGGACCCCAGGGAGTAATCAAGATTTTAAATCATTTATAAATAACCCTGAACCTATTATTTTTATGAGAAACACAAAATATTCCAGCTCTGCAAGCAGTGCACACCAGAACAGTTCCCACTCTACATACACCACTACAGAATTTCATTGTATAATATTGTATTACACTTGTTATTTCATATGGCAAGCTGCTGGCTGGGAAAGTAACCAACTTTTCCAGCATTTAACACAAAAAATTACCCTTTTACAATTTTTGGAAGTTTTATTTTGCTGTTAAATTAGGCTTTTTTAGAATTGATTTGTCCAGCCTGTCCATCCTATCTTATCTTGGAAAAGTGCCTTGATTTCAATTTCATTTTAAAGTCTGATTGACTGTATAAACACATAATTTATCATTGTCCAAGTCAAACAGCCAGAATTTTTGTTCCACTGTCAGGGACACTGCTGTGAATGTAGAAAACTGTAACACCGGATTGCTTTTGGGAGAAGCCAAGATCAGAGACAGCTTTCTGTCACTCTACCGCTCTATAGAAGCTTGGATTATTTGCTCCATATGTTCAAAGATTACATTATAGCAGGATAAGAATTAATTTGGAAGAAGATAAAAAATGAAAGGACAATGACAAACGACAGATGTGCAGATTACGCCTTCCTATTAGACAAGTGTAGTCTCCCCAAATCCGTTTGAGGTAGCATGCTTTTGGTTTGGCTGATGAAGTGCATCCGATTGGAGTTATTCAGTCAATGAGCCAGGTGTAGTATTTGCTGTCAGGGTAATTTTAAGTTATTTTACAACAAGTCTGTTGTTAACTTGCTTGTGTCCAAAATTTTTATATCACTTTCCAGAAGACATCATCAAATTTTTGTATATGCAGTTATGGACATAAGTAGATTTTATTTTTCATCCTGCACTAAAGAGTTAAGGGCTTTGAATTGTTCACTGTTTACATGTAATAAGAATGAACAAACTGTCTGCAGGTGGAATACTCTGGGTGTGTGTTGCACACATGTGCAAAGAATGGCCCATGTAACAATAAGTAAAGAAACAATGAGATACATCGGGTGCTTATTTGCATGTCTCAACCTACAGTTCTTTAAGTACGCTGAATTAGTGAAATCAAAAGTAGGTTGTGTGGACCCCATGTTTCTGTATGTTATCACAAATGCACAACAGAATTGCATACTGGGTCTTATCTCCTAGCGATCCATTGGCACTCGGGCCCCATCCACAGCTGCACCCCTACAACCCCCTGCAGTTAGGTAACCGTGGTAAGATTATGGTGCTAGATTAACTGTGTGAGTATGCAATGAGTTATATAGAGATTCCGAAACAAAAAAATCTTTTAATAATAATACGGGAAATCTGTATAATAATAAAAATAATAATGTGATGCTATAATACAGCTACTAATGTCACTAATTCAATGACTTGTGTCTCTCCATTTGCGCTCAGTCGCTCTGCAAGTTCATTTACTACAATACCCACTGGGTTTCTCGTGCTACATTAGACTTGTGTGGGATTGAGCATAGAAAGAGGAAATGTCACACACCATCAAGTTCTACAACGGGATGGGACCTAGAGATAAAACCAGACTCACTGATGGATAGATTGACAAGAACATAAAGAGGATTATGTTAGACTCAGAGGTAAATGAGTAAAAAAAAACACAACTGTTTTGATGCAAACCACAGAATAAATGGTAATGAAACTAAATCTTGATTTTGAGTAGAATGGAAATCTTACTTATGTGGTCAATTACCTTAATATAATTCATTACAATAAACAAATAGCTAAATGTACTTGTTGGATTGTTTGTGTTTAGACATAAAGGAAGAGGGGGTACCTATAAATAAACAAGCCAATTTGGTTTGAAAGTATTGTTAGTTCTGAGGAAAAGAATTCAGCGAAAAGATACTCTTGCAAATAGACCAAAAACGACTTTGGTTTACTTTTTGGTCCATTTGCTTTCTGCTCTTTCAGTTTAGACAAAATTAAGAGGGCTTTTTCCATTCGGAAGTTACATTTGTTGCCATTTGCTCTCACTCACACTGTCTCACACTTTCATTCACTCTCTCTCTCACGCTCTTTTTCAATGTCTCCCTACTTTTCCCAATGACTGCTCTGTTGTCCCCAGGACATTCCACATGGAAGCTCTCATGGATATAATCATGTTCCCATGTTTTTATTTTTTTTAATCAATCTATACTTCACCACTGTTGTGACATATATGTATCCGTTGAAATCTCATAATGTCATGACATGCGACACTTCATTGTATGCTTTGTGATGTTCACTTGTGAAACCAGCAAGATTTAGAGCAACCTGAGCTTTCCTGATCATTCATCCTTTTAGTGAATATATACCCCATGAAGAGAATTCCTCTTCACAGTGAGGAATGCACAAATTGGTCATCACATTTATGTATTATTGATTTACTAATAAAATTTGTGAGTTACATTACTGATCAAATACGTTTTCAGATATTATTGTTGATAAGCAAAACAATAATTATATCCCCATGTAGGCATAATTTCTCCCATATACAGTATCTCACAAAAGTGAGTTCACCCCTCACATTTTTGTAAATATTTTATCTTTTCGTGTGACAACATTGAAGAAATTACACTCTGCTACAATGTAAAGTAGTGAGTGTACAGCCTGTTTAACAGTGTAAATGTAGTTTTCCCATCAAAATAACTCAACACACAGCCATTAATGTCTAAACCTTGGCGACAAAAGTGAGTACATCCCTAAGTGGAAATGTCCAAATTGGGCCCAATTAGCCATTTCCCCTCCCCAGTGTCATGTGACTCGTTAGTGTTACAAGGTCCCAGGTGTGAATGGAGAGCAGATGTATTCAATTTGGTGTTATCGCTCTCATACACTCTCATACTGGTCACTGGAAGTTCAACATGGCACCTCATGGCAAAGAACTCTGAGGATCTGAAAAAAAGAATTGTTGCTCTACATAAAGATGGACTGTGCTATAAAAAGGTTGCCAAGACCCTGAAACTGAGCTGCAGCACAGTGAGCATACAGCGGTTTCACAGGACAGGTTCCACTCAGACCTGGCCTCGCCATGGTCGACCAAAGAAGTTGAATGCACATGCTCAGCATCATATCCAAAGGTTGTCTTTGGGAAATAGACGTATGAGTGCTGCCAGCATTGCTGCAGAGGTTAAAAGGGGTGGGGGGTCAGCCTGTCAGTGCTCAGACCATACGCCGCACACTGCATCAAATTGGTCTGCATGGCTGTCGTCCCAGAAGGAAGCCTTTTCTAAAGATGATGCACAAGAAAGCCAGCAAACAGTTTACTGAAGACAAGCAGACTAAGGACATGAATTACTGGGACTATGTCCTGTGGTCCGATGAGACCAAGATAAACTTATTTGGTTCAGATGGTGTCAAGCGTGTGTGGCGCCAACCAGGTGAGGAGTACAAAGACAAGTGTGTCTTGCCTACAGTCAAGCATGGTGGTGGGAATGTCGTGGTCTGGGCCTGAATGAGTGCTGCCGGCACTGGGGAGCTACAGTTCATTGAGGGAAGTATGAATGCCAACATGTACTGTGACCTACTGAAGCAGAGCATGATCCCCTCCCTCCATGATAACGACCCCAAACACACCTCCAAGATGACCACTGCCTTGCTAAAGAAGTTTAGAGTAAAGGTGATGGACTGGCCAAGCATGTCTCCAGACCTAAACACTATTGAGCATCTGTGGGGCATCCTTAAACGGAAGGTGGGGGAGAACAAGGTCTCTTACATCCACCAGCTCCATAATGCCGTTATGGAGGAGTGGAAGAGGACTCCAGTGGCAACCTGTGAAGCTCTGGTGAACTCCATGCCCAGGAGGGTTAAGGCAGTGCTGGAAAATAATGGTGGCCACACAAAATATTGACACTTTGGGCCCATTTTGCGTTATTTTTATACAGGCTGTACACTCACTACTTTACATTGTAGCATAGTGTCATAGTGCCATTTTAGGAGATACTGTACATACAAATATATTGTTTCACTCTTAATAAAGAAAAACATATAGTGTACTCATAATTTAGGACACAGAGTTCTACAAATTCATTATGCAGATGAATCTGAGCGGATTGATATGTCATTTGAATATATGCAAATATATACATTGAAGTTTTTTAAGTGGTATGAAACATTTTTTCAACAATAGTTATCAACATGTTAGCTGGTTTGCTAACATGTTATCTGATTAGGGGAGTCCTTAAGATTAAGCTGCGGTGGATATGGAGGACTAAATTCAATAGCATTGAGAAGACAAGTGGTGAGTCAAGACCCTCGTGAAAATAAATATATAAGATTAGTTCAAAGCAAAGCAGCTCCAATAGATAGCACAAAGCCAGGTATCACATGTTGTCATGGTTTCTTTATTAAAGATTCATCAATTTATTCAAAAAGTAGATGCTTAAAAAGTAGGGTTCTCATGGAATTGTATGTTTGAATAAGAATAACAGCAAAAGAATCACATCAGTTAATAGAAAAAAATAGATTAAAAAAAATCATAGACAGTGTCCTTGAAGCTGATGTGTGAGCAACCCATCAGAACTTGGGTGTAAATATGCCTATTGATAAAAATCAAGGTTCCCAAAGGAACAACAAGCCACTATCAAACTAATTAATACTGGCGAATAAAAAAGACTAATGTACTGAGCATTGATGTTTGAAGAAAAGAATTTCCTCCATTCACAGTCACCTCAGAAGAAAAAGAGAATGAAACCTGTGTTTTCACAATATCGCCTTAAGGCTGAAGACTGCAGATCTCAGAGTCCTCAGGGTTATCATAGCCAAATAAGGACTTGAAAGGACTGATTCTCGGTTGGATCATATGTTCCAAGAATATGGAAGCTGAATTGGATATCACAAAGATAAGGGATGTTGTTAGCCAAGTATAGAGACATATTTTAAATACTTCTTTTGAGGATTAAAGTTCACACCTAACACCTTGAAACTTTCCTAAGAATACTCATGAAAAGAGTTGCATAATGAATGCTCTTGTAATTTCTCATAATTGTCTGTGTGGATCATTTAACACGTTTACATTTACATAACTAACACATTTATAAATAAGAAGACCCAGAAACTATTTAAATATTAACCCTTTATTATGCAAAACACTATTTTAATCAGGTAAAATGGCATTAATGGCAGTTTAGAATGCTGTGACCGAATTCAAAAGTGATATTAAAACCTCATAGCCAATATGTTTAGAATAGTAGATCAGTGTTCAGTGTTGGTTCTTATATATGGTGTTAATTAGAGGCTTTATAATCCTATTTCTATTTTTTTTTTAAATTCAAGTTTCAAAATGGAATGAAAATGAAAGAGCCTGTCAAAAGTTGAAAAAAACGCACAAGTGAGGCTCACAAGCAAAAACATGCAAATTTGCCTTCTTCCACGGAAGCTCCCATGAGGCCATTGTAGAATGTGAACATTTTTTTAAGTAATGAAATACAGAAACTCAGCCAAAGTGAAGTTTCATTAGCACTTCATTAGCTTTGACTTAAATACATCCATACCTGTGAGGTACTGTTGTGGACCATAACTTACATGGGCCAAGAGAGGCAACTTCCCCAAGACACCACAATTGGAGTGTTGAGGCTCCAGGTGGTAATGTCACCACGCCCTCTTCCGCTTCCATAACTGGGTGTGACACCGGTGCAGGATGTCCCAGCACTGCCCCCCCCAATCCTGTCCCAGGTGCCTAGGTAGAACTTGCTTTTTAGATGTCTGTGATAATAATCAATTACTGGTACGTTCACTAGAGCAAAAACCACCAAGAACAAAAGCTAAGCACAAAAGAAAAAAAACATAATTGATGTTTTTGTATTTATTCTAAAAAGCTTATTTATTGCACATTTTTATACTTTAGTTTCAGTTTAAGTGTTGTTCTCTAAAAAAAAAAAAAAACTACATTCACAGGCATAATTTGAAATTGTCATGCAAAAGCCTTTATCATATCAAAAATATAAAGATGTCAAATATGCACATTGTGGGTTAGGTGTTATGGAAGCATATTTCATATTCACACAGAAGTGTATATAAGGTATTCTGCATGTTTCTATTATGCTGCAGTAATGTTTTTGCATAAAGATTTACCTAGAACAGAATACAATTTACATGGAAGTTTTAGCTAAATGAGAAAAGGATTTTAGTTTAAAATAAAAATGCATTTAGGTTGAGTGGCTTAATGGGAGAACAGCATTAATAGATGTCATTGTAGTCTTTTGTTCCTTGACTTCTTTGTTCATCTGTTTCAGAATGAATGTTCTACAACCCCTGGATTCAAGGATTAGTTTGCGCTCAAGCACAGGGGGAAATAAATAGGGAACACCTGAGTCTAGTTTGACCCTGATCATTTGTAAACTGATTTTTTTTATTCAATAATGAACTCTTAACTACTTGAATAATAGAATTTAGTGAGAGACCTATATTTAATGTTTTTAGATTATTAGAGAAATTATTTTAGACATATGATATGGAAATGGTAATGGTAATGAGCTACTTTGCGTTTTGTTAAACAGTTTTGGGGTTGAGCAAACCTTGCAAAAGTATAGGGGGCATTCTGATTTACAGGGGACACTCTGCTGTTATATGCATTAAAGTCATATGAGGGATGGGATGTCCCTTAAAACATTTGAGTTAAAGGGGAACATTGGTACATATGTTAGTAATATTTAAGTGACAATCCTATACACATCTTCCACTTCCACTAGGGATACCTATATATTGTTTTTCTTCAAGTTAAGCTCTTCATAGTTGCCTAGTTTAGGGTAAGCCATGCATCCTATCACATAGTATATTGGCAAATATCTGAAGAAAAATAGTCCCCTTTATTTTCTGTAAATTTCAAACCAGATAGTAAAAGTTATTCAAACAGAATAACTTTATTACAATCCTCTACGTGGATTGCATGCGCAGCACATGAACACCACAGTACAAAATACGATGCAGGGTAAACTCATATAAGAAGGAGTTAAGACACAGGGGTCAGGCTTTTTTTTACCAACATGCTAGGTAGCAAATGGCACATTAATCCCTTCCCTTACAACATATGTTACCATAGTAACAAGCAGCCATATTAGGCTACCAGCTCCAAAGTTTGAGTTTCAAATTTATGTCCTTCATGTACATAGCTGGCATTCTAGACCGTGTTATGTATGCTTTTGGTAGAGACAGCAAGGAAGGCGTTAAGTGGTTGTCTATTTTTATAAATTAAATAACTAAACAAATCCCTCACAAATGTATATGCAGTAAACTTGTTAGGAGTCTATGCAAAATGGATGCAATTCTAAATTAAGCATGAAAGCAGAAATTTTCTGGCCCTTTACATGGCTTGAGATTTTTTTTGTAAAGGAGTGAAATAGTAAAAGATGGTATACACAGATGACAGTAGATCAAAAAACATACTCATTTACGGTGGAACCAGTGCTATCCAGTGTTTAGCTCCCGTGTTTGATAGGTGGTTACTTTAAGTTTCCATTTAGAAAAGGTTATATGTCAAGAATAAGCCTTCGCCTGTTCTCTAGGTGTATAAACACTGTTAAAATGTTAATGGTATTCATGGATTGTAAAGCTCAGAGGTTCCCCCTTAAAGTAGACGTTAATGGAATGGAAATTCAACCGTGTCTTCTTGCTTCCCAGACTGGCTCTGAGTCACTGAGGCAAAAAGAGCTGGATTTAACAACAGCTCCTGGCAAGCGTTGTGGAAACTGAAGAAGAAAAAGGAGAGAGAGAAAAAAACATTTAAAGAGCCAAGAAAATATCTTTTGACTCATCTCCACTGGTTCCGGTTATTTTAAAAAATCTTACCCTTTAACCCCCCTAATGACAAAGTACTAGGAAGTGCTTTATGTAGATTTTTTACACATACCCCTTGTACTCAAGGGTTGATAAACCTCTGGTTTTTGCCTGGTAATTCCAATGCTATTTCCTTTTATTAATAATTTGCCAAATGCAATTTTTGCAAAATTTTGCAAAACCAATATAGGTTTCTTAGTCATATAGAGAGAGCTACTAATGCCTATCCCTAGGATGTAACAGTTATGTTAAAAATGCATTTATTTTATAGATGAAATCATCTCTTTATTGAGGTTCTGTATTATATACCATACTGTAGAACTCATTTTTTTGAAGCATATAGTTATTCTAGAGAGAGTTTGAAGAATAACAAAATCAATATACGATATACAGCGTGGAGAAAGCACAAGAGGGAAGGGATATGATAACAATGATATATATATCTCAGATTTATAAAATATACAGCAGGATGCTAGAATGAGACGTCACATGCATTTATGTGGTAATGCAAAGTATTTCTGCATTGGGAGGGAGGTGGATACGTGGAATAGCCTTGCTAAAGGCAGAGGTAATGAAAAAATGCATAGCTGCTAATGTGCAAAACGGCCAAAAACAATTTAGACTGATTTTTCAGTTTGTTTTTGGCCCATTTACTTTCACTCACACTCTCAAACTCTCAGTTTCATTCACGTTCTCTCTCATGCTTTTTCAACAAGAATGAGTCATTAAGAGACTGTGAGAGAGTGGGAGTGAAAGAGCTTTTTTTGCTTCTTTTTCATTCATTTTGTGTGTGGGGGGTAGCCTTGTTTTTGGAGATTCGTACGAATTGACAAAATCGGGACATTTTGTTAAAGTTCTAATTCATATGAATCTGAATGCACAAGTCAGCTGCTAATAGTTCTGAAATTCCCTGGGCAATTCTTTGAACCAGGCTTAGGTCCCTACTGTGAATGGTGAAAAGGAAGAAGAAGGGGTGTTTCATGAGTAGAACACCATGTGACATCTTAAATCCCTCAGATAGCTGAAACCACGTGTAATGTCTCTGTTGTCCTGGTGTGGCTATTCTCAACATGTACAAAGATCAAGACAAGATTGCGGTCTTAAAGCACATTAATAAACAAATTAAATGGGTACAGTGTTTGCTGTTAAATTATATGTTTCAGTGTTATAAATGACATTATGTGTGAAATGTATCCATGTCTGTACAGGGTTCATGTAAGTCTCTTTGTTGTCCTAGACAGTCTAGTGTGCAAAGCTGGGATCAACGAAAGCTATAAATAGTTAAGTTTTATCACTTACATGCAGGTTACACTAACTCAATCAACCTGCCAGTAAGTAAGCTGATTCTTACAAATATACGCTAACTTCTGCTGAGCGCATGAAATCGTTTCAAAGTTTGCCAAGTAACTTACAGCTTCTAAGCACTGTTGATCATAAAATACCTTAAAGCTCTATTAAATTCTCTGTGCCTAAACACAGAGTGAGATATGGAGTGTGATGCCTTCAATTCACATTCTACTTATAGATCACAAATTACTTTCAGAACAAGAAGGTGTGAGTTTATTTAGAGAGATTTTTAGGCTTTAGAAAGGTTTTGCCCATTTTCACTACATAAATTCAGATCCCCATGGATATTTGATAGAATACATGTGAAAGGAATTAGAACTAATATTTTTAGGTATTTTAAGGAACAGTCTCCCAAAATTGTAATTTTATTTTGAAATAGATGTTGTAGTCTGTTTAACTTGGAATTCTATGCACTTTACTACATACACATTTGAGACTGTAATAATACGGTAATAAATGCCTTGCATATGCATGCAGGCCTGGACTGGCCATCTAGCACACGGGGCGACAGCGACCCATACTCACCTGATCTGTCAATCCAGCAACAGATCAGGTGTTGTAGTATGCAGGTGTACACATGCAAAATGGACTGAAATATTAATTTAACATTGAAATACACCTGACCATCACACCTACATGACCAAGATGGACTTCTCATTCCAAAACCATGAGTATTAATATGGATGATATAACAGCCTCCACTTGCAGTTGGTGCTCCAATTCACACAAAATGTGTTCAATGGGATTAAAGTCAGTCTATGCAGGTTACTCGAGTTCCTCCACACCAACCTGTCAAACCATGTGTTTATGGACATTGCTTTGTGCTCAGTGGCACTCCAAACTGGTGCCACAAAGTTGGAAGCATTCAATTGTGTAAAATGTCTTTGTATGCTGTAGCCCAAACCCTGAAAAGACAGCCCCAGACCATTATCCCTCCGCCACAATTTTTTTTTGGTCGGCACTTGATAGCGTGCTCTGTGAATGGTGTGCGTGGTTTACAGCTTTGTGGCCGAGCTGTTGTTACTCTGTGAACCTTCCCCTTCACAATGGTATCACTTACAGTGGACCTGATCAGATCTAGCAGAGCAGGAATTTCACTTGTGGAACTGACATGTGGCAAATGTGGCATCCTGTTATCGTGCCACATTTATAGCGACTTAGCTCTTCAATATGACCCATTCTACTGCCAATGTTAGTCTATGGAGATGGCTGCCTATATGCTTGTGTTCATACACCTGCATTAGGTATTGCTGAAACATCTAAACTCAATAATGTCCACATAATTGTGGTCATACTGTTATTATGATGCAGTACGTGGTATGTTAGTCACAAGCCAGCATTTGACATTAAGAAATAGCTGACCTGACTAATTTGATTAATTGATACTGAAAACAGTACAGATGAAAAAGTGATATAAATGTTTAGGAAATCATGTCAGAACGGAACACAAATGGAGAGGAGTCTTGTATTAAAGAGAGATTACTGTAAAAACAAGGTTAAAGGGTAACTGTAAATTTTATTCTTGTGGTGATTCCTCAATAGGGTGATTGAAACATAATGGATATTATTCCCCTTGAGGTTAATGGGCGATGACATGTTTGTGTATTTTGGGACTGTGGCTTTTCTCTGTCTCCTTGTATTTTACATCATAGCTCTTCAATTAATTATAATTCCTCGTTTAAATGTTGGTAACTATGGTAATTTTATTTTTTCCTTCTTTTATCCTCTGCATGGATGTAAAATTTTAGCAGCCAATTAATTTTCATATTTACCTTATGTTCGTTGTGATTCATTAAAACGTGGTTTATGATAATAACAAAAATAAAAATGAAAGATCCGATGACATTTCTCAACAAAGGCACAATGCATTGATGTACATATTATACGTTAACAACTAAGATCTTGTTCTGTTTATATTTATCGGAGCCCCTTATTTTCCTGTTTCAGTAATCAGGTAGATGCTCTAAATGACTCCTCCTTGTAATTTTCTTACACATTTTCCAAATCTAAGGGTTTTGAAGTACATAATTGTAACATATCTGTCTAATAGCCTATTGCGAAATAGGTTAACAAACAATTTGTTTACTTTTATAGCATCGGCACTTCTGAATTTAGTATTTTTATTATGAAATTGGACCTCAAAACCGGATAAATATTATACCTGAAATCACAGTGTTTTACATAAAAAAAAATCTTTAACACTAGTTAAGTGATCTCTCCTGCTTCAACGATCTAATTAGATAGGATATCTTTTAAACTCTCAAGTGGAGCAGACTCTAATTACCAGTAATGTTTTGTTGCGAAAAAAATACCCAAACTGAAACAACAAAAAATAATTGATCGTAAATAATATTTAGTCAGTAAAATAAATATGGTAGGTCTGTACAAAATATTTAATAGAAGAGAAAGAAAAATCTTAGTACATGTATAATCTTTCTTTAAGGAGTGAGCTACATACAAAAAAATGATAATTAAAGCTCAATATTGATCAAAACATAAACTGAAATAAATACAGCTTTTTAAAAAAAAACATTTTGAAAACTTAATTTGAAAAATGATGTCAATGTTCAATTAAATGCAAAAAGAAGCCAGATACTATAATTAGTATGTTATTTATACATACAGTGAGGAAATGTGATTAATTATTCCTATTGAGAAGAAAACATGTAAAAACAAAGGGTGTAAATATATCATTAGCAAGTTTAAATGTGCCACAATGAACAGAGTTACAGGTTATATAACTACAGGAGTCACAGGGATGCAGTAATAAAGAAGCTCCAGTAAGCTTAAAGAGGTGCCTCTACTGTGACCACCGTTCCTGTGTTTTGTTTGAGGGGCAGAGGATCTAGGATTCTCTGATGTATAGAATGTTTTGACGTGTGCAAAAAAATATTTCTTTTTCTTGACCTTTTAGTTCAGATGAAATTCAGAGGGCTTTTTGGATTGGAAAACAACATTTGCTGTCATCTACTCTCTCACAATGTCTCCATACCGTATCCGATATCCGCTTCTTTGTCTCAGTTTCTCCACTTTTCCCCCCAGCTCTCCCTTGCATTATCTTGGCCACTTCCGTGTACTTCCACAATAGGGTGGTTGAAAGGTTTGTCTGCATTATACTGGCCTGGTGTAGTACTTCTGCAACAGGGATTTCAAGCCCCACTGGGCATTGAACCAGCCACCCTGCCTCTGGTAGGTACTATACCTAACCTCTATACCATCAAGTGGCTTTAAGGCCGCTGGTCTCTGCTGCCCCATTGATGTCGTCTTTAGGCTTGCTTGTGGCTCATTGGCTTCAATGCCTCACCTGGGGCTTGCTAGGTTATCATGGTACTATATCTTCCTGGGTGTCATACCTACCTGTCCGCGGCGTTCCTCGCGCCCGTCCTCCTCGTGTGCTGGCGTGCGTGTCGAGCAGGCACGCACACGGGGGGGCGTGCGTGTCGAGCAGGCACGCCTCCCTGCCACTGACAGTCCTGATCGGGCTGCCGCAGCATGTCAGCGGCGATCGGAGAGACGATCCGCCGCCACATGCTCGCGGCACCCGACCAGTACCTCTTCTGCCTGTGTGGCGCTGCCACGTCGCTCACGGCGGCAACACAGGCAGAGAGGACATTGTGGTTGAGCGGCCGCAGGCATGTCGAGTTTTCGATCGCCGCTGCATGTCCACGGTCTCCTTTCCTCTCCTGCCTGTGTGGCGCTTCCGCGTCATTCGCGGAGGTACCACAGGCAGGAGGGTACCTGCGTTCCCGCCATCGGCCCTATTTAAACTTCCTGGTCCTGTGTTTCCTTGCCCGTTCAACGAGTCCATATCATTGTTCTCAGGGTGTTTGTTTCTCTTGTGCCTTTTGATTGTTATTTACGTGTACCAGACCTCGGCTTTGTTCTTCTGACCTTGATCCTGCTCTGCCCGTCCCGACCTCAGCTATTGTTCTTTGACTACGCTCCTGTGCTGCCTGCCCCGACCTCGGCTATCGTTTTTGACTACGCTCCTGTGCTGCCTGCCCCGATTCTGGCTTGTTTATCGGATTTACTCGCCATTCCTGCATTGTGGGCCCATTACCTGTGGTACCTGATCCGACGTAACACTGGGCATGCTCCTAGCTAGCATGAATGGTCTTGCCCACTGTGCTGCAGCTCAGTTTCAGGGTCTTTTCAATCTTCTTATAGCCTAGGCCATCTTTATGTAGAGCAACAATTCTTTTTTCAGATCCTCAGAGAGTTCTTTGCCATGAGGTGCCATGTTGAACTTCCAGTGACCAGTATGAGAGCGATAACACCAAATTTAACACACCTGCTCCCCATTCACACCTGAGACCTTCTAACACTAACGAGTCACATGACACCTGGGAAAATGGCTAATTGGGCCCAATTTGGACATTTCCACTTAGGGGTGTACTCACTTTTGTTGCCAAGGTTTAGACATTAATGGCTGTGTGTTGAGTTATTTTGAGGGGACAGCAAATGTACACTGTTATACAAGCTGTACACTCACTACTTTACATTGTTGCAGAGTGTCATTTCTTCAGTGTTGTCACATGAAAAGATATACTAAAATATTTCCAAAAATGTGAGATACTGTATACCCATGAAACAAACACTAACTGGGATACCCGGGTATCATTAAATACATTTCCAGAACAGGAAGGAGTCAGCTCCAGACTATGTGACCCTGGGAAAATGCACATTCACCCTGAGATTGGTCTCAATTGAGACATTGAGACTCAAAATCAAACTGTGAGAGTTCTGTGATCCTCTTTCATAAATGCTCAGATTAACCTTTTTGTCAAGCACAGTGTGTATTAGCCCTTCAGGTTCTGACTTCCATGATGTATGAAATGCATCCTAGAAATGCAGACTTACCAACCATTCTTCACTAATAATGATAATTATGACATTGTTTTAAACACAGTTAAATATATTTATTCAGTGAATCATTAACACTGTACTCAGTTATACAAATACCTTCAATTATTATTGTACAGTATATCACACAAAAGGAGGATGTGGGTGTTCAGCTCTAAATGCATCTTTGTGGCTTCAGTTATGTCAAATTCTGGGAACTGTATAAAAAGTTTAATAAATTAAAATAAAAAAACCTGAGAAATCCATTGTTACACCTTATGACACACAGTCAGAGCCAGCCCAGAACACTGTGCTGTCTGCGTCCAAGATTGAAATGCTGGTCCCCGTCTCCACCTAAACCAAAACTTCCCAAAATTGCTGTTCATGCCCTGCTTTCCCACTCAAGCTCTCTCTCATCCACTTTATCTTACATTCTCTCATACTCTCATTTACACTCTCTCAGTGCCTTTCTACCAACTGCTTATCTGCCAACTGCTTTCATTTCCTTGCCTCCTTTTCCACAGTTTCTCTTCTCTTGTCTCTTCTGACTTCTTTCTTTGTCCACTTCTCCCCATACCTTCTTTCCTCTGTCTTCTTTTGCTTCTCCATGAGCCCTTACTCTCGGTGCACTTCTGGAAAGGTGTGGAGTTTCCGGGTACACACTCTTCCCTGATTGGAGGAATGGTGGGAGGCTGTCTCCATGGCTTCACAAAAGCAAGAGGAAAGATAGATAGACAGATTGATTCACAGAGAAAGAGAGTGCAGAGACACTTCTCTATCTCTTCAAATCTATGAAAGGGCTCATGTAAAGGCTGGCTCTGCACACAGTGGTGTATTTAGACTGGGGGCTGGACTAGGTCTAACCAAGGACACCACCTCATCCACTTCCACTACTCTATGGAAACACAGAGTTAGAAAAGCTGGCACAAGGCTTCTCACTATACTGTTGACATAAGTATACAAAACAATTTGACCAAAATTTGCAATCTCGCAGTGATTATAAACCTTCAATTATGTAGGTATTTAGCCTTGTGTATGTAAGAGCGATAAGCTGTGAAAACAACCCTGTGCATCAGTGCTCAAGATTAAAGTTTGCTGGTGCGTAACAATACCCATTAACTTTTGCTTTGCTAATGAGCACATGTAAAACTGCGCAAAAAGCAAAAAAAGTTACATGTCCGACCCTAAATGATAATCTAATCTGCATGTCATTATTTTAGATTGTTTTCTGCATTTGAAATACAATTAAGCACAGATTGTTGGAATGAATGAAATATATGGGGGGGGGGTTGGATTGCAGATATTTTCAGTTAAGATTATTTAAAGTACCTAAGAATGTTTTGTGATAGATTGACACACTTAACAAAGGGATTCTGTGTAGGCGCATGCAAATAAGGTCAACAATTATCGCCTTTTGCCTCTATATCCACTTTATACATCCCTTGAGAGTAATTGCCCGCTGTACAGGACAGCCTTTAGAAAAAACTCGGCCAAGTGGTGCAATAGCCAGATCACCACTCATGGGACTCGTCAGCATGAGGTTGTGATACTGGCTTAATACTTGAGGCTTGGGGTAGCCAAGAAATAACATTACATAATGTAATATTAGTGGCAAAAAGTTGCATAAATAGCACCTGTAAACATTATTTTTGTGGACACGCACAGGGCCGCACCAAGGCAGATCGGTCACTCATGAAAAAGTTTTCAGTAACCACTTGGCCCCTCTCTCTCCTCCGCTCCTTGCTGCCTCATGCCTTTGTGTGGGGCCTCTGTCTCGGTGCCGACGTTTGATGCTGAGTGCGGGATAATGATGTCATATCCCGGCGCTCAGCAGTTAAGCCAAGCACACAGTGCAGAGAGTCAGAGGTAAGTAAATAAGAGGGTGAGGTAGATAGGGAGAAAGGTGGGGGAGAGGTAGATGTATATATATTTTAAACTCTGCCGTTCTGATATCATGAATTTCCTTGTTATTTATTTGTCTTCTTTACTTAAAAGAACCCCTGTATAGATATAGTGGGGGGCACAATTTTCTGTTCTTGCCTTGGCACAAAAAGAGTTAGATAGGGCTTTCTTATTCAGTGGCTTCTTTAAAGTCAAAGCGTCGGATGTCACTGACACATTTAGTGTAATGCTGTTTGGGGGGCAAAAATGTCACTGATGACCTGTTTAGGCCCAAAATGTCACTGATATGCTGTTTGGGGATTAAGATGGCACTGATTAACTATTTTGGGTAAAAGCTGGAACTGTGGGAAGTGACATGTTATATCGGGGGGGTGCTCAAAGAGGTGGAGTAATTGCCATAGAAAATGGGTATGGTTAGAGGGGTTATGTTTGTTAAGGGGATGAGTTAGTAATATTGCTACACCCAAATAATAAGGCATCAGTGACCTTAGGCTCGGGCCCATGCAAGCTTTTTAGGGGTTGGAACATGACACCTGATTTTGTCACACGTGACAATGACAAATATTTTTGTCGCAAATGTCATCAAATGTCCTTATGGAATCCACAAATTCATAAATACATTCAATATCAGAACAACATGTGGTGCAATCAAAAACACCAGAGGCACTGGACTATTCTCCAAACAGAGGAAATATTTGCTTTAAGCACAGAGCACAGATAAACTGCAGAATGGAAACACCTTTTTCCCCCAACTATCTAAATACACAATTCCTGCAATATTTTTCATCTAGAAACCAGTTTTTCAAACACAGAAAGCTATATTTAATCTATAGATTGTATAATTAATGTTTATGTAAAAACAATACCTATCAGGTCCTACACACCAGAAAAATGTGGAATCATGTATAGAATGCAAAAGTAGGTGTGTGTTTTTCTTGCTCTGCTAAAGCATATATATTACGCAGAGATTTGGTGAGAAACCTGAATATATTGAAATGTAATGATGTTTTTCTATTCTTACTGAAATAACTTTAATAAGAAATGAGGACATTATAAATTAGTTCCTGAGGGAAAAACTAATGTGATTGAGTGACCCTGGCATATTCTGCCGTCTCTCTCCTTTCTGTAGAAGTGTGTGCTGGTATGTTTATGCGGAACAGTCTCTGTGGATCTCTTTCTTGAGTCCCAGAACACTTTTAATTTCACAACAGTACTGCACTCCAGTATTAACACAATCCTAGGACGACAGTGATGAGCAAATTTAGTGCCAATGTTCTTTATCATCATACCTCCCAACAGTCCCAGTTTTCACGGGACAGTTGCAATTTTCACGCTGTCCTTGGTAGCAGTTCCATTGCCCCCCCTTTTCAGGCAGAGGAGTGCATGGGCCAGTTTGAGAGATGCTCTGATCTCATTTGACCAGCCCAGGGAGATAAAAAAATCAATAGAAGTCTATGCCGTTACATCTAAGCTTCTCCCTTTGCCTCACCCACGTCTAGTGTCACGTACTGATCTCCAGTTATGTCACATTCTATACAGTGCCTGGTCACTACGAACTGGTGCAACTACAGGGGTCACAGTGATCTTGTTCGTCTCTCCTCATACCGATTCAAAATTGTTTAGAAAGGGCCCTTTGGAACCGGCAAAGGGAGACAGGAACGTATCAGAGTCACGCGATGAGGACCCCGCGGGCGAGAGGGAGGTGAGATGTATGTATATGTGTTTGTATATATGAATGCATGGATGTGAGCATGCATGTGTAATTGTGTGTGAAGATGGATGTGTAGGTGTTTGTGAGCATGTATGTGTAAGTGGGGTGAGATGGAGTGAGTGTTAGAGAGTATGAATAAGTGTGTGTAATTTGTGTAAGTGTGTTTATAAATGTCTGTTGGAAAAGAGACCTCCTCACCTGTTGTCTCTGTAAGTCAATTTGTTATGGTACTGCTTGTTATGTCCTGTTATGCCCATTGTACAGTGCTACGGAATTTGATGGTGCTATATAAAACAATAAATAATAATAATAAAGGGGCAAAGAAGGTACAGACAAGTTGTTTGGGGGCAATGATGGCACAGACTAGCTGTTTAAGTTGGGGAGTTAGAGCCCAGCCTACTTAATTGGTAGCAATCTGTCCACAGGGTTTGAAAAAAGTTTGAAAGCACACTTGTGGGGTGTGGCTAGAGGTGATGTGGCAGGATAGGGATATACATAGTAGGTGGGGCTAGAGGTGGGGTGGGCAAGAGGTGATCATCCCTCCTTACCCAAACTCACAACACTTAGCTGGCAAGGCGGCCATATGGGAGGTGCAATGGAGGTATGAGGTGCAAGAGCACAGACCTCAATAGATTGTACACCTCACTGGGTGAATTAGAGGATCCCCAACTGGCCCTTGATCTCCACTGTCCAGGACAATTTGAAGGTATGACAATGTACACTACAAAAATGTAGGGTAGGCAAAATTAGGAAAATGTTTTAAATTGTAATTTTTATGATTTATTTTTATGGAGTGTTATATATACCACTTAGAGGTGTACTCACTTTTGTTGCCAAGGTTTAGACATTAATGGCTGTGTGTTGAGTTATTTTGAGGGGACAGCATTGTAGCAGAGTGTAATTTCTTAAGTGTTGTCACATTAAAAATTATAATAAAATGCGAGGGGTGTACTCACTTTTGTGATATACTGTATAACAGTTCAAACCCCTGATTGGACACTGGGACTTGGAATACCTTTCCATGACAAATTATGTTTTTCAAAAAGACCATTATTAGAAGCATTTAGTTGAGCCAATACAACCCATTTTGTATAGTGCACTATTAAAGGGTTAAGCCTAGCTATAAGCCCATTTAAGACATTCCCAAGTATGATATTTACAAAGGTTCACTTGCATGCCTAGTTATGGTTGTGCTACTGGATAATTGATACCCTTTATTAATCAATATCAACCTATGATAGAGTTCCAGGAAGACCCCAATAAAATCTTAGCCAGCAGTATAACAAATGGCACCCAGTGATGAAAACACTTGTGGGATTCCTGTTGCTGTCTTTGTCATCATTATTCTTTAACTACCTGCAGAATGATGTCTTCATAGGGTACCATGCATGGTGGCAGTGAGGTGGAGCAGGTAGATCAATGTCTCCATAATCTTTGGTCTTAATGCATTGAGTTGTGACATGATATATGTCTCACATGCATGGTGCTGTCAGAATACAGGTATGTGAGACATATTTCCATTTGGAAAGTGACACATAGTCCTGCTTGTGTGCAACATCATAGACATGTTGCTGTATGTAGCTGTGCCAGCTCCATGGAACTTGGGAGTCAAATGTCCCCTTCTAATAAAGGGCTAGAAGTCAAAGTGCAAGCATAGACCATAAAATGACATTTAATTAAAAAGCGCCAGTAGGTCAGTGCCACTACAATAATGGAACAGTAAAAGTTAAAAATCACATTTAAGTTACAAAATTGGCAATGATATTGACACATGTCAAGAAATACTGGTTCAGATGGAGAAGACTGCACTGGTCTTGCAAGCTTACAAACTATTAAGAGATCGAGGCAGGATGAAGTAGAGAAGTCAGTGTGGAAGATCTCAAAGATTTGGGGAACAAGGTTTTTTTTAGCATACCAGCTGAGGGTATTAGGAGGATAGATTGTATGCGTCTCTAAATAGGTATGGTTAATGGTAGAATAAGTAAGGGAGAGTCTGACAAAATGGGATAGAGAATAATAAAATCAGCCTGGGGAGCCTGGAGCTCAATGGGTTTCTTTTGTACCCTTATAAAATTAAAAGCAATACCAAACTAAGTTACCCCTTTATGTATTGCAATCAAAATGACATTTACCATGCAGTAATTTCAAAATAAAATGGAATAAAAAGGCCCAGGGCAGTATATGTAATAGGAATAAGATGCGTAAATACCATATTTTGATAAACTATATATGTTTTAGAAAGAGACATACCGGTATTTATTGTTAAGGTGTTTCAGTCATATGGGAATAAAGACACCAGTTGAAGTGAAATGCTGCTTTGGAAAATGTCAAATGAGTGAAGAATATTAATGCATCATTGTAGCAAACCTTTTTAAAATTCAACACAACGATGTATGTATTATCTACATTACTTTGAACCTAGGACTTAACAACAAAACAAATCTATTTGAGGTATTGTTGTGAAATGTATTTTTCCCGCCACACAACCACAATTTTGCTATATATGTTGCTAATTACGGCTCTCCATTTAGGTTATTGCACAAAAAAATATGGATTTAAAAGTGCATAGAAATTTGTATTTAAAATAGATTTATTTTCGAAAGCTAAATGTGAAAAATATGCAGATATGGCAAAGCTTTCCCTAAATCAATACTGAAAATAAATGATAAGAAACATTATTTCCACATTACGCCGATGCCGTAATTCTCCTTGAAGTAAACAAATCTTGTATCACGTTTGAAACACAGAAAGAATTGCTGAACAATTTCATGTTTTCAGAAATCCGCTGATGGCGAAGAAAGGTAGAAGGAGCGAAAATGGAAGTACCTACACTTAAAAAGCTAAGACATTTATCTTCTAAGGCATTTAAAAATAAAAGAAAAATATAATAAAACACCCTAAGCTGTATATGCACCTTATATAACATAGGGACATGGGGTACTATGGCTAGTCTGATCTCTGTCATCTTTCAGAAAGACTCTTTTGTGAGCAATTACAGATTCATGGACTCGGCCGTGGGAGGATACATTAACAGATTCCATCAGCTTGTGTGCAGATCGCAGATAGCTAACCCTATCTGCATCCTACTCACAAAACATGCTGCTTAAGTAATGAGTTTTTATACCGCCTGTGGAAACACAAGGTTGCCAATGTAAATGATGCTATTACATAGGCTAATTGCAGGTAAAGGTAGCCTGCTCCATGTAGGATTGTATGTGTGTTAATGGACATGCATTCTCAAGCTTACGCATTAGCAGTTGCATTGTCAGAACTGCAGAAGAAGCTCATTTTTAAAGTTTCATGTTTAACAACGAAACATGTTGAGAGGAAGGCAAGGATCATTAGGGAAATGCAACCTGATCATCCACAGAACGAAAACCCTAGGGGTCTTTTGCTGCATCTTGAGGGTCACAGTGGAAACATTTTTCATTGTGTCCCCACTTAAAACAGTGAACCACGTGATTGTTCTGGAAGCCTTGCACTTAGATTTGGAATGTAACATTTTATGGATGATGTGTCAGCTCCTGGTGTACCCAGCAAGTATTCATTACTCTTCCAGATTATTCATGACTTGGGCAAGCCTTGGAGCCTCTTCCCCTTCATTAGCAATCAAATAAGAACACACAGACATATTTGAAGGAGCTAGGCCACAGCATTATTACATTATAATTACAACCTGAACACCTTGTCAAGCTGCCCATCTGGAAGCTTGGCCCAGAGCAGTTCACTAGTTTGTCATACTTATTGTCAGGACAAGAGGCGTAGTATTGATAACGCTGTACCAAAGAACCCTGGAGAAATGTTACTCGCAATACATCAAACATAACGGAATTCACCAAATAACTGTGTCCCATTTTGGCATGTCATTTATGTCAAGCTATGAAAAATGACAGGTATATGGGGAAATATATTGTATATGAAGAAAATCTTCTTGTCTTTGATAATATGGTCAAAAGATAAAAAAAAGTCATAAGATGCATCCATGATGTGGAGCATTGTAACTAGGAAGTAGGTGCTCTTTTGCAGTTAACCTCACACTTTCCTGTTGGTACGATGGCTTGTTTGATTTTTGGGCCTCTGTAGTCTACTTGTGATAATGAACACATTTTTTCTCTCTTTTCCTTCTTAATGACACAGGGAGTGACATCATAGCCTTTTAATTCTAAAGTTCCAAGCAGTGAGCCATCAGCAGAAAAGGGCAAATTGGTACACTCGGAGGCACAAGTCCCTGCTTCTCATTATAGCATCAAGGACAGGGATATTGAGTGTGTCTACACCACCCTAGAAGGAGGGGCACAGTCTCTGCTGGCTCGATATATGGGGGCAACCATAACCTTTTGGACTGCTCTGAATTAAAGATTTTGAGCAACAACACAAAACGTTAGGTGTAACTTTGTGTGTTCATGGCCAATTTTACATATAGCAACAGGAAGTGGTCTAGCATAGAAAGCCGTTTAGCCATTTTCATAGTGGCTGCTTACGTCATTGGACCATTTATGGAATTACATTACATCAGTAAAATAATTTCAAAACCACACACTAACAAACTGGTTCAAAAGGAGAATCTAGTCCTTTCTATTCTGCTTGTTTGGGGCAAGACTGGATAATGAATTCTGAGCATGTTGGAGATGTCTACATGTGACCTGTTTATCACATTTGGCTTTATTTCACCCAACTAATGTACTGGTCTTGACTCCTCACCCATGTACTTACCAACATTATTTGCTACACTTGATAATATTATCTACTATATTATTGCAAACAAATAACTAACCCTTTTGTTTCCTACCCCATCAGATGAATGAAACTTTTAATTTAACAGCATCAAAGGGCTGAGATATTGTGTGGGCACAAATGGCGACCTAATGGCTGGAAAGCAAAATAAAGAGGAAATGAATAAATACATTAAAAACAGGTTTATTGCCGATGGGGAAAATAGATTAAAATGTTGTTTTGCAGATGATAGAATTTGTAATTATAATGTAGCTGTATTTACTCCCAGTTCATTTTAAATTTAATCAAAGTGGGTGTGCACCAATCTAATTATATTTATTCTAGAATAATTTAAATAATAGTAATGTAAAAACAATGCTTAATTGATCTCTGCATGAATACAAGTAAACAATGCTCCTAAGTAACAATTTATTCTTTGCTATAGTAAATGATGGCTAAACCACTACTGCTTGCCTTGCAAAGCATCATGGGAATCTAAGGACCATTACCCAAGCAGTGAAGAATTTTTGTGTATATGCCTGCCATTTGGCTGCATTAAACATCATTTAATATAATTATATAAATATATAAAGCTTATGCTAAGTTGCATAGACAGTTTAATAGATGGTTAACAGTCAGGACCTGTTCTATTCTATTCTGGTCAATGTGGGGTAAATACTAAAAAAATAATTACTTACCTGAACTTAACTACTATCTCCTAACTCTGCCTTGAAAGAAGGACAGAATCAAACCAGATTTTTTTGTATTGTAAACAAATAACGTATACCATTTTCCTTCACTTCTATTGCGTTCAAGGTGCCCAACATGCGCAGAGTATGAATGGATGCTAGTTAACAAATGACCACAAAATAGTGAAATGTATGTTTCTTCTTCTTTATGTGTTTGGGAGAACTATAAAATTGTCCAGGACCCACGACTTAGAGTGTCCCTGAACCCAGAAATGTAGCAGCTTATGTTAATAACAGCTGAATGCCAGGTTTTGCTGGGAAAAACTACAAGGTATGTAATTCAGGACGTTTTCAAATGGTTTCCATAGTGCTTATAAAAAAAAACAATCCAAATCAACAACGCAAACACATAATAGCATTTAATGGCCTTGTTTTATTGTTAGATTAGACAAATCAATTCATTTATTACTGAAATAACTAATATGATTACAACATCCAGAAAACAGACTCATTCAGTAAAGACGATTTTCTTTACGAGGGACCATGATACAACGATGATCCATGCAGTCCTGAACCATGCTGATCACCCGAGCCCAGCATACCATGCAAGAGACATGACACATGATGGTTGGGCCTTCAACTAGGCAGCAGAATCAGCACCGCTGCCTGCCACCACAGCATTCTGCCACAGAGTAAGGATTTCTGAGGACCACTCTCCTCCAAGTGCTGTTGCTGATTGGCATGATCCACCAATGATGAAACTGACATCTAAGATCCTCTAGCATTAAGCTCTCTGATTTGCTTATTTGCTCTAATACACAGTGTAAAGTTCAGTATCTGACATCATTCAGTAGTGCTTGAGACTTACATCCCCAGAAAGAGGACATCCACCAGAAAGAGGACACTTTTTAATGGAAATGGCACATTATTCCAGCATAAAACAGGCAACACTTCAGTATTTACGGACCTATATTCAGAGAAAGCATCCTGGGATTACTTGTACCCTTATACAAAGGTTGGTGCATATACCTGATGAGTACCGGCTAGTATATACAATTCATTATACCTGGTTATTATTATTTGTCCCCGGAAGTTTCCCCCGTATCACTCTGAGATTAAGGGAAATTATATTTTAAAAGTAACTTCCTCATTATGCTCCATAAAGTTTTCTTACCATGGTCACGTGATCATAAAATTTTATATATATATATATATATATATATATATATGTAAACAGCCACTTGAAATTATTACATATTTTTATCATTGGATTCATACAAATTGCACAAATTTGCGCACATTTTGGCAAATTCAGTGATTTGTACGAAGGCATGAAAATGAGGCCAGGCTTTCCTCCTCATGGCTCTGTGTTTGTTAGGCCGCGCCCCCTTCCTCTTCCAACTTTATGTCTAAGTTAACCCCTCCTCTTCCTGCAGGCTTTGACTATATTAACCAGCTAGTTCAGTTGCTGGTTGCCCTTTCGTGGTTCCAGACCTGTGAGTGCTTCCTTCCTTCCAGTGTTTGATTCTTGTGTATGACCCGGCCTGTCTGACTCCCATTCTGGTGCTGACTCCTGTCTGCTTTTGGACTACGTGGATTTCTGGACTCCTGACCTTGGCTCGTATGACTACCCATTCTGGCTCCTGACCTTGGCTTGTTCTACGACCACCCGCTTGTCTTATGTTTTGGATTCTTGTTATTATTTTATTTTAATAAGCATTTTGACCAGTACCTTTTTGCCTCCGTCCTAATTCACTGGTACCCTGACACCCACAAAGCGAACAAAAACAAACTAGAAAGCTTTGAATTTTCGTCTGAAATTCTTTATCCTTTTCACTCACATTCTCTTGGATCCTCACTCACTCTCTCACACTTTCATTTTGGTTCACTCTCTTATGCTTTCTAAATGTTTTCTTACTTTCTCTGCTGTCCACTTCCGCTTCTGCCGACCACTTCTGTATCTTCTTGCTCTCTCTTTCATCTTCTATCTTCATCCGCATCTCCGCGGCCATAACCTTTAGAAGAGAGTGAATTTGGGCACCGGGCAATACATTTTGTTCCTGAATTAAAAATGCCCCCCACCGATTTTTATCCAAACCAAATGGGTAGGGAAAGAAATTCATCCCCAGAAAATGAATGGGCCAAAAAACGAACCAAAAACCAAGTCTAGTATATTCCATCAATAAAAAAACAACATACCAACGATGTTGAAAGTGAGAAATAGTACTTATTTAAGCAAAATCACCAAAATTCAGTAAAGTAAGCTGAACATGACACAACTTTACCTTGCATCTATGTATACACATTCTGTCTTGATGGAGCACAACATAATGTTACCAGCTAGGTTTAACTTATTAGTTATATTTGCATTTCTGGTCTATTCTTTTAGGAGAAGCCTGGGGCATAAGGTAAAAGATGGGACTCCATGAGGTTGGTGTTGACATTTGTAATTGTTAATGAGTGTTGCCCAACCTATGTCGTACTTGGCATACTATGTTTTTATATTGGATAACACTGCCCATAAACCTTCAGATAATGCCATCTAGTGGTCATTGCTTCATGCACTGTTAGCTGACCCTTAAACACCACTGTATAGACAACAAAAA
Organism: Spea bombifrons; assembly: GCF_027358695.1. NCBI lineage: Eukaryota > Metazoa > Chordata > Amphibia > Anura > Pelobatidae > Spea > Spea bombifrons. The sequence continues at coordinate 18,737,802 of NC_071090.1, read as the reverse complement.
ATTGTTTGTATTTGACCTGTGATATTTCAATGCAATTAGTGTCCTCTGATGATGTCCAGTGATAAGTGGACCATTGTATGGCCATTTTGTCGTCAATTGTCAAGCTTGGATCCACACATCAGCTAGGTGCTTACTTGTAGAACTTTAACCTCTATGGTAGAAGGCCCTTGATGGAAAATTGAGGTGGATATGGACTCTTTTGTGGTGTGTGAGTAAGGTACCAAAGACGGGTCTCTCTTGTCTTGCTTTTTTTCACATTGCTCTGTAGTATCTGTTACTGAAGACGATGGGCCATGATGCCATAACCCTACTCCCTCAGTTATTACTATAGTGGTAAAGAAAAGGAACAAGTAAAAATAAAAAAGTACCCAAAGAGGCACACTTCCCATTGCTTCTTGACTCGATCCTGACTCAGGTAGCAGCAAGGATTACAGGAGCTCTGGGCTCCTTGCAATCGCTGTGTCATCTAGTGTGACCCCTTTATTTATACCTGTTACAGCTGGAATGCCTTCGTCACCTCTTCTCTCCCTGAAAGAGAAAACTCATATTATATTATGCCGAGATATATTGTTCACTTGTTTGCAAAAAAAAAATTATGTGTAAGTGCGACATGCACACTCTCACATACTAACATAGAAATGGCAAATATGACAAGTCAAGATGTGTAACCTACAGTAGCTGTCTTAATTCCTTTTATCCAACACCAATTTGCCTGGTTTCTCAAGGAGTAATAACGAGCATCTACCAGAAGACCTCTTGTTAGAGGAGATATCATTAACATCTCAAACAAGGCCACAAGTGAGTGCCACAGCCATAGCATGTGAATTGCCTGTCAGGTAGCAGATAATTAGGGAATAGTGCCAGGTATGATGAATCAAGACTGGTTATGGGACTTCTCCACTTCAAACTGCTCGGCACCGCAAGACACGAGCAAATATTATAGCAAGTGCAAGAGGTGAAAGATGCAGTGAAGATGAACAGAGAAAGAAACAGATTGGCATGTGAAAGGAAGGTTTTAACAGCTCTTTAATGAGCACAAAAAGATGGCAATGCACTTGCTATAACTTACCTCTCCACAGGTATCAGGAGAAAAAGAGAAGTAGTCATTGATAATACAAATAAAAGTCTATCTTTAGTTTTCTTTATTTTTTCTTGCAAGTCACCAATCATATCTGCACATGACGCCTGTAGTGATATTTAATTTTTTTTTTATTAAACAGAAAATAATTGTATTTTTGTCTGTTTCCTTACACAATTTCACAAGTAGCAGATGCTGAACATTATATTTATTTATATAGCACCAGCAGATTTCATGAATATATTTAACAAAGACGATTTAAAATTGCCAATAACTTGAACGCAAATTAAGACATACTGGTAGAAAAGGAGACCCTGCTCTTGCGAGGTTGCGATTGTGTAGTTGAGATAGAAATAAGAGTATGTTATTCAATATAGGGACTTAAAGGTACTGTTTTACTTGGACAAAACATCTAGTAATAAAAACCTTAGCAGACCTGCCAAGTTTTTTGCTCTGAAGGCTTAGCCACATAAAAATACAAACTTTTAGTGCCTTAGAATTACTACAATAATTCTTATTAGAGTTGTTAGTGGAAAGGTTATGGAGATTGAGAATTATGTTTCTAATGCTTCATTTAGTAACAAAAGTGTTAAATTCAGCAAATAGAAAAAATGCACACATGTAGTGCAAAATTTTTATTTTTTGTGTTCCAGGAAAATAATAAAAAGTAAAATAAACAATGTATATTAGCCGCATGCTAGGTTTTTATGCTCACTGGATCGGGTGTGTGGTGGTGCGTACTGGCCTTTGCCTGATGCACCAGATGGCCAGTTTGGACCTGCTCATGGGATTATGGGGGATGGTTATAGGGATGTGTTGCAAAACTGCTAACAGGGCTACAAAAATACTTTATAACAACTATGAATAAAAAATAAACAGCAACAATGTAAAACAATAATACAGTAAGAGGCATATTTCAGCAGGAAAAACACATTAACAAGACTGGTTTCTGTTATAGGCACGTACAACACATACCGTACCGCCTGATTATAAGATGCACCCGATTATAGGCCGCACCCTGATAGTTTGGTGCTATTTAAAAGAAAAAATTATTTCCAAAGAAAAAAAATACACATTGGTGGAATGGTAAAACATTATTTTATGTAATGAACAGCAAAACATTATTTTAAAATTTTTGGTATCTATTATGCAGTTAGTTAGCATATGTTATATACAAACAGAAATTTGAAAATCCAATAGCTGTTTTAAGGCCCCCTCCTTAATTCATAATGCACCTTACATAGATATGACACTCTGCTCCCCAGATAAGCCACTCTGCCCCCCCAACTTACCAATGTATCCCTAGATTCCCTGGTGTCTAGTGGGGACAGCCAGTGGACTTCTGCACGATGCCCGTAGACAACCTCTGCTGCTGCTCGCCACTTTAGCCGGGGCTTATATGCTGGCCACGACGGAAGTGCCGGCAGCAGCAAAGGTTTTCTGCAGCGAGGATCCAGGTCCCCTGCAGCGCTGCCAGAGATCCTCCTCTCTGGCAGCCGGTGAAAGTCTGCGCGATGCGCTCAGACAACCTCCGCTGCTGGACAGTAGTTCCACCGGGGCTTCATGCAGGAGCACCGGAAGGTCATGTGCCTGCAGCAGGGGGGGTTGTCTTCATCACACAGATGTCTACCGGCTGCCAGAGAGGAGGATGCAGAGGAGGATTCTTTTTATAAAAAGAATGTAAAAATATATATTATATTTAATATTGCCTTATCAACCAAATAATGTCAAACAAGCAGTATAATACATAATTTTCATTTACCAAAAAAGCAACACATTTTATATTTTAGGTTCAGATGTTCCTATCCAATTGAGCAACTCCATCTCTATAAATTTGGGAATAAGTAGTGTTAGTAAAAAAATAATGTACTATATATATATATCTGTCTTTAATGTGGGGCATCTATAGGCTGGCATATGGGCACCTACATTACCCCTCACACGGTAGGGAAGCTAAACATTGGCATATGATGTCATATGCCATGGTAAATCTTCACTACATCACAAGGAGGGCATGCAGTAGCACTGCAACAGCACAAACCTCAATTTATTTCAAAGCTCATTGAGCTGATCAGAGGATCTCTGATCCTCTGATCAGCTCAATGATCAGAGGATCAGAGATCCTCTGATCATAGGATCTCTCCAACCAGCCCATGGACATCATTGCCTGGAAAATAATGGCGCTGATACGCATGACAGAGGGAGAGCTCCATTTGCCCAGGGCCCACTAACCTTGGGGGGTCCATTGGCAGTCATACTGCCGGTTTGGGGCTAGGGTGACCACATGTCCTGGATTGCCCAGGACAGTCCCGCAATGGTACTTTAAGTCCCGGGCCGCCTCAATGAGGAGTCTGAGTGAAGGAGGTCTCAGCCATCAGTGTATGTAGTGGAGGGAATAGAGACTGGTAGTGGGGTGAACAGGGCTAGTGGGCCCTCCTCTACAAGCCCCCCTGCCCCTCCACTATAAGCCCCTGCCTGCCCCCCCCACTACAAGCCCTGTCCCCCCACCTACAGCCCCTGTACTCTCCACTACAGCACCTGCCCCCCTCAGGCCAAATGGATATTATATATTCTGGAGCTAAGGCTACAATAAATTGTATCTGAGCTCATGAATAGAGTTTTTAACAGGTGTCTTAATTGAGAATATCTTTACCTCCCAACAAGTCATAATTTCCATAAGGACTACGAATAGCACAATTTGGTTGCCACCATAAAAAAAAAATCAGTAGAAATGAATCTTGGCGATTGCCTAGTAGAGGGTTAATATTTCAAGAAGGGTCAGTTCATTTAGAAAATTCCCAAGAATGCACTTGTCATGTATTCAGTAAGTTAAAGAGTAACACATAAGAGGTTTAATAATAATTCCAAACATCTTGCTTCACTGTGCTACCAGGGTTTTGCGAGCTTCAGAGAGAGATTCAATCATTTTTCTCCATTAGCCTGATACCCCCTAATCCGTACACATAAATAAGAATATTAATAGAATTTCCGACATCTCTCATGTGTTCGCACGGCATATACGGCTTTGGGTGATGGAATTCCATTTCCCAGTATAATTTTCATGATATATTCATAGGTAGATTAAATATAAGTGTAGTTATTTACGTAGCAATGAAAACAAATCTTCTGTTTCTATAATGAAAAGACTTGCAGCAGATTACTGGTCCATACTAAGCAAAGGGGGTTAAGTGGGTACTAGGCTACAGAATGGGCACCGAGATGCGGATCATGAGTATGCATGAAATCTTTTACTTTGGAGTTGGTGATTTTGATCATGTTCGAGCTGGGGAATAGAGGCATACATTCATTATGCAAAGCATAACGTCAGCTAGGCCTGATCTGGCAGTGACTTGTAGCATCCAATTAATAGCGCTTCACATCTGTTAAACAGTAAAATAAATGCTTTTGGTGTAAAGGTAATTGCTGTAAATTAGGCAGCCACAAGAGGCCACGCCTTTTTCATGTGGTAGCGCTGTAGAAAACCATAAGTTGCTTAATTTGCAAGTTTTTTAATGTATGATAGACGACATCCCACTGAAGAACAGATAAAGAGACACGTAAATGATATACTTTTCAGAATTCTCTATTTAAAGGAAATCACTTTCACTTTAAAGAAAAACCTGTGAAGAAAAGTTCTGATCCTATTTGAGAAGCAAAAGGAGACATCATATCATGTTCCTTCTATAGGATAGGCAGCTGTTTACATTCAGAGGGCCTTTCATCTAAGGAATGCCCCATGTTTGTCCTATTTTAATAAGCAAAACGTGCTTGCTGTTGGCAACAATCTCAATAAACGTGACTTGTATCTGGACGGCAAATAGTCAGGTCATACGGTAGGTTGGAATATATGACAGGGGAAAATCTGGGACGGTTGGCAGCTATGTAAATGAAAACTTTCAGACATCTAAACAGAGATGCATAGAAACCAGAGAATTCCTTGAGGTACACTGGCGTTGAGGTCTCCTCTTCCACCTTGAAGTACGAACTGGAAAAGGGTAAAGTTGGCCTGGGAATAAGCCATATCAGCCATTTATTCCTGGACATATGGAATTTTGACATCTTGCTGTCGACCACCTGGAGTGTGATCCTTGACCTGCAGCTACTGGTTGTTTAGATAACCAGCATTATGGCTGCCATGGCAGGCTGTGCAAAAAGATGAGCCACGTAGAATTTAAGGGCTGCCTCCTAGTCCTCCTCTTCCCTCCATGACGCAATATCGTTCATATGTACTATTTAGTGGGACTGCCTGTACCATATGTATGCATACAGAGTGCTTGCATAAGGCATATGCTTGCAGAGGAATGAGAAGAAATGGACTTGTCCCGTGTCCAGTTCTACCCCTGTTAGTAGATCTGTAATGTCATGTGAACTCCAGTGTCCCAATGGACATTTAAATGTGGTAAGTATGCAACAGCCGCCTCTGTGTTTAGTGTAATGAATTATGCAAGAAGGCATGTCAAATCTTTTTTTATTTTGTTTTATACTTGAAAAGGGGATTAACACAATTAAAGTGAAAAAGAAATGCAGATAAAATAAGGTTTTTAAGATTATGCAGTATTCCAGATTTCATTCTAAACTATTACTGTCTTGTGTGCTATTTCAAGAAAACATTGTCATTCTTACTAACACTCTTTAAAATCCCCTCTAGCTGGCATATTCTACATGTGTACGAAAATACTATGTATTATGTATTACTGTTCTGTCACCATTATGAGTGAGTACTAATAATACACACTTTAATATAGTTTTTATTCTAAATTTAAATCACTGCAAAGAGGAATGTTCAGATGGAAAAAGAGACCTCTGAGGTTGCAAACAGCATACTTAACTTTACATCATTTTCTCTTACCTTAATAATAGGTATCAGTTTCCACTATGGTCTTGGGCAATGCATCGGTGATATATTAAAATTGAGAAGGTTTTTTAATTTACCCAATGCTTTGCTTTTATGGGATAAGGCCATGCTATTTTACATTATAAACAGGTTAAATGAGCATACCTTAATTTAAAAAAGGAGGGAGATGGGGATAATGAACAAGACAGTCATGAGCAGATGGAGAAGGAGAAAGGCCATATGACATCAACGGAAAAAAACCCTTTATGGCCATGTAATTCTGCAGGTATAGTTTTCAATTGGAGAACACTTAGAGGCAAATTATTTTATACCCTGAGTCATTTAATGTAATAATCAGCTATATAACCTTTGCTCCAGGCAAATTGGGAGTCTGGACTTGGGTCATCCACTTCTTAAGTACAGCTTTGGACCAAAACTGGGCCAGGTGTTAAGCTCCAGCTCACACAAGCTCATCCATCTACAATATTATAGGTATGTAAAAATCAACTACTCATGGAACAAAATGTTTATTTGGTGTGTGCATTGGGCAGCCACATACAATAAAGGTTAAACTGCGCTGTCTGTGCCGATCTCCATTGGGTAACATGGAGAGGACAGTCACTTCTCCGATTGGTTAACCTGTGAAATAATCTGCCTCTCCTGATTTGTGGTTGTTTTGGCGATAATGAAAAAAGCAGTGGACAGTTTTTTGATCAACTTTTATATGTCATTCTATCAAAACTAGATTAAACAGTAATACAAAGTCAGTCCACAACCCATTTAAAACAAGTTTAGCCAAGGCTGGAGCACACTGTGGGTACAAGCTGAATTTAAGATGGCTGACGCACACTGGAGGCAGGGCCGGATTAAGAGCATCATGGGCCTGGTGCTGAGGATTTTGGTGGCCATTTTATGGAAATAAATAAAATAGACAGAATCTTAACAACAGGAAACAGACAACCAAATACACACTAGGACAGGCTGTGCCACACTGGCACCCAAACACACACACCAGGACAGGCTCTACCACACCGACACCCAAACACACAAACCAGGACACGCTCTGCCACACTGACACCCAAACACACACACCAGGACAGGCTCTGCCACACTCAGGATGCATAACATGTATTGATGTCACAGCCACCCCCCCTTTAGTATTAATGTACCCCCCAAACCCTTGTTTATTGCCCCATGTGTATTTGTGCCCCTAGCCATCTCACTTTGTGCATTTTTGCCCCCACACCCTTGTGTATTGATTTTAATGTAATGCCCCCAGCCAGCCTCCCTTCCTTGTGTATTGATGCCCCCACCCCCTTTTGTACTGGTTAATGTAATGCCCCCACACCCATGTGTAAACAGCCAACCCCCCCTTTTTGTATTGATTCATGTGATGCCCCAACCACCCTGTCGTGTACTTATAACCCTCAGCCGCCCCTATTTTGTATTATTTAATTGTTGCCCCAAGGCAGCCTCCCTTTGAATATGGGTCCCCTTCCATCTATCTTTTTTGCTGGCTTTCTTCCCCTGCAGACTGCTCTCCTCTCTTCCGTGTGAGCCCGCCTCCTCGAGCTTCACATCACATCTCACTGGGGGACATGGTGCCTGCATGCCAGCCGCTTCAAAATCATTAAGCGGTCGGCGGAGGCCAGTGGGCCACATTTGGCCCACGGACCGCACGTTGGACGCCACTGCCTTAAAGGAACCTAAATTACCATCCTTAATGCATGAATAATAACTGATGACTCCAGTGTGTTTATGAGTTTATAGCTACAGCTGGCCGTATAGGCAGAGATGGACCTAGTCTAGAGAGGGTAGATTGTCATTTCTGTAGGCAGAGGAAGAAAAGGGGTGTGCTGCTTAACGCTAGGACTGTTTACTACTGCACTATTTATAAATATATATATATATATATATATATATATATAGATATATGCATATATATATATATATATATATATATATATATATATATATATATATATATACATATATCTATATATATATATATATGTGTGTGTGTGTGTGTGTGTTTGTGTGTATATTCTGCCAATTTCTGACCCTGTCCCCCTCCATATAGTGCATGTCTCTTCAATATTTTGGAAGGTTATTGGCGGGGGCACCAATAGTTTTTGTACCTTTTGACACTAGGATATCAAATAAACCAGTCCACTAAAATAATAGTGAAAATCCCCATCTCAAGAGAAAAAGTGTTGAACATCAATTAGTCCCTCTTCCAGATAAGACATACACTTCTAGGCCAGCACTCATTACTAAATCATTACAATTGATTTTTTAATGCAGAATTAACATTTTCTATAAGCTTATTTCAAACTTGGTTGCAGTTCAAATTGAAGATATGATGGTATAAAATGAGAATACATTCCCCGGTGGCTACCTAAATCTATAGTTTATTTGGAAAATTCCATTCAGGCTAAGTGAATATCCTTAATTTTTTTGTTAAAATATCTGTTTACAGAGAGGCTTGCAGATTTGCCAGACAAGCTATAATCGGCTTTTCAGTGTGATTGTTGTTTCTGTATCAAGCAATCACTAACAAATGAGCGACAGGCAGAAAACACCATTTATATCTCCCATTTTTTTTTTCCATTTGCCAATTTCAGATATTAACTTTTGATCCAGAGGTCTTACAGCAAAACTTGTCTTCCCACACAAAGTTATATAATCTCCTAAATATTTAATTAATTTATGGCCATATTTACTAAGCAGTATTCTTATAAAGTATATCAGCTTCTACTGACACAAAAAAAACTTGATGGATCAAAGAGGTCAAATCTTTCCTTAAGATTAGCAAACTATTATTTTAAAGTTATTTGAGTAAAGCTAAGGCTAGTAAATTGGGTGAGTACAAAAGAATTATAAGGTAAACTAGAAAATGATTATATCCTACCAATAGTCCTATACTACACTGTATTACCAACAAGTAGTTAGTCTGTACTGAAAGTTAGTATAGCATTGTTAAGTTTATGTTCACATGGACCATTTAGGAAAAATGTATTCATCATATGCGCTAGGCAGGGAGGCAAGACCAGCTTCACTCAGACGCACTACACAGAGCTGCCTGGCTCTGCCACATTAAGTTTGATCATACTTTAGGCCATCATCAGGCTAGAGTTTCATGGTGCCAGATGGCAGATGGGCTCAATCCTGATCCCGACCACTACAGTGTAGAAACCATAGGAAAGATGGATCCATCAGTGCCTGCTAAGAAGGTAGGACATCTGTTAGGGTTTCACCCTGCGGGCCTGGATTCCTGGGGTGTTTATTATTCCAGGCATAATGTCTATTTGCAGTCTCTAGAGGTCACCTGTCAGAATGAAAGAACCATGTATGCCAGTCTCCAGATTCAACTTAATCTTCTGTAATCTTCTGGTTCTGACCCGACTTGCCTGACTATGTCTTCTCTACCTGTGAGTTCCTGTCATGTGCCCTATCCGAGTCTGAGGTGCCTGTCTTAGTCCTGAGGACTACAGCTGTGTCTCTGCTGCATGCCCTGCCAGAGGACTCCAAGTGTCTTCCCTGAGCCCTGTTCATGTGGGCTCTCCATTCACAGTTTCTTATCCGTGTGGGCTATCCAGCCACAGCGTCCTGTCCAGAGACTTTCCAACCCATGTGTTTACCTACCGCCTGTATCCTGTTTGTGCTTTGTTCTGCTGTTTAAACCAATGCTGGTATACTTCTGTTTAGCCAGCATACCTGAAAATAGACTTTTTATTGTAATGCAGGTCTGTATGCAGGGCTGGCCTTTGGGGTGTGCGACCTGTGCGACTGCACAGGGCGCCACACTCCAGGGGGCGCCGCCGCGGGGTCTGCCGCCGCCGCAGGGTCCGCCGCCGCCGCACGGTCCGACGCCGCCGCGGGGTCCGCTGCCGCCAGTAGCGTACCTAGCGGGGGGCGGTCCGCACTGGGTACCGCTCATCAGGGGGGCACCCGGCAACCCTCCAGAGACGGACAGTAATGTCCGCCGCTGGAGGAGCAGGCTCGCAAGGGAGCGGTATCGGAGGTCTTTAACAGACCTCCGGCTCCCTTGAGTGATTTTAAGCCGGTTCAAGGATCTCCCTTGAACCCGGCTTAAAATCACTCAAGGGAGCCGGAGGTCTGTTAAAGACCTCCGATACCGCTCCCTTGTGATCCGCGCGGCAACAGCTGCTGTGCGCCGGGGTTTGTTTTCAGATCGCGGCGCACTACACTGAAGCCGCGCCCACCGCTGTCCGTGCCCTCTGACCCGGAAGAAGATAGAAGAACTGAAGAAGAGGAGCGAAGAGAAGGAAAATGAGCTGTAAGGAGAAAAGAGGAAAGGTAGGAAAGCATTCAGTGAGAGTGAGAATGAGAGTGAGAGTGGATTGGTATATGTGTGGATTGGTGTATGTGTGGATTGGTGTATGTGTGGATTGGTGAATGTGTGTTGATTGGTATGTGTGTGGATTGGTATATGTGTGGATTGGTATGTGTGTGGATTGGTATGTGTGTGGATTGGTATATATGTGTGGATTGGTATATGTGTGGATTAGTGTATGTGTGGATTAGTGTATGTGTGGATTAGTGTATGTGTGGATTAGTGTATGTGTGGATTAGTGTATATGTGTGGATTGGTATATGTGTGGATTAGTGTGTGTGGATTGGTATGTGTGTGGATTGGTATGTGTGTGGATTGGTATGTGTGTGGATTGGTATATGTGTGGATTGGTATATGTGTGGATTAGTATGTGTGGATTGGTATGTGTGTGGATTGGTATATATGTGTGGATTAGTGGATTGGTGTATACGTGTGGATTGGTATACGTGTGGATTGGTATATATGTGTGGATTGGTATATACGTGTGGATTGGTATACGTGTGGATTAGTATATGTGTCGATTGGTAAGTGTGTGAGAGTGATGGGTGTTATGCTGTACCATTCCCAATGTCTTTTTCATGATCTAATTATGCTCTAAAAGTACATCATAACTCCCATCACTCTATACTGTTCCATACAGTGGCAGAGCTGGGAGGCAGAGGCCTTGCACCCCCACCGCAGGGCTCCTGAAAGGTAAGTGAACTTCAAAGAGGGAAGGGGTAGATAGTTAGGAGGGGGTAGATAGGGAGAAGGGAGTGAGACAGGGGAAAGAGGGTAGATAGGGAGAAGGGTGTGAGAAGGGGTAGATAGGGCAGAAGGGAGTGAGAAGGGGTAGATAGGGCAATCATGCTCATATCATGCCAAGTCTGCGAGTACATCCTGGAATCTGGGTATGCCTGGGCATGATAGGAATGTGATTGCTGTTAATCATATATATATATATATATATATAATATTGTTATTTAATTGTTTTGTCCTATTTTGGTGTGTTACTTACTTTAAATAAAAGTGTTTTTTTATGGTGTGGGGGGGTCATATTCCGTTTTGGCCAGGTAAATGCTGCACTTTCGGTTTCAGTCCAGGATTCGTTTCGGTGCATCCCTACTACTAAGCCAGACAATGAAGTGGTAGGCATACACCACATCAATGTTTGGCGTAGTATATAGTGATTGGGGTTTTGTTACAAGTTTTTATTCCTTTCTTTTTTTGGGATGGGGGGGCGCCAGAGGAGTAGTCCGCACAGGGCGCCAGAACACCTAAGGCCGGCTCTGTCTGTATGTGACTCTCTTCGCTCCGTTACACTTACCAGTCTGCCGCCATGCATCACAGGGTACAGCCAGAGCCCCATGTATCCCCTGAAACTGGGCTCCTACCAACCTGCTTACCTGTGTCGTAACAGCATCAGTTAACTAAATCCTCCTTCTTAATGTGCCAGGGAACTTTTCCAAAGAATAATGAATATTAGGAGTAATTTAATGGGATTTAATAGGATTGTGAATACCGCCTCCTGCGTGATAGATCTAAAGAAAAAAACAGTTGATCAGTTGAGGGGGGGCTGGCTACGGGATAGCCCCCCCCGAAAATCATTGTTAATATTGCCCATTTTAGAGTACATCTAACGAAAAAAACAGTTGCATCTCTTAAACTGACTACTGCATTCCCTTTGTTCTCCCCTGGCTAATCTTAACAATAAACTGGATATAGAAAATAAGAAGAAAATGGAATTTACAGAACTCAGCACTTTCAGCTAGTAGTAACCTATGAGCACCAGAATGATATGCAATCTTTTGAATTGTTTCGTTATTTTACTTTTAATTATACACACACAGGTTAACGAGATCCATCAGGCATTTGGTTTATCATCTTTTTTACCAATGAATTCTAGGAAGATGTGCCCAATCAGCCCAAAGATAATTAAACTTGAATGAATATCAAAAATACTGCTTCCAAAAGAACATATTCTAGGCTACTTAAGATAAAACATAAATACTTAGCGACACATTTAGCAGAAGTGCACTGGCACTGAAGCTGATTTTCATTTTGAGTATAAAAATGTTATACAGCATTTTAAAAATGCATTTAAATCATACATGGCATTTATCACCTACATAATATCGTGAAACAAACGTTGGACAGAGTTGCAGGATGGGTATTCTTGAAATAAAAAGCCATTTTATAGATCTGAAGGATATCCTTTAGTGGCCAGATTAAACCTTAGCGCATAAAACATATTAAGGGTTTTGACTATAATCCTGCAAATTTTCTTTATATTATATTAACAGTTTTTATATGTAAGTACTTTGAGTTAAAATTTGCAGCCTGCTTAAAAACCACAATTCTATATTGTAAAATCTACAATACATAATCGATAGTATATAGTTTATGGGACACATTATGTCTTGGTTCCTGTTTACTGGGCAACTGCAATGACAGGTCATTTAGCCATATTAAAGAAAGAAGAATAAATTGTGAGCACTAAAAACCAAACCTGAAAATATGCACATAGAATAAACATTTGTCTTTTGTATTGTATTTTGACCAAAGAACACCATCCAAGTTTTCTGGTTTTTAATGGGAGAGTCCAGATTTTTAGGCAATATCCTACTTTCCAGCAAACCAGCCCCACTGTTCCACTTGTGTGGGAAGTGGGGATCATAGTCTGGTTGGGGAGATCCTCTGAAGCAGCACAGACTTCCACTGCAGCTCCCATCACACCTATTCTATGTATGACCATGCCCCTCTCTGCCCGTTCCAGTGTCCCAATTTGGACACCTAAAATGTTGAGGGAATGTACAAGCTCACCTGCCATCTCAAGCCACCAATGGGAGGTAAGAAAAATGGTGTTATTAGCTAAAAAGGTAAATACAATGTCTGGAGTTGCAGATCAAGTCAAATGCCTAATTTAATTAACCCTTTATAGGCAGCTCAAAAAAGAGGGGTCGATATTCTACAACCAAAGGACAATTATATCCTACAACCAAAGGGTTGTACAACGTACACGGTTAGAAACAAGGATACTTTTGATCTATACTAAATCCCAAGTTATTGAGCAACAACCTGAAATTTAGCCAAATTTAACAAAGAAGAACAAATTACTAACATACAAATTCAAACCTGCAAAAGTATACATTAAATAAACATGAGGCTTTAATACCATGTTTGGCACACAAGTTCGACTACCACATCATTGCATCCCATAAGAACAAAGCATCTTCACAATTCAGCAGAGGAGCTGGAACTGAATCTTTAAAACTGTTTTGATCTCATATTTAGGATTACTGTTTGTTTTATATAACAAAACTTTTTGTCATTTGGATTTTTGGATGTTTTCCTAAATTCGAAATTGCTAATAAAATATTGTTTTGAACCCAAATAAGACACAGGAATAGTTTCATTACAACAAGCTTATTTTAATTTTATAATCATTTTGCCTAGAAATCTGGTGAATTTCACGGTTCGTATTCCGGATACATCTAGGATTTTACATTTGAATTTAGTATCTGACTTCAGTTCCAGGCATTTCAGCATTTGGACAGCGACTTTAGTGTCAGACTACATTCCATAGCATTTATCTACATTGTAAAAACATCATTTCGCATACACAAACATTTGGTATTTGATTGTGACTAAATTGTTGTGCTCACAGCCCATAGCACATGGCTTCCAAGTTATCTAGTTATGTTTTAGGTCCTCAGGTAAATTGCAAGTGGAAAATCCTGCTTCGGTTAACGGTTATAAACAGCTAGAATACTACATATAAAATAGTTTCAGTACATAAGATGTTACGGTAGATTACATTGTCCAGAATTAGTTTAGATTGATGGTCCATTGTAGTCATAGGACGGTATGTAGAGTTGCATAAGGTCTTGAAAAGCTATGTAACTCTAAATTTTGTTAAGAGGTCAATGTTAGAGTTTTATGCGAAATCCCAAATTTATGATGATTCAAGAGGGGGCACAGCAAAAAAAATTAAGTGTAAAATCACTCTGTTCCCCCAATTAATTTTACGCTACTTGTAATTTCAGCCAATATTGTATTTATTTGATTTGAAAGGGCCCAAAAGGCCATAATGATACAGAAGGAGAAGAGGGCCCTGCTCTTACAAGCTTACAAGGGGGAATGAGACAGAAGGTTAGGGACTGCTTGGGTGAGTATGACAGAAGGAGCTAGAGAGTTCCAGAAAACAGGTACAGTCAAGGTAAACATAGAATTGAAAACATAGACTTTGACATCAGATAACCATTCAGCCCATCTAGTCTGTCCATTATGCAAGATACATGAGAAAAAATGATAACAGCTAAAGAAAGAGGCAAGTCATGGGTTGTTAGGAGCTAAGATAGGGAATGCAGTGTTTTTAGGGATCTATATATAAAGGATCCACCTCCTCTAGGATACATATAATATGCCTATTTTATATAAATGTGAGACTGAGTAATGAATTACTTTTAAGTAGCTTAACTTCCATATACCCCCAGCAAGAAACTCACATGTTTAGCTAAGTGTATAGTTTTTGTGTTCTAAATATATCTTATCAACACATACTTGCAGCAAAAAAAAACAAAAAAAACTTGCCACAAATCAGTAGTGGTAAAGGAGTTATCTTCATGTGTTAACATTTTAATACTGTCCAGAGATTTCAAATACTGTAATACCAGATGGGCACATTTTTTGCAGAGAAGTTTGCCTTTGCCAGCATGCACCTGACCGCATCTTTGACTCAAAATCCAAGTGTATGTGAGTTGGCAGAAAGAATAGTGCACTAGCACTCACATATTCACCACTGCCACCTTGCTCGCATCTGTACCACCTTGCTTGTACCAACTCGAACTACGGCACAGCAACTGGGAGATTTATTCATCCCCAAGTTGCTTGTGAGTTGCAAATGTAAATTGGTACAAAGTTACAATTCAAAAATGTCACTTTCACATCCACAGTATAAGTATGTATAAACGCTGGTGATTCAATTTTTCATATCTTTATGGTACAAGCACAGTTCTAGACTTGTAGTACCACACTGTCTCAACTTTAGTAAGCACACAAACACTTTGGGTTGCTTGTATAAAATGATATAGCATAATCCGCGCTGGCTGTCTTAATTTTGTTTTAATTTAGTGAATTTAAATAAATGATATACAATGAACCTATTGTGCTATTTTATCTGGAAATAATAAATTCAGTATTAATCAGGGTTGGCGATATAATGCTTTTATAAACATCTGGGTGTTGATAGAATCCCATCATCCATAATCCTTATCAGCGGCGTGAGATGTACTGTATTCATTCAGGCAGTGATTTTATCTGTGTCTGGCTAGAATTTTACTTCTCCTCAGTCTTTATGTGGGTGGCAATCCCCGTAACAGGATCCTGGCACCTTGATGAATGGGGTGTGGAATTTGGCGAGATAATTAAAGAGTTGACTTGCACACTCTGGCTGATAACAAATGATGTGTCGGCTGTTTTTCCTTTCTTTTTTCCCTCCTTGGTTCCTTGAATTGGATTTCAAAAGATTAATGGATTTACCATTCATATCTCAACAATCCCTACCTTCCTATTACCTGATTCTGCACCTAGCCTCACCATGCATATATCAGCCCCATTAGTCATAAGGGTATAAGAATAGAAGGTTAACGAAAGAAAGAAAACCACAACATTATTTTTCTCTACCGCTGAATGATATATCTTTCATTATAAGGGAGGTGTGGACAAAGTCAGGTCTTACAGAACATACCATTTAAGAGTGCACATAATTTACTGCAATAACCTTATCGATAAAACCCTCAATTTTATGTACAATGAATGATAATATAATGATGATTATAGTATATGAATAAAATAATAAAAATGCAGAGCCAATAATAAAGACTTAATCTAAATAAACCTTTTTCATAAGTCAAAAGGAGAAACTTTTGCCTAATTAAACTTACATATTTTTTAACTATACCTTATGCACCGATTTTGGTTTTTGCCCTTGTAGCAAAATTGATATTTTTTTTCTATTGAAAAAGAAACAAAATCTACCCTTTTCTATTGTAAAATATTTACACTAATAATCAGGCAAAATAAAGAAAAACCCTTTCAAGTTTCAGGATGGTTTACAATGAAACCTTCAGAGCAAATAATAAAATGACATGTACTAAGCCTTATTTGCTTAACATTATTAGAATATGCGATTAATGATTCACGTTATTAAATGGAATACTACATTTTATATTCCTTATAAGCACCCGTTATGGCATGTTACATAAATCGTTCTCCCTGCGTGGAATATTAGAGCCTGTAGTGGGCCCTCAACTCCTATTGCGGTGAGCATCTCCTGCCACCGCATGCCCCTTAAACCTAGCCGCCTAACCTGAGCCTGCTTACAGGGAGATCAGCTTGCTATCTTTTCTGACTGAAGCCCATATTTCAGCCCAACATAGGTATGAATGGCACCCGATCCATATACAACAACTCGTGCCGCCTAGAGAGAATGGAAATAAAGAAGGGGCCACGTCAGCCATTAACCCATTTCACATGTTTCTAAGCCCCTTTGGGCAAAGAGCAGAGTCACCCATTGTGCTTAAAGATACTAGAAACCTCTTCCAGTCTGATCTTTCTTGGAACATCATATATACAGAACAACCAAATCTTCCCGCTTTGCTGAAAGATAACCTCATGTACCATAGGACAGTCATAGCCCCCCAAGCACCTACCGAATGACCTCCCTAAGGGCATAATAAGACAGGCAAAGTTTAGCTTCCCTGCCAGAAACCTATTTTGCCCTGTTGACCCTCTGATACCTGAACTGCCAGCACCTGTCTTTAACTCCTTGCTTCAAATGAGTCCCAAGGGGGCCTTCAAAACAAACATATACCCCGCCCCTAGCCATGTCTGACATCTTATCCTGCTCACATTCCTTTTCTTCAGCCAGCTCCATAGACCCAGAAGACTGACCATTCTGTACTCGCTGGACATCCTATGTGGGACCAGTATCCTTCAAATATGCACCCCTCTGAACTGCGCTCAGCTATTCCCTGCAACCTCTGCAAGTTGCCCACCCTCTGTGACTCAGGCATGGAGAACAGTGCAGGTGTCAGGAGTCCACCCTGTCAGCCAGTACCCTGTAGGCTAATGAGCCGACCAGCTGCCTCTACTTACCTGGGTGTAACCCTTCTCACTCTGGAGCACCCAGCCCTAATCATTACATCTGGCTGAGCCTAGTTTCCTGGATTGAAACCTGCCTATTTAATCCAGTTTTGCCCTTCAGTCAGGGCCTTTGCATTATAGTTTGTGGACCATTTTGCTTTGGCCCTGCACCTGTAGGGTTCCTGGTTTCCTGCCTTCAGCCCTGCCAGTGGGCTTCCTACCTTGTGCCCTACCTAGTGGGCTTCCTGCCTTCAACCCTGCTAAGTGGTGGGGTCCCTGCCTTCAGCCCTGCCAAGTGGGGTTCCTGCCTTCAGCCCTGCCAAGTGGGCTTCCTGCCTTCAGCCCTGCCAAGTGGGCGTCCTGCCTTCAGCCCTGCCCAGTAGGCTTCCTACCTTGTGCCCTGCCCAGTGGGCTTCCTGCCATGCGCCCCTCCAGTGGGCTTCCTGCCGTGCGGCCCTCCTGTGGGCTTCCTGCTGTGCGTCCCTCCAGAGGGATTCCTGCCATATGTTCTTGCTAAGAGACTGTTTAACCTGTATTTGCTTGTCCTGCAAATATATACAATACCTAGCATTACCTGGAATTCTGCCTGTGGTGTGTTCCTTTGTGCCTGTCTGCCTTATCCTTCAGTTACCATGCGTTGCCGTGTGCAGACAGAACCCCAGGTATCCCCTGCAATGAGAATTCTACCCAACCTGATTACCTAGGCCCTGACAGCAGGTGTATCCAGGAGCTATTTCGATCTCTCTGGCAGCCTTAATAGAAGTGCCACCTCCTGCTACCATCTCTGGTTCCAGTTGCCCTGCCTGTTTCATCCTGGCCCCTGAACCTGGACCATTTCCCTGGTTAATTTTACTCCTAAAGTCTTGCCCTGCGGATCCCTTGTTTGTCTGATGATACCATGCGCACTGAATATCCAGCTGTGAGCCCCAGACAAAGCCCCTGAATGGTGAGAGGATACCCGCCTGCTCTGGTAGTGCCCTGCCTGAGACTGAGGAGATAAGGTAGCCAATTCACCCCCCACCACCACCACCATCACTCTCCAGGCTGGATCCCATCTTCCACTCCCGATCTGCTCCCTCTGCCGCTTCTGACAGGTATTACCAAGTGTCCTTCTTCTTGGCCCTCCTTCTTTGGAGGACCCTCTACTCCCTTTTATACGTCCTGAACGGGTAACCACTTCAGGGCTTAGCCTCACCAAAGACCTAGTTTGCCTGGCTTGCAGAAGCCTTGACATCACTCAAACAACTGGTACAGTAGTGGGGCCAGTCTCAAATGCTTCCAGTTCCTTCTGCAGCCATGCAGCTCTGTTTTGGATGGCAGATACCAGCATTGCCTCAAGACACAGATCCGCCGTCAGGTGTTTTAGCTTGATAATACAAATCTCACTACTATGCTCAATACATTTCCTTAAAATACAAAAACCCCTTCCCTTTTTAAATCCCTTTTGAACCGGGAAAGATCTTGCAGCAAGGGGACCACCTTTACCCCACTAAGCCCACTGTCACCCAGCCCTTCCATTGGTTGTCCCTACTTTTATTCCAACCTAGCCTGGCCCTGCTGACCCTCCATTGGCCGGCAATGTATTCATCCTATGTCTAAAGCTGGTAATGATGCCCCTCCTTTCATTGGGGTTAAGTCAGGGCTCACTTAACTCCTCTATAGTTTTTTTACTACCTGCCTCTACAACTGATGACCAAAGACATGATAATAATGCCAACCTACTGTGGAGTGAAAAAGCGGTAGCCAATTAGGAAAACTGTGTTCTCTATGAACATATCTGGAAACTCTCTGTGTAGGTTTATTCTTTCTCTGGACATGGAGCGGTGCTCACACCCATTTCACATCTACTGAAGGCTGTCTGGGCCTAGTCCTGCCCCTACATGCATTAAGAACCACCCTTCATAAAGCCACCACCCCAGAGGAGGGAGATCTCTGAGTAGCCTACCCGGGTGAGTTACGTGGTAGGCTTGTGAACATTTGCACAGAAATAGGTAAACAAACTTCTTTGAACACAAACTTTTT
The DNA here is from genome assembly GCF_027358695.1 of Spea bombifrons. Lineage (NCBI taxonomy): Eukaryota > Metazoa > Chordata > Amphibia > Anura > Pelobatidae > Spea > Spea bombifrons. The sequence goes on along the minus strand of NC_071090.1, from coordinate 18,718,386 downwards.
TCTTCGATGACCATGCAAGTCAATGGGAATTAGAGAAAAGACACAATTATTTAAAGTCATGTTTATTTTTCTACTTTCTTTACAATATTAGAAAATGGGATGTAAGAATACTAAATGCACTTAATTTGCTTTTCTTATTAGGAAAATAGTCTTCAAAATAATTTCCCTTCTCTTTTGAAATGTCTGTGTCAGGAACATGTATTTTAGGCATATTGTCTCTTTAAATATTTTCTTTCTACTTTTCCTTTAAGTTCACAGGTCCACTATTTAAGGTTGCCATGTCTGTGAACCTGTGCACTCTTAATGAGCTGACTACAACATGGTTCTTTTGCTCATGTGTCTCTCATATTCAACTTCTTATGTTGAAGTCTCAGAATAACAAGCTCGCCCCTGGATTAAGCCACAGTCTGAATGTATACAGTTTGAACTGCTTACTTACCCTTTATTCCCGGGTTTAACCTGCAAACTTCATTATCACTTTATACTCACCTGCTGAAACCGGTTTTACTCTGCTTCCACAACTACAGCCTGCCGCTTTGTTTCCATAAAGGACTTACCTTCCCCAGGAATCACAGATTTTGGTAACTAATTATGGATTTACTTTTTCTTTGCTTCTCACATTTTGGACTGATAGTCATGAACTTTATTTTCCCTTTGCTTAATTGGCAAGATAAACTTATATGGTGAAACAACCTATTTCGGTTAACAAGGACTGCTTCCTTTGTTTTATTTATCTCAGGATTATGCTCTGATTTAAACTGCCTGCTTTATTAAGAGCTTTGATAGTTTTTTTTCTGTTACCAATAAAAGTCACTGCAATCTAATACCCCATTTTCCTTCTTCGTTTAAGGGGAACAGGAGGGAATGTAACAATCTGCTTTCCTTCTCTTTATTTATTACTCATGTTTTATGGTTTTTTCCCCCCTAATATCTTTAAGAACGTTAATGAGTGACCTCTGCAGGGCCAGCACAAGCTTGTTAATTCAAAAGGGAAGAGTCAATCTAAGCCCTCTCTGTTGGTGTTCTGTGTTTGAGGTTTCCTTTATGTCTCTTCTTCTCTTCTGTTATTGACCCAACAGCCATGGTGTTAATGAGTTGTTAATCAGAACATAAACCATCAAGGTGGAAATCAAATTAGTTTACTTAACGTTTGGTCATAGCATCTATGCATATTAACCAATGCAGTGTTAGTGTTTTGTATGTAAACCATAACCACTGATCTTTGCACCATATAGAGACAAGTGGCCTAATTTCATATTCTTTGTAATGAAAAGATATATAACTACGGCAGAACCATACATGCAGGAATTAGTTTAAAAAAAGTGTTTAAGCCAAAATCCCATTTCACCTCTGCTATAGACCACAATAGGTTATTTTAACAAATATCTCACCACCGTGTGAAAATTGTGGTAAAGCAGGGATATTTACAGAAGTGTATATTTGTGAAGAGATGGCGATAGTGTGGATATGGCGGAGGTATCAGCACCATCAAAGAGCCTGGTTAAGTGGCCTATGCATCAGTATCCAGAGTATTTAACCGCTTAAGGACAATGGGCGTTCCCTAAACCCATTGAAAACAATGCATTTTGTTATTAAGGGGTTAATATGAATTGATAAGTGTCTTCAGGCTAAGTCATGAAAAGGCACAGTTGTAGATGGACGGATGATAAAGTGATGAACACTTTTATCTTAACACAGAGTTCCCCATAGGGAGAAGGTCGTGTAAAACACTATATAATCAATTTTCATATCAATTAATAATGGCCAACTATACTGTTTAATTAAAATATAGGTTGTTTGGACAGGTAATCAATCAGACTACCTAAACATTGTGTGTATAGTTTGATTATTTGTACTTCAAGCAACTCTTACCCAAACATTAAAAGGGTTTGGACATGTTATCATAACTTGGGATCACAAAATACTCTTCATGCTTTGACAATTAAGCTTTTAAGAGTATCAAGTACGTTTCTACTAAAATAACCCAGCTTCAACATCCTAACAGAAAATAAATATTAGTGTTTTTCTTTCTGCACCTCCCTTGCCCATTTTAAAAATGTTTTGTTCCATCAAGACCTGAATATTTCACCTTACAATTTTTAACAGTGAGAGGACAAAACTGGCTTTGAAATGTTACAGACAATACATAAAATGCAACAGTTATCACAATACTGGGTTTACAATTATATCTCGCCGATATATTTTCTTTAGGGGGAGAAAAGCTAAACAAATACTGGAGATTCAAAGAATAACTCTGATTGGATTATGTCAGGGCAGAGAACTTACTCCATTCAATACAAGCTAAAACTTATCAACTGTTAAGACACTGGGGAAGAATTTTTTGCTGATATATGAAATCAAAGGTATTGCTAAAAATGAGGTTACCAGGTTAAATGTCCTGAAAAGATCTCAGAATTCTATTCCTTCACTTCACAGATTGATTCACCCATCCAAAAGGAGCCAAGAAAGTAAACATCTTTAAATTGTTTGTACAGTATATGTTATATGGGCATTTAAATTACCTTCTGCGAAAGTACAAGGACCATTAATCACATACATTTTTAATTGACTTTCTTGCCAAACTGGCTTTGGATACATAATTAAAGCTAAAAAAAAAAATAGATTTGAATGAACCCCTTCCAGAAGTAGAGTATGGTTTTTCAGTCTAAAAATAAATCCTACATTTTCGGTTTACTGGGTTGTTAAGTATTGGCAATAAGTATTGGACTAAAATGAAAGTAGACTAGATAGAAGGTGGATGTTTAAGTTTGGAAAAGTGATTGGGAAAGTTAAAGAGAATGAGAGAACACGTTGTATTGGTAGACTTTAACAAAAGAAAAAACTTTTTTGAGAAGACATAAAAAGTAGCGAATAGGAAGATGGAAATCAGTACAAAAACTAAGATCATTCCAGAAATACAAAACAACAAGGGCATTTTTGCTATTAAAATTACTTTGTCCTAAGGAAAAAACACCCGGTCTCCTTTTCAACAACCCCCCCCCCTAAAAAGATTTGTACATAAACTGATTCAAGTGCTATCAAATTTTTATTTACAAAATATCATAAAGAATACTTGGGCTGGATTGAATGCCAAAAATAAATCCATCACGAGTACTTAAATAGCAATCCAAGGACAGACTGCAATTAAAATTATGAGGTTCCAAACAGAAATATATTGGCTCAAATCCAATAACTGGGGTAAAATGCATCACTGTTTTGTTCTTTTAAAATACAGCCTAATGTTGCAATTTATTATGTTTAGCAGAAGAAGCAAGTATGACAAACCTAAGTTTCAACCTAAGAGGATTATAACCATAGCAACCATGGAATGGTCCATGGCCGATTGCCCGGTGGGACCAGTGTATGATTAGGAACAGGGCTTTACCAATACTTTTTGGAGACTTTGACCTATTGATTTGATTTATAACCAAAATTATATATTGTACACAATTTATGAACACGCTTTCTGCAGTTCATGCCCACAATATTATGCCATTTAGGGCTGTAGAACACTGTGAGGACAACATTAGAACTTGAGGAATTTGTTTCTATAAACACTCTTACTGTATACTGTATGTTTATATCACACTAGACCATAAGTTCATTTGAACTACATACTTTCTGCTGTGCTCTATAGCAAAATCTTGGTCAAAAAGAACATAGATGTCTCCCCACACCTTTTTAGCTAGAAGAAGGCTGGGGGAATTTATTAGTCCTGAATTGTGTACGGGAGAACCTGATGCTATGACATATTAATAAGCAAAAAGGTGTCTTTACAAATACAATAAGGGGCACAGTTAAGAATCTCTCAAAAATGCAGAGAAAGGTGAAGGGCTGAGATCATCTAAAACAAAAATAGAGGCTTTGATGCACTTAGTTTCTTTAGTCAGCTGGTACTGGAACTTTCCAGCAGATGCATAAAAAATGGTAGAAAAATTAAAAGTTTAAAGTAGGCAAAACTTTCCCACGTTTACAGGCACTGGGGATCATGGCACAGTTGTGGAGATATTCTGATCTCCACTGACCACCACAGGTGGTCAATAGAGGTCTGTGTGGTACAGACTTCCTTTGCAACTTTCTCATAGCCACCTCGCAACACTCTGCAGCTAAGCACTGCAAGGTGGTTCTTCGAGTAAGTTTGGGGAATGACCTGTCTCTGACCCACCAGCTCCTGCATTTAGCTCTGCCTTTCCATTCATAGTCAGACCCACAATGCAGGTGTCTCAATAATGAAAAGTACGAAACTATACCGTTTTTTAAAAAGTTCTAGTAGGATGGTAAAAAATATGGTCTACAATATGCAACTGCTGCCCTAGAGCCTTTTTGCCCATACTTAAATGCATTTTGCCAATTTGTGTCACCTTTAAAAAAACAAATGAATACTTATTTTTTGTCCTAATGCAGGGCTCTGCGAGAGGTAATGGGAAGAAAAGGTGTACGGTGTTAATGTGTGTGTATGTATGTGAAAGAGTGTGTATGTATAAATGGAAGCAGTCTGCGGAGAAGGTAGGGAGACATTCAAAAAGCGCTTGTCAGAACTGAATGGGCAGGAAACAATTTTTTTTAACTGTTCTTGGTCCATTTGCACAAGTCTATGGTGTTGAAAAGCATGTGTGTAGGGTATGATGAAAGTTTGTGTGTAGGTATGTTTAACTGGATGGTGTACAATTGTGTCAAAAGTGTGTGTGTAAGTATATGGTGTATTAAGGTGTGCATGTTAGAGTATGGTGTTAGCTTGAGTGTGTGCTACCTTATGACGGTAAAGCATGCTTGTGTTTTTGTATGATAGTGTGTGTTAGTATATGTTGTTAGCATATCAGAGAGGATGCTGTTAGCATGTGTGCATGTTAGTATATCCCTTACAAAAAATTACTGCAGTTTTTCTGAAGTAATACTGCAGTTTTTTGGACATGAAAAAACTGCAATACTGCACTTTTACTGCAGTTTTACTGCATTTGTACTTCACTGTACTGCAGTTTTACTGCACATTTACTGCACTTTTTTTATATTGCAAACCTACAGTTGTACTTCAATGTACTGCAGCTTTATTGCATTTGTACTTCAGTACAAAAATAACTGCAGTAAAACTGCAGTACAGTGAAGTACAAATGCAGTAAAACTGCAGTAAAAGTGCAGTATTGCAGTTTTTTCATGTCCAAAAAACTGCAGTATTACTTCAGAAAAACTGCAGTAATTTTTTCATAAGGGATGGCATGGGTGTGCTAGTATTTGGTGCTAGCATAAGTGTGTGTGTGGGGTGAGTTAGTGTGTGTGAGAGTATGGTGCTAGAGCGTGAGGGTTATTCCTTGGTGTAAGAGACAGGAGGGAGGGGGATATGTATGGTGTTTGAGTAGGTGTTATTATGTGCATGTGTTTCAGTTATTTGGGGGGGTCTTCAACATAGTGAAAAAAGTAACAGTTATTTGGGCTGCAGTATACACACATGCTGCCTGAAAGTACATTGTGCAAGGATTTTAACTCTAAGCTATTAATAAAACTAGAATAAGGAATTTAGAATAAGATATTTTTTTTACACAATTTCTAAGCACATTCTTAGAGCTATGAAAAAAGATTGAAAGAGTTACTGTGGAAAGCTCATGACTTTGCCTGGCTCAGTGGTGTCTCCCACCTTTTTTGTGTATTACATGTACTTGTAATTCCACAAACAGTCATCAGGGTGTCCAAAGTAACAAAGATTTTAGACAGCATTTCCTTAATAACGGTATTATTTCTGTGATCTGGCCATTTGCATTTCCTTTCTGTAAATGTATTTTGTACAGAGCTTGACAATGAACATAGAGTGCATTTTATGCCAACTGTGTCAATTTATTACTGTTTCGCATTTGTCTGTACTTGGTTGGACTGCTCACATCATTGGCATACAAAGGGTGCAAGATGTGGGGAAAACATTTGCTAAATGAGTCTTAGTCAAGTCTACAGATCCCACTTAAATCAATGGGGCCCATTTAAGTAACAGTCACACAACTTATGGCTGTTGGTGCATAGGAACATTGGGCACAGATTGTTTTTTTTTTTTTTTTTTTTTTTTTTTTTTTTTACTGTAGGCTTTTATAGTGTCTGACTTTCACCTGGGTTAAATGACTTTTTTTTGTATTACTTCTATACCCCACGCACTAGGCATAGGGTGGAAGGAGTGAAGGATAAGTAGATAGTGACGTTTTTGCCTTTTATTATAAATCATAACGGGAGTGAGGTGAGGTAGTTGGGGTCTATTATCACGAACCTCACTACACACCATAACTTTGGTTAATACGCACTGGCATTAGCTTGCAAACAGCTCCTATATTAGTCAACATGCAGGTTGTTTTGGAAGTGTTAAGGTCTGGTCAGTTGTGTTAACTGATCACTGAGGTCTTACAGGAGAGATCCAAAAGACAGGCTTATCAGAAATATCCTAGCTCTTTGCTCTGTTCATTGTTGTGTGAAAGAAAGCGTCAGAGATCAGTGTTACACGAGGCATAGATCTGCATCTAAATGACATAGGCCTAAATTTACCCCTCTTCCTAAAGAGGTCTATAAAGGGGACTTTCCATTTTTCCTTTCTTGTAATGAAAACAGACATTCTAACTCATGGTTACCTTTAAGTCAAACTAGCTGAACTGCAATTAAGTGAACAAAACTCTCATAATCCTTAGTGTATTTGTGCTTGTTATCTACAAGCCCTTGCATGCGTATAAAGGATAAGTGGGAATGGATGATATATTGGATACAGATATAGCTTGATGGAACTGCGAAGTGTCCGCATCTATGTGCCACAAAGATCTCATAATGAAATATCATTATACAACAGAAATAAACTTGTAAAAGGAAACTCATTTGTAGTGTATCGAAAGCTGCAGAACAACAGAGAGAGAGAGAGAGATAGAAAGGAGGTGACTATTAATAGCATGAGTTCGTTAAACAAAATCGCTGCCTATGCGCCAGTCCATAATTATATGGGTAAAACTTCCCCTTAATGTGTCCCAACCTACCTCTGTTTCATTCACCATGTGAGCTAACATTTAAAAACCCCTTTCAAGACAGAAAAAAATTGTACTTATAAATGAAAGAAAGATGAGTGAATTTGATCCCGTTTTTGTTCCTGGCTCTCATAATTGTTTTGTTGATTTATAAGAGTATTAGCGATTGCCATACCTATGTATGGTGGCCCAGAGGTCTTCCTCGCTGCATGGGACCTAAGGCTAGAGATGGTTCAGCCAAGTGAGATGGGGCTAGCCAAGAGAGAATGTGGGGATTGCCACCAGTGAGGACAAAAGAAAATGATAGAGCAGGACCGAGATCATCTTATCTTTTAAATGGATTTAAGTTTTTTCCTCCTTGACCTCTCATATTTTGAAACATTTAAAATATATTAAATGTCTTAGTCAGGAAACAGCAAAACAAGGATTTACCTTCCATCTGTACTGAGAAGCATTATTTTAAATATTTTAATTAGTGATATTACAAAAGGTCTTGCAGGCAAGATGTATTTTTGCCCACCACACAAAACTCTCCAGCAGGGTGGACATTCTTGGTGGAATATACCAAATGGCAAATGAGTTCAGTACATTACATGTATAGTGCAAAGTGTGGCAGCAGCAGTTTAATGTTGGCGAAGAACTGTTAGGACTAAATGCTCTAGTTTATAACTAGTGGGTCAGAGGTTAAGATGTGATGGATGGGTGCTTTATTTCACTAAGAGGGTGGTATATAAGTGGTACAGCCTTCCTCCTGATATGGTAGAGGTTACTGCAGTTTAGGAACTTAATTATTCAATCTAACAGGTAGCTGTATTGAAGTCATTTATTGACTGCTCGCCTTAAAGGGCCATGGCAGATTTGAACCCCTAGTCAATTGCTGCTAAGAAGGATGACCAGCAAGGAGCTCTTTCCAACGGCTCAAGTGGGTTAAACCACTATTAACACATTGTGATTTTCTGAGCAATGTTTGGCTTCATGCATAAACATAGAAATTTATAGAGACAAGATTTCACTGTTGACTAATTTTACGGTACCATGTTACCAATTTGACAGGCAATTACATATGAGCAAACCTACACTGTATGGCTGCTTTAAAATATTGCTACCATGCAAGGTGAGAAGTTGATGAGACTCGTATCTTTCAATGATGGCAAAAGAGAAGGAGAAAAAGCAACATGCCCTATATAAGTGAAGGCTCAAAGACCTGTAAATTTTACTTTGGAATGTTTTCATAAAATTATTGGGAAAGAGCTCCAATCCTGTATAAAGAAAATATACATTATTTTGGAGTGATTGTTCTTCAGTTAATTAGATTTTTACTAACATGGATTGTTTTATTACAAATAATTAAATACAGCATGAAATAAAATGTTAAGGTTGAATAAACATTGCAAAGCTGGGTTGCAAAGCTGAGTGCATTTACTTTGCTGCATGCTTAACAGACCTCCGTACTAATCTTCAGGCAGCTTTGCTATAATATTCATCATGTGAGTGAAATCTGTATGTGTTACAGTAACCCTGAAGCATGGATGTAATTTCTGTGATACAGATTAAACTAATCTCTTAAACCAATATCTTTTCAGCACCATTTCTTTTAATTACTTATGCTAAGCGGAAGAGCGATAAAGGGAGGTGGCAGAAACAAGACAGGGAAAGGGCTCATAGTTTTGGTACGAAAGACAGCTGTAGCTTAAAGGATAAAAAAAAGTGAGGGTGAAGAAAAAATAGCAGTCTAGCAATGAAAGGTATAAAAATTAATTGGCTTGGTTTCAGCACCTTTCCCTTCCACACGCTGCTTGTGTTATAACTACAAATGACATCTATCCTGTTCTCATAACCTTATCCCTTTGAATTTCGCACCTATAGCATTTTAACCGTAGAAACAAATGCTCAGTCATTGTGCACTGCTTATACCTGACTGATAAGTCTACACAAACGTGCCTTGGCTTGTCCTCTCATTCTGTCAGACATGCTACCACCTCTATGGGTATTTACAGGACAATGACGACTCTGCAAAAAGGGTTTAAGATCACCCATATATGGGTAGGCCCTATATGCCTGAAATCAAGACATGGAGGCTTTTTGGAAGAATTACTACATAGGTCAGAGGTCTCCAAGCAGTAGAAATGGGGCCGGATTAACGTAGGGGCTGATGGAGCTGCAACTCCAGGCCCCTACCTGAAAATAGGCACAGACTGGGCCTATGTGTGGCAGATGCGACCACCAGTTGTTTGTACGAGCAACACAGAAGGAAGCAGCAGGCACGCTGAGCGGCACAGCCGTCTTGTCAGGCCCCATCCAGGCTGCGGAGCTGCTTATTTCTAGTTTTCTCTGTTTTGCTACAGTTCCTTTGTCTCGCTACAGTTCCGCCTGTGCTGTAATCCATTTCTGAATTTCCTTGTGCTCTGATAGTTTGTTTCAGTCCCGCTCTTAGCTTTAGCTTCTGTTTCCTTTATAAGGTGTGCTCCACCTGTTTGTTATGTTTGTCTCAGTCTGCAGTCTATAGGTATGTTTTATCTCTGTTCTGTGTTTAGATTTAATGTTTAGATTCAGTTTATTAGTGAAACAGTAGGCAGGGTTTAGCGCTAGGACCAACCGAATATTGGAGTACTTTGGCGTAGTGGTTGGCTAAGCATACTATGGCCATAAGATGTGACTAAATCTCCAATTGTTATCTTATAGTCCTAGGCTAGTCCTGTATTTACCGTATTTGCTCAATTATAAGACGACCCTGATTATAAGACGACCCCCCCAAAATCTGAATATTAGTTCATGAAAAAAAGAAAAAGCCTGAATATAAGACGACCCTATAGGAAAAAAGTTTTACACGTAAATGTTAATTCATGTAAACTATGTGAACAATCAATAGTTATCAATAGCTATGATTGAGAAAAATATTTTGTTTTTATTTCCTTTTTTTTTTCAACCTGCCCCCCCAGTTATGCACACCTGCCCCCTGGCTTGCCACTCTGTCCCAGAAATGCCTTTTAACCATCTATATGCCACTGTGCCCCATGATATGCCTTTTGACCCCCTATGTCCCACTCTGCTTCCAGAATTGCCTTATACCCCTATATGCCACTCTGGCATTTAGGGGGTTAAAGGGCATATTATGGGGCAGAGTGGCATATTGGGAGGTATAAGACATTTCAGGAGGCAGAGTGGCGTATAGAGGGTTAAAAGACATTTCTGGAGGCAGAGTGGCATTAAGGGGGTTAAAAGGAATTTCACAGAGCACTCTGCCTCCAGAAATACCTTATGCCCCCCATTTAACACTCCCTCCCTCCTCCAAACTTACCGGTGCTTCTGAGCCCCCGGTGCATAGTCCGGCCAGCGTGTAGAGCTCTACGTGATCCGCGTAGACAACTTACGCTGCAGCCGGGAGGATGTGCGGTCGGCAGTGGTGGTTGTCTGCGTCCATCGCGCAGACCGGGCTGTCAGAGATCAAGGGGAACTCTGATCTCTGACAGCTGGGGAAGGTCTGCTCGATGGACGCAGACACCCCCCGCCGCTAACTGCACCTCCTCCCAGCTGCAGCGGAGGTTGTGTACGCGAATCGCGTAGAGCTCTACACGCTGCCTGGGCTAAGCACCGGGGACTCAGAAGTACCGGTAAGTGGTGGGGAGAGACAGGAGGATCCAGGTCCCCTGCATCGATGCGGGGGATCTGGATCTTAGTCTCATATTCAGACCTAGTTGAGGTCTGATTGCAAGACGACCCCGATTATAAGACGAGGGGTCCTTTTTAGAGCATTTGCTCTGGAAAAAACCTTGTCTTATAATCGAGCAAATACGGTATGTGTGTCAGTGTTTTAGGTGCCTTTGCCCTCTTTTCCCTGAATCATCTGAGGATCTTCTCTCCCCATGTCCCAGTTTAAGATTTCCTATCCTTGCTTAAAGGAGAAGTGTCTGTGGGATGTGTGTTTGGGTGTCGGTGTGGCAGAGCCTGTCCTGGTGTGTGGGCTTGGTCATCTGTTTCCTGGCGCTTTACTTACTGTAGGAATAAATTTAATTATTTATTTTTTACTTATCCAGAGATAAAACACCCTCCTGAATTTGAAGTCTCTTAAGAGGACAAAACTTTCTAGGCCCAGAAATTAGTGAGAGGAAAAGTGGCTTCAGGTGTCCCATGTATGATGACTTTTTTTTGTTAGTGTACGAAGGTACTCCCAATCCCATCACATAAGATTCTATCTTATACTATCTGCTGAGCACTGATGTTCTCTTTATCCAGTACACATGGATGCTGAGGAGTTCAGATTGTCAATTTAATTTATTTCCATAAAAAGGCCCACCAAAATCCTCAGCACCAGGCCCATAATGCTCTTAATCCGTCCCTGAGTAGAAGGACACTTCAACATGTGTTCACTGAGGCTCGGGTTATTAGGTGCATTTAAGAGGTAACTTGACAGCACTGAACAAAGTTAACTTGTACGTTCATGTAAGGGATAGTGTTGAAGTACTGTTAGTGGATAGTGATAGTGTTAGGTATGGTTAGATGTTAGGGTAAGGTTAGAGTTAGCGTGTGCTGTTAGTGATAAGCATGATAGTCAGATTAGTTTGTCAGATTAGCTCACTGGCTATTAATTGGTGAAACAGATCAATGATCAGTGGCTTAAAGGGTCATTTTTCAGTGACCACAAAGCAATTTATTACGTTGAAAGTATTAAAAATGAAATGAATATTGTAAAGTGTCATTAAACATTGATCAGGGAGTAATAATTATGTATAAAAAAATGTTGTTTTTTTTTAATAGCGTGTTTGTTTTAGGACTTGGAGGACTTTAGGTCAGTGCTGTTGAAGAGCACTGCATTAATTATCATTTAGTCCCTCACAAGTCTATGGGGGCCCAAATACATTTGCAATCAAATCATAGACACTACATAGTGCAGCTCTAATGCCCTGGCGGCAGTGTAAGGGATAACACTGCACGGTTGCTCTCACAGAATGATTGCACAGCAGGAGAAAGTACTTGGTGTGGGGACCTAAGAAATCCTCAACTTCGTCCCTGAAGCTGTCTATGGCTACTGCGACGCCATCTCCAGGTCAAGTAATACCCGATTACTCTTGTGGGAGTGATCACAGGCTCGGTAAGGGCCTCATTTGGTTGTTGCAGCATATAGCAGCAGTCTCCTCCACCGTAATTAGTAAAGGTAGCGGCAGATGTAACAATAAGTGACGATTCTGCAGGCAAGTAACCTTAAGGGGTTAAAATTTACTTAGCAGTTCCTAAAATGTTTGATTGTTGGCATATCGCATTAAAGGAATGGTTGGACACTTGTCTTTCATGTCAAGTTTAACATATCCTTCAGTCCCTGTGTTTTGAGTAGTACTTACTAATTCCAGGTAAAGAAATGACCTAAATGTCTATATAAGCGAGCATCTCAAATAATGAACATACTGACGATTAACATACTTTAGGATTAGAAGTTGAAATATGTGGTATACCTAAAGAGTTAAATAGTTTATCAATTTTTAGACTATAATGAAAACAGAATTTTGCTGTAATAAATGCAAATTTAGCAAACATTATATTCAGATCCCATAAACTGATATTATATGTCATAACCAAATTTTTTATTCTAATTTATTTTTGCAATTATAAATCCTTTGTTGAGATGCATCAGAGGAAAACAATAGAGTATCAATCATTTTTTTGTGGTATGTTCATCAAACAGAGTTAATTTATCTTATAGGGCATAATATCCCTTCATGCTTTGTTATACTAACAGCTGATTAATTAAAGTGTCAGAATAACACTACTTGATGAATCAGCCCAGGACTTCACTGATATTATCTTACAGAAGATAAAATAACAGTTTGACAATATGTCTCTAATCCTTCTCTAGTTTACAAGCCGTGCTCAATATACTTGTAACTTTGAAGGAACAAACAAGACCTGTGCTGTATTAACCTTCGGGTTAACCTAGGGCAGTGGTACCAGCTGCCCGCTCCTTGCTGCTGTGTTTACTGCTGGCCACTGGAATATGACATCATTATGCCGGCACCTCAAGTTTTAAGGACTCAATGTGCCAGGTAGAAATGAGTTAATGAGTCTAAGCTGGCTGCTAGTGATATTATTATTGAATTTTATGTGATGTGACTGTCTGTCATGGTGCACATGTTGTTTCAAGAAGTAAGTAGAGTCATTGCAGAAGTTGTGATGTCAGAAGTTATTGTGTTGCCTTCTTGGTTACCTAGGGACCTGGAAGGACGAACACAGGTCTCATAGGAGGACAGATATAAAAAACAGCAGGCATAGACTTAGTCTGTTTTTTGGGGCTGTCCATTATAACAATTGGAGAGAGGAAAGAACCAAGAAATTAGACAACATTTTTTCACAGACACCGGTTTATCAAGAATCCAATAGTTTTCTGTTTATTAAACTAGAAAGATTAATGGAAAAAGAAATTAAAAGGTGGTGGGAAATCACCTTTTTAGATCAATTATATATAATAAATCCAAGACCATACCTAGAGGGTTACGGATAAACAAGACCCCAGCCTTTGGCCTGGATGACCAAAGCTTTATGCAGGAATGGGACAATATACTGGACGAGTGCTCATTTAATCTAATGAAACTGATAGTGGCCCAACAAAAAGAACAACTAAGTAAGATTGAGGAAGAAATACAGGGCATAGAGGAAGAAATCAGCATCCAGACAGACCCACAAACAATTAACTCTAAACATAAAGATATCGAAACTAAAATAAAGAGAATATAGGGAGATATCGTTGAGAATAAAAAAAGAAAATTTTACAGAGATAAAATGGAGATGGAAAAGGGAATACACCAAACATCACATATTCGTAAAGATTATGGCTATAGAAATCACCCAAATTCTTTTAGGCCAAGACACACTAACCATAGATCCAGATCCTACACTAGAAGATACACACAAAATAGAGATTTTAGTTCTAACCCCAGAACTTCTCTTATTCTGCGAAATTCAGAAATGGAGACTTTAGAACACGCTCTCCCTCCTGGCAACATAGTGTCGCGGCACACAGGAATGAAATGAGAGAACCACCTAAATCCAAACCTATCAATACAGACCTCAATAAGGAGGATTTTTTAGACAGGGAGCTATCCCGAAAAGGGGGTACAAAAAGGAAAGAGACACCACCCAGGAAGGAAACACGGGAGTTAAGAAACCGAGTCATCCCATGGAAAACAGAACCCATGGAAAAGGGGAAGGTTCCAAAGACAATCAGGGGACAAAGAGGAGGAGGGAAGAAGGTAAACCAGATGAAAAACCTAACACCAGAAGAGGGGGGGATCATCAATATTTCCACAGCAGAACTCACACAAGATGAAATCAGATTATTGAAAAAAGGCCTCAAGTTTGCACCCACAAAAGGCCCTAATCACTTCGATCTTTTTATGGATACCCAAAGATACCTGAGAAAATTAATGCTAAAAAGGTTTTTCAATAAAAATGATAGTCAGGAACAAAATAATAGACATGGTGAGGACCCTACCCCCCAGTACCTTTTCAACATACTCCACTTAAACCCAAATCTAAATTTTACCCCCAAAGCGAAAAAAGCGAGCACTTGGAGGTATTCACGGATCTTGTCCTTAGAGACCTGGAAAACTTAAAAGGGAATAATAAATCCTCAAACCTCAATCAGAAAGAAAGACAAGCACTAAAAGCCTTAAAAAATAAACATGAATTAGTAGTGAAACAAGCCGACAAAGGGGGCGCAACGGTCATTATGAACCGTACGTACTACATAAAAGAGGCAAATAGAATTTTAGGGGATGGAAACACCTATAAAAAGTTAAAAGGAGATCCCACCAAGGATTTCAGCACACAACTACACAGAATACTTGATAAGGGCTTAACAGAAGGGGTCCTAACGAAACAAGAATTCAACTATTTAAAGAAAGAACACCCCAAAATAGCAGTTTTTTACTTCCTCCCCAAAGTACATAAGAACCTAAAGGAACACCCAGGAAGACCCATTATCAGTGGACTTGATTCCCTCACCTGTAATACCTCAGAATACGTGGATTATTTTCTACAAAAATATGTGCCCCAAACTCCTGCATTCCTGAAAGACACCCCACATTTACTTAATATACTAAAGGATATCCAGTGGTCTCAAGGCTGGATATGGGCAACATTGGATGTATCTTAATTGTACTCAGTGATAGAACATCAACAGGGCATACAAGCGATTAATAATGTTTTATCACGTGATGGAAATATGAACCCTATCCAAAAGGATTTCATTTTAGACTGTATTAATTTCATACTTAAAGTTAATTACTTTTGGTTCGAAAATGATTTTTACCTACAATTGTGCGGCACGGCCATGGGCACCAGGTTTGCACCCAGCTACGCAAATCTGTTCGTAGGAGAGTGGGAGGACCAGTTTATCTGGAACAACAACCCCCACAGTGCAAACCTGGTGCTATGGAAGAGATATATAGATGATATTCTCATCATATGGGGAGGAACATTGGAGCAGTTGAATACATTTATACTATATGTCAACGACAACAATTACAATCTCCAGTTCACTTCCAACATACAACATAAAAAGGTTTTGTACCGTGTTAGCCGTTGAAAAAACAGGAGAAAAGTATAGTTAAAATGATACCATTATTGGCTAACTGAGAGTTTGATTGCGAGCTTTTGAGACCAAGTTGTACTAAATAGACACTATTCTACATTTATCCATTTTTAAAAGGGCTGAGTCCCGGAATAAATTATTTATTTATTGATCGATTACCTTCATTTTTGATCATGACACATATAATTACTTTTTAATGAATTTTCTAACAACACATACCTGATAACCAGTTATCAATTGAGTATTTGCACCTGCACTTTACAACAACTTATAAACACTGCCATTGAAACACAGAGGAACCATCTGACCAGGACTCAAATATATTGAGGATCTACAAGTTCCTGATCCAGAACTTCATCCAATACCATCACAACTCCAAGATTTACATCTGATACGCACGGTTCATCTACTTAAATGGGAGTGCATTCTATTATTGCGTGTACATTGATTTAGAAAGATATCATCCTATGGTATATTTCTCTTTCTTTATGTCCATGAGAGTGAAGAATTGTCACACACACCAAGGAGTTGTTTTTGGAGGCTTGAAAGGTTCATACACATTGTGAGTGTAACCATTGAAGTTTTGTTCCTGAAGTTCCCTAGTGTTTTTACTCTACTACACTATATATTTTTTTTTTCCGTATTTTTGTTTGAGCTATTAAGATCGCGAGTTACAAGCGCCCCCTAGACAGAAGTCTTGCTTGTTCCATTATAACAATTGGGGCTGAACCCCCTTAGCCCACCAACACATGTATCTTTCTATATGGAGACATAGTATAATATACAATCAAATATACCAACGGCACAGCCAGGACCCAAGTTGCAGTAGTGCCAAAGTTGCTTTTCTATATTTTATTACCGCTACCCTACTGCAAATGTGTTGTGGGTGTGGGGTGGCCCAACTCTATTCTATTGGGTGAAAACAAGGTAATATTTTAGCAGCACTGATTGCTTTAGGGCGGCCTAGGCTTTTTTCGAATTATGGGAACAGCTGTGATATAGCCAGTACTTCAAAGAACAAATACTATTTTCTGTAATAAACTTAATTTCCTCATCTCTTGGAACAGTGCTGAAAACTGGATCATGCGGCTATTATGTCCTATATACGCTTTCAATCCCAGGCTACCTTTTGACCCAAGATTGGAACAACCAAGTCTGTTGATAAACAGAGAAGCTCTGTTATTTTCAATTATAGATCCTTATATTTTCCAGGACAATAAAATATAACTTAACTTTTGTATTTGGAAGAAATGTGCAATTTTCACTATGCCATAAGTGATGTATGGATAATAGTGAATTAATTATAGTTTTTTTGAGGTCTCCACAGTAACAGCCACATCTATCTGTTTATATTAATATTTTTGTTTATTTAATGCTTTAATTATTATTTTAGAGAGTAACTCAAGCAAAGTAATAATTAGTAAATGTTTTTAAGAAAAATAATTGGTATTTTCAGTTTTTCAAAAAGCAACAAATTCCATAATTAAAATGAGAAAAGGTAACTAGTGTTGATTATAAAAAAAAGACTAGTGACTATATGACTATTGGGTATTCATGTTTTTTTTTGTCTTTGTTCTTCCAGTTTATAGGAATGCTGTCACATTAAGAGATTTGTGGCTAGCTAAATAAGTTATTACAATAAGCTATATACGTTTACAAAATCATTTGTAAAGGATCTCTGCTGAAATGTAGCCATCTTTATTAAGGTATAATAAAACATGGTTGCTACACTAAGGCATTTCCCTATCAAGCAAAAAACATCATACAGATGTCTGTGTACTACACTTAAAAAAAAAATAAAGGAACCGTTTAACGTCCCAGAAAGCCTTATCAAAGGAGAATGCAAATTAAAACACCTGATGAGTACTTTAATATACATGATCAAACCCTGCCACTTAATTTAAGGAGAAGAGGCAGCTCCAGAGATCTTCTCCATGGTCTGATTCACACCACTAGTTGGCTGCATGAAGCAATTGGGATTTCACATGGAGGCAGGGGGATGGATGCCATCATAATCCACAACAAGATACATTACAGACCCTGTGGGGCTTCTTTCAAACTTAGTGCCATTGTATTATGTCTGCTGGCTCAGAGCAGACATAATACAGAACAGTGGCATCCATCATCACAAAAGATCACTGTTTTGACGAAGACATTACTTTAATTTAATGTAAGAAAGTTTTACCTAACGTAAGGAAGATTTACTTAACTGAGAGGGTGGTGAATACATGAAACAGCCTCACAGCAGAAGCAGCATGAGGTCACTTTAGAGTGATCTGGGTTAGGATTTTTTCAGTATAGATATCTTTGGCATTGCAATAATTAACTATAGTCTTTTTTTATATCGCTGTATGCATACCTCCCAACATTTCAAAATTTTGCACTTTGCAATGCCCCGCTTGCATCACCACTTAAAACACAATTCATTTTTGTCACACACACACACACACACACACACACACACACACACACACACACACACACACACACACGTACACTTCCCTTGCACACATCTGCCCATAAACACACATATACATACACTGCCTTTACACACACATACACGTATACTGCCCTGCACACACACACATACACGTACACTGCCCTTATACATGTACACTGCCCTTACACATACACATGTACACTGCCCTTACATACACACACATATACAATGCCCTTACACACATATACACTGCCCTTACACATACACATATACACGTACACTGCCCTTACACACACACATACAATGCCCTTACACGCACACATATACATGTACACTGCCCTTACACGCATACATATACAAGTACACTGCCCTTACACGCACACGCACACACATACACATACACTGCCCTTACACGCACACATACACACACATGTACACTGCCCTTACACACACATACAAGCACCACCTGTTTTAAACCTAATTTAAACCCTAACCACATTTTCTGTGAATATTGCCAAGGTGCCAATCACAGTATGGTTAAGCTTGTTTGGCCCACAAAAAAGGGGGAGGCAAACAAAATCATGGAGGTTTTGTTTTGTTGGGGCCCTCCTTGTTATTGGGGATTAGTGGGAACACATTAAAATTTGCACATTTTGTTCAAAATAAAGTTCATACTAATTAAAATTATTTGTATATGTATCCTATGATAACAGAAGGCAGCCCCTGGGAAGTATCCACTTGAAACACAACACTGGGACAGTGTAGTGAACTTGTAGTGTAGTTTGTGACTTTTCCTTATATATTACCAATTTACTTTTCACGAAATATATATATCTGTCTAATGCTATATCTACATGGTAGCTTTAATTCTCTTTTCTTATGTAAACCAGACGTGAAGCTAGAAAGATGTTGCAGACTCTTTCCTCGCAGGGTAGGTAAAAAATGTGAGGGGAGCTGTACTGACTACCAGATAGCAGGCTTGCCGAAAACCATGTCTCAGATCTGTGCTTAATATCCAATTAATGTATTTCAGGGAAGATGCTGTGAGCCTGTGAGGACAGACAGGAAAGACACACGCACGCTTCTTTCCTCTCCCTCTCTCTTTCGTTGGATTGCAGACAGGTAATTGGAAACCTTTTAGCTTTTGTAACAACGCATCTCATAATCATACCACCTTGTTGCTATGGAACTTTGGGGTACGCATTTTAAGCAATCTAAATACAGTGATTAAGTGTGATAGTACCCAGCCCTATTATATTCCTCTAAAGGCTTATTTCCATTTTGCTTTTCTCATATTATTTTCTAAAGCTCTAAGAGCCTCAGACAAAATGGGTCCCTGCATTGACTTTTTTAAAGGCTATTATAAAAATGCAGATTGGAAACATTTAAAGCTTGTCTGCTAATTCTAACTGAATTGGTATCACACTGTGTAATTTCTATTAGATCTACTGTATTTTTTGTTTTACATAATACACTTAATTATTACTGATATTGAAGAATTTAGAGCAATAAAATGTATTGTAAACATTAATGTGCATAACCAGGACTAAGTTAAACAATACAAATTAATAATAAAAGAATGACAGTGGGGAAAATGCAAATATTAACCCTTAATATCCAGATACAAGTTTTAAGGACTATGTGGTTCAGGGACACTTCAGTTATGTAAAGAAATTATTTCCAGTAGTAGGAATTACTAGCCATGTGCTAATCACAATATTTTTTTTTACCAGTGTGATGCCTTTATATGTAAATATAAGTGATACATTACTAGAAAATGCTAAACAGTACAATGCATGTAAATATGTACAAAATATTTTTTTCTGTTTACCATTTTAGTTGAAAAAAAGTAATAAGCCCTTTTGGCTCCAAATTTTCTTAACTAAGATATAATTGTGAACTCTCAGGAATAGTCCAAATTATTGGCTGTCCCTACAATTGTCTTGTTGATTGGCATTTCTAGTGGCTTAGAATGAGCAGTGATCAAACTGATTATTGCGTACCGTGAGCAAGCAAGACGCACAGTGACATCACAACTCTGTCAACGTATCAGTTAAACAAGAAATGTGATACACATGCATAGTGGAGTGTTTTATAACACATGCTTATGGAAATTGTTCAGTAAATATAGTTTTAAAACCTTAACCCCCATGACATTTTTTGTTTTACGCACCCCTGGTTAAAAGGACCATCTGGTCACTAACATAGTCCCTTTTAGCACACAATAAGTTGGACGACACCATGTATTATATCAAAAAGACATTTCTTAAAATAATAATAGTACAAATAGAATGTAGTAAATATTTGGGTACAATAATCACACAGCTTCTATAAAAAGGAGGTTAATATACACATGGTATACACATAACACGTGTTTTTTAATTTATATTGCTTGTTTGTTTTTTGTTTTTTTTTCTGTTACGGTAAATAAAATCATTCAACTTATTTCCACATGTATAAGACGTTTTTTAGAAAAATTTGAGGTCTAAAAACGGGGTGCGTCTTATACAGTGGTAGATTTTTTTTTTTTTTTTCTCCGGAAAGGGGACCTGCTGCTTACCCCTGTATTGCTCAGCAGCACCTCTTGATCCGTCGAGGCGACGCAGGAACCCAGTGGAGCCACGTGAATGTACATCACATCACATGACTCCAGGCCATAATTTGTTTCACAGGTGTGGCGGCATTACGCCTATCCCAGGGTGGTTAATGAGTTTACGTGTTAAAGTAAGTTCTGCATCATGAAGAGAGAAGTAAAACTAAGTTATAATTTAGTTTTTCTCCTTATTGCTCTTTGTCTCTTAAAAGTTTATTGAAATATTATGGTTGTCTAGAAACAGAGTCTTTTAACTCCAAACTCCAAAAGCCTCCTTTATGTATTACATCACCCCAGTCTGACCACCTTTTGTATGTGAAACAGCTAAACTGTGTCAATGCACAGTGATGGGGATTAAGTATTATTGAGTGAGGTGTTTTGTGTGGTAGGTGTTCTGAGAGTGATGTATGTTTTGTGTGACAAGTGTCAGGTGTTCTGTGTGATAGGAGTGAGGTCCCTATATGTATGTGGATCAGTACCTTTAATGGGTTTTATTTCAATTCATAAGAAAGTTAACAAGTTTGGCTATATGCAAACACTAGACCAGGTAAGGTTTATGATGTTAGTTAAAATATGTTTAATACATTAGTTTGTATTAAGTGTTTTGTGCATAATGCAATGTAAACACATGTAAACTCTAAAAGATGTTCGAGTGGTTATTTTTGGAAGAGCCATGAACAATCTCTCAGCCATGCCCAGAGAGCCAATCAGGTTTTTGATTGGCCAAGGAAAAGTTGAAAAAAGGATTCTGCACCAACCTTTCCACATAAAACGTAATTACTCAATTTTATTGAACAAAATGTGAATATCCAATTTAGTGGGACAAAAACAAATTGTGAGAAATTATGTTTTACAGATAGCTGTTTGATGAATGCAAGGAAATGGGGACTGTTTATTGAAAAAAAGAAAGATGTGTTTCGGTGTGAAAATGCCCATTTTCACAAGAAAGCAACATCTTCACACCTTCTTGAATAGGTCTTTACATTGTTAAATTCTTTACAAAATGTTTTTTCTAGGTCAGCTCTCTGGATGTGAACCTTTACTGAAATATCTAATGTTCTCTCAAAACAGATGATTAGACGTTGTTATTCAGGATCTTTTACCTTATTTCAGGCTCCTCACATTTTCAATAGATTATTACAGCTTTTGTCATGGCTGATGAGAAAACTGATTGATGGACTAAATCATTCAAGGGCTGCGTTGCATAATAAGAGAAAGTTTGCAGAAATTTTGTTACAGGCAGTTAGAATAGCAACATAATCCATCTTCTGGGTGGAGAACTTCTACTAACAAATATACAGTAACTCAAACAAACATTGCTGACGTGACCGGGTTATATTTAAATAATAAAGGTACTGATTAATTTGGAAGGACAGCACAAACTGGAGACCATTGCCGCAAAACAAAATATTCTCAAATACCCAAATAATAGTAGGCACAGAAGCTTGTGCGAACATTGTAAAATATACAATCTTTAATGGCAAGGGGCTGCTCTTAGCACCTGGTATACTAAGCAGCTGCCTGAAACATAAAAATAATCACTTGGTCCATCTAGCCGGCCTATTAATACCAATAATTAAGTCAACAGAAACGGGCTGTGGCCTCACTGATGACCATAGGAAGACAATCTAAGAATCATTTTATTTATTTTTATATATTGTTTTATATTAAAATGTATATTTTGCTATAAACTATAATCTAATATAGCAGTATGAGTAATCTATTTCTAGTTCATTGTTTAAGTTGACAATTTATTAGGAAACCATTTGGAATTTAATGTTAATGCTATATAAAACTGTGGTGGAATAAATATTACAGTCTTACACTACAATTAAAATGTAATGCCATCTGCATGCAGATTTACAAAACAATGACTATTTTTGCACAGTTATGCAAAAAAAAAAAAATACCCTAAAACAGCTGTTCCATCTGGATAGGTTTATGAATTCACACTTGATTACTGATTTCGCTTTGTGAATTTGCATGCAGTCGAGAACACATGTGGTTAGGTCATTACATAAAAACATAGAATTTGATGGCAGATAAGAACTATTTGACCTACCCAGTCTGCCCATTTTTTCCTGATCTAAAGACTCTAAAGAAAAACCTTGATCACTCCTTGATATTGTCTTAGATTCATGATAGATGTATGCCTATCCCATGTATATCTAAATTCCTTCATTTTATTCAGGGCCAGATTAACGTAGGGGCAGATGGAGCTGTAGCTCCAGGCCCCTACCTGAAAATAGGCCCAGTCAGGGCTGGGCTGGCCCACTGGGAACATCAAACTGGCCAATGCGGCCCCACATCCGCCAGGCCGTCTTTAACATGGGGCAAAAGGGGCAGCTGCCCTTGGACCTGTTATTCCTGGGGGCACAAAGCTGCCCCTTGAGCCTGGAGCAACTTCCGCAGGTTCCTGCTACTTACCTGTGCGTTGCTCTCACACTTTGCAAACAACATCTCTTGTACCGCCCATTGGAAGCAGGAACCCAGTGGAGCCATGTCATGTTACATTACGTCACATGACCCTGCTGCGTTCCTGCTTCCCCTGGGTGGTAAAATATAAGTTGTTTGCACAGTGTGCGAGCAACAGAGACGTAAGCAGCGGCCCATGTGAGTGAAACAGAGAAATCTGCGGTTCAAGTAAGGGGGTGGGGTAGTATGTGTGAATGAATTAGTATCTGTGAATGAGTAAATGGATGAGTATCATGCCACAGGGAGGCTGTTTGAGGGAAGAGTCACACAGGGAGGCTGTTTGAGGGAAAAGTCACGCAGGCAGGCTGTTTGGGGGCAAAGATGCCACAGGCAGGCTGTTTGGGGGCAAAGATGCCACAGGCAGGCTGTTTGGGGGCATAGATGCCACAGGCAGGCTGTTTGGGGGCATAGATGCCGCAGGCAGGCTGTTTGGGGGCATAGATGCCGCAGGCAGGCTGTTTGGGGGCATAGATGCCGCAGGCAGGCTGTTTGGGGGCATAGATACCGCAGGCAAGCTGTTTGGGGGCAAAGATATCACAGGTACGCTGTTTGGGGGCAAATATGCCACAGGCAGGCTGTTTGGGGGAAAAACAGCCTAAAAACGGTGATGCTACAGGGAGACTGCATGGGGGCAAATATGGTAAGTCCTATGATTCAAATCTAGGCACTAGGCTAGTCCTGTGGATGCAATCTGGGTGCCAGGACTGACATGATACTAAAGGGGGGCTGGCTGGGTGGCATAAATACACAATGTGGGCCTGGCTGGTGGCAAATAGAAAGGGTATGGGATCATTAATTCACAAGGGGGTGCTGGCTTGGAGGCATCACATAAATCAGCACTAAAGGGGGGGCTGGGTGGTGGGATAAATATACAATGTGGGGCTGGCTGGAGGCATTAATACACAATAGGAGGCTGGCTGGATGGCACAAATACATGTGGAAGCTGGCAGCACCAATACACAAGGGTGGCAGCTGGGGTCATCACATAAATCAACACGGGCAGGCTGGACTTCTTGTTCTTAGATTTCTCCTCTTTTCAAATAAGCCTCCCTCCTGTACTTTGGTAAATCCCTTTAAGTATTTAATGTTTCTATTGCATCTCTCTTCTTTCTTCCAATCTATACATATTAAGATCCATTAGTCTTTCCTGATAATGTTTATCTTGCAAGCCACTTACGATTTTTTCAGCCCTTTCCAACATGTCTATTTCCTTCTGGAGATGTGGTTTCCAGAACTTTATGCAATACTATAGACTTGGGCTTACTTTTAAATTATCTGAAATATATGTTTTTACATCAAAAGTTTATTATTTTACATTTATCAACATTAAACTGCGGCTGCCATGCTCCTGACCATTCTTCTAATTTACGTGAATAATTTTCAATTTGACTTGGTCTTACCCAGTTGCAAACCTTTCTATCATATGTTAAAAGACATACCTTACCATTAAGAACTTCTGTAATATTATTAATAACGATATTACAGGTTCCAATACTGATCCCTGCTGTACTCCACTATGAACAAGACCTTCTTCTTAATATTGTGACAGAAAGCAGGGGATAATAATGGAGGGAGTGTATATATCCCCTTATATTTTGCAGGGTGGTTGCCCTCAATAGTTTTTACCAGCCCCAGGGAGATGTCTGGAATTATTGGATGTCTGTGTGTATTTTGGGTCCCTGGGGTGGAGCACTTGGAGAGTAGGGCATTTTGTGAGCAGCCGAAGACCAGCAGGTGCGATTCCAGTCCGGAGATTCACGGATAATGGGAGAGGCAGTTAAGTAGTCTCCTGATCTCAGAGCAAGGGGAGATAATTTGGCTCCCTGAGAGAGAGGGAGAGAGCTGCTAAGCTACTGTACAGTACTGTAAGCTACTTTACAGTAAGAGCGGTGAGACTATGGAACTCTCTGCCAGAGGAAGTGGTAATGGTAAACTCAATAAAAGAGTTCAAAAGGAGCCTGGACGTGTTTCTTGAAAGCAATAATATTACAAGTTATGGATAGTAGATTAATAGGGACAGAACGTTGATCCAGGGATTTATTCTGATTGCCGTATTTGGAGTCGGGAAGGAATTTTCCCCCTGGTATGGGGCAATTGGCATCTGCTTCATAAGGGTTTTTTTACCTTCCTCTGGATCAACACAGTAGGGAGACAATAGGTATATAGGTTGAACTTGATGGACTTTGGTCTTTTTTCAACCTTATGAACTATGTTACTATGTTACTGAGCGCTGCCATTATTACATATAAACTGTTATTTTGTTTGTTGGGAATGGATAAGCCGTCCAACTGCAGTTAGGTTGGAGAACCGTGTATTAGTTAGTGCTCACAAGAGCAAGGCTTTTTGTTTTGATTTATTTATTTTTTCTGTTATGCCTGTGGTGACAAAATAAAAACAGGCCCAGCCTTTTATTTAACCCTCCTCATGTCTGAGCCGTCTCTGCAGCCTGGAAGACTGTGTGTGAGTAAAAATTCCCGGACAGAGTACCAAGTGAAGGGGTATTGTGTCAACTACAACCTTCTGACTCCTGTCACTCAACCATTGCATTATCCATTCAACTATGTTGGCATCCAATACACATAAATACTATATGAGTCTCTATTCATCCTGAGGCCAGGAAGGCATAAACCTTCTCGGCGCTGGAGAAAAACATAACCCAGGAACTTCCCCCAAAATGGTCTTCCAATCGGAGAAGAGAACGTCACTGCGAGTGAGGTCAATATGGCGGCGCTTGCGGTGATATGTCCTCAATCCTCCAGTTTACGAGGGGGCAAAATGATGGCACTTGTAGTGACGTCCTCTTCACCAATTGGAGGATCGGTTGGTGCTTTCGGTGATGTCCTCTTTCACGATAGTAGGATCGGGGAAGACGTCACCACAGCGCCACCATTTTGACAGAAGTTGCCAGGTTATGTCTACGTGGATGCAGACGAGGAAAGATGATGCCATATTGAAGATTGATTTTTTTCTATAATAGTGTGGGAATTCAGTCCTGCTCCATGGGCCTTCATATGTCTATCATGCCAGTGTCTGCCTGCCCAGGCACAGTGCCCTACTACTACCTTTAACCATTGCATGACTGTGCTATCTCAAAGAGTCAGTCTACAATTAAAAATAAAGAAGCAGAGGCTCAGCACTCAAATAATAAGGTGAGTTTATTTCACACAGACAATGTTTCGACACACAGGTCTTTCTCAAGCCTATTTGAGTGCTGAGCCTCTGCTTCTTTATTTTTGATATATTGAAGGACTTGGTGGTACCCTAGCTCGTGCACCATCTCACAACGGAGTGCTGTATTCCAATCTTTGTTTCTGTGTAGTCTATAATTAAGACACGGAGGCATGTTGAATTGTACCATGTTTATGAAAACACTGCAACAATTTTATTGTATATTTAACAAACTAACACATGTGATTTAAGTTAAACATGGGCTGGAAAATACACACATGATTATTCCTTTAAAATGTTTGGTCAGGGAGGGAATTTAATTATACATGGAACTGACATGAAGCAGACACAAGGCTGTCCATGACACAAAAAATAACCAAATAATGGTTGAGGTTTTATTGCAGGTGATTTATAGGAGGTGAACCATACCCATCTGCATTTAGACGTTGTTTAACCAGCTGATTACTATAGCTATTTATTCAAGTTAAGTTGGACATCTAACGGTAAGCATCGGGCAGTGGGCCACTTGGGTGGCGTAAAGGTAGCCAACTGTTTTATTCTACCCTAAAAAATCCAATGAAACGGTAGGAACTGCAGAAGAAAATGTAATCTTCTGACCGTTTCAGCCATAAAAACATATCAAGACTTATAATACATCATAGTGTTTATTATTATTTTCCTGCTGGAAATAAATATTAAGTCATATAAAATGTGTTGTTATACAAAAATGCTTTAAATATCAAAAGGGAAATGCTATTAAATTAACTTCTACGTTGCTGTGTGTTACATTGATACCTCACCTTAATAGTCGCTCGCACACACAGCACCCAACACTTAGTATTTGAGTCCCAAAGCAAACATGGCACTGATTCCTGCTTCTGTTTCCTAATGCATTCTAATGAATACTTTGCCGTAGACACCATACAATAGCTCCTGCTTAATAGCACCGAGGCAAGAATATTTTTTCTCTGTAATCTTTTGCTTTTAAGAGCATAGGAAGCGGCTTGAATGCGTTAGGTTTTTCTTTTTTTTTATTTTTTTTTTTTAATTTTAGCTTCACAGTAAAAACCATTATTTCCTGTATGGATATTACAACTCCTGAGGGAAAAACAGTACAGAAAGCTGAGTGGAGCTGATGTCTGTAATACAGTACATTTGTAGTCGCATTATCACTTACGGTCCATTGGAAGAGAATTGTTACAATCTAGAATGCAGAGGGGTCATTATTAATTCAAACAGGCCTCAAAGACAGTCATTTGAAAACAGGAAACACTGCCCTTTTAACACACACATGTAAAATAACCTGGCTCTGACCTTGTTATATAGAATTAAAAAAGAATTAATTTAGCAGTTCTAGAATGAAGACGGACATTGATGTTGTTTTGCATTACTCTGTATTTACAGTTAATACTAATATATTGTCTATAACGTGCCTTACAAAAGTATTCACCCCCCTTGGATTTATTTCTATTTTGTTGCATTACAGCCTGGAATTCAAATGGATTTGTTGGGGGTTTGTATTGCATTTGATTTACACAATATGCCTACCACTTTGAAGATGCAAAATGTTTTCATTGTGAAAAAAACAAAAAATAAGACGAAAAAAACTTTAGCAAGCACAACAACCCCCCCCCCAAGTCAATACTTTTCCAGCAATTACAGCTGCAATGATGTAGCCACTGGGATTTTTGCCCATTCTTTAAGGCAAAACTGATCTGGCTCCTTCAATTTGGATGAGTTCCGCTGGTGTCTAGCCACAGATTTTCAGGTTTTTGGATTTCAGTCTGGGCTTTGACTAGGCCATTCCAAGACATTTAAATGTTTCCTCCAAATGCACTTGAGTGTTGCTTTAGCAGTATGCTTAGCGTCACTGTCCTGCTGGAAGGTAAGCATCTGTCCCGGTCTCAAATCTCTGGAAGACTGAAACAGGTTTCCCTCAAAAATGTCCCTGTATTTAGTGCCATCCATCATTCTGTCGATCCTGACCAGTTTCCCAGTCCCTGTCAATGGAAAAACTCTCGGGGTGATGAGAGGTGTTGGGTTTGCGCCAGATATAGTACTTTCTTTGATGATCAAAAAGCTAAATTTTAGTCTCACCTGCCCAGAGTACCTATTTCATGTGTTTTGGGAGCCTCCCACATGCTTTTTGGCGAACACCTTTGCTTATTTTTTCTTTAAGCAATGGCTTTTTTCTGGCCACTCTTCCGTGAAGCCCAGCTCTGTGGAGTGTACAGCTTAAAGTAGTCCTATGTACAGATACTCCAATCTTCATTGTGGAGCTTTGCAGGTAATTGGTTGCACCAGTTCTTATTTAAGGGCTTCATAGCAAAGGGGGTGAAAACATATGCATGCTAGACTTTTCTGTTTTCTGTAGAATGTTTTTAAAAAACTTTCTAAAGAAATTTCACTTTACCAATTTCGACTATTTCGTATTTTATTTCCTCTACATTAATGCAACAAAATAGGCAAAATGCCAAGGTGGGAGAATACTTTTGCAAGGGACTGTAACTATTTATAAATTATGTTATGTATTATTTTAGTAAATACTGCCTTAATGCCTTGTTACTCTACTTGTGGCTGCATGTGTGTAATGACTCACCAGCTTCAGCATCCAGGATTGTTTTTGGAGAGCTTTCTGCAAAAAGATTAGTATGACGTTGTCATACTCTATAGTGTACCACCCACAAACTAACAGAGCAGTAGAACGTACTAACCAAAACCTTGTACAGGGCCTTTGTAAACTACAACTGTTGTATTTACAGTTCTCACCTCGTTCCCATCTGGAAGTTCTGACCTGGGGATTCCTATGCTTGACTATGACATTCGTCACCTTTAGTCTGTATGGCTTCATTAATTAAGGCCTCTAGAACACAGAATGTTAACTCTCCCGCAGATTGCCCTCTCCCGCCTATACACCTGAGGATAGAGTCTGGTTATCCACTCACAATATTCAACTGCGTGTTCTGTCTTTGAAGCTGGTTCCTCAATATAAAAGTTCTTATTGGGTTTGTAGATTTACCTCATAACCTCTGTATTCCACGTATCCCTCCTCAAGCCATTGTTTCTCCCTCGTTCCTGCCTGCCCTGGTCCTGTGACCGTGGAATATGAGAGTCAGACCATAACAGACTTTAGGATTGTTAAGGGGGTACTCCAGTATCTGGTACACTGGAGTGGTTAAGGGCCAAAAGGAGTATCCTGGGTATCAGCTTTGGATGTTCAAACTCCTCACCTCATCCAACAGTTCCATTCTCGTTTCCTGGTGGTCAGCTGTTTGGCTCCCTGGGCGATTCTTGAGCGGGAACTATACCCACTTCAACGCCCCACGAAGCACCTGTCCTGCCGTATGCCAGCTACTACGGGAAATAAGAGTCACTCTGGAGCCGCCGTCCTCCTTCTGCAGACTTTTGGAAGTACCATGTGTTTGTGGCAAGCCTACTACTTCGCAGCTGTTACTAGCATGCAGTAGTTGCTTATTTGTTATTCTCCTGATTTGGTTCGTTCTGAGCTTCTGATTCATTGATTGATTTCTGCCCTTGCCTCCTGCTTGCTTCGGCTCCATGTGCTTGTCCCTTGCGTCCTGTGGTATTCTGCTTCATAGGATCCTCTCCTGATGTACCGCTATTGGTAGTGGCCCAACATTTTCAAATCAGAGCAGCCCAGGGGGCAATTGCTTCGCTTGCCAGCTCACCTACATAACCTTCCTTAACCCCTTAATGACAATTGCCGGTCCTGGCACGGCACGGAAAAGCATGTGCTTTACGACAATTGACGTGCCAGGACCGGCACGTCTTTAAACGGGTGCAGAAAGCGATCTACTATCGCTTTCTGCACCCAAAAAGCGTTGCTGAATGCCTCGACCTCGAGGCATTCAGCAACGCCGCGATCGGCACGAAGGGGCCATCTCTGGCCCCTCCACGGGGCGTCAACATCCGCCATACTTTGTATGGCGGCGGACGCCCGTTTTAAAAGCGTTTAGGAGGCGATCGACGATCGCCTCCTAAACTTAAATGGTGTCGCTGGAATGCCTCGATCAGGAGGCATCCAGCGACACCAAACACTAACCTTTTGATGGGCTGTGACCGCTCCGGAGAGCGGTCACAGCCGCAGCTGCCGGCAATCTTCGCCATCAAGGAAGATGGCCGCCGTCCTGTAACAGGAACCACAAATTTTAAAAGTTTGCTAGATGGTCCAGACCATCTAGAGAACTTTGGCTCCACTTGCAGGTTGAATACAGGTACTGCATTCACCATGCAAGTCAATGGAGCCCAGCTTTCTAATCACAGTGTGATTAGTAAAAATAAATTAAAAATAAAATAAAATTAATAATAATTAGAAAAAAATAGTAAAAAAACAGTAAAATGTAAAAATCATTTCCCACTGATCAGGGGAACCTCCAAGTTGAAAAAAAATGTTAAATTTTTTTTTAAAAAAATAATAATAAAAAAAAATATATATATATTAAAAATATATTTTTGTGAGCAAGTCCTAAAATTAGCATATTAGCTTAAAACAATTCTCGCATGGAAAGAGTTAAAATACTGGCATATTAAATGCCCGTGGGGTGTCTACTTTTAAAAAATGTATGATTTGATGGGGTAAATTGAATGGGCCAGGTTCAACAACGTCCCAATTAACACGGGGGGGAAGGATGGCCACACATCTAATTTCCAATTAGAAAAATGCACACGTACCAAATGTGGCCTTTTAGTTCCCCCAAAAAATGACACACCCATGCATGTGGGGTATCACTGCACTCAGGAGATGTTGCTGAACACATTATGGGGTGTCGTGTGACAGCGGCATATACCAGGAGCTGTAAATTCATACATAAAGTAGGTGTGTGTGGGAAAAATACACACACAAAAATATTACTGCAAACTTTGAAAAAATGCTGGTGGTAAAATGTGTGCATGCAAAGAGTTAAATAACAGCATTTAAAATACCCTGTGGTGTCTAGTTTTGAAAAATATATGGTTTTGTTGGGCACACTGAAATGGCCCGGCTCAAAGATGTACCAAATAGGGCATGGGCAGTGGATCCCAAATGCCAAAGTTCAACATTGAAAAATGCGCATGCCCCAAATGTGGCCCTTTTGCCCCCAAA
Organism: Spea bombifrons; assembly: GCF_027358695.1. Classification (NCBI taxonomy): domain Eukaryota; kingdom Metazoa; phylum Chordata; class Amphibia; order Anura; family Pelobatidae; genus Spea; species Spea bombifrons. The sequence continues at coordinate 18,687,045 of NC_071090.1, read as the reverse complement.
CAGCCAGGCAAAATCATTCATGTGGGGTATCGCTGCGCTCAGGAGATGTTGCTGAACACATATTGGGGTGTTTTGTGATAGTGACATAAACGAGAACATTTTAATTCATACCTGAAGTAAAATGTGTATGACAAAACAAATGCAAAAAAATGACTACCATAAAGTTTGACAAAGACTGGTGGTAGATATGGTGCATGGAAAGAGTTAAAATACTAGCATTTGGAATACCCTGGGCTGTCTAGTTTTCAAAAATATATGATTTGATGGGGTAAATTGCATTGGCTGGCTTCAAAGATACCCGAAATGGCACATGGGGGGAAGAATTACCAGATTTGGAAAAAATGGCTTTGAAATAGCAAAACGCTACCTGTACTTATTGCCCCATAATGGGTAGAAAAAAGCAAAAAAACATAAAAACATTGGGTATTTCTAAACTCAGGACAAATAGTAGAATCTATTTAGCAGGTTTTTTCATTACCTTTTATAGATGAGTAAAAGATTTTTCAACTAAAAGTTAGAAACAGTCATTTTTTTCTAAGTTTTTCACCATATTTTATAATTTTTTTAATAGTAAATAATATGATACAATCAAAACAATGTCATCTAAAGAAAGCCCTTCTTGTCCTGAAAAAAACAATATCTAATGTGTGTGGGTTCAGTAAACGGGAAAGAAGAAAATTACACCTAAACACAAGCAGCGCAGAAATGTTAAAAAGGTCATTGTCACAAAGGGTACAAAAAGTAAAATCATCCTTTGTCTCGAAGGGGTTAAGCTCATCTGGACAAAAATAACATGAAACTGGAACTGAATAAACACTGACCTGTTGGCCAGGTGACGTTACCACGCTGTGATAATGAGAAAAAAAAGCACCACAACGAAATACATATCCTAGTAAAAATACTGAAGGAAGACATTTACCATTAAATAAAATGAATGTAGGTCGTAAATAGTATTGGCATACACTCATTGCATCCCAAAGATATAATTTAATTCTATTTTGAAAGCAGGCCTGTTTTTTAGATTTGAGAATTCTATAATGAAAGTATTATTTGTGTTAAATAGGATTGCAGAACCATTACTGGAATTTTGCTGGGATGTCAATTTTAGTCCACAACATTTTTGCCTAGGGGTGTTTTTTATAAATAATTTCAGCCCTGGAGATCAGAGTGATAAATGATGCTTCAGATTAGACTGCTAGGGACTCATTCATCTCTACATATAGGCTTTGGTAAAAAACATTATCAAAATAAGAATCTTCTACAAGTACCTAACATAAAGCAAACAGAAGATGACTGCTACCGGATGAAAACAGGGGCAATCATAAAGGCAACATCGAATGGCAACTATAAATACAGTCAATGAGGTAGCCTTTAAAGTCATGAACAAAGTTGTATAGTTTAATGAAGAATAACAAAAGTTTGTTGTCATTAATTAAAAATATAATGCATTTACTTGAAAGTGTTCCTGTTGTTCTTATTGCTTCATGAATAATAATGAAGAACATAAAGTGGTTCACAAAAGATGGATAGGTAGATACAGCTGTGCTCAAATGTTTGCATACCCTGGCAGAAACTGTGAATTTGTTGGCATTGATTTTGAAAATATCACTGATCATGCAAAAAAACTGTTTTATTTGACTAGTGATCACATGAAGCCATTTATTATTAGATAGTTGTTTGGCTCTATTTTAAATCATAATGAAAACAGACCCTTGAATGTTTGGCTTTGTTACAGACACACAAGGTGACACACACACAGGTTAAAATGGCAATTAAAGGTTAATTTCCCACACCTGTGGCTTTTTAAATTGCAATTAGTCTCTGTGTATAAATAGTCAATGAGTTTGTCAGCTCTCACATAGATGCACTGAGCAGGCTGGATACTTAGCCACGGGGAGCAGAAAAGAACTGTCAAAAGACCTGTGTAACAAGGTAATGGAACTTTATAAAGATGGAAAAGGATATAAAAAAATATCCAATGCCTTGAAGATGCCAGTCAATACTGTTCAATCACTTAAGAAGTGGAAATTTCAGGGATCTCTTGATACTAAGCCAAGGTCAGCTACACCAAGAAAGATTTCAGCCACAACTGCCAGAAGAGTTGCTTGGGATACAAAGAAAAACCCACAGGTAACCTCAGGAGAAATACGGGCTGCTCTGGAAAAATATGGTGTGGTTGTTTCAAGGTGCAAAATACAACAATGCTTGAACAAAAAACAATCATAAGCACTATGTTTGGAGAGTCAACAAGACCTATTGCCAAAAGAATACCATCCCCACTGTGAAGCATGATGGAGTGGCCATCACAGTCTCCTGACCTTAATATTATCCAGCCACTCTGGGTAGATTTCAAACGTGCGGTTCATGAAAGACAACCAATGACTTTGCATGACCTGGAGGCATTTTGCCATGCCGAATGGACAGCTATACCACCTGCAAAAATTTGGGGCCTCAGCAACCATTACAAAAGCCTGCACGGTGACATTGATGCTAAAGGGGGAAATACACAGTAAGGTTATGCAGACTTTTGAACAGGGGTCATTCATTTTTCTTTGTTGCCGTGTTTTGTTTTATGATTGTGCCATTCTGTTATAACCTATAGTTGAATAGGAATCCTGTAGGAAATAAAAGAAATGTGCAAGTCACGTGTACGGACCTTTAATTCCTGGAGCAAGGAGACCATTGGTCTCCCCCAGCCAAGTTTTGGCACCAGGATTTTAAAAATCTGTACGAGCAACTCTATTGGTCACCAGCAGGGGGCTCGTCTGCCATCAACCAATGAAGAGTATTAATCCCTTCTAAAAAATTAATGACAAAAAACCCCAGAAAACGTATGTACACAAATATTCGCCTGAACTGAACACAAGGACGGGCGAATATGAAGATTTTTCCCCCCACAAAGATGAACATATTTTGTGCCATGCTGGATTATTGTACCGAATTATCTTAGTATAGAATTTTGCACATGCAGGGAGAAGCAGTCATCCTATAAACCATCTCTCCCTTATGAACACAAAACAAACAGAAATTTCTTAACAATACCCTTGGCTCAATTGAGTGCATTGTTCATTTGTTGAAGTAAGTACGTCGTGATAATGCAGTCTCAGCATTATAAGCTGTTATTGCTAATAAGATTGGTTACGTTTTGCAAAAGAAGATGGCAACATATTGACTAGGGCTGGTAAAAACTACATGAAACACTTATTACTACTTATTAACACAGATCTGTTTTGTAGCTTTCCTCCTGCGTAGTCAAAATAGTAGCACCTTATGCTGTCTTAAATATTGATTGGACCCTCTGCAAGCATTCGCTCGCCTTACACACTCATTGGAATGCAATGCTGACTCAGAGTCAGTGTGGCCTTCCCTCTTTCTGATCCTAATATGACTCCATGTGACTAGCAAATAAATTGTGCCACCTGAAACAGACATGCAAGTCGTGATCAGTGGCAGCTTTAGGTGTTCGGGCCACCACGGGATGCCCCCTCCCCATCAACCCCGGAGTCCCATTGTACCCTCTTTCACAATGCCACACCTCTCTTTTCCTCCTTCATATAGTTTAGGTATAGATCAAATAGACAACATATGGAAACACAGCATTGCAGGTATAGATCAACTGAATAAGACATACAAACCCTGTATTTGGAGGCATTAATTAACACATGAAACATAGCATTGCAAGTACAGAGCAACTATATAACACACAAAGCTACCATTGCAGGTATAGCGCAACTGAAAAATTACAGTGCAACTGAAAAAATGGCTCTTCTAGCAACTCCATGTTTTACCTTTACTTGCTCTGTTACTGACATTCAGCTTGGTTTTACCTGGATGTTATCGTGTTTGTGAGGGAACACAAACTAGAGGGAATGAAACTGGACTTGTGGTCTTCTAGAGTGATCAGGGTCTCCCTGATGCCACAGCAGAGACTATTTGGACTATTGTGACCAACAGACAAAAAATCGTGGAATAAATGGCCTTTAAGGAACGGCATTTATGAATGCTAGGTGGCTGTGTTCAGTTACAGACACTGCCCAGTGTGTATTGTAGTGCAGAAGACTTCACAACATCTGACAGTGTTCTTTTTCACAGGCATTTCTTGAGATCAAAACTAACTCTAAGACTTTATGGAAAGGACGTTCCTCTTCTGACACTCTGTTTTATATGGACTCTTTCAAGAAACTCACACAGAGGATGTAAATTGAAAAAACTTGGCACCCAATTCATTGTATTAAGGACACTTTGTGGTTTCCCAGGAACCACCTGGTCCTAAGTAAGTCTATGTCCGAAACTGTCACAGGGTGATCCTCAGCTTGCTAGACTACTCCGCCGTTGACAATCGTGGATTAATCCTCACTCTCCTGGTCCCCTCAGCCCTTGGATATGTGTCACATCCACTCCCACATCCTCGGGCCCTATTCTACTATTTTGTGCCCCTGGAAGTGTTTCTTGTTTGTCCTGGATTTCGTAATTACTGTTGCTTCTTTGTATGTTGCATGATCAGATGTACTGTTTCTATTATTATACATATTGTTGCATATTGAACAATACTAGAAATTGCATTTCTAAATATCTGTTTGGTTTTAAAGTTACTCAGCAGAGTTGGTGGAATTTGACAATGGCTCAGTTTACTTTGCAAATATATCCCCTGGTGATTGCCTCTTCAAAGAAGAACTATCACATTCCATATTTTCACCTAACCATTATAAACATTGTCTATGTTTTTGCTATATATGGGAGTTGCCATCTTGCTATATTATGACATAGGGCAGTTATAATATTAATGCAAGGGATTCATTGGTTTCAGAGTTTGATTTGAATTAAAGTTTTTACTCAAGTGTGTCAGTTCTTTAAAATGGAATGTACCAAAAAAAAGATTCTCCAAGTCAAATGTTAAACTGCCGGCCTACAGTATGCCTACACATAAACCTTCCTCCTTAGAATGAATATAGGCAAATCATTTTCTTTACCAACTTACATAAAAAATACAGCTGTTAACTTTGAAAATCTAATATGCATGACTTCAGTTTGCTGTTAGATTTTGACATATACATTTGCAAAGCTATTAATCACATCCTAAATTATAAAACAACTGTTAAATTATTTTTTTCTCATTTATAACAGCGCTAATAATTTTACCAAGTTAGCCTGAGGCTTTAAGAGATATTTTATTAAAATCAAAGGGGTTTCAGTGATTTGTTTTGATCAGTGTTCAGATAACTATGGTAAGTAATTTGTTTTACTTTCATTGTTTTGGAAGCAAAACAACCAATTAATTTAGAGGGGCAGTTTGCATTCCTCCCAGCAGCCCTGTTTATAGCTGGATATTACGATGTTCAGGGCATACCTACCCCACAGTCCTGCTTTTGCGAGCATAGGAAATCATAGGCTGGTTGGAAACTGGATCAGGGTTCTGTTTGGTTGCAGCAGAAACATGGATTGTAGCTCTTATGTGGTCACCTTGTGATGCTCTGAAGAGATCCGTGAGAAAGTGATTTCAAAGGCACCACCTTTGGTCTTTCCCCTCCGTTTTGTAACATACCTTTACAAAAGTGTCCCAATTAGGACATCTCAAATGTTGGGGAATATGCGCGTCCTTTTAAAAAAAAAAAAAAAAAAAAAAAAAAAAAAAAAAGTTGGAAAAGTTCGCCAGAGGGTCTCCAGACCCTCTAGAGAACTCTAGCGCCACTTGCAGGTTGAATACAGGTAATGCATTGAACCATGCAAGTCAATCCAGCCCATCTTTCTAATCACTATGTGATTAGTAAAATATTTAAAAAATTAAAAAAATATGGAAAAAAGCTTAAAAAACAAAATGGTAACATTTAACAATTAATATGCATCAGAGGAACCATCCAGTTCCAGCAATATGTGAAAAGGTCCAAAAAGAATAAAATAAAATACAAAAATAAAGTTTATTCTTATGAGCAACTGTTAAAATTAGTGCTGTATCTTCCCAAAAATCTTGACATGGAAAGAGTTAAAGTAAAAGCATTTCAAATACCCAAGGGGTGTCTCATTTTTTTTTAAAAAATGAATGGTTTGATGGGGTAAATTGGAGTGGCTGGGCTCAAAGATAGGGCTTTGGCACATACTGACCAAAATGGGGGAAAATGCGCACTTCCCAAATGTAGCCTTTTAACCCCAAACACCAGATAAACCCATGCGTGGGTGATATCACTGTACTCAGGAGATGTTGCTGAAGACACATTGGGGTGTTGTTTGATAGTGATGTATACCTGGAGCTATAAATTTATACCCGAAGCACAATTTGGGGGGGGGGATACAAAAAAAATTACTACCACAAACTTTTACAAAGGCTGGTGGTAGAATCTCGTGCATGGAAAGGGTTAAAATACTACCATTTTAAATACCTTGGGGTGTCTAGTTTTCAAAAATATATGGTTTGATGGGGTAAATTGAATTAGTCGGCTTCAAAGATGGCCTATTAGGACATGGGGGCAATAGGACCAGATATAAAAGTTCCAAGTAGACTCGTCTACACAACTGCGGCTGGATATTTTCTCTTTTTCGAACCATTCTCTATAAATCCCCTTTCTTCCCCGTTCTGATGCTCGGTTTGAACTTCATCAAGTTGTCTTGACCACGTCTACATGCCTAAATGCATTGAGAAGTCTTTTGCCAAATGTGCTTTTGGAGATTTTTATTTCATTATGTTCATGAAAACTGCTCCCTACCCCCTAATACCTACAACTCACAATCAACTTTATTTAAAAGCGCACGAGAAAAAATATACTTAAAACCTTAATAAGCATTTCAATTTTTTCTGGCAATATGTTCCGCATTTGTACATTTTTAATACTAGCCACTTCTTTCTTACATTGTCTGCAGACTTTCTTCGACTTTATTGTTAATCAAAATTTAATTCACATAATCCACAGGAACTTTGAAGAGCTTGCCAATTCACAGTGGACTCCCTTGCTAAACCTGCCTACCACATCAGGGCTTGAATCTGTAGCCCACAGATTTGCCAAACTGTTGTTAATCAAAAGCAATTTTATTTGGGATTTGAAAATTATAGAATATCAGCCAATGTTTTGATTGACTGGAGCCATTTCTATTTACTTTTTTTTTCCAAATAAAGGAAGTATGGTTAGGGACGACGTGTTGAATGGCGCTCTAGAGTAATCCCCAATGATGAACAGATCATGTAGAATTTTTCATCCTGCCCTTTCACCAATTGTCTCAGCAGGGCCTCTTTTATACAAAAAAATAACTGCTTCTATTAGCATACATCCAACAGCCACGCAATAAAGGTTTGTAGGTTATATTTACAAAAAACTGTAACTTCAAAAACACTTCTCTTCCCCAAAGGAACATTTAAAGGTCAAACTAAAAAGGCACAGACCACAGGTTACCTTATTCACTTAAACTCTGTGCAAGGCTAATGCTGGTATTTTTTTTACATTCCTATTACAGTATAAGAAGGTAACTTACGTTAAGAATTTTCTATTTAATATATATATTTTGTTATTTTACTATATAGGGTGATGTTTTTGTCTAGTAATCTAGATCACTGGAAAATAAGACTCATTTTGGATGTATATGGGGTAGTACAAAATTGGATACCCGTCCACCCCATCCATAGAATATTGGTTATTCAACATATAGAGCCCCTCAGCTGCTTTACAATACTGGGGTATAATCATTAATTGGGTTGTTTGCAGGAGAGTTGAACATTTCAGCTGGCATCACTATGTACTATAGAGGGCAAATACCAACAAGCTTCTCCTCAAGACCAATGGTTGAACTGGTTCTGCCTAGCCTTTGCTTAGGTGACCAGTGAATATTCTGACCTAGGCAGCCCCTTGGCCATATAAACTACTGGATCCTCAGCAGGCCAACAACTACATGGGCCACATACATTATGGTAGACCAAAGAAAAAATCAGAAGACAACCACAAGCGTTGCCCTACAGCATGCACACCTGCAGAAAACAAATGATTACATGTAAGTATCTATATATAGTGAAGCACGGCTTTCTGAAATATGACTCACATTCTTAAATTAGCAATTTCCTCAGACTCTGTTGATGTTGGTCAACTACCTATCTATCTATTTATCAATATGAACTCTCTCTGACCTTTGTTTATACAGTAAACTGAGTTAATGATTAGTTATAAGACAATGACCACATTGGTAACAAATATAATTAGAGTTAAGGAGAAATTGTATTACAAATTGTATTGTAATGAAAAATGTGCGTTGTAGATGACTTTAAAGTAACATTCATGCAATCATGCGTGGAAGAAAGGTAACAGGTCAGCAGCTGTACTAACAGTATTGGATGAAAGGAAGAAAAGCATTCACATGAGTGAATTAAATTGATTGATTGCTAATTGAAATATGCGTGCAGTTCCTATAATCATAACACACTCAATAAGAAGTTTATTTACTAATTTGTTAGAGCAGTCTACGACAAGAGAGAGGATTTGTCATAAACTGTAGCAAATGGTAATTGCAAAATTTTAAAAGTGGAAAAAGGATTGTGCTTGGTATAAAGGCTTAATGAATGTTGCTGCATCTGGAAGCACGTTGCAGTGGGTAAGAGTGTTAGCTCAGTGCCCTTTTTGTATCAGCCTAATGGATTGTTAATGCAATAGCACCTACCGGAATGCTAAGCATACTGGAACCTGGGCATGACAGGAATGTGATTACAGCCTCCCTATGCCATGCTACCCCCCCTACACTTACACATCCATGCTATCACACACACACTCATTCACAAACATTAATTCACAAACATTCAGCATTTACTACAGCATAACACCCATCACTCTCACACACTTACTAATCCACTCTCACTGAATGTTTTCCTACATTTTCTCTGTCACTTTTCCTCCTCTTCATTCTTCTTCTTCTGTGTCCTGTTCTTCTTGTGCAGTGAGTGCTGAAGGTGGTGGGCATGGCTTCAGTGTTGTGCACCGGGATATGACAGTAAATCCCGACGCACAGCATCAGTTACCAAGCGCGTTGCAAGGGAGCAGGATCAGAGGTCTGCATTAACAGACCTCCCGCTCCCTTGATTAAGTTTAAGCCGGCCGGTTAGAGGGAGATCCTTGATCTCCCCAACCGAGCCTGCTCCTCTAGTGGCGGACATTGGTGTCCGTCTCTGGAGGGGTGCCGGCGTGGTGGCATCCCCCTGATGAGCGGCAACCGGGGTGGACCGCCCCCCCCCGCCCCTGCTAGTTATGCTACTTCATAAAGTGTCAAGGAGTTGAAACACAACTCTCCTGCAAACTCTCCTGTCATCCCTCTCTTTAGTAAATAAACTCCATTGACAAAAAAAAAAATACTGTTAATTTTAATAAATGGACTTAGTCATTCTAAAAGCTAAACAGCTACAGTCCCCTTTAAGGAAGTTTGTACTTTAGAAAATGCCCCCACTTGTTCATTTGGAAAGGTCCTTGTACTTTGTATGTAACTATAACTGTCGTACAGCCTCCAGACCGTGCGTCTATCTGCTTTGTCATTTATTTTGAGAGGCTTTTATTAATCATTTTTTATTTTCTGCCGTATGAAAGTGTATTATGCTGTTTTATTGAAGTATCTCCATGCAGCGACAGATTTTAACATCATGAATATTATTTTATGGCAGTGTGAAAGTCCTGTTTTAACTCCTGTATGAAAAAGGGTCGTGACTGCACAAGGTTCAGAATTGATCTTTTTATTTATTTTTTATTAAGGCTATTGAAGTAATAGCTATTTCTCTGCTAATAAGATGCTAACATTGAACTTTTTAGAAGTCTTACTTTAACCTTAAACGTACACGGAATGTTCCTGACAAAACTGAAGTCCTGGCATGATATCACTGCATTTCTAATCTCTTTGAGATCGAGTCTTTGTAATAACCAGGGCATATGCAATATTTCATCTCCTTTAATCTTCTGTCAGAGTTCATCCAGAACAAGTCCCTGTGGAGGTTTTCCACAAAGACAGCAGCAAAGACATAACACTAGCTAGAAGGGGATAGGGCTAATTAATCATGGCTAGGTGGAAGGGAATTGAAAAAAGTGTGAGTTGAACCTATAGACAAGAAGTCGAATTGTTTTTTTATTGCTGGTGTTTCCCTGTGTTTCATATCATAAAGGCACAATGGCAGTACTACAGTTAAAACTTATATACTGTGTCCTGTATTTCACAGTTCTCTCCTGGATCACAGTTAGGTGGGAGAGTGGATGGGTTATCCAAGACAGCAGAACCTAAACTGAAAGTCACACAAAGCATGAATTAGTAAAAAAATGCAATTGCAAGCTTTTTCAGAGTTTTCTGTAGAAGTAGATCTTTTGTAGAGGTTACATTTACAGCAACTAATAGTACCAGGCAACATTATAGCCACACAGAGAAGCATATTAAAGCACTTTGTGAGTACTTTTATATGTACTCCTTAGATGAAAGAGAGTAATGATGCACTTACCTTTAGTAGAAACTTCAGCTCTAGAGCTGCAGCAATCTGCCTTTTCCATTGTCTGATTTTTGTGCCAGTTTTGAAATTCTAATCAATGAGGTTGCTTTCTGAACATGTGACTGAGGAGTCCAGTTACATGGATCCGGTGATAGATCTGGCTGACTGCGAGTAGACTACATGCACATTGGCAAGCTGGAGATCTGTTCGCCTGAATGCATCTCATATATGCAAAGGGGAAAGAGAACAAAAGCATGGGGTTCGAGGATGAACTCCTCCATACATTTACAAAAAGGAAAAAAAAAAAACGGGAATTGAAAGGGAACATCAGGAATCATAACCATTAAAGTGTTCCTTTAAAAGATATATGGTGTGAGAAATATTGGAGATATGCGCTATAAAGATTATATCATACTCTGTGTTTATATTATATTAGCTTTGAAGCAATAAAGTTCAAATTTTTTTAGGTTACAATATTTTGTAAATTAGTAAATTTTGTAGAATAGAGTTAATATTCTTTAAGTATATCATGAACTATGCTACTGTTAAAATGTGTCCTATTGTAGCTAAACAAATCTAAGTGCATACAGATGAGTTTGTACTCCTATGTGCTTCTTCTTAACATTGAACCTTATCACTACACAATGTTGTCTTTTGTTTTCTCTACATCTCAGCTGTTAAGATGCCCCCAGTAGGCTAGGATAAATGACACGCAGCAGTTAGAAGATAAGCAGCCAGCACAGGGCAGGCCATTGTATCTGGGAGGTCTTGTGCTCTCAAACTCTCCTAAACATGGAAGCTCTTTTTTTTCCCAACATAATACAAACACAGCCTCAGGCCTGTCTGTTCCTAACCTCAAGAAATCAATAGACTTAAATAAGTACCAGTTAAGGGAACACTACAAAAACCAGAGGAAAAAATAACACATTTTCTATTCCGCTACACACCACGCAGAGTCATTTTGCAATGCAATTGCCAGGAACATAATTAAACCCTTCAGTGTAAAGGGGAGGATGCAGTTTGCTATGTGCTGAGAGGTTTATATCATTGAGTCGGATAATGTAAATTTAAATTCCTTAAAAAGAAAAAAAGATAAACTGTCCATTTAGTGCATTGATGTGAGAACAAAAAAAACTTTCTTGGAAACGGTTTAATTATCAGACATGTTAGAGAGTTTGCAATGTGTCTAACAAGAAGAAAAAAAGACATCACAATGAAAAATGCAAAAAACATATTATGTACTTTTACTGTTTCGTAATTGGATTTTACTGCCATAGAACCCATCTAGAGATGTTGGCTTGAATTTAACATCTTGGCCGGCATGGCTTGTCAGGAGGCACACCACATGAGCCACAGTTGAATTGGATTGGAAAACATATCTTCCCGATTCTGTGTTTAGGTCCTTTTGCATATCCATAATATTCCTTAACCAAGTCACCAGTCTATTGATATACTGTAAGAAATCTCGGGGAGCCACAGGATCTGACTAGATGCTGCTGTTAAGGAATAGATTGCACCTGCTTTGGTTACTTATCAGGTTTGCTCTGGTGCTCGTGGTTTAGCTGCTGAATGTTATCCCTCTAGAATAATTTATTCTTTGGCAGGGGTGCATGGTGTTTAATTCTCCCATACATCTTATATGTCTCACATTGACCTTGCGTGGCTCGAAAATTAAAGGTGACTGATAGAATTCTGAAGGCTGGAGCACGGGGTACAATCACTAACCAAAGATTTTGCAGGAGGCTGGAACATTTCATATAATTCACTCAAATGTCCCAAGCAGTCTCACTTTTGAAGTAGTTTAATATGTATTTATCAACCTCTTAAAACACTTACCTTTAGAGGAAGCTGCAGCTTCAGAATTGTAGGACAATGCTTCCTCCATCATTCCATATCACTGGTTGGCTGCTCAAATTTAACTTTTCACCATTCCATACCTGGTTTGCATATGCATATAACTTTTTCACAATTCTAAACCCTGCAAAAAATGGCTAGGCCAGCCATGTACAGGTTACCAGGTATGGGGTATGATGATTTTTATATTTTTATTCTGTGTATATTCATTGTTAACTATGAACCTTCATGGCCTCCTTGCTCCTTGAGCCTTTATGTGTCTTTTGTAGCAGATCTTATCACAGAACATATATCTGTCTATGGGGTAGAGCAAATTTGTGGTAAGCATTATTCGTACAAATTAGTTCAAGAAGGATACTCCATATAATTGTATAATTTGAGGGAGTTAAACGTGTATGTGGTTAATTTGACACCGAAAACAGGTCTGTGGCATTGTCTTTTCTATGTAAAATCATATGCGCTAATTTTATTATATTTACAACTTAAAGTCATCCGAGTCAAATCACAATATATTCTGAAACTATTAAAAAAAAAAAAATCAATTAGGAATGTTTGAAATCACTTGTTTAACTTTTTAATGTTTCCATGGTGACCAAAAGCTTTGCATTTTGTATTTAGTTTCTATCTAATCTATTATATTATTTATGACCTTGTATCCTTATGTTCTTTTTTGTTAAGCAATTATAATTCCATCACACGCTAAACCACAAAAACACTGTGGGTAATAATCATCTTATTAGATAAGAACTTAACTAGTAACATTTCAAATTAAATTATAATTTGGACAGCTAACTTTAATTTTCGAAAAACATGCCTTTGGACCAATGTTGGAGCCAGATTTTGATCCTAAAGCCAAAGGTTATTTTTCAGTTATTGTAGGCTTAAAAGGATTAGTTAGGTAACTATGAATATATTGGGGTGGTTTCATGTAGCAGAGCCAAAGCCTATACCAGATACTTTATCTTCTATTCCTAGTGATATACTTCAAGAACATCCAGCCTTCTAGGCATGGAACCAAGCAAGCCAATGTCTTAAGGCACGATATATTTGGAACACTCACAAACATCATTCATAATACAGGTTATATAAGTGTGTAAACATTGTCCAAACCTAAAAAGGGTCATTTCCAGTCCTGCTGACTTTATGTCCCACGCCTTTTCAACAAGGTTCAGAGTCTGTTCAAAGGTAGTTTCGGACTAGCCCTGGGTATTTGGTTGCCCCACTACCTGGTTAGAGAGAGATTAGCGCTACCTGGGATTTACAGGTGCACAGAAGTTATAGCCCCTCATGGAGAAAGGAAAGTGGACACTTGTCAGAATTGCAACCAAAAAGAGTCTTTGATTTTATAGCCCAAACACCACATGGGCAAAAATAATAAAACTCCTTGTCAAAAATTAATGTGCCAGGCACATTATGAAAGTACATCCCCTTGATGACTATTAACGTACCATGCACGTCATGGGGTTAAACGAGCGTAGAAGACAATCAATGATTGCTTTCTTCACTCAGCTGGTTTTGCTGCAATACCTTGACACAAGGCCAGATTAATAGCATCATGGGCCTGGGGCAGAATAGACAGAATCTTAACTCTTCGGCATCCATGTCTACTGGATAAAGAGAACATCAGTGCTAGGCAGATGGTATAAGATAGAATCTTATGTGACTAAAAAAGTCATCATACACCTGAATCCACAATTTAGCGTCACTAATCCTTTTTAATAAATAATGCAGATTGAAATAGAGTAAATAACACAAATCGTTTACTTTTCCGCTCACTGATTTCCGGGCCTAGAAAGTTTTGTCCTCTGAAGTGACTACAAATTATCTCGGTATAAGTAAAAATTAAATAATTCAATTTATTCCTACAATAAGTAAAGTGCCAGGAAACAGATGACCAACCAGACACACCAGGACAGGCTCTGCCACACCAAACACACACACCAGGACAGGCTGTGCCATACCGACACCAAAACATACACACCAGGACAGGTTCTGCCACACCAACACCCAAACATACACCAGGAGAGGCTCTGCCACACCAACACATTAACACACACACCAGCACAGACTCTGCCACACCGACACCCAAACACACACACCAGGACGGGCTCTGCCACACAGACACCCAAACACACACACCAGGACGGGCTCTGCCACACCGACACCCAAACACCAGGACGGGTTCTGTAACACCAACACCTAAACACAAACACCAGGATGGGTTCTGCAACACCAACACCCAAACACAAATGACTACAAATTCAGGAGGTGTTTTATCTCTGGATAAGTACAAATTAAATAATTCAATTTATTCCTACAATAAGAAAAGTGGCAGGAAACATATGAACAACCAGACATACCAGAACAGGCTCTGCCACACCAACCCCCAAACACACATATCAGGACATGCTCTGCCACACCGACACCCAAAAATACACACCAGGACATGTGTACTGGATAAAAAGAACATCAGTGCTAGGCAGATAGTATAAGATTCACAGATACACATTCACTCGTTCAGATATTGATTTATTCAGAGATACTCATTAATTCCCTCATTCAGATACTCATTTACATATACTCATTCACAAATATTCATTCATTCCCTCATTCATATACTCATTAATTCACTCATTTATTCACACAATATCACATTCTCATTCATACAGCCTCCCCCACCCCCTTACCTGAACAGCAGATGTCTCTCTGCCGCTCGGGGGGCCCAGTGCACCCTTTTATGTTGCTCACACTCTGTGCGCATAACCTCTGTTTACTGTACAAGGGAAGCAGATGCGCAGCAGGGTCATGTGATGTTCGTGATGTGACTCGGCTGGGTTCCTGCATCCCCTTGGCGGTACAAGAGCCGTTGCTCGCATAGTGTGTGAGCAACGTACAGGTAAGTAGCGGGCCCCTGCGGAAGTGATCGTGGGGGGTTACCCTGGGCCCCTAGAATGCCCTGGCAGCCGCATCAGCCACGCATAAGTCCAGTCAGTCTGGCCCTGACTGGGCCTATTTTCAGGAAGGGGCCTGGAGCTGCAGCTCCATCAGCCCCTACGTTAATCCGACCCTGCCTTCACATTGAGTCATTCAGCAACATCAAAAAATATAGGGGCTCCCTATGACCACTCTATGACCACTCCTAGATTTGGCACCATATTAAAAAGCTATATGGCTGCGCCAGGCAGCTAAAAAAGTGCTTAGGAGGCGATCAACAAATGCCCTCAAGATAGAGGTATTCAGCAGCCCACAAAAAAGTCAAGGGCCCTGTTTTGATTGCTCCTAGAAATGCTGCCTATAACAAGTGTTCCCAGAAGTTCTCTCCAGACCCTGCAGAGAACTCTGAGCTCCCACTGCAGCCAATCATGCAGGTCCATTGAGCTCAGCTCACTAATCACCATGCGATGACTAAAATAAAATTCAAATATATAAAAAAATGTAACAATAGTAAAAATAAATAAGAATGTAAACTCCCGTGATGTCACCATGACATCATAAGAGGAACCATCCAGTTTAAAGAAAATATGTAAAAAACAATAATAATAATAAGTTCTAAAATTTGCCCTATATCTTCTCAAAAATCCTGGAATGGGAAAGGTTAAAATACCAGTATTTGAAATACCCTTGGGTGTCTAGATCAAAAATGTATGGTTTCATTGGGTAACAATTACTACCACACAGCTTGACGAAGGTTGGTAGTATGATTAGTGCATAGAAGGTATACCCTGTGTTTTGTTTTCAAAAAGATATGGTTTGATGGGGTAAATTGAATTGACCAGCTTCAAAGATGTCCCAAATAGGACATGGGAGTAGAATAACCAGTTTTGAAAAACATTGTTTTGAAATAGTAATATTCTACTTGCAATTATCTCCCTATTACTCGCAAAAAAACCCCATAAAACTCAGGACAAATATTAAAATCTATTTAGCAGATTTTTTTATTAGGTTTTGTAGATGAGTAAAATATTTTTTAATAAAAGTCAGAAAAAGTGACCATATTTGATATATTTTTATGGTAAACTAGATCATTTGATCAATATAATGATATTTAAAGAAAACCCCTCTTGTCCTTGGCATAATATACCTAATTTGTGTGGGTACACTAAATGAGAAATAAGAAAACTACAGCTAAACATGAGCCTCATAGAAATGTTAAAACAGCCATTGTCACGAAGGGTACACAAAATAGAAAACAGCTCTGTCCTTGAGGGGTTAATTTGTAGTTTAGTGGCTCAATTATCTTACAGTCATCTTTTAATTGTTTATGCTTATAAAAGTACAGAATTTCTTGTATTTTCTGTATTTTTATAGCCTCACCAGACTGAAATAAACATTTTGAATTCTGTAAGAAAATCATTAATGTAACGCATTAAAGCACATTACCGTTTCCTGAGTAATGTGCATTAATTTATTAAAGTACTTAAGTACTAAGGACATAAGTGAAAGAGAAATACCATGATATTTCAAGGGGTACTGTTACTAAAACAATGTTTGGAACACTGATTTTGTTAAACCCATATGTAGCTTGTACTTTTTTTTGTTTTCTAATTGGTGCAATTGTTTTCAATATATTTGGGATCTGGGGTGCATGGATGACTATAGTTGGTTCTGTTCTGTTCAAGCATCTCACTTCTTTTCATCTCATCTTAACAAAGGCTGCCTGACCTATAAACAATATTCAGCAACAACAAGGGAGAGATAACTGAAGGGATCGGATCATGAGAACAGACATTTAAGATGGCTACTCTCATGGTATACATATAAGATGGATTTGTAATACAAATACATTGCTATTTTTATTTGTAAATGTAATTACCGTATTTATCGGCGTATAACACGCACTTTTTTAACTAAAATATGTAGCTGAAAACCTACCTGCGTGTTATACGCCGATAAATCCTAGAGCCAGTGGCGGAACTACCGGGGTCGCAACTGCGACCGGGCCATGGAGTTCTGCCAGTCAGGGGGGGCCCAAGGGGTGCCGAGCGGTTGCTGAAGACGACCGCTCAGCAACTCTCGGGCCCCCCTGACTGACAGAAATCCAGGACTCCTCTGCTGCCCGCCGCCTGCCGCCTGCCTCAGCCGCCGCCGCCGCCTGCCGCCTGCCTCAGCCTCAGCCGCCGCAGCAGCAGCAGCAGCCGCCGCCGCCGCCTGCCTCAGCCTCAGCGCTTCAACTCCTGTGTTGGAAGCGTGAGGCGTTTGTCTCGGGTGCCGGCGCTCAGCAGTGAAGCGCCGGCACCCGAGACAAACGCCTCACGCTTCCAACACAGGAGTTGAAGGTAAGTGACCGGGGTGGGGTTAGGGAGAGAGAGGGGAGATCCTGAGAAGGGGGGTTAGGGTGTGTGTGTCTGAGTGTGTCTTACTGTGTGTGTGTCTTACTGTGTGTGTGTGTGTGTGTGTGGTTTCCCAGATAGCAGTGATTCTGATGAAGTTTTTTTTGTTCAGTTTTTTTGTTCAAAAATGGGGGTGCGTGTTATACACCAGTGCGTGTTATACGCCGATAAATACGGTACATAGCCTTATTACTGAACTGTACCAAACTCTAAAATGTAGAATTCGGGAAAATGTTGGCCCAGTGGTCCATGAAAAAGCTAGGTCTAAAGTTAATGCTTGTTAATATTTTTGGCATGCCAAGAAAAGTACAAATGTAAAACAAATGCAAACTCAATTGTTTCCTGCTAAAAAAAAGACCCAACAACCCATTTTTTTTTTTAAACAAAATCCCCCTTTAATTCCAATCAACAATAAGCCTTGGCTGGTTTGAATAAAATTCATGGTTGTCACAGCATGAGATAGTTTACTCTTCTTGATTTTAATTACTTTTTTAAATAGATTTGGTGGCTTTCATTTTCAAAAAAGTTAATTTCCTAATTATCCTTGAAGTGCCCATTAATGAGGGAAATCAAATTCAACAGGAGCTTCAACTAATTTTTAGGTAATCTCTCTCTGCACTGTAAACCATCCAATCGATAGGGTTGATAAGAGTAAGGGGGTATAGGGGGTTATAGGGAGTATAGGGACATTCATCCCCATTGATTTAATGATTTTGGGGCCACTATATGAAACTTTTTTTGTGTGTTTTATTCACCATTTTGCATACAGCAACCAAGGTGTCTAGCGTATCATGGACTTTATGCAGCATTTGCATGATGATTGGATCTTTTGTGTGCTCTGTTATAAGGCTTATATGCATCTCCATTCTGAAAGTATGTTTTGGACAGGGCTAGATAGCACACTTTGAGTGTGCTGTCTGACAAACGTGTTTTGGGCTACTTTATTATCCACCCACTTACCTAGACTTGCCTCATAGTCTTGATGTTAGACGAGAATGCCTGGGTCGCAATTGGCGTTTCAATAAATTACATAGCTTAAAGTCAGAGCAGAACAGGAACTGGTGCCAAAACGTTGGAAGCATACAATAGTTTTAAATGCCTTTGTATGCTGTAGCATTAATCTTACCCTTCACTAAAAGGCCTAACCCAAACCATGAAAGACCCTGACCCAGGCAGCACTTAGTGGGTGGTTGTATAGATCAAATGAGAACCACATGGAAACAGAGATCAACTGAGCACCACATGCAAACCCTGCATTGTGGGTATAGATCAAATGTAAACCGTGTATTATGGGTAAAGATAAAATGAGAACTACATAGAGATCAACTGAATAACATGTGCAAACCCCTTAATTGCAGGTATAGATAAAGTAAGAACCACATGGAAACAGAGATCAATTGGGTAACATATGCAAATCCTGCATAAAAAGTGCAAACTGTGAATTGTGGGTATAGATCAAATGGAAGTTACATGGAGTTATGATGTCAAGGCATTACAGCAACACCGTTTGGGCGCAGACAGCAAACGCAGAACGCTTTTGGCACCCGTTTGAAGTCATGACGGAAGTGGCACGTCAATTGTCGTTAACCATTTGTTTTCGGCTGACATGCCCAGACTGTCAATTGTCATTAAGGGGTTAAATATACTTTGAATGTGTTGATTCAATTTATATATTTAAATGTTTCACCATCATTGCACTGTCACCTCCTTCTTCCAGGCTATATATGTTAAGATCCTTTAACCTTTCCTGGTTTTATCCTGCAATCTATGAGCCAGCTTAGTATCCCTTCTATGAACTCTCTCCAAAGTACCTATATCCTTCTAAAGATATAGTCTCCAGCATTGTAAACAATACTCACTAATTGAGGTCTCACGAGTGCTCTCTACAACAGCATGAAAATATTTCCTCTTTCTACTACTAATACCTCTCCCTATACATCCATGCATTCTACAGTAGTAGCATTCCCTGCTGTTCTATGGATTGTCTACTTACCTTTACCCCTAAATCCCTTTCCTTAGACGTTGAGGTTAGGACAGTATCAAATATTCTATACTCTGCCTTCGGTTTTTATTTCCTAGGTGCATTATCTTGCATTTATCCACATTAAATGCCAGTTGCCACCACTCTGACCATTTTTCCAGTTTACTTAAACCACTTGGCATTAGGCTTATCCCTCAAGGAACATCAACCCTGTTGCAAATCTTTGTGTCATCAGCAAAAA
Source organism: Spea bombifrons (assembly GCF_027358695.1). Taxonomy (NCBI): domain Eukaryota; kingdom Metazoa; phylum Chordata; class Amphibia; order Anura; family Pelobatidae; genus Spea; species Spea bombifrons. The sequence goes on along the minus strand of NC_071090.1, from coordinate 18,667,213 downwards.
GACATATCTTACCATCAAAACCATCTGCTATAAAACTAATGAAAATAGTAGAGAGAATAAATCCAAGTGCATTTCCCTAAGGTACCTCACTGGTGGCAAGACCTTGCTCCAAATATACTCTATTGCCTAGATACACAATGCATAATACACCATCTTGATCAATTATTTTAGTCACCCAATCAAAAAAATCAATATTAGTTTGGCATGATCTTCCTGAAGGAAACACAAATTGTTCTTGATCTTGAAACCCAATCAGTGTGCATTCTATCCTGAAAGGTGTTTGAATTCCTAGAAGGACAAGTGTTTGCCCAACCCACTCTGATCTTCCCTGTGCCACTCCATTACCTCTTATCCACCCCCTCTACTCTGACCCATCCCTTCCAGCATCCTTCTACTCCCACCCACCTCCAGCCCTCCTCTGACTTACTCTCTCTAACTCCCTCTGCTCTAACCTACACCTTCCTACCCCATCTGCTCTAATCCATTCCCCCCTTACTCTATATTGAACAATTAAATCATTAAGTGTAGTCATATTGATGTAATTAACTCTATTACAATTTTACTTATTATCTGCACGTTTTTTTCTAAATGTTCTGAGGCAGCTTTGTTTCTGCTTCTGTTCTATAGAGCTGGGCATCTGACAGTGAGAAGAATGGCTCCAATACGATGTAACAAGATTAAATTGACCATGTTGGATGACATCCAAAAACATATGGGACAAGTTCCATGTGGTTAAGTAGAGCAAGGATGAGGAAAATAATTAAAATGATGCATTGAAATAATAAATTAGGAGAGGTGAGGTGGGAAAAACACTTTTTCTTCTGAACCCCTTGAGTCTGTATTTACAAATTATTGTATTATCTCTTGTACAGTAAAATCAATCTGTACATAAATCTAAAATATGGTTTTCTGGAGGTGATGGGCTATTTTAGATGGGAATATTGGCTTCAGGTGTAATATTAAGACACTGGGTATGACTTATAAAGATGACTTATAAAGAAGATTTTATGACAGGGTCAATGTACAAATGTTTTTTGACAACATATTCCAGATTGTGACAGTTATGCCAAAAAATCAATTAGTGAACAAAAAATGGCACGATCACAGCTGGCACTCTCCTCCTCTCTGGCAGTGGGTGGTTGCCTATGTGCATCTCGCAGATGTTCGCCGGCTGCCAGAGAAAAGGATTCCCCACAGCCGGCGAACGTCAGTGCGATGCACGCAGAAAACCTCAGCTGCTACTGGCACTTCCACCAGGGCTTCTATGACGGAGATCCCCCGGCGGATGTGGCGAGGAGCGGCAGAGGTTTTTTTTACATGCATCGCGCAGATGTCCACCGGCTGCCCCTACCAGACACTAGGGAGTCTGGGGATGCATTGGTAATTTGGAGGGGGCAGGGTGGCATTTCTAGGGGGCATAAAGCATATCGGGGGGGCAGAGTGTCATATCTAGGGGTATAAGGCATATCAGGGGCAGAGTGGCATATCAGGGGACATAAAGTATATCTGGGGCAAAACCAAAGGAACACTGGATCTTATTGGTCCCCTCATTGTCAGTGAGTTGAAAGGTTCAACTCACCTTAAAATGTACATTGGTACAGCCAGTTATTTGCAAAATGCCATTCTACTGTCCTACGTACTAAATAAACTAATGTAATGTTGTAATGGTATATAAGAAGATACATTTTAGGACAACTAAAGGAGGGATGTTGAAGTTACTAAATGGAGGCAACTCAATTTGCATGTTAAAGGGAGAGTTGTGAAAATGCTAAAAGCCCTGTGCCACTGTGGAATTAAAACCCACTCATATTGGCAAATACCTGCCATTTCTATTGAAAACAAAGTCTAAATTATCTCTGACAAACACTTTTTCCAGTTCAATTTTCACATAACTTAGTTTTAGGATATCTTTAATTAACATACAATAACTGTGTTTTGTACACCACTAAACCGTAATTGAATAATTAAATCCTAATTAAAAACACCAAACCTTTGGCATATTGACAAAGTCTAGCCCCACTCTGCATGATGGCTCTTAATAATTCTATAATTCTAATAACAATAACTAGTGAAGTTTTTATTTAGGATTACATTTCTATACACAGGAAATTGTCATTAAATGATGGACAGGTTAATAATATTACGTAATAATTCACCTACATTCTTAGTAGTACTTCAGTGCTTTGTAGACTATTATTTAAAAATGCATTATTTTTTTATGGATCTCATCAGTGGCTGCTGTGCTTTAATGGCACAATTTAAAGTTTTCAAGACCAAACAGCTCTAGGGTTTTAGGAGACTTAAGCATAATGTATATGGAACCCAACAGAAAAATATAACACAAAAGGGTGAGATTAGCTCAGTTGAAAACAGACAGTTGTAAATGCCCGCTTAGGAGAGTCTCAACTTTTCTTTTGTTTGATGATTAATGCAGAATAGAAGCATTTATCAAAACAAAGACAATGTTACGGAATAGTGGTGTGAACAAATATAAATGTTTCATAGTGCAATTATCATGGAGGATGTGACACAAACAGTCATGTCCATTAGACCAATGCTCCTCAACCCTCTCCTGAAGGCACACCTAACAGTCCAAGATTTAGGGATTACACAGGTGTGTCTAAGGTGTTGTACAATTAAAACACCAAAACACCTTAAACACCTTAGACACACCTGAGTGATACCTAAGTTCTGGACTGTTAGGTGTGCCTTGAGGAGAGGGTTGAGGAGCACTGCATTAGTCAACCATTTGCTCTACACCTCAGGACAAGTATAGAATGTATATAGTATATATACTGCATATCCCTGTGTATATGTGTTAAAAAATTAAATACATTTCTGAAATAAACTCAGGATCCAGAACTCCTTGCTGCCCAGTGGAAAAACAAGTGTCCAATTTTCCAAACCAAAGAAAACAGAGATTACAGCAATTCTAGCAAATCTGAGAAATGTACATCCACTGCGGTCAAGGTAGACCTGTGGTAGACCAGTATACACCTGGCCTTAACGCAAATGTTATATTACAAACATCTAACTACTAAGTGCCTTAGCAAGGACAGTATAAGGGCCCTCAGTCTTCTCCTCTGCTAGTGGGATACCAACATCCCTTGCCATTTCCCTAAAACAAGTTAACAAGCAAGAACATTTCTCTATACCATCCTTTTCTACCAATTGAGATCATCCAGAATGAGCTACATCCTGCCTTCGGACCCACAACCCACTCCAGTAAACTAGCAAATACCTCAATGTAGTAGCACAATATTAGTAGTTGGTCCACACAGAATATAAAGGCGAGTCCAGGTGTTGAATCCAGGTGTTGACCTCCTTCCTCACCTAAAACTTGAGTGAGGATGCATCGCAGGGCAGTTTATTAAGCAGCTGTCTATTCTCAGTTTAGTTGTTCTCAAAACTTTGGATGTAATCACATCACAATTTAACCGCAAGCCACACATGGCCAAAGCAATGAGGATACTTGATGTGGTTAGTCATTGCATAATATGACACATACAGTATTCATTTGGCAGTAGCTAACATTAACCATGATGACTCTTAGTCAATGTTGTTGGGTTCACCATCTGGGAGTAATGGACCTAGTGGAGGTAAAATTGTAGTACTAGAAAGCATTAAAAAATGTTTCTTATTAGTCAATCAAGCATTCAGTGGAAATAGTCATCTGTTCTACAGAAACACAAATGGTGCACCTAAAACATATATTGATACCACACAGTGACAACAAACCTTTTACACAATTTTTTTTAACACTAATCATGCCTTATTGTGTTTTATATAGCATGTACAAACTGCATTTAATAAACTTGTTTGAGCTTGCCTTTTCAAAGTTGAAATTATCTCAGTCTAAATCAGAATAAATTAATTAATTAATTTAATAATTTTTAAATACCAACCCATGTTAATGAAAGGTTCCCTCGTGTTTCTTTAAGGAAATACAAATGCATACAAAAACTGAATTTATAGTTGATGTTTCACTAGATGACCACATAAGCAATGATTTGCTCAAGTCTTGTACTAGGTTCTGACATCCTTGCTTATACAGGATAGTCTTAATGTGGAGAAAAGGGGTCAGCTGAACAAGTCTGAGACTTACCTCACGACCTGTGCAGCATCTACTACTGCACAGGGCCACAATATGACATCATGTGCCCAGTACGTGACACTTAGAATGCGGAGGAGGAACCATTCATGGGGAGGTAACACATATCTGATTACACAGGTAATCACACTTATAATGTCATGCACAATGCTGCCCACTAAAGAAAACAACAGAAGTGGGTTCTTCTAGGCTGATCTGTTGAACCCTTTCTCCCAAATCCATGTCTGCCACCAACTGGCAGTTGAAAGACTTAGGAAGAAAGTGTGAAAAGGTGTATTGTTGGTGTATATATGTGTGTGTACTATGTGTATTAGTGTCATATTTGTTAAAATAAACACAATCAGATATAGCTTAATTGATATTCTATTTTGACATTTTTATTAAAAGAAAATTGGACTTATTGTTAAAGGGTTAACAATAGAATTTATATTTAATAGATCTTCTATATTTTGCTTCATGATGCTAATGTTTTATTTTTTTAATGTAGCTCCATACAGTTGCAAGTTATCCATTTATAATGAGCCCAAATGCCAGGTGGCATCACTTATCTTGGTAGAACAATATAATGAGTGTGTTAGTCTTTACTCTATATCAGAACTATGAAATCAGTATAGAAAGATTTTATCAATGTTAACACTTACAAATTAACTGTGCCACTCAGTACACTACGATAGTTCCGAAATCATCTTTTATTTAGCAATCATCATCTATCTCTCTATCAGTTTTTATGTCTGTCCATCCACATGAGATCTCATGTTACTCTGTTGTCATGTTGCACCTATAAAATGCTTTACATTTCCAGATGTCTATAAAATTTCATCTAGGAGTGAAGAAAGTAATGGGAGAGCTTAACCTCAGGGGATGGAAGAGGACCTATCACTGAAAAACTTCTAAAAAGTGTTTTTATTATGTTGGGGATATAAGCATACCCTCCAGAATTTGTGTTGGGGGTGAGGCTACCCCTGTGTAAAGGTGCTGCTAGCCATACAAGGGACAGAGCTGGCCTCGGGGCTAGGTCCAGACATCTTTAAATTAACTAGGATTAAAAAAAGGAGTGGACGGTGTGGAAAACTATTTTTTTAAAGGTGGCTTTTATTGTGAGATAAGTAAAATGAGCATAACGAAGTTAAGTTTGGACTTTAAAAAGTTCTTATTCCATTTGTAAATTACTGTCTATAAAAATCATGAAAGGATGATAAACTGTTTCATTTAGTTAACAAAATTACTGCACAGAGTTCAATTCAGAAAATATAATACAAAAAACTGTTTTACAGTCTGAAAAGCTGACCTTCCCGCAATGAATAATTGGCTTCCATGTGTGGTAAACAACGCACGTTGTACAGAAGTATGAGAAAAAGTTTTGTGCACTACATATTTGAGTGTTTATGATACTATATTTTAGAATCCAATATTTTCAATGTGATATGATACGTGCCCATTTTTTTTCAATATTTTTAGAACCTTTTAGCATTTTGAAATTTTAAGGAGCTAGTGAAAGTTGAAGGACATGACCTTGAACCATGTAAAGTGAAAATATTAACAAAATAAAGTACTTAGGAAACATTCCTGCCGGTGTTTTAATGTCGGCGTTTTAATGTTTAATAGGTGTAGTATTTACAAGTTTTATTATACATATTTCAAGTTAGCCTATTGTTAAAAATTTATGTATTCATATACAATACTTTGTAATTTGTATATGATAAAGTCCCCATACCTCGCAAGTGTTGGCACAGCCCTTGGATCTCTCCTGACCAGCTCATGGACCTGTAAAATCAATGGAGGTCTGGAGGTCTGCAGGACAGGCCTCCAGTGAAGCTCCCATTTGGCCACCTGGTGACATTCTGAAGCGCAGCATGGTGACTCTTCGACTATCGTGGATGGTTGTTTATCAGACACCTAAGATGCTGGGAGTCTTGAGCTAGGGTGATCACATGTCCCGGATTATATATATAATATAAATAGTATCCAGGACCAGACTAGGCATATCCATTCATTGGCTGCACACTACAGCACCTTATCTGCTGCCAGAGCAACAGAATGGGTGCATATGAAGTGATGGTTGTCAACCATTCAAAGCCTGGTAATATCTAGTTACATATAGGACATTATTCAGCATGGCATCATATACAAACAAAAGCATTATAAAAATACGTTTTGGACTACTAGAACCTCATTCCAAGTATGAAATACCCATAGTGGGTTGTAGTCACTTAAGAGATCCTTTTAAATGTGTATGTTCACAATGCATCTGGCATAAACAGACCTGTATATTTTTTTTCTGTTTCTGTCCTTTCTGATACAGCAAGGTCAACAAAAAACAAATTGCTGATAGAGATGAGGAATGAGCACTGAGCTACAAAAAAAATGTTAATCATGAGACTAGCAAGGTGCTCTTAAAAAGACCTAATTTCTTTGTGCTTCCATCTGTTGGTACCCAGAAAGTATTTGAATATTTAAATACCTGCCAATGCACTCTGGCCAGAAGAGGATTTTTATGACATATATCCAGCATTTAATGTGTTAAAAAAACTTGTGATCATCTTAGTTGCAGATTCATCAAGGTCACGAAAGGACATTCTAATAAGAAAGAAAAATCATTTCTGATGAGTAGTCAAGAGGCAGATTGATATCTGAGGACATTGATATCTACACCATGGAAAAGGGGCTTGGGACAACCCTTAATTGTACTACTTTACATTACTTCACATTCTTCTAATTTCTGCATATTTTCTCTATTTTTCTGGTTGAAGGATTTATCTTATTTTCGAAGAATTGCTCAGTGGCAGTGAGCAGGTTAATGGCAAAGTTCTATTTAGAATACCTGTCTTGCTTAGCTCAAGAAATGGAAATTTTTCTCTTTCTCATGTAAAGAGAGCTGGAAATACTAGGACAAAGCAGATGTGCTTTTCTGATTACCTGGTATGTTAAAGAAGTTGGCTAGCTCAGTGTATTTTCATGACCTGACAGGAAAGGTCAAAGACACCTGCTCTAGTTACTGATTATGTAAAGAAAGAAAAAAAACACCACTTGGGAATATATTAAATATGTTTTGCTTAGTATGGAAGCAGCTGAACCTTTGGGGAAATATATTCATCAGAATGGGATTATTTATTGTCTTCTAGGGTTTGGGATATTTTTTTTCTTTTTTTTTTTTAAAATTAACTTTTATGCATTTTGATTATTTAACAGGTCAGTAACTTATTATTTTTTAAAAGCATATTTATGAGGTATGGTGGTGACCGACGTCATTATCTTTTTACTGGCTACAACAGAACAAGAGAAGATTGGCCTCGGTTCATCATCATCAAAGCCATAACAGCATTTATCACATTATTAACTAACTTTTTTTTCTTTTAGAATGGAAATCCTTTCTTTTTCACTAAGTTTAGTTGTATTGAAATGCCAAAGACAAATTACCTATTTGGATGGGTCATCAAAATCTGACCATAGAGACATCCTCCACCTACAAACTAGTATCTGTCAAATACTGGCCCTTTTTTCACAATATTTTTTTGGTATGTTTAGTTTGATTTGTTCTCCAATTCTCAGTGGCTTATAAATATATGTATATTTTTAAATCAAAAGTGTGAAGCACCTAATTAATGAATCTGGCTATGAACAGATGGTATGTTTTATTCATTGTACATAAGTGTGTGTGTTTTTTTTTTATTCCCCCCGTTCTCTGTAACTACTAGTTGAAATCTTTTATAATTAAACAGAGTCTGAGTTGATGGGGTTAGCTCTTTAATGAGATGGGAAAAGGGTCACTTTGCAATCAGTGATTTTTGGTAATGTAATAAGACAGGTGAAAAAGTTGTGAAAAAAGGTGAATGATGAGAGAAAGAGATGAGACCAGATGGAAGAGATAAAACCAATGCACCAAAATACGGTAACAAATAGAATTAAACACATTTAGATTGTTATATATAATCTAGAAGCTGTTTCTGTACCAAGCAGTATAGTAGGCCGAGCTGTTGTAGGTTTGAGCCCAATGCCGAGATCAGCCCAGTCTGGAAAGGAGGAGTATAAACTAGATCTGATCCAGGTATAAGTGTCCTTTCCACTCAGTCATGAAGACTGTTATTTGAAAGATTAGTCTGGCTTTTTATTTAAAAGCGCTTAATAAAGAATGCAAAGAAATGCAATAG